>NC_064627.1:811441045-813941045 GCF_023864275.1 Schistocerca cancellata | reverse complement strand
TATCTCAGTTCCAGGGAGCGTATCAGCAGAGCTTAGCCATCTTCGCTCTGTTTGCACAAAATGGATACTCTGATAAACAGATTCGAAACGTATTTGAACCTGCACGCACTAAACCTCAAGACCAGCCAGATGAAACGGAGAACTCCACGAGGATTGTTTTTCTTCCCTATGTTGGTGGCCCTTTAAGATCGCCAGGCGGTTCAAGAAACGTGAAGTAAAATGTGACTTCCGCCCTCCAACGCGAGTGCAAACGATGCTGGGTTTGGTTGAAGACAATGTCTGAGTAGAGCCTAAGAAGGTCTAAGAAGTTCAGCCTTTTCAGTGTAGGAAATCATACATTGGCCAGACGTGTCGCACTGTTAAAGACAGATGCGCTGAACGCTGTTGCTGAACACTGCCTTGACACGACACATAGTATGAAATACGGAGAGACAAAGATCCTTCCTTGTGCCTCCACGTCCATGAGATTCCATCATTAAAGAAGCAGTCAATATACGTGTAAGTAACGACCTGCTTAATAGAGACACGGGATTCCAACTTAGCAAGGCATGCGAACCAGCATTGGCGGTAATAAGGCATCGTCGGCCGTAGACGAACGAAACTGAAATTTTTGGAAATTTGTGCTAAGTTCCTATGGGACCAAACTACTCAGGTCATCGGTCCCAAGGCTTACACACTACTTAATCTAACTGAAACTAACTTACGCTAAGGACAACACACACACCGATGCCCGAGGGTCCAAGAACTGAGCCCTGGAGCACTTCTCAAAATACGTTACCCTGATGAATTCTTTGCTCCAAAGACAACTCGTTGATATCTGTTTCTAAAGTATGTATCGAATAACATTAATGTGATTTCCTAAAAATTCAGCTGTTACATTTTCAGAAATAAGTTATCGTAATGGAAATGCCGTATGGCTAAGGCCTCCCGTCGGGTAGACCGTTCGCCAGGTGCAAGTCTTTCGATTTGAAGCCACTTCGGCGACTTGCGCGTCCATGGGGGTGAAATGCTGATGATTAGGACAACACAACACCCAGTCCCTGAGGGGAGAAAAATCTCCGACCTAGCCGGGAATCGAACCCGGGCCCTCAGGATTGACATTCTGTCGAGCTGACCACTTTTTATTATTATTATTATTATTTTTAAATCTCATTTTGTTCGCTTTCATTCGTTGCATCTGCTCGGGGCGAACGTCGTAAGACATCCGTTTAAGTTCATTGTTGATCGATTAACTCAGTTTCTTTTATTACACAGGGCTGCTAACCATCTGCCCGAACACGCTGAGCTACCGTACCGGCTCCGCTCAGCTACCGGGGGCGGACAGTTATCGAAATGAGTGGTCTCAAACACTTTGTTGGGAAAAAGCAGTGTTAAAGTGGTAACTCGGCATCTTTTTGGGGGTTATACGGGACAATCAGTTTCGTTTGATTAATTACAGGGCTATTACAAATGATTGAAGCGATTTCATAAATTCACTGTAGCTCCATTCATTGAAAATATGGTCACGACACACTACATATACGTAGAAAAACTCATAAAGTTTTGTTCGGCTGAAGCCGCACTTCAGGTTTCTGCCGTCAGAGCGCTCGAGAGCGCAGTGAGACAAAATGGCGACAGGAGCCGAGAAAGCGTATGTCGTGCTTGAAATGCACTCACATCAGTCAGTCATAACAGTGCAACGACACTTCAGGACGAAGTTCAACAAAGATCCACCAACTGCTAACTCCATTCGGCGATGGTATGCGCCGTTTAAAGCTTCTGGATGCCTCTGTAAGGGGAAATCAACGGGTCGGCCTGCAGTGATCGAAGAAACGGTTGAACACGTGCCGGCAAGTTTCACGCGTAGCCCGCGGAAAATTGGCTCATGCCACAACTGGAGACCGACAGCGCCGACTTCATCTTTCAACAGGATGGTGCTCCACCGCACTTCCATCATGATGTTCGGCATTTCTTAAACAGGAGATTGGAAAACCGATGGATCGGTCGTGGTGGAGATCATGATCAGCAATTCATGTCATGGCCTCCACCTCTCTCCCGACTTAACCCCATGCGATTTCTTTCTGTAGGGTTATGTGAAAGATTCAATGTTTAAACCTCCTCTACCAAGAAACGTGCCAGAACTGCGAGCTCGCATCAACGATGCTTTCGAACTCATTGATGGGGACATGCTGCGCCGAGTGTGGGAGGAACTTGATTATCGGCTTGATGTCTGCCGAATCACTAAAGAGGCACATATCGAACATTTGTGAATGCCTAAAAAAACTTCTTGAGTTTTTGTATGTGTGTGCAAAGCATTTTGAAAATATCTCAAATAATAAAGTTATTGTAGAGCTGTGAAATCGCTTCAATCATTTGTAATAACCCTGTAGTTTCTGTGCTGTTCCTGCTAGATACGTGATACGTGTTAAGGTATTTAATCAGCTGTCGATGAACGGTGTACGAGGACATGCTGAAAAGTAATTCCTCAGAATTTTATATGTGGAATCTCAAAGCTTTTTGAATGAAACAAACTTTATAACATTCTGCATCTTTATTCTTCATGTCTACATGTTTATTTCTCAACATAATCACCTCTGCGACAAACACACTTCTCCCAACGAAAAACCTGTTTGTTGATTCTGTAACTATAGATTGTTTGAGTTTGTTGACGGAGCCACAACCTCGCCTCTGCTTCCACTGCATCACTACTGTCAATATGAAATCCTCGAACATTTCCTTTAAGTTTTAGAAGCAGATGAAAATCGGATGATGCCAAATCGGGGATGGTCGATGTCAATGAAGCCAAGGCATCGAGTTGTTGCAGATGTCGTAGTGCTCGTGTGGTATGGTATTTTCATGCTGAAGGAGATGGTTCTCCATGTGTGGGCGAACTCTTCAAATTCGAAAATCGATTACAGCACGTTGTTTTCACGCATCGACATAGTTACGCTACACGCCACCATGTTACACGTCGTTAATTCGGAGCCCTGTAGTGGCATAGGGTTGCAGATATGTAGACATGAAGAATAAAGATGGAGAATATTAACAACGTTTGTTTTACTTTAAAACCTTTAAGAGTTTTCATATAAAAAATTCGGAGGCACTACTTTTCAGTGCTCCTCGTACTTCAAGGATTCGTTTCAAACAGGATATCTTGATAATTCCTTAGTAAGGACAGCGTATTTTACATGGAGTGTCACTCTCAGACCATACTGTCGCTTATAGAAATTAACGTGATGTACTTTCTGTTACTTTCTCGTCTCTGGAAAACACAAAAATAATTATGCCAAATTTAACTCACTCGCTAAACAAATTATCAAGGGTCCTTCACTATTGACCACCTAATTTTGTTAAAATCTGGAGCCCTTTGGGGATCTCACTACGAACTTTTGTTATACTGAAGCTAAACGAGTTTTATTTTAACAACTTACATGCTGGGTCCCGTGCATTAGAGTTTCTAGCTCCGATTATTTCTTTATTGGTATGGTCCAAGCACTTGTTGAGTTATGTCATGAAAGATGGAAGCAGAAATTTAAAAATAGGTCCCGCGTTTCATTTCCCGCTTATGCAACGTTCTCATGTGAGCTCTAGAATGCTATATCCTGTTACGAAACGTGCCACATCCCATGGCATACAGCTTTATCTCTTACGTCAATGCGAGCTGGAGACAATGTCACACACTGCAGAAGTATCCTATGACTAACAGAAACATTGTTCTCTGTTTACGCGTGTATTTTTTTCTGTACTAAGGGCCTACGATTAGCATATCACGGTCTATACGGATGCTCATTTTGTCGTCAACATCGCGCTTGTATTTACTCTCTACTGCTTTCGTATTTTATCTGTTTCGATGCCAATAATTGGTGCCGAACAATTGCATCTCTGATCCAAGTAATTCCTAAAAACTGGCAGGTCATTCTCAACGGAAGGCTGCATTCTCCCCTTCATAATACCTTATATCAGTTCGACTTACATCACCTCTCAGCGGACAGAAATAAAACAATGTAATTTGATACACTGACAGTCGTGTAGCGAACGCGGCCAGCAGTTCTGTACAGTGTAGTGCTCTAGTGTTTGATGCCTGTGTCGTGCTACAACTGTTCGATTTCGCGCTGTCAAATTAGTTCCCGCCGGCCGAAAGGAGCGCTGGGGTTTGTCTATAAACTCCGTGCCGTTTACTCTTTGTTTATAACAAATTATATGTTCATGTTTACACCATGATGAGCTCATTGTGCATAGCATTTACTAACGAGTCAACAAGAGTCTTATTCGTTCTGTCTCGAGTTTGCATCTAAAAGACGTTCTGTATTATTTGACCTACGAACGAATAAAGTCTTAGTCATCCCAGCAAATAATATATCGTTTGTACGTTATTTATTTTCATCGAAACAGGCAGGCTAACCGATTGGATGGGCAAGACTCACCCCTACAGCCAAGGACGAGGCAAGAGAAGTTGCTGCAAGATGCCCCATGTAACGTACATTCACTCCAATATTTTATAAGTGGTTTAACATATCGAAACAAAGTTTCCGGCATTTGATAATAAACAGACAGCAAAGTACGTTGCTTCATGCTTAAATACTTGCAAGTTCTTTATGTACCGAGAGACCGAAAAAAACTGCTGTATGCTTAAATGAAACGATGCACTTACTTTAACGGCTTTCTATAGTTATAAATGGAAAACTCGACATTGTGTGTCTTCTACGAGATTATGTTGCGTTAATCGGTTTGCGGTTTACAAAACCATCATTAGACTTTAACTGACTATTGCCGTCAAAGACGGTGCAATATTTGTTACCAACATTGGGAAAGATGTTACTTGTCTAGGGAGACCAAGGAGGTAAAAAAAGAAGGAAGTTGTATTACATCACAAACCTGAAGCCGACATCCGCCATCTTGAGTAGCCCAAAACATTAGGTTCACCACATTAATACCTCCATGATTCTCCGCGGTGATACATCCCTGTGACGTCACTCTGACGTGCCCGTGCCCAGTTTGGACCGCGCGGGGTGCTTTGACTGTGTGTAGACGTAGTCGTTTCATCAGAAATGTCAGCTTCTACAGTTTACGAATGTACTAACTGATCAGACTGTCAACTAAAGTTTAAAGAAATCACATTTAAATCGTAAGAGGAGCCGTTCAAGCAATATTTTCTTTTGTACATGTGGAGTATCGTTGCATTAATAATGTTCTAACCATTCTGGTTGTAATCCAGAACTTAAAGGAATCACATTTAATTCGCAAGAGAAGCCCTCAAATAATATTTTCTTTTGTATACAAAAATTATGCTTGCGCTGTTCGTTTTTATTGTAATGGTTTTATTTCTGTCATTTGTCTTTAGATTTGTCTTACTTTACTCTTCTTTCTCTTCTTTCCAATGTTTCTCAATGCCTTCCAGATCGCAAACGCTCCGACATCCGAGCCATGCTCTATCAACAATCTCGTCCCCGCACAACGCACGACTACGTAACCGCGCTAATTGTCGGGGCAGCCTCACACGCCCTAAATTCATTGTTCATTGTTCATTGTTCACATTTACTCCCCCTTTAAAAAATATTCGGGCTAGAACAGAGGGAGGCAGCGATCATGTGTGTGTGAGTTTTGTGTGTATAATTGTGTATGTGTGCTTTGCTTCCTTTCTTTGGCTGAAAACTTATGTAAGCACTCTGCCTGCTGCTTGGCATGTGATTATCAATCTATCCGTTTCACAGTATAATTATTCCCTCATGGCTTTTGTTCTAAATAGTTCACAGCACTTGAACAGGAACAATGATGTACATAACTACAAGACTAGAAGAAGAAAAAAAAAATAATTACGCCACATTAAGGTTGTCTGTAAAATAGGGGTTCACAAAGCTGCAACCAAAAGTGTTGATCACTTACCCATTGATATAAAGTGCCTGACAGACAGCAAAGTAAAATGTGAAACTAAACTGTAAACATGTCTCTTTGACAACTCCTCCTATTCACCAGAAGATTATCTATCACTTTAATGTGTAAATGGTGATGGGTAGAAATTACTGAATAACATCTGTCCATCTTTAATTAAAAAACGAAAAAAACTAATATGTGATCAGCATGGAGGCATATTTACAAAAAATATTGATGCCAATATACAATGACTCATTCCACGCCATTAAGATTAAAATTTGTTGTGCAAATGATACATGGAACAGGGAACTAACTAAGTAGCTGACAAACTATTGGTATATCAAAAAGCATGGTATAGGCTTATATACTTTGAAAACCACAAAATGAAATTTAAAAATAAAATCAAGCACATGATCAAAGTAGACGTACGTTCTAATTGGGCTATGTTTGGTTATCCCTGAAAAAGTGACAGAGTTACAGGCGAGAAATATTCCAGGAAAGAAGCAAATAGGCTACTGTTGGAAAGATAGAAATATTCCGCGAAAAGAAGCAAATAGTCTACTGTTGGAAAAATAGGTCTACATCTTGTAACATTCTACAATGCTGGAAGATTAAAAAATTATATTGTGTTTCTTTTTACCGTGTAAATTGCTATTATTGGCTACACACTGAATGACGCGTCATAGGTAAGATTTTAAAATGAGATGATGTGTAAACTATTATGAAACTAATGCACTGACAGTCTAATAAAACAATGATGCTATTCTGCACGGAGGTACACCTCTATGCAGTTCTGTTTCTTTGACATTTCAACAATCTTTCATTTTTTTGACACGCGCAAGGTACTATAGCATGTCCTGCGCCTACCTTCATTGCACACGTTTATGAGCTAGCAAAGGGCAGGTAGGTAAGTTTTTTGCAAACGTGAACATTAAACATGTTGTGCATACGAGCTGAAAGCCGAAAATGTAACGAACAGAAGCAGTACCAGTAAGCAAACAAGTATTGGTTTCGGAGTTCCAGCTTCATTTGCTATCGACACTAATACAATAAGAGCGGAATTAAATGGATTACGGAAGCAACCTTTTCACATCGCATCCTTCTCGTGCTGGTTATTCGAAATATGTCAACAAAAGTTACATTCAAGATGGCAAATGTGTCGTATTACTAGAGCGAATACGCATTTAAGAACAGAAAAATTGCGTTCCTGTCACTATGTTATTCCCGTAAACACTTCAATTTTTAGTATTTAATACAGTTGCTGCGTACACATGACAGAAATAACGAACAAGAGACAGTCGTAAACAGTAGTCTATCAATGTTTTGGACTATTCAAAATGGCGGCAGGCCTCTCCCACTCTGCGTTACAAAACAATGTATAGCGCAAGTCTATAGCGCCATCTCCTTCTTTTGTTACCTCCATGAGTGAGACGCACGAACACAGAGTAAATGTTATCTTTGACAGCTGGGTGGTAACGGAATTAAAAAGTTAAAGGTTGGACAGTAAACACAGTATGTTCCAAAAAGACTACGGTATTTCGAATCCACATATTTATTAAACTGTAAAACAGACAGCTATGAAATTTGAGATATATTCTTATGAATCTCTAAAGTTTAGATTACAGATGCTCAGTATGTCCTCCACCAGCGACACAAACCACATCACATCAAGACCCGAATCCATATCATACTCGGGTAAGCATGTTCATCGTCATTGACGTTATGACAATACGGATCCATTTCTTATGCACAAACGTTGTCCTTAATGAAATCCCACAGAAAGAAGTCACAGGCGTCAAATCCGGTGACCACTGAGGCCACCTGTAAGTGCTAAGTCGGAGGTTGTTTGACGGCCAATCCAACAGCTCGGAAGAGTTTCATTCGTACATTCACACTTGGTGATTCGAGTGAGGGGGTGCTCCGGCTTGTTAAAAAATGAAGTCTCACTCGTTCAGCCTCGAAAATAACCAGTTTTGCAGGAACAGAGTCACCAGGACTCTTTCCTTTACACACACATCCTGTGCCTACAAACTGCGAATGTTCCATCCATTTGAAGAATCAGTTTGATACCTCAACCCGAAACGTATTTGCACTACAATTACGAATTTACACTTCACAAACTAGAGAACACGAAATAATTTTTTCTACGGAGTAGCCATTTTACAACATGTGACGGAAACCAAGCGAACAGAAGACAACCGACACCTAGGGGCAATGAATATAAACTAGACAATGAATTCGTTCCTCCAATAACCAATCAAAATTTTGACAACATAATGCTTTGTAATACATATATTCTTTTGAAAGAACTTGTAAATATAAAGGGAGCCAAGTAGGAAAAAAGTTAACCCTAAACCTGTAGCTATACAACAATGTAAATTAAATGGGTAATCCCAACAAAATAATATTAGTAGTTGACTAGAACACTAAAAATGGCTTGAAGATTTATTACATACGGAAACTGAACAGAAACGGTGTAACATAGAACTGACAATTGTAACAACAGAATATATGAAGCATATAGTCTACGAGAATAAATATATAAATATAAATCGTGGAATAGAAAGGAACATACAGGGAGGGAAACATTGGTAAACTGAGAATTAAGTGAAGGTTAGATGAGAGGAAGTATTGAGCTATGTTTGGTCATCTAATATTGAATCACACCGGGGGCCAGAGTTTTGTTTAATTTCATGGCTTCGAACTGGTTGAGTTTTTGGCCTTTGGAAATCATCAAACGTAAGGCTCACAGCCCTGATTTAATATTAAATGACGAAACATAGCTCAATGCTTGTCCTCATCTAAACTTCATTTAATTCCCACAGTTTTTCAGCTCTTCCCAAACCCTGTGTTCCTTTCTGTTTCTCTATTTTATTTTGTTACGATTGCTTATGTACTGCATGTATTCTGTTGTTACAATTTCCTGTTCTATCCTTTACTCTGTCACAGTATCATTTTCCATATGTAATATCTCTTCAACCTCTTTTTTAGTAGTCCTCTCAACCACTAATTTTGTTTTGTTGGAATTGTTAATATAATAACGTTGTTATATAGCCATTTCATTCAAACGAACAAAGTTGACTCACTACCTCCTGGATGAAAACTTTAGAAAAAATAAAGAGTGGTATTCAGCCTTTAAATGCTGTTTCTTGCCTAAATTCTTGAAACTCAGATATCACCACTTTGAGCAAGTGTTGTAAATGTAGCAACTACCACAAGCTGTGCAAATAGAAGTAATAGTTACAAAAATATGTCTACTGTAATTTTTATTGTAACTAGAAAAACCAACAGTAATTCATTTTTGCTCATATCATACAATTCATATTTTTGCGGACCATGGTTTCCTACCTGTAATCGATACATTTGCCCTTCTCCGTCAACCTTGTAATAGTGTATCATCATTCCGAAAGAACCCTGTATACCTCTCGTGAAAACCTCAAGAAAGAATAAAGCTTAAGGATTAATATACTGTTGACATGTAAATCATTAGACGTGAAAGATCACCTTGGATGAAAATGGGAAAGGAACTTTAGAGTCATATTATACGCAACCAATTTGGCGTCCACCTAAGTGGTTGTATGGAACCACGACAAATGCTAGACTACGCCTTGGAACACCCTCTTCCCTAAATCAAATCCATTGTACGAGGTGTCATGAGACCGATTTTTTGCGTATCCTTAGATTTTATTGTTCATTTAAAGCAAGGTTGTCCTCTTCAAAATGGTTCCACTTCACTATTCCACCACAGCGATGAAGATGCAGTTTCCAGTCGACGTAAAAGACATGCAAGGCTCTTGCATGTTTACACACTTCTGGATATTTTTCACAGTACAAAAAGGTCGCTCTTTCAAATGGTTTTGAGACGGGAGAATAAAAATAAATTACACACAGTGAGATCCGGCGAATAGTAGGCGGAGAGGTGGTAGGGTGTTAGGGGCTGAGCAACTATAGAAATGCTGTTTCCTGCCAAACGTTCATCGATGGAGACTGCCGTATGGTAGGGTATGTTGTCGTGGTGGAGCATGCAGGTGGTTACAACTCATTGTCGAATACGTGACACCCTTTCCCCGGATCTTTCAAAGACTTATTCTTAAAAACTTTGATTAATAGTTTGCTGCAGAGGCACAAATTTTCCGAGGACTGTCCCCAGAATTTAAAAAAAAGAAAAGAAACCGATTTAATTTTTAGGTCCACCCTCGCTACCTTTCGACGAGAGGAGTTTGCAGTGTGCTACTCTTGACTTGGCGCCTCGGAAACACGTGATGCATCACCTGTGTATCATGCGAATGAAGTGTCATGGCTCCCTCTTCACGTGTTGCTGAAGATCAAGACTCACATCCTAGTTGTACTCACATCCCAACAGTACGTCTGCTCAGTTGTGAGGTCCCTTGGATCCATCTCTGCGCACACTTTCCGCATATCTAAATCCTATGTTAAGGTATGATGGACGTTAAACATTTTAAAATTTAACTCTGTACTCGTCATTCTCACCACAGCTGACAAACTGTCCCCGCTCTTTCCACGTTGTCATCTGTTCTTGAGATGTTCTTCGGACTGGAGATCTTCCAGCACGAGCTTCGTCGTCTAGTGTTTCTCAGGATTCTAAAATGGACTTGGATTACCAGAATACCTGTGACGTCGGTAGTGAATGTTCTGCAAAAGCTGTTTATAAGTTTTCAAAAGTCACAGCAAGAGTTTCGCCAGACTTGACAAAAAATGTAATGGCGTAGCGCTGCTTATAACTTTGCCGGTCGTTGTTCGTAATGCACTTGATAACACAACTTCGATTCATCGTAGCAAATCATCTGTATATATTGCGGTTTTCCCAGCAAGAATGCACAAATTAATTTTTTAATAAAGCAAATTAGTTATTTGAAAAGTCGAAATGTTTGTATTTTAAACTCAACAGTATACATTGTAGTTACTTGTGAAAAGTTGTATCGGACATATGTCCGCCAAAAACTTTGTTGAGAAGCTCTTATTCTTTTTACAAAATTTTAATCACATTTTCGCACATTTCTAGATTTATTCCTACAATGAAGTGCCCAATCTGGTCCTTTAATGCGTCAATGGTTCTATGTTTGTTGGCGTAAGCACGTCATTTCACGTAACTTCACAAAAACAGTCACACGACTTCACACGGTCTTGATGATCAGTTCTGGTCCCCATGGCGTTAGATGACACGATCCTGACATTATCCTGACATTTCTTCTGCAACATTGCGTCTGATTCAGGAGTGGTATGATAGGTAACGCCATCTTGCTGAAATCGTTTGTCTTTGAGATCCATGGCCTCCATTTGAGGCCAAAGATATTAACATACCATGTCACGATAACAAATTCAATCCGGCATCAATTCAATACCAGCGCATTCTTGAAAAATGAAGACCCAGTCACTTCGCCTGCCTAAAAGCTGCATCAAACAGTAGCTCGTTGTGCAGACATCTGCTCTTCAAACGTCATACGAGGTTTTTCGTCGCCCAAGAATCCGACATTGTAAATCTATCTCATAGCTTAATATGACATTCCCTGCAAAATTTCCATCCACATTTTGGTTTTCCGAACCTAGTCTGCCGGTGCAAATTGTCAGTTTGGCACTAGTTGTTGCGTCGGCCGAAGAGCGTAGATGAGAATCCTTTGTCTGAATTCGCTGCACTGTCATTCTAATCGACCTGTTCTGAGGCTGAATTCATATTCTTTGTGATGGAATCAGACTCGCTCACGGGCTAATTAAGGCTTTACCTCTCGTCTTGTTGACGTAGAATTCTTCTTAGCACGAAATATCTGGTCGGTATTTACTCTGCGATAGCGTAAAGACTTAAAAAACGAAACAAGAACTTCATTTATGAAGCTGATACACGCTTCTCTTTACATATGATAACAATACTTGATGTATCCGCTGGTTTATTAAAAGTTGATGAACCGCGCATGCGCAATGTTGATATATAGACTAGCGTGAGAACAGTTAATTAAGAAAGATGTCTGCTATCACAAGGAGGCATAAAAGATATATTAGTCCAAGTCTTCATTTCTTCCAAAATAAGCTAAGTAAGATTTTTGCAAATGTCCTTGGAAAAATATTACACTGAAGAGCCTAAGAAACTGATACACCTGCCTAATATCATGTAGGGCTCCCGCGAGCACGCAGAAGTGGCGCAACAGGACGCGGTATGGACTCGACTAATGTCTGAAGTAGTGCTGGAGGGATTTGACACCATGAATCCTGCAGGGCTGTCCATAAATCCGTATGAGTGCGAAGCGGTGGATATCTCTTCTGAACAGCACGTTGCACGGTATCCCACATATGCTCAATAATGTTCATGCGAAAGTGTTTAAACTCAGAAGAGTGTTCCTGCAGTCACTCTGTAGCAATTCTGGACGTGAGGGGTGTCACATTGTCCTGTTGGAATTGCCGAAGTCCATCGGAATGCACAGTGGACATGAATGGATACAGGTGATCAGACAGGATGCTTACGTAAGTATCACCCGTCAGAGTAGTGTTTAGACGTATCACGGGTCCCTTATGACTCCAACTACACACCCCCCACACCATGACAGAGCCTTCACTAGCTTGAAAAGTCCCTTGCTGACATGCAGGGTCCATGGATTCATGAGGCTGTCTCCATACACGTACACGTACATCCGCTCTATACAATTTGAAACGAGACTCGTCCGACCAGGCAACATGTTTCCAGTCATCAACAGTCCAATGTCGGTCTTGACATGATGTTTCGTTGAATGTTTCGCACGCTGACATTTGTTGATGGCCCAGCACTGAAATCTGCAGCAGTTTGCGGAAGGGTTGCACTTCTGTCCCGTTGAACGATTCTCTTCAGTGGTCGTTGGTACCGTTCTTGCAGGATCTTTTTTCGGCCGCAGCGATGTCGAGATCTGATGTTTTACCGGATTTCTGATATTCACAGTACACTCGAGAAATTTTCGTACAGGAAAATTCCCACTTCATCGCTGCCTGGGAGATACTGTGTTCCTTTGCTCATGCGCCGACTATGACACCGCGTTCAAGCTCACTTAAATCTTGATAACCTGCCATTGTAGCAGCAGTAACCGATCTAACAACCGCGCCATTTTTTTTTTTTTTTACTTTATTGTTATTTTAAAACCTGTACAACTCAGGTTGGCTGGCAGCGGCACACAAACGCCGCTCTTCAGCCATAGCGATTTACAAGAGTATAAAAACAAGGTGAAGAACAATGAACAAAGTGACGGGCAAAAGAGAGAGGTCACATAGACATAAAAAACACGGTGTCGTTCACATGTGACGATAACAACACTGAAAAGACGTGGGCACGGCGCACAAATCACTGATGAGTTCGACGACACAAGTGAACTTAGGAGTGGGACGGCGGACACCAAAAACACTATACGACGTCACACACACGAGACACAAAAGGCGACGATCTCCGGCGCGCGAAAGTTCACTAGACGTGTGCGAGTCCGGGGACCTGCCAAGAGAGGAGGAGGAGGAAGGGGAGTGGGAGAGCGAGAGGGGAGAGCAGAGATGCCACGGGCAGGGGAGATAGGGGGGAGGGAGGAAGGGGGAGAGGAAGCCCGGGGGAAGAGGAGGAAGGGAGGGGACAGGGAGATGGAAAAAGAAGGGAAGAGAAGAGAAGGGAGGGAGGGTGCCGAAAGGAAAGGACACGGGGAGTGGGGGGTGGGGCAGGGTCAAAGTTGATAGGAGGGGTAGATGGAGGGGGCGAGGACATCATCAGGGAGAGGGAGCTGGCGGAAGCCACCTTGGGAGAGGGTATGGAGGGTGGAGAGATGGAGACCGGGCGGGACATGGGAATACAGGCGCGGCAGTGGGCGGGGGTGGGAGAGGATCGGGGAGACGAGCGGGTGAGGAGGATCGAGTTTACGGGAGGTGTATAGGATTCGTATCCTTTCGAGGAAGAGGAGGAGGTGGGGGAAGGGGATAAGGTCATACAGGATCCGCGTGGGGGAAGGGAGACGGATGCGATAGGCAAGGCGGAGAGCATGGCGTTCAAGGATTTGGAGGGATTTGTAAAAGGAAGGGGGGGCGGAGATCCAGGCGGGATGGGCGTAACAGAGGATAGGGCGGATGAGGGACTTATAGGTGTGGAGGATGGTGGAGGGGTCCAGACCCCACGTTCGGCCGGAAAGGAGCTTGAGGAGACGGAGTCGGGAACGTGCCTTGGCTTGGATTGTCTGGAGATGGGGAGTCCAGGAGAGGCGACGGTCGAGGGTGACGCCAAGGTACTTAAGGGTGGGGGTGAGGGCGATGGGACGGCCATAAACGGTGAGATAGAAATCAAGGAGGCGGAAGGAGGGAGTGGTTTTGCCTACAATGATCGCCTGGGTTTTGGAAGGATTGACCTTGAGCAACCACTGGTTGCACCAAGCGGTGAACCGGTCAAGATGGGATTGGAGAAGGTGTTGGGAGCGTCGCAGGGTGGGGGCAAGGGCAAGGAAGGCGGTGTCATCGGCAAACTGGAGAAGGTGGACGGGGGGTGACGGCGGCGGCATGTCCGCCGTGTACAACAAGTACAGAAGGGGGGAGAGGACGGAGCCTTGGGGCACACCGGCGGAGGGGAAAAAGGTGTAGGAATCGGTGTTATGGATGGTGACATGGGAAGGACGGCGGGAGAGAAAGGAACCGATCAGACGAACGTAGTTAATGGGAAGGGCGAAGGTTTGGAGCTTGAAGAGGAGACCGGAATGCCAGACGCGGTCATAGGCGCGTTCGAGGTCAAGAGAGAGGAAGATTGCGGAGCGACGGGAATTGAGCTGTTCGGAAAGGAGATGAGTGAGGTGAAGGAGAAGATCGTCGGAAGAGAAGGACGGCCGAAAGCCACACTGGGTAACGGGGAGGAGGCGGTGCTGGCGGAGATGCTGGTGGATGCGGCGGGTGAGGATAGATTCCAGGACCTTGCTGAAGACCGAGGTAAGGCTGATGGGACGGTAGGAGGAGACGGCGGACGGCGGTTTGCCAGGTTTGAGGAACATGAGGATACGGGAGGTTTTCCACAGGTCGGGGTAGTAACCAGTGGACAGGACTACATTGTAGAGCCTGGCCAGGGTGGAGAGAAAAGAGACAGGAGCTTCACGAAGGTGACGGTAGGTGACACGATCGTGACCAGGAGCGGTGTTGCGTTTGGTGCGGAGTGTAGTGATGAGATCCTGTGTGGTGATGGGGGCATTAAGGTCCGTGTGTGGAATGTTGTCCAAGTACTGGAAACCAGGAGCGAGGGGAGGGACAGAGGTGTCAGTTCGATCGCGGATATCTGGGAAGAGGGAGTAATCGAACTGGGGATCATCAGGGATGGAAAACACATCGGACAGGTAGGAGGCAAAGTGATTGGCCTTACTAAGGGCGTCAGGGAAGGGGTGATCATCGTGGAGAAGAGGATAGTAGGGGGAGGGTTTAGTTCCGGTAAGGCGACGGAAGGCGGTCCAGAACTTGGACGAGTTTACAGGGAGGGTAGCATTTAAACGGGTGCATGTCTGTCGCCAGTCCCGGCGTTTCTTAGCCGCGAGTAAATTTCGAATGTGTCGCTGTAGTTGCCGGTGGCGTCGTAGGGTGTCCGGGTCACGCGTGCGGAGGAAGGCACGGTAGAGACGACGGGATTCACGGAGGAGGAGGACGGCCTGTGGTGGTAAGGTAGGACGGTGGGGGTGGATTGCAACAGTAGGGACGTGGGCCTCCACGGCCTCAGACAAGGTCTGCTGGAGAAAGGAGGCGGCATGGGTGACATCATCGGGACGGCGGTAGGCGAGAGGGTGGCTATCGACCTGAGTGGAGAGGGTATCCCGGTAGGCATTCCAGTCGGCACGGGAATAGTCATGGATGTACTTAGGGGGAGGGTCATGACGAGGGTCGGGGCGGGGGTGACGGCCGTCTGAAACGGTGAGGAGGACAGGGAGATGGTCGCTACCAATAGGCTCCAGGACATCCACCGTAATGCGACCAAGGAGGTTGGGGGAGGAGAGAATAACATCGGGAGTGGAGTTGGATTCGGGACGGGTGTGCTGGGGGATGGGGATGAGGTCGCCTTGAAGGGAGGAGAGGAACCGATGCCACCGCCGTAACTGGGCAGCGGAGCGACTATGGATGTTGAGGTCGGCGGCGATCACATAGGAGGAGAAGGTACGGTCGATGTGGGAGAGGAAGTCGAAAGGAAGAGGGGCGTTGGGGCGGACATAGATGGTGGCACAGGTAATGGTAAGGCCGGGGAAGAAGAGACTAAGGATCAGGTGTTCGGTGGGGTCGGGAAGGAGAGGTTGGAGCCGAACGGGGATCTGGCGGTGGCAACCGCGCCAGACACTTGTCTTATATTGGCGTTGCCGACCGCAGCGCCGTATTCTGCTTGTTTACATATCTCTGTATTTGAATACACATGCCTGTACCAGTTTCGTTGAGGCTTCAGTGTATTACTACTGCCGAAGGCCGTCCCATTTATGTCTCCGACCAATATACACAAAATAAAAATTATTAATAAGAGCATATAGCCTTCTGGGTACATTATATGTTACAAGAAATGTCCACTTCTTGTGACATGGGGCTGCTCTCTCGTTTACTGAGGCAGTATTTTCAGCAGACCGTCCGACAAGACGTTGCCTTGATGTCTTTACATCAGCAAAAGAACCACCTTCGTCAAACGTATCAATTACTCATCAAATGTTTGATGAATGCGGCACCTTTCGCGGACTGAAAATTATACTCAGTTAGCGAACTGTCTCAATTGCCCATATTTGTAATACGTTTTTGGCGGTGAAAATGCGTTGATCGACGGTAATGCGATTAAGTTTTACTAAAGTCTCTGCATGAAAACTGAATAATTACAATCACTGCGAAACGATCGGAAGGAAAATGGAGTACAATTTAAATTTTGCTTTCTTCTTGGGACACCCTGTATTAATCACTGTGCGACCTGAATCTTTTAACGAGTTCTCTTGCACTTAAGAATATGAAAATATTGTCATATTCGTTTGCATAATGACTTGAAATAGGTCACTATCATGAAAGTTCGCGTGGAGCTGTTACTGTCCTCTAACTCATATACGACCACACATATTCTCGAAGACAGGTTTTAGAGCTGGTTTCTGTTGATGTAAAAAGTTGAATTTCCTCGTCAAATGAAATAAGTCTCCTGAGTAAAGATAATTCTGTCAAAAGATCAACACACATACAGAGATCCAACTTCACGTACACACGATATCTTGCAAATGGTAGACGCATGTTGCAAGGTGACTACTGTTGTATAACTGGACGACTAACGCAAGTAGTAGCTTTAGACGCTGATTAAATGAAACTATGCCTGAGTCTTAATAAACTCATGAACCAATAATTAATTTTGTATTGCAATTTGACTTCGACAATAGAAAAAGGAAAAGTCACAGTAACACATGTTAAATGAAGCAACTAGTAACTGACAGGTATCGCTTGTATAATTGAACATCAAATACCGCCGAAATCACTCGTAAAATTCGACCAAAACTATATAGGGTACAAGTGGTCAACTTGTAGCGGGAAATTCTGCAATAGGATCGACGCCAGTAATTGTGACCAGAATGCTCCAACATGAAAATGATTAATTGTTAATAATACCACTCCAAATCATCTGAAGAGCGATGCGACTCGAAAGATTGAATTTGTATGAACTATTACGAAGTTCTGAAAAAAAAGAAAGGAAAATTAGAGCTCAACGCTCCGTCGACAATGAGGTCACTAGAGACGGAGCACAAGCTTGGGTCAAGTAAGCATGAGGAAGGACATCGGCGGTGCCGTTTCGAAGGAATCATCCTATAATTTGACTCAGTCAGTTAAGAGAAATCAAGGAAAACCTAAATCTAGATTTCCGAACGAGGATTTGAACCGTTGATAAAATGAAAAAATGGATCCGCGCAAGTTACTTCGCAGGGCCATGGACATACACAGACTGTACAGAAATCTGCCTCAGCAACTCTGCAGTCAAGAAGTAGCGACCAAACTTACCTTTGTACATGGAATTAACACGTATAGGGGACGGGATACTTTTCACTGCCAATGTGGAAGAACTGCATTGTTCGCAACAACAGAATAGGCTAGGGGCTAATGCTTGCAACATGTGCGCACAAGATGACGTCAGATAAGGAATGCACCGTAATTACGAGGTATAAATATGCAATAAAAGATGTGCAAAACCAGAAACGAATAACAATGAAGTCTAATGGATTATCTATATTGTCTTCAAAAGAGAGGACTCAAGCCCTGTGCAATCCACAATACACGTGAGACTAAAGTCGAAATTCTAGCAATCACAAATATTTAAGTTTTGTATGGACAATTTTCACAGAAGATAGAACAATCTGAAGTGTAGGAGAAAATGACGAAACTGAATGCGTAATACTTGAGACTGAATGACTGCAACACGGTTCAGTAACCAGCTTCCATCTTACGAAAACTGCAAAGACCCTGAACCTCTGTAATATCTCGAACCTAAATGTTGGTTCATATTCATTGTTCGTCACAAGTTTAGTACACGAAAATATTGCAATACGAAGTGTGCGATGCGAGTATTACATGAATAAAATGACTGAAGACCTCGCACGTCAGGACCACTGCAAATAACTGGAACGACCTCAGCGAATCTCCGAACAGCTGCCGCCGCTTCGGACTGCCATAATTCATCGCTCGATGCCCCGGAACAGATGTGTTCCCAACTTATCCGGAAGCATGCCCCAAACCAACCACTATCTTCAAAAGAAAGTACGTATTACACAGTATTAAGTTGTCAAAACTTTCGATCGCTGCGCCACGGCTCGGTTATCGGAGGAACGAATACATTGTCCAGTTTATAGCCATTACCCCTAGATGTCGATTGCCTTCTGTTTGCTGGTTAACATCATATGTTGCAAAAGACTAGAAAGTGTATTAAAGAAAAAAAAACTGTAGCAAAAATTGAAAGTGCAATTTAACCCGCAACTTTCATGATGAACAGGTAATTTCTCTCTTCCTAGATTTCCGAAAAGCTTTCGACACTGCACCACATCAAGGGCTAATAAACAAGATATCTGACTGGCACGACGAATTTTTTATTGGTAGATTCGAGTATGTTATCCTGGATGGCGGACGTTCAGTGGAAAAAAGTTAGCGTCGAGTGCGCCCCAAAGGAAGAGCACTAGAACGTTTAATGCCCTCAACGTTCAGGTGTTTTATAAAAGATACAACCAGTTCTGAAAGAATGTATCTTCCACATAAATGTAGACAGAAACATGAGGTAAATTTTAATTTACGAATAGGACTACGTAGTTTTTATTTCCTAGAGAACCATCCGATTTCGCGGGGGTATATCTTTTACATGCATACGGCATTACGATTATTTCAGTTTGTAACGATTACAATCAGGATCAAAGTTTGAATTCATTTAACGTAAATGTTTAATGTAGCCTCCACTGGACGATCGACAAATATTCAGCGAAAGTAAAACTCACCCCACACTTTTGCGAGCATGTCTGGAGTTACTGTATTCAATGCTGCTGCTATGCATCTCTTATTTCATCCAAAGGTCTTGGAAGGCAATGTACAAAAAAGGCGTGCTGTTGTAACTGAACTGTCTTGCTGAAACATATAAGGCAAAACGTCTGTTTTCGCTGTATTATGGCTATCTGAACTCAACGCAAAGTGGAAAATGGAGAATCGAGCACATGAGGTAACTTCACCCCGGAGACCCGATCGGGCAGTCACATTGACCAGCAGCTTGTAACTGGCGTCAACCGTTAAGTTCGATGAGAGAGCTACGATCTGCCCCAAGTTTCTACCTTCATTTATATAGAAGTTGTAGTCTTGTATAAGGGGATGAATCTTTTTTAAATACCCCGTACATAGCCGAGTACTCAAATAGTGTTATTAGAGCTATCAGACTATTCACTGGCGATACTGTAGTTCACAGGAAATTTTCGTCGTTGAACGATCGTAAACAAATGCAAAAACTTCGAAAAAGTTCCACTTCGTGTGATGAATGGCAGCCCTCTTTACACGTGAATTAATGGTATATAGTATCATAACAATGAGATATAACCTCATTGAACATTTACGGGTAATTTGATGTAACTACATGAAATCGGGTCAATAGGCTAAATTTTTAGTAAGGAATATCTGGAGAAGGCTGCTTTGTTAGTCTGGTTCTGGAAACGTGCGCTGGATCTGTAGAAGAAATCACATACAGTACGCTACCCTGATCAGTTCTAAAAGTAATGCTCCGTCGTCTGAAGTCCTTATCAAGCAGACATGGCGGTAGAACTGGAACGGGTTTACAGAATCTTAAAAGGTCGGCATACCCAATACGAAAGTGTAACTGTGTGTTCGATGTGCGTAAATAACAACGCCTTGATAAATGGCGACTCGAGAAACCGTTTTGGGTAAATTTAGAAAAACAGTCTTCGAGGAAGACTGTGCGACAGATCGGTTGTCGCCAATTTATAACTCGCTTAGCCAGCGTTACAATAAGATATGGTAGATTATGATGCATACAGAGGCGTATGCACTGTCTGATCAAATACATCTGGACACCTATTAGTGGACATTAATATGGTCTTTGTCCACCCTTCCCCTTAATGATGACTTGAACTCTGCTGGGGACATTTGCAATGAGATGTTTGATTGTCTGTGTAGTAATGACAGCCCATTCTTTCTCAGGAGTCGAAACCATAGAAGGTAGTGATGTTGTACGAAGCGTCTAGAGCGAAGTCGACGTTCTGACTCATCCGTAAGGTGTTCAAGTCGGGAATCTGAGCGAGTCATTCCATTTCAGGAACGCTATTACCCACAAACCATTGCCTCACAGACGCTGTTTCATGACAGGGTGTATTGTTATGTTCGTACAATTAATCATCGTCTTCAAGTTGTTCCTTTACTGTACGCAGCGCTGTAAAATAAGTTGATATCCTACCATATTTAGTGTTTTCTTAAGCACACCCAGGGTACCACACTGTAACTATGAAAAACACCCCCATATACACTACTGGCCATTAAAATTGCTACACCACCAAGATGTCGTGCTGCAGACACGAAATTTAACCGACAGGAAGAAGATGCTGTGATGTGCAAATGATTATCTTTTCAGAACATTCACACGAGGTTGGCGCCGGTGGCGACACCTACAACGTGCTGACATGAGGAAAGTTTCCAACCGATTTCCCATACACAAGCAGCAGTTCACCAGCGTTGCCTGATGAAACGTTGTTGTGATGCGTCGTGTAAGGAGAAGAAATGCGTACCATCACGTTTCCGACTTCGACAAAGGTCGGATTGAAGCCTATCGCCATTGCGGTTTATCGTATCGCGACATTGCTGCTCGCGTTGGTCGAGATCCAATGACTGTTAGCAGAACATGGAATCGGTGGGTTCAGGAGCGTAATACGGAACGCCGTGCTGGATCCCCACGACCTCGTATCACTAGCAGTCAAGATGACAGGCATCTTATCCGCATGCCTGTAACGCATCGTGCAGTCACGTCTCGATCTCTGAGTCAACAGATGGGGACGTTTACAAGACAACAACCATCTGCACGAACAGTTCGACGACGTTTGCAGCAACATGGACTGTGAGCTCGGAGACCATGGCTCCGGTCACCCTTAAAGATGCATCACAGACAAGAGCGCCTGCGATGGTGTACTCAACGACGAACCTGGGTGCACAAATGGCAAAACGTCATTTTCTCGGATGAATCCAGTTTCTGTTTACAGCATTATGATGGTCACATCTGTGTTTGGCGACATCGCGGTGAACGCACATTGGAAGCGTGTATTCGCCATCGCCGTACTGGCGTATCACCCGGCGTGATGGTATGGGGTGCCATTGGTTACACGTCTCGGTCACCTCTTGTTCGCATTGACGGCACTTTGAACAGTGGGCGTTACATTTCAGATGTGTTACGACCCGTTGCTCTACTCTTCATTCGATCCCTGCAAAACCCTACATTTCAGCAGGATAATGCACGACCGCATTTTGTAGGTCCTGTACGGGCTTTTCTGGATACAGAAAATGTTCGACTGCTGCCCTGGCCAGCACATTCTCCACATCCCTCACCGACTGAAAACGTCTGGTCAATGGTGGCCGAGCAACTGGGTCGTCACAATACGCCAGTCACTACTCTTGATGAACTGTGATATCGTGTTGAAGCTGAATGGGCGGCTATACCTGTACACGCCATCCAAGCTCTGTTTGACTCAATGCCCAGGCGTATCAAGGCCGTTATTAAGGCCACAAGTGGTTGTTCTGGGTACTGATGTCTCAGGATCTATGCACCCAAATTGCGTGAAAATGTAATCACATGTCAGTTCTAGTATAATATATTTGTCCAATGAATACCCGTTTATCATTTTCATTTCTTCTCGGTGTAGCAATTTTAATGGCCAGTAGTGTACTAAAACCACCTACTCCTTACTTCATTCCTCGCGCTATACATGATGGCAGATAAAGTTCTCCAGGCATTCACCAAACCCAAACCCTTCCGTCGCAATGCCACAGTGTATTTGCGTGATTCCCCACTCGCAATCACTCGTTTCCAATCATCCATTGTCGAGAGGCGTCGCTCTTTACGCCACATCAAGCGTCGCTTAGCATTGATTACATAAATGTGTGACTTTTGAATACCCCGTTCTTTTAAACTCCCTACGCACACGCACTATGCTATCTGGATCACTCGTAGCCCTTTGGAGCTCCCGAGTTCGAGTCTCGGTCGGGCATACAGTTTTAATCTGCCAGGAAGCCTCATATCGGCGCACACTCCGCTGCAGAGTGAAAATCTCATTCACGTACTATTACTTTCGCTGATTCCATGCAATTCTTACAGCCACCTCAGAAGTGCTCGGCAGTGCCTGTCCTCCAATATATGAGGTCTGCCACGTTTTGCTTTGGCTGTAGTTTTTCCTTCTCGTTTCCATTTCGTAATCACATCCCCAACAGTTGACTTGGGCTGTTACAAAAAATGGCTCTGAGCACTATGGGAATTAACATCTGAGGTCGTCAGTCCCCTAGAACTTAGAAATACTTAAACCTAACTAACCTAAGGACATCACATGCCCGCATCTCGTGGTCGAGCGGTAGCGTTCTCGCTTCCCACGCCCGGGTTCCCGGGTTCGATTCCCGGCGGTGTCAGGGATTTTCTCTGCCTCGTGATGGCTGGGTGTTGTGTGCTGTCCTTTGGCTAGTTAGGTTTAAGTAGTTCTAAGTTCTAGGGGACTGATGACCATAGATGTTAAGTCCCATAGTGCTCAGAGCCATTTGAACCATTTTTTGACATCACTCACATCCATGCCCGAGGCAAGAGTCGAACCTGCGACCGTAGCGGTCGCGCGGTTCCAGACTGTAGCACCTAGAACCGCTCGGCCACCCAGGCCGGTAGCTGTTACAGAGGGATAGTTATCTTCCAGATGGATGTGTTACTGAGGTGACATCCAATTACTAGTTCACATTCGAAGTCACTGAGCTCTCACGTCCAACTTATTCTGCCGATACTGCTTCTCTGTTGACAACACGACACTCGCGCACACCTTTGCTTTTATACTGGCGGGTCCGACTTTCGTGACATCTAGTGCTCAATTCCGAATTACATAGCATTGTCCGGGTACTTTCGATCAGACGGCGTAGAAAATAATTTCTATCTCTCTCTGTACGCGAATGGAATAAGGTAGACGCTCTTCTCTCCATGGTGCACTGGCTTACTCAATGCGTACATAGATTTAGAGTTTGCAAGCTAAATCGGAGCGGATTCAGGAACAACTGCGGCATCAATTGACACGGCCCAGTCTGTTTGTCAGCGTGGCTGCTGCCGACACAATCTCCTGTGGCGAGTAACGAGCGTTGTATACACGGCTGGTTGCCCAGCTTTCTGCGCACAGGATTCGATGATATCACGCTTCCGGTGGGTGCAGCAAGGGCAGAGCGCAGTTGGTTTGGGACCGATGTTTTGCAGTCGTTGGCTGTACATTCTGGATTTCTAAACTCTCATTAGAAATTGCTGCCAAATAACACCAACAACGGACGCCGAGCATTTAACCAAACTCGTCACATCTTTCTGACTATTACTTGTCTCCAGCGTGCTACAGGCCCTCCAGCGCAGTTAATTGATAACTGATACGTTGCAGCCATCGACGTCCCATTCGTCTTCTTTTCCTTCCACAGCAACGATCACCATCTCAATCTTATGCATGCCTCTGTCTGCTACTGATGATGGAACCGGGACGTCGAACAAGGGACGGCCGGAGTGGCCGTGCGGTTCCAGGCGCTACAGTCTGGAACCGAGCGACCGCTACGGTCGCAGGTTTGAACCCTGCCTCGGGCATGGATGCGTGTGATGTCCTTAGGTTAGTTAGGTTTAATTAGTTCTAAGTTCTAGGCGACTGATGACCTCAGAAGTTAAGTCGCATAGTGGTCAGAGCCATTTAAACCATTTTTGATTTGTCGAACAAGGCGTGGCGGTTGTGAAGGCGTTAGATTCGCGTTCGAGACGGCCGCAGTTCAAATCGCTGTCCGACTACTTATATTTGGGTATCCTACGCTTTCTCTGAATCCGCTAACGTGACTACCAGAATGGCTATTTCAGCAACGACGTGGCCAAACCCCTTCAACATACTTCTCCTTTCCGAGCTTGTACTACGTCTCTGCTGGCAGTGATGTAGACAACACCAAGTCAAGTCCGTGTTTTATTTTCAGCCAGATCGAAGCATAGCAAATCTGCGTGTCATAGATTCGTGTGGAAATAACAGGATGACAATATAATTGACTTTTGCCTTAACTGTACAGTTTCCCCTTACACAGGTGACCCCGGACTGTAGAGACAAAATAGCACACGTTGTTCAGGAATATTTTCAGGGTATTTTGCTATAAAGAATCCCTGATGTCCGGTGGCTCGTTGCAGAGCAATAATGTAATTAAGATTTGTTCAGTTCGTTACTCTAGTTACCTTTGTTTCTGTGAAAACACATTCGTAACAGAGAAAAAGCCTATAATATGCAATCAGCAAAACGTGCAAAAAAAAATTAAATAAAAAAATAAAAAGATCAGCTCATTTTTCATGTTAGGAAGGACACAAGGAAACAGTTTTAAGGTAGGTTATCATTTAAACAAACCTTCAGTTTGAGATAATTCCGGTATGCTGCATTAGTACAAATAGGTGTTAGTTGAAAATTTTCAGATATCACCAGAAATTTTAATTTCACCCAGTAATAACGCAGTCAGTGTGAAATGCTAGAGAACCTTACTTGTAGTGGATCAGAACGCAAACTCTCCTTTGAAAAAAAAAAATGCTAGGTATCCGTATTGCAACACAGTAGAAATATTTGTCGATAAAGTCAGAGAAGAAGGTGACGCCTGGGACGTGAACGTACCCATTGGTGAAGATTGGCAGCTCTTCCTGCAGGGGTCGAAGCAAGGCGAAGGAAGTCGTTCAGCGCACCGAACGTAACTGCCTCAACACGCGGGTGTCCGCCGCTCGTGGTCTCGCGGTAGCGTTCTCGCTTCCCGAGCACGGGGTCCCGGGTTCGATTCCCGGCGGGGTCAGGGATTTTCACCTGCCTCGAGATGACTGGGTGTTTGTGTTGTCCTCATCATTCCATCATCACCCAGGAAAGTGGCGAAATTGGACTGAGCAAAGATTGGGAAATTGTACGGGCGCTGATAACCACACAGTTGAGCGCCCCACAAACCAAACATCATCATCATCATCATCAACACGCGGGTTGGAAGAAATTTTGCGCAAATTTACATATGTGTGTCAGTGAGTGTACATCAGTGGAGCATACTCGGGTATCAGAAGGGTCACTGGACCTATGCATTAGAAAACTGTCCCACTTAAGGAAATCTATGGGACTGTTATCACGGACTGTAATCAACAATTGCAACTGTGGGTGAAGTACTACTACAGCCTCTAGTCGCGTCCGACCAACATTAGCCTAAACGCCATAGATGAGATTTCGTTAGTGAACTTACCACTAGCTGGACTCCGTGCCGACTAAAGACGGAGCTTCAAAGACCTGTTGCCCGGCTTAAATATGGCAAATGCCCTGGCAAAGACAACATCCACACAGACTCCTCCTAGTACTCTACAGTCTTTTACTGAAATGTTGGACTGAGACTATTGTGCCGCAGAATACGCACGATATTAACATCGTCGCAGTTTACAGAGGTAAAGGCGGTATCGTCGGAACAGTGTTTGCGCTTGTGGTGCTGGGCGGACTGGAGAAGCTTGCCGAGCGTGTGTACGCTGAGTCTCCGTGTGGGTATCGCACTCAGCCCTCTACTGTTGATATGATCTTCACACTCCGGCAAGTTCTTGAAACATGCCACGAGCAGAAGACTCTGGTATTCATTGCTTTCATCGAATTGAACAAGGCATTTGACACAGTCAGCACGGAGAAAATTTATACTTTACGTGTGAAGATAGGGTGCCCTCCAAAACCCCTGAAGATGTTTAGAGCTTGAAACTTCCTGGCAGATTAAAACTGTGTGCCGGACCGAGACTCGAACTCGGGACATTTGCCTTTCGCAGGCAAGTGCTCTACCAACTGAGCTACCCAAGCACGACTCACGCCCTGAAACTGTGAGGACGGGGCGTGAGTCCTGCTTGGGTAGCTCAGTTGGTAGAGCACTTGCCCGCGAAAGGCAAAGGTCCCGAGTTCGAGTCTCGGTCCGGCACACAGTTTTAATCTGCCAGGAAGTTTCATATCAGCGCACACTCCGCTGAAGAGTGAAAATTTCATTCTATGATCAGGGCTTATCAGACCTATCTGAAGAGTGCTGTGATATTTTGCGTAAGCGCACCCTATCCATTTGCTGTACAAAGAGGAGTTTCGGTGAAATAAAACAGGGCATCCATCGGTGTGTACCATGTCTGGCGAGAATCTTTAGATGTAGCTCCTGAAACCCAAGCGCTATCATTAGGAATAAATTGCAGCATTCGTAGCACATACTGAAAACGACCTTCAAAGGCTTCAGGATTTTGCTGCTGAGTGCAAGCTTTCTTTATGTCTGTAAATATAAATAATACTGTGATTATGGCGCAAGGATGTATGGATATGTCTGCCTTAAGATTACTGACCGTAGTCTACAAATTCTGCTACCTCGACACACTAGTGACAGAAGGTTTCTCTCAAGATGGCGAAATAAACGCAAGAATTGACAAAGCCGCAAATACTTTCGTGAAGCTCTGCGCAAGCCCACAAAAAATGCTCATGCCCGTCTATCAAACATTTGTGCTGAGCACCCTCTTGTATGGTGTTTGCTAAATAAGAAAGTAAACGTAACACCTTAAGAAATAATGTAGCCATAACATGCAGGGACCAAATGATAAATGAGACGGCTCTGCACATTGCGAAACTACCAAGTTTCACTGCCACTCTCAAGTAACGTCGTCTGCGGTGGCTACGACACTTCCAATATGTGATCAAAAGTATCCGGACACCTCCAAAAACATAAGTTTTTCATATTAGGTGCATTGCGCTGCCACGTACTGCCAGGTACTCCACATCAGCGACCTCAGTAGTCACTAGACGTCGCGAGAGAGCAGAATTGGGCGCTTCACGGAACTCACGGATTTCGAACGTGGTCAGGTGATTGAGTGTCAATTGTGTCATAGGTCTATACGCGAGATTTCTGCACTCTTAAACATCCCTAGGTCCACTGTTTCCCATGTGATAATGAAATGGAAACGTGAGGGGACACGTACAGCACAAAAACGTACAGGCCGACCTCGTCTGTTGGCTGACAGAGACCGCCGACAGTTGAAGAGGGTCGTAATGTGTAATAGGTAGACATCTATCCAGATCATCACACAGGAATTCCAAACTGCATCACGACACACTGCACATACCATGACAATTACGCGGGAGGTGAGAAAACTTGGATTTCATGGTCGAGCGGCTGCTCATAAGACACAAACCACGCCGACAAATGCCAAACGACGCCTTGCTTGGTGTAAGGAGCGTAAACATTGGTCGATTGAACAGTGGAAAAACGTTGTGTGGAGTCACGAATCACGGTACACAATGTGACGACCCGATGGCAGGGTGTGGGTATGGCGAATGCCCGGTGAACGTCCTCTGCCAGCGTGTGTAGTGCCAACAGTAAAATTTGGAGGCGGTGGTGTTATGGTGGGGTCGTGTTTTTCATGGAGTGGTTTTGCGTGGTACTATCACAGCACAGGCCTACATTGATGTTTTAAGCCCTTTCTTGCTTCCCACTGTTGAAGAGCAATTCGGAGACGGCGACTGCATCTTTCAACACGATCGAGCGCATGTTCATAATGCACGACCTGTGGCGGAGTGGTTACACGACAATAAAATCCCTTAAATGGACTGGTCTGCACAGAGTCCTGACCTGAATCCTACAGAACACCTTTGAGATGTTTTGGTACGCCGACTTCGTGCCAGGCCTCACCGAACGACATCGATACCTCTCCTCAGTGCGGTACTCCTTGAAGAATGAGCTGCCATTGCCCAAGAAACCTTCAGCACCTAACTGGACGTATGCCTGCGAGAATGGAAGCTGTCAACAAGGCTAACGGTGCGCCAACACTATATTGAATTCCAGCGTTACGGATGGAAGGCCCACGAACGTGTAAGTCATTTTCAGCCAGCTGTCCGGATACTTTTGAGCATATAGTGTACATCGTATGGACCACTCCCGTCTCCCTCGCCGCACATTACTATGTGATATAGCACATGTCAAGAGACCGCCTACAAGACCTGCACTGTGCTTTAAAGATTGCGCCAAGGGCGATATATACGGTTTTAATATTGACTGCCACAAATGGGAGGCGTTCGTCAAAGATCGCAGTAGATGGAGGAAACTCGTCAAGGACAGCAGCAAGTTTGAAACGGCGCTTGACTAAGCGACTTAGCTGCGAAACGAGCGTGTAGACGAACACCTTCATCGAATCCCTCTTTCGGCGTGATAAACGTTTACTCTGCCTGTGCGTGCCAAGTGAACTCTCGCGTCGGACGCCTGAGTCGCCAATGGAAGTAGTTTCGTGATGCCAAATGGTTCAAATGGCTCTAAGCACTATGGGACTTAACATCTGAGGTCATAAGTCCCCTAGACTTAGCACTACGTAAACCTAACTAACCTAAGGACATCACACACATCTATGCCCGAGGCAGACTCGAACCTGCGAGCGTAGCAGCAGCGCGGTTCCGGACTGAAGGGCCTAGAACCGCTCAGCGGCCGGCTGAGTGATGCCATTTGAATCTTCCGTTAGGAGGTAGACTGAGGTGATAAGTCATGGGATAGCGATATGCGCATATACTGATGGCAAGGATTAGCGGAGCTGCCATTTGTACTCAGGTGATTCATGTGACAAGGCTTCCGACTTGATTATGGCCGCACGACAGGAATTAACAGACTTTGAACGCGGAATAGCAGTTGCAGCTAGACGCAAGGGGCAGTCTGCTTCGGAAATTGTTAGGGAATTCAGTATTCCGAGATCCACAGTGTCAAGAATGTGCCCAGAGTACCATAGTCCTGGCATTATCTCTCACCATGGACAACGCGAGTGGCCGCCGGCTTCCATTTAACGACCGAGAGCAGCGGCATTTGCGTACAGTTGTCAGTGCAAACTGAGAAGCAACACAGCCTGAAATAAACGCAGAAATCAATGTGGGAATTACGACGAACGTATCTGTTAGGACAGTGCGTCGAAATTTGGCGTTAACGGGCTGTGGCAGCAGGTAACCGACGCGAATGTCTATGGTAACAGCACGACATCGCCAGCGGCACCTCTCCTAGGCTCGTGACCGTATTGATAGGACCCCAGACTAACGGAAAGCTGTGGCATGGTCAATTGAGCCGCGATTTCAGTTGGCAAGAGCTGATGGTAGCGTTCGAATGTGGCGCAGATCCTACGAAGCCATGGCCCCAGGTTGTGAACAAGTCACTGTGCAAACTGGTGGTGGCTCTATGATGGTGTAGGCTGTCTCTACATTGGGTGGATTGGGTTCTCTGGTATAACTGAACCGATCATTGATTATAGATGGTTATGTTCGTCTATTTGGAGACCATTCGCAGCCATTCATAGGCTTCATATTCCCAAACAACGATGGAATTTTTATGGATGACAATGCGCTATGTCAGCGGGCCACCACTGTTCGGATTGGGTTTGAAGAACATTATGGACAATTCGGGTGAATGGTTTGGCCTCTCAAATCGCCCGACATGAATCCCATATACAGTCAGCATGGCTCAGTATTTCTGCAGGGGACTTGCAAAAATTTGTTGAGTCTATGTCACCTTGAGTTGCTGCACTACACCGGGCGAAAGGAGGTCCGACATTATATTAGGAGGTCTCCCTTGACTTTTGCCACCTCTGTGTACAGCCCATTGAGACTGTATCAAAATATTTGAGGACTAAAGACTAAAATTAAGAAACTACTTATCTGCAATGATAAATTAGTCATCAAAACATAGCCTGCATCTCTAAATATCATGTGACCACTGTTATTGTTCTGTTCAGTGTTAAACGATTTAGGTTGTCACCTCTATTCTGTTGACCAGAAATGGAGAAAGGAGGAGTTGTTACATTCGTCAGCAACAGTCACAAATTTAAAAACGTAGGAATTCATAAATTTTGTGTCGAGCAACTTATGGAAGCATGGGCGACAGAAGTAGAGTTTATTAATGTATCCATTATAATAGTGTATGCCGAGATTCTCAGGTAATTTTAACCTGCTTGTAAATCACCTTGAAAATCTATTGACATTTCTAACAGTAAAAACCAAGAAATAGTTGTTGATAGTGGCTTGAGTGCAGATTTTCTTAAAAATTCCTGATGTAAGAAAGTATTGTAGTCGGTAAAATTATCACTCAATATCACGCCTACTGTAAACTTTCCAACTAGGATAGCTAATTGCTCAAAAACGGCCATTAATAATATCTTTGTAGAAAGGTCTTATGAATAAAATTGTATTATAAATCCAATATTCAATAGCCTCTCAGAACATTACATGACGTTACTTTTGTTAAAGGTTAATACTGACCAGGGTACAAAACCATTGAGCTTAAGAAGGTACTCAGTAAGAAAAATGATTACTTTAAGAAACTCCTCAAAGACATGAAATGGACTGAGATAGTCAGTGCTCGTGGCATGAATGAAAATTACAGCAATTTTATTAATAAAGTTTTTGTCTTAGTTGAAATCTACTTTCCCCTAAAAGCAACACAAATTACACCAAAGTCTACAGAGATACCATGGATTAATCAAAGAATAAAGGTATCTCTAAGACATAAGGGACAGTGTATCTGTCAGTTACAAACTGTCTGACGATGATGCTATAGATGGTCACAAGACACACTGCAAAATATAGAAGATAGTAGTATAGATACAAAGCAAAAACATTACGAGAAAAAGATAGGTACATGAAGTAATTAAATGAAGACAATATGGGATATAGTGAGAAAGGAGACTGGTACAACCGGGAATGGAAATGAGCAGGTAGCATTAATAGTAAACGAGACATAGGTAACAGATGTGTGCAGGGTAGCAAAGCTTTTTAACAAAAATTTTATAACTGTTGCTGTAAAGATGAAGTTTTCAGGTTCTGCAGATGATACCGTGGAATATCTCAGGGCACTCATTATAAATAATTACAGTAATATGAACATAACGCTCACCACACCAGCAGAAATAATATTCATTAAATTTTTTAAATTAAAAAGTTCTAGTGGTTACAATAAAATATCATCCGAGTTAATTAAAGAGAATTCTTCTAAGTTTAGAAGCATGTTAAGGTATTTGTATAGTAAGTCATTTATCAGTGAAACATTTACTAAATGCTTGAAACATGCTGAATTGAAGGCTTTGTAGAAGAAAGTAGATACGAAAATACCGTCAAATTTCCATCCGGTTTCACATTTGTCGGCATTCTCCAAAATTTCAGAACGGTAATATACAGTTGCCTTCTTACTCATCTGACTACAAATAACTTACTGCTTGACAAAAATGCGAAACATCCAGAAGACATGCTCGGATGTCAATGTAACTTCGTACACGTACACACCACCAGTGGCTACATCTACATCTACATATATACTCCGCTAGCCACCAAGCGGTGTGTGGCGGAGGGCACAATTCGCGCCAAAGTCATATTTCCCCCCGTCTGTTCCACTTGCGGATCGCGCGAGGGAAAAACGACTGTCTGAACGCCTCAGTACGAGCTCAAATTTCCCTTACCTTTAAATGGTGATCATTGCGCGACCTGAAAGTTGGTGGTAATAATATATGCTCTACAACCTCAGCGAAGATCGGATTTCGGAATTTAGTGAGTAGCCCCTTCCGTTTAGCGCGTCGCCTATCTAGAAGTGTATCCCACTTCAAACTTTCTATGAGATTTGTAACGCTTTCGCGATGGCTAAATGTACCAGTCACGAATCTTGCCGTTCTTCTTTGGACCTTCTCAATCTCTTCAATCAAACCCAACTGGTAAGGGCAGCATACAGACGAACCATACTCTATAAGACTGGACGAACTAATTTATTGTAAGCGATTTCCTTTGTTGAAGGACTGCATCGCTTCAGGATTCTACCAATAAACCGCAATCTAGAGTTCGCCTTCCCGTTACTTGTGTAATCTGATCGTTCCGTTTGAGATCATTTCGAGTAGTCACGCCCAGATACTTGACGGATGTTATACTTCTAAAGACTGGGCATTTATTTTGTACACGTACATAATGGAGATTTTCGCCTTGTTATAAGCAGTAGCTTACACTTGCTAATCTGTAAATCTGGTAGTTCTCTGTTAGCATGTCGAACGGTTACTAGAGTGCACTGTTACTGTTTGTGTTTAGTGTTATTACAAGACCTTTAGGGTCTTTAGGGGCGAGGACGGCGTCAGATGTTGAGGGATCACTGTGAAGGACACGGAGATGTCACGTATTCGTGTGAGACAGCGTTATCTGCAGCTGCCAGAGTCCGGAAGCGGCCTCATTGTGCGTATCCATTTGGCCGACTGGTCAAATAGCAACATCCGGATTTGTGGGGCATTTAGACGTGACAGTGTTCCAATGTTGGCCTGCTTGGGACCGTGAGAACAGGAATACTCGCCGTCAAGGTTCAGGTCGACCATGTCTGACCAGCACAAGGGAGGCTCGCCGTATAGCGCATCACGTGCACCGTAACTCCCTCACGTCTGCGAATTCCATCTGAGAAGAGGTAGCAGACTGTTTCCAGAAAGAATGTTTACTCTGCATTGAAATGTGCGTTGATTTCAGACCTCCAGGCACATTATAACTGTGTGCCGGATTGGAAGCCGGCCGTGGTGGTCTAGCGGTTCTGGCGCTGCAGTCCGGAACCGCGAGACTGCTACGGTCGCAGGTTCGAATCCTGCCTCGGGCATGGGTGTGTGTGATGTCCTTAGGTTAGTTAGGTTTAAGTAGTTCTAAGTTCTAGGGGACTTATGACCTAAGATGTTGAGTCCCATAGTGCTCAGAGCCATTTTGAACCATTGAACCCGGATTGGAACTCGAGCCTGGGACCTTCGCCTTTCGCAGAAAAGTGCTCTAGCGACTGAGCTGTCCAAACGTGACTCACGACCCGCCCTCACAGTTTTACTTCTTCTGGTACCTCATCTCTTACCTTCAAAACCTCACAGAAATTCTCCTGCATACTTTGCAACGTTTTGAGATATTGGCAAACTATTTACATATATGACAAGAATGTACTTAATTAGTTGCGCAGTAAATTAAAGGCTACTGTTTGTTTACAAAGCTTCATTTAGACAACTAGCGCTCGTCTGCCTACTGCTATAGTCTGTGTCTGCCAAAGACATTTGCTGTGTGGATCATAGCCGGCCGGTGTGGCCGAGCGGTTCTCGGCGCTACAGTCTGCAGCCGCGCGACCGCTACGGTCGCAGGTTCGAATCCTGCATCGGGCATGGATGTGTGTGATGTCCTTAGGTTTGTCCGCAGCTCGCTTCCCGCGCCCGGGTTCCCGGGTTCGATTCCCGGCGGGGGTCAGAGATTTTCTCTGCCTCGTGATGACTGGGTGTTGTGTGATGTCCTTAGGTTAGTTAGGTTTAAGTAGTTCTAAGTTCTAGGGAACTGATGACCATAGATGTTAAGTCCCATAGTGCTCAGAGCCATTTGAACCATTTTTTTTGTGTGGATCTTAATATCATTTTAAGTAAATTAGAATATTGCATTGTAACAGGTAATGCTGCAAAATAGTTCAGATCGTATCTCTTCGACAGGAAGTAAAAGGTCTCAACAGGAAAGAGTCCTATAGTTAGTTAATGAGGCTTCAACCAATTTGGAAATAATTACTTGTGGAGTTCCACAAGGTTCCATCTTAGGGCCCTTAATTTTTCTTGTGAGTATGAATGACTTCTCAATTGGAAACATTGCTATATGCCACGTTTGTCTCATTTGCAAAAGATACAAACACTGCAGTAAATAGGAAGTTGTATATAGTTTTAGCATCTTCGGATAATTAAATTTCATGGGCTAAAATGATTCCTACCCAAGTCTTTGTCACAAAACTATGAAAAACGTGTAAGAGATTTCTCCCCAGTATATGCCTAAAATACGACGACGAGCAGGTACAGTAGAAATGGGTGACACTGTTAAGTTCTTGGCGTTAGAGCTTGATAACAAAATCTTTTGAGAACTGCTGAACAGTTGAAACTCCTAAACAAATCTTTATTTGCATGCTGATGTTATCGAACACCGGTGACATGAAAACAGAAAAGCTATCACATTGTGCATACTTTCATTCCATAACGGCATACGGGAGAATTTTTTTGGGGTAACTCATCAAGCCAAACTAATGTCTTTCGAATCCAGTTAACTATTGCTTCCTAATATACACTCATGTTCAGAAAAAACCGAATACCTCTAATGATGAGAGATAAGACGTTCATATCCATAGGACGTGTACATTAGTATGTTTTGTAGAAATGATTAGCATTTCAGTCACCTCGGTTCGGCATGTGTCTGGGCGTCTAGTAGACACAGAGTCTGCCGTGGGCCCTGATAACTTGTTTCATGTGTGATGGCATCGACGCGTATTAAGCGCAAATGGCGTCCTGTGGTATGGCCATCCATGCTTCATTCACTTGGTTCCAAAGTTCATCTGTGGTGGTTGACATTGGGTCACAGTGCTGCGCCTGTCGTTTCACCATATCCCACATATTTTCAATTCCCGGCAAGTTGAGGATCTAGTGAGTCAGGGAAAAAGGCTCACATCCTGTGGCGTCAAGAAGGCACGTGTTCGTGCAGCAACATGTGGTTGTGCATTGTCTTGCTGAAAAATGGCGTCTGGGGTGTTGTGCAGGAAGAGTATGACTAGGGTGGCAGGATGTCATTCACGTATGGCACAGTGGTCACAATGCCCTGGACACGCACCAACTGTGGTTTGTGGTTATACCCAATAGCACCCCACCCCATGAGGCCTTGAGTTGGCGCTGTATGACTTGTGCGAATGCAGTCACTGTGATGCCGCTCCCCCTGACCGCGGCGAACCAAAATGCAGCCATCATTTTCAAACAAACAGAACCTGGACTCGTCCAAAAACACCATCTGATGTCATCCCTGTACACAGTAACGTCGTTCCATACACCATTGCCGCCTGGCATGTTTCTGCACATTCGTCGAAGGTAGCTGCAGAAATGGACGACGCTCACGTAACCAGAGCCGTAATAAACGGCGTCGGGCTGTCACCCCTGCTAGTGTACGATGTGTCACACTGTTCCACTGTTGCCCCAGAGCCGAGGAGGACGCAGATCCGTCCTGCAACGCCATTCGGATGAGGAGTCGATCTTGCAGGGAGGTGGTCAGGGTTGCGTGACCTGACCCATCTCGTCGTATTCTAAGGCATTTCATGAACTATTTTGGACACACCCGTTGCACTGCCGAAACACTTAGTCTCACACGAGCAGCAGTTTGCCGAGTGGGTGCATCACAGTCTCTCATGTCAATAATGCGCCCTCTTTCAAACTGACTTGACGGTACGGTTCGTGCATACGTCTGCGAGGCATCCTGCACGTCCGTTCCAAGTCACACTGATCCATTACCGTAGTTTTATAGCTACAAAGAGAGCCGCAGGCACATTTTCCGGTAGGTGGTGTTGCGCCGCGGTATCGATGTTGATCTTGAACCTGCTGGCCGACATGGTTCAAATGCTAATCATTTCTGCAGAACATAATAATGTAAATGTCCTGTGAATATGAACGTCCCATCTCTAGTCGTTCTAGGGTTCCTGTTTATTCTGAACATGCGTGTATTTATTCCTTAAGACAATCTTTTTTCAGATCAACGGTTCAGTTCATGCAGTCAGTACTAGAAATAAGAGTAATCTTCACAGAGGTTCGAAGTGGGGACTACTGCTGCCAACAGCAAGCGCTGTGAGTGAATGGAATAAGTATTTTTCCGAACAAGAAACACAGCACATATCGTCAACATTTTCACTGCTGAGTAGATACAAAATAAATGGGAGTAGAAAATGAAACGAAATGCAATTACTCCGTAACAGCCACCGGAGACCACAAGTCCCTTACGCCAAAATACTCAGAAAAAATCCCTGAGGAAGTGAAATTTTATCTGTAAAGTTTGTGTTCGCCACGTTTAGTGAAGCTTAAGTAAGGTCTTTCGGTTGTAATGGATGTGAATCAGTGCTGTAACTAGAGAACCATACAAGAATTTGGAAATTAATTTACTAGAATATATGGAACACTGAGGTAAAGCAGTATTAATCGTTGTCCGCATCTCGTGGTCGTGCGGTATCGTTCTCGCTTCCCACGCCCGGGTTCCCGCGTTCGATACCCGGCGGGGTCAGGGATTTTCTCTGCCTCGTGATGGCTGGGTGTTGTGTGCTGTCCTTAGGTTAGTTAGGTTTAAGTAGTTCTAAGTTCTAGGGGACTGATGACCATAGATGTTAAGTCCCATAGTGCTCAGAGCCATTTGAGTATTAATCGTTGTTTAGGCTTAGTAACGAATCATTGGAGTGCGATTTGAGCTTCACATACCTTCAGATACAGAAGGAAATTTGTATCGCTGTTAATCAAGATTGTTTCTGTAGTATTTGAAAACAGGCTTGATATAAACTTCTTTGAAGTCTCCCTGACGGAACACACACACACACACACACACACACACACTTGTGAGAGTTTGCACAGCGTACTGTACCACAATGGGCCACAACAAAATAGCGCAGATTCTACCAGCGTGGTCACAAAGGTCTGAATGACGAAGAATGAAGTGGCGCACTATCTCTCCATGGAGAATCGGGAACCACAACAGAAGTGGAACTCCTGTTGCTCGAAGACTGGCGCATCTCTATCGAAGCGACAGGGGAAAAGTCAAAATTAATCACGGTACAGTTTTCAACATCATTCACATTTTGAACATAAACCGACGAAAAAAGTCGTAACACCAAGAAGGAGTCTTGCGACATAAGCGAGAGTTGGAAGACGTGTTTCCACATTTGAAAGATGACGTCTATTCAAATTTCATTCCCGTCGCATAAGATTGGCGCCAGTAGCTCCACTATGATGGTGCAAATCAGGTTTGTTTTAAATACACGCCATATCGTCCGTCAGCGTTAGTTACCTTCGAGATTAGATGTGGTGAGTTGATTTTAGTCAAGAAAGCCTGTAAGGCGACAAAGATGCCATTATCAATATCTCACTGAGCTTGCAGGACGTCGTGTAATAGTGCTACGAAAAGCTGGAAGTTCCTTCTACGATACTGCAGAAATACTTGGTAGGAATGTAGCCACTGTACATGATTACTGGCAGCGGTGGTCACGGGAATGTACGGTCACAAGAAGATAGGCCGCCGGACGGCCACATAGCGCTACCTAGAAGAAAGACCGTCGTGTACGGTGTATGGCCCAGCCAGATTGTACAGCATCTGCATCAGCAATTTGAGCAGCAGTTGCCATCACAGTGACACACGAACTGTTACAAATCGGTTACTTCAAGGACAGCTCTGAGTCAGAAGCGCACAATCATTTGCGACTTCAGTGGCGTCAAGCGAGAGCTCACTGGTGGGTACGGTGGAGGTCTACTGTATTTTCTGATGAAAGCTGTTTCTGCCTCGGTGCCAGTGATGGCCGTGTGTTGGTTAGAAGGATGTCAGTTGAGGACTTGCACCCAACGCGCTTTCTTGATAGACACACTGGGCTACGTCAGGAACTATTGTCTGGGGTGCGATAGCAGGAGCACTCTCGAGGTTATCCCACGCTGACTAACTGCCAATTTGTGCCTTAATCTGGTGTATTCGACCTGTTGTGCTGCAATTCATGAACAGCACTTTAGGGGGTGTTTTCCAACAGTATAAAGCTCGCCCACATACCGGTGTTGTAACCCAACATGCTCTTCGGAATGTCGACATGTTGCCTTGGCCTTCCCGATCACCAGATCTGTGTTCAATGCGGCATATATGGGACATCGTTGGACGGCAAGTCCAGCGTCACCCACAAACAGCATTAACCGTCCCTGTGCTGACCGACCAAATGCAACAGGAATGGAACTCCATCCCACAAATTGACATCCGGCAGCTGTATAACACAATGCATGCATGTTTGTATGCTTGCATTCAACAATCTGGTGATTACACCAGTTATTAATGTACCAGCACTTCACATTTTCAATGCTTTATCTCGCGATTACATTAAACTGTGATTTTGCAACGTTAACCACTGAAATATATTAACTAGGCAAATGCATTCCCGAAATTTCTTTACTGTACATTAATTATTTTTTGATGCTGAGACATTTTTTCAGTCAGCGAATGAAGGTCGCCGTACGCCGGGTATGCGACTGCTGACACCCATTCAAATATCCTGCCGAACATCACAACGAAGTAGTTCTCTATGTTCTACATACACAGTTTTCAAAGATGACAACACACTTCTGTTCTGTCATCTTTGAAAACTCTGTGTGTTGAACATATGTTAACTGCTCCGTTGTTATGTCATATACAAAAGAAGTGAACAAAATCCACAGATATGCGTTTCTGGCTGTTGACATCGAAATGGAAGTCACTGCGTAACAACAAAGCATCCTGAGGCTGAAACAGACTTCCGAATGTACATTTGGCACAATAAGGATGTTACAGAGAGAGTAGACTGATTTTATCATTAAGTTTCCCTTTAATTTCACTTTCTCCGTTTGGTCAGAATAAGCACTAAGCTACAGTGAGACAAGATTAGATGTTTTGTGGCCGGCACTGCCTCTGTCCCAGAGAAGTATCCGACTTGGAAACACAGGCAACGTGAGAAAACGCTATGCACACACACTAGCAGACTTTGAACCTCTCTCTGCAGACGATTCTAAATAACAAATCATATCGTGTGTGTCAGACTAATACGTGCTGGCGCCTGCCGCGTAGACCACCGCACACGCACTTTCTTCGCGCACACACCTTGAGCGTCCGCGTATCTTACTTGTTCGATAAAATTAACTAAGTGAAAGTTTCACTGAAGTCCGTCACCTCACGCAGTGGTTGTCGTGTAACATAAGCGTCTGCTAATGCACCCCACAAGCTAGCGTTCAGTGCATTGCGCAGAGTACTCCATATCAGTATTAGTGTTTTCTGGCCTACACCGATGAGCCAAAACATGATGATCACTGCCCACCGCGAGACTGAATACCGCCTGGCGGTGCTGGGGGCACGTGACGTGGCAAGGAATGTATTTATGGAGCAGAGATGATTTGGGAACAAATGTAGCTATAATACGAGCCACAAATGTGCCAGTGAAATAAGCTACGTTGACTACGGGCAGATTGTTATGGCCCTGAGCCAGGGAAACAGCACGTCGCAAACGCCAAAGTTCGTCAGTTGTTCACTTTCAATGGTTGTGAACATGTGTGGAAAATGAAATTACATTGAAATCCAGACCTCGATCGCTCAGTCGGATAGAGCGCCTGAAATGTAAGTAGGAGATCCCGTGTTCGAGTCCCGGTCGGGGTACATATTTTCAGCTGTCCTTGATATTTAGCAACGCCTGTAAGCAGCTACAAAGGTCTGGATTTCAATGTAATTACATTCTTCGAGAGCTGCAAGATCACCAATGCTGTCTGTTCTTTCGGGCACCATATTCATATACATGTGGAAAGTGGTTGTGGAACAGTGAAACCACGAGTAGGCAGAAAGATACTGGACGTCTACGTTTCATCACATAACGCTCTGTAAAGCAGTATAGACAGCAATCTGAGACAGCAGATATTTCTGAGCACACCCTTCAGCGCAAGCTGATCAACATCAGACTCTGGAGAAGACGCGCCCGTGTTGAGCCAATGACAGAGATAATTACGATTGCCTTTACACAGGATGACCGAGCATTGGTCGTGGATAAATGGAACGTATCACCAGGTCTGATGAATTACGTTTCTTGTTACACCAGTCGATGGTCGTGTATGGGTACACCGTCATCCAGGCAAATGGCAGCACGAAACAAGACACCGAGCCATGGACGCACTTGAGTTTCCATGGGACCCTATGGTAGTAATCGAAGGCAGCATGACAGTTGTGGACTCCATGAAAGTTATTGCCCACCATTGACAACTTCCCCGACGGCTATGGCATATTGCAGCAGAATAACTGTGTGTATCACAAGGCCAGAATCGTTCGACAGTGATTTGAGGAACACGGTAATGAACTGAAACTGATGTGTTTGGCCAGAAGTCCGCTCTGAATCCAGAAATCCTGCTCTGAAGTCGGTAGAACACGTCTCGGACGCTTTTCGGTGCCAGCTTCCTGCCCACAAACTACAGACTCGTAGAATGAGATTTTCACTCTGCAGCGCAGTGTGCGCTGATATGAAACTTCCTGGCAGATTAAAACTTGTGCCGGACCGAGACTCGACCTCGGGACCTTTGCCTTTCGCGGGCAAGTGCTCTACCATATGAGCTACCCAAACACGACTCACGCCCCGTCCTCACAGCTTCACTTCTGCCAGTACCTCGCCTCCTACCTTCCAAACTTTGCAGAAGATCTCCTACGAACCTTGCAGAACTGTGAGGACGGGGCGTGAGTCGTGCTTGGGTAGCTCAGATGGTACAGCACTTGCCCGCGAAAGGCAAAGGTCCCGAGTTTCAGTCTCGGTCCGGCAAACAGTTTTAATCTGCCAGGATGTTTCATATCAGCGCACACTCCGCTACGGAGTGAAAATCTCATTCTGGAAACATCCCCCACGCTGTGACTAAGTCATGTCTCCGCAATATTCTTTCTTTCAGAAGTGCTAGTTCTGCAAGGTTCGCAGCAGAGCTTCTGCAAAGGTAGGAGGCGAGGTACTGGCAGAAGTAAAGCTGTGAGGACGGGACGTGAGTCGTGCTTGGGTAGCTCAGATGGTAGAGCTCTTGCCCGCGAAAGGCAAATGTCCCGAGTTCGACTCTGGGTCCGGCACACAGTTTTAAACTGCCAGGAAGTTTCATACCGACTGGTAATTTACGGTAACAGCGTGACCTATGCTTAGACATCTGGTGCCACATACTTCCGGAAACCTACCAACGACTTTTCGCCTCTGAGCCACGCAGAATCGCCGCTGTAATAGGTTCCAAACTTGAACCAATATCATTCGAGTATTAGGAGGTGGTCATACAGTTTTGACTCACTAGTATATTCAACGAGGAAAAATGTACATCTACATCAATACTCCGCAAGCCGCCTGACTGTGTCTTGTTGAAGGTACTTCTGGTATCAGCAAATTATTCCCCCCCACCCTCACCCTTTCCCTACTCCACTCGCGAACGTCGCGTGGAAAGAATGATTGTCGATAAGCTTCTGCATTGGCTCTAATTTCTTTAACTTTTTCATCGTGATCGTTTCGCGAGATGTATGTGGGGGCAAGTACTATGTAGTGCGTCTAAAAAATGGCTCTGAGCACTATGCGACTTAACTTCTGAGGTCATCAGTCCCCTAGAACTTAGAACTACTTAAACCTAACTAACCTAAGGACATCACACACATCCATGCCCGAGGCAGGATTCGAACCTGCGACCGTAGCGGTCACGCGGTTCCAGACTGAGGCGCCTTTAACCGCACGGCCACACCGGCCGGTTGTAGTGCGTCTGTTCGCAGAAAGTACCCTCTCGAAATTTCTATAGTAAATCTGTCCGTGATACACGACGCCTCTCTTGTATCGTTTGCCAGTGGAGTTTGAGCGTCTCTGTAACGTTCTCGCTCCGGCAAAACCATTCCGTGACGGAACGCGCCGCTCTTCGCTGGATCTTCTCTATCCCCTTTGTTTGCCGAATACGTTGTTAGGCACTCTAATGGCTCTTATTTAATTTTCATAGTCCCTCCGTGACATATTAAACAGATGCAGCAGATTTCAGTTTTCTTCGAATAACAGCACCGTATTCGAGAAAAACGTCGTCGCCTTTCTCATACAGATTCTCATTTACGTTCCGTTGGTATCTCTCTTACTCTTTCGTATATGATTTACCGACCTGATAAGATACTTGTGGCGCCGATCACTAAAGCTAAACAAGGCTGTCAGAGTATACACAGAGTTTTGATTCTGTAATCATAGATCATACGAAACGCCACTTGCACCTTTGTCAGGTGACATCCTGAAAGCCGTGTGTTAAGGCAGTCAGATGGGTGCAGTATTTCTTGACTCGGTATCACACCAACTGTTTATTAACAGAGGTACGATTATACGGGGTATAAAACAAAACTCGTGACTTGACTGAGGATTTGTTGGTAGGGAGGATGCGGCGCGTCACCTTGAATGGAGAGTGATCACAAAATTTGAAGTAACTTTGGCGTGCCCCATGGAAGTGTGTTGGTACCCTAGTTGTTAGTGTCGTGTATTAATGGCTGTCACGTGATGGACGCGGAACCGTGCCGTTGGTGTCTGCACACCATTTGAACTTCTGGGCGGCTGCGTCGAGTGACACCGCCAAGCCATACAAAGGGCACGGTTGCGGCTGCTCGACTACAGGCAGCGGTACACGCGCGGCAGCATAGTCCACGGGCCGGGGCGAGGCGAAACTACAGCCAAAAGACAGCCCGACCTGTGACTGCCGCTGGGCCGAAAGCACCGACCTCGGCTACAGAGCAAGTTGGAACACTGAATGTGGTGTGATTCCGACACCACAGGAAAATCACCAGCAGTTCTGAAATGGCTACCAGCTACTTGCGAGAGTTTTTGAGGGCGGTTTTCTTATCAGTACAGAGTTGCTAAAGGCAACCTGTAAGTTGATTAAACGCATACTAAAACGTATCAGTTGCAATGTGAAGAAAACTATTTGTAAACCTTGATTTAATTTCTTTTAAATTGGCGGTGATGCCTAAATTTATTGTGTTTTTAATTGGGATATGATGCCTCATAATTACTGGGGAATTTTTTTTCTGATAAATACTGTGAAAGATAACCCACGCAATGAGCCCAGTCCTTGAATAACCTGTCCCTCTGCTAGAATGACAGTATTAATAGTAACCTCAGACTTTTAACAGCTGTTGCAGTTATATGTAATGAAGTACCTTGTGGGTACAATGGAAGTGCAGTTTCTCACAGAGTTTCAGTATGGGCAGTAACCATCTTATCACAACGAAACTTCGTAGATATTATAACGTACTGATGAGGAACTGATCTACGCTTGAAAAAAATTAGTTCCAGTTTTGGTAACGAGATGCAATGTAGCGCTGTGAATGCAAGAAAAATCTAAGGAAATGTTTCCGTAAGTAATGGGTTACGAACGAGATGTCTGCACAAAAGGTAATACTGTTATTATTAACAGTCACTTACACAGTTTGTTTAACATGAGCACCGGAGACGTCGACGAGATGCTGTACAGCGCCAGATTTGCACCTGGCGGCCAAAACTGGAACTAGTTTTTTTTCAGCGTAAATCGGTTCCACATTAAGGAATTAGGATATCTACCAAATTCCGCTGCTGGACGATGATTACAGCCGACATTGAACTTCAGTGAGCAGATGCACTTCAGTTCATTACCACCCAGTACTATCTGAAAAAAGCTGCATAAATTCAGTCAAAGCTTGGTAAGATATCAGAGTGGTGCATAGCTCGGCGACTTACTTTATACGTGTAGAAATGTAAACTTATGCACTTCAGAAAACGCAAAAACATAATTTCCTATGACTACACTGGCAATAAGTCACAAATGGAATCAGTGATCTGAAGCAAATCCATGGGTGTAACGATTTATAGGGATGTGCAGTGGAAAGATCACATGGGCTCTGTCGTAGGTAAAGCAGCTGGCAGTTTTCGATTCATTGACAGGATACTGGAAACACGCAGACAGTCTAAACAGGGGATTGCTTGTCAGTAGTGCGTCGCGTTTCAGAATGTTGCTCAAGTTTGTGCAACCCATACTAAACAGCACTCACAGGGAAGACTCTGCCGGAGGTTGCAAAACGAAAACCACTGAAGGCATCGTAATGCCATAGACTACGGAAGTAGTTGTTGACCATGTAAGAGCGCCGAGAACCCAAACTCGCCGCTAGAGGGACATGGCCGCACACCCACGTGACGACGAAGTGAGCACGTGCGCACGTCGACCGTCTTCTGCCCTCACTACTGCGAAAAACAGAGAAATGGGGGCTGCAAAAGAAAAGCAAAGGGGTGCAGTGCGTTTGCTTATGGCGGAAGGAGTGCGGGGAACGGAAATTCAGCCGGCCGCTACGGCCGAGCGGTTCTAGGCGCTTCAGTCCAGAACCGCGCTGCTGCTGCGGTCGCAGGTTCGAATTCTACCTCGGGCATGGGTGTGTGATGTCCTTAGGCTATTTAGGTTTAAGTGGTTCTAAGTCTAGGGGACTGATGACCTCACATGTTAAGTCCCATAGTGCTTAGAGCCATTTGAACCATTTGAACGGAAATTCATCGGAGAATGGCACAAGTGTACGGAGAGCACAGCATGTCCGTTGCAGTTTCATCGCTCAGTCCGATCCCTGGGGCAGTGGTTGCCACCGTAAATAGCTGTCTTCAACAATGAGGGAATCCACCAGCTGTGCAACGGTATCGGTAGCGCCGTGTGACGTTCCAGATCGTGCGTCATCTTCCAACGACATTCGTCCTTCTCTGAATCGCTTGTGCCACTTCCTGACCCTTGCAACGCACATGCAATGCTCTCTGTATATTGTGCGATTCAATTGACATATTTCCATTCCTTGCACTACTTCCGCTGTCAGAAAACGCATTACACGCCTTTGCTCTTAATATGAAGCCTACATTTCAGCACAACGCATGCGCGTGCTTGCTCTGTAGTCACATGCGTGCGCGACCATGTCCCTCTAGCGGCGAGTTTGGGGCCTTGGTGCTCTTTCTTCCGTAGACAATGGCATTATGATCCTTTCGGAGATTTTCATTTTGCAACCTCCGTGTGGTTTCTTTTTGAATGCACCTAAGCACCTTGTACAGTGCAACTGCGGCCACTAAGGCCAAACATATAACGAATTCAACAACGTATATTGGCTGTTAGTCAACAATGTGTAACAGATGTCAGATGATTTTCGGAAATCTAGGAAAACGGGATCACCTTGTCCACCATTTGGAGATAGCGTGTATGATAAATGAGTATGCTAACTGTTTGAGATAAGCTTATTCCCACCCGAGATGTTATAACGACATAATATGTGTAACTCCGCAGCGCTGAACTGAAATTTCCTGAGAGCCTGAACTGTGCACTCGAGTGAGACTGAAATAGAATGTCCTTATGATTTCGATAAAACGGAATGAAACGTATTGGTCAGCTTAACCTTTGACGGTCTCATTCTCCGAAGGCTCATATGGTACAGATCAGTATATTAAACGGCAAGACCTGTGTTGAACACATATAGGGATGTAAATTTTTATAAGGAATAAATTTCGGTAAATGAAATGTCTATATATCCCCATTCAAGTCAGTGTCTTAGCTATATCTTTTTGCTTCAGGTGATCATAGAGTTTTAATTATTACATTCGAAAAATAAAGTTACAGTATATAACTTTTTGTTTGTAGTTGTATGTAACAAGCCTGGAACACATTAAACTCCTTGGACCGACATACGGTAAGACTCCGCGTAAGGCCATTTCATTGAATGGAGACTATGTTGATAAACAGGGTTTTGTAGCCGAAAGAATGAGGAATAATATGATACACTAGAATCTTGAGTAAAACCAACCTGCTTTCAGAATAAAAATGTGTTGCATTGCTTATTGAACGTTCCTCGTATGACAGTCACAACAATGCTTCGATCGATTAAACTCCTCTCCATCTGTCTCTCCTTCCCTGCCTCGCTTAAAAGAAAAAGAAAGCTTTTGTGAGGAACTTGAAGAGATTACTTTTAATCTACAGTAAAGCATGTTGTTTGTATTCTCTATTTTCTTTATTTTATGACAAAATCCACTGGCATTAGCGTATATGCATCATTTCTCAAGAAATTTGGGACAAGAGCGTACGCAGGTCCCATAACCGAGGAATAGCTTCTCAGTGCCGTTGTCAAAGGCTTCAGTCTGTTTGACACTGCTCTCTCCTTCAATCTTAGCTGTGCAGGTCTCTTCATGCCTTCATAACATCACCTCGCATCCACTTGAACCCGCTTCCTTTGGTCACGCTTTGGTCTTCTTCAATTTTTACCCCTCACGCGTCCCTATTTTCCAAATTGACGATTCCTTGATGTCTCTGGATTTGTCCTATCGATCGATCCATTCTTTTAACCAAATTGTGCCAGCAACATATTTTTCAAGTCAAATAACTTTTTAATTTTGCTCGTCCTATATTAGTGTTCTGAAATTTCTATTAACCGTCAATACGCACCTGCAAAAAGAGGGAAATATAGTGCTCATGTATGCAAGTGTCTCATGCTAATATTTCATGTTCATTTATTTAGAGTGCAGTGACGTGGGCACTGGTGAAGTCCTTTATATACTTGCATGGTTCTGATTTCCACGGCTTTCCCAGGCAAATCCTGGTCAATGCTGAGATGGTTCCTAAAACTTGCCTACAGCTATTTCTGTCGGTATGCTTCTCCAACAGGATCAGTCCTCCGTCACTAACATCGATCATGAAATCGGCTCGTTGTTTTTTTTGCAGTTTCTCTTGACTTCCATTATATTTAAGGTTATTGGACACAAGTCCATTCGAAAGCAGTCCAAAACAATTAAGTACAATGGTATTTTGCTCAAAATGGTTATTGCCACGTAGCAATCATTTGTTGGTCAACCTACTGATAGTGGAACATATTCAATGCACTTAAGCTTCTATAACTCTTCTACATTTAGCTCAATTGTGCTGCAAATTCACCAAGGCTTTATAACAGGTACTGGCAGATTCATTGTGCTGCCCGAGCTGTAGCGAATAAACACTCTAAAAGCTCGCACTGACGAACATTTCTCTGTTGTTTCAGGTGAGTGGCCGAACGACGCTGGTAGACTTTGCACGGAACACTATGGAGCACTTGGTAAGACAGGCGCTCGGATACGGAGACTCGCAGCAAGTCAGTTGCAAGATACAACTTCATGAAAATAAGGTAAACTGGCGTTGTTATATAGTAAACGTGTTTTATAAAGCGAGTACCGATCACTAAATGTGTATAAATTCTGTGCCGTGCACATGAAGAGCGTTTGTTTCCTTATCGGTTAAGGTTTAAAGATACTAACTACTGCGAAACAGGTATGTAAATATTTATGTAGTTGCCGCTTATATCATCCAGTGGGTTTTCCTACGTGATTGACTCGCTGTTGCTGTTGCGTGCTGGTGTGCAAACTTTAATCCATCCTAGAGAAATCTACTGTGATGCGTACTTTTTAAAAAGTAAAACTTTCTGTAACGCCTCACTGACTCGCTTTGTGGAAAATTAGCATATTTGAGCTAAGCAGCAACAAATTAATCGCACAAACATTTTTCAGTTTTAAGATTTATGATTCTCTCTCAGATCTATATTTTTTCTTTCTGTGAGAGTTCTCTTTCCTTGTCCAATGTTTACGGTTATATTTACTCCCTTTACTTTTACTGTACTGAACAATTTGTATTTGATGCTTTAACATCAACAATGAAAGACGATTTTCAACTATTACGAGCGTCTTCAGTGCCTCGATAGCTCACTGGTAAAAAAAGAATTTCTAGAATGAATCATTCACTCTGCAATGGATGGTCTGCTGTTTCTAAACACCCTGAGGATTAAAACTGTTTGCTGGATCAGGACTCGAACCCCGAACCTTGCGTTTCGTTGGAAATATTCTTATAACTGCCATCTGGTTTCTGTATAAATTGTAAATAGCCTTTCGCTCCCTGCATTTTATCCCTGCCACCTTAAGAGTTTGAAAGAGAGCATTCCAGTCAACATTGTCAAAAGCTTTCTCTAAGTCTACAAATGCTAGAAACGTAGGTTTGCCTTTCCTTAATCTATCTTCTAAGGTAAGTCGTAGGGTCAGTATTTCCTCACGTGTTCCAATATTTCTACGGAATCCAAACTCTTTCCATTATTAAATAAAAAACAATAAAAATAAAAGCAAAGTCGTTCTTGTAATTCGGCGAATACAAACGACGAAATGAACGTCAAGGAATGTGCCATATTGTCCGCTATAACTTGGCGAAAGCCGCAGCTCGATATATTTAGTCATTCTCGATCTGTTTGAGATGGCCTGTCTTAACTGCTTCACCATGCATGTCGTGAGGCAGCATGATGCAGGGCGTGCAAATTTTCCATACAACAAAATTTACACATAATTTCAAACTGTTACGAAACTTTTCTCGCTGACGTCTCTCACAAAACAGTGAAAGGAAAAGAGTTTATCACTTACTTCATTTTATATTCTCGCGTCTTGCAGTAAAACTTCAGTATGAGACATGCTAAAGGCAACCTGAAGTTGATTAAACGCATACTAAAACGTATCATTTGCAATTTGAAGAAAACTATTTGTAAATCTTGATTTCATTTCTTTTAAATTGGCGGTGATGCCTAAATTTATTGTGTTTTTAATTGGGATATGATGTCTCATAATTACTGGGGAAAATTATTTTTTTCTGATAAATACTGTGAAAGATAACCCACGCAATGAGCCCAGTCCTTGAATAACCTGTCCCTCTGCTAGAATGACGGTATTAATAGTAACCTCAGACTTTTAGCAGCTGTTGCAGTTATATGTAATGAAGTACCGAGTGGGTACAATGGAAGTGCAGTTTCTCACAGAGTTTCAGTATGGGCAGTAACCATCTTATCACAACGAAACTTCGTAGATATTATAACGTACTGATTACTTCTTTACTACTAACTCCATTCTCAACATACTTTGTAGACAGTATCCTCCTATACCATTGGATGTACTTGCAAAGTTATATCATTGCACGATACGCAGTTCACCAGATATGACGGAATGAACATTGAGATACTTGAAACACTAACTTATGCTAAAAAAGGAGTAGAAATTACCCAGAACGTTTTTATTCAGTGTTTGATACCGAGATCATTTACGGATTGTCAACAAACTTTAAATATAATTTCAAACTTTCTCTCGCTTACACTCTCCACGTCAAGCGTTTAACATATGAACTCGTTTATAAAGTAACCAGACATTTGAAGTTGTTTTATACACGGAGTTCTATTCTCTAACGAATCAGGGGTGCGGAACTTACTGGTATCTACACAAGCCGTGAAGACGTATGAGAAGTTTATTTCATTAGGCTGCTGGATACATTCTGTAAGTACACGTACGCCCCACTCCACCTCCGACGCAGCAATGCAGCGGCTGTCTCAGATGAAAATTACTTCTGGACAAGTTTAGAATATACGCTCCTACTAAGGCAAAATAATGACTGCTAAACGGGGCCGTCAATACATTCAGGACGTTTTACCACGTGTAGCTCGCATACGTGCCGGCGTTCCGGCACGCGAAACCCGGAAATGAGCTCTAACCACAGCGGGCTGTGGCATCGCAGCTTCCATCAGACTGGTGTGTGTGTGTGTGTGTGTGTGTGTGTGTGTGTGTGTGCGAGCGTGTCGCGTGACTATCGATACTCACAACGTTCCGCCGCTACAACTGTCTCGGCAATATCAGCTTCTGCGTCTCGTTCGGCTGTCATCGTCTCCCTTGATACGCTATAGTAAAATTGGTAGCCACGTGAACCCCATTCGTAACATCAGTTTCTGCTCTTTCCCGCAACGTATTTGAAACAAAAGGCCACACCTTATGAAGGAAGTATAGGCAGTTTGGGATTCAATATCTGGTTGACAACCAGGTCACTGGTAACAGAACACATGTTCGAATTTGAGAAGGATATGGAAGGTAATTCGCTGTAATTGGGATTCGCCTTAAGCAATGCAAGAAGTAACTTAAAACCTATATCTCGACGGTCGAACGTATATCTGAACCCCGCTTCTCGCAAGTGGGACTCCAGTGTCTTACCATTGTGATAACTCGCTCGGTACGTTTTTGTTTTCGATAAAAGCTGAAGGTGGTCAAGAGCAGAGAATTTAAGAAAATCTGTTTCTTCAAAATATAATTCTGTTATACACTAGTTACTCAGTCATCATTGTCTGATACAGTATGCAGCTACTAAGGCATTCGTTCGGTTGAAATTGAGCCAAGCTTTCCAGAGTTAAGCTTTGCATTTCTCCCCTTTCAACTACAACCCCCACTCTTAGGGTTTAAATGGCATCAGATGTATTACCAATCAGCCTAGCGACGCCCGAAACTACTGCTTCGACACTAACATCATTCGTTTTCAGTTATCATTAAATGTCTCCCAGCACGAAGCGTCCAACCTCGCTGCTAGAAGTGTCTTACCCAAACAGTAAGTCATATCAAGTACAACTTAACGCTGAAGTTGCTCTAGGCATGAAACACACACGCACACACACACACACACACGCACACACACACACAAACGCGCGCCCACCTATGAGGTCAATTCATTCGCGCGACTAAACTGCGGAGTAAGCACACGACGATGTGTGGCGAGAATAAAGCGAAAAATGCACCAGCGGTCTACTAGAGGAAAGAGGATTATGAGTGTCCAGTTCGTCTGTTAATTGCACTCTAATAAAAAGTACAAAATTTCCAAAAGCCACAGGCTGCTTGGAAACGGCCTGGCCGGTTTTGACGCTCAAAGTAGCCCCTGCCATACACCGACCAAGAGAACGAAGCTCGCGGCGTAACGACACCCCGGCCTTCCTCTGCTTTCGAACAATCTAAGTGCGAGAATTCCGTGTGAATAGCCGTCCGCAGTTATCTAAGTTTTAATGACTTCCCATAACCAGGTTCGGCGTTGGGCAGATCAGTTTGGCCTTTAAGAGCGTGGGAACGTTCACAGCGTTTCAAGCTGGCCACCTCTGTGAAAACGAGCGTTTGCCTTGTCGTCATTGACAATTCAGAATGTGACTGGTAAGGTGTAGTACGACACCACAGGACAATACAAGTGATATCTAGAACCCGACACCGTAGAGACTGGAAACTAGAAATCTACTCTGTAGGAATCAGCATGGGTTTCGAAAAAGACGATCGGGTGATATCCAGCTCGCGCTATTCGTCCACGAGACTCAGAGGGCCATAGACGCGGGTTCCCAGGTAGATGCTGTGTTTCTTGACTCCCGCAAGGCGTTTGATACAGTTCCCCACAGTCAAAAATGATTCAAATGGCTCTGAGCACTATGGGACTTAACATCTGAGGTCATCAGTCCCCTAGACTTAGAACTACTTAAACCTAACTAACCTAAGGACATCACACACATCCATGCCCGAGGCAGGATTCGAACCTGCGACCGTAGCAGCAGCGCGGTTCCGGACTGAAGCGCCTAGAATAGCTCGGCCACAACGGCCGGCTCCCCACAGTCGTTTAATGAAGAAAATAAGAGCATATGGACTATCATACCAATTGTGTGATTGGATTGTAGAGCTGCTAGATAACAGAACGCAGCATGTCATTCTCAATGAAGGTAAGTCTTCCGAAGCAAAGGTGATTTCAGGTGTGCCGCAGGGGAGTGTCGTAGGACCGTCGCTGTTCAGAATATATATAAATGACCTTGTGGCTAACATACGAAGGCTTTTTGCGGATGATGCTGTAGTATATCGAGAGGTTGCAACAGTGGAAAATTGTACTGAAATGCAGGAGGATCTGCAACGAATTGACGCATGGTACAGGGAATGGCAATTGAATTTCAATGTAGACAAGTGTAGTGTGCTGTGAATACAAAGAAAGAATGATCCTTTATCGTTTAGCTACAATATAGCAGGTCAGCAACTGGAATCAATTAATTCCATAAATTATCTAGGAGTAGGCATTAGGAGCGATTTAAAATGAAATGACCATATAAAATTAATCGTCGGTAGAGCAGATGCCAGACTGAGACTCATTGGAAAAATCCTAAGGAAATGCAGTCCGAAAACAAAGGAATTAGGTTACAGTACGCTTGTTCGCCCACTGCTTGAGTACTGCTCACCGGTGTGGGATCCGTACCAGATAGGGTTGATAGAAGAGATAGACAAGATCCAACGGAGAGCAGCGCGCTTCGTCACAGGATGATTTAGTAACCGCAAATGCGTTACGGAGATGATAGATAAACTCCAGTGGAAGACTTTGCAAGAGAGACGCTCAGTAGCTCTGTACGGGCTTTTGTTGAAGTTTCGAGAACATACCTTCACCGAGGAGTCAAGCTGTATATTGCTCCCTCCTACGTGTATCTCGCGAAGAGACCACGAGGATAAAATCAGAGAGATTAGAGTCCACACAGAGGCATACCAACAATCTTTCTTTCCACGAACGAGACTGGAATAGAAGGGAGAACCGATAGAGGTACTCAAGGTATCCTCCGCCACACACCGTCAGGTGGCTCGCGAAGTATGTATGTAGATGTAGCGGAGGTCATTAACACTCGACTGTGTTGTGTCTCTCAACTCGGCCGAAAGCTGGTTCGAACCCTTGTGTCCGCAGCTCGTGGTCGTGCGGTAGCGTTCTCGCTTCCCGCGCCCCGGTTCCCGGGTTCGATTGCCGGCGGGGTCAGGGATTTTCTCTTCCTCGTGATGACTGGGGGTTGTGTGATGTCCTTAGTTTAGTTAGTCTTAAGTAGTTCTAAGTTCTAGGGGACTGATGACCATAGATGTTAAGTCCCATAGTGCTCAGAGTCATTTGAAGCATTCGAACCCTTGTAGAGCCAGTATGTGGGCGCTGGGGGAGCAGAGGTGATGGAGTTCAGCTATTGATCACCAGTCTTTGCGACATTGTCCTGGATTAAATTCCAAATCTCTCCACAGTGTCTCAGAAAGTGAGGGCATGTGGCACAAAATGGCTCTGAGCACTATGCGACTTAACTTCTGAGGTCATCAGTCGCCTAGAACTTAGAACTACTTAAACCTAACTAACCTAAGGACATCACACACATCCATGCCGGAGGCAGGATTCGAACCTGCGACCGTAGCGGTCGCCCGGCTCCAGACTGCAGCGCCTAGACCCGCACGGCCACTCCGGCCGGCCATGGGGCACACCTGATGGTGATCTGTCCGTCACGTGCGGACGTTAAGCTTGGCGGCTTCCTTGATACTCTTCTATAGGAGAGGGCTATGTGCAGATAACGGGTTTCAACTTTCCCTTCTCTCATCGTCATCATACAAGACAAACATAACAACACACTGTACACGCACCCATTACATTCACCTACTGCATTGTGTCGGAATAATACCCATTTAATTTTGTGCAAAACATATCCTTGGCTGGGGACACTACTTTATGCGCTGAGTACGTGAAGTAATATCCTGACAGCGTTCTTCAGTTAGTTCCTTTATTGGTAGACAGTTAATCTTGGAGGACACCAATACTTTATAAACTGAGTCGGGAGACAATGCTAAATACGTGTATACGTGTGTGAAGAAATCTACATAACGATTTTTATTAGCGTTTACAAAACCCGGTGCTAAGGTCGCAGGTTCGAATCCTGCCTCGGGCATGGGTGTGTGTGATGTCCTTAGGTTAGTTAGGTTTAAGTGGTTCTAAGTTCTAGGGGACTGATGACCTAAGATGTTAAGTCCCATAGTGCTCAGAGCCATTTTTTTTACAAAACCCGGCAATGACGCAGATGACGCTGAAAGAAGTAATTTAAGATAAGACACATGTGGCCGCAATGTCGGGAGATACCCCAAAACTGGATGACAAATGTTGAACACGTGACGTCACATGATGACGTACCTCGCCGCACGTGCAGCGGTTAAGCTGTCTGTTGCAGCTGCTTATCACAATGGACGTCGGTGTGCCTCCGGGCCTACGTGCGTGATTCTAGCGTGTGGGCCACAGAGTTCAAGTCTTGCATCTGGCAGGCAGTATTTTTCTGCATTGTGTTAGACAGTTATGTGTTTACATAGGGGTAAGGTTCAAAAATGGTTCAAATGGCTCTGACCACTATAGGACTTAACATCTGAGGTCATCGGTCCCCTGAACTTAGAACTACTTAAACCTAACTAACCTAAGGACATCACACACATCCATGCCCGAGGCAGGATTCGAACCTGTGACCGTAGCTGTCGCGCGGTTCCAGATTGAACATAGAGGTAAGATTTGCTTGGTTACAGCGAGGAAATTAATTTTATAATTTCCATGTTTGCAGCAGATGAGATTTTGATAAGCGTACTGCCTCCTATCGGCGAGGGTAGGATCGCAAGCCCACCGCTGATCCGCGTATTGCGAGGTACCTCATGTGCGACGTCACATGTGCAACATTTGTCATCCACTTTTGGGGTATTTCCCAATATTTCGACCACTTGTGTCTTATACTAAATTACTTGTCTCAGCGTTATCTGTGTCATTTCGCGATTTTTTAAACGTTAATAAGAATTACACCATATATGTGCGCTGCTCATAGAACCGATAACACTGCGTTCCAGCGCAAGGTTAAATTTTACTTATTTAAATACATTCAGCTACGCACAACACAGCATCTGAACTGCTTGTATACATCACTAATACCAGGTGTCGTAAAGTAATTGAGAGTACGTTGTTGAACTTTTTAAATAAGTGGTATGTAACATTCACTACAACTTCACGCAATTGAAGTTTAGGACTATCCTTGTTTACATTTATACCCCTTGTGTCAATTACGTTATTAAAAATCTACTATCATTTCACTTTTGATTTCGTATTCTCTAAGGTACTACATATTGGCAAGCAATATGTATATTTTTCTTAGATAATGGAAGAGATATCTGCTACTTATCAATAACTACAGTCACCTCAGCTTATTACTTCTGTATAGTCTCATTTTACTGACCTTACGTAAACGTATTTATACTAACAGTTACTCCTGTTGATATTTAGGACCAGGTAGTAACGATACAGTGCGACAGGGTGCTCAGTTGGACCACAGTTATATCGCTGACTGTTATGAGCTCTCCCCAAAACATTATCTACGTGATCGTTCCAGTTCAAGTTATCTCTAATTGTAATACCTAAGTATCTAATTGAATTTATCGTGCAACGGAAATTTAACGGATTTATTTTAGTAATCGTTTGGATGACTTCACGCTTTTCATTAGTTAGAGTCAATTACCAGTTATTTTCTGCAATAAAAAAGCAAATTAGAGATAATGTTAATAGTTTTTTGTCTCAATGTTTCACACTAGGCCAGATTCAACCTTACGTTTAGAATTCCTTGGGTTCAGTCTCAGATAAACTTGTTGCAGATTCAGATTACATCATCGGTAAAGACTGGATCTCCATGATCTCCAGAGGTCGGCTCACTTCTTCTTTAGCTGACTGCTTCAATCAAATGAAGGAGTTTGAAATGGTATTTTACAGTTTCGTGGGCAACACAGCAGTGGAAGAGTGATGCATAACATAATTTCTACAAGTTCTAATTTTTCCGAAATGCATCGTAAGTGGATTGTCTCTACGTAAAGCCAAGACCCTTCATTAGAAAAAAGGAATCACAACATACAAGCTGAAACAGAATACATAAAAAACTTGCGGCGAAGAAAAATCTTCAGTGGACTGCGATTTTATCTGCCTGAGTTAAAGTGAGTTGTTACGAACGCAGGAAGATTTTCTAGCTCTTAATATTAAGTCTTTGAAGTTGGATACTATCATAACATACAACCATTTATTTATTATAATTTGAGAGCTATGCGATGCTTAATAACGTGCGTCAGCACTTACCGACATACAGTTCATGAGGCTTGTGTTAAAACTCTCGTGGACTGCGGCAGAACATTATTCCCACTGGCGTTATGCGCGTTAGGCAGTAGCTTCGTGACCCTGGAACGGCCTACCTGATCATTTCTAATTGCCTTGACTGCCTGCAGCTAAGGTATCAGTTATGATTTTGTTTATTCATCGCAGATTTAGCCTACTTATCTTTGGTTTATAGTCAGTGTGTTTTTGCGCTTGAATAATGTAAGTCGACCACTCAGGCGGACGGAATTGACTCATAGCTAAAATCATGCATTCGCCGTCTACTTCTTCTCTTAATTGATATTAGTTACTGTTGTGTCCAAACAGCCATCTTTAGAGCTGCCAAGTGCTAATGTGTTTAGTTTTCAGGAACTTGCTTTCTGTTCAATCTTCTGTGTCACAGACGGCCATTAAAATTGCAAAACCATGTAAATGGCATGCAACAAACACAGAATTGGCATCAAGTTTATTACCTGTTTGGATATGAAAAGAATTTGCATTTCATTTCTACTGCACGAAGTACGTCAGATTAACGCCGTCTGTATTCTATATATAAGTAAAGACTACAAAGAGGGTTTCTCATTCACAAATCGTATTTGACTGTTTGTGAGAAGATCGTGTTATGTCGCTAGCAAGGAGGAGGAACATAAACTAGATGTATAGGAATTCAGCAACGGCGGCACCTTGTCCTATCGAGACTGTCAATTATTGTTCAAATTGCTCTGAGCACTATGGGACTCAACTTCTAAGGTCATCAGTCCCCTAGAACTAAGAACTACTTAAACCTAACTACCTAAGGACATCACACACATCCATGCCCGAGGCAGGATTCGAACCTGCAACCGTAGCGGTCGCGCGGTTCCAGACTGTAGCGCCTATGCTCGGTCACCTCGGCCGGCGCATTATTGTTTCGCCATATTGCTGCTCGCGCTTGTCGAAAGTCCATGAAAGCCGTGCGAATATGGAATCGATGAGTTCAGGAGGGCCTTACTCAACGCCATGCAGAATCTCAACGGCCACACATGACTAGCGCCCGAGAGGACAGTCGTATTGTACCAAGCGAGGTGTCGAAGTGGTTAGCACACTGGACTCGCATTCGCAAGGCTACGGTTCAAACCCGCGTCCGGCCATCCTGATTTAGGTTTTCCGTGATTTCCCTAAATCGCTTCAGGCAAATGCCAGGATGGTTCTTTTGAAAGAGCAAGGCTGACTTCCTTCCCTATCCTTCCTCAATTCAATGGGACCGATGACCTCGCTGTTTGGTTCTCTCCATCAAATCCACCACCACCACAGACGTATTGTGCTCCTAACCATGCACGACCGTACAGACACGTCACGTACGAGGGGTGTTTGAAAAGTCCGTGCGAAGTCCGAGAGATGGCACCACCAGCGGGTACCGAGGTCATGTTTAGTTAGTAACATCTTTGGAAAAAAGACACACCAAGTGTCAGCCATTCTAGTCTCTTCCTTTGTTTCTGGCATTCGTGTGAAACAAGGAAGTCGAGTGATTTCCAAAAAAAGGACGAAAAAGAATTTGGTATGGTGATTCAACATTACTTAATGAAAGGCAAAATGCGTCAGGAGACTAAAGAGAAGCTTGCTAAACATTACGGTGACTCTGAACCTTCAATTAGGACAGTTTATAAGTTTGGGCGCAAGTGATGCTGAACGTTCTGGACGCCCTGTGAAGGTTATGACTCCAGAATCATTGATAAAAATCCATGATATGGTAATGGATGACAGAAGAGTTAAGGTATGTGAGATTGCTAGTGCTGTGGGCATCTCGAATGAACGGGTACATACACTCCTGGAAATTGAAATAAGAACACCGTGAATTCATTGTCCCAGGAAACTTTATTGACACATTCCTTGGGTCAGATTCATCACATGATCACACTGACAGAACCACAGGCACATAGACACAGGCAACAGAGCATGCACAATGTTGGCACTAGTACAGTGTATATCCACCTTTCGCAGCAATGCAGGCTGCTATTCTCCCATGGAGACGATCGTAGAGATGCTGGATGTAGTCCTGTGAAACGGCTTGCCATGCCATTTCCACCTGGCGCCTCAGTTGGACCAGCGTTCGTGCTGGACGTGCAGACCGCGTGAGACGACGCTTCATCCAGTCCCAAACATGCTCCATGGGGGACAGATCCGGAGATCTTGCTGGCCAGGGTAGTTGACTTACACCTTCTAGAGCACGTTGGGTAGCACGGGATACATGCGGACGTGCATTGTCCTGTTGGAACAGCAAGTTCCCTTGCCGGTCTAGGAATGGTACAACGATGGGTTCGATGACGGTTTGGATGTACCGTGCACTATTCAGTGTCCCCTCGACGATCACCAGTGGTGTACGGCCAGTGTAGGAGGTCGCTCCCCACACCATGATGCCGGGTGTTGGCCCTGTGTGCCTCGGTCGTATGCAGTCCTGATTGTGGCGCTCACCTGCACGGCGCCAAACACGCATACGACCATCATTGGCACCAAGGCAGAAGCGACTCTCATCGCTGAAGACGACACGTCTCCATTCGTCCCTCCATTCACGCCTGTCGCGACACCTCTGGAGGCGGGCTGCACGATGTTGGGGCGTGAGCGGAAGACGGCCTAACGGTGTGCGGGACCGTAGCCCAGCTTCATGGAGACGATTGCGAATGGTCCTCGCCGATACCCCAGAAGCAACAGTGTCCCTAATTTGCTGGGAAGTGGCGGTGCGGTCCCCTACGGCACTGCGTAGGATCCTACGGTCTTGGCGTGCATCCGTGCGTCGCTGCGGTCCGGTCCCAGGTCGACGGGCACGTGCACCTTCCGCCGACCACTGGCGACAACATCGATGTACTGTGGAGACCTCACGCCCCACGTGTTGAGCAATTCGGCGGTACGTCCACCCGGCCTCCCGCATGCCCACTATACGCCCTCACTCAAAGTCCGTCAACTGCACATACGGTTCACGTCCACGCTGTCGCGGCATGCTACCAGTGTTAAAGACTGCGATAGAGCTCCGTATGCCACGGCAAACTGGCTGACACTGACGGCGGCGGTGCACAAATGCTGCGCAGCTAGCGCCATTCGCGCGGTTCCTGGTGTGTCCGCTGTGCCGTGCGTGTGATCATTGCTTGTACAGCCCTCTCGCAGTGTCCGGAGCAAGTATGGTGGGTCTGACACACCGGTGTCAATGTGTTCTTTTTTCCATTTCCAGGAGTGTAATATTTTGCATAAACATTTGGACATGAGAAAACTATCCGCAAGTTGGATTCCGCGATTGCACAGACTTGACCAAAAACGGAATCGTGTGAAGCGTTGCAAGGTTGGTTTGCAGCTGTTCAGGAAGAATCCGCAGAACTTTAACCGTCGTTTCGTCACTGTGGATGAAACATGGATTCATTACTATACCCCTGAGACCAAACAACAATCTAAACAGCGGGTTACCAAGGGAGAATCTGCACCAAAAAAGGCGAAGACCATTCCTTCGGCCGGAAAGGTGATGGCGACTGTCTTTTGGGATTCGCAAGGGATAATATTTATCGATTATCTGGAAAAGGGTAAAACTATTACAGGTGCATAATATTCATCGTTAGTGGACCGTTTGAAATCCGAGCTGCAAGAAAAACGCCGGCGATTGGACTGCAAAAAAGTCCTTTTCCATCACGACAATGCACCAGCACACACCTCAGCAGTTGTGCCGGCCGGAGTGGCCGAGCGGTTCTAGGCGCTGCAGTCTGGAACCGCGCGACCGCTGCGTTCGCAGGTTCGAATCCTGCTTCGGGTATGGATGTGTGTGATGTCCTTTGGTTAGTTAGTTTTAAGTAGTTTTAAGTTCTAGGGGACTGATGACCATCGATGTTAAGTCCCATAGTGCTCAGAGCCATTTGAACCATTTTTCTCAGCAGTTGTGATGGCAAAATTGATGGAAATAGGTTTCCATCTCGTTGACATCCCCCCTATTCTCCAGACTTGGCTCCCTCGGACTACTATTTGTTCCCCAATTTGAAGAAATGGCTGGCGGGACAAAGATTTTATTCAAACGAGGAGGTGATTGCACCTACTAATAGCTATTTTACAGACTTCGACAACTCCTATTATTCGCAAGGGATCAACAAATTAGAACAGCGTTGGACGAAGTGTATAAGTCTAAAAGGAGACTATGTCGAAAAATAAAAAGGATTTACCCCGAACACGTAAGTAGTTTTTACTTTTGCACGGACTTTTCAAATGCCCCTCGTACCTTGATTCAGGAAACGGGCTTACCTGCAGCATTACCATTATCACAAGTATCGACACGGTCGGAAGGGCTATGGCTGGAGCACCGTGGACTGACAGCACGGCAGCCACTGCCGCGGCTTCCCTCGATCCGGCACTAGCGAGCAGAGGCGCGCCGACGTTGGTACAACCAGCAACAGCTCTGGGCACGGGAGTGTCGCTCTATCATCTTTCCAGACGGATCCAACAGCTTGGGTAATGACGTGGGGCGGCACTGGGTACACAACGCGATCATCTGCTTCACATAGACAGTAATTTGGACAGCAGCCGTTACGTTCCTGGCGTGTTAAGGCCGATGGCTGCGTCCTAATCTTCGCGGTCAACAGCATAACTCGAGACCACATGTTAGCGGTGTCGTCCTGACCTACCTCGGTACAGAGGGCGTTAGACTGTTGCACTGGCCAGCGCGTTCTCCACGTCTGCTCACGGGTTGCCCTCTGAATGCCACACCACAAATCGGCAGTCACTGCGGCAGGTGAGCGCTGGCATACAGTTGAAGCAGCGCAGAGTGACGTATCCGTATCTGACATCCGAGTTCACTTCGACTCGGTGCGCAGCGGATTTAGAGCCGTTGTTACTGCCAGCCATAGCAGATCTGTGTACTAAATTTCCCACCATCCATATCCCAAATTGCTTATAACTTCAGCAACGTACAGTTCCTGCTATACTGTAGTCCACAGCTTCTGGTCGTGCGGTAGCGTTCTCGCTTCCCACGCCCGGGTTCCCGGGTTCGATTCTCGGCGGGGTCAGGGATTTTCTCTGCCTCGTGATGACTGGGTGTTGTGTGCTGTCCTTAGGTTAGTTAGGTTTAAGTAGTTCTAAGTTCTAGGGGACTGATGACCATAGATGTTAAGTACCATAGTGCTCAGAGCCATTTTAACCATTTGCTATACTGTACGCGCAAGAAGTAAAATTTCGCTGATTCGTGTCTTTCTTGCTATCCTTAATATCCAGTAATCCATTAGAGATACTAAACGTACTTTCCTTTTTTACGAATGCAACAGAGCGTTTTATCCGTCAGTTATCATCAGTGACACAAATGTGTTCATCGAAGAAACTTCGGGTACTGGAACGGTGCGTCAGAGAAATGGATGCCTTTTCTTTCATTAATTCAATCATTAATCAACATACAGTGTTTATTTCAGCCCATCATGAAGAGTGGAACTGACAGTGGGGCAACTCAAGGTACAGGGCGTCCTGATTAAAATTTCAGTTTCAAATCACTCTAGTAAGAATAACACTGCTCAGAATAATGTCAAATTTGAACAGCATATTATAGACGCAGGGGGGAACGTCACGAAAGAAAAAAATTTAACGAAAATGTTACCAAATGTTAACGTTTGTGGGGTCGGCTCGCAATACGACAGCTATGGTCTAAGCTGCACACTGCGCCATCCGTACTGTTCATTCTGTATGACTGCACAAGTTCGGCACTCAATAGTTATGGCACTGTTAGTTATGTAAGCCTATCTAGCACGACAAGGCCGTAGTACATAGGATGGGAAAATCGATTTTTAATTGTCCTGAGGCAAAAAACAGCATAAAAACTAAACTGACATACGTTTTTAATTGTCCTGGGGCCAAAAACCGTGCAGAAAGCAAAATGACGTCGGTTTCTGTTTGTCGCAGGATTGACACAAGACAGTTCGGTATGCTGTCAACCGTTTTCGTCCACAAGTTGAAATCGAGAAACAACATACTTCACAGCAGATCAGAGTGTGTCAGAGATCACGTTCAGAATGCGTTGCGGAATGCGTGCCGTCAATTCAGCTCCGATCGTAATTGGAGCACTGAACACGACGTCTTTCACACCATCCCATAGTCACAAGTCACACCGATTAAGATGTGGACGGTCAGGCTGTAGGGAAGTGACGGCTCGTAAATCTAGCATTTCCGAAATGCGTCTGCAGCAGCTGCTTCTATGGCTGTGCAGTGTGCGGAGGAGAGCCGTCTTCCATAAAGGTGATCCTACCGACACATCCATGCTGCTGAACTGTTGAAATAACGCTAGTGCGCAAAAGACGCTCATAGCGTTTACCAGTGACGGGACAGGTAACAGGACCCGCAGGTAAACGATGCCCTTCAAGCCACACCACACAGCCACCTTTGCAGAATGAAGTGGCACCGGTTGATATGCGTGTGGATTTTCCGTTGCCCATATTGTGCAACTACTCGTATTGATGTGTCCTTGGAGATGAAAATGGCCTTCGTCTGTCCACAGATTGTTCCATGGCCATTCATTGTCCACTTCTACGCGAGCAAGAAATTCCAGAGCGAACACATGTCTTGCTGGCAGGTCAGCAGGAAGTAACTCGTGAACTAGGGTGATTTTATGTGGATAGCAATGCAGGATGTTTCTTATGGCGCCTGCTCGCAGCCATAACCAACGTTCGGGTGATTCCCCGTGCACTGCAGGCTTGGACACCACCGCTCGACGCTTGCTGCAGTGCTGTGGCCACATGTTCGACAGACGTCGGATTAACTGCTTTCCACACACTGCTGGGAATATATTAGTTACACATAACATTTCAAGGATCGAATCCTTATGGAAAAATATGTTGGGTGTACACTCCGTATTAATGCCTGTGATGATTTCCGTTAATGCCGGCTTGCTGTTCAAACAGTTTTGTTTAATATATCTGTGCATGTTTCTCTTGTAAATGGTGTGATATCCGTACACGATTTAAATGCCGAGTAATGCCTTGGACACCGAAAAACTCCAAAGAAGTGCATCTCGTTTTGCATGTCATAAAATATGTTAGACAGATATTATAAGCGAATTGGGATGGCCATCATTAAAACAAGAGCGTTTTTCGTTGCGGTGAGATCTCGCGAAATGTCATTCACGAACTTTCTTCTCTGAATGTGAAAATATTTTACTGTCACTAACCTACACAGGGAGTAATGAACGTCGTTGAGAAATCAGAGTTCGTGCAGAAAGATTTAACTTTTATTTTTCCCACGTGCTGTGAGTGAGTGAAATGGTAGAGAAATGGGTTGAGGGGGGGGGGGGGGGTTCCAAGAACTCTCTGCCAGGCACTTAAGTGTGAATTGCAGAGTATTCATGGAGATACAGATATAATTTACACCTCTCCTTCGCCAAGGACTAAGTATCTGCACATTGTTGCTGCTTGAAATTAAATGTTAACCAACAAGTTAAAAAATTGGGAAACACTTGTATCGAGTAAGCGTCAATACGCCGATATTTGTAGCTGGAAAGGTTTATTTATTTAACGTTATCTGATTAGGACCATCAGGCCTTATCTTGTAAAGGAGCAGGATTTCACACAGACGATACCTTTTTTGCTTCATACGTACGTAAGTAACAACAAAATGGTTCAAATGGCTCTGAGCACTATGGGACTTAACATCGATGGTCATCAGTCCCCTAGAACTTAGAACTACTTAAACCTAACTAACCTAAGGACAGCACACAACACCCAGCCATCACGAGGCAGAGAAAATCCCTGACCCCGCCTATCATATCAGTGACACTCTCACCCCTACCTATAGCGCGATAACACGAAACGAGCTGCCCTTCTTTGCACTTTTTCGATGTCGTCCGTCAATCCTACCTGGTAAGGATCCCATACCGCGCACCAGTATTCTAGCAGAGGACGGACTGGTAGGCTGTCTCTTTAGTGGGTTTGTCGCATCTCACTGAAGAGACAGCCTACAGTACACTTGTCCCTCTTCTACTGCAATATTTCTGCGCGGTATGGGATCCTTGCAGGGCTACTGGCACACAAGCACCACTCTTGTAAAAGAGCTTTATCAGAGCGATTCTTCATGGAGACGGACTTGTTGGCTGACTAACGGCCCTGTGTGCACATCAACAGCTCCACCTATTGGTCAAATTTTCGTCAAATTTTTTGTTCCATGTCGTTTATCTCTGAGTCAATAATACGCTATTCAAATTTGACGTCATTCTGAGCAGTGGTTCTCATTCTACAGCATTTTGAAACTAGAACTGACTGATGACCACAGCAGTTGAGTCCCATAGTGCTCAGAGCCATTTGAAACTAGAACTTTAATCATGGACACTCTGTATAAATAGAGAGAGAAATCTCTATATGTCTCTAATAATAATTAACTACGATTGCACGGAAAGTACCTTTGTAGACTATAAAGAGGCAAAGAGCACAATCAGTAGATAATTATCGTCATAATTACTGTTTTCCTTACAAGTGAACTGATTCCACGCCTCCCTGTGGCGTGAATACTGTTTAGCCTTACTGAGAAACTAACGAATGGTGAGCTATTATTAGAATTTTACTCGGAATCTCTGTAGTTTAGTTCCTTCTTTAAGTTGTAGTACGTTGCCACATTAATAAAAGTTCGAGCATTTCATTCGCGACTCTGCTGAACCTTTTTTGACTGATGGCTTGTTAAAAGTCACTAACTAGTCACCGCCCTTAGCCGAAGGCACTGCAGACTTTTAATATCCTCGCCTGCGAGACAGCTTAGAATAGTTCCAGAAAGTTGCGGAGAGACAGACAGAGCGACAGAGAGGAAGGGTGGGGGAGAGAGAGAGAGAGAGAGAGAGAGAGAGAGAGAGAAACTGAGTGAGCGCGAGAGAGAATTTCAGCCAACACAAAGACGAGGGTAACTAGAATGCGAAGAGTCCCAGGTTTTTCACGACGCTCTTTACAAATTGTTCACAAATCTCCGGCATTGCTGTAACCGTTCTCATAAACTACATCTACATCTACATAAATACTCCACCGTACGGCGCGTGGCGGAGGGCATCCTACACCACTACTAGTCATTTCTTTTCCCGTTCCTCTCACAAACAGAGCGTGGGGAAAGCGCCCATCTATATGCGTCCGTATGAGCCCTAATTTCACACGGCTTATCTTCGTGGTCCTTACGTGCAATGTACACTTCGTGATCAAAAGTATCCGGACACCAGCAAAAACTTACGTTTTTCATATTAGGAGCATTGTGCTGCCACCTACTGCCAGGTACTCCATACCAGCGACCCCAGTAGTCATTAGACATCGTGAGAGAGCAGAATAGGGCGCTCTGCGGAACTCACGGACTTCGAAAATGGTCTGGTGATCTGGTGTCACTTGTGTCATACATCTGTACGCGAGATTTCTGCACTCCTAAACATCCCTAGGTCCACTGTTTCCGAGGTGATAGTGAAGTGGAAACGTGAAGGGACACGTACAGCACAAAAGCGTACAGACCGACCTTCTGTTGACTGACAGAGACCGCCGACAGTTGAAGAGGGTCGTAATGTGTAACTGGCAGACATCTATCCAGACCATCACGCAGGAAATTCCAAACTGCAAGTACTATGACAGTTAGGCTAGAGGTGAGAAAACTTGGATTTCATGGTCGAGCGGCTGCTCATAAGCCACACATCACGCTGGTAAATTCCAAACGACGCCTCGCTTTGTGTAAGGAGCGTAAACATTGGACGATTGAACAGTAGGAAAACATTGTGTGGATTGACGAATCACGGTACGCAATGTGGCGATCGGATGGCAGAGTGTGAATATGGCGAATGCCCGGTGAACGTCATCTGCCAGCGTGTGTAGTGCCAACAGTAAAATTCGAAGATGATAGTGTTATCATGTGGTAGTGTTTTTCATGGAAGGGGCTTGCACCCCTTGTTGTCTTGCGTGGCACTATCACAGCACAGGCCTACACTGATATTTTAAGCACCTTCTTGCTTCCCGCTGTTGAAGAGCAAGTCGGGGATGGCGATTGCATCTTTCAACACGATCGAGCACCTGTTCAAAGTACACGGGCTGTGACGAAGTGGTTACACGGCAATAACATCCCTGTAATGGACGGGGCTGCACAGAGTCCTGACCTGAATCCTATAGAACAGCTTTGGGCTTTGGAATGTTTTGGAACGCCGACTTCGTGCCAGGCCTCACCGACCGACATCGATATCTCTCCTCAGTGCAGCACTCCGTGAAGAATGGGCTGCCATTTCCCAAGAAACCTTCCAGCACCTGACTGAACGTATATTTGCGAGAGAGGAAGCTGTCATCAAGACTATGGGTGGGCCAATACCATGTTGAATTCCAGCATTACCGATGGAGGGCGCCACGAACTTGTAAGACATTTTCAGCCAGGTGTCGGGATACTTTTGATCATGTAGTGTATGTCGGAGGCAGTAGAATCGTTCTGCAGTCAGTTTCAAATGCTGGTTCTCTGAATTTGTTCAATAGAGTTCCTCAAAAAGAATGTCGCCTTCCCTCCAGAGACTCCCATTTGAGTTTCGGAAGCCTGTCGGTAACACTTGCATGTTGTTCGAACCTACCAGTAACAAATCTAGCAGCCTGCCTCTGAATTGCTTCGATGTCTTCCTTTAATCTGACATGGTACCGATCCCAAACACTCGAGCAGTACACAAGAATAGGCCACACTAGCGTCCTACGTGCGGCCTCCTTTACAGATGAACCACACTTTCCCAGAATTCACCCAGTAAACCGAAGTCGACCATTCACATTCCCTACCACAATCCTCAGACGCTTGTTCCATTTCTTATCGCTTTGAAATGTTACGTCCAGATATCATATTAGGAAAGGGAAAGATGAATTTCGCACGAGCAATGCTTTCTAAAACCGTGCGGATACATGGACTTTCGGTGTCAAAACAATTTACTATACTCGTTCTGAGGATGTGCTAAAGGATTCTGCAGCAAATCGACGTTAGGGATTTTGGTCTGTTGGACCGCGTATCCGTTCTTTTGCCCTTCTTATATAGAGGAGTCACCTGCGCTTTTTTGTAGTCGTTGGGACTTTGCGCTGGGCGAGAGATTCTCCATCCTGCAAGCTAGGTAAGGAGCCAATGGTACAGAGTACTCTATGAAAAACCGAATTAGGGTTGCATACGGAATTCGTGACTCATTTGTTTTCAGCCCTTTCAGTTGTTTCTATACGCCAGGAATGATTTGCGACGAGTTAAGGGGCTCCGGAACGCCCTATACTTGCAATGTTAAAATAACGCTTATAAATTACATCTTTCCTCACAAAGTATTTGAGGTAGGAAGTTGAACTTTTTACAGATTATTTATTGGAATATGGGCTACAACTTAACACAGGGATTTTACAAAATTTTAGTTCAGTTATTAAAGATGATTTTTTTTCAATTGTAATGAAAATTCACAACATTTTTTTGCAATTTTTTATTTATATATTCAAAAACATACAGTTTTTTGGAAAAAGGCTGTGTTAAATTATGCAGAAGGTACTGTGTAACATTTACTGAAAGTTTGAAACAAATATGTTTGGAAGATCCTTAGAAAACATGTAATTAGTATGAGAAAATAAAAGTTTTGGGAATCGAGCGACAAAGATTGGATTAACTTTTTAGTGCATTCCAGGTCCATAGGATGGATTATCTTCATCCTCTGCAAACTCCTCCTCCAGCTTCCTCTTGTTCCTCCTCCTGTTTACTCTTGCTTTTATTTCTAGACTCTTTACAGCCCTGTCTGCAGCCCGAAGGCGTTCCTTGTCTAAAGCAAGCATCGCTCGTACCATGTTAGAACCTCTCTTCATTCCCATATTTCTAAATACCTTGCACCTTACAATGTTGCCTTCATTGAAAGTCGCAACAGCAACTTTACTTTTACTCATTATTATACTTCAACAAAACAGAGACTCAAGAAACAGAATTAATTACGAATATTTTCGAGATAACGACAGAGTAAATAAACATGAAACAATCGACAATCACACCAGCGATATATATTGAACCATCACAGGTTAGCCACAACACATACTTTATCTCACATCACTAAAATGTACCTGATGAACACGGACGTTAATAATAACACCATTTGACAGCAGTTTAACAGCGCCACAGTGGGTCACGCCCATGTAGAACACATTTCAAAAAAAAATTTAAAAATAGTTGTAGTCTTCGGAATTGAATAAATTATATATCTATTAAAAGGTAATAGTCTGCATATTCAGAAAATGCAAAAAAGTAAAAATTGAACTTTTCATGATTTTGAGCCTTTCCGGAGCCCCTTAATAATTTCACATAATGCCAAATTTGTTAGATGCTGCCAATCGCACACGGGGAAGGCGAATAATTATTGACTTTTAAAAAGCGTATCTCTTCTTTTTTTAGCCACTGAATGTAGTAAATATGTATGTAGTGTCTAGACTTGTTCTCTCCGCATGATGAAATTCGGTGAAAGAGACAAGTTAACGGCGATCCGAACTCGATTTTTGCAATTCGTTCTGAGCGCATAGCTATCTTACTGATCATTGAAATAGACTCGTTGTAGAACGAGAGCATCAAACAACAGTCAACAAACAAGTGGTTCGATATGAATTATGTTACATACTTAAATGTACTCCAAAACCATGGCACACCGTGTGGCCGAAAGTATTCACAGTAGCGCCCTAACTTTACCACAGGAAAAGAAATAATAGTTCTATGTTCGTTCGTCGACGACATTAGAAACTGAAAGTGGATAACTATTAGTAAATATTAGCAAAAAATCGGTCATGTCAGCCGGCCGATGTGGCCGAGCGGTTCTAGTCGCTTCTGTCCGGAACCGCGCGACTGCTACGGTCTCAGGTTCCAATCCTTTCTCGGGCATGGATGTGTGTGATGTCCTTAGGTTAGTTAGGTTCTAGGGGACTGATGGCCACAGATGTTAAGTCCCATAGTGCTCAGAGCCATTTGAACCATTTTGGGTCATGTCGTTTTCAAAGAAACGATACGGACATTTATCTTAATCGAATTTGGGAAACCATGGATCAGTTTCAGCTCGTGAACCACTGCGCCAGGTCGTTTGCTATCATTTTGCTCTGTTCCTGTTACGTTCTCGGGTGGGTCGCGGGGAAAAATTCATGGAAGTGTAGGGCTGAAGGGGAAATATTTTACGATGTCCCACAGCAAATTCGGTATATTTTCATCCGAAATAGGCCGAAAGAAAAATGTGTTACACTACTTATTGAATGCTTCTCGTACAGGGAGCCGAATTTTGTTTTGTATGGACAACGATAGTATAATTTTATTATGTAATTTTATGATGCGATTCATCCCCTTTTTAGTCACAAACTGTGGTTTCTGTTGTCTGGACTCCCACACTTTTCTATATGCTTTGTATGTTTCCATATACAGGGGCCCGAAGATGACGCTTTTATGCGTCGAAACTGGTTGCGTGTTTTGAATAAATGATGCTGGATTACAATACAGCTGTCGGCCGCTGTGGACGAGCGGTTCTAGGCGATTCAGTCTGGAACCTCGTGACCGCTACGGTCGCAGGTTCGAATCCTGCCTCGGGCTTGGATGTGTGTGGATGTGTGTGATGTCCTTAGGTTAGTTAGGTTTAAGTAGTTCTGAGTTCTAGGGTACTGATGACCTCAGATGTTAAGTCCCATAGTGCTCAAAGCCATTTTTGCAATATAGCTGTGGGTTTCAATTGTCATTATTTAAGTAGTCCTAAAGATGTACCGCTGACATCAGGTTGGGATTCGGGGCAGGCCAGCCAATTTCCGGATTGTTATTGTCGATAAACCATATCCTCACAGATGCTGCTTCACCACAGCAAGCAGTGTCATGTTGATAGAAATAGTCATCGACTCTGAACTGTTCTTCTACCGTACCCAGTATGCAATGCTGTAAAATTTGTTCATATCCTTATGCATTTGGTATTTTCTACAGCGCAATAAGGGGACCACATCCTAAGCACGACAAACAAATGGTTCAAATGGCTCTGAGAGCTATAGGACTTAGCATCTGAGGTCATCAGTCCCCTAGAACTTAAAACTACTTAAACCTAACTAACCTAAAGACATCACACACATCCATGCCCGAGGCAGGATTCGAACCTGCGACCGTAGCGATCGCGCGGTTCCAGACTGAAGCGCGTAGAACCGCTCGGCCACATCGGTTGGCAACGACAAACAGCCCAGTAACATCACCACCTTCGAACTTCATTGTTGGCACCGCACATTATGGCAGGTAACGTTCTCCATGCTTTCCCCAAACACAAACCCTTCCATTGAACTGATCTAGATTGTATCGTGATTCACCATTCCAAACTTCTCGGTTCCAGTTATCCACTTTGAAGTGAAGCAGTTCTTGCCACACTTTAAGCGGCAGTTAGCACTCACTACAGAAATGTGTGGCTTACGAGAAGCTGCTCGACCACAGGACTGCATTATTTTTGACACCCTGTGTGCAGTTGTCGTGTTAGCTGAACTTCTGGTAACTCTTTAGTACTCATGATCGATTCCTTCCGATGATTTCATGTGACTTTTTACAACCAGTCTCCGCAATACTTGACAAACCATGTCGATCTGTACATGAGGTCTACCCTGCTCTTGGTTTAATAGTGGTTGCCGCTTCGCGTTCACAGTTCAGTCACATAGATCTGTTACTCAGGTGACGTGTAATGAGTAGCCCAAGAAGGCTGTAAATTCAACTCAATACTTAGGGATTACAATTACAAATAACCTAAATTGGAACGATCGCATAGATAATATTGTGGGTAGAGCAACCCAAAGACTGTGCGATTCACTGGCAGAACATTTAGAAGGTGCAACAGTCTACTAAAGAGACTGCTTACACCACGCTTGTCCGCTCTATTCTGGAGTATTGTTGTGCGGTGTGGGATATACATCAGGCGGGACTGACGGATGACATCGAAAAAGTACAAAGAAGGGCAACTCGTTTTGTATTCTCGCGAAATAGGGGAGATAGTGTCACAGACATGATACGTGAATTGGAGTGGCAATCATTAAAACAAAGGCGTTTTCGTTGCGACGGGATCTTCTCATGAAATTTCAATCACCAGTTTTCTCCTCCGATTGCGCAAACATTCTGTTGGCACCCACCTACGTAGGTAGAAATTATCATCACGATAAAATAAATCAGTGCTCGCACAGAAAAATTTAAGTGCTCGTTTTTCCCGCGTGCCGTTCGAGAGTGGAACGGTAGAGAGACAGCTTGAAGGTGGTTCATTGAACCCTGTGCCGGGCACTTTATTGTGAATAGCAGAGTAATCACGTAGATGTAGATGTAGATGTAGATGTAGATGTAGATGTTCGAAGTCAGTGAGCTCTCCCGACCGACCCATTCTGCTGTTACTCCCTCTCTACTGAACGGACAACATTCCCCACTTCCTTTATACTGATGGGTCTGCTTCTCGTGACATTTACACTTAAGAGCCAAAGAAACTGCTACACCTGCCTCATATCGTGTAGGCTCCTCGCAGGCACGCAGAAGTGCCGCAACAAGACGTGGCATGAACTCGACTAACGTCTGAAGTAGTGCTGGAGGGAACTGACACCATGAATCCTGCTCGGCTGTCCATAAATCCGTAAGAGTACGAGAGGGTGGAGATATCTTCTGAACAGCACGTTGCAAGGCATCCCAGATATGCTCAATAATGTTCATCTTTGGGGAGTCTGGTGGCCAGAGGAAGTGTTTAAACTCAGAAGAGTGTTCCTGGAGCCACTCTGTAGCAATTCTGGACGTGTGGGGTGTCGCATTGTCCCGCTGGAATTGCCCAAGTCCGTCGGAATGCACAATGGACATGAATGGATGCAGGTGATCAGACAGGATGCTTACGTACGTTGCACCTTTCAGAGTCGTATGTAGACGTTCCAGGGGTTGCGCATCACACCAACTGCACACGCTCCACACCATTACAGAGCATCCACCACCTTCAACAGTCCCCTGCCGACATGCAGGGTCCATGGATTCATGAGGTTGTCTCCATACCAGTACACTCCATCCACTCGATACAATCTGAAGCGAGACTCGTCCGACCAAGCAACATGTTTCCAGTCATCAACAGTCCGATCTAGGTGTTGACGGACCCAGACGTGGCGTAAATGTTCATGTCGTGCCGTCACCGAGGGTACACGAGTGGGCCTACGGGTCCGAAATCCCATATCGATGATGTTTCGTTGAATGGTACGCACGCTCACACTTGTTGATGGCCCAGCACTGAAATCTGCAGCAATTTTGCGGAAGGGTTGCACTTCCGTCACGTTGATCGATTCTCTACAATCGTCGTTGGTCTCGTTCTTGGAGGACATTTTGCCAGCCGCAGCGATGTCGGAGATTTTATGTTTTACCGGATTCCTGATATTCACGGTACATTTGTGAAATGGTTGTACAGGAAAATCCCCTCTTCATCGCTGCCTCGGAGATGTTGTATCCCATCGCTCGTGCGCCGACAATAGCACCACGTTCAAACTCACTTAAATCTTGATAACCGGCCATTGTAGCAGCAGTAACTGACACTTGTTGTCTTATACAGGTATTGCCGACCGCGTCGTACTCTGCCTGCTTACTATCTCTGTATTTTGATACGCATGCCTGTTTCAGTTACTTTGGTGCTTCAGTGTAGCTGTCAGTTCCACATTACGTAGGGCTGTCTGGATACTTCTGATCAGACAGTGTATTGTGCACACACTGTATGCACAGTGACTGCATGCAGTAGTGACTGATATTAATAGCTGAATCTATAGAAATTAAAATACATTGACTGGTACTGAATTCTCTCTGGTCGCCATCAACTTTCCGAACTGACAACACAATGCTTATAGCATATGAGAGGTGAATAAATAGGATCGTTTAATATTAGTTACACATAACATTTCAAGGATCGAATCCTTATGGAAAAATATGTTGGGTGTACACTCCGTATTAATGCCTGTGATGATTTCCGTTAATGCCGGCTTGCTGTTCAAGCAGTTTTGTTTAATATATCTGTGCATGTTTCTCTTATAAATGGTGTGATCTCCGTACACGATTTAAATGCCGAGTAATGCCTTGGACACCGAAAAACTCCAAAGAAGTGCATCTCGTTTTGCATGTCATAAAATATGTTAGACAGATATTATAAGCGAATTGGGATGGCCATCATTAAAACAAGAGCGTTTTTCGTTACGGTGAGATCTCGCGAAATGTCATTCGCCAACTTTCTTCTCTGAATGTGAAAATATTTTACTGTCACTAACCTACACAGGGAGTAATGAACGTCGTTGAGAAATCAGAGTTCGTGCAGAAAAATTTAACTTTTATTTTTCCCACGTGCTGTGAGAGAGTGAAATGGTAGAGAAATGGGTTGAGGGGGGTCCCAAGAACTCTCTGCCAGGCACTTAAGTGTGAATTGCAGAGTATTCATGGAGATACAGATATAATTTACACCTCTCCTTCGCCAAGGACTAAGTATCTGCACATTGTTAACCAACAAGTTAAAAAATTAGGAAACACTTGTATCGAGTAAGCGTCAATACGCCGACATTTGTAGCTGGAAAGGTTTATTTATTTAACGTTATCTGATTAGGACCATCAGGCCTTATCTTGTAACGGAGCAGGATTTCACACAGACGATTCCTTTTTTGCTTCATACGTACGTAAGTAACAACAATTTCAATATGACAAACAGTATTAAAATGATAATAGGGTCTGTAGTGCCAATGTGAGTAAATAAAGGTAATAAAGTTAATACCGTCAGTAGTGACAGTGCCAGATATAAAAAAATAATAGGTGTACAAAACAGATGTTCTCTGGTACAGCGCGTTAAGGGGAAAGGAAATTTAAGGATACTGCACCAGGTAAGAATACTAGAAAATGAGGAAGATCTGGTTCGAAAGAAGGGCGTACAAGGGTAATGAGTGCATACAAGGATAACGGTAATTATTATTTTTGCTCTAGTACATGTATCATTAACCGTCTTCTGGAACTGGAGATGCTATCCAGTTCTCTAATGCGAAACGGGAGGTCTTTTCAGTGTCGGGTTCCTGCCACTGAGAAGGACTTCGAGAAACTGGCTGAACGATAGAATGGAACCTGATAATGATGAAGTTATGAGAAGTTAAGTGTGCCTTTCAGTACCGCTCTTACTATGAATGGGAGAGGAGTATGGTTGTTAGATTACCACACTTTCCATGCTACAGTAAACATGCTAACTAGATGTGTTATTTTATGAGATGAAAATGTAGTAATGCCTTTCGCACGGAAAATAACTTCAGTATAATCTTGAAATATAGCGCACAGGTGTACGTATTAACGACGTATCTGTCACCCATTAATCGAATGCCGTAACTCAGCTTATGCCAGACACACGTGACATGTTCGTAATTTGCCAAATTATTGGTAGATACTCCATTGCATAGAAATTGTAATAGGACAAAGAAAACGTGAGGAAGGAAGCAAGCAGCATAAGTACCATTAAACGATTCACGTTTCGATAACTGCTTCTGCACCAGAGAGGGATCTGATATGCTTGTGAGTTGTTGCTTTGCAGGCAACGATGGAACGTGTACGGACGGCGGGCTGCGACTCAGAGGTCGCCTTTCCAGCAATAGCTCAAATTTTTTCAGCTGTCTCAAAGGTCTGCTATTTAATGAATACAAAAGTTGACTGAGCAATTATCCCTGTCTGCAAAGAAGAAACCAACGTTACGGCATGATTTACTCGTATATCAAAGAGAAGGGAAAATAAACCCAGGTTTATGATTCCAAAAAGTAACGATCTTCAGTCTACTGCAGCAAGAGGCAGCCATCAGCAGTTCACACTCATTTATAGCCTTGCTGTATGTGGTGAGAGATACTACCATCATTGTTTGGCGTAGTTGCCCGAGAGCAGTTAATGGCTGCAAATGGTGTTTCCAACAAACGCCCTCTGTTCATATTCGATGAGGGATTGTCTTCCCAAACAAAGAGTCGTTCACGGGACACAATAGCTCCTTGTCATGAAGCGCCGGCGTTCCAGGCGAAAACCAGAAACGCTCGGGCTTCACATGCAGGTCGCTTCCTGTGTTCTGCGCAAGATACGAGGTGGTTGAGATCGTCGTATGCGAATCTCGCTCCCCCATAATAAATCTCTGACTGCTCTGTAAATTTGGAACTCATTCGAAGCCACTGGAGATGCCGCGCGCTACGAAAGGTTTCGCCGGCCGCCGGTGGAACACAGTTATGCTTCTTGTATAGGAAGCATGAGCAATATTTGGAACATATCCTGGTGCACGTTGCCCACACTGATATAATAACGAAGAATATATGCGAAAATGTTTCGTTTTGAAATAATATCTCAATTTAGTATAATTTTACGTCATGCGCCCGCAATTATCAGCTCATAGGTGACGTCCCCAATGCTACAAACTCTTAGAAACACTTAGGAAACGTTCAAATTATTCACCTCTTGCTTCTGGACACCATTAATTCGTCTGATCATGTCTCGCACATTTTCTTGACACACTGTTAAATCGTGTACATCTGCATCAGTACTCCGCAACCCACCTGACGGTGTGTGCCGGATGCTACTTCTGGTACCACTAATTGAGCCCCCCTTCCTGTTCAGTTCACGAATGACGTGAGGGACGAATGATCGTCAGTAAACCTCTGGATTAGCTGCAATTTCTCGAATTTTCTCGTTGTGGTCATTTCGCAAGACGTAGGTGAAATGAAATAACGTGTTATCAGCCTCTTCCCAGAACGTGCTCTCTCGGAATTTCAAGAGTAAACCATTCCGTGATGCACAACGCGTCTTTTGTAGCGTCTGCCACAGGAGTTAATTGACCACCTCTGTAACGCTGCTGCGCGGGGTAGCCGCACGGTCTCGGGGGTCCTGCCACGGTTCGCGGGGTTCCCCCTCTCGGAGGTTCGAGTCCTCTCTCGGGCATGTGTGTGTGTGTGTCTGTGTGTGTGTGTGTGTGTGTGTGTTGTCCTTAGCGTAAGTTAAAGTTAAATTAAGTAGTAGTGTGTAAGCGTAGAGACCGATGACCTCAGGAGTTTGGTCCCATGGTTCTTACTACAAATTTCCAATCTTCTGTAACGCTCTCGCGCCGCCTATACGATTCCGTGAAGAAACGAGCCGCCCTCTCTCTCTCTGTCCCTTTCATCAGTCCTAGCTGGTAAGGGTCCCAGACTGATGAACATTACTCAAGAATCTGTCGAGCGAGCGCCTTGTAAACCCTTCCTATAGTGGATGAATTGAATTACATTTCCGTAAGATTCTTTCTATGAATGTCAGTCTGTCTCTGCTTTTCCTGCTGTTTTATGTGGTGATTCCACGTAAGGTCATTCTGGATAGATACTCCTAGATACTTTCCAGCAATTTGTCATCAATAGTATATCTGTACAGTAGTGAACTTTTTCCTATGTATCTGCAATGTGTTATATTTATTTACGTTATGAGTCAAACGACAGTCCCTGCATCTTTGATCTATCCACTGTAGGTCATTCTGCGAATTGATACTGCCCTCTGCCATTGCTGTTGTCTTGTAGATAAGCGCATCATCTGCGAATAGTATATGAAGTTCCCGACATTTTCTTCTGGATCGCATGTATATACATTCTGAAAACAATAAAGGTCCTGTTATACTTCATTGGAGTACCCCTGAAACTACACTACTGTCCATTAAAATTGCTACACCAAGAAGAAATGCAAATGATAAACGGGTATTCATTGGACAAATATATTATACTAGAACTGACATGTGATTACATTTACACGCAATTTGAGTGCATAGATCCTCAGAAATCAGTACCCAGAACAACCAACTCTGGCCGTAATAATGGCCTTGATACGCCTGGGCAATGAGTCAAACAGAGCTTGGATGGCGTGTACAGGTACAGCTGCCCATGCAGCTTCAACGCGATACCACAGTTCATCAAGAGTAGTGACTAGCGTATTGTGACGACCCAGTTGCTCGGCCACCATTGACCAGACGTTTTCAGTTGGTGAGAGATGTGGAGAATGTGCTGGCCAGGGCAGGAGTCGAACATTTTCTGTATCCAGAAAAGCCCGTACAGGACCTGCAAAATGCGGTCGTGCATTATCCTGCTGAAATGTAGGGTTTCGCAGGGATCGAATGAAGGGTAGACCCACGGGTCGTAACACATCTGAAATGTAACGTCCACTGTTCAAAGTGCCGTCAATGCGAACAAGAGGTAACCGAGACGTGTAACCAATGGCACCCCATACCATCACGCCAGGTGATACGCCAGTACGGCGATGACGAATACACGCTTCCAATGTGCGTTCACCGCGATGTCACCAAACACAGATGTGACCATCATGATGCTGTAAACAGAACCTGGATTCATCCGAAAAAATGACGTTTTGCCATTCGTGCACCCAGGTTCGTCGTTGAGTACACCATCGCAGGCGCTCCTGTCTGTGATGCATCGTTAAGGGTAACTGGAGCCATGGTCTCCGAGCTCACAGTCCATGCTGCTGCAAACGTCGTCGAACTGTTCGTGCAGATGGTTGTTATCTTGCAAACGTCCCCATCTGTTGACTCAGAGATCGAGAAGTGGCTGTACGATACGTTACAGCCATGCGGATAAGATGCCTGTCATCTCGACTGCTAGTGATACGAGGTAGTTGGGATCCAGCACGGCGTTCCGTATTACGCTCCTGAACCCACCGATTCCATGTTCTGCTAACGGTCATTGTATCTCGACCAACGCGAGCAGCAATGTCGCGATACGATAAACCGCAATCGCGATAGGCTACAATCCGACCTTTATTAAAGTCGGAAACGTGATGGTACGCATTTCTCCTCCTTACACGAGGCATCACAACAAAGTTTCAACGCCGGTCAACTGCTGTTTGTGTATGAGAAATCGGTTGGAAACTTTCCTCATGTCAGCACGTTGTAGGTGTCGCCACCGGCGCCAACCTTGTGTGAATGCTCTGAAAAGCTATTGATTTGCATATCACAGCATCTTCTTCCTGTCTGTTAAATTTCGCGTCTGTAGCACGTCATCTTCTTGGTGTAGCAATTTTAATGGCCAGTAGTCTACGTTTACGTCCCTCAGTTTTGTTCCGTTAAGAACGATGTGTTGCGTTCTCTCTGCAAGATAGTCTTGAATTCAATCCAATGGTAACTGTGGTCCGATACACGGTAAGCTCCTATTTTTTTCACTAAACGGTAGTTCTGGACGGTGTCAAATGCTTTTCTGAAACACAGGAACGCAGTTCATTCTGAGCGCAGATATTTACTGCACGGGTGGGGGTGGGACTTGAATGCATATGCATTTTGCAAAATGTGTGTGGAATGAAGTACTATGTTGTCCGTCTCTTCCCGGAACGTTCTCCCTCGGAATTTCAATAGTAAACCACTCCGTGATGCACAAAACTTCTCTTGTAGTTTCTGCCACAGGAGTTAGTTAGGCATCTCTGTAACGCCCTCGCACCCATTATACGATTCCGTGACAAAACGGAATTCATGGATTTCAGGAAGGAACAGAGAGAGCTAAGTTTCTCAAGATCTCTGCTTGTGAAATCCTTTTTCAATTTTATGGAGGAGTGTTTCATTCTCCAAACATGTCATAACATGTGAACATAAAAAATGTTCCATTATTCTACAACATGCTGAAGTCAGCGAGAGAGGAATATAATTATGTGCGTCTGTCCTACGACCTGTCTCGAAAAGGGGAATGACCTGTGCTTTCTTCCTTCGTTGCTCCAGCGACTTACGACAGATCGCTGTTAGTAAGGGAGCAAGTTCTTTCTCATAATCTGTGTCAAATTTTTCAGGCATCTCATCTGATCCAGATGCCTTTCCACTTCTACGTGTTTGTAATTACGTACGTGCCAACTATGGGAATGATCGTTCCATACCTACTACCCACCTGACACGACACACATCAACAAGTGCGTCTCTGACAAAGGGTTAAATGTGATGGAACACTTCACGCATAAATCACGTTGCTCTTCTGAATGATTAGAGCTCATTCCGTGGGGTGTCTGGGAAAGTTCATAACCGGTCCATGTCACATCAAACATTCTTTCAAAAATTACTGAAAAACGAAATCTTTCAGGTATTTTGCATGACAGCCTTTTCTCAAGTTTTGAAGTAATCTGCTTGTTCCTTACTTTATACAGTACTTTTGATAAAGCTTATACAAAGGCCGTCCTAGATAACACCGCATGGAGATATATATGAGGACTTAATCGCGTCCGAGAACTCTTGAACAGAAGACTATAGTGATACAGCGTCCGCTAACATTACGATGGAATTCGGCAAAGTATAGAAAATATCAGGGACTGAGTCGGAGAGCGGAGTTTCACCTCTGCTATCATGTAAACATCCTGTAATCTGGCTCACACCTGTTGCCTTGTGCTTGACATGTGGGACATTTCTGTTCTACAAAAACGTTCACTGCAATGAGTTTATCATCATTATAAACGTACATAGACTGCTGAATAAAGGCCTTACATAGACGTATCGACACCGTCTTTAGCGGTACACACCTTGATGTTTTCTTATGTTACCTACCCACATTCATTTAAGTCTTTGACTTTTCTTTGTGCAACTTGTGTTTCTCCCAGCGTATAAAACGTTCAAATAACTTACAGCACTCCAGTTGACGTCTTCGATAACCGCTGATATTTCGACAAGTGGTAACACCGCGTCATTTTCAATGCACTAATGAAACGGGAGAGCACCTTACCATGAAAATTAAAATGTCGATGTGCAGAGCATATGTGGAAAGATACACACACACACACACACACACACACACACACTGTAAGCACTAGCTCCTCCACACAACCAAAGATGACCAATGTCAGAAGTTACGGATAATAAATATTAATAACCGAAGGGTGAGATAGAATATACTTTATCCCTCTGTTGTTTGAGCAAACAGAGAAGGATTTCACGCAGAATGTAAGCAAAAACTTCCATCTCTATTTATAAATGACGTTGCCCGGGTACATATTTATTCCTACCGTATTAGTCTGTCTCCTCCTTCCCCCTCTCTCTGTTCGTTTCCTCAGCATCCCTCTCTATCCATTTCCGCTCCCCCCCCCCTCCCCGCTTTCTGTCTAACTCCTGCCCCTCTCTCTGCCCATCGGCTACTCCCCCTCTCTCTATCCATCTGCTACTCCCTATCTCTCTGTCAATCTTCTCGACCCCCCTTTGTCCATTTGCTGCTCCTCCTGTCCCTCTATCTGCTTCTCTCCTCCTCTATCTGCTCCTTACCTCTCTATTTCCTCCTCCCCCCATTCTCGTCTTCTCCTCTTCCCTCTCTTCATCCATCTCCTCTTCCTCCCTCTGTCTGTATATCTCCACCTCCCTCTCTCTCTCTATCTGCTACTTTGTCGATTTTCTTCTCTCCACCTCCTCTTGCCCCTTCTCAGTCCATCTTCTCCTCCCCCCTCTTCCTGTCTGTCTCCCCTTTCCTTCCTCTATCCATCTCCTTCTTTTTTTTCTCTGTAATGTCCGTTTCCCTTCCCCTCCCTGCATCTATCTCCTCCACCCCCATACCTATGGCCGGCCGGAGTGGCCGTGCTGTTCTAGGCGCTACAGTCTGGAACCGAGCGACCGCATAGTGCTCATAGCCATTTGAGCCATTTTAGCCCCATATTCATATCCACCTTCTCCTTCTCCATCTCTGTCTGTCCATCTCTCCACCCAGATAGTAAGTAATATGTGTACCAAGTTTGGGGGAAATCGATTGATCGATTATGATTTTTGCAGTTTGTCCAAATTTTCCGAATTTCCTTTGTAAGTGTCCCAAAAAACTTTTCCAGGACCATTACGAACAAAACAAAGAAAGCATTACGTATATCCATCCTTCGGATCCTGAGTTATGATATTGAGTTCATACAAAAATTGCATTGATAAAGGCATTTTCACGTTTTCCCGAATTTTCCAATTTTCTGGACAACTTTTCCAATTATGTTTTCGCTAAAACCTTATTAGGAGCATTTTTTTTTAACTTAGATAAATCGGGGCTGCCATTCTCAAATGATGCTCTTGCCATCGAAAAGCATTTGGATATGATATAATTACATTTTCCTTGAGACATTCGAGTCCCATCTTTATCTATGATAATGATGGAAGTCTCCATCACTATTGTAGATAATGATCAGATTCAAATGTCTCAAGCAAAATTTAATTATATCAGATCTATATATCACCTCAACCTGAGGTAAAGGCAGGTTTCCCAATATGTCCAACATTGCAATGCTATTTCAATGCTGGAGAGCCTCAGCAATAGTGACGATCTGAGAAGGGGAGACTAACCTGAAGACGTGAACTGAAGTCTGTGTTAGGGAGGGCATTATATTCGGATAGCTCTTGCATGTGGGTTAGCTGTACTGCTGTGGAGGTTGTGTAGTGGACTGCACACCTGCCTTGTGAGCAACCCGGGTTCAAGTCCCAGCTATGGCAAAAATTTTAATTCATTTCTTCAGCTTTCACCATTATCGCAGGAGAGCATTTAATTTTCATTTATATGTGTTCCCGGAGATGTGAAAAGATAAAGTGAAAAATTTTGTAAAAAAACTGAAAACAAAAGGAAAATGACGAAAACGCAACACGGACCACATTTCATCAGTTAAAAGGCATGTCGCACAGTGGCTAAATCAGAGTGATAATAGCACCAAAAATCTATTTTTAATGTTTCTTTAGTTTAGCACATGTATCAAAAATGGAAGTAGTTAATAATGATTGGATAAGGCATATAAAAAACTGTCTGATGTACAAAGACGGAAGATACCTGTATATTTGGAGTTACAATAGAATGCTTAAAGCGAGAGAAAAGGTTATACATAAGCAAATTGTAAAATTTTTTTCAAGAAGTCTGCAGAGGATGACAGTCCATCAAAATTCGAACGAGGCTGCAATAATTAAGTTTGACAGGAAAGGACGCAGTCAAGATTCAAAAAGCTATGACTCATCTGCTTCCTCACAAAAACGTTCAAGTTATTCTCGTAAACTATCAGCAACAGAAAAAAAAACAATGCGCTGAAACTAGGGAAAGAAACAAGCTGGCTTTACCAATGGATATAGTGAAATGGACCAGCTGCAAAATGTGAAAGGTGTATAGAACGAAGGAATGAGTATGAATTATCACTTTGCCTGGGATTGATAGATCCTCAGAAAGCATTTTGCTAAGTTTCAAATACACATGAACTAACATTCCTTCATCAATGAGGCACTGAGCCAATCATTATTAATAAACTGAAAATATTTGCGTCAATGCTATACATTCTATTAGACTATGTCAAGACAATGAGAATTGTATTATTATGAGGGCGTGCTGAAAAGTAGTGCCTGCGAATTCATGTGGAAACACTTAACGCGTTTTAAATAAAACAAACTTGATTAACATTCTACACCTTTATTCTTCATACCCACATATTTACCTCTCAACGTTTTCACCCTGGCGACAAACACATTTTTCCCAACGAGAGACCAGTTTGTTGATACCGACATGGTAGAATGTGTCACTTCGTTGATGTAACCATAACCTCACCTTTGCACTGCCTCATCACTGCCAAAGTGAAGTCTTCCGAAGTGTTCTTTAAATTTTGGAAACAGCTGTAGGAGGCAAGTCGGGACTGTATGGGGGATGATCGATGACCTTGAATCCAAGGCGTCGAATTGTTACACATGTCGCAGTGCTCGTGTGCCGTCTGGTATTGTCGCGCTGAAGGAGACGGTGCTGCTCTAGGTGTGGACGAACTCTCCGAATTCGCGATTTCAGTTTCCTAATGGTCTATCAGTACCTTGTAGAGCTTTTGGTAGTGCCTTTAGGCATGAATTCCAATTACATAACATCTTTAACATCCCAGAACACTGCGAGCATGACTTTGCCTGCTGATAGCATAGTCTTGAATTTTTTAGCCACCGATGTTCCTTTGTGGCGAAACTCTATTGATGCTCCCTTGTTTACGTGGTCAGAATGTCGAACCCAGCTTCAGCACCTGTCACAATGTTGTTAAGCCATCGTTTTGTCAGATGTCCAATCCCTCATGTCAAGTCAGGTGTGAGCATTCGAGGCATCAACCGTGCACACAGTTTCCCGTGCCGCAGTTCTGCAATGATGGCCTATACACGGTCTCGTGATACGCCACACGTAACTGAGCGCTGTGTGTGTGTGTGTGTTATCCGACGATTTTCTTTGATGAGTTCATTGACCCGGTACCGATTATTCTCGTTGGTTGCCACACGCGGTCGTCCACTCCGAGGTCTTTCACACTCGTTTGGTTAGAACCAATTCGGAACCCTGTAGCAGGAAAAGGTGCAAGTTGCGTCAGTGAAGCGGTAAAGTCGACCGAATAAAAAATGGTTCAAATGGCTCTGAGCACTATGGGACTCAACATCTTAGGTCATAAGTCCCCTAGAACTTAGAACTACTTAAACCTAACTAACCTAAGGACATCACACACACCCATGCCCGAGGCAGGATTCGAACCTGCGACCGTAGCAGTCCCGCGGTTCCGGACTGCAGCGCCAGAACCGCTAGACCACCGCGGCCGGCAGTCGACCGAATAACTTGCACGACATGTAATATCTCAACCGGTATTGAGAACAGACTAAAAGCTTCTAAGGCATTACTTTGCAGCAGGCGCTCGTAAAAATGGAGAAAAGTAGGAGATCCGCTATCACACAATCCAGTGTCATAAATGTAAATGTCGTGTGACTAGGGCCTTCCGTCGGGTAAACCGTTCGCCGGGTGCAAATCTTACCATTTGACACCACTTTGGCGACTTGTGTGTCGATGGGGATGAAACGATGATGATTAGGACAACACAACACCCAGTCCCTGACCGGAGAAAATCTCCAACCCAGCCGGGAATCGAACCCGGGCCCTCAGGATTGACATTCTGTCTCGCTGACCACTCAGTTACCGGGAACGGACAATCCAGTGTCGAAGGTCCGAGACGAAGTTACAGATCTTTAAATTGAGGAAAAGAATATAGTCTTCCGTATCAATAGTTTTTTATGTATGGCTCCTCTGTCGGTTTGAATTTATGGAACAAAATTATTTTCCTGTGTAGGCTGTTATTCTGTTTTGAAATGAACACTTTATTTTATTATTTAGCAATTGCCTTGTTCAGTCCCCTTGGGCATTTTCATGTGGATCATATCATTCTGCATACATAACAATGTTAATTGTGATGTTGCTTGATAATGCCCTCTGTGTCGATGTTGGTAAGGACAGAATGGGGATGTATGCGGTCTTCCTTTATCGTGTTGAAAGACAGTACCACGGAAACCTCAGAGACAGGGCATGGCCATCGGCCACAATATGCCAGAAATGTAACGGCTCCATTCCAGTTTATTGGACATGCGAACCAGGCGAGATTGTGCTGTGTACTTAACGGCACCCGACGCCATCACGCCAGGTAGAGGACGCGTGTGACGATAACGAATGCAGTGTGGCAATAATCGTTCTTCTCGGGTGCTCCACACCCGGATACGTCCGTCGCAATGCTGTGCAGTGAACTGGGAATCATCTGAAAAGACAACTTCGAGACACACCCGTGTGTAGTGCTGTTTCCTTTGGAGTTGGCTGCTGCATGTGCGCAAATGTACACTTTTAATGTAAATGCTAACATAATATTTTTCATCCCTGGCAATTTTTAAGTAAGTGCTGTTTTTCTCTTTTTAACAGTAAAAAATTAATAACAAATTAGAAATAATCTTCCATCTATATACTACAACTGAAGCCATTTGCCTGTTTTCGTAAAAAATAGTTCCCCATTAGTGGATGTAGGCAGTGGAATCAGTTACTTCACAAATACGGTCGTCAGATTTGATTGGTGTTGATTGTCATTTTTGAGGTTGGGGGGGGGGGGGCAGAACATAAGTCAAAGACACAGCATGTAAATCTGTTTCATAATGACGTATGAAATGAAAAATCTTTTCGAGAAGCATGCCACTCCCTCTCACATTCAAAAATACTTCAAGATATCTAGAGTGCAGAAAGACAGGTACAAATGAGTATGCGTGTTAAACATATAACATCATTAGCAAATGCTTATGGCTTTGGTCCTTGCATGAGAATGGGCATCCAGGCACCAACATCGACATCCAAAGCACGTAAGATTTGCGATGTTGTGATATGTTATACACTCTAAGATAGAAAAAAACGTGGCACCACGAAGAGTATTATCCGAAAGGGACGGAAATCAATAGGTGTTATGTACACGTACAGGCAACATATGGTTACAATTTCAGAAAAAGTCACAAAATGAGCAAGTCAATAACACGTTGATCCATCTTTCCACCTTTGACTCTTATGTAAGCAGTTATTCGGCTTGGCACTGACTGATAAAGTTGTTGGATGTTCTCCTAACGCATATCTTGCCTAATTCTGGTCGATTGGTTCGTTAGATCGTCAAAATCTGAGCTGGTTAGATGGCTCTCACTATAATGCTCCAAACCTTCTCAATCTGGGAGAGATCCAGTGACATCGCAGGCTCTGGTCGGACATTAACTTGCTGAAACGTAAGCCCGAGATGGCCTGCCATGAAGGGCAACATAACGGGGCATAGAATATCGCGAAGATATTGCTCTGACGTAACGATGCCGCGGATGACAACCAAAGGAGTCCTGCTACGGAAGTAAATCGCAACCTGGACCATTACCCCTGGCTGTCGAGCCGTACGGTGGGCGAAGGTCAAACTCGTATACCTCAGCTGTCCTGGGGTCTACAGACACGTCTTCGCTGGTCATTGCGGCTCAAATCGAAGCGGGGTTCATCACTGAGGGCAATCAAAATCCTGCCCACAGACGTGTCTGGAGACGCAAGAAACAGAGGTGGAATACCAACCTGACTGTCGATCAAAATATGGTCCGTCAACCTGTAGAGAAAGTCTCGAGCGCCATTTCATTTCATAGTAGGAAACCCTTGGTTGTCATCCGCGCCTCGCTTGCAGTACGGCGGTACGTCGACGATTTTTCATGTCATCTTCTTGTTGCCCTTCATGGCAACCCATCCTGGGCTCACCTTTCAGCAAGTTTCTAACACACGCCGAATTTTTACTGCTTGTTTTATTGCTTTCTAAACCCTACCTTGGCCAGCAAGGTTGCCGTATCTCTCCCCAACTGAGTATGTTCGGAGCATTATGGGCACGGACCTCCAACCAGTGCTGGGTTTCGACGATCTAACACGCCATCTGGACAGAATTTGTCACGATATCACTCAGAAGGAGAACCAACATCTCTGTCAATCAGTGCCAAGCCGAATAAATACTTGCATAAGGGACAGATGTGGACCAACACCTTATTGACTTGCTCAATTTCTGAGGCTCTCTCTCTTGAATAAATTATCCAATTTTCCTGAAATTGTAATCATTTGTTTTTCTGCTACATGTACGTCACATATGCCGATTTCCGTCCCATTAGGATAATTACTTCGTAGTGCGTCGTTTATTTTGACGTAAGAGAGTATATGCAAAGTATATTTAGTGCTATTAGGAAAGGAACACATGGTTTTTTTTTCGGCATCAAATGTTTGAGAAATTTTTTGATGCGGCCCACTCTTTAAAAAAATGCTTCAAATGGCTCTGAGCACTATGGGACTTAACATCTGAGGTCATCAGTCCCCTAGACTTAGAACTACTTAAACCTAACTAACCTAAGGACATCAGACACATCCACACCCGAGGCATGATTCGAACCTGCGGCCGTAGCAGGAGCGCGGTTCCAGACTGAAGCGGCTAGAACTGCTCGGCCACAGCGGCCGGCTGGCCCACTCTTATCAAGTTCGTCATTAGAAGGCGTGTCTAATGGCTGCACGTAGTTTTGCTAATGTTTCACGTTTCTGTGGTAGAGGAGACAGGAACTGTAATGTCGATTTCACTGTCAATTTCGTCGTCGTCTACTGGATGTGACCTATTGTGCTCTTTACGATCTCTAAAATGTCTTCGTCTGTCACCATTAACGCTGTCCAACATCATCGTCGACTGAAAAAATTCATCGAGCGACGACGTAGCAGATTTTTAATGACGCCGAACAACTCCCAATTTGTCTGTCATTTCGTATAAAAAATAGGTTTGCAGTACCATCATTTACAAAGAAAATTGCGATGCGATTTTCAAACAAAATTCACGGCATTAAACATACAATTCATCTACCGACAGCGACACACACATTGCAGAAATCTAAAACTGAGTGAAATGTTTTTTAATGCCAGTAGTCAAAGACAAGTGTTACCGTAGCAACAGTAACTGAACATCGTTTACTTTGTTCGGTCTAACGAAAAGAAATAATCCAGTAAATCAAGATCACGCCGTTCGGGGTAGCCGCGCGGTCTAAGGCGTGTTGCCACGGTAGTGTGTACGCTTAGGGACCGATGACTTCAGCAGTTTGGTCCCTTAAGAATTCCCACACATTTGAACATCAAGGTCACATCGACATGTTTCTTCGTTCTAGAACCGAATAATTTCGTTTTAAACGATATTCCTTTGGCTTTAAAAGAGAAAATATGTACATAATGATATACTCTTTGTTCAGAAACGTGGTATTACTTCATGTTACACCAATTTTCATGTTAAATGTTTTTAACTGCATTTTAGTTTTATAGTGAAGAAAGACAAATGTTTATCATTATAAATGGGTCAGCAGAGTGCAGTTCTCGAAAAACGGTAACCAGTGAGTCACTAAAAATTTTAATTAGACGGCAAACTTATATTAATTTTGTATTTTCTTAAGTTTGATTGCATACCATGTAGGCTGCAAACAATCACACAGGGCTGTATTTGATGCTTACCCGCCTTTGTAGCCGACGTCGCTAAAGCACGCTTGTGCAGTGGCGCTCGAATCGGAGGGGTGCCCCCACACCCTCGCTCACGGCGAGAGTTACTGCTCCTTCTGCTCACGCTTGCCAAATCCTACTTTGACCACCAAGGTCGCCGGATCTCTCCCCAGTTGAGAACGTCTGGTGCGTCACGGCCAGGGCCCTCCAAGCAGCTCGATATTTTGACGACCTAACGCACTAATTGGATGGAATGTGGCACGACATACCTCAGGAGGCCATTCAGCAACTCTGTCGATCAGTGCAAAGTCGGGACTGCAGTAACTGCTTGCATCAGAGCCATAGGTGGGAGAACGCGTTATTGACTTGCTAAATTTACGAATGTCTTTCTCTTGACTAAATCATCCAAATCTTCCGAAATTCGGATAATTCCTTCGTGGCGCGTCTATTTCGTCCTTAGATCGAAAAGTTTCCATGATAATTAAATCGACACCTTAGCAGCAAACAAGTGTTGATATAGATCATTGGAGACATGTTGAAAATATGTGCCTCGACGGGGACTCGAACCCGGGATCTCCTACTTACATGGCAGACGCTCTATCCATCTTCATTTTTTTTTTAAAGTCTCATTTTGTTCGCTTTCTTCGTTGCATCTGCTCGGGGTGGACGTCGTTAGACATCCGTTGAAGTTCATTGTTGATCGAGTAACTCAGTTGTTTTATTACAGAGGGCAGCTAACCCTCTGACTGAACACGCTGAGCTACCGTGCCGGCATCCATCTGAGCAACCGAGGGCATATAGAACAGTGCGTCTGCAGGGACTTATCCCTTGGACTCTCCCCGTGAGGCCCACATTCCCAACATGTCCACACCACTACATTCTTAGTGCGCCTAATAGATTACTCGTGGCAGATTAATCTACTAAGTTCCGTACGAGTTGGGGTCTAGCGTGTGCTTTCGCACAAGAAGGTCAGTGGCCGGGTAGCCATATTTTAACTATATATGAAGGTAGTATCTGTTCCCGAAAGGACAGATACCATTGAATGACCGTGCAGCTTCTCTAGAATGAAATAATAATTAAATCGACACCCTAGCTACAAACTAGCGTTGATATACATCATTGGGGACATGCAAGGGATAAGTCCCTGCAGGCGTACTGTCCTCTATGCTCTCGGTGGCTCAGATGGAAAGAGCGTCTGCCATGTAAGTAGGAGATCCCGGGTTCGAGTCCCGGTCGGGGTACACATTTTCAACATGTCCCCAATGATGGATATCAACGCTTGTTTGCAGCTGGGGTGTCGATTTAATTATCATTTTATTCTAGAGATGCTGCACGGTCATTCAATGGTATCTGTTCTTTCGGGAACAGATACTACCTCCATATTTGGACAATCCAGAAACGGTATGCCATTCAGAGCAGAATCGTCGTGTGCACTACGGCAATCATCTTACCAACACATCTGAAGACTCTGTGTCCTGCTGCGTGAAGAAGTCCTTAACTGTCTGTTGCACATACTCGTCCGACAGACAGGAATCATCGACCCTTCAAGGTCTTTCTTAAGGGACTAAAAGCGTAATAATCGTGTGGGGAGAGATCAGAACTATGTAGCATGTACTCGAGTGTCTCCCACTTTGGTTGGCGTAACTTCTGCGTTACGACATTTGCGACATGGTGACGTGTATTATCATGAAGCAGCATCATCCCTTATCGCACAGTGGTGATTTGCGACAGACATGCTGCCCCATACGCGTACTTCACTCTCCTGTGGATCTCTACTGGTCTTTGTCCTTCAGCAGGCAAGAAAAGAATAACAGCACGTTCGTCCTGTGTGGACGCATTCCGTAGTAACGTTGCCATAATTCGTGTTTCCGCATTTACCGCGCGCACTTCAGAAAGACACGAACGCCGCATTAATCTCTTGCCTACAGGCTTACAGACACGCATCGGAGTCACGATACGTAGTAGTTACGCTGCAGCAACGCCCTCAATGGAAATCTTTTTGATCACCCCGTATGCTGATAGGCACAGTACGTACCTACAAACATAAAACTTAGATGGGAATAGAGTAATTGCGTTATAATAAAATATGAGGAGATCTAAAATATTTCGGCTCTCCTCAGCTTCGTGTTAAAACTTTTTCACTGTGTGTGTAAAATTTTATGCACAGGGTAATTTGATATTCACCCTCACACCTCCGTAAAATGTTAACGTTTAACAAGAAGAGAAGATTATCGAAAAACAGAAAAGCTTGATGGACGCTTCCGTGGGGCCGCTTCCTGGATCAAGTCCCCACTGCTGAGATAACGTTCCCTATCAATGACGGATTGTCGTAACACCCAACTTCCGACGAGCGTTCTGCCAGCCCTGGACCCTTATCTCGTCCCGGATTAGTCACGCACAGGTGTGCATACAGTCGCATTATCTCGTTATTTACAGGTACGTAACGCCTTTTGCGGTGTTCTGGGAACACATCAAGCAGCTGCGTCTCTTTAGCTAGAAAGGAAACGGATCTCAAGATCCCATTTCGACGAGTTCGCAGAGACAGCCTGTAAATCCAATGAGTCTGATTGAGCAATAGTCTCTCTTCCTGCCCGTAAAACGTATTGCCTCACTACCGTTCGTTTCAGTTGCCTCTGTACCACAGGCAGTCCGGGCTCGATTCCCGGCGAGGTCAGGGATTTTCTCTGCCTCGTGATGACTGGGTGTTGTGTGATGTCCTTAGGTTAGTTAGGTTTAAGTAGTTCTAAGTTCTAGGGGACTGATGACCATAGATGTTAAGTCCCATAGTGCTCAGAGCCATTTGAACCATTTTTGAACCACAGGCAGCAAAAATATGTGCTAGTTGTCATAACAGTTGGGAAAAGGAACAAGAGATTCTCAAATTTGTCACCATAGCAGTTAAGCAGAGCCCCGTTTTGATTCTCCTTTACATATAGCGTTCGCGAATGATTTTGATGTTTATTGTGGGGTACGAAGTTGCCACTAATAAGAGTTGCTAAGATTGTCACCTCACCTCTGCGTCATTTTGCTGTCAAAGACGCAGCATTTCTACTGCGTCTTACGAACGTAAAGCCAATATTTGGCGTTCTGCTGTTTCAGCCGTCAAGTAAGGCCTGTAAAGGTAAATACAGAGCATACAGAAAAATCCAGGAAGGTTAAATAAAATACGAGAAGAAGAAAGTATAGAAGATACTATTCCAAGTGTAAAAGAATGAAGAACTGGTTAACAATGACGTCTGCCAAGAACGTGGAAAAATGTAGTAAGTCTCCACCTACAGCTATAAAATGTGGCATCATATTACGTCATAGAGAGACCAATGTTGTAATAAAAAATTTTGCGCTGCATGTGCACGTCGCTAAGAAAAGCACGGAACACAGATCAAGATAGGTGATTAAACGATTAGTCACTGGTCATTCACGCGCCATCAATCTCCCTCGAAGATCACCCTCTAGTCGATACGAGGTCAAGACGACAACAAAACACTTAGTAGACAGCTGACGTAACGCTAAGCAGCAGCTTACAGTAGTCGATAAGATGCAACGATAGTGCTGTCGCAAAAACTACTGGCTGAGAGGCGTACGTAGCCTGCGTAGTTGTGACGAACTGTATTTTCCAAAAACACGTCATTTTCTCTGTACAATATAACTGGTTCCTTAGATTTACTTTTCTACTATTTCGCGGAATATGCGCGGCGATGAGTCTGTTACTCCGGTCATGAAGCATGAGGTTGTTTTGATTGATAAATTCATTCACACGTTGTGATCGGTAAATTCAATTCTCAAGGAGAGTCATCATAGATGTCTAACGAATCAAGTTACACTCGTACACTAACAGACAGAAAGAGCCACAGCCGCCGCAGGGTACGCCTTTGAGTTATATAAACAATAAACTGTGACTCGTGCTGATCTATGCATACTGATAATTACGACAACCACTTTCAGATTACTTTATATACATACACTTCGCAACAGAATTGAAGAATTACCTTTTTAGAGGCCGCGCGAGGTAGCCGCGCGGTCTTTGGCGTCTTGTCACGGCCCGCGGGGCTCTCGCCGTCGGAGGTTCGAGTCCTCCCTCGGGCATGGGTGTGTGTGTTGTCCATAGTGTAAGTTAGTTTAAGTTAGATTAAGCAGTGCGTAAGCCTAGGGACCGATGACCTCAGCAGTTTGGTCCCATAAGACCTTCCCACAAATTTCCAAATTTTTTCACTTTTTTAGAAACCCAGTAATTGCCTTCGTTGTGACCCATATGTTAGAAATTCTCAAAAGTGCCTACAACCTTTCTCTGTAACGGTACGAGAGCATGGCGTCATGTGACGTCGCTCTTGGAGTAGGCGACACTTCAAAACGAAAAAAAGGCCCCAACTCAAACATTCATGTGACTCGTAACGTGGGTTAATGATGTCACACTGGCACCAAGTTTCACCACAGTCCTGCCCAACATCACCGTGGACGTATCACATGATGGAAAGGTCGTCACATCGATGGAGGTCAGGACCACGACACTGAGCGATGAAATCACTCTGGGCTTCCGAGGGTAACATCTCAGACACACCGCCGCTCGGAAAGGGCTCAAGGGGTGGCACAAAGGGTGTCAATGAAACTACCCCTTCCCTTCGGGAGTTGATTCCGTCACATTTTGCGGTCGAACACGACAGTTCGCTGTGCGTTGAGCAAGGGGAGTATGTTCTTGACAACCTTTGACACTGAAATAATAATTTAATCAAGACCCTACGCTGCCGGCGAGCGTTGATGTACATCAACGGGGACAGTTGAAAATGTGTGCCCCGACCGGCACTCGACCCGGGATCTCCTGCTTACACGGCAGACGCTCTGTCCATCTGAGCCGCCAAGGGCACAGAGGATAGAGCGGATGCAGGGATTTATCTCTTGCACGCTCCCCGTGAGACCCACATTCCCAACATAATGTTCATACACTACATTCGTAGTGCCCCTGCCCATTACACTCATTACTCGCAGCAGAAACTCTTACCGAGTCCCGTAAGAGTTCGGGCAATAAGTGTGCATCCGCACAGAAGAAGGTCAATGGCCGGTTAGCCTATATATATACACCTTTGACGCTGGCGATACTCATTCTACATTTATACTCCGCAAGCCACCCAACGGTGTGTGGCGGAGGGCACTTTACGTGCCACTGTCATTACCTCGCTTTCCTGTTCCAGTCGCGTATGGTTCGCGGGAAGAACGCCGGAAAGTCTCCGTGCGCGCTCGAATCTCTCTAATTTTACATTCGTGACCTCCCTGACAGGTATAAGTAGGGGGAAGCAATATATTCGATACCTCGTCCAGAAACGCACCCTCTCGAAATCTGGACAGCAAGCTACACCGCGATGCAGAGCGCCTCTCTTGCAGAGTCTGCCACTTGAGTTTGCTAAACATCTATCACGCTTACCAAATAACCCTGTGACGAAACGCGCCGCTCTTCTTTGGATCTTTTCTAGCTCTTTCGTCAACCTGACCTGGTACGGATCCCACACTGATGAGCAATACTCAAGTATAGGTCGAACGAGTGTTTTTTAAGCCACCTCCTTTGTTGATGGACTACATTTTCTAAGGACTCTCCCAATGAATCTCAACCTGGCACCCGCCTTACCAACAATTAATTTTATATGATCATTCCACTTCAGATCGTTCCGTACGCATACTCCCAGATATTTTACGGAAGTAACTGCTACCAGTGTTTGTTCTGCTATCATATAATCATAAAATAAAGGATCCTTCTTTCTATGTATTCGCAATACATTACATTTGTCTAAGTTAAGGGTCAGTTGCCACTCCCTGCACCAAGTGCCTATCCGCTGCAGATCTTCCTGCATTTCGCTGCAATTTTCTAATGCTGCAACTTCTCTGTATACTACAGCATCATCCGCGAAAAGCCGCATGGAACTTCCGACACTGTCTACTAGGTCTCGTACGTTTAAGTGCATTATTGTGCTTCATCCCCACTAAACGTGATCGCACCTATTTTGAGGAGAGTGCGTCTTCAAATATTGCTCTCGTGTATAGGCTGAAACCACTAGGGACCGTTCTAAGCCATTCGACGAAAACTGAACGTGGTCCGAAGCAGTAAATGGCAGTTATGCTTTACCAATCGTCCTGTTTTCTACCTCCCTGTGGCGTGACCACGCGCTAGTACAACATTAACATGTGCGTCCCTCTGAGACTATCGCCCAGTTGGCAGCCCCCTCTGTGCCACCCACACCCCTGTGTTGAGCAATCCGAGGGTGTCGGTGAGCCGCGCCCACGTGCCCTGTGGCACGTGACCCAGCACGCAGGGCGGCGACTGCTCACGTGCGCGGGCCGGTCCGCTGTCTCACTTCCCACCGTCGCCGTATCTGCAGATGCGATAATCGCGGCCACTCCTTGCGAACCGCATGACCGCCGTTATATACAGAGGCCCGCCTTATCTGGCGCACAGTTTGTTTTCACCGTGCTCGCCAGCGGGACTCGTTTACAAAAACTCCGCCAGCCGCAGTTTTGAATCTCTTCAGACTCAGAAGCCGCGGGTATTAAGAGTATTCATCCAGCCCATCGATACGCCACGCTCGTCTCTGCTACTGGACTTCCCTTTAACCTGCCTTCTCCACAGGTAAGCCTCAGTCTCTGCGCTTTGAAACACGATGTCGACGATTACGAATCGCTGTTGAGTCTGCTGCGAAGGTTGCCGCCTGTCGGAATTTTTTCGTGACAGACACTAACATCGATCGTGCCGAGCGTGTATGAGGTGCGTGCTAGCTCGAAGTTCCTATAGCGCATCGTCTGCGTGACAGTATTTGCAGCGATATTGTCGAGAGTTTAGCCTTGACTGGTGTCACCTGCAGTAGCGCACTCTCAGCAGAGTTCGCATCTGTTTTTTTTTTCATGGCTATTTTTATTAAGTACCAGCAGCTCATGTAATTTCATTGTGCCATCTTATTTGTCTGCAATCGTTTATATAAACTATGTAAAATTAAATTTTTCTCTAACTAGAGTAGATATGGCTAAGAACGTAACTGCTGTGCATGTGTTGTTCAGAAGCACGATAACGCATGTCCGAAGGCTTCGCACTTCTGAGAAAAATATCGTATTTATTCGCCGAAACCGGGCAAGCGACTTTCAATTGAAATGTCTCCCCTGTACTGGTATACACGTAATCGATGTACGAGTGCACGTTGTAGACGTATGGTTGAAGACAAATGAAGTTTGCGTCTGCCCATGAAGCGTGCTCGAATAACCCAATTCCAAGTCGATCGATCTACGTTTACATCTACAATTATATTCCGCAAGCCACCCAACAGTGTGTGGCGGAGGGCACTTTACGTGCCACTGCCATTACCTCCCTTTCCTGTTCCAGTTGCGAATGGTTCGCGGGAAGAACGACTACCGGAAAGCCTCCGTGCGCGCTCGAATCTCTCTAATTTTACATTCGTGACCTCCTCGGTAGGTGTAAGTAGGGGGAAGCAATATATTCGATACCTCATCCAGAAACGCACCCACTCGAAACCTGGACAGCAAGCTACACCGCGATGCAGAGCGCCTCTCTTGCAGAGTCTGCCACTTGAGTTTACTAAACATCTCCGTAACGCTACCACGCTTACCAAATAACCCTGTGACGAAACGCGCCGCTCTTCTTTGGATCTTTTCTATCACCTCTGTCAACCCGACCTGGTACGGATCGAGACTCGGATCGAGAATCTGGGATCGAGACTCGGCCCGGCACAAATTTTCGGTGTCGTCATTCCATTATACAGCTGATGGGTCTTCCCAACTTCGAATACAGTTCATTTATGGCTAAAGATTGTAGTCGCTATGAGATATTTGTGGATGCGTTGTTGGCCGTGTAGCAGCAGCTACAAGATAAGATCCTAGCACTGCATCTCGAATTCGTTTGATTTTGCTCTCATGTATATTTGATAAATGCTTCGAACTCTGGTGTAGTATTGTGGAACAGGTCGCATTAGCGTCCTCTACAAGACTTCCTTTGCAGATGTACCGCACTTTTCCAGAACCCTTCCAACAACACTATGTCTTCCACTCACACTCCATAGTTGTGATTTGACCTAGTCCTCAGCCGGCCGCTGTGGCCGAGAGGTTCTAGGTGCTTCAGTTCGGAACCGCGCTGCTGCTACGGTCACAGGTTCGAATCCTGCCTCGGGCATGGATGTGTGTGATGTCCTTAGGTTAGTTATGTTTAAGTAGTTCTAAGTCTAGAGGACTGATGGCCTCATATTTAAGTCGCATAGTGCTTAGAGCCATTTGAACGTACTCCTCCGATTTCATAACGCTTTGTATTGTTGTTGTTGTTGTTGTGGTCTTCAGTCCTGAGACTGGTTTGATGCAGCTCTCCATGCTACTCTATCCTGTGCAAGCTTCTTCATCTCCCAGTACCTACTGCAACCTACATCCTTCTGAATCTGCTTAGTGTATTGATCTCTTGGTCTCCCTCTACGATTTTTACCCTCCACGCTGCCCTCCAATGCTAAATTTGTGATCCCTCGATGCCTCAGAACATGTCCTACCAACCGATCCCGTCTTCTAGTCAAGTTGTGCCACAAACTTCTCTTCTCCCCAATCCTATTCAATACCTCCTCATTAGTTACGTGATCTACCCACCTTATCTTCAGCATTCTTCTGTAGCACCACATTTCGAAAGCTTCTATTCTCTTCTTGTCCAAACTAGTTATCGTCCATGTCTCACTTTCATACATGGCTACACTCCATACAAATACTTTCAGAAACGACTTCCTGACACCTAAATCTATATTCGATGTTAACAAATTTCTCTTCTTGAGAAACGCTTTCCTTGCCATTGCCAGTCTACATTTTATATCCTCTCTACTTCGACCATCATCGGTTATTTTACTCCCTAAATAGCAAAACTCCTTTACTACTTTAAGTGTCTCATTTCCTAATCTAATTCCCTCAGCATCACCCGACTTAATTTGACTACATTCCATTATCCTTGTTTTGCTTTTGTTGATGTTCATCTTATATCCTCCTTTCAAGACACTGTCCATTCCGTTCAACTGCTCTTCCAAATCTTTTGCTGTCTCTGACAGGATTACAATGTCATCGGCGAACCTCAAAGTTTTTACTTCTTCTCCATGAATTTTAATACCTACTCCGAATTTTTCTTTTGCTTCCTTTACTGCTTGCTCAATATACAGATTGAATAACATCTGGGAGAGGCTACAACCCTGTCTCACTCCTTTCCCAACCACTGCTTCCCTTTCATGCCCCTCGACTATTATAACTGCCATCTGGTTTCTGTACAAATTGTAAATAGCCTTTCGCTCCCTGTATTTTACCCCTGCCACCTTCAGAATTTGAAAGAGAGTATTCCAGTCAACATTGTCAAAAGCTTTCTCTAAGTCTACAAATGCTAGAAACGTAGGTTTGCCTTTTCTTAATCTTTCTTCCAAGATAAGTCGTAAGGTTAGTATTGCCTCACGTGTTCCAACATTTCTACGGAATCCAAACTGATCTTCCCCGAGGTCGGCTTCTACCAGTTTTTCCATTCGTCTGTAAAGAATTCGCGTTAGTATTTTGCAGCTGTGACTTATTAAACTGATAGTTCGGTAACTTTCACATCTGTCAACACCTGCTTTCTTTGGGATTGGAATTATTATATTCTTCTTAAAGTCTGAGGGTATTTCGCCTGTCTCATACATCGTGCTCACCAGATGGTAGAGTTTCGTCATAACTGGCTCGCCTGAGGCCATCAGTAGTTCTAATGGAATGTTGTCTACTCCCGGGGCCTTGTTTTGACTCAGGTCTTTCAGTGCTCTGTCAAACTCTTCACGCAGTATCTTATCTCCCATTTCATCTTCATTTACATCCTCTTCCATTTCTATAATATTGTCCTCAAGTACATCGCCCTTGTATAAACCCTCTATATACTCCTTCCACCTTTCTGCTTTCCCTTCTTTGCTTAGAACTGGGTTGCCATCTGAGCTCTTGATATTCATACAAGTGGTTCTCTTCTCTCCAAAGGTCTCTTTAATTTTCCTGTAGGCAGTATCTATCCTACCCCTAGTGAGACAAGCCTCTACATCCTTACATTTGTCCTCTAGCCATCCCTGCTTAGCCATTTTGCACTTCCTGTCGATTTCATTTTTGAGACGGTTGTATTCCTTTTTGCCTGCTTCACTTACTGCATTTTTATATTTTCTCCTTTCATCAATTAAATTCAATATTTCTTCTGTTACCCAAGGATTTCTATTAGCCCGCGTCTTTTTACCTACTTGATCGTCTGCTGCCTTCACCACTTCATCCCTCAGAGCTACCCATTCTTCTTCTACTGTATTTCTTTCCCCCATTCCTGTCAATTGTTCCCTAATGCTCTCCCTGAAACTCTGTACAACCTCTGGTTCTTTCAGTTTATCCAGGTCCCATCTCCTTAAATTCCCACCTTTTTGCAGTTTCTTCAGTTTCAATCTGCAGTTCATAACCAATAGATTGTGGTCAGAATCTACATCTGCCCCAGGAAATGTCTTACAATTTAAAACCTGGTTCCTAAATCTCTGTCTTATAATCTATCTGAAACCTGTCAGTATCTCCAGGCTTCTTCCATGTATACAGCCTCCTTTCATGATTCTTGAACCAAGTGTTAGCTATGATTAAGTTATGCTCTGTGCAAAATTCTACAAGGCGGCTTCCTCTTTCATTCCCTCCTCCCAATCCATATTCACCTACTATGTTTCCTTCTCTCCCTTTTCCTACTGACGAATTCCAGTCACCCATCACTATTAAATTTTCGTCTCCCTTCACTACCTGAATAATTTCTTTTATCTCGTCATCCATTTCATCTATTTCTTCATCATCTGCAGAGCTAGTTGGCATATAAACTTGTACTACTGTAGTAGGCATGGGCTTTGTGTCTATCTTGGCCACAATAATGCGTTCACTATGCTGTTTGTAGTAGCTAACCCGCACTCCTATTTTTTTATTCATTATTAAACCTACTCCTGCATTACCCCTATTTGATTTTGTATTTATAACCCTGTAATCACCTGACCAAAAGTCTTGTTCCTCCTGCCAACGAACTTCACTAATTCCCACTATATCTAACTTTAACCTATCCATCTCCCTTTTTAAATTTTCTAACCTACCTGCCCGATTAAGTGATCTGACATTCCACGCTCCGATCCGTAGAACGCCAGTTTTCTTTCTCCTGATAACGACGTCCTCTAGAGTAGTCCCCGCCCGGAGATCCGAATGGGGGACTATTTTACCTCCGGAATATTTTACCCAAGAGGACGCCATCATCATTTAATCATACAGTAGAGCTGCATGTCCTCGGGAAAAATTACGGCTGTAGTTTCCCCTTGCTTTCAGCCGTTCGCAGTACCAGCACAGCAAGGCCATTTTGGTTAATGTTACAAGGCCAGATCAGTCAATCATCCAGACTGTTGCCCTTGCAACTACTGAAAAGGCTGCTGCCCCTCTTCAGGAACCACATGTTTGTCTGGCCTCTCAACAGATACCCCTCCGTTGTGGTTGCACCTACGGTACGGCCATCTGTATCGCTGAGGCACGCAAGCCTCCCCACCAACGGCAAGGTCCATGGTTCATGGGGGTATTATCATCTCTAAATATTTATGCAATGTGACGTGCTCTGGGAGTCTAACACTTATCTCGTAATCTGATACAGTCGTGTTGTCTGTTTTTGCTATCGGAATTATCTTCAGCGTATACGCATTTACAGTGACATACCAGTCACATACCAAGTGGATATTACATACAGGTTTTATTGCATTTGCCGGCCGAGGTGGCCGAGCGGTTCTAGGCGCTACAGTCTGGAACCGCGTGACCGCTACAGTCGTAGGTTCGAATCCTGCCTCGGGCATGGATGTGTGTGATGTTCTTAGATTAGTTACGTTTAAGTAGGTCTAATTTCTAGGGGACTTATGACCTCAGAAGTTAAGTCCCATAGTGCTCAGAGCCATTTGAACCATTTGAATCTTATTGCATTTACGTACGGTCGTCAAGCGATCCTATTTTCCTATATACAACAGTGTCATCAGCGAAAAATTTAATAGCGCTGCTGACCAAATCTGAAGAATGTTTATGTGTATTGAGAATCTTGCAGGCACTATTTCATTTCCTTGGGGCACAGCCCATGTTTCTTTCATTTCTGCTGAACGTACAGGGATTGGACCAAAATATGCTAACACCGCGATAAATGCACGCTTGAACCCAAATGCAGATGCTAGCCAAACCTGTTATTCTGTCAGAGACAGCGAAGGACTTGGAAGAGCAGTTGAACGGAATGGATAGTGTCTTGAAGGGAGGATATAAGATGAACATTAACAAAAGCAAAACGAAGATAATGGAATGTAGTCGAATTAAGTCTGGTGATGCTGAGGGTATTAGATTAGGAAATGAGACACTTAAAGTAGTAAAGGAGTTTTGCTATTTGGGGAGCAAAATAACTGATGATGCTCGAAGTAGAGAGGATATAAAATGTAGACTGGCAATGGCAAGGAAAGCGTTTCTGAAGAAGAGAAATTTGTTAACTTCGAGTATAGATTTAAGTGTCAGGAAGTCGTTTCTGAAGGTATTTGTATGGAGTGTAGCCATGTATCGAAGTGAAACATGGACGATAAATAGTTTAGACAAAAAGAGAATAGAAGCTTTTGAAATGTGGTGCTACAGAAGAATGTTCAAGATTAGATGGGTAGATCACATAACTAATGAGGAGGTACTGAATAGGATTGGGGAGTAGAGAAGTTTGTGGCACACCTTGACTAGAAGAAGGGATCGGTTGGTAGGACATGTTCTGAGGCATCAAGGGATCACCACTTTAGCATTGGAGGGCAGCGTGGAGGGTAAAAATCGTAGAGGGAGACCAATAGATGAATACACCAAGCAGATTCAGAAGGATGTAGGCTGCAGGAGGTACTGGGAGATGAAGAATCTTGCACAGGATAGTGTAGCATGGAGAGCTGCATCAAACCAGTCTCAGGACTGAAGACCGCAACAACAATAGTCAAGCCTGCAGGTTGCACTGTTGTATCTGACCACGAGCGGCACCTTTACAATGTTCTCAGGTCGTTGGAAGGGTCAGCGTGGCCACTATATCGCAGCTAACTGAATCTAACGTGGACAAATTGTTGGTGGTCGTATGCTAGCTGGTTCCGTAACCAAGATAAGCGAAGTGTTTGGTGTTTCGAGAGCCATGTTATCGAAGACTTCCCGCTAAGTCACAACGTGGATGAAAGCGCGTGTTGAGTCATCGTGACAGGCGGTCTTTGAACAAGATTTGACAAAAAATAGGACGACGACAGCAGCAAAAGTCCCTGCAGAACTAAACGTTGCACTGGCGAATCCTATCAGCGCCAAAACGAAGCGAAAGGAGCTCCATAACCAGGGAAATGCATGGCGAGCTGGAATTCCAAAACCACTCGTCAGTGAAGCGAAAGCCCGTATCAGGAAAACATGGCACAGAAGTCGTAAATCTTGGACTACGGAGCAATGGTTGAAAGTTATTTGGTCGGATAGGTCTTGTTTCACATTGTTTACAACTTCTGGCTGGGTTTACGTATGGGGTACGCCTGTACACTGGTTGCTGCCAACACTGAAACGTGGTCGGTGTTCGATAATAACTTGGACAGCCACATCGTGGCTCCTTACTTAGCTTCCATTTATCGCGAATCTCTTGCCCAAGTCCCGAGCGACTGGAAAAAAGCGCAGGTGACGCCTGTATATAATAAGGGTAGAGGGACGGATCCTCAAAATTACGTACCAATCTCCTTAACATCAGTTTGTTGCAGGATTCTCGAACATATTCTCAGTTCGAATATAATGAATTTCCTTGAGACAGAGAAGTTGCTGTCCATGCATCAGCACGGCTTTAGAAAGCATCGCTCCTGCGAAACGCAACTCGCCCTTTTTTCACATGATATCTTGCGAACCATGGATGAAGGGTATCAGACGGATGCCATATTCATTGACTTCCGGAAAGCGTTTGACTCGATGCCCCACTGCAGACTCTTAACTAAGGTACGAGCATATGGGATTGGTTCCCGACTATGTGAGTGGCTCGAAGACTTCTTAAGTATTAGAACCCAGTACGTTGTCCTCGATGGTGAGTGTTCATCGGAGGTGAGGGTATCATCTGGAGTGCCCCAGGGAAGTGTGGTAGGTCCGCTGTTGTTTTCTATCTACATAAATGATCTTTTGGATAGGGGGGGGGGGGGGGATAGCAATGTGCGGCTGTTTGCTGATGATGCTGTGGTGTAGCGGAAGGTGTCGTCGTTGAGTGACTGTAGGAGGATACAAGATGACTTGGACAGGATTTGTGACTGGTGTAATGAATGGCAGCTAACTCTAAATATAGATAAATGTAAATTAATGCAGATGAATAGGAAAAAGAATCCCGTAATGTTTGAATACTCCATTAGTAGTGTAGCGCTTCACACAGTCACGTCGATTAAATATTTGGGCGTGACATTGCAGAGCGATATGAAGTGGGACAAGCATGTAATGGCAGCTGTGGGGAAGGCGGATAGTCGTCTTTGGTTCATTGGTAGAATTTTGGGAAGATGTGGTTCATCTGTAAAGGAGACCGCTTATAAAACACTAATACGACCTTTTCTTGAGTCCTGGGATCCCTATCAGGTCGGATTGAGGGAGGACATAGAAGCAATTCAGAGGCGGGCTGCTAGATTTGTTACTGGTAGGTTTGATCATCACGCGAGTGTTATGGAAATGCTTCAGGAACTCGGGTGGGAGTCTCTAGAGGAAAGGAGGCGTTCTTTTCGTGAATCGCTACTGAGGAAATGTAGAGAACTAGCATTTGAGGCTGACTGCAGTACAATTTTACTGCCGCCAACTTACATTTCGCAAAAAGACCACAAAGATAAGATAAGAGGGATTAGGACTCGTACAGAGGCATATAGGCAGTCATTTCTCCCTCGTTCTGTTTGGGAGTGGAACAGGGAGAGAAGATGCTAGTTGTGGTACGAGGTACCCTCCGCCACGCACCGTATGCTGGATTGCGGAGTATAAATGTAGATGTAGATGTAGATGTGGTATTGCATGGGCCCCATGTCTACTCTGAAAGGTCTCACTATTGCCAAAAGTTGTGTGACAGTTTTGGTTGGTTACGTGCATCCCATAGTAGAATGTTTGTTTCTCAGTAGTGATGCTGTGATCTTCGAAGACACAGCCCCTGTTCACACAGCTCGCATGGTGCAGGATTGATTTTGTGAGCACAACAACGAATTGTCACATGTGTTCCGTCCACCATAGTCACCAGATCTCAGTATTATTGAGCCTATGTAGTGTACTTTGCAGAGAGGGATGCGTGGTCGCTATTGACCTCCATCGTCACTACCTGAAGTTGCCACTATTTTGCAGGAAGAATGGTAGAATATTCTGTTTAAAACCGTAAATGGACTGTATTTACTCATTCCGAGATGACTGGAAGCTATTTTGAATGCCAACTGTTTTCCTACACCTTATTAGGCACGGTAAGGTGACGTGTTGTTGGTGTTTCCACCTTTTTGATCACTTCCGTAAGCGGTTCAGTGTAACATACTGGGTTCCGTTAATCAAAAATTACTGTAACATTCTTTCTTCATTAATTGACGGTGTTCTAAAGTGTCAAACGCCTTTCGGAATTCTAGGGAAACGGAAACAACCTATTTACCTACACTAAACCGGGGTTATTTTGGCCAATTTTTGCAGCGAGCAAATTCCAAATACAATTTTGTAGTATTCTCATAAGACTTGTACCATCAATTGAGTAAGTTATTAAACGAGAAACATTCCATATGTTGCTATGGTACCATAAAACAGTGTGGACAGATGTTACGCGTACTCGGGACTAATTTGATCCACCCAGTCATTTCTTCGCCAAAAAGTGGTAGTATGATGGTGGGACAAAGTAATCCCAAAGAATATCTTTAGACTAGTCATTCATGAGCATGAGTAACAAATAAAACACTAAATTTTGACTGTAAGGACAAGGAATATTGAACTTTATTCAGAAAGTGATGCCGCGCGGAATTAGCCGAGCGGTCTAGGGCGCTGCAGTCATGGACTGTGCGGCTGGTCCCGGCGGAGGTTCGAGTGCTCCCTTGCGCATGGGTGTGTGTGTTTGTCGTTAGGATAATTTAGGTTAAGTAGTGTGTAAGCTTAGGGACTGATGACCTTAGCAGTTAAGTCCCATAAGATTTCACACACATTTGAACATATTTTTTGAGAAAGTGATACAGTAAATACACAAATGTTGCACAGTTCATCAACTGAATAATTAATTTTCAAGTTACATGTTGAACTAAGGTAACCATTCGCGATGGGAATATATCTATGTTAACAATACTGTAAGTATGGCCATGAGCCTTATTACACAAATTACTGAAGCTCTAGTACTTGAAAATAGCCACATTTTGTTAATCATATTGGACTAATAAGTCTTGTCAAATCCTCACGAGTATAAAATAGTTTATCTTTTCGCTCGGCCATTTGCAGCAAGACTTCGTCTTTTCCATACAGTTCACTGTAGCACCCTCATCGTTCACCTCAGCCCCAGTTGCGGAATATTCTTCTTTGTCGTAAAAAGTACCTGACGGCTCAACACAAAAGTTTTGTCTCAAGTACAGATAGTGTTGAGAATCAGTGGACAAAGTTCAAAACCATCGTACAGTATGCGTTAGACGAGTATGTGCCAAGCAAGATCGTAAGAGATGGAAAGAGCCACCGTGGTACAACAACCGAGTTAGAAAACTGCTACGGAAGCAAAGGGAACTTCACAGCAAACATAAACATAGCCAAACCCTTGCAAACAAACAAACATTACGCGAAGCGAAATGTAGTGTGAGGAGGGCTATGCGAGAGGCGTCCAATGAATTTGAAAGTAAAGTTCTATGTATTGACTTGGCAGAAAATCCTAAGAAATTTTGGTCTTATGTCAAAGCGGTAGGAGGATCAAAACAAAATGTCCAGACACTCTGAGACCAAAGTGGTTCTCAAACAGAAGATGACAGACTAAAGGCCGAAATACTAAATGTCTTTTTCGAAAGCTGTTTCACAGGGAAGACTGCACTTTAGTTCCTTCTCTAGACTGTCGCACAGATGACAAAATGGTAGATATCGAAATAGATGACACAGGTATAGAAACACAATTAAAATCGCTCAAAAGAGGAAAGGCCGCTGGACCTGATGGGATACCAGTTCGATTTTACACAGAGTACGCGAAGAACTTGCCCCCCTTCTTTCAGCGGTGTACCGCAGGTCTCTAGACGAGCGTAGCGTTCCAAAAGATTGGAAAAGGGCACAGGTCATCCCCGCTTTCAAGAACGGACGTCGAACAGATGTGCAGAACTATAGATCTATATCTCTAACGTCGATCAGTTGTAGAATGTTGGAACACGTATTGTGTTCGAGTGTAATGACTTTTCTGGAGACTACTCTGTAGGAATCAGAATGAGTTTCGAAAAAGACGATCGTGTGAAACCCAGGTCGCGCTATTCGTCCACGAGACTCAGAGGGCCATAGACACGGGTTCCCAGGTAGATGCCGTGTTTCTTCACTTCCGCAGGGCGTTTGATACAGTTCCCCACAGTCGTCTAATAAACAAAGTAAGAGCATGTGGAATATCAGACCAATTGTGTGATTGGATTGAAGAATTCGTAGATAACAGAACGCAGCATGTCATTCACAATGGAGAGAAGTCTTCCGAAGTAAGAGTGATTTCAGGTGTGGCGCAGGGGAGTGTCATAGGACCGTTGCTATTCACAATATATACAGGGCTATTACAAATGATTGAAGCGATTTCATAAATTCACTGTAGCTCCATTCATTGACATATGGTCACGACACACTACAGATACGTAGAAAAACTCATAAAGTTTTGTTCGGCTGAAGCCGCACATCAGGTTTCTGCCGCCAGAGCGCTCGAGAGCGCAGTGCGACAAAATGGCGACAGGAGCCGAGAAAGCGTATGTCGTGCTTGAAATGCACTCACATCAGTCAGTCATAACAGTGCAACGACACTTCAGGACGAAGTTCAACAAAGATCCACCAACTGCTAACTCCATTCGGCGATGTTATGCGCAGTTTAAAGCTTCTGGATGCCTCTGTAAAGGGAAATCAACGGGTCGGCCTGCAGTGAGTGAAGAAACGGTTGAACGCGTGAGAGCAAGTTTCACGCATAGTGATGTGAAAGATTCAGTGTTTAAACCTCCTCTACCAAGAAACGTGCCAGAACTGCGAGCTCGCATCAACAGTGCTTTCGAACTCATTGATGGGGACATGCTGCGCCGAGTGTGGGAGGAACTTGATTATCGGCTTGATGTCTGCCGAATCACTTAAGGGGCACATATCGAACATTTGTGAATGCCTAAAAAACTTTTTGAGTTTTTGTTTGTGTGTGCAAAGCATTGTGAAAATATCTCAAATAATAAAGTTCTTGTAGAGCTGTGAAATCGCTTCAATCATTTTTAATAACCCTATATAAAAGACCTTGTGGATAACATCGGAAGTTGACTGAGGCTTTTTGCGGGTGATGCTGTAATAAATCGAGAGGTTGTAAGAATGGAAAATTGTACTGAAATGCAGGAGGATCTGCAATGAATTGATGCATAGTGCAGGAAATGGCAATTGAATCTCAATGTAGACAAGTGTAATGTCCTGCGGATACATAGAAAGAAAGACGCTTTATCATTTTGCTACGCTACGGTCGCTACGGTCCTGCCTCGGGCATGGGTGTGTGTGATGTCCTTAGGTTCGTTAGGTTTAGTTAGTTCTAAGTTCTAGGCGACTGATGACCTCAGAAGTGGGATGTGTGTGATGTCCTTAGGTTCGTTAGGTTTAGTTAGTTCGAAGTTCTAGGCGACTGATGACCTCAAGTTAAGTTGCATAGTGCACAGAGCCATTTTTTTTCATTTAGCTACAATATAGCAGGTCAGCAACTGGAAGCAGTTAATTCCATAAATTATCTGGGAGTACGCATTAGGAGTGATTTAAAATGGAATGATCATATAATGTTGATTGTCGGTAAAGCAGATGCCAGACTGAGATTCATTGGAAGAATCCTAAGGAAATGCAATCCGAAAACAAAGGAAGTAGGTTACAGTACGCTTGTTCGCCCACTGCTTGAATACTGCTCAGCAGTGTGGGATCCGTACCAGATAGGGTTGATACAAGACATAGAGAAGATCCAACAGAGAGCAGCGCGCTTCGTTACAGGATCATTTAGTAATCGCGAAAGCGTTACGGAGATGATAGATAAACTCCAGTGGAAGACTCTGCAGGAGAGACGCTCAGTCGCTCGGTACGGGCTTTTGTTAAAGTTTCGAGAACATACCTTCACCGAGGAGTCAAGCAGTATATTGCTCCCTCCTACGTATATCTCGCAAAGAGACCACGAGGATAAAATCATAGAGATTAGAGCCCACACAGAGGCATACCGACAATCTTTCTTTCCACGAACAATACGAGACTGGAATAGAAGGGAGAACCGATAGAGGTCCTCAAGGTACCCTCCGCCACACACCGTCAGGTGGCTTGCGGAGTATGGATGTAGATGTAGATGTAGAAAAAGACTATAGCTATTGCCCAACTGCTAATTTATCTTTCAACATTTTGTGGTGCTGGACATCATCTTGCAGATCAGAGAAGCTTTCAGAATCACAATCAGATTCTAGTACTACTTCACCTTTAGTTTGGGGTTTTTTGACCCGGACTAAGTAACCTCATGTTTTGCAACAATGTTCCCATTTGACAGAAGCGTGAACTATATTATCTAAATTTAATTTCAGACAAATGAGTTTCTCACCTTATTACCTAATACTGACGAAATCCAGAATTATTATTACCATATTTTAGCTTAGCAGATGTGAACCCTCCAGGCAGTAATTAGTGGGATGTAATAGCTGTTAAAATGTGTATGATCAACATCGAGTCCAATGCTGCCAACACACTATTACTTAGTGGAACTCATTACTTTCTAGATCATTCTTCACGTATTGTAAATACATATTGCCTTGTTTAATCAATGCTAATGACGTAATTTTAGCGGAAAAATTTAATACTTTTTCTGACGAATGGGCCAAAGTTAATCCACAAAGGGACAAAGTAACCCCAGCTTACGGTACACCATTTGTGAATAAACAAGATGTAATTCACATTAGTGGATTTCTTGAATGTGTACTGATCCTTTGAGAGAAGCTTCTTTGCCTCAAGGAAATATGCTCTAGGATTCTGCAGCACACGGACGCTCGTGAACAACAGCACCTTTCCCTCGAGAGTTTCCGCGACAGACGGAATTTCCTGCACAATGGCGCCTTTCCCTTGAGAGGTATGAGAATTGTGTCTTTGAGAGTGTCTCTTGAGTAGACTGTAATGAGTGCACGAGGAGTTGGAAAGCTTTGTTTGTTTCGTTGAAGGAGATTAGAGATATGAGGAGATGGAGAAACGCAGCACTGTCACATATCAGGTGTTCCCCAGGGAAGCGTCCTGGGACCTCTGCTGTTCCTGATCTATATAAATGACCTGGGTGACAATCTGAGTAGTTCTCTTAGGTTGTTCGCAGATGATGCTGTAATTTACCGTCTAGTAAGGTCATCCGAAGACCAGTATCAGTTGCAAAGCGATTTATAAAAGATTGCTGTATGGTGTGGCAGGTGGCAGTTGACGCTAAATAACGAAAAGTGTGAGGTGATCCACATGAGTTCCAAAAGAAATCCATTGGAATTCGATTACACGATAAATAGTACAATTCTCAAGGCTGTCAATTCAAGTACCTGGATGTAAAAATTACGAACAACTTCAGTTGGAAAGACCACATAGATAATATTGTGGGGAAGGTGAGCTAAAGGTTGCGTTTCATTGGCAGGACACTTAGAAGATGCAACAAGTCCACTAAAGAGACAGCTTACACTACACTCGTTCGTTCTCTGTTAGAATATTGCTACGCGGTGTGGGATCCTTACCAGGTGAGATTGACGGAGGACATCGAAAGGGTGCAAAAAAAGGGCAGCTCGATTTGTATTATCACGCAATAGGGGAGAGAGTGTGGCAGATATGATACGCGAGTTGGGATGGAAGTCATTAAAGCAAAGACGTTTTTCGTCGCGGCGAGATCTATTTACGAAATTTCAGTCACCAACTTTCTCTTCCGAATGCGAAAATATTTTGTTGAGCCCAACCTACATAGGTAGGAATGATCATCAAAATAAAATAAGAGAAATCAGAGCTCGAACAGAAAGGTTTAGGTGTTCGTTTTCCCCGCTGTTCGGGAATGGAATGCTAGGGAGATAGTATGATTGTGGTTCGATGAACCCTCTGCCAAGCACTTAAATGTGAATTGCAGAGTAATCATGTAGATGTAGATGAATATCATGAAGGGGGTCGACCTTAACGCCCTCACCAGACCCGGAGGATCACTGTCGACAGTGTCACACCCTTTCAGTCCATGGGTCGCTGCAGAGAGGCTTTGAATTTAACCCAGAAAATTGGCGCAAAGTCTGGTGATCACGAATTTTAAAGCACCACTTCACCTCCCTTTTCCGGCCAAACACTGGCGGTGAAAATTTCTTCCCTCATACGTATTCGAAACGGTTACCTTCGGGTCGAGAACCACGGAAGGCGATCACTAGCTATCTCGGATAGGGAAGTAGATTTATAAGCTATCTTCGTCCTTGTTAACCGTGTCCTCCAAGCTGCTGTAGGCTGTTCTATAGATTAAATGGTAGGGCTGCCTAGTGATGCCGCATACCTGCCGCCTACTAACTACGGGTTTCAAAGTGAAGCGTGATGAACACTTCCTTAGATACCACGCTTTGGCTGGATGATTGTGTCAGAACCTTAGGTCTTCCTCAGGAAAAAAGGATATGAGATGTGAACTGGACCTTACGTCAGTCACAATTTTGATGGTGAATAGATCAAAACATTGTCTGCCACTGTGAGTCTGACCCAGCAATACATGCCTCTTCTGCTCGATCAGCGTACTATCGTCTGTTAAGAAAATATAGAAAAGAAGGAAGAAGGTGCTGGTTAGAAGTAGCTCCAGTATTAGGTACATAACTGGCCTTTTCATGGGAACAACATAGCGGAAGGGAAAGGAAGCCAACATGTACTCGGTTTGCATCGTAAAAGGACAGCACTGTTTTCCGTGTAGAAGATGCCACCCTAAGAATAGCAATAGAGTGGAGGTTGCAGCCCTGTGTATGACACGAAACCATTCCCGTCTCCTTCCGGAGATTGTCGACATTAGTGAAACTTGCTGTCTTCTCCCGTGCGGTCTCAGCACAGTTGTCAATGTCCAGTTTTGTTCTCAGAGACGAAAGAAAGTATCCTCAGACTCAAACTGAAAATATTGTGATTCGGTCTTTATCACAATTGCAGATTCCTCAGACCCCTCTGTATGCTGGAATCTTGTAGTGACGCTATAGATACATCATGTACACATTGTACAACACAAGCAGCAGGTTCGGTTGCGGAGAACGTGTAGAGTTTGCAAGGAATTGTTTACATTAAGAAACACTCTGACGTGAGAAGCTCCTAGGACTTAAATACAGTATCTGAAGTCCAAAATTTCAGTTTCTACAAATTAGTAATCACATGTAAATTATATGGCGCACTGAATTGGTAGAAATTTCTAACCATCTTCGTTTGATTCCCCAGAAAGTGGACTCTATTACTGCAATCAAAAATATAAATCTATCGAGATAGAAGTATATTAAGACTGTCAGTTTTTTTGGTATAAAATATGCCATCCAAGAGCACACAGATTAAAAATTATGCGACTTAACTTCTGAGGTCATCAGTCACCTAGAACTTAGAACTAATTAAACCTAACTAACCTAAGAACATCAGACACATCCATGCCCGAGGCAGGATTCGAACCTGCGACCGTAGCGGCAGCTCGGCTCCAGACTGTAGCGCCTAGAACCGCACGGCCACTCCGGCCGGCCTCCAACAAGATAGCTGAAGCTCGTGTTTCCGGGGTTAAAATAAGGAATAAAATGTATCTCCCACAAACAGTAAGAATTGTAGAATCAGTGGTAATATCAAGGATCCATAACACAGACGTTTTGGTGCTACACTGCGACTGTTATTTGTTTTTACAGTGAAGGAAATTATTATGGAATACTGTAAGATGTGAAACTTTCAGTAGACCAGGACACCGAGAGGAGTATAAAGTTCAACTCACCAGAGTTAGGTGAGGCCAAATGTGACGCGAATGCCGACGCAGCTCAGCGACCTCTATAGTAAGGTGGTTCGGCGCCGTTTTAATCCCTTTACACCACGTGCTCTAAATATTTTGTTGAGAAGTTTAGCAACAAATTATAATAAATAATATTTATTCACGTCATTATCGATTTTCGACGGTGTAACTCATCACAACACGTTAATCATTTTTCATCATAGAACTGCACTTACGTAATGGCAATATTCAACGTCGAAGCTGAGGCAAGAAATATACCGTATTATTTTTCTTAAAATACACATTAACCCACTTTATGATGCAAGAGATGCATAACAATTTAAAGGATCCAGTGAAGTTTGTAACTTGTAGCATAACGTAGTAAACTTACCGAATTCTTGGGGGTACTTTTGTTCCGCCGTTACAACTAAAAGAAAAGGCGTGTTTTTTCTCACCAGACGTGTTTCGCTTTATTAAAGTATTGCATCGTCAGTGGTGATGATTTCTGCTTGATTTTTCGCCTACATCAGGAAATGGCGTCTGTTAGTACGTCAGCCGGCCGGAGTGGCCGAGCGGTTCTAGGCGCTACAGTCTGGAACCGCGCGACCCCTACGGTCGCAGGTTCGAATCCTGCCTCGGGCATGGATGTGTGTGATGTCCTTAGGTTAGTTAGGTTTAAGTAGTTCTAAGTTCTAGGGGACTGATGACCACTGCAGTTAAGTCCCATAGTGCTCAGAGCCATTTGAACCATTTTTTGTTAGTACGTCTTTGATTTCTTTCTTCATTAGGCACTGATACTTGTGGTCTAATTGTTCGCTGCTTTGCAGAATTATGCCTTTTTTATGTTTTACACAGCACACTTTTATTTATACAAATAAAGAGTAAACAGTGCTGTTCGAGAAAAACGTGTGCTGTATGAAACGTAAAAAAATGCGTAGTTCTGCAAAGCAGCCATAAAAATAGAAAGTACACAGCTAAACAGTAAACAGTGGTATTCGAAAAAGTATACTGCGAAAAACGAAAAAAAACGCATAGTTCTGCAAAGCAGTGAAAAATTTGACTACAAGTATCAGCGTCTAATGAAGAAAGAAATCAAAGACTTGCCAACGGAAGTCCACACCAGTAACCATTTACGGGTAGTTCTTCGAATCTTTCTTCTTCTCGTTTTAAGTGAGACTAGCCGTTACACGGTCGAGGGTTGTCAATTAGAATGCTTACTCATTTCTGGATTTGCTGTTGTCCTTCGTTTCTACGTTTACACGTGTCTGCGCGGTGAGCTGTCATACTAACGTGAGACGGAAGGCTCTGTGACTGCAGATGCAATATTGAGCCTGTACCGTCCTGCTACCGACGGATTAGCGCGAAATCCCTATTATCTACATCCTGCTGTAAGCCACCTTATCTTATCGTCACCATTCATGCTCGATATGCGCGACTGAGATAGTCAGCAGGCAAATGGTGTATGGCTTCACAAAATGAATTTCACACCATCATCTATTAAATAAAATACGAGCTCATAGAATATCGCACTAGCTTTGTTATCGGACTTGAAGACTTTCTAGTTTATAGAATTCAGTTCGTCATGATTAAGAGAAAAATACGTCCGATAGGAAAGTAAGTTCTGGCACATCCCCAGGACGGTTACCTATACAGGGTGTCTCAAACCTTTCAGGTCAAATTGGAACAGGTGAAAGTGGGTCCGCAGCCAATTTTATTGAGATAAGAAGCTAATGGTCGGAAATGCATATTTATTGTGTTATGTACAAACAAGCGAACACCACATAACAACAACGTAGCTCATAGTAATTGTTGAAAGTGTTGACTGCCACTCTCAATGCATGCATGGCAACGCTGCATGAAATTCTGCCACACTCTCCCAAAGATCCGTGGTGTCTGTTGAACCAAGAGGCAGGCAGCTTGCACCCTAGCAAATAGGCGTTCATCCGTTTCTACGGGGTTTCCATAAAAAACGTCTTGACGTAACTCCAAGGAAAAGGTCAGAGGTGTGACATCCGCCGATCGCTCTGGGCATGGGACAGGACCCCATCTCGCAATTCAACGATGAGGTTACGTGTAGTTCAGGTGCTCGCGGGCATTAACATCGAAGTAGGCTGATGCACCGTCGTACTGAAATCACGTACAATAAGATGTGCAGTCTCCAAGAACAGTGGCTGGAACACCAGGTAAGATCGACCAGTCAAACAGGGAGGCAGCAAATAAGGTCCTATAAGACGATCTTTGACGATGCCCGCCGATACATCGGTGAACGAAACCCCATCCATGAACAATACAAACTGTACCAAGTACGGCACTACAGCACTGCGGTGGATAATCCGCTGGTAGAAGTGAACGCGGTACTCAAAATTCTTTGGTCCCAATGCTTACACACTTTCTTTATGACAGAGATGTAATACCTGTAGCACCACTTCTCTCCACACTGTATCGTTCAAAGTATGCGTTTCACGGGCAAGTTGACGGGTGCTTATTGCTGGGTGGTCGGCCACACCATCCAACACCGTCTCCTCAAAGTCTTTTGTTCGGACATGTCTTTGGCGAGGACCTTGATCGGTTCTCTGTGGCGTAAGCGACCCCGTTTCTCGTTAATTGGTAGCCGCGGAGATAAACTTCTTCCAGTTCGGGTAAGAGTTGTCTCTACATTGGTACTGCTTTCTGGGCACTAGATCCTGCCGCACCGTACATTAAATGCATGTCTGACAGCTCTCGTGATGAATAACGTTCCATCTTTGACTAGGCGTCACGCACTGTACGCAATAACACACCTCATCGTAGACACACCACAAGCTGTCTGATGTAATGGCAACTGGCACCGGGAATAGTACTGTGCGTGCGCAGGTGCTACGCATGCTGTCGTCATACGACGCACGTGTCATGAGCTGTGTACACTATGTGTGTTTGGTGGTCAGGGGTGTAAGCTGTCTGTGAGCCGCTGCCTGTTCCAGTGTACAATACACACCCGGTATCTTTGCGGGATTGCGGCAGAACGGCATGCTCCGGTGCAATACATGGCCTGAGATTCCCGATGGTCGCTTTGAACAATTACTATGAGCTATGCTGTTGTTGTGCGGTGTTTGCTGAGTATCTACATGACACAATAAACATGTACTTCCGCCCATTGGTCTCAATCTAATCGGTTGTAGGCCCACTAGTACCTGTTTCAATTTGACGCAAAAGGTTTGAGACACTCTGCACGCGAAGGGTATAAATGATCTGGTGGATATCGTCGTGAGCTCCTGGAGGCTTCTTTTGCTGCAGTACATAGGTGAAAACCAACTCTAATACAAATACAGAGTGACAATTGTTGAACTACATGGATTGAAATCGTCATAACTTCTGAACGGTTGAGTACGCACGGCACAGCGGACACACCAGGAACCGCGGTGTTGGCCGTCGAATGGCGCTAGCTGCGCAGCATTTGTGCACCGCCGCCGTCAGTGTCAGCCAGTTTGCCGTGGCATACGGAGCTCCATCGCAGTCTTTAACACTGGTAGCATGCAGCGACAGCGTGTACGTGAACCGTATGTGCAGTTGACGGACTTTGAGCGAGGGCGTATAGTGGGCATGCGGGAGGCCAGGTGGACGTACCGCCGAATTGCTCAACACGTGGGGCGTGAGGTCTCCACAGTACATCGATGTTGTCGCCAGTGGTCGGCGGAAGGTGCACGTGCCCGTCGACCTGGGACCGGACCGCAGCGACGCACGGATGCACGCCAAGACCGTAGGATCCTACGCAGTGCCGTAGGGGACCGCACCGCCACTTCCCAGCAAATTAGGGACACTGTTGCTCCTGGGGTATCGGCGAGGACCATTCGCAACCGTCTCCATGAAGCTGGGCTACGGTCCCGCACACCGTTAGGCCGTCTTCCGCTCACGCCCCAACATCGTGCAGCCCGCCTCCAGTGGTGTCGCGACAGGCGTGAATGGAGGGACGAATGGAGACGTGTCGTCTTCAGCGATGAGAGTCGCTTCTGCCTTGGTGCCAATGATGGTCGTATGCGTGTTTGGCGCCGTGCAGGTGAGCGCCACAATCAGGACTGCATACGACCGAGGCACACAGGGCCAACACCCGGCATCATGGTGTGGGGAGCGATCTCCTACACTGGCCGTACACCACTGGTGATCGTCGAGGGGACACTGAATAGTGCACGGTACATCCAAACCGTCATCGAACCCATCGTTCTACCATTCCTAGACCGGCAAGGGAACTTGCTGTTCCAACAGGACAATGCACGTCCGCATGTATCCCGTGCCACCCAACGTGCTCTAGAAGGTGTAAGTCAACTACCTTGGCCAGCAAGATCTCCGGATCTGTCCCCCATTGAGCATGTTTGGGACTGGATGAAGCGTCGTCTCACGCGGTCTGCACGTCCAGCACGAACGCTGGTCCAACTGAGGCGCCAGGTGGAAATGGCATGGCAAGCCGTTCCACAGAACTACATCCAGCATCTCTACGATCGTCTCCATGGGAGAATAGCAGCCTGCATTGCTGCGAAAGGTGGATATACACTGTACTAGCGCCGACATTGTGCATGCTCTGTTGCCTGTGTCTATGTGCCTGTGGTTCTGTCAGTGTGATCATGTGATGTATCTGACCCCAGGAATGTGTCAATAAAGTTTCCCCTTCCTGGGACAATGAATTCACGGTGTTCTTATTTCAATTTCCAGGAGTGTAGTATGGACAAGAAGAGAATAGAAGCTTTCGAAATGTGGTGCTACAGAAGAATGCTGAAGATAAGGTGGGTAGATCACGTAACTAATGAGGAGGTATTGAATAGGATTGGGGAGAAGAGAAGTTTGTGGCACAACTTGACTAGAAGAAGGGATCGGTTGGTAGGACATGTTTTGAGGCATCAAGGGATCACAAATTTAGCATTGGAGGGCAGCGTGGAGGGTAAAAATCGTAGGGGGAGACCAAGAGATGAATACACTAAACAGATTCAGAAGGATGTAGGTTGCAGTAGGTACTGGGAGATGAAGAAGCTTGCACAGGATAGAGTAGCATGGAGAGCTGCATCAAACCAGTCTCAGGACTGAAGACCACAACAACAACAACAACGTTGTTCGTTTCTGTGGGCATCATTATTAAAATAGCACTGAACTTTTTATAATAACGTAATAATTCAAATCAATGCATATTTTACGGATAAAAGTTACTTCTTTTTTTTAAAAAAAAAAGGTTTGTTTAAAAATGAAAAATTGTAACGATGCTGCTACGGCCAACTGATATTTCGGTATTCGGTTATTAATAACAAATGAAAAATGTCTGTCATAACTAAGACCAAAAAAATACCGAAAAATTATTCAGAACCAAAACACCGGTAACGGTTTTTACCGGTCAGATCTCCCCGTCCCTAGTTCATAGAGACGTGTGTTCCTATTGAAAAATGGCACCGTGATACTGTCACAGGAGACTTAACACATGAGGATGCTGGATGTCCGTGACATACCGTTATGCCGTCAGCGTTCTCTCGGTCACCACCAGCCGTGGCCTGAAATCATACCCGATGGCTCCATATACCACACTTCCTGGTCAGGACGGCACTACGAACGCTGCCGTTTTTGTTGCGTTCTTAACGGCAGCGTACGCCTGGGGCGGTAATTCGCTATTCCGGCTGCTGCTAGCCTCAGACAAACAGTGCGTGATGACACAGAATGTCACAGGAGTCCATTACTTGTTCTCGGATGGCAGTGGCTTATGTGAAAGGCTTACGATGTGCTTGTTGCACAATACGGCTATTCTCCCTCGTGATTGTCGGAGGTTTTCGACTAGAACCTTGACGAAGAGCATGTGTGCCCACACATTCCCTTCCAGTCCAACACCGGGCCATTGTTACATCCAATGTCGTAGAAATCTGGGTACCGCACGATTAGACCTGCCGGCCATATGGAGACTCACAATGAGGCCTCTTTAAACTAGTAGCATTCTATGATGTTCTGATAACAGTGATGCATTGCTGCTGAGACGTTTACAAAATCGCGTAACGTGACTGGGTGCAACAGGCGCGCGGCGCTGCTGCGCCCAACCCACCGCAACTGTCAGGGATGTTTTCACAGCGCCTTGGCTACAGTTGTGAAAGCACCAGTTTCCCTCAGCAGTTGTCGTAGTCGGACGAAAATAGTGTGTTGTAGACTGAGGCTATCCAGAAACCGTTCTCGATATGCGCGTTGTGCAACTCTACCATTACGTACTATACCGTTCAGCGGGAAAATGGAAACTGATTCAAACATCGAACTTATTTTGTATCCAAACGGTACATTTCCGGTCATGGATTCGATGTCAAAACTTTAAATATTATAATCGCACTACAGGCCATAGAAGCCTATATAGGAATTGTGAAACACCATGTATAATGAATATATTAGTCCAGGGTTTCTCAAAGTGTATTCCACAGAACACTGGTGTTCTGCAGGAAGTGAACAGGTGCTCCGCGAAAAACTATTAACAGCATGGCAGCTTTTTCCGACACATTACTTTTTTAAAAAAATTATTATGATTTCTGTTTTATTATTTATGGTTTAAAATTGAAGAAATCACTGAGTAAAAAAATTTCTTCTCATTTCAAAGATTTTGTTAATTGTCAAAATCAACAATGTATTCCACCAAAGAATTATTATTCTCCAAGTGTTCTATCAGAGGAAAAGTTTGGGAAAAATTTTATTAATTTGGGGTGAAACCATAGCTCAAATTACTTTACGGTGCTGTTTGCTGAGGTACAGCAGGAACAATAAGCTCTCATACCTCGACGGGCGAGATTTCATTATCAGACAGCTTGACAGATAAGACGCACTTCGGCACCCGCTAATTTCCATAGTATCGAAGTCCAAGTTCTGCAAATGTACAGCAAGATTATATATTCCAGAGAGCTCCGAATTGAACAGAGACTGTAGAGTAAATTGTTGTGCGTCTTTATATACCAGTAGTAAAACAGGTACGGAAGTTCAGTATGCGTCAGCGACGCCAAATGGTGCCATGCGTTGAAAAAAGTAATTCGGAGGTAAGTTCGGCAGGCCGTCGTTGCAGTTATACGTTTCTTGATCTAAGCCCAGAGAGTTGAATGATTCATAGCCAAACAAGGGATATCGAAGAGTCATTTTCCTGCTTCTTCCCCTCTATTTCTGCTGTTGCTCTTTGTCTGGGATCTGCGAGTGCGATGAGCATGAATGCGTGCATTATGCTGGCTAGAGTTTAAGGTAGTATCAGTCTGTCTGAAAAGTGTATCGCGATACGAAAAACACGAACAACAGCTGTCGTTCAACATACGTAATGCAGCGTACCCTAATACAAAGATTTGCGAGGTAGTTCACCCTTCAATCTGCGTGTTATCGCTCTGAGCTTTTGGCGAGGGCTTGTATGCTATGCTGGAAAAACTTTTGTTTGAACAGAACTTACCCTAAGTAATGTTGATTGATAGTTCAAGGTTAGTTCATTCGGGAGGAAAGTCCCCTGTCTCCCCCTACCCATATAATAGCACTGTCATTCAATCTGGTCGGAAAGCTATATCACTAACTGTGCCACACATTCTTGAATTCTCGGATAGTTTCCTATTCCGAAACACGTGAGAGCACTTTAGAGGGAGAGGGCCAACCATCGCATGCTACAGAGAGTTTCAGAAAGATCCATCACATTTTCTACACGAATGAAGATAGAAATTGACTGTGAAACTGGAAATTTACGAGGCGTGTTTTTTAAGTAAGTACCGTTTTGAAATTAAAAAAAAGACGTGCTAAGATATCTCAATAATTTTATTTTCACATGAAAGCCTGTACCTTAATCTACGCACCGACGCCATTACAGTATGATTCTTCCTTGTTTACGTTGTGTACTGAGTGTTTAAGATGCCTCCGATAATCGTGAGTCCCGCCGACTGTTAAGTAGGGGCTGTTACAAGATTTCTTAGTGCTAAAGGCCTAAAAGCGATCAATACTCATCGTGAGATCTGTACAGTTTACGGAGAAAACATTATGAGTGATGGAATGTTAAGAAAGTGGGTGAGAGCATTTAAAGGTGGACGCAAAAATGTGCATGGTGAACAACGGAGTGGGCGTCCTTCGGTCGTTAATGAAAGTTTGGTGCAGGAAGTGGAAAATAAGGTGAGAGAAAACAGACGCTTTACGATTTCCTCCTTGCGGGATGAATTTCCTAACGTTTCTCGTAGTGTTTTGTATGGCATTGTGACCGAGCACTTGAATTACCGAAAATTGTGCGCACGTTGGGTACCGAAAATGTTGACGGATGTGCACAAAACCAAACATTTAGACAGGGCATTGACTTTCCTTGAGCGGTACCACAACGACGGTGATGATTTCTTAAGCCAAATTGTTATTGGCGATGAAACATGGGTGGCCTACGTCACACCAGAATCAAAGCAACAGTCCATTGAAGTTGAGCAAGGACATCATTTTGCTGCAAGACAACGCCCGTCCGCATGTGGCGAATCAGACGAAAGATCTCATCACATCTTTTCGATGGGAAACTCTAGATCATCCTCCGTACAGCCCCGATCTTGCGCCTAGTGACTACCATCTGTTCCTGCACTTGAAGAAACACCTGGGCGGTCAGCGTCTTCAAGACGATGACGAAGTCAACACAGTGGTGATGCAGTGTCAGGCGACAGACTTCTATGAGGAGGGTATTCAAAAACTGGTACAACGTTATGACAAGTGCCTCAGTATTGGCGGAAATTCTGTAGAAAAGTAGATTAAGGTACAGGCTTTCATGTAAAAATAAAATTATTGAGATATATTAGCACGTCTTTTTTTTAATTTCAGAACGGTACTTACTTAAAAAACACGCCTCGTACATTGGTGTATGTTGTAAGTGCCGGTTTGTTTGGCTCCCGGTAGGGACGTTCCTAGTACAGCTAAGTCAATCACCTGCTCATCCAACCTCAACGTACGTTCAGTCGAGAAGGTGACGGCACAGCAACAAACCGCATCTTGAGTTCTCCGTTTCAACACGTAATCTCATTACAGCCGTGCGGAGTGATTTTTGACGGTATGGATCGGCCGTATGGGTGTACAGTTCTGGCATTGCACTATTGGCCCCCAACGTCATTTGATCACACGGTATGCGATTCTTTTCTGTAGAAGATTGCGAAAGACTTTGTCTCTGTTGCTTCCTTTGTATGAACTGCGGTGCCGCATGCAGTAGTGGTAGCTCTAGACATCTTCGCAAAAATATTCGTCGAGTTTGACTATCGGTTGCACGTTTGTTGTGTGAGCTGTGGAGGACACATTGAACTTTCATGAAAGGCCATAAAGCAGTGTTTTTTTTTTAATATCATTGCCAACGTAGTTTGTATTTCGAGCAGAAGTTATTTTCCGGCTGTATCAGTGACAGATAAACCAGTCTTTCAGCAGTGATACACAGCTGATTCTGCAAACCCAACACAATCACCTCTGACTGACGTTTCCTTCTCACATACTCAGAGGAAACAGCTGATACGGCACCTGTGGTTAACAGATGGCGAGATATCGTCCGTAAACAGATTAAGATAAAATGACAATTTCGAAATCTCTGAGCGTGTAGAAATTCATGAAAGTCGAAGTGTAGTAAGAAAAGGAAGACAAGGATTTAACCTTCCTTCGAGGATACGATCTTAAGAGAAGGAGCACAAGCTCGGTTTGTAAAAAATGTGGGGAAGGACTTCAAAGGAACCATCCCAGCATTCGACTTAACCAATTTAGGGAAACTACGGAATATGTAAATCAGCATTACAGCACTAGAATTTGAACCGGTTGTCCCGAATGCGAGGTCGGTATTTTAGACAACGTGTCATCTTGCTTGCTGAAAATGTTGTGGCACGGTGACCACTTTTCAGAGATAAATCGATGATAATAGCTGCATAGACAGGCATACTTCCAGACTTCTTGCCTAGTGATTTGTATCTTGTTCGAAGCTAGTGTAACCCTCATCCTCATCACCCCCCCCCCCCCCCCCATCCTCCGCCCATCGTTTTACCATTTCTCACGATGCCAAATAAGACAGAAACATCTGCCGTTTGGAGTTTTCATTACATTTACAACTTCATGAGTAACAACGGAACACCTTACAGGGAAAATACCTAACTACAAAGAGAAGCAGAGAAAAAACTTCACTTTTAGAGAGAAATTTGCGCAGCACTTGGGTTTCAAACTGAAAGTAATTCATTAATGAAATTGCGTAGTTTGTTGCTCTAATTTCGTCTTGATTTTTGAGCTCTTGCGTTCCGTCTCATTTCCTCTGCTTTCACTAACACTTCGTGTACTTCCGTAAACACCAATTCTTGTGCTACTGTAACCCATAGGTATGCACAGATGCCTGTGTGTCATGTACTCAGACGCGCGTCTTTTCACAATGAAGACGTAGAAGTTCAGGCAACAACGTGAGACACTTCTGCAGAGTACAATGTCTTTGGGTCATAATCTAAATCGTACGTAATACTATCTCAGAAATATACGTGACAATATGATTTTAACGCCAGAAACAACCTTTATTACAAAATGTATATGAATGACAAGCATCGCTAAATTATTTTTTACATTATTATAAGATGAATATTAATTTTTTCGTTCATACTGCCTTCTGCCGTCAACCGCTGTTGAATCAAATAATTATAGTCGTGATTCCAAACCAAACAGATTAGCAATCTTCGAGCTTTTCTATCAACTATGAAGTTAATCAAATTGTCTTTTGACCCATGATTTATCGCGTAGTCAGTGGTGTCTGTAAGAAGAATGAAAGGGCAGTTGTTGCTCAGCTCTCGTATGAACCATATGCTTGTCTAATGTCACCACCAGCCGATGACTTTTCGTAATAATTTTAGGTTAGAAATACGTGTCGAAACTGAACAAAAACGCCACAAGGAGAGCAAATTATATTTTTAGCTTCCGCACATGGGTCAAGGATGTTTCCGAGATTACGCAGCACATTTGGTACCGAAAAACGCAGGCAATTCAGTCTCTATTATGCGCATGCGGTGGATTTTGCCTAGTAATGTATACGAACTGTTCTTGCACGAGGTGGTGTGAGAGAATGACTGTTTGGTGCTCGTGTATCACGTTCGCCACGCACCCATATTGCGGCTCTCGGTGGTGGGGCGCCGCGTGAGATGGAGGCGAGAGGCGTGCCTTTGTCATCGCTAATGGGATTGCATGCTGCAGCGTGGAGTCACACAATGAGGAAGTACGTCATCCTTCGCCAAATAACAGCACGACGGCCACAAACGCAGCCGATCTTATTTGCTGGTGCATTGCTTCACTAATACTTCGAGTTTCTTCCTCCATCAATTACACCTCGAGAGTGCGCTGAGACCAAAGGTACCCAAAATATACCTTGCTTTTTTTCCTGTTGTCGAAACATCTCCCATATGCCATTATTTATGGAATGACTCTCGTACTATCTCTGTTTCGGCATCATGAGTTATTTTGCTACCCAAAGGGGAAAAAAAAGGTCACCTCTTACGAGGCCTATTCGGAAAGTAAAGTCCGACTGGTCGCGAAATGGAAATCACTATGAAAATCAAAAATGCTTTATCTTCAACATTTCCAGATACTTGTCTACATAGTCGCCGTTCAGACTTAGACATTTGTGTACCAACTTTCCAGTCCCATCATCACAGAAGGCAGCAGCCTCTGCTTCCCGTCAATTCTCTGCGCTATTCTACAGCTCGTTGACTGTGCTAAAATATTGTCTTCATAGCCAGGGGTTCATGTGAGCACAGATGAAACTCATGAGGAGTCAATTACGATCTGTATTGTGGTGACCAAACACTTCCCACCGAAAAATGCTGCAAGAGTGTCTTCACTGCCCCTGCAGAGAGCGGCCGAGAATTGTCATGAGGAAGGAGACGCGTAACAGTTATGCTATGTGGGCTGCATGACATCAGGCAAAATCTCTCACCATCCCCCATACTTGGTAGGAGACACTATTTTCTATGCATCTTTACACTATGGTTTCCATGTACCCAGTCGGACTTTACTTTCCGAATAACTTTCGTACTTTTATTGTCTCACTTCGTAACCTAATTTCCTCGCATCACCCGATTTTATTCGACTACATTCTGTTGCTCTTGCCTTACTTTTATTGGTTTCCATCTTGTAATCGCTTTTCAAGACATCACACTCTCCGTTCAACACCTCTTCCTTGTTGTTGTTGTGGTCTTCAGTCCTGAGACTGGTTTGATGCAGATCTCCATGCTACTCTATCCTGTGCAAGCTTCTTCATCTCCCAGTACCTACTGCAACCTACATCCTTTTGAATCTGCTTAGTGAATTCATCTCTTGGTCTCCCCCTACGATTTTTACCCTCCACACTGCCCTCCAATACTAAATTGGTGATCCCTTGATGCCTCAGAACATGTCCTATCAACCGATCCCTTCTTCTAGTCAGGTTGTGCCACAAACTTCTCTTCTCCCCAATCCTATTCAATACCTCCTCATTAGTTACGTGATCTAACCATCTAATCTTCAGCATTCTTCTGTAGCACCACATTTCGAAAGCTTCTATTCTCTTCTTGTCCAAACTATTTACCGTCCAGGTTTCACTTCCATACATGGCTACACTCCATACAAATACTTTCAGAAATGACTTCCTGACACTTAAATCTATACTTGATGTTAACAAATTTCTCTTCTTCAGAAACGCTTTCCTTGCCATTGCCAGTCTACATTTTATATCCTCTCTACTTCGACCATCATCAGTTATTTTGCTCCCCAAATAGCAAAACTCCTTTACTACTTTAAGTGTCTCATTTCCTAATCTAATACCCTCAGCATCACCCGACTTAATTCGACTACATTCCATTATCCTCGTTTTGCTTTTGTTGATGTTCATCTTATATCCTCCCTTCAAGACACCATCCATTCCGTTCAACTGCTCTTCCAAGTCCTTTGCTATCTCTGACAGAATTACAATGTCATCAGCGAACCTCAAAGTTTTTATTTCTTCTCCATGGATTTTAATACCTACTCCGAATTTTTCTTTTGTTTCCTTTACTGCTTGCTTAATATACAGATTGAATAACATCGGGGAGAGGCTACAACCCTGTCTTACTCCCTTACCAACCACTGCTTCCCTTTCATGTCCCTCGACTCTTATAACTGCCATCTGGTTTCTGTACAAATTGTAAATAGCCTTTCGCTCCCTGTATTTTACCCCTGCCAGCTTTAGAATGTGAAAGAGAGTATTCCAGTCAACATTGTCAAAAGCTTTCTCTAAGTCTACAAATGCTAGAAACGTAGGTTTGCCTTTCCTTAATCTTTCTTCTAAGATAAGTCGTAAGGTCAGTATTGCCTCACGTGTTCCAGTATTTCTACGGAATCCAAACTGATCTTCCCCGAGGTCGGCTTCTACTAGTTTTTCCATTCGTCTGCAAAGTATTCGTGTTAGTATTTTGCAGCTGTGGCTTATTAAACTGATTGATCTGTAATTTTCACATCTGTCAACACTTGCTTTCTTTGGGATTGGAATTATTATATTCTTCTTGAAGTCTGAGGGTATTTCGCCTGTTTCATAGATCTTGGTCACCAGATGGTAGAGTTTGGTCAGGACTGGCTCTCCCAAGGCCGTCAGTAGTTCCAATGGAATGTTGTCTACTCCGGGGGCCTTGTTTCGACTCAGGTCTTTCAGTGCTCTGTCAAACTCTTCACGCAGTATCGTATCTCCCCTTTCATCTTCATCTACATCTTCTTCCATTTCCATAATATTGTCCTCAAGTACATCGCCCTTGTATAGACCCTCTATATACTCCTTCCACCTTTCTGCTTTCCCTTCTTTGCTTAGAACTGGGTTTCCATCTGAGCTCTTGATGTTCATACAAGTGGTTCTCTTATCTCCAAAGGTCTCTTTAATTTTCCTGTAGGCAGTATCTATCTTACCCCTAGTGAGATAAGCCTCTACATCCTTACATTTGTCCTCTAGCCATCCCTGCTTAGCCATTTTGCACTTTCTGTCTATCTCATTTTTGAGACGTTTGTATTCCTTTTTGCCTGCTTCATTTACTGCATTTTTATATTTTCTCCTTTCATCAATTAAATTCAATATTTCTTCTGTTACCCAAGGATTTCTTTTAGCCCTCGTCTTTTTACCTACTTGATCCTCTGCTGCCTTCACTACTTCATCCCTCAGAGCTACCCATTCTTCTTCTACTGTATTTCTTTCCCCCATTCCTGTCAATTGTTCCCTATGCTCTCCCTGAAACTGTGTACAACCTCTGGTTCTTTCAGTTTATCCAGGTCCCATCTCCTTAAATTCCCACCTTTTTGCAGTTTCTTCAGTTTTAATCTACAGGTCACAACCAATAGATTGTGGTCAGAGTCCACATCTGGCCCTGGAAATGTCTTACAATTTAAAACCTGGTTCCTAAATCTCTGTCTTACCATTATATAATCTATCTGATACCTTTTAGTATCTCCAGGGTTCTTCCATGTATACAACCTTCTATCATGATTCTTAAACCAAGTGTTAGCTATGATTAAGTTGTGCTCTGTGCAAAATTCTACCAGCCGGCTTCCTCTTTCATTTCTTACCCCCAATCCATAATCACCTACTACATTTCCTTCTCTCCCTTTTCCTACACTCGAATTCCAGTCACCCATGACTATTAAATTTTCGTCTCCCTTCACTATCTGAATAATTTCTTTTATTTCATCATATATTTCTTCAATTTCTTCGTCATCTGCAGAGCTAGTTGGCATATAAACTTGTACTACTGTAGTAGGTGTGGGCTTCGTATCTATCTTGGCCACAATAATGCGTTCACTATGCTGTTTGTAGTAGCTTACCCGCATTCCTATTTTCCTATTCATTATTAAACCTACTCCTGCATTACCCCTATTTGATTTTGTGTTTATAACCCTGTAGTCACCTGACCAGAAGTCTTGTTCCTCCTGCCACCGAACTTCACTAATTCCCACTATATCTAACTTTAACCTATCCATTTCCCTTTTTACATTTTCTAACCTACCTGCCCGATTAAGGGATCTGACATTCCACGCTCCGATCCGTAGAACGCCAGTTTTCTTTCTCCTGATAACGAAATCCTCTCGAGTAGTCCCCGCCCGGAGATCCGAATGGGGGACTATTTTACCTCCGGAATATTTTACCCATAAGGACGCCATCATCATTTAATCATACAGTAAAGCTGCATGCCCTCGGGAAAAATAACGGCCGTAGTTTCCCCTTGCTTTCAGCCGTTCGCAGTACCAGCACAGCAAGGCTGATTTGGTTATTGTTACAAGGCCAGATCAGTCAATCATCCAGACTGTTGCCCTTGCAACTACTGAAAAGGCTGCTGCCCCTCTTCAGGAACCACACGTTTGTCTGGCCTCTCAACAGATACCCGTCCGTTGTGGTTGTACCTACGGTACGGCTATCTGTATCGCTGAGGCACGCAAGCCTCCCCACCACCGGCAAGGTCTATGGTTCATAGGGGGGGGGGGGGGGGGGGACCTCTTCCTTATAATTAATTAAAACTGCAAAGTAAACAATGAAAGAAGCGACAGACTCTTCATTTTTGGAAAGTGTAACATTTTATAATCCATGCCCCACTGCCATATGGTAGCTGATTTCGAGTTTATGCTATGTTTGAATGCTCCTACGACCTCTGTGTATGTATGCGGCTGTCGGCAGAAACACAGAACACTATTGCCCTCTCCTCGATTGGTAGTCTACAGTCAGATTTATTTTGGACGTCCTCGCTAGACCTAATGCTTCTGCTTGTTGCTATAAGCTTCCTCCTGCAAACTGTACTCTATCTTTCCGATATACGTTCTACGCATTGTCGAAAATTTCTCTACTCTCTGCCTAGGGTTTTAACCTACTCTCAGTTACTAGTAAAATGATGAGTCGGCTGCTTTCTACCAGAGACGTGAGCTCGCGGACTTTACTGCGAATAATATTTTGAGATTCTTATTCTCCAGATATCCCACTCCATATGTTGAAGTAATTGGTTTCTCTGATGGTGTTTTTCTACCTGGTGTCTCGAATCGACGAAGCCTCTGGTTTAGATTCTCAACTTGGCTACGGACCAAAGGGATCTGATAAGACTTTGGAACGATGTTGAAAACTGACAACTGCATAGAGACGTCACGAGTTAGTCTAGCTGGCTTCACCAGTTCCGGCAGTCTCTCAAAAGAACTGAGAATCGTCTCAGAATCTAGGCAACAGTCGCCATTAATGCCAACGCGAGCTGACTGGATGCTGCGTTCGCAATAGCTCCCGGTATAGCCTCTTCCACCTGGCAACGAGTGATGTAGCGCATTGGTTAGTACATCGAACTCGCATTCGAGATGACGACGGTTCGAACCCGTGTCCGGCCATCCTGATTGAGTATTTCCGTGATTTCCTTTCCCTAAATCGCTTAAGACAAATGCCAGGATGGTTCCGTTGAAAGGGCACGGCCGATTTCCTTCTCCATCCTTCCCTAATGCGACCTTGTGCTCCATAGATAATGACCGTTGTCGACGGAACGTTAAAACACTAATCTCTTCCTCCTCCGCCTCCTCCTCTTCCACCCTACCACTAACCGCCCTTTCAGACCCCTCTAGGGGCGCCCTGTCCACGGCATAGGAGCGACCACTGCACCAGCAGAAAAGACGAAGGCCCACCGACTCGTTCTCGTTATTATCAGGAGTTAAAGGTCGAGAAAGTGACGTCAGACCAACAGCAAGCACCTCCGTCCTGCTGAACGAGTTGTTTAGAGAGAACGGCCGCCAGTCCAAGAACCAGATTCTCCCCAGCCGGTTTCCTGTAAGTGGGTTACAAGTGGCGAAGTGTGATTAACTCCTTCGGTAGCTCAGTTGGTAGAGCGGTGGACTGTAGTGGTATATGAAGCAGACATCCATAGTTCGCTGGTTCAAATCCGGCCCGAAGGAATATTTTTAATTTATGTCACAGGCGCCTTGTTACTCTTCTGCACACAGCAACTCTAAGAAATTGCTCGTTAAGCATTGATGAATGAGTAAGAAAATATACTGCAGTCTTACACCAAGTTTGAATAGGAGTACACCGAAAGGTACAGCCATTTTCAGGTGTCAGTGGGGTACAAATGGGAAAATTGTCAGTTGCCCCGAGAAACTTTTGAAAGTAGGTCAGTATTTTTGAAGGGAGTTCAAAGTTTCAGTTGAGTGTACAGAGCATAATATAAGATCGAGATTCATCCCAGCTAACACTTTTCTACAAAGCGTACCTATAGAAATTAAGACGTTAGTTCACATGTGTTCTATTACACAACTTGCTAGACTAAACAGTTGTAATCAAAGTAGGGAATAAAACTGCTTCTTAACTAAGGAGTTAAGTGGATTCTCGTTCCATTCACATTTTGTTTATTACTAGAGAACATACATTTTCCGTCTGAGTCCGCAATCATCATGAATAGTTGATGAATAAAACCGTCCAGACCGTTAAATAAAAGTCTTTATTTATTACGACGTTTCGGCATCTGCTACCATCAGATAAAAAACGAGAGGAACGATGTTCAGTGTCAATATTAAAATCTATACCTAGATTGCCAAAAACAAGCTTCAATATTAAAATGTATACTGGATTTTAATATTGACAATGAACTTTATTTCGCAAGTTCAAAGTTTTTTTGACATCTTACGATCACAGATGCCGAAACTTCGTAATCAATAAAGACTGTTATTTCGCAATCTTCACAGTTTTATTCATAAAAAACTTCCATTTTGCTCAAACCTGCCTGTTCGATGGCTTTTGGCCTATAAATTTTGATATCTATCTCTCTATTGGTTTTCGGAAGTAGTTCAAACAGGCAGCTGAACGACAGTTGCGTGTTTCACTTGCCAATGTATTGTGTATAAATGTGGCTACTAGTTTCTGTTTCGTAATATTACTGTCGAATACTGTAATTTGCTTCCTTTTACGTCTATATGTGCTGCCTTGATATCAGATAAGGTGAAGATGTTAGAGTGATAGGAACCGTTGGTAGCCCCGTGCATGATTATGATACAAGGACCTCATAAATTGGTGTAAAATCAGGGTAGTTAGCGCCATAAATTTTCGTATGTTTACAGTATACAGAATCTTAAAGTTCTTTTACAGCTTCAAGTCCCATTGAAAAAGAGATCAGTAAATTATGGAATAAAAACACAACGAGGTGTCTAGTTTTAGGGTCGTTGCAGAAGGAGAAAGCAGTCGCCGTGTAGTAACGAAATTCTTGTGCTATCTTACGCAACCTCGGTCACACAAATCGTATCATGCCCGGTTATGTTATCTTTAAGAAGAAAGAGGAAAGGGTTTCCTAGTATTTTGCTACCCGCTTTCTTTCTTTCTTTTTAAACGTAACACGTCATGATAGTATTTGTGTGCTCGAAGCTGCGAAATACAATAAAAGGAAGTCTGAAGACTCTTCGTCGCTTTTGTTTATAGTTATTCAGCGTTGATCACTGGAATCAAACCCTTACACCATTGCCCTGCATACGGTAAAAATCTCCTAACCAGTAAGTTATCTTTCTCTAGACCGTAAACAATATCAAGTTTGACATACGTGCTCCACAGTTTAGTAAGAATGTACAACTGTCTTTCTAATCCTATAGTTAAAAAACTACTGTATATTTTCATTACTTCCATATGTATCTTAGTGTAATTCTCTTATAGTAGATAAAAAGGTGTTCTGGTATATGTGTTTTAGCTCTATGCCGCACTTAAGGCGATGTGTCATCTTCTAGTGCCAGAGACGTAGGGTGTTTCCTTGTATCATAAATCACAACAGAGACAGACATGACATGAAAACGGATCAACATTGACATGAAAATAGCATGCACAAACAAAATTATTTTTAATATTCGGTTAACTTAATCATATACAGTTTCTAACATTTGTTATGAGACTCTTTTACCATCAGCGCGTTTACTATAGTGATAACTGGCTAGAACAGAGGAACCGTTGATATCTGATAAAACATAATGCTAATGTGAGCACAAATACCAGATAACGATAATTTAATTGCCACTTAGGTTCCACAGATGACAGTTTTGTAAACATACTGATTATCCGATCGTTTACTTTGTGCGTGTGTTACACAACGATCTAAAACATGAAATGGTGAAGTATCAGCGTAAACAAAAGATACGGCAGCGAAAGGCAATGGCAATCTTTAGAACCAGCACAACGATACTGGATAAACCTTGCGATAGTTCGACCTACGCTAGCTGAAAACCGTTCTCAGCGATGAATGATTGAGTCGTTGGACCCGTATAACCGAAAAGAGTGGCGATCAAACCACCATTCGGACATTTAGCTTTAAATTTTCCATGATTTTCCTTAAATTACCCCATACGAATGCTGTGATTAAACAAAGGTACGACCGTTTTGCTCTTCCATCTTTTACGAATTGAACTAAAGCTGTATATAAGATTACCCACAGTCCAATCCCTGTAATACGTTATCGTTTTACACATATCAATCGCTACCGTCAATTTACAAAATGTTATCAGTGTTTGCGAGATTTACTTCATAAATCGCCATTGACTAAACGAAAGAGACAGGCTTTACCATTTGGTTCAGTATTCTAAACATAAACTGATTTGAAGGGTATTCTGTGTGCCTTTCATCAGTTACTCTGTAGCCAGATGAAGCGGCGTTTCGTAAATGTAAGGATGGTGGGCAATTTCACGACTATTTTATGTGGATCTGGAGGCGGGATGAAAGCCCTTTTGTGATCTCTTGTGGGGACAAGCTGAAAATATTCACATTAACAGAATCAGAATTCGCCAATGATAGTACGCGATTCTCGTTCACACTATCTGTAGCAGGTTTATCCTTGGCTGAAATTATCGCAACAACACTCAAATTAAAATTCATGCTCACTTAAACAATCAAGCGAAAGTGTACTGATGGCCATTAAAATTTCAACATCAGAAATGATGGAAAGTAACGAAAACGTACTTAGTGTGCGAATACAGGATGTTGCGAAGAAAACGTTTCAGTATGAATAGATGATTAGGGGGCACATAGCGTGAGAAATTTAATTCGCGGAGCTGCCCACCTCTGATACGAACAGTGGCCGTAACCCGGTTGGGCATCGAGACCGCCTGCGCTTTGGTGACTAGTACGGATACGTCTGGGGTGACAAATATTTGATCATGGTTTTTAGGTAGATGGGGAACATCTGACCATGATTTTAAGGAAGATATAAGGGATATTTAGTCGTAATAAATTCCTTGTGTGCAGCTACATCGCATTTTCTTAGTCTCGCTTGGTAGTGGAGATAAAAATATAAATAAAAACTGACACTCTTTGTTTAATTTTACTCTCTTATGTCATACTGAATCATACTTTGGGGTAAATCCACAAACCGGCAAAAAGTTTTTAGAGTGCAAAAGCGTGTAACGGGACTCATTTGTTGTTTAAATTCAAGAACAGCATGCAGAAACCCATTCAAAGAATTGAATACGTTAACTACTACTTCTCAGTATATTTATTCCATAATGACGTTTATTATAATTTGTATGTCTCTTCTTCCAACCAGTAGCTCAGTTCACAGTACCAATGCTTGGAATAAAAACAATCTTCATAAAGATTGAACTCACTTACACTATGTGACCAAAAGTATCCGGACACCTCCAAAAATATACGTATTTCATACGTCGAACCTACGGACTTCTAAAGTGGTCAGGTGATCGGGTGTCATTTGTGTCATACGTCTGTACGCGAGATTTCCACATTCCTAAACATCCCTAGGTCCACTGTTTCAGATGTGATAGTGAATTGTAAACGTGAAGGGACACGTACAGCACAAAAGCGTACAGGCCGACCTCGTCCGTTGGCTGACAGAGACCGCCGACAGTTGAAGAGGGTCGTAATGTGTAATAGGCAGACGTCTATCCAGACCATCATACAGGAATTCCAAACTGCATCAGGATCCACTGCAAGTACTATGACAGGCGGGAGGTGAGAAAACTTGGATTTCATGGTCGAGCGGCTGCTCATAGCCACACATCAAGCCGGTAAATGCCAAGCGACGCCTCACTTGGTAGAAGGAGCGTAAACTTTGTACGATTGAACAGTGGAAAATCGTTGTATAGAGTGACGAATCACGGTACATAATGTGGCGAAACGACGGCAGTAAATTTCAGTCACATACTGACTTTCATTAGCGCTACAAAATAACTAAACATCAAATATGTAACCTGCTTCGGCCACATGTCTATAATAAAGATAGATGCCACCTTTGGAAAAATTTAAGATAGCTTTGGAGAAAACATGTTGCTCCATTATGAATATTAAGAGCTCATATGGCAATTCAGTATTAAGCCAAGACGGTAAGACTGAAAGGTGAAAGCAATGTATAGCAATGTATACCAAATTAACGAACTTGAAGATGATACTACAAAAAGAGAAGAGGAGATTGGATATAAGATACTGCGAAAAGAATTTGACAAAACACTAAAAGACCTACGCTGAAACAAGGGCGCCTGATCAGCCTACATTTCCATAGAATAACTGAGATCATTGGAAGCACGTACCACGACAAAATTGTCCCAACTGACACGCAAGATCATTCAGATAGGCGGAATACCCTTACACTCCAAGTAGAATATAATCTCAGTTGCAAAGAAGGTGCTGACACGAATGAATATCACCAAACTATCTGTTGAACAAGTCATGGTTGCAAAATACTGATAGAAATTATTGGCAGAAGAAGACATAGACTGGTAGAAGCCGGCTGCGAGGAAGATCATTTTGGGTTCCGGAGAAATGTAGGTAACACTGACGCTACGACCTATCTTAGAAGAAAGATTGACGAATGGAAAACCTACATTTGTAGTATTTCTAAATCTAGAGAACGTTTTAGATAGTATTGGCTGTAATACACTCTTCGAAACCCTGAAAGTTCAAGGGTAAAATAGAGTGCAGTTAGAAGACTCGGAGGACATGAAAGCCGCGCGGGGTTAGCCGAGCGGTCTTACGCGCTGCAGTCATGGACTGTGCGGCTGGTCCCGGCGGAGGTTTGAGTCCTCCCTCGGGCATGGGTGTGTGTGTGCTTGTCCTTAGGATAATTTAGGTTAAGTAGTGTGTAAGCTTAGGGATTGATGACCTTAGCAGTTAAGTCCCATAAGATTTCACACACATTTGAAGATTTGGACATGAAAGGGAAGGAGTAGCTGAGAAGGAAGTCACACGGGATTGTACATTAGATGGGTACATCGGATAACGAATGAGAAATTGAATCGAATTTGGGAAAAAGAGAAAAGAAATTTTGGGTGGGTGGAGGGTTGGGGTGATGGGGGGAGAGGACGGGTGGCAACAGGAAGGCCATCCTCTACCACTAACATTGCCAAATGCAGATTACATTCCGATCTCGTGATGATACAGGGTAAAGCCCAGGAAATAGAAGAAATGTCGGAAGATGCGAGACGCCTGACAAAAATGTTAATCGCTATTTGGACTATGGCGCATTGCTAAGACACTGGGCTCGTATTCGAAAGCCTGTCGGTTCAAGTCCCCGTCCAGCCAACCAGATTTACGTTTTCCATGTTTCTCCCAAATCGTTTAAGGCGAATACCCGGACTGTTCTTTTGAAAATGAAATGGCGTGTTGTACTTTCCCAGTACGAGTTAATGCTGTGTCTCTTGTGGCCATGTTGGCAACAGGACGTTAAATCCGAATCTTTCTTTTGAGAATGATCGTTTCCTTGTCATCAATGTTACAGCTCACAATGTTCGTGCGGGAAGAAAATTTTGTGTTAACAAACGAGGAAAAGAAAGCACAGAATTCGCTGCAGATAATATATTTCGAGTCGCCAACTCTTCGGAATACCTACAAGTTTATTTGCTCTCAGTGAGGCATAACTTGCAGTAGCAGACAGCGGAAAGGTAAACAGAAACGCACGACCGCGTCCGTTTATCTGGCCGTAAACTACCTGTTCGGGCGGCGTTAGTTTCCACATCTGCAAATCGATAGGGGCTGGCGAGGAACCAAGCTGGAAGACTTCCAGGCTGTGAGTATCGAATTTATGTGCTTACATTGTACCGTTTATCGCGCACAACTCGCGTAGACTAGCGTCCAGGACGTTGGCCTGTGGTGTGAGTAAGCCACAGTGATGCCTACGCGCTGACGGAAGAACGCACTATAGACTGCCGCATAAAATTATTCATCTGAGTGATCTTCTCTCTGTATTATTCATATGTAATTACATTGTTCCATCTGATCTAGTCTGTCAACAGCGTAGACAACTGAACCATCTGAAAAGCAGAATAATGTTTCTGCAGTGCTCCATTCTGCTCTGGACAGGTGCAGCAACAGTGGTTCCATATTCATAATAAAAGACAGTCTCAGCAATATGTAGTGATTTCTTCTACGTCCGAGCGCGCACCCAATGTACCTCTAAGTCCCAGACAGCGAGAAAGAGCAAGTTGGAAATACGTTGCTCAGTCTAGTAGACAAACTGTTTCTTTCTAAATCAACAAATGTAACCCATTCACGTGACACCTTTAACACCCAGTCCGACACCATTTATGTATTTTACCATTTTTCGGTCCCATGTCTTACAGATAGGCTAACCTACTCAAATAAAGTGGTGTCAAAATTTACTTCTCCACTCCTGATCCCCTACAATATTAACTCATCCATAAGGAAAAGCTAGACTATTTTTCTCATTCGTGTGCAAACAAACTTACTTGTGCCCAGTAACCCCGCACCTATATAGGGCAAACAGGCCATGCTGCCAGGATTACGTTTCAAGAACGCCTTTTTACAAAAAGAGCTGCTGTAAAAAAAAAAAAAAAACTACTCGTCATTTTCCGATCATTTGGATGCTATCGGACATTGCGAGCCGACGACTATCGCACTTCAAATTCTATACAGAGCTCGCAAAGGAAAGAAACTCCTACGGAGGGATTCTAAATAGTGAAATTTCTTAGGTCATCTGTTTAGTTAAGCCTTAATGAACAATTGGAGAATAAAAATAAAATCTACTACGATATCATGATGACAGCTTTGCCAGAGTTGGCTTGATTTAGTTCCAGATGTATTCTATGTTTGTTTTTCGTGCCTCTCATGCACTTAGTTCCCACCACTGTCACTACAAGTCAATTTGCCTTTAACGGGTTCTTCGCCTGGAAACCACCTGAGTCCTTCAGTCGCGGAAACTAGAAGTTAGTGCCGCGAGGGGTACCCCGCACGGTCAGAGGCGCCTTGCCACGGTTCGCGCGGCTCCCCTCGTCGGAGGTTCGAGTCCTTTCTCGGACATCGCGTAAGTTAGTTTAAGTTAGATAAAGTAGTGTGTAAGAGTAGCGACCGTTGACATCAGCGTTTGCTCCCATAGGACCTTACCACCACCTTAGAAATTACCAGAGCGTTGGCAGACTGTTGCAAATGGTAAGGGAGGTCTCTGTTATGTACGTCTGTTTGGGTTTGGTTGTGGCTCAGCGCAAATAATACTGATTGCTGAGGTCTCAGTTACGTGTGTCCGTTGGGGCTTGGTTTTCTAAGCCATTTGATATTATTTTCCCGGGTACCTTCCCCTCACCTGTGTTATAAACCCAGCCAGTCTTTCCCCTCTCTTCTTCCTCCACCTATTTTCTCTTCCCTCTCTCCTCCCTTTCTTCCCTTCCCCTTTTTCCCCTTCTGCATCCTTGTTTCGTAATTTTATCTTCCTTTGTTCTTACCCTTATTCTTTACTCATTCATTTGCAGATTTGTACATTCAATTACTGTTTTGCTAATGACCATTTTAATTGTAATTTTATTGTTATTTGTATCTTACCAATCCTTGCTCTCACTGTCACTCACATTTTATAATTCTTATTATTTTTCGTTTCTTGTTTACGTAATAGGAACTGTTTTTATAAGCTCGCCACTCAACTTCTCGACTTTATATCACGTCCTGTTGTGTATTTTATTATCTCACTTTTATCAGCTAATATATGATGTTCAGTTCCTCTTGCCCTCACTACTAGCTACACCACTCGGCCCTTCCCACCATCCTCTGCTTTTACCTTACTTGATCCCGCGTGTTCCACGCCTCAGCACACATTTCATCGGCTACAATATTTGTTTATCAATTAGACATATGCCTGTAAACGCCGGTATACCTACACTATTTGCTGCTGGTGCTTGGTGAGTTCATTTGCTTCCCTTATCCTGAATACTCGCTTCGCGTGTATTTCGTTCCTGGATGATCAGCTTCTTTATCGTTTCAGGATTTTTATCTTCAGTTTGACCACTGTGTTTTCACTTACCGTTTTTTTCCATGGTTTTAATATTGACTAAGATGACTACCACCATGACTTTTAATCTGAGTAATGTAGCCTCTTCTGTCCTTTTTAACGTATTTATAAGATAGCTTATTTCGCCACTTAACTGTTTAGATAGGTTCGCGAATCAAAACTTTTATGTAATAGTTACTCTGTTACGTTTTGCAGTTAATATGACGATGCGCTACGACAGCGAGAAGCGTAATTAATTCATAAATGTTTCAACAGAGACTGTCTTTTCTTTGGAACATTTCTGCAGTGGATGACGACGTTCGCATGAAAAGTAAATCATTTCAGGAAGAAAAGCTGCTGGCCATTAGTATTACAGCACCATGAAGGTGGCATCCAACACCTACATCTACAGCATACACTGAAGTGATGAAAGTCATACGATACAGATATGCACATATACAGATGGCCGTAGAATCGCGCACAAAAAGTAAAAAAGGGCAGCGCATTGGCGGAGCTGTCATTTGCATTCAGATGATTCTTGTGAAAAGGTTTCCGACGTGATTATTGCCGCACGACAGGAATTAACAGACTATAAATGTGGTAAAGTAGTTGGAGATAGACGCATAGAACGTTCCATTTAGGAAATCGTTAGGGAATTCAGTATTACAAGATCCACAGCGTCAAATGTGTGCCGATAATACCAAATTTCAGGAATTACCTCTCACCAGGACAAAGCATTGGCTGACAACCTTCACTTAAGAATCGAGAGCAACGGCGCTTGGGTAGAGTCAGTGTTAAAAGACAAGCAGCATTGTGTGAAATAACTACAGAAATCAATGTGGGACATACAATGAATGTATCCGTCAGGACAGTGCGATGAAATGTGGCTTTAATGGGCACAGACGACCGACAACGAGTGCCTTGCTAACAACACGGCATCGCCTGTAGCGCCTCTCTTGGACTCGAGACCATATTGATTGGACACTAGACTTCTGGAAAACCGGGGCCTGGTTAGATGAGTCCCGATTTCAGTTGGTAAGAGCTGATGGTAAGGTTCGAGTGTGGCACAGACCCCATGAAGACATAGTCCCAAGTTGTGAAAAAGGGAATGTGCAAACTGGCGGTGGCCCCATAATGAACTGGGCTGTGTTTACATGGAATGGACTGGGTCCTCAGGGAAACTGAAACGGTCATGGACTGGAAATGGTAATGTTTGGCTACTTGGAGACTATCTGCAGCCGTTCATGGACCATATCTACCCAAACAACGATGAAATTTTTATGGATAACAATGTACCATGTCACTGGGCCACAATTGTTTGCAGTTGGTTTGAAAAACATTCTGGACAGTTAGAGCGAATGATTTGGCCACCAAGATCACCCGACATGAAAGCCATCGAACATTCATGGGACGTAATCGAGAGGTCATTTCGTGCACAGTATCCTGCACCGTCAACACATTCGCAATTATGGACAGGTGTAGAGGCAGTACGGCTCAGTATTACTGCAGGGGACTTCCAACGTCTTTTTGAGTCAATGCCACGTCGACTTGCTGCACCCTTCCTCTTCCTGGAAAAAGGAGGTGGTTCAAATGGTTCAAATGGCTCTGAGCACTATGGGACTTAACATCTATGGTCATTAGTCCCCTAGAACTTAGAACTACTTAAACCTAACTAACCTAAGGACATCACACAACACCCAGCCATCACGAGGCAGAGAAAATCCCTGACCCCGCCGGGAATCGAACCCGGGAACCCGGAAAAGAGGTCTGACATGATATTACAAGGTATCTCATGACTTTTGCACCCCACTGTACTCAACTTGTCGTGCACGACAATCGGAATGCGAGGTGGGCTGCAGAATGGTGTGGCGACTGTCATCATAGGAAAGCTGGACAGGAGCAAAAATGATTAGCGAAAGAGTTAACCCAGTAAATCGAAGATTTACGTTACTTGTCTTTCTCCAAACGTTTGAAGTCTTATTACAAATAAAGCAGTAAGAAACAGAGTCCAGCTATCACAGTATCAACATGAATGAGGCTCTCTGAACTAAGCACGAACGATGGTGTCAGAGTCGCGACAAAGCGGCGTCTGTGTGGCGTCACGTAGTGAAGCAGCTCCAAGCAGCAGTGGTCTGTGTGGCTGCCGCCAGCCGTCTTACATCGGGCGGTAGAGGGCGCTCGTGACACAGAGTCGATGGAGGTGTGACTCAGTGGGCACGCCCTGTTGGGTGCGCCGGATCCCACATGACTGCAATCAGAGGCTGACCGAAACTCGCGATTCTGTTGCCAACTTTGACACCCGTGAGGTGGTTAGTACCAGTACATAACACCACACTGCTAGCCACCTGATGGTGTGTGGTGGAGGGGACTTCCGGTAGACTAACTGATCTCCCCTACCACGTCCACTCGTGAATGATACATGGGACGATTGACTGTCGGTAAGCCTCTGTATTGGCTCTAGTTTCTCTTCATAACGCAATATGCATGTGGGAGAAAGTAATATGCTTGCTGACACTTTACGGAAAGTAGTTCCTTGAAATTTCAATAATATACCTCTCTGTGATGCACAACACCTCTGTTGTAACGCCTGGCAACGGAGTCTGTTGGGCATCTCAGTAGTGGCCTCACGCCAAATAAACGTTCCCATGGCATAACGCGCTGTTCTTCGCTGTATCTTCTCTGTGTCTTCTGTCAGTCATACAGGGTACGGATTCCTAAAAGCCAACAAAGCCAAGCCCCAAAGCCTCGATATGTAAATCATTAGCATTTTAGTGCAACGGCAGAAAGTAGGTAAGAATAACGCCATATACATTGTGTAGTACGAAAATGTTACGCAGTGGGTTTCTCTTTCAAAAATCACATTTGTTTGTTGGTTGTGTAGGCCTCGGGCAGGGAAGAACGTCTACCAGCACTTATCAGAACTCGACACTAGTAGAGCCGTGGCCATAAAGAGAATGATTTTTTGGTCAGTGACATTTCCGCTCGCGGTGGTAGCTATCCCACTGCAGCCTTGCCAATATGGAATGTCTACATCTACATCTGTATCCACATATATACTCAGCTAGCCCCCAAGCGGTGTGCGGCGGAGGGCACAATTCGCGCCAAAGTCATGTTTGCCTCCTTCTGTTCCACTCTCTGATTGCGCGAGGGAAAAACGACTGTCTGAACGCCTCAGTACGAGCTCTTATTTCCCTTATCTTTGCATAGTGAACATTGTGCGATTTGAAAGATGGTGGTAATGATATATGCTCTACATCCACGGTGAATATTGGATTTCGGAATTTAGTGAGCGGCCCCTTCCGTTTAGTGCGTCGTCTATCTGCAAATGTGTCCCACTTCAAACTTTCAGTGAGACTTGTAACGCTCTCGCGATGGCTATCTGTACTAGTCACGAATCTTGCCGCTCTTCTTTGGACCTTCTTAATCTCCTGAATCAGACCCAACTGGTACGGGTCGCATACAGACGAACAATACTCCAAGACTGGACGAACTAACGTTGTTGTTGTGGTCTTCAGTCCTGCGACTGGTTTGATGCAGCTCTCCATGCTACTCTATCCTGTGCAAGCTTCTTCATCTCCCAGTACCTACTGCAACCTACATCCTTCTGAATCTGCTTAGTGTATTCATCCCTTAGTCTCCCTCTACGATTTTTACCCTCCACGCTGCCCTCCAATACTAAATTGGTGATCCCTTGATGCCTCAGAACATGTCCTACCAACCGATTCCTTCTTTTGGTCAAGTTGTGCCACAAACTTCTCTTCTCCCCAATCCTATTCAATACTTCCTCATTAGTTATGTGATCTACCCATCTAATCTTCAGCATTCTTCTGTAGCACCACATTTAGAAAGCTTCTATTCTCTTCTTGTCCAAACTATTTATCGTCCATGTTTCACTTCCATACATGGCTACATTCCATACAAATACTTTCAGAAATGACTTCTTGACACTTAAATCTGTACTCGATGTTAACAAATTTCTCTTCTCAGAAACACTTTCCTCGCCATTGCCAGTCTACATTTTATATCCTCTCTACTTCGACCATCATCAGTTATTTTGCTCCCCAAATAGCAAAATTCCTTTACTACTTTAAGTGTCTCATTTCCTAATCTAATTCCCTCAGCGTCACCCGACTTAATTCGACTACATTCCATTATCCTCGTTTTGCTTTTGTTGATGTTCATCTTACATCCCCCTTTCAAGACGCTGTCCATTCCGTTCAACTGCTCTTCCAAGTCCTTTGCTGTCTCTGACAGAATTACAGTGTCATCGGCGAACCTCAAAGTTTTTATTTCTTCTCCATGGATTTTAATACCTACTCCGAATTTTTCTTTTGTTTCCTTTACTGCTTGCTCAATATATAGATTGAATAACATCGGGGAGAGGCTAATACCCTGTCTTACTCCCTTCCCAACAACTGCTTCCCTTTCATGTCCCTCGACTCTTATAACTGCCATCTGGTTTCTGTACAAATTGTAAATAGCCTTTCGCTCCCTGTATTTTACCCCTGCCACCTTCAGAATTTGAAAGAGAGTATTCCAGTCAACATTGCCAAAAGCTTTCTCTAAGTCTACAAATGCTAGAAACGTAGGTTTGCCTTTCCTTAATCTTTCTTCTAAGATAAGTCGTAAGGTCAGTATTGCCTCACGTGTTCCAGTGTTTCTACGGAATCCAAACTGATCTTCCCCGAGGTCGGCTTCTACTAGCTTTTCCATTCGTCTGTAAAGAATTCGTGTTAGTATTTTGCAGCTGTGGCTTATTAAACTGATAGTTCGGTAATTTTCACATCTGTCGACACCTGCCTTCTTTGGGATTGGAATTATTATATTCTTCTTGAAGTCTGAGGGTATTTCGCCTGTTTCATACATCTTGCTCACCAGATGGTAGAGTTTTGTCAGGGCTGGCTCTCCCACGGCCGTCAGTAGTTCCAATGGAATGTTGTCTACTCCGGGGGCCTTGTTTCGACTCAGGTCGTTCAGTGCTGTGTCAAACTCTTCACCCAGTATCGTATCTCCCATTTCATCTTCATCTACATCCTCTTCCATTTCCGTAATATTGTCCTCAAGTGCATCGCCCTTGTATAGACTCTCTATATACTCCTTCCACCTTTCTGCTTTCCCTTCTTTGCTTAGAACTGAGTTTCCATCTGAACTCTTGATGTTCATACAAGTGGTTCTCTTATCTCCAAAGGTCTCTCTAATTTCCTGTAGGCAGTATCTATCTTACCCCTAGTGAGATAAGCCTCTACATCCTTACATTTGTCCTCTAGCCATCCCTGCTTAGCCATTTTGCACTTCCTGTCGATCTCATTTTTGAGACGTTTGTATTCCTTTTTGCCTGCTTCAATTACTGCATTTTTATATTTTCTCCTTCCATCAATTAAATTCAATATTTCTTCTGTTACCCAAGGATTTCTACTAGCCCTCGTCTTTTTACCTACTTGATCCTCTGCTGCCTTCACTACTTCATCCCTCAAAGCTACCCATTCTTCTTCTACTGTATTTCTTTCCCCAATTCCTGTCAATTGTTCCCTTATGCTCTCCCTGAAACTCTGTACAACCTCTGGTTCTTTCAGTTTATCCAGGTCCCATTTCCTTAAATTCCCACCTTTTTGCAGTTTCTTCAGTTTTAATCTACAGGTCATAACCAATAGATTGTGGTCAGAGTCCACATCTGCCCCTGGAAATGTCTTACAATTTAAAACCTGGTTCCTAAATCTCTGTCTTACCATTATATAATCTATCTGATACCTTTTAGTATCTCCAGGGTTCTTCCATGTATACTACCTTCTTTCATGATTCTTAAACCAAGTGTTAGCTATGATTAAGTTACGCTCTGTGCAAAATTCTACCAGACGGCTTCCTCTTTCATTTCTCTCCCCCAATCCATATTCACCCACTACGTTTCCTTCTCTCCCTTTTCCTACTCTCGAATTCCAGTCACCCATGACTATTAAATTTTCATCACCCTTCATTTTCTGAATAATTTCTTTTATCTCCTCATACATTTCTTCAATTTCTTCGTCATCTGCAGAGCTAGTTGGCATATAAACTTGTACTACTGTAGTAGGTGTGGGCTTCGTATCTATCTTGGCCACAATAATGCGTTCACTATGCTGTTTATAGTAGCTTACCCGCATTCCTATTTTCCTATTCATTATTAAACCTACTCCTGCATTACCCCTATTTGATTTTGTGTTTATAACCCTGTAGTCACCTGACCAGAAGTCTTGTTCCTCCTGCCACCGAACTTCACTAATTCCCACTATATCTAACTTTAACCTATCCATTTCCCTTTTTACATTTTCTAACCTACCTGCCCGATTAAGTGATCTGACATTCCACGCTCCGATCCGTAGAACGCCAGTTTTCTTTCTCCTGATAACGACGTCCACTTGAGTAGTCCCCGCCCGGAGATCCGAATGGGGGTTTATTTTACCTCCGGAATATTTTACCCAAGAGGACGCCATTATCATTTAATCATACAGTAAAGCTGCATGCCCTCGGGAAAAATTATGGCCGTAGTTTCCCCTTGCTTTCAGCCGTTCGCAGTACCAGCACAGCAAGGCCGTTTTGATTATTGTTACAAGGCCAGATCAGTCAATCATCCAGACTGTTGCCCTTGCAACTACTGAAAAGGCTGCTGCCCCTCTTCAGGAACCACACGTTTGTCTGGCCTCTCAACAGATACCCCTCCGTTGTGGTTGCACCTACGATACGGCTATCTGTATCGCTGAGGGACGCAAGCCTCCCCACCAACGCCAAGGTCCATGGTTCATGGGGGGAGGGAACTAACGTATTATAAGCTATTCCCTTTGTTGAAGGACTGCATCGCTCCAGGATTGTACCAATAAACCGCAATCTAGAGTTCGCCCTACCCGTTACTTGTGTAATCTGTTCATTTCGTTTGAGATCATTTCGAATAGTCACACCCATATACTTGACGGACGTTACCGCTTCCAGAGACTGGGCATTTATTTTGTACTCGTACATTAATTGGGATTTTCGCCTTGTTATACGCAGTAGGTTACACTTACTAATATTGAGAGATAACTGCCAGCCATTACACCACGCATTTATTTTCTGCAAATCCTCATTGATTTGTTCATAATTTTCGTGTGATACTACTTTCCTGTAGATTACAGCATCATCGGCAAACAGTCTAAGGCCGCTGTCAATATCATCAACCAGATCGTTTATGTAAATCGTAAAAAGCAGAGGACTAATTCGCTACCCTGGGGCACATCTGAAGTTGCGCTTGTTTTTGTTAATGTCACCCCGTTTAGGACGACATACTGCTCCCTGTCTGTAAGAAAACTTTCTATCCAACGGCATATGTCATCGGATAGACTGTAAGCGCGCACTTTTTGTAGCAAGTGACAGTGCGGACCTAAGTCGAATGCCTTTAGAAAGTCCAGAAATATGGTATCAACCTGGGAGCCGATATCTAGAGCCACTAGTGGGATGTAAAACTCGGTTTAGGATCTCAACAGCCCCACACAACAGGGGAGGACCGAATATCCACGTCCCGTGCTTAGGAAATGGCTTGTTTGCAGCAAGATAAAGAGTCCAAATGGACAGTGGAAGGAAGTATGGATCACCACCCACTATCAGCACGGCGACCGCTGTTGTGATTTCCCCTAGCGACAGTAGAGAAAGGCGCTCCGACAGTAGGTCGCGTAACGACAACATTCGATACAGGAGTGGCACCACGTCCTCTTTTTAGAAGACGCGTCCCTGTTCTGTGTACATCATCGCGTTGAACTTATCCGTGCGTGGAGGCTAAGACACGATAGAACGTTCCCAGACCGACACATATAGCTTCCTATGTACTCTTCCTACTATACTGTACATACATGCACAATGAGGCGCTAATCCACCTGTTGCACAGAGTCTGATCTCCACCTGCAGTCACACAGCCTTTCGTCTCCCATTTGTGTAACAGTTTGGCACACAGACACATGTAAACGCAGAATCGAAGGAAAATAGCAAAATCAGAAAACAGCCTCGACAGTTAATAGCTACCCTCATTAAGATATCGCATTTGAATGTTGGTAGTTTCTGAGAATGCCGTGCTATTTACGAACCGCATACAGGACATGAACAACGAGGGATCTGATACATTTCCCTGGGTCTCCATCTACACCTACATATCTACATATATACTCCGCTAGCCACCAAGCGGTGTGTGGCGGAGGACACAATTCGCGCCAAAGTCATATTTCCCCCCTCTGTTCCACTCGCGGATCGCACGAGGGGAAAAGCGACTGTCGGAACGCCTCAGTACGAACTCTACTTTCCCCTATCTTTGAATGGTGATCATTGCGTGATTTGAAAGTTGGTGGTAATAATATATGCTCTACATCCTCGATGAAGCTCGGATTTCGGAATTTAGTGAGCAGCCCATTCCGTTTAGAGCCCCGTCTATCTGTGTGTCCCACTTCAAACTTTGTATCAGATTTGTAACGCTCTCGCGACAGCTAAATGTACCAATCACGAATCTTTCCGCTCTTCTTTGGACCTTCTCAGTCTCCTGAAGTTGCTTCAAAATTTGTACAAGCTTCTCCATCAAAGTTAAAATGCTGCATTCTCCCTATAAATAAATTCACAGCGGATGCGCAATGTTCTTTTGAGACGCAATATGAATCTACTTTTGTTTATAAGTATTCGTATGGTACAGAATGAAATGCTTTTCGAAGGTCAAGAAATTTTGCAGCTACCAGAATGAACTGAGCAGACCCTCAGGACATCACATGGAAAAAGCACGAGATGGGTTTCGCGCTGATGTTTTTCGAATCGATGCTGATTGACGTGGAGGAAGTCATTCCGTTCGAGATATAACGTTATTTTTTAACTCGGAATATTTCTGATATTCTGAAAAAGACGAACGTAAGTGTTATCGGACGGTAGATTTGTGGGTCACTTCTCCTTCCTTTCTTGTAGATGGGTGTGATCTTCGTTTTCTTGCGAATGCTGGGTACACTTTTTGTAGTTATTGAAGGTGCCTTTGTACAGGGCTCTGGCGACTGTTGCTGCTGGCTAACGTATTTCCAGGAAGTACTGGTCTGGTCGATGCGGCATCAGAAGGTGTTATCGCTGCAGCCAGTGGCTGTTGACATGCGAAGTCTGCATTCGCTGTGACCTGGCTGTCGTTAGCGGCTCCGATCATCACGATGCTTGCAACTGCGAAGTTGGGTTTGTGTATGGAAAGGACTCTGACCAATGGCGCCGTCCCCTCGATGAAGGAAAGAAGGGAGGGACGTTTGGAGTCAACGACTGGTCTCAGATGATGTCATAAGAAACAATGATACTGCGTTAGACTCTTTCACCACGATTTCATTGCAAACTGATACGCAATGGCGTAACACCTAAAATGAGTGGTGGCGTGGCCAAGTACAGGGTTCCCACATATGGGTGTCTTCAGTGTAATGCATTGTTCAAATGGTCTGGCGTACAGGGCCCTTGTGCGGCCTATCCTGCTCCAATGTTCGAGAGCCAACGAGGAAACGTGCAATTAAGGTTGTAACCCGCCAGTTCAAACAATATAACAGCGTTACGAAGTACTCAAGGAACTTGAAGGAAAGCAAGAAACACCACTTCTTTTTATATCTACATTATTGTATTGTATTGTGTAGTATGGAACTGGAAACAGAACGACGGAGAGGTTCAAAAAATGCTTCAAATGGCTCTGAGCACTATGGGACTTAACTTCTGTGGTCATCAGTCCCCTAGAACTTAGAACTACTTAAACCTAACTAATCTAAGGACATCACACGCATCCATGCCTGAGGTAGGATTCGAACCTGCGACCGTAGCGGTCGTGTAATTCCAGACTGTAGCGCCTAGAACCGCTCGGCCACCCCGGCCGGCCCCGACGGAGAGGCTACGTCCCTGTCGTAGCCCGCAGTTGTACACAACCCCACAACAAGCTACAGCAGTCCACTCATCCCACTGCCGCCCCACACCTAACCCAGGGTTTATTGTGCGGTTCGGCCCCCAGTGGACCCTCCCCCCAGACGAGTGTAACCCCAATGTTTGCGTGGTAGAGTAATTACGGTGTACGCGTACGTGGAGACAGTGTTTGCGCCAGCAATCGGCGACTGAGGCGGAATAACGGGAACCAGCCCGCATTCGCCGAAGCAGATGGAAAACCGCCTTAAAAATCGTCCACAGGTTGGTTAGCACACCGGACCTCAACCCACCGTGTTGTGCATTCCTGGGGGTACCTTGTACCAGTACTAGTCATTTGCTTTCCTGTTTCACTTGCTGACAGAGCGAGGGAGAAACGTCCGTCTACATGTCTCCGTACGATCCCTAATTTCTCTTATCTTTGTGGTCCTTCCGCGAAATGTACGTTGACGACAGAATGAATAAGTATCAGAAGCTTAATCCAGAGTATTGCGACTTTCTGCGTTGGGAATACACCACATGCATGAAAAATCATTATTCTGTCCGAGTTATATACTAGTCCAATATCGCCTTGATAATTTTGTTCACAGCCCAGCATTTGGCAGCGGTATATCACCTCCAATAGAAACATGACTAGTGAAGCATTGTGGACTGAAAATCACCTTCCTAGATGATATCTGAGACCTACTGTAGAAATATTCTTCAGAATCCAAAGGGCCCATACAGACATTTTCTCTATGCTCCACTTGTCAGTAACAGAGCTTGCAATGACTAAATAGTAGTACCATCGTGCACAATGGAGTCATTCGCGGTTGAGCGTATGCAGACCTAGATACCCAGAACCTTTTTCACCCGTTGTTGCATATGAGACTGTAAATCTGGAGGCTCGCATTTCCTGCAAAATATATTTCTTTTTTCTTCTTTAAACTCATATATGTTCAGCTATTGTTAGGCCATCTTCCGTAGAAGGTCTTACTCTGAATACAGGAAAATCACTCCACGATATACGGTCACAAGTAAAATTTTTTGAGCATTCACTCACCACCACCTACTTCGAGTGCAACGTGCACTTTTATGAACCAGTGAAATAGCTATGGGATCTCCGCTGGCTTCTGGGATTACAAATATCTACGTGGAACGATTTGAGGAGGTGGCACTTGTAACTGCTCTTCTAAAAACCAAGCACTTCTTCCTTGACGTCGGTGACGCATTCGTGGTGTGGGAGCATGGCAGACAAGCGCTGGTTGAGTTTCTGGATCCCTTAAACAGAGATTGTCAAAATATTATATTTGCGACTGGACTAGAAGAGAATGGATGTGTTCCTTTCTTGGTCATCCTAAAAAGAAAGAAGGCCAACTGTACTCTAGGCTACGTAGTTCGCAGGAAGAAGAGCCACGGAGATGTGTACCTGCATACAACGAACTGCCACCGTCTGGCGCAGAAGCAGACAGTACTGATCGCACTGGTACATAGGACGTGCAGCTTCTGTGATACGGGTAGCCTCCAGCCGAGCTACAACACCTGAAGAAAGAGTTCCGTCAAAATGGGTAGAATGAAGCCCAGATTAGAAGCGCACTGAAGGAAAGAAAAGATGCAGCGAATTAGCAAAAAGAGGAATGAGACAAGAGACTCTTTTTGCTTCCTCATGTGGGGCCATTCTAAGCCAAGGTCGAGAGTCTGTTAGGAAAATGTGGCAGTAATCTGTCTTCCAACCAGGACCGAATACAAAGGATAATTTTGGTTCATCGAAGGACCCGTTGAAACTTCATGTACCAGACATACATAGTATCTCATTTGAGGGTGGCCTGGGCAAAGCAGCGCTGTGTCTTGAAACGGTGCGAGAAACACGTTAGGGGTGTACGTCTGAGACTTAAACTGTTATTATTCAATAATTTCCCAATTATTGGCAATAATACTCGTAGGAATGACTTTAACCGTTTTCATATTCGCTAGAGCCTATGAATACGACCATGTGTGAGTCCCGCAAATTCATTAACTTTCGGTGATAAGTCGCTAGTAGGGAAAAAATCTAAAAATGGCGAACGCAGTACACAGAAAAAATTTCCTGATCAGATTTTCAGGAGAAATCTCACTCTGAAAATACACGGTCCAGTCACATTAATATGACCATGTTCTGAGTCAACGTGGAATAACTACACACATATGGCAGGTGGCAGCACTAGAATGGAGGGTATGTAAAGCGTGTCAGGAGGAGACGGAAAACAGTGCAGTTGCTGTCATAATGCGGAAACGGAGAGATTTATCAGACGTCCAAAGGCACGACCACTGGCTTTAGGGCCAAGGTTGGAAGTATTCCCGGAACGGCTCAGTTTGTAAACTGTTCGCGTGACGCCGTGAATAAAGAATACTGTGCGTGGTACTATAGCTACATCCAAAACCGTCGCGCGAAGCACCACTGCGTTGCTCGATGGGCCAGAGATGACAGAGCTGAACGACGCTTGCGGGTAGGTGTACAGGCGAATACACCAGCAACTATTGAGCAACTGGCCGCCCAGATGAACCAACGTGCTGCCAAAGGAGTCTCCTCAACGACCGTTGGGGAAGGTTCAGATCAAAGAGCACCAGGATGAGTTTATCGTACTCCACTGGCCACCAAACTCTCCAAATTTAAACCCTTCGAGGCTCTGTGGGGCTAGATGGAGCGGGCCGTTCGCGCGATGAGTCTTCAACCGACAAACCTAGCGCAGCATTGTAGTCGAGTTGGCTTCATATCCTTGTCAGTACCTTCCAGAAGCTCACTGACTCTCTTCCTCCACGTCAGCGGTCAGCGCTGCTAAATGTGGTTAGTCAGACTTTCGACAAGTGATCACTCTAATGTGACTGGACACTGTACAATGCAGAATTTTCAGTACAGCACAAAAACCAGCCACACCATCAATATAAGCAACGACTTACTTTACTACACCGAAGGCCATTTGTTGCACACGTCCTCCTGTAAGCTTCTTTTTGCCACAATGACTTCAACTCTCTTCATCCTTTATTTCCTTCGTCTATCTCGTTTTTTTGTCTTTGCATATACACTACTGGCCATTAAAATTGCTACACCAAGAAGAAATGCAGATGAAAAACGGGTATTCAGTTGATGAACTATGCAACATTTGTATATTTACTGTATCACTTTCTCAAAAAATATGTTCAAATGTGTGTGAAATCTTATGGGACTTAACTGCTAAGGTCATCAGTCCCTAAGCTTACACACTACTTAACCTAAATTATCCTAAGGACAAACACACACACCCATGCCCGGGGGAGGACTCCAGCCTCCGCCGAGATCAGCCGCACAGTCCATGACTCCAGCACCTCAGACGGCTCGGCTAATCCCGCGCAGCTCGCAGGGATCGAATGAAAGGTAGAGCCACGGGTCGTAACACATCTGAAATGTAACGTCCACTGTTCAAGTGCCATCAGTGCGAACAAGAGGTGACCGAGACGTGTAACCACGCCGGGTGATACGCCAGTATGCCGATGACGAGTACACGCTTCCAATGTGCGTTCACCGCGATGTCGCCAAACACGGATGTGACCATCATGATGCTGTAAAATGACGTTTTGCCATTCGTGCACCCAGGTTCGTCGTTGAGTACACCATCGCAAGCGCTCCTGTCTGTGATGCAGCGTCAAGGGTAACCGCAGCCATGGTCTCCGAGCTGATAGTCCATGCTGCTGCAAACGTCGTCGAACTGTTCGTGCAGATGGTTGTTGTCTTGCAAACGTCCCCATCTGTTGACTCAGAGATCGAGACGTGGCTGCACGATCCGTTACAGCCATGCGGATAATATGCCTGTCATCTCGACTGCTAGTGATACGAGGCCGTTGGGATCCAGCACGGCGTCCGTATTACCCTCCTGAACCCACCGATTCCATATTGTGCTAACAGTCATTGGATCTCGACCAACGCGAGCAGCAATGTCGCGATACGATAAACCGCAATCGCGATAGGCTACAATCCGACCTTTATCAAAGTCGGAAACATGATGGTACGCATTTCTCCTCTTTACACGAGGCATCACAACAACGTTTCACCACGCAACGCCGGACAACTGCTGTTTGTGTATGAGAAATCGGTTGGAAACTTTCCTCATGTCAGCATACTGTAGGTGTCGCCACCGTCGTCAACCTTGTGTGAATGCTCTGAAAAGCTAATCATTTGCATATCACAGCATCTTCTTCCTGTCGGTTAAATTTCGCGTCTGTAGCACGTCATCTTCGTGGTGTAGCAATTTTAATGGCCAGTAGTGTATATTTAGAAGCTTTAGTGACTGCCCTTCCTACGGTAGCTCCCTCAGGTAACCGTGACATGACAGTTACTTCTCTTCTATAGCATCGCAAAAGATTTTGCAATTCCCATTCTTCTCTTAATTTATAACATCCTAATTTTATCTCGTCACGCCGCCTGCAGTATCGTCTTCATAACCCCTTTCTACATTTCTTATTCATGACTTCAGTTTTCATTGGGGAACTGTGCTTCTTATCCATAAATAAAGTGCTTCCCGCGAGTAATTTGAACATATGAACATCTTTCTCCTAATGTTAGCGTTCTAAACAAAAGAATTTAGCTACCATGTTATACCTCTTGCTGATCCCACGTCATAGGGCATATCTTTTTCATGTGTGCCCTATGCTGTTATAGTGTGTGTTTCAATAATTAGCCGAAACATCTTGAATGGCGTTGGTGAGAGACAACAAACAAGTAATAACGTATTTTGAATGTATACCACTAAGTTCAAATGCTGTCCACAATTTAGCCGTTGATGGATCAGATCTCATCAGCCATACTAGATACTGATTACAAGTGCTACAATCGTGAAAACTGGAGAAAAGAGCAACCTTCCACACTGATTAAAAGAATAGTTACATGTCGACATCTAGAACAGGAAGAAGACACTTCAATCTAGATACGTATCTGGTGATAGTGGGTCATTGTGTTTTGCCAGTCTTGGGACCGGTTCAATGCTATGCGGTACTATCTTCATGAGAATTCAGTTTTTTTTTTTATTTTGTTTGGCCAAAGTCTGTAGATAAGAAACTACCGTGATCTTTAATCTCTGATGGTGGATCATACCTAAACACGTCTGGTAGTATTAACTGAAAGAGCAGTCTGATTTCTCTTATCTAAGGAACTAGTTACGTGAGCCTGTGCGTCGGACGCGTCGTCATATCGCTGGTAACCTTGAAGTGGGAATATCTCCCACCGGATGCTGATTCTAAATCTATTAGCTGACAGGAAAATTACATTCATATGGTTCAAATGGCTCTGAGCACTATGGGACTTAACTTCTGAGGTCATCAATCCCCTAGAACTTAGAACTACTTAAACCTAACTAACCTAAGGACGTCACACACATCCATGCCCAAGGCAGGATTCGAACCTGCGACCGTAGCGGTAGCGCGGTTCCAGACTTGAAATGCCTAGATCCGCTCGGCCACTCCGGCAGACTACTTATATATTATCGTGCGTGTATCTGAGGCGAAAGCCAGATACCGGCGTTCTAAAGGTTGACATATTACGCTATCTTTTCACATTGGGAATGAAAACATTCGACTACACTCGCTGAAAAATGCCCCAGAGATTGTCTCTATATTCTATATTGTGGAAATCTTACGTAGCTTTCGTTATTGTGCTTGGCACCCACACATACTGCAGCTTTCTCAGCGCTACATTCGTATTTTGAACTTAAATCAGTTAGGCTTTATAAGGTGAGTAACCAGTTGGTGGCGAAATTTTCACAGTGAAAATTTGGGTATTAATGTGCTCGACTTTATTATTTATGAGTTCCAAATTACAGAAATCGCTATTTAATTCTGGTACTTGTCGAACAAATCTATAAATAACACAACAGTTTTCAGAATGACCCCTAAATGATTTCCTTATATTAATTTCCATTCATTTAGAAACTGGAATCGAATTCTTACAAGTTTTTTATCGGTGGTTTGCAGAAATGTGGTCATTTGGATCCACTTTTCCGCACATCCATACACACACTTGATATAAAGATGTTTGATCTGTGTCATAGTCCTTCACTTTTACAGTGTGTTGTTGTTGTGGTCTTCAGTCCTGAGACTGGTTTGATGCAGCTCTCCATGCTACTCTATCCTGTGCAAGCTTCTTCATCTCCCAGTATCTACTGCAACCTACATCCTTCTGAATCTGCTTAGTGTATTCATTTCTTGGTCTCCCTCTACGATTTTTACCCTCCACACTGCCCTCCAATGCTAAATTTGTGATCCCTTGATGCCTCAAAACATGTCCTACCAACCGATCCCTTCTTCTAGTCAAGTTGTGCCACAAACTTCCCTTCTCCCCAATCCTATTCAATACTTCCTCATTAGTTACGTGATCTACCCACCTTATCTTCAGCATTCTTCTGTAGCACCACATTTCGAAAGCTTCTATTCTCTTCTTGTCCAAACTAGTTATCGTCCATGTTTCACTTCCATACATGGCTACACTCCATACAAATACTTTCAGAAACGACTTCCTGACACTTAAATCTATACTCGATGTTAACAAATTCCTCTTCTTGAGAAACGCTTTCCTTGCCATTGCCAGTCTACATTTTATATCCTCTCTACTTCGACCATCATCGGTTATTTTACTCCCTAAATAGCAAAACTCCTTTACTAAATTTAAGTGTCTCATTTCCTAATCTAATTCCCTCAGCATCACCCGACTTAATTTGACTACATTCCATTATCCTCGTTTTGCTTTTGTTGATGTTCATCTTATATCCTCCTTTCAAGACACTGTCCATTCCGTTCAACTGCTCTTCCAAGTCCTTTGCTGTCTCTGACAGAATTACAATGTCATCGGCGAACCTCAAAGTTTTTACTTCTTCTCCATGAATTTTAATACCTACTCCGAATTTTTCTTTTGTTTCCTTTACTGCTTGCTCAATATACAGATTGAATAACATCGGGGAGAGGCTACAACCCTGTCTCACTCCTTTCCCAACCACTGCTTCTCTTTCATGCCCCTCGACTCTTATAACTGCCATCTGGTTTCTGTACAAACTGTAAATAGCCTTTCGCTCCCTGTATTTTACCCCTGCCACCTTCAGAATTTGAAAGAGAGTATTCCAGTTAACATTGTCAAAAGCTTTCTCTAAGTCTACAAATGCCAGAAACGTAGGTTTGCCTTTTCTTAATCTTTCTTCTAAGATAAGTCGTAAGGTCAGTATTGCCTCACGTGTTCCAACATTTCTACGGAATCCAAACTGATCTTCCCCGAGGTCAGCTTCTACCAGTTTTTCCATTCGTCTGTATAGAATTCGCGTTAGTATTTTGCAGCTGTGACTTATTAAACTGATAGTTCGGTAATTTTCACATCTGTCAACACCTGCTTTCTTTGGGATTGGAATTATTATATTTTTCTTGAAGTCTGAGGGTATTTCGCCTGTCTCATACATCGTGCTCACCAGATGGTAGAGTTTTGTCATGACTGGCTCTCCCGAGGCCATCAGTAGTTCAAATGGAATGTTGTCTACTCCTGGGGCCTTGTTTCGACTCAGGTCTTTCAGTGCTCTGTCAAACTCTTCACGCAGTATCTTATCTCCCATTTCGTCTTCATCTACATCCTCTTCCATTTCCATAATATTATCCTCAAGTACATCGCCCTTGTATAAACCCTCTATATACTCCTTCCACCTTTCTGCCTTCCCTTCTTTGCTTAGAACTGGGTTGCCATCTGAGCTCTTGATATTCATACAAGTGGTTCTCTTCTCTCCAAAGGTCTCTTTAATTTTCCTGTAAGCAGTATCTATCTTACCCCTAGCGAGACAAGCCTCTACATCCTTACATTTGTCCTCTAGCCATCCCTGCTTAGCCATTTTGCACTTCCTGTCGATATCATTTTTGAGACGTCTGTATTCCTTTTTGCCTGCTTCATTTACTGCATTTTCGTATTTTCTCCTTTCATCAATTAAATTCAATATTTCTTCTGTTACCCAAGGATTTCTATTAGCCCTCGTCTTTTTACCTACTTGATCCTCTGCTGCCTTCACTACTTCATCCCTCAGAGCTACCCATTCTTCTTCTACTGTATTTTTTCCCCCATTCCTGTCAATTGTTCCCTTATGCTCTCCCTGAAACTCTCTACAACCTCTGGTTCTTTCAGTTTATCCAGGTCCCATCTCCTTAAATTCCCACCTTTTTGCAGTTTCTTCAGTTTCAATCTGCAGTTCATAACCAATAGATTGTGGTCAGAATCCACATCTGCCCCTGGAAATGTCTTATAATTTAAAACCTGGTTCCTAAATCTCTGTCTTACCATTATACACTCCTGGAAATTGAAATAAGAACACCGTGAATTCATTGTCCCAGGAAAGGGAAACTTTATTGACACATTCCTGGGGTCAGATACATCACATGATCACACTGACAGAACCACAGTCACATACATACAGGCAACAGAGCATGCACAATGTCGGCACTAGTACAGTGTATATCCACCTTTCGCAGCAATGCAGGCTGCTATTCTCCCATGGAGACGATCGTAGAGATGCTGGATGTAGTCCTGTGGAACGGCTTGCCATGCCATTTCCACTTGGCGCCTCAGTTGGACCAGCGTTCGTGCTGGACGTGCAGACCGCGTGAGACGACGCTTCATCCAGTCCCAAACATGCTCAATGGGGGACAGATCCGGAGATCTTGCTGGCCAGGGTAGTTGACTTACACCTTCTAGAGCACGTTGGGTGGCACGGGATACATGCGGACGTGCATTGTCCTGTTGGAACAGCAAGTTCCCTTGCCGGTCTAGGAATGGTAGAACGATGGGTTCGATGACGGTTTGGATGTACCGTGCACTATTCAGTGTCCCCTCGACGATCACCAGTGGTGTACGGCCAGTGTAGGAGATCGCTCCCCACACCATGATGCCGGGTGTTGGCCCTGTGTGCCTCGGTCGTATGCAGTCCTGATTGTGGCGCTCACCTGCACGGCGCCAAACACGCATACGACCATCATTGGCACCAAGGCAGAAGCGACTCTCATCGCTGAAGACGACACGTCTCCATTCATCCCTCCATTCACGCCTGTCGCGACACCACTGGAGGCGGGCTGCACGATGTTGGGGCGTGAGCGGAAGACGGCCTAACGGTGTGCGGGACCGTAGCCCAGCTTCATGGAGACGGTTGCGAATGGTCCTCGCCGATACCCCAGGAGCAACAGTGTCCCTAATTTGCTGGGAAGTGGCGGTGCGGTCCCCTACGGCACTGCGTAGGATCCTACGGTCTTGGCGTGCATCCGTGCGTCGCTGCGGTCCGGTCCCAGGTCGACGGGCACGTGCACCTTCCGCCAACCACTGGCGACAACATCGATGTACTGTGGAGACCTCACGCCCCACGTGTTGAGCAATTCGGCGGTACGTCCACCCGGCCTCCTGCATACCCACTATACGCCCTCGCTCAAAGTCCGTCAACTGCACATACGGTTCACGTCCACGCTGTCGCGGCATGCTACCAATGTTAAAGACTGCGATGGAGCTCCGTATGCCACGGCAAACTGGCTGACACTGTCGGCGGCGGTGCACAAATGCTGCGCAGCTAGCGCCATTCGACGGCCAACACCGCGGTTCCTGGTGTGTCCGCTGTGCCGTGCGTGTGATCATTGCTTGTACAGCCCTCTCGCAGTGTCCGGAGCAAGTATGGTGGTTCTGACACACCGGTGTCAATGTGTTTTTTTTTTCCATTTCCAGGAGTGTATAATCTATCTGATACCTACTAGTATCTCCAGGATTCTTCCAGGTATACAACCTTCTTTTATGATTCTTGAACCAAGTGTTGGCTATGATTAAGTTATGCTCTGTGCAAAATTCTACAAGGCGGCTTCCTCTTTCATTCCTTCCCCCCAATCCATATTCACCTACTATGTTTCCTTCTCTCCCTTTTCCTACTGACGAATTCCAGTCACCCATAACTATTAAATTTTCGTCTCCTTTCACTACCTGAATAATTTCTTTTATCTCGTCATACATTTCATCTATTTCTTCATCATCTGCAGAGGTAGTTGGCATATAAACTTGTACTACTGTAGTAGGCATGGGCTTTGTGTCTATCTTGGCCACAATAATGCGTTCACTATGCTGTTTGTAGTAGCTAACCCGCACTCCTATTTTTTTATTCATTATTAAACCTACTCCTGCATTACCCCTATTTGATTTTGTATTTATAACCCTGTAATCACCTGACCAGAAGTCTTGTTCCTCCTGCCACCGAACTTCACTAATTCCCACTATATCTAACTTTAACCTATCCATTTCCCTTTTTAAATTTTCTAACCTACCTGCCCGATTAAGGGATCTGACATTCCACGCTCCGATCCGTAGAACGCCAGTTTTCTTTCTCCTGATAACGACGTCCTCCTGAGCAGTCCCCGCCCGGAGATCCGAATGGGGGACTATTTTACCTCCGGAATATTTTACCCAAGAGGACGCCATCATCATTTAATCATACAGTAGAGCTGCATGTCCTCGGGAAAAATTACGGCTGTAGATTCCCCTTGCTTTCAGCCGTTTTACAGTGTAGCATCTATAAATTGATACATTTTCGTCAGTTTATAGATATATCATTGTATACATTGTATACCCCTGTATTTTTCTTGTAATATCACTTTATCACAGAAACGCTTTCACGTGTGAATAGTTGGAGGAACAAAACAAGCTTAGCGTTTCCGTCTAGTTCAAAATGGTTCAAATGGCTCTGAGCACTATGGGACTTAACATCTGAGGTCATCAGTCACCTAGACTTAGAACTACTTAAACCTAACTAATCCCATCACACACATCCAAGTCCGAGGCAGGATTCGAACCTGCGACCGCAGCAGCAGCGCGGTTCCGGGATGAAGCTCCTAGAACCGCTCGGCTGCAACGGTCGGCTTTTTCGGTCTAGTCGACATAATGGTCATTAGGGGCATCACAGTACTTTAACTGAGCATAAGAAATCGGCTGTGGTCACATTCAAGTAACCGTATAGAAATTGATTTACGGTAACTTAGATCAGAATGTTCTAACTGATATTTCAACCGCGCTCCTCACAACTTTCGGAGATAGCAAGCGGTGTTTTCTGCTGAATATTAATATATAAGTAAACAATAGTTGCTGCGCCACATTACCGTGAGACACGCCCGAAGCCATTCCTGACACCGCAGACTTTGTGTGGTGACGAGATGCTCTGTACTTCTCCAGCTGCGTAGCCTACTCACAGACTGACGCGTGTCGCGTAGCAACGCATTTGTTTACCAGAAATGTGTTATTTACTATAGATGCCTCGAGCTTTTTCTCTATGACCGCTGTATAAGCTTATCCATACTACTACACAGAGACAGTCGTTGTTTAACGTTGTTACCAAAAATCTCGAAAAGCACTTGGCCGATTTATTAGAAATTTTTACACGCTGCTCTGATGAACATTCGGACGGATGTATGCTATTTATTTTAATATATATAATGTACAAATGTATACGTAATATGTGTGTGTTTGGGGGGGGGGGGGAGTTGTTAGCAAAAATCTGGAAAACCTCTTGAGCGATTTCCTTCGGATTTTTATACGGTACTCTAACGAAACTTTGGATGGACATAGGCTACATATATTTTATATACATTATACGTAATTATATATGTAACGCACAAAAGGGAAACGTAATTACCAAAAACTCGAAAAATTCTTGACCAGTTTACTTCAGATTTTTACACGGTATTCTAATGAACATTCTGACGGACATAGCCTAGGAAACATTGTTAGCAAAACTCTCGAAATGTTTTTAACCGATGTTTCTCAATTTTTTATGCGGCTCTCTAATAAACATGCAGACGAACATTGGCTACATATTTTTTTAAAAAACAATATACGGGCTTTCTATTGAAACGGTGAAACGGACTACGTGGAGGAAAATGCTACGCTGTGCTCTGCTGTGAGAAAGTGTGGTTTTGTTTTCTGTCTCGCAGTCCGTTTCCACAGAAAATTGGAAAATTGTATTTATTACTTATCGGCTTACGATTAGAATACTATTACTGAATCTGAATTTGTGACAACAATAAATGAAGTTCTAGGAGAGAGATAGGTGGGAAAAGGAGATCGAGAGAGGAGAGAGAGTGGAAATGGACAAAGAGAGGGGGAAGGAGGAGAGAGGTGGGAGAAGGAGATGGAGAGAGAAGGGGGGGGAGAGAGAAGGGAGGGAGGAGGCGGGCAAAAAGAGGGGCAGAGGGCGGTGTACAGAGAGAGGGAGGAGAGCGATTTTGGGACGTACTACGTGTAGAATTATGAAACTGGAATTTCCCTATAGGTTGTGCTAGCCGTCAGTATAGGGCCCGTGAGACCGCGTCTGCAGCGCCATCTGCTCCCTGTAACGGCTGACGACGAATGTCAGCACACAGTAACCCAAGTTCCATACATCGGTATCTGTTTCACACCCGTAAACATGTCGAGTTTTGTGCCTACAAACTACGAATTGCGGACAGCATTGGTTTTCTGTTATCATTTGAAGAAAATTGCTGCAGCATCGCATCGAATGCTTGTCGAAGCTTTCGGCTAACATGCTCTTGGGAAAACACAATGATTCGAGTGGTTCAAAAAATTCAAAATCGGTGATTTTGACGTGAGAAACGGCGAGCGCGGGAAACCACCGAAAAATTTCGAAGACAACGAATTGCAGGCCTTATTGCATGAAGACGATACTCAGACTCAACAGGAACTCGCGGAAGAATTGGATTTGACGCAGAAAGCCGTTTCTCCTGGGTTGAAAGCTATGGGAAGGGTGCAGGAAGTGGGAAAATGTGTTCCGCATGAACTGAACGAAAGACAACAACCAAATCGAAAGACCACTTGTGAAATGCTGCTCTCCAGATACAAAAGAAAGTCGTTTCTCCGTATAATCCACTGCAAGACAAAATCGCTTTGGAAAGAAGACGACGCTCTGTGTTTGGTGGACTCAGAAGGATGCCATCTGTTATGAGCTGCTAAAACCTGGTGAAACCGTTAACACTGATCGCTACCAACAGCAAGTGATCAATTTAAATTGAGCATTACGTAAAAGCGACCGAAATATGGAAAAGGGCAACGCTAAGTCATATTGTTCCATGATAACTTCCATCACACACGTCAAAACGAGTCAGAGAAACGATCGAACCGTTTAGTTGGGAAATAATGCTAGGGCATGCGGCTTATTCTCCAGACTTGGCTCCGTCCGATTATTATCTACGAGTATTTGCATCACTGCTGGGACACGCTCTCGCTGAAAAACGCTTCAATTCGTATGAAAATGTACGAAACTGGCTCCTGGCTGATTCGATTCAGAAGAAGTTTATAGCAATGAAGATTATTTAGAATAAAATATTGTTTATCGGTTTCAAACAACGGTCGTGTAATTATTGCAACCGAATTCCAGTTTCATACTTCTACACCTGGATGTTGTGGATGTGATGTTACGTAAAAGCCTACACTCGGCCATCAATGTAGAAAAGTTTCTGGAATAAGGAAGGAGCAGCAACTGAACACGAATCGTTAAAATAAATGAAGTCGCAAGATCTGAATAGCTGGTTTTCTATAATCATTTGTAGGTAAGACAAAAGGACGTATCGATTTTCAGGGAGACTCCTGAGAAACTAACTGGAAAGACACTTGTGCGATATATGCTTTGGTTTTGGTCGAAAGGTTTGGTTTCTAACAGTTGAGATCAAACGAGAATGCCGATTTGTATAGATAAATTTGTAACCGTCCAGTTGAGGCAGCAGCAAGTGGGTTAGAAAATTGCTCAGAGAAATAACAAATGGTACCGTTGGAAAAGATTCGACTTTTGACAAGATTAAAGAACCACAATTCTTATGAACCACAAAATGATTCTCCTGCTTTCGATGTATATTTCACGTTAAGAACGTTGCAACAAGTTAAGAGCAACAAGCGATAGTACCAACGTACGCCATCCGTGATCCATAAAGGAAGTGACAGTTATTAGTAAAAAGTAGTCTATCTTGAGGGATATATTTATACAGGTAATGCGAAATGGTTTAAGTAATACAACTTCCTCTAATACTCCACTCTTGTGAAACAATTGTGTTGTCGTCTAAAACTATGCAGTTTGCGTCGTCAGCGTCGCAGGCAGGGGGAAATGAGGAAACAACCTTGACGGAAAGTTCGTGACTGAAGTACTAAAGGAGTCTAATGTCCGAAGCAGGTAACACCTACGCACAGTAGCGTTGCTGAGGAAGACGGCGATTGCCTGCGGTCTCACCGCGTCTATGCGACGTGGCTCAGCGAAGCCTGCTTTCTGGCATCGTGGCTTTTCCGATGACTAGCGCTTCAGGGTGGGTCTTGCGAGATGCATGGAACTGTATCAGAATGTTTATAAATGGCGAAGACTAGCAGAGGGCTCACCAGGCAAGGGAGACTTTTAGCCATTTCGCTGTATCCACCTACCCAATTACACTACTGGCCATTAAAATTGCTACACCATGAAGATGAGGTGCTACAAACGCGAAATTTAACCGACAGGAAGAAGATGCTGTGATATGCAAATGATTAGCTTTTCACAGCATTCACACAAGGTTGGCGCCGGTGGCGACACCTACACCTGGTGAAACGTTGTTGTGATGCCTCGTGTAAGGAGGAGAAATGCGTACCATTACATTTCCGACTTTGATAAAGGACGGATTGTAACTTATCGCGATTGCGGTTTGTCGTATCGCGACATTGCTGCTCGCGTTGGTCGAGATCTAATGACTGTTAGCACAATATGGAATCGGTGTGTTCAGGAGGGTAATACGGAACGCCGTGCTGGATCCCAACGGCCTCGTATCACTAGCAGTCGAGATGACAGGCATCTTATCTGCATGGCTGTAACGGATCGGGCAGCCACGTCTCTATCCCTGAGTCAACAGATGGGGACGTTTGCAAGACAACAACCATCTGCATGAACAGTTCGACGGCGTTTGCAGCAGCATGAACTATCAGCTCGGAGACCATGGCTGCGGTTACCCTTGACGTTGCATCACAGACAGGAGCACCTGCGACGGTGTACTCAACGACGAACCTGGCTGCACAAATGGCAAAACGTCATTTTTTCGGATGAATCCAGGTTCTGTTTACAGCATCATGATGGTCGCATCCGTGTTTGGCGACATCGCGGTGAACGCACATTGGAAGCGTGTATTCGTTATCGCCATACTGGCGTATCACGCGGCGTGATGGTATGGGGTGCCATTGGTTACACGTCTCGGGCACCTCTTGTTCGCATTGACGGCACTTTGAACAATGGACATTACATTTCAGATGAGTTGCCGCGCGGGATTAGCCGAGCGGACTCAGGCGCTGCAGTCATGGACTGTGCAGCTGGTCCCGGCGGAGTTTCGAGTCCTCCCTCGGGCATAAGTGTGTGTGTTTGCACTTAGGATAATTTAGGTTAAATAGTGTGTAAGCTTAGGGACTGATGATCTTAGTAGTTAACTCCCATAAGATTAAAAAAAAAAGCACACGTATGGTGAAAGTAAGTGTTCGCTGTCGTACAAAACTAAGACAAGAACGTTGTGGAGCAGCAGAAAAGAAAATTCTGCTTGTATACATCTTAACCTGCATGATACCTTCTACATTCTGTTTGTTCACATCTACGTCTACGTGGTTACACTGCAGTTCACAATTAAATGCCTGGCATAGGGTTCATCAAATCAACTTCATGTTCTCTGTCGTTCCAGTTTCGAACAGCGCGCGGGAAAGACGAAAACTCAAATCTCTTCGTGTAAACCCTGATTTCTCTTATTTTATTATGATGATCATTCCTCCCTACATAGGTGGCCGTCAACAAAATAGTTTCACACTCTGAGGACCAAGTTGGTGATTGAATTTTGACGAGAAGACCCTACTGCAACGGAAAATGCCTTGTTTTAATTACTGCAGCCCCGATTCATGTAACATGTACGTGGCACTCTCTCCTCTGTTTCGCGATAATGTAAAACAGGCTGCCCTCTCTGATCTTTTTCGATGTGGGTCCGACACTGCACATTAATACTCCAGAAGAGGACATACAAGTGTAGTGTAAGTAATTTCTTTATTAGACATGATGCAATTTCTAAGTGTGCTGCCAACAAATTGCAGTCCTTGGTTTGCCTTCCCCACAACATTACCTAAGTGATCGTTCCAATTCACAGTCTGTTAAGTAAGAGAGTAGTCGGGATTACACATAGATGCAAATTAAATCGACTTAGTTCTTTCACAACTCAACATAGGGAACCAATGTTCTTCATTCAGTGTTGATAAAGCGTTAGTTTTTTTTATTATTCTTGACTGATATACACAAGGAGAGACATGACTGCAGCTTAGTGTCGCGTTTATCAAAGATATTTGATGCCGACTGCCAAACGTTGGTTCATCGACAAAAATGAAGATTGGATACCGCAGGACGGCAATGATTCGAAGCCCTGCAGTTAGCATTGCAGCGACTGGAAAAAGGAGAAAGGTGTGCAGATATTAGATTGGTTTTCACAGTCACCTAACGCTAACCCTATTGAAAATATGTGATATTACATAAAAAAGAAGTTGTAAGGAAAAAGGTCCTCACTTTGAAACAGATGTCAACACAAATTCGACCCATTTGGAAGTCTCGTCCACTTGAATACACGGAAAACTTGGTTTTAAGCATGTCTCAGAGATACCAAGCAACTTTCGACGCTGCGGGTGACTGTATGTATTATTAATTGTAACTTCATTTTTCTTTTGTTCATATATGATGTACGTATATGTTCTAGTTTGCTGTCAAATACATTTTTGTACAAATTAATTGTAATCCCTAAGCATTTAGTTGAATTTATAGCCAACATGTCAAGAACGATTCAAACCATCAATTCCATAAGACTTTTTCTAAGAGTGGAACATGGTCTACATAGTCAGAAGCTTTGGTAAGATCACAAAAAATACCAAATGGTGATATTTTGTTATTTAGGACTTGTACTATTTGATGAGTGAATCTATAAAAACATTCTCAGTCGAGCAACCCTTTTTGGGACCAAGCTGTGATATATAAAGTAAATTGTTTCTAATTAAATGTGATACTACTCTTGAGAACATTACATTCAGAATATTTTGGGAAAAGATGTGAGTATTTAAACCTTTCTTGTCGTTTTCTTATAAAGATGTTTAACGACTGCATGCTTTAATGTATCCGGAAATTTCCTTGTGCCAGTGATACACTAGACGTATCACTAACGACCTTACTTATTAAATTTGAACAAGAGATCTCAAGAATTCCTAGCCTTCATCCGCCATTCCAGGACTTACTGTCCTAACGCCAGATCCGCCGATGGAGATTTCCTACGTCATTGACTACAAGTCGTTCATCAGCACGTAGGTTCAAATGGCTCTGAGCACTATGGGACTCAACTGCTGTGGTCATAAGTCCCCTAGAACTTAGAACTACTTAAACCTAACTAACCTAAGGACAGCACACAACACCCAGCCATCACGAGGCAGAGAAAATCCCTGACCCCGCCGGGAATCGAACCCGGGAATCAGCACGTAGGGTAAGTTTCCCACACCTAGGACAAGAGAGTGCTTAACCATTAGGAGCTCATCTGTCTCCCTGCAGAGTCGTTGCCATCGTAGCGGAGGACTCTTTATCCCGGGAGTCATTCGGTCGCCAGAGCCTCGTCAGTCTAGCACAGGGTGCACTGTTGGAGGTTAGGTCGACATTTGGATACTTAGCTACCCTTTAAATTCACGTCAAATAACTATGTGACGCTACTTTTTCTGCTTTCATATGTCAGAGAGTGATCTTCCTCCACACACTCCATTCATCTTTCTCTTAACTTACACTACTGGCCATTAAAATTGCTACCCCAAGGAGAAATGCAGATAATAAACGGGCATTCATTGGACAAATATATTATACTAGAACTGACATGTGGTTACATTTACACGCAATTTGGGTGCATAGATCATGAGAAATCGGTACCCAGAAGAACCACCTCTGGCCGTAATATCGGCCTTGATACGCCTGGGCATTGAGTCAAACTGAGCTTGGATATCGTGTACAGGTACAGCTGCCCATGAAGCTTCAACAGGATACCACAGTTCATCAAGGGTAGTGACTGGCGTATTGTCACGAGCCAGTTGCTCGGTCACCATTGAACAGACGTTGTCAGTTGGTGGGAAATCTGGAGAACGTGCTGGGTCGAGAAAGGCCCGTACAGGACCTGAAACATGTGGTCGCGCATTATCTTGCTGAAATGTAGGGTTTGGTTCAAATGGTTCAAATGGCGCTGAGCACTATGCGACTTAACTTCTGAGGTCATCAGTCGCCTAGAACTTAGAACTAATTAAACCTAACTAACCTAAGGGCATCACACACATCCATGCCCGAGGCAGGATTCGAACCTGCGACCGTAGCGGTCGCTCGGTTCCAGACTGCAGCGCCTAGAGCCGCACGGCCACTCCGGCCGCCTAATGTAGGGTTTCGCAGGGATCGAATGAAGGGTAGAGCCACGGGTCGTAACACATCTGAAATGTAACGTCCACTGTTCAAAGTGTCGTCAATGCGAGCAAGAGGTGCCCGAGACGTGTAACCAATGGCACCCCATACCATCATGCCGGGCGATACGCCAGTATGGCGATGACGAATACACGCTTCCAATGTGCGTTCATCGCCATGTCGCCAAACACGGATACGACCATCATGATGCTGTAAACAGAACCTCTATTCATCCGAAAAAATGACGTTTTGCCATTCGTGCACCCAGGTTCGTCGTTGAGTACACCATCGCAAGCGCTCCTGTCTGTGATGCAGCGTCAAGGGTAACCGCAGCCATGATCTCCGAGCTGATAGTCCATGCTGCTGCAAACGTCGTCGAACTGTTCGTGCAGATGGTTGTTGTCTTGGAAACGTCCCCATCTGTTGACTCAGGAATAGAGACGTGGCTGCACGACCCGTTACAGCCATGCGGATAAGATGCCTGTCATCTCGACCCGTTACAGCCATGCGGATAAGATGCCTGTCATCTCGACTGCCAGTGATACGAGGCCGTTGGGATACAGCACGGCGTTCCGTATTACGCTCCTGAACCCAGCGATTCCATATTTGCTAACAGTCATTGGATCTTGATCAACGCGAGCAGCAATGTCGTGATACGATACACCGCAATCGCAATAGTCTACAATCCGACCTTTATCAAAGTCGGAAACGTGATGGTATGCATTTCTCCTCCTTACACGAGGCATCACAACAACGTTTCACCAGGCAACGCCGTTCAACTGCTGTTTGTATATGTGAAATCGGTTGGAAACTTTCGTCGTGTCAGCACGTTGTAGGTGTCGCCACCGGCGCCAATCTTGTGTGAATGCTCTGAAAAGCTAATCATTTGCATATCACAGTATCTTCTTCTTGTCGGTTATATTTCGCGTCCGTAGCATGTCATCTTCGTGGTGTAGCAATTTTAATGGCCAGTAGTGTAATAGAAACTCTCGATTTTCGGGCGAAATGAATTCACCGACAGGTTGTGACATTTCTACATGAGTCACTCGCACAGTCTTCCGGCGTATTCATTTCACTGGAAAATGATTAGATTAGGTCTTATCGAACTGACCCACCTTTTCCATGAATGAAAATGGCTGGAATCTTGAGAGCCTTATCTTGGTTGATCTAGCCGGGAAAGCACACGGCACCATTTCCTCCTGTTTGTTTTACTGGCTTTTAATGATGGAGGCAGCTCTTCACAAAGCGTACGTCTCCTGCCTCAAGTATTTCAGTAGCGGTTACAGAAATGAACATCTGCACCACTCTCGGGATTCTAGTGCATCAGATATTTTAAAACATGCAGGAACTTTCACAGAACATTTTAATGTCGTCGACGATATGGCCGGGCCACCGTCACGCAGTTCACAAACAACTGAATTTCAGACAGATGTTGTGTCGCGAAAACAGATATCCTGTCGGCATGGCCAAACGAACAGTTCGAAGTGGTTGCAAGTCATCATGCTTTTTAGTTGACGACCGGGAGACCGTCGAGTACAACATATTTCATCGGATTCCACTAGATGGCTGATTACATTAGACGGTAATTTTCTATTATGTTTACTGTCTGCAGCTTGATTACGCTGAGGTAACAAAAGTCATGGGAGAGCGATCTGAACATACAGAGATGGCGGTAGTATCGCGAACACAATCTACGACAGCGCAGCGCATTGGCGGAGTTGCTATTTGTGCTCATATCATTCACGTGGAAAGGTTTCCGAGAACTAACGGAATATTCCGTAAATATACAAAGATATCACTCATTTCCTATTGAGCAAGGATGTAAACAGAGTAAAGATGATATGTGGGACGAGCGAAATGCATCATCTTAATAAAAGAAAAATGTTTGCTCTCTAAGAGTGAACTTATTATTGAAGGGCTATAGTTCGAGTGGTTTTCACCACTTTTTAGATGTAACTACGAGCGAAAAGGTTGACGAAATTGTTTGAAGCCAATTGACTGTTTAACAGGAATTAGACATATATGTACACACATATATATATGCAGACATTTAATTAGTATTTCAGTTTATAAGTTAGCTGAGGGAAACAGCAAATTAAAAAAGGGAGTGGGATGAGAGCAACATATTTGTTCAGCGTTTGTTACTTATATGATAAATAGTTTTTATTTCTTGTGCAGAGTTCTGAGTGTTAGAGGTACAAGTTGTGTTTAATTTCTGTGAACAGCCCAAGGAAATTATTTAGAAGCTGTTTATTGGCTAGCTTCAACTGGTCATTTAGAAGGTATTGGGGTGAACTGAGGGTGTGAATACATATTTCTAATTATTATAAGAGGTCCATTCTCTTGTTAGTGGCATGTAAAATCTGTAAGTTGTCGTTGATATTATAAACAGAATGTTCATATCGATTCGTGTGAGTGGCTATTGCAAATTTATTTATGCCTTTTAGTCTAAAGGCCACGTGTTCGCAGTATCTTAAAGTGAAGCTTCTGCCCGTCTGTGCAAGATTTGTATTTCATGTTACAGTCTTCTGAAGGCGTTAATCGCCACTTGTTGTTAACTGTCGTTTAATTATAACAAATCCTACCAAGTACGACGCATTTTGGTGCATCTTCAATATGCGGTTGCCTTAAATCAATAAACTTTCATAACGCGCTAGTTACACACGAAAATAACTACATACGAAAATTGCTTAACCATCAGTATGGCGTTTCCTGCATTTTCTTGCAACAAATCGTACCAACAACGACGCTTCTTCTAGAGCTTCTCAGTGAGCTGGTGCTTAGAAACAGCGTCGGCTCATAGGGTCTAAGTTGTGATACAAAACACACCAAATATGGGATTCAGTTGAAAACGACAAATACCACATGCCGTCTCGCAAGTTATGCTCGGGACATAGGGAGCATTCTTGTCTTTTATTGGTTCACACATCCGTAGCTCGCTGCCGAAATATCGCAGAACTTAAAAAATATTGTTGGTTGTGACTTCTTTTATTATTCCAAAATTTGAGCACTGATATTGTATCGTTTATTGTTTTGTGCGCAGAGTATGGTTTTACTTTGCTGATGAGATGGCGAGAAAATGCTAATGATATTTTATTTGTCTATGAAAAGCAGAATGGTAAATAAAGAAAAATTGAAACAAACAGTGGACAAGCAGGTGGTGCAAATTACTTGCCGTATTTACTGTAACATCATCATAGTTCCAAAGGCGTTGTTTTTTCGTGACACTTCGGCGCGTAAGTAACTGAGATTTGACAAGATAAATAAGTGCAGTAGAAAACGTAAGAAAAATATTGTTAGCTGTAACTTCTTATCCGGTTAGCGAAAAAATGTAAATAAAGTGAAATCTGTGCTATGGTACCATGGCGAAAAAGCACAATACCATTGCTCTTCACATTTTTAAGCCAACTTCAGTTCCTGGTATATAATTGTTTGGATGTCTGTAAAAGGAATATACAAAGTTTCACAGTACTTCTGAAGGTGATCTGTCTGTAGCAGTGAAGTAGTAACACTGAAAATACGCCAAGCACTATGCGGGTTAAAAAGAGCAGTCCCAAAATCACGTGACCTGAACTGCAGCAGATGTGGACAGAATTCTCCTCAGATATTTATGCTCTATGGAGGCAATGCCCCATCTTTGTGAAATAGCAGGAAGTGACGTCATGAAACTCGTACAGCTCCACGTTAACGTTAACTAACACGACCCGTGTGGGGACGGCTTAAACGCAGAAGGCACCGAGCGCACCACGGCCTGAATCACAAGGCCGCCGAGACTGCAGCTTAATTGCATCACCTCTCGCTGCCGGCGTACTGCCGCCGCCGCATGTTTACGACTGGCTCTCCATTCAAGAACGCGTAGGAGACGACGCGCGGTTGGCATTTAGCGTCGCCTCGACGCCGCTGTATTTCTAGACCGACTATTTCTGGTGGAACCTGTAAAAAAAAAAAAAAAAGGGCGGCGGGGTATCATTTGGCCGTTGCTCCCTTCTCCAGGTCGCATCCACATCCGTGCGGGTGACATAAGTGGTGACGTCACGGTCGAGATTAAGAGAACTGTAAGCAGTCCACCGAAATACTTATAGGGCAACACTTGTACCTTCTTTTCTTCTGAAACCAGACAAGTTTCTGACATATTTTACGCCTACGACCATCCTAACTCTGCGTTTCTCAGTGGTTTCTTCGGGGAAGGTCGGAACAAAAGGCCGTTCTTCCTTCTTGAACGTAGAGTAGCGTAGAGCTGAAATAATTTCAAAATAAGCTTTACAGTTTCTTAAAGTATATTTTCATTTCACTCGCCTCGGTAAGAATTACGAGATTTACTAGTTCTGTCCCACAATTTTAGTTACAGGCAAATTGCTTTGGCGTAGACAAGGGGAATCGATACGATTAGGGTTCCTTGTCTGATAGTGTTTTCTCTAGTTTGGTGCGCAAATTGACGAAATTGTATTGTGCAGAATGTGATTAAACATTGTTAAGTAATAATGAATTTCAGCGGACTGTTAAATATCTTATAAGATTGCCTATGACTTGGTATCTCATAGACCAAGATAAATTTCTTTCAAACGCACCAATGTGTAGGAAAAAAGAAATGTGACACAGGCCTCCAAAACGAAATAGCTGTCTTCCTTATACTTACATTGCCAAGACGAGAAACTTTAAACAACGCTGAAGTTACTGGATTTTAGTGTATAACAAGACCAAGATCAGCAAAAGTATGTGACGGTGAACATGAAGCATTACACAACTTTCACCGAAATATTTTCAAGTGTGAATATTTTTAAGTATGATTATAAAATCCATACAGAAGGGTTTATCGTTAATATAACGTACAATACACGTGACTCAATTAAATTAAAATGTTTATTTACTTTGATATATGTTGCTTTACACATTGAGATCTATATTACGGTAGTCGTCGTTCAGATGTTGTCATGCCGATGTAATATGTAAGAGAAAATAAATTTCCCTCATGAGCTAATCGCGTCACGTTCATCTCATTTCTAAAGTCAGTGTGTAGCACAACACCTGTGATTATTACAGGTTAATCAGAAAAAGCAATGAAATACCTCACAAAATTTCTATTCCCCAGAATATGGAAATTACGTTAAAAAACATTAATCAGTAGAATGGGAATATATGCTGCCTTGGCAGAAGAGATTACATGAACAGCCTTATAATGAGATGAAGTTCTGCATTAATACACTAAGATAGTCCAAAGTCAAGTTTCCCAAGAATAATGAACAGAAAGAAGACGCTACTTGCCCGGGATAATTCATTAGAACAGATACAGCAATTATTGAGACACATTTCAAAACATTCACCGAAATTGGGACATGTGTATACTGTGGGGTCATCTTTTGCGGTCGTCTGTCCTAAAGCCTACCTCCTTGAATTGGAAACAATAACCACGCCTTCAGTGTGAATATGCTGAATCTCTCCTTCTTCTTCAGGTGTAAGAAGAGAATGAACTCTCGGCAGGGACGATCTGACAGAGACAATGCGACGGTACCTCACGGTTACTGCTGAGTAGTTGTTCTTCTAAACAGCATCCCGTACCAGCAAACCCGTTATGTGTTTATCTGCAGTTACTCGTACTTCAGGTACTGGGGTTATGCACGGTTCCGTTTAAAAAGAATACGTCGATGTAGTCACAGGGTCGAACCGCGCACGCCTGCTTTCTTGCGCTGCAGCTAATTCGCTGCAAGTAATAACCTGTAGCTGTGATTCTGCATTCAGATAGTCTATGCATTGGCTAGAATTGCGAGTTAATAAAAGAAACAGAAATATAAAATAAAAGATAAGCGAATAATATAATAAAAAGGGTTCTATTCTAACGTCTGTAATTGATGAAGACGACAGAGAACTATACTGAATAATGTTTCTTCCAAAAAGGACATCTCAGATACACGAAAAGCGGTCCTACGTTATACGTTAAAATACAGACAGAAAATATTGTTATCAGGTGGAGTAAAGTTACCTTGAGAATGGTAGTAAAATACCCAAACTAAATAGTCATCAAAGACTCGCGGAAACTAAGTCAATTTCGTGATCACAACACACAATAGGTTCACCAGCTAAAAATAGTTCAGAGTTCAACATGACGATTCACAAATATACACATGCAATAAAAAGAATAGTAACTCATACTCTGTCTGTCCTCAGTTATTTAATACAAACGGAAAAAATGAGAGTCCTGCTCTGGAGCACATTCAGACCTCTCGAAATATAAAGTCCCTTCAAAAGTATTGTAGCAGCCATTCACGATACAGAATCACGAGCGTTACCACTGACAGCATTGACAGGTCTGCCTTCCAGCACTCGACATGAAATGTCCCAAATCGCTGCCTTGGGCTCTCCACTCGAAAAGTCCCAGCCTCCACTTGACTCCTGTAGTGTTCAGCTACTGTCTGCTTTTCCACTGGCTGAAGGCCACCCCACTAAAAGTACATCGTTCTTAGCTCTACGGACACTATTTGATTCATCTTGACCACTTTTCTGCATTAAACTAACATATTACAACAATATTTAAATAAAGAAATGTTACAAACATTCTGTCTCACTCAAATAATTTACAATAATCATAAATAACAGTTTGTCCATAAATAAATAAGCTAGTATTCTTGTGCAGGTGCACCTGCTTAGCATTTTTGCTTGAGGAAGTAAATATTCCTGAATTACAATCAAGAACAACTGCCAAGATGAGAAACATAGAAGTATATATCCTCGGTGTAACAAAGCAGCTTAAATCGCATAATAAAGGCAAGGCCTCCGGTCCAGATTGTATACCGGTCAGGTTCATCTCAGAGTATGCTGATAAAATAGCTCCATATTTAGCAATTATATACAACGACTCGCTCACAGAAAGATCCGTACCTAAAGACTGGAAAATTGCTCAGGTCACACCAATACCCAAAAGGGGAAGTAGGAGTAATCCGCTGAATTAGAGGCCTGTATCACTAACGTCGATTTGCAGTAGGGTTTTAGAACATATACTTTATTCGAACATTATGAAGCACCTCGAAGAAAACGATTTATTGACATATAGTCAGCACGGATTCAGAAAATATCGTTCTTGTGAAACACAACTAGCTATTTACACTCATGAAGTAATAAGTGCTATCGACAGGGGATGTCAAATTGATTCCATATTTTTAGATTTCCAGAAGACTTTCAACACCGCTCCTCAAAAGCGTCTTATAACCAAACTGCGTGCCTACGGATTACCGCCTCAATTGTGCGATTGGATTCGTGATTTCCTGTCAGAAAGGTCACAGTTCGTAGTAATAGACGGAAAGTCATCTAGTAAAACAGAAGTAATAGCCGGCGTTGCCCAAGGAAGTGTTATAGGCCCTGTATCGTTCCTGATCTATATTAAAGACATAGGAGACAATCTGAGTAGCCGTCTTAAGTTTGCAGATGATGCTGTCATTTACCGTCTTGTAAAGTCATCAGATGATCGAAACGACTCGCAAAATGATTTAGATAAGATATCTGTATGGTGCGAAAAGCGGCGATTGACCCTGAATAGAGAAAAGTGCGAAGTTATTCACATGAGCACTAAAAGAAATCAGCTAAATTTCGATAACGCGATAAGTCACACAAATCTGAGGATTTTAAATTCAACTAAATACTTAGGGATTACAATTGCAAATAACCTACATTGGACCGATCACATACACTCCTGGAAATGGAAAAAAGAACACATTGACACCGGTGTGTCAGACCCACCATACTTGCTCCGGACACTGCGAGAGGGCTGTACAAACAATGATCACACGCACGGCACAGCGGACACACCAGGAACCGCGGTGTTGGCCGTCGAATGGCGCTAGCTGCGCAGCATTTGTGCACCGCCGCCGTCAGTGTCAGCCAGTTTGCCGTGGCATACGGAGCTCCATCGCAGTCTTTAACACTGGTAGCATGCCGCGACAGCGTGGACGTGAACCGTATGTGCAGTTGACGGACTTTGAGCGAGGGCGTATAGTGGGCATGCGGGAGGCCGGGTGGACGTACCGCCGAATTGCTCAACATGTGGGGCGTGAGGTCTCCACAGTACATCGATGTTGTCGCCAGTGGTCGGCGGAAGGTGCACGTGCCCGTCGACCTGGGACCGGACCGCAGCGACGCACGGATGCACGCCAAGACCGTAGGATCCTACGCAGTGCCGTAGGGGACCGCACCGCCACTTCCCAGCAAATTAGGGACACTGTTGCTCCTGGGGTATCGGCGAGGACCATTCGCAACCGTCTCCATGAAGCTGGGCTACGGTCCCGCACACCGTTAGGCCGTCTTCCGCTCACGCCCCAACATCGTGCAGCCCGCCTCCAGTGGTGTCGCGACAGGCGTGAATGGAGGGACGAATGGAGACGTGTCGTCTTCAGCGATGAGAGTCGCTTCTGCCTTGGTGCCAATGATGGTCGTATGCGTGTTTGGCGCCGTGCAGGTGAGCGCCACAATCAGGACTGCATACGACCGAGGCACACAGGGCCAACACCCGGCATCATGGTGTGGGGAGCGATCTCCTACACTGGCCGTACACCACTGGTGATCGTCGAGGGGACACTGAATAGTGCACGGTACATCCAAACCGTCATCGAACCCATCGTTCTACCATTCCTAGACCGGCAAGGGAACTTGCTGTTCCAACAGGACAATGCACGTCCGCATGTATCCCGTGCCATCCAACGTGCTCTAGAAGGTGTAAGTCAACTACCCTGGCCAGCAAGATCTCCGTATCTGTCCCCCATTGAGCATGTTTGGGACTGGATGAAGCGTCGTCTCACGCGGTCTGCACGTCCAGCACGAACGCTGGTCCAACTGAGGCGCCAGGTGGAAATGGCATGGCAAGCCGTTCCACAGGACTACATCCAGCATCTCTACGATCGTCTCCATGGGAGAATAGCAGCCTGCATTGCTGCGAAAGGTGGATATACACTGTACTAGTGCCGACATTGTGCATGCTCTGTTGCCTGTGTCTATGTGCCTGTGGTTCTGTCAGTGTGATCATGTGATGTATCTGACCCCAGGAATGTGTCAATTAAGTTTCCCCTTCCTGGGACAATGAATTCACGGTGTTCTTATTTCAATTTCCAGGAGTGTAGATAATATTGTGGGTGGAGCAAACCAAAGACTGCGATTCATTGGCAGAACACTTAGAAGGTGCAACAGGTCTACTAAAGAGACTGCTTACACCACGCTTGTCCGCCCTATTGTGGAGTACTGCTGCGCGGGGGGGATCCGCATCAGGCGGGACTGACGGATGACATCGAAAAAGTACATAGAGTGGCAGCTCGTTTTGTATTATCGCGAAATAGGGGAGATAGTGTCACAGACATGATATGTGAATTGGAGTGGCAATCATTAAAACAAAGGCGTTTTTCGTTGCGACGGGATCTTCTCATGAAATTTCAATCACCAGTTTTCTCCTCCGATTGCGAAAACATTCTGTTGGCACCCATTTACATACGGAGAAATGATCATCACGATAAAATAAGAGAAATCAGGGCTCGCACAGAAAAATTGAAGTGCTCGTTTTTCCCGCTTGCCGTTCGAGAGTGGAACGGTAGAGAGACAGCACGAAGGTGGTTCATTGAACCCTCTGCCAGGCACTTTATTGTGAATAGCAGAGTAATCACGTAGATGTAGATATACCTCTAAACATTTTGCAGAACTGACCGGGAGTGCTCTTTGAAAAACCAATTCACTAATTTGATAGTCATTGTCGAATAACGGTGTGGCCTTAGACAGTCGACACGGCGTCAGCCAGACCACCGTTATCTACTATCTTCTATATGTTGTGAAAGATCTCTCATTACGGAACCCACGCTAGTTTCTACAGAGGAGATGTTCTTTGTCCAAAATGGTCATAACACACGAGCGTGCTGTTCGCACCGCAGGGCCCGCCATATTTTGGCGGCTCGGTAACAGCGAGAGCGTTGCCCTCCGGGAGTCGAACCAGCGGCCGCAGTGTGCGCGCGCTGCGTCCGTGCAGGAAACGCGTCAAGGACGCGGCCGTACTCAGCACTATTTCGGTGCGGTGGCCGCGATGACGCCACTCTGGCAGGTAGGCCGCCACACAAGGCGCCGGCACCCGCCGCTCCCACACCGCCGACACGCCCCGTCATCACACACCGGAGGCGCACTTCCAGCGTCGGGACGAAAGTTCTAATGACGAAGGCGAACGCTCTGCACATCTGACAGGCTTCTCAGCATTACTTCCGCGATCAATAGCTGCTTTATCGCCATTGAAACTGAGCAAATTTTTGGCCAGGATCAATGATGCAGCGCCGTATACTTTCAAGAAATTTCGCACAAGAGCTTACCTTACACTTTTCTCTCACAAAAATAAGATGTGGCGAACCCGTGACTGCAGCTCTGTGCAGTCTCTTGACGAAGTAGTAGTATGGTATTCTGCCTTAAGGCAGGTCTTTTCATGGGTTGAGCCTCTTCCACTTTTGCCGGTCCATAGCCAGTCTTTTCATTCCTGAATATTTGTCTCCTTTGATATCTTCTTTTTCCTCTTTCCCTTTTCCCCATCATTCCTTCTATTCCTTCCTTCAATAGGCCGGCCGGAGTGACCGTGCGGTTCTAGGCGCTACAGTCTGGAGCCGAGCGACCGCTACAGTCGCAGGTTCGAATCCTGCCTCGGGCATGGATGTGTGTGATGTCCTTAGGTTAGATAGGTTTAATTAGTTCTAAGTTCTAGGCGACTGATGACCTCAGAAGTTAAGTTGCATAGTGCTCAGAGCCATTTGAACCATTTTGAACCTTCCTTCAATAAACAGTCCTTCTTCAAACAAAAGTGGAAGAGACTTAACTCATGACAAGACCTGCCGTAAAGCAGAATACCATACTACTACTACTACTTCAAACAATGTACAATGCAGTTCCGTTTTCTCTTACTGATGACTTTCAGCATGTTTCTTTCTTCTCCAACTCTTCTTAATACTTCTTCATTCCTTACTCGATCTTCCCATTTCACTTTTTCCATTCTTCTCCATATCCACGTCTCTAGTGCCTCCAATCTTCTTTCATTTTCCTTCCTCAATGTCCAGGTCTCCGCACCATACAGTGCAACGCTCCAGATGTAACATTTTGCAAGTCTTTTCCTCAGGTCTTTGTTTAGGGGTCCGCTAAGTAATTTCTGTTTCCTATTGAATCATCCTTTTGCCATTGCAATTCGTTTCCTTATTTCTGTTGAGCAATACATATCATCCATTATTACACTTCCCAAGTAATTGAAGTTATTCACTTGATCTATTTCCTCTCCCCCTATTTTCATACGGCATCTTCTCCCCTTTCCTCCAATTACCATGCTTATGTTTTCTTCTTGTTAATCTTCATTCCATATTCTTCTGATTTTGTGTTTAGATCACCTAACATTTGTTCCATCTCTCTTGCACTCTCTGCCATCACAACCATGTCGTCTGCAAATCTTATACACTCCACTTTCCGACCCCCAGTACAAACGCCTCTCCCTCCATTACAACTTTCACTAATAATTTCCTCCAGACAGATATTGAACAGTGTTGGTGATAAACACCAGCCTTGTCTTACACCTCTTCCCAGTTCAGTTTCTTCACTCATCTGTCTTGACGAAGAGAGAGTTGCTAATTGTATCAAATTTACGTCATGGGTTCACGCTGCTTGTGAAATTACGAATCAAATGGCGTCAGTAACAGGTCGCACGATTTATTAATTCGAAAGACAATAAAATTAATTAATGAATCTTCTTCTTCTGCTGGTTATCCGTTAGTGGATGTTGGCGACCACATGTTGCAGCTTTCTTCTATGAACCTCTGTATGTAACACTGGTCTACACTTCGCAGTCCTTCCACTTCTTTATATTGTCCAACCAGGATGTTCTTCTTCGCCCTTGTCTTCTTTTTCCTTCAATCTTCCCTTCTATTATTAACTGCAGAAGCATATATTTGGTGTTCCGTACTATATGTCCTAGATATGCAGCTTTTCTTCTTTTAAACAATGTCAACATTTCTCGCTGCTTGTTCATTCATTCCAGTACTTCAGCTGTGGACAAGATAGCGAAATTCTGCACAGGTTTTTTAATCTCAAGCCACAGCTGCCTCGACGTGCAGTGATACAAGGCTTGTCTGCTTTCGCAGACTTGATGCCACCTCAGTCTCCTGTACTGGGAGGCCGGGTCGCCACGGGACGGAACAGACTGTAACTTCCCGCCTCCTATTAAGTTTGATGCAGGAACCTCTTTCTACCAGCGGACGCATTCTGTGGAGGGACACACGAACCTGACGAAGGTACGAAGAAGTGCTCTCAGCGCCTGTTGAACTGCAGTTCTACGTTGAAATTACTTCGTGATAGCAGTAGAGCACATGACGCCATCATTTTCGGTTTCCACGAACTCTCTTCCGTGACCCCGTAGCAGCTATGGACCGAGCCGGTCGTTTTAGTGCCACAATATCTGAATAATTCGCTCGCAGTCATTCCCGTCGCGATTTCACAAACGATGCAACCATTAGCACCTCGATCCACGGGCATGGCGCCTTCTTCCATGCTGTCGCGGTAAGCTAGTCGTGTTGCTCCTGGCTCGACTCTTGTTCAAACCCAAATCTCGTGACTATAGATTATTCCCCTTTTGATTTCAAATTCTCAAGTACCTTCGTGATCTTCTGCTTGTATACACTCCGTAAGTGGATGAACGAGTTCCTCATGCTTCATGTCTGTATTCATTGATGTTTTATTATTTTGTCTTGACCAACAGCAAAACAGTTTCGTGTCAGGTTATTTATTAATTGTGAGTGAATCGATCTTTTATAGCACGTAACGGTCAACCCCTCATTTCAGATATTTTTGTTTTGGTTAATACATTTCATTTATATAACAAATCTGTCTATCTGCTTGCCTGTAGGATTCCTCTGTTGCCCTCAGTCAATAAGTTTTTTATTTAGCTATCGAAATTCTTGCTAGAGATGAAGGATCCCGAAGCCACAGAAGTCAACGGAACACAAGGTTGTCGTGTGAGGTTAATATGCAAGCTAACTTGGTACCAGCAACAGCCAGTTCATTCACTTGTTTCAAATCACTCCACGTCCAATAAATTTCAGCAGCTACAATGGCATGGAACAAAAAACGAGTCATGGGACCACAAAAATACTCGTCCGTCAAGCATGTATGCTGAGCACCCACTTGTCTGGTGCTGAGACCTGGACATCAGATGCTCAAAAAGAACGTAAGCTCAACTCATTTCGTCTGTGATGCTTACGAAATATTCCACACATAAGTTGGAGGGACCATGTGATAAATGAGACGGTCCTGAATAATGCAAAGCTGCCGAGTACCACCACCACTTTCAACGAACGTCGCCTGCGGTGACTACGACACTTACATCTTAAGGACTACTCTCCTCTTCGCCGACGCAGACTGCTTAGTGAGATAGCATTTTCCAAAGATCCGCCTGGAAGTCCATCACTGCACCTTATCCACTGCGCCAAGAGCAATATCATCGCATGACTGCGAGAAACGGGAGAAGCTCAGAGAATACCGCAGCAGATGGAGGACGCTCTTCAAGGACGACAGCTAGTTCACACAGCGCCTGGCTAAACGGCTTAGCTGCGAAACGAGTGTGTGGACCAGCAACTATTATGAATCGCTCTTTCGGGATATAGACTTGCTACATTTGCGGGCACCAAATAGGCTGTGGACTCCTGAGTCAGCAATGAAAAAGTCGGCATGATGCTACATGAATCTTCAGTTAGGAAGTATAGGCCATTGATCGAATGACTGACTTATTGATTACTGGGCAAAATAAAACTGGCTTGTGAAGTATTTACGATAAGACCGATGCCGGATTTAGTCATGTTAACGAATATCGCAGGAGATGCTGCGAATGGCTACTGTTGACTTCGATGTAGCACTGTGCTCGATTTATCGAACTGTGAGACAAGCATAGTAACTGAACCTGAGAGAGAGCAGCAATAGCGTTTTCAAAGTTCTGCTTTAGCTCTTCCAGGATTATTTGAGTTCACCTGAACCTTCAGTTTGCCCTACAGGTAAAAAATCACTGGGAGAGAGATCGGACAGTCGAGGTGGCCAGGAGACAGCGCTGCCTCTGCCGATAGTCCCCACATCACAGGACACCTCGTGTACTCGTTACAAGGTTGTCAGCGCGGTGTGTGCTGTTGCTCCGTCTTGCTAAAAATACCCATACAGTCGTTCACCTGCTACGAATCGACTGACATATGAATTAAATAGTTTCTGGACATACCCGTTAGCATTAATAATGTAATGAAAAAAATATTGTTGCTGTGCGGACACCAGAGTAGGAGAACCAAACACCTGTCTTGCAATCGTACAACGGCTCTTTTCTGATAATAGTGCACGCACTTTGGGTTCACATACCTTGACAGGATGAATCAGACCTCACTCTAAAAAACCTCTCCTGGGCCAGTTTTATTTTCTAGACCTAATACAATGAAGTGCTGTCTGAAAGAAAGTGCAAAAATATTCAGTCAGATCTTGATGAGATTTCGAAGTGGTCCGCATGTTGACAACTTTCCGTAAATGTACAGAAGTGTAAAATTAATCGTGTATTTCTTAAAACGCGCAAAAGTAGTATCCTATGATTACAGTACCAGTGAGTCGTTATTCGAATCACTCTACTCATAGAAATATCTGGATGTAATATTTTGTAGGGATGTAAAATGGAATGATAAAATCGGTTCAGTCGTAGGTAAGGCTGAAGGCAGAGTTCAGGCCATCGAACTGAGGCTGCTTACAAATCGCTTGTACGTCCCTAACAGCAATAATGTCCGTACCCATCGTCAATTGGACATTTGGAACTTTGTGGTAAGGTCTTATGGGACCAAACTGCTGAGGTCGTCGGTCCCTAAGCTTACACACTACTTAATCTACCTTAAACTAACTTACGCTAAGGACGACACACACACACACCCATGCCCGAGGGAGAACTCGAACCTCCGACGGGGGAAGCCGCGCGGACCGTGACAAGACGCCTCAGACCGCTCGGCTACCGCGCGGCCATTGTCAGTTCCTTGAATGATAGCAGTCTGACGCAATGTTACTCTTACAATTAAACCAGTCTTTGATTTCATAATGTTCACCAGCACCTAATTTCCGTTATGTAGCCTTTCTTGTATGTAGAATATAAGCCGTTGAATGCACATACATATCTTATAATGTGCGTAGTCGTTACTTAGCAAATACGCTGCCTGTATCCAAATGGTAAGCATTTTACAATCCCTAGTGCTTAATCAAAGTAGCAGAAATCCGGAACTGGATCAGGAGTCAGGCGAAGATGTTAAATAGTATCAAAATTGTTGTCGGTAGTCCACAAGAAGCTTTAAGGTTCTTAAACTGCGAGAAAGAAGAAGGAACGCATGTAAATGGGATATATCTAAACTACCTTCGTTTAGCTGATGACGCTCTGCTGTTTCCCTGAGTGTAGATTAACTTCAACAGTGAATCAAAGAACTTGGTAATTTGCAACTACGCCTAAAAGTCAGTTATAATACACATGGTATAATCATTACACTAACAAAAAAATACAGCGGCCTGCTAAATTTAAGGATTAGATTAACTTTCGCACGACGTTTCACTGCCAAGTAATACAGCTCGATGAAACTTGGGCCATACGTAGAAAGAATTACTAAATTATAGCACCGAAGGTAACTGAAGGAAATACGCAATGAGACGAACAGGAATGAAAACTTTATTCGAGGCAATAATTACTATGAAGTCATCGCGATTTATGGTGGTCCTCTGCCCATTGCAAAAGGCGGGACTGGATTCTTAATAGGGCATACGATCACCAAGGACAGCAGAGTGTGCTCTGCAACGTTCTCCTATGCTGGACACAGCGTTGATAAGGAATTTTTGTGGTACGAATTTCCATTTCCCTACCGGCGCGGTTAACAACTGTTGGGCGGTCTTTCGCTCATCTGGACGTTCTGCTACACGTCTCCTGCCGCACTTCACAAGTTCTCGATGGGATTCAAGTCGGGAAACGGTCCACTCGCCTAATATCGTCTCGTTCCAAGAGCTGCTCCATCTGCGCCGTTCAATGCGCTCGCTCATCGTCATCCACAAAAATGAAGTTAGGGCCGAATGCAACCCTCAAAAGACGCACATGCGGAACGAGTAGTTTCACAGTAGCGTTGATCGAAGAGTGTACGGTGTTCAAATGTTTGTAAGTCAGAATGCCCATGCAACATTATGCCCCCCCCCCCCTCAGCATACCACCTGGACCACCAGCCATGTCCCTTGGTGCAATGTGTGTTCCCACCCATTGCCAAATGAAGGTACGTGAAGACTGTGTCTTCTCTCATCCGAGAAGAGCACGTGCCCCACACTGCTGGAGCAGTCCCTATGCTCTTGGCACCATCGCAAACGTCGCCGCCGATGTGTGGATGTCAACGGACGGCAACTTACTGGCCGCAGGACAAAGAGACCACTCCGATGCAACCACCGTGCCACTGTGGAGCGTGAGATTACGTCTCTTGCAATTCTGTTAAATGTGGTTGCAACTGGACACGCTGTTTTACCTGGGTCCTTCTTGCCTGTTGCACAGTGTAGCAGTCGCCTGCTTCTGTAGCTGACCGCGGTCGACGTCTCCCTTCCTTCGGGCAGCAGTGCCTGTGGTTTGGAACGCCGCCCCCCCCCCCCCCCCCCATGCACGTAAAACAATGCTGTGATCAATAAAAACTCCTGAGTTACACACGTCACACTTCGTCTTTCTTCCAGCTTTCGATTAAGTCATACAAATGTTGTCTCGAGACCACGGAAGAACACCACCGCATTACTCTGTAATTGCTTCCTGGTTGATACTCCCTGTCTTTTCCCATTCAGTCAACTCCCTCGCGTTGCGGGGCCAACCCCACCTGGCGCTATACTTGCGCTAATTTCACGCCACGTGACGTCCCACTTTCTGTGCACGACTGGAATACCTTTGGCAACGTGATCCCATACTTTGTCGGCCGCTGTGACCGAGAGGTTCTGGGCGCTTCAGTCGGGAACCGCGCTGCTGCTACGGTCGTAGGTTCGAACCCTGCCTCGGGCATGGATGTGTGTGATGTCCTGAGGTTAGTTAGGTTTATGTAGTTCTAAGTCCAGGGGGATGATGACCTCAGACGTTAAGTCCCATAGTGCTTAGAGCCAACTGAAACATCCCACACTTTCATTCATTTCCTCAGAGTATTTAATATGTTATGTTACTTTATCTGTTTCGTCCTTAAGTTTTGCAGAGCAATGTAATACAAATAAGACAAAAATTCATAGAAGTAGTGTATGAGCCACTCTATTGAACGCAGTTGTAGTCAACGACTGTACTAACACGGAAAGAAAGCGAAAGTAGCCTGGAGGCCTTTTGCTGAACCAAACGGAATTTTCAAAACCAAGCTACTTATGTAAGAAAAGTTTACTGTAAATTTGCCCAGTTTTTACATATGGCAAGGAGACAGCCGACAGTTTTTGATTGGTTTTCCCATTAAAAGTATTGGTTTTCCACCGAAAAAAGGAGATAAGTGTCGGAAATTCATAGGAGAGACAGGAAAAACAAATAAATGGTTCAGGAAAGAGACTGTACTGGAAGATGTAATTTTGAGTTGAAGTGTAATTTTGAGGTTAGGTGACTATATCAAATTGGAAATTCACAGACCATGTAACACACCTGAGATAAATTTGTTTGCTAGATGAAATTTTACGTTTGTGAAACAGAAACGTAGTATCAAACAAACCAAAAGGAAATAGAAAAACCGCAAAAGAAATAAACAGAAGTATCAGACCAAACTACTCAGTAACCCACCACTCACATTGTGACAACGTGGCACTGTGCAGTCTGGAATCTGCATCCAGTCTCATTAGCCCCTGCCGACATATGACCTTAAAATATGATATGTGAAACATGGCCAAATTTCTCTTACGACAAGTTCGAGTTTGGAGCCGGAGACAGAGCAACTGTTGAAATCCAGAAATAAAAGTACACTACAAGGAGGGGAGTTGAGAATAATCCGAAGCACAGGTATGACTAACATTGTGAATAACGGACCAGTATATCAGATTACCAGCAAAACTTTCTTAATCAAAGATAAGTTGAAGATACCTCGACCCTGAGGTAGGTTGCAATAACTCTTGTTTTTCTACACGAGTTCTAAGTCCTAGGGGACTGATGACCTCAGATGATAAGTCCCATAGTGCTCAAGCCAGTTGAGCCATACTATTTGAGGTCGTACATTCTCTCCTTTCCGACCTTTGAACTGACTATGACAGAGGGAAGTTCAGCGAAGCATAATTATTCTTGACATTTTTCACATATTCAAGTCATTCGAGAACTGAAAGAGGTAATTATAGAAAAAAAACCTAGGATTCTCTGAACAGCGCTTAGTATGAGACATTCACTTGGCCACCGAGCCACATTTTAATAGTATATGAGAAGGCACTCTCGTGTTAACAAAACAGTGCAAGAACAGCAAGGTGACGTAAAAGACCAGTGAGATTATTACATTGTAATAAAAGTATTAAGACTTAGTGATCTGAAACGACACTATGTTTGTGGAACATTTCAAATTTGAGAGAAATTCACGGAATAAGTTGTTTAACTTCCGAGGACTGATTTCGTAATAAGAAACCCTGGCCGGATAGAAGTAGTCGTATTCCAGAGTTGTAAGAGGATAGAGAGCCTTTTTACGAGGGGATTTTATGACGAATGAAGACCCGTCATCATTTGCAGAGCCTTTCGGCTTACCGCTGTGCGCCGCTGTTCTGCCTCCGACGGGTAAAGGTGGTCCGCGTGACGTCACTGGGCGCGCTGCTGCAGGTCAAGGTCACAGCTGCGTGCCACGTGACGGAAGCAGCGGCCACTCACTGCCGCTATGTGCCCTACTAGCATCCCAGATTTGCTAGTCTGACTGCCGAGGGGCACCCGTTTACGAAAATCAGTCCAGTGTCGGCTAAAACAATTATCCATCGCTCCGTTGTTAGGTGACTTCAGAGGCCTCTTTGTTGAGAGACTGTGGCGAATATTTTTACCTTGATATAAGATCCTTTGTAGCTAATACAGACTCGAGAAAGACAGCCAACCGAAGTTACAATGAGCTTGTATTACAGTACGGATTTTTATTTTTATTTATTTATTTGTGGGGTTGTGCGGTGACACGGGTACTGAGACAGAATACTATTAACACAATTCAAAAAACAAAAAATCGATTATTGGAAGCGTTGGTAACGTCAGACTACCAATATTTAGAAATCTAAATAACTGTTCCTTGCTCCTTGATAATTATCAACTGTTAAACTTTAAATACAACATTCGAATTACGTGTGTTCGAAAGAATAGCAAGTACATACAACCGTCCGCCACGCAGCGTTCGGTGGCTTGCGGAGTATACATGTAGATGTAGATGTAGAAGTGAATAACAGTATTGTAGGTACGTACTATCGAAGGCCCTGCGACAGCAACGATACTCCATAAAAGAATGTTCCAGAAGTAATTTACAGCTGTTTCGACAGTGAATATTAACCTTGAGTTTGTTCTGAATAGGTGTGGCAGAATTACTGCCTTGCCGCTAGAGTTTGACCTTGAAAAACTGTCAACAAAAACCAGTAAATTCATAAAAAGGCCTCTTGACTTCAACTGTTGACTACCAAAATGCCCGAAAACACATATAATTTCCAAGACACGTTGCAGCTTGCGGAACAATATAGAGGTAATCATATAACAGTGAAATAATCGTGTGATGTAAAGAAATGGAATTACGTAATTTGATTGAAATCCACATTGAAGTAATATGTGATGTGTTACATAGGGCAGTGGAAGATCAGCAAGAGTATTTATGTGTGTGTAAAGCTTTCAGAAGTATCAATAGTAACAGCGGTAAGAAACCTCAGTGAGTGTATTGACTTCATTTCCGGTGCCCTGCCCTGTTAGGGAAATTATATATCTCTCTGACTGAAGCTAGTAGACAGTCGCAGAGAAAGGAAATGTAGTCAATAGGTAGGTAAAACATAGACATAATGCAAATAATGTACACATATTCCAAATGCACAAATTCCACACACATAATGTTGGTTTGAAAAACTCCATGTGAGATGCCATAGATATCAGCTGCTTCCCTACAATGATTTTAATGTTCTTTGCAGTGTAATTCTAGGAACATTTTGAGATTGGCAGCAGCCCTTTCGGATATGTCGCCTTCCAAAACTCTCGAAACCGCTCGCTACATTGCAGCCGCGACCTCTCCCGTCGACCGCCACCGATACACGTCTTCTTCAACCTTGGTATCGTCCCCTAGAAACAAAAACGAAAAAATTACTTACACGGCGCACAGATGCGAATTTGGTAAGGCACGTCAGGGATTGCACATTAAAACACGGCGAAAGCAGAAATAGATGTGAATGAGTGGGATTTAATTACTGCAATGCAATCCAGGGTCTTTATAAATTAGTTATACAATGCCAACCTTTAATTGTGAAAAAGGTAAATAACTCACAGAAATGTTTGTTACCGCACTGAATACATGGTATCCTCAAGTTTTATTTACAACTGTTTAGTGTGGCTACATTTTGCGACACGACAAATTCCCCATCTTGTTACAGCTTACAGCACAAAAAACATTTACCTTAGGCGAGTCCTGTACATATTCGATTATGTGACATATTTTCTGCTCACTCAATATCCGACCATCATGTCGATTCACTTTAATGTAGGTACGGAAGGTGCACTCGTCACTGAACACAATTTTATTAAGAAACCATCTTCAGTGTACATTACTACACAGTTCTCAGTTCGTTTTTCTTTGTCACGTTCTCTTTAAACTTGAAACAGTTCAGATTTATAGAGTTTGAATGACAGGCTTTTCCGTTGTACCTTCCACACTGTAGTACTAGACATATTCAATTCTAAGTTGGCACGTCTCTCTGATTTACCCGGACTATGAGTGTAAGAATGCCGAACTTGTTTAGTTGCCGCGTCAGAGACTGCCGGTAGACCTTGACCCACACAGCCACCTTCACTGAGTTCGTCTTACAGGTGGTGGCTTGAGATATTTAGTCCTGAATTTTCTCTGAACTGTAGAAGCGGATTTGGATTGGCGAAACCATAAACAACACTGTGCACACTCTGCAACAATATACGACTCTATGATGACTGCTGGAACAAGACATTCGTGTGTGTCACCTAGCGGGAATGTCGGGAACTCATAGTCTCAGGCGGTATTAAGACTTGAAGATATACATCATTCGGTGCTGCATCAAAATTTCTGTAAGATATAACGCTTCTTACAATTAAAGGTTACTTTTGTATAACTAATTTACACTGAAGCGCCAAGGAAACTGGTATATGCATACGTATTCAAATACAGAGATATGTAAACAGGCAGAATACGGCGCTGCGGTCGGCAAAGCCTATATAAGACAAGACGTGTCTGGCGCAGTTGTTAGGTCGATTACTGCTGCTACAATGGTAGGTTATAAAGATTTAAGTGAGTTTAACATGGTGTTATAGTCGGCGTACGAGCAATGGGACACACCATCTCCAAGGTACCGATGAAGTGAGGATTTTCCTGTACGAACATTACACGACTGTATCGTGTATATCAGGAATCCAGTAAAACGTCAAATCTCCGACATCGCTGCGGCCGGAAAAAGATCCCGCAACGACGACTGAAGAGAATCGTTAAACGTGACAGAAGTGCAACCCCTCTGCAAACTGCTGCAAATTTCAGTGCTGAGCCATCAACAAGTATCAGCATGCGAACCATTCAACGAAACATCATCGATACGAGCTTTCGAAGGCCCACTCGTGCACCCTTGATGACTACACGACACAAAGCTTTACGCCTCGCCTGGGCCCGTCAACACCGACATTGGAGTGGTGATGACTGAAAACATGTTTTCTGAACGGACGAGTCACGCTTCAAATTGTATCGAGCGTATGTACGTGTACGGCTATGCAGAAAACCTCATGAATCCATGGACCCTGCATGTCAGCAGGGTACTCTTCCAGCTGGTGGAGGTTCTGTAATGGCGTGGGGCATGTGCAGTTGGAGTGATATGGGACCTCTGATACGTCTAGATACGACTCTGACAGGTGACACGTACGTAAGCACCCGGTCTGATCACCTGCATCTCTTCATGTCCATTGTGCATTCAAACGGACTCGGGCAATTCCAGCAGGACAATGCGACATCCCACACATCCAAAATTGCTACAGAGTGGCTCTAGGAACACTCTTCTTAGTTTAAACACCTCCGCTGGTCACCAATCTCCCCATACCTGAACATTATTCTCGCGGTTCTAGGCGCGCAGTCCGGAACCGCGCGACTGCTACGATCGCAGGTTCGAATCCTGCCCAGTCCCATAGTGCTCAGAGCCATTTGAACCTGAACATTATTGAGCATATCTGGGATGCATTACAACGTGCTGTTCAGAAGAGATCTGCACCCCCTCTTACTGTTACCGATTTATGAACAGCCCTCTAAGATTCATGGTGTCAGTTCCCTGCAGTACTATTTAGTCGAGTCCCTGCCACGTCATGCTGCGGCACTTCTAAATCCTCGCGGGGACCCTACACGAAATAAGGCAGGTGTACCAGTTTCTTTGGCTCTGCAGTGTATAAACACCCTTTGCATTAGACTAGTACTTAAATACACTACTGGTCATTATAAATTGCTACACCACGAAGATGACGCGCTACAGACGCGAAATTTAAGCGACAGGAAGAAGATGCTGTGTTATGCAAATGATCAGCTTTTCAGAGCATTCACACAAGGTTGGCGCCGGTGGCGACAGCTACAACGCGCTGACACGAGGAAATTGCCCAACCGATCTCCCATACACAAACAGCAGTTACCAGCGTTGCCTGGTGAAACGTTGTTCTGATGCCTCGTGTAAGGAGGTGAAATGCGTACCATCACGTTTCCGACTTTGATAAAGGTCGGATTGTATAGCCTATCGCGATTGCGGTTTATCGTATCACGACATTGCTGCTCGCGTTGGTCGAGATCCAATGTCTGTTAGCAGAATATGGAATCGGTGGGTTCAGGAGCGTAATACGGAACGCCGTGCTGGATCTCAACGGCCTCGTATCACTAGCAGTCGAGATGACAGGCATCTTATCTGAATGTTTGTAACGGATCGTGCAGCCACGTCTCGATCCCTGAGTCAACAGATGGGGACGTTTGCAAGACAACAACCATCTGTACGAACAGTTCGACGATGTTTGCAGCAGCATGGACTATCAGCTCGGAGACCATGGTTACCTTTGGCGCTACATCACAAACAGGAGCGCCTGCGATGGTGTACTCAACGACGAACCTGGGTGCACGAATGGTAAAACGGCGTTTTTTCGGATGAATCCAGGTTCTGTTTACAGCATCATGATGGTCGCATCCTTGTTTGGCGACATCGCGGTGAACGCACATTGGAAGTGTGTATTTGTCATCGCCATACTGGCGTATCACCCGGCGTGATGGTATGGGGTGCCATTGGTTACACGTCTCGGTCACCTGTTGTTCGCATTGACGGCACTTTGAACGGTGGACGTGACATTCCAGATGTGTTACAACTCGTGGTTCTACCCTTCATTCGATCCCTGCGAAACCCTACATTTCAGCAGCATAATGCATCCACCGCATGTTGCAGGTCCTGTACGGGCCTTTCTAGATACAGAAAATGTTCGACTGCTGCCCTGGCCAGCACATTCTCCAGATCTTCCACCAATTGAAAACGTCTGGTCGATGGTGGCCGAGCAACTGGCTCGTCACAATACGCCAGTCATTACTCTTGATGAACTGTAGTATCGTGTTGAAGCTGCATGGGCAGCTGTACCTGTACACGCCATCCAATCTCTGTTTGACTCAATGCCCAGGCGTATCAAGGCCGTTATTACGGCCAGAGGTGGTTGTTCTAGGTACTGATCTCTCAGGATCTATGCACCCAAATCACGTGAAAATGTAATCAGATGTCAGTTCTAGTATATTTGTCCAATGAATGCCCGTTTATCACCTGCATTTCTTCTTGATGTAGCAATTTTAATGGCCAGTGGTGTATTTGACATTATGTCAACTGCAGGGGGCGATCTGAGTTGTTATATTATTCTGAAATGTCAGATACACTGAGGCACGATCGCTTGTAAATTTATTGATTACTCGTTTCGACAGATCTGTGCTGTCATCTGAGTTAGAAGATCCGATGATGACAATTAAAGTGATCAGAACATTTTTATATTTCTTTTTTTTTATTTCTGCAACACGTCGTGCTTAGAACAAACCTAAGTTAGTATCAATGTGAAAATCAAACTATCGACGTTAGCAAACGTCTGATATACACACGAAGAACGTAACGTGCGCACCACATCATACCCATGAATCAGCTACGAGGCTGACAATGTAGTATTATTGGGTCACAATGAGAGTTGTCGTGAATGCGGTCTGAGCTCACTGGAGCAACGCAGGTTAGCCAACCTGAGCGTTACCGCGATCGTACAAAACATCCCCGAGAGCTACTAGTTGCTCGTGATCGACCGCTTGGCGATCAGTGAGTCAGGGCGTCCTTTCCAAATTGGTAACCTTCACGACTGACACGTCCGGTATCTTCACACAAATTGCAGTCTCCACGATAGCGGCACCGTGTTTCTGGGACTCAGGAAGTGGAAACAGAATTGCTGAAGAAACGCGGCAACGCCGCCTTGCGTAAGAAGAGTCGCGAAGTGGCTGTGCGCGTGACGCCCTCCCGTGTCGGAGTCTGGCGGAGGCGGCGCCCACTGCCGGCTTGCGTGGCGCGCGCGCCGGTGAATCGCGCTGTGCGCTTGCGTAAGCACCGGCAGCGGCACCGGCGACAGCGCCAGGTAACGGCGGAAGGAGCGCCCCGCCAGCGGGCACGGGAACCACGCCGGCCGGGCCGCCAAGGTCGCCGGTGGGCGGCAGCGCCTGCAGGCTTCCTTTCCCTCAGTACCAACTCCCTGAACTCGCAGCGTGGGCTTACTGCTTTGTGCAGCCCAGTGCTAAGCATTGCTTCCATCTCTGCGTCTACGTCGTGTCTTCAGGCGACACGAACTCATTAAATGTTTTCAGATGTCAACGTCATTCTTCCAATAGCGGGAGCGGCGGTTAGTACGTGCCGGCGGGAAGTATGGGCCACATGGTGTCATTTGGATTGCCGTTGGTCAGCGAGCTCATGCAATGGTTCAATGGCTACGCCATTAGTTAGAACTTGAGTGATGATTGACTCGTGTCACAAATTTTGTTTGTTTCTGAATGTCGAAAAAAAAGTGGTTCAAATGGCTCTGAGCACTATGGGACTTAACTTCTGAGGTCATCAAATGATACTATACGTGACCTCCAGCCTACACCCCCTTGGGTGGGGTGGAGGGCAACTTTTAAATCTTAGATGGGAACACCAATTTTTATTGCAGATTCGGATTCTCCATAAAAAGTAATCAAGTTGTGTCTGAAACATTTTTTAAACCATTGACAGATGGCGCTGAAATCGAGGAAAAAAGTGAAATTGGGGAAGAACTCCGATTTATTTAGAATTATCCTAGAAAAATGCATCAAATCCATAAAAAATGTGCACCAATTCTTTCGTTACGCCAAATTAAGCTATTTTTGTACAAAATGTAGTGTATCCTACTTTTAGCATTACCCAGGAACAACGACATGGACGTAGTAGAATGATGTTCCCATGGGGCGGTTGATTAGTGTGAGTCCCCTTGCCTCTCACAATTTGGGGTGCTTAATTAATGAAATTAGCCACGAAGAAATTGTTCAAAATTATCCCCATTTGCTTCAATGCATAAAGTCAATCGTCTGCGAAAGTTGTCCACAGTTTTGAGCGGCACGTCCCGTGGTATGGCTGCACACGCTCTTCGAATGCGTTGGTCCATATCGTTTCTGGTTGTGGGCTGTCTTTCATAAACAATATTTTTTAAATAACCCCACAAGAAAAAATTAGGATTATGCTTATCCATTACGGATATTTTAGAACCGTGACTGTGTGTTAATGTCAATAAGTTATACACAACTGCAACCAGTCACTTTTTTCAATAATAATGCTTTATTACGTTAACCGGTTTTCGAACCCTTTCAGGTTCATCTTCAGATGATTTCGGGAGGATCCGGGAAGTTACATCATTACTGGTAGTAGCATAATGCTGGGTGCTGGTTCTATGGCAGAAAGATGGGTCACACTTTAATGTATCGCCATGACATCCATATCGACAGATAAGCTATAGTCATGTAGTAGCATAATGCTGGGTGCTGGTTCTATGGCAGAAAGATGGGTCACACTTTAATGTATCGCATGACATCCATATCGACAGATAAGCTATAGTCATGGCGATACATTAAAGTGTGGCCCATCTTTCTGCCATAGAACCAGCACCCAGCATTATGCTACTACCAGTAATGATGTAACTTCCCGGATCCTCCCGAAATCATCTGAAGATGAACCTGAAAGGGTTCGAAAACCGGTTAATGTAATAAAGAATTATTATTGAAAAAAGTGACTGGTTGCAGTTGTGTATAACTTATTTACAAAAAATTAGGAAATGTTAGGTCTGGTGAACGTGGAAGCTACTGAACTGGTCCGCCATGTCCTATCCACCGACCAGGGTACCGTAAATTTAAAACGTTCCGCACATTTTTAGCATAATGGGAGCTGCTCCGTCCTGTTGGAACCACATTCGTTGCCTAGTTTCTAAATCAACTTCTACCATTAGCTCCAACAAATCATCGTGGAGAAGTTGTAAATAAGATTCCCCAGTAACATTTCGGTCAAAAAAATACGGTCCTATCAAGTAACCATTTAAAATTCCACACCAGACCATTAACGACCATTTGTGTTGATTGTCAACGAGTCTGTGCCAGTGTGGACTGACAGGGGACCAATAATAAATCATGATGATTCAATTCGCCATTGTTTTTGAATGTGGCTTCATCGGTGAACATAACGTATCTAAAAAAAGAAACCAGTGTCACCTCTTATCGTTTCCAAGGCCCACTGGCAGAAACGCACGCGTATTTGCATATCTTTCGACGTTAATGCCTGTGTCAGTGTGATATGATATGCATGATATTTATGTGCCTTCAAAATCCTCAAAACAGTTGATTTCGGTATTCCAGAACAGTAAGGGTACCAGCGTCATTTTCATTGTACTCGGGATGACCAGGTGGACAGTGCATGTATCCATTCTGAGCTCGTTGAGTGCAATTTCGAATAATGTTTTCGCTTGGATGTCGTCTGTTTTGGAAATGATCTGCATACAATTGCACAGCTGCAGCGTAACTGTTATGGCATTCACCTAAAATTAACATCATACAACAATCTCTGTAGGAGGATAGTGAGCCATGTTTCGCCAAAGAATAATTTGCTTTCGTCAGTTGATGTTTACAGTTCACAATCTGAGAGTGAATTGATGTCTGATCTTTATTTTTACTGTGATTTCATTCCCCTGCCCCATATGGGCTGCGGAGGGCTGTCAGCGGCACAATCCGCCGCTCTTCATCCGAGTGATATGAGCGTCTCATCACATTGCACCGACCTTTATACTGAGCCACAGTCTGCAGTTTGGTCACGATAGCGCCACAGTCAGGTGAGTAATGCAACTGTGAATAGTTCCGATTTTAATACCATTCCGCCTCCCTCCATCAAAAATGTCGTGGGTAGGATACATTTTGTAAAAATAAATAGCTTAGTTTGGTGTAATGAAAGAATTGGTTCACATTTTGTATCGATTTGATGCACCCTTCTCGGATCATTCTAAATAAATCAGAGTTCTTCCAAAATTTTAATTTTTCTCGTTTTCAGTGTCATCTGTCAATGGTTTAAAAAATGTTTTAGACAAAACTTGATTAGTTTTTTATGGAGAATCCGAATCTGCAATAAAAAATGGGTGTTTCCATTTAAGATTTAAAAGTTGCCCCCCCCCCCCACCCCACCCAAGGGAGGTCACATGTATCATTTGATGTCCCCCTTTGAGCTTTCGAACTTGTCTTACCCACTACTTTTACCCGATGTATAGTTTTCGAGATAATCTCATCCGAAACTTCAGATGGACCACTCTGTATATGTTACATTTTCTTGCTACACCGACGGTGTTCTCTTCCTTTCTCTTCAATATTTGCCGATCGGTATAGCATTCCGGGTTATGTGAGTATAAATTATTCGAGTCATCACTACTTTGTTTCTTATTTATCTAATGACAATGTGGTATAAGATCGAAAAACTTCCGGGAATTTAGTATGTCGGAATGTATCTGTGTACCTGCATCTGCTGCTTGCAAGATATCATAAGCAAACCTGACTGTTACTGGTCGAGAAAGAAAAATGTGAATGATCAAAATGTAAGAGTTTAGTATTCTACTGACTTTGATGTTATGAGAATTGGAATACAATCTTCTACAACGATGATGGCCGAAACCAAACTCAGAAAATAATGAACTGTGGCTTCGGATTCAATGAGAAGATGAAGCATTTTCCCCCTTGGACGTTCTTCTACTGTAGTTATAGAGTCTTATGAAAGATTTTGTCCACGTCCTGTGAAATAGTTATATTGATTCATGAGCCTCGACATGCATCTTTGAGACTGCCTGCGGCGCATATCAGCTATTGACTCGTACCTCTGTAAACACGAGATAACTCTAATCAACTTTGGAAATGTTACTGGCATGTTTTTTGTAACTGGAATCCAGTTCTGTGGGAACGAATTATTTATGAGTGAATGATATGAGCAATGCAAATACCACAAATGATACCACTGAAAACAGCAGTGGCTATATGGCTTATACTTGCGTAAGCTCCACGTTACACTTCATTTGAATATGAGTCATTATTATTTATCTAAAAATACAAGTCAATATCAAATAGTCAGATGCTTGAGAAAACGGTAATATTGCGTCAGATTTTAACTAGTGGTTATTATTCCAGTGCACATTATTTCATACGTAACTTTGATACGCAGCTGTCACCCTCAAATCTAACATACTGTGATTATTCGAAGCAAGACATTTGATTATCAGTATCAAAAAGTTTAAGAAAGGACCAAATTGAAAAAGAAAAACACGATTACTGCTTTTACCCGCTTTCTACTGAATCTAGTGAAACCTGTTGAACTAAATCAAAGTCTATATCACGAAATGATAGCAAGAGAAAGCTGAAAAGTGTTTTAAAGCATCTACAGTCATGAATATCATTTTCGGTAGCTTATGTTTAGGAGTCACATATGTGTTACAGTAATGGATTAACGGTAGATGACTAAAGAAAACAATAACAAGACCCTTGCTACTGAAACGTTTCAGGCTCTTTCGATCGTGACTAAGTTTATAGTGTGTTTGCAATGCACCCGCCGCAACCATGTTGGCAGATTCATTTACGCAATGCTCTGTCAAGTTTATCTTCAGTGTTTTGTTGTTTTTTGTAAAGGCCACTTGGTTTCTGATTAATCACCTGTTATCTGTGTGGTAGTGAAGTATCGAAAACTAAGCACACTTACCAGGAATGCAAGTCCTAAGTTGGCGTAGCATTCTGATACGAAGAACATGAATGACCTCGATTGATATCGGCGTTCACTTCGTCTGAAATACGTGCTGCAATTATTCTGGAAAGGGAAACAATAACAAAACCCTTGCTACTGAAACGTTTCAGGCTCTTTCGATCGTGACTAAGTTTATAGTGTGTTTGCAATGCATCCGCCGCACCCATGTTGGCAGATTCATTTAAACAATCCTCTGTCAAGTTTAACTTCAATGTTTTGTTCTTTTTTGTAATGGCCACTTGGTTTCTGATTAATCACCTGTTACCTGTGTGGTAGTGAAGTATCGAAAAATAAGCACACTTACCAGGAATGCAAGTCCTAAGTTGGCGTAGCATTCTGATACGAAGAACATGAATGACCTCGATTGATATCGGCGTTCACTTCGTCTGAAATACGTGCTGCAATTATTCTGGAAAGGGAGACAAGTCTTGAGCATATTTCACATGTGCCCCACGTGATTAAGGCCTAGAGACTTAGATGTACACACATTCTTAGGTTTCTGCTCTGTTTCATTAGCTTTCTTCTCTGTGGTAGAACGTTACAGAGTTGCTGATTTTTCCTCTCCTTTGTTCTTGTACGACTCGAGTAAGCAATCGAAGAGGTATACAGTTACAATATTGTCCTGTAATGGTTTACACAATTCCAAAGAAGAGAGAATTAGCAAAGTAGCAAATTAAGAACTCAAAATAGTTAAATGGAACATTTTACATTAAAATAACTCCTAATATCTTATGAGAGGTGGCAGCACTTTTCAGGCAACCAGTATCAACCCGATCCTTACCCTTCATCGGCAACGTTCTTACCGTCTGAACTATCCATGCACGGAACATGAATTATCGGCACCTTCAGTCTGATGGAGCCTTCTTCCTACTTCCTAAGGCAATGGCGCGGGTTCCAAGTCTTCAGTTTTAATCTGCGAGGAACAGTGCACATTCCGGTGTAGAACTAATGATTCATTCTCTCTGTGTCCAGCCCATTCTTCTTCGTATCCTTTGCCCATCGAGTGTTATTCCAAGGTATGCAAGAAAGCGTCTGTGGAATTTTGAAACAGTGAAGGACCACTTCATGTATGTTGTTTGTAGCAGAGTAGGATACGCACACTAAGGCGCAAGAAATCTACTTTCAGCCACGTATTCAGCTTGAATTTTTCCGACCAACTTCACAGACCAGAAGAGAACTTGATATTTATAGTCAGCTGGTCATTATCCTCTCTTTGAAGAGCCTACCTATGTTAGTGGTTAATGTGTCGCAGAATTTTTTTTTTCGCTAATGAGCAACTCTGTATATACAGCGCAGACAAATCTGGTCATATTGTCTCTGAAACATCGAAAAATTTCAAGAAAAGAACAGACGGCTTTGGAAGTAGGTTCTAATATTGACTGGTTTTGTTGGGTATGGTGTACATTCGGCAATTACGTTCGCGTTTCGTGTAACGCCCTTTCCTGAATGGCGATTGTCAAGGAAAACATTGACGGGTGGCGACTGAGGAAAAGAGAGAACCACCACAGTTTCGTGTGATTCCACAGAAGCTAGTGAATGAGTTAATTTATAATAAAGAGCCAAGATCTACAGGCATTAGGTGATCAGCTTCTATGGCAGAATGCAATGTTCTTTCAAATTTCTGGTTACAAGAGTAACAGTAATCAAAATGTTCACATCCCTCACTGTTATATGGAAGTTATTCTGCCTCTGGCTTTAAAAGATGTGCACCTGGAAGGCTCTCCATGGAAAGGTACGGTTGGCACACCACGTTATGCGCTACAAATGAATGATTATCCTTTATTGTCACGAAGGTCACGTGCGTGATGATATGATCGACACGTGATCTTAAAGTCAATAGAGACGAGAACTCACAATAGCGATTGAAAGCAATTGTTACCATGCCACTCTGACAGCGCAAGAAATAATGTCCTCGTCCATAAATTTTACCAGCGGAAGTCGTATGCCGACAGGAAAACACACACAGTAAATAGTAAAAGACTTCAAATGTCGGCCTTGCTGCCGCAGAAACTTCAGTAATTCAACTGATATTTCGATCGTATACGTTTTGGCCTCTTCCAAGCGAGATGGGACACTAAAGCTAAAACACTCTCAAACACCATTTAAAACATGAGAGCCGTGTCGCTGCGCTTAAGCCCATAGAGAACGCAAAAGGCAGAGATGTTTGGCGGCAAGGTGCTTTGTTTGAACTGAATCTGTAGTTAGATTCTCGAGCCATGCTGAGACATCGATACACTGAAAAGAGCTGCACTGTAGCGACGTCTTTGCGAGCTGACAAAAGAAAGTGTCGAATTCAATGATTTGTCCAGAGCGAAACTGTTATCTCTATTAATTTATTCCTTCACTACACCAGTTTCCTTACCACCGAGTCTCAGAATGATGAAGTACACACTAGAATTTCGACATTGTCGTACAGCATACATACTGTCCAAAAAGTTTCAAGACCGGATTGATAAAAAACTGAGAAAATTTAAGATATTTTTTTAATGCTTCGTGTGATATATTATGGAGTCTCCCCCCCTCTTGAGCACAAAGCACAGAATGTTCAAATGATCACTGAAACTATCAGGAAAGTCCTTCTTTAGGATGTTGTTCACCTTGTCACATCCACTCCTTCTCCGGTCTTGGCGAATCATCAGAGACCTATTACGAATTGTGTCGTTTTGTTGTAGACTCGTCGTCCGTGATGATTTTTTCCAGAAAAGAACCTTCTACGTATTGTATTTCAGTCAAGTCGCGGCAGGTGTCTATGCGTCGTTGATTTCGTTCGGGAGTTAAGGCGTGTGGGGCAAACTTTACACACACTTTTCTCTTCTTCAAAACATCCAAGTGAATGCCCTGAGCGCTTCATTTAGAGATGTTAAGTTCGTTGCTCCATTGACCCGCCAGGTTAGCCGAAAGCGCTAATGCGCTGCTTCGTGGACTCGGGTAGGCGCGCCGGCCCCGGATCGAATCCGCCCGACGGAGGCCGGAGTGCCGGCCAGCCTGGATGTGGTTTTTAGGCGGTTTTCCACATCCCACTAGGTTAATACCGGGCTGGTCCCCACTTCGCGCGTTAGTGACACGGCTCGTAGACATCTGCACACATTCACACTATTCCATGGATTGCACTAGACACAGACAGTTGGGGTACGCTAATTCCGTCCCAGGGGGGTAGTGGGTGGAGGCATTAAGGGCATCCAGCCACCCCTTGAATTAACCTTGGCAAATCCGATTAACCATGCCGACCCTGCGTCACTGCGGGACACAGGCACAAGCAAATGAAAGAAAGAAGTTTGTTGCTCCATTGCGCTTTGTGACACAGCAACCTTGACAAACTACGACCACACGTCGATTATAAATACTTAATGCTCACAACTGACTGGGGGGGGGGGGGGGCATCTGTTGTTCACATTGTCAGTTTAAGCTGCCACAGTAGTTACTGCGCTGGCGTTGTTGTATGGCCAGTGACGATCCAGCGTTCTGATTTATTGCAAGAGCCCGATGTACCTCTACCTTTGATGTGCCATTCATCTCTCATTGTCTGTGCACGTCGTATGTCCTATGTATGAAAGGCCAGATCCGCAGGGGATGTTGTGAAGCATCAAGTCATTCTTGCGGGAATCGAAAACTGATGCTGTCTTCAGTGGAAGTAGAAAGAAATTATACCGCTGCACGCCCGAAATGTAATGGCTCGGTCAAATAGCACAGAACTATGAAGTTGTACACAATAACAGACTTGTTCAGCTAACCTAAATCAGCGCATTCTTCCAATATTCTTGCCTCATCACTTCCATGGATGTAAAAGTTTTCTCTCCCCTACACAAATATCGTTCTGGCAGTGCTCAAGAAATCGCATCACATATATTAAGAATGGCGTCAGTCTTAGTGCTTGTTCAACTGTTTTAACAACAAGCAGAATTAAGGGCTGAAAACCTGACAAGCAGCTTCGACGATACCAATCGAAAGAGACGCAGACCTCTCAATTTAATACACTGTCAAATACTCAGTAAATCTCTTCGAGCGAGGTGGGCCAATGGTCAAGGACATGGACATTTATTTTGGGCCTATGTGCCATCCATATTCAGGTTTTCCCTAAGTCGCTGACGGTTGTTCTGAAATGTGCACGGCACACTTTGATCATTCTGATCTCGTGCCTTTTCATTTATGATGGCATCGCTCGAGAGGACGCTAAATTCTATGTTTTATTCCTTCTTTTATACTGACTCTTACTAAGGAAAAGTATTCTGTTAATATCGTTTTTCTCTGCTCAATGACTCAAATGAGTTCTGGTTAATACACTCGTTTATTCCTAACTCCCTGAAGAAAGTTCTTCGAAAAAACTATAATGAGGGAACGAAGAGTTTCAAGAAAGACGCATTTCGATTGGCGCAAAACATGTGAAATACGAATTTTTGAAATGCACCGCTATGAACCACGCTTACGGAAACACGCAATATGACAACATTTTTTGATACTCGTTAAGGATTTTCTAATTACATATTTCTCAGTTTTTCAATTTTTTTGATCACCAATGTATCCCTACGCAACGCAAATGCCATTATGGTTCACTTCAGTTGTCAACGACTATTTTCTTTCGCAGCACTCGTTCAAAACATTTGCTCCTACTCAAATGGCCTTGAAGTTGATAGGATGTTAGAACATTCTAGCTTTATTCGTTGGGAAGGATCCGATATGGAAGTCTTCAATTACACTCCTGGTAAATGAGATTTTTATTTTTTTTTTGTTATTGGTAATTACCTGGATGAGGAAGGAGACGTGGTAGATCCATGTTAATCACGGTCTACGCATAGTCTCTCCCTCGTATGCGAACGTTGTAATCGACTTCCAAACTGTCCGTGATATTTATTGAAATACATCTAGCGTAGTGCTCAGAATGTATACTTCTGTGGGATTTATTACTGTGATAAGCGCTTGTGTAGTGTAGAATCGTATTTACGTTATTAACGGGTGTCCAGGGAAATAAAAAGAAGGGATAGTGTCACGTTCGCTACCGCTACCGGCGTGCCAGATTGAAGATATACCGTGTCCTGCTGCGTGAAGAAAGCAGTAACTGCCAGCTTCACGTCCTCCAGTGATAGGAGTGATCCACCCTTCAAGGCCTTTTTTAAGGGACTGAAAGCGTGCTAGTCGTATGGAGAGAGATCAAGCCTATATGGCGTGTGCTCGAGTGTCACCTACTTGAGTTGGTGTAACATCTGCGTTACGACATTGCTACATGGGAACATGTGTTATCATGAAGCAGCAGCACCCCTTAACGCACGTTGGTGATTTGCGACAGATATGCTGCGCCCTACACATTCTTTACTCTCCGGTGGATATCTACCGATCTTTGTTGTTCGGCAGTCAAGAAAAGAATAACAGCACGTTGGTCCTGTTTGGACGCATTTGGTAACAACGTCGTCATAATTCACATTTCCGCATTTATCGCACTCGTGACGTAAAGATACTAATGCCATACTTATCCGTTACTTACATATCGGTCCTTATATACCAGCATTGGAGTCACGCTACGTTGCATATACGATGTAACAACGCGCTCAAACGGAAACTTTTTGAACACCCCTTATGCGAAGAGGTCCACCAAGATGGATCTTCTTATACGAAAGACAAATCATTAAAAAATATATCACCCAGCATCATCCTACGAGAGATTCCATAAAGGTGTTGGGTTTGTAACATCACAATAGGTGTCGTTACAAGACAAAGAATGAATGCAAAAACAAATCTCCATACTACCTGACATATAATATTGTAAAATTAATTCAATCTTTATGCGACTAATTAATCTCTGCTCCGAAAACTGCGTGCCTGTAAAAACAATATGGGTCGAAACATTTCTTTTCAGTCTTATGAGCACGTCCTGTGTCCTGATTTCCATTTCTCACCCTTCCTGAAAGTGTGTGGTCAAGTGTGAATGAATTAAATGAAGTAGCAGACGGACCAGAGAAGTGGTGGGTTTCCTAATCTTCTACCAAGTTTAACCGTGTCGGCGGGAGGCAGAGAGCAGGAACAGGAGGGCTTGGCCAAAGATGAGTAAAGCAAAAAAGTTTTTCGTAGCAGAGGTTGGTCATGGCCTCCCCCACCACCTCGGGCGGTTCGGATAGGGCTCCGCGCGACGGTTGTTCGGAAGACAGGTAAGCGACCAGACGTTCCTTCAGAACGTCTGCGTCGAACGAAGGACAAAAGGTATTTGAATGTGTTAATAATTTGTAATCTCAACAATTGCTTCTCCTAGCTATTTTTGAATTACCATTTAGGTTCTGGTTACAATTTTGGTCCAGTTAACCAGTGACGTAATAAGATGATTTCCGTTAGTTGCGACCACGCGGCCCCTAGACTCAAATCGTAGCCCAAGCCTTAACAATTTCGGCTTGCCATATTATTTCGTCGTGGACTTTTAAATTATCAGTAAAATTGTATCAAGCGTACATTTGGCAAAGAATGAATCGATTTAATCCGAAGCGCTTCACGCAAAGGTATGCAGCCACCCAAAATCCTGCTCGATGCCAATCACGAAGTACATACAACACTTTTTACAAATATGGTACAACATTTTGTTCGGCATGTGGATTTAGTCCACGTGAGTGTTTGTGTTTCGAAACTGAGCAGTGACCACGTGCTCTCCAGATTTCCCCACCCCACAGCACTCGCCTACTGTTATCATGCGATATCTTAGCCAGATTGTACTGTCAGTTGCGATCCATCCGTCGGATTTGGATATTAAGCTGTATGCCTATAACGGGCCTTAATACCTTTTCTTTCATATCCATGTTTACTCATTAATAGCAGTAATACATCACTAAGGGTTAATCTAGAGTCATTACTTATGCATCATTTCATAGTCGTTTAAATGTGCATCAGCGCAATTTTATATGCTTCAGATGTTTTAGAATGGAATCTAAACTATGATTCAATTGTCTGTGTTCCAGGTACGACCACTGACGCTGACGGCACAGCCTCCAAGACCTAGCAGAGACGCGTCTTTCCCCCCCACAGACTTGCATTACCTGTTGCAACTGACAGGTAACCAAGGCGTGCCGGCTAGCGTGACCTGCTCTTTCTGCTGCAGACGCCTCGTCTGTGAGATCTAACGAGGCGCTTTTTTTTTCTAATGTCTCAGAATTTCATGGAGGAGTGTACATGGTCTGGTACTTCTTAAGAATGACTACTTTCAGTCGCATGAAACACACTGATCAAAGCAGAAAAGCAGACGAAGTGCGAGCCAGTCTTTCGATTGCTGCTGGTATCACGCATAGCCTCCAGTACACATTAGAGTGTGTTAAAAGATTAGCTTCACACAATCAAGTACGGCACAGCAAATTGTAATGGCACAGTTACTCAGTAAATTTACTCCATAAAATTGAATATCAGAAGAAGATTTTTGCACCATTGGAATGAATCAAGCATAAAAACCATAATTATGGCACCCTTACACAGTGTGTGTAGAGCTTGGATGCTCAACACTGCATTGCAAACATGGATTCAATGGGATTATTTTTGTTGAATCATTTGTTTTACTTGGTATCATTGGGGATCTTATGACTTCAGGCCCTCATCACACCCCCAAGCATCCGTAAAAATTATATTTTAGTTAATATTGCTGTGTATGGATGATAACAATAATGAAAATGATAATAGCTGTGGCTGTAGTAATGAACATAGGTACTACAGTAATGTCAGTCCTATTAACAATGTGTTAAGTACATTTCTCATCTCGTGTAAGGTTCCCGTGCCAGCCGCTGTGGCCGAGCGGTTCTAGGCGCTTCAGTCTGGAACCGCGCGACCGCTACGGTCGCAGGTTCTAATCCTGCCTACGACATGGATGTGTGTGATGTCCTTAGCTTAGTTAGGTTTAAGTAGTTCTACGTTCTAGGGGACTGATGACCTCAGATGTTAAGTCCCATAGTGCTCAGAGCCATTTGAACCTCCCGGTGTAGAGACATTTTGCTGGTATTCAGTTTCGAGCAAAACTTTTCCACTTTTCGAGAACTGTTTACAGTTTTGGGGCAGTCATGTGAAAGTGCTGTCTATCTTCATATGTATTCCAAACAATTTCAGTCATTTTCAGTACAATGTAATTGTGAAGAACACGATTCGAATCATACCTTCACCTTGTATCAATTTAGAGACCGTCTGAGCTATATGCAGATAAGAACTGTTTTCTATTTTAAAAAAAGTAAATCGCCAATAGCACGCATGTTCTTGTCTCTATATGTCCTAGCCTAAAGAGAATCGTTTCGGATGATTTCGAGGTCCATACCTCCACCAGTACTGATTCCTTCCCACATCGTCTTCAAGACATCGTGATACATGTTTCTAGCTCAGCTGTACCTACCTTCACTCTCCAGCTCATCTCCAGATCTAAACGCGTGCGTTCTCAAGTCAGTCACTGAATTATCACAAACCTAAGAACGAAATAAAATAACCGCCCTCATTTAGAGTGCCCCCTTTACGACTTCCGATAGCCACTCTCTTTGATCATTACAGCGTCGCGTTGATCTTAGGCCACACGCCATGAGTCTACAGGCTTAGAGACCACGTTCACAAAGAGGGATGTGAGCAGTTTAGAGTTATATCTTGCTTCTTTCTACTGTTGCCCAGGTGCTGGCTGTGAGCAAAGTTCCATTTTTTTTTTTTACTGTCGTTGAGGCCTACCTCCTGCTGTTTGAAAACGAGTCCACAACCACGACAGTACAGTCTGTGCCACTGCAACAATATTTGTTATCTCTGGGTTGTTACCATCCCACTAACAGTTTGTCATGCGCTGATTCTGCTGAATAGCTCCTTATCGTTCACCTGTCTAGTTGACGTATCTAGGTAAGCTTAAGAGCCTCTTTCGCCCTTCCGGAAGTCCAAGCTGTCCCAGACGTACTCTTTTCGTCACGACACACAGGGACAGCACTAGCACATTCTGTAATTTTCACCAACGTACACCACATCTGCACGTTTAGAAGCTGTTTCTGAATTGCTAACGACCTGGCTCGCTGACATAGTTTTATCAGCCCTTACAGAGACGGGATTTTATCCTGTTATTGCAAATTCTGTTGTGAGTGTGGTGTTTCAGACACTCAAGAAACACGAGCTAGATACTTATTTCATATTAAAACTCAGCAATTCATTTCAATTCTGATTTTTAGATTTTAACTCTCTGTACTGTCAAGCGACAATAGTAATGTGTAACAAAACTACATATAACTAACTGTATTGACCGCTTTGTTTCGAAAATAACGTAGCTTTTTAAAGTACACAAATGACTACGGTAACCACATGATAGCAGAAAAAGTAAAAATCACTTTGATTTTGCGAGCTATTTCCGAGTGGCAAACAACAAAGCTATTAGAATGAGATTTTCACTCTGCAGCGGAGTGTGCGCTGATATGAAACTTCCTGGCAGATTAAAACTGTGTGCCGGACCGAGACTCGAACTCGAGACCTTTCGCGGGTAAGTGCTCTATCAACTGAGCTACCCAAGCACGACTCACGCCCCGTCCTCACAGCTTTACATCTGCCAGTACCTCGCCTCCTACCTTCCAAACTTTACAGAAGCTCTCCTGCGAACCTTGCAGAACTAGTACTCCTGAAAGAAAGGATATTGCGGAGACATGGCTTAGCCACAGCCTGGGGAATGTTTCCAGAATGAGATTTTCACTCTGCAGCAGAGTGTGCGCTGATATGAAACTTCCTGGCAGATTAAAACTGTGTGCCGGACCGAGACTCGAACTCTGGACATTTGCCTTTCGTGGGCAATGCTCTACCAACTGAGCTACCCAAGCATGATTCACGCCCCGTCCTCACAGCATTGCTTCTGCCAGTACCTCGTCTCCTACCTTCCAGTTCGAGTATCCTTTCTTTCAGGAGTGCCAGTTCTGCAAGGTTCGCAGGCGAGCTTATGTAAAGTTTGGAAGGTAGGAGGCGAGGTACTGGCAGAAGTAAAGCTGTGAGGACGGGGCGTGAGTCGTGCTTGGGTAGCTCAGTTGGTAGAGCACTTGCCCGTGAAAGGCAAAAGTCCCGAATTCGAGTCTCGGTCCGGCACACAGTTTTAATTTGCCAGGAAGTTTCAACAAAGCTATTGCTTTCCATCAACAAGAACGGAATAACGATAGAATGACCGAAAGAACTATGTATGCTTCCACCGATCTCTTTTGCTAAAAAAATTGAAATAAAGCACAAAAAACTGTCAGACAAGAAAACAAGATGGAGCATAAACTCTTCTCAAACATGACTAAATGTAACAGGTCAACAACAAAAAAGAGAGAAACAAAAAACATATTGCATTCCCTTTCGTTATGTAATGGCTATAGCTATTAGTTTTTTTGTACACTGAACCCATAGCTGACTTCAGTTCTTTTATTATTCCGTACAGTTTAGTCCCATGAACAGTGTTGTCAGAATGTGGGCTTGTTAGAAACTACTTCTAATATTCTGTACAGTTTAGTCCCATGAACAGTGTTGTCAAAATGTGGGCTTGTTAGAAACTAGAAAATTATGAAAAAACATTTAGCTGGAATTAAAAGTATTTTAATCATTCAGCACAAAAAAGCCTTTATTGAAATATAAACGCGAAAGTACTTCTTTATTTCATGCCCATTCGTTTATATTTCCTTTCTCACATTTGCTTAAAGCATCTAATATATCTTTTCCTCTGATGATTTGCCTGTTATATATCTCGGTGAGGTGACCAACAATAGTCGCTTATCATATTGTTATTCTAGACATCCTGAGACCGTCTTTCCAATCAGTTTGATGAAAGCCCTCACTTCAGTTCTCACTAAAATCATTCAAATTTCAGGGAAATCATCATGGTGACTATTAAGAAAAGGAAGGTTTGAGACTGAACAAACAGGCTAAGGTTTTGAACTTTCACAGCTGAAGCAGAAATGTGATATGCATCTCTTTTGTTGCTTAAGAACTTAGTAACAGTTTTTTTGAATTAAGTTCAAGCCTTCTTTTCACTCACTGCCATTTTTCATTCAAAGTCGGAATCAAACATTATTTCCGAATATCAGGTTCAACAAACATACCTTTTCCAATTTCGCTTCTGATAAATGTCTAAACGTCTTGCAAGGATACTTTAAACATTCTCCATATCACTGAAATAGCAAATCTAAAGGCTTTTTTGTCACATTTGTGGCGGAATTGAATGACATAATCGTGAAAAACACATTTCTTCAAGTACATAGTGTTTCTACAAAAATTGTGGGTGGTGTGTATTCTTTATTACCATATTCGGATTCAGCAAACTAAAATCACAAGCCACTTTAATTAGAAGAAGTTTTTTCTTGCACTATTTAACATGGGGGAAGAAATAATATCTGTTTCGTGGGCAGTTATCGATTCACAGGCACTCACTATAGAATGTAAAACATAGCCAATGTAAACAGTGAAGTGAGCAGCGGTACTTTGATACTGCTACTACTACTACTACTACTACTAATAATAATAATAATAATAATAATAATAATTACCGACGAAATGAGCAAAAGTTTGAGATGTGACTATTTAAATGCATTTAATTTAGTTTAATTTATTACTTTAGACAAATACTCTGGACGGACATAATAACTTACAGGTTTTTATGAGTTTGCATACAGAGTGGTTTTGAAGTAATGATCACTTAATATGACATGAACAACACACTTGTCAGACAGCTTTTGTATGAGGACTGACAAATCTCTGACGCAAATAATATATTTTGAAGCTGTCACAATCCGTGCTGGAAAACACTGGAATCCTGCATTACAGTGCCCGGGCTGTCAAATCCATTCTGGAGCAAAGGCATAGTCACACGCTGCAACGTAACGAAATACACGTGATCGCTTTGGCAAGCTGTGCCGTGAAGACGGAGGTGAAAAGCGATTTATAAAATGCTGTAATTGTTAACCATTAATAGTGGCACTTTGCCAATAGTGAAAGTTGTGATGGACGTCATCGGAAATACTTTGGTATCATGGCAGAGCCTGTTTTGAAAATAAATGGCTTGTTCGAAATAAAATGGCATGCTCAGTTACTGAACTCTTCTACTCAGTCGGAATATAAACAAGGTAGTCGCCCGTCATTAGCGAGAAAATTTTCCTCTGAACTGTAGTTTTAGGCGATGGTGCTTGGACAGTGGGTAAAAAGTTGTTCCTGACGTTTCATCGCAAACTGCGTTAGTCATCTTCAAGTTTGTACAAGTTTAAACAGACACTGAAATTGATATTGTTAAGCTGTTAAAAGTATCAGTGTGTTTCATAAGTGGGATCTCAAGGCATTTCGAACTATTTGATATCACTGCAATAATCCGGCTGTCATATTTAAAGTGAATTTTATGACTCACTCTAATTCGTTGGCTTCACCTTACACAGGACGCGATTGACAGAAATTCATACGTGAGAGGAAGCGGTGAGATAAACGTTAACGAAACTATTACCCAATGTTATTTTATTTCATACATGTAGATAGAAAAATGATGTGGCGTCTGTAACGTGTGAAAACATGTAATGTCATCTTCTTTGTCTGTCATATCATTGCGTATCTCACATTTCGAATCTGCTAAAATAATACCGACTTCAGTTGGGCCACGTTAAGACGTTAGCTCCTTGCAGGTAGGCATTTTGGCGTACGTGTTCTCAGTAGACACGTATGCAGAACTCGTATGCTACAGTCAATTATTTGGTGCTCATTACTGTATGTGAAGACCTTGGCTGTAAACATCAGCAAGGGACCGTCGATGAGAAACAGAATTATTGCATGTAAAACATGGTACGTGATGTGGTTTATTCATATTAGTTGATAGTTCCGCGATAAACTGAGACATGGGAGCTCTGTCTCTAATTTCAGATTCTCACTAACGGCGACTTTGTCAGGACGAGCGCATATAAACAGTAGTAAATGTCAGAATCATGGCTACTACTAGCAGTAGTAAGATGTGTGATGTTCGTTCCACGAAAATTCTTTTCGGTGACGATTTGTACAAATCCGAAGACGATGTGGATAACTACGGTCAGATAAAGATCCTGAATATGTTCCTGAACGCAAATGCGCTTCAAAAGCTTGTACTTACCAGCTGCTAAATTCAAATAATTATTGAAACAAGTAAACAATGTCCCTTACCATGGTTTCCGTGAATTTATGTGACAGCCTGGTGACAGAAATGTTAAGGGCATTAATTTTATATGGGGCTGAAGGAAAAATTATTTTTGAGGTTGTTATACTCTGTTATTGCAAAAGTTGGTAATGCAAATCTTAGTGTCATAAACTGAAACAAGCCGCACCTTTTAAATTTGTATTTTTGAGAGGTTTCACAGAAATGTTTAGTTATCTCGCCCAGCAAGTAAACAGTGAGAAATCAATGCTAAGCCAGGTTAAGCGCACTCAGTTTGCAAGTCAACAGTATTAAGTGTCCATTGACGTATTTTAAGGATAAGATTAAGAACAGAATTTACGATTTTGAAAATATGCCGTTACTCTAGAAATATATGAGAACAATGACTTTCTTGAATAAATAAACCACAAAGGACGTACTTGAAATATCTTATTTATGAGATTATGTTGTAGCTTTCGCACGCAATTTCTCAAGACAACCAACTTGTCCCTTGCCAGTGTTTACTACCGACGTCTTCGTAGTGCATCGCGGCGTGTGGGTCAGTAATTTGGTAGGCAATACGGGTATTCTTTAGTCGCACAGTCATAAACAATTAATCTAAAATACGGACGAAGTATTGTTTTTAGACGCAGCTAATAAAATAAGGGAAGTATGTTATGCCAAGCTGTGGAGCGGACTACCGACGTCTTCGTAGTGCATCGCGGCGTGCGGGTCAGTAGTTTGGTAGGCAATACGGGTATTCTTTAGTCGCACAGTCATAAACAGTTAATCTAAAATACGGACGAAGTATTGTTTTTAGACGCAGCTAATAAAATAAGGGAAGTATGTTATGCCAAGCTGTGGAGCACAACGAATAAATTCAACTATTTCTAAGACAGGATCTTCTATTGACGTTATCAACATAAGGACAAATTCGTCCAAAAATCTAAACGACGTGACGTAAATAGGATGAAATGCTTGTTGTCCATAGTCTCTAAAGAACATATGACTTTTTAGGATGAAGTTACCATATATGAAGTCGTTTACGATACCTGTATTTCCATCTGCAGTGCACTAATTGCATCACCTCCCACACGCTAAAGTTGAATTACCGTACTGCGAACAACGAACTCAGTTTTATGTATCCTACTATTTGCACACGCTACAAGCTTTTAACCTCTGCTACTCCTCATGTGCCAAGTTTACGTTTCCTGGCTGCGTTAGCAAATATTGTAGAGATCTGCACTACGCGGATATGTCACCTGACACGTTCCTCTCACATAGCAGAATAAAGTACTTATATTGTCATGGAGCCAGAAACGTTTTATTTACATGGTAGAATTCACTTTGCACAATTCTTTAGAGATTACTGTACCTACTGTCCGCCTGTGGTAGTTCAGTGGTCAGCGCGACGGAATGTCATATCAAACGGCCCGGGTTCGATTCCCGGCTGGGTCGGAGATTTTCTCCGCTCAGGGACTGGGTGTTGTGTTGTCTTTATCATCGTTTCATCCCCATCGACACGCAAGTCGCCGAAGTGGAGTCAACTCGAAAGACTTGCACCAGGTGAACGGTCTACCCGACGGGAGGCCGTAGCCACACGGCATTTCCATTTTACTGTACCTACTCCGCTAGAAAATGTATAGTAAATTAATAACGAGATACAAACACGAGCAGAATGTTCCATTATACTACCTGAGACTCCATCTTACACGAAATGTTCGGAATTCCCTCCGTTAGTGTTAATACGAGCATCAGCCCGCCGTTGCCTTGCATCTCGTATGCACTGATGTATCCCTGAAATATAGCGTATGGTTTCGGAGCCTTCCATACGGGCACAAAGACTCCGCAAGTGCTTTCAATTGATCCCACAAATAAAACTGTAATTGGTCTATGTCCACAAGTCATGAGGCCAGGCAAAAGCATTTTCTTCATGTGCATCTGTCACGGAATCAGTTTTTTTTTATACAACTAGGCCTGGATGCATCCACCGATTCAGTTGGGAAGGATGTCATATAGCCATTGCATCCACCCTGAGGCAAGCTGGTCTAAAATTATGTAACTGGTCCTCCATATCCTGGCACTAGGAAGGAGTTGACATCCGACCTAGCCGGCCGGTGTGGCCGAGCGGTTCTAGGCACTTCAGTCTGGAACCGCACGACCGCTACGGTCGCAGGTTCGAATCCTGCCTTGGGCATGGATGGGTGTGATGTTCTTAGGTTAGTTAGATTTAAGTAGTTCTAAGTTCTAGGGGACTGATGATCTCAGATGTTAAGTCCCATAGTGCTCAGAGCCATATGAACCATTTTGCAATCCGAGCTATTTTCACACATGTTCTATCGGGGACGGTTCGTAGAGACACGTCATGTGTGGTAGACCATAGTTCTGTTGAAAAATGACACAACCGTATTGTCGCAGGAGATGTAACGTGAGGAGACATGAGGATATATGAGGATGCCAATGATGCTATCGTTGTGCCGTCAGGGTTCCTTCAGTCAATATCAGCCGTCACCTCAAGCCATGCCTCATTGCTCCCCACACAATGACTCCAGGAATAACACCGCTGGGCCTCTCCAAAACATTGGAAGAATGGGAACTCTCCCCACATACGTCCCCACACTCGTCGACGGTAGTGATCCTGGATAATGCAGAACCGTGATTCATTGCTGAACACAATGCGACGCCATTCATCAGCTCTCCACGCTTCTCGGTCAAAGCAATGGCAGCCTACACATGGGACGGTAGTTTCCTAACCCAGCTGCTGCTAGTCTCCTGCAAATAGTGCGGGGTGCCTCAAAATGTTGCAAGGAGTCCATTACTTGTTCTCAGATGGCAGACGCAGATGTGAACTGTTTATGATGTGTCTGGCGCGCAATACGACGATTTTTCGGTGCGGTGGTCGACCGGCGCTTCGACGACTAGTATGCCTGACTTCACGTTCTCATGCAATCCAACATCGAACCACTGGCCCATCACATACCCTCACAAAATCTGGGTACTGCACGATTTGACCAATCGGTCAAATGGATACCCATAATAAGGTCCTAGAAGTGCCGATAGTGCTGGCACATACAAGTACGCGACATCTCCCTGTCTTTTACAATGATCACGCCCCTTATGCACCCTATCAGGTCTGGTCACAACACGAAACACGTATAACACTAATGCTCTCTGCTGGCCGTTTTACTGTCGCAGAAAATTGCAACTCTAATCATTTAGATACCCGCCAATGGTGTGTACGTGTAAGAAGTAACGTTGACACCCGACCATGTCTTCTCGGTGCTTCACTTTTTTGCCTGTCAGTGTATTTTCTTCTTCTATGTGAGGTACATATGTGTATGCATTCTATTTATCAACTATAATGGATTCATACAGTAACAACGCATTTAAAACCAAAACTCGTGCTTAAGACAGAGCTCGAAATCAGAGTTTTCCTGATTTTCAAGGCAATGACGCAATCGCAAGACGTCATTGGGGGGTTGAACAAAAATGTGGAAACGCCACGAGAAGTACATGCTTGAACAGAGATGCAGATGCTAGCCAAGCGTGCAGGTTGAGCTCTTGTATTTGGCAGCTAACGACGCCTGTGCAGGGTCCTCAATTTGTTACAAGTCTCAGCAGTGGTCAGAAGAATATTCTGTGTAGTTCTGAGCGTGTTACGGTCGGAGCAAAGTGACCTCGAATGTGGGCATATTGTTGTTGCTCCTATAGTGGGTGCTTCCGGAACCAAGGAAGTGGAATTGTTTTGTGTTTCAAGAGTCACAGCATCAAAGATTTATACTGAATACTGGGATACCAAAAAAACACCATCCACCAAGTCACAACGCGGACGAAAATGTGTGTTGAATGATCGTGATAGACGGACATTGAAGAGCGTTGTAACGATAAATAAGACGACGACAGCTGCAAAAGTCACTGCACAACTGAATATTGCACTTGCAAAAACTGTCAGTGTCAAAATAGCACGAAGAGAATTGGAGGCCAAGCTGGAATTCCAAGCCAGCCGCTGTGGCCGAGCGGTTCTAGCCGCTTCAGTCTGCAACCGCGCTGCTGCTACGGTCGCAGGTTCGTATCCTGCCTCGGGCATGGATGTCCTTAGATTAGTTAGGTTTAAGTAGTTGTAAGACTAGGGGACTGATGACCTCAGATGTTAAGTCCCATAGAGCTTAGAGCCATTTGAATCTGGAATTCCAAAGGTATTGATGCAAATTCCCTTACCATGAAAACATGGTGTTGAAGCTATAAACCCGGAAGGAAGGAAGTCATTTTCTCAGGTGAGTATTTGTTGCACTCTGTTTCCAACTTCTGCCCGAGTTTACGTCCCAAAAGTGACAGATGGAGCGGGTTCGGAGATAATTTGGACAGCCATATCATATAATTCCATGGGCCCTTCGGCTACAGTCAACAGATCCCAATATTATTGAGCCTTTATAGGGTACTTTGGAGAGAAATATGAGTGACTGCTATCCATCTGCCTCATCGTTACTTGAACTTTCCAGTATTTCGCAGCAAGAATCGTATAATGTTCCAAGGTAACGACAAGCGCCGGAACAACGATCAAGAACGAAGAACAGAGAGCGCTGTGAGACGACATCAGCCAATAATACGCTGACGGACCCCTCTCTAGGACGACACCGAGACAAGGGCGGCCTCTACACGAAGAGAATACACTACTGGCCATTAAAATTGCTGCACCAAGAAGAAATGCAGATGATAAACGGGTATTCATGGGACAAATATAATTATACTAGAACTGACATGCGATTACATTTTCAAGCAATTTGGGTGCATACATCCTGAGAAATCAGTACCCAGAACAACCACCTCTGGCCGTAATAACGGCCTTGATACGCCTGGGCATTGAGTCAAACAGAGCTTGGATGGCATGTACAGGTACAGCTGCCCATGCAGCTTCAACGCGATACCACAGTTCATCAAGAGTAATGAATGGCGTATTGTGATGAGCCAGTTGCTTGACCACCATCGACCAGACGTTTTCAATTGCAAGAGATGTGGAGAATGGGCTGGCCAGAGCAGCAGTCGAACATTTTCTGTATCCAGAAAGGCCCGTACAGAACCTGCAACATGCGGTCGTGCATTATCCTGCTGAAACGTGGGGTTTGGCAGGGATCGAATGAAGAGTAGAGCCACGGGTCGTAACACATCTGAAATGTAACGTCCACTGTTTGCGAACAAGAGACGTGTAACCAATGGCACGCCATACCATCACGCCGGATGATACGCCGGTACGGCTATGACGAATACACGCTTCCAATGTGCGTTCACCGCCATGTCGCCAAACACGGATGCGACCGTCATGATGCTGTAAACAGAACTTGGATTCATCCGAAAAAATGACGTTTTGCCATTCGTGCACCCAGGTTCGTCGTTGAGTACACCATCGCAGGCGCTCCTGTCTGTGATGCAGCGTCAAGGGTAACCGCAGCCATGGTCTCCGAGCTGATAGTCCATGCTGCTGCAAACGTCGTCGAACTGTTCGTGCAGATGGTTGTTGTCTTGCAAACGTCCCCATCTGTTGACTCAGGGATCGAGACGTGGCTGCACGATCCGTTACAGCCATGTGGATAAGATGCCTGTGATCACGACTGCTAGTGATACGAGGCCGTTGGGATCCAGCACGGCGTTCCGTATTACCCTCCTGAACCCAGCGTTTCCATATTCTGCTAACAGTCATTGGATCTCGACCAACGCGAGCAGCAACGTCGCGATACGATAAACCGCAATCGCGATAGGCTACAATCCGACCTTTATCAAAGCCGGAAACGTGATGGTACGCATTTCTCCTCCTTACACGAGGCATCACAACGACGTTTCACCAGGCAACGCCGGTCAATTGCTGTTTGTGTATGAGAAATCGGTTGCAAAATTTCCTCAAGTCAGCACGTTGTAGGCGTCGCTACGGGCGCCGGCGCCAACCCTGTGTGAATGCTCTGAAAAGCTAATCATTTGCATATCACAGCATCTTCTTCCTGTCGGTTAAATTTCGCGTCTGTAGCACGTCATCCTCGTGGTGTAGCAATTTTAATGGCCAGTAGTGTATGTTCGTTCGTTGTGCTGCATCTTCACGATGAAGGTATTGTGGATACTCCCGTCTTATAGGATGACAACAACCGGGACCGCAGGGTTTGAACCATATGTTCTCTGTTTGACGATCGCTCTGGCACCCTAATCGCCGTTGACTGGCCTGCTAAACCACACGACCTGAATCCATAGAAAAAAAATAGTTCAAATGGCTCTGAGCACTATGCGACTTAACTTCTGAGGTCATCAGTGCCCTAGAACTTAGAACTAATTAAACCTAACTAACCTAAGGACATCACACACATCCATGCCCGAGGCAGGATTCGAACCTGCGACCGTAGCGGTCGCCCGGTTCAGGACTGTAGCGCCTAGAACCGCTTGGCCATTCCGGCCGGCTGAATCCATAGAAAATGACCAGGACTATTGGAGACAGTAGTTGAAACTTCTCTTCAGTTTGTGGCTTCAGTGGGATAAGACATACCTGGAGGATCCTGTCAACTTTCTTTCCCGCTGAATTGAGGTGATTATGAAGTCCTTAGGCAGTGTTGCACGGTATTAACCTGTTGTCGCCACCGAGGGCGACTAATTTTTAGTCCCATGCGGAAATAAGTACCATTTATTCCTTCTTCCTGCGTTTCACGAAAATGTGCAAGGTTGAAAATGCTGCTGCGGTACTTTGATTTTTGTGAATGCACATAGACGCTCCAACACGGTGACTACTTAGCCTCTGCGACGCCGTCTGTCCCCCCTCGCGGTGCCTGGCTGACGAATTCTAGCAGCCTCCTGTGTTGTTATCGCGTTGCGTGGCCGACGTGTGCCAGTGTGCGGACTCGCCGTTGTCAGCGGTGCGGTAGCTTTCCGTGACGTCATGTGTCCATCCGCATATCGCGTTACCCCGTGCGCTCCCCGGTCTCCGTTGAGCACACGGCCACTTGCGTAACAAATTTTCGCGATGAGCTCAGCAATCAGATTCATTCATTGGGCTTGAAACTCTGTGCGCCTTTATTTGGTTAGATTAGTAACCAGATATTAGCATAAGATTTTTTTTGACTAAGGCAGAGTCGTACTCCTTGTTGTAATACCAACAGCTGTAAAATACGAGGTGTGCAAAAAAGTAACCGGACTAATATTATCACAGAGTAAGCACTCTTGCGCCATAGCTGTACGACCAATACCCTTCTCAGTCAAATATGGCATCTCTGGCGTCTGTAGACATATCAGTGTGGCGTTCGTTTGTGTACGAGCTGTTGTTTTGTTTTGCCAGAAAAGTGATAAGCGTAACATTAGGGCAACGAACTGTAATAAGGTTTCACATGGAACTTGGAAAAACTGCCTCTGATAGCTATCTTTTACTAAAAGAAGTGTACAGCGAAGATTGTTTATCATGTATACTGTTTTTTGAGGGGTTCAGGAATTTCCAAGATGGTCGAGAAGACGTTGAAGATGACTCAGGCGCACAGGACGCCCTTCAACATTGAAAACTGATGAAAATATCGAAAATGTAAGTAATCTGATTCGATTTGGCCGCAGGCTGAGTATTCAATCGAGTGCTGCAACTGCAGGAATTGACAAAGAATGAAGGCAAATTTTACATAACGAATTTAACAAGAGAAAAGTGTGTGCGAAACTAGTGCGGAAAATTCCCACGACTGAACAGAAAGAAGCTCGTGAAAATGTTTGAACTGACACTTTGAATACAATTGAACAAGATCTTCATTTCTTGGAAAGAGTGATAACATGTGACGAAACTTGGTTTTTCACCTATGATTCAGGAACTAAGCCCCAGTCCATGCATTGGAAGGGCCCAACTTCACCGAGAGCGCAAGAAGCTCCAATGGCAAATCAAAATTCAAAGCGATGATGATTGTTTTGCCGGCCGGAGTGACCGAGCGGTACTAGGTGCTACAGTCTGGAACCGCGCGACCGCTATGGTGCAGGTTCGAATCCTACCTCGGGCATGGATGTGTATGACGTCCTTCTTAGGTTAGTTAGGTTTAAGTAGTTCTAAGTTCTATGGAACTGATGACCTCAGAATTTAAGTCTCAGAGCCATTTGAACCATGATTGTCTTTTTTTTCGGTAGTCATGGAGTTGTGTATCTTCACTGTCTTCCTGGCGGTCAAACTGTTAATCGACATTAGTACCTTGAGGTTTTACGCGACACAGCGAGAAAATAAGGAAAACACGACCCGATTTGTGGAAGAATAAGTCTGAGGTTCTGGATCAAGACAACGAAACGGCTCACCACGCATACTCGGTTAAGAGGTTTCTAGCGAAGCACAGTAGTCCACCGTATTCGCCTGACCTAGCACCAAGTGACTTATATCTATTCCCGAGGGTCAAATGTGCATTGAAAGGAACAATATTTCAGTGCGCTGGAGCAGTGAAAGAAAAACCGGCACTCTTCATCAAGCAGCTCACAGAGCCATGATGTTTCCGTCGATGGAAAATTCTCGTGGTGCGTTGTATTGATAGAGGAATGGAGCATAATTTTTGAAATAAAATATTTTACAGCCATAGCCCCGTTATTTTACAGCCAAATGTCGTATCGTATACAAGGTGATTTTTCGACGTGCACAGGAAAAGTATCACACTACGAACAGATGCTGCTCAAAATTATTGCTAAGTTACCTGTAACCTTTCCCGCAAAGCAATATTTACCAATTATCACTACTTTTCTGCAAGTCAACTACCGTACCGTGGTGGATACACCTGTTCCGTCGGATGACCGAAGTTGAGCAATTTGGGCGTGGTTGGAACTCGCTGTTGCTATGCTGCGGTACACTCAGCCTCGTGGTCCCAGCTGAGGAGCTACTTGGCCGAGCTGCAGCGGCTCCAGGTTACGGAAACTGACAACGGCCGGGAGAGCGGTGTGTTGACGCCACGCCCCTCCATACCAGGGTCCTATGACGTCACTCGAATCAGGATGACACGGCGGCCGGTCGGTACTGTTAGGCCTTCCGAGGCCTGTTCGGACGGTGTTATTACTTTTCTGGATCTCACGAACAGGGCGGCAGGATACAAAAGTAGTGCATACGTAAAATGATCACACGGTAAGGATTTTAATGTAGCTGCTTCATCCAGATGTACCACACGGCTCGCAAAATACACGGAAAGATTCAGTAGTGAACCAAGCGGAGGGGAAGGTGTGTGCGGGGGAGTGAAGGGGGGACACTGCGCTTACTGCTCCAGGCTTAGCCTGCAGCACTACATGGCGAATAAAGTCGAGCGAATGAGGCATACTTTTCGTAATTTTATGTTTGTGGAACTGTTCGAGGCCCTAGGCTGAATTTTTAATCTGTGAAATATTATTTTTCGTACATCTCCTTGTAGATGTGCTATCTGTATGGCTCTTCCAGCATTCGTCTGTGGCTCCGAAGGTCATTCCTATGACTAAAACATCTTTTGAAATTAGTTATCGAGTAAGCCTCTGGCCAAACAAAGAAAGACGGAAAAATAAATTTCATCTATAAATTGTCCGTATTTTTTCCAGGCAACGTTTCTGCAGCCCTCGAAAAGTCTCCACAAATAGGTTTAGGAAATAACGTGAATATTAATTTTGCGTATTTATACACTTAAACATGCGGATTCCGGAAGGAATCGTGTTCTTTTTTTCATCCAGTGATTCACGAGAATTTGTGTACTATACTGTGCGGTGATTGATAGCGATTAGATACGTATTTTTATCCCATTATCACCAAGTTTTCCTCCATTACCATTTGCAGTTAGTCGTCTCCAAATGTGGTGTTGAACTAATTACGTGGAACGTGAGAGTGGCATGCAGGGTGACACAAAATGTTCTTTGATTCATTGTATATTTTCTAATAAATATTTTGCGATATGTACGTTCACACCCTTTTTTTAACATCAGCAAGTTCATGTCATGCGTAACCGCAAATTTCACGTGGGTTTTGATATATACTCCCTAGGAGAATGTATTCAAATCCATTTTTGGACCTGAGAATAATCAAACGCTCGAAACTAGCCAGTAGTTACTTTAATCTAACAGCCTCGTCGAAATGATGCCTTGGTGCCAATCCCAAAGATGTGAGCTATACGGATATTCTGTTTTGCAAACCGGTGGGGTAATACGTAGAGTACATAGAATATTTTTTCGGTATACTTCACTATTAAAGAGTTTAGTATTTTTTGACGAGACGGGGGCAACACTCTGAGTAGGTGAAATCTCCTTTCATTTATTTTCCTTCTTTCTTTCTATTCATTAGCGTTGATCCCGCCTAGAAGTGGACCCGCTTTCTATCAGAATTTGGTAGTTTTTATTTTTTTATTTAACTTTTTTGATAGATGCCCTTCCTGACAAGGGTGGGATGTCGCATGCGGTTCGCGCCCCTGTATAGGGTAATCTTTGTGCTGTATAGAAACGTAGTCTAACGGTCTGTGTATCGTGTTCTCTAAGGCAGAATTTTGGCGTAAGCCCTGCATTTGCCTCGACGAGTGAAGGAAACCGCCTGAAAACCACACTCAGGCTGGCCGGTGTACCAGCCCCTGGACGTTAATCCGCCTTAAGGATTCGTGTCTCGCAAGCCAGTGCGCTGCACGTTACGTTATACGAGCAGGTCGAGGAGCAACCTTCTTTTCACCAGAGCAAACTTACGTATTTCGCAACAAAGATCGAATGACATCTAGAATCTTTTCTGTGCTGTATTCACCCGGCAATGGAACAATCTCGTCCCCGAACCAGAGAGTTCATCCACCTTCTCGTACTAATAAGCCAGCTGTTAAGAGATCATGGATTTTCCTTAATGTTACAGACATCGCCATCGTTTTCCATACGTAGGTGACTCTAAGTCCCTTACCTTTTAAATAAATTTCTTGCCACAAACGTTTATTTTCATCACTACTAACACTAAATTATTATCGTCAGTAACTCTCTTTTGCAACATTGCAGCTTTCATTTAAATATGCCTATTGTTGTTGTGGTCTTCAGTCCTGAGACTGGCTTGATGCAACTCTCCATGCTACTCTATCCTGTGCAAGCTTCTTCATCTCCCAGTACCTACTGCAGCCTACATCCTTCTGAATCTGCTTAGTGTATTCATTTGTTGGTCTCCTACGATTTTTACCGTCCACGCTGCCCTCCAATACTAAACTGGTGATCCCTTGATGCCTCAGAACATGTCCTACCTACCGATCCCTTCTTCTGGTCAAGTTCTGCCACAAACTCCTCTTCTCTCCAATTCTATTCAATACCTCCTCATTAGTTATGTGATCTACCCATCTAATCTTCAGCATTCTTCTGTAGCACCACATTTCGAAAGCTTCTATTCTCTTATTGTCTAAACTACACTCCTGGAAATGGAAAAAAGAACACATTGACACCGGTGTGTCAGACCCACCATACTTGCTCCGGACACTGCGAGAGGGCTGTACAAGCAATGATCACACGCACGGCACAGCGGACACACCAGGAACCGCGGTGTTGGCCGTCGAATGGCGCTAGCTGCGCAGCATTTGTGCACCGCCGCCGTCAGTGTCAGCCAGTTTGCCGTGGCATACGGAGCTCCATCGCAGTCTTTAACACTGGTAGAATGCCGCGACAGCGTGGACATGAACCGTATGTGCAGTTGACGGACTTTGAGCGAGGGCGTATAGTGGGCATGCGGGAGGCCAGGTGGACGTACCGCCGAATTGCTCAACACGTGGGGCGTGAGGTCTCCACAGTACATCGATGTTGTCGCCAGTGGTCGGCGGAAGGTGCACGTGCCCGTCGACCTGGGACCGGACCGCAGCGACGAACGGATGCACGCCAAGACAGTAGGATCCTACGCAGTGCCGTAGGGGACCGCACCGCCACTTCCCAGCAAATTAGGGACACTGTTGCTCCTGGGGTATCGGCGAGGACCATTCGCAACCGTCTCCATGAAGCTGGGCTACGGTCCCGCACACCGTTAGGCCGTCTTCCGCTCACGCCCCAACATCGTGCAGCCCACCTCCAGTGGTGACGCGACAGGCGTGAATGGAGGGACGAATGGAGACGTGTCGTCTTCAGCGATGAGAGTCGCTTCTGCCTTGGTGCCAATGATGGTCGTATGCGTGTTTGGCGCTGTGCAGGTGAGCGCCACAATCAGGACTGCATACGACCGAGGCACACAGGGCCAACACCCGGCATCATGGTGTGGGGAGCGATCTCCTACACTGGCCGTACACCACTGGTGATCGTCGTGGGGACACCGGATAGTGCACGGTACATCCAAACCGTCATCGAACCCATCGTTCTACCATTCCTAGACCGGCAAGGGAACTTGCTGTTCCAACAGGACAATGCACGTCCGCATGTATCCCGTGCCACCCAACGTGCTCTAGAAGGTGTAAGTCAACTACCCTGGCCAGCAAGATCTCCGGATCTGTCCCCCATTGAGCATGTTTGGGACTGGATGAAGCGTCGTCTCACGCGGTCTGCACGTCCAGCACGAACGCTGGTCCAACTGAGGCGCCAGGTGGAAATGGCATGGCAAGCCGTTCCACAGGACTACATCCAGCATCTCTACGATCGTCTCCATGGGAGAATAGCAGCCTGCATTGCTGCGAAAGGTGGATATACACTGTACTAGTGCCGACATTGTGCATGCTCTGTTGCCTGTGTCTATGTGCCTGTGGTTCTGTCAGTGTGATCATGTGATGTATCTGACCCCAGGAATGTGTCAATAAAGTTTCCCCTTCCTGGGACAATGAATTCACGGTGTTCTTATTTCAATTTCCAGGAGTGTATTTATCGTCCACGTTTCACTTCCATACATGGCTACACTCCATACAAATACTTTCAGAAACGACTTCCTGACATTTAAATCTATACTCGATGTTAACAAATTTTTCTTGTTAAGAAACGCTTTCCTTGCCATTGCCAGTCTACCTTCTATGTCCTCTCTACTTCGACCATCATCAGTTATTTTGCTCCCCAAATAGCAAAACTCCTTTACTACTTTAAGTGTCTCATTTCCTAATCCAATTCCCTCAGCGTCAGCCGGCTTAATTCGATTACATTCCATTATTCTCGTTTTGCTTTTGTTGATGTTCATCTTATACCCTTCTTTCAAGACACTGAACATTCCGTTCAACTGCTCTACCAGGTCCTTTGCTATCTCTGACAGAATTACAATGTCATCGGCGAACCTCAAACTTTTTATTTCTTCTCCATGGATTTTAATTCCTACTCCGAATTTTTCTTTTGTTTCCTTTACTGCTTGCTCAATAGACAGATTGAATAACACCGGGGAGAGGCTACAACCCTGTCTCACTCCCTTCCCAACCACTGCTTCCCTTTCATGCCCCTCGACTCATAACTGCCATCTGGTTTCTGTACAAATTGTAAATAGCCTTTCGCTCCCTGTATTTTACCCTTGCCACCCCCAGAATTTGAAAGAGAGTATTCCAATCAAAAGCTTTCTCTAAGTCTACAAATGCTAGGAACGTAGGTTTGCCTTTCCTTAATCTGGCTTCTAAGATAAGTCGTAGGGTCAGTATTGCCTCACGTGTTCCGATATTTTTACGGAATCCAAACTGATCTTACCCGAGGTCGGCTTCTATCAGTTTTTCCATTCGTCTGTAAAGAATTCGCGTTAGTACTTTGCAGCTGTGACTTATTAAACTGATAGTTCGGTGATTTTCACATCTGTCAGCACCTGCTTTCTTTGGGATTGGAATTATCATATTCTTCTTGAAGTCTGAGGGTATTTCGCCTATACTGATAATAATTTCATTGGACAGTTTAAATTCCCGTATAAGTCAACATGTAAATGGACGGATACGATGACAAAACATATTCACAGTCTTACTCACCTCAAGCTGTCAACATTTTAGTCTAAAATGTGTCCTGCGGCTGTAGAGGGACAGTCTGGCCGTAGCGAGGCGCTTTCACTCCGTATCGTGCGGCAGTGTGTTAGCCGGCGATAATGAGACGGACGCTAAGAAGACCGGCCTCGTCACAGGGGGCGCGAGTTGTTGCCGACCGCTGATGCCGCCGCCTCGCAAACAGCTCTCCAGTTTCGCACCGTTTGTCGCCGCTCATTGTTCAGCCCTGTCCAGTCCTAACCGGCGGCTGCCAGTAACCTCATCATGAAAATGGCTGCCGCATATCTGCGGAAACTCTAGACGAGCAGTAAAACACACACTGGCGCGCGGCCACGCCTTCGCCTTTCGTACTTAACACTGGGCGAAGTGTAAGCTTGCCATCACAAACAAACCCACAAAACTAAACTTGCCAATATACTAGTGGTGACACGATTTAGCGAACAACAGAGAAAATGTGCCCTGGAAAAGATAAAATTATAGCTACGTTTACGTGGAACAGAACTGCGTGGGTAGTCACAAACATAGAAATAAACCACACACAGCCAGCGTTAGAATACAAAAACCCATCACCAGCTATGGTTTTGGGGAGGTCTCCCTCAATTCTTAGGTGAATGCCGGGGTTGCGAACATCCTCCCAATTAAAAGCGCAGAAAACAACAAACGCGAAAAAAGGAATATATTAGATCTTAGTAAAATACAACAGACAACGTTAGGATACGTACCCAAACGAAAAGTAATCTATGCCAAAACTGAACAAAATAAAATATCACGCAAAACACAAAGTAACTTTTCCATGCATTTTAAGGTTTTATTTGCGACGCGTTTCTGGGGCGTTTAGCTCACAATCCAGTGCTCTCCATGAAAAAACACAATGCAAATGCACAGGACTGCAGAAACTCCGAAACTGTTGGTTTCTCAAGAGCAGTCGCCTGAGCTAAACACCGGAAGTGCCACCTAATGAAGGAATCGTAAATAAAAAACTTAAAATTTAGTGATTCGTTGCGCCGTGTCTTATTTTAATTTTAAAGGAAGCAGCACATGTGTATGTGTCAAGAATAAAATAAGTTTAAGCTAAAGCTCTCAAGGGTATGCCCGCCTCATTCCTTCCGGGCGGTGTATAAAAGATAAAAAAGTAAAAAACAAAAACAGGTTCCTGCTCGAAGCTGCCCTTTCATTTCTTCTCGTGCACCGTTAGGTATCGTACCAACCATGTCTCACATACTACATAAAATAGAAATTCAGCCATTGGCTTCCACTTCAACAAGAATTTCTGCCCTGCGTGTTATCCCAGCACACATGATATGACATCTGGTAGCAACTGGGTCACACCCACTCAGCACTACAATGATTTGAAACTTTTGTACAGTATGGATGTGGAACACTGCAACTGTCACGAATGCCTGCCACCCGTCCATTTCTGAGACGTCAGAAATCTTCATTTCATCATTACCGATTTCGAGTCGCCTAGAGACTCATCATCAGATGACACACATTTTTAATGGCTATTTGCAGCAGTTTCAGGTTCACTGTATAGCGTAAGGAAGATAGGAAAAATCGAAACAAATAAGCACTAAATAAGGCGAAGTATCTGCAATTACTTACATCATAATGTCGCCATAACGGTATTATTTACAGCTAACTGCATCCATGGTATTAATGATGTATGTAGACTGAAGCGACGAATGAAAATTTCGATCAAGGCCGGGATTCGAACCTGGGACTCCTGCACAGGACCCAGATGCTCTAAACATTACGCCATCCTGGCACAATGGCTCAGCACAGCTGCACAGCCTACACTAGTCAACCACCCTCCACAATCCAAATTCCCATTCACGCCTCAATCCACTCCATACTCCTCCTAAACTCTGACAACATTGTACAGACTCACCAACTCTAATGCAATAGCACTTCAGCATCGAACGAAACGGGGGATCCTACCTCGAACTCAGGCATAGGTGCTTTCAATCAAACGAAATTATATGATTTCATTTGATTAAAAGCGACTATGCCTGAGTTTCAAGCAGGATTCTCTGTTTCGTCCGATGCTGAGGCGAAATTCTAACACAGTTGAAGAGGCACTACAAACCCGATCAAGTTTAGGGAGAACACCAAGTGGGCTGTGTTGTGGAAGGGATTTGTATTGAGAAGAGAGTTGTGCAAACCCACTGTACCAGGGTGGCGTAGTGCTTAGAGCATCTGGGTCCTGAGCAGGAATCGCAGGTTCGAATCCCGGCCTTCATCAAAATCTTCATTCGTCGCATCAGTCTGCATACATCGCAGATGCCGGCCGGGGTGGCCAAGCGGTTAAAGGCGCTACAGTCTGGAACCGCGCGACCGCTGCGGTCGCAGGTTCGAATCCTGCCTCGGGCATGGATGTGTGTGATGTCCTTAGGTTAGTTAGATTTAAGTAGTTCTAAGTTCTAGGGGACTGATGACCATAGAAGTTAAGTCCCATAGTGCTCAGAGTCATTTGAACCATTTGAACATCGCAGATATTTGAACCTTGACAAGTTCTCTTGGACCATATAATTTTATGGATCATTGTGAGTTCATGAGTTTAAGCGATCTTCATCAAATCCGAAGGTCTTCCTGAAAGTGGAGAGTCACTAATATGAAAACGATTCTGTTTAAAACGAGAAAACCATTTTCTTGCCGTGCTCTGTGCAACGATATTATTCCCATACAAGGCGCAATGTTGCTGTCACGCCTCTATTGAACTCAAACGGAAGAACATGTCGGAAGTGTTCCGATTTCTCCACTTGGCACTCCATTTTCTAGTGTCCACAGCTCCACTCACTATATCCAAGCCGGCCGGGGTGGCCGAGCGGTTCTAGGCGCTACATCTGGAACCGCGCGACCGCTACGGCCGCAGGTTCGAATCCTTCCTCTGGCATTGGTGTGTTAGTTACTAACTTAGGTTAGTTAGGTTTAAGTAGTTCTAAGTTCTAGGAGACTGATGACCGCAGAAGCTAAGTTCCATAGTGCTCAGAGACAATGACAAAAAGGCAACATGTAAACACAAATAGCAACAGTAAACTTTAAATAAAAACCGACAATATATAAATGAACCCTTAGCAACTGGAATACCAACATGCAAAACAAAAAAGCTACGAACTTATGCACAAACCTAATATTTCAAATACATTTGTACTAAGTAGAACAATTTTAGATATTGAACTAGCGCCAGCTCATAACTACACAATCGCATCTCTGAAACGGCTCGCTTGCTGACCCGTGTTTACTCTAAAGTTTTTTGTGCTGTTATCGTAGATTTATACCCCTATCAGTTTTCAATATCAATTACAATACAACCAGTACATGTATGCCTAGATATCATCGGATGTGTTTTAAAAGGTGGGCAATCCCAGTGAGGAGAACATAAAAAATGGTTCAGATGGCTCTAAGCAGCAGTGCGGTTCCGGACTGAAGCGCCTAGAACCACTCGGCCACACCGGCCAGCGAGGAGAACATCGCCTGCGGAGTGGCCGAGCGGTTCTAGGCGCTAGAGTCTGGAACCGCGCGACCGCTACGGTCGCAGGTTCGAATCCTGCCTCGGGCATGGATGTGTGAGATGTCCTTAGGTTAGTTACGTTTAAGTAGTTCTAAGTTCTAGGGGACTGACGACCACGGAAGTTAAGTCCCATAGTGCTCAGAGCCATTTGAAACACTTGAGGAGAACATCGAAAAGCTTTACTGCTTGGTATTCTATATCGAAAACTGTGTTAGTATTAACGTAATACGGAACTCTTTAAATTTCCAAAAGGAAGAAACTGTACTGAGAGCTCAAACTCTCTGTGAGTTCAATATCGGCCCCGAAGCCGAAACTTTCAAAAGCTGTCCTTCAAACTTGCAGTATTGACCTGCTATCGAATAGCGGTTTCATGAAGAAGTGCTGGAACTGTGGAAGGCTCTTGCAGTAAGGACACAGCGTGTGTGTTTGTGTGTGTGTGTGTGTGTGTGTGTGTGTGTGTGTGTGTGTGCAGAGCCGGCTAGGCCACACCACAGCGCGCGGCGCGTCCCCCTGGCTCCATGTTCTGGCGTGGTGGTGCTGCCGTCACTGCCGACACGGCACGGCTCTTAGCGACTGTTTACGCAAAGCCTGCTAACCAGCGGTCACACTTAGCGGACACGCTGCAAGTAACGGGTGACTGGCTCAAAAAGCTGCACGGCCCGGAACTGCGTTGCATTTAAACTCGCCGAGAGGAAGTCGCGGTACGGGTCCAATTACAGTGAGGTGACAAAAGTCACGGAATAGCGACGTGCACTTATACAGATGGCGGTAGCATCTCATGCGTGAGGTATAACAGGGTAGTGCATTGTACACAGATGGTTCATGTGAAAAGGTTTCCAACGTGATTACATCCGCACGACAGGAATTCAAATGGTTCAGATGGCTCTGAGCACTATGGGACTTAACATCTGAGGTCATTAGTCCCCTAGACTTAGAACGACTTAAACCTAACCAACCTAAGGACATCACTCACATCCATGCCCGAGGCAGGATCCGAACCAGCGACCGTAGCAGCCGCGTGGTTCCGGACTGAAGTGCCTAGAATCGCTCGGCCACAGCGGCCGGCACGACGGGAATTAAGAGACTTTCAAGACGGAGTGGTAGTTGGAGCTAGATGCGTGGCACATTCTACTTCGGAAATCGTTTCGGGATTCAATATTCCGAGATCCACAGGGTCAAGAGTGTGCTGAGAATACCACATTTCAGGCGTTACCTCTCGCCGCAGACAAAGCAGTGGCGGATGGCTTTCACATAAAGACCGAGAGAAGCAGCGTCTGCTTAGAGAGTAGTCACTGCTGACACAAAAGCAACACTGCGCAAAATAACAGCAGAAATCACTATGAAATTACAACCCTTAGCTGCTTACAGACGTTGACGTATGTCAACGGGGACAGATGAAAATGTGTGCCACGACCGGGACTCGAACCCGGGATCTCCTGCTTACATGGCAGACACTCTATCCACCTGAGCCACCGAGGACACAGAGGATAGTGCGACTGCAGAGATTTATCTCTGGCACGCCTCCCGTGAGACCCACATTCTCAACATATTGTCCCGCACTACATTTGTAGTGCCCCCGCCCATTATACTCATTACTCGTGGCGCGTTTCCGATTCCCGTAAGAGTTCGGTCACTGTTTGTGCATCCGCACAGAAGAACAAGATGGTCAAGTGGCCGGTGAAATCAGTGTGGGACGTATGACGAACGTATCCGTTAGAACAGTGGGACGAAATCTGGTGTTAATGGGCAACGGCAGCACTTGACCGATGTGACTACCTTTGCTAACAGCACGACATCACCTGCAGCGCCTCTCCAACCATATCGGTTGGATCCCAGACGACTGCAAAATCGTGGCCTGGATAGATCAATGCCGATTTCAGTTGGTAAGAGCTGATGGTAGGTTTCGAGTGTAGCGCAGACCCCATGAAGCTACAAATCCAAGTTGTTGACAAGGGCCGGCCGAGGTGGCCGAGCGGTTCTAGGCGCTACAGTTTGGAACCTCGCGATCGCTACGGTCGCAGGTTCGAATCCTGCCTCAGGCATAGATGTGTGTGAAGTCCTTAGGTTAGTTAGGTTTAAGTAGTTCTAAGTTCTAGGGGACTGATGACCTTAGAAGTTAAGTCCCATAGTGCTCAGAGCCATTTGATGTGGTGAGAGAGATGGCAGAATTTTGAGAGCGGACGATCTGGACGTGTGTCCGCCAGAAGACTGGATGTCATGAACTGATATATATGTATTATGACTTTTGAACATTATTAAGGTAAATACATTGTTTGTTCTCTATCAAAATCTTTCATTTGCTAACTATGCCTATCAGTAGTTAGTGCCTTAAGTAGTTAGAATCTTTTATTTAGCTGGCAGTATTGCAGTAGTTCGAATAACGAAGATTTTTGGGAGGTAAGTGATTCATGAAATGTGTAGGTTATTGTTAGTCAGGGCCATTCTTTTGTAGGGATTATTGAAAGCGAGATTGCGTTGCGCTAAAAATATTGTGTGTCAGTTTATTGATGATCAGAATAAGTAAAGAGAGAAATGTCTGAGCACGTTCAGTTTTGCTCAACTGTTTGAAAATCAAATAAAGTAAGAGGTTTTCGAGCACTATCATTTATAATTTTCAAAAGGGGACGTTTCGCGAATGGTGCGTGGAAAGAACGATTATCGGTAACCTTCCGCATGATTTCGAAGTTCTCGATTTTCCTGTCGTGGTCTTTTCGCGATGTACATGTGGGACGAAGGTATAAAGTGTCTGATCCTTCGTGGACGTACGCTCTCGAAATTTTAACAGTTAATGTCTCAGCGATGCATAACGCCTCTACTCTAAGTCAGCCAATGGAGTTTGTTGACCATCCCTATAATGCTCTCGCGCTTACTAATCGATGTGCAGCTCTTCGTTAGACCTTCCCTATCTCTTCTGTTAAACCAGCTTGATGAGGACTGTTGATACGCCGATCGAACGAATAATTTTTATGTTACTTCCTTCGTGCCTGAACTGCATTTCCTTAAGATTCTGCCAATGAATCTCAGCGTCCTACCTGCTTTCCATGCAGTTAATTTGATGTGGTCATTGCGCTCCAGGTCACTACGGACGGTTATTCCTACGTATTTTAGAGTTACAATTGTTTTTACCTATGGTCCGCTGCCTCAGTATGTTAGTGCCAGATTGCATTTTCAATGGTTTTGGATTCGATTCTCGGTCGGGCATAGAACTTTTTCCATTAGTTTCAGCTTTTTCGATTTCCGTCAACGATTAGTTGACGCCGAGTTTCACCGTGGTTCTGAGGTTACGTCGGACTTTAGCTTCCCGTGTAATTGAATTACCCATTCAGTTGCAACGTCGAGGGAGACAAGGACATACCATATCCAATAGGACCATGTCTAGTAAAGCAGTGCAGAGTTCAAACGAATCTTCATGTTACTACTACTTCCAGTGTTTTGTCACCAATAGCACAACCGCACAGTAATACATCTCTCCGCCTACTTAAGCGTCACGCATTGCATTTATTTACGTTGAAGGTCAGCTTATAGTAATTGCAGCAATCGGTGATCCTCCGCAGGTCTTCTTGCTTTTCGTTAGAACCTGCTGGTACTGCAGTCTTCTTGTATACACAACTACAATCAGCCACGGTGTACAAATAACTGGGGCTGGATATTATATGGAATGTTCAGTGTAACATTTCTGTCAACTCCCCTCAACCACTCACGTCTTTATTATTCTACACGTTATCAGCAATCCGAGGAAAACGTGATAAATTCTCGTCCTGCCGGTACAGTGCTATGTTTTTCAGAAAAAAATAAAATTACCTTATATTGCGGCGTAGCCTCTTTTAGGTAAGTGCAAGTTGTTCTGTGTTCTCCAGTGACCTAGATTCCAACATTGCGTCATGGCTCTAGGAGGTCTCCAAAATACTCATATATTCATAATTTCTTTATTGAACTCAAAATGATTTCCAGTGACGAGTTCTGTAGTCGTGGCAACAGAAGATGACGGAGGCTACCAGAGCTTGTGAACTACGAACACCAAATCAATCATATTTTCCCTTCATAAATATCTCTCTGGACCGGCACAATAGTCCTGGAGAAAGACTTTTTCTTTCACAATTCTTATGTCGGTCCAGAATACTTGCGAATTCGCTAGTTGTACTTTATCAGTCATACTGTAATCATTAAAATAATCTCTTTTTACATTCCAGCCGATGAAAACTACTTTGCCTTCTCTAATGTGGGGCATCAGCTTCCATTTATTGCTCCAATTACTGCTTCATTTCTAGTGTGTTTCGTGGATCAGCATTCAATCTGAATCGGCGCGTAAGGGTCAGTAGGAGTATTCTTCAAATGACCCAAACATTGTCGACAAACGGGTTTTTGCCTAATGGTTTTGGACTGTATTCAACAAACGTGGCATTATTCTTGTATAAAGCTTTCTTATAGCCAGTTGTTCAAATAAGATGTCTCCCTCTCTTTTTCCTTATTGGCCAGAGTTAGTCAACTTTTGCTACCTACCATCCGCTTTCCTATCTCTATTTATAGTAAAATTCTTTCCTATCTCTATTTATAGTAAAATTTTCTAATTGCCCACTGTTTCCACAGTAATGGCGACTTATAAAGTAGGGAAGTAGTTATACCAAGTTGGACGTATAACAGTACTTACTGACCAAATACTTACGTCAAAACTTCATGAAACCCTAATGAAAATCGTTTAAAACCCTATCACCTACCGCCCAGCATGAGAGTTGGAACGCTAACTGGTGGGGTGTTTGGACCAGGTTGACGACCATTGTTATAGGCGAATAGCGCCAGACACGTCACACCCCATCGCCACGCTTCTAATACCTTATTGAGCACGTACACGATGTTTTCATCTGATTCTAAAACACTGTAAATTAAGGAGCAGTTTCCTTATTAACCTCCAGCTTGGAGGACTTTCGAATGCCGAGGAAACGTCTCGAACTAGAAATATTATGACGGTGCGGTACTCCAGGTTACTGTCTGAACGATGCATATACACAAAACGAATCTCATGAACGGTAGTGCAAGAAAAACTATTTTTCAGATAGAGTTAATACTTCAGGTAGACCTTGCACAACGCAAAAAATATATTGAAAACGTTAGAAAAATATAATTTTCTTGAAATCAGTGCTATACCTACTCCAAGAGGTTTTCATCTTGTCTAAGCCTTTAAGCTCTCGCACCATTTCTTTCACGCTGTATATAGTCCAAGTGCACTCCTTCATATGAAATCAATAAATTTTCATCCTTCATTTTCGTCGCGTAGTACGAACACTTTGTATCTTATAAAGCCTAATGTAACATGTGGATCATTTAATTCAAAATCACTTATTTATTAAAATATTAATATTTTTTTCATTGTTCTTAACTGTATTACAACTCCTGACTGAAGAAGACATGCCGTTGTACAACTGATAGGCCAGCTATGCCTGTGAGGGCCTTGAAAGATGAAAAACAGGTACTGAAAGAAACAAAGATTAAGATACGAAGTAAGTGTAATACATTTGTCTTCTAGTGGAATGGGCAAATTAGAAAGGAAGGAAGCTTTGTCAAGGCTGGAAAGGAAAGGCCTATTGAGGAAGAACAAATTGACTGACGATATGATAATGCAAACACGATTTCCAAGGCTGGCAGCTAGATACCACATGAAGAATTGAAATTGTAGGGATAGCGTGAGGATGACTTTTGCTGCAGAGAATGCTGTGGGTGTTGGGTGTAGCGTCTATGAGCAGAAAGGGTGTTTGCTGCACCCATTGAAAGACTGTCGAAAAGGAAAGCTATATGGATTGACGACCTGTTCGGTCCTTGGGCTCATGTGTCCGTGTGTTTGTGTATGTTTATGTGTGTGTGTGTGCGCGCGCGCACTACCTAGCGGGCTCTCTCGTCAGCTAAACAGCCGCTTCCTGAGTGCCGTACTCTCCACTCTGGCTGCTGCGGCCAGCCGCCCCCCGTCCACTTGTTACGCGCAACCTGTTGACAAACCGCGCAGCTCTGCGGTTTTGTCAGTCCGCGGGGCAGGCACGCCGAACCTAGCTTTCCACTGGTGTCCGCACCGACAAGAGCTGTCGTCAAAAAAACTTCGAACGCTACACCACAACTGCCTGGACAAGGCGAAACAAAACATTTGAAGTTCGCTTTTTCTGTGCTGGAGTATTATAGAAAGGAAACATCGGTCGACCTATCAAAAAGCCACCCCGTGGTTCACCCATAAGTGATTTAGAGAAACAACGGAAACCCGAGATATAAACGTTGTAAACCACGGTCCTTGGATAAATGTCCAATACCGCAAGCATCACCTCACTCTGCATGGAGGTTAGTGTTGAAGGAAGAGCTGGCATTCCGATAATTAGAACATATGGAAGAGCAAGAATCGAAAGAAATGTGTGAATTGGGTGGCTGTGATTGTTTTGACGCCTGTCTTCTAAAGACGTTTCTATTTGATTCACTGAAAGTAACAAAGAAATAGTATCCCGATAGCAATTGAGCCGATGTGAGGGAAAGACTACATTTACATCTACATACAAACTCTGCAAGCCACGGTATGGTGCATGGCAGAAGGTATCTTGTAGCACATTTACTTACCTGTTCGACTCGCAAATGGAGCGTGGGAAAAACGACTTTCTGTATGCTTTCGTACGAACCCTACTTTCTCTTATCTTATCTTCGTCGTCCTTACGCGAAATCTGCTTTGGTAGTGGCAGTAGAACCATTCTGAAGTCAGCTGCAAATGCCGCTTTTTTCTCAACATATTGTCCCGCACTACATTTGTAGTGCCCCCGCCCATTATACTCATTACTCGTGGCGCGTTTCCGATTCCCGTAAGAGTTCGGTCACTGTTTGTGCATCCGCACAGAAGAACAAGATGGTCAAGTGGCCGGTGAAATCAGTGTGGGACGTATGACGAACGTATCCGTTAGAACAGTGGGACGAAATCTGGTGTTAATGGGCAACGGCAGCACTTGACCGATGTGACTACCTTTGCTAACAGCACGACATCACCTGCAGCGCCTCTCCAACCATATCGGTTGGATCCCAGACGACTGCAAAATCGTGGCCTGGATAGATCAATGCCGATTTCAGTTGGTAAGAGCTGATGGTAGGTTTCGAGTGTAGCGCAGACCCCATGAAGCTACAAATCCAAGTTGTTGACAAGGGCCGGCCGAGGTGGCCGAGCGGTTCTAGGCGCTACAGTTTGGAACCTCGCGATCGCTACGGTCGCAGGTTCGAATCCTGCCTCAGGCATAGATGTGTGTGAAGTCCTTAGGTTAGTTAGGTTTAAGTAGTTCTAAGTTCTAGGGGACTGATGACCTTAGAAGTTAAGTCCCATAGTGCTCAGAGCCATTTGATGTGGTGAGAGAGATGGCAGAATTTTGAGAGCGGACGATCTGGACGTGTGTCCGCCAGAAGACTGGATGTCATGAACTGATATATATGTATTATGACTTTTGAACATTATTAAGGTAAATACATTGTTTGTTCTCTATCAAAATCTTTCATTTGCTAACTATGCCTATCAGTAGTTAGTGCCTTAAGTAGTTAGAATCTTTTATTTAGCTGGCAGTATTGCAGTAGTTCGAATAACGAAGATTTTTGGGAGGTAAGTGATTCATGAAATGTGTAGGTTATTGTTAGTCAGGGCCATTCTTTTGTAGGGATTATTGAAAGCGAGATTGCGTTGCGCTAAAAATATTGTGTGTCAGTTTATTGATGATCAGAATAAGTAAAGAGAGAAATGTCTGAGCACGTTCAGTTTTGCTCAACTGTTTGAAAATCAAATAAAGTAAGAGGTTTTCGAGCACTATCATTTATAATTTTCAAAAGGGGACGTTTCGCGAATGGTGCGTGGAAAGAACGATTATCGGTAACCTTCCGCATGATTTCGAAGTTCTCGATTTTCCTGTCGTGGTCTTTTCGCGATGTACATGTGGGACGAAGGTATAAAGTGTCTGATCCTTCGTGGACGTACGCTCTCGAAATTTTAACAGTTAACGTCTCAGCGATGCATAACGCCTCTACTCTAAGTCAGCCAATGGAGTTTGTTGACCATCCCTATAATGCTCTCGCGCTTACTAATCGATGTGCAGCTCTTCGTTAGACCTTCCCTATCTCTTCTGTTAAACCAGCTTGATGAGGACTGTTGATACGCCGATCGAACGAATAATTTTTATGTTACTTCCTTCGTGCCTGAACTGCATTTCCTTAAGATTCTGCCAATGAATCTCAGCGTCCTACCTGCTTTCCATGCAGTTAATTTGATGTGGTCATTGCGCTCCAGGTCACTACGGACGGTTATTCCTACGTATTTTAGAGTTACAATTGTTTTTACCTATGGTCCGCTGCCTCAGTATGTTAGTGCCAGATTGCATTTTCAATGGTTTTGGATTCGATTCTCGGTCGGGCATAGAACTTTTTCCATTAGTTTCAGCTTTTTCGATTTCCGTCAACGATTAGTTGACGCCGAGTTTCACCGTGGTTCTGAGGTTACGTCGGACTTTAGCTTCCCGTGTAATTGAATTACCCATTCAGTTGCAACGTCGAGGGAGACAAGGACATACCATATCCAATAGGACCATGTCTAGTAAAGCAGTGCAGAGTTCAAACGAATCTTCATGTTACTACTACTTCCAGTGTTTTGTCACCAATAGCACAACCGCACAGTAATACATCTCTCCGCCTACTTAAGCGTCACGCATTGCATTTATTTACGTTGAAGGTCAGCTTATAGTAATTGCAGCAATCGGTGATCCTCCGCAGGTCTTCTTGCTTTTCGTTAGAACCTGCTGGTACTGCAGTCTTCTTGTATACACAACTACAATCAGCCACGGTGTACAAATAACTGGGGCTGGATATTATATGGAATGTTCAGTGTAACATTTCTGTCAACTCCCCTCAACCACTCACGTCTTTATTATTCTACACGTTATCAGCAATCCGAGGAAAACGTGATAAATTCTCGTCCTGCCGGTACAGTGCTATGTTTTTCAGAAAAAAATAAAATTACCTTATATTGCGGCGTAGCCTCTTTTAGGTAAGTGCAAGTTGTTCTGTGTTCTCCAGTGACCTAGATTCCAACATTGCGTCATGGCTCTAGGAGGTCTCCAAAATACTCATATATTCATAATTTCTTTATTGAACTCAAAATGATTTCCAGTGACGAGTTCTGTAGTCGTGGCAACAGAAGATGACGGAGGCTACCAGAGCTTGTGAACTACGAACACCAAATCAATCATATTTTCCCTTCATAAATATCTCTCTGGACCGGCACAATAGTCCTGGAGAAAGACTTTTTCTTTCACAATTCTTATGTCGGTCCAGAATACTTGCGAATTCGCTAGTTGTACTTTATCAGTCATACTGTAATCATTAAAATAATCTCTTTTTACATTCCAGCCGATGAAAACTACTTTGCCTTCTCTAATGTGGGGCATCAGCTTCCATTTATTGCTCCAATTACTGCTTCATTTCTAGTGTGTTTCGTGGATCAGCATTCAATCTGAATCGGCGCGTAAGGGTCAGTAGGAGTATTCTTCAAATGACCCAAACATTGTCGACAAACGGGTTTTTGCCTAATGGTTTTGGACTGTATTCAACAAACGTGGCATTATTCTTGTATAAAGCTTTCTTATAGCCAGTTGTTCAAATAAGATGTCTCCCTCTCTTTTTCCTTATTGGCCAGAGTTAGTCAACTTTTGCTACCTACCATCCGCTTTCCTATCTCTATTTATAGTAAAATTCTTTCCTATCTCTATTTATAGTAAAATTTTCTAATTGCCCACTGTTTCCACAGTAATGGCGACTTATAAAGTAGGGAAGTAGTTATACCAAGTTGGACGTATAACAGTACTTACTGACCAAATACTTACGTCAAAACTTCATGAAACCCTAATGAAAATCGTTTAAAACCCTATCACCTACCGCCCAGCATGAGAGTTGGAACGCTAATATCATGTGAGAAAACGACAAGATGAGTTTCGCGCGAGTGATGCTTTCTAAATTTGAGCTGATTTGTTGACAGAAGCTTTTCCGTTTAAAAGAAATTTATTATATTCGAACAAAGAACATGTTTAAGAATTCTGCAGCAAAGGGATGTTAGGGACATTGGTCTGTAATTTTGCAGGTCCGTTTTTTTACCCTTCTTATATATAGGAGTCATCTGCGATCTTTTCCAGTCGCTTGGGACTCACCGCTGAGCGAGAGATTCACTATAAACGCAAGCTAAGGGGCCAGTGCCGTATATAATTCTCTGTGAAAATGAATTGAGGTTCCATCCGGACGTGGCGACTGATTGTTTTCTAACGTTTCCGTTGCTTCTCTAAGACAAGGATGCCTACTAATATGTCCTCCATACACGAGTCTCTGCGATGGTCAACCGAAGCTTTCCTTTTGCTGTCGCCTTTGTCACATCAGACTCCTCAACGAGCGATTGGATAGAAGCCTTAGAAACGCTTAGCGATTTTGCGCAGAACCACAATTTTCTCGATTTATCGGCTAGATCCTTTGCTAAGATGTGACAGTGTTTGTGTCGCACTTCGATCTCTTTACAGACGTACGAATGTCTACTAAATTTCGCCTGTCTTCATTTGCGCTTCCTTGTTTGAACCGAGTGTACAACAGTCTCTGCGTTCTCAGCAATTTACAGATTTTTTTAATTAAACCACGGTGGGTCTTTTCCGCCCTGAATCCGCTTACTCGACATATACTTCTCCAAGGCGTGATTTACAATCCATTTAAGCTATCAGTAACACCTCTTTGTCCATCATATTGCAAATAAATCGTGTCCATTCAGTGTCTAAGTTGCTAACAACCGCTTATCTGCTCTTTACATCATAAATACTCTGCTACTCTTCTTGATGGATTTATTAATTTTAGTAAATATCGTCGCTAATCCCAGTCTCCATACTGACACTGTCCATGGGGTAAGGTCTGTTTCGCAGGTACAACGTCTAAATTGTTTCAGTTGCGTATGTGTTGTCGAACTAGCTGCTCAAGGCAGTTCTTGCAAAACAGCTTCACAAGACAACGCCCAGTCTATACTCGGTAGGGTAAAGCCGCTTCCGAGTAATATTGCGTGATCGGGGTGTATCCGCGCTGCCGAGCGTAGAGTTTCTTCAAATGATTTATAACTGCTGCGGCGAAATCGGGTGGCCGGAAAAATATGTCCGATGATTTTAACTTGAGTTCACGTAGGCCGATTACTCACGTCCAGATAACTTCACAGGCGGACTGAATTTCGACCTCGATAGGCACAATACTTTCGTCGACTGCAATGACCAATCCTCCACCTACGGCGGAGGAGTGTTTTAGATACACGCTCCATGCCTCCTTAAATATTTCGGAGCTTTCTACTTGGGTTTCAATCAGTTTTCATATCCGAGAATAATTCGAGCGCCATAATTTTTCTGGAACTTTGTTACGAATGCTTCGGCAATTTACTGTTGATATTTTAACAGTCGTCTCTTACTCTGTACGCGATCTGATCTCTCTTTCTGCGTTTCGACTGGCGATCATTCATCAGAAGAACTCAACTACAGCCTAGGCTAAAAAAAAAAAAAAAAAAAAAAAAAAAAAAACCATGTGCACTCCACACGTACCCTGCTAACCGAGCAGCTACTTCCTTGGTGTAATGAACCCCTGACCTACCAAGGGGAGTCGTATGATTCTCCTACCCACAACGCAGGTTCCAGAATCGATGGAGCTTCTGACTGAGACCCTCCACTCGGCTCCAAAGAACCACAATCAGTTCTCGGCACGATACTGCAAACTGCGAACTCTCCTTGCACCGGCCTTACAAGATGAGCAAACGCCAGTATAACAGCATTTGATCGTGATCAGACCGTTGATGCTCGATGCATATGTCACACTGTCCCTGATGCTGTGCATAGCGTTTTCCCATGCCAGCTTGTCAAGGGTATGCGGTGAGTGATGCGAGGAAAACGGCCCTCATCAGAGTCACCTCGCTTGGGAAACAACGCTTTCGCGTTTATTGGACGCTCAAAGTATGGGATGAGGTCACCGACACACGACTGTATACGCTGATGGTAGGATATGATTACGTCAAAAACTACCTTAGAGTATGCATTCCACTTGCAAGCAGAGTACCATTGAAATAGTTAGTGGAAGGATTTCTTTCTGGGAGATGTTTATAAGATGAAGTTGAACAACTGGTTTGTCTGCCAGCCAGGGATCTCACAGGCAGAAACCAAAAATGTGCAAACAAATGCTTCGCCTACACCAAGTTTGCGATTTGTGTGGTCGGGAAAGCGCTGCATGTTTGTGTAGATCCTGAGTTGTTTGGTTCAAAATGGTTCAAATGGCTCTGAGCACTATGGGACTTAACATCGATGGTCATCAGTCCCCTAGAACTTAGAACTACTTAAACCTAACTAACCTAAGGACATCACACAACACCCAGCCATCACGAGGCAGAGAAAATCCCTGACCCCGCCGGGAATCGAACCCGGGAACCCGGGCGTGGGAAGCGAGAACGCTACCGCACGACCACGAGCTGCGGGCTGAGTTGTTTGGGGAACACTCCGTGAACATGAGGGTGCTCTTTTGGCTACCTGGCCATCGTACTGAGCAAATCTACTATCACGTATGTGATCACCCTGTTGATGATACGGGAAATGGTGATCGGACAATTCAGATATTTGTATTAGATTCTTTGCAAGATCACCACTGGGACACACTCCAGAATAAGAACATCATCTGAAAACAGTTAACATTTATTGTTGTGAGGCTCAAATAATTCTCTGAAACTGGAAGACTGGTATATTTAATTATACTAATTGTTAGGACTATTAATATACTAATTAACTCAATGAAATCACAGATAGGTGTGTAAATCCATCAGCTTTGACTGCCAAAGTCAGAGCCTGTCCTTTATGCTTTCGTTCTCTGTCTGAAATACTCCCTTCTTGTTATACATCATCTAGCCAAGTGGTTGTTCAGGCCTTTCGAAACGATCTCTCTCTGTCTCTCAAGAAAGATGACAGAAACTAGCCACCAGGACGCTTCATTTTCCCGAATAAACTATCTTTCTATCCTTACTTCATAATTTAATACGATTTCTGCGATTAAATTAAAGTAGTTGCAGTAACTTCCAAGTTCAACATATGGCAACTTCATTGCGTCTTTACTTTAGAATGTTGGGTGGGTCCCAGTTCACCCCATTTCCAGCGTATTGAAAACGTAAACAATCGCATAGAGAGGTTGTGCTCATCTTAGACCCAGCGCCAACTTATCTACGTAAGTTATGAGCAGCGGTTTAGCGATGACGGACATGGATGGCTCGGCAAAGCTTTTGGTGTCTCATCCATGGGAAGGCGCGGCGCCGCTGCCATCAAGACGAGAGGCGTTGCCGCGCTTTAGTTTGTGGTTGTCTGTCTTTGCTGCTACAGAACATGAACGTAAACTGATGTATGTTACACATGAAATTCTGGTCGTGCAAGGAGTTCAGCCAGACATCTCGAATAGTAATCTTACCAAGAGCGAAATCGAACCGCCCCTGTAACTCTGCAACTTAACAATGTCCAGGGTGATTCAAAATTTCTATTACAGGCTTCCATTAATTGTAGAGAAAACTTAGCAGATGAAGTTTTGATAAAGAAATGTTGTCCTGAAATGTACCGTTTGGATATAAAATAAGTTTGAAGATGAGTCCATTTCACGGTACGTACACAAACTCAGAAGAGGGCGCTTCGTCCGATTACAACAACAGCTGCGAGGAACTGTTATGTTCGATACTAGGAGGGTTGGCTGTGGTGCTCCGTAAACGCGCTGCACTCTCAACTTTGAAGAGAACCCCCATCGCCACATAGAAGAGAACTTGAGGACAAGTACTCGAAACACTGCCCACGCCGTGTGCTCCTACAGCACACAGTGTCTGCGGTGTGTGCGTGCTGTGAAGCGGGATATTTGAAAGTGATGCGATCCTCAAACTGACTTTACACTACTGCCCATTAAAATTGCTACACCACGAAGATGACGTGATACAGACGAGAAAATTTAACCGACAGGAAGAAGATGCTGTGATATGCAAACGATTAGCTTTTCAGAGCATTCACACAAGGCTGGCGCCGGTGGCGACACCTACAACGTGCTGACATGAGGAAAGTTTCCAACCGATTTCTCACACACAAACAGCAGTTGCCCGGCATTGCCTGGTGAAACGTTGTTGTGATGCCTCGTGTAAGGAGGAGAAATGCGTACCATCACGTTTCCGACGTTGATAAAGGTCGGATTGTAGCCTATCGCGATTGCGGTTTATCGTATCGCGACATTGCTGCTCGCGTTGATCCTGATCCAATGACTGTTAGCAGAATATTGAATCGGTGGGCTCAGGAGGGTAATAAGGAACGACGTGCTGGATCCCAACGGCCTCGTATCACTAGCAGTCGAGATGACAGGCATCTTAACCACATGGCTGTAACGGATCGTGCAGCCACGACTCGATCCCTGAGTCAACGTTTGCAAGACGACAACTATCTGCACGAACAGTTCGACGACTTTTGCAGCACCATGGACTATCAGCGCGGAGAGGATGGCTGCGGTTACCCTTGACGCTGCATCACAGACAGGAGCGCCTGCGATGGTGTACGCAACGACGAACCTGGGTGCACGAATGGCAAAACGTCATTTTTTTCGGATGAATCCAGGTTCTGTTTACAGCATCATGATGGTCGCATCCGTGTTTGGCGACATCGCGGTGAACGCACATTGGAAGCGTTTATTCGTCATCGTCATACTGGCGTATCCCCCGGCGTGATGGTATGGAGTGCCATGGGTTACACGTCTCGGTGACCTCTTGTTCGCATTGATGGCACTTTGAACAAAGAAACGTTCTAATCTGTGTGAAATCTTATGGGACTTAACTGCTGAGGTTATCAGTCCCTAAGCTTACACACTACTTAACCTAAACTATCCTAAGGCCAAACACGTACACCCATGGCCGAGGGAGGACTCGAACCTCCGCCGGGATCAGCTGCAGAGTCCACGACTGCAGCGCGTTAGACACTTTGAACAGTGGACGTTACATTTCAGATGTGTTACGACCCGTGGCTCTACCCTTCATTCGATCCCTGCCAAACGCTACATTTCAGCAGGGTAATGCAAGACCGCATGTTGCAGGTGCTGTACGGGCCTTTCTGGATACAGAAAATGTTCGACTGCTGCCCTGGCCAGCACATTCTCCAGATCTCTCACCAACTGGAAACGTCTTGTCAATGGTGGCCGAGCATCTGGCTCATCACAATAAGCCAGTCACTACTCTTGATGAACTGTGGTATCGTGTTGAAGCTGCATGGGCAGCTGTACCTGTACACGCCATCCAAGCTCTGTTTGACTCAATGCCCAGGCGTATAAAGGCTGTTATTACGGCCAGAGGTGGCTGTTCTGGGTACTGATTTCTCAGGATCTATGCATCCAAATTGCGTGAAGATGTAATCACATGTCAGTTCTACTATAATACACTCCTGGAAATTGAAATAAGAACACCGTGAATTCATTGTCCCAGGAAGGAGAAACTTTATTGACACATTCCTGGGGTCAGATACATCACATGATCACACTGACAGAACCACAGGCACATAGACACAGGCAACAGAGCATGCACAATGTCGGCACTAGTACAGTGTATATCCACCTTTCGCAGCAATGCAGGCTGCTATTCTCCCATGGAGACGATCGTAGAGATGCTGGATGTAGTCCTGTGGAACGGCTTGCCATGCCATTTCCACCTGGCGCCTCAGTTGGACCAGCGTTCGTGCTGGACGTGCAGACCGTGTGAGACGACGCTTCATCCAGTCCCAAACATGCTCAATGGGGGACAGATCCGGAGATCTTGCTGGCCAGGGTAGTTGACTTACACCTTCTAGAGCACGTTGGGTGGCACGGGATACATGCGGACGTGCATTGTCCTGTTGGAACAGCAAGTTCCCTTGCCGGTCTAGGAATGGTAGAACGATAGGTTCGATAACGGTTTGGATGTACCGTGCACTATTCAGTGTCCCCTCGACGATCACCAGTGGTGTACGGCCAGTGTAGGAGATCGCTCCCCACACCATGATGCCGGGTGTTGGCCCTGTGTGCCTCGGTCGTATGCAGTCCTGATTGTGGCGCTCACCTGCACGGCGCCAAACACGCATACGACCATCATTGGCACCAAGGCAGAAGCGACTCTCATCGCTGAAGACGACACGTCTCCATTCGTCCCTCCATTCACGCCTGTCGCGACACCACTGGAGGCGGGCTGCACGATGTTGGGGCGTGAGCGGAAGACGGCCTAACGGTGTGCGGGACCGTAGCCCAGCTTCATGGAGACGGTTGCGAATGGTCCTCGCCGATACCCCAGGAGCAACAGTGTCCCTAATTTGCTGGGAAGTGGCGGTGCGGTCCCCTACGGCACTGCGTAGGATCCTACGGTCTTGGCGTGCATCCGTGCGTCGCTGCGGTCCGGTCCCAGGTCGACGGGCACGTGCACCTTCCGCCGACCACTGGCGACAACATCGATGTACTGTGGAGACCTCACGCCCCACGTGTTGAGCAATTCGGCGGTACGTCCACCCGGCCTCCCGCATGCCCACTATACGCCCTCGCTCAAAGTCCGTCAACTGCATATACGAATCACGTCCACGCTGTCGCGGCATGCTACCAGTGTTAAAGACTGCGATGGAGCTCCGTATGCCACGGCAAACTGGCTGACACTGACGGCGGCGGTGCACAAATGCTGCGCAGCTAGCGCCATTCGACGGCCAACACCGCGGTTCCTGGTGTGTCCGCTGTGCCGTGCGTGTGATCATTGCTTGTACAGCCCTCTCGCAGTGTCCGGAGCAAGTATGGTGGGTCTGACACACCGGTGTCAATGTGTTCTTTTTTCCATTTCCAGGAGTGTATATATTTTTAAAATATACCAAAATGAAACAGCCTTAGTTAAGAAGGAAAACAAAGAAGAAACAGCAAGAATAAGGAAAGGAGTGAGACAGGGATGCCCACTATCTCCAGTAATTTTCAACGCATATATCCAAGAAGCAATAGACAAAATAAGAGAGAATATTGAAGTAGGATTAAAACTTAACGGAATGAAAATAGATATGTTGCGATATGCAGATGATATCGCCATAATTACAGAAAGGAAAGAAGATTTAGAAGCCGCACTCAATGAAATGGAAAACACCTTAAAAGAACAGTATGGAATGAAAATAAATAAGAAAAAGACTAAAGTGATGGTGAGTGGCGCCCTGAACTACAATGAACCCATACGAATAACAATAAAGGGAGAGAAACTAGGGCAGGTTACAGAATTTAACTACTTAGGTAGCAAAATAACAGCAGATGGAAGGAGCAAAAGTGACATTAAAAACAGAATACAACTTGCCAAAATAGCATTCAATGGAAAAAGAAACTTACTGACGAGTAGAAATGTTAGTTTAGACGTAAGAAAGAGAGTCATGAAACCCTATGTGTGGAGTACAGCCCTTTACGGATGTGAAACTTGGACTTGTGGAAAAGAAGAAAAGAGAAGATTAGAGGCATTCGAAATGTGGTGCTACCGGAGAATGGAAAAAATCAGCTGGCGAGACAAGGCTACAAACGAAGATGTCCTCAGGAGAGTGAAAGAAAACAGATCTCTTTGGCGAAATATACAGAAAAGAAGAATAACCTTCATAGGTCACATTTTACGGCATAACAATTTCATTAAGAGAATATTAGAAGGAATCATTGAAGGAAGAACTCGCCGAGGACGACCTAGATTAAGCTACATTCAACAAGTAATAAATGACATCGGGTGCCAGACCTATGCAGATATGAAGAAGAAAGTTGACAAAAGAACGGAATGGCGTGCTGCTGCCAACCAACCTGTGGGTTGATAACCGAAGAAGAAGAAGACCACCCGTTTATCATCTGCATTTTTTCTTGGTGTAGCAATTTTAATGGCCAGTAGTGTATATCCAAAGGCCACATTTCCGAAAGTGAGTTTCTTATCAAAACTTCATCAGCTATGGCCCTCTACACCCACTAGAAAATAGGAATTTTGAATCGCCGTGTATAGCCTACATGGGTGGCCTGCAGGTGGCAATGCGGCCTGCGTCGTCTACTAGTGCACGGGTCGCACCCCACTGGCGGCGCGTTTGCACAGCGGAAGCGCTAATCTTATCGCCGTGTAAGATAACACGGCAGAGCGGCTGCCACCGTCTGCGGTTCGCGCAGGTGTAAGCCGTCAGCAGCGCTTCGTTGATGGCTGCGCTGCCGACGCTATGCTGTGTAAGGGACAGGAAGCTTGGCGCCGTCGCCTTGCCGCCCGCTCCTTGCCTTTGAATCGTATATTTCAAACGACTGTAGAAAGCCTGTCGATTGAACCGCACAGCATTCGGGCGACCAGACTAGAGCGCTAAACGCGAAGTAAAAAAATAGAAAAGAAAGCGAGGTAAAGCTGTCATCAGCGCGTAGGCTGCATTGAACGTAAGTGTGCTTTACTAGGCACGGTCCTATTGCAGGTTGCATGACGTTGCCTTCTTCCAAACTTTGAGCCGACTTACCGAACCAATTGTAGGAGAAGCTACAGTCTAATGGAGACACTGAAGGAGCGACTTAGCGTCTCTCACATTAACAGATCAGTGACAACTGGAAGAAGCGTTAAGAGACAGAAAAAAAATTACCCCATGGCCGATCGAGCATCTAACCCCAGACCTTTGAATATGTAATCTGGTACTTTACCACCACGTCATACAAACAATGACGCTAACGTTCGAAACTATGGCTTCTCGTGTGGCGAGTCAAGTAGACTGTTGATGAACCGGTAGGTTCCGTCATCATGTATTTCCGAAAACTGTTGGCCGGCCGTTGTGACCGAACGGTTCTGGGCGCTTCAGTCTGGAACCGTGCGATCGCTACGGTCGCAGTTTCGAATCCTGCCTCGGGCTGGATGTGTGTAATGTCCTTAGGTTAGTTAGGTTTAAGTAGTTCTAAGTTCTAGAGGACTGATGACCTCAGATGTTAAGTCCCATAGTGGTCAGAGCCATTCGAACCATTTGAACCGAAAACCGTTCGACACCGTAACACAGTCTCGAGTAACAATCAAGGTATGATCGTACGAAATGGCTTCACAGACGCGTGACTGGCTCGATGACTTTTTGACGTGTTATTTGACGGGGAAAATTCAACAGAAACCGTAGAAACATCGAGTGTGCCGCAATGAAGCGTAAGGAAACCTCCAATGTTCTTCATATATGACGGGTGTTCAAAAGAAAAGGTGCGAAATGACTCTGTGGGTATAACTGAAGTCCATATTCAAAAGTAATCACCTGACATTTGAGCAGAACCATCCCACTGTCACGAGCCGAGGGATCCCCTGTTGCCAGAAGTCTATTGGCTGTGACGGGACCCAGTCCTCCACTGTGTCCTTCGGTTCGTCGCCAGAGATAACCACTTCCCTTCGAGTCTGCATTACTGTTTTTTTAGCGGACCGAACACATGGAATTCGCAGTACGACGTGTCCGGGCTGCAGGGAGGGTGCTCAGGCTGCTCCCACTTGGAACTTGGCCACTACACTTTGTGTGACCTTGTGTACATTATCATCGAGCAGAATCACTCCCTCCGTGAGCAGCGCAGGCCGTTTGCTCTTGATGGACTTTCGAAGGGTGCACAGTGTCACAAACTACACACCGCTGTTATTGGTTTTTGCGTGGTCGACGAATTCGATGAGTGTCGGATCTGTGACGTCGAAAAAAACTGTGAGCACACCTTCGCTGCTGAGGGCACGTTTTGAATTTTTTAGAGGGAAGTGACGACGCATGCTTCTATTGCATTTATGTCTCACTACATTATTCCAAAGCGCCATATGCATATTTCAACGGGTTTGGTTGTTTTGTACCTTTTCATTTGAACACTCCTTATACATTTTTCAGATAGTGTGAGCGGCACTATCAGATTACTGACTGCCAATGCTGTTGTCTACGAGGAGGCCAAAAAAAAAATCCAGAAAAAAGCCTGGACTAAATTTCCACTTGGTGCAATAAATGGCACTTCTCTTTAATGTGAAGGAAAGAAGTATAACGTCAGTAACAAAGAGAAAGAGCCCTACAGTATCCAGTTACAGCCTTAGTTATGAGCATCAGTAACACGACACATCGTATAAATAATCCGAGTAATAGTAAAAATAAGAATAATAATAATAAGCGATATGCGATGGGGCAAACTCGCATAATATGTAACGAGGGAGGCGAATGGAAGACATAGATTTTTTTGAAAGGTTTCGTAGCACTGTTCCATTATTCGGTTATAAGTAAGACATAAAATCAGGCCCCGAAAGAATCCTGAGACACACTGCTAGGATCATACAGTTTAGTAGACGTCCTAGCAAAGCTTTAACTGCAAAACTTGGGAAAAAACACGTTGTCCTCACGAAGCCTTGTCCAATAAACATAGAAAGTTGGTGTTCGGGGAAGAATGTACGACAGCCCTGTTATCGCCATCGTAAATCTCCCATAGATACTGTGGCAATAAAATAAGAGAGATTAGGGTGCACACAGGGATTTACAGACACTGATTTCTCCCCTCCCTCAATACGGGAATGAAACAGGTTAAAAAATGTACAATATTGGTAAAAACTAACATCCGCCACGTACTCTAGAACGGTTTAGGGAATACATACGTAGAGGAGAAATATATGGTGCTGCATTAAATGTCACTACATTAACCTTTGAACTGTACAGTTGTTATTTTTTAAGGTACAGAAATGCTACGTGTTACTACAGCATGTTGGTTCATTAACGTTTATCTTAAAATATGCTTCGCCTCTAACATGAAGTACTTCTTAGTAGTGAATACTTCTCTTTTACACTTCACCGAGATGCAGGCTTATGCTTCATTTTCCTAATTTCGGTGATTATTTGCTGAATTGCAACTGCAACACCTGAATTCAAACGTATCAGTTTCATGTGTTCGTCCTCCTATTATTATTACCCTTCAATATTTATATGATCTGATACGTTTCAGATGTTTGACATTAAGCTTGTAATTTGATACTATCAGATGCTCTGTCTTTGTTATGTGCATTATACTTCGTTTATACACACTGAAGACAAGTGTCATTTATAGCACCAAACAGGCGAGTGTTTCATTGCCTGGAAGTCTGCCGCCACGGCAAATGAAAACCGACACTAGGCAGTTAGCAAATTAATCTTTTGGTGATATCACACAGTCATACACGGCTGCAATGTATCGCATTTGCAGAGGAAAAAAGTGATTCTCCGAAGTAGAAGCAAACCAAACACAGCCAAGGTAGTAACATCTGTGACTTTTGGCACTTATTAAAATTTCGAGAGCTCTTTATCAGCTGTAAATGTGGGTGACAATTTCTGCCTGTTTTTCTTTGCACACCGTTGTCACTGAAAACGTGGACTGATAGATAAACAGCATATTTGTAAGATTTCCCTTATCAAGTGTTCTCGGAGATCCGTATCTGTAAAGTCTGCATGTTTTCGTTAGAGTCACTGACCTGTCTTAGTTATATAATGCGAACTACGACACTTCCCACCTGAGGCATTTGTTCCGCAGTGAAACTAGGCCAACTGACGCGATGACGGAGTTCAATCCTTCACCTTTTTCTCTTTTTTTAGTAAAAAAACCGTTATTTTATTTCTCCCACTTCTTAATTTTTTCATTTGTTACTGTACACAGCGTAATCTACAGTCATGATTATTTGAATTAGGTATAGCAGCTGCGCTCTATAGAGCTCCTTTGGGAATATTGGGCAAAAGTAATGTGCAATATACTGACAGTTGGCTCCAGACAGCGAAGAGATATTTAAGGAGAAGGACGCTCAGCTGCGAGATGCTACTCCTTCAAGTACGCACCTGACAATTATGTTATTTGTCTACAGGGAATCATTGGAAGACCTAAAATTCATAGCTGTAATATAACGACAGACAATAAGCCTAATTGTGTTGAAAGCATGCACAACTATTATGGAAAACTTGAAACATTATATAAAAGTAAGGAAAGATATTTATTGCTGAAATTATAATTAGATTTGAATTAGGACGGATTTCTTGCCCTTGCAAAAAAGTTCATGGCATCAATGTACCAAAGTGTTCGCTCCAGTAGCTCGTCAGCGCCTGTTCCGATTTTTTTTTTCTTTTCACTGATAATTCTTTTCAGTTTCTTCCTATAATTCGTTTGGAATGAATTAGCTTCTTAACTAATTGAAGCTTATCTACTTTATATTTCCCCCATATTTTGAGAACAACTAATCGTATTTCTCGGCTTTCTTCTTACGGTTATTATACTCGTTTCATTTTACGTACCATACTGCTGGCCATCCCCATAAACTCCCAACAATTCAAAAATGAACCTGCGTTCCGTCTGTTTCGAAGTCATTTGCACAATTCGTTTTACACTACGAAACAAGTCGCGCAAAATAAACTGTTTGACAAACGGGATTGAGAAGATAAAGATTTGCAATATTAGCCAGAGACTATGCAGCCCACCGGCCGAGGTGGCCGAGCTGTTGTAGGCGCTACAGTCTGGAACCGCGCGACCGCTACGGTCGCAGGTTCGAATCCTACCTTGAGCATGGATGTATGTGATGTCCTTAGGTTAGTTAGGTTTAAGTAGTTTTAAGTTCTAAGGGACTGATGACCTCAGAAGTTGAGTCCCACAGTGCTGAGTGCCATTAGAACCATTTGAACTATAAAGCCCGACCAGTTTGCGTACTAAAAATCTTATTTCAGCACAGCTGCACATCCTTCAATTTCATTCGTAGCCGGTCGGTAATATTGCACAATATGAAATACAAAGAACACGTCCCCATAGAGCAGTGGTTCCGAATCTTGGGGAAAGTTCCTCTTGCGACGAGGAGGGGGGGGGGGGGATGAAATTTCCTGAGGGGTAAAAACAAAGAGATTTAGTAACGCCCCATATGGAGTCTGTAAAAATTAATCTATGTAGCATTATGAAGGCAGCATGCAACAAACGTCAAACTGTCTAGAAGTATGTTACTACATGCTTGGGTATGCAAATGATTAGCGTATCAGCGCAACTGCAACAGAAGCGCAACTACAGCACAAAGTAAGAGTAACACCGTCTGTATTCTGTATACACGGTCCAGTCACATAAATGTGATCACCACGTACGTTCGACGTCAGTGTACGAGTACAATAACCAATCGCAGCTGGCAAGTGACTGCACTAGCAGTTCAGGGTACATAAAGCGTTCCGTGGGGACGCGAAAAATAGTGCAGTTGTTGTCGGAATGCGGAAACGGAACGATTTATCTGATGTCCAAAAGGATATGGTCATTGGCTTTCGGACCAACGGTGGAATAATTTCCGAAACGGCTAAGTTTAAAATCTGTACTCGGGTCGTCGTGGTTAAAATACTCTATGGGTGGCAACATGACGATAGTCAGTTAGGTGTCCAACTTTGTCGTAGATATTTACTGGTATTTGCTCTCGTCCAGGGGTAATGGCCTCAGAAAGGTTAGGTTCAAAATGGTTCAAATGGCTCTGAGCACTATGGGACTTAATTGCTGAGGTGATCAGTCCCCTAGAACTTAGAACTACTTAAACTTAACTAACCCAAGCACATCACACACACCCATGCCCGAGGCAGGATTCGCACCTGCGACCGTAGCGATCGCGCGGTTCGAGACTGTAGCGCCTAGAACCGCTCGGCCACTCCGGCCGGCTCAGAAACGTTAGGGAGAGGAAGAGGAGCAGTTGCTAACAATAGCAAGTCATATAGGAAACGACTTTGAGAAGCAATAGATAAACGTGGGGGTCTTCTTACATCTAACTGCAGCCTACGATGCCATGTGGCGTGACAGATCCATTACGGTCATTCCGTCTCGGAAACTAACCGCTCTAATTGGCAACATGGTGAACAATAGATACTTCCAGATGTTCTCAGAGAACTCTAAAACTAGAGTTCACAAAATAAGTTACGGTAACCCACAAGGTTCTGTTTTGACCCCATTCCTTTTTAATTTGTTTACATACGATCTTCCAGACACAAAGACCACGAAATTTATTCACGTTGATGATACTGCTTTGATCGCTTTAGGCGAAGTTGAAGCAACACTAACATCAGTTTGAAAACGTTGGATGTTTACTTCAAACATAACCCTCTGCTACCGAATCCTCAAAAGACCGTTCTATCAAATTTCCACCTGCGGAATAAACAAGCATGCTACAAAACAAATATCCCATTTAGATGTCAAACTGTCCTGTGTTGCAACATTCCAAAATAGCTAGGTGTGACCGGTCTTTGACATACAAAATCCAACTCTGGAATGTGGCATCTAAACTCAAAACTTGGAACATTATACTCTAGAAGTTAACAGAAACCATCTGCGATGCTATAGTAATGGTCGTCATGTCATTAGCTTTTTCATACTCACTCCCATCGTGAAGGTGCTCACACTAAAAAAATCAACACACAGCTCTTTCAAGCAATTCTCCTCATCACAGGGTGCATTCGTCCCACAAACGCGCACTATTTACCGTTACTTAGTAATATTCCATTACCATTCATAAGAAGATCTGTCATTGCTGAACATGTGGACAATGACAGAGAACAACCCAGAATTACAAACTGATTCAGAAATTTTGTTATCAGAGCCCGAGTGACTGAGATCCAGAAAACCATCGTGGCGCACAGGAATCAGCCGCAGGACAGTCATTTGAACATGCAAGATCCTGAAAGATTCAATGGTAGGAGCAAACTTCCTTGAAGCATCGTCAACTAATTTAAGCCCCTTGAGAGGGACTAACAGGTTTTCATGCGCCCCGCCCGCATATGTGAAGCACTGCTGCACCAATGGGGATCGAAGTCCTCTCTTCATTGTGACTGCGGCGAGCAGCGAACAGTGCATCAGTACATCATACAACATTTGAACGTTCCTTCAGAGCAATCAAAAGGACAATGGAAGCGCTCTACAGTTTGTCTTCAGAAGCTTCTGTCTGGATTTCAAACCTGGACTTAGAGCTACGAAGCCAGTACGAACTTTAGATTGCGTGCATCTGTGTAGAAACTTACGTATTTGTTGTAAATAGTTGTCTAGCATTTTCTCCCGTCATACTACGATAAATAAATGAATACGAAGTTCTGCAAAGTATTGTTCACAGTGTAGGGGCCCCCACGGAAAAGTTAGGTGGGTATCGCCAACACCGACTCAAAGGAAGGCCTCGGCGCTTGTTCGTGACGTCACGTCAGCTAGGCACGGCGAACGCCAGGTCTGTTGCAGGCATACTCATAATGGTGGTGTCTCCCTCTCTGACACAGGAAAATGTGAAACTATTGGCGGTAGTTGACCAACACACATTGTTCTGAGAAATTTCTGCAATCATTAATTGTGCAATTCATTACACTTCTTAACAAACAGTGTACTGCTGAACTTAAATTTCCACCTGTTTTACGGATTGACATACAAAAAAAACCTCATGGTCCAGCAGCAACAGAATTCGTGCTTCTTTACCTTATTTGTAAATCTGAGGAAGTTAAGTTTGTACTGGGTTGCTTTTACAAGAAACTGTGAACATATTGGTGCTCTTCTTTGGGTATCTTGGTTGACTATGGGGTGAGGAGTACTGAATGTTAATGAAATATCTTGCGATTGTGCACGTTGGGGGAGGGGGAGGGGGACAGAAGAAGAGGCAAAAGAGAGATACTTGTTTTATCAAATAAAATTTTTATCTTATAAAGTTTCTCCTTTCAGTTGCAAGAGGAGAATATTTACCTTTTCTAATGTGCATGTTTAAAAAAGTTTAAACTCAGCAGTATTTTCGATGTATGAAGCTATTTTGTTTCCTGTTTAGAATTCCTTTCGTTGAAAACGACTGTAATCTAATTACTGGCAACAGTTGGACATTTACACGTGTAAATTAGTTCACATTTCCAGTGATGATGTCAAACGAAAATAAATAAATAAATAAAAGAAACGAGTTCATTGTAAGGGGGTTGGGGTAAGTTTCGATAACAAAATGGATCAAGTAAATATAGTTACTTGAATGTAAAATTTCTGAAGCTTGCAATGGGGCAAAGCATCTTCTCATATTGATCTACGTTTGTTTCGACAGGATTCAGTAATACAGAACTTGATCTTCATTTGTAGCTTTACGATAGTAAGAAAATCTTTCATCTAAATAAAACTGCAGAATCCAAAACAATACCAAACGTTTTGTCCAAAAATAAGAGATTTATAGTGATAAGCACGCCCAGGCGTTTCTGCCTGCAACAGACCTGGCGTTCGCCGTGCCTAGCTGACGTGACGCCACCAGCAAGCGCCGAGGCCTTCCTTTGAGTCGGTGTTGGTATCGCGCGTCTCGGATGACGTCAGACCTCGTGCTGGGCGTCGGCACGACAGTCGAGCTCAGGATGGACAGGGCGAGGACCTTCCATACCACTGTTTACGGCCCGGCCTCAGGTTTGCGCCTCGAGTACTTCAACTCGTAGGAAAGCGCCGGTACCAGAGAAAATTCCTTTGGGCGACAACGTGTCGACGATCCCCCACTTGTAGACTATCGCTGATCGAAACAACCAATAGACGCGCTACAGTCAACAAATAATGTGCTTGTTCACTGGTGGATATCAGCAAACGGACAACAGCTGTGTCATCTAAATCCACATTCTTCTTGCAGGTCACAGCGACAGGGGGTCGTCCTTTTAAGATAACCCACGCAATAAGTGCAACTGTGATTTTAAGTGGCACTACTCAGTAATTATGATTGATCATAGTCATGCCATCATAAGTCAGGGCACCTTTTGTTTCAGGGGTTTTTCTGACATTTGAAGAATAGTCTGCGCAATGGCAAAAGGCACTTCAGCGGGATTTTCCTAGGAGCAGGAATTTTGCTGCGCGTAGTACGTAATGCACCCGGCGCAGCACGTCGTCCCCTCGACAGTGCCAAAATAATGAAGCTGCTTTCAGACGTAAAGCAGTACGTAGTGCTCCAGTGCACTTTTCGTCAGGTAAGACAGGCCAACTGATTCTGGCCGAATCTGATGTGTTGCACGCAGCTTTCTAGTGAAGAAACTGTTGCAAGTCAGCTAAAGTTCGTGTCCAAACGGATACAAAGTGTGCTAAAAAGCTACAAGTGCGTTTTAGTGCCTTGGAACATAAACCGTTAACTGACGCGGTGTCAAAAACATGTTACTGAGTGTTTTCTCCGTAAGTCTGGAGCAAATATCCTCTCAGTCGTCAGTTACTTGATTTGCTATCTGCAAACCCAGGGGTTTCTTTTCCTTTTCTCCCACACGATCCATCAGTACTGTACAGTATTTGAGCAGTTTGGTTAAAGTAACAACAATTTGTATGAACTTTCTTCTCAGACAGGAAGTGTGGACTGAATAGTATCATTTTCTGAGGAAACGCAAATGCACAACGTGTATACGTTTTGCGTCAGTACCAACGCAAACCACCCCGTCCTGTTCGCGCAGAGCAAACCTCCTGCTCCTAGGAGCATTACGTGGGAAATTACCTCGCAGTTCTGCCCTGTTTATCAGTCCACAGCGACGTTGCTACGATGCGAAGCATTTTGCCCTATTTGCTACATGTGGAGAAACAATGAACACGAAAATCAAAGGGAATGTTCTGAGGAAAGCAAAATGAGGTCACAGTCTTCCTTCTGAATCAGGAACTGTGACACTCTGAATTTATAATTCTTCATAGCACCCTTTCATAACAACACCGAACATTACAAGGTGCGCGTGATTAGCCGAGCGGTCTAAGGCGCTGCAGTCATGGACTGTGCGGCTGGTGCCGGCGGAGGTTCGAGTCCTCCCTTGGGCATGGGTGTGTGTCTTTGTCCTTAGGATAATTTAGGTTAAGTAGTGTGTAAGCTTAGGGACAGATGACCTTAGCAGTTAAGTCCCATAAGATTTCACACACATTTGAACGAACATTACAAGCCCGTTTGGTCAATGAGACAAATTTGTATAACGTGTTTCACACTCAGGGACTGCAACGGAAGAGCGGCACAACAGTTCAGGTGTTCCGACGGTGACAGCAACCACAACACAGTACTTTTTGAATCTGTACATACTTTTGTGTACTGGTGTGACAATCCGAATAAATCACAGTTACGTAACGAGACACGGAACCACTATGAAGCGCCGTGAAGTGCCGTGAAGCGCAGTAAAGTCTGCGCGCAGAATCGCGGTTTCGGCAGGTCTCGGTGTTCGATTCCTATTTGAGGTACATGGGGAAAAAGCTGAACAGTGGTCATTTGTCTAGCCATTCGAACATCTGTCCTACTGTACTTATGTTACAGTATATTAAGCAAGGTTTGAACCGGGGCTGGCGCCCGGGCAAATTATGTGAATCGATTAATTCCTTTTGGAAAAGACTTTAATTGGGCCGAAATTAACACTCAGCTACTGGCACCATCTGTATGCTAACTGTTCGGATTTTACGTGCAAAAATTTACAAAAAAAAAATGTTTTTTCTGGGAGGTTTTTGAAGCGCACTACTTCTACTGTATACTTCTACGAATCAGTTCAAACTTTGCATGAGCTCGATAAATGGAAAAAGTCACAAAGAAACTTTTTTATCCAACAATTTTTATCCGTTGTCGAGATACAATGGTTTAAAGTACAGCTTAATGTTGCACTGAAATTCGTTCTTACGTGAACTGAATGCGCGGAAACGGTTTAAAGTGAATAAGATAAACGAAATATGCATTCTTACGATATAATTGAAAAATCACTTTCAAAAATCTACCTTCACTCAGATTTTAGCGCAAAAAAAACTTTTTTGTGAATTCTTCACACGCGCGTGAATCAGATCAAATTTTGTAAGAAAGTAGACAAATACAGGTAATTAATGGTCGTCTTGTTTTGTGAAAGTTTTATCCGTTGCCGCGATTGAAGCCACGTGGTTGGAAAGACTATAAAAAAAAAACTATACCCGATCACTCGCCCGAATCAACAAAAATCTATATCGGTTGCCAAGCTATGGAGGCCTAATGTCAAAATTATGGATGAGTAAATGTTGGGAACCAGAATGGAAATGCACCTATCATAGCACATCAAAAGGCGAATATGTCCTGGGCAGAGTTAGGAATGTAAAAGATGGAAACTAGCTTTTTGATTTATGTGGCAGCTTCAAAGACCTTTTAAATCAGAACATTTTGACATATTCGCGCTTTTTTTACAAGTTAAACCCACTTCCCCAGCGCAGTGTGCTCTTATAGACCCATCACCTGTTACATCTATGGTGAGGGGCGTGAGTACAAGTAGGCACAAATTTATGTGCTTCTAGAGAATGAAATGCATATACAATAGGATGTAACCGAGAGTGGGCGTGTATCTGTAATAGGAAGTATCCCACAGTGGAGAGGCATGCATCCAGTATTAGCAAAGTGATTTCATATATTCAATATTAACCTATTCATCATTGGATTTGGCTATGCTTTAATGAAAAAATGGTTCAAATGGCTCTAAGCACTATGGGACTTAACATCTGATGTCATCTGTCCCCTAGACTTAGAACTAATTAAACCTAACTAACCTAAGGACATCACACACATCCACGCCCGAGGCAGGATTCGAACCTGCGACCGTAGCAGCAGCGCGGTTTCGGACTGAAGCGCCTAGAACCGCTCGGCCACAGCGGCCGGCCTTTAATGACACCTTGTGTCATGTTGAATGACATGATGGCGTGCGTCATGGTATACGACATGACATATTGTATCATGTTACTTTACACCATGCGCTATATTACATGACCTGGGTACTAATACCAACGAATAAAAAAGCTTGAACATGTCAAGAGGTTTTGATTTAAATGTCTTTGAAGCTGCCAGCTTAGTCGACAACTAGTTCTCGTGTCTTTTATATCTTTAATTCTGCCCAGGACATATTCATAAAAAATGTTCAAATGTGTGTGAAATCTTATGGGACTTAGCTGCTAAGGTCATCATTCCCTAAGCTTACACACTACTTAACCTAAATTATCCTAATGACAAACACACACATCCATGCCCGAGGGATGACTCCAACCTCCGCCGGGACCAGCCGCACAGTCCATGACTGCAGCGCCTTAGTCGACCGGAGTGGCCGAGCGGTTAAAGGCGCTACAGTCTGGAACCGCACGACCGCTACGGTCGCAGGTTCGAATCCTGCCTCGGGCATGGATGTGTGTGATGTCCTTAGGTTAGTTAGGTTGAAGTAGTTCTAAGTTCTAGGGGACTTATGACCACAGATGTTGAGTCCCATAGTGCTCAGAGCCATTTGAACCATTCTTTTGCAGCGCCTAGACCGCTCGGCTAATCCCGCGCGGCACATATTTATATTTTTTATGCTATTATAGTAGTATTTTTTACTCTAGTATCAAAATACTCGCTCTCAGAAAATATCGCTTAACAGTCTCCGAAATTTTGTTGGTGTTTGCCTTCAATCTGTCTTATTCTGAGCAGAACGGTCTTGTGACGGCTCCCTTGGGATACTCCCAAAGTTTGCTTTAATCCTGACAATTTCACCACCTTAAGAACGACGTGCTGGCTTCTGTTTATTGGGAAATCCTGAAACCAGTCACAAAGCTAATCCGAAATTACACAAGCTCGTAACTGGCTTCACAAAGCGACGGTGCGGGACCACTTCGGACACCTTCCGGAACACAGACGTACTCGGCATCGAGTTGGAAGCCGTTTTATACTGTCATAAACAGTCTGATAAGATTGTAAGGCGTATTGCAAAGTTGGTTGTGCCGAGAAATAATCGTTAAGAAGATAATTCGATTCTTTGCACCGTGTCTGAGTTAACTAGGCTTGAAGTTAGTCTGCCAGGCCGTTGTGTGCGCAGATTCAAGCGGCCGCTAGATACAATTGTCAGTTTTTCTCATAGAATAGATGATAGCGTACCACACTGCTTAGCCTTGGACTCCATTTCGGCCCTTACTACCGTCCCATGTCCAGTTTTTGTATGGCTATCTTTTTCGATTGTAGGAAACCAAACGAAGAACACGTTTGGCGACACCGTCTCTGGCAGTCCGCTTGATTTGAGCGCGCAACGGCAACGGCCTGATCGGCTAACTCCTGGCCATTAAAATTGCTACACCAAGAAGAAATGCAGATGATAAAAGGGTATTCATTGGACAAATATATTATACTATAACTGACATGTTATTACATTTTCACGCAATTTGAGTGCATAGATCCTGAGAAATCTGTACCCAGAACAAGCACCTATGGCCATAATAACGGCCTTGATACGCCTGGGCATTGAGTCAAACAGAGCTTGGATGGCGTGTACAGGTACAGCTGCCCATGCAGCTTCAACACGATACCACAGTTCATCAAGAATAGTGACTGGCGTATTGTGATGAGCAAGTTGCTCGGCCACCATCGACCAGACGTTTTCATTTGGTGAGAGATCTGGAGAATGTGCTCGCCAGGGCAGCAGTCGAACATTTTCTGTATCCAGAAAGGTCCGTGCAGGACCTGTAACATGCGGTCGTGCATTATCCTTCTGAAATGTAGGGTTTCGCAGGGATCGAATGAATGGTAGAGCCACGGGTCGTAACACATCTGAAATGTAACGTCCACTGTACAAAGTACCGTCAATGCGAACAAGAGGTGACCGAGACGTGTAGCCAATGGCACCCCATACCATCACGCTGGGTGATACGCCAATATGGCGATGACGAATACACGCTTCCAATGTGCGTTCACCGCGATGTCGCCAAACACGGATGCGACCATCATGATGCTCTAAACAGAACCTGGTTCAACACGGTTCAAATGGCTCTGAGCACTCAACTGCTGTGGTCATAAGTCCCCTAGAACTTAGAAGTACTTAAACCTAACTAACCTAAGGACATTACACACATCCATGCCCGAGGCAGGATTCGAACCTGCGACCGTAGCGGTCGTGCGGTTCCAGACTGTAGCGCCTTTAACCGCTCGGCCACTCCGGCCGGCAACAGAACCTGGATTCATCCGAAAAAATGACGTTTTGCCGTTCGTGCACCCAGGTTCGTCGTTGAGTACACCATCGCAGGTGCTCCTGTCTGTGATGCAGTGTCGAGGGTAACCGCAGATATGGTCTCCTAACTGATAGTCCATGCTGCTGCAAACGTCGTCGAACTGTTTGTGCAGATGGTTGTTGTCTTGCAAACGTCTCCATCTGTTGACTCAGAGATCGAGACGTGGCTGTACGATCCGTTACAGCCATGCGGATAATGCTAATGATACGAGGCCGTTGGGATCCAGCACGGCGTTCCGTATTACCTTCCTGAACCCACCGATTTCGTATTTTGCTAACAGTCATTGGATCTCGACCAACGCGAGCAGCAACTTCGTGATACGATAAACCGAAATCGCGATGGGCTACAATCCGATCTTTATCAAATTCGGAAACGTGATGCTAGGCATTTCTACTCCTTACACGAGGCATCACAACGTTTCACCAGGCAACGCCAGTCAACTGCTGTGTGTGTATGAGAAATCGGTTGGAAACTTTCCTCATGTCAGCACGTTGTATGTGTCGCCACCGGCGCCAACCTTGTGTGAATGCTCTGAAAAGCTAATAATTTGCATATCAGAGCATCTTCTTCCTGTCGGTTAAATTTCGCGTCCGTAGCACGTCACCTTCGTGGTGTAGCAATTTTAATGGCCAGTAGTGTAATTAACTCGGAAACGGCGCAACGTATCGAATTTTTTTCTTAGCAGTTATTTCTTTGCAACACCTTCCGCAGCTGTTGTAGACTAACACACCAGGCCCGGCCCTTCCCCTAGCGGCGCGATGAGCTACAAACACAGCGGCGGAAGCGCGCGCGACCGCGTCACCGGGCTGCGTGTTACGTCACAGCTGGCAGCAGCAGCGCCACGGCCGCTGGTGGAGGCGGACCAAGGGCACGGCTCGTCGCGGCCTTGGCTGCAGAGCGACAACCTGCTCCCATCTGCCTCTGGCACGCACCTCTCACGTGCAATAGCCACGAAGCGCACCCGTGTGACCAAGTCCCTGGCTAACAGCATACAATTTTTTTTTTAAATCGATCTTTTATTCTACATGTTTGAAATTTTTACAGTGTGTAGATACATAGGTTGGCCAGACGTCTGGATTAATCCAGACATGTCCTCCTTTTTAGATCCTTGTCCGGAGTCCGGGCGGATTTTTGCAGTGTTCGGATTTTTCACAAAGTTGAGCGTAATACAGTTAAATTTAGAATTCGTCCCGTTCTATTGCTCTTTTCTTAAATACTTTAACTATTGGCACAGCCTTCGTGATAAACTCGCAAGAAGGCGGTGATAGTAGGTGGCTACAGGATCGTCGATGTTATCGTTGATATACCTATAAGCGAATGCAAATATCGATTGAAACTTCCTGGCAGATTAAAACTGTGTGCCCGACCGAGACTAGAACTCGGGACCTTTGTATTTCGCGGGCAAGTGCTGTACCATCTGAGCTACCGAAGCACGACTCACGCCCGGTACTCACAGCTTTACTTCTGCCAGTACCTCGTCTCCTACCTTCCAAACTTTACAGAGGCTCTCCTGCGAACCTTGCAGAACTAAATTATAGCACTCCTGAAAGAAAGGATACAGCGGAGAGATGGCTTAGCCAGTTTCATATCAGCGCACACTCCGCTGCAGAGTGGAAATCTCATTCTGGAAACATCCCCCAGGCTGTGGCTAAGCCATGTCTCCGCTGTATCCTTTCTTTCAGGAGTGCTAGTTCTGCAAGGTTCGCAGGAGAGCTTCTGTATACTCACGGGAACAGGTTGAACTAAGTTTGAAAACAAGCGGGAAGGATGTATCGGAAACTGTAAAACTTTCACACATGCAGAATGAAAACTGTATTTTTACAAAAATAGTGTGCATTTCTTTTGGAGTGAGCCTCGTATAACCGATTTATGCTGAAAAAAAAATACTTCCAGTTCTGGCCACCAGGTGTGAATGCAAGAAAGGCGGCGTGAATGCAAGAAATACATACAGCATTGTTCCCATATGTAATGAATTAGTACCGGAATGTGAGCTGAAAAGTTCAAACAAGTGAAGAGGGCATAATGTTGATGCTGTTATTAACCGCCACTTAACCTATTTGTTCAATAAGAGCACCGGAAACAGCGACAACATAGACGACATGCCACATAAAATAACCTCAGAAACAGTTTTTGTACAGACGACTCAACAGCCCTCTTTTGCTGTAAAACTAACGAACAACTAGCACTGAGTGATAAACAAACTCTTGAAGAACTTGAAACTTGGATAAATAGTAGTGCTGTGGAACTCAACGTTAAAAAAGAAATCGTACATTTCAGAATCACACACTGCTTGAAGATACCAGCTGGTTACAATGATAACTGCAACTACTCACAAAGGTCCAGTGTGTGGTGCAACTTTCGTATGGCCGCGAAATGTGATGTATATTCTGATGCGTTAATGTGGTACCGATTTATGCTGAAAAAAATACTTCCAATTCTGGCCACCAGGTGTGAATGCAAGAAAGGCGGCGTGAATGCAAGAAATACATACAGCATTGTTCCCATATGTAATGAATTAGTACCGGTATGTGAGCTGAAAAGTTCAAACAAGTGAAGAAGGCATAATGTTGATGCTGTTATTAACCGCCACTTAACCTATTTATTCAATAAGAGCACCGGAAACATCGACAAGATGCTGTACAGCGCCATGTTTGCAATTGGTGGCCAAAATTGGAACTAAATTTTTTCCACGGAAAATCAATTCCCCATAAACACATTAGAATATTCACCTCTGTGAGCAGCTATACATTAATTAAAATCTCCCATTATACCACAGTTAAATTCTGAGGGCAAAAAACTGATCACTACAGACTTCAATTTCTTGGATTTATTTTAAACAAAAACTTTTTATGTTGTGGCTTCATGGATTGCTTAGTGAAGCAATTAAACAGTTTTGTTTATGCAGTGAGAGTTCTAAATAATGTAACAGACTTACCTGTAAGAAAATTGCCGGCCGATGTGGCCGCAGGTTCGAATCCTGCCTCTGGAATGGATGTGTGTGTTGTTCATGGGTTCGTTAGGTTAAAGTAGTTCTAAGTTCTAGGAAACTGATGACCTCAGATGTTAAGTCCCATAGTGCTCAGAGCCATTCGAACCATTTTAAGAAAATTGTTATGGCATAATTTTTTGGGATGTTCAAAATCCAAACCTCCTCTGGTTAAGCTACAGAAAAGAAAATCATCAGAGCTATGATGGCAAGAAACAAGAGACAACCATGCAAACGATTAGCCTTGACTTAAGAACAATGTTTTTTGTGTTTATGTATGAAATTTTCCTCTTTGAGCTAAAAACCTCCAAAACTTTTCGAAAGAAGTTCTTTTACAAATACTTATGAAACGAGACTTGCCTTGTCTCTGATTTAACATGTTTGAGAACACCCCATATTACATGGCTTTGAGGCTTAAGATAAAATACGGTCCACGTTCAAGGGCGACAAGCCAAAAACCACAGAAGCGAAGACTGAAATGTTCTTAGAAAGCAAATGTTATTACAATTAGGAAGATTATGTAAACGAAGATGATTTTTACATTCTTATCTCTCTCCTTCTCCCTCCCTCTGTGTGTTTGTGTGTATTTTCTCTCGTAATAGATCTGTGTGTTCTTTCCATGTATACCTACGGACAATATTATTAGTGTGGAAAATTTTAAGAAAGAGGGAAACATGTAGTGCGTATTAAGGTTTTACATCGTATTTTTGGTTGCTTTATTTCAACATATGTATACGTCCTTTTTATACATTTCTATGTAGGCATATAACTGTATTCATTGACGAGTCACCAATGTTTCAATTAAATAGTCGTATACGATACGTCATTCGACAGTGAAGATTCTGTTTTGGACTAGCTGAGGAACAAGGCGTTGCCCAGATATTTATTTATTCCAATCTTCTATTAGTCTTACCTTCTCCTCCCTCGTCTCTCTGTTCCTCATTCCCCCTATAATTCCATCACCTCCTCCCCCTCTCTTAGTCTGCCTCCTCCTGCCCCTCTCTCTGTGCATCTCCTCCTTCCCATCCACCTGCTCATCTCCACCCCTTTATTTTTGTGCTCATCTCCTCCTCTCCTCTCTCTCTTTATCTCTCTCTCTCTCTCTCTTTTCATTTCCCCCCTTTCCCGTTTCTGTTCATCTTTTCCTCCTACCCCAATAGGAGGCTACGTCAACACCGACATTGGACTGTTGCCTGGTCGGACGAGTCTCATTTCAAATTGTATCGAGCGGATGGACGTGTACGGGTATGGAGACAATTACATGAATCCATGTCAGCAGGGAACTGTTCAAGCTGGTGGAGGCTCTGTAATGGCGTGGGGCGTGACAAGTTGGAGTGATCTGGCACCCCTGATACGTCTAGATACGACTCTGACAGGTGACACGTACGTAAGCATCCTGTCTGATCACCTGCATCCATTCATGTCCATTGTGCATTCCGGTGGACTTGGGAAATTCCAGCAGGACAGTGCGACACGATCGTGGTGATCGTTCCTCCCTATGTAGGTCGGTGTCAACAAAATATTTTCGCATTCGGAGGAGAAAGTTGGTGATTGGAATTTTGTGAGAAGATTCCGTCGGAACGAAAAACTCCTTTCTTTTAATGATGTCCAGCCCAAATCCTGTATCATTTCTGTGGCACTCTCTCCCATATTTTGCGACGATACAAGACGTGCTGCCCTTCTTTGAACTTTTTCGATGTACTCCGAAAATCTAATAATAAGGAATCTGCCTGTTGCCCTTCATCCATGGTTTGCAGTATATCGTGTGAGAAAAGGGAGAGTTGAATTTCGCACGAGCGATGCTTTCTAAAACCATGCTGATTCGTCGACACAAGCTTTTCTGTCTCAAGGAAATTTATTGTATTCGAACTTAGAATATGTTCAAGGATTCTGCAGGTACCTGGGAAGCGAGCGTGACGTCTACTTGCCAGGGTATGGCCTGAGGATGATATTGTCTACCGGAATCGGTAACCAGTAGGCAAAAAAAAAAAAAAAAAAAAAATGGCGACTACAGACTAAAACATATTGTTTCTAAAATGTATTGGCCGCTGTTCCAACCGACAGTATGTCGAGAACATGTATTGTCAGTGGAGCCTACAGTGTTAGAACTGGCATCCGTTACTCGCTGCAGCATGGCTGCTGATACCACCCGTTATTGAACGGTGTAAAACAGAGCTGGTATGTTGGTTGGTGCGCGCCGGAATAAGGTCAGTATCCTGCAAGCGCGCGGCTCGTCTTATTGAAATTCCTCGTCGCCTTCAGCTTTTTCGCTGACTGGGAGCTACACTTCCGAGAAATGTGATCCAGCAGTGCGAATTCCTTTCCCCAGCTCCAGTCCTCTACCGTAGCGACTCAGTCGCTTTAGTAACGACATTTATAGTAGGACAGAGATTCACAACACCATGAAATAGGTGTCGTAGAACTGGTGTCACAAAACACTAACTGGTCGCAAATGAATATTGTGGATACATCTCCAGTAGTTCCTTCTCGCGACTGCCTGATTTGCATCACTGTCAGATATTCTTCAGGTTCTGCTGCGTTCGTCAACCACTTGTTTGATGCCTAGAAATTAACGCAATCCTGGCTGAGGTCGCTCACCTGTTGCCCGCGCTGTTCTTTCCTAATCCAGCCTATCAGCTTGATGTGAATTATTTCTGCCTCAAAATATACAGACATTAGTCCTACAAAATAATCACATACAAACTATAAAATACAAACAATACAAACTATAAAATTTCCGTCTGACTGCCCTCTGACACATAGCTATTTATTACGGCGGGAGGATCCTCTGTTTTGTGATGCTTGTGGTGTGCACATCTCTGTCCGGCACATTTTAACAGACTGCATTTTATACCGTGATGCAAGGGCAGAAGCACAAGTTGATGGGGATCTGCCCTATGTTTTAGCTAACGGTGAGACGTGTGTGTCTAGGGTTTTTAAGTTTTGTGATGTGTCTGGACTCTGGCCTAAACTTTTAGGCTGGAGGTGTTAGTGTATTGCAGAGTGGCTGACTCCTCCCTTTTTTTCCTTGCGGTCAGCCAGCCACTTCCATCTGCTACATTGTTTTAGCACCCTCTACCTTTTTCTTCCTGTGTTGTCCATGTTTTACTGCTGACGCCGTGCTTCATCCCACGCTTCGGTGTGGGTGAGCACATATTTTTCAATGATTGTTCCCCGTGTTTTCTGTTCCGTTATATGTAAATGTTCTGAGTTTTTTTCTTGACACCCGTCTCACTATGATACTGAACGGGCGCTGAAGACCTTGCTGTCGTGCGCCCACACAACCCTTCTACTACTATTACTATAAAATTTCCTTAGGTAGTATTGCAAAAGAGAAAATAAAAAAATAAAAAATACAGGGTGTTCCAAAATCAATATACGGATTTCAAGGCTTCGTAGCATTTATCAGGTTCAACTTACAATTATAAATAATACATCAAATGAAATAGCAACTCATACAGGGAAGAGTATGGAACGAGCAAGAGTGACTGAAGAACGTGTTGGACGAGTGACAGTCTTTCACGCGTAGCCTCAAGAAATTAATTCGGAAGGCTATTCGTCAATTAACAGTTTCAGTGATACCCGTGTGGAGAGTTTCAAAGAGATCCTTACAACTACCCCCTTACGTTTTGCAGTTGTTACAAGCTCTAAAGCCTACATAGTACGGTTTGCGTGCAAATTTTGCAAACGAAATGTTTCCAGAATGAGATTTTCACTCTGCAGCGGAGTGTGCGCTGATATAAAACTTCCTGGCAGATTAAAACTGTGTGCCCGACCGAGACTCGAACTCGGGACCTTTGCCTTTCGCGGGCAAGTTTGGAAGGTAGGAGACGAGATACTGGCAGAAGTGAAACTGTGAGTACCGGGCGTGAGTCGTGCTTCGTATAGCTCTGATGGTAGAGCACTTGCCTGCGAAAGGCAAAGGTCCCGAGTTCGAGTCTCGGTCGGGCACACAGTTTTAATCTGCCAGGAAGTTTCAAACGAAATGTTGCTGCATGACGATGAACATTTTCTAGATCGTATCGTCTCCAGTGAAGAATCGATAGTTCGCCCAAGTGGAAATGTGAACACACATAATGTGCGTATCTGGGGATCGGAAAATCCCCACGAGATGGCACAGGTGCATCAAGACTACCCTAAACTGAATTTTTCTGTGCCTCATCCGGGCGGAAAGTTTATGGGTCTTTCTTTTTCTGTGAAGCAACTGTAGCTTGTGTTTCTTATGTTGATGTACTAGAACTACGGCTCTTTTCTCAATTGGAAGAAGCTGAACCAAAGACGTTATTTGGCAGCAAAGTGGCGCGCAGCCACACTGGCATGACTCAGTACGCCGCTATACCCGCCCGCTAGACTGGCCGCAAGGGGCCACATGGGCTGAGCTTGTTTGCGAGACCTCCACGGTCACACACGATCTGACGCCATGCGATTTTTACCTGTAAGAGTACGTAAAGGACCATGTGTACGTGCCTCCGCTACCAGCTTATCTACCCGACTTTATCAACAGCATTGTTACGACAATGACTCCAGATACCCTGATCAAGGTATGGGAAGAATTCGCTCACGTTGAACACATGTAAGAAAAACTCTTTCAGTTGCTTTTTCATCTGGTGTATTATTCATAACTGTAAGTTGAATGCAATAAATGCTACAAAGCCTTAAAACCGGTATGTTCAATTTGAAATACCCTGTAATTCTTCCTGTGGTTCATGGTGTGGGTTCCTGTTGTCATGTCCTAGTTCATGAACCACAGGCAACGTATGAGTGGCCAAGTAAGTGGTCATGACAGTCGGGCTACCAGTTACTTTGGAATAAGGCTGGGCATCTCGGACATATTCTGAGTCGTGCTCACCTTTGTGCTCAGACGGCAAAGACTACCAAATCCATAGGTTAGTCCCTCAGCCGTTAGGGGTGAAACCCAATGGGACTCGGGGCAAGTAAGGCTAGCAACCTGCTTCCCTGGTACTTTAAATATGATGCTGGCAACAATCAGAGCAAAATGCCACGGACCTTTGGAGCTGACGGAGTCCCACCTCTAATTGACTAGCCAGGGACTCCTAAGATACGACTCGGCAAACGAATGGTAACGAGATGGGGAGCTATTAATACCAATGGGGGCTACTCTGGGAAGAAGGTAGAGCTGGCAGCAAGTAAGATGGGGTTGGACGTTTTAGCTGTTAGTGACATTCGGGTAAGGGGTGAGAAAGAAGAGGAAGTGGGAGAATACGAGGTCTACCTGTCAGGAGTCAAAGCAGGAATAGCACAATGGGGTATAGGGCTTTACATCAGGAAAGAAATGGAACCCAGCGCAGTTGCAATAAGGTATGTAAACGAACGACTGATGTGGACAGATCTGACAGTGTCTAGCAAGAAAATTAGGATTGTGACAGTATATTCGCATTGTGAAGGGACAGATCAAGATAAGATGGATAGTTTTTATGACTCACTCAGTGATGTAGTTGTTAGAGTATAGGACAAGGACAGTGTTCTGCATATGGGTGATTTTAATGCGAGGATTGGAAATCGAACAGAAGGGTATGAAAAGTTTATGGGTAAATTTGGAGAGGATATGGAGGCCAACAGGAACGGGAAACAACTCTTGGATTTCTGTGCCAGTATGGACTTAGTAATCACAAACTCCTTTTTTAAACATAAGAACATTCACCGGTATACTTGGAAAGGCAGGGGAATCAGATCTGTCATTGGCTATATAGTAACAGATCAGGAATTCAGGAAGGCTGTGAGGGACACACGTGTATTCATGGGATTCTTTGATGACACTGATCACTATTTAATCTGCAGTGAAATTGGGATTATGAGGCCGAAAGTGCAGGAGGTCAGGTCCATATGTAGGAGGAGAAGAGTGGAGAAACTTCAAGATAAGGAAATCAGGCACAAGTACATAACAGTGATCTCAGAAAGATACCAATTAATTGAATGTAGTCAATTACAGTCATTGGAAAAGGAATGGACAAGGTACAGGGGCGCAGTACTAGAAGTGGCTAAAGAATGTCTTGGAACAGTAGTGTGTAAAGGTAGGACGAAGCAAACAGCTTGGTGGAATGACACAGTCAAGGCAGCCAGTAAAAGGAAAAAGAAGGGGTATCAAAAATGGCTACATACTAGAACTCATGTACACAGAGAAAGTTATGTTGAAGAAAGAAACAAAGCCAAACAGATAGTTGCAGAATCCAAGAATAAATCTTGGGAAGACTTTGGAAACAGGTTGGAGACTTTGGGTCAAGCTGCTGGAAAACCATTCTGGAGTGTAATTAACTGTCTTCGAAAGGGAGGTAAGAAGGAAGTGACAAGTATTTTGGAAAGGACAGGAAAACTGCTGGTGAATCCTGTTGATGCCTGGGCAGATGGAGGGAATACTTTGAAGAGATGCTCAATGTAGGTGAAAATACGACCAGTGATGTTGCAGATTTCGATGTGCAATTGGATAGGAATGATGATGGAAATAGGATCACATTTGAGTAAGTGGAGAAAATGGTCAATAGATTGCAGTGCAATAAAGCGGCTGGGGTGGATGAAATTAAGTCGGAACTCATCAAATACAGTGGAATGTCAGGCCTTAAATGGCTACACAGGATAATTGAAATGGCGTGGGAGTCGGGACAGGTTCCATCAGACTGGACGAAAGCAGTAATCACACCAATCTTTAAACATGGAAACAGAAAAGATTGTAACAACTACAGAGGTACATCTTTAATCAGCGTTGTGGGTAAAATCTTCTAAGGTATTGTTGAAAGGAAAGTGTGAGTATTAGTTGAGGACAAATTGGATGAAAATCAGCGTGGGTTTAGGCCTCTTAGAGGTTGTCAGGACCAGATCTTTAGCTTACGGCAAATAATGGAGAAGTGTTACTAGTGGAACAGGGAATTGTATCTATAGATCTAGAAAAGGCATATGACTGTGTTCCTAGGAGGAAGTTATTGTCTGTTCTACGAGATTATGGAATAGGAGGCAAACTTTTGCAAGCAATTAAAGGTCTTTACATAGATAGTAAGGCAGCAGTTAGAGTTGACGGTAAATTGAGTTCATGGTTCAGAGTAGTTTCAAGGGTAAGACAAGGCTGGAACCTGTCTCCACTGTTGTTCATATTATTTATGGATCATATGTTGAAAACAATAGACTGGCTGGGTGAGATTAAGATATGTGAACACAAAATAAGCAGTCTTGCATATGCGGATGACTTAGTTGTGATGCCAGATTCGATTGAAAGTTTGCAAAGTAATATTTCAGAGCTGGATCAGAAATGTGAGGACTATGGTATGAAGATTAGCATCTCCAAAACGAAAGTAATGTCAGTGGGAAAGAGAGATATGCTACGGTCGCAGGTTCGAAGCCTGCCTCGGGCATGGGTGTGTGTGATGTCCTTAGGTTAGTTAGGTTTAAGTAGTTCTAAGTTCTAGGGGACTTATGACCTTAGATGTTGAGTCCCATAGTGCTCAGAGCCATTTTTGAAAGAGAGATAAACGGATTGAGTGCCAAATAGGAGGAACAAAGTTAGAACAGGTGGACGGTTTCAAGTACTTAGGATGCATATTTTCACAGGATGGCAACATAGTGAAAGAACTGGAAGCGAGGTGTAGCAAAGCAAATGCAGTGAGAGCTCAGCTACGATCTACTCTCTTCTGCAGGAAGGATGTAAGTACCAAGACTAAGTTATCTGTGCACCGTTCAATCTTTCGACCAACTTTGTTGTATGGGAGCGAAAGCTGGGTGGATTCAGGTTACCTTATCAATAAGGTTGAGGTTACGGATATGAAAGTAGCTAGGATGATTGCAGGTACTAGTAGATGGGAACAATGGCAGGAGGGTGTCCACAATGAGGAAATCAAAGAAAAACTGGGAATGAACTCTATAGATGTAGCAGTCAGGGCGAACAGGCATAGCTGGTGGGGTCATGTTACACGCATGGGAGAAGCAAGGTTACCCAAGAGACTCATGGGTTCAGCAGTAGAGGGTAGGAGGAGTCGGGGTAGACCAAGGAGAAGGTACCTGGATTCGGTTAAGAATGATTTTGAAGTAATTGGCTTAACATCAGAAGAGGCACCAATGTTAGCAATGAATAGGGGATAATGGAGGAATTTTATAAAGGGGACTGACTATGCTCCAGACTGACCGCTGAAAGGCATAATCAGTCTTAAATGATGATGATGATGTAATTCTTCCGTCTGAAATAACATCTGTTATCACAACAACGAATAAACTGAAACTTCTTAATACTTCTTTGTCGAATCGTGAGTAAAACTGCTAAAAGAGATGGACGTTCACTTCCGCCTATTCTTATGGTGCACTTGTTGATCTTTATGAGGTTCTGAGTTGGTTTGTAGGCCTCCATAAATTAGCTGTCAGCTTATCTGACTGCTACGCAGAGAACTTGGAACTCAGCATTGTTAGGGATTTTCTCAAATGGTTCAAATGGCTCTGAGCACTATGGGACTCAACTGCTGTGGTCATAAGTCCCCTAGAACTTAGAACTACTTAAACCTAACGAACCTAAGGACAGCACACAACACCCAGCCATCACGAGGCAGAGAAAATCCCTGACCCCGCCGGGAATCGAACCCGGGAACCCGGGCGTGGGAAGCGAGAACGCTACCGCACGACCAAGAGATGCGGGCGGATTTTCTCGGTGGGAGGACTGCCATATGCCATGGGTTGCAGTCGGCACCAGGAGACGACGCGAGAAACTGTTTCGATGAGAAGTGCAGGCCGGCTTCGATGCCGAAAAGCCGATAACGACTGGGAGAGCGGTATGCTGCTTATTCATTCCTCCTTGCGGTGGCCAGATGATACCGTACGCATGGGATAACAGTGCGACGGTCCTCATCGCGCTGTCTTCAGAACTTGACGGTACAATATTTTCACCATTTTTACGAGGGCGTGCTGAAAAGTAATGCCTCGGAATTTTTTGTACTCTTCTCTACATCTACATCTACATTTATACTCCGCAAGCCACCCAACGGTGTGTGGCGGAGGGCACTTTACGTGCCACTGTCATTACCTCCCTTTCCTGTTCCAGTCGCGTATGGTTCGCGGGAAGAACGACTGTCTGAAAGCCTCTGTGCGCGCTCTAATCTCTCTGATTTTACATTCGTGATCTCCTCGGGAGGTATAAGTAGGGGGAAGCAATATATTCGATACCTCATCCAGAAACGCACCCTCTCGAAACCTGGCGAGCAAGCTACACCGCGATGCAGAGCGCCTCTGTTGCAGAGCCCGCCACCTGAGTTTGCTAAACATCTCCGTAACGCTATCACGCTTACCAAATAACCCTGTGACGATACGCGCCGCTCTTCGTTGGATCTTCTCTATCTCCTCTGTCAACCCGACCTGGTACGGATCCCACACTGATGAGCAATACTCAAGTATAGGTCGAACGAGTGTTTTGTAAGCCGCCACCTTTGTTGATGGACTACGTTTTCTATGGACTCTCCGAATGAATCTCAACCTGGTACCCGCCTTACCAACAATTAATTTTATATGATCATTCCACTTCAAATCGTTCCGCACGCATACTCCCAGATATTTTACGGAAATAACTGCTACCAGTGTTTGTTCCGCTATCATATAATCATACAATAAAGGATCCTTCTTTCTATGTATTCGCAATACATTACATTTGTCTATGTTAAGGGTCAGTTGCCACTCCCTGCACCAAGTGCCTATCCGCTGCAGATCTTCCTGCATTTCGCTACAATTTTCTAATGCTGCAACTTCTCTGTATACTACAGCATCATCCGCGAAAAGCCGCATGGAACTTCCGACACTATCTACTAGGTCATTTATATATATTGTGAAAAGCAATGGTCCCATAACACTCCCCTGTGGCACACCAGAGGTTACTTTAACGTCTGTAGACGCCTCTCCGTTGATAACAACATGCTGTGTTCTGTTTGCTAAAAACTCTTCAATCCAGCCACACAGTTGGTCTGATATTCCGTAGGCTCTTACTTTGTTTATCAGGCGACAGTGCGGAACTGTATCGAACGCCTTCCGGAAGTCAAGAAAAATAGCATCTACCTGGGAGCCTGTATCTAATATTTTCTGGGTCTCATGAACAAATAAGGGTCTCACAAGATCGCTGTTTCCGGAATCCATGTTGATTCCTACATAGTAGATTCTGAGTTTCCAAAAACGACATGATATTCGAGCAAAAAACATGTTCTAAAATTCTACAACAGATCGACGTCAGAGATATAGGTCTATAGTTTTGCGCATCTGCTCGACGACCCTTCTTGAAGACTGGGACTACCTGTGCTCTTTTCCAATCATTTGGAACCTTCCGTTCCTCTAGAGACTTGCGGTACACGGCTGTTAGAAGGGGGGCAAGTTCTTTCGCGTACTCTGTGTAGAATCGAATTGGTATCCCGTCAGGTCCAGTGGACTTTCCTCTGTTGAGCGATTCCAGTTGCTTTTCTATTCCTTGGACACTTATTTCGATGTCAGCCATTTTTTCGTTTGTGCGAGGATTTAGAGAAGGAACTGCAGTGCGGTCTTCCTCTGTGAAACAGCTTTGGAAAAAGGTGTTTAGTATTTCAGCTTTACGCGTGTCATCCTCTGTTTCAATGCCATCATCATCCCGGAGTGTCTGGATATGCTGTTTTGAGCCACTTACTGATTTAACGTAAGACCAGAACTTCCTAGGATTTTCTGTCAAGTCGGTACATAGAATTTTACTTTCGAATTCACTGAGCGCTTCACGCATAGCCCTCCTTACGCTAACTTTGACATCGTTTAGCTTCTGTTTGTCTGAGAGGTTTTGGCTGCGTTTAAACTTGCAGTGAAGCTCTCTTTGCTTTCGCAGTAGTTTCCTAATTTTGTTATTGTACCACGGTGGGTTTTTCCCGTCCCTCACAGTTTTACTCGGCACGTACCTGTCTAAAACGCATTTTACGATTGCCTTGAACTTTTTCCATAAACACTCAACATTGTCAGTGTCGGAACAGAAATTTTCGTTTTGATCTGTTAGGTAGTCTGAAATCTGCCTTCTATTACTCTTGCTAAACAGATAAACCTTCCGCCCTTTTTTTATATTCCTATTAACTTCCAAATTCAGGGATGCTGCAACGGCCTTATGATCACTGATTCCCTGTTCTGCACTTACAGAGTCGAAAAGTTCGGGTCTGTTTGTTACCAGTAGGCCCAAGATGTTATCTCCACGAGTCGGTTCTCTGTTTAATTGCTCGAGGTAATTTTCGGATAGTGCACTCAGTATAATGTCACTCGATGCTCTGTCCCTACCACCCGTCCTAAACATCTGAGTGTCCCAGTCTATATCTGGTAAATTGAAATCTCCACCTAAGACTATAACATGCTGAGAAAATTACGTTGAGGTATACGTGTCATGCCTGTTACTCGGTCGACTTTCCCCCTTCGCTCTCGCGAGTTGCAACTCTCTTTCGCTCCGAACTGTAGCGTGTAACGTGCAGGTGTGTAACGCAACTACGTCGGTGCGTGAGGAACAGACTGCTGTAATCGAATTCTAGCGGCAGAGATTGACCACACATGGAGCACCCTCTCTTGCAGCGTGACGAAGCCAGAACACACACGAGCGCTGCCACATCTGCAACACTCCGAAGCCTTGGGTTCACTGTCATCGATCATCCTCAAAAATGGTTCAAATGGCTCTGAGCACTATGGGACTTAACATCTGTTGTCATCAGTCCCCTAGAACTTAGAACTACTTAAACCTAACTAACCTAAGGACATCACACACATCCATGCCCGAGGCAGGATTCGAACCTGCGCCCGTAGCGGCCACGCGGTTCCAGACTGAAGCGCCTAGAACCGCTCGGCCACACAGGCCGGCGATCATCCTCCACACCGCCTCAGCCCAATCCGATTTTCGTCTGTTTCCAAAACTTAAAGAACACCTACGAGGACTTCACTTTGATAGTGATGAAGCGGTACAAGCAGAAGTGAGACTGGGGTTCCGTCTACACTCTACAGTGGCAGTATCAAACTGGTCTCTCGTTGCGATAAAAGTGATCGTCAGCAGTGTGACTACGTTGAGAAATAAATATGTAGACGCGGCGAATAAAGATGCAAAACGCTAATAAAGTTTGTTTTATTTAAAAAGCTTTCGGGAGGAGGACGGTTAAAATCCCGGTCCGGCCATCCTGATTTAGGTTCTTTGTGATTTCCCTAAATCGCTTCAGGCAAATGCCGGGAAGGTTCCTTTGAAAGGGCACCGCTCATTTCCCACCCCATACTTTCTAAATCAACCAACTAACCAACCTTAACAAGGTTTAAAAGTTTTCACATAAAAATTTCGGAGGCGTCACTTTCCCAGCACGCCCTGGTACTTCAGTGTACCTATTTTACGTAATTTCAGGCATGTTGTTGGCAGGTCTTGTAGTGTCTTACTGGGCAAATAGTGTGATGTCTTACTTTTTTTTCGTCAGGACGATGTAAATTCACAACATTACTGTGGTAAATTCTAAAAATTTTAAAATTTTAACTCACCAACTATAGCATGCCTCCAGTAAAATCTTGTGAGGTGATTGGGTCGTTTCGTCGGCCAGAGTGTTTTTGAAGTCCAAGATAAAAAGCTTCTCTTTCAGCCTTACAAGAATGGTGGAGCGTGATACACATGACATTTTGGGCTTTCTTTGTTAGGATATAGTACCAAAAAGTGTGCGAATGAAAGGTAAGTATTCGACTTGGAGACCTTCTCTGAGATGGTAACTGTTGATTCTAGAGGAGAAGGAAGAGACTGAGGATATTCGCCTGGTTAAGAGATCCCCAGGCATAGCCTGCTGAAGAGAGCAGGATGGCACACTATCCCCTTGATAGTAGAAGTCGCTTGACACGGGGTTAAAAGATCCGAACCCTGGAAGTGAACACAATTTTCGTCCACAGCATCTCGCCCACAAGAGGAGCATTGCGGTGTCTTATAGTCAAGCCAATTTCCTGTGTTATGTCTCAAACCTGTTGTCACTGGCTCATGGAGTGAGGAGGTGGGGTGTTGTTGGCGATGAAACATGAGAGCGTTAAGGTAGGTGGTTCCCATGCACCACCGCGATTTTTATCAAGAATTGTAGGAATATCCTTCACAGAAGGGTCACACCTCGTGCTAATGCTGATACTGGACGTCAGTTCCAGATGTAATGGAAGTTTAATCATTTGATACTCATTATATGATTAACATCTCCAAAGGGTGTGATGAATATCGTCCTGATGCTTCAAGGTTTTCCCTTCAGTGTAAATATTCATTTCATCACGTTTTCTTATCAAACCTCGCCACGAATGTACGACAAGACAATGATAATCATTAATTTTGTGGTTCCTTTTTGAGGAAACATAACTATTTATACCGATACAAGTGTTTGATGGATGATAGAAAAAAAGAAAGAAAATGACGAGTCTCGAACGCAGCACGAGCTGACTTGTAATCTCCCACCTTAACCACATACGCTTCGCCACTGTTCAACTTGTGGTGCTTTCGTATGGTGTTCAAGAGGATCTTAAAACTTCAAATATCCATTCCTCGAAAATCGTACTACAATCGGGCGAAAGACGATCAAAATCGGCGCGCTGTAGCCTACATGATTCCCCTGTAACTTGAAACCTGCCAAATTTATATATGAAGTCTTCATATGGAAAGGTACGAATCGTCGTAACAACCAAACCGTTTGAAATCTGCATGTGCAATGGAAGCAAGCGTCGTCACTTCCTCCTAAAAAATTAAAAGCTGTGCCCTCAGCACGCAAGGTGATGCTCACCGTCTTTTTCGATGCAAGAGGTCCGATAGTCGTCGAATTCCACAATCACGGAGAAACCATTAACAGTGTCGTGTAGTGTGAGACACTCCGCAGCCCACCCCAGTCCATCAAGAGCAAACGGCTTGGCCTGCTCGCGGAGGAAGTGATTCTGCTCCACTACAACGCGCGTCTACATGTCTCCAAGGTCACACGAAGTGTAATGGCCATGTTCAAGTTGGAGCAGCTTGATTATCCGCCCTACACAGGGTTGCCAGGTACCCCGATTTGTGTGGGCTTATCGCGATTTTTCTGTCGAAAACTCGATTCCCGATTAAACCTTGTCGGGATACATAAAAATTGCCAAATTCAGGTTGGAGGAGCTTGATCATCCGCCCCACACAGGGTTGCCAGGTACCCCGATTTGTGTGGGCTTATCCCGATTTTTCTGTCGAAAACCCGATTCCCGATTAAACCTTGTCGGGATACATAAAAATCCCTATTACACCGGAACGGATAATATTTCGCATTATATAGGCTGTTCATTATGCGAGTTAAGAGACACTCTTGTAAACGTAACTCAACTTAAGAATACAGTCTTAGTCCTGAAATACTTGCACTCAACAGCGGTCCAAAGTCTCAACTTTTAAGTTGGTCGATCAGCTCCCCAGACCCGAATCGCTTTACACCGATGACTAAAGGGTAGAAGTCGATAGGCTTCGGTCGACAGTCATTTGTTTTTGGCTGCAGTCAACGTTTTGTGTACGTAACTGTTGTAGTTAAAATCTTTATTAAAAATATCAATACATATGACGATTTCAATTTCGATCGCGGACGTCATTTAATCGGTCCCATAAAATTTCGGGCGTGCAGCCGCATAAATTTAACGAATTTTTTGAATTTATGCGGCTGCACGCCCGAAATTTTATGGGCTGAATTTATGCGGGTGCACGCCCGAAATTTCATGGAACAATCTTCGCGCCGCGATATATGAAGATGCACATCATTTAATCGGTTTTTATCTCTGACTTCTACTTGCAGAAGCAGCTGTGGTTTGTTCACCCCACATGGTGCTTTTAATGTGGGGGCACGGCTTGCAGTGGGCTAACTTACATCGAAATCAGTAGCGAGTCAGAAAACGGTCGAAACAGTTTGTTATTGTTCCTGATGGTGAAGCATTTCCCCGTCAGCGAAACTAATGAAGTACCAGTGCCAAAAAGGAAGTAGAAAGTGAAACTGAAAACCAGTTTTAATCACAAGTGATGTAAGGTTTGTTCATGGCTTCACAAAGATCAAGATGATTAGCTATAATGCTCGCTGTATTGCATGCCTCTCATAGTTTAGTATGTCTCATTTAGGCGAAACTGACGTTAAAGGCACACGTTAAAAAACGGATTTTTTTTCAGTTTAAAAGTGTCATGTTCGAAAAAAATACCCTGACTTTGGTTTAGAAAAACCTGGCAAAAAAATAGTCTCAAAGGAAAGCTCTTGAACGCGGACGACGAACTGAAAGACAAATTGACGGACTGGCTCCTGTCAGAGCCACCGGAATTCTGGGAACAGGGAATCCTTCAATTGTACCCACAATGTTGTTTCGTACCTTTTCTTTTGAACACTCCTCACATAATTAAAAATATAATTTGGAGTATTGGTTCTATCCTGTTACATGACTTACTGACTAGCACAATGACCCGTTACGGCTGAAAGAAAAAAATGTAAGCAACGAATGTCTAAACCGTAGAGAGTTAGCCGTCTATGAATATTCAAGAGAACGCCTTGCCAAGCGGTCAGTAAGAAATGTTTACAATCGAGCAGGTGCTTTGTCGGCAGCACCAGTGCAGCCACGTCGGCCGTGGGCGTGTCGCACGCACTTGTTGAAAACAGTCCAGGTCCCACCTGTTGCTCTGGCAGACAGCGGCTAATGGCCTCAGCTTTGCTGTGCTTGGCGTTCTGCCGAGTGCTGCCGTTTCGCTCTGTTCAGTACCTCTTCTTCTTTTTATTGTCCATTTGTCCCGCGTCGATGTAGGGTCGGCAGGGTTATCAATGGATTTGGCAGGCTCAGTTTAAGGGTGGAAGGATGCCGTTCCTGTGGCCTCTCCGTTACCTCACGGGACGGAATGTGTGTACCTCAACTGTCTGCGAGTAGTGTTATTCATGTGCAAATGTGCGAAAGTTTTCTAGGTGTTTGCGAATCGTGGAACTGAGGCGGTGCTTGGGTGCTAGCCCGGTATTCACCTAGTACCATGTGAGAAACCACCTAAAAACCATATCCAGGTTAGGAAGCTCACCGACCGTCGTCGTTAGTCGGCCGGGTGGCTTCCCAGAAGCATCACTTTAACACTCACAGCTTACCGGGCGGGTCGCTTTGTTCAGTACCAAACCCCGAATATGGCGTTAGTGTCGTAACAATATAGAAGAATGGGCAGAAGCCGACTTCTGACAAGATTAGTTTGGTTCCCAGAGAAACGTATGAACACGCTAGCAAATAGTGACCTTCCACCTTAATTTAAAAGAGAGACAGACTCACATTTATGGCTTTTGACCTCGTTGACTGGAATGCTCACTTTGAAGCTTTAGAAATATCAGGAGTAAAATACAAGAAACGAAAAGTCTTTTACATCTCATTCAGGAAGCAGTCTGCAGTCGAATGACATGAAGTGGAAGCAGAAATTGAGAAGAGAGTGAGAGAGGGTTGTAGCCTGCCCCGTTTTTAATCAGTCTATACACTCAGCAAGCGATAAAGAAAACCAGGTGGAACTTTGGGAAGGAAATTAAAGTTCATCGAGAAAAAAAGCAGAGATTTGTCGACGACATTGCACTTCTGTCATTCTCGGCAAGGGACTTAACAAGAACGGTTCATGAGGTGTACAACCACTGAAAAGATATTGTAAAAGAAACTTAAATAAAATCAAAACGGAGGCAATGGAGTGTATTCTAATTAAATCATGCAATGCTAAAAAGAACTGGATTTGGAAGTAGAACACTAAAGGTAGTAGCTATTTCTTCCTGTTTTGGCAGCACGCAAAATTTCGGCAGCGTCTCTGTGTATTCTGTTCAAATATGTACACTTTTCTGTGGGGGTGGGCCTACCATAGCACCGTTCTGGCTTGCTGGTGCGACTTCATTAAGACCCCTAGGTGTTTATGTGATTTGACGCGTATTTCAATCTAGCACAGAGCCTTTTTATGGTTTTTAAAATGTGTAAAAGGAAAATTTTAAGATAATTAGAAGATGCCCCATGAACCGAAACGAATTGTTAAGATAGGAAAAAATTTCAGTCAAGGCTGTTTTTAATTTAAATATCCTGCACGGTTGCTTTGTCAGACGGACTAATGGAGTGATAGTTATTTTATCAATTTATCAACATCAGAGTTAAGTTTTAGAAACTTTTTCTGAACGGAACTCAAAATTCGATCATAAAGAGCACAGAGATTTTTTAGGCAGAAAGGGGTCCCCATCGGTTCTGCTGCATACTAAATACAGTGGCGAATATGGCTCTCTTTTTGCTGTAGCCCTACGTTTCTCCCTTGGTGTAGCTAGGGAGGAGATCGATTTGGGGTCACACTTATCGGCATTGAAGTCTACCTTTCCCTTCTTAGAACTGATGGGGCCATTACGGGAGAATGCTGAAACTAGGTGAGTACCTCGAATAACTAATGACGAGGTAACGGGAGAGAAAAGGGCTTTATGTCCCATCTTGATTAAAAGAACCGATAATGTGGAGGTTTCACCCTAAGGCATCTAGGAATAGTTAATTCGGTAATCGAAGAGAGTGTAGAGGATAAAAATTGTAAAGGGAGGCCAACGGTTGACCTCAATAAGTAGGTTCCACTGTATGTAGGTTTCAGCAGTAACGCAAAGATGAAGAGGTTTGCACAGGATACAACAGCGTAAGGAGCAACATCAGACCAGTCTTATGACTGAAGATCACATTGTGTTCATATGAACTTTCGGTTGAGGATGACTTTACCGTTCCATGTGGTGCACTATATCTTCAAAAAATCATGCCATAGCTGTTTTGTTAATGTTGTTTACACTGTATGATAACACGAATGAGTATGTTGGGGGCAATGAAATCTGTAGACTTGACAGTTGAGCGATGTGAGGGTGACACAGAATTTTGGTTTAGCAAATCGGAAGAGATTCGATTTTAGCAAACTCAAAAGTTGCTTATCACTATCTGTATTTACTACTTGTTTAAAACAGAATGCGAGCGGAACACAGTCCTATTTATATCGTAATTTATTCTTCCTCGCGATTTTGATTGTCGCACTCCGCAGGGTTAAAGAAGATACACCGATTCACGTCCACAGCCGAGGTAATGTTTAAGAGAACATTTCCTTGAAAAGTAGGTTCCTCAATTTAAACTCATTGCAGGTGCGTAGATTCCTTTACACTTTAGCTTGCCTGTGGCCTAAAATAGTCTGCAGTTGACACTGAGCCAAGCACCTTCCTCAGTGAATAATAATTGGAAATTTGTGGTAAGGTCTTATGGGACCAAACTGCTGAGGTCATCGGTCCCTAGGCTTACGCACTTCTTAATCTACCTTAAACTAACTTACGCTAAGGGCAACACACACTGCCATGCCCATTTGATGTATGGATTAGCACGGGGCAATAGCCGCGGCGCGGTACGTTTGTATCGAGACAGATTTACAGAACGAAGGTGTCCCGACAGGAAGACGTTCGAAGCAATTGATCGGCGTCTTAGGGAGCACGGAACATTCCAGCCTATGACTCGCGACTGGGGAAGACCTAGAACGACGAGGACACCTGCAATGGACGAGGCAATTCTTCGTGCAGTTGACAATAACCCTAATGTCAGCGTCAGAGAAGTTGCTGCTGTACAAGGTAACGTTGACCACGTCACTGTATGGAGAGTGCTACGGGAGAACCAGTTGTTTCCGTACCACGTACAGCGTGTGCAGGCACTATCAGCAGCTGATTGGCCTCCACGGGTACACTTCTGCGAATGGTTCATCCAACAATGTGTCAAATGTTCTGTTTACGGCTGAGGCTTCATTCCAACGCGATCAAATTGTAAATTTTCACAATCAACGTGTGTGGGCTGACGAGAATCCGCACGCAATTGTGCAATGACGTCATCAACATAGATTTTCTGTGAACGTTTGGGCAGGCATTGTTGGTGATGCCTTGATTGGGCCCCATGTTCTTCCACCTACGCTCAATGGAGCACGTTATTATGATTTCATACGGGATACTCTACCTGTGCTGCTAGAACATGTGCCTTTACAGGTACGACACAACATGTGGTTCATGCACGATGGACCTCCTGCACATTTCAGTCGAAGTGTTCGTACGCTTCTCAACAACAGATTCGGTGACCAATGGATTGGTAGAGGCGGACCAATTCCATGGCCTCCACGCTCTCCTGACCTCAACCCTCTTGACTTCCATTTATGGAGGCATTTGAAAGCTCTTGTCTTCGCAACCCCGGTACCAAATGTAGAGACTCTTCGTGCTCGTATTGTGGACGGCTGTGATACAATACGTCATTCTACTGGGCTGCAATAGCGCATCAGGGATTCCATGCGACGGAGGGTGGATGCTAACGGAGAACATTTTGAACATTTCCTGTAACAAAGTGTTTGAAGTCACGCTGGTACGTTCTGTTGCTGTGTGTTTCCATTCCATGATTAATGTGATTTGAAGAGAAGTAATAAAATGAGCTCTAACATGGAAAGTAAGCGTTTCCGGACACATGTCCACATAACATATTTTCTTTCTTTGTGTGTGAGGAATGTTTCCTGAAAGTTTGGTCGTACCTTTTAGTAACACCCTGTATAACAGTCGTTTTCCGCTCGCTCTATTTTCGAGTGGAACAGGGAAGAAAATGACTAGCAGTGGTACAGGGTACCCTCCTCCAAGCACCGTGCGTGCGGTGGCTTGCGGAGTACACAGTATGATTCTTATTAACGTTTAAAAAACCCCGAAGCGACGGATATGACGCAGAGTCAAGTAACTTAATACAAGATACATGGGATCGTATACATCGGGAAATACCCCCAAAAGTGGATGACAAACACTGAACATGCGACGTCAGCAGATGATGTACCTCGCCGCACGTGGAGTGATAGGGCTGGGCGATACTGCTCTCAATGGTAGGGGGCAGAGCTACACATCGCTCCGATAGGCTACTCTGTTTTCGTAAATGGAAACCGATTCACCGTAGTCTTGTATTACCATTAGCGCATGCACTACCGTGACTTTTAACACCACCACCTAAAGAGATGGGCGCGGCGCTCGGAGTTAACGTCACGTAGAACGGGTCAGGCTTTATGGGACGCTGCGCTGACAGAATCGAGGCGCACGCCCTCCAGTCTTTCTCAAACAATTTTACAGAAACTATTCGGTAAAAAAAAAACATGATTTCTGCGTTACTTGCAGTTCTATATGTCATCGTCTAGGTGAAGTGCCCATCACTGCGGTAACGGCCATGGTTATTCGAAAACTTTGCAATGAAAAATAGAAGTCACTATGAATTTGAGCTCGGTGTACATTAGCCCAAACGTTGCTGTGTATGAAATGTACCTAATACCGTGAATGAAGTTGCCCGATGTTATTCTGTATCAACGCGATAAGTCGAATGTGTCACGTGCACCACTAGCAGCCACGTAACCCGGCGTAACAAGAGTGATGTTGAAAATATCCAAACTGACAGGGGCAGGAGAGGACGGCCACGCCTTGTCAGTCACAATCGGTTTCACACTCTACAGGAATCGCTGCCGTCAGTGAACGCGCGTGCATCTCAACCACTTTCCGAGAGAACATTCGTAAGGTAAATCCATGCAATTGTCATCTGGAGTCAGGTACGTCGCAAGAGGTCCCTGACGACTGCAGCACATAAAGCCGCGCGTTTTTAATGTGACAAACGTGACAGGAACTGGATACTAGCTGACTGTGCGCGTGTAGTGTGGCGCTAAGAGTCTACATTTTGGCTTAGAAATGGTACTATTACCGCGATTACTAGAACTATATTAAAAAGATTTCATCAGTTAATATACATCTACATCTACATTTTACACTCACATTTATACTCCGCAAGCCACCCAACGGTGTGTGGCGGAGGGCACTTAACGTGCCACTGTCATTACCTCCCTTTCCTGTTCCACTCTCGCATGGTTCACGGGAAGAACGACTGCCGGAAAGCCTCTGTGCGCGCTCTAATCTCTCTAATTTTACATTCGTGATCTGCTCGGGAGGTATAAGTAGGGGGAAGCAATATATTCGATACCTCATCCAGAAACGCACCCTCTCGAAACCTGGACAGCAAGCTACACCGCGATGCAGAGCGCCTCTCTGGCACAGTCTGCCACTTGAGTTTGCTAAACATCTCCGTAACGCTATCACACTTACCAAATAACCCTGTGACGAAACGCGCCGCTCTTCTTTGGATCTTCTCTATCTCCTCTGTCAACCCGACCTGGTACGGATCCCACACTGATGAGCAATACTCAAGTGTAGGTCGAACGAGTGTTTTGTAAGCCGCCACCTTTGTTGATGGACTACGTTTTCTATGGACTCTCCGAATGAATCTCAACCTGGTACCCGCCTTACCAACAATTAATTTTATATGATCATTCCACTTCAAATCGTTCCGCACGCATACTCCCAGATATTTTACAGAAGTAACTGCTACCAGTGTTTGTTCCGCTATCATCTAATCGTACAATAAAGGATCCTTCTTTCTATGTATTCGCAATACATTACATTTGTCTATGTTAAGGGTCAGTTGCCACTCCCTGCACCAAGTGCCTATTCGCTGCAGATCTTCCTGCATTTCGCTACAGTTTTCTAATGCTGCAACTTCTCTGTATACTACAGCATCATCCGCGAAAAGCCGTATGGAACTTCCGACACTTATACACTCGTATAAATGACAACAAATCGATTTGGGCAAGAGCCTTTACACTGAGAGATCTGTGTTACCCGCAGGTTCGACTGACAAGCGAGAAGAAGAAGACAGAGCGATATCAACTCACAGCACGATCACAAAGATGAAGTAACGATAAGACAGTGAAACAAATTAGCCAGCTGACTCCAAAACCCTTCCATTACTGAATAGCAGAATTATTACGCCATATATTTCCGGCTGGGGTTGAACTCGATACAGTGCTCCGTGAGCGTTGCAGGGTCTCAGGTAACACATTTCCTTCCACATTTTGCACTCTGGGTTGCCACATTTCTGGACATCCTGCTCACAGTGGATACGGGCAGGCACTGACTATACTCGTATGTCGTGCTAATCTCACCCGTCCGATGGTTAACGCCGGTTCACTGCGTCGGCCGTAATGAGGACCAGCTAGGCCTCCAGAATAGGAACCCTGCGGGGAGTGGCTAATTGATTCAGTCTGCAGGGGGCGTCGGCAAGGGTGTTAATGAAAAGCGAGGGTGACAAATATCCTAAAGAGTGACTCGTAAGTCCGAGACATATGGCAGTGAAAGACCGTCTTATTTAGAACAAAAATCTACCCTTCCGGGGAACTTTGTTTCCTGAAGTGCTATTCCACAAAGTCTGCGTAATAGCGTTGGCGACATTCATAACCTCTGCACTGGAGAATCCTTCCGATGCGACCGGTCGCGCTCTTTATAGACGGAAAAGAACACTAGTTGTTTAGATGATGCTTCCTCTTTCTGTTTCTTGTCTGCTAGTTTCTTAGGCTTCAGTGCCCTATTTAGTCACTTTGTATTATAGCCACTTGTTATCATTGATTTCCTTAATTCTTGCTTCAAATTGGCGACGTCACTGATACGATACGTCGTTGGAGTAAAAATGTTTCTTTATTTTCAACAACCGATTTAGTTAGACTTTGCTGTCATCTTTATGTCTTCAAATTTTTTGTTAAAAACGTGTTCATTGTGAGTTGGAACCTCACGCCAAGTCATCGTGTTGATGTATATAATGTAGTAACTTATACAAAAGTTTGTCAGTAATAGCACATTTACAATCAAAAACCACTTTCTGTACATGGCCATGTCCGTATAAGTAGCAGTCACAGATGATGTTTACGTCATTAAAATGACAATATACAATAAAATGCACAGTAGCACATCTGTTTACGTTAGCTTGAGATGTTCAATTAGCTGCTCATCCACCTAAGACGGCGTATACGGCACAACTCAACGCAGTCTTAAGTGGAGCAGCAATTAATGCCTACTTTATAATATTCTTCTCGGATGTGCAGCCGGGTCATAACGTCATCTTGACGCAATATTTCAGAGGTCCAACTGGCCGCCATCTTCAGGTGAGTGTGCTGATACACGATCTCGCCGGAAATGAGAGGTCGAGTACCAGCACTCTCACCTGAAGATGGCGGCCAGTTGGACCGCTGAAATATTGTGTCAAGATGACATTATGATACGGCTGCACACCCGAGAAGAATATTATCAATTATTACGCCGGGAAAGCCTTCGTAGTCACAATGCCTACTTTGCATTTTATTGTATATTGTGATACATATGAACACGTTTTTAAGAAAAACTTTGAAGACTTTAAGATGACAGCAAAGTTTGTCGAAACCGGTTGTTGAAAATAAGAAATATTTATGCGACATCGGCTTTATAAAGTTTTTTTTGTTTTTTTTTTACTAAGTAAAACGGATGGCTCCTTATTTCTCGACACGAGAAAATTCAATGCTCTTGGAGAAACCGGGCTGAGAACTGACTGTTTTCGTGTTGTCTTGTGGTGATAATCCGTGTTTTTGAGTTTTCTGTTAACTTTGTGTCCTAATTTTCCATGGTAATTTCTGTGGAATAGGACATCGAGAAACGAAAACCCGCAGATATCGTCCCTTTCCACAGTGCAACTGATTTAAGGGTGGATATTCTTGAGATACTCGTCTAAATGTTGTACCTTCTCCTCCCCACGTGGACGGGCGACGAAAGTATGATCCAGGAAAGGAACGGCTCCGCTGTGATGGTTTTGTAGGCTTTGCCAAAACAGCAATTCTTTCTCCATACCAAACGGCTATGAAGAATTATAAGCCCTAGCAGGACACTCCTGTCACTACAAAGAAAACAGTTTATCCCATCCGCCACAAGTTTATTTCAGCGTTTCATCATCAGTTGGAGAACTGTTTTGTTACAATGTAGAGCACATACGCCTTTTAAGAGCAGCAGACCGAATGAAAGGTATGTTTCATCCGTTGAAGCGCAGTACAGTCGAAAAGATGCTGCATACTGCTACTTTTTGCGTGTGCTCTTAGTGCCATCGAAACACGCAGTGGGAAAATAAATCTGTGACTGACGCAGAGAATTGTTTTATTTTTACAACTTCGTAGGCTTCCGTGGCCAGAGTCAGTTGACATAAAAGTTTTCTGGGCATGATACCGCGTCAAATTGTAAAAGAAATGTTACTGACAACGTTTCGGCCACGGTTACAGTGACCTTCTTCCGGGTCTGCTGGTGTGTTTTTTGCTGTCCAGAGTTACTTATATTTTGTCATGACTGCTCTGTGAGCATGGCATTCCTTTATTTTTCTTTTCTTTTTTTTAAGTTATTGGTCACATGACGCGGAAAGAGTGGGAATTTTATTGTAACAGGTTAGCGCGGTGGAAAAGTAGAGATCTCCTGTTGTCTGCTGCTTCTTTCAGTATGTGTCATGGCTGGTAGTCATCGGCGAAGAGGGTGTGGACTACACTTTTCCTCCCACGGGACGCAGGGCGTGCGGCAACAGCTACTCGCCGGTAACGCGCGCGTCTTGTATTGTTAAGGCGGCTCGTTGGACTCTGATGACCGGCAGCCAGGATGTGGCAAGCCTGAGTCCGTCCCCTCTGTTCATGTCGTTAGGGTGTTTTAGTATTTATAAGGCTTCTCCGATCTTGCGTTTTATAAGGGACGTTCAAAAAGAAACGAGCCGGAGGCATAATTACAGAAACCAGTACCTGTATGTTAGAAGTATTGACCCTGGCTGTTGAGACACTTGTCCCACTGTGACACAAGGCGGTGAATGGCTCTCTCATAAAATTCCCATGGCTGCGATGTTAACCATTTCCGCACATTCAGCTGGACATCGTCGTCCGAACTGAATCGTTTGCCCCTCAGAGCCTTCTTAAAGGGACCAAAAACGGGATAATCGCAGGGGGAGAGGTCCGGTTGTATGGAGGGTGGAAGAGAACCTCCCATTTGAACTTCTGCAGGAGTGCCGCGACTGTGTGTGCCGTATGAGGCTTCGCATTGTCGTTAAGCTGAATGACCCGTCGGGTGAGATTGCCTCGTCGTTTTGATTTGATCGCTTGGCGAAGGGTAGTCAAGGTTTGAGAGTAACGCTGGGCATTCACTGTTGTCCTGTGCGGCAGGAAGTGAATCAGATGGGGGCCCTTTTGGTCAAAGAAGAACGTTAGCATAACCTTTCCTGCACTCGTGTGGATGGCCTTGGCTTTTCTTAGTGGTGGTGAACCTGGATGCTTCCACTGGAATCTATGTCGTCTGGATTCTGATTCGAAGTGATGACACCATGACTCATCTCCACCCACCACTCGTGCCAGGAACGCATTCCCTTCGCGAGCACAGCGCTACAGGTGGGCAAGACAGTGGGCCATTCGACATGCTTCCTGGTGTTGTTGAAGACTGTGGGGCACCCATTGGGCACACACTTTGCGCATGTGCAGTCGTCTCTTCTTGATTGTGTGAACACCTCCGACACTCAGTCCGACCACGGCGGCTATGGCTTTCACTGTCACTCGGCGATCCTGGGTAATGAGTGCATCCACCAGCTGGACGACGTCATCGGTAATGCAGTGTGGTGCTCCAGACCGTGCATCATCGGCTAACGATATCCGTCCTTCCCTGAAGCGCTTGTGCCACGCCTTGACCCTTGCAAGGGACATGCAGTGTTCGCCGTACACTTGTGACATTCGTCGATGATGTCCATTCCTCCTACTCCTTCCGCTGTCAGAAAACGAACGACACCTCTTTGTTGTTCTTTTGACGCCTCCATGTCACTGTTTGCAATGCGACTGGCAGCGTTGGACGATTGATGCATGCTGGTGCTAGCTCTGTGTAGTCACGTGATGTGCACGCGTGCCCTCTAGCGACGGGCTGTGAACTTCCACGCTCTGGTCGGAACCACACATCGTTACACACCTGTCACCGGTTGTGCATTCCACACTCCGGCTCATTTCTTTTTGAACGCCCCCATATACCATCCCCGGCTGCTTGGCGAGTACGCAGGTTTCCTTAAATTTTATTTCCTTGCCGCAGTCTTTCTGGTGTACGGCCTCTGCGCTGTGCAAGTCGGATCTAGCAATCGTGCGACAAGCATATAAAATTTAACGAAACTTGCGTACATTACGAAGCCACAGAATTCATTGTTTTGATTCAATGTCCGTTTGCATTTTGGTGAAAACAAACATTATTATTCTCCCAAATCGCCGTTCCCGCCGTAGCGGAGAGCTTATTTAATTCAATTTTTCTCTTCATCTACATCTACATCCTTACTCTGCAAATAACTGTGAAGTTCATCTCAGAGTGTACATCGCGTGCGTTTCTTGAAATAATACCAATATTTCAGCTGTTTTAAGGTGTTAACGTGTATGCTTTAGGAAACCACGGAAACTTAATTACGGGAATTTGTCTATATTCGGGTTGTATAATTCATGAAACAACATGAGGAATTATAAACAAGAAATAAATTCGAAATATATGTATGTGACAAATGATAGCAGGTTAATGAATATGCGTAACTGAAAAAAATGAAACTTAGTATTATACATGTAAACGCATTTTTCTTGCTGCAATATATTTAATTTATAGACGTGTTTCTCCTTTTTTAATGCGTTTTTAGTTCATATTTTCGTCACTTTTCTGTGTGGCGTAATCTGCATAATACTTAAGTGAAAAAGGAGACTATGTTTTACATACCCAAACGCTTCTACGAGCTTACTTACTGGAACAAAGTTAATTTTCACATGCGGTTCGCCTTTTACGATGTGCCTTGTGGCTTTTTTAGTTACTTGTATGCCCTGCCTAATCTGCATTTTCTATTATCTGGTCATTGGTTACGATAGGTACTTACATTTCAATTATAAAAATTCAGTATATACTCGCATCAACATCTTTTGGTTTCCATGTTTTTCACACTTTCATTCGTTAACTAAATGAAGTAAGCACTTCTCAGATGATGATGCAGTAACTTCAGATTGATAGTGCCAGCATTGTGACGATTTTGATGGAAGAACTGAGACACTGTAAAAATTATGAAAACAAACTTCATAAATTGGCCTGTTCGCGTTACTAAGGAACTAATTATAGCAGCGCGTTAAGCGCGAGTTATTGAGGACCGTAGATTGCATTTTTACGTTTTTTCAGGCGTCATCAAAATCGATAATCTCAGTGCAGTGGAGATGCATTTTATTGCAAATGGCATTTATGCAGTCCACTGGAAAACGAAGGCGCGGAGCTGTAAGGCAGCCTCATGGAAAACAGCTCGCAGAAACGTTTTCAACAGTGGAGGGTTGAATACAGATGTGTGTCGTCTCAAATGTGGTCATTACTTTAGAAGGAGGCCACCACTAACTGAACATATTTGATACATAAATTTTCAGCGTCGGTTTCTTTTACGACGTACCTCGATCACGACATTTTTCAGCTGAGCTCAAGATACGGCCACTACAAATACTCTCTCGGTGATTCGAGCTAGCTACGTCTATCTCTACGTCCATACTCCGCAAGCCACATTGCGGTATGTGGCGGAGAGTAGTTCTGGTACCAATATTTTCCCCCCCTTCCCTGTATCATTTACGAAATGCGCATAAAAAAATGATTTTCTCGTCGCGATCATTTCGCAAGACATATGTAGTTTGACTCTTCTCGGAACTTTCTCCACCGGAATTTCAATAACAAACTTCTCCGCTGGAGTTCGGTGAACACTTCCGTAATTCTTTTGCGCTGACGAAACGATCCCGAGACGAGAAGCCCTGCTCTTCGTTGGATCTTGTCTATCCGTTCGATTAAACCCACTTGGTAAAAGTCACAGACTGGCGAGCAGTACTCAAGAATCGGTCGAACGTTTTGTAAGCCGCTTCTTTCTTGCCGTTTGTGTTATGCTGTCATCCCAGTTTAGGGCGCTGGACACTTGGTTTTTCACGGTAGTTACTGTTTTCAGTGATTTGTTGCCGATAGTGTAACGAACAGCAGTGGATTTCTTCGCCTATTTGTGAGTAGTACGTTACATTTGTACAAGGTGGTTCAACTGCCCCACCGACGCCGTTTTATGCAATCCACAATGTTATATCTGGCCTCCAAAAACCACGCATGAGATTTCAATATTCTCTTGCTCGCTAAGCGCAAACTATTGGTATTATTCCTACAGAAAAAATGAACAGGGTCTTTTTGTGGGAAATTTAATGTAGTTACGTTCTGTACTGAAATAAGTTTCCGCCGGAGCCACGATTTTCGCATTGTTCAAGGAAAACGTACAAAAGTGACGTTCAAACGCACCTGCACCCTCACACTCATCTCTCACCAGTCAGGATTCCTATTATGTCGTTATGCTACTCCCCCCTGTCACTGTACAAAAATTTGCGATTACACGAATCATTTCCCACATTCGACCTTTTTCGGCCATCTTTGACTGGCTTTATTACGCCACCGGCTTAGTCGAGCACTTACTTTTATTCGTCAGGCCCTGTGACGACAAAAATACTGTATTTGTAAGGGCGAATTTTGGATCGAATTGTCAACGTAATTAGTTCAAATGGTTCAAATCGCTCTATGCACTATGGGAGTTAACATCTGAGGTCATCAGTTCCCTAGACTTAAACCTAACTAACCTAAGGACATCATCACACACATCCATATCCGAGGCAGGATTCGAACCTGCGACCGTAGCAGCAGCGCGGTTCCGGACTGAAGCGCCTAGAACCGCTCGGCCACACACCGGAACTTAATTAGTTTTAGCGTAACGTTTACAAAAGACTTTTTCCTTTCGTTTCCCTCACGGGCACATTTACAGTAATAATGTTAACGAAATAGCTGACTACGGTGATGCCGTAATAACTCAATCAATAGAGCCCCAAAAATATCGAATATTGGGAATAGCCCGTGTAAACGATAGGAGGGAGTGCCACGAACAACATACTAGAAATCCTGAATGGTGAGGGATGTGTGTGGGAGTGGAGGTACGTTTGAAGATCACTATTGTACGTTTTCCTTGAATACCTCGGAAACCGTGACCTCCAGCGGAAACGTATCCCACTACAAAATTTAACTACATTAAATTTCCAATGGAAATGTCCTGTTCAATTTTTTCTGTAGGAGTAATACACTCCTGGAAATTGAAATAAGAACACCGTGAATTCATTGTCCCTGGAAGGGGAAACTTTATTGACACATTCCTGGGGTCAGATACATCACATGATCACACTGACAGAACCACAGGCACATAGACACAGGCAACAGAGCATGCACAATGTCGGCACTAGTACAGTGTATATCCACCTTTCGCAGCAATGCAAACTGCTATTCGCCCATGGAGACGATCGTAGAGATGCTGGATGTAGTCCTGTGGAACGGCTTGCCATGCCATTTCCACCTGCCGCCTCAGTTGGACCAGCGTTCGTGCTGGACGTGCAGACCGCGTGAGACGACGCTTCATCCAGTCCCAAACATGCTCAATGGGTGACAGATCCGGAGATCTTGCTCGCCAGGGTAGTTGACTTACACCTTCTAGAGCACGTTGGGTGGCACGGGATACATGCGGACGTGCATTGTCCTGTTGGAACAGCACGTTCCCTTGCCGGTCTAGCCGGCCGAAGTGGCCGTGCGGTTAAAGGCGCTGCAGTCTGGAACCGCAAGACCGCTACGGTCGCAGGTTCGAATCCTGCCTCGGGCATGGATGTTTGTGATGTCCTTAGGTTAGTTAGGTTTAAGTAGTTCTAAGTTCTAGGGGACTAATGACCTCAGCAGTTGAGTCCCATAGTGCTCAGAGCCATTTGAACCATTTGCCGGTCTAGGAATGGTAGAACGATGGGTTCGATGACGGTTTGGATGTACCGTGCACTATTCAGTGTCCCCTCGACGATCACCAGTGGTGTACGGCCAGTGTAGGAGATCGCTCCCCACACCATGATGCCGGGTGTTGGCCCTGTGTGCCTCGGTCGTATGCAGTCCTGATTGTGGCGCTCACCTGCACGGCGCCAAACACGCATACGACCATCATTGGCACCAAGGCAGAAGCGACTCTCATCGCTGAAGACGACACGTCTCCATTCGTCCCTCCATTCACGCCTGTCGCGACACCACTGGAGGCGGGCTGCACGATGTTGGGGCGTGAGCGGAAGACGGCCTAACGGTGTGCGGGACCGTAGCCCAGCTTCATGGAGACGGTTGCGAATGGTCCTCGCCGATACCCCAGGAGCAACAGTGTCCCTAATTTGCTGGGAAGTGGCGGTGCGGTCCCCTACGGCACTGCGTAGGATCCTACGGTCTTGGCGTGCATCCGTGCGTCGCTGCGTTCCGGTCCCAGGTCGACGGGCACGTGCACCTTCCGCCGACCACTGGCGACAACATCGATATACTGTGGAGACCTCACGCCCCACGTGTTGAGCAATTCGGCGGTACGTCCACCCGGCCTCCCGCATGCCCACTATACGCCCTCGCTCAAAGTCCGTCAACTGCACATACGGTTCACGTCCACGCTGTCGCGGCATGCTACCAGTGTTAAAGACTGCGATGGAGCTCCGTATGCCACGGCAAACTGGCTGACACTGACGGCGGCGGTGCACAAATGCTGCGCAGCTAGCGCCATTCGACGGCCAACACCGCGGTTCCTGGTGTGTCCGCTGTGCCGTGCGTGTGATCATTGCTTGTACAGCCCTCTCGCAGTGTCCGGAGCAAGTATGGTGGGTCTGACACACCGGTGTCAATGTGTTCTTTTTTCCATTTCCAGGAGTGTAGTTTGCGCGTTGCGAGAGAGAGAATATGAAAATCTCGTATGTGGTTTCTGAAGGCCGGGTATAACATTGCGGGTTGCATAAGACGACATCGGTAGGGGCAGCTTTATCACCCTGTATGAGTTCAGAGGCAACTGCCAGTCCCTGTATCAATTGTCGATCCTGTGCCGGTCTTTCTGCAGGTTTTTATTGACAACAGCATCGTCCACGAATAGTCTCACGGTGCCCCCAACGCTATCTACCAGATGACTGAAGTAAATCGTAAACATTAACTTTCCTATAACACTCCTTTACGCTACTCTAGAAACTACCTTTACATCTATTGATTTTGTTCCAATAAGAAAACGTCTTTAGTTCTATATCCAAACGCATTCTGAATCTAATCAGAAATGTAGTCCGATGGTCGGTAAGCTCTTTCGTGACACCAGCATGTTTCTTGAACTGTACTCTGTTGTAAAGAACATCAGGTAATAAAATCGTGCTGCGGGAACTGACAAACGTTTTCCAGGTAAACTGAATTACAGTGGTAGATCCATGACGAAACATGCGATAAAATACAAATAACTGTTATATTCGTGTTTCATTACCATTTTCGACGGTTATCGAAATGGAAGATAATCGGACTGATGGGATATGGAGACGTTCTGAAGCACTTGCCTTTAGCATGATGAAGCTCGGTATAGTGGAAGAATTCTTATTAGGGCTTCCCCGCCCACATTTCTATGTTGTTTAAACTAAAATCAACTGTTTTACATTACGTACAATTACGCCGTAGAGTTTGTGGGAAGCTTAATTCTCGGCCATACACGATCAGCCTTCACACAGCCTCATAACGCTTCCTCGGGACGCGATTTAACTATCCGAGTGAATGCTCAAGTTTATAAATTTGAATTAGCAACAGAAGATCGCATTCAGCGTGTGAAGCACCGATTGTAAACGCATCTTCGCTGCTTTTGTGGACAGGAACGGTGCCACTAGTGTAGCTCACTCGGCGGTGCTGATGGTCGCCAGAAGAGGGCGGTCGATACGGCAGTCGAAGCGAGACCACGGGTCGACCATCAATCAGCGGCGCTGGCGGTCAGCGCCCCCGCGTCTCCACGGTAATAACAGCGCCTATCGCGTGCCCACGTCGGCTCATGTTCCTCCCACTATGTTCACCACCGTGGCCGGCACGTCGCGCGACAAAGTCTTCGATGTTAGCAACGTCGCACTCCATAACATAGCGCCATATCTACATTTATACTTGTACTCCCAAACCTATCAGTAGTGCATGGCGAAGGTACGGCATAACAGTTAACTAATGCTGCGAAATAAAGTCGCATAGGAGGACTGCGACCATAGTGTAAGTCAAAAGCACTGCTGAATGGGTCGCTTGAAAAATGAAGAGATCACTTGTTGTTCAGCAAATTATATTTGACGCATTTCGAGCGTAGCCTATCTTCAGAGTGTGTGCCAAACGAAGTACAAAGTGTCAAAATGGTTCAAATGTCTCTGAACACTATGGGACTTAACTTCTGAGGTCATCAGTGCCCTAGAACTTAGAACTACTTAAACCTAACTAACCTAAAGACACCACACACGTCCATGCCCGAGGCAGGATTCGAACCTGTGACCGTAGCGGTCGCGCGGTTCCAGACTGTAGCGCCTAGAACCGCTCGGCCACGCCGGCCGGCACAAAGTTGTCAGGCCACAGGTATGCCATATAATAATCTTTAAGAGTAAATATATTAAATATGTTACAAAAACTTGCAAAATAAATTCTACATACAAAGCATATTGTTCTCTTTCAAAGTATAGTGTCACATACTTACGACCTCTTCAACAGTGCTCAACTAATGATGAATCACCGTTATAAAATCTAAGTATCGAAAAATGTCTCCATGTGGCGTGGTTATAAGACAGTAGTGGTTTTGATAGCATTCACGAGGTAAATACATGAACACAAAAACGATATTTAAAAATTACAACTAAAGTGGGCAAAAGATCTATAGGTAAAATTAAATGCAATGATTTAAATTGTATATGCAAAGATACAATAATAGATCACATAATTCATTTGAGTTTCGGTGGATGAGGGGTTGAAAGAAGATCAGCAGGGAGAAGGAATGGGGGAGCAGTACATTGGGATGATAATAAACCAGTCTTGATTCATGCGAGTAAGAAACAGTAACGTAAAAACCCACCAAATTCCAGAATAAATATACATACAGGCGAGGTGTTAGAGGGAGAAGTAGGGCGGGGTGGGGGTGGGGAGGGGGAGAGAAGCATCTTTTCTGAAATTCATGCTGCCGCTGCATCAACAGAATATTTTATAAAACAATGAAATATCTAGTACATGGAATTACAAATGTTATTAAACATCGTTGCTCTACTGAAATAAAATACAATATGCTAACTTAACAGTATTTACAAATTGCATACACCAAGCATCAATGAAAAACAAAGTATTAGAGAGCCATACGGTTATGAATAGATTAAAATATAGAAAGCTACATACATTTGTGAAAATTTAAGTGAGACAGCAACATTGAAAGTCACGACAGGCTTAGTTGAGCCCACAAAGACAGGATATTTCGACAGTTACACAATAAGGCTAAAGACGAAGGCTGCTACAGATTCGAATTAAAAGCACTTTCACACTTGTTTACAAAAAGCTGATCTATAATGGAAAGGATAATGTATAACCAACCTTATACTATTAAATAGATATCTGCAGAGAAATCATGAGCGATAAGAGTGTTTACATAACAAAACTGTTGCATCCTTGACCCTCCGGTTCAAGATGTACCCTTGTCCGGTTAATGGCTGACGCAACAGATCTTTATTTATGGAAATATACCGTACAATCACCAATAAATTTTACATATTCACATACACCTTTGCCTTTTACCCAAATAAATACAGATTCATTAGGATTAACTTTTCTTTTGCTACGTGTATACAAAACATGTGGAGAAGTAGAGTCATAAGCAGATTTACCAAAATCTTTACTACAATTTCAAACATATGGTAAGTACGGTAGGCAATTACATCTCTATCATTAAAACTTTCTAGTCCTGGTACACTTGGAACTCCGCTACCACCTCTTACTATGGCGACGGTAAACCATCCATTCCCATGAGAAAAGCTATCATTTATGTCCAAACTAAACATTTTGCGTGCATAAAAAAACGACACACTGCTGGCTGAAGGCACAAAAGCGTATATCTTTGAACAGATGTGAGTTTTCTTCAGTGTAAGGATTGACCTAAGTTTCTTCTATGGACATGACTTCTCTGCACAAATCTATTTGACAGCAAAGGCTGGTTATACGAAGGAAGATCGGAATGTAACGCACATTAATTTTATTATCAAAAAGCTTAATAGGTAACAAAACAAAACAAAAAATCATTTTACCTACTTTTCTACATAGTGATCAACGTTCTCAGTACATTTCTCCCATCGTTGTACCAGTTTCAATATCCCCTGTTAGTAGAAGTCCGTTTGGTTGGAGTGCAGCCGTCTGCGGACTGCTGGTTTCACTTCCACGTCAGTCGCAAAGCGTTGGCGGACCAGGAGTTTCTTCCTGGAACCAAACAGATGAAAGTCCGACGGTACAAGATCCAGACCCTATGGTGGATGCTGAAGCACCTCCCACCCAAATTTGGCAATTTTTTCACGAACAGGGGCAGCAACATGGGGGGCGAGCACCGTCATGAACAAGTTCGACTCCGTCAGCATTCACCAACTGCGACATAATCGCATATACAAGCAGTGATCCAATACTGTAAAATGCTTTTTTATTCCAGTCACTGATCACAATATGAATTCTGTGACGATGACCGGTTTCAGTCTGTAATGACCATCCTCAGATCTTTTCTTACACCGTGTCCTAAAGTGATACGGCCGTAATGGCATCGTCAAAACATATAAATATAATCAGCATAGCATTGTCACATAGATTTAAGATATGGTGTACAATAGGCCACATCGTCCACATAGTGATTATTGCCAATAATCACTATGCAAGCAATGAAATGACCACGGCTATGCCACTACACAGATATGACAATGCGATCCTACACCTGTCTTAGTACAAATGACAACCGCCTACGCGGTGTTACACTCTACCGTTATTAAAATTTGATACTACCCCTAGGTCCGAAAAATTTCGCCACGCAAGCACACAAGCACACAAAGTAATTTGAATTAAACCTGCAGAACTAATACGAAGAACTGAATATACGACTAGTTCCTGCTATTGCTGCTCGCACACGTCACTCTGCAATCACAGATGAAACTGCACTGGCCTCTGTCTACTGCTAACTGACTCTACGAAATAAACAGAAAGCACTGCCTGTCCAAAACAAACAGCCGACTAACGACTTCGCGAATTTATACTTTACAGCTATCAATAAGCAATATTACTGCTCTCAAATACGTGAATACGCAAGAATTTTATGTAATTAAATATACAAGCGCACAAACACTCGGAAAGAAATTAAGAATTAAACTACAAAACAAACATGAAAGCTAAAATGCGACTCGCTACTGCACTGCTGCTGCACTACCACTGCACTGATACTTTACCAGCGGCTGCTCCGTGGTCATTGCCGATGCGGCTCTCGTGCTACCTGCGACGGTCGTTCACTGCAGCACGGGAAGCCGGAATCCGTTTACCTTGAGACTTCCCTCTTTCTTGTTGAATCTTTTCTCGTGTTTGTGTATTTCTATAGCTTCTCTGAACAAGCGGGTGTGATAGTTCTCTACAGCCAGAACTTCCGTGCCGGCGAATTTTACTACGTGGTCCGTCTCACACAGCGCGTGCTGTACCACAGCCGAATTCTTCACCTGCCCCAACCTGCAATGTCGCATATGTTCTGTGATCCTGTTGGTGACTGATCGTCCAGTAATTCCAACATGAACTTTTGCGCATGTGCTTTGTATGAGCCTCCACTGCTAGTGCTGCCACCTGCCGTCTTTGGGTGGCTTTTGCACGTTGACGTCGAACATAGGCGATGCTCACATCAATGTGATTGGGCCGTGTAGATCGTTTAGAAGAGCTGGAGATATAGTCACATCACAAAAATACGAAGACGAAACATTAAATGAAAAACTGTAATTTTGAATTAGTGGAAATCTTCAGATGCCTCCATAGTACAATACTGGCCATTAAAATTGCTACACCAAGAAGAAATGCAGATGATAAATGGATATGCATTGGACAAATATATTATACAAGAACTGACATGTGATAACATTTTCACGCAATTTGGGTGCATAGAATCTGAGAAATCAGTACCGAGAACACCCACCTCTGGCCGTAGTAACGGCCTTGATACGCTTGGGCATTGAGTCAAACACAGCTTGGATGGCGTGTACAGGTACAGCTGCCCATGCAACTTCACCACAATACCACAGTTCATCAAGATTAGTGAATGGCGTATTGTGACGAGCCAGTTGCTTGGCCACCATTGACCAGACGTTTTTAATTGGTGAGAGATCTGGAGAATGTGCTGGCAATGGCAGCAGTCGAACATTTTCTGTATCCAGAAAGGCCCGTACAGGACCTGCAACATCCGGTCGTGCATCATCCTGCTGAAATGTAGGGTTTCGCAGGGATCGAATGAAGGGTAAGGCCACGGGTCGTAACACATCTGAAATGTAACGTCCACTGTTCAAAGTGCTAGCAATGCGAACAAAAGGTGACCGAGACGTCTAACCAATGGCACCCCATACCATCACGCCGGGTGATACGCCAGTATGGCGATGACGAATACACGCTTCCAATGTGCGTTCACCGCGATGTCTCCAGACACGATGCGACCATCATGATGCTGTAAACAGAACCTGGATTCATCCGATAAAATGACGTTTTGCCATTCTCGCACCCAGGTTCGTCGTTGAGTACACCATCACAGGCGCTCCTGTCTGTGATGCAGCGTTAAGGGTAACCGAGCTGATAGTCCATGCTGCTGCAAACGTCGTCAACTGTTCGTGCAGATAGTTGTTGTCTTGCAAACGTCCCCATCTGTTGACTCAGGGATTGAGACGTGGCTGCACGATCCGTTACAGCCATGCGGATAAGATGCCTGTCATCTCGACTGCTAGTGATACGAGGCCGTTGGGATCAAGCACGGCGTTTCGTGTTACCCTCCTGAAACCACCGATTCCATATTCTGCTAACAGTCATTGGATCTCGACCAACGCGAGCAGCAATGTCACGATATGATAAACCGCATTCGCGATAGGCTACAGTCAGACTTTTATCAAAGTCGGAAACGTGATGGTACGCATTTCTCCTCCTTACACGCTGCATCACAACAACGTTTCACCAGGCAACGCCGGTCAACAGCTGTTTGTGTATGAGAAGTCGGCTGCAAACTTTCCTCATGTCAGCACGTTGTAGGCGTCGCCACCGGCGCCAACCTTGTGTGAATGCTCTGAAAAGCTAATCATGTGCATATCACAGCATCTTCTTCCTGTCTGTGAAATTTCGTGTCTGTAACACGTCACCTGAGTGGTGTAGCAACTTTAATGGCCATTAGTGTATAATAAAATAAATATACTGATATACAGAAATGAGTACGTTTGTATATATATATATATATATATATATATATATAAGCTTTTAATGATCCAGATTATTAAGATAAATAACCACTGTACGAAAGAAAACTATATCACACTCTGTGGTCGACCTATAGCGTTATCACTATTGACTATACGTAAAAATATATTTGTAACTGTACTTTGCTGTTTCCACTGACTGTGCGCAGAAAATTCTGTGTGGTGTTTAATGTGTGCGAGTTTCTGCACAATTGGACCATAAGAAGCCCCAAGCAGAAGTTCTTTCGAAATTTGCCATTAATTCTATACAAAGATCTATCATTAATAAAAAATTATGCTCGTTTTTGTATATTACAGTAAAGACAACAAAACACTGTAGCATCTCCCAAATCCAAAATGTCTCGAATAAATGACATAACACACGAAAAATGCACTTGAAAATGTGTATATTTTCCGAGACATATCGTGCAAAGAATAAATAAGAATAAAATCGTGACTTGTAGCAGAAAAGTCATTTCGTAAACACACTCAGTGTTTTTGCAGTCGTAGGCCTTTACCAGCCATTTTCTAATGGAAAAAACAAAAAAAAATATTCATCCGAATGCATAAGACTTTATCTTCTGCATAAATAAAAAAAGAAACCATGGATAAACTTTAACTTTCGTACCAGTCTACAAAGCTTTCATTTTCAACAAAGCTTCCAAATGTTGCAAGACTGTAGCGCAAACGACTTTTAGGACTGAAGTTGTAATTTACTCTCCATGAATGTTCAATGTGACCTCCACTCGACGCACAACATAGACAGTCAAACTCGTGCCGTACGTCTGCATGTCTGAAGCTACTGCAATCATTACTCGCCGCTAGGCGGGGTTGCAATTTACTCAGGGTTGTTAGAACGAAGGCACATAGACGGAGTCTTTACGTTCGTTCGAGCAGCACATACGCCTGGCAACTACTCACACGAGTCTTTTAAAAACCCTTCACATAAAAAATCACATACCGTGAGACGAGGCGAGCTCACAGACCAGTGATGCAGTGCGAGATACGTGCGTCCTTTACGCTGTAGGAGGTGCAGTCCAGCATTCTCGACGAAAACAGACCAGCACAGTTGTATCTGAATGACACCTATTGTAATGGAGAACGCAAAACGCCTTTTGTTGCCATTTTATCGCCATCTTGACTCGGCGCACGTTTGGTAATCAACGAGGGAGCGAATTAGTTGCACTGGAGAAACCTCTAGCGACAACCACGTAAATCGACAATTTACAACTGGCGACAAGGAACTCTCATAGGTTTCGTGCGTGAGTTAAAATTCACGCCCAAACGTCTAGAAAACGGATGACTGGGGAAAATGTAAGACATCAGAATGTAGTGAGAGCAGGCGTGGTCTGTAGTGGCGACCCTACTGACACAGTCGTCGACGGGAGGGCGTCGCGTGTCGGCCCCGCCCTGCGTCGGGTGCCGGGCGTCGATTAGCTGATTGGCCCCTGGGACTGCTCGTTGCGTGGGAGCGCCTGGAAGTGAGCGCGACGTCTCTATCTATTCACCGAGCATCATCCCATTACAGGCGCCAGTCCTTTCTCCCTGGCGGCGGAGGGCGCAGTGACGCGGAAGGCCAGGAGCTGCCTGGTAGCGCAGAGTCGCCGCTGCAGGATTAACTCCAAACGTGAAACAAAATAAACGTGCTGCTTTGTAGTTACTGTACCGACTGTACTGAAAAACTGAGTGCGGAACTCGTATGTGTAACATCACTTTTGTTAATGACACCTTTGCTTTGCGAGGATCTCAATTTGCGGAACATGCGTAAAAGGCAGAAACAAGAGAAAAAGCCTTCTCTTATGCGCAGCTAGACGCACTGAGAGCACAGTACATGCGTGGAAAGCACTACATAGTTCACATTTATTATACAGTCATTCATAATTAAATGTGAAAACTGACGTGACTGAACCGTAAAATTACCACTGGTTCACCAAAGGTTATTAATCTCAATCAGTACACAAAATGTTAAGTGGAAGTAGGTGCCAAGGTATAACTGGTGAAATTACACACAATTTTCAGTAACACTCTTTATTCAAATTTGGTGCAAGACTTTACGATATTTAAAAAAACAACAGTCATTTAACAAATACGTCACAATTTGCGATAGGAAAGGACTTTTAAATTATTAAATTATTATAAAAAATTTCACGCCAGTAAAAGGCAAGTACAGGCAAGGAATTTAACGTATACAACGCGACGCTGAATAATATTTCAAGCTCAGCTAAATTACGGGTGACTTTCACTCCATTCATTACATGGCGCAGAATCTAACTTGTCTGCAACACATAAAGACAATAAAGACAATCCTGTTCAGAAAAGTTCCCAAAATAGAAAAACCAAAACGCATGAGTCATGCACACGTGGAGGGGGGGGGGGGACACATTTACCGTTAATAACATTAACATTACCAAAATATATAAAAAATAAATTTTACAAATTTCTGCCAGTTAACTTACGGCAAACACACGCGCTCGCCAGGCAGGACTTGCGAACTTTTACACCATTCTCCTTTCAAGGCAACAATTTCTACCCCTCATGAAATGGCAAACCTTTGCATGGCAAAAAAAAACCACTAATAACCAACTACCTGTATAAAACACATCAGCACGTTGAGTAAAAGCCTTAAAAGGCATTGAATTGGAAAAACACACAACAGTTTTTGCTGACTAGAAATAATATAAAAAATCCACTACGGCGTACATTAACCTTGCTTGATTATAGCCAAATATACGTAAGCACAAATTTACGTAAGTTACAGCTTCCAGAAGAGCAGGAATTCGTTATGCAATTGACTAGTTCTTACCACGAGGCAAAAGGAATTTTTCTTCTTTCTTAGAGCACCTTTTACACGTGAGTCTAGTAATACTATTTATGGCAGGCGAGAGAATGGATCAGGTCTTAATGCCTTGCATTTTAGACAGTACAGTCATTGGTGCCTTGGGCTTTCACAGACATGGCAGAGGCTAACAGTCGAATAAACCCGTAAGTAAGCTGGGAGGGAACAGAAGCAATCCGAACCACAGATTTACTGTGATTCCCCTCTCCCCCCTTTCGTCTTCAAAAGGGGACAAACGGACCATCCTTTCTAATATTACCACCTTGCCGTGGGTGGGCAGACGAGAATGAATGGCGGGAAACCCCCCCCCAAAAAAAAAAAAAATACGGCTGGTATAATTAACAAGAATAAGTAAATTGAATTCAGTTAAACTTCATAAAATCTGTTAACAATCAATACCCAACTTCTAGTGCGTTACGACTCCCAGGACTGAACCAACGCAGCACCTCCAAACGCTCTGCCGAGCCGCCCGTTGCCAGCCGTTTCAACGGACGCAGGAATGCGTGCCGATTTTCAGAACCTCCTCGCCGGCCGACAGCATACGGCCGAACTGCAGATTAGGCCCCTGCGGACCCACGCTCAGGAAGATTCCTTTCGCGACGAGCAGTTAACGCCCCATACCACGGAGCCGCTGCTCGCGTCGCTTACGCTGATGCCGCGGTCTGCGTGCTGTCCCTCTAGCGCCGGCAGAGAAGTCGCTTCTTGATGCCCCGACTGCCAACTCTCCAAGAGAGCCCATACAGCCACTTCTTAGACCCACGCTAACCGCCCACTTTTCCCCTTTCCCGCTAGAGGGAGACACCGAAGCCTTCAATTGCAAGAAAGGCGCCACAGCCAGAAAACGGAGGGCGACTGCTTCACGCTACGCGCTGCGGCGCGCTTTTTAAAGCTAACTTTACTACGGCTCAGACAAAGTATAGATAGCAGAAGCACGAAGGTTCCAATGAACGTGAGTGGTTCCGAGGCGCTACTGCCTTAAGTATGAAACATCGTCGCAGGCAGTCAACGACAGCTACTCGTGCTTCAACTACACGTCCCCTCCGAATTGTCAGCTCGCATTCGGGAGGACAACGGTTCAATCCCGCGTCCGGCCATCCTGATTTAGGTTTTCCGTGATTTCCCTAAATCGCTCCATGCAAATGCCGGGATGGTTCCTATCAAAGGGCACGGCCGACTTCCTTCCCCGTCCTTCCCTAATCCGATGAGACCGATGACCTCGCTATCTGGTCCCCTTCCCCAAAACAACCCAACCCAACCTGAATTGTCAGACTGAAAGCGAGCCTAGTGCTCGTTTGCGTGGAGTAAGTCTAAGTCAATTAAATTTATGAGCTAATTAGTAATTAAATCAATTAATATCGCACTGAATCACTGGGAAGTTATCTTCCTGTCTGACACTGAATCATATTCAAAATAAAACTTTCGTATTTACACCAAATAACACATAAAAAATCAAATCGGATGGCTCTTAGGGCGCCAGACGGAAAAGTTGAACAGGCTGCACAAGTAACGCTAGGAAACGCTAGGAACCACAATTTAGAAACCTTTTAACATTTGTTCGGCAACGGCCTTGCCGCAGTGGATACACCGGTTCCCGTGAGATCACCGAAGATAAGCGCTGACGGGCCATCCAGGCCGCTATGCGCTGTTGCCATTTTTCGGGGTGCACTCAGCCTCGTCATACCAATTGAGGAGCTACTCGACCGAATAGTAGCGGCTTCGGTCAAGAAAACCATCATAACGACCGGGAGAGCGGTGTGCTGACCTCACGCCGCTCCTAGCCGCATCCTCAACTGAGGATGACACGACGGTCGGATGGTCCCGATGGGCCACTTGTGGCCTGAAGACGGAGTGCTTTTAACATCTGTTCAGAAAAAAATCACAAGTAACTTCATTTACGAACAGTTATGATTACTAAAGGAATGTCTGATATTTTTTGTATAATATGGTAGTTATTTGATAAACTACACTGGTGTCCAGAATTAAAGTAACAGACTAAAATTTTGCACGGTTGCGTTTATTTTGCCTCAAAACAGTATAAACAGGTGATAGCTAAGTCGAAACAATGTAAAGAATACAGACCGTAAACAACTGCAACCTGTATAACAGTAGAAAAAAAGCCATTCGTTTTTTGCTAAATTAACAGATTTGCACACACATTCCGACAACTGATTAATGTGCTAACTATGGGGCGCGACCACCCCTGGCAGCAATACAGGCCTGACAACGACGGGACATGCTGTGAATAACGTTATTTTGAGGCAATAACGCCCATTCTTCTTGTGGAGCTGCTCACAAGTCTTGGAGAATGGTTGGTGGATGTTGACGGGATGCAACCCGTCTCCCTAGTGCATCCCTGGCATGCTCTAAGGGATTCAGATCGGGACAGCGAGTAAGCCTTGCCATGTGTGCATATCTTCCTTTTCCAAGAAAACGTGAACCACTCGTGCTCTATGAGGTCGACCATTATCGCCCGTCGTTACGAAGCCTGGGCGTATGGCACCTCGCAACAACGATACATCATGTTCCAAGACTTTTTCACGATACCTGGCGGCAGTTAAATCATTCCAGTTCACCCTACAATTTCGTGAGGAGGTATTTGAGTGGTCAAGATTATCCCTGCCCACCCCATTAGCGATCCTCCTCGACATCGGTCTCTTTCCGCGATTTTCGGGTCTCGAAATCGTGTTCAGATGGGAATACTTCGAGAATGACTCTACAGACCAAATCGGGACTGATCTGTGAAAAGAACATTGGCCCACTGTGGACTGTCCGGGTTGCATGTTGATGACTACCCTCTAGGCGTTCCCTTCTATGAAGACGTGTCAGAGAGGTCTCCGACAATAAAGGCCGTTCTGTCAAAGCCTTCTATACACTATTTGCCTTGATAAAACACGTCCAGTAGATGCTGAGAGGTCAGTTGCCAGTTTCTGCGCAGTACTAAGGCGGTACCGTCGTGCCCTTACAGCCAAAGAACGGTCGACACTTTCCGATGTCACGCGTGGTCGGCCATGCCCTTTTCTTCGGGATACAGTTTCGGTCTCTATAAACTGTCACCACATCCGAGGAAAAACAGAACGATTCACGTTAAGCCATCGAGCCACATGAGTTTGAGACTGTCCTGCTTCCATTCTTCCTATGGTCCTCCACCGCAGGGAGTCCGGTAGACGTCATCTCTCTGCCATACCGCACCGTCTGTGACTGTGTACACAGCGATTGTGTAAGGGGGGCTACCCGACAAACACCACTCCGTTTGACGGGTATCCTGACGTCATCGTTGGCGTAGTTTGCCGTTGACCGAAATGCCATCTTCCGAGCAGAACACAATCATACGGACGTCCGTTGTCAGTTTATACCGTGAATTAGAGACAGGACGGGGAAATAGCGGTTCGTTGCTTTAATTTTGGACGCCAGTGTACATGTTAACAAGTGGGAAAACCCTAGATTTGGTATAAGGAAGGATTCAGTTCATCCACAAGCACACGTACATTCATCCCACCATACACGGGCAGAAAGAAGAGAAAAAGGATAAATTTACACTCCAGATAAAAATACGACGGGCCAGAGAAACGGTAGCTTAACTGATCAACCGCGTGGTCGGTAGCTCCCGTAGAAATTCTCCATTTAGGAGGTACAAGAAAATACGCAAATATGTAGGATGAAAGCAAATTCTCACACGTTTCGAAATTTGAGTTGAATAACACGCTCGAATGAATAATAACGATGAGCTGAAGGATCTCCACCTGGCGGAAACGCACTTGGTTTAGTTTACATAACGAACACAAAGAAGCACTGAACTCACGGAAGTTATTCAAATAAAATACAATTATACATACACGATACAAAAAAGAAATCGCAAAAGAGAACGTGAGACGTAGAAAGCGGAAGGCTCTAATGCACCGCATGAGAAGTACGTGCTCTATAACCAATTCACATGCTACTAGAAACCCGAAACTCTAGAAAGTAATTTAAAACTGAAACGTAGAAAAAGAATTCTAACACGCAAACGGATAATACACACACGACGAATTCACGAATAAAGACTTCACTCTAACTAAAGCAAAACATAGACTGGACCAACCACTCTTCCATCGCTAAGTAGCGGTAGCACAAAGAACTGCATTAAGTGACAGAAATATTAATGAGCATCGTCCCAAACTGAAATAGATACGCCGGATTTGATTTACCATAGCTATACTTCTAAGAAACGTAATAGCAGCTCACCCTCAACCAAACCCTTACACATTCCAATTACCTAAACGTATATAACAAGAGATGACTACAGCTGACAAAGTCGCCTACCGACGACCTTCTCAGCAGTAATGTTCCACGCTACCAGACGGCGGTCCATAATTAGTAGCGGAAATGTGCAGAGAAAACACGTTCTAGCTTACCTGTGCCAACCTCTAAAGTAGCTGCTGGACTGTGTCCCAGTGGCCCAGCAGAAGCTACTTAACCTAAACACAAATGTTGGCTAAACTGTTACTACCACTCAAAGACTCCCAGCCCATGAACCAAAGTACAGGGAACCGTTACCAGCAGACACACACACTCTCTAGAAAGAAACAATTAAAAGAAGATAAATCCAATTAATTTTACAGTCAGCTTACATTCAGATAATTATTGGAATCAGAAACAGCAGTTCTCCATAGTGTTCCACTACTAGTGTAGACAATCACACAAACGAAAAGTTATTTAAAAGTAATTTATATTTCAATGACAAAAGTATGTTGACACTATTGCAGCCAAAGTAATTTTATGATTTTATGTTTCATTTTGGAGAAAACTGCAAGTGTTTATAGCCTCGTAACTTTGACATTGCCAGATGGTTGTTGCTATAAATGACTCCATTTACGACCTTAAATTGAGAGGTAACCATTAGGGAACAGTAATTAGTTTTGGACATGTTTTTGAGAATTTTCAAACGGTCAGCATTATCGTAAGTTATTTATTTAATTATAATTTTAATACTAATTTTAATTTATTTAATTTTCCATAAAGCGTTGCCGGCTGTTACCTATTATCGGTGTTCGTCTCGTGTATTCACCTCTGCTCCTGAAGCCCACCGGTATGTGCTCTGCTGTTCTAAGGAACAGAGAACTTGCTCGTGAAGCTGTCCTGACTTGCACAGCGTGTACGACAGTCGAAAAATTGGATGTGATTTGTTTCCGACAATGGCCGTGGGAAGGCCAAGTGCAGTAATATCGTAGTTGGGTAGTACTCACTCCGTGAGGCATTGCGGAGAGCTTTGGTATTTAATCCAAAACATTTGCGTCTACTCTAGTGATCAGGAAGCTTACGTCACAATGTCCCTTCCCTTGCAAGCTAAATACTGATAGTAAGACTGCCTTCCACCACGACTGTTCGATCGCCTACATTACTAGTCGTGCGCCACTGCACAAGCGTACATTAGGGACATCTGCTACTTTTAAGATTAAATTTAGGGCCTCCGTTCAGCCCCACGCTACGAAAGCCATAAAAAACAACCTGAATCGATTCAAGCAAGTAGCCCGTAGAGATATTTTCCTCGCGGAATTTGTCCTGAAGCGTCTTCCAGACTGTTCAAGTCTTCTTCTGAAAACTAAAACCTCGCCTTGACAGAAGACGAGCTTTCACATGAAAAACAAATAAATAGCGTTTTCGTGTAAATGAATAAAATAAAATCTTCGTAAACACAAAAACAAATATATCTCGACTTAGAAAACTCAAAACATCAACACCCGGGAAAGAAGTATAATAAATTACTCTTCAAAATGATAAGAAAGAAAGAAAATTTTTCTTCTGAGAGAAAACAAGCAATAGACAGTCTTCTTGAAAAAAAACGATTAACACATTTGTAAAAAATCCAGTGCACACGTACTCTTAATGAGAGCCAGTCATTGTTTCATAAAAAACAATAACATTCTTTTCGAATAATAATAAAAATTTCTTTACTGAGTCAGTCAGATTCCTAGAAAATTCTAAATATTTCTGTTGCATCTCTTTAATAACCAGTCTTGCTGAATTAGAAAGTCTCTACTGCCTGTTCTGTCTGGCACTGAAGTCAAAAAGATGTAAGAGACAAAGCGGGCCACACACCAGACATAAGCGCTCTGCTTTGCAACCGAATAGAAGAGTCAACACTGTCATAGACAGACGAAAATCACAATGTAGAGTAATGACATTTCGGGAATAGATTTATATAGGTAACATAAAGTGATTAACAGTACAAGATCACAGGTTAATGTATGTCTGACACGTAGTGCAGCAAGTTTTAAATCTAATTTAAAATCATTTCTCCTGGAGAAGTCCTTCTATTCCACCGACAAATTTCTACTTCAGAGCTGGTTGACAGTTAAAAAAACTTGTTCTATGTGTAGTTGTATGAGTAGGAATAAAATGATATTGTGTTCATTAAAGTTAACATTAATCATGTACACATATCCTGTAAACTGACTCGTTTCACACCATATCGATAAAAGAATCGTTCATATGATCTACGGAACACGTGACTAACTGCAGGCGCGAGATATGTCACTAAAGATGTGAAATGCTCGTACATTAATAACCAGTGTCAGTTATGCAGCGACGCGGGATTAGCCGAGCGGTCAGGGGCGATGCAGTCATGGACTGTGCGGCTGGTCCCGGCGGAGGTTCGAGTCCTCCCTCGGGAATGGGTGTGTGTGTGTTTGTCCTTAGGATAATTTAAGTTAAGTAGTGTGTAAGCTTAGGGACTGATGACCTTAGCAGTTAAGTCCCATAAGATTTCACACACATTTGAACATTTTTTCAGTTATGCACTGTGCGGACGACGCTATGGTTGTCTTCCGATGATGTCTCATACATGCTCGACAGTAGATAGATCTAGCGATCGAGCAGACCAAGCCAACATGTCGGCACTCTGTAAAGCATGTTGGGTTAGAAGAGCGGTATGTGGACGAGCACTATCCTGTTGGAACCCCCCCACCCCGTAATGCTGTTCACAGGTCGAATCATCAGGCTGACGTGCAAATTTGCGATCATAATGAGTGGAAACACCACGAGGGTGCTCCTACTGTCATACGAAATCGCACCCCAGTCCATAACTCCAGGTGTAGTCCAGTGTGTCCGCACAGCCAAGTTGGTAACAGGTCCACAAAAAAATAGTTCAAATGGCTCTGAGCACTATGGGACTAAACATCTGAGGTCATCAGTCCCCTAGAACTTAGAACTACTTAAACCTAACTAACCTAAGGATATCACACACATCCATGCCCGAGGCAGGATTCGAACCTGCGGCCGTAGCAGTCGCGCGGTTCCGGACTGAAACACCTGAAGCAGGTCCACAACTGGTCGGCTTCTATCCAACAGACGGCCATCACTGGCACCGAGGCAGAAGCAGCATCCATCACAAAACACAACAGACCTCCGCTCTGCCCTCCAGCGACCTCTCGCTTGACACCACTGAAGTCGCAAATGGCAATGGTTTGGGGCCAATGGAACGCACGCAACAGGGTGTCTGTCTCGGATCTGTCCTTGAAGTAACCGGTTTGTAACAGTTCGTTGGGCCACAGTGGTGCCATCTGATGCTCAGATTGTTGCTGCAGATGCTGTACGACGTGCCATAGCCATACGCCGAATGCGATGATCTTCCCTCTCGGTAGTGCCACGTGGCATAGATTCTCGTGTCCACCGCTGCTGACAATCATGTACTGTGACTATATTCCTGCCACTCCTTCTGCTGTATTGCAGAAGGAACATCCAGCTTCTTGTAGCGCTACTACACCACCTCATTCAAACGTAGTGAGGGGTTAATAATTGGGTCTTTGTTGTCTTAAAAGAATTGTAGACTAACATCAACTTATCACATCCAATCTCAAAGGTAACTAATGCTCACCTCTGTTACAGCGTGTCTTGAAAGCAAACCTGATTTGCATCCTTACAGTGTCGTTACTAGCGTCACCCTTATGCGACTGGCGCGGAATTTGTATATACATCATCTTTCAGATGGATAAACACGCCTACCAACTTTCGTTATGTCGCACGAAATCCTTTTGGTGCTGCGATTTTTTTCTTTCAGTGTGTAATACTTTCTAGTGGTATTACTCAATGTGGTGTGCGTGTGATATGGGCCAGTCTTTACGCGGCGATGACCACGTTTCGTTTTGATCGACATTACGGAGGCGTGTAAAGTGAAAAGAAATGAAAGAAAGTGAACGGCTGAGAAGATGACGGGAAGAAAAGGAAAAAAAAAAGGTACTAAGTAAGTTCAAACGCGCTCCTTAATTGGTCACAACGAATAAAGAAAAAATAAAAACCAAAAAATGTGATTGCTTGCTGCGTGCGGAAGTGAACTGCTCGGGGCGTCAAACCAGCCAGGGACGCCCTGGACGACCTCTAGGGCAGGGTAGAGGCGCCGCGCAGGCCTGTGGTCTGTGACGTCACGGCGGGTGGCGCCTGCTTGGCGGGCTGCGGCCAGCCGGCGCGTAGGCGCGGCGCCCGCCGAGACTTTATATCACTAGAGAACCAACGGACGGGGCGCCATGGCCGCGTCGCCGAAAACAAGCGGGCAAGGAGCACCACCGACCCTTTACCTCCGAGATACGACGGAGCGCACAAGATTACTTTTCTCTCTAAGACACGATGACGCATCATTGCAGTAGGAAGCCCCTCTCGAACTTCTGACAAGCAACGGGATGCCCTATATTTTACTTCCTACAAAATATTACTCTACATTTATAATCCAAAGGTAATTTACGTATAAACACACATTTTATTTATCATTCATGCAAAAGTTTTTAATCTATTGTACTACTTATTAGTGCCTGTTACTGTCGCATTCGCGTATTAAGTTTTTCAGCATTTCTCTGTGACTCTCATTTCTCTGTGACTCTCTCGTGACCCATCAAATCTGTGACCTATCGTGTCCCCAATCAAACTGGACATATCTCCCGCAAGTCTCATTTCGTGTTGGATTTCGACGTTACGTAGGAACAGTGATTTGAAAGCAATATCCTTCGCAGACTGATTGCGTCTTCCCATTATCATACCAACGAACAAAAATCTACCACCTGATGTACGTGCGACTGACCCTATTTCATCTTTCCATCTCATGTAATTGATGGTGAAGGGGGGAAACAGGAAAGGAAAGGAAACGCACTGATGACATCAGCTGCAAAGGGAGTTTGTGCGAAATCAGCGGCGATTAGTGAAAACGTTGCCTTACCAGGACCCGAACCCGTGATCTCCTGCGTACTAGATAGTTACGTCAACTACGCCGCAGCCCGGACCCAGTGTTTATCGCAAATGCGTGGACTTCCCTACTCACTCCCCAGATGACTCACATTCCCACTTATTCCATTTCATATCCCTCCAAATTATTACCTCCAGGTGTTTGTAAGACATCCCAGAACGAGATTTTTACTCTGCAGAAGAGTGTGCGCTGATATGAAACTTTCTTTCAAGAGCGCTAGTTCTGCAAGGTTCGCAGGAGAGCTTCTGTTAAGTTTGGAAGGTTGGAGACGAGGTACTGGCAGAAGTAAAGCTGTGAGGACGGGGCATGAATCGTGCTTCGGTAGCTCAGTTGGTAGAGCACGTGCCCGCGAAAGGCAAAGGTCCCGAGTTCGAGTCTCGGTCCGGCACCCAGTTTTAATCTGCCAGTAAGTTTAATTTTTGTAAGAGTTGTCTAATTCTAACTGAGATTTATTGGTATTGTAGTCATAGCATACCACGTTTCTAGGCGGTTCTAGGTGCTTCAATCTGGAACCGCGCGACCGCTCCGGTCGCAGGTTCGAATCCTGCCTCGGGTATGGATGTGTGTGATGTCCTTAGGTTAGATAGATTTAAGTAGTTCTAGGGGACTGATGACCTCAGAAGTTAAGTCCCATAGTGCTCAGAGCCCTCTTCTACTATAAATCTGAGGTTACTATTAATATTGTCTGCTGTACCATTAACATACAACTTGAACAGCAAAGTCCCGATACACTTCCCTGTGGCTCGCCTCCGCAGCTACATCACCACTCTGCTGCAGTTCATATTAAGAAACAGTTAAGTCACTATCACTGATAAATCTCGGGGTCTGATGAAACCCCTGAGCTTCTTGTGGTCGATGGAATATTAAAACTTAATCTTCCTTCTTTTTTACTTAAAAATTTACACCTCTTCACTAAATCAATTTCTAAATCCTTCAATGGTTCTTCGACACACAGGTTGAACAGCAGAGAAAAAAGAGTGCATCCCTGTCTAACCCCCCTTTTTAATCAGAACACTTCTCTCCTGGTTTTCTATTTTATTATTGCCTCTTAGTTCTTGTACATACTGTGTTTTCCCAATCTTTCCCTATAATTCACAAGGAACTGATCTCCATCTAACAAATACTGACTCACGTTTTCCATTTTTTTTTTTTTTTAATATCATTCCGGTCATGGTCCAGCCGATTGTCGGCTAGGTCTCGCATTTATCTGCCTTCGCTTTCTTCGGCGTTGTATGGATAATATTCTTCTGACAGTCCTACGATATGTCTCGAGCTTCACAGATATTACGAATTAATTTGAATAATCGGTCGATTGTCACTTCCTCCGATAGTTTTAGAAATTCCGAAGGAATGTTACCTACTCCCCGTCCCTTGTTTGATCGCAACTCTTGCAGACCTCTGTCAGATTTCTAATACCGAAAAAACTATGCCCTCTAAATCGACACCCATTTCATCTACTGTCACGATATCACACACTTCATCCGTCTTGTACAGACCCTCAATGAACGCTTTCAGTGTGTACCCCTGTCTTCTGCGTTTAATGATAATAACCTGTTCAATTTCTGGAAGTGGAAGAAATTTTCAACACAGGTACTTGGTTGCTACCAAGAGAAACACGTGACGATATGGTGTTGCTGACCACCACACTGTGGTGCAAGGCTCTGGCCTAAATGCCAAACCTGTATTGAGTCTCATGGAGTAATCTGTGAGTAAAAACAGAGTTTTATATTCACAGCTTCTTCTTCCTTTCTCTGTCATGAAGACATAAACAGGTCAAAGGTGTGCCACGGTCTACCACACACCATTCACCACAACAAAATAAAGAAAGAAAAGAGTTGAATTGCATTGTTGGCCCGGAGACCATGAGGGCTGGCTCCAGACGCCCAACTGGAAAGTTTTTCTTTCACTGTGCACTTAGGCACCTTTCTTCCACGAACGCGCCCCTCCGTTGGACGGAACACCATCAAGCCTATCCACTCCTTCATTCTACGAGACATTGCGGAGAGATTTGGGATTTAGACGACGACATTGGAGAAATTAGAATTATGTATTAATACCTTCAGCTGCTCACGGGTGTTGATATATATCAACGGGGACGAGTGAAAATGTGTACCCGACCGGGACTCGAACCCGCGACCTCCTGCTTACATGGCAGCCGCTCTATCCATCTGAGCCACCGAGGGCACAGAGGATAGTGAGACTGCAGGGACTATCTTGCGCACGCCTGCCTCGAGACCCACATTCTCACCTTATATCTGCACACATTACCTTCGTAGTGTCCGTACCTAACACACTCATTACTCGTGGAAGACATTCCTACCAAGTCCCGTAAGAGTTCGGGTAATATGTGTGCATCCGCACAGAAGAAGAAGGTCATGGCCAGTATTGCCAGAACTATATACTTATATGGATAGATATGTCCGAAAGAACAGACACCATATAAGTACAATGGAGAAAATCCCAGTGATCAGGGATATTGTCACCATCTCTCCATACATCCTCCAGGTATAAACTGTTAGGTGGTGAAAATTTCTTTCACCACGAGGCCTTAAACGAGCTGCTTCTGATATTCGAGTGCCATCACACAAGCGTGCTTTATTTTCTTTTCCCTCACAAACCGCAACGCCACTTTTCTTAACACCCACTTCAGCTCGGTGTGTTGCTAGTCATAAAAAACAATTAATCGACCCAAGTTTGAAGCTTGTAAGAATATTTTTCTCTCAGAATTTGTGCTGAAGTGTCTTCCAGACCGCTTGGTAAGTCTTCTGAAAACTAAAATGTGCTTCTTCATGAAAAGCAGATACACTCTAAGACAAGAAAAACAACAAACCACGAAAGAATTTCCGATTGGGACGGAAATTGGTAGATGTGATGTACTGGTAGCAGGGCCCTGCCCGTAATGTTCCGAATTTTCTCACTTGGAGAGATCTGACTTTGTTCGCCATGGCTGGATTTCGCAAGCATGAAGACAAATGGAAGAAACTGTCGCCATGCGCAGCAGGCATTATCTTGCTGAAATGTAGACCCAGGATGGCTTGTCATGAACTGCAACAAAACGGGGTGTAGAATATCGTCGAAGTGCTGTCGTACTGTAAGAGTGCCGCGGGTCCCGCTGTGAAATGAAAGCACCCCAGACCATCACTCCTGGCTGTCGCGCCCCATGGCGGACGGCAGTCGGGTTGGTATCCCACCACTGTCTGGGACGTCTCCAAACATGTCATCACTGGTCATCGGGGCTCGATTCGAAGCAGGACTCATCGCCGAAGACAATACTACTCAAGTCAATGAGATTACAGGCCGAAGACGTGTCTGGAGTCTCCCCGAACAGAAATTGGATACCAACCTAACTCTCGCCTGCCGTACAGCCCGACAACCAGGAATGACGGACTGGGGTGTCCCGTGCAAGACATATCGATGGCCCATTTCCGTCCTCTCGCTGGTCGCTCGCACACGTCGCTCAAATTCCACTCCTCGGAACCACCATTCTAAGACTGCACCGATGACCAACTCCTACCGTGCTTTTGCGTCTGGTATTTCAATCCCAAAAATGTGCGTCAAACCGCCATCAAAGATCTCCGCGGCGGGCCGCGTTGATCGATAGCGGCCAGATATCGCTAGGCCGCGGACCGGCCGTGGCGCCAGCAACTCATGCAAGTTGGCACGGCTCAGAGTGCATCTTCCTTATGAAGACAGGTAAAGTACACCTTCAGGGAAAGCAAGAAAAGTGCGAGTCCGAAAACTGCACAGTGATGTAAAGCTGTACCAGGAACGACTCGTGGTTCGGACTGCAACTTAACCTGTAGGCCCCCTTCTCCAGTAGAATTACTGGAATAAATTATTGCCCTAAGGCGCCGCAGTGGCTCCAATTGAAAGTACTTGCAAACACGCGGTTGAACATTGAGGAGCTCCCAACCAATCATGCCATACATACGAAACTACTGTTTACTTAAGTAACATTATTTCTTCAGAAAAAGCAATAGTTCATTTCTCGAAAAGCAGTGAAAATTAGTTGTATTTACTGAGAGAGACTTCTATAAAGTTTCAGAAATACACGTCATACTCCTGTTGCAGCTTATTTGATTAGTAACCAGTGTTTCTGTATTAAATAGTCTAATGGCCGTTGTGCCTGTTGTTGATCCTGTGTGTACGTAACAGTAAAAGTGAGACATGCACCACATGTAGCTGTTATGCTTTGCAGCTGGCTGGAAGTGCCAGTCCAGTCGTAATAGCCGGCCGGGATGGCCGAGCGGTTCTAGGCGCTACAGTCTGGAACCGCGCGACCGCTGCGGTCGCAGGTTCGAATCCTGCCTCGGGCGTGGATGTGTGTGATGTCCTTAGGTTACTTAGGTTTAAGTAGTTCTAAGTTCTAGGGACCGATGACCTCAGAATTTAAGTCCCATAGTGGTCAGAGCCATTTTGAACCAGCCGTCATACATTTTCCAGTCATATTGCTGAAGGTGCAGTGCGGGTGATATGTGCCATTCTTTTCTGGATAAATGACCATGTTTCGTTTTGATCTGTGCACAATGAACCCTAGGAGACTTGGGTATCTTGTAAGCACACTTTGTGGAATATGGGTCCAGTTCCATCGCGATTTCAAATAGTTCTCCCATCGCCAATCTGCCATTGATAACGTCACACCATTTCGACCTGACGTTGCTGGGCAGAAAAGTTTGATGTTTGTTATGCCACACATACGCCCAGTTCGTTCTGGATTGGGTGATTCATCTTGAACAGATGGGAGTTAATTCGAAAAGTCTCCTGTATAATGTTGCCGTGGATAGGAGTAAGTTATCCTTAGATGTACAACTAGCATGAAGTAGTATTGCCTGACACAGGGAAATAGGGCTCTCAGCTTGATATGCCTATCGGGGACGAGAAGTTGGTGGCCTATAGCAGAGCATCCAAGATTTTGTGGCGGATTTTGTTCTCGCTTTAAAAACGGGATCTGTGGCCTTTACGAACAATATGCCAAAACGAGTCAACATATTTCGTAGATCACTTCCTCCGATAGTAGATCGGGTTCTGGTGAGCTGGAGGGGTACTTTATGGAAGCACGCTGACAAAATAGTCCGTACTCCGGCTGATAAGATCTTTCCGTTTTGGATGATACAGGACAGGCGGTTGCTATCTGTTACACCTAGATACGGAGGCGAGTAAAGTCGTATCAGCTGCATTTATAGCCTAACCCCGACACTTCGGAGTTCGTGGTGGTTACCAATAACGAAAATTTTCTGATTTGGCCCATGAGCCTTTACAGTACATCGCAGCCAACAATGCTGTGCGATAGAAGGAACACACCACTTAGCCGAGTATGCCCTGGTTTGGACCTTCCTGGCAAGTTAAAACTTTGTGTAAGATTTATTTTTATTTTTGACTCAGTCATTTCTATGATACAATCTTAACCAGTTTCGGCCTTCAATGCATGAACACTTGTTCATCAAATGCCGCCCATAGCATCAGAAGATGGCCTTTGAAGGCCGAAACCGGTTATGATTGTATCATAAAAAAATGAATGAGAAAAAAATAATAGCTTACAATAAGTCAGTCACCGTCTCAGCAAAGAAAAAGTTTTTTTCTAAAATTGTGTGGACCAGACGGGATCTCTATTCTGGAGCGTTACCAGTCGCAGACTACCCCTCATCAGCTGAGCTTTCGAGGCACCATTCATGACCCTGACTCGCAGACTCATTTTTGCCGGCGCCTCTGTTCTACTTTCAATATCTATACAGGAGTTCTCCTGGCTATTCAGTTGCAATAGCACTCCCAGAAGAATAGATGTTGGGGAGAAGTGGCTTAGCTGCAACTTGGGTATTGTTTCCGGAATGAATCTTTCACTCTACAGGGAGCTCTGAAGCCATTTGGCAGCTTAAAAACGCATTCTAGACTGACTGGGCTGGGCTGGTTAAGAATACTGACCGCAAAATGCAAAGTACAGAGTTCGAAACGCCGTCCGTTTTAATTTCCCAGGAATTTTCAGTGCTGCACGACGTTTTAATGTCCCAGTGCGTGGTCCCCATCGACCGTACTAAAACTTGTACTTTCTGTTCTCCCCTTCGTAGGGCAGCCAGACAGACTGGAAATTCACCACTCTCTTTTTTCCCCCACGGAGAAATTTCGGCGAAACTATCGAGAGCGAGGTGGTGCAGTGTTTAAGATACTGGATGGAAGGGCGACCGGCAATCCAGATTTAGGTTTCTCAGTATTTTCTTCAATCGCTTAAAAGACTTTGTCTGCTTCTTCCCCCTTCCAGACAAAACACGAATTCGTACTTCACGTGTGATGACACCGTCGCCGACGGGACGATTAAACACTGACCTCGCTCCCTTCCTTCGGCGCAACCGCGGCGCGTCCTAGACCGCTGCGCCCTCCACTGCAGGAACGTGGCCCCGAGGACTCGACTTTTGACAGAGAGCACTCGCTGGCTGCCGCGGTGGCGACATTTGGCCGCCTGTGGCCTTTCAGCAGGCATCCATCAGTCGTCAGCCGTCAGCCGTCAGCAGACCGCCGCCGACAGTCAGCGGCCGTGGCGGCGCGACCGCCATATCGATTGGCCGGCGGGGGCGGCGCCGGCGTCGAATCCTCAGAACCGTGGGCCCACAGGAGCTGCTTCTGAAGCTCCGTCACATACAGGCCATTCCGAGAAGCTGCATATTGGCTACGTGCTGTTACACACTGCACCGACTTTTCCCAGATCACAGATGTACGCCGCTGGCTATAAGAGTTGGTTTTATGGAATTAATGGCCTTATACACAACTTGTCTGAATTACACTTAACAATTGTAAAGGTAGAAAAATTAAGTGACTGGGGAGAAAGCACTAAGGGAGGCCCACAGAGTCCAATCTTGGGTCCACTCCTATCGTTACAGCGCGGAAGCGCTGTATCACATATGTCCGAAAAGGCTGCACACAGAATTGCGGGCTGGCCGCTCTGGCCGAGGGGGTCTAGGCGCTTCAGTCCGGAGCCGCGCTGCTGCTACGGTCGCAGGTTCGAATCCTGCCTCGGGCATGGATGTGTGCGATGTGCTTAGGGTGGTTAAATTTAAGTAGTTCTAAGTCTAGGGGACTGATGACCTCAGATGTTAAGTCCCATAGTGCTCAGAGCCATTTGAACCAGAACTGCGGTTTGGGGGAGGGGGGGGGTCTCACTGCTCCCTTCCTATTTGAGCTATAAATATGGTATGAAAAGTTTTTGGTTTAGCTCGGACCAGCGGCCATTTATATAGCCATTCGTACATCTGTCTCACTGTGTCTATGTTACAGTACATTAAGCGAAGTTTCAACGACGAAGCGTGGCTGGCGCACAGGGAAACTCTGCGAATCGATTAATTCCTTTTGCAAAAATTTTAATTAGGCTAAAATTACTGTGTCCCGTTCAGATTATACTTGCAAAAACATGCAAAAAAACACGGTTTTGTGGGAGGTTTTCGAAGGTCACCACTTCTATAAATAAATAAAAACCTATGCCTGATCAATCGTCAGCCGAGTCAAAAAAATATATGGCGGTATAATGTCAAAATTAAAGACATTCAAATCAAACCATCTTGACATACTCGTCCTGTTTAATGTTCCTACTTCCCAGCTCAGTGAGCTCTCTTAGCTGCATTGTATTGGCACACCTGCATCATGCAGCTTATAGGCTGAAGTTCGTAATACTATGCCCAAAATACAAAAGATTCGCCAGCCAAAGTGTCGTATGCTTTGAGAGGTAGCAGTACTCACCGAAACAAGAAAAATGAGTACAGTAAACATGGGTCCGGAAATGCATATCCTTCTGGGATAAATCCAGTAAGCATAGGTCCGGTAATGCATACTTTCTGCGATAAACACGTGTTTACAGGAAGTGTTCAACATGGCGTCCATTCATGACAATGCACGCCTCTCCCCTTCGGCGTAAGGAATGACGCACTCAGAAGTATACCCGGTTTTAGTTGTACCTGCTGGCACGCATTGAAGACGTGACCCGCTAGTGTCCGCATATCGTTGATTGGCGTAGCGTACACCAATTCCTTCCAGTGTCCCCTAGGTCAGGGGAACGAGCAGGCCAAGGTGTCCCCCCCCCCCCCCGCCCCCCTCGCTCATCCGACCAATCTAGCGGTCCTGTAATGTCTGCGTCAGATGATAGCGCATGTTGTAACGAAGTGTGCTGGTGCGTAGCTGCACTGGCACCGTCTCCAGCAAAGTAGGCAAAACTTTAATGAGGAAGTCCAGATAATGCGCCCCAGTTAACCGTTGTGGTAGCACGTATGGCCCTGTTAATCTATCGCCACGTACACCTACCCATACGTTGACTGAGAATCGGAATTAATACCCTCTTTCCTAAATTGCTTGTGGATTTACATTTGCCCGTAGATGCTGGTTATGGAAATTCACAACACCACCTCTTGTGAACCCTGCCTCATTGGTAAATAAAATGTTGAATGTCAACAGTGGATCTGCGGCACACTTCTGCAACAGCCATTGACAGAACCGCCGTCTGCCATGATGATCCTGTGGCCTGAGGGCATGAACGCTTTGTGGATGATATGGGTACAGCAATTGTTCGTCAAGTACCGCACCACGCCTTGTGCTACTGCTAAACATCACACAGTGGTCTCAGGGTTTTTTTACAGCAAACGTAGCACACGCCCTCCATGCCAGGTGTACAGACTGTGCGGGCCCTTCCACTGTCAGTCTTCCGAGGTGCTGGGGCACCTGTATCCTTCAGACGCTGGAAAAGTCTGCCGAACAGCTCATCAGAGGGCACTCTGCGATGTGGATATTTTTCAGTGTACAGGACACGGGCTTGCAGGCTACTCCCATTTGCTAAACCATAGCAGAATATCATATCCGCCATTTCACTTGTCGAGTAGTAGGCATCCATTGCTAACAAGTAGCGGAAGAGAGAAAATGTAAATGTACTACACCATTTCTATGCTACAAGCAGCGGAATAACAGTAAACAAATAAGTGAATCCGCGTTTGGAAGAAGGTAAGACACCATGTTACGTACCCAGGATTGACAGTACTGTACAATAAGGCACACAAACACGACGAAAACTAACGTAGCCTACAACGCGACCCGAACGACACAACTGATCGCAGACCACCTAATATTAGGTGGAGTACTGTGAGAAAGGCATCGTAAAACACTGCCGACAGATTTGACGGGGTGCCAACGCGACGACTGTGCCAATATCCATAACCAAGCATCTCGCAGCCCTTCCTATTAACACGTATTTATCTCGGAAAGTGAGTATCCTCGGACCCATGTTTATTGGACTTATTTTTCTTAATTCGATGAGTACTACCACGTCTCAAAGAATTCGAACATTTTTTAACACCCTGTGTAATATCATATGGCTGAAGAGCATATGGTAATAGCTAAGAGATCTTTTCTGGGGATGGATTTGTTCCTGGGGGAACACTAAAAGAACCATTTGATTTCTGAGATACACGTTTTACTTTTTTACGCGAGGCATATCACCATGTTCTCACAAATAATCGATTTTTGGGATTTATGAATGAGAAACACCCGCGTAATATTTTCTTTTATATTTACGGCGTAGATAAAGTTACTGCGCCTTACTTCGTGCAGCTGCTGTTCAATGCTAGTCATCTGTACATCCAAGCACCTCGTACATCTCGTGCCAGACTGACGTTCATTGAATACCGCCTTCGCCGTGTTGCAGTTTTTATGATTGGTCTTGTACAATGAGAGGCAAAAAAGATTGCTCGGCCCGAAAAATTTAGGGTCCAAGAACACAGCATTGCGCATGCCCAAGTTCAGAAGTGACTGTTCGCAACTCTAGCGGTCTTTGAAGCTTCAACGTGTTGTTTACATCGTCAAATAGAAACAATATAATAGGCTACAGTATAGGTCGAGATTCATTGTAATTTAACTCATCGTATCATTCCTTTTGAAAATCATTATTCGAGAAAGTATAAGGACTCCACGTCGGTAGAATTAGTACACCGACGACCGGTTGACATCTGTTTCAATTGCTGATTGGATGGGCTGACAGTTTACTAACATAAAGGACAAGAATTCGAATCTAACTGAACACAATTGTTATTTCTTTTATTAAGACCCCTGCAGGTAATATTTTAAACCTTAATTCGCCACAGAGTTTGCAGTTGTAGGCTTTTCTATGTTCCACATTCTTTCAAAAGGTTCCATTTTATAGTAGTCTACTCTTTAAACACACAGAAAAATGGTCAGAGTAAAAATATTGAAAATGAATGCTTTTATTTGTAATTACTTCAACCGATACCTGGTGTGGCAGACACGGATCGAATCCACACGGCGCTGTGGTACACCGGCCAATCCGATTGCGGTCTTTAGGCGGTTTTCCACGTTCCTTTATGCAAATACTGGGCTGTTCCCCAAATTTTGTCTCATAACACTGTACAAAAACAGGTAAAATACGAGGGGCGTTCAATAAATAATGCAATACATTATTTCTTGGGGTGTGGTGGCTCAAAAATTTATAATTTTCTTTGCGACATCCGTAAAAATTCCCGCATCACCTCATATATTCCCACTAACTCCCGGCAGTGGAACGACCAATCTTCAAAATGTCGTCTGCAAATGAGGTGCATTCCAAGCAAAGAGCAGTTATTTAATTTCTTTTGGCGGAAAACTAGATAAAATATGGCGTTTCAGTCCTCGATCGCTATTCTTTATTTTCAGTTACCTGTTTCGGGCTAGCTGCCCATCTTCAGATCATGTGTTGTAGTTACAGAGTCCGTACAGAACACACAGAACTAGACAACTGCAAACATTCACAGACATTTACAGAATGTCTACGGATATCGGGCAGTGGATAAAAGCCAAATTTGCTGGGCGAAGTGTCTGTTGTCATCGGAAAAAGAAAAAAAACTGTCTGATCTCCGACGCGGAGGGCGGTCGCAAACGTCTGTGATGCCTGCAATGCTGCAATTTGTAGCCTCTCTTATTTGAGATGGTCGACGATTATCAGTCATGCAACTCAGTGCTCAACTTGACATCTCTGTAGGTGGTGCTGACACACTTGCCCGTCAGTCAGTGTATTCAAAGATTTGTGTGCAGTAGATCCCTCCAAGTCTAGCTGAAGAGCATAAAGAAAAAAGAAGTAATATCTCTGCCGGATTATTTTCTCGTTATGATACTGATGGTGACGATTTCTTGACAGACATTGCCAAAGGCGATCCAACATGAATTCACCACTTTGATCCTGAAACAAAACGGCAGTCAGTGGAGTGGCATCACACAACGTCTCCTTCGAAGAAGTTCAGAACAGTACCCTCAGTTGGTAAAGTCTTGGCTACTGTCTACTGGGACTCTGAAAGGGTTATTCTGTTTGATATCCTTCCTCGTGGTCAAGAAATCAACTCTGAAGTCTATTGTAAGACTCTTGGGAAACTGAAGAAAAGATCATGGAAGGCCACATGCAGGTCTGCGCACCCGAGATAAGATCTCAAACTTTACGTGACTTTTCTTCCTCATCAATCCTACAGCCCAGATCCTGTACCTTCTGACTTCAATCTCTTCGGGCCACTTGAGGACAGACTATATCAGTACCCGTATTACTACAGCAACGCTGAGGAAATATTTCACGTAACAAGAACTGACACCAGTACAGTTGGGCCATACAGGCTGTCACACGAAGGTGTGGTAAGGCCATAGAAATGAACGGAGATTAAGTGAAAAATAGCGTTTATATCCCAATAATTGGAGAAACACGATTTCCCTCACTTAGCTTACCTTGAAGACTGTGACGACAGTAAGGGGTTCCGGACACAAAGTTAAGTAATAACATGAAACTGGCAAACCCTGGGAAAGAGTACCCCGCCCACATGGAATAAAACCTAGCAAAAAGAACAAAGAAGGGTGGCTAACTCGCTGATTCCGCCACAAGCCTTGCTACGGCTTCTTCACCTTTCTTCACCCTGGTTCTGTCGTATGCATTAAATTCGCTGAAGATTATGCTCCATTTTCGTACATCCCCGTCAAGAAAATGCCACATTATGACAAGCCACCGGTTCACTTTGTCAGTGTAGGAGATCACTGATAATTCATCCCACAGCTGATACAGCATGTCACTGGTCAGCAGCAGGTAGAGTAGAAAAGATAACTTCGCCCTTACTTGCCAGTGCTTACGAACTGAAACCACACGTGGCTTGCATAATTTGGAAACACATAAACATTTACTATCAACGAAAACTCAAGGTGTCTGGACTGTATAATCACAAACAAGAAACGACTTACAGACAGAGGAGCACAAAGAAGAATGGGCTACAATGGTGATGTCGAAGTCAGGAAAAACTTGAAATTTGTACTATTAAACGCAGAGTTCTGAAGGTGTCTGCTAGAGTTTAGTAGCTTTCAGTAAACTTTATTATTTCGTATTATTTCGACCTAGAAAGCGTGGTTTCACAGAGTAACCACTGGTAAACGATGGGATAATTCATAAATGTTTTAAACGTCTTCATTAAAATTAAAATCGAGCGCGTTCATTTAATACGTGTGAGATGACGAGGCAAGAAATATTTAATTCATAAATTGATTCCACGATGGTGAGACGGTGTCCTGTTTCGCAGGACTGGTCACTAGCATGGCAGCTTGGAACAGCAGGTACAGCGCCTGCGCGTTGCGGCTTAGACTGCATGCATAACAGCAGGCGCTGAGCGGTTGCCTGTCGTACGGCGTTGACAAGTAGCAGGAGTAAGGGTGCGGTCTCGGCTGGTGTTGCAGATGGGCGCCACGGAGATGACGTCAGGCGAAGCGGCGTCGCCGGCGGACGGCGGCGCGGGCGCGGGTTCGGTACCTGGGGCGGCCCCTGACTCCAAGACGTTCGTGCCCTACCAGCCTCGCATCCGCTGGCTGGACCTCATCGTGCAGCTCTTCCTGCACACAGGGTTCCTCTACGGCTTCTGGCTGACCTTGACCTCGGCCAAACTCGCCACCACAATATGGGGTAAGTCACGGAGCAGACGACGTAGTTTCACAAGATGTACAGAGTGTCTAGAAAGTGCACTGTGTCATTTAGCTAGTTAGCTGCCAGTTTATTGATCCACAGATCATTTTATAGCGGCAGTAAAATGAAAACGAGACGGCTTGTTGTCGTCTCTAATGACCTTGTCTTCGATGGGACGTTAAATTCTAATCTTCATTCCTTAATTTTCGTTGTATTTTTCGTCTTCCTATTTTGTAATCTCCATTCTGTTCAGCAAACGTCTTGTTTAACAATAACCTTTGTGTCAACACTTATGCTTAAATGGGACTGGATAAATACTTCAAACTCAGAAGCAATCGCCATAACTGTTAACAGGTTTATCCAACTGTGAGACAAGACGGTCAATTTATTCATGGAAAAATGTTTGCTCTTGGGTTTAGAACCACAATTGTACCCAGGCGTGCACTTTCGGCCGAAAAAAATTGATATCCACGGACTTCTTTCTTCAGGACTCCAAAAATACGGATATCACATGGGGAGAGATTGCGACGAGTTCACATGTTGCCATTGTTATTTGGACTACTCTACATACGCTTCTTTGGGAAGTCCTTATACATCCTCCATACAGTCCCGATCTCTTGCCATGCTATTTCTATGTTGTTGGAGCCCTGAAGAAAGACATCAGTGAACGTCCATTTGCTACGGACGAAGAGCTGCATGCTTGCATACAATAACGGTTCCGTAGACAGTCGCAAACATTTTTCCATGAAAACGTACACCGTCTTGTCTCACAGTGGGATAAATGTATTAGAAGTTACAGCGACTACTTTTGAAATAATAAACAGTTCACTTACTTTTTCCCGTCTGTCCCGCTGGTCTTCGATGGGGCGTTAAATTCTAATCTTCATTCCTTAATTTTCTTTGTATTTTTCGTCTTCCTGTTTTGGAATCTCCGTTCTGTTCAGGAAATAACCTTTGTGTCAACATTTATGCTTAAATGGGACTGCATAAGTATTTCAAAGTCAAAACTTCCGTTATTGAAAGACCAGAAGAAAATTTGACTGGATGTATATATTTTTTTCCGTAATAAATAGGCAGCGTGTATTGTACATAATATCTGCACTATCACTTTATCTCGGTTTCCTTGCAGCGTTAGGTTTAAATTCTAACTCGAACTGGGACGTCCTCTGTCGTCGTCCCCTTCAGGAGCTGACTATCAAACGAGTGCAGACGTGATATATCGTATGTAACAGTCAAGTGAATCACGTCGTGGTGGCATCATGGAAAGGTGAACGAATTCACATATACTGCCAGAGATAATATCGACTTATTTATTATTTACACTGCTGGAAAGAAAGTAGTACACCCTTTCAATGATTTCCAATTCACTGAAGATTTATTGCTGCAACAGTGCGTAGGGAGTGCATGAAATGGTTACATTTACAGACCAGCAGCACAAGCAGTTCTGGGATACCAGGTATCGACCCATATCAGTACAAGGTGCAGCCTCCACGTGCAGCGATGCAGGCGTTGGCTCTGTCTATCGTACAGATGGCGAGTACTCTCCTGTGATACGCTATACCACACCTGCTCGACTTGATCACGTACTTCTGTAAGAGTTGTTGGCTGACGAGTCGCACGAGGCACTTCCCGTCACATCATATCCCACATGCGGTCGATTGGAGACAAGTCCGGAGATCGTACATTCCAGGGAAGTTGCTGCAAGTCTTGCAGAGAACGCCGAGTTTCACGGGCATTGTGTGGGCGAGCATTATCCTGTTGGAATACCTTCCTGTTGCAAGGACGGCAAAAGAACGGGTCTAACAATATTGTGCTAGTGTCGAGTGCTGGTTAGCATCCCCTACAGAAAGAGGTGTACGAGAGTTGCAACTTATCGCACCCCGAACCATAAGGCCTGGGGGGGGGGGGAGGCAGTGTGTCTTGAACGAATGCAGCCTACGAGACTGCGCCCATCGGGTCTGCGTCGCACGTGCAAATGAACATCACTTGCGTGTGAACAGAACCTGCTTTCATCGCTGAAGACCACGGCGCACCATTACATCTTCCAAGTGAACATCTGATGGCACCAGTGGAGCCGTGCACGTCGATGCAAGGCGTGAGTGGAAGACGGGCTGGAGGGGTGCGTGCCCGTAATCCCACCGCCAATAACCATTTCACAAGAAATCGTGTGGACACGTCTGGGTTCACAAGCTCTCTTATCTGCATCGTAGTAGCCGCACGATCTTGCACTGCTGTCGTTAGAATATGACGATCTTGGAGGTCGTCTGTGCTGCATGGACGTCCGGAACCTCGTCTAGATGAGTGATCACTGATACCAGTATCACTGCGCAACTGACGCAGCACGTCCAGCTTCCCGAAAGGACAGTCTTGCCACTCGGAGGGCCACAGTTTAACACATTTAAAATTCACGCAGTTAGCTGTAGGAAGCACGAATGCATCCCCTTGGCATAGTTGCCTGCTTGCTTCGTGCGTTTGCTCCACACTGAGCCTTCAGACTGTGAACGTTCCCTATTAAGGGATGGACACAGATGGCCGTCTCGTAACTATGCCACTACGCTGTTTGTTGGCGGACGACTCTGAAACCATAAATGGAAATGCCGTGTGGCTAGGGCCTCCCGTAGGGTAGACCGTTCGCCTGGTGCAAGTCTTTCAAGTTGACGCCACTTCGGCGACTTGCGTGTCGATGGGGATGAAATTATGATGATAAGGACAACACAACACCCAGTCCCTGAGCTCAGAAAATCTCCGACCCAACTGGGAATCGAACCTGGGCCGTCAGGGATGACATTCCGTCGCGCTGACCACTCAGCTACCAGGGGCGGACACTTTGAAACCACTATCAATACATTTACTATATCCCAAGTGGCATATATCGTCAGCGGATCAAAATCCAGGTGTACTATTTTTTTCTGGTAGTGTATTATTGGCTTCTAGCATGCTCGCTTAAAGCGAGAACGTCTTAAAAGCGTTTGCAAACACGGGATAATAATTGATTAAAAGCTCTCCGGTGGCAGAGTTAAAATACCGTGACCTTTGGGAGAGAGGCATACTCAGCATTGTCTGCCGAAGATGATGAGTGTGACACAACAACAGAATACCTGTACGCTGGGAAATTCTACATTCGCCCAGGAAAATTGTATTTCAGTATCTTCATAATATCATTTTTTGGTGTTCATTCTGTAATTAGGCGTCTGATGGAAATTATTACAGAAATACAATTATACTAGGTACAAACAGACAACCTTTTTCATTTAAATTATTTGCTTCTGTCCTTTCAAAAAATTAAATGTCCGTCTTTCCCCCTAGATCTTTTTATGTCTTCTGGTGCTATGAACCTGGCGAAGGCGTCATATGCACTCCATTATGTTTCCCCAAGAAATGGCACAGTGCGAAGAGACAGGGAGCGATCAGGTCTCGAGAGCTCCTACAAAAATTCGACTCTGTTCCCGCACGGCACTCGCACTGAAATAAGATGTGATTTACATCAACAATTGTCATGTCATCACACTGATTTTATGTGAGTAGGCGTCGAAAAGTCCATGATTGAGTCGCATTCTCACTTTGGTCACTATTATTTTCCTTGATTTTCTGGACTTTGCATACCATGGCTGTGTTATTATGAACGGCATTGATTTTAGCTCATTTTTTTCTTTTATTTTATTATTCCTATCACGGGTGAACTCCTTGTTGTTCGGTTTTCAGAACGCAGAGTGTGTCTTCCGCGCCTAATTGCGTCTTTTTGTAGTTGACCATCTGCTCCATTGTACTTAAAGCCGGAATGATAGTTGGTCCACACAGATTCTGGCATTTGACTGTCTTTCCATGCTTGATGCTGCTGGTCTGCTGGGTCAGAAATGTGCGTACTTGTTCTTTTGTTGCTATTTCTGTAACTGATAGGTTTGAGATCTGCCTCAGGGGTAATTAGCAGCGCAATCGACCTCATTAAAAAGTATACAACTGGGCGTACTCCTTTGTAGCCTCGCATAATTTAGCAGTCGCATCGATATACCAAAAAGGGTTTAGCGGCTGTCCCGGTTAAAGTGGTTTAGTCCCATCTCATCGCCTTTCTTGACCACAGCAATCCATAAGACAATGCAAGGGGCAATATTTTAGTTTCATCAAACATAAGTCTGTACTTGTTTGTGACGTGTGTTCGGCAACCACTTGTTGGCACAAATCTCGGTGTTTAATAATGCATCGTTTAACATTTGATTTCATCTAAATCATCCAGTAAAAATAGTAAAAGGATAATCTCAGAATGATCATCTGGTGTCTTATTATGGACTGACACGGGTATCACAGCGTCACATGCCAATGGTGGAGACAGAACTCTTAAATTGTAAAACTCCAATGCCGCTACAGTCTGGAACCGCGCGACCGCTACAGTCGCAGGTTCGAATCCTGCCTTGGGCATGGATGTATGTGATGTCCTTAGGTTAGTTAGGTTTTTATAGGGGACTGATGACCTCAGAAGTTAAGTCCCATAGTGCTCAGAGCTATTTGAACCATTTTTGAGAACTCCAATGTATTGTAAATACTCGTCTTTGCTGCAGGATGAATAGGCCCAGGTCATTAAAACAGATAAAACTTGACAGTTATTTTAATAACTATTTATCGGAGAAGTTCGCACAACAAACAAAAACAGTCTTCTCCAAGTATCAGCCTCAAAATTATAGCCGTCAGGGGCCTCAGCGGTGAACCTAAATACAACAAAATGATTACGATGGCTCTTTTTTTCAAACTCTCATGATAATTAGTTATAACCCTTTAAGTGTGTTCACGATGTTTAGTTCTTATATTACAACATTTCTCACATTTGTTAAATGTTTCATTTGCTTCTAATATTCTAAAAATCACATGCGTTTTTCATTACAAATTATAATTTCTTCATGTCATAAATTTGATGTTTTACATAAATATTCTCTATTGGTTTTGTCGCAATATTTCTCCACATTTCCATGACATTTATTTAGTCAGTTTTTCTATTAAAGCATTTGCTCCATTAATTAATATCTTCTTTTACGTAAGAACATATAAAAATGTACTCTGTAAACAATGGTTCATACATTGTTAGTTTAGTATTATTGACCACAAAATTTCTGAAATCCAAACAGTTAAATCCAGTTAGTAACGTTCACATCATTAAAGTATATTCATAGTTACACCATTATAAAATGAATGGTTTACTTTGCAGCACAAGACACGGAAAGCAACATACAGTGTTTCGAACTTATCGGTATCATACAGTTCATAACATATCGAACAGTTGATAAATTCCCTACTGGTTAAGTTAGACGTCAGTCAACACCAAGTATCGCTTGCCTTGGAGATCCTAGTTTCGTGATAAGTGATGCAAACTTCCGGTTGGTGCAATATTCAAACAGCAGCAACAACAGTACAATGTGAACATCACAAACATATTGCCATAGCTAATACAGCGTAGGAAAACCCTCGACATTCAAAACAACGTCTAGTAGTGGCGGCCGGCGGGTGGCCGAGCGGTTCTAGGTGCTACAGTCTGGAACCGCGCGACCGCTACGGTCGCAGGTTCGAATCTTGCCTCGGGCATGAATGTGTGTGATGTCCTTAGGTTAGTTAGGTTTAAGTAGTTCTAAGTTCTAAGGGACTGATGACCTCAGAGTGTGTTGTGTTTTGTTTCAGTGAATAACCCATAAAAACGAAATACAAACAGTCAAGAGATCGCGCGTCTACTATCTTCGAACTGTTTTCGTTTCTTGTATTTGGGCTTTTTAGTGAAATAAATGTTATTTATATCAACATTCAGTGTTTTTTCCCTTGATTTTTTTCGAAATGAAGAATAAGACAGACAACTGGCTACATCTTTAAAATGAATCCACTGATCTGTCTGAATATGAGAATGTAAGCCCTCGGAACAAGTCGTGGAAGAAACTCAAACTGACTGACAGACGCTTCTTCCTTTTATTTATAAAGCTAATGCGTGACGAAGTTTTTGACTTCAGCCTCAACTAACAACGAAGAAAGAGGTAGTCGACTTCGAAATACACTACTGACCATTAAAATTGCTACACCATGAAGATGACGTGCTACAGACGCGAAATTTAACCGACAGGAAGAAGATGCTATGATATGCAAATGATTAGCTTTTTAGAGCATTCACACATGGTTGGCGCCGGTGACGACACCTACAACGTGCCCAGCAGTTGACCGGCGTTGCCTAGTGAAACGTTGTTGTGATGCCTCGTGTAAGCAGGAGAAATGCGTACCATCACGTTTCCGACTTTGATAAAGGTACATTGTAGCCTATCGCGATTGCGGTTTATCGTACCGCGACATTGCTACTCGCATTAGTCGATATTCTGTTAGCTTAATATGGAATCGGTTGGTTCAGGAGGGTAATACGGAACGCCGTGCTGGATCCCAACGGCCTCGTATCACTAGCAGTCGAGATGACGGGCATCTTATGCGCATGGCTGTAACGGATCGTGCAGCCACGTCTCGATTCCTGAGTCAAAAGATGGGGACGTTTGCAAGACAACAACCGTCTGCAAGAACAGTTCGACGACGTTTGCAGCAGCATGGACTATCAGCTCGAAAACCATGGCTGCGGTTGCCCTTGACGCTGCATCACAGACAGGAGCGCCTGCGATGGTGTAATCAACGACGAACCTGGGTGCACGAATGGTTAAACGTCATTTTTTCGGATGAATCCAGGTTCTGTTTACAGCATCATGATGGTCGCATCCGCGTTTGGCGACATCGCGGTGAAAGCACATTGGAAGCGTGTATTCGTCGTCGCCATACTGGCGTATCACCCGGTGGGATGGTATGGGGTGCCATTGGTTACACGTCTCGGTCACCTCTTGTTCGCACTGACGACACTTTGAACAGTGGACGTTACATTTCAGATGTGTTACGACCCTTGGCTCTACCCTTCATTCGATCTCTGCGAAACGCTACATTTCAGCAGGATAATGCACGACCGCGTGCTGCAGGTCCTGTACGGGCCTTTTTGGATACTGAAAATGTTCGACTGCTGCCCTGGCCAGCACATTCTCCAGATCTCTTACCAATTGAAAACGTCTGATCAATGGTAGCCGAGCAACTGGCTCGTCACAATACGCCAGTCACTACTCTTGATGATCTGTGGTATCGTGTTGAAGCTGTATGGGCAGCTGTACCTGTACACGCCATCCAAGCTCTGTTTGACTCAATGCCCAGGCGTATCAAGGCCGTTATTATGGCTAGAGGTGGTCTTGTGGGTACTGATTTCTCAGGATCTATGCACCCAAATTACGTGAAAATGTAATCACATGTCAGTTCTAGTATAATATATTTGTCCAATAAATACCCGTTTATCATCTCCATTTCTTCTTGGTGTAGCAATTTTAATGGCCAGTAGTGTAATTAGCTTATAAATGTTTTGATTTGTTTAGTAAACATTCGCCTGCAGCGTCAGGTCATTCTGGTCGCGCGTTGACTTTGCCGGAAGCTGGCGTGTGATGTCGCGTGAGGGCAGGCGGAAGTGCTGCTATCTGATGGAGCTCCGAGCCGGCAGAGCAGCCAGAGCTGCCGGACACGGTCGCCACATTACGGGATTGCCTCGGCGCCGCGCCGCACCCGCTGTTTGACAGAGCCCTAGTGCTGTCAAATGGCGGCCCATTCTTCCTTTTTCGGTAAAGTGGGCGTGGTCGAAGATCGCGTAAGATTGGGCCGAGCTTCTAGGTACTTTAATGTGACGCCATCATGACGTTTCACTTCTGTTCCATGGCATTCGGGTGACTAAATAGTGACAGTACAGAACTTTACTTTTGCTTATTTTTACATAGATTAAAAATGTTAAACTTAAATGTGTCTAGGATGCATGGATTGGTTTAGGTCTATATCTGTGTCGAAATTTATAAAATAACGGTTTCTCAGCTTCAGTCAAGTTTACACTGGCAAAAAAAAGTGAATTGCCCTGAAGACATGGTCGGATCTCGCTGTAACTTAGTCCACGAAGACACTGGAGGCTACGGCTGAGTCATCGACATTCCCCTGTAGACGTCAGAAAGACTTATACCGGGTGACCTTACTGACAAGCAGATCACTCCCCATGGGACCATGTTAATTAAATTACAAATGTCGCGCAACAAATAATTAATGAACTGAATTTATTAAACACGATTGTCTCTGTATACGTGAAACACGAGTACTGTAACTCACAAGATGAAAAAAAGCGGGTTCATCAAACTACCGAATGAAACAATGGTCACTATAAAACCATATTTGTTACAAGCCTGCGTAGACTTCAACTTAAACACAAATGCGCAAAGACAGAAAATTGTTATCTACATGAGTTAGCACAGATTACAATGGAATTGAAACAGTAATATCATGGCAAAGATCGGGTAATGAGTCTGGCGTGAATACGATTCAAATGGTTCTGAGCACTACGGGACTTAACATCTGAGGTCATCAGTCCCCTAGAACTTAGAAGTACTTAAACCTAACTAACCTAAGGACATCACACACATGCATGCCCGAGGCAGGATTCGAACCTGCGACCGTAGCAGTCGCGCGGTTCCGGACTGCAGCGCCTAGAACCGAGTGGCCACCGCGGTCGGCCTGGCGTGATACCTTAAAGTCAACACAACATTTGGAGAAACAAATAAGTTAACTGAAATCGCACCAGTGGCTGCCGATTGTCAACAAATAAGGCACGAGGGAACTACAGAAAGAATCGTGCATGCACCGACTATCTAGATTGAGTGCATGTTGAGCTCGTGATTGCTAATAAACATGTGAAAGTCTTCTCAGTCTGAAATATTCGCATACATCCTATAACTTCGTTTACAAGCGCTGCATGTGGCTGGAAAATTCTCTCATCTGGCCTGCACCAAAGGCTGCTCTCTCTCAGACCACGGAATCTAAGTCTCTCTGTAGTATGAAATGTAAGCTGGTGAGTCTCGGATGGAAGTACTTCTACAGATCGCTCCCAGCAAGAAGCAGAATTTTGAGTGTCAGTCTTAGACATGATATTGATCACCAGTTACAACGATTATTACGAGTGCTGACCAATCAGATCCATTCCATCAATGCACCAATCTCCACTCGACACTCAATTTTAATATTACTAATCAATCATGACGGTTTTTAGTGATGGAGCTGAGAAAAAAAGCAACCTCTGACTCCCTCTATCTACCCGATTTTGCGTTTCAGTAAATAACACCTTCACCAGCTACACACAAGGGCGTTATTTTCTCCCACTCCAGAATTTATTTATATTATCCCTTACTCTTCTTCAGCACAGTACACAACTATTCAGTTAAATTGGCGCTAGACCGACGTTGCGGCTTAAGCACAAAAGAGCCAGATGGCCTCTCCTCTCACTTCACTTTACAGATATTGTCTTTACTCGATCCTGCGCTTAGCCGATCCCAGAATTCGGGCCTCCTGCATGGGGCAGCGCATTACAATACTGTTAGCTCGCGATGCGCCTCCGTGACGCCGGTGGGTACGCCACGTGAAAAACAGTACACAATACCTTTCCATCATTTAGGATGCAAACACGCATGGCGACCGCCCGGTGGAGCTTAGCCCACACACAATACCGGCCGTAGTGCTTTTACCTGGCTCCTCCTTCCTCTGTCCTACTGGCGGTGCCCTTCCCTTGAACAGGACTGCAACACCCTGATGGCCCGACACTGGCCCGCTCTCCCCTGTTCTTCTGGCTTCTGCTCAACATGTATTCAATAGGAATCCCAACTACACATTTAAACAAATTTCCAGAATAAGAAATTATATGGGATCATAGTAGTTAGATCTGGCAATCACTGACGTTAACTTTGCCATTATTTGTACTCTCATTTGCCGGCCGGGGTGGCCGAGCGGTTCTAGGCGCTACAGTCTGGAAACACGCGACCGCTGCGGTCGCAGGTTCGAATCCTGCCTCGGCCATGGATGTGTGTGATGTCCTTAGGTTAGTTAGGTTTAAGTAGTTCTAAGTTCTAGGGGACTGATGACCTCAGAAGTTAAGTCCCATAGTGCTCAGAGCCATTTGTACTCTCATTTCTAGTTGGAATTAATTTACCGGGTGGTTACGATTAAACTTTCCCTATTTAACACGTCGTAACACGGAAACTAATTACCGCACGAGTACCAAACATGGTAGCATTAATGTTAAGGTCATGGAAGAGAGAAATAATGCAGAATCAATTCAATTGAATCACATCTAATGTGCTGCTCCTGTACATCATACTAGTACATACCGGTACCATTACTGCTACAAAAGGAGCTCAGTATAGCGCCCATCAGTGTGCAGAAAAGTATGAAAGCGCAGTATTGCATTCTGCACAGCTGAACGAAGCATGTCTGTAGGTATGTTGGCTACTTCTCTTGATATCCTACGCTTCAGATCAGCACATGTGTGAATGTTCCCCTAAACTCTGTCCTTCAGGTAGCCCCACAACCAGAAATCACCGGGAGTGAGATCAGATGATCATGCCGGTTATGCATTTGGAAACGATCGGCCGATAATTCGATCATTTCCAAATCTGTTTCGGAGAAGCAGGTGAACATCACGAGCGATCTGCCGTGGGGCCCCATCTTGCATGAAAACTGTTGAGTTCAACGCGTCTCTCTCCTGTAGGGCGGGTATGACCAGCTGGCGAAGCACATTGCAGTAACGCTGCCCAGTCACACTGCACGTCTTTGGTCCTTGAGCGCCAACCTGTTCAAAAAAGTATGGGTCAATGATGAACGAAGCCGTGAAGCCACACCAGACAGTGACACGTTCACCATACAGAGGAACTTAATGCACAGTGACTAGAGGTGAAGATCCCCACACTTGGCAATTCTGTGTGTTCACCTCACACGTCAGAGAAAAATGACTCTCGTCTGTCCATAGGTGGTCCCGGGCCAGCCCTCGTCAACATCAACTCTAACGAGAAAGTGGAGAGCGAAGTCAACAAGTCGTTGTGCCTCCTGTGGTGCAAACTGCTGTACGATATGGATCTTGTACGGATACCACTTGAGAATGGTTCGAAGCACCTTCTGTACAGTGGACCACAGGATGTTCAACTGTCGTGATACAGCACGCGCACTGCCTGACAATCGGGAATTGCGTGCAGCGTTGTCTGCCATAGCAACAGCGATTTCGTCAACCATCTGTGGTGCAACCGGTCTTCGGCCTCTTTCCGGAGCGACGCCCAGTTCTTCAGTTGATTCGAAGTTCTTCATAATGCTCCGCACAGCAGGTGCAGAAAGAGGACTCTTCCGTAATCCTTTCAGCCGGCGATATTCTCGAAGTGCAGCTACAGAGTTACTGTTGTTTTGGTAATAGAGCTTCACCAACAATGCCCTGCTCCTTTTGTCCAAGCTCATGCTGACACGTCAACAAGTGCACTGCGACTGGTCAGGTGTGTATGAGACTATGAATCACAATGACTGATCACGGCACCTGGTGGGCATAGCTGGAACTGTATGTTGGCGCTGTGCGGCATGGCAGTCATGCACCCCATACTCTTGACATTAATGCTACCAAGTTTGGTACTTGTACGGTAATTAGTTTCCGTGTTATAACGTGATAAATAGGGTAAGTTTAATTATAACCACCCGGTGTATTAGATGTGGTTTTCAGTTTAATGGAGTCTGATTATGATACGTGACAGTTTTGAAAAAAACGGTCGCATAATAATATCATCGGCAGGTATGTAAATTAGAATTGCAATTCCCTGTGACAAAACGGCCACCAGAGTCCGTTAGTGTTGTACGTGTTTAGTGTTTTTACCCGGCCTGGTAGGATGTGTAAGGGTCTTGAACAGCGTCAGATGTTGAGTGATCTCTGTGGAGGAAAAGGAGGCGCCACGTACTCATGTGAGACAGCATTATCGGCACCTGACAGAGTTCGGGTGGGAACTTACTGTGGGCCTCTGTTTGATCAGATGGTCGAATTGTGCAGTATTCAGATTTGTGGGGTATTCGAATAAAACAGTGGCCCGATGCTGGAATGTATGCGAACATGAGGACAGGCACATTTGCCGTCAAGGATCCCGTCGATTATGATTACCACAAGATAAAATCTCCATATTCTGCACCAAGCTTATCATAACCTCTTCACACCTATGGCTGCCATTCGAAGGAAGATGGCGTATAAAAATCCATTCGATATCGAGGTCGTTAGAGATGGGGCACAAGCTCGGATTTTGTCAAGGATGGGGAGGAAATAGGCCTTGCACTTTCAAAGGAACCATCCCGGCATTTTCCTGGAGCGATTTAGGGGCCTGCCATTCGAGAAGGAGAAATGGACTTCCTGTAACATTCTGTATCATCTCGCACCTCGCAGCTGTCGGATTAGGAATTACTATCTTACGCCTAGGCTGCCGTTAACATAACACAAACGGCTGCGTTTGTAGCGATACTGTGACCAGGAAGCATGAAATTGGCATCGGATGTAAACAGTGTGACGTATTGAGGTTTGGTCGGTCTGGGCAGCCGAAGCAACAATCTGAAAATCTGTGTTCGAGTCCCGGCATGGCATCAATTTTCATGTCACTAATAGGTAGTACATCTATAACTAGTCCTGCTAATGTCAAAAAATTGGCACTCAAAGTATAAACTACGTGTCAACAGTCAAAATAATTCTCATGTTTAAGTCTAATTCTTCAAAAAATTTCCATTTCCACCTTGGCTTTATTATGATCACCGTCATTTAATTTACACTGTCAGTATTAAGTTAGCGCGTGGAGAGCAATGTTCTGAGCCATATATCATGAGGTTTTATAGTTTAGTACGTATGCCACTATGGCAGTATTGTTATTCAAATCGTTGACGAGTATGGAGTGTTGTTTCAGTCGAGTGTACTAATCCGACAGTTACATATTTAAATGACAGACTATATTGTATACACCCACACAGGGTGACAGGAAATTTTCGTGTAAATCGAAGGAGGAGGGGGAGAAAGGAAAGGGATTATTGATATCAGCTGCATCAGAACTTTGTGCGGCATCTGCAGCGACGAGTGAGAATGTGTGCCGGACACAGTGTTTATCGCAAATGCGCAATGTCGGCGCTCCTCTCTCCTGTCGAGCGATCCAGATTCCCACCTGGAGCCCTCTATCCTCAGTCCATATCCTCCATTATTGCTACTTTGAGATTTCCGCAGGAGATCAGACGTAATTGTGTATCCGCACTGAATATGGTGGATCCATTGCCCATCGAGGCTAATCAATAAAATATCCAAAAGAACAGACACCACGCACTCACGTCAGTAAATTTTCGAGGACGCCAGTAAGCACTTGAAAACGGTGCATCGGCTCAATCAGCTGATCGTGAGAATTAAATAACTGGCATCAAAACACAGCAAAGATGGACAGTAAAATAATTTATTTTAATACGTTTCATAAACGTGTGGCACGCGACATGAGAAAACTTACCTGGTTCTCCCGCCAACTTTGAGATCATACCATTATTTTATGAGCCTCTGGCTAAAGGCCTTCTTTCTCTCGTCAGCTGAGAGGTCCTTTGCCTCTTCTGGGTTCCTATTTCAGTCTATATCTTCGGTAATTTTGTACGTTCTGTCTCAACGTATCCCTAATTATCAACTATATTTTCGAGGTTACTAATTTATTGTAGATTTCTGTGTATTTTAGAAATTATCTTTTGAGGTCAAAAAATCCAGATTCTATGAGCAAGACAGTCCTTGTCGATTCTGTATATGTATCCACAGAAGAGCTGTCTTCCCTTTCTGACGTTCCGCTACAAATCTTCATTAGATCTTAAATAACTCATATCTATCAACCAATCTCTTGCCTAAACTTTTTAACAATATCTTCCTTCCTCTTTTTATCAGCTGGCTGACTGGCCCTTGGTATTCATAGTTACGGTGTCCTATTGAAACAATCCTTCTGGTTTGATGCACATATTATAATATTTTAACTCCATCATTTCTCGTCGTGAAATTATTTTGTTCGTAGATAGACCATGTCTAATTTTAAAATCCTAAAGCCAATCGCTTCCTGTTAGTCCATTGTCCTTTGTCACCTTATGTAACAGTAAGTATTTGAATTTTTTGGCCCGTTCGAACCTCCAGTATTCGGTGATTTCTCTCTTAGATCTTTCATTGAGGTGTGTCATTTTACTTTGTCGAAGGAATTTTATAGACATACTCCCTCACCTACTTCCTTCAGGCGACTGGATCATTTTAACTTCTGACACGAAATTGTTACTGAAAATAGGCATCTCAGCGTACTTCAGATTGTCGTCTTCGGGAGTTTCGCCATTACCGGGTCCTTTCCAGCTGCTTTACTATTTTATAGGCTGGCAATGATTTGTTTGATTTCAGTTTTAGATGGCGCCAGCTATTTTATTAACTTCTGAGGTCGCTGGCTTAAGCTAAGTTGCAATTCTGGTTAATCACAGATGGGATATTTATCAAAATATTGAGACTAAATCTTACAGTTCTCTTTACTGTTTTGGCACAACTTCTCCTTTTCATCTGTAACAAACAGGCTGTAGATCTGATACCATTACTCGTTCTACTTGGAAATTTATTAAAAATTCCAGAGCCTTTATCTTTCAGGCTTCTCTCGGCGAAGTAGATGACTTTCGAATTTCTGACGTGGCAGGAGAATTAACGCTGTCGTTTCTCTTCAACTATGATGACTACGTTAACCAGGGTGCAAACCTAGATACTTTGAAATATTATCAGAGGTTGTTTTTCCGGAAGTCCTAGTTCATTGGTTCCAGCTGTTTCGCACTGAAAGTATGAAAAAAAGATAAAGGGTGACAACATTTTAAAAGCTCTTCGACGACGAGGTCATTAGGGACAAATGGCAGCACAGTATGGCAACACCAACTTACGTTAGCAAAGATATCTGTCAGTTAGTTAATTTTATGTTCCATAGATCATTTGAACGATTCTTTTATCGAAATGATGTGGAGCGAGTCAGTTTACAGGACATGCATAGCTCATTAGTGTTAAGTTTAGTGAACATATTATTTTGTAGTCCTACTCATGCAACTTAAAAATCTGAGTTTTTATTTTTGTTTTTACAGGCAACTAGTTTTTAAATAGAAAACATTTTAGATTAGATTTCAAAAATACATCGCTACCTGTCAGACATTTTTAAGCTGTTGGACAAATAATCAAAATTTTTGTTGCTACAGATTGAACTGCTTTCGAGTCAATAACTGGTAATCAAGATTATTTTTTCCTCAACTGTTGTACGTAGGGACTTTCTATTATTCTCAAATTCTGATGGCTTATTTATCGCAAATTTCATTAGCGAATATATGTATCCTGACGGTGCCGTTAAAATACCTAAATGCTTGAAAGGAACCTACATGAGAACAGTGGTTGGATACCACACCTTATTCTTATTGCTCACTTTTGCGCAATCATTACTTTTTTTCCAAGTGATGAGTAACCCGGAATATTATTCCATAAGACATTACTGAGTGTAAATATGATAAATATGTGAAGAAGTTCGTCCGTTTGTTTCCATGACCAGCAATTATACTAGGAGCAAAATTAGCTGAATTTAATTGTTTGAGCAGCTCAGTAAAATGCTGCTTCTTCCAGTTTAAGTTTTCATCAATATGTACGCCCAAGAATTTGGAGCAATCTCCCCTGTTTACACAGTTCTGTTCATGCGCTGCATCAACTGTTGGTGTGACTCTATTTATTGAACAGAACTGAATATAGCGCATTCTCTCATAATGTAGGCAAAGACCATTTTCAGCAAATCAGTTATTAATTCTTTGGGAACCATATATAAGAATCTCTTCTGTTGCTTTCTCTAGACTGGGATGTATTATAATGGTAATATAGTCTGCAAAAAGTACCAGTTCTGCTTGATGCATATTACGTGGAAAGCCATTCACATGTATAAGCAATAGGAAGGAACCCAAAGTTGAATTTCGTGGAACAACGTTTGCGATTTCTTCCCAGTTACTAAAATTTCTTCTCTTTCCATCGATATTTAAATTATTCAGCACAACATGGAACACAGATACACTACTGGCCATTAAAACTGCTACACCACGAAGATGACGTGCTACAGACGCCAAATTTAACCGACAGGAAGAAGATGCTGTGATATGCAAATGATTAGCTTTTCAGAGCATTCACACGAGGTTGGCGACGGTGGCAACACCTACAACGTACTGACATGAGGAAAGTTTGGAACCGATTTCTCATACACAAGCAGCAGTTGACCGGCGTTGCCTGGTGCAACGTTGTTGTGATGCCTCGTGTAAGGAGGAGAAATGCGTACCATCACGTTTCCGACTTTGATAAAGGTACATTGTAGCCTATCGCGATTGCGGTTTATCATACCGCGACATTGCTACTCGCATTAGTCGAGATTCTGTTAGCAGAATATGGAATCGGTGGGTTCAGGAGGGTAATACGGAACGCCTTGCTGGATCCCAACGGCCTCGTATCACTAGCAGTCGAGATGACAGGCATCTTATCTGCATGGCTGTAACGGATCATGCAGCCACGTCTCGATCCCCGAGTCAACAGATGGGGACGTTTGCAAGACAACAACCATCTGAAATAACAGTCCGACGCCGTGTGCAGCAGCATGCACTATCAGCTCGGAGACCATGGCTGCAGTTACCCTTGACGCTGCATCACAGACAGGAGCGCCTGCGATGGCGTACTCAACGACGAACCTGGGTACACGAATGGCAACACGTCATTTTTTCGGATGAATCCAGGTTCTGTTTACAGCATCATGATGGTCGCATCCGTGTTTGGCGACATCGCGGTGAACGCAATTTGGAAGCGTGTATTCGTCATCGCCATACTGGCGTATCACCCGGCGTGATGGTATGTGGTGCCACTGGTTACACGTCTCGGTCACCTCTTGTTCGCACTGACGGCGCTTTGAACAGTGAACGTTACATTTCAGATGTGTTACGACCCGTGGCTCTACCCTTCATTCGATCCCTGCGAAACGCTACATTTCAGCAGGATAATGCACGACTGCATGTTGCAGGTCCTGTACGGGCCTTTCTGGATACAGAAAATGTTCGACTGCTGCCCTTGCCAGCACGTTCTCCAGTGCTCTGACCAACTGAAAACGTGTGGTCAATGGTGGCCGAGCAACTGGATCGTCACAATACGCCAGTCACTACTTTTGATGAACTGTGGTATCGTGTTGAAGCTGCATGGGCAGCTGTACCTATACACGCCATCCTAGCTCTGTTCGACTCAATGCCCAGGCGTATCAAGGCCGTTATTACGGCTAGAGGTGGTTGTTCTGGGTACTGATTTCTCAGGATCTATGCACCCAAATTGCGTGAAAATGTAATGACATGTCAGTTCTAGTATAATATATTTGTCCACTGAATACCGGTTTATCATCTGTATTTGTTCTTGGTGTAGCAATTTTAATAGCCAGTAGTGTAGCTATTGAACGGCCTTAGAACCTAGAGTGTATAGTGCTATGTAGAGTATGAGTCGTGAGGCAGCCCCTGAGCACTGCTCAGACTCCTGCTGCAGCTGTGTGGTGTTGCAGCGCTGGTGGTGGTGGTGACGAGCGGCGTGGGCATCACGGCGGGGGCGCACCGGCTGTGGTCGCACCGCGCCTACAAGGCCAAGTGGCCGCTGCGGCTGCTGCTCGTCTTCCTCTTCACCATCGCCGGGCAGGTGAGTGGCGGGCGCAGTCCGCTGTTCATCGCGTACCTCCACTTTATTGTAACCAGTGTACCTAATGCTCAGTTGTTAGTGGAAACAAGGCTTCGAATCTGAAGATCAATGCTTATCAAAAGAATATAGATAGTTACAACATGATCGCCATATCACTAGTGTTTGTTACTCTGTTCAACACCGATCGAAATATAAAAAGTGATAATAAATTAAAGTTTCACTGTAGTTATCCGAAATTCTGAATGCCAGAATTTAGTTTAAAGGAATTTGGATTGCAGAATAAAACTGTCGTCAGTTACAAAACGGGAAAAGTTAAATTTGATAAATTATTGGAGTGACCTTGAAATTAAACAATGATCGTGTTAGAAAGACAAAGCAGCAACTTGAAAAATTGGTCATTGACGTCATTACACATTAAGCTGTGGATCGATACCTTAAGAAGCTGGAAGCCTTGTCATCATGTTTATCTTTGGATTATCAACTTTGGGAATCAGTAATGTACTTGAAAATGGGCTTAAAACTCGCAACCTACGTTGTGCAGTACCATTAATAATAAAATCGTGAAACAAGGCAAAAAACAATGTTGTTTAGTAAAGGTGTTAGTTACCATAACAATCTCCGATAATAACTAGTGACTAGCAACAAATTATGAAAACTGTACTGTGTTATGTAACTCATGAGAATGCTGTCTGTCTTAAAGTATGCCTAAGCGTAAAAAAACTGATTATTATTATTTACTCATTACATTGCAAATGATTGTATTTCAGATTAACGTCGCAATAACCTTCATTCATGGCAACAACTATTTTCAGTGCTAAGGATGCGTAGATGTATGTGCATATTATCGTTTACCAAATACAACATAAAATACTAAAACTAGTTTGAGTTTTGTCGTAGAATATGAATTTCACTTTAAATCATTTAATTTGAACTGATTGTCTGCAATAGTAGTGCAATACTGTATGAGCAACTACATTTACTGCTGCCTTTTATTACAATAATCATTCGACTGAAAATTAACTGTAAATTTAATTAGATTTGGCATCTTTTGACTGTTTCTTTCACTTGTGACCTTCTCGGAATCTATAGTGAGAAGATACAACCCTTCTGATGGTCAAAGAGTCGAGTCATTGAAGTTTTTCAAAAAAAAATGTTCAAATGTGTGTGAAATCTTATGGGACTTAACTGCTAGGGTCATCAGTCCCTAAGCTTACACACTACTTAACCTAAATTATCCTAAGGACAAACACACACACCCATGCCCGAGGGAGGACTCGAACCTCCGCCGCGATCAGCCGCACAGTCCATGACTGCAGCGCTTAGACCGCTCGGCTAATCCATGGCGGCTTGAAGTTTTTCTCGACAAGTTTGTACTTTGGTTAAACACAGTGTAATGCTCCAAGAAGTTACTAAAAGGCAGCCATGTCTATTATACAGCTGCAAAATACTGGCTGGATCTTACTTTGCGATGCGTTGCTTGTTGTGCGAAGTAACGCTTATTATGAGATGCACTATTGGCAACAGGCTCTTTTTGATTAGCGAGCAGCTGAAATACATTTGGGCAACACAGCATTCTGCATTAATTCCAAATTCTTTTTGCGGCCATATGCTGTTCCAACATTCTTCCTCGTCCACTTATAATTTGCCTGGCCACGTATTACAACATTTTCGACGCAAACACTTTAACATTTGCGCGGCAACACAAACCTCTGTTCCACACCACAGATGCGTCGCAACTACTTCTCTGTCTTCATCTGTACGACTGCGCGCACTCCCGCCAACGATGTTATTGTTACACGAAAGATATTCTCTGTGCTTTGTACCATAAAAGTTTCCCTGACACTGCCAGCGTGTTGACTACAGTCATCTGACATTATTAATTCTTGCTTATTCTATCAACATGCTTTACATTTCCTTAAAGACTTAATACTGATGAAATTCATTAATACATATATTTACAAAAAAAATTGTTTTAAACTCGGTAAATGAAGCAGCCGAACTATACGTGAGGCACTAGGAAATAGTGTTACAAGTTGTCTCCCATGGAGTCTTTCCGAAAGAGGTATATTATGGGTCATTAAAGTTGCTCACTGACAAGACCAACAAAAAAAGAAATTTCACTTTTTGTGCGTATATAATATAGTAGTGATGCTTCAGACGTCGCCACACTATCCGTTTGGAAACGTGCCATGCTGCAAAAAAAGTCCGTTTCTTTACTCATGTGCCATGACTGCACGGTCCTGCATGGCTGTGCGAGTAATATGGCTGTTCTTTCAGGCACTGGTCGTGTGGGACCATTGAGACTCTTTATAGAATTGAGTATAGGTCTCCCGTATCCAGAACCTATCGATTCCACATTCGCATGACAATTGGGATCATGACCGTCGTCTGCTGCAGTATCATAGAACGATAAATGCCAGTCTCGATAGACAAGGATTCTACCGTTGGTGAACTCTGACACGTACTGGCAGATGTCACTTCTTCTTACACGAGGCAGCACACGGCCTTCCCCCAGACAATATTAAAATGCGATTTCTGAATGACAAACCTGCTCCGTAATCTCTCTTTAAATACCTAATCTAGATGGCGTTACTCCTGCCTACTTCGTGTGTCTGCGCTGAAGTGCTAATGCTTTGCACATCCAAGCATGCCAGTATGACGTTTGTGGCCTGAATCGTTCGTGGTCTAGTAATTTTTACGGCTAGAAGTGCTAGGAGTGTGGCACAAAATGTTGTAAGGAACTTTAAAATTTATTTCTAGACTACTGTTCCTTTTATACGCCAACAGCTCTACATTAAGCATGAGAGTCCAAGTTGCCAACTGGGTCCACTCCCAGAATTTGATCTACACCGAGTGCCAGTAATTCAGCTTCCACGCTAGTCCAGTAATCGTGGAGATTTGCGAAGCCATTTCCAGGGCAATATTGGAGACTCAGGATCTAAAAAGGACCTGTGTGCCCCACACATCATGATGATTTTCACGACATCGTTATGCTATTCAAGTTTGATAGGAGAAGTTTCTTACTGGCCATTTTCATGAGACGTTCAAGAAGTAGTGTTCGTTGTATGATGTCGGCTAATCCTGCAGCCCACTACGTGAAAAAAATAGACTCAGTATACCAATGGTGTTCCTGCAGCGTAAATGCAATGTAGTGTGACTCCGATGTGGGTACATAAGCACCGAAATGTAGTCAGGGGATTACTGTGGCATTCGTGTCTTTCCGGCGTGCGTACCGTAAATGCGTAAACGCGAGCCGTGGCGACGTTATTACCAAATGCGTCCAAACAGAGCCAGCGTGCTGATATTCATTTCTTGGCTGTCAAAGGAAAATCATCGGTAGACATCCTTCAAACAATGAAGAATGTGTACGGGCAGCATGTCTCTCGAGAAACTTCGTTGTGGAATGGTGCAACAACGGGTGCTACTGCTTCGTGATAACACACATTCCCATTTCGCACATGTCGTAACGCAGAGGTTACGCCAATTCAAGCGGGAGACACTATAGTCCTGATCCCTCCCCATGTGATTATCACACCTTCCGTACCTTAAAAAGATCCTGAAGGGTCGACGATTCGTGTCGGACGAGGATGAGCAGCAGGCAGTTAGACCTACTCACGCAGCAGGACACGATGTATTGCAGTGATTGTCTCATTGCTCACGGCGATTTTGCCTGATTGGTATACCGATTGTGGACTGTACGGCCTGTGAACGCAAACTTTTTGATCACTTAACATAGAGCGGTAAAACCCATCCTTTACAGGATCCTCTGCAAATGCAAAGTGAAGAGCCTTATCTTGTTCGTTGGAAAACAAGTTTTAAAGATGTCTAGTCGTTCGCACAAGCCCCATTAGTAAGACCACCTGTGGATGCTATGTCTTCAAGTTGTCGTTAGCAGGTTGCAACTAAGAAGCTGGCTTAGGCAAAGCGGTGACTGACCATCCGTCATGAGGTTTTTCCTACGCAGCTTGTAGAGACAATACTGTTATGCCCATTTGGCAAAGGGCGAACCTTCCCATACTTTAGCAAGAGGTATTAACATCGCTTCCTTCAAACAGTGAAAGAAATTTCCTGACAGTTTTATTTCGAAGAAAACGACGCGTATTGTCGGGAAGGCTGCCTACATCGGCTATCAATAATGTCTGGGATATGGGTCGAGGAGCAAACTTACGCTGTCTGGGCCTGTACTATAGTTCCATAACGATGAATCGATAAAAGATATGATTTGGAATTGAGAAGGAAGTGGGGGCAGGTGTGGGCTTCGCCCAGTCTAGTTGATCTGCTAGGTACTGTGAGGCCTGCGAGATCCTTCCACTTGCTGCTGCTCATATGACTCTCAGCCTCATGCGTGCTTCCAGTGTTACACCAACACACTGATCCCTGTGGGTGTTGCTTCAGTAGTTATTTACTTAGTTTCTTGTTCTGTAGATCAAATCAATGATAACGCTATGATGTGGAACGTGTCAACAGAGCCCACATAGAACACTTACATACAACTAAAACAAAAAACAAGATTTACATGGCTGCATGCTTGTCACTTACAGGGGTTTTAGTGACGAAGTATCTTTACTGAAGAATTCCTCTATGGTATAGGAGTTGTTAAGAAGAAATCTCTTTAATGTGCATTTGAAAACATATCTGCAATCTCTCAGACGTTTTACTTCCATGGTTAGGATGTCACAGAGTTTTATAGCTGCCTATTTGTCTCCTTACTGTGACAAATTTAGAGTCATTAAACGGAAACGCATATCACTTTCACTTTTAGTGTTTTACTTGTGAATGTCTCTGTTATTCTCAAATTTAGATGGATTATTAATAATGAATTTCCTAATCGAATAAATGAACTGTGAGGCTGTGGTTAATATTCCTAGCTGCTTAAAGAAATACCTGCAAGATGTAGGAGTGTGAGTTCCACGAATAATTCTAATTATTTTCTTTTGGCAATAAACAGTTATTGCCTAAACGTGGGGTTGGCCCGGAATATTATCCCATGAGAAATTAATAAATGCCAACATGCAAAATATTTTAGCTTACTGACTTCTATATCCCCAAAGTTGGCAGTTACTCTTATAGCAGTAGTAACTGAACCTAAACGTTTTAGCAGGTCTCCTATATGACTTTTCCAGTTTAAATTTTTGTAAAAGTAAATATCTAACAACTTACAATTTTCTACCCTATTTATTATTTATTGTTGGTCTACTAGGTTAACACGAGGTGAGATATTTTCGACAATACTAAACCTGGTGAACTAGTTTGTTCAAAGTTTAAAAACTAGTGCATTTTTGCAAAACCATTCAGTAATTTTCACAGAAAGATCATGTATTATTTTTTCTCTGTTGTTGCTTCTTTGCTCAGTTTCACAGTAATGCTTGTCTCATCTGCAGACAGGACTAATTCTGCCGCCTGAGTCAAATGAAAGGGCAGATTACTACATAAAGCAAGAACAATAGTGGTTCAACAGCCGAACCCTTTGAGACTCTCATTGTAAGTTCTCCCCATGCAGATCATGTGCCGTCCCTCCTTGTATTACTCGAAGCGCCTGAGGTAACTTTCTGCATTCTGTTACTTAAATAAGGACCAAACGAGGCATTCGCTGAACTACATATTCCATAAACACTTTAATAGAATATTACGACTGACACAATCAGTTGCCTTCCATAAGTCACAGAACATCCCAACTGCTGACGTTTTATCATTCAATGATTTTATTATGTGTTCGGTAAATGTGTACATAGCTGACTCAACAGAACGGTCCTTTTGAAATCCACACCGTGCTTGGATAAGTATCCCATTACTTACACAGGCGGATGACAACCCTAGAGCAAATTTCCTCCTCAAAAATGTTAGAAAATGAAGTAAGGAATAGATGTAAAATGTTGATTTCCAGCCAGGGATGCCTGTCTGTTACGAAATTACTTGATGAAATTTTCAGAAACTACGAATGCAGACATTCTCTGCGTGTTATGCTGATTAATTCGTTCGATGAACGATATCACTTGAACCAGCAGCCCATTACTTGCCAAAGTAGGTCCATTTCAGTTACCGAAGAGGCGTAAAACCTATCAGCTCCCACGGAATCATAACACCTATCCTTTACACGGTACGTCTGCGAAAGTACAGTGAAGAGTTTCTTAATGTTAAATACAACGAAAACTGCATTCTGCACTGCATTTGGCAACGACTTGCGAATACAAATTTTGTGAAGAACACCACGCCTATCGCTGGATTTTTGCTTCTTTATCCAGTTTACTGCCTCCCACAATTTCAATGAGTGAGCTACCAGAGTATTAGCTTTGAACAGGAAATGGAAAGAAAAGGGTTAAAATTCCACACTGGCAGTCCACATCAACTTTTCCTGTGGTGTAGCACACTTACTGAAAGTGCATAATAGAATCTCTTATAGATGCGTTACATGACTGTATGCCGAAGGGAAAAGCAGTATAAGTGAAAAAAAAACTACTGGTGTAGCGTCAGAATTTTAATTACTTAGGATTATGCTGACTGTAAATAACATTTCTAAAGCTTGAAGACATTTATCACCACGACTGCACTAAATCTTGAATCGCACTCGGATGGACAAAGTTTCAAATATCGGTTGGGACATCCAGGTTTAGTTTATACGTGGTTTCTCTAAATGTTTTAATATAAATACTGGGTTGGTTTCTTTGAAAAGTACGGCCGATTTCATTCCTCATTCTACGGTTTTCCGGGCTTACGTTAAACTGCAGTCTTCATTCCTTCCTTTCTCCCTTCCTTAAACCATGGATCGCTTTAAATCTGTGCGATAAGGAAATTAGTAAAGGGGTTCGAATTCCTTCTCGCAGTCGAGATTAACTTTTCCTATGGTGTAGTATATCACCGAAGTTAAGCGCTGTTGGGCGTGGCCGGCACTTGGATGGGTGACCATCCAGCTGCCATGTGCTGTTGCCATTTTTCGGGGTGCACTCAGCCTCGTGATGCCAATTGAGGAGCTCCTCGACCGAATAGTAGCGGCTTCGGTCGAGAATACCATCATAACGACCGGGAGAGCAGTGTGCTGACCCCACAGCACTTGGATGGGTGACCATCGAGCTGCCATGCGCTGTTGCCATTTTTCGGGGTGCACTCAGCCTCGTGATGCCAATTGAGGAGCTCCTACCATCCAGCTGCCATGCGCTGTTGCCATTTTTCGGGGTGCACTCAGCCTCGTGATGTAGTATATATCTTTATTAACTACAGGCTCCAGTTATCTCACCATCTTCAAGTATCATAACATTATGTACAACAGCCTATATGGCAATACGGTTGTTACGCTGTGTCGTTTTTATTTGACACCACTGTAAGAACAATGACACAGAAGCTGCTGTAAAAATATTTATAGCACATGACGATGTCAATAAGGATTTATACATCAACGGTTCTGAAATACGAATTTTCTAAATAACGCAAAATTCAACGAAAAATGGTTTCAACGCTAAATTTCTTGTCTAGATCAGGGCCGAGCTCTGTTAAAACAGAGAATAAACAGGACTGGAAACACATTTATAACATCAATAAATTGAGACTAGCGTTTGGAAGATTTACAACAGGAGCCAGGTTGTTGAAACTGTTTCTGCGGGAGAAACCACAAAGTTGTAAAAGCCGATAAAGAGCAACAGAGGGTAATATAAGATGTTGTAAGTAACTGACTTAATGATTAATGGATGCAAATAGGGTTGACAGTCGTACAAATGTAATTTATCTCCCTCGTTTCGATATCAATCTTGTTTTCTGGTTCTTGACCCTCCAGTCTGAAGCAGTCAATGCTCTAATCGACCAGGTGGCACCGCGCCGACACGAACTGCGCCCGCCGCCCAGGCGAGCTTATCAGCCTTCCCATTCAGCGTCACGCGAGTTGCCAGCATTCAGAGCCAGCAATAGGCACCGTTTGAACCCATGAACTTCCGCGCACAACCCTGACCTTCTACTTGTTCGCTTGGCGTCACCAGCCGAACGAGAATTGCCTACGTACACTGTAGATCCTGCACCTATATGTACCTGTATACAGGGTGATTATAATTACAGTTAAACTTTCAAATCGCTGTAGAAATAACACCACTGGTCAGAATGACGTCAAATTGCAACGGAACATTATCGGAGAAGGGGGAAAACTAGTGGCAGAAGAAAAATAAATCGTTACAAAATGTAGCAATAGATGTCGCTGTAAGCATCATAATTTAATAGTGGTCGACTACAAATGACAAATAAATCATACATCAATGCCTAAGGTGTACGTTTGACGTTAAACAAACTGTACTACTCACTGTCCATGGGTGTACAGGTGTGATACTGTTCGTTACATAAGCCCATCCACTATGGCAAGGGCATATCACATCGGATGGGAAAAAATCGGTTTTTAATTGTGCTGAGGCCAAAGACCGCATAAAAAGCGTCAATCACATCGGCTTATAATTGTCCTGAAGCCAAAAAAGCATAAAAAGCATGAGTCACATCGGTTATTAATTGTCCTGAGGCCAAAAACCGCATAAAAAGCGTCACTCGCTTCGGTTTTTAATTGTCCAGAGGCCAAAAACCGCATGAAAAGCAACAATAAAAATCAAATCGGATTATTAATTTTCGTGTGACTGGCGCGTTCTCGGGTATTCAGCCGATTAGCATCCTCCAAATGGCATGATACTTCGGCAAATTGACTTGCGGTTTCATTAGGCGGCTCTAATGATCTGTTGCCTTCAGTCGGGCGTCGCGTTGTATGTGGTGCACGGACTCGGACTCGCCGCCGAATTAGCGGGGGATCTGCGCTGACGGAAACCGAGCAGCGGTCCTCAGTCCGTGTGCCGACACTCTGACTGTGCAACAAGGGCTCCACAGCATACAGAGTTACCAAAGTCTGAGATCAAGTAATCCCAACCAACTGTGTATTTTTTTGCGTTATCATATCAAGCGTGTCACGCTGGTAGTCGTCAGATACCCATTATTTTTAGACAAACCATGTACATGATGTTATAATTTCTTAGCAGACATTTCTCGACATTTCTGTAGGTCTGAAAATTCCCGTACTTTCGAAGTTTCCGGCTGCCGATTGACAATGACGCAGCGCTTTCTCGAGCGTTGGGCTTGCAGCTGTCCTTTCACAGAACCGAGAAGACGCTAGGAGGTGGGTGCCAAGTCGGAACTGTAGAGAGGGTGTGGAGGGCTGTAGTGCAAAGCGACACGGTCGGTGTGAGACCGCTCGTTTTCGTGCTGTAGACTGATCTTTTCCTCAGGATGTTTATGTGTCATGTGCGGCAGAGCTTCAAAAGTATCTAGATGTGCAATACTGGTGTGCGTTTCGTGCGCCATCTAGCCAAATGAGACTTTTCCCGGTCGCTTTAACGAGTGCTTTGTTGCGCGCTTCAAGGAACTTTTAAATGGACACTAAAATTGAGCCATCACTGGTTTTCTTTATTTCCAGACAAACGGTAAAACCCTGTTGTGATTAAGTTGTGGAAGCGGGCTTTCTTGCGAGAATTGGGGACAGCAGACGTCGGGCAGAAAGGGTGCAGCCAAAAAAAACAAGAAAACAAAAAAAAAACAAAAAAAATCAACAGTTCACGTAGTTATTGACCGAACTTAAAAATTTCAAATGCTGTCATAACCTACTCAGTAAGAGGTGTAATCTTACGCTAAAAGTTTACCGTAACAAGGCGAGTACCGGCATTACAATTAGCAACTGTGTGGCTATCGCGAGGTAGCGTTAATGACAGAGTGCAAATACCCAAATTTATTCATCCAGTATTTGAGAACAAACTTCCAACAAAATTAACACATAATTTCAAACATCTGCGAAATTTCCTCTAGCTGACACCCCAAAAACATGTTGAAAGGAAAAAAGTTTATCGCTTACTACTCTTTCGCTGTTATGTGGTAAAGCTTCAGCATGAGATATGACTTTTTGATTTATTACTTCCTCTTTACTAACTCCATTCGCATCATTTTTCAGGCAGTATCTACATATATCACTGAATGTACTGCCAAAAGTATGTCACTGTACGACATATATTTCAGGAGTTACGACGTCATAGACATTTAGATGCGTGAAAAACTAACTTCTGCATAAAACGGCACGTGCTAAAACTTCAACGTCAAGTATGATGTTTTAATCTATTACTACCATATAAGCTGACAGAGGTAGTTACCGTACACGTGGTTATAGCGTAGGCATATTGCAAACATTTGACGTCCATTTACTGGCCGAAATATTTGCAGGACGAAATTTTGTGATAGAAATTTTTGTCTTTTCTGTATGTGAGAAATCGCGCTGCCAAGTCCGAGTGAGTGAATTTTTCTTCACCTTGTATATACATATACAGGGTGTTACAAAAAGGTACGGCCAAACTTTCAGGAAACATTCCTCACACACAAAGAAAGAAAATATGTTATGTGGACACGTGTCCGGAAACGCTTACTTTCCATTTTAGGGCTCATTTTATTACTTCTCTTCAAATCACATTAATCATGGAATGGAAACACACAGCAACAGAACGTACCAGCGTGACTTCAAACACTTTGTTACAGGAAATGTTCGAAATGTCCTCCGTTAGCGAGGATACATGCATCCACCATCCGTCGCATGGAATCCCTGATGCGCTGATGCAGCCCTGGAGAATGGCGTATTGTATCACAACCGTCCACAATACGAGCACGAAGAGTCTCTGCATTTGGTACCGGGGTTGCGTAGACAGGAGCTTTCAAATGTCCCCATAAATGAACGTCAAGAGGGTTGAGGTCAGGAGAGCGTGGAGGCCATGGAATTGGTCCGCCTCTACCAATCCATCGGTCACCGAATCTGTTGTTGAGAAGCGTACGAACACTTCGACTGAAATGTGCAGCAGCTCCATCGTGCATGAACCACATGTTGTGTCGTACTTGTAAAGGCACATGTTCTAGCAGCACAGGTAGAGTATCCCGTATGAAAACATGATAACGTGCTCCATTGAGCGTAGGTGGAAGAACATGGGCCCCCAACAATGCCTGCCCAAACGTTCACAGAAAATCTGTGTTGATGAAGTAATTGCACAATTGCGTGCGGATTCTCGTCAGCCCACACATGTTGATTGTGAAAATTTACAATTTGATCACGTTGGAATGAAGCCTCATCCGTAAAGAGAACATTTGCACTGAAATGAGGATTGACACATTGTTGGATGAACCATTCGCAGAAGCGTACCCATGGAGGCCAATCAGCTGCTGATAGTGCCTGCACACGCTATACATGGTACGGAAACAACTGGTTCTCCCGTAGCACTCTCCATACAGTGACGTGGTTAACGTTACCTTGTGCAGCAGCAACTTCTCTGACGCTGACATTAGGGTTATCGTCAACTGCACGAAGAATTGCCTCGTCCATTGCAGGTGTCCTCGTCGTTCTAGGTCTTCCCAGTCGCGAGTCATAAGCTGGAATGTTCCGTGCTCCCTAAGACGCCGATCAATTGCTTCGAACGTCTTCCTGTCGGGACACCTTCGTTCTGGAAATCTGTCTCGATACAAACGTACCGCGCCACGGCTATTGCCCCGTGTTAATCCATACATCAAATGGGCATCTGCCAACTCCGCATTTGTAAACATTGCACTGACTGGAAAACCACGTTCGTGATGAACACTAACCTGTTGATGATACGTACTGATGTGCTTGATGCTAGTACTGTAGAGCAATGAGTCGCATGTCAACACAAGCACCGACGTAAACATTACCTTCCTTCAATTGTGCCAACTGGCGGTGTATCGAGGACGTACAGTAGATACCGACGAAACTAAAATGAGCTCTAACATGGAAATTAAGCGTTTCCGGACACTTGTCCACATAAGATCTTTTCTTTATTTGTGTATGAGGAATGTTTCCTAAAAGTTTGGCCGTATCTTTTTGTAACACCCTGTATAAAAAAAGTCAGTCAGAATATTGTGACCACCGACCTACTATCGATATAAACCCGTCCAAGCGATAGCAGCGTCACCTGGCGAGGGATGACTGCTGGTCAGACACAGGCACGGTGCGTGCAGTATCAGTAAGCACGCTGTCCTTATACGAAATGAGGAAGGGGCGCAATGTATCTGGGTTTGACTGAGGACAGATTGTGATGGCCCAGAGGCTCGGCGCGAGTATTTCGGAAACTGCACGACTTGCCGGAATGCTGCGCCTAGTGTCTTCAACATGTCGCGAAACCAGGATGAAACCATGTCCAGATGTCGTGGGCTTGGATGGCCATCCCTCATCACAGCTGTCGATCGTTGTAGGCCGGGCAGAGAGGTAAAACAGGAAAAGCGGTGAACTGTGACGGAACTAACATCAGACTTTAATGCTGTGCAGATTACAAGTGTGTCTGAACACACAGAGCACCGAACACTCCTAACGATGGGCGTCAGCACCCGACGACGCATGCATGTGCCAATGTTAACACCACGAAATCATCAACTACGACTGAAATGGGCGCGTGACCATGGCGTAGTGGCAGAGCGTCGCGTGGTCAGATGAATCCCGGTATCTTCTTCATCCTGCCGACGGGAGGGCGCGAATCCATCTTCTTCCAGGGCAACGGCTCCCTGTCACCTGTAGTGCAGGGCGAAGACAAGCTGGCGGCGGCTCCATTATGCTCTGGGGAACATTCGCATGGGCATCCATGGGTCCAGTGGAGCTCGTGCAAGGCACCATGACGGCCAAGGGGTATTGTACACTGGTTGCAGAACACGTACACCCCTTCATGACGATCATGTTCCCCGACAGCAGTGGCATTTTTCGACAAGAAAAAGCGCCACGTCACAAGGCCAAGAGTGTGATGGAGTGGTTCGAGATACACAGTGTCGAGTTCCAATTGATGTGCTGCCCCCCCCCTCCCCCATCTCGCCATATCTGAATCTTAGAGCTCATCGTCCCCTCCCCGGAATTTACGGGAATTAAGGGACTCGTGTGTGTAGATGCGGTGCCACCTCCCTCCAGCGGCCTACCGAGGCCTCGCTGCTTCCATGCCACGACGCGTCGCTGTTGCTATCCGTGCCAGAGGTGGACATACCGGCTGCTAGGTAGGTAAAATGAAATGATCGTGTGGCATTGATGGTTGGGAGGCCCCATCCGGGGAAGATCGGCCGGCTACTTGCAAGTCTTATTTCAGGTGACGCAACATTCGGCAACTTTCGTGTCAGTGATGATGAAACGATAATGTGGACAACGCAATACCCAGTCCACGAGCGGAGGAAATCTCCAGCCCGGCCCGGGAATCGAGCCCGGGCCCACTGCGTGCTAGGCAAACATTCAGCTAAGCAGGAGGAGTTGGCAGGTGGTCACAATGTTCTGGCTGATCAGTGAATAGAAACGTTGTTACCAAAAAATCCTCGAAAAAGTTCTGACCAATCTACTTCAAATTTTTCCATGATACCCTGACAAACATTTTGCTGAATATAAAGGGGAAACCGTCTTAACAAAAATCTCGAAAAGTTATTGAACGACTTCAAATTTATACATGATATACTAATAATCATTCCAAAGGACATAGGCTATACATTTTTAAACTACACCGTTGCATTTGCATTCAGATTATGAATATAATACTACTATTGAGTCTGAATCGTCCGAATCTTTGTAATCCGACCCATTTGCAGATTAAAACTGTGCGAAATACTGTCATGAAACTATCGTCACAGATCCAGCAGCTGAAAGGACCTCTCTCACACCCTTTTACCAATGGTCCCAACCAGTTTACCCATTAATTTTAAGCGACTTCAGTTACCATTCAAGATTTCGTTTGCAATAATAATAAACAAGGCTCAAAGTCAGAGAGATGGGTAAGAGGACAGAGAAGGGAGTGGGGATGGACGTATAAACGAGGGAGGAGTAGATGGCAGAGAGAGGGGGACAAGGTGATGCACAGAGAGAGGGGGAGGGTGTAGGAAATCACTCCAACATCTGCTGCTAATTTGCCAGCACAATAGGTAGTACTGTGAAATTAAACATATTAGGAACATTTAACCAGAATGAGCCAGGGCGAAGCGTGGCTGGGTACAGTTACTTACAGCACAGTTATTCAGATGCGCGAAGAATTTACTTTTCCTTAAAATGGCGTGGAAGTTACCCAGACTATATCCATTCAGCGTTTCATAATGAGAGCACTTAGCGACTTCCAACAAACTTTACACATAATTTCAAACCTTTTCAAAACTTTCCCGCGTACATGCTTAAAGTCAAACATTTAACATACTAGCTCATTTATAACGTTATCAGCCGTTTGAAGCTGTTCTACACATGAGAGTGCGACTCATAAAAAAAATCGTGGATCTATTGGTTTGAACTATGTTGAAGAACGGTTTGCATCAGCCTCGACTATGGAACAGCATCGAAACCACCACTGCGACAAAAATACTGCATAATGACTCGTGCGCAGCACGATAGCCAAACAAAATCCAAGTTACACAGGTTCTAAAATAAACTACGGTGGCAGGTTCGAATCCTGCCATGGGCATGGATGTGTCTGATGTCCTTAGGTTAGTTAGGTTTAAGTAGTTCTAAGTCTAGGGGACTGATGACCTCAGATATTAAGTCCCATAGTGCTTCCGGCCATTTGAACCATTTTTCTAAAATAAAAATGGGTGGATAAAGCTATGTGCCTGGCCACTCAGGGATCTGTGGCAATGAACAAGCCGATAGATTGGCTAGGATGGGGCAACAACTCTATTTATTGGATCGGAACCTGTCCTGACAATCACCAAGGCTATGATCAAATTAGAACTACGGAACTGGCTTAGGAAACAGCACGTAGGATATTGGACCAAGGTCCATAAACAGAAACATGGTAAGGTAATGATGCCCAAGCCATGTTTTAAAAGAAGCTCTGTAATCCTGAGATTGAACAGGAAAGTCACAGCTAATCTTCGAATGCATGGCATTGGAGAGTAAAAGATACAGAATCTTCGGGACAACTAGACCTGAAGAATTTCGGTCTAACAAAAAACTGATAGAGGGACTCCTTCCACTATTTTAAGGCACTTGTTGGCTTTACTAGATATACAGGGAGCGATACCGCACAATAAACCTAGTTTCGGTACGGGCAGTGGCGGGACAGACCTGTTTTAGCTTCCCTTTTGAAATCAATCAATCAATCAATCAAAGCCATGTAATATGAGATGGGAGAGGAAAGAAACCTGTGAGGCCATGTAACAGCATGGGAGTCACTCCAGAGGTCGCTAACTTTGATGCAACTCGTAATTTTCAAATGTAAAGGGGGTTATGTGAAATATCAAACAGTCAGAACATTACACGAGGAAGACAGTCGTGCCTTCTATCTGATCATAGCTTTACTCATTCTTAAGTTACGTCGCATTTTATACAGAACAAGGCAAGTACTGGTTACAACGCATAGATGACGATGATGATGTTTGGATTGTGGGGCGCTCAAGTGTGCGGTCATCAGCGCCTGTACAAAGTCCCAGTTTTTACACAATGTAATTTTTCTGCAGTCTCATCTAGCCACTCAATACAAACACCCAGTCCTCGGGCAGAGAACATCCCCAACCCGGCCGGGAATCGAACCCGGGACCCCGTGATCCAGAGGCAGCAACACTAGCCACTAGACCACGAGCTGCGAGCGGTGACAAAGCATAGAACAGGGTCGATACAGAGTGAATACTCATGCATGATGTGCTACACGTGTGCGGTCCGTAGTTCAGCCAGCCACGAAGTTGCTCGGTCCTCCTCAGAATTGGTCGGTATAGTGCGACATTTTATTTTAGCAGTGCAATGTGGAACTGTTTCTTCTGGTGTTTGGTGCAGAATGTTGCAGTCGCCAAGACGTTCTTCAGTTCCACGGAATCGTTGTATCAGTGCTGTTTCCTTCCTTTCTTTCGGCCTTTGTCGCGCGCCAACACGGGGTCGGCCGTTGTTATTACGGATTTGGCAGTGTTAGTTGCAGAGGGTGGCCGGATGCTCTTCCTCACGCCACCCCGAACTCCCTGGAACGTAAGTAGTGTACCCCAGCTGTCTGTGTCTAGTGTAAGCCATGGAATAGCGCAAACGTCTTCAAATGTCTGCGAGTCGTGTAACTGAGGCGAAACGTGGGGACCACCCCGGTATTCATCTATCAGGATGTGGGAAACCGCCTAAAAACCACATCCAAGCTGGCCGGCTTACCAGCCCTCTTTGGTAATCCGCCAGGGATTCGATCCGGGCCGGCGCGCCTACCCAAGAGTAGGAAGCAGCGCATTAGCGCTCTCGGCTATGCTGGCAGGTCTATCAGTGCTGTTTATCCTTCGCTATTTATTTGTGGTATAAAGGAAGTTCATAGGTACAAAGACTGCTTGCACAAAAACAGGCAGTATAGCGATCTAATGTCCCAACTTATTTCTAATTTGGTGGGAATGCACTTAAAAAGAATGAGAATCAAAAAATGGAAGGACGAGAATTATTATCAGCATCTATTATACAGTCGCATTATAGAAAGGTACTGAAAATTTCCTATGGAATGGCATTGCATCACTATGCAAAAAGAATTTAAAGACGGTAAAAGAGCAAAAAATTACAGTGGTCGACAGATGAATTTCATGGGATTCCTTGTTCTGTACATCAAGAAGCACTTTGTGCTAAATTAGCATGCATGGACCATACGAAGAAATTGATGGAACCAATGTCAAATTTTCTGAAGTCGCTGACATTATTACATCTTCATTTACATGAGTTTTTGATGGAACTGAATGAAAAGTATGGATGTGCAACATGTTATTGCAAAGAACGTTGGTGAAGTCAAGGTGCATGCCGAACGATTTTTCGATTCAAGACCGACTATTGTCAAGCTTCAGAAGGAAAAAGGAAAAGCAGGAACGAATATTAGAACATCCAGAATGGACTGCAGACCTCTCACTTTAAGTGGTTGGTTGGTTGGTTGGTTTGGGGAAGGAGACCAGACAGCGTGGTCATCGGTCTCATCGGATTAGGGAAGGATTGGGAAGGAAGTCGGCAGTGCCCTTTCAGAGGAACCATCCCGGCATTTGCCTGGAGCGATTTAGGGAAATCACGGAAAACCTAAATCAGGATGGCCGGACGCGGGATTGAACCGTCGTCCTCACGAATGCGAGTCCAGTGTGTAACCACTGCGCCACCCCGCTCGGTTTTTAAGTGGCTTTGACTGCACACTACGCACAGCAAATCTTAGCAAAGTGAGAAACAACTTATCTCTGATTTTATGGAGCTACATTTAAAAAGAAAATCGCAGTGTGGAAGGGTAACTTCTGACAAAAGTAAGTGGGGGAAGTGTGCAGCCAGACGACTGAACTCCGCTTGTGAGCGAGGATGCTGCGCGGTGCAGAATTCTTGACAGTCCTTGACAAGAGGATGAACCATGTGCTCGACGCATTGACCATCACGTTGTGAGGTTGTTGCTGTCTGCTTCACCCATTCCTGATGGACTTTAACCATCACAAGCATAATCATTCCGATCCCTGACGTGTGCAATATTCTTGATCTTCAATGATTACACAGCTGCTTCACGTCACCAAAGGCAGAAATCTAATGGACTTAAATCTGGGGAACGTTGCGTCCACTCCATCAGAACTCTTCCGTCTATCCCTATGTTTTGGGTAAATTATCTTTAGTGATGGACAGCTGACACCATGTTCCTGTGAGATGCGGCGACTAGTGCGTCCCGGACTTTTAGTGAACAATGTTGCTGCTGCTTCATCGTTTTCAATCTTCCACCTCTCGGTCTGTCTACGACACTGGCAGTTTCTCGGAGCTTCGTGAGAATTTAATAGTTAGTCTGCCTGGATAGCGATGGCTGAAATTCACTGCGATGATCTCAGTGTGTTTGGCTTGTGTTAACACCATCAGCTTTCAGCTATCTGCAAGAAAGAACCGTCAGTCATAACTCGAGGATGAATAAAGCTATGACCATTTTTTTTTTCTCGGCTAATTTTTTTTTTATTTCTCTCCGTTTGAAAATTAATAGTTTGGCCAAGATGGCGGCCTCCAAAGCTGCCACCGCGTTGGTAACATAGCCTCTCCGGTTTTCCACGTATGCCATCTCATTCTACTTGAGCGTCCGCCCCGATAGCTGCGTGGTCAGCGTGACGGATTGCCGTCCTACGGGCCCGGGTTCGATTCCCGGCTGCATCGGAGATTTTCTCCGCTCAAGGACTGGGTGTTGTGTTGTCTTCATCATCATTTCATCCCCGTCCGGCGCGCAGGCCGCCGATTGTGGCGTCGAATGTAGTAAGACCTGCAGCAAGGCGGCCGGACCTGCCGCGCAAGGGGCCTCCTGGCAAATGACGCCAAACGCTCATTTCCATTCTACTTGAGCTTGTTATTTTGAATTGCGGCAGCCACAGCCAAATTCCCAAAAAAATGTTCAAATGTATGTGAAATCTTATGGGACTTAAGGGGCTCCGGAACGCCCTATACTTGCAATGTTAAAATAACGCTTATAAATTACATCTTTCCTCACAAAGTATTTGAGGTAGGAAGTTGAACTTTTTACAGATTATTTATTGGAATATGGGCTACAACTTAACACAGGGATTTTACAAAATTTTAGTTCAGTTATTAAAGATGATTTTTTTTTCAATTGTAATGAAAATTCACAACATTTTTTTGCAATTTTTTATTTTTATATTCAAAAATATACAGTTTTTTGGAAAAAGGCTGTGTTAAATTATGCAGAAGGTACTGTGTAACATTTACTGAAAGTTTGAAACAAATATGTTTGGAAGATCCTTAGAAAACATGTAATTAGTATGAGAAAATAAAAGTTTTGGGAATCGAGCGACAAAGATTGGATTAACTTTTTAGTGCATTCCAGGTCCATAGGATGGATTATCTTCATCCTCTGCAAACTCCTCCTCCAGCTTCCTCTTGTTCCTCCTCCTGTTTACTCTTGCTTGTATTTCTAGACTCTTTACAGCCCTGTCTGCAGCCCGAAGGCGTTCCTTGTCTAATGCAAGCATCGCTCGTACCATGTTAGAACCTATCTTCATTCCCATATTTCTAAATACCTTGCACCTTACAATGTTGCCATCACTGAAAGTCGCAACAGCATCATACACACCAAAGTGAAGTGTTTCTATTCCAACAAATACAGTCTTGGGGATTCTAGACCATATAACACTATTTACACATTGGGGTTTTGAGTTTTTCCGTGAATACACTTTTTCAACAGTTCAGGTGCTGCTAAGTTTCTGAAAATAGGTTAGCCACAACACATACTTTATCTCACATCACTAAAATGTACCTGATGAACACGGACGTTAATAATAACACCATTTGACAGCAGTTTAACAGCGCCACAGTGGGTCACGCTCATGTAGAACACATTTCAAAAAAAATTTAAAAATAGTTGTAGTCTTCGGAATTGAATAAATTATATATCTATTAAAAGGTAATAGTCTGCAGATGCAGAAAACGCAAAAAAGTAAAAATTGAACTTTTCATGATTTTGAGCCTTTCCGGAGCCTCTTAACTGCTAAGGTCATCAGTCCCTAAGCTTACACACTACTTAACTTAAATTACCCTAAGGACAAACACACACACCCATGGCCGAGAGAGGACTCGAACCTCCACCGGTACCAGCCGCACAATCCATGACTGAAGCGCCATTAGACCGCTCGGCTAATCCCGCGCGGCCTAAATTTCCACATTTTGAATGAAATGATCCGCACTGAGCGTAAAATACTTTGTATTAAAGGTCACGATAAGTATCGGGTCAATTGAAGATACATCATCGGGATATCGGGTGAGAGAGATTCTTTTTAACAAATCAGAGCGCAGTCTTAGGGCCATTCCCCATCATTCACGTCAGGCCATAAACAAACAGCGCGCTAGAAGCGGTAGCCACTGTATTTCCCATCACACCCGGCAAAGCTAAATTTGTAGTTTGCGATCCTAAACATCCACTGGTAGAACTTCCTTGTTCGTTTCAAACTGGACAGAAAACTGCGACAAATTCTAAGTTGCTGTCCACGTCTGGTCAGTTCCGCCTTGCCTGCTGCCGCTGAACTGCCCGTGGTACGGATCTGCTATCCCCTTCATTGTAACTCTGGACTACCGTTTTTAGGTGACGTGAATGATAGGGAGTGCCTCTAAGTCAGTTAAGTTTCCGCTATGATTTGTTAAAAAAGAATCTCTTTCATTCTACTTGACTTTAAACTTCTGGTGGTCCACCTGTTCATGAGTCAGAGCAGTGGTTATACACCTATGGACTACACTGTACAGTGGTTGCTATGGCCACGGTATTTCCTATCGCCCCGGCCAAAGCTAAATCTGTAGTTTACAATCCTAGACATTCACTGCTAGAAATTTGTGAGAATTCTACAATGAATAAAAAGTCTGTACCACCAGCTACCAGGAGGGGACAAACGCCGCCTCTTGACTACCCACCACACCTTGCTTGTGGACGCCTGCGATATTACGTAAAGTCCGTAGACTACGATAATGCAGTTGTTTTAATTACGTTGTTGTAATCTGCAGTTATAACAAGAAGTTGTTCACGACGTTAGCGCTTGGAAAGGCGGCGACCATACACTGTGTGATGCCCGAGGCCAGCGCCCCGCGACGGCAATCGATGCTGGAGTCCATTACGGGCGCCACTCGCTGGAGGAAGCGGCCGGAGTGCTTCCAGAGAGCCGTTTCCTTGGCCCCACTTGCTGTCACCTTGAGCACCGGCTACCGCTGAGTGACGTGGAACTAAGATTAATGGACAGCAAAATCAATGGAACTTCCTTGTTCGTTTTAAACTGCACAGAAAATTAAGACAAATTTCAACTTGCTGTCCAAGTTCGGTGCCGCATCAAAGCGTAGCAATTTGTATGTAGACTACAATGTAGCGTCCCAGTGCCATGCTCATTCTCAAGAAGAGAGAAATCGACTGAATAAAATGTGAGCCATCAATCATAAATAACCGATAATGCTTCCACAATCACGGTAATTTTGCCGTCTGAAAGGAAAGCAGCGCTCGTTGCCTTAAATAGACAGAAGACTCAAAGAAACGAAAAGTAGTGCATATGACACTGTTCTATCACTCGCTCTCTCTCTCTCTCTCTCTCTCTCTCTCTCTCTCTTTCACACACACACACACACACACACACACACACACACACTATCTCTTTCTTTGTTTTGTATCCCGGCTGGAAGGCGACGCATGGTTCTGCTCCTGTAAACTGAAGGGTAGGCCGAATGTAGGAAGTGAGTAGGAGCAGAAAAAGATGAAATGCTTGGTACTGCAATTAGGTTATAAGTCTATTACTTAACTTTGCGTACAGGCGAGCACGTAGGTTCGAAGCCGTTCATCCATCAAATCTAACAGCTACTTGTAGTTGGACAAACTATCATTGAGGTAATTGTAACACAGCCTGTAACTGCTAGCCCCCTATGAAGTAGAAACAATGTTGCTAGGTCGTCGGCTCGGAATCAAATGGGCTGAATCTGGAGCGGAGCTCGTAGATCTGCACAGCGCCGGCTAGAGGGAGCTGTCGTCTGTGTCGGTGTTGTAGTGCCAACCTAAGAACTTGCACCTACGCCGTGGCATCGTAGCTATCGATACCACATTTTGTGAGAAATATCAAATAACATTGCAGTCCATTATGGTCCCACAAAGCCTTTGATCGACCAAAATCCTCTCTGTGGCAAGGTTATTTTTGAACTTTCCACTAGAGTTTCCGCGTTGCCTCCTGCATATCGTTATCGAGGGCAATTGGACGAGTAGTCACATTGTACAGCGCGCACAAAGCAACTTGACATGCATCTGCGCAGGTGGCACTGGGTAGGACAACGGTAGTTGTGGGGTTTCCATTGGGTATTGCCACCGTGAGGTAGCAGAGGTGTAGTTCAACCGCTGAAACTTAATCACCAGCAGCACTTCTAACAAGGGAATGGTCCAATCCGATATATCGAAACATGCCCTCAAATTTTTTATACGGAAAAAACACAACGAAAGAAAGCCCATGTCAAAATTGTAGTTCCAAAGACGCATTGCAAGTATTTTTAAGAAACATTTAAAGTTGCCAATTTCGTAGCTCGCCAGGCATCTGCAGAAATGTACAACAGTAACGAAGCTGCAGTAGACTTCGCATACGTACCACGGCAGGTGCATACGCTTAGTCGACGGCACGCCAGTAAACAGACAACACGACTCAGCGCGATCGTAATTTGCAAAGTGAATTTCAGTTTTCGTTCATAGTTTCTCCGAAACAACTGTCTGCAGTTACTGTTCACTCAGATTTTGCAACTCATTTAATATCTGGAATGGGTGTGGTAGAGTAACTGTCAACAATGGAGATAAAAAACTGAATTTGTATTTATTGTGCTGAATGCTCAATGTCAAGCAGTGTACTAATCCGTTTTTGCTTCGTAAAATCTCACTGTGAATAGCATAACTGGAAGAAAGACTGAGACGAACTAATAAATGCATCCCAAATTGAAAGTCACAGAACAGTGAATGAAAAACTGTCCGAAAGATTTACAGTACAGAGTAGCCACAAAGTCCCATAATCTCCATTAATAACCAACATAAAGCGCTAAACATAATAACATGAACAACAGTTCTTTAGAGGAGTTTTCTTGAGGTATGAAATATGTAGAGTTGCTCATGAGATGCAGTGGAACATTACCAATGGAGACCTACGAGACTAAGCCCTCCGAATCGCAATTGAGAAGGACATCGCTGATTTCAAGTCTTCATCGATCTGGTTAAGCACATTCACTCCGGAACCGCGCTGCTGCTACGGTCGCAGGTTCGAATACTGCCTCGGGCATGGATGTGCGTCCTTAGGTTAGTTAGGTTTAAGTAGTTCTAAGTCTAGGAGACTGATGACCTCAGATGTTAAGTCCCATAGTGCTTAGAGAAATTTGAACCATTTGCAAAGATTCGATGTTCCTTGCAAGTGCTGTATATCGCAGTAACTATTGTTTCTCATGTTTCTATGATCTTTATCATTCTGATTTGTACTCTGTGCATAGGATACACATTATGCTTGCCTCACATACAAATAAAACAATACAAATAAAATGACTGTACTAATTTGATCGAAAGTTCTTGTGTATCCATTTTTATAAATCCCTTAATCAAATTTTTATTGATTATGAAAATAATAAATTAATCAGTCAATAATGACAGTTAGCACACTCATAATAAAAAAGTGCAAAGAAAAAATAAGAAGTGCAGGCAGGGATATTCGATCCGTGAACCTCGCGCTCTTCCAACTGACCTCTTAACACTCTCGGATGCGGACTTCTTGAGTACTAGCGACCATACAAAATAAATAGGGCTAATATTTTGAGACTTGATTTTCTCGAAAATGGTTGAGAGTTGCATCTTCTTGTTTAAATATGTTGAAGTGGTAGTCGCCCTATACATTTTGTTAATATGAATGAAATAGGTGAGGGGAAGTTCGTACAGTCCCCTCATAAGTGACCGTACTGTTTCACGATTGTAGCAATAATTAGAAAATGTCTGCTATCAGTCGTGTAGATACACTGCAGTGTAATATTAATATAAACCATCAAATTCCATATTCCTTTGATATATGGATAAGAAGTGAATCGAATATTCATGGAATTCAGTTGACTTTGTACTAAACATTCTTTTTTGAAACGTATTAGTAGCGCTGTATGCATACATTGGAGACGGTAGAAAATTTAGACTGGATATGGTGTCAGCAATGTTGAGATGTATAAAGTGCCTTTTGAGTGTCCAAATTACTCGGGCATTGTGTGCCTATGGGAATGTACTGAGTGTCACAAATGACAAATGATCCTCTGCGTATAGATTCTTCTGCATCGATTCGGGCATAATAACCGTCAGGATGGATGTGAGAAAGCGTGTGCCATGTTATTTGACCATAGGAAGAGACAGGGGTTTTGCGTCGTGTAGTGGTCAGCCGCAGACCCGTTCTGTTTGCAGATCGCGCCATCACTTGCGTAATAACTGTCCCCGTAAACAGATCGTACAACTTCCGCCCGGAGACCGGAAGCGCGAATATCTGGGTCGATGAAGTAGGTGTGAGGCCAGGAACCGCTGCGTCTACTAGTGCCTCTATGTTCGCACTTAAGACAACTGGGGTAGAAACTATTTGATAATGATACACAATGCCAAGCCACAGCGGACCGTAGACACGTGAAAGCGTCTACTACGAACACAACTGATACAAGCAGTGTCAGCTTAGCACCAGACAATAAGAAAAGTTAACTCGAGAATCCGGAAATAGTAACGCTAACGAACGGAGAAGAGAATGTTCCTCCAATTACCGACGATCAAATACATGCAGCGGAAATGGATGTGGTCCCATATCTAGCTGACAGGGCCGACAGCAAGAGCAGAGAGAACAGCCCAGAAAACAACGAAACCCAGAACGGACACAAATGCAGGTTTATAAGCCACTTGCAGGAATTCCTCGCGAATCAAACAGAAAAGTTCTCAGGATCCTGAAATCATTTCCACGAGGCAGAAGCGTCTTTGGGAAGAAAGTATCAGATTACAAGCTCTACTAGGAAAGGCGGAAAATGACAGGGGAACCTCCGCCCCCCTCCCACCAACAAGAGAAAATCCAAAGAACATCCAAAACTACGAAAGCATAATTAGCTCCAAAGGGTGGTAAGATTCGTGGCAGACGGCAACTCCGGAAGCGTCTCAGATGCAAGGTTCCCAGTCAACAGTCTTTCAGTTGTGCGGATGATTTGGAGACACAGCATCATTAATGTCCACTTCATGAAACGAATGTTACCAAGAAGTTTTCTTAGCAGTTGTCCGCAGCTCGTGGTCGTGCGGTAGCGTTCTCGCTTCCCACGCCCGGGTTCCCGGGTTCGATTCCCGGCGGGGTCAGGGATTTTCTCTGCCTCGTGATGACTGAGTGTTGTGTGATGTCCTTAGGTTAGTTAGGTTTAAGTAGTTCTAAGTTATAGGGGACTGATGACCATAGCTGTTAAGTCCCATAGTGCTCAGAGCCATTTGAACCATTTTTATAAACCATGATAACTACATAGACCCTGCTTTAACTCCCCCTTCATACTGCTGTCATGCACCAGTTAATAACAAACTTTGCCGACAAAAGTATTGCGTAGCAACGCTAAATTTCTCCAGAACCCAAAGAGAAAGTAAACTAAAATGCGTACAGCAATATTTATAAGCAGTGACGTCGATATAGCGCAAGAGCAAGAATGATTCCAGGACAAAGGGGTAAAATTAATGCATATGCAACAACACAAAACTTCGGAATGGCTGCAGCGCTGGATGGCTACTGTGATCAAATAAGTCACTGAAGTGACGCAAGTCAAGCTGCTTGGCCTATCTTCTGTAATAGACGGAATACGCATTGTTAAAAATAGACGCGTCCTCCGGAAATCAAAACAGGGAACTATGGAAACATTTCTATAAAACTGAAATACTCATCTTACTAAGATCCCCTCATGACGATGTTATTAGAACTGGAGAGTTTAGCTATATTCGTCACCGAAAGATCAGACCACGAGCTGAAACAATAGCGAAGACTACCTTATTAACAATCTAAATAAGAGAGACACCCGGGAGGTATGACAAGAAGGCACCCCCGTGTACGGACCTATCACCAAGCACGAACTGTCTACAGTCAGTGGAACAGAAATTTCGCCATTATGTTTTTGGGGTCATAGCGCTTCTGCAAAATAACTGTGTATAGCCAGAATATTGATAGGGGCCGAATAAAACGCAACACACCGGTCCTACGTCGTAAAAAAAAATGAGGTACGCCGTAACTGGGAACAATGCAGAATGCAAATGAATAGCTACACAAATATAACACAGTGGTGGATAAAATGCATAAAGAAAATGCAGAAGAACATTAATGCATTCAGCTAGTGCAATACGGAAACAGAGCAGTACAAAAGGATTTGTTCCACACGCTGAGAGATTTGTACAGGATAAATGGTATCACTAAATACTCGAATGGCAATAAGAAAATAAAGACGCAAATTGTGAAACTTCCAGGAAAGCAAATATTTGGATACCAGGTGTGAGCCAGAGAACGTCTCATGATGCAAGCCGAAATTTCTACTTACTACGTCGTCCAAGGAAGGCGTAGCGCGAAGACAACATTAACAGCCGAAATGAAAACATCTGAATGCAGAACTATCTAGACCCAGCGAGGAATCCTGAGGGCAGTGGAACCACGCAGAAGAACCAACAGACTAAAATGAAGCTGAAAAATTGATAAAATTTCTTCAAGGAAATGATGTTAGCGAAGAGGAAAACGAAGCAAATCTCAGAGCAAGAGGTGTTTCACATCATCAAAAAGAGACCCAAGAAAAAGACGCTGGGTCCTGATGTCCTGCCCATCGAATTTTATATGGAATATTGGGAAATGCTGAAAAATCCATTTACGGAAATGTGTAATGAGATGCTACATACGAGTCATGTTCGCGCTGAAATTCGAGAAGGGTTTATGGCCGTGATCACTAAAGAAGCTGAAAAGGAAAATGTTGAAAAAATATATACCATTAACCCCACTTAACTCCGATTTTAAGATAGGGTTATTTATCCGAATAATTGCGGGAAGAATGAAACTCTTAGCAGACAAACGTGTGGGCAAATATCAAACCTGTGTTGGAAACAGACTTTCTGTCATTCATACTCTAACCAAAGTCAGAGATGCGGTAGCAGTTTTGCGTGCTGCTAACGTCAAATCGGCAATTTGTTGCTTGATTCTCACAAAGCATTTGACCGTGTGAACCATCATTACCTAAATAAGACTGGAAAAAATGGGGTTGTGTCAAGAGTATGGCAACTCCATCCAAACGGTAATACATTAGGCTTTGTCAAGAGTTCAGATGGACAGAATCATATGCAAACCTATCAATATCAACCGTTCGGTTTGACAGGGCTGTCCGCTGTCCATATTATTATTCACCTGCGCATTACAGCGCTTACTTACAGCTGTTCCCCGAGAAACTACTGAGCTGCCATATCAAGGAGAAAAATTGAATTAACACTGATGACGTGAACATAACCAACATGTGGGAACTACTTGGTAGTTACTGCAAAGCCATTACTGCATCATTAAACATACCAAAATCTAGAATTAGGAACACGGGGCCTGACGCAAATCGTATTATAACTGACACTATGAAAATACCTACTACGTCTGCATTTCACAAAACCCCTGCAGCGAGGTAGCGGCATCAACTGGAGAATAGTGTTCGGAGCTATACGTGGACAATTGCAAAGATACTGCCACAGGTAACTCAATACCATTTAAAAGCTATAGTACAACAATTATGTGGCGCTGCCCAAAATATGGTATCGAGCACACATATTTCTCGTGCCAGTGGAAATACTACGCGGAATGAAAATGGCTGTTGGTCTGTGCAGAACAGTGAAGTACTGAAAATTCCACACAACAGGATGCAGATGTCCTATGAAAGAGGAGGATGACAGCTTGTTAATATCATTAAATATCAGAGCAAAATGCCTGGCCAAGTTCTTGCGCAATGTGCTTCATTATCATCAACACTTTCAAAGAAGCCTTACAACGAGGTACACGCACCAAGCTGAGAACCGCCAGATCATGTAAGCCTCATCAGTGCCCGTATTAGACACCTACGCACATTCTTTGTAGACTTATACCCACTTATACTCATTACACCCTGCATATTAAGACAGGAGGCTTCGTCATCAATGTGAAATTATATAGCACTTGACTGAAATGAGAACATTATGCCAAACTACACGTGCCAGCATGAACTGACTCAATGTCTCGTAAAACCATTACCTATAATCGAACAATTGTATCAGCACATGTCACTAGCACTCTTAGTTCATCGACTATAAGTCTTGTACTAAGTAAAGATTTTTAGTTTAATTAACGTAACATAGAGATAATAAGTAAAGGAAATGTACCTCTGACATTACGGATAGGATCTTTTGTAGTAGCATCCAGCACATTAATAGAACTTCAGCTGTCAAATGTTACATCTGGTGAGCGTATGTAAATTATGTGTGCTGATGATATGTATTCGACAGCAGTTATTACTGTGTATTGGGTGTCTCCTCTAAGACTCGTCAGGTGCATTTTCTCTGGTATTTCAGCAAATATTTGAATCTCTCCATTGTGTAGCTGGATCAACTCATCACGTGTTTCACGCGACGCCCACTGTCGACAGAGAGCGTCGGTTTGTTCCCCTTTACAGACAAATCGATTTTCAAAGCGGAATTTTACTTGCCCATTCGATAGAGCAGTCCCGTATTAGTCTTGTGGTACATTTGTCTGATCGATATGTACTAATAGGGATAGTGAAACTCGAAGAATAACCAGTACTCCAACAGTGACAGAACTGTCCTGCCTAATGCTGACTGCTACCGCCAGGCATACAGCGCTACTGCGACGCTCCTGGCGTACTGTGTAAGTACTTTGTGTTTTACTGTTCCTGTTAATACATATGTAACAGATAACGCATTAGACTAATATAGAACCATTTTGTCGAATGTGCATCTAACATCCCACTTTAAAAATCATTTTGTTTGTAATGGGAAGCAAACCGTCTCTTTCTGTCCCAGCTAGACAATGCAAGTACAAAATTTCAAATATCTGATGAAACACCAGAGTAAATGCCCCAGACGACTCTTAGGAGAGACAAACTCTGTACAATGGGTTTACAAGACAACAGGCGTTCTGGGTCGTGGGATTAGAACAACAGGCTTACTGGATCAAATTTGATGTTTGACAGCCAGCTTGCCTACGTGCAAGGCAATCGCATGTCGTCATAATTCGCCACCTTTCTCCTAGTCCACATCTCCATCCTAAGCTTCGCCCCTCCACTTTCTTTCCCTATCGCTTTCCCCAACCCTCTTCTTCCCCTTCCTAACCCACACCCCTTCCTCTGTGCTAAGTGAAGCCTCATTTTGAAAATAGGGCCATGTTAAAACTTCAAAGCCAAAGCACAGAGACAATACGCTGAAGTCATAGGATAGTTCCAGGGGTGTGCGTACTGTAAGACCTTCAGCACACACACCATCAGATTATTTGACTTGTCGCTCTAACGAAGTAGGCGACTGTCAGCAATATGTCTCATTGTCTTATCGTGGCGTGTTTATCTTCTGCCGTTAGGTCAGACGATAGAAATGCCACTTGCACGCTTAGAGTAGCAGATTGACAGTGACCAACTTTAAACAGAACTTGATTAATTTTCACACATTTATTAACATAATAACAAGCATAAAAATTACTTAACTTGGGTCTGGATGCTACTTACAATTGACAATCTAAAGTTCTTTTGGTATTGGTAAGTTAATCTTATTCTCACATATATCTCTGATACTTGACAAAAGTGTCTATACATTTATCTTCGTGGCCATGTACAGGAATATGGTAATCTTATTAGGCGCAGAAGGAAACTTGACTATAGACTGGTACAGACAAATGTAGAACTTGTACAGACTGGTACAGACTAATCCAGACTGGTACAGATTAGTGCAGACAAATGCAGACTGACTAATCGGAGGTCTGTACACTCGTTATAATACCTCGCGCCTTCATGTATCACTGCGCGAGTGTGATCAGCAAGGAGAAAAGGTTCTACGTTAGCAGCAATCTCATTGGCTGCATTACATATTATTACGCAGATCGGCGGAAGCAGAATTTGGTCCGTCTCCATGGCAGCGCCATCTCGTAGTGCGGAGACGGACGAGCGCTGTGCCTGCGCTGTTGTGCTTAGCGGGGCGCGCTCTAGTGGGAAAATTGTGTACGCGCTGACTACGCGGAACTATGTACACAACAGTTCCCAACATCGTGTCGGATCGCCTTTTACCCGGTGTAGTGCAGCTACTCGATGTGGCATGGACTCGACAAGTCGTTGGAAGTCCCCTACAGAAATATTGAGCTATGCTGCCTTCATAGCTATTGCGAAAGTGTTGCCAGTGCAGAAGTTTTGCACGAACTAACCATTCGATAACGTCCCACAAATGTTCGATGGGATTCATGTCAGGCAATTTCGGCGGCCAAATCATTCGCTCGAATTGTCCAACATGTTATGTCACGGCACACTGTCATTCATAAAGAAATCCATCGTTGTTTGGGAGCATGAGGTCCATGAATGTCTGCAAGTGGTTTCAAGGTAGCCGAATATAGTCATTTCCAGTCGGTTATCAGTTCAGTTGGCCTGGAGGACCCAGTCCATTCCCTGTAAATACAGCACACCCCATTATGGAGCTATCATCAGCTTTCACAGAGCCTTGTCGGTAACCTCGATCCATGGCTTCGTGGAGTCTCCGACACACTCTAATCCTACTGTCAGCTGTTAGCAACTTAAATCGGGACTCATCTGACTAGGCTATGTTTTTCCAGTCGTCTAGGATCGAACCGATGTGGTCACGAGCCCAGGAGAGGCGCTGCGGGCGATGTCGTGCCATTAGCAAAAGCACTCGCGACGTCGTCTGCTTTTATAGCGCATTCACCAAATTTCGCCGCACTGTCCTAACGGATACTATCGTCGTACGTCCCGCGTTGATTCCCATTACAAACAACTCGATGCAAACGCCGCTGCTCCCAGTCGTTAAGTGAAGGCCATCGGCCAATGCGTTCCCCGTGATAGGAGGTAATACATGAAAGTGGATCTCGGAATACTAAACTGCCTAACTGAGTATCTAATCTACATTCTACATCTACATTTCTACTCCGCAAGCCACCCAACAGTGTGTGGCGGAGGGCACTTTACGTGCCATTGTCATTACCTCCCTTTCCTGTTCCAGTCGCGTATGGTTCGCGGGAAGAACGACTGCCGGAAAGCCTCCGTGCGCGCTCGAATCTCTCTAATTTTACATTCGTGATCTTCTCGAGAGGTGTAAGTAGGGGGAAGCAATATATTCGATACCTCATCCAGAAACGCACCCTCTCGAAACCTGGACAGCAAGCTACACGGCGATGCAGAGCGCCTCTCTTGCACAGTCTGCCACTTGAGTTTGCTAAACTCTCCGTAACGCTATCACACTTACCAAATAACCCTGTGACGAAACGCGCCGCTCTTCTTTGGATCTTCTCTATCTCTTCTGTCAACCCGACCTGGTACGGAGCCGGCCGAAGTGGCCGTGCGGTTAAAGGCGCTGCAGTCTGGAACCGCAAGACCGCTACGGTCGCACGTTCGAATCCTCCCACGGGCATGGATGTTTGTGATGTTCTTAGGTTAGTTAGGTTTAACTAGTTCTAAGTTCTAGGGGACTAATGACCTCAGCAGTTGAGTCCCATAGTGCTCAGAGCCATTTGAACCAGCCTGGTACGGATCCCACACTGATGAGCAAGGCTCAAGTATAGGTCGAACGAGTGTTTTGTAAGCCACCTCCTTTGTTGATGGACTACATTTTCTAAGGACTCCCCCAATGAATCTCAACCTGGTACTCGCCTTACCAACAATTAATTTTATATGATCATTACACTTCAAATCGTTCCGTACGCATACTCCCAGGTATTTTACAGAAGTAACTGCTACCAGTGTTTGTTTCGCTATCATATAATCATACAATAAATTATCCTTCCTTCTATGTATTCGCAATACATTACATTTGTCTTTGTTAAGAGTCAGTTGCCACTCCCTGCACCAAGTGCCTATCCGCTGCAGATGTTCCTGCATTTCGCTGCAATTTTCTAATGCTGCAACTACTCTGTATACTACAGCAACATCCGCGAAAAGCCGCATGGAACTTCCGACACTGTCTACTAGGTCATTTATATATATTGTGAAAAGCAATGGCCCCATAACACTCCCCTGTGGCACGCCAGAGGTTACTTTAAAGTCTGTAGACGTCTCTCCATTGAGAACAACATGCTGTGTTCTGTTTGCTAAAAACTCTTCAATCCAGCCACACAGCTGGTCTGATATTCCGCAGGCTCTTACTTTGTTTATCAGGTGACAGTGCGGAACTGTATCGAACGCCTTCCGGAAGTCAAGGAAAATGGAATCTACCTGGGAGCCTGTATCTAATATTTTCTGGGTCTCATGAACAAATAAAGCGAGTTTGGTCTCACAGAATCGCTGATTCCGGAATCCATGTTGATTCCTACAGAATAGATTCTGGGTTTCCAGAAATGACACGATGCGCGGGCAAAAAACATGTTCTAAAATTCTACAACAGATCGATGTCAGAGATATAGGCCTATCTCAAGTGTCTAGCTCCAACTACCAGTCCGCCTTTAAATTCTGACGATTCCCGTCGTGCGCCCATAATCACGTCGGAAACCTTTTCACATGAATCACCTGAGTACAGATGGCGGCAGCTCCGCCAATGGACTGACCTTTTATACCTTGTGCACCCGATACCACCGCCATGTGTATTTGTGCACATCGCTATCCCGTGACTTTTCTCCTCAGTGTATGATGCCTCAGTTCGCAGAGTGTAATGTTTTACTAGATACCTTCTTGATCACGGCTGTGCAGAGACACGTGTACCAGTGGGCGCTGGACCACCGGGTGCACCACAAGTTCAGCGAGACGGACGCGGACCCGCACGACGCCCGCCGCGGCTTCCTGTTCTCGCACGTGGGGTGGCTCGTGCTGACGCCGCACCCCGCCGTCACCGAGAACCGCGCCAAGGTCGACATGTCCGACCTGGAGGCAGACCCCATCGTCATGTGGCAGAAGCGGTGAGTCACCACACAGGATCAGATTTACGCATAGGAAGGCCAAATGGCACGGAATGAGGAAAGTGCCCTGTGCGCATGCGCAACGCGACTAGCCAAGGCGAACGCCAGCCGTCTTATTGTTAGCCTGGTAACTGGGCCACTGTTGGTACAGTGTGTTAACTGTAAGACGGCACACAAGAGATGGGGCCATGAGTTGGGAGGGGAGTGCGGGGAGTGGAGGAAGCAAGCATTGGCTAGCGAGGGGAGGGGAGTGGAGCCATTGGGGGGGGGGGGGGGGATGACAAGGCACGCCTACCAGTTGCAGTGCTGGCACTACAAATTGCGCGTCATGCTTACACGAAAGGCTTGGAAGTAAAACTCGTTTTAAATGTTGTTCGTAAACGAAACTGAAATCGTCATGTACATTGATATATATATATATATATATATATATATATATATATATATATATATATATATATATATACTCCTGGAAATGGAAAAAAGAACACATTGACACTGGTGTGTCAGACCCACCATACTTGCTCCGGACACTGCGAGAGGGCTGTACAAGCAATGATCACACGCACGGCACAGCGGACACACCAGGAACCGCGGTGTTGGCCGTCGAATGGCGCTAGCTGCGCAGCATTTGTGCACCGCCGCCGTCAGTGTCAGCCAGTTTGCCGTGGCATACGGAGCTCCATCGCAGTCTTTAACACTGGTAGCATGCCGCGACAGCGTGGACGTGAACCGTATGTGCAGTTGACGGACTTTGAGCGAGGGCGTATAGTGGGCATGCGGGAGGCCGGGTGGACGTACCGCCGAATTGCTCAACACGTGGGGCGTGAGGTCTCCACAGTACATCGATGTTGTCGCCAGTGGTCGGCGGAAGGTGCACGTGCCCGTCGACCTGGGACCGGACCGCAGCGACGCACGGATGCACGCCAAGACCGTAGGATCCTACGCAGTGCCGTAGGGGACCGCACCGCCACTTCCCAGCAAATTAGGGACACTGTTGCTCCTGGGGTATCGGCGAGGACCATTCACAACCGTCTCCATGAAGCTGGGCTACCGTCCCGCAGGCCGTCTTCCGCTCACGCCCCAACATCGTGCAGCCCGCCTCCAGTCGTGTCGCGACAGGCGTGAATGGAGGGACGAATGGAGATGTGTCGTCTTCAGCGATGAGAGTCGCTTCTGCCTTGGTGCCAATGATGGTCGTATGCGTGTTTGGCGCCGTGCAGGTGAGCGCCACAATCAGGACTGCATACGACCGAGGCACACAGGGCCAACACCCGGCATCATGGTGTGGGGAGCGATCTCCTACACTGGCCGTACACCACTGGTGATCGTCGAGGGGACACTGAATAGTGCACGGTACATCCAAACCGTCATCGTACCCATCGTTCTACCATTCCTAGACCGGCAAGGGAACTTGCTGTTCCAACAGGACAATGCACGTCCGCATGTATCCCGTGTCACCCAACGTGCTCTAGAAGGTGTAAGTCAACTACCCTGGCCAGCAAGATCTCCGGATCTGTCCCCCATTGAGCATGTTTGGGACTGGATGAAGCGTCGTCTCACGCAGTCAGCACGTCCAGCACGAACGCTGGTCCAACTGAGGCGCCAGGTGGAAATGGCATGGCAAGCCGTTCCACAGGACTACATCCAGCATCTCTACGATCGTCTCCATGGGAGAATAGCAGCCTGCATTGCTGCGAAAGGTGGATATACACTGTACTAGTGCCGACATTGTGCATGCTCTGTTGCCTGTGTCTATGTGCCTGTGGTTCTGTCAGTGTGATCATGTGATGTATCTGACCCCAGGAATGTGTCAATAAAGTTTCCCCTTCTTGGCACAATGAATTCACGGTGTTCTTATTTCAATTTCCAGGAGTGTGTGTATATATATATGTGTATATATATATATATATATATATATATATATGTGTGTGTGTGTGTGTGTGTGTGTGTTTGTCTACTATGCGCTCACAAACCATTCATCCGATTGCAATGGAACTTTGGTGAATTGTCCTCCGAACGCCCGAACAGAGTAATGAACAATGTTTCAACAGTTATGTCACTGTAGCATGCGTAGCGCAGCTGATTACGTAAAAGATTATCATGCATCGGACCTGCCACTGCTCGTAATTATTTTTTTCATTTTATTTCATTCCCCGCAATAACAAATTATTAATTATAAAATTTAAATATACTTAAACAGGTCGTATAGTATAACGTAACTGTCAGTCTCTATATATAAAAATTAATGTATGTATGTCTGCCCTCTGTGCGTTCCCAAACCATTCATCCGATTGCGATGAAATTTTGGTGATTTGTTCTCCGTACGCCCACGGAGGTTCCTAGCCGAAAAAGAAAAGAAATAAGACACATTCTTGAGGAGATATGACGTCATAAACAATGAGATGCCACCGCGGGAAAATACCCAGATTTATGCATCCACTATTTGAGAATGAGAGCACTTAGCGACTAGCAACAAACGTTACATACAATTTCAAACCTTTACGAAAATTTTTCTCTCTGACACGCCCCATAAAATATTGAAAGGAAAAAAGGTTGTCGATTACTACATTTGTAAATGGGGTGAAGCAATTTTTTCTGTTCCCTTTCCCTTTCGCAGCATTCAATCACACGCAATATAAGCGAGCATCGCTACGTAATACTGGTTTCCTTCTAACCGTAGGCCTACCGGTAGGGGTTGTTGGCGACTCCCGAGATGGGCCAGCAACTGCCTCTTCACTCATTTTGATAATGTTTAGCACAACTGCACAATAAAAACACGCAGAACAGTACAGCGCAAAACAATAACGAAGCAGACGACAATGGCTACCTTGTACAACACAGTCAGCTACGTAATGTTGGCAGCAGTCGAAACTGCATGCCTACCGAAGCCTCCCGACGTTTACCGACTTCTACCGATTCAGGGCTAGGGAGAGGCAGCCATCTAAAAGTTTATACACTGTAGTTCAGGCTGCAGGCATTCGTTCCTGCTAAAGTGATTACAGTTTGTTCACGATGTCCTTACCAAGTTTTCTGGGGGGTTAATGGAGCGGTGAAAGCAAGATCTGCTGAACACAGCCCAACACACGGTCAACCACGGGGAGAGCCGCGGTGCTGAGGGAACATGCTGCACTTTCCACATGTAGTTCTGTCACTACAATCGTGTCCATTGGTGAGTCACGGCACAAAGATCACTTCGTAACGGTTACGGTAAACGCAGGTAGTGCAGTGTTAGATCCCAGGCGAAAAACACTCGTGGCCCGAAGCCGAGTGACTTCTACCGGCTTCAGCCGGTCGTGGTAGTCCTTGTTCAGGACGTTGTGAAGAAACAGCAGGAGCTGCTGCGACTTTCATGGTGCGCGAGTATCGCCTGATATAGGGTGTCAAATGTAGAAGGCACGGAGAGGACTGAGACCTCATTCGGCACTTGGGTTTCGGTGCACTTGATTTCCCCCCACCCCCCGCCCTCCCCGTCTCTCTATCTCTCTCTCTCTCTCTCTCTCTCACACACACACACACACACATACATACATACAGCCGCGCGGGATTAGCCGAGCGGTCTAGGGGGTTGCAGTCATGGACTGTGCGGCTGGTCCCGGCGGAGGTTCGAGTCCTCCCTCGGGCATGGGTGTGTGTGTTTGTCCTTAGGATATTTAGGTTAAGTAGTGTGTCAGCTTATGGACTGATGACCTCAGCAGTTAAGTCTCATAAGATTTCACACACACACAAAAGAAACTGCTTGTAAATTGAAAACATGAAAGACAAGCCAGCATTTGGTTCATTGTTGATCCCAGTTGGAAGACGATTGTTAATGCTGTTGATTGCATCTGGTGTACAGTTGTGCTCCGCATGTATTCATGTACAAGTTGATATTGCTTTGGTAGACAGTTGCTGAAAATAAGTCTCGACAATATTATTTCGAGGAATGATGCTGACTATCTAGATTAATGTGTTATACAGGGTGAGTCACCTAACGTTACCGCTGGATATACTCCGTAAACCACATCAAATACTGACGAACCGATTCCACAGACCGAACGTGAGGAGAGGGGCTAGTGTAATTGTTTAATACAAACCATACAAAAATGCACGGAAGTATGTTTTTTAACACAAACCTACGTTTTTTTAAATGGAACCACGTTAGTTTTGTTAGCACATCTGAACATGTAAACAAATACGTAATCAGTGCCGTTTGTTGCATTGTAAAATGTTAATTACATCTGGAGATATTGTAACCTAAAGTTGACGCTTGAAACCTCCGACGTTCAGTTGCGTGTTGTAACAAACACGGGCCACGGTCGGCGAGCAGTATCTGCAGGGACGTGTTTACGATGACGACCGTGTTTACGAGTGTGGCTGTAGTGCACTGTTGTGGTTTGGTCTAGCTGTTGCAGTGTCCGCATGTAGCGCTTGCTGCTATTGTTATTCTGCATTCGTATCCTCACGCAGACCAACTTTAGTACACCGTGTTACCAGACGTCTGTGATAGTGTAGTGTTGTAGGAACTGTGACCATGGTGTATTCGAACTCTGAAAAGGCGGAGATGATACTCATCTATGGCGAGTGTCGACGAAATGCAGCTGAAGCCTGCAGGGTGTATGCAGAACGGTACCCGGACAGAGAGCATCCAAGGTGCCGCACATTGCAAAACATCTACCGCCAACTGTATGCAACAGGTATGGTCGTAGCACGCAAACGGGTCCGTAACAGGCCCGTCACAGGAGACGCGGGTGCAGTTGGTGTGTTAGCTGCTGTTGCCATGAACCCACACATGAGTACACGGGACATTGCGAGAGCCGGTGGACTGAGTCAAAGTAGTGTCATGCGCATACTGCATCGTCACCGCTTTCACCCGTTTCATGTGTCGCTACATCAGCAATTACGTGGTGATGACTTTAATCATCGAGTGCAATTCTATCAATGGGCATTAACAGAGGATGCGTTGCAGTTCTACCTGTTTACCGATGAAACGGGTTTCACAAACCACGGGGCAGTGAATCTACGGAACATGCATTACTGGTCCGTTGACAATCCTCGCTGGCTCAGACAGGTAGAGCGACAGCGACCGTGGACTGTAAATGTATGGTGCGGAATCATTGGCGACCACCTCATTGGTCCTCACTTCATTGCAGGGGCCCAAACAGCTACAACATACATCGCGTTTCTACAGAATGATCTGCCAACGTTACTCGAAATTGTCCCACTGGAAATGCGTCGACGTATGTGGTATCAGCATGGTGGTGCACCTGCACATTCCGCAATTAACACTAGGCTGACCCTTGACAGGATGTTCGACGGCCGTTTCATAGGACGTGGAGGACGCATAAATTGGCCAGCCCGTTCTCCTGATCTTACACCTCTGGATTTCTTTCTGTGGGGTACGTTAAAGGAGAATGTGTACCGTGATGTGCCTACAACCCCAGAGGATATGAAACCACGTATTGTGGCAGCCTGCGGCGACATTACACCAGATGTACTGCGGCGTGTACGACATTCAGTACGCCAGAGATTGCAATTGTGTGCAGCAAATGATGGCCACCACGTTGAACATCTATTGGCCTGACATTTCGGGGCACACTTTATTCCACTCCGTGATTGAAAACGGAAACCACGTGTGTACGTGTACCTCACCCCTCATGGTAATGTACACGTGCGTCAGTGAAAAAGACCAATAAAAAGGTGTTAGCATGTGGACGTAATGTGCTGTTCCAGTCTCTTCTGTACCTAAGGTCCATCAACGTTCCCTTTGGATCCCTACGTAATTAGGTGCTCTCCGATACACACGACCGAACAGCGGAGGAGTGGTACTCAAGCGTCAACTTTAGGTTACAATATCTCCGGATGTAATTAACATTTTACAATGCAACAAACTGCACTGATTACGTATTTGTTTATATGTTCAGATGTGCTAACAAAACTAACGGGGTTCCATTTAAAAAAACGTAGGTTTGTGTTAAAAAACATACTTCCGTGCATTTTTTATGGTTTGTATTAACCAATTACACTAGCCCCTCTCCTCATGTGCGGTCTGTAGAATCGATTCGTCAGTATTTGATGTGGTTTACGAAATATATCCAGCGGTAATGTTAGGTGACTCACCCTGTATATAATTTCACGTTAATATATATGAAGAGTCCATTGAAAAACGTGGTAAGTCACATTTTGCACATTTTTCAGGAGAGGAAATTTGAACATTCAAGATTACAAAGAGATATTTAAAACACTCCAGTTGAATGTAACCGATATAATTAGGATGCTACATTTAATGACTGTAAAGGAAGCACATTAGAAAAAATATGAAAGAAATTATATGAGAAAAAATGAAAAACGCCAAATAAAGTACCTCTTGGCTACCAAAAAGATCTTGGTAAATGGTTCAAATGGCTCCGAGCATTATGGGACTTAACATCGGAGATCATCAATCCCCTAGACTTAGAACTACTTAAACCTAACTAACCTAAGGACAGCACACACATCCATGTCCGAGGCAGGATTCGAACCTGCGACCTTAGCAGTCGTGCGGTTCTGGACTGAAGCGCCTAGAACCGCTCGAGCACAGCGGCCGGCTCTAGAGGAGCGAAACAAAATGTCTCAGCCCTTCTATGCTTTATCAATGGCCTAAGAATATTTTTTTGAGATAGGTTACTTTTACGCCTGATAGGTTAACGGATTCCGGTAAGGTATCTTATTAATAAGACCATGGATACCATATTTTTTAGTTAATAACCTAAAATTACGTATGTATGTGAGTAAATTCAGGATATGGAATGAGTTAGAAAATGAAGGTAGAAGATATTCACAAACTATTCTTAACATATATACGAATGACGTTAGATTGACACTGAAAACTAAAAATCTCAAATTAGAAAAATGAAAAGAATGTGAAAATCCTATTAAACATAAATAAAAGCAAATAGCGATAAAACACCATTGATTAATATTCATCACAATGGGTATAAGAGCATGAGCTTTAAAAAACCCTTATTCAACTTCATTGTCATCTGGAACACTTCACTTACAAAACTTCATCTCTGATCATGTCAGCACATTTCTTGCGTTATCCTCGTGACTTCTATTTCCTAACTGCAATAATTAAAACTTCACCAAACGTGTTTTCGGCGCTACTTTTTTAGTATAGTCTATAATGCAATTCAGCCCTAACAGTCGACTAAATGTCTCAAAATTACAGTCAGACTTGCTTGTAGAATTGACTCTTAACAGCCTAGATAAGACTTTCTCCGTCTCCCCAGTCTGAGACATTATTATGCGGACATGCCGAATTCGTAACTCTACGGCATGTAGCACTGTTTTGCACCCTGTAGAACTGAAGAACGTTTTAACTTCTGGGGAGGACAGATTTCCGATAAAATTTCACAATTATTTTTTGTATTTTCTAACACATAAAATGTCATTTTGTCATTCAGGCAGTTGCATTTGGCTGCACTGCTGCAACAATACACTGTCTGACAAAAACAACACTGATGCACTCTGACGGCTGTCCTACCTGTCACAGAAAATTGCAAAAACATTTACGTATCTGCCAATGGTGTTTACGCGTACGAAGTTACACTGACGAAGTTTCAGTTTTTATCATGTGGTATACTAGAGTAGATGTACAGAATAACATGGTCATTTTTTCAGGGTCTGCTACAATTTCTCTGCCGTATGAAATTGGAAGTAGCCCGAGCAAGCGTCATGGGTCTAGTTTGTCGACGTACGTAAGGTACACTACTTTTGTATTGAGTTTTGCAACTTGAAAACGCGGTGCCGTTCCGGATTTGAAAATGGATGTCGGCCTGTTATATTAATGTCATGTCCATGTACTGCTATTCAGGGAGACGTATGTTACTATAATACCTCTCGTGTATTCAATAAACGTTTGCCCCGTAACTGAAGGCATGGTTACTTAGGGAAACAGTGCCCACATTTGGCACAATGTGAAACCCCACCCTTGCTACCCACGCCTGCCCACAGATCACACATGTGGTATACCTAGTGTCTCAGGAGGAGTGGTTGATATTCAGGAATATGACAGGAACGAAGCAATAAAGTCTAGTAAACATGTCTCTAAAACACAGCCGGCCGGTGTGGCCGTGCAGTTCTAGTCGCTTCAGTCTGGAACCGCTACGGTCGCAGGTTCGAATCCTGCGTCGGGCATGGATGTGTGAATCCTGCGTCGGGCATGGATGTGTGTGATGTCCTTAGATTAGTTAGGTTTAAGTAGTTCTAAGTTCTAGGGGACTGATGACCAGAGATGTTAAGTGACATAGTGCTCAGAGCCATTTGAACCTGTCTAAAGCACATATCTTAAGAGTTATGAGCACTTCTTCATCTTAGATTTTGTGAAACAAATTGCGTCTGCGTATTTTGAGAAGTGGCAGTATGTCCCAAAGCAAGAAAAAAGTCCGTAAACGTGGTCTCTAAAGTGCTTATCTTAAAGAGCTATGAGTACTTGTTCATCTTCGTTCCTTTGAAACATACCTCCTCTACCGAACATGTGCTTACAGGTCTTAAGCGTTTTGGATCTCATGTTCACTAGGCAATTTTTTCTCGTTTTGGTCCTTACAACAAATGCTTATCGTAGAAGAAATATTTTATACAATATTGAATATGAAGAAGTGCTCATAGTTATTAATGCATGCCTTTTAGAGCCTATGTTTAGTAGACTTTTTTGCTTTGAGTGATCGTTACTGTCATATCCCTAAATTCCTCATGGGACACCTTCTATAGTACAACTCTCACTGTTCGTATTATACTCTGTACATCTGTATAAAACTGTTTTTATTTCAGGTAAATTTAATTTTCAAGGAGACTCGACTGTGTGTGTAGGAGAAGTTGTGAAATTGTTGCCGATTTTTATTTTGAATACATTAAGCCCGTGCTTTGTGTCTTATTGACCATGTCTCATTTCATGTAGGTGAATTGCGAATGCTGGCTTCTAGTGTTTACGAGCATTTGATCAAAGTGATGATAGGTACTCATCATACGTAACGTCAAATTCGTCCAATTTCTCGTAAGTAAAAATATTGTCTTAGATATAAAATGTGTAGCGTATTACAATGAAAGAATTACGTGTAATGACTTTAGTACTTCCCTCACTCGGCATTCGTGACTACAATCACATCCACATGTATGTCTCGAACATATTTTCTACAGGCTGTACGTGCCGCTGTTCGCCCTGCTCGTAGTCGTGTTCCCGGTGTGGGTGCCTTGGTATTTCTGGGATGAGACGCTCTGGAGGTCATTCTTCGTGCTCTTCAACTTCCGCTTCGTCCTCACACTCAACATCGCCTTCCTCATCAACAGCGTGGCGCATATGTGGGGCAACAGGCCTTACGACAAGTGAGTATCCAATTCAAGTTCTTTTCTCGCTTTCATACACTGTGCATCTACTTTGCGCTATTGAAGATTAACTTTACGGATCACTTTCATGGGGATCGTGTTTCAACTGTTACCATAGGAAAGTTCAATGCAAGATGTCTCCTAGACTTGGTCATCTGTTGGCTATTAGTAGCACAAGACTCAATGTCCAAAAATACAGTGGCAGCACAGGAAAAAAAAAATCTGGCTACACCAAAACGAAAGTCAGGGAAACGAGTCTCTAACCTCACTGACACAGAATTTACAAGCATGTGGAAAGCATTTAGTTTATAAGAGCGCATAAACTAAGTAACTTCACTTACCTCTCAATGAAGAAAAAATTCATATCTCTGGAACACAAACTGGTATATTCAGGGAAAAAACAGGAGGAGCTGCAGAAACCTTCCGCAATGCAACTCCTCACAAAAGCAACTGCTATCAACACTACGAAACAGAAAAATGGCGCGAAAACTTATATTATCGGGATTGTACCTATATCGAAATTGTACCACCTTACCCTACAGGACTATCAGTGAGTGCGAAAATTTCAACACTTCTTGAGGAATATCATACTTTCTGTTCTACTGAAAATCAGCGAATAGCAGTCCGTCTCCCACGAAAATAGTTTTTCTTCCAAATAACACCACTGTAACCACCCGCTGCTTACACAGACTGCTTCCATTCCTTTTTGTTTTGTTCACTGTTCCTCCAGGTATCTTCAGTTCCCATGGCTGCCAGGTCTTCCATCCAGCGCTGCCATGGTCGTATTATGGGGCGTCTGGTACTCAGTTTCCCCTCAAGTGCTTTCTTCACCTGTCTTTCTTCTGGCAGCTGGGCTACATCGTCTGCCTGCTGGATTCTTTTGCCCTTCAGCTCCTACAGGATTGTTGGTTTTGCGTTAAGAGGTAGATTTCCTCATTATTTCTACTTCTCCTTTATCTAAGATCAGGCTCCATGTATTCCTCATTAATCTTCTTTCAGATATTAACAGTTTTTCCTTTTCTCGTTCAATCATGCTCCAGGTTTCTGAACCATGCATGACTGCTGGGCATATCACTGTGTCACATATTCTCATATTAGTATTCGCTGGTATTGATTCTGAACTGAGCGTTTAACTGAGGGGATATATGCATTTCATTCCCACTGCTGTTCTTTCCTTGATGTCCATTTCTGTGCTGTTGTTGCTGCTGAACCAAAATACCTAGTATCTGAAGTGGTGAACTCTCTTGAACGTCATGTCATTTATGCTGCTCTTGTCTTCTTCCTAACTGCTCGAACCCCGTTTTGTGTTGATTCGCCTTTAGCTCAACCTTCCGCGCGTAGTTTTCTATTTTTTGATAGATTTCTTTCAACTTATGATTTGATTAACTGTATCATCTGCATATGCGAAACAGTTGAGATTACCATCAATCTGTTCTCCAGCTCACTCCTGTTGCCTACATTCCCTAATTACATTCTCTAAAATGACAGTGAACAGAGCATATTATAGAGCATCCTCTTGTCTGAGGCCTGACAATCTCGAACGTTTCTGACGTGACACTTTCGAAACGCACTGCTGCCATTGACCCATCCTTAAAAGTTTGCACCATTCTCATTAGCTTCTCGGAGATTCTGAGATCACGCAATGCACTCTATAAGCTATTGCGGAGGATGCTGTCGTATGCACGTTGAATATCGACGAACAGACTGAACATATTTTTATCATATTCCCAGATATTTTCAAACGATTGTAGAGTGAAAAAGTACTTTGTTGTCGATCGGTGTGGTCGAAAGCCACCTTGGTATTGGATAATAATGGACAGTACCTTGTAGGTTACATTTAGCGAACTGATGCCTCTGTAGTTAGCACATTCCATTTTGCTTCCCTACTTGTATATCGGACATATTATCGCAATTTTCATTCTTCTGGCACTGTCTCATTCTTCCATATCAGCTGGGTCGGTATATATATATCTCTAAGTGCAAGCTCTCACGTCCTTCTTTGATAAATTCTCCTTTTATTCTTTCCTCCCCTGGAACCCTGTTGTTTCTGAGTCTTTTGATTGCAATCTTCACATCTTCTTCGGTCACTTCCCATTTTTGTTCATCTTTCCTTTCCTCTGTGGTGTCTGCATGTAGCATCTCATTCGGGTCTAGGCCATTCAATAGTTCTGAGAAGTATTCTCCCCATTTTTCTACAATTCTTTCCTTGTCATTTATCAAGTTGCTGTTCCTGTTTCTAACGAAGAAGTTTGGTCTCTGAATTCCACGTTTCTGATTTTTGATGCATTGGAAAAATTTTCTTGAATTTATGTTGTGGCTCTCAGGCTCAATTCGTTCAGATAAACTGGTTACATATATTCTCTTCTCTATTTATAGAATTCGCTTCGTCTCTCTTCTGATTTTGATAAAATGTCCCCTTTACTGCTCATTCTACCTGTCCTCTAGCCACTTCTCCCTCATTTTCCTTCTCTTTTCTGTAGCCTTCTGGGATGTCTCGTTGGACCACTTTCTCTTCTTCGTTCTCTTCTTTCGTCCCAACGCATCCTCCGCAACACTTAGTACCGCGGATTTAACCTCTTTCCACTTTTCCTCCACGTTCTCTCTTACTTCTTGGTTTTCTAGGGCCTCAGAGGTATTTTGATTTCTGTAGCATATTGTTCTTTAATTTCACTTTCTCGCAGTTTCCCAACATTCAAAGCAGGTTCTAGTGTCTCCTTCTTTTTCTAGTGCGTGTAGGTGAACTTCATTTCAAGTCTAAACACAACGAGAATGTGGTCTGATGCACGGTCGGCTCCTCTATACGACCTGACGTCTGTGACTATGGCTGTAGCGCTGGTCTACCAAGATGTGATCTATCTCGTTGGTAGTTCTTCCATGCGGTTAGCACCAGGTTCCCTTATGTTAGATTCTTTGAGCTAACTAAGTTGATCATCCTCTGATCATTCTCATTGCTCTCGCCATGTAACCTGCACCTCCTATAGTTGGTTTACAGACTTCTTTTCCTACTTTTCCTTTACAATCTCCCAGAAATATCTTGATGTTTCTGGTTGGTGTACTCTCAATTGTTTGCTCTAGTTGATAATAGAACTTTTCCTTTTCAAAAAAATGGTTCAAACGGCTCTGAGCACTATGGGACTTAACATCTATGGTCATCAGTCCCCTAGAACTTAAAACTACTTAAACCTAACTAACCTAAGGACAGCACACAACACCCAATCATCACGAGGCAGAGAAACTCCCTGACCCCGCCGGGAATCGAACCCGGGAACCCAGGCGCGGGAAGCGAGAACGCTACCGCACGACCACGAGATGCGGACTTTTTTCCTTTTCTTCATCTGTTTTACACTACTGGCCATTAAAATTGCTACACCAAGAAGAAATACATGTGATAACCGGGTATTCATTGGACAAATATATTATACTAGACATGACATGTGATTACATTTTCGCGCAATTTGGGTGCATAGATCCTGAGAAACAAGTACCCAGAACAACCAACTCTGACCGTAGTAACGGCTTTCATACGCCTGGGCATTGAGTCAAACAGAGCTTGGATGGCGTGAACAGGTACAGCTGCCTATGCAGCTTCAACACGATACCACAGTTCATCAAGAGTAGTGACTGCTCGGCCACCATTGACCAGACGTTTTCAATTGGAGAGAGATCTGCAGAATGTGCTGGCTACGGCAGCAGACGAACATTTTCTGTATCCAGAAAGGTCCGTACAGGACCTGCAACATGCGGTCGTGCATTATCCTGCTCAGATGTAGGGTTTGCCAGGCATCGAATGAAGGGTAGAGCCACGGGTCGTAACACATCTGAAATGTAACGTCCACTGTTCAAAGTGCCGTCCATGGGAACAAGAGGTGACCGAGACGTGTAATCAATGGCACCCCATACCGTCAGGCCGGGTGATACGCCAGTATGGCGATGACGAATACACGCTTCCAATGTGCGTTCACCGCGATGCGGTGCGACCATCATGATGCTGTAAACAGAACTTGGATTCATCCGAAAAAATGACGTTTTGCCATTCGTGCACCCAGGTTCGTCGTTGAGTACACTATCGCAGACGCTCCTGTCTGTGATGCAGCGTCAAGGGTAACCACAGCCATGGTCTCCGAGCTGATAGTCCATGCCGCTGCAAACGTCGTCGACCTGTTCGTGCAGATGGTTGTTGTCTTGCAAACGTCCCCATCTGTTGACTCAGGGATCGAGACGTGGCTGCACGATCCGTTACAGCCATGCGGTTAAGATGCCTGTCTTCTCGACTGTTAATGACACGAGGCCGTTGGGATCCAGCACGGCGTTCTGTATTACCCTCCAGAACCCACCGATTCCATATTCTGCTAACAGTCATTGGATCTCGACCAACGCGAGCAGCAATGTCGCGATACGATAAAACGCAATGACGATAGGCTACAATCCGACCTGTATCAAAGTCGGAAACGTGATGGTACACATTTCTCCTCCTTACGCGAGGCATCACAACAACGTTTCACCAGGCAGCGCCGGTCAACTGCTGTTTGTGTATGAGAAATCGGTTGGAAACTTTCCTCATGTCAGCACGTTGTAGGTGTCGCCACCGGCGCCAACCTTGTGTGAATGCTCTGAAAAGCTAATCATTTGCATATCACAACATTTTCTTCCTTTCGGTTAAATTTCGCATCTGTAGCACGTCATCTTCGTGGTGTAGCAATTTTAATGGCCAGTAGTGTATCTTCCTTCAGGCCGTGCACGGCGATAAGTATTTAGTCTGACATTTGTTTTCCGAGTACTATGTAGAATATTCTTTTGTTAACAGCTTTGAATTCTTTAACTGAATTTGCTACTTCGTCATGTATTATAAAACTAGAGCAAAATTCATGTTTATCTACATATTCCCTATACTGAAGTTTTTATTTTTGTATACTACAGACAGAACAACATGACTGCCATAGGGAAATGTGCGTTTTAATTGAACCAACATAGGAATTTTGCGTCCGTCCATTTTCGTAAACAAACAGTGTAGTTATCGAGCAATATACAGCCGACAGCTGCCGCTGGAGAATGCTGCAGTCGGAAATCACATAAGCAGCATGTCCCATGTGACGTGGATGTTGTGTCTCATGCAACCGGATTTCCCGTCCGCGTCAACTTCAACGGCCTCGTCCCGGGTGAGGACGGCTTCAGTGTGATGTATTCTGGGCACAACTATTTCTTTTACCCGACGCAGTTACACGTAGCTTCCTGCCGAGTATCCACGCTACGCAAGTGCTTGCCCGCTTAGCGCCTCTAACTACGGCGGCGATGTCTGCAGGCACATCAGCCCGGTGGAGAACGCCGTGGTGTCTGTGGCGGCGCTGGGCGAGGGCTGGCACAACTACCACCACGTGTTCCCCTGGGACTACAAGGCGGCCGAGCTGGGCGCCAGCCCACTCAACCCCACGACCGCCTTCATCGACTTCTTCGCGCGCCTCGGCTGGGCGTACGACCTGAAGAGCGTGGCGCCCGACATGGTCCGGCGGCGCGTCGAGCGCTCCGGAGACGGCAGCCACGCGCTGTGGGGGTGGGGGGACCGGGACCTGCCCGCCGACGAGTGGCGGCGGCTGCGCGAGTCGGGCACCAAGCGCCAGTAGCACCAGTGGTACGTCAGCTCCCTGCTCTCTGTCCGTTTGTGTGTACCGTCCACTGTACACAGTGCAATGTACTAGACTTGAACATAGTGTTTACAAAGGAAAACAATCATGTTCATGTAACACAAAAATGGTTCAAATGGCCCTAAGCACTATGGGATTTAACTTCTTAGGCCATCAGTCCCCTAGAACTTAGAACTACTTAAACCTAACTAACCTAAGGACACCACACACATCCATGCCCGAGGCAGGATTAGAACCTGCGACCGTAGCGGTCGCCGCGGTTCCAGACTGAAGCGCCTACAACCGCTCGGCCACTCCGGCCGGTCCGTGTAATACACCATAACTACAAATTAATATGTTGAAGACGATGTATTCACTTATTGAACAGAAGTTGTGGTACTGTGAACATTCTCTGCTATATACAAAAGAAAAATTCGGAGTAGCAGTAATCCACGCGCTTTCAAATCGAAACTGAAGAGTTTCCTCATGGGTCACTCCTTCTATTTTGTCGAGGAGTTCCTTGAAAAATTAAGATGATTCTCATTGTATTGCTGATAGCGTTTTCTTAAACTTATGGACTGATTTTCTTTCAGGTTCATGAACATTTATTTTTATCTGTTATTACTTTTTATGTTGTAAGTTCATGTACTGACACGTTCCATGACCTTGGAGATTTGCTCCTCAATTTGATCCTACGGAACTTGACATTTAAATAAATAAATAAATAAATAAATAAATCCATGGAGAAGAAATAAAAACTTTGAGGTTCGCCGATGACATTGTAATTCCGTCAGAGACAGCAAAGGACCTGGAAGAGCAGTTGAACGGAATGGACGGTGTCTTGAAAGGAGGATATAAGATGAACATCAACAAAAGCAAAACGAGGATAATGGAATGTAATCGAATTAAATCGGGTGATGCTGCCGGAATTAGATTAGGAAATGAGACACTTAAAGTAGTAGAGGAGTTTTGCTATTTGGGGAACAAAATAACTGATGATGGTCGAAGTAGAGAGGATATAAAATGTAGACTGGCAACGACAAGGAAAGAGTTTCTAAGACAGATTTGTTAACATGGAGTATAGATTTAAGTTTCAGGAAGTCGTTTTTGAAAGTATTTGAATGGAGTGTGGCCATGTATGGAAGTGAAACATGGACAATAAATAGTTTGGACAAGAAGAGAATAGAAGCTTTCGAAATGTGGTGCTACAGAAGAAAGCTGAAGATTAGATAGGCAGAACACATAACTAATGAGGAGGTATTAAACAGAATTGGGGAGGAGTTCGTGGCACAACTTGACTAGAAGAAGAGATCGGTTGGTAGGGCATATTCTGAGGCATCAAGGGATCACCAATTTAGTATTGGAGGGCAGCGTGGAGGGTAAAAATCGTAGTGGGAGACCAAGAGACGAATACACTAAACAGATTCAGAAGGATGTAGGTTGCAGTAGGTACTGCACAGCATAGAGTAGCATGGAGAACTGCATCAAACCAGTCTCTGGACTGAAGACCACAACAACAGCAACATACAGTGTTACAAGAGGTATAGTGAATACACAGACAGAAAAAATTCGCAACACCAAAAAATAATGAAAGTAGAGTAATGAAATTTCGGGAATACATTTGTCTGGGTAACATATTTAAGTGATTAACATTGAAAGCTCACGAGTTAATGTAAACGCCAGATAAACCATTTCAAATGTGAAACATTGGTACATTAATAACGGGTGTATCCGCCAGAATGTTGAATGCAATCATGCACACGTGCGTGGACTGTGTCGTACAGGTGCCGGGTGTCAGATTGTGGGATTTCCGTGTCTGTTCCACTTGGTGGGTCGATACAGGGATGTTTGTGGATGACGCTGGAGTTGTCCTATGATGTCCTATTGAGCTCGACTGGAGACAAATCTGATCACCAAGCAGGCCAAGAAACATGTCGACACTCTGCACACCGTGCTGACTTACAACAGCCGTATGCGGGTGAGCGTTAACCTCTTGGAAAACATCGCCTGGAATGCTGTTCATGAATGGCAACACAACAGGTCGAATCACCAGATTGACGTATAAATATGCAGTCATGGTGCGTGGGATAATCACGAGGGTGCTCCCGCTGTCATACGAAATCGAACCCCAGACCATAATTCCAAGTGTAGGTCCAGTGTGTGTCTAGCACGCTGACAGGTTGGTTGCAGGTCCTCAACTGGCCTCCTTCTAACCGAACTTCTCTCGTCACTGGCACCGAGGCAGAACCGGCTTTCACCAGAAAACAAAATAGTCCCCCACTCCACCCTCCTAGTAGCTCTTCCTTGACACCACTGAAGTCGCAAATGACGGTGGTTTGAGGCCAGTGGAATGGACGCTACAGGATGTCTGGCAGGGAGCTGTCCTTGAAGTGACGGTGTTGCAACAGTTCATTCGTACAGTCTCGTGACCACCGCTTCCAGAATCAAGTACAAGGGCTACATTTCTGCCAAGTGTTTCGGCAAAATCGCAGAAGGAACATCCAGCTTTCCATATTCCTGTTACACGACCCCATTCAAACTCAGTGAAGTGTTGATAATGACGTCTGTGTAACCTTAGAGGCATTCTTGACTAACATAATCTCACCGTATCCAATGGTTTAAATGGCTCTGAGCACTATGGGACTCAACTGCTGAGGTCATTAGTCCCCTAGAACTTAGAACTAGTTAAACCTAACTAACCTAAGGACATCACGAACATCCATGCCCGAGGCAGGATTCGAACCTGCGACCGTAGCGGTCTTGCGGTTCCAGACTGCAGCGCCTTTAACCGCACGGCCACTTCGGCCGGCTCACCGTATCCAATCACAAAGATAACTGATGCTCATGAGCATTACAGCGTGTATTTAAAACAAACCTAATTTTCCTAGCCGGACGCTGTGCCCGAGCAGTTCTAGGCGCTTCAGTCCAGAATCTGCGCGACTGCTACGGTCGCAGGTTCGAATCCTGCCTCGGACATGGATGTGTGTGATGTCCTTTGGTTAGTTAGGTTTAGGCAGTACTAAGTCCTAGGGGACTGATGACCTCAGATGTTAAGTCCCATAGTGCTCAGAGCCATTTGAACCATTTTTTTTTAATTTTCATAGGGGTTAGCACACGACTCGTATTCAGGAGGACGACGGCTCAAACCTGCGCCTGACCATCCTGATTTGTGTTTTCTTTGATTTCCCTAAATCGCTTAACTTAATTGCCGGGATGGTTCCTTCGAAAAGGGAACTGCCGATTTGCTTCTCCATCCTACCCTAATCCAATCTTGTGCCCCGTCTCTAATGACGTCGTTGTCGACGGGACATTAAACACTAAGCTCCCCCTACTCCCTTCTGATTTGCATCCTCACAGTGGTGCTACTAGCGCCACTCTTAAGCGACTGGTGCGAATTCTGAATAGACATCATCTTTCAGACACAGAAATGCGCCTATAACTTCCGTTTATGCCGCACGTCCCCTTCGTGGTCTTGCGATTTTTTCCCGTCAGTGTACTACAGGAGGTGGTAGCATAGAGTAGACCAATTCCAATAAAACTTTCCCTTTAACTTGTGTCCAGTTTTTATTGGGTATAGAGATACACGTGGTTACATTTCATGATTGGCAACTCTATTTACTATGGATTTATTTACCTATTTTCATTTTTGGTTTTGAAATTGTGAAATTGTGCTTCAGTTTACACAATTAACGTTTTCAGCTGTAACAGTGATTCGTTGGCCAGTTTTACTGCATCGTTTAGAAACGCCCCAGGTATTTACACATGAAAATTCCTTGCAGATTAAACTGTGTGCCGGACGAGGACTCGAACCCAGGAGCTTTGCATTTCGCGGGCAAGTGCTCTACCGACTGAATTACACAAGCACGACTCACAACCCACCCTCACAGCTTCTCTTCCGCCGGTACCTCATTTCCTACCTTCCAGACATCGCAAACGTTCTGTTTCGAAACTTGCAGGACAAGCACCCTGGAAGAAAGGATATCTCGGAGACATGAATTAGGCACAACTTAGAGGATTGTCTGCAGGATGAAATTTTCACTCTGCAGCATACTGTGCGCTGATATGAAACTTCTCGGCAGATTAAAACAGTGTGGCAGACTTACTAAGCACTTTGCACGGCCTTCAAACGATACGAAAAAGAAAGAAATTATTCTGCACTGAGCGATTTGGCTTGTCTAATTTTTCTTTTTTGGACAAGTGCGTAGACGCTTTAGTACTCCTAATGCCGAACGTACATCTAATTTAACGCAAGTAGTATTGTCAGAAAACTGCTTGGCGTGTGACAAGGTGACCGGTTTGCTCTAGCGGCGCGGCGTCTGGCTGCAGGCATCCTCTCCTTTCCTTGACTGTCAGCCCCGATAGCCGAAGCGCTCGGGACACTGGGCAGTAGAGACGAGCGCGGCCGGAGCGCTCACGGAACCATGTTGGGCCGGACGCCGGTTACAAGGTTATTTCAGCATGACGGGGCTCCTGCACATTGTGTTCGTTGAGTGACTCATCATTTAACCTTCGCAATACGAGGGGAGGGGGGTGGGGGCGAAGGTATTTTATGACCACCTCATGAAAATATTGAATCTAGTCAGTTACTTTATATTTTAAATTCCTGAAAAATATTAATTGTTTTTAATGATTTCTTCTACCCGAGTCTATAAATGTTTTAAATTTTTCGGTTAAACTCAACCCAAAAATTTAAGTGTTAGTAGAAGTAGGCACTTTCCCCAGTGAATGTCATATTCAATATATTCAGGATCAGAACCTTACTTACACGCCAATACCTCTTCGAAAAGTATGCTGCGAGTAAAAATCAACAATAATTTACGAAATTTTAATTTTTTAGAAAATAGGCTTTACTCTATTCCCCCCTTCGGTAGCACATGTTATTGAAAGTGTGTTGATGTTGTAAGAGTGTTTTAAAAGATATTTTCATGTTCTGGACCCTACCAGTACATCATTACCTCTTTAAAAATTATGTTTTTAATATAAGTCTACAACAATTAACGAATCTTGCTTTTTAAATTTTTTCTTTAGTCGCATAAAATACCGCCCCCACCCCGCTTTGTAACGCGCATTATTGGAAACGCCTTGGTATTGTTAGGGTTATATCTAACCTTCCCCAAAAGGTGAATCGGCAGAAATGGCCACCAATATCCATTTAAATTTTTGCCTGTGTGGGGGCAGTTGAAAGACGAAGTCCCCTAAGGAAAAGCACGCACGACACAAGGATTGGTGGTTCGGATTACGTGTAGTGCAGACCCATAAAAGAACGCCAAGACGACCTCAGAGGAGCTACACGTGGTGTAGTCAAGAGATTTCGAAAGTGCGTTCAAGTCGGAGGCAGAATTTATGAAAATCAAATTTTCATACCGTTTCCGTGCTATAACCACCTGAAAACATGTCGGTAACCCGACGACTTTTACAAGTAATTCATTAGGCGTGACCCGTACATCACTTGCTTTATAATTCCACACATCAATAACCAAAGAAACAAAAACGAAACTTCATTGGTTTTCACAGACACTTTCGTTTACAGTTATACTTAACCGTTTTTGTCCTTTTCGCCGGCCGGTGTGGCCGTGCGGTTCTAGGCGCTTCAGTCTGGAACCGCGTGACCGCTACGGTCGCAGGTTCGAATCCTGCCTCGGGCATGGATGTGTGTGCTGTCCTTAGGTTAGTTACGTTTAAGTAGTTCTAAGTTCTAGGGGACTGATGACCACAGATGTTAAGTCCCATAGTGCTCAGAGCCATTTGAACCATCTGACCTTTTCAAAGGAGGGTTAGCAGTCTTATGTGGCGATCACCAAGTTCGGTGCACACATTGTACCTACGAATGATGTTGTGGTACACATGCGCTATCATCCTCGGTGTGATGCAGTACAGCCTCTTCAAATTCGGGTATGCAGGGTCTCCTTGGAGCACCACAGTCACGCTTTCTGACGGCCAAGATACCCTTTCTCGAACTGTGGCGAAATCGGTATGCGATGGATCCGGACGTTATGGATAACGATCTTGATAAACTTAATCATCTGGCTTTCCTTATTACTTTCTGCGAGTATATGTTTGAGTTACATTCTAACAACTGTATCTCTGTCAGTAAAATTTTCCAGGGTTTGTGACAGCATTGTCAATCTCCATCAATAAAATTTTCTAGGGTTTGTGAGCGCATTGTCAGTACGTATAGTAGGCAAAACACCTTGAGGAAAGCAATTTGTAACAGTGGCGGAAACGTCGGAGGATTTTATACAGGGTTGTTCCAAAATTCCCCTTATAAACTTCTAGGGCCTGTAGAGGGGACTGAGCAGACAATATTTTGCATTGGAATCCATGTCCGGAAACGAACCGTTTCCGCGTTGCAGGCTTTTGAATACAATTCTGCTAGGCAGGTATGTAATAGGGTAGCCATAGTGGGAAGTGCTTACGTTGGATCGGATGACGTTATTTCACGTCTGTGCAACCTCCCTGACCTGGTTCGGGAGTCATTCATGTGTCTGTGAGTGTTACAATAACATGGTTGAGTATACGTTTGTAGAATACACCGACATAGGCCTTCCCTAGGGCGAAGCTCACTGTAATGGAAGAGCTACTCGCCGACTTTATCAAGATCGTTATCCACAATGTCCGGCTATATCGCATATCCTTTTCGCTACAATTACGCAACGGCTTCGAGAAAGGGGTACCTCCAGCGTCAGCAGGCGTGAGTGTAATGCTCCAAGAAAATATCACACACCCGAACTGGAAGAGGCCGTACTGTATCACACCAGAAGTTGATAGTCGCCACACCGAACCTTACCTGTAGTGGATCAGAATGCAAACTCTCCTTTGAAAATGACAAAAACGATTTAAGTTTAACTGTAAACAACAGTGTTTGTGACAAACAATTATTTCCGTTTTTGTTTGTTTGCTTATTAATGAGCGAAATTTTAAAATAAGTGGTGGGCTGGGTCACGCTTAATGAATTACTTGTAAAAGTGGTCGGGCTGCCAATATGTTTTCAAATGGTTGTAGCATGGAAACCGTACGTTTGCGGACGTGGCTTCCAGTTCAAAATATTATCTGCTCAGTCTCCTCTACAGGTCCTACAAGTTTATAAGGGGAAGTTTAGAGCGTCCTGTATACCGACAGTGCGATCACATACCTTGAAAAATTTTGTTGACAATGTCAACGGCCGCGGAACGCTAGGCTGTATCTCCATTACCAGTAAAAAATTGGACACGTGTTATAAGCAATGTTTTATTCGAATTAGTCTATATTTTCAACTCTTAAAAACTTTATTATTCCTCCCGAAACGCCCTGTCTATAATACATCTTAAATTATCTGATTTATTGAACATTAGTCTTGCTAATGTAACTCTCTGGCTAAATGGTAAACGCCAGACTACTGGTGTGCTAGAACTTTTATCAGTCACTTATGCTTCTTTCACTTCTGGCAATGTTAGATGACGTGAAAAATTCCGAGTTTCACCATGGTTCAGCATAAAAGTTTCATGGTGGGCCCTTCTACAGTTCAAAGGTCGGCATACCACTTCCAAAAGGGCCATGCCTAGTAAAGCATAGGGTGTTGAAACTAATCTTCTGGTTGATGACAACTTTACCTCTGTAGAAGCTGTATTACATATGGGATTCCTTTAAACTAGCATTGTGATTATGTCAAATTTTTTTGTAATACTACTGTCATTGCCATTTATATTGTGTCTCACTGTTTAGATGCACAAAACTCGTCCGTGTTTTCAGCTCGTTATTAATGCAAATAAGTAGGAGGCCGAGTTGGTAGGAGCTGAAGGAGTCCAGGTTGCAATAATATGCGGTGCGGCACACCGTTAGAGAGAAGGATTATTATTCAAGAAACACATAGTAAAATGAAAATTACTTATCTTCAGTAGTTTGTAAGACTGCAGCTACGACTAACTAATTACAACATATTCTCTGGGACTAAGCCTGATGGGCCCTCCTCAGAGAATCAATGCAAACATTACAGAACTGGCTGAGGGCCGATTATGAAAGTGCGTCTGCCTAGGTTGAAATCTAGCTAAGAAGTGAACGAGGCACACTCCAGTTCCGTCGAGCTGCTCAGCCCGCTAGAGTGCGCTTTGCTCGGCAGACGACGGGCTGCCAATCTTGTGTTGGTGCGGCGTTGTAGTAGTATCTGTGGCAATGATACTACAATTTACATTATAGTAGTACACTTCAGTGTGTCCACAGCATAAAATCATGGCAATGGAGCACGTTTAGTGTTTTAAACAGTGATTTTCACGATTGTTTAGCTTTGCTTTCTTTAATGTCCTCAATGGCTCCTTTGAAGTTTGTGGGTCCCCCGACGCTGCTGGAGAAGCACAAATACGTATTAAAATATACACTAAGGTGACAAAGGTCATGGGATAGCGATATGCACATAGACGGATGACGGTAGGTAGTATCGTGTACGCAAGGTATAAAAGAGCAGTGCATTGGCGGAACTGTCATTTGACTCCGGTGATTGGTGCGAAAAGGTTCCCGAAGTGATTATGGCTGCACGACGGGAATTAACAGACTCTGAACGCCATCTATCACAAAGCGAAAAAAGTGGTCCTACTAAAACATTCTTATTTCTTTACGTACTACACGAATATGTAATAAAAATGGGGACTTCTGTTTTAAAAAAACGCAGTTGATATCCGTTTGACCTACGGCAGCGCCATCTAGCGGGGCCAACCATAGCGCCATCTGGTTTCCCCTTTCAAGCTAGACAAGTTTCGTTCTTTGCAGTTTTTTTGTTTGACGCGTATTTCGTGAGATATTTGGCCCGGTCACGATCAATGGACCACCCTATGTATGCATGCTGCTACCCCATGACTTTTGTCACCTCAGTGTAGCTCTGAGGCGCATTTGTTTCACTAAAACCTGGCACCTGGTCACGCCGCCGATAACAGGAGACTTGCCCTCGTGTGGTGACATCGACCAGCCCGCTACTGTCATTGCCGCTGTTAGGTGCAGTTTCCTGCGAGCGCGGCTAGCCTCGTGTCGCAGTCCCCTTACGTGTATGCTATTCTGAGCCACGTGTCGCCACAATGCGGCTACCAGACTGCGGCTGCTAATGCAATACCTCACGGCGGCTTTCTCACTATTTTTTATTACTTCTACTGAAAGACCAGGCCTGAAAGACCAGGTCGATTCTCTGGTTTCACAACGACATCTCTGTTACAGCCGCAACACTTATTTCTGGAGTTGAGTCGTTCAGCCCCATTCCAGTAGAATCACATGCTGACGTTGACTAGGCACACTGCCATTAGCTTCCTCTTTTTTTTTGCACTTCCTCGACGTCCTTGTCCACCGTAAACGAAATGGGTGCCTTGGCCACAGCGACTACAGAAAACACACCCACACAGACCTGTTCCTGCACGCCACCAGCCATCATCATCATTCAGCACAGAAGCACACAGTATTACAAACATTCGTGCATCGTGCAAGAGTATATCAGACGACGATAACCTGCCCTATGAACTGAGCCACCTACGCTAGGTTTTCAGGAATAACGGCTACAGCGCCCATCATGTGAAAGAAGTGATTTCTGGGAGATATCAGAATAAGACCACCGACGAAAAGCAGAAAAAGAAACTTGCTTTGCTGCCATTCTGTGGCTCTGTGTCGGGCAAGGTAAGCCACCTGTTGGAAAGACACAAGATCAAATCAATCTTCAGGTCTCCAACGAAAATCCGTCAATTACTGAGACCAGTTAAAGACGCAGTAGGTCTCAGAATACCTGGAGTCTACGAAATACCTTGTGAGTGTGGCCAGAAGTACATCGGACAAACAGTGCGAACTGTGGAACAACGCAGAAAAGAACATGAGAGGCATTATAGCCTACGCTATCCAGAGAAATCTGCGTCAGCTGAGCATGCGTTACAAAAGGGTCACCACATAAAATTTGACGATAGCTCTGTCGTGGCTCGCACTAAGGGCTTCTGGGACAGTTTAATCGCAAACACCCTGAATAGAGACGGTGGCTTATACTTTAATACAGATTTTCTAATGCAATCTTCCAGTAAACATTTACTGCAGTTAGTAATGTTGTCTTTCGATCTAACTCACACTGTAAACTTTCCAACTAGGACCACTAAAACCTCAAGGACAGCCACTGATAGCATTTTTATAGAAAAATCAAAGGAACAAAATCATGTCATAAAACCTGTAATAAATGGGACTATCAGGTCATGACATGCAGCTCCTTGTTTTAGATATAAATTCTAAGCAGATTATCAAGACTGCTAAATCTGAGTATAGGAGAGTAGTCAATCAACCAAAAATTGAGTGTTTTGAAAACTGCTCAAAGATATGAACTGGAATTTGAAAACTGTTTTCCTCTAAAAGTTACTCAAATTAAACAGAAGTCTATAATAAAATCTTGGATTACACAAGGAATAAAGATTTCCTGTAAGACAAAAAGGGAAATGTATCTGTCGACTAAGAATAGCTCCAATGCTGATTATTTAGCCAAATACAATGAATACTGAAAAATATTAAAAAAAGTAATTCAGACATCGAAAAAAATGCACTACGAGAAGAAGATAGCAATGTCAGGGCACAAAATAAAAACAATATGGGATATAGTGAAAGAGGAGACTGGTAGAACCAGAAAGGAACAGGAGCAAATAGCATTAAGGGTAGATGACACATTAGTAACCGATGGGCATAGTGTGGCAAATCTATTTAACAAGTACTTTATATCCGTTACTGATAGAATGGGATTGTCAGGATCAGTAAATAATGCCCTTGAATATCTGAAACTAGCCTTTACAAATAGCTTCAGGTACATGAATATGTCACTCACTTCACCAAAAGAAATAACTTCCATAATAAAATCTTTAAAAACAAAGCATTCTAGTGGTTACGATGAAATATCAACAAAGTTAATTAAAGTATGTTATTGTGAGTTTAGTACAATTCTAAGTTGCTTGTGTAACCAATCAATTATAACTGGGGCATTTCCTGACTGGCTAAAATATGCAGATGTTAAGCCTCTATTCAAGAAAGGGGATAAAGAGATACCATCAAACTACAGACTGGTTTCACTTTTGCCAGCATTCTCAAAAATTTTAGAAAAAGTAATGTACAGGCAGCTTCTCAATCATCTGACCACAAATAACATATTATCAAGAACACAGTTTGGATTTCTGAAGGGTTCTGATATCGAGAAGGCTATTTACACCTACAGTGAAAATGTACTTAATTCATTAAATAACAATTTACAAGCAGCAGGTATTTTCTGTGATTTGTCAAAGGTGTTTGACTGTGTGAACCACAACATCCTTTTAAATAAATTAGAATTCTATGGTGTCACGGGCAGTGCTGCAAGATGGTTCAAGTCATACCTCGCTAACAGGAAAAAAAGAGTGTCAGTGCAAAGGACCAGTGAATTAAGTCATCAGTCATCATCAGAATGGGAAGAAATTACATGTGGTGTCCCACAAGGCTCCATCTTAGGGCCATTGCTTTTTCTTGTGTACATTAATGATCTCTCATCAGTTACACTGCCAGAAGCAGAGTTCGTTTTGTTTGCAGATGACACAAGTATTGCAATAAATAGTATGTCGAGTTTAGTTCTAGAAAGATCTGCTAATGATATTTTCATGGACATTAATAAATGGTTTAAAGCCAACTCACTGACATTAAACTTCGAAAAGACTCACTATATGCAATTCAGAACCTGTAAGAGGTTTCCACCCAGCATATGCATAAAGTATGAAGAAGAGCAGATAGAAGAGGTTGACAGTCTTAAATTCCTGGGATTACAACTTGATAATAAGTTCAGTTGGGAGGAGCACGCCACAGAACTGCAGAAACGCCTTAACAAATGTGTATATGCAATACGAGTGTTAGCAGACATAGGCGACATAAAAATGAAAAAGCTTCCATACTTTGCTTACTTTCATTCCATAATGTCATATGGTATAATATTTTGGGGTAACTCTTCAAGTCAAACAAAAGGTTTCAGAGTCCAAAAGCGTGTAATACGTGTTATTTGTGGAGTAAATTCACGGACGTCCTGTAGAAACCTCTTCAAAGAACTGGGTATACTGACTACTGCCTCTCAGTATATTTACTCCATAATGAAATTTGCCCTAAATAATATATCTCTTTTTCCAACAAACAACTCAGTTCATACATACAATACCAGAAACAAAAATGATCTTCACAATGACTTAAAAGCACTTACTTTAGTTCAAAAAGGGATCCACTACTCAGGAACACTCATCTTCAATGATTTGCCAGCAAACATAAAAAATTTAGTTACAAATAAAGATCAGTTTAAAAGGAGCCTGAAAGACTCACGAATGGCCAACTCCTTCTACTCCATTGACGAATTTTTTAATAGAAACAAATGATGTATTGTATTTATTCATACTATTAGTATTGTTATTTCAGCTTAAAAAAATGACGTGTTCCACATCCACGAGGATCTCCTCAGCACGGATCTATGGAACGAAAAACAAATCTAATCTAATCTCAGCGCTGCGTGGGATCCAGCGATCGCGCGGTTGAAGAGGGCACACCGAACACCGACTCAAAACATGCCCATATATGGCAATGTCACGGACACCAGTGACGTCACAGCCGGCAGCTAGCGTATATAAGGGCGCACCAACAGCCCACTGGCAGTCATATCACTTTAACCGAAAGCTCGTGTAGTTTCAAGCAATTGACGCTGTTGGAAACCCGAGAACATTTTATTCATTAAAATGTAAGATGTTTCAAGAACATTCCAGAAACGATACATACTGAATAACAAATAATCGCTGGTGGTAGGGTTTGAACTGACGATTCTTAACGCGCCCGCCAGTGATACTAACCACTACGCGACACTGTGGTCCAGAGCTTGCCGTAGTACACAACATTTAAAGCTTGGATCCCAGCACGCTCCTCTAAGACATGCCTTAGTTACTTCAACAAGTGTTCATCCAAGATAACATACTGCATTGCCCCTGCTAATAAACTTTCAACTCAGTTACAAATTTAGTTTGATACCCTGATTGTTCGCAGTTTCTTTAAAAAGTGTTGGCGTAGTACTGAGCAAAATACTTGTCGGAAATCAAGAGATACTACATCTACCTAATGGCCTTCATCCATGAATTTCACTGTGTCGTATAAAGAAATCACGAACTGCATTTAGCACATTATTTTAATCCGTGATGGTTGGAATGAAGGAGTTCATTCTGTTCGAGATATCCCATTACTTTTGAGCTCGCGATATGTTCTAAGATGGATGTCAATGATACTGGACAGGAATTTTGTGGGTCACTTGTCTGGAGGTTTACTAAGCTACCTCTGACAGTCTTTGCATATGATCAGAATGTCTTTCAGTTTTGTATGTGGTCGTTCAATTAGACTCTGCTACTGGAGCTCACTGAAGGCTTCATACATTACCCTGTTGACAACCAAATGCATTTCATTTAGAATCAATAGGTTTGAAATCAAGCAATGACGTCTGCAGTGTAACATCCCCAGTTCAATATAATAAGCGAATCATATGCCAGGAAATGTCTCCCACAAACCTTTTGGTTTGGTGGCGTTTACTAATAGTGGTAATATTAGGATTCTCATTCAACACCAGGGTGCTTTAACAATTCCAATCAACAGTTTCCTGTACTTTGAAGAGAAATTTGTGTAATAGGATAGAGGACAGACAGAAACATTCCAACCTAAAGTAATACTTTTGCCTTCCTCTTTCACGAATCGAGTTACAAACTGAATGGAGGCGAGATTGACCATACTAGAAACGTTGGAATCACATCAATCCTTACAGCATTCATTTTGGCATCAACTTTGGACTTCAATGTATTATAAAATGTGGGATGGTTCTTAGACAGATTGATAAGTGACTGCAATCATTTTAGTATGTGTAGTATGTGTGCATTGCTCAAGATGCTGATGGGGTAGTTCAAAGACATGAACCACATCATCATGAATGCAAAGCAAGAGCTAATGCTTGTACAGAGTGCAACAGATAATAACTCATTCATTCAAGGACAGAATAATCTCAAAAAGGATAAAATTGTACTTGAGAAATTAGAATGGATAGTGCTTTTATGCCTGTAACTGATGAGGTGCATTCAAAAATTTGAAGAATAAAGAATTTCAGTATTCAACTGTCATTAACTTTCCATTTATGGAAACTATTTGAATATCCTACACTACCAACTACATCCAGGCAGACATGGGCTATTAACACAGCTGTTCAGTTACAAACACCTCAAGTCATAATTTTGATGCTGAAAGCCAACAGGAAGGAGAGCTGGAAAAGGATCGATCTGAGTGCATTCGATAACTGTAAACTAACCAATCATAAAATTTAACTTAATTCAGAGCACTACCCACATAATAATTTACATCTGGACTGGAATAATAATATTTACAGGCCACTGTTTGATGCATGAGCAAGGTTCTACCTTTCCTACTATTATACTGATGAATTCACATGCAGCTTCAGTCCACAGAAATTTAAGGAATTAGCGCCCATTGTCATGATACATTGCTCAAAGCAGAACTTTGTCACTAGCAGAAACTTTACAGCATTGGGACACACACCTCAGGTGATGTGCATGTGCTCCTGATGCCTCATTTCAGTAAGTTTCTGAAGTAGCATGTTCATAAAATGTAGTGAGACCATGAAGCACAGTGTAATTTTCAGCATGACTCACATGGAAAATGAAATGTATTTTTCTGTACTCTCAGGCAGAACAGTAAGCTGATCATCATGTAAGAGGAAATCAGCCAATTGCTCAACAAAGAAATGAGTATCATACCCACTCAAATTGTGGAAAAAATGGTCTGTGTTATGGCAGTTGGTAGTTCAGCATGTATGCATTGTCTGCTGCACTGTGGAACTTGCCAGTTTGATAGCAATGATCTCTATTTGGAGTTTGCACTTCTCTGTCTAATGGGAGCCCAAAAATATGACAGCTGATTGCTTTCTCATGTAATTCATCCCCAGTGTATGGATAAAAATGATTATGACTCAGGTCATAAGTGCATATGGCCCAGTATGTTATTGCATGTGGTACCTGCTGTTCTGTGAATGTTGTATGAAAGGCAGTGGGGTCACCCTCACAGCACACGAGTGAGGAGGTATTCAAAGTCAGCATATGCTACAAAGGAGTCATGCTCCTGGTGGTGGATATTCTTAAATTTTAAGAATCTATTTTCTTCAGTGGGTATTTCAACAGATATTGGTTCCTCTATAGAGGAACCCAGCAAGTGGTTTGCCCAAGTGCCCACTGGAAATGAAGCAATTAAGGCATCTAGGCCAAATATGCTGTGAACCATATTTTTTTGGCATTTGGGAGTAAATACGGTTGTCTCTCCCCTGGGAGAATAACAACAAATCTACGTGTTTCTCATAGTGACCAGCAAAATTGCGAAAGTGAAGTGGTCTGGCAACTTTCTGTCTAACAATGACATCTAACTTGCTTCCCTTCACGCTGTAAACATGAACTGATACAAAGGGATTCTATCTCTCAGATTTAGGTGTATCCTGAATTTTATACCATTAGAGTTATAAAATACACAAACATTATCATCCACCATGAATGATCCTTGCACTTTCTTTCAGAAGCCAGGATCCACCAAAGCAAAACTCAACTTTAAGATGAGTTTTGATGAGCCAGCCGGTGTGGCCGTGTGGTTCTAGGTGCTTCAGTCAGGAACTGCGTGACCGCTAAGGTCGCAGGTTCGAATCCTGCCTCGGGCATGGATGTGTGTGATGTCCTTAGGTTAGTTAGGTTTACGTAGTTCTAAGTTCTAGGGGACTGATGACCTCAGAAGTTAAGTCTCATAGTGCACAGAGCCATTTCAACCACACACACACACACATATATATATATATATATATATAATAGAGGGAAACATTTCACGTGGGAAAAATATATTTGAAAAGAAAGATGATGAGACTTACCAAACAAAAGCGCTGGCAGGTCGATAGACACACAAACAAACACAAACATACACACAAAATTCTAGCTTTTGCAACCAACGGTTGCCTCGTCAGGAAAGAGGGAAGGAGAAGGAAAGACAAAAGGATTGGGTTTTAAGGGAGAGGGTAAGGAGTCATTCCAATCCCGGGAGCGGAAAGACTTACCTTAGGGGGAAAAAAGGACAGGTTTACACTCGCACACACACACATATCCATCCACACATACACAGACACAAGCAGACATTTGTAAAGGCAAAGAGTTTGGGCAGAGATGTCAGTCGGGACGGAAGTACAGAGGCAAAGATGATGTTGAAAGACAGGTGAGGTATGAGCGGCGGCAGATTGAAATTAGAAATTAGCGGAGATTGAGGCCTGGCGGATAGCGAGAAGAGAGGATATGCTGAAGGGCAAGTTCCCATCACCGGAGTTCTGACAGGTTGGTGTTAGTGGGAAGTATCCAGATAACCCAGACGGTGTAACACTGTGCCAAGATGTGCTGGCCGTGCACCAAGGCATGTTTAGCCACAGGGTGATCCTCATTACCAACAAACACTGTCTGCCTGTGTCCATTCATGCGAATGGACAGTTTGTTGCTGGTCATTCCCACATAGAACGCTTCACAGTGTAGGCAGGTCAGTTGGTAAATCACGTGGGTGCTTTCACACGTGGCTCTGCCTTTGATCGTGTACACCTTCCGGGTTACAGGACTGGAATAGGTGGTGGTGGGAGGGTGCATGGGACAGGTTTCACACTGGGGGCGGTTACAGGGGTAGGAGCCAGAGGGTAGGGAAGGTGGTTTGGGGATTTCATAGGGATGAACTAAGAGGTTACGAAGGTTAGGTGGATGGCGGAAAGACACTCTTGGTGGAGTGGGGAGGATTTCATGAAGGATGGATCTCATTTCAGGGCAGGATTTGAGGAAGTCGTATCCCTGCTGGAGAGCCACATTCAGAATCTGATCCAGTCCCGGAAAGTATCCTGTCACAAGTGGGGCACTTTTGGGGTTCTTCTGTGGAAGGTTCCGGGTTTGGTGGTGGTGGTGGTGGTTAGGGTTTAACGTCCCGTCGACAACGAGGTCATTAGAGACGGAGCGCAAGCTCGGGTTAGGGAAGGATTGGGAAGGAAATCGGCCGTGCCCTTTCAAAGGAACCATCCCAGCATTTGCCTGAAACGATTTAGGGAAATCACGGAAAACCTAAATCAGGATGGCCGGAGACGGGATTGAACCGTCGTCCTCCCGAATGCGAGTCCAGTGTGCTAACCACTGCGCCACCTCGCTCGGTCCCGGGTTTGAGGAGATGAGGAAGTGGCTCTGGTTATTTGCTTCTGTACCAGGTCGGGAGGGTAGTTACGGGATGCAAAAGCTGTTTTCAGGTTGTTGGTGTAATGGTTCAAGTATTCCGTCCACATCAAACCCACCAACAAGCAACAGTACCTCCATTATGACAGCTGCCACCCATTCCACATCAAACGGTCCCTTCCCTACAGCCTAGGTCTTCGTGGCAAACGAATCTGCTCCAGTCCGGAATCCTTGAACCATTACACCAACAACCCCGGTGTAAAACCTGTCCCATGCACCCTCCCACTACCACCTATTCCAGTCCTGTAACCCGGAAGGTGTACACGATAAAAGGCAGAGCCACGTGTGAAAGCACCCACGTGATTTACCAACTGACCTGCCTACACTGTGAAGCGTTCTATGTGGGAATGACCAGCAACAAACTGTCCATTTGCATGAATGGACACAGGCAGACAGTGTTTGTTGGTAATGAGGATCACCCTGTGGCTAAACATGCCTTGGTGCACGGCCAGCACATCTTGGCACAGTGTTACACCATCCGGGTTATCTGGATACTTCCCACTAACACCAACCTGTCAGAACTCCGGAGATGGGAACTTGCCCTTCAGCATATCCTCTCTTCTCGCTATCCGCCAGGCCTCAATCTCCGCTAATTTCTAATTTCAATCTGCCGCCGCTCATACCTCACCTGTCTTTCAACATCATCTTTGCCTCTGTACTTCCGTCCCGACTGACATCTCTGCCCAAACTCTTTGCCTTTACAAATGTCTGCTTGTGTCTGTGTATGTGTGGATGGATATGTGTGTGTGTGCGAGTGTAAACCTGTCTTTTTTTCCCCCTAAGGTAAGTCTTTCTGCTCCCGGGATTGGAATGACTCCTTACCCTCTCCCTTAAAACCCAAATCCTTTTGTCTTTCCCTCTCCTTCCCTCTTTCCTGACGAGGCAACCGTTGGTTGCGAAAGCTAGAATTTTGTGTGTATGTTTGTGTTTGTTTATGTGTCTATCGACCTGCCAGCACTTTTGTTTGGTAAGTCTCATCATCTTTCTTTTTAGAAATATATATATATATATATAGGGAAACATTCCAAGTGGGAAAAATATATCTAAAAAGAAAGACGATGAGACTTACCAAACAAAAGCGCTGGCAGGTCGATAGACACACAAACAAACACAAACATACACACAAAATTCAAGCTTACGCAACATAACCATCCACAGATACCATGCGGATGGATATGTGTGTGTGTGCGCGAGTGTATACCTGTCCTTTTTTCCCCCAAGGTAAGTCTTTCCACTCCCGGGATTGGAATGACTCCTTACCCTCTCCCTTAAAACCCACATCCTTTCGTCTTTCCCTCTCCTTCCCTCTTTCCTGACGAAGCAACCGTTTGTTGCAAAAGCTTGAATTTTGTGTGTATGTTTGTGTTTGTTTGTGTGTCTATCGACCTGCCAGCGCTTTTGTTTGGTAAGTCTCATCATCCGCATATAACACTTTGAGAATCCTGGTACTTTGTTAGGATATCTTGTTTATTTTGAAGGTTAATAAAACTTTAAACAATAACAAAACTTGTGTCATTCAATGATTACTTCTATTTGAAATCATAACTAATAACACTGAAAACATAATAATATTTTTAAAAAATAGTATTGTCAAAATTTTGGAAAAAAATGATATATTATTAATAGTTTATCAAGGAGCACATATTCACTTCCTATAGGACACCAGTGTTCCACAGAACATAGTTTGGGAATGATGCCCTGCCATCACCCATGTGTCCCATAATTTATCAGTTTAGGTGACCTCTTTCCATCTTTTGAGTATCCACTGGTTGAGATACTATGAGAATCGCCGTGTTATGATATGTTGTGAACAGAGGCACATGTGTGAAACAGTGGTTTCTGAGTTTCTGCACCTCACAGTGAAGCATTGTTTCTGGGTGTTATGGCTGTGCATTGCATTTTGTTACCTGGCCTTCAGTCTGTCACACTAAGTCTTGTCTATTCTTTGTGACAGTCCACAACTCCTGTCATCAACACACTGTTCCAGTAATAGCTGACTCTGGCAGTGACACTTTTCCTAATCAAAGTGCCCACTGTACACCTGTGGAATGGTATGATGTGAAAGCCAAATTGCCTGCATAACCTTGAAGATGGAGTGTCCAATGCATACGGCACCCATAAATTGTTCACAATCCAATGCAGTGATGTCTCACATTCTGTCCTGCCTACTGTATCTGACAGTTACACTGATGGCCAGTACAATACCCTGTGACTTCCTGGTCTCATGACATAATCGGTTACTCCATTCACCATGGTGACAGGAATGCACTCTTTCCAATACAGCAGCTATGCCTAATTCAAGTATTGTATCAGTAGCAGTAGCAATTATAATAATATATGAATGTGCAAAGCTTGTAACTGACATTTATTTTTTGTAGGTTTATGGACACACTGTGGCAGGAATGGCCTCAGCTTTGTCAGGCACCTACCAGCACTTACGACCGCAGTTTGAGGTATCTGATGACTGCATTAGTCATGAAGGCTTCAGAAGAGGCCAAACGGGCATTTAGCTGTACCTGTGGCATTGCTAATAATAATTTATGCATTTAAAGTTGTAATTATTGCTGAATATCTCAGTGACTCACATTTATGAAATTGCTTTGTGACACAATGTTAGAAAATTTATGTTCATGAAGTAACATTACATTTTATCAGAATAGTGCATTAAACAGTTAACTGTCTAAAAAATTTGATGTATCACAAATATCACACAGACAATTGCACAACCATTGGCTATGGCATCTTTGTGCATCATAATTGAAAACAGAAGTACACTTTTATCTTGATATTATGATATTCATCTGTGCACAATTTGAGTAACTGATTAATAATGTATAAGAATAATGCCTCTGACAGTTGATAGATGATGCAACATGAGAGATGAACTGTAGGTAACCTCCAATAAAAACTTTGTTTTAACGGTGTCTCAAAAAATGAAATAACAAAAGCCTTCTTGTTCTAGAGTAACTAATTTTCTATAATGATACCATTGTCACACTACTGTTGGTTGAAAAGCAATTTACTCGTGCAGATTCAATGTTTAGAACACGTGGGAGCAAACTGTCCCCCTACTTGCCGAAACTCTGAATTGGAGATGCACTCACAGTTTCATGTTTCTGATTTAATAAACAATAAGGTATGCAATGTTTGATATGAAGTAGGACTGTGGCAGAAATGATGAAATTAAGAGAGATGTATGTATACCACAGAATTCATTGGTTATTTTAAATTTAGAAAAATGTTTGTCCTTTCACCATTCATTTTTCTCATGCATAAAGGACCTAACCAATGTGACCAGTTTACTTACTGATATAATTGAACACATTGTCAACAATATGTCTCTCTTTACATGCTACTGTTGCTCCTTCCCATTTTCTTTACTATTGTGTCTCGCCTGATTTCTGCTATAATGTAATTCATTTACCCATTTGTTTCTATATCTCTGGAGACACATTTATTTTCTTTCTTTTTATGTTATAAATATTCACTGTTCTTTTCTTCTGCAGCTGGGTAACAATAACAGCTGAATTTCTGCTGAATACTGTTTTCAGTTCACATTATTTGCTTATGGATGAAACAGATTAATTTGGAACTGTCTTAGGTCTATATGGTTTCACTATCACTGTATATTGTAACAGTGTACCCTTTTTGCCATTTCTGGTTTTATCTGCATGCATTCATTCTTTTTGCCACAAAGTGGAGATAAATGATGAATTTCAGCTATTCATTCTTTAATTGATTCTACAGCTACTTCTACCATCACTTGTTCACAACAGAAGTTTTCCTTCTTCATGATTCTTACATACAGATAACAAAATATCACCAAAGAAATTGTGTAGGTTTTATCCCTCATTTTCTGTATCATGTATACTATTATTTTTCCTTAGATTTAATTTAGTAAATACCAGAACTACGAATAGGCCTTCTCAACTTACAGCAGTCACTTAAATAAAATAATAGACACAAGTAACCTTGGAGACAAGGAAAATTTACTCAGCAGTACTTAAATAGTAATTATGTTTTTCACAGAGAAAAAGAAGAAAAGTATAACTTGCATGTTTGTATTATTGTAAACTGACAAAAATTGAGGTTCCTTAAGCAAGGAATAAAACATATACATGTGTATTTTTATATATGTAAAACACATAAATGTATTATTGTAATAAATACATATTGGCATTGTGTAATTTGAGGTGCCTGGCTAAGTATGGGCCATCAGACAATGAACATACATAAAAATAATTGTCTGTCACTTGTATGAAGAATTAGGGGTCCAATTTTGTATTACCAATTCTTGTATCCATGTTCAACTCTGCCAGTGTGTGCCATTGTGATCTGGAAACAAAACATTTATGCACTTCATCTGGATATTTGTATAGTGTTTTAGTGTTTGATGGAATTAGAGCACCCACATTTGAGCATTTCATTTCTTTTCAAGAATCTGAAGTTGGAGCATCTTGTGTACTGTTTACCACAGGGAAACTATAAGAGAAAGTTTCTCTTTCACTCATATTATCTTCAAACACATGTGTTAGTGCTCTTTTCTTTGATAGTAAAAAAGATTTTCTCTTCTAATATATACTTGCATTATCATTCCACATAATTATGTGTAAAAGTTAGGACATGCAATCGAAGATTTTCATACTGCAGCAGGATAAAAAGTTACTTTCTACAAATGTCAAATCTATATATCACTCAAGCATTATGTCAGCATTTTATAAAGCAAGTATTTGTGAGTTCAAATAGTTCTCCTAATCTCAAGGACTTATTTTTCATAAAGTTAGCTGTTCTATTTATTATTACAAATATTTTATACAGCAGAAATGATAGACTAGCTCTAAATGCAGCTGTATGAGAGAAGAAATATATTCTATGTTTATGTATGTATTGTTGTTTGTTGGATACTCTGTAACCCATGTATTAATGTGCAGTTGAAACAAATGTATCTTATTCACATTAAATGTTATATTCAGAACTTGTATTTGACAAATTAACTTAAAGCTGCATGTAATTCCCACTTTTAAATCACATTTGTTGTAGTTTGAATAATTATGTGACGCTTCCACTCCTATGACCAGTATCACAAAGAAATTAAGGCAGCTAGAGGACTATATGCCACAAATGACCATAGCTCCAACAACCTGTTGCAGATTTCATCACTTTATTGAAATATCACTGCTGTTAATATAAATACGTATGAGACAAAAAAACCACTTTCATCTATGCACATACTCTACAAAACAGTGGTTGAAATGCATAGCAAAGGGTACTTCTCATTGTACCAATTGTTAGGGCTTCATCCCGTCAATTTCACATATGGAACATGGGACAAGTGACTGCATAAACTCCTCTGTGTGTGCTTGTGTGTCTACGCTTGTCCTCAGACCCTAATGGGTTGCAGAGTACTCTTAGAGTCAGCTCTTAAAGCCATTTCTTTGCCAGCAGACTTCTCCAGAATAGTTTGCATCTGTGTTCAAGCATCTGCCAGTTCAGATTCTTCAGTGTCTCTGTGGCATTCTTCCCTAGGCCAAAACGCCTAAGTCATCAGTGTTCTCAATGGTTTGGTGTGGCCCACCATGAATTCTTCTCCTGAGGCAACCTTTTCATCTCAGAGTAGCACTTGCAACCTACATCTTCAATTATTTGCTGGATGCATTCCAATCTCTGTCTTTCTCTAAAGTTTTTATGCTCTATAACTCCCTCTAGTATGAAGACAGTTATTCCCTGATGTTTTATCAGATGTCCTATCACACCATACCTTCTTCTTGTCAGTGTTTTCACATATTTGTTTCCTCACTGATTCTGCGGAGAAACTCCTCACTTCTCAGCTCATTAGTCCTCCTTGCTCTGCTTGTCATGGGTTATTTTGCTGCCTATTCTCATTTCTGACACTTCTCATTACTTTCACCTTTCTTTGGTTTACTCGCAATTAGTATTCTGAACTCATTAGACTGTTCATTCCATTCAACAGATCCTGTAATTGGTCTTCACTTTCACTGTGGATAGCAATGTCATCAGCAAATGTTATCACTGATATACTTTCACCTTGAATTTTAATCCCACTCTTGAACCTTTCTTTTATTTCTGTCATTGCTTCTTGCATGTACAGATCGAACAGTAGGGGCGAAAGGCTACATCCCTGTCTTACACCACTTTTAATCTGAGCACTTATTTCTTGGTCTTCCATTCTTATTGTTCCCTCTTGGTTCTTTTACATGTTGTATATTACCAGTCTTTCTCTGTAGCTTACCCCTATTTTATTCAGAATTTCGAATATCTTGCACAATTTTACATTGTTGAACACTTTTTCCAGGTCAACAAATCCAATGAACATGTTTTGATTTTTCTTCAGTTTTGCTTTCATTATTAATTGGAACATTAGAACTGCCTCTCTGGTGTCTATACCTCTCCTAAAGCCAAACTAATTTTCGTCTAACAGATTCTCAATTTCCTTTTTCAGTCTTCTGTATACTATTTTTATCAGCAACTTCACTGCATGAGCTGTTAAGCCAATTATGCAATAATTCTCACACTTGTCAGCTCCTGCAATCTTTGTAATTGTATCAGCAATGTTTTTCTGAAAGTCTAACACTATACTGCCTGTCTTATATATTCTACACACCAAGATGAATAGTCATTTTGTTGCCACCTTCCACCAATGATTTTAGAAAATCCAATAGAATGTTATCTATACCTTCTGCCATATTTGATCTTCATTCTTCCAAAGCTCTTTTAAATTCAAATTCGAATACTGGAGCTACTACCTCCTCCCTATTGACTCTTGTTTCTTCTTCTATCATTTCACGAGACAAGTCCTTCCCATCATACAAGCCTTCAACTTACTGTTTCCACCCGTCTGCTTTCTCCTCTGCACTTAACAGTGGAATTCCAATTGCACTCTTAATGTTATCGCTCTTGTTTTTAATTTCACCAGAGACTGTGTTGATTTTTCTATGCGCTCTTGCACTCTCTTTTTTGCACTTCCAACAATCATTTCTTTTTCGATTTCTTCACATTTTTCATGCAGTTATTTCACTTTAGTTTCCCTGCACTTCCTATTTATTACATTGCTAAGTGACTTGTATTTCTGTGTTCCTGAATTTTCCTGAACATTTTTGTATTTCCTCCTTTTGTCAATCACCTGAAGCTTTTCTTCAGTAACCCAAGGTTTCTTCACAGTGACCTTCCTTGTACCTATGTTTTTCCAACCATAGTCATTGTCCTTTTTAGAGATGTCCATTCCTCCTCAACTGAACAAGCTACTGAGCTATTCATTATCACAGCATCTACAGCCTCAGAGAACTTAAAGCATGTGTCTTTATTCCTTAGTAGTTCCTTATCCCACTTCTTTGCGCACTGAAATGTAATGATTGTATGGCATTGTTGGCTGGGAGGCCCCATCCAGGGAGGTTCTGCTGCCAGGCTGAAAGTCATGATGATGAGGGCAACACAACGCCCAGTCCATGAGTGGAGAAAATCTCCAACCCAATCGGGAATTGAACTGGATGGTAGGCAAACATGTTACCATTCAGCTAAGCAGGCCGACTTGTAGGCACATTGATTTTTCCTGCTAGTCTCTTAAACTTTAGCCTGCTCTTCATCATTACTAAATTGTGATCTTATTGTATATCTGCTCCTGGCCTCACAATCCAATACCTGATTTAGGAATCTCTGCCTGACCATGATGTACTCTAATTGAAATGCTCCCATATCTCCCTGTCTTTTCCAAGAATATCTACTCCTCTTGTGATTCTTGAACAGAGTATTTGCTGTTGCTAGCTGAATTTTATTGCCGAACTCTCCCATATCTACTACCTGTAACCCTTTCTTCTATACCTTCCCCTACAGCCACATTCCAGTCTCCCAGAACTAGTAGATTCTCATTTCCCTTTTTGTACTTAATTACCCATTTAGTATCCTCATATACTTTCTCTATTACTTCAACTTCTGCTTGTGACATTGGCATGCATACCTGAACTATTGTTGTTGGTGCTGGCTTAATGTCAGTTCTGATGAGAATACCCCTATCACTGATCTGTTCACAGTATCTCACTCTCTGTCCTACCTTCCTATTTATAACAAATCCTACTCCCGATTTACCATTTTCTAATGCTCTTGATATTAACCTATACTCATCTGACCAGAAATCCTTGTCTTCCTTCCAGTTCACTTCACTGATCCCTACTGTTTCTAAATTGTGCTTCAGTATTTCTCTGGATCACGGAGACCCAGGTTTGATTCCTGGCCCAGGTCAGGGATTTTCTCCGCCCGGGGACTGGGTGCCTGTGTTGCCCTTATCATCTCATAATCACTTGGGAAGTGCTGAGATTGGAACTGGAAAGATTGGGAACTTGTAGGGGTGCTGATGACCTCGATGTTGAACGCCCCACAAACCATCATCATCATCAACATCATCATCATCAGTATTTATCTTTTTAGATTTTCTAGCTACATTACAAAGTTCGAACTTCTGAGACTCGATTACCCAACTCATAGAACGTTATCCTTTTACTGTTTCTAATGGTTACCTCCCTCTTGGCATTGGCAGTCCCCTCCCAGAGATCTGAATGATGGAATAGTGTGGAATCTATGGAGAGACCATCATGACACTTTTTTTTTCAATTACAGACCACATGTCCTGTGGATACACATTCTGTTTCTTTAATGCAGTGGTCTCAAGTGCCTTCTGCATCCTCTTTCCATTGCTCATTTCCAATTCTTCCGTCTTTTAGGGGCAGCTTCCCACCCCAAGGGCAAAAGAGTGCCCTGAATCTCTGCCTGCTCCTCTGCCCTCTTTGACAAGGATGTTGGAAGAATGTGGATGACTTCTTAATCTGAAAATCTTTGGCCACTACTGCTGATGATTTTATTCAAAATTTAATCAGTAATACACATTCATCATCCTCCATTAGTGATATTTGATACAGATCCCATACACTTGAGCAATATTCTAGGATGAATCAAGCAAGTATTTTGTAAACAATCTCCTTCACAGAATGATTTCCCTACTATTCCACCAAAGATTTGAAGACTATAACCTGCTTTACCTATTACTGTTTCTTTGTGATCATTAAATTTCTTATCACTACAAATTGTAACATCCAAGTATTTTTATGATTGACCAAGTCCAGATATTATTAATTGATATTGTATTTACAGGATACCATTTTTTTTTCTTCTTGTGAAGTAAAATTTTCACATTTCTGAATGTTTAAAGCAAGTTTGTCACTCTTTGCATCACTTTGAAATCGTATCAGGATCTGACTAAATATTTGTTTGGATTTTTCCCAGACGATATTTCATTATACATAACTGCACTTGCAAAACGTCTGAGGTTACTATTAACATTTCCAGCAAAACCATTAGCATGCAACATGGACAGCAAGGGTCTCTTCACATTTCCCTGGGGCATACCGGAAGTCACTTCTGCATCTGTTGATGACTCTCCATCCAAGATAATTCACTACATCCTCCCTACCAAGAAATCCTAAATTCAGTCACAAATACCACATATGATCGTACTTTGAATAATAAGCATAGAAGTGATATTGAATCAAATGCTTTTTGGAAGTCAAGAAATACTGCATGTACCTGACTGCCTTAATCCATGGGTCTCAGGATGTCATATGAGAAATATGTGAATTGGGTTTCACATGACATGTTTTTGGAATCCATGCTAGTTGACATGAAGGGGGTCATTCTGTTTGGGATACCTCATTATCATTGAGCTCAGAATATATTCTCAACTTCTACAACAAATGTATGACAACAATATTGGATGATAGTTTTGTGTATCACTTCTGTTACCCTTCCAGTAGACACTTGTGACCTGCAGTTTTTTCCAATTACGGGGCACAGATTTTTGTTTGAGGGTATGTGACATATTATGGTTGAAAGATTGGCTAACTCAGTCACAAATGTTGTACACAATGTGATAGGGATTCCACTGGACCTGAGCTTCTTTCAATTTTAGCGATTTCAACTGTTTCCAAACACTACTGACAATGGTATCTATATCAATCACTTTGCAATGGTGCGAGAATTAAATTGGGGCAATATTCCTGATTTTTCGTTTGTAAAGAAGTATTTGTAAAAGGAAGTGGTGTATTTCAGATTTTGCTTTGCTGCCCTAAGTATTATTTCATGGATAACCCACAGTGTCTGAACACTAACACTGGTACCACAAACAGCGTTTACGTATGACCAAAATTTCTTTCAGTTTTGTGAGAGATCTTTCGATAATATTCTCCTAAGTTACTTGTTGAAGGTTCAAACTTTGGGTTCTTGGCAGTCAAAGCTGTTTCATTCAGCATTTCTCTGTCTGCAGCCCTATTCTTTGTTTTACACCTATTATGAAGTAGCCTCTCTTTCTTTAGAAGTTTCTACCCAGTGACTGTATAACTGTTCTACTACACACATATCTATCAAGTGCATGGTCAATTATACTTTTAAAGTTGAGGCAAAGTTGTACATGCTCCTATACCTAGCTATATGTTTGAAGATCCTCACTGAGATATGATACTGTTGCCTCTTTATCTCTTTTGCTGTACATTTACACCTTTCCACTTGTTTTAGTTGCTACTTGTACTCTAATAATCATCATTGTTACAAGTGCTATATGGTCACTGATACCAGTTCCAATTTGGGCACTGCCAGAGAGTTCAGGATATTTGTTGCCACCAGATCCAATATATTTCCATCATGAGTGGGCACCCAAACTATATCTTCTAGGCAATTTTCACACAAGGCATTTAGTAATGTTTTACAGGACGTCTTGTTATGGCTACCACTTACAAAACAGTGCTTATCCCATTTAACTGTTAGATGATTAAAGTCTCCTCTAATGATGATGATGGCATGTTTGGGGAACTTACATACTGACAAACTGAGGTTTTCTCTAAAGTTTCTGGTTACATTTGTGAGTGAGTCAGTGATTGACAGAAGGATCCAGTTAAACGTTTATGCCCATCCTTGATACTGGGTTCAGTCCAAAACATCTTGCATACCGATTCAGTTTCTATTTTGTTGGTTTTCGGTTTCTTTGTACTGTGGCATATACACCACCTCCATTTCCCATTAGCCTATCCTTTCAATATACCACACACTTTAATTTTCCCTTAAAAATTCATTGCTATCAATTTTGGGTTTTAACCAGCTTTATGTATCTAAAGTGATTGAGCTCCTCAGCTTTTTCGGAGGGCTCCAAATTGTGGTACTTTCTTGTGAATTCTTCAGCAGCTAGTCATTAAGATTTTAATACTCTCTCCTGTGGGAGGCATTTCTTTGGACCTTACACTAATTCTTTCAGGTGCTCTACAGTCATTGTTATCTGACGTCAATGCAGAATCCCCAACCTAAAAAACCCTTGTGTGCACTCAACACACAGCCAGCTACCTGGGTAACAGCCTCTGACATCCAGAGCACACCTGATTCATTTAGGGAAGAACTGCATATTTCTCAATGTTATGGTGCAAGTATAGAATATCACAGCGTAATTCACCACAGGATCTTTGAAGTCTCTAGTTCAAGCCTTCCATTTGACTTTGAATCTGGTGGCCAAGATCAGTTCTGGGGAGTCATGAACTCTGTTGAAACTCCATTTGAAGGCTGGTCCCCTCAACTTTCTGAGACAGTCACTGAAGGTATCTACCAATATGAAATGTACTAGTAATGCCACACTAATTTACACAGAAAGGTGAATGTATGATTCAGCTGTGTTGCGCTCTTCAGTCTGAAGACTGGTTTGATGCAGTTCTCCACACTAGACTGTCCTATGCAAGCATCTTCATCTCTGAATAACTACTGCAACCTACGTCCATTTGAATCTGCTTACAGTATTCATGCCTAGGTATTCCTCTACAATTCCTCCCTCACCTCCCTTCACTCCATTACAAAACTGATTATTCCTTGATGTCTCATGATGTGTTCTATCAACTAATTTCTTCATTTAGTCAAGTAGTGCCAAAAATTTCCTTTCCTTCCATTTCGGTTCAGTACCTCATCATTAGTTATTCAATCTACTAAGCTAATCTTCAGCATACTTCTACAGCACCACATTACAACAGCTTGAAATCTCTTCTTGTCTGACTTCTGTACAAGACTACACTCCAGAAAAATACCTTGAGAAGAAACATTCTAAAATCTAAATTTGTATTTGACTTAATAAATTCCTCTTTTTCCAGAAATTCTTCTCCTACTACTGCCTGGCTGCATTTTTTAGTTGCCATCAGTTTGCTGTAAAAGCAGCAAAACTCATCCACTACTTTCAGTCTCATTTCCTAATCTAATTCTAGCAGCATCACCTAATTTAATTCACTTTATATTCCATTAAATTATTTTATTTTTTGTTGATGTTGATCTTATAATTTATTTTCAAGGCACTATCCATTTTGTTCAATTTCTCTTTCAAGTCCTTTGCCATCTCTGACAGAATTACAATGTTACTGGCAAATCTTTTTTTATTTGTTCTTACTGAACTTTAATCCCCTTCCAAAATTTCTCCTTAGTTTATGATCAAGCCATATGGTAGAGTTGCACACCATAAGAAAAAAAATTGCGGCTGTAATTTTCCCTTGCTTTCAGCCACTCGCACTAACAGTACAATGAGGCCATGTTGGCAAACAATACAAGGGTAGATCAGCCAATCATCGAGACAGTTGCCCCTGCAACTATTGAAAAGCCTGCTACCCCTCTTCAAGAACCACACATTAGTATAGTCTCTCCACAGACACTATGCCATTGTGTTGCACTTAGAACACGGTTATCTGTAGCACTGAGTCACACAAGTTACCCGACCTCAACAAGGTCCATGGTTCATGGGGGAGATGCTTAAATTACGTAAAATAAAATAGTAATGGAGAGTGTTCCAATTTTTTGTGAAATACTGTATATCCAGAACACACTCATAGAAGAAAGAAGAATTTGTCACAACAAATGAATTGCCTGTGTTGCTTGAACATGTTATACACTTTCCTTTGGAGTTAGGTCTGCTATCTGGCTATAATTTTAGGACAACATTACTGATACAATTGTGCAAGCAAACGCTTGAAATGGGCTTTACTGGAGAGCTGTACATAACAACAAAGGAAAAATACTTTTTAAAGAAAATACATTAACATGATTAAAAAAAATGGATTCTAATGTTTTGCACTTATAAAAGTTTGTTAATTAATCTTGTACATGGGTCTCACAAAATACTACAAACCTGTATTGTGCAATTATCAGTGAAATGGAGACTCAGGGTGAGAAATATCTTCGTCTCTGAGTCAGTTGTTTGTTAATGTTAATTATAAAATGACATAGAGCTAGTTCAAAATTTTTTGAACAGTTCCACATTAGTAAATATTGCCTTTCCTTACATTAACAAATACCAACAAACATGGGAGATGTTTCTGTGAATGCCACATAACTGTTAATGACTGGCTGTGATATTGACGGTTCACCAAATTTGTACACAGCAATGCTGCCTACAGGAGTCTCAACAACACTACCACTGATGCCAACACAACATGAACAAATAGTACAACAATAATCTCACCAGAAAAGGGTCCGCAGCTTGGGGTCTAGTGGCTAGCATTGCTGCCTCTGAATAGCGGGATCCCGGATTTGATTCCCGACCGGGTTGGGGATTTTCTCTGCCCGGGGACTGGGTGTTTGTGTTGTCCTCATCATTTCATCATCATCTGTGAAAGTGGCAAGATTGGACTGTGTAAAGATTGGAATTTGTATGGGAGCTGATAACTGTGCAATTGTGCACCGCACAAACCAAACATCATCACCAGCAGAAAAGACAGTTAACATAGAAAACGTCACATGAACTACTATTGACAAATATTTTAGGATGGTAAATGAAACAACTGATGGACAGAATATATTCCATTGCTCAGAAATTGTTGACCAACTTTGATAAGGAGGTTTGGACACTATGACATGGCAGCTGGCTATAAGTGTAATCAATGGACAACACTTGACGGAGGAGGAGTAGAGTGAGGGGACAGACCTCGCCTCCATCTTGCAGGGCTGACAGCCTATGTCCACATTCTGTGCTCCTCCAAAAGCAGAACTGATATAATGGTCATAGGGACTGCTGATCCCTTCTGGTGTTATAAAATGTCGTACTTGAACCCCATCATGGACAAGGGCAGCATTCGGTAATGGCTACAGCACAAATATTTGCCAAGATTGTCGGTGTTGTATATACAATAGTTGAGGCCCAACCTCTACCAATATCTTACGCAACCATAGTTCAAAATACTCTCCCTACCTAAAGCCACCACGTAAAAGTGTGCACATAATATAAAATTACGCAAAATATTTTGTGCTCAAATCAGACACTTTAAAGCAGCAAGTACAAGAATGTTTCTTTACAATACCTTCTCATTCATATCAAACGTGGCAACTGTCAGAAAAATGTCCCAATTTGGTAACGTATTAAATTGTTTGCACAATGTATCTACCAGATCGGAGGTTGCAGGATGTGTTCATACCAAATCATTTCAAATACAGCACAGTATATTTTTGATGCCATAACTGAAGTACCAAAGTCAATAACTGTTTCGTAGACAGTGTTTCATACACTGAGGTGACAAAAGTCATAGGATAGTGATATGCACATATACAGAAGCTGGTAGCGTCGCGTACACAAGGTATAAAAGTGCAATGCATTGGCAGGGCTGTCATTTGTACTCAGATGATTCATGTGAAAAAGTTTCCAATTTGATTATGGCCGCACAACAGGAATTAACAGTCTTTGAACACGAAATGGTAATTGGAGCTATACACATGGGATATTTCATTTCAGAAATCATTAGAGAATTAAATACTCCCAGATTCTCAGTGTCAGGAGTGTGAAGAGAATACAAATTCCATGAATTCTCACCACAGAGAACACAGTGGCCAAACAAGAGCAGTGGCATTTGCATAGTGTTGTCAGTGTTAACAGACAAGCAACACTGCATGAAATAACCACAGTGTGGGACGTTCAATGAACGTATCCGTTAGGGCACCGTGGCGAAATTTGGCGTTAATGGTCTATGGCAGCAAACCACCGAAGTGAATGGTTTTGCTAACAGTATGACAAAACTCTCCTGGGTTTGTACGATATTGGTTGGGCCCTAGGCGACTGGAAAACTATGGCCTGGTCAGATAAGTCCCAATTCCAGTTGGTAAGAGCTGATGGTAGGGTTCGAGTTTGGCACAGACCTCACGAAACCATGGACTCAAATTGTCAACAAAGCGCTGTGCAGTTGTGGTGGTTTCATAATGCTGTGGGCTGGGTTTACACGAAATAGACTATCTTTTCTGGTCCAACTGAACCGATCATTGACTGGGGTTTTCTGATCCAACTGAACAGATCGTTGACTGGAAATGGTTATGTTCGGCTACTTGGAGACCATTTGCAGCCATTCATGGACTTCATGTTGCCAAAAATGATGAAATTTTTATGAATAACAATGCGCCATGTCACTGGGCTACAACTGTTCGCAATTGAAGAACATTCTGGACAATTTGAGGGAATGATTTGACCACCCAGAGTGCCCGACATGAATCCCATCGAACATTTATGGGACATAATCGAGAGATCATTTCGTGCACATAATCCTGCATCGGTAACCCTTTCGCAATTATGGACGGCTATAGGTGCAGCATGACTCAATATTCCTGCACGGGACTTCCAACAACTCGTTGAGTCCATGCCATGTCGAGTTACTGCACTACACTCGACACGATGTTATGAGGTATCCCGTGATTTTGTCATCCCAGTGTATGTAATGTATATTAAAATAGATGACAATGCAGGGTGATGGCTTTCGTGGTTGGGACACGTGAACATTATGAAGAAAACAGGGCTGGGTTGAAATGGTTCAAAGGGCTCTGAGCACTATGGGACTTAACTTCTGAGGTCATCAGTCCCCTAGACTTAGAACTACCTAAACCTAACTAACCTAAGAACATCACACACATCCATGCCCGAGGCGGGATTCAAACCTGCGACCGTAGCAGCAGCGCCTAGAACCGCTCGGCCACAGCAGTCCATCAGCTTCAAGACAAATACTGAGTTTCTAATTGTAATACTTTTCTTATCGTTTTAACTTATTGTAAATGAAACTTATTCTTAATGAGTAGATTGTGATAGCATTTTAATTTTTTTAATTTTGTTAACCATTACGCGAAATATTGGCAATGAACTTTTTGTTGACCCTGGAAGACTTTAGATAAGCCACCTGCAACGAAAAGTCAAGGACAGATTTCCAAAGACTGATTATATATTGCAGATATGTACGATCTCTTAACGAAATGTGTGATAATTTCGATGCATTTGTGCGATCCAGTAACGCTGAAAGGTTGGCAACGCTGTACGCAGCGTAAATGCAAAGGATGCCCAAGTAACCAGGAACTACTCAAACAAGAAGCTATGGCTTTGCTCAAAATTTGACAGTTTCGTGAAACATAGGAAGAAACTGTTTTATATCCTACCACTGCACACACACCTATTTAGTTTGAACAAATTTACGAGTTCTCATACAGTACCGGTACATGTGGACACACAAACATTCTTGCTGATTCTTAAGTAAAGGTAACAGACGAAGGCACAGATGTTGTCCTCCAAATAATTCGACTTGACTGAACCCAGAATAACATTCTTTTTGTTTGTGAAAGGCATTAATGATCTTCCAAGCAGGCAGGAAAGGATCTATTCAATCCCTGTTCAGATTTTAGGATAACAAATAAAACGTTACCATATTTTAATGAGTTTGGAAACATGAAGGCAACACTCAGATGAAACAATCAGGGCAGTTATTCAAGATTTAAGAGACGAACAAACGACATATACCATAATAAAGTGAGAATGAATTATAGCTTCAAGTCCCGTCTTGGAGATAGTACCATCAGGCGTCACTAAATGAAGGGGCGAGCAAAAGCTCAGAAGTAGGACAGAACCATAATTGCAAATCTCTTATTTATTTATTAGTTGCCGTTAAGCGTGAACTGCATCGTATAAGATATTCAAGTCCTTGTTTGACATTTATTTTTATTATCAAAACCCACAGTTCATTAAAAAATGATAACAATAAGATAGGTCACTGTGATAGTACCAACACAAAACCCTAAATTCAGGCCAGTCAAAAGCTCAAACGCCAGCCTGAGATTTCCCGAACTGAGAAGTAAACTGTTCAAACAGTTCGACTCGTGTTCAAACACAGCCATAGTAGCAAACACGCGACAAACATCGTGCGAGAAATGGGGTAACGGAGGTGTGATAGCAGTATAGTGACACAGCCCAGAGATACGGTTTCCACTGTATTTATTACTGAGCACAATGTACATAATTCGTGTAATCTTCACAAGTGTACTCGCGCAGGATATGGTGCCCAAACAAGCCGAGGTGTATGTGCCTCTCACAAGTCCTTGTGTCCCATTACGTTGCCCAATCATGATGGCACGGCCATCGTGTATCTCAACTACAAGTTTTCTACCACGCGCAAATTCACTTACGCAGGCAAACAGATGCTCCGCTACGCTAGCAGCACATCTGTTATCAGGGACGTCAACAAATCCCAAAAATCTCTCACACGCTTCACCATTGAATAGTTGTTGTTGTTGTCGTGGTCTTCAGTCCAGAGACTGGTTTGATGCAGCTCTCCATGCTACTCTATCCTGTGCAAGCTTCTTCATCTCCCAGTACCTACTGTAACCTACAGCTTTCTGAATCTGTTGAGAGTATTCATGTCTTGGTCTCCCTCTACGATTTTACCCTCCACGCTGCCCTCCAATACTGGTGTCGCAAAACATTTGGAAGTTTCGTCTATAATAACCGCAACAAATCGCGTTTGTTTTAGTTGTTTCGAAATTTCTTTGTGATAATTCGAGCAGTGGACTCTATGACGTCATTCCGCAAGTCACCTGAGATACCTTGAAAAACAGTTGAAGTTTGCAAGTGATTTGACGAACATTCATTTTTTTTGTGCCATTGAATATAACAGTTCAACGTAACTGCCCTGATTATCACTGTCCTCTCGTGCTGCTTGGAAACATGTGACATCAATCAAACAGTTCACAATGTGTATTTTTCTTCATTTTTTCGTTATGCTTTTGAATATTTCCTTTCAATGCATTGCTCAAACAAAAATCTATCCTTGTACTGCCAAATTTAGCCAGTGTCCATACAGAAGTATGGTCCTTGGAATTTTCGTATCGTTTCCTTAGGTTGTTGAAATTGTTCCTGCCATTCACGCCATTTTCTTGTCCATAACACATCGGAAGAAAACAAAACGCATGACCAGTAGTAAAATTTTTGTCTCTCTGTACAGCCGCATAATTATTTGTAAGAGGAGCAACAAGATTCTTGAAAATGACCGACATAATTTTTAATTATTGTATTTAAGTATGGAGCATCTGGTGTACGCTGCCCCTGTTTGATCACGTTATTTTTCCCCTCAAAACTAAGTCCTTCTTCCATAGACTCTCCAGCATACATTTATTATCTGATACATTTGTATCTTTTGAGATAGTGTTACTTCGTCCAAACTGCTTCAGCAACCCAACTTCACACTTACGCAAAAACTAATTTGAAATCATTGAAGAATATACCTGTTCACTAAAACTAAAATGAATAAATAATAAAATGTACTAAAACACAACGAAACAGCAAAATATGTGCTCTGACTTATATCTGAACACTTTCAACACTGTAGCGTGCGAAAGAATAACACGCGTCCTTATAAGGATTAGAATCGTACGCGCTACGTGATTGTCATCTGTCTTAACAGATGCGCTCTCTTCCTCCTCTTCATCTAGCGGAAGCAGGAGAGGGGATTAACATCTGCGGTCATCAGTCCCCTAGAACTTAGAACTACTTAAACCTAACTAACCTAAAGACATCACACACATCCAAGCCCGAGGCAGGATTCGAACCTGCGATCGTAGCGGTCGCGCGGTTCCAGACTAAAGCGCCTAGAACCGCATCGGCCCCATAACAGGGCATGAAGTATGCCCGAAACTGAAATTGTACAAAAAGTATATACCAAGAAAGTTTAAATATAAAAACGCATCTTATCTATAACTGTAATCGGCTATTACAACAGTTACTAGTACGCCTCGTCCCTGTTCGTCTATTGGAACGGTAGTGATGAAACAGCCAGTTAACCTACTGATTGTTTAAATACATGGAAGGAAACAATTCATCTTACTGTAAGTAGTCAAGAGGCAATTTTCCAAAGATAACAAATAATAAGTATAATATAAAAATTAAATTAAATACGTTAAGCATATAAAAAGGAGCATTTGGGTAAATTACAGTAAATTAATTGAGGTTAACAAAATACATGCGCTCTGTAGCGCCAAACACAAAACTAGAAAGATGAATAGAGTTTAGCTGAAATTACTAATACCAAGAAGAGCTATGCTCTTGTTTCTATAACAAATATTCTAAAAAAGCTTCTTTGTCGAAAATATGTTAGAATTAATAGGAAAGACAAAGTCCTAACATTCTTACGTTAAACAGACAAAATATATTGGAAGTGGTTTTAGTTACCTGGAGAAAGTAACTTTCACGACATCTTTCATCTCAATGGGCGCAGCGTACCTGCATGAACACCTGCTGTGGGGCGATTGTTCTTAGATGTCGCGGCTTCGAGGTGTGTTGCGGCCATCGAAGAACAGCTTTCGCAATAACAATAGTGATGACGTCGAAGCGGGACGAAAGAAATTTTTAAACTGTCATTATGTCTTTCAGTCACTGATATTTGATCTGTGAAAATGTACTGACGTTGTACAGTTTAATGCTACAAGACATCTTCACTCAATATAGCATCTGTAATACGATCACGTTATACATGTATGATGATAATCGTCTTCGATGTATGAAGAAGCTTTAATATATTGGTATTAAAAGAATAACTTTCCGTGGTCAGTAGGTAGATTTGAAAAGGATTATAGCTCTCTTTCAGCCTCTAGCACTGAAGAGGCTGCAAAGGAAAAGAAGTTCACTAAGAAGGGAAAAAGTACAGTTACTTGGAATTGATCAGCAGGTGAATCCTAATTAATTCACAACATAAGCGAAGTCAAAAATCATATTATGTACCATTCATTGATCAGCTAAATAGACAGATATACTGCAACTATCTGAAAATGTGTACAGAGCAATAAGTTTTTTGTGAACTTCGTTCCAGCACATGGGGCACAATTTTTGACCTGATAAACATTAACCTTTTGGGAGCTATCTTAATTCAGTTTTTCCTGTTTTATCAAGAGCTGTAAGTTGACTTGTTTTTGCAGAAGGATTGCTGAAATGATTTTTCAAGAACTCAATTGACTGAAACAGTGCTTCATGATACAAGCAGATCACTGAATGTATTTCACGATCATAACCAGACGATAATTTCAGCGCTCTTTGGTGAACATTTAGATTCCAGTTGCCTCAAACAAAATAGTTTTAAAAGGAAGCCATATGCTACATCACCCTGAAGTTGCTTTGTAAACGAAAGATTTCTATAGGTACTATTGGCTTCAGAACTAAGTTGGTAACAAACTGCTCTCTTTGTTCTTGAACTCAAGAGTGACTAATTTCATGGATTTAGTTAAAAGATCAACACTCGCCTGTAGATGATTTGTACAAATTTCCACACATTATCATTTCCAGACACATACTGGTAAATGCTTCCTGCATTTTAAACTTTGGTGGTATTCTGGTCTTTCGGGTGATGTTTAGTGGTGGTTACCACTAACAGTTAAAAAAGAACTTATAAGCCATTGTGCATCTCCAAGATCTAAGGATGTAAGGATCTGTCTATTACTTGAATAAATACACTTGTACATCAATGCATATAAGCAAGTGATAGAATGTTCTTTTTTAATTATTTCCATCCAGGATTTCTAAAGCCTTAATATTTTCTTTTAGGTTTCGATATGGATAAAAAGTAAAACATTAAAAAATGTACAAAATTACAACACTAAAAATGACAAAAATCTATCAAATAATACATACATTGTTTGCAAATGTTTGACAGTAGTTTTTGAAGCTAATTTTTTAAACCTTATGTAGAGGATCAAAAAAATCGAAACTTCTGTAGTAGAAAAAACTGCACATTCTATTGAAACGAAAATAAATAAAATGGAGGTGATAACAGAACAAAATATGCATAAATCTGAAGCCAAATGTTTATGGCATATTTATATATTCATAAATTCTAGAGTACTCACAAATAACTACAGCAGCTTAGTAGAACTAACAAGAATTAACTTCTCTATGGGACTAGTTAAGAGCACTCAGTATACTTTGTTTGACAATTAGTAAAGTCCTTAATTGTTGTGATTGATTTTTCTCCAACTCTGGCCTTATGCAGAAATGGTTAATAACACAGCCTTGAAATTTTACTAGTGTGAAGAGTGCAAAACTTACATTCAAATACAATCTCTGACAATAAAGGTGGCGAATAGTCCTGTAACATTAACATAGACGAACTATGAACTACAGTTACCTTACTGTCCTTCGAAATAGTCACCTCCAATAACTATGCACCGCTGAGCTCTGCGATGCATGTCTCGGAAACTTTGCACGAAGTATTCCTTTGGATGGTGTTCAAAAGCCGCATCACGTTTCGTTGGATGTCAGGAATATCGTCAAATCTCTTTCCTTTCAAAGCGAGTCTGAGCCGATGGAATAGGAAGAAGTTTGGAGGATTGAGATCCGGCGAGTATGGTGGATGTTCAAGTTGCACCACCCACTTTTTTGCCAGCAATTGTTTGACGAGCCGTGTGTGGGCGAGCATTGCCGTGAACAAAAAACCAGGAACCTTGTTGTGTTTACTGGGGTCATTCCGTGCGGAGACGTTGCATGAAATGGGTTAGAATTTCAAAGTACCGTGCACCAATCGACGTTGTTCCCTCAGGAAGAAATTCCTTGTGAATAATGCCTTGACTCTCAAAAAAGGTGATGAACAGCGTTTTGATACGTGGTTTTTCGGCTCTGACCCTTTTCCCGACGATGTGAGTCGGAGAACGCCATTCCATGCTTTGCCGTTTCGTTTCAGGGTCTTACTGGAGACACCAGGTTTCATCCTCAGTGACAATACGTTCAAGAAGTTGGGTGTTGCATCCACCGTTTCGACAAAATACTGTGAAGCCTCTAAACGTGCCTTCTTCTGATAGTCAGTCAAGTGATGTGGCGCAAGACGACAACACGTCTTGCTCTTCCCAAACTCCTGGGCAAGGTTTTGTCGCACGGATTCACGGTTCATCTGCAGTTCATCCGCTATAATGCGCATAGTTAATCGACGGTCGTTCGTGATTAATGTCCTAACGTTCTCAATGTTTTCGTCACTGACGGCCGTCGCCGGTCACCCGCTTTGGGGGTTGTCAGAAACTTTCCCGGCCTCCTCGAAAACGGACGAACCACTCGTACACACACGTCATGGACAGTGCTTGATCCCCATAAACACGTACCAGCGTCGCATTCGTTTCTTTAGGCGTCTTGCCAAGCTTACAACAAAACTTAACGCGGAACACACGAAGCTCAACTGAACTACGGTAGGGGCAAATTTTCAAACTCTGCCACTATGCAGGTACAGGCAGCGTAGTGGGTCGCCAGTGTTGCCCGATCGACGTTTCTGACTTCATTCACAGAACTTGTATTGTCAGGGGTTGTATGTTCGGTTATATGAGGGTTGGAACTTAAATAGTGGCAACTATTTATTCACAACCGAGACGAAAGAGTTACATGATTGCACCTGTTACTGTCCTTCAAAGTAGACACCAGCGTTGTGTAGAACCTGTTGCCAACGAAGTGGAAGGCATAGTATACCGTTAGCAGAGCCTTTTCTGTTGATGATTCGAAAGGAGCGGTCCAAAGTTGTGGTGATTCTCGTGTACGACTGTGATGGTGTTATCCAAACGCATTACGTTCCTCCACGGCAGACCGTCAATGCACAGTATTACTGTTCGTTTTTGGAGCATCACCTGCGACCAGCTTTGCGAAAGAAGCGGCGACACTTTCTGCGGAACCCACCCATCATTTTGCACGACAATGCGCGGGCGCATACAGCGCAAGCTGTGGCTGCTCTGTTCGGTCGATGGGACTTGGAAGTACTGTACCTTTACTCACCGGACTTAAGTCCTTGTGACTTTTATTTGATTCAGAAGACGGAGGAACCACTTTGTGGATTCGCTTCAGAACTGTTCCAGAGATTCGTCAGGCAGTAGACCACTCCATTCGCATTCACACATCACTGCCAACGGGTTCTACACAACACTAGTGACTACTTTGAAGGGCAGTAACAGGTGCAAACATTTAACTATTTTGTATCGGTTGTGAATAAATAGTTGCCACTATTTAATTTCCAGCCCTCGTATTATTACTAGTGTCAGTTTTAAGCTGCCTTTAATTTGGCCAAACTGTCAGAGAATTCACATGATGTTTTGCAGTCATCCACTGAAAGCCTCTGAATACAACGGTTTTTTTATTTTGGGCACAGAAACAACTGCGCAAATTTTCATCCAAATTGGAGCTGTTCAGATGAGGATGGTTCCCGAAACTACTCCACCTGATGTGGGATGAGTAAGTAGTTATCAATGGTCATGCCTAAGCAGACACACAAGTACCGTCATACCAACAAAGATATAAACCATCAGGCAGGCCAGTACTTGGATGGATAACCATCCAAGTATGGCATGCCATGCACTGTTGACACTGCTCCCTTTGTCTTTGCGGCAGAGGGAACAGGAGGGGTTGTGGCATAAAGACGCTCATCACCAGTCTTTGCACCAAAGCCATGGATTAAATTCTAAACCTCTCCACAGGGCCTCATGGAGTTGAGGGCACACGACACTGTTGATGGTGATCTGTCTGTCAGATGGGCATGTTAAATTTGGTGGCCCCCTTGGCGCCCTTCAAGAGGAGTACGCTATACACCAGCACCAGGTTTCACCCGTCTCCCTTGATCTCCAACACAAACACACACACACACACACACACACACACACACACACACACACACACACACACACACACACCATTACAGTCATCTACACCTAACACACATACTCGCACATGCAGCTCTCATACTTTGAGGTGCAAAGGTGCCTGCAAGCGAGGAGGATAGAAAAACACTTTCCAATTACTTAGCTGCCCTTCGGGTTGTCCCAGCCATTCATGCCATATGATTTTACTTTACTTTTTACCCAGTAGCAGATCTTTGCCAGATAAATGATTGCATCAGTTTCTAGTTTCCACACAGCAGAAACATATTTTTAAGTTTTTAGAAGACATTGATGCAAGTGGGAACATAGCTGCACATAGCTGCTGATAGCGTATTCCGCACTCGAAATGTGCCTATCCAAAGCTACAGCAAGATCTTTCATGTTTATTGATACAGTATTACAGTATCTTCAAGAAGAATAGTGGGCATGGATTCTTGGACTTCAGGCCTGCATAACTGCAGATGAAATATTAAAATTTTCTGGTAATGACACAATTAGTTTTTGAATTTCTGCAAGCAAGCTGCCAAAACTAAGGATTTCAAATGCTCTTGAAGTAAAGGAATGACAATATTATTGCTTCACAAGGGTCTATGGTATACTTCATATCACACCTCCCATTGAGATTAGATTAGATTAGATTAATACTATTTCCATGGATCATGAATACGATATTTCGTAATGATGTGGAACGAGTCAAATTTTCCAATACATGACATAATTAAGTTAATTTAACAACATACTTAAGTTAATATAACAAATTTTTCATTTTTTGTGTTTTTTTATTTTTATTTTTTTTAAATTTATATCTAAAAATTCCTCTATGGAGTAGGAGTTATCATTCAGAAATTCTTTTAATTTCTTCTTAAATACTTGTTGGTTATCTGTCAGACTTTTGATACTATTTGGTAAGTGACCAAAGACTTTAGTGGCATTATAACTCACCCCCTTTCTGTGCCAAAGGTAGATTTAATCTTGAATAGTGAAGATCATCCTTTCTCCTAGTATTGTAGTTATGCACACTGCTATTACTTTTGAATTCGGTTTGGTTGTTAATAACAAATTTCATAAGAGAGTATATATACTGAGAAGCTACTGTGAATATCCCTAGATTCTTAAATAAATGTCTGCAGGATGATCTTAAGTGGACTCCAGCTATTATTCTGATTACACACTTTTGTGCAATAAATACTTTATTCCTCAGTGATGAATTACCCCAAAATATGATGCCATATGAAAGCAACGAGTGAAAATAGGCGTAGTAAGCTAATTTACTAAGATGTTTATCACCAAAATTTGCAATGACCCTTATTGCATAAGTAGCTGAACTCAAACGTTTCAGCAGATCATCAATGTGTTTCTTCCAATTTAATCTCTCATCAATGGACACACCTAAAAATTTTGAATATTCTACCTTAGCTATATGCTTCTGATTAAGGTCTATATTTATTAATGGCGTCATACCATTCACTGTACAGAACTTTATGTACTGTGTCTTATCAAAATTCAGTGAGAGTCCGTTTACAAGGAACCACTTAGTAATTTTCTGAAAGACAGTATTGACAATTTCATCAGTTAATTCTTGTTTGTCAGGTGTGATTACTATACTTGTATCATCAGCAAAGAGAACTAACTTTGCCTCTTCATGAATCTAGAATGGCAAGTCATTAATATATATTAAGAACAACAAAGGACCCAAGACTGACCCTTGTGGAACCCCATTCTTGATAGTTCCCCAGTTTGAGGAATGTGCTGATCTTTGCATATTATGAGAACTACTTATTTCAACTTTCTGCACTCTTCCAGTTAGGTACGAATTAAACCATTTGTGCACTGTCGCACTCATGCCACAATACTTGAGCTTGTCTAGCAGAATTTCATGATTTACACAATCAAAAGCCTTTGAGAGATAACAAAAAATCCCAATGGGTGGTGTTCGGTTATTCAGATCATTCAAAATTTGAATTCCAAATAGTGTTCAGAGATTAAAGAGAAAGAACAGCAGATCATTCTCATTAAGGGGACTACCAGTGAAGTTTCAACTCCATCATAAAAAAAGTCACAGGGAGCTGAAAACTGGTTTGAGTACATATCTTGGCATGCTAAATTAAATGGTTAAATCCAGTTTGCTAAACAAAATTTATTTCATATTTTTGGTTTTTGAGTTTTGAAAAAAAAATCATTTTTTTCAAATCCATCTGTGGAGTTGTTAGTTATCACAGAATATAATCACAAAAAAAGTTTGGGCCAATATGTTTAAAATTGACAAAGGAGTAGCATTTTTTTTTGTTTCGACTATTTTAATTTTTTTCAAAGAAATTTAAGTACTGTGACCTGTTTAACACTACATACATACAAAAAAGTGTAGATAAATTTTTAAAATTCTGTTTTTGTAATACACGAAAAGAATTTAGCGTGAAATAGAATTACTGCGACATTACACAATGTTCGGCCCAGTATGAAGGAAAAATAAACAAAAGTGACACATTTGAAACGCGTATTCTTTATTTTCAATTTACGTCTTACATTACATGCACACAGTATATGTGTGAGTAATACGCAGTTACATCAAAACAACCTGACACCATATGTTACCCCATCACGTTCAAATATAGCTTCTTCTCTTTGTAAGGCAAAATTAATTTTTCGACAAACTACTTCGCATTTTTTCGAATTTTGTTCTTCTTGCTGATGGTTGTGCTCTTCGATAAACATATTTTAGTCCTAAATTTGTTATTATTTCTGAAATAACTCTGTGAGCCAACATTATATTCACAAACACTGATATTAGTCGCCTTTTCTCTCGTTGCAGAAACATACGTCTCTTTGGGACACCTATGTAATGCTGTGTAAACTCTCATTAGCATTTTGTGTCAGACATCAAGTACATAATGTTAGTAGTGATTCATCTGTCAAATGAGTATAAAGAGCAGTATCGTTTTTGATCTAAACAAAATTGATTTATTGGTATTTTTAGATTGGAAGCAAGAGGTCCATGCTCAGTTACTTTTGCCAATGCTGACATAAAAATACCATGACGACTCACCTTTCAGGCAGGACTTTGGTCAGTAGAGGCACAACGCTATATAATGTATGTACTGCAGCTTTCGTATTCTGTAAATAATAAATTAGCTGACACTATTGCAGCTGTAAAATGTCAATCATATCGAAAAGTGTGTTTATACGTATCTTTATATCACCTTTATTTCCATATACTGATGTTTTGTTATATTTTGCCAATTTTTATATCGTAGTGTGCTTCAGTTGTCCACGTCCCTTGGCATACAACATAACTTTCCTGCTTCTTTCACAACTGGTATTATACTAGCATACCATCAAAAAGTAGGAGTTATAAATGTATCCTATCCAAATTTTGCAATATAAATACCGGTACTGAAAATAAAGTTGTCGTGAGGTAAATATGTGTACAAATCTATGTACACACAAGAGATTTTGTGTAGACCTACTGACATACAATATCTTTTAGCAACATCATTCACACATTCATCTTTTTGTATTTCATGATTATTACCATAAATATTCTGCGAGGTGACATGATTGAAAACTTTTCACTCACTATCAGAAGGGATTTTGGTATGTCGAAATCCATAGCTTTTGGACCGTTTCAGTATATTTTCAGTAATGGTAGGTTTCATCGCACCAGAGAACCACGAATGAATCATGCAACGTTGATTGGCGTGTCCTTCCAACCAAAAATGAAATTCCGGTAAATCTTCACATAATTGAGTTGCTGCAGACAGACAAGTTCGACAAAACTTTGTTACTATATCAGAATCGACAATGTATCTGTGAACAAACCAATAACGCTGCCAAAATTAACTTTTGATTGACAACCTCTAGTTGGCCATTAACCATCGAACTCACTCCTAAAGCTATTTTATCAGGTGAACTTTGCAGCATTATATTATTGTTGGCAATATTATATTCACTAAGCTCACAATCAGAGAATCCACATGCGAACTGACCTCACAGTCATTATCAATAAGCTCATTATCGGAATCCAATTTTGCATTTTCCTCTAGATCATCATGAATAAGATCATTCTAACAATCCAGTTTTGAATCTTCACCAGAGTCCCTTTCAATAAGCTCGCAATCCAGTTCTGACCTTTTATATGTATTTTTTACAGTTGCTCAGCGCCCTCAAAAATGACTTCCGTAGATTCATTAGCAGCAGTTTCCACACGTCACACATGTTCTTGAAGGTATCACAGGAGACAGATCGCATGTTCATAATCATCGTGAACTGTTTTTGAATATTCGAATATCCTCTTCCTGCGTATGTAAATGCCAAGCACAAACGCGTGTTTACATCAAAAGAAGCTCTGCTTGTATTTTGTTTGAATCATCATTTCGACGTACAATGGAATTTAAATAGTGGCAGCTATTTACTCACAACCGATACAAAAGAGTTACATGTTTGCACCTGTTATTGTCCTTCAGAGTAGTCACCGGCGTTGTGTAGAACCCATTGCGAGCGATGTGGAAAGCGTAATATACCGTTAGCAGAGCCTGTTCTGATTACGGTGCGAATGGAGCGGTCTACTGCCTGTCGAATCTCTGGAACAGTTCTGAAGCTAATGCCACGAAGTGGTTCCTTCATCTTCGGAATCAAAGTCACAAGGACTTAAGTCCGGGGAGTATGGTGGATGGTACAGTACTTCCCAGTCCCATCGACCGAACAGAACAGCCACAGCTTGCGCTGTATGCGCTCGCGCAGTGTCGTGCAAAATGATGGGTGGGTTGCGCAGAAAGTGTCGCAGCTTCTTTCGCAAAGCTGGTCGCAGTTGATGCTCCAAAAACGAACAGTAATACTCTGTGTGCATTGACGGTCTGCCGTGGAGGAACGTAATGCGTTAGAATAACACCATCACAGACGTACACGAGAATCACCATAACTTTCACCATACTGGAGCTCTGACGCACTTTCGACTTCCGCAGTGACCCGTAATGACGCCATTCGTTGGATTGGCGTTTCAGTTTTGGCTCGCACGATGTGGCCCATGTCTCATCCAGTGTTACGATACGGCGTAAGAAAGCATCTACTTCGCGCGCATAGTGCTCCAAGTGCGTCTGAGCAGCATTGTTACGCATCCATTTCTGCATTTCCGTCAAGTCATGCGGAACACATCGTGATGCAATTTTTCGCATGCCTAGGCGTCCCTTCAGGATGCGAAGCATAGTCGCATGCGTTATTCCGGTTTCGTGGGCGAGCTCACGAATCGTATGGCGTCGATCACTATCCACTAACGCGGCAACAACATGCACTTCTTCAGAGACGCTAGGACGACTTGCCCGATACATGTCTGCACTATTTGCCGACCCGACGTGCCACTGTTCCGTACGGCAATGCCGATTCCCCGCACGCCTCTTGAAGACCTCGATGACACTGTCGTGCTGTACGACTTCTGTCACATACAAGCTTGATCCAACTCCGTTGTTCCTATTTCGAAAACATAGTGACACTTATGTTAGACCGCTCGCCCACAAGTGACTGTTTCCCTCGATTGTGTGCACGCCGGTGACGTGAGGCGGACGAGTCCGTTTGCTCGGTGGTAAGGTAGGTATGTCAACAACGTGTGCTATCAACGACAATAGTAGATTCCATTGCATTGTGTCCTCGCATCGGTGTTGTCACTATTTAAGTTTCAACCTATGTACAAATATGTGATTTTGTGGATTCATTTCCACTCGATTCGCAATAACAACATTATAACATGTTTCTACAAGAAGCCTCCCAGCACGTTGGATCTAACTCAAAATTCAAACTACTTTGCTCGCAATGAGCGCACTTCATTTTCAGTACTAATGATGAGAACAGTGAAAAATCAAGTAGAATATACTCAGATCCATCTGTCATTTCTTCAGTGGCTTTTTTTCTCATTAGTACTAGCAACATTGTATTTCTCAACGCTCTTCCTGGCAATACTGTCAAAAATCATTTATGCACGTGCGTTTTCCTCATACGATATATATTCATTGGTACTTTCGCTATGTCACGGACACTTTTGTTTTCTTCGCTTTTCACATTTTTCCTTCTCTTCTTCATTATCTCACTACAACTTACTGAGTGTCTCATACGCCTAGGGATGACACAGAGGGATTTCATCTTATCAAAATATGTGGAAGAGAGCCATGAAGTATTGCACGCAAACACTCATCCGCCAACACGAAAACCACATTCCCGGCTACACTGTGTCCCCATGGGCACATGTGGGATCCGTACCAGATCGGGTTGACGGAGGAGATAGAGAAGATCCAAAGAAGAGCGGCGCGTTTCGTCACAGGGTTATTTGGTAACCGTGATAGCGTTACGGAGATGTTTAACAAACTCAAGTGGCAGACTCTGCAAGAGAGGCGCTCTGCATCGCGGTGTAGCTTGCTCGCCAGGTTTCGAGAGGGTGCGTTTCTGGATGAGGTATCGAATATATTGCTTCCCCCTACTTATACCTCCCGAGGAGATCACGAATGTAAAATTAGAGAGATTAGAGCGCGCACGGAGGCTTTCAGACAGTCGTTCTTCCCGCGAACCATACGCGACTGTAACAGGAAAGGGAGGTAATGACAGAGGCACGTAAAGTGCCCTCCGACACACACCGTTGGGTGGCTTGCGGAGTATAAATGTAGATGTAGATGTAGATGGGCGGTCCGTGGGCCGCTGGTCACGTGGAATAACAGTGGTCTTTTCTGGCCACGAGGCATCATGCTGTCATCAAATGCTGGACAACCCTAATGTTAGTAAAGAACTGTTTACCATCATTTGAATATCAACTTCTTATCTGGAGAGTAGCATTTCACAAAGATAGCTAAAATTGGATCACAGACAAAATTATTCATGTTTCTCATTTCATGGACAATAAAAGTTAAAAACAGTTGCTAGGATACGTATAACAGAAGGATATTCTGTGACAGCTGCTAGAAATGCTCATAAAAGATTAGCTAGAGGCACAAAGAGTGGAATCTAGAGTTGCCAAGGGGGTGCTGTGGTGACCTCAGAAGACACCATGGAATTACACAATTTTCAAAATACTACATCATCTATGGTGCATGTTGTTCTTCCAAATTCCAAAGTAGAAATATCAAGATATGCAAATTTTACACTTAATGTATACGAAAATGTAATACAGCTAGGTAAGTGAGAAAGCAGTTAGTTAAGGTTACTACAAAGAAAACCAATCAAATACATACCAGAACAGTTACAGTGATGATCCTCTGTTTTGCTCCCAACCCCATAATAAAGGTTCTTTCATCTTTATTGCATGAGTTTGTTACTCAACAAAACAAAAGTCCCAAAAACCTGCAGGGAAACAAAATTTGTCCCAGATTTCTCTCTTGATGTAACACAATCCATTTTCTTGGTCTTTGTAGCTTCAGCTGTTAAAAGGAACTCTTAATCTTTTTAGTGTAACAGATCCTGAAATTGAATAGAATCAACAAAGTTTTTTTTGTTTACTGGAATGAACCAATCAGTCTGCGGCAGATAGTGGGCAATTCTGGAACTTCCTAGTAGATTAAAAGTGGAAACTGTATGCCAGTTTCGGACTCTAACCAGATATGTAGCGTTTTGCAGATGATGTTTTAGCAATTGATCAGCCCCATCATGACTCACAACCCATTCACGCAGATTTACTTCTCATAGGCTGTGGCCACTAAGCAATTTCTGTGCTATACACTTTCTTCCAGAAGTGCTAGTCCAGCAAGGTATGCTGGAGAGTTTGTGAAGTTTGGAAGGTAGGTGAGAATTACTGCCAAAAGTAAAGCTATGAAGAGATCATGAGTCACATCCAGCTAACTCGGTCAGTAAGGACATTTTCCCTAAAAGTCACAGTTCTGGATTTGAGTACAGGTATTTTATTACTGTTCAGCATTCAATGAGGTTGCAGTGTGGTTGGTGCAACATTTTTATGTTCTTGGACATGGGATATGTTAGCTGTTTGTCATTTGTGACTGCTGTCAAGGGACTGGAAACTGTTGCAAATGCATGTGCTGGGCAGACTACTTAGAGTCACTCATCAGACAAAGTACTAGCTACTTCAAGTATTATCCTGTCCTACAGATATTGTCTTCACCTGGAAACACAGTACCTATAATTACTTATCAACTTGACAGAGTAGCAAATCGGTAGTAAATTTAGGAGTTCCGCAAAGGAGAGAAATGTAACAAGGAGAACTAACACGTGTGTACCCAACCCATTACAAAGAAGTCTGAGATGCTGCCCCGTGCTGAAACTGAGCAACTGTGAAATACTTCACCTGCTGTGTCCTGGGTCAGTGGGGTGTAAATAAATTTGCATGGTTTGAAGTATTGCAAATAATGATGCCTCTTAGGAAAACTAATGAATCAGTCTTGATATAAGGAATGAAACTTAATGTCATGAAGTTTGGTGCCATTTTATCATTTTTCTTTACTTTTTCCATTACTGTGTATATTTAAATTCTTTATTGTGGTCCCCACAAAATAACTTAGTGCTTTTCATGGAGTAAAGGGATCAGTTGAAATCTGGTGACTTCAGGCAGGTACAGAATGTTTCCGCCTATTGTCAACTTAACTTATTAAACACAGCAATTTGTTATAGCACTAGCAAAGATTGTCAGTGCACTATTGATTCTGGTGTTCTGCTTGACTTGTGAGGAGGAGGTAGGGCTCATTTCCCCGACTCCTCTCCTCCCTAGCAGCAAGCAATAAGCTTGTGCTTCTGCTCCCAGAATCCCCTGCAAAAGATCCAAGTTACATTGTGCATACAGTACCTACACAACCTCTGAGTGACAGCAAATACATCTGAATGGACACACAACAGCACCTTTATAACTTTATTTTGCAATATCTTACTTTTATGATGTTTATAATGGCTGATGTGACGGAATGTGTTGTTACAATGCTACTTTCAGTTATTGCACTCACCTGGGTGATTAACTCTTCCTATGACATCTAGTAACTAATTTATAAAATTATGAAGTCCAAATATAAATTACTATATGATGTTTATTTACAGTTGTTTCTAGTCTGCGAGGAACACATGGAAGGTAATTTATACATGCCACAGCATTCGACATATCACTTCATCTATATCAAAGCACCAAACGATCACATAATACACAATGCAAGTACCAGCTATGATCTTTCAAGCAAAACACACTTTTTCAGACACAATGTGGTTGCCTGCTACATTATTACAATGGTATCCACACCAATGCCTTATTTTTAACATAATACCATTATTCAAAACTATGCTTTCATAGAAGCACATTATAGCAATACAAGAGCAATGGAATGCTACAAATACTAATGCATTTACTGTGCCTTTTTGTTGGCACTACAATATTTTTCTTTATGGGAAAAGTAGCATTCTTGGCAGCTCGCAATACAAGCCACACCTCACTGGTACAAAGTTGAATCATCATTCCAAGACTTGCCACCAAACAGGATTACAGCAACATAAGAGTAAACTTTAAAATGTATCATCTACAAAAGGTAAAAATTCACACTATGCTGATCCATATTGCTTTGATAGCTGACAGCCAACATCATTGTTAACAATGTGATAGCACATTATACGTAAATGATGTCTTAATTTGATCACTTCTTGCCTCGTATGGTTCAGACAAGATAATGTGCTTCGCTCTTAAAAGCCCTTTTATGCAATTGTGGTATGAGCGAACTCAGTGACTTTATTCCAAGTCAAGAAGTCATGGTAATTTTTCTTTATAAGGGGAAGAACAATTTGATTAATGGTTGCATGTGATCTGTTACAATTCTGAATGTAAAAGCAGTAGGTAAGCAGTTTTGGCTTACCTGAACTAGACCTACAAATCTAGGCATATTGGCTCTGTTTGTGAAGAGAGTTAATAAATGTGCAAATTTATTAAATACACATTAAGTGCAGTATTGTTTTTAATACACAATTATTCCTAGCTAGTAATAAAATATGTATACATGTGAACTCACTTTTGTGTGTGCATATAACATTGTAGTTGGTCCAATCCCCCATCTGGTTTTATGTGTATTTTTGTGGGTGTGTCAGGTAGTACTGTGGCGTCACATTTTATTGAATAACCTTGGAGCTGTTTGGGTTCAATCTGTTCGCCAGCTCTCCTTCTGCTGATGTTCATAATTGTTCTAGCTGTGTTTCTGTAGTCTGATGCTGTTGTAAAAAGAAAAATGGTGTAATTGTGGGAGGAAGGATGTAACGTCTTCACCACTGGAAATGCACCAGAGAACAAATGGCTTTCCCCTTAGGGCCAATGGCAAAAACCTTGACTAGGAGTGGTTTCACACATATTTTACCCAACTAGCATGTTAAGTAATGAGGTCTCTATCCTGGCAGGTTATTTACACATTAGTTGTACATGCCTATTCTTCTGACTGGCAAACATATCAATTACTCTGTTGTTGAAGTTCGGTGCTGAAACTGCACTCTGCTTCTGCTGTTGAAACAGGTGTAGTTAAGGCAATTTTATGTTTTGTGCACTTCAGTCTGCAAGTCTTCCAAGAAATGTTTCACAAGAAAGGTGAACAGCTCACAAACCAATGTAATCTCTTTAAATGTATCATTGTGATAAATCACATTTTTCGATTTATCATGGCAAATAAAGGGACTGTAACTTAATGAAAAAGTATTGACTGAAGTGGCTGGGAAATGTTCTTTGAAAGAAGCAAACTTTTTTGGATGAAGAATTACGATAATACTGAATACATGAGAGTTTTGAATCTCCCTGTTAGTTGGTTGGTCACAATGTCACCCACTTCTTTGGCATCTGCTGTCAGATTAGGTTCAGTGCTACATTCTGAACATTTCCTTGAAGGAGAAAAACATTCATCTTCACAAACTTGATACCTTTCAATGTTCTCTTGTACTTCAGAAACAGCTGACTCAAAATGACATAATGCATTGGTTATATTAATGGCATTTGCATTCTGCATCTGAACTGTGTTATACAAAGTATCAATATGAAAAAATTTAGAACAAACAAAAAGTCTGGATTGTGAAGTAAATTTCTTAAAGCAAATGTTTCTCTTATTGAATAACATCCCAAGAGTCTTCTTCCTGAATTGTATCAAAACAGTCCAAAAGGGTAATTTGTTTCCTTGAACATTAGTTACTACGCAAGACTCTGAAGTTTCATCTAGCCTGTCAAACTCGACCAGCTGCTGGTGAATTACAGCCACAGTTACATTTTCGCCCAAGTTACATTTTCGCCCACAGAATCAAATAAACTGTGTGTATTTCTTTGTGAGACCACTTTTCCAAACAAGTCGCAATTTCTCTTTACCAGCACTGTAGGTGACGAGTGGCTGAAACTCTGAACAGTTGCCAACACATGTATCGGAATTACTGCACAGTTCTAATTTCCCTGTAACAGACAAATCCGGAATATCAACCTTGTAACCTTAGTTTTGAAACATCCCCTTAGAAAAATTAATGAATTACAGTGCTGATAAACATCTACACTATTTGGCTTTCAAACAGCTGAGCAAAACTGAGCGTACTCAGACATTCACTAAACTAACACACAATATTTTTAGCGCAACGCAATCTGACTTTCAATAATCCCTACAAAAGAATGGCCCTGACTAACATTAACCTATACCTTTCATGAATCACTTACCTCACAAAAATCTTTGTTATTCGAACTACTGCAATACAGCGAGCGCCAATACTGCCAGCTAAATAAAAGATTTTAACTACTGAAGGCACTAACTACTGATAGGCATAGTTAGCAAATGAAAGATTTTGATAGAGAACAAACAATGTATTTACCTTAATAGTGTTCAAAAGTCATAATATATATATCAGTTCATGATATCCAGTATTACAAATTTACTCTATCTGGCGGACACATGTCCAGATTGTCCGCTCTTAAAATTCTGCCATCTCTCTCCCCACATCCACCATTGCTGGCGGCTCACCTCCAACTGCCAACGCTATGCGCTGTTCACATCCAACTGCCCAACACTACAATATTCCAACAATGCAAACCAGCCACAGACTGCACACAGCACAGTCAGTGATTTTCATACAGAGCACTGTGTGGCGTTACCAACATAAAAACCTAAACAGCCTACTTACAGTTTCTAATAACCTCTCATAGCTAGAGTTACTATCACTCTAGCAGTCCTGGGCAGGCACAGTATTCAATTGATTTTCTGACCACTTAACAAAAATACAGATGCTGTTTTCAGTAAGAAGCATACATATTTAGTAATGTGAGAACACTTAAAAACACAACAGAATTTACACAACACGTCAAAAACATAGAAGTATCTGATGGAGCCACACTTGCATCATTTGACATACAAAACCTTTATTCCTCTGTGACAATAGATTCCACACTACAGATAATCAATGCCAAACTAAAAAAAGCACAAAAAATCCCTTCAACTCACATTACTGAACTAATGGACCTGCTTGACTTCACACTTCCACACAACTATTTTAAATTTAACAATAAAATCTACAAACAGACAGATGGTCTGGCAATGGGCTCTAATCTTTCTGGACTGCTAGCTGAAATATTTCTAAGTAACTTAGAAGAGAAAATCCTGAATTCCAATCACCACCACCTCAAAAATATCATCTACTACTACAGATATGTAGATGATACCATCATTTTAATCAAAGGCACTAAAGATGACATCAATTAATTGAACCAGTTATTCAACAACTTCCATGAAAACATAAAATTCACAGCTAAACACCAAACACTTGTCACCCCACAGCCCACAAAATGGCAGCATTCCGATACATTAGCAATATATCTATCCAACTATCACTCTCTGAAGACAAATGTCATCAAGAATTGAAATAATAAAACAAACAGCTATTGCAAATGGTTATAACAGCTCCACTCTCCACACTCTGAAACACTCAATAATGGCAAAGCAATCAGAACACAAAAAACAAAAAGAAAATAACATCTTCCATACAATCCCCTTTCTAGGTAACATTTCATATCACATTGCCAATGTCTTCAAATGAAAATGCATAAGCATATCCTTAACCACAGACAACAAGATTTGACAGAAGTTACCCCCGCAACATCAGCACATGAAACCCACTTCATCAAAAATCACACAGGTGTGCACAAAATTGAATGTTTGGACTGTGACTGCTTCTACGTAGGCCAGACAGGCAGATTGAGATTATATTCAAAGAACACATGGCAGTATTCAAAGAACACATGGCAGCACTAAAAAAAAAAAAAAAAAAATATACCACACATCTGCAATAGCCACACACACACACACACACACACACACACACACACACACACACACACCCCTTAATCTTAATATTTATCATAGATATTTAGTTATATTACCATGACAGCCACCAAGCGTACAAGAGATTGACCTCATTTACATCACACCAACAGCTCGTACCCCTTGTCAGCTTGAAACTATAAGTATATCAACTACTGGCACAAATTTTACTTCAATCTGCGCATTTTAAAGCATTAACCAATATATTACCCCAACCTTTACACAGTTATTACATGCCACAGATATAATCTTACGACTCTTTGTTTTGTAAAGATTGCTCTTATACAATCACTCTATCCACCCTCTCACTTTCTCTTTCTCTCCCTCTCCCTCCAACCTTTCACATCTATCTATGGATCCTGACCAAAATTGTTATTTGTATATAATTTTACCACTGTAGCCAATATGATTTTTGTACTTAAAGTTTGTAACATTTCCCCTGATTGAATAAACTAGTATAAAGTTTAAGCTATTTTAACATTCCACGTAACTAAATAAACGAGTATGAAGTTTAAGCTATTTTAACTTGTCAAAATAGGATTTATATACCACCTGAAGTATTTATTCCAAAGCATGTATTCAACACCTCAAAACAAACACCTCCAAATCCCTTAAAAAATTTATTCTGTAGTAATGTCATCACAGTGTATATTCTTTGTACTTTGTGATAATGTTTTCTCTTCTGCTATATGATCCTTGCACCCAGTAGTTTCCAGACGCCATATTTGTTTACAAAATATGACAGTATACATGTGATGTGTTATGACAGTGAAAGAAACTTGTGACCACTGGAGGTACTGTATTTTACTTTTTTTTGTTTACCATTAGATATATGTTTAATTTTTTGTCAAAAGAAACCCAAACCCATGTTTGAAATAGTGTTCTGTTTCTCCACTAGACAATGCCACAAGTTCCTCCAACAGTAACTGGTAACAGTAAGCTTGTTGTTTCATTTAATGTCAATAACAGTCATGATAAAATGTAACCTAAAATGTTTGCATTTAAAGTTTATTAGTGGTGACAGAGGCGGCCCACCAGCTGCTGTTCTATCCCCGAATGTGCCGAAGTCTTATCTGCACCCGCAAATAAGTCTGTGCCTGGATCATCAATGACAATGTTGGATGAATAACTGCATCTCTAGCCAAACGGTCGGCTAATTTGTTCCCCAGGATATACACATGAGAAGACAGTATGACTAAGGTCAGAGAAAAGATTGTTACCTGTCGATATCATAGGGTAACAAGTGTAACACAATCAATAGTCTGGAGACGCCTCATTCAGTCACTACATATTAAATCATGGTCGAAACATCTCTGGTTATAAAGTGTATGGCTCTCTTAATGGCCATCAGCTTCCCTGCAACAAATGTCGTTTCTGACTGGCTAGAGATGCAAAAGTATATGCTGTACTATCTATAGTTTTAGAGCTGTCAGGTGTAAATAAGGGTAGCACCATGATACTACTGCAAACTGAGAGAAATGGATGTCAATAGGTCATGGGGCAACAAACTTTAGGTCCTGGAAACAGATTGGTACTAATTTGTGGTCCAGGTAATGACCAATGAGTGCACAGGAATACACGTGGAGGACATTCTAAAGTTGAGAAGGCAGAGGATCCAACAGAGATCTGGAGGCTCATTCCAACAGAGGGAACCACCCAACGATGAGCATAAATCAGATGATTAAGGAGCTGGTACCACCCAAACTGAAGACTTAAGATCCCTGCTTCAGTACCTGAACTGTCTACAAGACTAATGCAGAAGGTGCCAGTAACCAGTCTTACTCCAGAATGATGCATTGGCTTCAAAGCTGAAGGTTTTGCTGAGACATAAACCTAGTAACCATAGCCCATTTGGGACCCAGTAAACATGGACTAGTTCAGAAAAAACTCCTTATGGATGTAGTAGCAGTCACATAGGTCAGTCAGTATTTACCACTTCAGAATGCTGCACAGACCACTGAAGCCATATTAAATACCACGAATTCAACAAACCTGTTGATGCTATACACAGCATCACAAACAAATATAGGTGACATGAATATTCCATCATCAAATCAGCCAAGAAATAATTTCACATAAAATGTAGGCTATACTCATAATTGGTGCACAGAAGTGGGCACTTGATGCTGAAAGACTGCAGAGAAATAAGTTGAGTTATCTACCATATAAGAAAATCAGCATCGCTACAAAACGTTAATCAATCACAGGCTTTAACAATCTGACTGCGTATGGAAGTTCAGTGAAGTCTCCACATCATAATTCAGACATCTAAATAAAGTGCCACACAGACTAAAAAAAGTCTTGGACAATGACAACATTTTATTTTACATTCACGTCTAATGTGGCCAGAAGTCCGTTAAACATTCATCCACTATTTTTTTAAATAATTTCTCTCCTTCTACAGACATAAGCATCTGATTATTTTAACAATGAAAAATAATTGCAGTTTCAAATGCATATCATGTTACAGACAGAACTCATTAAAGTGTGAGAGAAACTTTTACCAAGTGATACATCATTCACAAAGCCTTAGGTCATTTGACAGTTGGGTACGATTGTGACATGAGCAAGAAGAGAAAATGTTATTTTCAGATCAACTTAAGGACTCTCTTGAATTTAACAAACTGTTTTATTACTTACCAGAAGCTTTTGAGTTCTTTCAAGCATAAACAATCAGGCTTATTTCTTGCTCTACAGAGGCTTATTAAAATGTTCCCTTCTGTAAAGCCTTACCTTCTCTACAAATCATTTAAATCTGTGTCAGTACTGACTCTTTGAAAACCAGTTTTCTGAACTGTATCTTCGGTTCTTACATTCCACAGTGTTTGTACCCCATTCTAATACTTCAGAAGTGTTAAGTTAAAATCACCATTTTGTGGAAGTAAAGGACACAGTTTAGTCTTTTCTTGTTTGAGGCTCTACCATTAAAACAGTCATTGACCTACCTTACAGAATCAAGATTTCAAAAAAATTTAACTTTTTTTCACAAAAATGTGCTTAGTTTCTCTGATACTTATGGAAGATGGACAGTTTTATTTTCTCCATTTAAAGCCAAAATGCAAATACTGAAAGAGTTTTTTTTTTTTACCCCTTAAGAAATCTTCAGGTGACTAAAGAAAGACACTGTCTCTTGCGATGGTTAGTTAGGTGGAATACAATGGTGAAGTAGTTTCAAAGCCAAGTACTGTAAACAGTCTTAAGTTATATGCTGCACAAAATACTCTCACCAAATTTCTTACCAAAGTGGATGCCAGTGACTGATAATCAAATCAAATGCATCTGGATACTGTTAGTGGACATTAATATGGAGTGCGCCCACACTTCGCCTTCATGACTGCTTGAAATCTGCTGGTGACCCATCCATTGAGTTGTTTGTGAAGGAATGGCAGCACATTATTCATCAAGAGCTGAAACCAGAGATGGTAGCTGTGTTGGACACTTAAGGCCTGTACCAAAGTCTGCATTCTAGTTCATTTCAAAGATGTTGAGCTGTGTTCAGGTTGGGACTATGGTGGTTGTTGTTTTTGTGGTCTTCAGTCCTGAGACTGGTTTGATGCAGCTCTCCATGCTACTCTATCCTGTGCAAGCTGCTTCATCTCCCAGTACCTACTGCAACCTACATCCTTCTGAATCTGCTTAGTGTATTCATCTCTTGGTCTCCCTCTACGATTTTTACCCTCCACGCTGCCCTCCAATACTAAATTGGTGATCCCTTGATGCCTCAGAACATGTCCTACCAACCGATCCCTTCTTCTGGTCCTCTTCTCCCCAATCCTATTCAATACTTCCTCATTAGTTATGTAATCTACCCATCTAATCTTCAGCATTCTTCTGTAGCACCACATTTCAAAAGCTTCTATTCTCTTCTTGTCCAAACTATTTATCGTCCATGTTTCACTTCCATACATGGCTACACTCCATACAAATACTTTCAGAAACGACTTCCTGACACTTAAATCTATACTCGATGTTAACAAATTTCTCTTCTTCAGAAACGCTTTCCTTGCCATTGCCAGTCTACATTTTATATCCTCTCTACTTCGACCATCATCAGTTATTTTGCTCCCCAAATAGCAAAACTCCTTTACTACTTTAAGTATCTCATTTCCTAATCTAATTCCCTCAGCATCACCCGACTTAATTCAACTACATTCCATTATCCTCGTTTTGCTTTTGTTGATGTTCATCTTATATCCTCCTTTCAAGACACTGTCCATTCCATTCAACTGCTCTTCCACGTCCTTTGCTGTGTCTTGACAGAATTACAATGTCATCGGCGAACCTCAAAGTTTTTATTTCTTCTCCATGGATTTTAATACCTACTCCAATTTTTCTTTTGTTTCCTTCATTGCTTGCTCAATATACAGATTGAATAACATCGGGGAGAGGCTACAACCCTGTCTTACTCCCTTCCCAACCACTGCTTCCCTTTCATGTCCCTCGACTCTTATAACTGCCATCTGGTTTCTGTACAAATTGTAAATAGCCTTTCGCTCCCTGTATTTTACCCCTGCCACCTTTACAATTTGAAAGAGAGTATTCCAGTCAACATTGTCAAAAGCTTTCTCTAAGTCTACAAATGCTAGAAATGTATGTTTGCCTTTCCTTAATCTTTCTTCTAAGGTAAGTCGTAAGGTCAGTATTGCCTCACATGTTCCAGTATTTCTACGGAATCCAAACTGATCTTTCCCGAGGTCGGCTTCTACCAGTTTTTCCATTCGTCTGTAAAGAATTCGTGTTAGTATTTTGCAGCTGTGGCTTATTAAACTGATTGTTCGGTAATTTTCACATCTGTCAACACCTGCTTTCTTTGGGATTGGAATTATTATATTCTTCTTGAAGTCTGAGGGTATTTCGCCTGTTTCATACATCTTGCTCACCAGATGGTAGAGTTTTGTCAGGACTGGCTCTCCCAAGGCCGTCAGTAGTTCTAATGGAATGTTGTCTACTACCAGTGCCTTGTTTCGACTCAGGTCTTTCAGTGCTCTGTCAAACTGTTCACGCAGTATCGTATCTCCCATTTCATCTTCATCTACCTCCTCTTCCATTTCCATAATATTGTCCTCAAGTACATCGCCCTTGTATAGACCCTCTATATACTCCTTCCACCTTTCTGCTTTCCCTTCTTTCCATCTGAGCTCTTGATGTTCATATAAGTGGTTCTCTTATCTCCAAAGGTCTCTTTAATTTTCCTGTAGGCAGTATCTATCTTACCCCTAGTGAGATAAGCCTCTACATCCTTACATTTGTGCTCTAGCCATCCCTGCTTAGCCATTTTGCACTTCCTGTCGATCTCATTTTTGAGACGTTTGTTATGGTTAGGCCACTCCACTTCATTAATGTTATTGTCCACCAACTGTTGCCTCACAGATGCTGCTTTATGAGAGGGTGCATTGTTGTGCTGATGCAAACAACCATCATCTCCAAACTGTTCCTCTGCTGTACAGAGTATACAATGATGTAAACTGTGTTCATATCCTTCCGCATTTAGGATTTCCTTAAATGCAATAAAAGAACCACAGCCTAACCACAGAAAACAACCCCTACTGTATCACTGTATTCGCCGTTTGCACTACACATGATGGCAGGTAACATTCTCCCAGCATTCACCAAACCCTAACCTTTCCATTGGATGGCAATAGGGTGTAGTGCAATTCAAGTTGCTCATCTTCAGTCATCCACTGTCCAGGGGCATCAGTTAGCACTTACTACAGAAATGTGTGGCATATGAGGAGCTGTTCCATCACTGCACATCGTTCCTTTTTAACCACCCTCACATAGGCATTGTGCATGCTGAACTGTTGCTAGCACTTTGGAATTCATGAACGAGTTGTCCTGTTTATTTCATGCAAATTTTGGAACCACCCTCCACAATGCTAGATGGCCCCTGACTGTCAAGATATGAATTCCACCTAGTTTTGGGTTAGCTGTTCCCTTGTGTTTCTATTTCACAATCACATCACCAACAATCAACAGGCTGCTTTAGACAACACCAATTAGAGTGGACATCACAAAATTAGACCCCCCAAGGACACAACCACTCCCTGCAACCTGTTGGTGCTAAGAGCTGCGATTCCCCCGTCTCACAGCTTAGTTGCAGTAGGTCAGTGCCAACTGAATGTTCTTTGCTTCCATGCAGTATCGTGTGTTCATGTGTGGTTTCAGCCTTCCATGGAAAGGTATGTTGACCTGTTTTTGGTAGTAAGCAAAATGCAGGAGGAAGGACCTATACGTAGTAATGCTTGGGTTGCTGTGCATAAAGGGCTGGAAGACTTTTGAAAACAATCTAAAATTGTATTGAACATATTTAAGACTTTTTCACTGATATGGCCAACAGTGAAGAAGCCAGGAATATGTAAATATTCTGCAAGTTCACGAAATAACACAATCTCATAGTATTTCCAAATAAACTGTCTTCCATAGCAACAGTGCAGTACCATCAGTAGACACTCTAGATGTGAGCACATGTTTTGATTCTCCAAGAAAAGGATATAAATGAGAATGTAAATTATGGAATTTCACAAAAAGTTACTACACAGAACAGTAGTTCAATTCTGTGATGGAGAAGAGTCTCCAACAACTAGAAAAACAGGGCAATCTGTGAAAAAATAAATTGTTTTGGCTCAGGGACCTCCATACTTTTGTCTTCTCTGCTCACCTGGTTTTTTATTCAGAAAGTATAATGACAGACAAAAAATTTTAGTGGAATGCAGAGACACTGCAGCAGCAAGAACATAGTTTCGTGTAAAATGCACCAATGAAAGTACACAGTTACTTTTTTACAACATATATTGGCAATTGTGGTAATGGACGCAACGACAAATGATTCACAAGAGCTGAAAATAAAAAATTTTCAGGAAATAGAGAATATTCTCAATCGGATTAATGGGAGCCATTGGAACTAAAATCACGCACAGACTCTCTGGTAAATAAAACTTTATGATAAGTGATGATACAATAATTGTCGTACTGTGTATCGCACCACTCTACCAGTGTATCACAGATGGCAATGGAATTGGAAGTTTACATTCAATACCAACAGCAGTTGTGCAGGATCCGGTGGACCCAATGCAGCATGCCTGCAGCCATGCTGGACTATAAGCACTCTCTGCCACCACAATATAGGATGGCTGGTGGCACCACTCTTGCACCTGGAGCTGCTCCTCAGAGACATCTGGACTTCGTTTCTTGCTGCATTACCAGTGATACAAGTTAAATAAATCTGCTGTTTGTTGTACTAACTCTTTTGCTAATCATCTCAGCTCCTATCCAGCTTTCCTACGAAGACTGTTGCTGCGCCAATCTGTAGGCTCTCTCTCCTTACTGTTGTGTATGACAGTGTATACTACAATAACTGTGTCTCAGATGTTACCAAAATTAAGTTTCATAGTTTTATTAACAGCTTTCTCACTGGGCGATTCTACAAGGTCCAACAAAACACAAATTTGTCAGTGATGACTTTTTTAACACAGGCAGAGCAGTTGCACAACTCTTACATTATTTTATGTTTTCCTCAGAATACTCTCATGTTTTCAAGACAAAATGTGCATGAAATGTATCTATAAACTTTCAGCATGTTCATGCATCATTTTCAGCCCAAATATGTCAGTGGCTCTGGTTTTCCCATCAACTGAAGTCAAAAAACATTTTTCTTGAAAAGATCTTGTAACATCAGTTTGTATTGTTTTTGCACTACTGGCAAGAATTTTCACTTGGAAAGTACTCACATTTGAAAGTGTCACAAACAGGCAATGCTGTACGACTGTTAGATGACCTCAAGATGCCTATTTTCACGACGGCCTTTGTAATAGAATTATTTATGTATACTGTATAAATAAATTTTACCTTTGCCTAGATATTGTTTACGAACTTCAAACCTACTGAAACTGAAACAACACACAACGTAATGTTTGCATAAAATTGATAACTATTCCAGATGACTACCATGAACATACACAGAGCTCATGATTATGTAATAACCATTTGTCACAGATACCTTTACGTAACCAGAATGAGATTTTCACTCTGCAGCGGAGTGTACACTGATATGAAACTTCCTGGCAAATTAAAACTGTGTGCTGGACCGAGACTCGAACTCAGGACCTTTGCCTTTCGCGGGCAAGTGCTCTTACCATCTGAGCTACCCAAGCACAACTCATGACCCGCCCTCACAGCTTTAATTCTGCCAGTACCTCGTCTTCTACCTTCCAAACTTCACAGAAGCTCTCCTGTGAACCCTGCAGAACTAGCACTCCTGGAAGAAAGGATACTGCAGAGGCAAAGGTCCTGAGTTCGAGTTTCGGTCCAGCACACAGTTTTAATCTGCCAGGAAGTTTCACCTCTACATAACTCTCCATAGTAAGTTAGAAACAGACACACTGATCATCCAGTACTACAGGCAACTACTGACATTTCATTAGAATAAGAAGTTTATTAACCAGGTTTTTAAAAAGTATGGGAAATAGTTTTGTCAAAAATGAAACAAGAAATATAAAATTACATTGGCAAATAATAAAATCTCATTTGTTTTGTTTACTTGTATTAGCTCTTGAAAAAGCTCATGTACAAACAACACGAGCCCTTCTGTCATGACACTATTACCATTGTTATGAAGTAATCACTTTTGGTAGATACTTTTATGTAACTTTCCCAGTCTAATTAAAAATAGACACATTCTTATCCACAGACAACTATTGACATTTCATTATACAAGAGACTTTATTAAACATGCTTTTAAAGAATGTTAATATATAGTTTTAAAACATATCAAAAATAAACAAGGACTAAAAATATATAATAGTGTCAAGTCATAAATCCTCAGTCAGTGTTTATATGTCTTAGTTCTTGAAAATGGTGATTCTGGTACAGTCAGTTCTTTTGTAGATTTTGCAACTACAACAGGAGCATATTTGGAAATGGGTTGGGCCTTATGAATAGCCTCCCTGCGCAGTCTTGCTTTTTCTTCTTCCTCTTCTCTTTCCTGCTCCTCTTTGAGCTGAAATGACAAAAGCATCAGTAATGAACAATGACAATCATCATCATGAAGTAGAAACTTTGGGCATTTTTTTCACTCATGACAATGCAGTTTAATGTGATGAACTATAGCTTGAAATACAAAACAAAAATTGAACAGATAACTGATGGGTGGCACACAGTGCACGTGTCTGAGCTTTACATCTATCTTTAGAGTCGGCAACTACTATTCTTTTTTCTCAGTACAAGATACAAAAATTTGGATGTATGCGTAAAATTCACATAAGGACCTGCAATTATACTGAAAGTTTGTGAGAGGTTGCAAGGGGTGACTAGCTGGTGAGAAAAGGGGGGGGGGGGGTTGAGGAAGGTGGTGGTGGTGGTGGGGGGTAATAAGGGTGTATGGAAGAATGGAAAGGCAGAAGAAGAGACCAGGGGTTCTCAATTGGGGGCGGGAGGGGGGGGGGGGGGGACGAACACACACACACACACACACACACACACAGTGCATCTATGGCAGTTAACAGTTTAACATACTCCCCATGGTCTACCAGCTTAACACAGGTGGGGAAATTTGTGTGCCTCAATGATCCACTGAGCTATGCTGGCGGCAGCAATCCTGGTAGGTCACCCATGTAAGATTGGTCAGATCCCACACGAAGTGTAGACTCATAGTTGGCTACATTCTTGGGAGTTTATGGGTGCAAACCAGATGGGGCCCTAGCTAAGTCTGACATTACTTCCACTTACTTGTGCCAGGCTGCCTTTGTTTTCTTTTTTATCAACCTTTTCCTCCCTCCCCCCCCCCCTCCCTCCGCCCCTGTAGATGTAGATGTGAAACTGGAAGAGGCATTAGACCTAACCCTGCTGCCTTGCAGATAGGCACTGACCTGCCAAAGGCTAAGAAAGAAAAACCTTGAACAAAAATTACCTGTCTGTCCTGGATGGGAGTTTTGTTAGAGGTCGATAAGCCATGTACATAAAAATGTACAGACTGCAAGGGCTCACACAGAGCCTTGGAATAAAGGAAGGCTGAGGAAGAGACCAATGTCAGGCAACCCAGCTTGGATTCAATTATCACTCCTACCATCCACCCCTTTCCCACCCAATGGTAAACTGTCTTTTTCTTGAATCTTCAGGTTTTCGCGGCGAAAAGACTGCTCCATTAAGTTTCGGGAATGCATCCGCATGAATTCTGGTTCTTCTTCTAATATTTCGGCTGTATACCTTTCAGCCATACGGCTCTCTCTGAAGATGGCTGAAAGGTATACAGCCGAAATATTAGAAGAAGAAGCAGAATTCATGCGGCTGCATTCCCGAAACTTAATGGAGCTGTCTTTTTCTTCTTCTGACACTTCAGGATTAGGCCTAGAGCCTATTCTGGTCTACACGATTACTCTGCAAATCACATTTAAGTGCCTGACACTGGGTTCATGGAATCACCTTCAAGCTATTTCTCTCAAACAGCTTACCGGAAAATAAACGCATGAATCGTTACTGCTAGTTCCGACTTCTCTTATTACAATGACCATTTCTACCTATGTAGGTGGGCACCAACACACTATTTTTGCATTCAGAGAAGAAAGTTGGTGATCGAAATTTGGTGAAAAGATCTCACCGGAACAAAAAATGCCTTTGTTCTAACGTTTGCCACCACAACTCGCATACCATATTGGCAACACTCTCCCCCTATTTCACGATAACAAAAAACTAGTTGCCCTTCCTTGAACTTCTTCAATGTCCTTTGTCAAACCTATCTGATAAGGATCCTATACTGCACAGTAATACAGTCTCTGTAGTGAATCTGTTGCCTCTTAAGTGTTCTGTCAAAAATTCTTGCCTTTCCCACAACACTTTGTATGTGATCACTCCATTTCAAGTTATTTGTACAAGTGTTGCCAGAAATTAATGCACCGCATTATTTTCCTCAGCCGAAAATAGTGCAACAAATGCAAAACATTACGTACGTATTATATGAAGTCTCCTGAGTGAGCGCGTCAAGTTCCCATCACTTTCAACAGATAGCGTAGCTGCAGGACAGTTTCAAAATGGCATTTGTAGGTGATTTACATTACAAGCAACGTGCCGTCATTTAATTTCTCACTGCAGAGGAATAACTGTGGGGAATATTCAGAAACACTTGTGCAAAGTCTATGGAGCACCTGCTGTCAACAGAAGTACAGTTAGTCGCTGGGCAAGGTGTGTGAGGTCATCTGAAGGCGGTTTGGCAGAGTGCTATGATTTGCAGCGGTTAGGGAGACCATCCACACACAGCTGTCACACCTGACAGCCCTGACCTAGCTCCCTCAGACTTTCCCTCATTTGGGCCATTAAAGGGTGCCATTCATGAAAGACATTTTGAGGACAATGACGAGGTGATACACACGGTGGAACACAGCTCTGCCACAAGGACAAGGATTGGTACCGACAGGGTATACATGCCCTCGTTTCACGCTGAAGCAAGGCCATAGAATGGGATGGAGATTATGTGGAAAAATAGGGTGTGTAGATAAAATACCATCCTTTTTTGTGTGTATTTCTCATTATGTTCAACAAAGAATTGTTCAAAAAAAAATGTGGTGCATTACTTTGTGGACAACCCTCGTAATGCTAATCCTTAGGTATTCAGTTAAATTTGCAGCCTTTCGATTTGTCTTATTTATCATTTAGCCAAAATTTAGAAGAATTCTTTTAGACTCCTGTGGATAACTTCACATCTTTTTAGTCAATTGCCACTTTTCGCACCCTACAGGTACCTTGTCTAAATCATTTTGCAATTGATTTAGATCATCTTATGATTTTACAAGATAGTAAATGGCAGCAGCATCTGCAAACAATTTAAGAGTGCTGATCAGACTGTCTCCTAGATTGTTTACATATATCAGGAGCACCAGACAGCCTATAACACCATCCCGACGAATGCCAGATTATCACTTATGTTTTACTTGATAACTTTCCATCAGTTACTATTAACTGTGATCTCCCGCATTCTGTTCAAGAGTGGAACAGTAGATAAACAGCTTGAAGGTGGTTCGATGAACCGTCTGCCACGTACTTAACTGTGCACTGCAGACTGGTCCTGTGGCTGTAGATGTGATACCGGAACAGGCCCTAGGCCTAGCCTGGAATGGCAAAAGCAAGAATTTAATTTCTCTAGGCCTAACTCTGGAGTATCAGAAGAAGAAGAAGAAGAAGAAGAAGAAGAAAATAGTTTGCCACTAGGTGAGGGAAACTCCCACATGGCACGCCTCCTGGTGATTCAAATTTTTGTGTTAACAATGACGCTGTTTGTAGTGGATTTGTAGTTGTTGATGTGGGCATCTTATCTTCTTTGATAAAGGAAGTGGCGAAATGTAAACAATGTGATAGTGTAGGCTGTCTGGAAATAACTGAACAACAAAGTAGCAGGAAGGGTTTAGTGTCAAAATTAGTTGTTGTGTGTAGATCTTGCAATAAATCTACCTCGAAAATGACTTCGAACACTGTGCATAATTCGTATGATGTGAATTTGAAGTTAGTGTATGCAGTGCCTGCAAAGGAAAAGGAAAAGGAAAAAGGGCTGTTCAAACATTTTATGGTTTGATGGACCTACCTCCTCCTCTGAGTAGTTTCAACAAGTGCATAAAAATACCTTTAGGTGCCTTGACGGTTGTGTCTAAAGCATCTATGAAACATGCAGTAGAAGAAACTGTGGAACCAGGGACATTACTGCTGCACTTGACGGGACATGGCAACATCGAGGACATCATTCCTTGAATGGCGTTTGAAGTGCTACTTCTCTGGAGTATGGAGAAGTTGATGTTGAGTGCTTATCTCAGTACTGCCACATCTGACATGGTAACACTGAAGGACATACTGAACACCAGCTTTCTAAGAATTATGATGGTTACAGTGGATGTATGGAGTGTGATTGAGCTCTAAAAATATTTCAGAGCTCGGTGCCTGTTTATAACGTTAGATATACAAAGTACCTAGGTAATGCGGACTCTAAAGCTTTCAGTAAAATTAATAAGTTCAATGTTTATGGTGATCGCTTGGTAACAAAACTGGAGTGTTGTGGACATGTGCAAAAGAGGATGGGTGCTACATTGAGGAGGCTATGAAGAGAAATGAAAGGAAAGTTGCTATCTGATGGGAAAATCTGTGTCTGGCCAAGGCAGACTGACAGAAACTGAAATAGCCCTTCTTCAGAGTTGTTATGGACTGGCCATTAGATGAACTGCATCTCTGAATGATGTTGGAGCAATGAGAAAAGCTGTATGGGCCACATATTTTCTTAAGTTGTCCAAAGATGACCACCCTGTTCACGGACTTTGCCCTAAAGAAGGATATTCCTGGTGTGGTTACCAAAAAGTAAAAGAAAGTGGTCAAATATACAATTATAAGCATCCTCTTCCTGAGCCCATTATGAATGAAATAAAACTAGTTTTTAGAGACCTGAGTGACCCTGTTTTGCTTAGTAAATGTCTTTATGGGGGCACTTAGAATACAAATGAAAGTTTCAACCATTTCATATGGGAAAGATTACCCAAAAATGTTTTTCTAGGAGTAAATACATTAAAAGTTGGTGTAGTAGATGCAGTGATATGTTTCAATGCTGGATTGGTAGGAAGGTTGCAAGTCTTGAGAAATTTAGGCATAAAATGTGGCTCTAATATGGAATATCAATTGCTTGTCTGTGACTGACAACGAGTGCATGAAAGTGAAAGATTTGCTCTTCAAGTTACCACAGAAGCAAGAATTGCTAAAAGTAATGCCAAGAGGAAGCATGAAGACGAAGAAATGCTGCAGGATGAAGACAATGCTTGAGGCATGTCCTAAGGCACAGTTTAATTGGACTCATATCTTCATTTCAGGGTGTATACGTGGACAAGGAAAAAAATTCCTGGATTTCCCGGTTAAAAATACACTTTCTCCCGGGTGACAGTATATTTTCCCTTATCAATCCTTTGAATGGTTATGGTTTTATATAAGGATGTACAATTTCCCGGCACTTTAGAAAAAGTAACTCAGGGAAAAAGATAGGTTTTGGAAATATCTTAGATGTGCAGCAACATGTACGCTGCGTATTTTCGTATTACGAAAGTATACATTGGAATTCCACCAAACACCGCATGTTACTTTACGAATCATTGAAATAGAGATTTCGATGCGCTTTTGTAAGCCGTTCATAGCTCATGTCACGTGATCTCGCCAGCCGAGGACACGTGATGTAGTCAGCCAACAGCAACATCACTGTTAAGTAGCACGAACACACAGACAGGGAAAGTTAATAGTTTAAATTAATATACATAGTGTTGCTACAAGAAAAGCAAAGCTTTCACATATAGTATTGGTCTCAAGCTGCAAGAGAAGCTAAGCTTTCGCATATACTGTTGATCTTTTTCGCGCGTGTTACAGTTTAAGATATATCACAAAAATGTGCCAGTAAAATTTTTAATAATGACATAAATGTCTGATCTTCAGGGTTCGAAATTCTTCTAAATGGCTCGTCATCAAAGAGTTGATTTTTAAATGATAGTCAAACGCTCTGTGATTTAATAAATTCATGCTACATTCTTGCACATAGTTCAACTTACGTAAAAGGATATTTACTTTGAAAGTAACGCTTTTTAAACCACTGTTCGCAATTTTTTCCCGCGACCTGTTAGAAATAGTTTCGTTTCAGCAGTTGCCAGAGAGCGCAGATAACAGGCGACACCGCACTTTGGTAGCTATCATGACGTAGGAAACCTGTATGTACATACGTGTACAACATTGAATGATCATACATTATGTCATAAAAGAAACAAGACATCAGAGGATACTGCGAGAGCATCGGAATTTCGTGAACCATATAATTAAATGTGCACTTTTAAAGTGCACATTTGTAAGTACAGATTCCCAATGAAGTAGACCGCGACCTTGTATTAAGCTTTTCAGTGTGGTTTTCGGGATGTAAATTTTCTTGGAACACCAGTACTGTATTATATCATGTTTGGTTCTTTATTGTGGCATAATGCCATACATGCTAGAAAATGAAAACGTGCACTTGAAATGCAGTGAAGAGTTGAAACTAGCCAGTACTGTGGAATTAAACATTTCATTTCAAATACATTGACTGCCTCTGTGGAGAAGGTTAACAAAAACTTCTTTAGCAAACAGACAAAAATAACTTCGTTGTTCAGCAAGGCGATTAATGCTTGACTGTCAGAAAGGTGGAAATAAAATAAAATCTGAAACTAATGACATATTTCAGCCTTCCGTAATTATGTGAATGTGTTTTAATTCACTTGATAGCTCCCGGCCACAGATATCCATTTTGTTTTCATTTGACTTGAGAGTAAACGAAGGGGAAACAGCAAAATCACTAAATGTAAACACAGGTCATGTGGAGACTACCCACTATAACTCAGACTGCTCTGCGCATCAGCCCTGGATCTACGACATTTGCGAACCGGGTCAATACTAAAAAAAAAATATCGAATTTTCAAAATATGTTCATCTTGTAGCACACATCTTTCTGAAAAGTCTGAAACATACAACATACATATTCGAGGAAATGTACGACATATTATTTGGTCTTAAGTATGCCAAAGTGCAGTGCCACGCCTCTTCATAAAGCATTTTTCTATCGCGCGTCCAAACTATATTCAGGAGAGTGGAAATTGAAATGTCCTATGGTGCTTCCCCTGCTCCCAGTCGGCCGCTTTGACAGCCTGCACCTCTTAAAAAAAATCTCGCAATTAATAGCGGATGTGATTATATGTAATCGAGAGAACAAGAACTCTTCAGAAAATCTGAACTCTTTATTGCCTATTAGTTAATAACTTGCTGTTTTGTGTGACATAAAATTAAATATAGGATATATAAAACCAATACTGACAAGAGATAAGCAAGAAATTACACATTTCTTCAAACCTTAGTTCCTAGCATATTTTTCTCTAATTTTGCTACAGCTTTACATGGCGTGCTTTTCTTTCTGCAAAAGAATCTATTACCTCATCAAAGTTTGACAAACATTTTGCTACATGAAAAATCGAAATGTCGTTATCTAATACTGAAGAAGCTGTTAATACAACTAATACCCAAGACTGGTGTGGTTTATTGATCTGATAACGTCTATTTTATCACTGTCTGCTAGATACAACAAAACAGGCCTTTCTAATATGGCAGCAATTTTGTAACACACCAAATAAATGAGACTGTTTTGGCACAAATGGCCATTTTTATAACACGACAGAATACAATCCACGAAGTACCAATATCAAATGCCTATTAGGCCTACTACAAGCAAAAAGCTTTATGTTAGGAAACAGTTTCACATTTCATTCATACGCACCAGCTTCTCAAGCATGAGATCAAAAAGTAGTATTACGAAATTTTTATATAAATTTGGAATCGTCTTATTCTTCCATAATTTGTGTGATGTCCCCATTTCTTCTCCTTCCTCTTTCTAACAAACAATCTTGTCATCACCAATTCTGTAGCTATTGCTGCCACTGTCAAAATTTGGTTCAAATGGCTCTGAGCACTATGGGACTTAACATCTGTGGACATCAGTCCCCTAGAACTTAGAACTACTTAAACCTAACTAACCTAAGGGCATCACACACATCCATGCCCGAGGCAGGATTCAAACCTGCAACTGTAGCGGTCACGCGGACTGTCAAAATTTGTTCGCCAATTAACTTCACTAACCTTGCCAGAATCACAGGTTTAGTTATTCCGCGATTATTTTCCAGTTAGGCGTTATTATGTGTTCGAACAACACGTTTTCCGCGTTACTTCAGAATAGAACTTATGCGGCTGCTGGCCAAGGACTGTACTACTGGTCCTTACTAGTGTAGCGATCTGGCCAAAAATTTTCTGTCAAAATTTCATTTTCTTGAATACATTGAGAAGATAATACATAATCTTTCTCACCTGTTATTCCTGTCAGTCGTTTATTTCCATCCTGGTAGTCTGAATCTATGGATTTCACTAGTAATTATAACAATGCCGATCAATCGCAAACCGAATCAACCACATAAACAGACAGCCATTGGCATTCATCCGTTTGCCTTTACTCCCTCAAGCTCGTGTAGCCCCGTCCCCTTTTGTTTGTGGAAAGTTTATTTCTAGATGCGTCGAGGATTCTCCTGACAGACATTACGTACACTATGCATGCATTCATTCAAAAGTCAATTCATTCAGAAATCAACTTAAAATGTGTTCAAAATTCAACAGGGAAGCGTTTCAAAATCATATGAATAATCGATAGAAAAACGTGCGCTGAATGCTAGGCGCTTTATGAAACAAGTTTTTTTCCTCAAGAATATGAATTTGGCGCCCCCTTCCCCGGTAACATCTAGCTGCTTGCTGCGACTGCTGCCAACAGCCACATTCCTGTAGCCAGAAGCGGGAGAATCTACTACTAAAACATGACTCAACAGCGCATGCGCATGAGCCCGCGCGTAACTGCTAAAACAAATCGAATGTAAACAGTTGCGACTTCACGCTCATTGGAGGCAATTTGTTGTTATGAAGCACTGCAAAGTCTTCCTAATGCCTTTGACACATTTTCAGTTGGCAGACGCTTGCATGAGCACTGTGTGTCGTTGATGTATATGGCGCATTTCCGTTGCAATTTAAGTTATTTTCGTTTTTTTTTCTCTCGTTTATGTTTTATTGTTGAAGTATTATTCTGCAGTAGCGGGATACGGTAATATCCTTTCTTAGAGTATCGGCTCTTACCAGTCAAAATTACAAAAATTTAACTGAAAACTAAAACAACAAAAAATTCCCGGAATTCTAAAAATATTCCGGGTTTTTCCCGGTTTTCTCCCAGGTGAAAAAATTCCTGGGTTTTTCCCGGATCTCCCGGGTCGTATACAGCCTGCATTTGCAATTTCCCGCAAGTTGTGTTTTTCAGAATTCAGGCACAATTCTTTCCTAAAGTTTATAAAGCATTGCTCTATTTTTTTCTGTTACTTGCAATAGTTCGTAACTATGTAGTAGACCTAAGCTTTATTGCAGAATCAACTAAATTATAGAAAAAAAAATAACATTTTAAAAAGGAAAACAATTACAAAAATTAAAATGTATGATGTAATATTTTTTATCCTTGTAATATACATAATATGTGGAATTAAATAGGTCTAGTACCTCAGCCATTATGTCATGCATATCTGGTAAAATTCTGGTCTCCTACAAACATATAACATTGGATTAAATAATACCTCAATTTGAGGAAGCATTTTGAAAAAAAAAAAAAAAAAAGAATCATCCATTTCTTTGTAATTTTTTAATAACCCTAAGCAGGTTCAAAAATATTCAAAATACTTCTAATTTGTTTAGAAAGTGTGCTGCACTACCCAATATCAACAAAAAAATCTGTGGAACATATGCGTTATAAACAGTGTCCGAAAGAAATAGGTGTTGATTTTTATATAATTCGGAAAAGTACCCTGTATCCTTAAAGAATCTAAGCCTCATGTATATAACAGCCTCAGATGTATGATTACTTTCCAAATGAGTTAATGTGATAAATATCTGACATTAGTAAGTAAGCAGAAAAAGTTTAGAACAGGTTTTATGTTTGAAGTTTGTTGTCAGTTGCAAAGTGCTCTTATTATGAAAGACTGAATGAATCCAGTCTGGGTAATTTGCACTTCATTTTAGGCAAAAACTACTTTTTACACTTGTCAATCTTTATGACACCATATCTCCTGAACTACATGTTGCAGAATAATATAATTTTGTGGATAAATTCAGTGCTATATGCGGATACTGTCTGCAAAGTGTGTTGCAAAAACAATTAGTAGTAAAAAAGTAATTTTACTGCAAGAACAGCAAAAATGAAGTATGAAACTTATTCCCTTTCATCATTTTGCATGGGACATTTGTGGGAAAGTGTTTCATAACAATTAAAATTATGTTTGTTGGAAGTTTCTAAGTGCACTCATTCTCAAACACAGGATGAATGCAGTTGGTATGATTTGTGTCTTGTGCACTACAGTGTCTCAAGACATAAGCATAAGCACATGTAATAAATGTCTTATTGTGATAAACTTGTAATATAACGTTATCCCGGTTAATGAGTAGACTATAAGAGCATTTTAAATTTTGCCAATAATTACGTGAGATATTGAAAATAAAATTTTTGTTGTCCTAGCTGGAAGCCACTAGGCAACCTGCAGCTGGGACAATAATACAGATCCCTGAATGCACTCCTCCACTACATGACTTTATTTTGAGTCGGGGTGTGAGGTGGCACATGTGTGCAGAAAAGATGAGAAATTTCTTACCTCTAAGGCACCATATTTATCCCAGTGACTACTGAAACAAACAGCATCCACTGAAAGTGAAATACTATTGCAAGACAACTTGTGTTTTGCTGCGATAAATGTTGTCAACAGAAAATAATTCAAAGTAAACGTCTTTACCAAATATTAATTTTGTCAATGGTAGCTAAAATAAATGTTCTCGAAATACAGTGGGTGTAACTCGATCTTGTTAAAAATAATAAATGTTGACCAGAATTTATTTTCATTTTGTTACTTTGCTGCAGTTGATCTTCCCTGTAAGTTTCTTAAGTGAAAACGGGCCAGAGAACACCATGGTTAAAATGATGTGAAAAGAGTTATATTTTCAGCCATACAATTTATTAAGTCACAGAATGTTGCTCCAGATTTTATAACATACTGTATCTCCCAGATGATTTCTCACGGGTCTTATACACGCTTGCTAACAACTGATGCATTGTTGCATATAGTAAATTCGCTAATTACAGTTATAGAAATAATCATCGTGCATCGAGGGAGAGCTCTGGATCAGGGTGGACCGTAGTACAGTGACAGAAGTGGACCACTCGCGATTTTAAAGGAGAGAACTGAAATCCGTGTGAGAGGGTCCATGTAGAGGCACGCAGTATAGCTCCCTGGAGCTGCCGCTCTGCAGAGGCCATCGAAGAGGAACTAACCCAAATGCAGAAATCATCCACATACAGAGCAGGGGAGACCAAAGGACCGACGGAGGCCACAAGTCCATCTATAGCAATGCGGACAAGAAGTACACTCAATACAGAACCCTGTGGGATGCCATTCTCCTGGGTCCATGGAGAAGTAAAAACAATACCAACCCAAACCCTGAACAATCGATGGAACAGGAACTGGCGGATAGAAATCGGAAGCAGGCCTCGAAGACCCCACTCATGAAGTGTAAGTAAGATGTGATGGCACCAAGCCGTGTCATAGGCATTGCGAAGGTCGAAAAATACTGCAACCAAATGGCGGTGCTGGGAAAAAGCCTGCCGAACTGCGGATCCCAAGTGAAGTAAATGATCGATTGGAGACTGTCCCTCTTGGAAGCCACACTGGTAAGGGGACAATATATCCCGAGATTCGAGGGCCCAACTGAGCCAACACGCTACCATCCGGTCAAGTAATTTACAAATAACATTTGTCAGGCTAATAGGTCGATAGCTTTCGACAAACAGGGGTTTCTTACCAGGCTTAAGGACAGGAACCACAATGCTATCCTTCCACTGAGAAGGGAAGTCACCCTGGAGCCAAATACGGTTCAACACCTGGAGAAGATGTTGCCGTTGTGGAGCACTGAGATGTTGAAGCAGTTGGTTATGAACGGAGTCTGCGCCAGGGGCCTATCATGAGAAGAAGAAAGTGCAGAAAGAAGGTCCCATTCAGTAAAGGTTGTTTTAAGATTCTGACTGACAAGGGTAAAACGTAAGGCGGAAGCTTTGGCCTGCTGTTTCTGGTGAAGGAAAGCAGCCGGATAGGAGGCTGATGCCGATGCTGTTGCAAAATGGGTCGCAAGATGTTCCGCAAGAATCAACGGGTCCATGCAAATGCCATCCGGCAGGTGTAGGCCCGGGAAGGTAGACTACCGACGGGAACCTCGGAGAGAGCGAAGTGTAGCCCATACCCGTGACAGAGGGACAGTAGAACCAAGGGAAGAAACAAAGTGTTCCAAACACATCCGTTTACTCTGTCTGATTAAGTATCGGGCTTTAGCGCGAAGGTGTTTGAAGGTAATAAGGCTGGCAACAGATGGGTGTTGCAAAGGATAAGGTGTTGCAAAGCCCGATGGTAATCACGGACCGCAATGGCAATAGCCGTACTCCACTACGGGACTTGCCGGCGGCGAAATGGTCCCTATGAGTGTAGAACAGCAAGGCTAGCAGAGCGAACAATTGCATCAGACACATCATGTAGGATGTCATCAATACAACCTGACAAAGAGAGAGAAAAAACGACCTGTGCAGTGTAGAGAGGCCAATCAGCTCATTAGAAAGACTGAGGTAACCTGTCCATCGGGGAGCGGGAAGGCAGCAAGAGTATCAATGGGAAATGATCAATATCACAAAGGTCGTCGTGTGGTGACCAGTGTAATGAAGGGAGGAGGGAGGGAGATGAAAGAGAAAGATCAATGGCAGAAAAGGTACTATGACCGGCACTGAAATGAGTAGGGGAGCCATCATTAAGAAGGCACAAGTCGTGGTCTGCAAGAAACTGGTCTATGAGAAGACCCCGACTAGGTGGGAATGCACTGCCCCGTAAAGGATGATGAGCATTAAAATCCCCGAGGAGGAGGAAGGGAGGAGGGAGTTGCTGAAGAAGGGCAGTTAGGGCAGCAGGTGTAAGAGTCCTGTCAGGAGGGAGATAAAGATTGCAAACCGTGACCTCAGAGTCCAGGTGGACCCTAACAGCAACTGCTTCCAATGTAGTTTGAAGAGGAACCCACACGCTAGCAACGTCTGTATGGACCAGCGTACAAACGCCACCGGAGGCCCGCTGGGGGCCGACCTGATTTCGACAGAAAACACGGAATCCATGGAGGGTCGGTGCATAAGGGATTTCAACTCTGGAAGGTGACAGTAATATTCATTACAATTCCATTGGATAGCCACAGAACGATGATTCAAATGTGGGGTGAACAGGCTAAAACCAGTCATGCCGCTGGGTCACCATCCGTCACAGACAAGGAGGGGGCAACATCCACAAACAACATGTCAAAATCAGTTTATGAAGATGGGTACGAGACCTCTGGCAACACTAGAGACTCCTTAGCGTGGAACTTACGTTTCTTCTTCTTTTCTGTTTGAGATCGAGGAGGGCTGTGCGGCAAAAAGGAGCTAGCTGCAGCAAGATCTGGAATGGAAAGAGGTCGGGCGACCTGGGGGGCCACAGACCGTGGTTCTTGTGGTCATCGTGTGGCAGCAGACCTTTGGCCTGGAAGGTGCCGGAAAGGGGTATCCCGGGAGGGGCATCCTTGACCTGTAGATGCCGAAGAAGTGGGGCACTTCTCCAGCTGGGGAGGGGGAGCGGCACCCGGAGGGAAAGGTGTGGGAGCCACAGGGGAAGGAAGGGGGAGGAAGGGGTGAAGGTGTAACTAAAGCATAGCTAGACATCATGGACACAGGACGAAGACTTGCATACTTCTTACGAGCCTCAGTGTAGGTTAGACGATCAAGGGCCTTATACTCTTGTATCTTCTTTTCCTTCTTATAAACTGGGCAATCTGGTGAATGTGGAGAATGATTGCCATAACAATTAACACACACAGGAGGGGGAGAACAGGAACTCCCCTCATGGAGTGGACGTCCACAGTCACCACAGAGAGGGGCCTGCGAACAGCGGGGAGACGTGTGTCCAAAATGCAAACACTTAAAACATCTCATAGGTAGTGGGATGTACGGCTTCCCGTCACATCGATAAACCATAATCTTGACCTTCTAGGGGGGGGGGGGGGGGGTATCCCCTTCAAAGGCCAGGACAAAGGCACCAGTATCAATGCAATTGTCCTTCAGACCCTTCTGAACAAGCTGAACAAAGTGAACACCCCGCCGTCCAATACAGTCCCAAAGTCCCTCATCAGTTTGAAGGATGAGGTCCCTGTGAAAAATCACACCTTGAACCATATTGAGAGACTGGTGGGGGGTAATGGACACAGGAATTGTGCCAACATGGTTACAGGCACGAAGGGCTGCAGACTGGGCAGCTGAAGCAGTTTTGAACAACGAACCCGACCGCATCTTACTCAGAGAGTGCACTTCACCAAACTAGTCTTCAATGTGTTCCACAAAACATAAAGGTTTGGTATTGGTGAAAGTATCCCCATCAGTCCTGGTGCAAACCAGATAGCGGGGGAAAGGTTTAGCCCCTGGCCGACGAGCCTGACCCTCCTCCCAGGGGGTAGCCATGGAAGGGAAGGCCGAAGGAGCAGAAGAAGCAGCACTAAAAGAATCATTTCCATGCAAAGAAACAGCCGTAGAAGAACGGCCAGAGTTCTGGACCCATATGCGTTTCATTTGCATAGCGTCCACTCTGATACCACTCACTCCGATCACGGACTCTCCCCATGGGCACCACCCAGCCACAGCAAGGGCCGTCTGGCACCGTGGCCACTGCCAGGAGTTCAGATGCTCCAGGACGACAAGCAACCACTCCTAGGCTTACATGAGGTGGTCACAGCTCAGTTATCAGAAGTGTGAAGCCTGTGTTTTCAGGGGGCTCAACCAAAAGGGTACGTAGAGACCCCACCACACGGGCTGGCTACAGTGCTGGCTATGCACCCTAGCCATCAGACAACGATGTGAAGGAAAAGATGGAAGGAACTAGGAAGGCACATGTCAGAAACACTAGGTAAGGTGCTCTTCCCCAAATGGCTCACACTATGGAACAGAAATTTAGTAATGGAGGTCAAAACCCAGAGGGGGACCAGAGAATACCAAAAGGATGAGGTAATTACGCAACAAAACCAAATTGGAAAGCCAACATAACCAGGAGGATAGCGGGGCCAACATAAACAAGGACACCAAGAGAGGCAAGGAGAGGGTGAAGGGGAAAGAGCAAGGACAGGAAAGGAGGGGAAAGGCAAGGAAATGCAGCTCAGGAAAGAAGGCAGGCTGCAATACCTCGGGGCCCTGTACTCGCCACGCATGTACTCACGAAAGGACCGTGAGCCCCTTGGGGTGGCGTGGGGGGGGGGTGGGGGTGGGGGGGGGACCAGGACTGACAAATTACTGATGACAACCAATCTAAGAAAGCTGGCACAAAACCAAAAATTTATACTATTCCCCTACAGTCTGCAGCTGGAATGTGATGATTCCCAAAAACCCTGGGCAAGGTAATATTCTTGTCTAATTTTTGTTACAACTACTTGAAGTAAGACTAACCATTTTTAGACCAAGTCCACACCACACAAATAGAAACAAGAAGAGACAGATCAAAAGTCCAGTCATGCTACGTCTGAACATGTGGCGAGAACACAACTACAACTGATATTGCAAATTCAATTTAAATGCAAGTAGAAACAGATAGCAAACTTACTTGTCTCCTGTATTCTTCCATAAGCATTTCTTTTTCCTTTATTTTCATTTCAAATCTTTCACGCTCTTTTGAACGAATATCAGTATTTAGACATATAGCTGTTATTTCTTTGAACACACGTTGTGGCTTCACTGGTTCAAAAGGTTTTTTCATGAGGACAACAGGAGGCCTGGCTTTAAACCGTGTCACTTCTGCTGCTCGACGGTCTTCTTCAAGCTACAAAAACAATTAGACTCTGCATACACACCAACTGACAGTATTTGTACTAATTTAAGTAAAGCTTTTTAACAAAGAAAGAGTTGGGGGAGAGACTTACTTTTGCTTTCAGTGCTTCTTCATGCTGCACTCTTCTTTCCTCAGTATACAAATGGAAAGGTTCGGGTTGCGTAGGAGGGTGAGATTTTAATTCTGATTGCGAGACTGAACATTTTACTGATTTCGGTATTGGATTTGCACGGAATTCCCGAGCTCTTTTCTCCTCTTCTAAAACCTGAAACAGTAAATCCGATGTACTAACTACAAGCAGAGGAAATGACGCAAAGCAAGTGCAGCTATGGGAAATGTTATGTTTTGGTACAATATTCATTTAAGCTTTTTGTGTTAGTTGCAAATTGTAAAATGCATTAATCACTAACTGCAAACAACTGCTGTACTTAACATTTTCATTTAAACTCAGATTTTTATGTAACATCAACATGCAAAATATGTTCATACAAGGTGAATCTAGAAAGTAATTTCCAATCACATCCATAGATGGCAAAAGTAGCCAGATAGAAATGTGAATGCACAGGAGCGAAGAAGAGGTATGTGGGAATAATGCTCTGCAGTTTCAGTCTTGTGACGACAGTGGCTACTGCACAGGATAAAAACACAATAGACAATGGCTGCTCTGATATAGTCTCCCGGCAACTGCAAGGTTTGTGCAGTCATCTGATTTTTGCATGCTCGGGAAAAATCTCCAAAAGATATCCATCACCAATTGTGCCACATGTATGGACACTACATTATGAACAACAGTATGGTCAGAAAATGGTGCAGGCAATTCAATGCATCACAAACCAATATTCATGACGAACACCGTAGTGGCTGACCATTCCTCGTAACACCATAACTGATGGAGAAAGTATGGCAAGCAATTTTACAGAACCAGTGCTTCACAATTTCGGAACTCTCTCATCAATTTCCCCTTATGTCTCAGTCACTGTTGCACAAAATTGTCTTATGGTGGCAAAACAACTGACATATGAAAACAAAACCAAACATGCGACCACACTACTGACATTCCCTACAGTGGTACCAAGAGAAAGGTTTTAGTTTCTTGACCATTTTGTTATTGGGGATGAAACACGGGTTCATATACATCTACATATATACTCCACTAGCCACCAAGCAATGCGTGGCAGAAGGCACTATTTGCACCGAAGTCATATACCCTTTTTATAGACCTCTAGGCTCGCAGCAGCAGCAGCAGCCGCCAGACTCTTGCCCTGATGGCCAAAAAACCGATACCGAGGCGGAACATTCACTCACCTTTCTATGCGGAGGGCATCCTGGTACTACGCACCTTCACTCACAGGGCAAGTTGCAGTCCTAGAGGCTGTCACTCCCGCAAGTATTTTGGCAATCCTCCATGTCACTGGCACTTTCCACGAGCAGCTAAACTGCACTTAACTGGGGCACACACGGCTGAGCAAGCTCACTGGGTATCAGAGCATTCCCAAGTGCAGAACATGCCAAATAGGGCTTGGCTGCTCCACCGAAGTTCTGCAAGTGCATTAGCATGAAATTTCAATAAAATGTTTGACTTTCTGCCTATACCCCTGCCATAACTCACTGCTGCAACCAACCCTGCACGGAAGTAGCTCATTACTCTGGGCCACTTCAGCTGGTGACAGAAGAGAGATCTACAATGCCTGCAACCAATATCTGTGGATGAGGAAGTTGACTCAACTAAGGCAGCATTGCAGTTTTGTCAACATGTGGTGGCGTGAGCACAGTCTTTTAGTTTAACTGTATCATGGAGAGTCAATGGCTCTTTTGTTATGTGTGTAACTGAATTGATAAGCTCATTATGTGGCGAGCAGTCACAGAGTGCTCCATGGGTGTACGAACAGCAATGTTACTTTCGCAATATGAGTTATGAGCAAGTGCCGCACTTCATTGCCTAAGGGTATACTGTATAACAGGGTTCCCACTCTTTTCCTGATCTGAAAAGTTTGGACTTGAAGGCCTGTGAAAACACTCATTCTAAAGAGAAAACTAAAAAAGAAGCTGCAAATTTAAAATAATTTTTTTTAATTTAGCAAAACCAATTAAAGGTCACTTTGTGCCACTTTAAAATATGTATTTTGTAAGCATATTTTATACAGATACTATACCAATATCTATATACATAATAATTATAATTATATACTCTAATTTACTTTCACATCTTTCAGCATGGATTCAATTTTAGACTTTATTCCTGTCAATTCTTCTTTTTTCCCCTTGGTTAATCTTCTGAAACTGTTTTATTGGAAAATATATTTCTTATCTCCCACATTTTCAGCTTTATCCCCCAAATCATCAGCACATTTCTCTAGTTCACTAACAGCACCTTATAATCTCCTATTTTTGGTTTTAAATTCTTGTATTTCATTTACAACGGCTTTTCTTTTAGAACCTTGCATTTCAGCTTGCCTCAAGTTTTTCTGTTCTTCAATATACATTGTATATTTTTTGCCTGATATTAGCAGCAGATAAACGAAGTTCCTTGCTCACTTCACAATTAACTAATTCTCCAGTATGTTTTGTGTGTTAGGTATTACTCTTTGGGCAATAAATGTTTTGCTTTTCATATTTTACACTTCTATAAATTAGTTTTTTTTTTCTTTTTTTTGTGGTTTTAGGGCACACAACTTCAATGGTCATTAGCGCCCTGACTACTCTAAGAATGCACCGCGAGGCACAAGTTGACAACAACAACTAAAAGGGAAAACGCGATAAAAGACAGACTGACAGGCATAGGATTAAAAAACGACATCAAATGTCCTTAGCGAGGTTTGTCAAATTGATAAAACAAAGAACACGAGCAGCTGCTCGTGGGTCATCCGCTAAAATGGCATCGAAAGTATTAGGCAGGTTATATAAATTAGTTTGATGAGAAACCTCTTTCTACATCTGCTTGACCACGAGATAAAATCAATAACTTTTTTATGACACTGTGCACCTTTGAAAAATCTGGAGTCAAGAACATACTCGAAAGATATCATATCAGATAATACTTGCTCACTTTGTTATAATCTATAGCAGCACTTCACAATCATTATCTCTAATAACTTCAGCTTTCTTCTTCTTCTTCTTCTTCTTCTTCTTCTTCTTCATGTTTGCAAAGTCTGCATTTATTTGTTGTGGTGTTGGGATCTTTAATAATATGCTTGCTGTAATATCTGGTGTTTATTGTTTGATCCTGTATTGCAATCATGAATCCTTCCATCTCACTGTATATATTGCCTTTTCTTAGCCATGTGTTGGATGCGTCTTGATCGATGTGTGGCTGTGTTAGATGATACGGGTGCTTGCCATGTAGTGTTTTCTTTTTCCAATTTACTTTCTTCGTATCTGTTGATGTTATGTGATCTAAAGGGTTGTAGAAGTGGTTATGAAATTGCAGTGGTGTAGCCGATGTATTTATATGAGCGATTGCTTTGTGTATTTTGCTAGTTACTGCTCGTTCTACAAAGAATTTTCTTAAATTGTCTACCTGTCCATAATGTAGGTTTTTTATGTCGATGAATCCCCTTCCTCCTTCCTTTCTGCTTAATGTGAATCTTTCTGTTGCTGAATGTATGTGATGTATTCTATATTTGTGGCATTGTGAACATGTAAGTGTATTGAGTGCTTGTAGGTCTGTGTTACTCCATTTCACTATTCCAAATGAGTAGGTCAATATTGGTATAGCATAAGTATTTATAGCTTTTGTCTTGTTTCTTGCTGTCAATTCTGTTTTCAGTATTTTTGTTAGTCTTTGTATATATTTTTCTTTTAGTTCTTCTTTAATATTTGTATTATCTATTCCTATTTTTTGTCTGTATCCTAGATATTTATAGGCATCTGTTTTTCCATCGCTTCTATGGAGTCACTGCGGTTATTCAATATGTAATCTTCTTGTTTAGTGTGTTTTCCCTCAACTATGCTATTTTTCTTACATTTGTCTGTTCCAAAAGTCATATTTATGTCATTGCTGAATACTTCTGTTATCTTTAGTAATTGGTTGAGTTGTTGATTGGTTGCTGCCAGTAGTTTTAGATCATCCATGTATAGCAAATGTGTGATTTTGTGCGGGTATGTTCCAGTAATATTATATCCATAATTTGTATTATTTAGCATGTTGGATAGTGGGTTCAGAGCAAGACAGAACCAGAAAGGACTTAATGAGTCTCCTTGGTATATTCCACACTTAATCTGTATTGGCTGTGATGTGATATTATTAGAGTTTGTTTGGATATTAAGTGTGGTTTTCCCGTTTTTCATAACTATGTTTAGGAACTGTATCAATTTAGGGTCTACTTTGTATATTTCCAATATCTGTAGTAACCATGAGTGGGGTACACTATCAAAAGCTTTTTGGTAATCAATGTATGCGTAGTGTAGTGACCTTTGTTTAGTTTTAGCTTGATATGTCACCTCTGTATCTATTATCAGTTGCTCTTTACATCCTCGTGCTCCTTTGCAGCAGCCTTTTTGTTCTTCATTTATAATTTTGTTCTGTGTTGTATGTGTCATTAATTTCTGTGTAATGACTGAAGTTAATATTTTGTAGATTGTTGGTAGGCATGTTATGGGGCGATATTTAGCTGGGTTTGCTGTGTCTGCTTGATCTTTAGGTTTCAGATAGGTTATTCCATGTGTAAGTGTATCAGGGAATGTGTATGGGTATGCAATGTAACTGTTAAATAATTTAGTTAGATGTGAATGTGTTGAGGTGAACTTCTTTAGCCAGAAATTTGCTATTTTATCATTTCCAGGGACTTTCCAATTGTGCGTAGAATTAATTGCTCGGGTGACTTCATGTTGCAAAATTATCACTTCAGGCATTTGTGGTATCATCTTGTATGTGTCTGTTTCTGCTTGTATCCACCGTGCATGCCTGTTATGTTGTACCGGGTTTGACCATATGTTGCTCCAGAAGTGTTCCATGTCTGTTATGTTTGGTGGATTGTCTATTTTAATGTGTGTGTTATCTATTGTTTGGTAAAATCTCTTTTAGTTTGTGTTGAATGTTTGGTTTTGTTTCCTTCTATTTTCACTTTTTTTGTATCTTCTAAGTCGTTTGGCCAATGCTTGTAATTTCTGCTTCTGTTCATCTAATTGCTCTATTGCTTCTTGTTGTGAGATTTTACCTAACCTTTTTCGTTTTTTGTCTGATATTTCATTTGTTATAAATTGTGTTAGCTGTCCGATGTCTTTTCTCAGTTTTTCTATTCTGATCTGTAGCCTGTGTTGCCATGCTGGTTCTGTGGGTTTCTTCTGTGTGTTGGTTGGTTCTGAACTCTGCCTAGTGTGTATATTTAGTGTAGTGAGTGCTCCTACATAAACCAGTAGTTGTAACTCTTCCATAGTTGTGTTTTCATTTATTTTGTTGTGTATGATTGTGTTGATAGTTGTCATTGTTGTTTCGACTTGTGGGTTATTTGGTGGTCTATGCAAGAATGGTCTAATGTCTGTATTTGTGTCTTTGTATTCTACACTCCTGGAAATGGAAAAAAGAACACATTGACACTGGTGTGTCAGACCCACCATACTTGCTGCGGACACTGCGAGAGGGCTGTACAAGCAATGATCACACGCACGGCACAGCGGACACACCAGGAACCGCGGTGTTGGCCGTCGAATGGCGCTAGCTGCGCAGCATTTGTGCACCGCCGCCGTCAGTGTCAGCCAGTTTGCCGTGGCATACGGAGCTCCATCGCAGTCTTTAACACTGGTAGCATGCCGCGACAGCGTGGACGTGAACCGTATGTGCAGTTGACGGACTTTGAGCGAGGGCGTATAGTGGGCATGCGGGAGGCCGGGTGGACGTACCGCCGAATTGCTCAACACGTGGGGCGTGAGGTCTCCACAGTACATCGATGTTGTCGCCAGTGGTTGGCGGAAGGTGCACGTGCCCGTCGACCTGGGACCGGACCGCAGCGACGCACGGATGCACGCCAAGACCGTAGGATCCTATGCAGTGCCGTAGGGGACCGCACCGCCACTTCCCAGCAAATTAGGGACACTGTTGCTCCTGGGGTATCGGCGAGGACCATTCGCAACCGTCTCCATGAAGCTGGGCTACGGTCCCGCACACCATTAGGCCATCTTCCGCTCACGCCCCAACATCGTGCAGCCCGCCTCCAGCGGTGTCGCGACAGGCGTGAATGGAGGGACGAATGGAGACGTGTCGTCTTCAGCGATGAGAGTCGCTTCTGCCTTGGTGCCAATGATGGTCGTATGCGTGTCTGGCGCCGTGCAGGTGAGCGCCACAATCAGGACTGCATATGACTGAGGCACACAGGGCCAACACCCGGCATCATGGTGTGGGGCGCGATCTCCTACACTGGCCGTACACCACTGGTGATCGTCGAGGGGACACTGAATAGTGCACGGTACATCCAAACCGTTATCGAACCCATCGTTCTACCATTCCTAGACCGGCAAGGGAACTTGCTGTTCCAACAGGACAATGCACGTCCGCATGTATCCCGTGCCACCCAACGTGCTCTAGAAGGTGTAAGTCAACTACCCTGGCCAGCAAGATCTCCGGATCTGTCCCCCATTGAGCATGTTTGGGACTGGATGAAGCGTCGTCTCACGCGGTCTGCACGTCCAGCACGAATGCTGGTCCAACTGAGGCGCCAGGTGGAAATGGCATGGCAAGCCGTTCCACAGGACTACATCCAGCATCTCTACGATCGTCTCCATGGGAGAATAGCAGCCTGCATTGCTGCGAAAGGTGGATATACACTGTACTAGTGCCGACATTGTGCATGCTCTGTTGCCTGTGTCTATGTGCCTGTGGTTCTGTCAGTGTGATCATGTGATGTATCTGACCCCAGGAATGTGTCAATAAAGTTTCCCCTTCCTGGGACAATGAATTCACGGTGTTCTTATTTCAATTTCCAGGAGTGTATATATGTCAGCTGAAATTTTTCTTCTATATCTAACATGTGTGTCACTTCGTGTTCTATTTGTGCTTGTTCTGGTGGCTGTCTTAAGATGTCGTTTTCCTCTGATTGTTTAATTGACGCGTTTTGTTCTTTGTTTGTTTTCTCTGGGATGATTGAGTCCGTTACTGTATTTTCTTCTTCTTCTGATTGCACATTATTTTGTTCTAGTATTAGTTGTACTTGTTGTTTGATGTTTTGTAATTCTGACTGGGGTATCCTTATATTTTTGTTTATTACACGAATCTGATCAGCTAGACGTTGTTCTGTTAAAAATTTTAATTCTGGGTATCTGGTAATAAATGTTGTGTATACTTGTGATCTGTATCCAGTTGTATTGGTTCCTAGGTTTGTTGCTTGGTAGTAACAGAACATGAGGTGTCGATTAACTTCATTTGACCATCTCATCCTCTGTCTGTTTTCCTTCTAGGATGGTTGCAGGAAGCATATCCTGCAAAACACCTCTATTTGGATTTAAATGATTTTCCAGTTGGCTAGCAGTGTCGTTACCATTGTGGGAGAGCATAGTGTTCAAGCGTCGTCCCCGACCATGACGGCGCTTGTCCGAGGCTTCTTTAGTTCTGTCCTGAACCAACTAATCACACTAAAAGGGGGTTAGCCCTATTAGTGGTTTGTTCTTTTCGTAGTCTTTTACGACTGGCAGAACATACCGGAGGCCTATTCTTTTCCCGGGCCTCCACGGGAATTATTATTATTATTATTTATTTTATGGCCTTCATTGGACCACTCTAGTCAAAAATACAAAGTTCTAAACAAGTTGTTACACAGGGATACAATTTGGTTGAACAATAACTTAATATGATATTTAGGTAATATAATTATTAGAGTCTATTCTTATATGAAAGGTGTTTTGCTCTTCTGTCTGCCCAACATTTCTTCATTCTTTCAGATATTTTCTTTCTTCCTTCATCTGAGACAACTCTTCCTGTACTCCTTTTATTGATTTTCATTTGTAGTCTGGTTTGCGGGTCTTGCAGTATTCTGGTTTTTTTTCTGTCTTGTTTTTTAGGTCATCTACTGTAATTTGAAGTTCTTTTATATCTTCCTTAATTTCTGTGATCCATTTAATGTCGCTCTTGCTATTCCACAATTTTTGTATTATTTTTTTACTAATTCTGTTTTCTGGAGTTCTTATCAGATGTCCAAAGAATGAGATGCGTTTCTTCCTGATTGTGCTCATGACTGGTTCTATTTTCTTATATACTGTTTCATTTGATGCTATTCTCCAATGTCCATTTATTTTATACTGTTTATTTATACATGTCCTAATTATTCTTCTTTCTATTTTTTGTATTCTGTCAATTTCTGCTGTATTAGTTGTTTTGAAGATAGTTTCAGCTGCATACGTTATTTCTGGTTGTGTAACTGTTTTATAGTGTTTTAATTTTGCATCTATAGATAGGCTTTTTTTGTTGTATGTAGTTTTGGTAATGTAATTTGCATAGTTCAGTTTTTTTTATTCTATTCTGCCATGATGGCTTCTCATTTAGATTGTATGTTATTATTTCGCCTAAATATTTAAATTTATCAACAATTTTGATTTCCTGTTATCCTATTGTAATTTTGTTTGCAAGTGGTGGATCAGTTAGCATAATCTCCGTTTTTTTTCAAATGATATTCTAAGGCCTACTTTCTCTGCTATTTCTTATCGTGATTTCACTCGTTGCCTGGCTTCTTGAACGGTGTTGGCTAGGAGAGCAAGATCATCAGCGAATCCCAAGCAGTTTAAGCTAATATCATCTTTTGCACTTCCAATTCTTATCCTCTTTGGATTGTCCTTGTACCATTCTCTCATTATGTATTCCAGTGCACAGTTGAACAGTAATGGTGATAGGCAGTCACCTTGTCTTAAGCCTGTTTTTATGAGAAATGGTTCCGAAATTTCTCCTCTAAACTTCACTTTTGATTTGGTGTTGGTTGGAGTGAGTTGTATTATTTTAATTAATTTTGGATGGAGTCCTAGATTTCTTAAAATTTTTAATACTGAAGGTCTGTGGAGACAGTCATATGCCTTCTTAAAATCTACAAATGTTATTGCCAGAGGTTTGTTCCGTTTCTTGTAGTATGCCATAATCAATTTTAAACTAATTATCTGCTCTGCACAGCTTCTCCATGGTCTGAAACCTCCCTGATATTCCCCTAACTCCTGTTCTAATTGCTCCTTGATTCTTTCATATAGGATCTTGGATAGAATTTTGTATCTGCAATCTAGGAGAGAGATTCCTCTGTAGTTGTCTGGGTTGCTCTTATCTCCCTTTTGTGTAGTGGGTGGATGATAGCTGTGGTCCAATGTCCGGGAAATTGTTCTGTTACCCAAATTTTTGTTAGAGCCATGTGTAAGGAGGTCTTGACTGCGTCACTTGCATATTTCCACATTTCAACAAAAACCTGATCATCTCCACATGCCTTATAATTTTTTTGTTCTTTAAGATTTTTTTTCTACTTTTTGGAAAGTTGGAGGGTCTGGTTTGTTAGGTTTGGTTTTTATTGGGGTATTTATGTTGATTTGTAAGGGTTCTTTGGGTTCCTCGCAATTCAGAAGTTTGTTAAATGCTTTTGCCATGATTTCTGCATTTTCCTTGTTACTGTGTGTCATTCTTCCATCTTCATCTTTCAGTATTAGTGTAGGAACCTCATATTGTTGTAGTTGTTTCCCAAAGATTTTGTAGTAGTTCCTGGAGTTGGTTTTATGATAATTACCTTCTATAGACTTTATAATATCTTTATGAAATCCTCTCTTGATTCTTCTAATATTTTGAGTGAATTTTTTTCTTTCATTTTTTAGGTTGATGGCATTTTCTTCATTTTTATGTGTTTGAAACTTGAACCATGCTTGGTGTCTATCTTCATGGAATTTGTCACATTCTGATGTCCACTATGCATGTTTCCTTCGTGGGTTCAAGGGAGCTAGATTCTCTGCTTCTTTTTTAAGATTAGGCACTAGTTGTTCTAGATCACCTGTTAATTTGATGGTTTGTGTTATTTGTTGGTACTTATTATTTTTAATTAGCTGATGTGGGTCAAACCACCTTTTTATTTTATTAGTTTTTCCGGTCCTCTTCTTTAACGGAGTGAATGTGATTTTAATTTTAACCATATAATGGTCTGAGCCTGTGTCTACTCCTCTCAGTACTTTAACATTGTGGATCTCCCTATGAAAATTTTTGTCCATACAGACACGGTCTAGCTGCCACTCGCCCTTCCTCCAGTCTGGATGTTTCCATGTTTTAAGTTTACTTGGCTTCCTCTTAAGGTATGTTGATTTAGATATAAGGTTGTGTTCTCTGCAGAGTTGTACAAGTCTTTGACCGTTTTTATTTGTAAATTTATGTGGACTCCATTTTCCAATTATATCTTTATATTTCCTTTCTTTTCCCAGCTGAGCATTGAAATCTCCCAATAAGATTTTTACATTCTTTTTATTTACTCTGTTCACAGTTTGTTCTAGAAGGTCCCAAAATTTATCTACTTCTTTCTTTGTTTTTGTTAGACAATTTTTTTCATTTGTTGGGGCATGAGCATTTATTATTGTATAGGCTTTATTCATTGTTTTAAAGCTTAGAGTTGCAATTCTTGGTGATATTGCTTGGAAATCCGTTACTGAATCTATTATTATTATTATATTTACTAAAAACCCTGTTCCAAACTGGGGACATTGTTTCATTGCCCTCGGTCCTGGTTTCCCATTATAAATTCTGTATCCTTGTGATTCGAATGGGTCCTCTGTGGTGTTCCTCATTTCTTGGATCCCTGTTATTAAAATTTTTTGTTTATTTATTTCATCTGTGAGCTCCTTGAGTTTTCCGGTCTGAAGTAGTGAGTTTATGTTGTGTGTTGCTATATAATTTATTTGCTCATGTTTAATCTTCTTTTTGCGTTTTAGTGTGCATTTGGATGGTTGCAAACGCTCCGATTCGTTGCTGTCTTCTAGTTGAGTACCCACCGAATCCGATGTAGCCTTTTCCTGCCTTTTTGAGCAGGGCGGTGGAATTTTTTTCCTAAAAGACCTTTCCATTTTTGACTTTCGAAGGTTGTCAACCTTAGTTGGAGCAAGCTCCGATTTACAACTACGGTTTCATAAAGTTTCTTAACACCAATTTCATTTTGGCATAACAATCAAAGTGATTTAATGCTATCTGCCTTGGATCTAAAGAAGATAAACTTTAAACCATTAGTGAGATAGTTGGAGATTTTTCTAGCAATTTTTTAACTAGTGAAATCAAAAAATTATGAGTAACAGATCTTAAATTAAAGTTATCTTTTTCAGAGACTTTCTCAAAAAGTTAATTTTTTGCTAAAAAGCATAAAATAATTTTATTAATTTCTGTATGGATAGATTTATCTGCCAAATCAAATTCTGATAGTTTGCAGAGGTTAGTTTACCTATGCTTTTTTTATTATATGAAAATTTATACAAAGGTCAAGAACAAACCTTCCGAGATCCTCAGCAAAAGAGGTAACATTGGATTACTGTTTTGATACTTTTCTAAGAGTGGGGTTAACATTCTGGCAACAGATAAGGAAAAATTAAGTTTCACAGTTATCAAATTATCTTCAGTAGCTTTTTCTAATGTCTCATAAGATTCTGAACGTGGTTTGTTAAACTGCTTTTTCCCCCCACACAAAAAACAAAATGTTTCACATCATGCCATATCTTTTATGTCCTCTTTGCTGCTGGAATATTTTCAAAGCACCTACAGCTACAAATATTAAATGAAATTTTCTTACTTGTTGAAATTTTTTAGAAATGCCACTTCTTTCTTAAAAGCATTATTCATCACATACAGACCACAGCTACCTAAATTACACTCCTGTTTAATGAGTTCTCAATTTAAATTTCCTTGAATCATACCAAATAGTTTCCAATTAACAGCTGCACTGTCCACTGAAATCTGAATTAACTTTTGTATGTTCAGTTTACTTGTTAGATTATAAAATGCTTTCACTGCATCCTCAGCAGTACTGTGACCTAGGAAAGCAGAATGCAGATATCGTGTTTCTACTTTATTGATTACATCTACCTGTAACAGATGTGTAAATCCATTTGCTTGGCCTGTAAAGATTTATTTAATGCTTCATCAAAGCACAATGCGAAACTATCCACATAATTAATTTTATTATGCAGTGTATACATAATTAATTTTATTATACAGTGCATTCATGAAATATGGCGTTACCCCCAAAGCTGACCAAGTATGCACACTTAGTTGGTCCACATGAAAACTGTTTTGCAATGTCACTGTCTGGAAACATTTGCTGAAAAACACTACTGACACCCGCACACGACTTGTATGAAAAATTATTAGTCATATGTTTTATTGCCCATATTATTTCGGCATCCAACACTGAATTTTTAAAAATGTGATTTGATACAGTAGCCACTTGTTCTATTGCTCCATTAATGTTTTTTGTCTCTTTTTGTTTCAAAACTACAGAATTGGGTGTTTTAGTTTCTTTTTTATTTTTTTGGATAAAAATAATTTTAAGTTCACGGCAGCTGTTTCTTTGGCCATCATTAACATCAAATGTCTCTTACCTAAAAAAGAAAATAAAAATGTAACTTTCATTAGCTGCCATATGTATATTCAATTTCATGGAAGTCAAGTTAAATTTGGGTACACATTTACTATTAAGGTCTTAAAAGTTTTATCATGCCATCAAATTTCTATTGTACCGTACAACTTCTCAAACCCGAACTCAAGCCAACAATCACATAGTGCAATTAATTACAATGTCATCTGTGCAGTGCTGCTGAATTGAATTGAAAGTTTGATATTGGACTGTCCATAAATGAATGTAACGAGATTTACGACCTCCCACCCAACATAAATTTTTACATCGCAGTTTCCAGTTTCATCTGCTACAGGCGCAGTTCTCGCATCACGTGAACCAACTACATGCTTCTAGGCTCCTGGTTGCTGCTGATCCGTCATATTCCAAGCTCCACCTCAATCAAACGATCTGTGCCCTGCCCTATTTCAGTTTTCCTACCTCAATAACTTAGTACCAAATACTGTGGTTCAAATGCACCTGATGAATCGAAACAACTCACTTAACTGCTTGTTTTGAGCCATAATTTTAGGTGTAGCAAGTTGTTAAGCGTGGCATCGGAACTCTTAACACATACTCATTGGACAAAGCAATTTGAATGCTGGGACTGCACCTGCGCCCATCATGACGAATCAATGCATGCTGAAGCTGCATATACAGGGTGATTCACAAAGATATGCAAATATTTTAATATGTCATTCTAGAAGTAAAACTAAAGAAAGTAGGTCATATAAAAATATGTTTGCAAATTTTAGATACGGAGTTATGGCTAATAAAACATTTTGCCTAAAATTTAGCAACTTCGCTAATATGAAGCCATTGCAAAACTGTACGAGGTTTAAGTAAAGCATGATTTCCAATTGTTTTGTTGTTACTGATCTAGTAAATCTAATAAAACTTGTCCCAGACATTTATCTGCAGTAGTTTTCCAGAACATCCAGAGAAGCAAAGACATAATTTCATAAAATTTTTAATTTATTAACTACTTGGCCCAATTTTTTTCTTTAAATTCCAGACAATTGCACAAAGTTTTCAACAGAAGTTGTAGAGAATCTAATTTTGAAAAAATGATGGTAATAAGATTAACTGAAACTGTTTGAATGCGTCAGATAATCTGCTTTTATTAATACCATACCACTCATGAATTCATGTTAAACCAGAAAAAAACAAAGCTCAGAGTTGAGGAGGTTGTACAATGTGCATACAATTTCACAATACATTCACAATAAATGTTCAAAAATGTCTCCACTGAGTTCAATGCCTTTAGCTGCATGCGTATGAACAGATTTTGCTTCTCATTTCAATTTCACAGGTTTGTTCTTAATTCTGTCTACTGCATTCATAATGCGAGCAAGTAATGCCTCATTTGTATTGACTTTGTCCTCATAAACTATGTGTCTCATTCATCCCCATAAACAAACATCCATTGGTATTAAATCGGGCAATCTGGGTGGCCACAGACCTGTAGCACCACAACCAATTCATTTCTGGGGAAAATGTTCATTTAAATGTGTAGTAATGGTGTTGGTGAAATGTGGAGCCACGCCATCATGTTGAAAATACATTTGCATACAGTTGCACAACTCCATGCAAAGAGCAGGATCTCCCGGATGTCAATGATACACTTTTTGTTTGTGGTAATGATACAGATTATGGTACTTCAGTACCATACCTTAGATTGTGAAATGCCTAATCGTTGACAGATACGTCATGTACTAGTACCCGGGCTACGTTGAACAGCATCCATAATATCCTCATCATCATCTTCATCTATCGAATGCACTTACTGATTATGAACGCTACGTAGAGAACCTGTCTCCCGCAACATTCGAAATACTCTGCTAATGGTTCTTGCATTCAGAATCCCCCCGAGTTGGATAAGGTATGTGATATTCGTTAACTGCAGCTGTAGCATTACCATCACATTTGCCATAAATAAATTTGAAACGCATTCCTATTTCATAAATAATCTACAAAGTACAACAGTTACTATGTGGTTTCACTTAAATAATACACTGTTGTTCTTATGTTCTTTCACTGAACAATACAAAAACTTAACTCTTATCAAGGTTAGGAAATTGACTGATTGATTAATTAATTAATTGAGAAGGGTTGTGGGACCAAACAATGAGGTCATCAGTCCTGCGATTCTGAAGTGAGTCACAGAAGAAAGAGGATCGTCTAAAAGTGGATGGATCCAGTCAGGGGAGTCAAATTATAGAATAACGAACATTAAACACACACAGTAAAGGCACAAAAGGTGAGACCAAATCTAAAAGCTGGCAAAAAGGGGGCTGGTCATGGGGTCACACACCGAGAAGACGTAAAAGTAGTCCCAAAGGTTAGAAAACGACAAACAACTTACTAATGGTTACCAACAATGACAAACATTTCTACATTCTTAATGAAAAGTAAACAAATTTACTTGTATAATTATCTTTTCTTCTCTGGATGTCCCGGAAAACTACCGCAGATACCTGCCTGGAACATGTTTTATTAGATTCACCAGACCAAAAACAACAAAATACATGAAAATCGTGCTTTACTTTAACTTCGTAAAGTTTTGCAATGGCTTCATATTAGCGAAGTCGCTAAATTTCAGGCAAAAACTTTTATTAGACCTAACTCCGTAACTAAACCTTTGTGGACTTGTGAACCATGTTTGTATTAACTTTTTTCTTTAGTTTACTTGTAGAATAACATATTAAAATATTTGCATATCTTCATGAATCACCCTTTATTTTGCTTGCTAAAAAGCATGCTAATGCGGTCACATTAGCGGCTTCATAATTTTATCCTAGCATTATCCGAGATGGCCGCTACACAATTTATAGACTTGTCGAGTTTTCTATTTCTACAAGTGTGCTAACAATTACTTCATGCATGAATGAATGTAGAACAACAGTCCGAGAACAACAGTCAAAGTGAGCAAAGCTAATCCGTCCAGACAGCACAACATTTAATGCACTAAGCCACTATGTTAACGCCAGCAGGGCGACAGCTGGAGAGAAGCTCTAATATTCACGACGGTAGCCAATAATGGCCGGTTACATTTGCGTGTATCGTATGATTGCGCAAAGCTTTGTGACGATAAATGCAGCTGTGGCTCCAGCATTATAAAGGTTTAAAGCAAATGGAAAGGTCCACCTAGCCACAGAGTCATGTTGGTTTACAGAATTGGAGAGAGAAAGAAAATTGCTTGTATACCAAAACTAAAACAGTTTTTATGGTATCTCTTAATGGAAATGTTCGAGATATTTCGCTTGCAGTGGCACACGTCAATTGTTTGCTAGTTTACATTCTTGCATCAACGTGAAAAATGACAAAGAAATTTTTATTTATTTATTTTTTTATAGTCGCTCTCTCTCTCTCTCTCTCTCTCTCTCTCTCTCTCTCTCTCAGAGAACTGAGGAAAAGAGACTAGTCTCTTGCAAAACGAATGAAAATGACCTCTTTAAATGTTCATAATTCTTTTATGATAGGATGACTGGCGCGAGGAACGAGTGCTGCAATAAGAATAGCTCATGCGAACCAGAAAGAATACAGATCAGTATTTTCAAAGAAAACAAGAATGATTTCACTTACGTTCCGTTTTTTTTTCCCCCCTCTCATCATATATTGCAAGAATGTTGTCACTTACAAGCAAATGTAAACAAGCTAGTACCAACCAATCTACGCACAATGCTGTGCATGGGATATATTGATACCCTCCTTGTCTACAGAAATATCTATGTTGTTCATAGTCTCAAATTCAAATGATATTTCGGGATCTCTGTTTCTAACCCAGAGTTGTTGAAAGTTCTGAGCAGTACTGAATTTGGGAGGCTGTTCTGTATTAATTATTTTATCACAAAATTATTCTGCTGTATAGCATTATCCACCGTAATAAAATAAATATGTATGAAAAATGATGGAAAATATACTTACTGCTCATATGTAGTTTTAGGACAATTCTCCCACCTATCAAAGTGCAAAATCTTTGTTGCACACAGTGCAATTTGCTTTGATTTTGTCACCATATAGTGTAATCCAATTCTTGAACTTTAACAAAGAAGATTAAACACACATTTACCCGTTTATGGGCTCTTAATGGTGATAACATTCAAGAACTGATTCAACAGAGGACATATCAATTCAAATTTTGTTAATCGAAGATGGTAGATAGAGGAAGATTATGTCCTGACGTTACATGCATAAATGGAGATCGAAGGCGCCATGGGTGTTAATGTCTATTCATTCTTGGCTGTAGTTACCGTATAATCCACAGCGCCTCTGCATACTACGTGGCAACTACTGCCAATAAAGAATAAGCACTTATCCTCAGCATCTTCAATCTCTTATGCAAGTGACGCCAGGGCTGAGTCTCACATAGGCACCCAATGCTCGTCACTATTGATCCCAAAGATCATTACAAAAACATTGCCTTTTATGGAACTTTGGAATTTTTACTAAAAGGCAGTGGCACTCAACAAAATCTGCGTTAAAGAACTAAAAAAGTGTTAGCCCACAGGGTATTGACTAGAAGGACTGAATGGAAAGGCAATGCACGATTCAGTAGAACACTTATTCTTCTCATCACACAGAAAATCTGTTAATTATGGATGAAGACACGTGCCATCCTTACTTACCCAAATCTAGCAGCAGTAGCGACACAAAGAACCACTGTGAATGGGCAGAAGGAATGCAATGTCTTGCATACCAGAAATTCGCTGTTCAATTACGCAAGCCCTCTACAGTTTTGCAGGGAAAGAAGGTGGCTTGTTCTTCGTGTAATGTAGGCGTGTTTCGTTGACTTTTGTGTAGTCTGTCCTATGTTCCCCATTGTAGCTATTTGCCAAGGTCAGTGATCTAACAGTAGTGGATGTTTGGGATCGTTGAGTTATGAAAGCCCGAATTTAATTTCACATGTTTTGCTACAAAAAAGTCTGATACCACATCTAGCGCTCACCATCTATATAATGTGTGCATAAACCCTTGTTACAATCGTGAGTACAATATATCATAGATGCTGTATGGTATGAAGTGCACTCATCCGAGGGTTGCTACCACTGACCCTTTCACGGTAACTGTTCATATATCCCATTCTCCCCCCACACTTCCTTCTTTCTGTAGCCAAATTATATGTGGGCAGTAACCCTTTGCTTTCCTTCGTGGCTGTTGTCTCACACATGAGCGATTATTTCCGCAAAAAGTTTTAATACAATTGTTCGAGCCTTAAACTTTAAAATATGGCCTTTTTAAGGCGCATGGGAACCCTGTAATTACGTATTAACCAAATATAGTGATTCAGGAGCTGAGGCTGAGTGCTGTGAAGAGATATTCATTATATTAAGAGTGGAAAGCAATAATTATTAGCAGCCACTCAGGCACTATAATTAAGTTACAGTAAGAAGTAGTATGATAGTATTACATGTAAGCATCCTTGTCGTTTGTGTTACTATAATTGGCAAAGAGTAATTATGTTGTGGTTATTACCACAGGGAGCAAGCTTTTTGATTCCACAGTATAGTACCATTGGTATTGAAAATTGTTGTAAATAACAGCTCACCCACAGAAATTCACAAGCTGTAAGCAGCCGGCGTGCATCAGAAGTGAGCTTGACACTTATAGTAACACAGCTGTTTATGCTTTGTGAAGTTGGCCAAGTCGAACATGGCAATACTGTCAACACAGTGGAAAGACCGAGCACATGCAGAAGATGCATGCTCTAAAGAGCAGGCTCTGTGGATGTCATCATTCCTGACTGGAGATGTGATGGCTGGCTATTGGGCCACCACAGTGCACCAAGAGCCATCCATGCCAAGTGCCAAAGGGGGCATGGCCGCCATGCCAAGTGCCAAAGGGGGCATGGCCGCCATGCCAAGTGCCAAAGGGGGCATGGCCGCCATGCCAAGTGCCAAAGGGGGGCACGGCCGCCATGCCAAGTGCCAAAGGGGGGCACGGCCGCCATGCCAAGTGCCAAAGGGGGCATGGCCGCCATGCCACAAGTGTAGTAGCACGTAATCTCAAAAAAATTTTGACCTTTCAATGTTGTTTCACTGAGCTACCAACAGCCTGCACCCCTCGCCATGACTCACACCCACAACCCAACTTTGCACAACAACCCAACTCTGCACAAAAGTGGCTCGTCACCCCAGGCCACTTCAGTATATTTTATATTACTTAATTTTTTTTTATTGTGTAAGTCTATGCAGCACTAATGAAAGAAAATTATTTTCCATCACATATATTTACTAAAATTTTCGTCTTCACTGAAAATACTGAAGTACCCTATCTTATCTTCCATTCTGAAGCACAGTGAACAACCAGGTACTTCTCCAAACACACTATAGAATGAAGCTAATCAGAAAAAAATATTTTTTGTAGGAGGAAAATAATACCATGGATGACGTGGACATAGCAAATTTTAAGAACATCTCCCTGAAAAGAATTCTGCCAGAGCACCTTCTTTTTCCCCACTGAGGACATTACAGATGGTAGCAAAAGTCAAGCACGATTTCTTGCCAAAGCAAGTGTAAAACTTACTCATTACATTGGGCTCAATATTTCCACTAATGCCAGTCAGCTTGTATTTGACATTCACATCCACTGCTAACGACTTCTGAACAATTATAATTCTTTAATGCTGCTGCCAAGAAAGCTGAAGTTGCTACACATACACATAACAGCATTTTCAATTTTACCCTGAAGAGCCAAAGAAATTAATACACCTGCCTAATATCGTGTAGGGTCCCGGTGACATGCTGAAGTGCCAAAACACGACATGGTATGGACTCTACCAATGTCTGAAGTACTGCAGGAGGGAACTGACAGCTTGAATCCCATAGGGCTGTCCATAAATCCGTAAGAGTACGAGGGGATGGAGATCTCTTCTGAACAGCACATTGCAAGGCATAGCAGGTATGTCCAATACTGTTCACGTCTGCAGACAGCAGAAGTGTTTAAACTCAGAAGAGTGTTCCTGGAGCCACTCTGTAGCACTTCTGGATGTGTGGGGTGTCATGTTACATTGTCCTGCTGGAATTGCCAAGTTTGTTGGAATGTGAAATGGACATGAAAGTATGCAGGTGATCAGACAGGATGCTTATGTATGTGTCACCTGTCAGAGCCGTATCTAGACATATCAGGGGTCCCATATAATTCCAGCTGCACATGCCCCACACTATTACAGAGCTTCCATCAGCTTGAACAGTCCCCTGCTGATATGCAGGCTCCATGGACTCATGAGGTTGTCTCCATACCCATACACATTTACTGCTTCATGCAGTTTGAAAAAAGGCTTGTCTGACCAGGCAACATGTTTCCAGTCACCAACTGTCCAATGTTAGAGTTGATGGGCCCAGGCAAGGCATAAATCTTTGTGTCGTACAGTCATTAAGCGTACAGGAGTGGGTCTTCAGCTTCGAAAGCCCATATTCGTGATGTTTTGTTGAATGATTCGCAGACTGACATTTGTTGATGACCCCGCATTGAAATCTGCAACAATCTGCATAAGGGTTGCACTTCTGTCACGTTGAACGATTTGCTCCAGTTGTCATTGGTCCCGTTCTTGCAGGATCTTTTTCTGGCCACAGCAACGTTGGAGATTTGATGTTTTACCGGATTCCGGATATTCACAGTACATTTATGAAATGGTCGTACGGGAAAATCCCCACTTCATCGCTACCTCGGAGATGCTGTGTCCCACATTCAAACTCACTTAAATCTTGATAACTTGCCAATGTAGCAGCAGTAACAGATTTAACAACTGCGCCAGACACTTGTTGTCTTATATAGGCATTGCCAACTGCAGCACTGCATTCTGCCAAGTTTCCATACCTCTGAATTTGAATACGCATGCCTGTACCAGTTTCTTTGGCACTTCAATGTATGTTCAGTGGAAGCGTTTTGTGCCTCTTGTACTGAAACATAAGACTCTGTTGGAAAAGTTTTAGTAACAGATTTCACGGCTTTAGAATATTCAATATGAAAACTACCAGCTTCTATTCATGTACCCCATATTGTTGGGAAAGGCTCTGGTGGCATGCTAGGTTCAGCAGCAATTCTATACAAAGCAATACACGGTGTTGGGCTTTTCTGGGTAGATGCTGCACACTAAACCTTGCACTGCAACATTACCAGGGGAAGATAGGTGAAATGGATTAAATGTGGACAAGATATGCACAGGACAGTTGCCACCTCTGCAAATAGGCCGCATATTCTGCATATGTACCAAGAACTTTTTCTTCCTCAATTCCTACAGGTAACAGCACTTAACAACTGTAACCGACAAAATAACCTACTGTAGAATGGACAGCTGCACAACTTGTTATTTTCAAGGCACAAAAGCAGTAAGGAAGTACTGTGCAAGAGAATTTAATAGCTCGATATGCAGACCATACTCTCACTCTCTCTCTCTGTGTGTGTGTGTGTGTGAGTGTGTGTGTGTGTGTGTGTGTGTGTGTGTGTGTGTGCGCACCACACAACCAACGCAAGATGCTGCCAAGGAAAAAGCAGGATCCCACAAAGTATTTATGCAAAACCCTCCATCTGTATTTATAAGGTCACTTGCTAAATTAATTTCAACTGCTTTCTAACAACACTATCCCAATAGTGGGAAGTGAATGCCAGAATCTCCATGTTGTTATATTCCATGGAATGACCAGTACCAAAACAATGTTCTGCAATAGCAGATTTGCTCAGATGTTGTAAGCGAGTGTGATGCTTATGCTCAGTGCACCAGTCCTCCATCATCCTAATGGCCTAATCAATGTATGACACACCACAGCCTCAAAGAATATGATACACGCCCATCTTACCAAACCAAGATCATTGTTCACAGATCCCAAAATGGTCCAAATCTACAGTGGCCATAAAACACATTTTACATCAAATTTCTGCAAAATGTGACCAAGACTGTTGGTAATGTATCCTGCATGAGGCAGAAAGACTGAAGACTTTGGTGCCACCTTGATAGTATCATCACTCACCTGGTCCACAGTTGGTTGATAGCACAGTGCACATCTGATCTGACTTTCACTAAACTATCTGACTCTGAGATGGGCTAACTCAGCTGACAAACTTCAAATTTTTCTGAATGCCTGGCAGTTAGAGAATGACATTCCCCGTCAGACTGTGGCCATGAAGCACTGTCCACCGAATACCATGAAAACACCAAAATTTTTGAAGCAAATATTAAATGAAGCTGAAATAAGTCCTATTTTTTATATTGTGAGAAGCTCAAGGCTCCAAAAACTGTAGCCCACAATACTGCTGCAGCAATGTGCCATAAACGGGCACTTTAAGTTTGTACTGTAGAAGGTTTGGAATAGTGGAACACTTACCTTGCAAAAATTCATTTGTGGAGTTTGGAGTCTTTTGCATATGCATCAACAACATTTGCTTCTTAGAAACTTAAGACAACGGCACTGCTTTGTTTCTTGTGTGCACAACATTACAATATGTATATGTTGCTAAAGCTGGGTCATCATATAGAATCTGTTTATTGCAAGCTCGACGGAGAACAATCTCTGTATCAGCAGCAAAAAGTGTCATCGATCATAACCCAAGTTCTTAATTTAGGTGGTAATTTTGATGCAACAGGAGCCATCATGAACACACACAGTTTTCACACAATGCTACACACTGTACTGTAATTTTATCTCATATACTTTTGAGCACTAAAGGATGAAGTGAGATAACAATATACACCAATACAGCAGGTATCTTACCACTAATCCAAGGTATGAAATTTCACATGATCAAGGTTTTATCTTAAACTGATAATTTTCTCTTTAACATACTATGTGAAATAAATCTTTTTTCTTGTATTAATGTACCATGTTTTTATCCGGTATTGACTCTACTGAAGACAAATTATGCTAACAATGAATGGAGGAATTAGTGAACAGTGAAATTTCTGACACGACCATCAACAGTTCCTACGAAACAATATTTTTGCATGGATTAACATTCACTCTACCTCTCTTACGATTTATTTTATGAATATTTTCTACTTACCTGTCTTATTTTTTCTTCTTTCTGCTGCTGTCTTATTCTGTCCCTCTCCTCAAACGTGAATGGTGCAGGTACTGTTACACGCTTTATAGGTGTTGCTTTCTTTACACCCTTCTGCTCCATATCCTTGTTAGCTACTGCTTCTGCGACTTTTTTCTAGTAAGAAAGAGACAAGTTTTGTGAATGTAGAAATGACATAAAACACCATCAACTGCTGTTTGGGTTATTTCTTAACGTGTGAACAGTTTCAGTCAAAGACCATCACCCAACACCTGTTGTACACATTTTATAGATACAGGAAAATTTCACTTGAAAAGGATGTTTTTAAAGTAATTGTAAAAATATAACAACATATATAGATTTTTGATAGCAGCACGGCAAAATACAGACAGTACTTGAAAAATAGCAAACTGGGGTTAATTCTCCTGTTATTATTCTACTCCTCTGAAGTAACTAATCTTTTCTTCCTCGCATTTTATTAGATTACCTATACACATAGTGTATATGCAGGGTGTACATAAAATATTTCCCAACAACACTTTTTTATGTTGGTACACTATGTGTCTTGTTTTACTTACTCAAGATTAATGATTGCATTACACTATGTGATCAAAAGTATCCGGACACCCCCAAAACATACATTTTTCATATTAGGTGCATTGTGCTGCCACCTACTGCCAGGTACTCCATATCAGCGACCTCACTAGTTATTAGACATCGTGAGAGAGTAGAATGGGGTGCTCCGCGGAACTCACGGACTTCAAACGTGGTCTGGTGATTGGGTGTCACTTGTGTCATACATCTGTATGCGAGATTTCCACACTCCTAAACATCCCTAGGTACACTGTATCCAATGTAATAGTGAAGTGGAAACGTGAAGCGACACATACAGCACAAGTGTACAGGCTGATCTGATCTGTTGACTGACAGAGACCATCAACAGTTGAAGAGGCTCTTAATGTGTAATAGGCAGACATCTATCCAGACCAACACAGAAATTCCAAATTGCATCAGGATCCACTGCAAGTACTATGACAATTAGGCAGGAAGTGAGAAAACTTGAATTTCATGGTCAAGCGGCAGCTTGTAAGCCACACATCACACCAGTAAATGCCAAACAATGCCTTGCTTGGTGTAAGGAGTGAACAGTGGAAAAACATTGTGGTGAGTGACGAATCACGGTACACAATGTGGCAATCCGATGGCAGGGTGTTGGTATGGCGAATGCCCGGTGAACGTCATCTGCCAGCGTGTGTAGTGCCAACACAGTAAAATTCAAATGTGATGGTGTTATGGTGTCGTCACGTATTTCACAGAGGGGTCTTTACACCCCTTGCTGTTTTGCATGGCACTATAACAGCACAGGCCTACATTGATGTTTTAAGCACCTTCTTGCTTCCCACTATTGAAGAGCAATTCAGGGATGGCGACTGCATCTTTCAACACGATCGAGCACCTGTTCACAATGCACAGCCTGTAACGGATTGGTTACATGACAATAGCATCCCAGCAATGGCCTGGCCTTCACAGAGTCCTGACCTGAATCCTGTAAAACCCCTTTTGGATGTTTTGGAACGCTGACTTCATGCCAGGCCTCACCGACCAACATTGATACCTTTCCTCAGTGCAGCACTCCATGAAGAATGGGCTGCCATACCCCAAGAAACCTTCCAGCACCTGATTGAACATATGCCTGCCTGAGCGGAAGCTGTCATCAAGGCTAAGGATGGGCTAACACCATACTGAATTCCAGCATTACCAATGGAGGTCACCACAAACTTTTAAGTCATTTTCAACCAAGTGTCCAGATACTTTTGATCACATAGCATATCATTTTCATAATTCTGTTTGTCACTAATGACAAAAAAATAGTAGTAGTTTAAAGTTACTGTTCTGGTTAAAAAGCTATTTTAAATTTTAAAAAAAAAAAAAAAAAAAAAAAACAATGGAGAATGTGCCGCTACCGACAATCTGTTTGATTAATATACTGTACAACTGTTGCTATTGTTGATTTTTTTTTTACTTTTTTTAAGGAAGTGTTGTGCACTGTGCATATAAACAATTATATCAAAGTTCATATCACAGGGAAGTAACACTTACTTATTTTTGGTTGGAAAAAAATGCAGAATTTGCTACGGGACATTGTGGAATATTTCCGCTTCAACCTCTATAGTTTCATGATGTTCCGATAGGTGGCAGCACTATATGTAGCCTTCAAAATGGCATCTGTAACAGCGGTGTGTTCCAAGCAGATAGCTGCCATTGAATTTCTTTTGGCAGAAAACCAGAGCATCACAGGTATTCATAGGTGTTTGCAGAATGTCTACAGAGACCTGGTAGTGGAAAAAAAGCATTGTGAGCCGCTGAGCGAGTCTTCTTTCATCACTGCAACGAGGTCTTACACACCTGTCCTACCTCCCAAATGCTGGCTAGTAACAAGCAGTTTTAACTCCAACTCATTTGATGTCATCAAAAGAACACGATCAAACACATCACTGCACAACTGGATGTGTCTGTCAGTACTGCCAATAAACCCATCCACCAGTTGTGGTATTCAAAGGTTTGGGCCCACTAGTTTCCTTGCCATCTAACAGAAGACCGCACAGAGCAATGAAAGATCATCTGAGCAGAACTGCTTGCATGTTATGAGGCTGATCGTGACAGTTGTTTTGTCGAACATTGTCACAGGTGATGAAACATAGTTTCATCCTTTTGAACCAGAAACAAGACAGCAACCCACACCACCTCTCTTATGAAAGATCAAAATCACACCCTGAGCCAGTAAAATCACGGTGATGGTCTTCTAGAACACTGAAGGGCTTACTCTGATGTCCTCCCTCATGGTGAAATGACCAACTCTGAAGTGTTCTGTGCTGCCCTCAGGAAACTGAAGAAACAACTTGAGTATGCTCATTGCCACAAAAATGCAAATGACAACACAAGGCCTCACACAAGTCTATGCACCTGAAAGGGGCTCACAAAACTTCACTGGACTCTTCTTCCTTATCCACCATACAGTCTGGATCTCACACCTTCCGACTTCCATCTGTTTGGTTCAATGAAGGAGGGGGGAGGGGGGGGGGAGTATTACCATTTTTATCAGTGTATATCTAGGATATACAAATTTGTTGCTAAATGATTAAAAACTATTAAATAATCACAGGCTAAGATAGCTTTCAAAAACTAATTTAGCATACTTCTATTATTTTTATTTATCAACAAATTATTTCCCTCAAATTCAGGTTTTTACATCACAGAATGCACATTCCCGCTTACAATTCAATTTGTATTAAAGTTACAAAGCTTCTGATATCATGCTTTGACAGAATTCCTTCAATTGTAGCTATTGAGACATGGTTTGTAAAAATTGCTGAATGTGTAAAAGAGTTATTAATTTTAACAGTTCATGAATCCTAATGAAACTCTGATCCTGAAATAACTTAAAAAATACTTCTTAATTCTCTCCTTACAATGGTATATTTGTGTATTTCTTTGCTGTCCTAGATCAATTTTACTGATTTTTGGTAACTTCAGTGATCATTACAGTGTCTCTCTTCTGCCACAAGTTGGCTTCACACCATTGTGCACTCCTAATAGCTGTTGGCCTTAGTTTGTTAGCAATAGAAATGCAAGTTCACTACCTGCTGGCCTTCTGATAGTCTGCACTTTCACATGCTCTATTTCCATCAAATGTGGACTCCAAATTTTTGTTGTCAGCTATGGAGACCAGATCAAAGGCGACTGAACCCTTGCTACCTTCTCGTTCTTGCTGTACACGTGAATCCAGCCAGCCTAGAGTGGCCGTGCCGTCTCCTCTAGAGATGGACAATTCATTCCTGATCTGATTCGAAGAGCCAGATCCTTCTTGGATAAAAGGAGCGGTAGCTTGTTTGGTCGATAACGTCTGACGACACTAGCAAGCAGAGCAAAGATTCGTCAATAGGCTGCAACAGCAGCATCCCAAGTCACATGCTGAAGGAAACATTTCCCAAGCTACAAACAAATGTGACGTAAATCGAGCGCACATACAGATTTACTTATCTTTCTAATTTGTGCAGCTTTTCTAAGAGATGAGAAAAATAGGACATCAAGAAAGAGCAGATCCTCAGAGCACTGCATTAACACAAAAGACACTTTACCACCTTATAGATGGTGTAAACCGTAACTTACCAACAATGGTGTAGAGTGGTTGAGATAAACAATTTTAATTAGGTCACTTGTGGTCAATCAAGTCGGAAAACTACCTCGACCAACAAAAACTATCTAAGCTACAGAGCTTGTGCCTAGTGCAGGATTTCCAATACTCTCTCATTCTCTTCATGCAAACTATTAGACCTTAAGAAAAAAATGAATAGGACCTTTTTCGTAAAAAGTTTAATGCAGTTTCATTTTGCACAGGGATATTTTTTAAACAGAGAGCACATTTTTCACGTTATTCAAGAAAAGCTTACACAAGTTACCACTACACAAATTATTTCTCACATTCAATGTTTTATGGTCTCCATCGACTGGGTTACTATGCCATCAGCTTGTTCATGCATTTAAATTGCAAATTTGATATTCATGTAAGCTCTGCCTCACAGTTTTGTGAATTTTAGCAGCATAAAATTAACGATTAACCATTCTGTTTGTCTGGCCTTCTTGCTATGAAATTACTGTGCTTGTAAGGGTGATGTTTAGATCGAACTGCAAACATAATTAGTATCTACATAATGTTTCTGAATGTCTTCTTTTGTTAACCCTACAGAACAGTTTAAATTAATAATATTAACAAGATAGCCAATTAAGCCCTGCAGCCATAGAGACATGCCTCAGAGAAGCCGTAAAGTTGCACATAGGTATTTTGTGCCTGAAGTGTTTTCACTGAACAGCAAAGCAGTAGCACTTTGTGCTTAATACTTGTGAATACTATTCTTAGTTTACTGTTTGCTCTCTTATAGGCACCAAAATGTGATGCGGGTCGTCCACATTTGGCTCTAACACTACAGTTGGAGAAGGACATACTGAATGTTAGAAGAGGGCTCAGCCGCCAGCACTCAGCAGGTGGCACAGGTGCTGCATACAGGTAAAAGTGCCATGAGGAATGTCGTCCATGAGCACCAGCTCCACCCATACCATCTGCAGAAAGTCCAGGGATTAGAAGATGAGGACTACCCACTAAGGGTACTGTTTGCACAGTGGAATTAACAACAACAACGCATATTCTAGTGCCAATTTCTGAGCTTTGTGCTGCTCACAGATGATTGCAGATTTACTAGAGACAGCATATTAAAGTGGCAAAACATGCATGTTTGAGTGGACTAAAATCTGTGTGCACAGGTGATTCAAAATCACGAACACGGGGTCAGCATTTACATCTGGGCGGGGCTAATTGGTGACAATACCATTGAGCCACACCTCCTACCACACAGACTAACAGGACCAAACTACCTCACATTATGAGTTGTTTTGCCTACCCTATTGAATGTTGTGCCATTAAGTGTTCGAATGGACATGTGGCTGTATCACGACGGAGCTCCAGCACAATTCAATGTCGATGTGCGAGATCACCTCAAAGTCTCATATCACAATCAATGGACTGGTACGGCTGGATCAGTTCCATAGCCAGCACGGTCACCGGATCCGACACCTCTCAACTATGTCCTGTGGGGTAGTACGAAGAGGATGGTGTATGGCACACCTGTCAGCGGAGGGCGCTGAAATACTTCGAAGACAATCGCACATATTGACTCATGTGCATAAAGCTGTCAGCACACGATCCATACGTTCGAGCATTGAGCGTGCTAAGTGGGATGTGGAAAGCACATTGGGGATTCTTCCCGAACATGTAGAGCAATAACATGACAGGTATTCTGAACACAATTGTGAATGTTGACCATTGGGATGGAAGAACGCCACCTTTGTCACATGCATGCCACCTCTCTTCAGTACAGAACTGTGAACCGCCATACTGGCTTTCAGTTGAAGCCCATATGTATATATGCTGTTTCCAAGCATCAGAAAACTCAGGATCTCTCAAAAACTTTTTGTTAACCGTACAATTTGCTGTAATAAAATGACAAGAAACATCATACTGGTGGTTAAAAAATTACTGTAACTTGTATATTATGAAAGTATACCGTTTCACGGCAATGGCACACTAAGGATTGTAAGTAATGCAATGTCCTTAATACAACTGGTTATAATTAAACATCAGTTAACAACATATCTACGATTAAAGCTTTCAGTACACAGTAAGAACAAAAGTATGGTACCTCAACAGTCATGATCGATACAGCACAATGTAGTGTTGCAGAATGGGAAATGAACGAGTGAAGTGTTGCCGGTTCACATTGACTACATCCATACATTTTTATTACTAGCCTTCACATTGTCTAATAGGTTCTGATACTTTCTTATTACTTTAATAAATATGTATTCTATAGCATTCGATGTTCTGTAAATGTAGGTGCACTCCGAGGAGTGCCTTAATCTACAAGAGAACTTGCACAGCTTGCAGTAAAATATTTTGATACTTTCTTGGTTTAAGTTTCTTGTTTGACATGTTGTAAAGGTTTTGCTGCTAAATAGGAACAGCTATCAAGTAAGAATTTGTATTGCACAATCTGTAATGGGACTTCTACAAGCCGATGTCTGTACTGACTGGACTGGTACTTTTCTTTCTGCTTTACAACATGCACATGCATATTGAAGTTTTTATTTATGTGTACTGCAGACAGAACGACATAACTAGCATGTGGAAAGGGGGCAAATGTGTGTTTTACCAGAGCTAATGTAGCAACTTTACACCCATACATTTCATAAACAGGGTGATGTGTGAGCTAGATACTGCTGACAACTACCACTACAGTGTGCTGTGATCGAGTGTACCACACTGAGGCACACATATATGCACAAGTCACGTTGTTTCTGAGTGTTCAGCATGGCATTTAACTCCGCTATACGGTAAGTAGCAACTATCCTTTTCATAATATTGTTACATTCCATCCTGTATTTTCCATTGTTTCATTAAACACTTTTTATATTCTCTGAATACAAATACTAAACCCTCCTGAGTTGAATAAACCAATGCTGAACTGAAACATAGCACACCTTATTGTCAATAACCAGGACGATGATCAGTGCATTATGGGACACTGGTCATGACCACATGATGCTCTTAATGTCTACATATTTTATCAGAAATTAATCAAAGTAAGTAATATTAATTTTACCTCCCACACAGGATGATCAGTATTATGTTCAGATCTTGCAGCCCGCTTTTCATCTGGAAATATGTTCCTGTTAGTACGCACAGTTTGAGATTCATTGATCGGTTTTGCAGCCCCTGTCTGATGGAAAAACAATAAAAATAGTAAATAGGAATGTGCAAAATATTTACAATAACTTTCCTACATATCTGTTATTTTGCTGAGATTCACACAATATTTCACTTCTATCTCATATATCCACAATCCATTCTAATTTATTACCATAGAAATGATATGATCCGCCCAACACTATCTGTAATACACCTAAGTATTTTGTTTTCTGTGATGGAGCAATATGTAAAATAAGGAAAAGGTAACCACTCTTCTATAGGACTGAAGTCTGGAGCACAGAGACATAATAGGAAACAGCATTCACATTTGTTTTAGAGATACTTGTTCTTTTTTTTTTTAGAAAAAGTGTGTGCAAAAAGGAAAAGAGCTCTAAAGCTAGTGGTAAAAGCTGTTTCCTTATCAGTCTTTCTGCGCTCCACGCATTGTCTTCTGCTGTGAGTGAGTGATTGCCCCTCCCTTGCTCTCTCTCTCTCTCTCTCTCTCTCTCTCTCTCTCTCTCTCTCTCTCTCTCTCTCTCTCTCTCTCTCTCTCTCACCAACCAACTCAGTTTACAAACGTACTACACATTGTAATGTGTGCCAACTTCGATTTGTGTAGGTGAACCAACATTAAGTGTGCAATGTGACAGAATAAACATTCATTGGGGTGCGACAGCATGAAGTATGCGACAGCATAAAGTATGCGACAGCATAAAGTATGCGACAGCATAAAGTATGCGACAGCATAAAGTATGCGACAGCATAAAGTATGCGACAGCATAAAGTATGCGACAGCATAAAGTATGCGACAGCATAAAGTATGCGACAGCATAAAGTATGCGACAGCATAAAGTATGCGACAGCATAAAGTATGCGACAGCATAAAGTATGCGACAGCATAAAGTATGCGACAGCATAAAGTATGCGACAGCATAAAGTATGCGACAGCATAAAGTATGCGACAGCATAAAGTATGCGACAGCATAAAGTATGCGACAGCATAAAGTATGCGACAGCATAAAGTATGCGACAGCATAAAGTATGCGACAGCATAAAGTATGCGACAGCATAAAGTATGCGACAGCATAAAGTATGCGACAGCATAAAGTATGCGACAGCATAAAGTATGCGACAGCATAAAGTATGCGACAGCATAAAGTATGCGACAGCATAAAGTATGCGACAGCATAAAGTATGCGACAGCATAAAGTATGCGACAGCATAAAGTATGCGACAGCATAAAGTATGCGACAGCATAAAGTATGCGACAGCATAAAGGAATACATTACAAACACATGCTGTAAAAACACATCAGAATTTTTTGCTGCCTTACTGCAATATCTGAGAAAACAAAATATCCAAGTGGACTAAAAATGAGTGTGCTCAAGCCAGCATATAAAAACGGTAGTTAGTAACATGTGTCTAGTTATAGAACAATATCATTAATCCACAGAGGTGGCAGCATGAATATGAGATGAAAAGATGATGGCAATGATATTTGCAGCTGATTTAATGATGTTGATAAACAGATAAAAAGAGATACACGAAAGGCTAAATGTATGGGAGGGAATGCTGCAATGGACAGAAATTTAATGTTAAGTAGTGTGAAGTTACGTGATAAAGAATGAGACGAAAACATCAAAATATGCAAGTATTGGAAGGCAGTTACTATAGAAAGTGGAAAATTTCAAGTAATAAGGGAACATAATAGGAGGCAATGGGAGGAATGATGATAAAAGAAAGGGGAAAGCAAGCCCAGGGATTCTTGCAGTATATGAGTAGTCTAGTCTGGAGCAAGGATTTGCCACCAAAAAATTACCAAATGCTAAAGTGAGTATATTACAAGGTGTACAACTTTGCTTCCGCTGTTTGCCTATAGGTGGCAACAACAGTAAGCAGCGGTCAAAAGAAAAAGATCACAGACGTCAGGCAGTTAGCTTGGACCTCAGTCAACATAACCTCATTCAAACATCAGTCGGCATCATAAAGTTGTTCTTGACAGAAAATGTCAATTTACCAGCCTAATTCTTGTCATTTGCTGGAGGTGTTACTGTTTTGTTTCAATATGAGGAAAACAGCGGCCCAGTCTCATCAAATGCTCTCAAGTACGTATGGTAAGGACACTTTAGTGAAAGGACGTGTCACGAGTGGTTTCAACACTTCAAGAACGTTATTTTAATGTCGTAGACCAGCATAGTGGTGGAAGAGAGAATGTTTTCGAAGATGCAGAATTGGAGACATTGCCGAGTGAAGACTCGCATCAAACTCCAAGAAAAATTGGCATGATTAGTGGGAGTGACACAGCAAGCCATTTCAAAACCTCTCAAGGTTATGGGCATGATTCAGAAAGAAGTAACTTAGGTCCCGTGTGAGCAGAAACCAAGAGATGTTGAACAGTGTTTGTGTGTTTGAACAGCTGCTTCAGAGGCGAAAACAGAAGGGATTTCTGCATCACATTGTGACCGGGGATGAAAAATGGGTTCATTATTATAACGCTAAATGCAAAAAATCGTGAGGATATCCCGGCAATGCTTCCAAGTCGATGGCCAAATTGAATACTCACGGCTCCAAGATCATGCTCTGCATTTGGTGAAACCAGCTCGGCATCGGGTACTATGAGGAGTTAAAACGAAGTGAAACAATCACAGGTGTTTGTTACCTCATGCAATCAATGCGTTTGAGCAGAGCATTAAAAAACAAACGGCCGCAATATAGCGAGAGGCACGATAAAGTGATTTTACAGCACGACAACACTCAACCCCACATTGAAAAAGAGTACTTGGAAATGTTAAAATGGGAACTCCTATCCCGCCTTTTATGGAAATACGAGTAATCTTGCAAGCATTGCATGATGAATTTAGTGGACCACAATATAGGGGTGTAGACAGTGTGGCATCTAGAGGTGCAGGTCGGTCAGGGGATTGTGCACAGATAGTGGAAATGGTTAAGGCAACCGCTCTTGATAAGAGAAAATATGGGTTCAAGTCACAGTTCAGCACAAATTTTTATGTCACTATTGGATAGTGGATCTATAATAAAACAGCCAATTTCAAGGAATTTGAAGTCGGTAAATTAATTTCGACACCTCTATTTAAGTTATACATCTCTTAGTCTTTGTAAATTGCTGACCTATTTTGTGACGATTATGGAACCTCTCATCTTCAAGCTGATCATAGAAGCGTCGTGTGAAAACAGAAGTGCTTTACTCAAATAGAAACTTCGATGATGTCAGTTATTTAAAACTGCTGAAGCACCTAGCAGTTCATATACTGGGCATTTAATGGAAATAATGATCTAGGTAAAGAAGGTCAGTAATGTTACAAGTTCATCCATGAAGTACGAGTATATAGCCTGCCGGACCCAAAGCTGCATACTCAAAGAATATTTTTATATCTGATAAAAGCTACTGACTCTTTAAACCATCAGTTACTTCACAATCAACCTACAACTCTCTTAATCACAAGCATGATGAAAATTTACAAAAAATGACTAACAAGCCCATCACTCTCACATAATAAGCTATGGAGAAGGCATCTCAATTTTATTCTATGGGACACAGTGTGTTGGAATTATTGTATGTAATTGTGCAACAGAAATAACTAAATACTTTAGTAACAAAGGCTTGAAGGTTACAGTCAATAAAACTCAGTTACCAAGAATTGAAACTGACTGTCTTTAGGCTCCACTGCTCCTCAGGTTCTGTTGAAGGTGTGCAGCTGGATTTCTGCCCTTTATCTCAGTAGCTTTTTACCTCTGTGGCTTCTAGGTTGTGCTTAGGCACTTTGCTGTAACCTCTTTTTGGTTCATTCGACTTCCTTTTACATCTCACACTGTTCGTCAGGATTGTCATCAGTGTTTTCATGACCTGTTCTACGAGGGTCGGTCAAAAAGTAATGCCTCCCATTTTTTTTCTACTTAAAGAAATTAAGTTAAGTGAAAAATTTGAATTTGGCGCCATTCCTCAAACCTTCTTCTGCAATCCACTGCAGTAGTAACTTTCTGTGTCAACAGGTGGCAGCACAGCAGAAGTTTGTAAGATGGCCGACATCGATGTTCGTTTGAGACAGCGTAGTGTGATTGAATTCTTGAATGCAGAAGGTGAAACGCCCATACGCATTCATGAAAGACTGAAGAAGGTGTATGGTGTTGTGACAGTGGATGTCAGCACTGTTAGACGATGGGTTCGTCGTTGTAAGGAAGCTGAAGGGCAAACACCGTTGACTGACGAAAAGCGGAGCGGCAGGCCGGTGAGTGCAGTGACTCCACACAACATTCAGCAAGTTGATGACATCATTCGTGGTGACCGTCGGGTGACTGCAGATGAAGTGTGTCGCATTATTTCTCTTAGTAAAGGCAGTGTGATCACGATTATTAAACAATTGGGGTACTCAAAAGTTTGTGCACGGTGGGTTCCAAGAATGTTAACCGATCAGAATAAAGAGGCAAGGAAAACAATAGCCTCCCAACACTTGCAGTGCTTCCGTTTGGAGGGAGATGAGTTTCTGGAAAAAATTGTGACCGGGGACGAAACATGGGTGCATTTTTTTGAACCCGAATCAAAGAGGCAGTCAATGGAGTGGCGTCACACAAGCTCGCCGAGGAAGAAAAAATTCAAAACTGTGCGATCGGCAGGGAAAGTTATGGCAACAGTTTTCTGGGATACAGAGGGTGTGATTCTGGTTGATTTTCTGGAGCAGGGATGCACAATAAATTCTGTTCAATACGTCACAACCCTCAACAAACTTAAAGCACGTCTTCAGCGAGTTCGCCCAACAAAATCAATGGCAGATGTTCTTCTTTTGCATGACAATGCAAGACCACACACCAGTCGTCACACCTCTGACGAGATTGTCAAAATTGGATGGGAAGTTTTTCCTCATCCCCCATACAGCCCTGACCTGGCACCATCAGACTTCCATCTGTTCGGGCCACTAAAAGAAGCTCATCGTGGGATTCATTTTGAAGATGAGGAGGCCGTCAAAACATCCGTGCGTCAATGGCTTAGGAAGCAGAGCTGTGATTTTTACCGTGCTGGGATACATGCCCTTGTTCAAAGATGGACCAAAACTGTAGAGATGGGCGGAGATTACATTGAAAAATGACAAAATGATCCTCAATGTTGTGGTTTTCAACCTATGTAATTGCATTTAAATTTCCTGACAATTAAACGTAGAAAAAAAATAGGAGGCATTACTTTTTGACTGACCCTTGTATAAAGAAAATGACAAGGCATCGTGGCTGAACTGAGGAAGAGATCCTGGAGATACACATGAAGAACAACAGTGAGCACTGATGCAAATGATAACTTCTCCACAAATTCTGAAAACAGCAGTCCTAAGCTGTCCACATAAGCAGATGTAGAACTTCAGTTGTATGAGATACAAATTATATTTTTTCCGAAGCCAAAGAATCAAAGTGACTGTAATTTTCTGAGTGTATTACGAAAATCTTATCAGAATCTACTGAAGGAAAAGTAGTCTTCACATCTCTGCAAATCTATCGCAAATGTAAATTCATCCAGAAGCTTCAAAACTAGGAACTAATTTTGTCACCTACAATCATGTTAGTTTTGGTTGGACAAATCGTACAGGAACAAGACATCACTGAGAACACTCCAAAAATATTTAGTATTCATACTGGCACGGCCCCGGTGTAAGTCCAAACACTAGCTAATGAGTGCAGTTAGATACGCCATAACACAGCGCACAGCTCCTCAGCATGTGGTAAGTGTATCTGCAGCAGCCAAATGGTGAAGCAGTTAGTTTTCACCACAACAACATAAATAATGTTACTGTATCTCTGCAACAAAATGGATGAACATTTTAGGTGGGTACACCACATTAATTTCAGATGTGGAAAAATCTGCAGTAGGCTGAATCACCTTAACACGCTCCCAACAACAGTCTAGCCCAATGTCAAGAAATACAACAATTTATAACTCTCTTAACTATCAGACTGAATTATGGAGCTGTTCAGTAGACACACAAACAGAACATTGGCTTCCAGTCAAGGGGCACAAATACTTTCATTTTAATTGAATATGTTCTTTAGACCTTTTTGTATCAGTTACATTTTGGTTTCCCAAAAAATGAAGCAAATAGATGTACTACTTAGCATACCTACAACGATCACAGCACCAGGACAATATTTAACTACTTTCAACAAAGGAACAAACTGAAAATGACAGAACAAAGTCCACTTATAAATGGTTTGATTTAGTTCTACAGTCTTCCAAATTCACTAAGAACATGAAAGGGAATGGAACACAAAATTAAAACATTTTCTGATAGAAAAAATGTTTATATTCCCTCAAAGAATTTTAAGACAAAATTCTGATGTGTCATACGACGTGCCTCAAGTTAAGAATCTGTTTCTAGTAATAGCATAGTAATTGTAATGTGATAAATATATAATCGAAATTTAATATACATTAACTGTTTTATATACCATTTTCTGACTAGTACAGCAAACAATTACAAAAACTATTTATTTGATGACTGCATGGATGAATAAATAAATAAATAAATAAATCATGGCCACAACTTGACTGACAATCCTGTCACCATGGTAACCTCAGACATTTTGCACATGGTATTATTATCTATAATTAAGTACAACATGAGGGAGGGGGACGGGGTGGAAAAATCTACATAGATCACAATAAGATTTGAAAGCGGTGCAAAGACTGGCAGCTAGATTTAAATCTTCACAAACGTAAAAGTACACACTTCACAAAGAAAATTCTTAGTATTCCACATACAAACAAAATCAGTAACAACTGGAAATCGGCTCATTTAAATATGTGTAAGAATTTACAGTATTATAGTACAAAATGATCTCATTGGCAGCATAGTGGAAAAATGCAGTTGAACTACAAATAAGGTTCTATACGCAACACTCTTGCACTCCATCTTAGAATGCAGTTCAATTGTAGGGGCCCTTACCAAATGGTATTAATGGGGAACATTTCATATAAAAAGGAATGGTAGCATGACTGTCATATATTTGACTCACAGGAGAGTATCACAGAAATGTTGGAAAAAAAAAAAAAAAAAAAAAAAAAAAAAAAAAAAAAAAAAAAAAAAGTTTTGCCAGGCCCTTTAGATAAGACTCCAATTAACCAGCAAAAGCCTGCAAAGAAATTTTCAAGAATAAGTATTATGTGAAGAATCCCCAGATATTAAACACCATATGTATCACTCTCGTAGACATTGTGAAGAGAAGATTAAACTAATCATAACACATATGTGCATATACACACATATTTGAACAGTCATTCTTCTCAGGCCCTATAGTGACTGGAATAGGACAACATCTTAAAATGTTGTCTCAATCCAAGTATCCTCTGCCACACACATCACAGTGCATTTGCAAATTATGTATGTAGATGCCGATTTGGTTTTAAGCACTGTAGTTCATTCAAAAGATTACACTCTGCAGGATAAATGTTCTGGACCTAACTATTTTATTCCTGGATATGTTCTTCTCATGATATTTTATATTCATATCTCTGCCAAGTAAAATGTTGAATTAGCTGCGTTAATCTTTACCACCAATAAGCGTAAAATTAAACACACTTCCTTTTCTAACAGGCCTTTAAATTCATGCATCAGATACATTTCCAAATTTAATAACAAATATTGTTGTGAAAATCAATTTTAGTTCATTTTTTAAGCATAGAGAGAGAGAGAGATTCTTTACAAGGTTGGAAGGATCTCTTGGGGATGAGTGGGCGCCATGTCTCGATCGATATGTAAGGGAACAAACAGTGATTATGCTATGCATGCACTGTAATAACTGCCTTTAAGCTGTTGTTGAGAAGGGAGGGTAAGGAGGGGTATGCACCATTTATGAATAGTTCTTCTACTACTTCAGTTCTCTAATCCTTACTGTACAAATTGTTACCCCTTAGCATAAATGTGTCATGTTATTTAAAATTCTCTTCTCGTCCGACTTCCTCCAGATGTGTCGAACATATTTATGTTCCACTGTATAATGAGACACATCTTAATAGTGCAGTGTGAAGCTTCAAATTTCCTTTCAGTTGACATAGAATTGTTGCAACAGAAGCATCTATGTTGCAGGGGCTTTTTCCTATCAGGAATATTTCAATGTCCTTGCTGTCTGATAGCTGTGGGGCTATTTGATTTGGTCTTAACCTTATCTTGCCTGAAAGACATCAACTTTAGACATACTGTTCAACTTTGACCTCTCTACCCGTGAGGACAAACTGGCAGCTTGAAGAGTATTTCTGTAGCTTTTGCTTAATGCTTTGGAATGAGGTGCCTTTTGGCATCTCCAACACTAAAAGAAAACTTTTATCTGAAAGTGTGATAGCTACAAGAGACAGAGTCTCTAGCGAAGAACATCTTCTTAAACGATGTTTTAGCCCCTGAAACAAATGACATTGCAAAGGTTGCTGGTTTATGAGCAACACTGTTTTTGCTTCCACATAAGGTATTCTCTTTGGTTCCTATTTCCTGAGTCCTCTTCACCCTAAAGTATTTACAGCCACAGCTCCAAACAGCACAATTACCTATGCATTTAAAACTGAGTATTTAGTGACAAAAGAGCAGTATTTGCACCACTTTACATACAGACAATTTTAAAGGAGAACAATTAACATTGTCATTATTGATCATGTGAACTTATCGTTCCTTATAAATACATTTGGACTTAATAATGTTGTTGCAGAGGAAGCCTGAACTAAAACATTTTAATTTCTATATTCGGTTCGAGTACATTCTAGAAGCATCCACAAATGGCAAGAATCATTGTACTGGAACGTTCTGTAGCTGTATATATACCGTAGGTGTTCTGGACAGAGACAGTTCGCTTCGCACTCTTGTATGTGCAAATGCTGAATAAACCTTCGTTAAGTGAAGTTAGTGTTCGTAATTCATCTACTTACACCTTCCTCTACTTGACATTATTTTGGTGGAGGTGTTGGGTATTGGAACTCGTGCTACAGCACATTACTGACGACACAGTGGCTCCCATCAGGCCACGACAGAGCCGCCGTTTAGGTGGCAAGAAACCAGAGTTCGAGCCATATTCAACAGACCACAATCTATCGGAGACAGGAGAGGAAGAGGATGTCACAATGACAGCAACTGTGTGGCACCACATGAGATATCCTTCCGGGTTCTCTGGCGACTATGGCCAAGAGCCAAACAAGTGGCTGCAGGTATATGAGCGTATAGCCAAATTTAACAAATGGGATGACACCCTGTGTTTGGCTATGTATTTTTCTACTTGGAGGGCACTGCCAAGCAATGGAATGAGAACTACAAGGAGAAGCTCACAAGCTGGGAAGTATTCCAGGTGGAACTGCGCAAGTATTTGGGCGACACACAACAAAAGAAGTGCAAGGCTGAAGATAAATTAAAGTGCAGGGCACAGCGCCCAGGAGAAACAACAGCATCCTACATTCAAGACGTCTTGGAGCTGTGTAAAATAGTGGATTCTTGAATGAAGGAGGAAGATAAGGTGGCACATCTCATGAAGGGTTGTTGATGAGGACATGTATCAAGCCCTACTCCTGAAGGAAGTTTCGACAGCAGACGACTTCATAAAGTGGTGCCAGTATATCGAGTCAATGCATCAAAAAAAAATTACATGCAAGAAGTTTGAACTGCTTCTAAACATCGTATCTATGCCTGTGATGGAGGAAGAAACCGATTTCACAAGTGATCTCTGTCAGATAGTGAGAGAGGAAGTTCAGAAGGCACTTGGATTGCACAGCAAGCAAAAACTTGAGAAGCTTCAAGAGGTCATAAGGGAAGAGGTGGAACAGACATTGAACCCAATCTCTCGTCTTTCATTTCCCTTTAAAACGGTAAAAAAGTCGAGATCCAGGCGAAGTTATATTCCTACAATGCCGCACGAGGAACCTGTTTGGGCACCAAGGAAGACTGATGTCTTGAGGACTCAAGATAACCAACCAGTATGTTTCCATTGCGGACGACTGAGACATGTGGTGTGCTATTGTCGACAAAGGCGGCAGATATCTGATGAAGCCCGCACCAGAAGACAGCAGACCGATCTCAGCTGACGCCAACTCCGGGACGACAAAGATGCAGAAGATGTGGGTGCAGGACGACGTCTGTCATCATTGCCGCAAGCTAGCCGCTGGAGAGGACGCTCCCCAACACGCTGATCAAGGTCTTCATCGCCGTTTAGATGCTCCAGCCGATCACCTAGCCGTAGCAACCTGGAAAACTGAAGGGTGCGACCTTCCTTGGAGGTGAGGTCGCCGAAGAGAAAAATCCTCCGCCGTCGATCAAAATTATAGGAAACTACGTCGATATCCTCATGGATGCCCAACCAGCCCAAGCTCTTGTGGACTCTGGAGCATCTTATTCAGTCATTTTGGAGAAGTGCTGTCGCCAGTTGCAGAAAACCATGTTTGTCGACCACAAAACATCTGTGCTGAAGGTGGCTAATGGGAAATATGTAAAACCTACATGAAGATGTGTCATTCGTGTGGGTATAAGTGGCCACACACTGCCCTTGGAATTCATCGTCTTACAAGAGTGTACTCATGACATTCTCGGATGGGACTTTTTGAAAGCTTCTCAAGCAGTTATAGATTGTGGTCACTTGATTATGCTAGACGAGATGAGATACTGCGGAACTGTGTGTCAGCAGCGGAATGTCAAATAATTCGCGATGAGGTAGAGAAAATTATGAAGAATGACATCATTCAGCCTTCACAGAGCCCATGGTCGTCACCAGTGGTTCTCGTCAGGAAGGAGGATGAAAGTTGGCACTTTTGTGTTGACTACAGGAAGCTTAACAAGATAACTAAAAAGGACGTTTACCCTCTTCCACGGACTGACGATATACTAGATTGTCTGAAGGGGGCTAAGTTTTTCTCAACCATGGACATGTAGATATCTCAAATTATGCTTGCCTTAAATTGGTCAGAGGATGTGAAAGGACAATTTAAGGTAGTTAATGGATTACTCTGCAAGAAAAACTTCGATCCGTTTGGAAACAGGTGGCTACCAGTGATTCCTAAACACATGCGCTTAGATGTTCTACAGAAATTCCATGACACACCTGGGGCCGGACATTTAGGATTTATTAGGACATACGATAGGATCCGCAAGAGATTTTTCTGGCCAGTAGTGTTTGTCACTAAGTGTCACACTGTTGAGAGTGCCAGAGGAGAAAGGCAATTCCTCAGAAATCACCTGGCCGACTCATACCAATTCCACCAGCCAAAACGCCTCTCCAGCGTGTTGGGATTGACCACCTCGGATGATTTCCAATGTCTGCTTGTGGCAATAGATGGATTATTGTTTGCACTGATTACCTGACACACTATGCCATTACAAAAGCCGTGGAAACAGCAGAAGCATTCAATGTAGCAAAATTCATCATAGAAGACATTGTATTAAAATACGGTGCCCCAAGGTCATTAATTACGGATCGAGAGAAAGTTTTTCACTCGAATCTTGTGACTGAGATAAACCGTCAGTACAACATTAATCATCATGACGACTGCCTACCATCCGCAAACTAACGTGCTTACTGAACACCTTATTAAGACCTTCATCAACATGCTATCAATGTTCATCAATGTTGAGCAGAGCAACTGGGATGAGGTGCTACCTTTCGTGACGTTTGCCTACAACACCGCCAAACAAGACACCACAGGATTTACGCCATTTTTCCTGGTGCATGGGCGTGAGGCGACGACGACAATGGACACTATTTCCGTTACATCCTGACAACATAGACGCCGATTACATCAGCGAGGTGTTAACCAGAGCTCGACTCTGCACGCTGCAGGCTCAAGATACTATTGTAGGTGGGTGCCACCAGAAGGTTTTAGCAATTGGAGGAGAAAACTGGTGATTGAAATTTCATTAAAAGATCCTGTTGCAACGAAAAATGCCTTTGTTTTAATGATCGTCACTCCAAATCACGTATCATGTCTGTGGTGCTATCTCCCCTATTTTGCGATAATACACAACGAGCTGCCCTTCTTTAAAGTTTTTCGATGATGCAGATACACACCCCAATGCAATACTTCACGATAGGGCAGACAAATGTGGTGTAAGTTGTCTCTTTAGTAGATTTGTTGCATCTCCTAAGTGCCAATGAATCACAGTCTTTGGTTGTTCCAGCCACAACATTATTTATGTGATCATTCCAATTTAGGTTATTTGTAATTATAATCCAGGCTTGTCCAAACTGTGCCCCTGGGGCACTAGCGCCCGTGGCCAGCGCCCCGGGCGAATTCATATGTTGCCGCAGTGGCCGAGCCATGTCGCTTAGCTGGCCATGTGGACCACCCGCCGATCTTCGCCATGTTGCTGTACGCGTGCTTCGTATGGACGACAGACATCTGCGCCAGCAGCAGTCAAAAGTGACACAAAATCGTTAGTCAACAGATGCAAGGCTACAGTGGATCAAGATAAATGGTCAATAGCAGCAGACAAAAAGAAAAAGGAGCGGCGCATCCGCAATATTTAAACCCGAGAGGGAAATTAATTTCCTGTGTACTGCTGTCGAAAATCATGCCAAATGTTTAGTATGTCATTGGAACCGCATGTATTTAAGAAAGTACTCGATTGAACGGCACTTTAATACAAGTCACAAAGATCAGTTCGAAAATTTGTTGCTAGAGGAACACCAGTCAAAGCTTGAAGAACTGAAAGAAAATTTCAAGCAGTGTTTCCTATCGTATGACTCTTTAGTATTATACAGATGATAAATAAAACTGTATTTTATAATATGATATGTCACTTAGCAATGTGACAGTTATCGAATATCAGATTGTCAGCAACAAGGAACAATTCTTTTCGGTTAATTTTTATATTTGGGTTGCATCAAATTGCGTATCACAGACATAAGAAAAAGTTTCAGGTACGTTATGTTTTGCCACTTTCTGAAAAGCTTTCACAATCGCTCTCTTGGGCAGCAAAGTGTCATTAAGAGTCATTCTTCGTTTTTGTGTCTTTCTGGATGGGAAAACATATGGTGTAGTTTGATCTGTTTTCAATTAATTAAAATGCAAATATTCCAATAGATAAAAATTTATTTTGCAGCCACATTTCGTTGTCCTTTTCAGCGGAACTGGGGGAAAACACACTTAAAACCAATCTTTTTTTGATAGTATTTTATCTGAGTTTCAATGAATGAAACAATTAATTGTTAAAGTGATAAAAGTGTTTTAAAAACAGGATTATACAAAATTAGTTGTTCATTCTTTTTTTGCCATGGTAGGAGCAGGAAACAGGTGGGCAAACTTTGCGCGCAAGTTACAAATGCTCGCTGAGAATTTGGAAAGTAGGGAAACCCTTTGCGGCTGGGAAACTCATCAAGGATTGCCTGATCGACTCGGCGGCTTGTATTTGTCCAGTAGACCTCACGGAAAAATTTGAAAAAATAGCTCTTTCGCCTCAAACTGTTGCTCGCCGAGTCGATGATATGGCCTCAGATATTGAATAGCAATTAATAGAGAGAGCAGCAAACTTCATTTCATTTTCTATTGCTCTTGTCGAGTCTGCGGACATATCTCAGCTCGTCATATTTATTCGAGGTGTCAACGACAATTGGCCTGTCACCGAAGAATTTCTCGACCTTATACTATTAAAAGACACAACCACGGCTTTGGATATTTTTCTAGCCGTGGAAAACATGTTAAGAGTCAATGGGTTTAAAATGGGAACTCCTGACCGGTGTAACAAGGGATGGAGCCCCTGCACTATGAGGGATACGCACTGGATTCCTGTGTAACGTCAGGTCAAAAATGGCTGAATCTGACTGTTTCTTATTCACAACAGTCCATTGTCTGATACACCAGGAGGCACTTCGTGCGAACATTGTCAACAGAAAAAATGTTATGGATACTGTTCTTCGAACGGTTAATTATCTTCGCTCGCATGGACTCACACGTCGCCAATTTAAAGAATTTCTGGCTGATATCGAAGCGGAATACCCAGACATCCCCTACCACGCAGAAGTAAAATGGCTGAGCAGAGGAAGGTGCTTCATCGGTTTTTCTACTTGAGGGGCGAAATAAATACCTTTTTGGAAATGAAAGGGCATCCAGAAGAATTACTTTGTGATCCTAAGTGGGTGGCGAATTTGGCTTTTTTGAGTGACCCTACTGGTCATTTAAATACCATTTCACTCCAATGAGAAAATCACTATGCTGTTGATTTACTGCAGATGATTCAAGCATTCCAAAAAAAACTTATTTTGTGGGAAAAACAGTTTCGCGAGAAGAATTGTGGACACTTTCCTGCACTATACAGCGTTAAAGAAGATTTGGATTTTTCAGACTATGTTCAAATCATTTGCGAATTACAAGAACAAATTGATAACAGATTTCTGGAGACAAGTGAGCTTCAACCAGCCTTTGATATATTTGTTCGCCCATTTTCCCTTCGGGCAGAGGACGTCTCACAAGTGCTTTAACTAGAGGTGATTGACCTGCAGTGCAATAGCCACCTAAGGACCGCTTACTTATGTGTCAAACTTTAGATGACTTTTACAGCTGTCTTCCATGAGAGAAATATCCTCTTTTGCACAAGCAAGCGGCCGAAGTTCTCTCAATGTTTGGTTGCACGTATGTTTGTGAGCACTTTTTCTCTCTTTTAAAGCTTGTTAAAACTAAGAACCGTTCATTACTTAGCGAAAAAATTTGACTAATTCCTTGAGGTTAGCAGTCTCACGGAATATTGTACCAAACCTAGAAAAAATCATTTCCTCGAAAAAGAAAAAAGTGTAATAAGTTAATTGTCTTCTTTAACAATGTTGACTGCAAGAATTAAAGCGCTTTATAACCTTAATTCTATTTTTGAATAAGTTTTCAAACTTGGTTGGTTAAAATTATTACATACAAAACAGCAAACTAAGGATCCGATTTCTAAACTCTGAAAAGGGATACAAAAAGATGTAGCCCGAAGCATAACAAAAAATATTTGCTTGTAACTACTAACAGTAAGAATGAGACACTATATCCCTGGCATAAAATTATTTCTAAAATAGAATATTTATGACTTTAGTTCATTTAAGAAACTGATATATTTTTCAGAAGACACCTATTGTACATATGACGAGTGTGCATGTGCAGTACTAATAGAATCAACCTGTGGGTCAGAAAACAACTAAGATGTTCTTCAACTCTTGTTTTGGATATTGTTTTCTAAAGCTTTGTGTAGTAATTCTGCCACACGAACACTAGTCGTTACCTAAGCAGTAAATGGTTTGCTTGTTTTACCGCCCTTCGACTTCTTTTACAGAGGTGCGCTTCCTCTGTTATTTTGTTTACATTGGATCTGACCACGGGACAGTCCAGCACAGAGCAGTGCTGTGCGGTCTCACTGGCTCCGCAGTTCTCTCTCTCTCTCTCTCTCTCTCTCTCTCTCTCTCTCGCTCCTATACTGACACTAGTGGCACACGGTCGCGGACAGGGCGTTGAACTACACTGCCTTGCGCCTGCACCCACTGGGCGCATTTCTTGGATGAGCTTGTTATAATCCCTAATTATTTATTTGCATTTACAGCCTGCAGATCTGTGTGACTTATCGCGTAATCTAAATTTAGTGGATTTCTTTTAATACTCATATGACTAACTTCACACTTATCTGTATGGTGCGAAAAGTGGCAACAGACCCTGAATAAAGAAATCTTATCTAAATCATTTTGCAATATGTTTTGGTCATCTAATGACTTTACAATATGGTAAATGACAGCATCATCTGCAAACAATCTAAGAGGGCTACTCAGATTGTCTCCTATGTCGTTAATATAGATCAGGAATAATGGAGGGCCTATAACACTTCCTTAGGGAACGCTGGATATTACTTCTGTTTTACTCAATGACTTTCCATCTATTATTATGAACTGTAACCTTTCTGACAGAAAATCACGAATCCAGTCGCACAACAGAGGCAATATTCAAAAGGCACGCACAGTTTGGTTAGAAGACTGCTTGCGAGGAACTGTCGAAAGCCTTCTGGAAATCTAAAAATATGGAATCAATTTGACATCCCTTATCGATAGCACTCAATACCTCACGCAAGTAAAGAGCTAGTTGTGTTTCACAAGAACAATATTTTCTGAATCCATCCTGACTGTCAATAAATCATTTTCTTTGAGGTAATTCATAATGTTCAAACACAATATATGTTCCAAAACTCCACTGCACATCGACGACAGTGACATGGGCCTGTAATTCAGCAGATTACTCCTATTTCCCTTTTTGGGTATTGGTATGACTTGAGCAATTTTCGAGTGTTTAGGTACGGATCTTTCTGGAAGTAAGCAGTTGTATATTAATTGCTAAATATTGAACTGTTGTATCAGCATACTCTGAAAGGAACCTGACAGGTATACAATCTGGACCAGAGGCCTTGCCTTTATTAAGTGATTTAAGCTGCTTTGCTACACCGAGGATATCTACTTCTACATTTCTTGTCTTGGCAGTTGTTCTTGATTGGAATTCAGGAATATTTACTTCGTCTTCTTTGGTGAAAAGAACCGTGAAAACCGTGCTTAGTAACTCTGCTATAGTGGCACTGTCATCAGTGACTGCACCATTGTTATCACGCAGTGAAGGTACTGATTGCATCTTGCCACTGATGTGCTTTATGCATGACCAGAATCTCTTTGGATTTTCTGCCAGATTCCGAGACAGACTTTTGTTGCAGAAATTATTAAAAGCATATCACACTGAGGCACGCACTATATTTCAAACTTCTGCAAAACTTTGCCCATCTTTGGGATTTTGCATTCTTTTACTGGTGTGCTTGTATCGTTGCTTCCGCAACAGCGAGCTGACCTGTTTTGCATACCATGGGGCTTCAGTACCATCACTTATTAACTTACGTGGTATGTATCTCTCAATTTCCGCTGATACTATCTCTTTTAAATCATTCCACATCTTTTCTACATTTACGTGATCAGATCGGAAGGAGTGGACACTGTCTATAAAAAAAAGCATCAAGAGCATTTTCATCAGCTTTTTAAAATAGATGTACTTTGTGCTGCTTCTTGATGGTTGTGGGTGTTATGGTTCAGCCTAGCAGCAACTGCCTTATGAGAACTAATCCCTGTATCCCTCATGATAGATACTATTTGTCCAGGACTATTTGTTGCTGAGAGGTCAAGTATGCTTTCACAACCATTTACACTACGAGTGGGCTCATGAACAAGTTGTTCGAAATAATTTTCTAAGAAAGCATTCAGTACAATTTTGGATGGCGTTTTTATGCCTGCCACTGGCTTTGAACATATAATTTTTCCCGCATATCGAGGGTGAATTGAAGTCACCACCGACGATAATTGTAGGAGTGGGGTACCTATTTGAAATAAGTCTCTAGTTTTCTTTGAACTGTTCAGTAACTATATCTAACTATATCTTCTGAGTCGGGGATCAGTAAAATGATACAATTAAAAGTTTAGTCCGATTGTCAAGTATAACCTCTAACCCATACTATTTCGCAGGAACTATCTACTTCAATTTCACTACAAGGTAAACTACTTCAGACTGCAATAAATACACCATCAACTGTATTTAATCTATCCTTTCTGAACACTTGTTATGTTGTTTCAAAAAAATCCGGCTCAACTTATTTCCCGCTTTAGCCAGCTTTCTGTATCTATAACTATTTGAGCTTCAATGCTTTGTATTAGGGCTTGGAGCTCTGGGTCTTTCCCAACACAGCTACGACAATTTACAATTACAATACCGATTGTTGCTAAAACTACCTTTCTGTTACCTGCCCCTTCTAGACGGACACCCTTTCTGTGGTTTCTTGAGACATTCTAACCCAAAAAACTGCCTAGTCCCTTCCACACTACCCCACTAGCCATGTAGCCACTTCCTGTGTATAGTGGACTCCTGAACTATTGAGGGGTGTTGGAGCGAAAAAAAAATTTTTTTCCACATTTTCAGATTTTTATCTCATTATAAAATTTGCTGTTTTCCAAATAAAATATCACTTTCAAACTAACATGGGAAGTATTTCATTTTTTAAAATATAATCTACACCGGTTGAAAATGTAAAATTTTCAAGTGCATTACTTCGAGACCAACTAAAATCAGTAATTTTTTATGCGTTTCGCTTCTTTTATTTGTGAAGCATCATCACGAAAAAAGGAAACGAAACGTGTATGGCAATAAACAAACCGCCTTCAATTGGTTGCAAAAACGGAATGTACCTCAATGAATTTTCAATGACTGAAAACAGAAAAAAATGACGAATTTTTCGGTCGTTTCTGTATATGTATTTGTCAGTGTGATACTACTCTCCTTTCCTAACTCAAATTCTGAAATGTAAAATCCAAAACAAGACGTCAGTGTGAATGAGAATAAAATGACATAATGTGACACTTACGACAGTTTCCAGAACGCATTCAATATTCTATCATTATCATGCGTTCATGAAAGCCCGTGGTCAGCGAAATTTGAACACTGTTACATACTCTAACCACACTTTTCGGTACTGTGAAGAATGGCATGCCTGTGTCAGCTGCCAGCCACTTTGAGTTCATGCCACTGTGGCGAAGCAGTGCGCATGCGCGGATCTGAGACACACTGCTTTTCATTGGTTGGCACGAGGAGAACTGACAACAGCATTTCGGTTCACTAGGGCCATTTGGTATCGCTTCTGAAATTATTACTGAATAATGTTGGGGCTCTGTTTCGAAAACAAGACCCTTCAGTGTGCTCATGTACCGAACCAATCGGCAAAATGGCAGGAAGATACAGAATAGGGGCCCTGGCTAATCCTGAATTACCGGAGAAGTGTCTGCATGGTCAGACTCAAAATCCCAATGAGTCGTTCAATAATCTTATATGGATTCGCTTACCAAAAATTGTTTCTGCTGGAGTGAAGACACTAAAGTGGAGGTTCAGCGATGCCGTTATTGCTTTTAATGATGGCAACATTGGTAGGGTGAAAGTGCTATAGCATATGGGAATTAATCCTGTAGCAACTATCAGAGAACTTGAACGGATGGACAAGGTTCACATTGATAAAGCCGAGTATGCAGCACAGTTAGCCACTAAGGAGTCCAGAAAGAAGAAAAAACTTTGAGAAAGATCAAGAGGATGATATACACTGTGGTGCAGGGTGCTTCTGAGTGACTAAAAATATAAAATTTAGCACAAGTGAGTTACAGTCTTTTGGAACTTTAGAAGCCGTTCCTGAAAATTTACGTTTTCTGTTGCATTTTCCCTTAAATCTCGGAAGTCACTTCGAGTAGAGTATTCAAATTTTCAGAGAGTAGTAACATACATAACCTGAGTCTACTGAACTAAAAGAAGATAATGTTATCTATAATTAAAATCATTTAGGATAACGTACAAAAATAGTACACAAAATTTTAAATGTGTAATTAAAAATTGTATTTTCAAAAGCTGTGGCTGAAATGCAATTACTGTAGTACAGTAGACTAAGAACATACAGTTTAATGTCCTGTAAAAGTTTCATGTCAATGGCTGCAGTGGTTCCCGAATTATAGGGAAGCAAAGTCACTAAATTTAATATCAGTCGGGATAGGGCATTCCAACTCCCCTTAAGCGGAACCCACAAACCCACCACCCAATGGCGCATGTCACGGAATCTGCAGCTTACATGGTTGCAGAACCACCTGCGCCTCTGATTCAGACCTTCCACTCAGCTTTGTACCAAAGGACCACAGTCTGTTCAATCGACAATGCTGCAGATGGTGAGCTCCACCTTAATCTCGCAAGCAAGACTGGCAGTCTTTACCATTTCCACCAGCCACCCGAAACTAAAGAGCATCTCCTCTGATCCAAAGTGACACACGTCATTGGTACCGACATGAGCCACCACCTGCAACTGGCTGCACCCTGTACTCTTCATGGCATCCAGGAGCACCCTTTCCACATCCGGAATGACTCCTCCCGGTATTCACACGAAGTGCACACTGGCTTGCTTCCCCTCCTTGTCAGCCATGTTCCTAAGAGGCCCCATTACGTGCCTAACACTGGACCTCCCAACTACCACCAACCCACCCTCTGTGAATGCCCAGACCTTGCGGGCTGAGAAGCTTCCTCTGGAACAGGGTGGACGACTGCATCAGGCTTGGAGACTTCATCAGCCACAGATAACGCCCAAAACCTGTTTGTCAAATGAACTGGGGAAGCTCTACAATCAGCCCCATGGGAAGACATTCGCTGCCTGCAAGACTTTGGAATGATCTCCTGCTCGACCGAGGGTGAGGTGTCAACCTCAGTGCAGGCAGTAGCCAGGGCAGCTGCAGCAGAGGCCCGATCTGGAGACACATGGGACGTGCTCGATGTCCCTCACATCCCCGCATCCAACCTACCCCACAGTGATGACCCTTGGCAGAAGCCTAAAGGTATGTGATGGAAGCCTACACCGCCTGAAGCTGTGAGCGAAGAGTCACTAACTCAGCTCACATCTGCACACAGATATCACCATTCCTATCCATTACTGAAGTCGCTCCTGTTTGAAGCTCAAAAATACATAACAAACGAATGGTGTATTCGCCTTATTAGCAGCAGGAACTCCAGGTGCTCTCTCATGGATAGCCTGACACTGAGCTACACTAACCAAAACAAACAAAAACCTGTACAATATGAGAATTGATACAAGCGTTGATAAGAATAGTGGTACTGTATGATACACTGTTATTAAAATAAAAGATTGTGGACAGTAAACACTCAAACACACAATAAGTTACAAAAATAAACTAGTAACTACACAGACAACTGAAAATAAGTCACTCCTGTTTGTAGCTCCTAAAAATATATAACAAACTAATGCTGTACTCGCCTTGTTAGCAGCAGGAACTTGAGGTGCTCTCTCACTGACGGTTTAACTGACAAAGATTTATCATGAAGGTGATACCCAATAAACTGCAGACACAGGCACTGAAGATCAATTCATGTGGTATGATATTGCAAGGTACAGGGACGCTGGTCTGGATAAGCATAGATACGAACCTACCTAAAAATTTATTGTATGTTGCACAGCTATCGCAAACTAACGAAGAAGTGGATACATCGTACAGTTTTGTACACAGACATATAGCACACATCAGAGACATGGGTAGAGATTTTATGGTTCTGGTCAGTCTTGGTAATTTTAGCAGAGATGACGTGAGCCTGTCAAATGATCTACTAATTGCTAATTTTGATGTCCTGGAGGAAAATGACATGGATAGGCCAACTGAGGTCCTATGCCAGATCCAAACTGTCAATGAAACTGCATTATGTAATGAAGTGAAACATTTACAGGGAATGATAGAGAAGCAATGGAAGCTTTGTTACTGCAGTTCAGGGATTTGTTCGATTCAAGTTGTCTATTACCAGCAACGCCACTCGCACGACACAGAATAGCAACAGAGAATAATGCTCCATTGTACAAGAATACATACTGAGTTCCAAAGTTTACACAACCAATAATGGAAAAACTTATCAATAGCCAGCTGACATTATTATTCAGCACAGTGATAGTCCCTAGGGATCACCCACAATTTTGGTACTGAGAAAGTCACCAGATGGCAGTAAAAAATACAGATTTTGCTGCGGCTACTAATCTCAATGTACAAATTATTACCAACGCATATCTGATACCAAACACAATAGAGACTCTCAACAACCTGGGTAGTAACTATTTCTCCACAATCGATTTAAAGAGCAAATATGATCAAATACTAGTAACACGAGAGTATCGACCAAAGGCAGCTTTTTCCATTTGGGGGTGGGGGCGTCATATCCAATATCATCAAATGCCATTTGGACTCGAGAATGCACCCACCACCTTTCAGAGATTATTGGTTGGTGTACGCCGTGAACGCACATTGGAAGTGTGTATTTGTCATCGCCATACTGGCATATCACTCGGCTTGATGGTATGGGGTGCCATTGGTTACATGTCTCTGTCACCTATTGTTCGCATTGATGGCACTTTGAACATGGACGTTGCATTTCAGATGTGTTACGACCCGTGGCCCTACCCTTCATTCGATCCCTGCGAAACCCTACATTTCAGCAGGATAATGCACGACCACATGTTGCAGGTCCTGTGCGGGCCTTTCTAGATACAGAAAATGTTCGACTGTTGCCCAATTGAAGACATCTGGTCAATGGTGGCCGAGCAACTGGCTCGTCACAATACGCCACTCACTACTTTTGATGAACTGTGGCATAGTGTTGAAGCTGCACGGGCAGCTGTACCTGTACACGCAGGGTGTATGTGTGGACAAGGAAAAAAAATTCCTGGATTTCCTGGTTAAAAACACACTTTCTCCCGGGTGAAAACATACTTTTTCCCTGTTAACTGACAGTATATTTTCTCTCAGAACTGTATAACTTACAAGTCCTTTGAATGATTATGGTTTTATACACGGGAGAAGAATTTCCTGCCACTTTAGAAAACTAAACACAGGGAAAAACGCGTTTTGGAAAGATCTTTGATGTGCAGCGACATGTACGCTGCATATTTTCGTATTACGAAAGTATAAATTCGAATCCCACCAAACACCGCATGTTACTTTCCGAAGATATTGAAATCGAGATTGCGATGTGCTTTTGTAAGCCAGTCATAGCTCATGTCACGTGATCTCGCCAGCCAATGACAGCGGGTATTCAGAGCTTAGGACACGTGATGTAGTCAGCCAATAGCAACATCACTGTTCAGTAGCGCGAACACACAAACAGAAAAAGTTAATGGTTTAAATTAATGTACATAGTGTTGCTGCACGAAACGCAAAGCTTTCACATATAATATTGATCTGTAAGATTAATACGCTACAAGAGAAGCTAAGCTTTCACATACAATGTTTGTCTTTTATGCCTGTATTACAATTTAAGATATATCATACATGTGCCCGTAAAATTTTTAATAACGGCATAAATGTCTGGTCTTCTAGGCTCAAAGTTCATCTAAATGGCTTGTCATCAAAGAGTAGATTTTTAAATGAGAGTCAAACTCTCTGTGATTTAAGAAATTCATCGTACATTATCGCACATAGCTCCGTTGCAACTGCCAGAACGGTACTTTGATGGTAACGCTTTTCAAACCACCATTCGGAATATTTTCCTGTGACCTGTTAGAAATAGGTTTGTTTCTGCAGTTGCCAGAGAGCACCAGATGACAGGCGTCACCGCGCTTGGGCAGCTACGATGTCTTAGGGAGCCCGTATCTTCGTACGTGTATAACACTAAAAGATCATACATTTGTCTTAAAAGAAACAAGACATCAGAGGATACTCCAAGAGCATCGGAATTTCGAGACCCATACTAAAATCTGCACATTTAAAGTGCACAATCATATGTCCATATTCCCGGGTATGTAGGCCACAGCCTGATATAAAGCTTTTCAATGTGGTTTTTGGGATGTAAATTTTCTTGGAGTACCAGTACTGTGTTATCTCATGTTTGGTTCTTTATTGTGGCATAATGCCATATGTGCTAGAAGTTGAAAACATGCACTTGAAAAGCAGCGAACAGTGTGTGGAATTAAACACTTTGTTTCAAATATATTGTCTGCCTCAGCGGAAAAGATTAATGAAAGAAAATTTCTTTAGCAAACCGACAAAAATAACTTCATTGTTCTGCAAGGCAATTAATGCTTGACTGTCAGAAAGGTGGAAATCAGAAATCTGTTTTGTTTTCATTTGACATGAGAGCAGTAAACGAAGAGGAAACAGCAAAATCACTAAATGTAAATACGGGTCACGTGGAGACTACCCACTTCCCGGCTGTAACTCAGACTGCTCTGTGCATCGTTAGCCCCGGATCTACAACATTTCCGAACCGGTGCAATACCCTGCCACTCCCATGAGCGTTTGTGATAGGACGTCATGCATAAAACATATGTGTTCGAGGAAATGTAAGACATGTTATGTGGTCGTTAGTGTGCCAAAGGGCAGTGCCTCACCTCCTCACACAGCAATCTTCTATCGCACGTCACTGTACTTCGCTCTGTGGAATTGAAACATGTATATTTTGTAATGGATGCCATCAAACCATATTCAGGGCAGTGGAAATTAAAATGTCCTGTGGTGCCTCTCCTGCTTACAATCGGCTGGTTTGACATCCTGTCAGAACTCTTCAGAAAATTGGCACTCTTTATTCCCTATCAGCAAACAACTTGCTATTTCTGTGACATAAAATTAAATATAGGATACATAAACCCAGGAAAGACATGAGACAAGCAAGACAATACACATTTCTTAAATCGTTAGCTCCTAGAATTTGTTTTGTCTCTAATCTTGCTACAGCTTTACATGGCATGCTTTCCTTTCTGCGAAAGGATCTATTACCTCATCAAACTTCGTCAAACATTTCGCTACATGAAAAGTCGAAATGTTGATGTCTAATACTGAAAAAGCTGTTAATGCAAATAGGACCCAAGACTGGTGTAGTTTCCCGATCTGATTACGTCAATTTGTCACTCTCTGCTAGATAAAACAAAATAGCCTTTCTAATACTGCAACAATTGTAACACACACCAAATAAACGAGACTGTTTAGGCACAAATGATCTTTTTTGTAACGACAGAATATAATTCACAAAGTATTAATATCAAATGCCTATTAGGCCTCCTACAAGCAGAAAGCCTTACGTTAGGAAATAGTTTCACACTTCATTCATATGCTCCAGTTTTTCAAGTATGAGATCGAAAAGTAGTAGTACGAAATTGTTATACAAACTTGGAATCGTCATATTGTTCCATAATTTGTGTGATGTCCCCCTTTTCTTCGCCTTCCTCGTTCTAACAGTCTTGTTATTACTAATTCTGTAACTATTCCTCCCAATGTCAAAGCTTATTCGCAGGTTAACTCCACTAACTTTGCCAGAATCATCGGTTTAGTTATCTGCGATTATTCTCCAGTTAGGCGTTGCTACATGTTCGTACAGCACGTTTCCGCACTTCTTCCAGAATAGAATTTAAAGCGGCTGCTAGCCGGGGACAGTACAACTGGCCCTTACTAGTATAGCGATGGGGCCAAAAATTTTCTGTCAAAATTTCATTTTCTTGGATACACCGAAAAGGTAATACGTAATATTTCTTACTTGTTATTCGTTTATTTCCACTCCTGTAGTCTGAATCTATGGATTTAGCTAGTAATCATAACAACGCTCATCATTCGCAAACCCAATCAACCACAAAATCAGACAGCGGTTGGCATTCATCCATTCGGCCTTACTCCGCTCAGCTCGTATAGCCCCTTTTGTCTGTAGGAAAGTTTGTTTCTACACGCGACAAGGATTCCCCTGACAGAGACATCATGTACACTATGAACGCATTCACAAATCAACTTAGAATGTGTTCAAAAATGGACAGGGATGCGTTTCAAAGTCATATGAATAATCGATAGACTAACATGCGCTGGATGCTAGTCGCTTTGTGAAACAAGGTTTTTTTCCCCTCAATAGTATGAATTTGACCCCCACCCCCTTCCTAGAACTGGGCCTGATGCACATGCAAGAATCTGGCAGCTTGGGCGTTCCAATGAAATTTTTCCCGGTAGCATCTCATCTCACTGCTTGCTGCGACTGCTTACACAGCCAACAGCCACATTCCTGTAGCCAGAAGTGGGAGAAGGTACTACTCAACTGCGCATGCACATGATCCCGCTCGTAACTGCTAAAACGAATCCAATAACAGTTGTGACGTCATGCTCATCGGAGGCAATTTGTTGTTACGGAACATTGCATAGTCTTCCTAAAGCCTTTGACGCATTTTGCTGTTGGCAGACGCTTGTATGAGCATTGTGTTTTGTTGCTGTATATGGCGCATTTCCTTTGCAATTTAAGTTTTATTTTAGTTTCTTCTCTCGTTCATGTTTTATTGCTGCAGTATGATTCTGCAGTAGCAGAATACAGTAATATCTTAGTTAGAGTATCAGTTCTTGCCAGTCAAAATTACAAAAATTTAACTGAAAACAAAAACAATGAAAAATTCCTGGAATTCTAAAAATTCCCCCGTTTTTCCTGGATATCCCGATTGTCCCGGGTCGTATACACCCTGACAAGCCATCCTAGCTCCGTTTGACTCAATGCCCAGGCGTATCAAGGCCGTTATTATGGCCAGTGGTGGATGTTTTGGGCACTGATTTCTCAGGATCTGTGCACCCAAATTGCGTCAAAATGTTATCATATGTCAGTTCTAGTATAATATATTTGTCCAATGAATACCCGTTTATCATCTGCATTTCTTCTTGGTGTAGCAATTTTAATGGCCAGTAGTGTATATGAATAATTTTGTTAAGTGTCAGAAATGACTTCTGCATATATCTACGTTATTGCTCCGATGTATCAATCATTGAAAATCATATAAATTAACCATATGGCTATGCAAGATTATCGGAAGTTGTATAATGTGTAACTACTGGTGCAAAATATGTTGGATGAGATTATTACAGGTACTCCAAACTGAAAAATTCGAGACGAATTTTTTGAAGGAAGGGGGGAGATGTTACGTCCCCAAATAGCATCCCCAGCAGAAACTAAAAATTCGTTCAAGTTCTACCTTGGCAGCTCCTGAAAGCCAAACCACCTGTGTCAATAACCAGTAGACTGCCAGACTACCAGCTATGGGGAAATGCCGAGTGATTTGCGGCAAATACGAATGCTATCGCAGCACGAGGGAACAACACATGCTCAAGTCTGCAAGCTAAGCATAATGATATCATGGAAGCTGAGAGATACCGTCACACTTGCGACAAAGCAGAGTGTCACAATGAAGGTTAGGTACAATGCAAGAATAAGTAATCAGGTGACAAACCAGCAGGAAAGAGCCTCCAAAAGGTGAAGTTACCAAAGTCTGACGTCACTAGGAGAGCTGACAGTGAGGGAATACCAGGATACAAGATGTAGCCACTGCAGAGCACAATGGAAATATCCCACCCTTTCTAACAAATGTCTGAGTGCCAATTGCTGACAGCACAGTGAGTAGTATCAGTCCTTGTGTCAGTTGTGACTATCCAGAGAGAAGGGGACTAAGAAGGTCAACCCATTGGCACATCTAGTTGTCTTTGATCGTCTAGGAAACAAGAAGTCTTGCTGGAAGGATGCTGCTGCTACCGCCAGCTGCAATGCCAACTTTCGAGCCAACACTGATGGCACGCAGAGGCCACCATCACCCTGCATGACTACTGCAGGTTAGATGTACGTGACCTGGACGCTGTCCATTAACTGCCTATGAGAGGGAGGACCAATGCTGCTGCTCATCCCATTCCTGTGGCAGACACCAACTCTGCCAGCTCCTGTCTCCTAAACAGGGTCCGAGAGCCAACCCCTGCAAGCCAGCGAGTATTTCAGGTGGACCTGGGGGCTTGACTCACAAGTTTAAACCTTCAAAGTCAATGAGAGCACTTCAGAGATTGATACACAGAGCTGGAGGCCACCAGGGTCCACAGGGCAATGGCCACCCCATGACATAACAGCTGCCACCCGACACTTCGCTCTGCTGGCCAAACTGCAAGTCGAGCACATGCCGATCTTCAGCTGCTGATTAGGATGCAGCCCTGCTGCCCTGGCTGTGGAGTGGTGCTTTGGAAGAAAATCCTGTATTACTGCTTAATAAATGTGTCATTGTCAATGATGTTTTCTTGGTGCTCTCAAGCGAAGCTAGTTCCTGAACGTTGCGTCCTGCCTGGTTCTCTCCTGACTACTATAAAATTCTGGGACCGAACTCAGACAATGTGAAATTTCATGTGTATCGATAAACAAGGAGCAGCAGAAGTGCCGATACTGTAAAGTCATCTTAACTGTTATGGGGAAGTAAGCTTACTGGGGTCAAATGTGCACAGTATGCTTTGTCTATAGGGTGTCCCAGAAGGAATGGGTAAGATTCAGAGATATGACACGAATGATCATTCTAGTAAATATGCGCTCTGAAATGCATACCTTAAGAGTTGGGAGTATTTTATCATCCTCAATACTGAGAAACATTTCTTCTATTGCAAGCTCTTTGCTTTCCGTATTTGGGGAGGAGGTGGTATGGACCAAAACAAGACGAAAGAGTCCAACAGAAATTCCATGTTTGAAAAGAAGCTATCAGTAATGAGGAGAGAACTGGAGATTGGGGTTCGGGGCCGTCCCCCCAAAAGTTTAATGAATACACCTTGGACATTTTACCTGTTTTTCAGTAAAACAAAAGTTTCTCTTCAAGCAGCAAAACTAACCACCTAACACAATCAAACTATCCACACAACACTATCAAAAATGTTATTAAAGCAAAATTAATTACAGTAGAGCGTCGATTATCCGAATGTCGGTCAACCGAACGACCGCTTAACCGAACTGTGTACTCGCTCGCACCTGTTACTCTCCCACCCTACCGTCCATCATCCCCCTCACTCCCAAACCAAGTTTTCCACAGTAGTCACCGCACTGGGCCACCGCTGGTGCAACATTGCTTCTAATGGGGCCACATTGTTTCTAATGGGAGCCTACAGAAGGCGCTGCGGACCGGCCAAGCCGCCAGTCGCTGTGTTTCAACAATCAGCACACTTCTGTCGGCTTGGCACTGGTAGCAGAAGTAGCAGCAGTATCAAAGCTGTTCACAGCAACAGCTGCGCCAGCTTAGAGTTGAGGCGTGCCGCTCTGCGCAGTTTGAAGGATTGCGCACCCCCAAGAAGAGCTCCTCACGGTGCCAACAGCCACCTTCTGTTCTCTGTTACGACCATTTGTGTGCTGCTGCGTGAAGAAGTGAACTTGATGATACAAAATGCTTAAACGTAAACGTGTTGTCCTTTCTATGAGCGACAAGTACGAGATTATTACTATATATTCCTACCGAAGCTGCCTTTGTATGTTACCTTGTAATACTAAAAGAGATGCCTGTTTTTAAGAATAAATTTACTGTACAGTACTTCTTTTTGGCAAATAAACATGTACAGTTCGATTATCCGAACAAACCCGTTTTCCGAACACTCATGTCCCCCAATTACTTCGGATAATCGACGCTCTACTGTACTTGAAATTCATGTTATTTACACACACAAGAACTGAATATACTTTGTAAAGGACAAAATGTGTAACACTTCCGAAACACAGAAAAACAGAGGAATCAGTATGTCACTAGTCACTTGGGAGCTGTGGTTGCAGTTGTAATGGAGTGTTTAACACTTTGGGTCTTGAGTCATTGCATGCGGGTGTCTACCAGAAAGCCTGGCTGATTTTAACGTATTTTAAACTACTACAACTCATGAAAGGTTTCAGTTATAGCAATAAAATTACTCTTATTGAAAGACCTAGACTTTCTTGTTTAAAACCATATATAATACCTTTCTCTTGAATTAATACATACTTTTGACAAGTATTATTACTATAACATTGTTTTTGAAAAAAGGAAAATTTGGTCGAAGGTATATTCAATGTACTTTCTAGAAGGATTTTTTTATTTTACACAAAAATTCTAATTATGATGGATACAGCATGTCTTATCTACAGTAACTTCCTGTAACTATTTTAGGCTGCAATTTTGCTCTTTGTGTGGTAAATTTTGAAGCACGGCATTTTGCACAATGCTACTTTACATTCACTACACTGGTAGCTTGTGTCTTTTCGCCACACTTTTCCAGTCAGTTTTTTTCCTCTCAGAGAACACACTACACACTGTTTTTGTTTCTGTTTCTTACCTACTTCTGTCTCAATCTTTTCCAGGAAATGATTTGCAGTTGATAGTCTTGAGAGTCCAGATCGACCAGGTCGGGGTTCAAGATCTTTGCTTTGTGCAAGATCTGCATAGATAACTGTCATGAAGTGAGATGTTGTGAGGTGTTTTCCAGTAACCTTATTGTATAATATGCAGGAATTTACAATCACCATTAGTATAACATGGAAAGCCAACTTTCTCCACCACTTTACAGTTCGATGTTCAAATGCGCCGTATGACAATCGCTGATCTGATAAGTCAACACCAAACTTGTTTTTATTGTAGTCCACTACACAGGCTGGCTTTGACTTCTCTCTTCCTCTCTGATCAGTGAAAGTGACCATCTCAGCAGTGTGCCTTGTACTTATCCAGGATGTCTACGGCGTACTTTAGAAAACAAAACTCGGGGGGTGGGGGAAGACGTTTTGAAACACCTTTGATGTGCAGCAATATGTAGGCTGCATATTTTCGTATTACTAAGGTATAAATTCGAATTCCACCAAATAACGCATGTTAGTTTTCAAAGCATTGAAATCGAGATTGCGATGCGCTTTTGTAAGCCACTCATAACTCATGTCACGTGATCTCGCCAGCTGATGATAGCATAGGACATGTGATGTAATCAGCCAATAGCAAGATCACTCTTAAGTAGCGCGAAAACACAAATAAGAAAAGTTAATGGTTTAAATTAATATACATAGCATTCACATATAATATTGGTCTCCACGATTAATAAGCTGGAAGAGAAGCTAAGCTTCCACATATAATGTTGATCTTTTCTGCGCGATACACTTTAAAATACATCACACAAACGTGCCAGTAAAATTTTTAATAACGACGTAAATGTGTGATGATCTGAGCTCGGAATTCTTCAAAATGGCAGTCCCCAAAGAATTGATTTTTAAATGAGAGTCAAACGCTTTGTTATTTAAGAAATTCATCGTACATTCTCACACATAGTTCATCTCACGTAAAAGGAAATTTGCTTTTAATGTATGTAACGCTTTTCAAACCACCGTTCCCAATATTTTCCCGCTACCTGTTAGAAATAGGTTCATTTCAGCAGTTGCAAGAGAGCGCCAATTAACAGTCGTCACCGCGCAATACGCAGGAAGGCCATTATGTTCGTACGTGTAAGACATTAAAAGATCTTACATCATGTCATAAAAGAAACAAGACATCAAACGATAATTCAAGAGCATCGGAATTTCGTGGACCATACTAAAATGCATAATTCGGCTTAAAGTGCACATTCGTATGTCCAGATTTGGATGTAAATTTTCTTGGAGTACTAGTATTGTATTATCTCATGTTTGGTTCTTTATTATGGCATAATGTCATACGTGCACTTGAAATCAGCTAACAGTTGAAACCAGCCAACTGTGTGAAATTAAACATTTCGTTTCAAATAAACTTACTACCTCAGCAGAAAAGATTAACAAAAGCCAAATCTCTTTAGCAAGCCGACAAAGGTAACTTCATTGTTCTGCAAGGCGATTAATGAATGCTTGACTGTCAGAAAGGTGGAAGTAAAATTGGAAACTAATGACATATTTTGGCCATCCGTAATTACGCGAACGTATTTTAATTCATTTGATATCTCCCGGTCACGAAAATCCGTTTTATCATTTAACGTGAGAGCAATAAATGAAGAGGAAACAACAAAATCACTGAACATGAACACAGGCCACGTGGAGACGACCCACCTCCCCACCACAACTCAAGACTGCTCTGTGCATCAGGCCTGGATTTACTATATTTCCGAACGGGGACAATATTAGGTAGTGAAGCCAAGCCACACTTCTGTAACAAGAAGTGGAAGAAGATACTCCTCATACGCGACTCAACTACGCATGCACAAGAGCCCACCTGCAACTGCTCAAAGGAATCAAATTTACCAACAGTTGTCACGTCACGCTCACTGAAAGCAATTTGTTGTTATGCAGCATTGCATAGTCTTCCAAAAGCCTCTGACACATTTTGCTGTTGGCAAACGCTTGTATGAGCACTGTGTTTTGTTGTTGTTTACGGCGCATTTCCTTTGCAACTTTTTTTTTTTTTTTTCTTTTTTTCATGTTTTGTTGCTGCAGTGTTATTCTGCAGTAGCAGGGGTACAGTAATATCCTTTGTTATGGTTCTTACCACTCAAAATCACAAAAATTTAACTGAAAACTAAAACAATGAAAAATCCCGGAATTTTAAACAATTCCCGGGTTTTTCCCGGTTTCCTCCCGGATGAAAAAATTCCCAGGTTTTTCCCGGATCTCCCGGTTATCCCGGGTCGTATACACCCTGTTATCAAATGCACATTTCTTTTGTCCTTCCAACACAGTGCTAACATATTTCCTTTACACCTGAAAATAAGTTCACCTCGCTGAAGGTTCGGATCTTTTATAGCACGAGGCAATCCCTGCCGAGATTTTCTTGTTGTTCCCACAAGAGCAGTTTTTGCAGCATCCAGTTCTGAAGCAAGTATCGGTCTTGTGTAGAATCTGTCCGTAAACAAAGTGTAGCCTTTCCCTGACAGATCTGCAACCAATGTCTTTACCAGAGTCACTGTGTCAGACCTTTCACCCGCGTAAACAGAGAAATTCCAGATGTAACCTGTGTCAGATTCGGATAACATGTACAGTTTGATACCGTATTTATTTGGTTTCTGTGGCATGTACTGTTTGAAATACACACGACCTCGAAATTTACACATGCCTTCATCTATTGTAATTTTTTCATATGGTGTATACGCACGCTAGAAATTAGCACACACATTATCTAGGAGGGATCCCACCTTGTGCAGTGGGTCATAGCCAGTTTCTCCTTTCCTCTTAGGTAAGGAATTATCACTAATGTGGAAGTTTCTCAAAATAGAAAGATATCTGTCACGGCTCAAGATGTTTGGAGAGAAATTACATGACACAACAGTGTTCTTGGACAAGTGCTCTCGTATACGTGGCCTCACACTTACACACATATGGACTACAATTGCCAGAAACTTCCTTATTTCCATAAGTGTAACTCCTTTCCACTTTGATAATGAGCAGGTGGGTGAAAGGGAATTTGTGCTTCGTAATTTCCTGATGCATTCCATGTAGGCTTTCACGGCCGGCGTCTTTATCAGTAAAATCTTCCGGGCTAAGTTGCCGTGGTTGATCTGTAGAACTTCTTCTTCCTGACGTTTCGTTCTCAACTACGGAGAACATCTTCTGAGGTGAGTCGACGACTGGCTGTTAGGAGCTGGGGCCGCCGCTTATATAGAGATTGTAGGGGGCGCCACCGCACGTCACGTGGCGTCGATGTGCAGCTATCTCTGGCTATCGTTTGTTCTCTCGATTGCAGGCAATCTATTGTCACGTGATTGATGCAACGTCGACCGCCATACCTTATCCAATTTTAATCCTTCTTCTTTACGATTAAAATTGTATTGATGTTTGTGGATTTCAATTGCCTCTCTATACATACGTGTATAATAGTGCGACGTCCTCGCTAGCACGCTCGTTTCACCAAATTTTATTTCGTGATCTCCATCCTTAAAAACATGTTCCGCTACTGCCGATTTGTCGATATGTCCCAAGCGACAGTTTTTGTGCTCCGTCAGCCGTGTATTGACGCTTCTTTTTGTAGTTCCTATGTAAACCCTGCCACAACTACACGGAATTTTATATACCCCTGGGGTGGCTAGGGGGTGACGAGCAACTTTTGTTGATCTTAGGCATTCACTAATTTTCTTAGTAGGTCTAAAAATGGTCTCTGCCTGAAACTTGGCTAGTACTTTTCCAATGCGATCCGTGATATTATGGATGAACGGAAGAAGAAATTTTCCAGCTGATGGTTGTTGCTGTCTCCTATTTTTAGACATTTTTCTATTTGGGTGAAGTGCTCAGTTAATCTCGTTTTTCGTATAACCATTTTTCGCAAAGGCCATTCGTAAATGATTTAGTTCTTCTTTCAAGTAGCCTGGTTCACAAATATTATTGGCCCTATCCACTAGTGTTTTTATGACCCCCCTCTTTTGCCTAGGGTGGTGGTTTGAGTTCTTATGGAGGTAGCGATCAGTATGTGTACCTTTCCTGTAGACCTTATGGCCTAAGGTCCCATCTGCTCGTTTGATAACTGATACATCCAAGAAGTTAAGTTGTCCATTCTTCTCCTTCTCCATAGTAAATTTAATCTTTGGGTTGATGCTATTTAAGTGTACCAGAAAATCATTCAAGTCTTCTTCCTCATGATTCCATATTACAAAGGTATCATCCACATACCAATACCACTTCGAGGGGCTTTTCTTGGCCGACTGCAGTGCTTGATGTTCAAAATATTCCATGAATAAATTCGCAATTGCGGGACTTAGGGGGCTTTCCATGGCTACCCCATCGATCTGTTCATAAAATTCACCATTGTACTGAAAATAGGTCGATGATAGACAGTGTTGGAACAAGGCTACTATATCAATAGGGAACATATCGGCTATATGGGAGAGAGCTTCATCAACTGGAACCATCGTGAACAAAGACACTATATCAAAACTGACAAGTATGTCATTAGGACCAACAGTAATTCATCACATTCGTTGTGGGATCCTTTTTCAACTTCTTGTATGTGCTGGGTTCCAGGAGATCACTGATCTTCTTGTGATAATCCTCAGTATTCATTAAAACAGTAACATTTCCCTTGTCAGCGGCAACTATAATAACATTCTTGTCTGCATTGATCTCCCGCAATGCTTTCCTTTCCCCTTGAGACAGATTGCTGCTGGGTGGCTTAGCTTTGCGTAATATCCTGGAGGTTTCCATTCTGATTTCATCAGCAGAATATGATGGTAACTGACGAATTCCTGCCTCTATATTAGCAATAATGTCCTCCACAGGAATCTTGGATGGAGTTATTGCAAAATTCCCTCCTTTAGACAGAACAGAAAGTTCTTCCTTAGACAATTCTTTTTCTGATAAATTAATAACCGTCTGGGAATTGTTTGGAATCGGTGTTTCCTGTCGACCCTCTTGTAGACGATCAAACTTCTCCTTCTGCCTATTGGAACACACTTCTGCACTAGTCTCCATGGATCTAAATGTTAAACTGTCTACTTTGTTCCAATGACTAAAATGCATAGTATTGCTAATAAGTAAATGAAGATTTAGCAGTTGGCCATCACATACCGCCAGTCCTCGTCATGTCTGGTGTATCCGCTCACGTAGTAACGCCAGTTCCATACGAGAGTAAATACGGTTAGCTTGTGCCGAATGAAACATTCTTCTCACTTTTAAAAACTTGGGAACTATACTGGTATCACGACAGCGTAGCAGAAAAGTGAGTGAGCAAAGTTGTTGACCTTTCTTCTCGCGTAGGTTCTCCAGTCGTCGTACCCTAGTTGACATTTCCTCCCCGTAGAGGCGTCGAATCATTCCATGTAGGCTTTCACGGCCGGCGTCTTTATCAGTAAAATCTTCTGGGCTAAGTTGCCGTGGTCGATCTGTAGAACTTCTTCTTCCTGACGTTTCGTTCTCAACTACGGAGAACATCTTCCGAGGTGAGTCGACGACTGGCTGTTAGGAGCTGAGGCCGCCGCTTATATAGAGATCGTAGGGGGCGCCACCGCACGTCACGTGGCGTCGATGTGCAGCTATCTCTGGCTATCGTTTGTTCTCTCGATTGCAGGCAATCGATTGTCACGTGATTGATGCAACGTCGACCGCCATATCTTATCCAATTTTAATCCTTCTTCTTTACGATTAAAATTGTATTGATGTTTGTGGATTTCAATTGCCTCTCTATACATACGTGTATAATAGTGCGACGTCCTCGCTAGCACGCTTGTTTCACCAAATTTTATTTCGTGATCTCCATCCTTAAAAGCAACTGTCGCTTGGGACATATCGACAAATCGGCAGTAGAGGAACATATGGCGGTCGACGTTGCATCAATCAAGTGACAATCGATTGCCTGCAATCGAGAGAACAAACGATAGCCAGAGATAGCTGCACATCGACGCCACGTGACGTGCGGTGGCGCCCCCTACGATCTCTATATAAGCGGCGGCCCCAGCTCCTTACAGCCAGTCGTCGACTCACCTCGGAAGATGTTCTCCGTAGTTGAGAACGAAACGTCAGGAAGAAGAAGTTCTACAGATCGACCACGGCAACTTAGCCCGGAAGATTTTACTGATAAAGACGTCGGCCGTGAAAGCCTACATGGAATGATTCGACGCCTCTACGAGGAGGAAATGTCAACTAGGGTACGACGACTGGAGAACCTACGCAAGAAGAAAGGTCAATAACTTTGCTCACTCACTTTTCTGCTACGCTGTCGTGATACCGGTATAGTTCCCAAGTTTTTAAATGTGAGAAGAATGTCTCATTCGGCACAAGCTAACCGTATTTACTCTCGTATGGAACTGGCGTTACTACGTGAGCGGATACACCAGACACGACGAGGACTGGCGGTATGTGATGGCCAACTGCTAAATCTTCATTTACTTATTAGCAATACTATGCATTTTAGTCATTGGAACAAAGTAGACAGTTTAACATTTAGATCCATGGAGACTAGTGCAGAAGTGTGTTCCAATAGGCAGAAGGAGAAGTTTGATCGTCTACAAGAGGGTCGACAGGAAACACCGATTCCAAACAATTCCCAGACGGTTATTAATTTATCAGAAAAAGAATTGTCTAAGGAAGAACTTTCTGTTCTGTCTAAAGGAGGGAATTTTGCAATAACTCCATCCAAGATTCCTGTGGAGGACATTATTGCTAATATAGAGGCAGGAATTCGTCAGTTACCATCATATTCTGCTGATGAAATCAGAATGGAAACCTCCAGGATATTACGCAAAGCTAAGCCACCCAGCAGCAATCTGTCTCAAGGGGAAAGGAAAGCATTGCGGGAGATCAATGCAGACAAGAATGTTATTATAGTTGACGCTGACAAGGGAAATGTTACTGTTTTAATGAATACTGAGGATTATCACAAGAAGATCAGTGATCTCCTGGAACCCAGCACATACAAGAAGTTGAAAAAGGATCCCACAACGAATGTGATGAATGCCACCAATCGTCTGATAAAACAGTCTTCCATTCCTACGGAAGTTAAAAAGTATCTTTGTAAAACGGAGGCTTATCCTCCGAGATTATATGGATTGCCAAAGATACATAAACCTGATGTTCCTTTGAGACCAATAGTCAGCGCAATTGGAGCTCCTACCCAATAACTAGCCAGACACCTTGCCTCTTTGTTACAACCTTACATAGGCAAAACTGAGAGTCATATTAAAAACTCTCTACACTTTATTGAGAAATTGAGGGAAATTACTGTCGGTCCTAATGACATACTTGTCAGTTTTGATATAGTGTCTTTGTTCACGATGGTTCCAGTTGATGAAGCTCTCTCCCATATAGCCGATATGTTCCCTATTGATATAGTAGCCTTGTTCCAACACTGTCTATCATCGACCTATTTTCAGTACAATGGTGAATTTTATGAACAGATCGATGGGGTAGCCATGGAAAGCCCCCTAAGTCCCGCAATTGCGAATTTATTCATGGAATATTTTGAACATCAAGCACTGCAGTCGGCCAAGAAAAGCCCCTCGAAGTGGTATTGGTATGTGGATGATACCTTTGTAATATGGAATCATGAGGAAGAAGACTTGAATGATTTTCTGGTACACTTAAATAGCATCAACCCAAAGATTAAATTTACTATGGAGAAGGAGAAGAATGGACAACTTAACTTCTTGGATGTATCAGTTATCAAACGAGCAGATGGGACCTTAGGCCATAAGGTCTACAGGAAAGGTACACATACTGATCGCTACCTCCATAAGAACTCAAACCACCACCCTAGGCAAAAGAGGGGGGTCATAAAAACACTAGTGGATAGGGCCAATAATATTTGTGAACCAGGCTACTTGAAAGAAGAACTAAATCATTTACGAATGGCCTTTGCGAAAAATGGTTATACGAAAAACGAGATTAACCGAGCACTTCACCCAAATAGAAAAATGTCTAAAAATAGAAGACAGCAACAACAATCAGCTGGAAAAGTATTTCTTCCGTTCATCCATAATATCACGGATCGCACTGGAAAAGTACTAGCCAAGTTTCAGGTAGAGACCATTTTTAGACCTACTAAGAAAATTAGTGAATGCCTAAGATCAATAAAAGATGCTTGTCACCTCTTAGCCACCCCAGGGGTATATAAAATTCCGTGTAGTTGTGGCAGGGTTTACATAGGAACTACAAAAAGAAGCGTCAATACACGGCTGACGGAGCACAAAAACTGTCGCTTGGGACATATCGACAAATCGGCAGTAGCGGAACATGTTTTTAAGGATGGAGATCACGAAATAAAATTTGGTGAAATGAGCGTGCTAGTGAGGACGTCGCACTATTATACACGTATGTATAGAGAGGCAATTGAAATCCACAAACATCAATACAATTTTAATCGTAAAGAAGAAGGATTAAAATTGGATAAGATATGGCGGTCGACATTGCATCAATCACGTGACAATCGATTGCCTGCAATCGAGAGAACAAACGATAGCCAGAGATAGCTGCACATCGACGCCACGTGACGTGCGGTGGCGCCCCCTACGATCTCTATATAAGCGGCGGCCCCAGCTCCTAACAGCCAGTCGTCGACTCACCTCGGAAGATGTTCTCCGTAGTTGAGAACGAAACGTCAGGAAGAAGAAGTTCTACAGATCGACCACGGCAACTTAGCCCGGAAGATTTTACTGATAAATTCCTGATGCATTGTTGAGCATACAGATTAGTTTGTTCCTTCATATGTTTCATCATACTGTCTGTCAGGAAATATGAGAAAAACTCTATAGGTGCACTGCACTGTTCCGGTCTAAGCTGACAACATTGCATATTCCGGATTGTCCTGAGAATAAATCGATATGTGGTGCACGATCAGTAGTCGTCCAACCTTCCTCAGGATCGGTGCGGCACGCAGGTCTCGGCTTCCCCATCACCGTCAGTCTCGCTCGTTCTTCAGGCACAATATCAACGGGATTACTTGCTGCTGAAGTGCTTGGACACTTGCTCTCCTCTTCTGAATCTACCAGAAGAGTACAATTTGCAAATAAAATTATAATTACGTACTGGGAGTTTTTTCAGTGAAAATCTGAACAAAAATTATACATGTTTTGTTGTCAGAATTCTTGAACATAGTCCACGTCATCATCAGAGTCATCTACAATATCTTCCTCTGACAAATCAACGTCACTTTCTTCTAAATCACGATGTAACTCGCGAGCAATTTCTTCGTCCGTCAAGCCACGCTTCGCCATGTCGACGCTACTGAGACCGCGCGGGAATAAATCGCCGCTCACAAAACATGACATATGAAAAGGGAGGCACACCCTTCCACAGCATGCCCGCCCCATCTAGCGACCAATACTCGACCTACAGTCCATGCAGCACCTCCCAGACAACGGGGAGCCATAAGAACACAGAAAGGAAGGAAGTGGAAGAACGAGAACCCGCGCCCGTAAAATTACGAGCGCCGGACTTTCGGGCAGGCCGCGCATGCCCGTATTTTTACGGGCGTCGGCGCGTAAGTGTTAAAAAACTTGTGACATAACCATGAAGACACGAGAAAGACGCACAATAAAAATGCTGCGGCGGACTATTCCTGACTTTAAAAGAAACAATTATAATAGACTTAACGTTCATTCACCTATGGCCGAACAAGACTAAAATAAAGCATGTGAGAGTTAATTTAAATCCTACTAAGTTGCTTTACACTCAGTAGAGATGCACTCCAAATCACAACCAAACTACAAACTTACCCACATTAGTGAAGTTAGTGAGGCACCATTGTAGCACAGAAATGTTTGTGTATATTATATAGTCTGTGCTAAACAGATAAAATAGGGTTAATGTGTTACTTCTCAAACAATATTCATTCACAAAATGATGTAACAAAAACCATTAAATTGTGAAACTACAGAAATAAACCAAATAGTGAATTCCATAATTTTAGCAGGGCTCCCATAACCTAGCATAGAAATCTTGATAATTACGGAAAAATTTTAATACTTGAACTTGGTATGTCTGGTCCAATAAATGTGTACTCTAAAGTAAGCTATGAGCACTTTTTTACATTAGCTACTGTGAAACATCTCTTCCACTGAAGTAGTCCTCACAGCCCTTGTATATTTTAGTCTCCATGTTTACTAGACATTTTTGCTTCGAATGATTGTTCCTGTTATACATCTGAATACTCCGCATTTCTACTGGGACACCCTGTGTTGATCTGTTACAAATACAGAAGGGTCTTTAAATCCAATTTGTAAGTTTGTTGAAAGACCACCACCAACTAACTGTTCTATTGTAGTATGGGATAATCCAGATAAATAAGTATCAGTCAATTGAAACTGGTGTGCCATTACTTGAACTGCAAGTCTATAACGCCTCAAACCAATGACATAACTATTTGAATGGAGAATTTCTGATCTTTTTTGGTTTGATGTAGCTACCCCTGGCAGAACTTATCCAGTGAGAGAGGCTACTGTTCATTTTTTTGTGTTGGAAGGATTGCTGTTCACAGCCAAGTCTTTCTCAAGACTTAATTCAAATTTGACAGTGGAATAGAGTCTACCCTCATCGTTTACTTGATAGTTTAAATTGTCATATGACATTTTAATAAGTTTTTTTTAATTATTTCCACCTTAAGCAACTACTGTAACAAATTACTTGAAGAGTGTAATGTTAGACAGATATCAATACCCAAAGAGGTGGGATTTGTTACTGAATTCTGTAATATAAGCATATACGGTTACAATGGCAATGGCAATTATTCTTCCCTTTTAGGAAAAGCCGTGTTAGTATGACAGTGAGCTCTAAGGCGGTAGGTGTATATCTGAAATGTAAAATACATTTTCATGTGCATTACAGTATGAACGTTTAACTTCAACCTCTGCTTTCAAGCTAGCTATAATATTATGCAGAAATATAAAGAACGGCAAAGAACATACTTATCTTGCTGTAAAAAGAGAAACTCTCTAAGATACAGCAAATAACTATAAAAGTTAAAACAAAAACAATGGTGATCTAATGGAAACTAAGAAAAAGCATGCTGTCAGATATAAATTAATCAAATAAGTTTAGTAAAGAAGAGGAAAATAATATTAATTCTATATATCTTACTATATTTAAAAGAATTTTGTTGGTAAATAACCAGAAATTAGCACGAATTCTTTCTGAGGAGGGAAGTAGATCGTCACTGTATAACTGCTGTATTTTGATAACAAAGGAAGGATTTATTCTGTAAATAGTATCTATTTTTCCTCTTATTCATAGTCATTAATATTGGCAAAAGAATTTAATTACTAATGAGCAGCAGTATGTAAAATGAAATTCTTTTTCATTAGCAAGGCAAAGCCTCAAACAATCTTCATATACAGTTCCGTATAAACACACTGGCAACTACCTGCTCCATATTCCACTACAGAAATGAAATGGAACTTTTCAAAGACAAAACTTACGAACTTCTTCACTTCAGTCAACTGAAATGGGCTAGGTTTCGTCACTGGTTTTGGATCAACTTTCTTGGGCAATTGTGGTTCCTTTAAGATATCAGCCTTTAATGGTGCTGCCTTGAAAATGTACCTGAAACATTAAATGCTAACAACACACTGTTTTAATTCCAGCATTAAGAGATAATTATTTCAATTACTTACTTTTGCATTTGCTGCAGTTCAGCCTCCTCCCGCTCCTCTTTTGACGGGTAAGTTACAGGTCTGACACGTAAATGAGAAGTGAAGTTAGGTGACTGTGGCACAGTACACCGTAATTTCTTGTAAGATGGGTTTACTTGGCTAGCTTGCCACCTCTGTGAACCATCTGTAAAAGATAATGATGAATTTATCAAACTATGAACGTTGCACAAGGCACAGCAAGGTACACAAATGGTACAGGAGGAAAAACAATAACAGTGAAAGAATTCAAATACTGCAGCTATCATTTTACATTTAAGCAGTTATCCCCTGAATCTGTAAAGAACTGAACTCCCACATATAAAACAACTTCATATGTCTGATTACAAATGAATTAATGTGTTAAATATTTGATGTTATGCATATAATCGAGAAAATGCTTTAGAAAAGGTTTGAAATTATGTTTCAAGTTTGTTGGAAGTCTAAGGCCTCATTATTAAACACTAGATGAGTACAGTCTGGATAATTTGCGTACCATTTTAAGCAAATGCTAGTTCTCCACACATCTCAATGTTTATGAGATCATAACTCCTGAACTGTATTTCTTACAAAGATGTAAATTTGCAGATACATTCAGTGGTATATGTGGACACTGTGTGCTAAATGTGCTGGGAATATAATTAATAGTAAAAAAGTAATAAATTAAATCATAACATCTAATGTGGTGGTTTTCCTGCATGGTCAGCAAAAATGTAAGTGGTAAACTTTTCTCCTTTCATCATTTTGTGGGATGTTGTCAGTGTGTTAACAGTTTTATCAAGGCTTGAAATTATGTTGGTTGGATTAAAAGAAGGGGAAAGGGACCAAACTACAAGGTCATCAGTCCCTTGTTCCAAATACAACAATGCCCAAAGTGTGAGGATAAAACAAAAGAGACTGACAACTCAAAACGGTTGAGGTTGGGTTGTTTGGGGGAAGAGACCAAACAGCGAGGTCATCGGTCTCATCGGATTAGGAAAGGATGGGGAAAGGAAGTCGGCCGTGCCCTGTCAAAGGAACCATCCCAGCATTTGCCTGGAGTGATTTAGGGAAATCACAGAAAACCTAAATCAGGACGGCCGGACGCGGGATTGAACCATCGTCCTCCCAAATGCGAGTGCAGTGTGCTACCACTGCGCCACCTCACTCGGTCGTAACTCAAAACGGACTCAAAGGAAAAATCACAAGAACGATGACGGGCAACAAACTTGAAAATGAACAAAAGGGGACCAGAAAACCACATAAACACAACAAACAGGGTGAAGAGATTAAAACAACAAAGCAGATTACCATGGATGGCTGACCATGAGAATAAAAAAGGAGAAGCCAGCCACTCTGCAACAAATTAAAACCTCCACCCTTGAAGCACTAGGGTGGAGGACACAGAGGCACAAAGGACATGCACTAAAACTTAGATCAAATGATAAAACCCACCCTAACGAATAAAACGTAAACTAAATCAGCCGATGAGGCGCTGTGAGATAAAATTAGCGGCAACGAGTCCGGTAACCCAAGATCTCGTCACTGGGCAATCAAAGTTGGACAGTGCATGAGAATAAGGGGCACCGTCAACCAGGCGCTGCACCGACACTCAGGTGGGTCTGCATGGCGCAGGAGGTAACTGTGGGCCACCCAAGTGTGGCCAATGCGGAGCCGACAGAGGACAACTGATTCCCTGCGAGAGACCTGCATGTAAGTCTTCCACACATTCATAGCCTCCTTAATGACATCCAGTTTGTTGTGTGTACTGTTATGTCATTTCATCTCCCAAAGCCATAAAACCCTACGGCATAAATCAGAACGCATGTCAGGTTCAAAGATGCCCATCTCCTGAAGCGGTTTCCGCATAGCCTGTTTGGCCAGCCTATCGGCAAGTTCTTTGCCTGGGATGCCAACATATCCTGGGGTCCACACAAACACCACTGAACGACAGGACCGGTCCAGGGCATAGATGGACTCCTGGATGGACACAACCAAAGGATGGTGAGGGCAGCACTGGTCAATAGCTTGTAGGCTGCTCAAGGAGTCAGTACATCGAAGAATCGATTCCCCGGGGGCATGAACGGATATACTGAAGTGCACGAGAGATGGCCACCAGATCTGCAGTGAATATACTGCAGCCATTGGGCAGGGAATGCTGTTCAAAACGGCCTTTGTGGACATAGGCGAAGCCAACATGGCCGTTAGCCATCGAGTCATCAGTGTAAACCACTTCAGAGCCCCGGAACACGTCAAGAATCAAGATGAAGTGACAGCGGAGAGCAGCGGGGTTAACAGAGTCCTCAGGACCATACAAAAGGTCCAGACAAAGCTTTGGCCAAGGTGTACACCATGGAGGTGTATGTGAATGGACCTCAAGTAGAGGTGGTAAAGGGAAAGAAGGGATAGAACGCAAACCGCAATCATGAGCCCTGACCTGGGCGGCCAATGCAGGAGATGAACTATCTTGGGTGAGAAAAGGAGACTGTAATTTGGGTGCTAAGGAGAACTACGAATGTGTGCAACATAACTGGTGAGCAGTTGTACACATCGGATCCGCATTGGAGGTACTCCAGCCTCCACAAGGACACCAGTCATCGGACTCTTTCTAAAAGCTACCGCCACTAGGCGAATGCCACAGTGGTGCACTGGGTCGAGTCAATGCAGCGCTGATGGCGCCGCTGAACCGTAAACCAGACTCCCATAGTAAAGGCATGATTGAAAAAGGCTCTGTAGAGCTGCAGCAGCGTAGAGCAATCTGCACCCCAGTTGGTGTTGCTCATTCAGTGGAGGGCATTGAGGTGCTGCCAGCAGTTCCGCTTAAACTGACGAAGGTGAGGTAGCCAAGTCAATCAGGAACAGAAAACCATTCCTAAGATTCGATATGTCTCCATTACAGTAAGTGCATCGTCATGAAGGTAAAGTTCTGGTTCCGGATGAATGGTACGACACCGATAGAAGTGCACAACACATGAGTTTGTAGCTGTAAAATGGAAACCATGGGCTACACACCATGAATACAGCTTGTGGATGGCTCCCTGTAGGCACCTCTCAGCAACACCAGTACTTGGGGAGCAGTACAAATGCAGAAGTCGTCTGCACACAGAGAGAGTGAGACGGACGGCCCTACAGTGCTACACCGTTAACGGCAACTAAAAATAGTGATACACTCAATACAGAGCCCTGCAGGATCCCATGCTACTGGATATGGAGGAACTATGGGGGGCACCAACTTTGATACGGAAAGTACCAAGCGACAGAAAATTCTGGATAAAAATCGGGAGCAGGCCTCAGAGACCCCACCTGTACAATGTGGCAAGGACAGGATGTTGCCAGGTGGTGACATACACTTTGCGTAGATCAAAAACGACGGCAACAAGGTGTTGGTGTCTGGTAATGGTTGTTCGGATGGTAGACTCAAGGTACACAAGATTATAAGTGATAGAGGGCTCATGGCGGAAGCCACCCTGACACGGAGACAGCAGGTCACTTGACTCCACGACTCAACCCAACCCCTGACACCCCATACATTCCAGCAGCTTACAAACAACATTGGTGAGGCTGATGGGCCAATAGCTATCTCTTCAAGCGGGTTTTTACCGGGTTTGGGCACCGAAACAATGGTGCTCTCCCGCCATTGCGATGGAAATACAACAACGCACCAGATCCGATTGAAGATGACGAGGAGATAGCGCTTGTAGTCAGACAAGAGATGATTAACCATCTGACTGTAGATTCGACCCGGCCCAGGAGCTGTGTCGGGGCAATGAGCAAGGGTGCTGAGGAGCTCCCACTCCGTAAATGGGGCATTATAGGGTTCACTATGGTGTGTAGTGAACAGGAGGACTTTCCTTTCCATCCGCCGTTTGAGGGTGAAAGGCTGGGGGTAGTTCTCCAACACAGAGGCTCAAGCAAAGCGCTCGGCAAAGCGCATTTGTCTCTGTACATAGCTCACCATTGATACCTGCTGGGGTCTGGTACCCAAAAAGGCTTGGGAAAGTGACGTATGGCAGCCAATGGTCAACACGTACCTCACCCAACACTACTGTTTCCATTGTTTTATAAGCTGGCGTACAGGCAAGGAGCCACTTAAAGGCTATCAGATGCTCTAGAGAAGGGTGTCGTTTACACAGCTGTAGAGCTCGCCAACAGTCTTAATTGCCTCATCGACTTCCGGCGAGCACCAAGGGACTGTCTTTCGCCAGGGGCACCCTAAAGAGCGAGGGATTGCGTTTTCTGCCACAGAAACGATTGTTGTACTCACCTGTTGAACCATCACATCGATGTTACGATGTGGAGGAGAGTCAATAGTGACAGCAGAGGTGAAAGTTTCCCAGTCCACCTTGTTTAACACCCATCTGGGCAGGCGCCTGTGCACCTGATGTTGGGGCAGTGACAGGAACATGGGGAAGTGGTCACTAACACACAGGTTGTCATGTGCTCTCCACTGGATAGTTGGCAGAAGTCCTGGGATGCAAATTGATAAATCAATGGCCGAGTAACTACCATGAGCAACACTGAAATGTGTGGCGGCCCCAGTATTTAAGAGGCAGAGGTCCAACTGATACAGTAAAGTTTCCACATCTCTGCCTCTGCCAGTAAGCACGGTACCACCCCACAAGGGGTTATGAGTGTTAAAATCTCCCAAAAGTAGGAAAGGTTCAGGGAGTTAATCAATCAGTGCAGCCAATACATTCAGGGGTACTGCACCATCTGGATGAAGATATACACTGCAGACAGTTATTTCCTGCGCCGTCCTGATTCTGACAGCCACAGCTTCAAGAGGGGTTTGAAGGGGCACAGATTCACTGCAGACTGAGTTTAGGATGTAGACACAAACTCCACCTGACACACTATTATAGACACTATGGTTCCTGTAATATACCTTATAGCCACGGAGAGCATGGGTCCACATTGCCGGGAACCAGGCTGCCTGGAGGGCAATGCAGAAAGCAGGTGTAAAGCTTAACAGATGCTGTAACTCAGGCAGGCAGTGGAAAAAACCGCCGCAATTACATTGGGGGATGACGTCATCGTGAGACTTGGAAGGCATGGATTATTCAATGAGGCAGTTTATGCCTCAGGGTCACCTGCTGCCACCGACTTTTTGCCTGAGCAGTCTATATCCGTTGTGTCTGACAGTCTGGCGAGATCCAGGTCCTCAGCAGATGCCAGAATCTCCACCCCATCCTCAGACGCAGAGCTTCTAGGTAGTGGCACTGTGGGTGCCACGCAAGTTCCTTGTTCTTGGTGATTATCGATTTCTGGTGCTGTTCCTTGGGTTTCCCTGACTGGGAGGACTTCACTGAACCAGTCTACAGGACTGAGGATGAGCATGGAACACAACCAGCTCCCAAAGCAGGTGGTGTGGGAGCAGCAGGGAGGAAAGTGCCCCCCACCATGAAGGGGGCAGCTGTAGTCTCCCGGTTCCGAGAGGCGACAGAAATTTGAGGAACTGAAGGGGAGACAACTGTTCTTGTTGCAGCAGCATATGAGGTGGTCACAGACACAGGATGTAGGCACTCAAATTTTCTCTTATCCTCAGTGTAGGTCAGTCAGTCCAGGGTCTTTTACTCCATGATTTTCCTTTCTTTCTGGAGAATTCTGCAGTTAGCCGAGCAAGGCGAATGGTGCTCTCCGCAGTTGATACAGATGGGAGGCGGGATGTGATGGGCGTCCGCAATCTCGACATGTGACGCTGGAAGTACACCGTGAAGATATATGGCCGAACTTCCAGCACTTAAAGCACCGCATCAGTGAGGGATATATGACTTGACATCACAGCGGTAGACCATCACCTTGACCTTCTTGGGCAATGTGTCACCGTCGAAGAACAAGATGAAGGCACCGCTGGCAACTTGGCTACCCCTCGGACCCCGATGGACATGCCAGATGAAATAAACACCTCGCCCATCTAAATTGGCACGCATCTCCTCGTCAGACTGCAAAAGAAGGTCCCTGTGGAATATGATACCCTGGACCATATTTAAGCTCTTAGGAGGCATGATGGTAACAGACTTGCCACAAGCGAGTAATGCCCATGACTGGGCACAGGATGCCATTTTTATCAAAACTGAACCAGAGGGCAATTTGGACAAGCCCTTCACCTCCCCAAACATGTCCTCCAAATGTTCCACAAAAAACTTTGGCTTCATGGACATGAAAGATTCCCCATCAACTCTCTTACATACGAGGTACTGGGGCAAATAAGCTTCACTGTCATCCTTAGCCTGGTGTTCCTCCCATGGTGTGGCCAGGGAGGGGAACGACTTGGGGTCATATTTCTTGGCACTGAAGTTAGACTTTGCCCGCTTAGAGACTGCTGGCTGCGGACCACCAGCAAGAGATGACATGCTACACTTCATGGGCATGTTATCCGCCCTGATGCCACCAACTCTGAACAGTGATCCTCCCCACGGGCACCACCCACCTGCAGCAAAGGCCACCTAGCAGGATGGCCCAATCCTTGGCATACGTGGGGAGTTAATGGTGCAGGCATCAGTAGAGCAATCCCTATGTTGTCAGGGGTACAACCAAAAGGGTACATGGCGGCCCTACCCCAACAGACTGGCTACCGTGCTGGATATGAGGTGCAAAGAAGCCCATGGTCATCGTCGGCACAGAAAGTGACACTGCATTGGTTTGGTGGAAAGCGCACCCAGGAAGATGTCCCCGTCCAAGAAATGGAGAATGGGACTGTAATGCAATGACGAGCAAGTGGGCTAAAGATCCCAATGCACGATGGACATGATGCACCATGTAAGGCGCCTTTCCCAATTGGCTCGCTCTTCGGGAAAATTTTGAAAAATGGAGGTCAAACCCTACAGGGGACCATCACACAAAGGCCGAAAGGTGTGAGACTCCTTTTAGTCGCCTCTTACGACAGGCAGGAATACCTCGGGCCTACTCTAACACATGGACCCGCAGGAGGATGAAATTGTGTGTTGAGTTTGTTGGAAGCCCACTAAGTGCTCTCATTTTCAAATGAAGAATATAATCTGGGTATTTGCAGACAATCAGTTACACTGCCTCAAGACCCACAGATTCTAAGTGAATGCTTTTCTTATTATGCTAAACCTTTAACATATGGTTACACACCTCAATGAGAAGACTATGACAGCATTAATTTTTAAAATCTGTAAGTACATGAAATAATGAAAATCAAATTTACGTTTCCTCTGGAACAGTCTTTAAAAGCAGTCCAGAAGAATGAAACTTCACACACAAAAAAAGAAATTTATGAATATCACTAAGCATCAGAATCGCCGAGTTTAAAAAATTTGACAATCTGCTTTTCTAATACGTTAAAAAGTAAACTCATGTGTTATGTCTATAAATTATTAGCTCTTACCTGTAGGGAAAATAAGGAGAAAGGGGAAGTTGTCATGCACAGAAAAATAAAATTCAGTTTGACTCTTTCAAACCAAGTAAATTCTGCTTAGATCAACAATTTGAATATTGGGCTTGTGAACTACAGCTACCAAAAAAGTAATTTATAATTGTTGCAGTACACAGGTCTCCACTGCGGAACTTTCAAATATTATTATAAAAATTTCAATAATCATTATGTCACCTAGCAGACAAAAGAAAGGAAATGTACGTCTATAGAGATTTTAATATAAATTTCTGAAAGATGTAGATGAAAGAATAGATTTGGATTTGCTACTAACACTTAGAACAAGTGTTCTGTTAATTTTCCTACCAAAATTATACAAGAAAGCAGTACAGCAATTTTACAGGTGAACACTTACTGATATAAATGTTCATGCAGTAGTTCTGACTTCTTGACTACAATGCACAGCTTGCCATATTAAAAAAAATTTTTTTTATTACAATGAAATAGTATCATGGAAAAGTAATGAACAGACTAATACACAGTTTCAATTTAAACACACCCTTTAAGGATGCTGACTGGAGGGTTGTGCATAAAGTGAAATATATGAATTCCAAATTTGACTTTTAAGGGGACATTGTACGTGAAATTAGTTGAAATTTGATATTTCCTGTTTTCTACTCCATAATGTACTTTGGACTTTCCTTAACATTTTGGTACATTATACATTAAAATCAGACAATTGTTATACCTTCAAATAATATTTTTAACGTTTATGTGTGACTGTCAAATTCTGCAGCTACACACATACTGTAGGATGTCCATTCGTCCCGTTTTTCCCGGGACAGTCCCGTTTTGTTACCAAAATCTCCCGCTGTCCCGAAAGTTTTTTGGGGGACGCTCAAATGTCCCGTTTTTGTATGATTCCGCTTGGCTAGAGTATTTTACGCTACTGGTTGTTTGACTTGCTATTAACTGCGCAATTATATACACTAGGAAGCGTGTGATGACTTTCAGCATACCCCAAACATGTACTGAACTGTCAAAAATCGCAAGTAATTTTGAACGCACTATGTTGTTGTTGTTGTTGTTGTTGTTGTGGTCTTCAGTCCTGAGACTGGTTTGATGCAGCTCTCCATGCTACTCTATCCTGAGCAAGCTTCTTCATCTCCCAGTACCTACTGCTGCCTACATCCTTCTGAATCTGCTTAGTGCATTCATCTCTTGGTCTCCCTCTACAATTTGTACCCTCCACGCTGCCCTCCAATACTAAATTGGTGATCCCTCGATGTCTCAGAACATGTCCTACCTACCGATCCCTTTTTCTAGTCAAGTTGTGCCACAAGCTCCTCTTCTCCCCAATTCTATTCAATACCTCCTCATTAGTTATGTGATCTACCCATCTAATCTTCAGCATTCTTCTGTAGCACCACATTTCGCAAGCTTCTATTCTCTTCTTGTCTAAACTATTTATCGTCCACGTTTCCTTCCATATATGGCTACACTCCATACAAATACTTTCAGAAACTACTTCCTGACATTTAAATCTATACTCGATGTTACCAATTTTTTCTTCTTTAGAAACGCTTTCCTTGCCATTGCCAGTCTACATTTTATATCCCCTCTACTTCGACCATCATCAGTTATTTTGCTCCCCAAATAGCAAAACTCCTTTGCTACCTTAAGTATCTCATTTACTAATCTAATTCACTAAGCATCACCCGACTTAATTCGACTACATTCCATTATTCTCGTTTTGCTTTTGTTGATGTTCATCTTATACCCTCCTTTCAAGACACTGTCCATTCCATTCAACTGCTCTTCCAAGTCCTTTGCTGTATCTGACAGAATTACAATGTCGTCGGCAAACCTCAAAGTTTTTACTTCTTCTCCACGAATTTTAATACCTACTCCGAACTTTTCTTTTGTTTCTTTTATTGCTTGCTCAATATACAGATTGAGTAACATAGTGGATAGGCTACAACCCCGTCTCACTCCCTTCCCAACCACTGCTTCACTTTCATACGCCTCGACTCTTATAACTGCCATCTGATTTCTGTACAAATTGTAAATAGCCTTTCGCTCCCTGTATTTTACCCCTGCCACCTTCAGAATTTGAAAGAGAGTGTTCCAATCAACATTGTCAAAAGCTTTCTCTAAGTCTACAAATGCTAGAAATGTAGGTTTGCCTTTCCTTAATCTTTCTTCTAAGATAAGTCATAGGGTCAGTATTGCCTCATGTGTTCCAACATATCTACGGAATCCAAACTGATCTTCCCCGAGGTCGGCTTCTATCAGTTTTTCCATTCGTCTGTAAAGAATTCGCATTAGTATTTTGCAGCTGTGACTTATTAAACTGATAGTTCGGTAATTTTCACATCTGTCAACACTTGCTTTCTTTGGGATTGGAATTATTATATTCTTCTTGAAGTCTCATGGGATTTTGCCCGTCTCATACATCTTGCTCACCAGATGGTAGAGTTTTGTCAGGGCTGGCTCTCCCAAGGCTGTCAGTAGTTCTAATGGAATGTTGTCTACTCTGGGGGCCTTCTTTCGACTCAGGTCTTTCATTGCTCTGTCAAACTCTTCACGCAGTATTGTATCTCCCATTTCATCTTCATCTACATCCTCTTCCATTTCCATAATATTGTCCTCAAGTACATCGCCTTTGTATAGACCCTCTATATACTCCTTCCAGCTTTCTGCTTCCCTTCTTTGCTTAGAACTGGGTTTCCATCTGAACTCTTGATATTCATAGAAGTGGTTCTCTTTTTTTTTTTTTTTATTCAATATTAACCCTACTCCTGCATCACCCCTATTTGATTTTGCATTTATAACCCTGTATTCAAGTGACCAAAAGTTCCTCCTGCCATCGAACTTCACCAATTCCCACTATATCTAACTTTAACCTGTCAATTTCCCTTTTTAAATTTTCTAACCTACCTGCCCGATTAAGGGATCTGACATTCCACGCTCCGATCTGTAGAACGCCAGTTTTCTTTCTCCTGAAAACTATGTCCTCTTGAGGTTACGAATAACAACGAAGATTCTTCTCTTCTAAATCTATCCACTGAATCCGTCCTTTCGGTCCAGAGATACTCTACACCACTGATACTTGCTCTCTGGCTTTCGTCACCACACTGTTAATGCTTTGCACTGTGCAATCACTTTCATTATGCCAAAACGAAAGTGTAATATTAACAGCAATATAAAAAGCGAGTTTCCTTTTATCACTGGTAGTTGAGAAGCTGTAGAACGTATGTTGTGCAGATCAAAATTTGCTATTGGTCATGGTGGAAGGTCTGACATTGTGAATCACGTTAAGAAGAAAGAAACATCGCACTAGTGATCAAACGAAAAGAACAAATAAATGCGCGAGTGACTAATATGTAATCTTAAAATCAGTAACAGAAATGGATATGCAGCTGTCAGCACAAGAAGCTACGTTTGCATACCACAGTGCAATGCATAACCATAGCTTTAAGTCAATGTACTGTACTACAGCAGTTGTTAAAAAACTTTTCAATCCTAAATTCACATGTGGACACACAAAATGTAATACAATCATTTCAAATTTTATTGCACCGTATGCAGCTCATCAGGTTTTAAATGAACTGAAAAGTGCTTGATTCATTTCTGTAATGATTGATACACTCTCTCTCTCTCTCTCTCTCTCTCTCTCTCTCTCTCTCTCTCTCTGTGTGTGTGTGTGTGTGTGTGTGTGTGTGTGTGTGTGTGTGTGTGTGTGTGTGTGAGTGTGTGTGCGTGGGCTGCTCAGCAAATGACAAAAGAAGCAAGAAAGAAAAGGAGGAGGCAAGAACTGGGCTCTTGAGACACTGAAGAAGTCACAGACTATGGGCTAGGGCAAGTCTAGTGCATAAAAGACGCAGAATTGTAAGTCTATATAAGAATCTGTAATAAAGTTTTAAACCTCAATATCTCTGATTTACTTTTTTGCAATACATGGCCCATTTTCTAAAAGAAGTACTGATGGCAGAGACATGAAATTGTCACAGCACGCCAAGCGTAAAATTCAACACATGTGGAACTAGAATAATTAAAATATCCTCAGTTGTTTTGTTTTTATGTTCATTGATATACAAAAGTGTCAAAAAATTTGAGTGTTTGAAAAAAAAAATTAAAAAAAAAAAGATAACCTGCCCCACAACACATTTTTGGTAATAATTCTAGTTCAGTGTATCTAGAAAGGTGTGTTCAATAATTATGGAAAATTGTAAGTTTGTGCCTTAAAAAGTTTCTAAGATAATGGGTCACAAAATTCGATAATTTAACACTGGTGGCATAGAACACACAATGTTCCCTTAAAGACGATTTTCTATGAATTTTGATTAGCTTCTTTACCAAGAGCACTACATTTGGTACTTCACAAAGAATACATAAAAAGGCCTTGGAATACGAGATATGCAAGGAAAAGAAAATTGAAATGGTTAGGACAAACAAACAAACAAGCAAAATTTTTTCCACTTAAGCTGTTGCTTATTTATTGTTTCTCTTTGTTTTACCATTAGTTTCACTTTTTTAAGCCCTCATCCAGTGTTTAGAGGTGAAAACAAAACACTACATTATCACTATGAAACAAGCATACAATAGTGTGAATAAATTCATGGAAAGACAATTAAGACAAAAAATACGCCATACACATAAAAAAATGGCAATGTATTCACATTATGTGTGTCCATTCATTTTGGTTCACAAATTTAACTGTTCTTGACGTTTTGATAGTTTGTGCACATGAGGTGGGACGTGCGCAAGGAAAACTGACAAAAGGAAGGGGAAGTTCAACAATTTCAGAGATCTGTTTATTGATACACATACATGTGTGTATAACAAAAGAAAAAGCTAGTAAAAATAAATTAAAATTATATGTTGTATCAAAACGGGAAGTAAAAAATTTAAAAATTTCACCTAGTATGCAAGCACTCACAACTGTAGAAAAAACAAACAAAATTGCTACTTTAGTTTTGCCCGCCCCGGTAGCTGAGTGGTCAGTGCGACGGAATGTCATGCTAAGGGGCCTGGATTCGATTCCTGGTTGGGTAGGAGATTTTCTCCACTCACTCAAGGACTGAGTGTTGTGTTGTCCTAATAATCATCATCTCGTCCCCAACAACACGCAAGTCGCCAAAATGGCATCAACTCAAACTACTTGCACCAGGCGAACTGTGTATCCGACGGGAGGCCCTAGCCATACGACATTTCCATTTCTTACTTTAGTTTTGATTAGTGTTAATTAAGCAGAATACCAGTATAATTGTCAAAATATCTTTGTTATTTTAGTCTGATTTGTTCACTGATAAGTGCACTTCGTTAGTTTTAAAAATGACCAACAATCTGAACTTTTTCTGTAATATTCATTTTTTTTCTTTGCATGATTAACAATCTGGAGTACGTAGTAAATATTTTTGGGCCATTTATTTGTTATGTACGAGAGGCATAGAGACAGTACTTTGATTATTTTTGTTGGATTTCTCATGCTGTTTTAAGCAAATCCAAAGCTTTTTTGAGGTTTGCTTGATGTTTATCGTGTCAGAATAGTCACATAAAACTTATATATACTATATTTATTTAGTGGTTCTGTTCAGTGGTTGGGGTGTCACACTTAATATTGTTTTCAGTGTGAAACCAAATTCTGATTTTTATATTATTTAAGTCTTTGCTATTTTGTTTGAAATGTTACCATAATATGGGAGAAGTAAATGGCCATTTCTCTCTAGAACAGTGATACTCTGAGTGTGCTCTGCAGAGTCCCAAGGCTCCACAAGGTCTCTGGCAAAATAATCCAATCTAAAGAACAAAGCAAATCAACTTCTGTCATACACTGAGGGGAAAAAACTATGATAAATAGTATATCAACTTACAAAAGTTATTGTTTCTCTCAATGCGTAACAGCCAAAAACGAGGTGACAAGTAGTGCAATAGATCTACAATAATGCCACAATAAAAAATGCAACTGAAAGAATTTAGTTTGAATAAGTAGGCACAGGGTGAGATGATACTTGTCACTGTACATAAGTGCAGCTGCCTCCCAACCCCTGGAACAATCGATATTTGTGCAGAGGGGAAGACAATGACTGTTTCTTTTAAAAAAATAAAAAATGGAAAGAGCACCAAACTGTCATGGCCATTGCATCCTGCAAAGACAAAATACTGTGGTTCAAAATCTTTTTACTTCAGCTACATTTTTTAAGATTGCTATTTCCTGGTCAATCCCATCTTCCACAAGCTGAAGATTCATCATTCTCCAGATTACCATGTGAAATTACACTTTCTATAGATTACAGGGCAGAACAATGTGTTATTGATTAACACTTTCAAGACACAGACCGAGCATAAATTGGGCCACAACTTTGTGTTAAAAAGAACTTACCCGAGTATGGGTTGGGTCGCGACTTTCTCGACATGCGATCTGCACATCACTCGAAAATTGGACTCATTTCACATGAGAACAATTACGGATATCTCTCACAATCTGTCCCTTTGTTGGTGCTGCCTTCTATTGTCAGTTTTTAGAATTATTTCGAAAGAAAGATTAACACATGTAGTAGCAGTTGTTACGAATGGTTGAACCAATGTGATCACATTGATGTAATTTCGTGCAGTGTACACATTAGGTTTTGCAACTTGCTGTAATTCAGCTACAAATATGTAATGTTTGTCGAGTAACAAATTTTGGAAGCACAAGAGGAAGAAATTGCTCAGTAATTTACCCCACTATTTTTTTTTATTTTTTTTATAATTATTCTTTGTCATCATTATTTTAGAATATGTAATCTACCTAAGAACTCACAAATATGAAAAATAAATCTTGCAACTTGGTCCTTTTTTAGTATGCATTACTGTTGAAGATACATCAATTATATGTGTGTCAGTAACACTAAGTAACGGCATAATTGGCTGGCTTCCTAGGACCAATATTGTTCTAAGTGGTCGGTCTTGAGAGAGAGAGAGAGAGAGAGAGAGAGAGAGAGAGAGAGAGAGAGAGAGAGAACGCGTGCGCGATTATACATAATTTGTGCATTATGTCCTTTATCTTTACTGTAACATCCACAAAGTTACAGTTATTTACTTTGACTTTACAGCTGAATTTGATTTTATTTATCTGTGAATGCACGTTATGAATGTCCTCTACCATCTAATAGGACTACAGTGTCATCTACAAAATGTTTGTAATAAACAACGTTGTCAGCTGTCTGCAAAAAAAAAATGTTTATTTGACATTGTTAATGACTGTTTGGCAAGATTCCTGCCATGCAGTTCCCCAAGGTTAAACCGTCTGGTTTTGAGTACATAGCACTGCAAGCTATCTTACTTGAAAAAAAAGAGTAAATTGCAACAGTTGAGTTAACCCACATATTTCACCCAGACATACTTTTTGTGCTTAACTAATTTATTTTTGATTATGTCTATATTTTCTTTAATGAGAATGTTTGTACAAATATTAGAAATATCAAAATAAAGCACTTTACTGTTGTGAAACTTCCTGGTAGATTAAAAGAATGTGCCACAGAAGGACTCGAACCTGAGGTATTTGCCTTTTATGAGGAGGTGCACTACCAACTTAACTACCCAAGTATGGTTGTCGGCTCATAAACCACCCTCACTGCCGTATTTCCACCAGTACATTATCTCCTACCTTCCACATTTCACAGAAGTCCCACAAAAGGTATGTAGAAGAATTTCTGTGAAGTCGGGAAGGCAGGACACGAGGTTCTGGCAGAAGGAAAGCTGGAGGGGAATGGGCACTTTGAGAGTTGTGAGTCATGCTTGGATAGCTTGGGCAGTAAAGTACTTACCCACAAATGACAACGGTCCCAGGCCACACAAATTCATCAGATTGTGTTGTTTAGCAAAGTGTTTAATTCTACACCGTGATAGTTTTATGCAGTTAAGGCCAGCAAAATAAGAAACCTGAAGATTTCGCTAAAGCTGACAATTATTTATGTCGTCAAAGAATCTGAATGTCACAATTTAACATGGCAAAGGTATACAATTTGGCACAATCTTCGTTGTGCAGTGTATACCGAAAAGTTAAGCATGCATTCCTAACTGCTGAAACTCATGGGCCTTCTGCATTTAAAAGAGAGAGAGAGAGAGAGAGAGAGAGAGAGAGAGAGAACATTCATCGTTTATCATCACATAAAGAAGACTACCTACCTTCAGTTTATGCAGTTAACCATTCAAGTCAATATCTCTACAGTTGTCTGAACTGAAGGTGTTATTTTACATTCAGTTTTTCCCACTTTTCTTTCAATTCTGGTATTCTGTGCCATGTTCAAGGTGGTAAAGTGATAATGGGAAACAAGAATAAGCCACCTGCAGTTTGTTGTGTGGCTGCAGTTGTGCTGCTGTTCTTTAATTGCTTCTGAGAACCCAATCTGAAGTTATTTTCTACACTACACCTTTACGAGTCACGTCAGGCCCCAGAAATTGCCAGATTTTACTTTAAACGATTGTATACAGCCTCCACGTCATTTTTTCAAACACTATAATAACGTTGTGCCGGCTGGACATACAACAGGAAGCAATACATTCTATACCCCAAATGTTCAGGACAATTTCAGAAGCTCTCAACAAAATCTAAATGCGCATTTTTTCCCCATGTGATTAATGAGAACAGTTTGATGTTCAGGTGACACTAAGAACGAAAACTGTGCATTTACCAAAGAAACGCACAGTTTTTTTTTGTCACTGAAGACTACAGCCTTTATGAAAGTATTACAAGCCTAGGCGGATGAACAGTGATAACATTGGTCTCAATTCCTCACTGTCTCATTCTTCCTGTTGAGGAAATGCAAGAATGTAGTGAGCATTAGGTGATGAGTTTAGTAGACTGCAACATAGGAGTGTAGACAGTGCGACATGTGGAGATTTGGATTGGACTGTGGGGCATGCACCGATAGGTCAAATGTTTAAGGCACATGCTAAGTGGGAAATACACATTAGAGACCCAGTCCGGCACACATTTTTACATGTCACTACACATAATACAACTGATGCCAAGGAATTCCCAAAAAGTCTCTCGCATAGGTGAATGGCATGCTTGAAGTATGCAGTACCACATGTAACTGCACGGTTTACCACTCAGACAAAACCACGTGTGATAGCTGCATAGGGAACTGAAAGTGTGCGTAGACTCCAGGACTTGGAAACCATCTAATTAACAAAATGGCCTCATGAAATGAGAAGTGGAAATATCTGCTTCCATGGGTGGAAATTTTTTATGCAAGAAGGTCCAAGAAATAGCTCTGAAGCTTCAGACTGAAGATTTCAGCAGATCAAAAGGCTAGCAGGACCCTTTAACAACTGCCGTAACATCTTCCCAAAATTTGATGAACACAGAAAGCTGAGTACTCTTCTACAGTCGAAAATGGATATCGACTCAGAAATATGAGGGTGACTGGAAAGTAATGCCTCCACCTTCGTAACTCTTCAACAGTTGGCAGCATTGGTATATGGCAGGTACTGGCTTGTTCTGTAGCCTCCTCTCTACAGCTCCAGTTGGCAGGAAGCCTTAGCATTTTATGGTTGTGTTGTTACAGTGTAAAGTGTGGAACCCTGTGCAGACAGTCAGTTAATGTGATTTAAGCAATGTGCAGTCATTGAATTCTAGACAGCAGAAGGTGTCACCCCAAAGGAGATTCATCAGAGAATGAAAGCAATTTATGGTGATTGTGTTGATGTGAGTACTGTGCGTCGATCGGCTAGTAAGTTTAAAGATGTTGTGGTGGGAACATCGGACCTGCATGACAAAGAGTTGGACATCCTGTGACAGCAACCACAGAGTTTCACAAGCAAAATGTTGACAGATTGATTCAGAAATTGCAAGCACAATTGGCATTTCACAAGAACACTTGGGTCACATTATTGCTTTGCTTGGCTATCGGAAGATCTGTGCATGAGGGCTACCCCGGATGCTGACCCCTGAAATGAAAGCACACAGACTTGAAATTTGCCAGAAACTACTCTCATAATCGCATTACGAGAATAAAGACGGACAGTACTAAGATCAACACACAATCACCATAAACTGCTTTCATTCTCTGATGAATCTTCTTTGGGGTGACACCTTCTGCTGTCAAGAAATCAATGATTGCACGTTGCTTCTATCGCACTGACAACCATCTGCACAGGGTTCCATACTTTTCATTGTAACAACACAACCATTCAATGGTAAGGCTTCCCGTCAACTGGAGTTATAGAGAAGAGGCTACAGAACAAGCCAGTACCTGCCGCATACCAATGCTGCAAACTGTTGAGTTACGAAGGTGGAGGCATTACTTTTCAGTCAACTCTAATATTTTCAGTGGTCATGGAACTTCAGAATGTGTTTAGTGTATGGAGTCGATGAAAAGTGTTCAGCACTAATATTTTATTGATGAGCAAGTGACGAACATCTGTGACTAAAGATGAATATCTATACAAGCTAAAATCATGAAAATTCTGTTTATGTGTCACTTTGTTGGGCGTAGTTAAGCTAAATACATCTTGCACACTCAACTTACTAACCACAACAAAATACTGTTAGAGTAAGGGGCACCTGCTAGTAAGTAAAAATGCTACGGTTGTGTCAAAAAAGTGTAAATATGACAATCTTTAGGTTCAGCATAGGATTATACAGCCAACCAGTTGCAAATAACTGTTAGGTACATTGAACTATGTTTTGAAATCTACTAAGACCAATCAGTCTGATGATGTTCCTAGCTGGCACAAGTGGCAAAGGCTGGAAAGTTTTATTAACTTCTGGTTTGAGCATTGCTGCTTTTAATTCTGACCATTGCTTTTAAGCAATGTAATTTTACAATTTATCAACATTTCATTCTGATGAAGACACCCTTAGTAGGTGTTCAAACTTAGGTCAACATACGTAACAGTTATTTGTAACCAGTTGGTTGTATAATACTATGTTGAAACCAGTATAAAGTTGCTGAGCAACAGCCATGTTTAAAACTGTATAATGTTTATGTCTCACTAGGTTGATTGGTGACCATTCCATATTACAAAAAGGACAGATTGCTACTTACCATAGCGATAACACACTGAGTTGCATCCAGGCACAGTTGAAAGACTGTTATACATAAGTTTTCTGTCAAAGCCTTCTTCAGAAAATAAAACACTTTCACACAAGCAAGCACATCTCATGAACACATGACCGTTCTCTCACTGTGCCCTGTCCTTTTTGTAATATTCTTGATATTCAAACTTTGACTTCCCACTGTTTCGCCATTTCACATAAATGATAACAAGCAGCCATTCTAAATGACAGTCAAAATACACACACACTCTCTCTCTCTCTCTCTCTCTCTCTCTCTCTCTCTTATAAGGAGGGCTGAGTGCCCAGGAGTCAGGAGGAAGTGAGGGGATAAGGTAATCAGCTACTCCTGAATACTAACTGATTTGATGAAACCAAATTCAGGTTTCAGGAGTTAGGTTTCTTTTTTTTTTCTTATGGAAAACTAAGATTTTAATTACCTATAACAGGCTTTGTATGGAATCTCTCAGGTGTACTTCTCTGGAATTTGTACATAGCTTCTGCTGTACTGACAAATTTCTTCTGTAGAGACTTCTTTTCGAAGTGCAAATCATTTGATTTGTCCTGAAATCAATAACAATCAGATCGTAGTACACAAAAATGAGGAAAGGCAACCACTCACCAGAAAATGAGACTTCACAGATGGGAAAATCAACTGGCAGATTGATAATGACAGCATTAAGTTACTATTTCAGCAAGTAAGAGGCGAAACATATTTCGGACCAAAAAAATAAATAAATAAATAAAATAAAATAAGTAAATAAATAAATAAATGCATCATATATTACTTTCAAGTTTTCACCTGTTTTTGTAATCATCTCACATGTAGCACAAATGAGAGGTACCCTAAGAGCAGTAGTGAAAATACCAACATTCGAAATGACACTTACGAGGTGCATTCAAGTTCTAAGGCCTCCGATTTTTTTTCTCCGGACTGGAAAGAGATAGAAACATGCGCATTGTTTTAAAATGAGGCCGCGTTCATTGTCAATACGTCCCAGAGATGGCAGCACTGTACGGCAGATGGAATTTTACCGCCAGCGGCGAGAATGAGAACTGTTTTAAATACTTAAAATGGCGACGTTTTCCTTACTTGAACAGTGTGCAATCATTCGTTTTCTGAATTTGCGTGGTGTGAAACCAATTGAAATTCATCGACAGTTGAAGGAGACATGTGGTGATGGAGTTATTGATGTGTCGAAAGTGCGTTCGTGGGTGCGACAGTTTAATGAAGGCAGAACTTTGTGTGACAACAAACCGAAACAACCTCGGGCTCACACAAGCCGGTCTGACAACATGATCGAGAAAGTGGAGAGAATTGTTTTGGGGGATCACCGAATGACTGTTGAACAGATCGCCTCCAGAGTTGGCATTTCTGTGGGTTCTGTGCACACAATCCTGCATGACGACCTGAAAATGCGAAAAGTGTCATCCAGGTGGGTGCCACAAATGCTGACGGACGACCACATGGCTGCCCGTGTGGCATGTTGCCAAGCAATGTTGACGCGCAACGACAGTGTGAATGGGACTTTCTTTTCATCAGTTGTGACAATGGATGAGACGTGGATGCCATTTTTCAATCCAGAAACAAAGCGCCAGTCAGCTCAATGGAAGCACACAGATTCACTGCCACCAAAAAAATTTCGGGTAACCGCCAGTGCTGAAAAAATGATGGTGTCCATGTTCTGGGACAGTGAGGGTGTAATCCTTACCCATTGCGTTCCAAAGGGCACTACGTAACAGGTGCATCCTACGAAAATGTTTTGAAGAACAAATTCCTTCCTGCACTGCAACGAAAACGTCCGGGAAGGGCTGCGCGTGTGCTGTTTCACCAAGACAACGCACCCGCACATCGAGCTGTTACGCAACAGTTTCTTCGTGATAACAACTTTCAAGTGATTCCTCATGCTCCCTACTCACCTGACCTGGCTCCTAGTGACTTTTGGCTTTTTCCAACAATGAAAGACACTCTCCGTGGCCGCACATTCACCAGCCATGCTGCTATTGCCTCAGCGATTTTCCAGTGGTCAAAACAGACTTCTAAAGAAGCCTTCGCCGCTGCCATGGAATCACGGCGTCAGCGTTGTGAAAGATGTGTACGTCTGCAGGGCGATTAAGTCGAGAAGTAACGCCAGTTTCATCGACTTCGGGTGAGTAGTTAATTAGAAAAAAAAAATCGGTGGCCTTAGAACTTGAATGCACCTCGTACATGATCAATCAGCATGCCATACAATGAAATGTGAGTAATAAATGTCCAAATAGAACTTCATCCTCTGAACAGATGAGTATGAAATGACTAATTTGAAACAAACAGCGCCATAATGTGCTAGAGGCAGGATGTGAGAGAGATGTGGATGGGGTGGTATAGTTGAGAGGAAGATGTATGTAGGTTGAGGAGCAGGGGTGTTCAGAGGGAGACAAATTAATGTGCAGAGGAAGTGGCAAGACACCTGAGGGAGATGGGTCAAGAGAGAGGTTGGGATGGTAGAGAGAAGAAGAGAAGGAAGTACAAAAGCTTCCACACTGAGGAGAGATTAATTATATTACAAGTTATGCAACTGTTTTGAGGACTTCTATAAAGACACTTTGATAGTATAACACAGTTTGATCACACCCTTTTCTCCATGGTCTGCACGAGACATGGCTTTTGATTCCATACTGTGGCTGCAACATTTACCAATTGGAACTATAGTGTTACACTCTCCGTCCTTCTAAGGAATGACAGATTTTGATATTTAATAATTTATTTTGTTTTTATTACACGTCAAGTTTCAGGCAGCATGTTGTGGGAGAAATGGGCTATTGTTATGTGCATGTAGCACGAGGTACATGGGTGTAGCGTATCTGCAAGACAAGATGATGCAATTAGCATCACCACCTGCTGTAGGCTGCATGTTCTTAGATGTCCCGGCTTAAAGGTATGTTGTGGTCATAGAAGAACTGCAAGAAATACACAATTAGCGATGTCACAAAAGTGAAGCAAATGAAGTTTTCAAACTTTCATTCTGACATTCAATCTCTGATATGTGATCTGTCAAAACGTATTCACACTGTACAGTCTGATAAGAGATGACACTGTAACCATTTTAATACAAAAATGTTATAAATGAATGACAGGAATTATCTGTCTATGCCTAAAGAAGCTTTAATATAGAGGTATTTAAAGAAGAAATTTTGTTTGTCAATTCATAGGTCTGACAGCTCTCTTTTAGCCTCTAGCCCTGAATACTCTGCAAAGGAAAAGAAGTTCGCGAAGAAGAGCAAAAGCACAGTTAATATGGAACTGATTAGCAGGTCCAAATCTTACTCATGTCATAGGCGTCCTCAGAAACTATACAATATACCATTTATTCATCAACTAAATCAGCGGATACACTCTGGGTGCCAAGGCTCTTGAAGTAGTTAATGGACTAAATCTCTTTTCATAATCAAATAGTGAATGACACCAAAATATCTATGGATAGCATATTTAGCTTCCGAAATAACATTTCCCAAACTATCACAATGAATCATACAGGGTTATTACAAATGATTGAAGCGATTTCACAGCTCTACAATAACTTTATTATTTGAGATATTTTCACAATGCTTTGCACACACATACAAAAACTCAAAAAGTTTTTTTAGGCATTCACAAATGTTCGATATGTGCCCCTTTAGTGATTCGGCAGACATCAAGCCGATAATCAAGTTCCTCCCACACTCGGCGCAGCATGTGCCCATCAATGAGTTCGAAAGCATCGTTGATGTGAGCTCGCAGTTCTGGCACGTTTCTTGGTAGAGGAGGTTTAAACACTGAATCTTTCACATAACCCCACAGAAAGAAATTGCATGGGGTTAAGTCGGGAGAGCATGGAGGCCATGACATGAATTGCTGATCGTGATCTCCACCACGACCGATCCATCGGTTTTCCAATCTCCTGTTTAAGAACTGCGGAACATCATGATGGAAGTGCGGTGTAGCACCATCCTGTTGAAAGATGAAATCGGTGCTGTCGGTCTCCAGTTGTGGCATGAGCCAATTTTCCAGCATGTCCAGATACACGTGTTCAACCGTTTCTTCGCTCACTGCAGGCCGACCCGTTGATTTCCCCTTACAGAGGCATCCAGAAGCTTTAAACTGCGCATACCATCGCCGAATGGAGTTAGCAGTTGGTGGATCTTTGTTGATCTTCGTCCTGAAGTGTCGTTGCACTATTATGACTGACTGATGTGAGTGCATTTCAAGCACGACATACGCTTTCTCGGCTCCTGTCGCCATTTTGTCTCACTGCGCTCTCGAGCGCTCTGGCGGCAGAAACCTGAAATGCGGCTTCAGCCGAACAAAACTTTATGAGGTTTTCTACGTATCTGTAGTGTGTCGTGACCACATGTCAATGAATGGAGCTACAGTGAATTTATGAAATCGCTTCAATCATTTGTAATAGCCCTGTACTAAATACAGAGAGTTTTAGAGAAATCTTTAATGTGGTGTATGTGAGCTCACTGCTTGCTTAATGTTTATCCTCTTTTCAATTCCAAACATGAGACATTTACATGTTTTTCATGTGTGTTCAATCTGCGATATTTGTGAGTAGGCATGAGGAAACAGGGATGTTTTGTAATATCATGGGTCCTGTTTCATGACTGGCTGACAAACAAACTAGCAGCTTCAATGTTGATTGTAGTATTTGTTCCTTTCCATATTCACACTAGTGTATTATGAGTATGTAGTTTATGTAATCTGCTACATTAAGTATCATTCAGATATGCATCATTTTTTGTATATTTTGCTGAACCGTTAGAAAATAACGACTGGTTAACACAATACATAGCTTGCTGAAATTACATACGGTATATGTCCTTGCCTGGCTTTTTACTGTTGTTGTTCTTCACTGACATTTAGATCAGTAATGGGTGTACAAAATCCTTGACTTCCGATCTAAGCTCATGTTTCCTACATTTACCTACCACATTGCACAATGAATCTATCTTTTGTTGTTTTCAGACTTACCATATTCTACAGTTATTCCACAGAAAATAAAGCTCTGAAGAATTCTGACAATATGTTCACAAAAAGGTACTTATTAATACATTTTATATTACAAATGCCATCAGCCAGCAAGGAAATTCTAAGCAACTGAAGGTAACAGAACATGTTTCATGCACTTGTGTCCTCTAATCATTCATGACACCCTCAATTGGTTGTGACACTTACATTGCCATATCGTAGTGTGCCCTATCAAGAAACTTATGAACTTAGCATGCCTTCCCTACAGTGGATAAAATTGCAAATGCAAAAAACAAAACTGTCTTCACCACTATAAAAATATTTGATATTAAATGTCAATTATGCATCAAAGCAGATATATGTACCAGGACAGGAAATAGAAAATGAAGCTTCAGGAACTAGAAAATGAAGATTCAGCTGCTCTTTCAATTCCATTTCACTAAAACAGCAAAACACAAAAATCATATGGCAGTTGGTAAGACACCCTTAGACTGAATGTACAGAGTCTACAGAAGCCCACAACAGCTGCTGTACACAGAAGCCACACTCCCAAACCTATGCTACATGGAGCTAACCAGCATTTCGAAGAGCTGCCTTACGATCAGCTATTACCTGTGCGAAAAATATTACTCAATGTCAATTTTTCCAGAAATCAACTGCTATGTAAATCCATGTGGAAAATATTCGGACAACATCCTGATAAATTATTGAGTCCATTACTGAGAAATATCTTTTAATGTATCTTTTGGGGCAGTTCGAACTTTTACCCTGTGGCTGTTCACATCGCTAATTTTATATTTCTTGCAGTGTGGGAAGTGAAAACTATGTTCTGTGCATCGTCTGATGTCAATAACTGTAGCTCATTCACAGCAAAAATGTTGGTATTGACAAAGAAGTGGTATGAATGCACCGTTGAACGTAGACCACCCACACTGCAGGTATTCAAAAATTACCCAGAGCACTTTTCAGATGGTTGCAAAAGTTGTAACAAAACTTCCAGTTTATTTTAAATGTTACTGAACCAGAATGCTGTAGGTTACGAAGATCTGACTTTTAAATCGTTAACGTAACTTCCGCTGGAGAACAGTTCATAGGCCTACTATCTCTGAGGTAACATTTCATCAGATTTTATCCACATCTACTTCAAGTGCTACATTTGCCACTCTTAGATTTTTGTGCTGATATTCTACTGAAAAAATTAAAATGATAAATTAGGTGAAACAAATGAACTGATTTCCAAAGATAATTAACGTAACGTTACCCCAGACACTGAAAGTATACCAAGAAGGCCAGTACAAATGGTCACATGTTTGATCATGAGAGGGTCACGAAACTCTGGAAAAACCCAAGCTGGAAGATGTTTGAAGTTAGATACAAACGATCTGTCGAAAGAGAACTTACGTTTTAAGTACCAATATTGAGTGAGGAATCTAGGAATATATACAGCTCCCAACATATCGATCTCACAGTGATCACAAAGATAAGGTTAATTACAGCTTGCACAATAGTATTTAACAAGTCATTTTTCCTGCACTCCATACTTTAATATACGATACAACAATAAGTACCTACAGCTGTACACTTCACAGTAATTTGAAGAGTAAAGATAGGTGGAATTGTAGAAGTAGATGAAAGAAACCGTGCAACAAGTAGCAGACAAAAAAACCACTGCTAGGGTGACCTTGAAGCAGCCAATCACGGCTCATGTTTCAGGGCATACAGTAATGATCATAGTATGAAAAACAAGCCAGCCTGATATGATCGCGTGGCAAGGATCACTAGCAGTGATAGTGTAGGTTAAATGCACCATTAGGAGTCAATGGTCTTGTTTCATCATTGTTGGCCCAAGTCGCCAATCATCGAGGTGGCAGCACGAACGCACTAAACTTACAACTCTAGTATTATTACAATGGTAACATCTTTCCAGCCCACTCTTAATATCCACTAAACAACTTTAGAAGCAGCCATAGTCTTAATCTAGCGAAAATCTAGTTGAAAATGAAAATATCGCAAGGCATTTCTGTTCCTGCTTCTCATTTCTTCCTCAATGTTGCACAAGTATAGCATTAAAAATTGAACAGTGTACAGACTTTTTAAAAACTCACTAGTTGCACAGAACGTGATCGCCTCCGTTGGTCAGGGCGTTTTCTGCTTGGCGAACACAAAGAATTGTGCCTTTGTCTTCCTGAAGATTCAGGTTTTAGCGACTGAAACCTGAAATTGAAATGCAAGTTAATGCCAACTTGGTAGTAACTACTAACTTACACGTATCACCAAACTCTTATTTTAAATGGAACTGTAACACTCAATAATGTGTTATATATAAATTGAAGGTGAAGGTGGGGGGGGAGGAGGAGGAGGAGGAGGAGGAGGAGACTATTGATATCAGCTGCATTGGGACTTTACACCAAATCAGAGGTGATGAGCGAAAATGTGTGCCAGAGCAGGATTCAAAACCAGTATCTCCTGCTTACTGGACTGTTGTGTTAACCACTGTGCCACACGGACAAAGCATTTATCACAACTCTGTGCACTACCTCAGCAAGCCAGTTAGCCAATCCACACTGTGTCACCTATCTGCAGTCCCTACCCCAATGTCCTCCATGCTCACTACTTCGAGATTCCTGCCGGAGGTCCGAATCAATTATATGAATGCGCGGTGTCTGTTCTTTCAGATATGACCAAAGAACACCACCACACAATCGTACAGCCAGTGATACAGTTCATTAGTGTTATATAATAATGTCCCTTGAGCGATCCAAAGAGCCTCTAATCATGTACTATCAAGGATGTACATCAAAACAAGTTTTTTAATATAATATAAACTTTACAATTAATTCCTCCAAAGCTGTGACACGAGTACATTTTCCCAATGTTACTATATTTTGATATTGTTCTAATTTCTGCTTGAAATGGCAACAACAAACAACACTAGACTTTTACCAAATTCTTGACAACATATTCATGAGAATGAATCTTCTACTCTGCATAGGAGAGTGCACCTTTTTTTACTCACCTGACATTAGAACTGCGTGCTGAACTAGGATTCAAACCCAGATGCTGTCTTTTGGGGACCAACAGATATCCAGGCACTGGTCATAACCCTCACTCACAAATACTGCGACAGCTCATCATGTGCCTGGATAACTGTCAGTAAGACGCAAAATCCCCTTGCAGAACCAACCTCCATAAAAGTCTCTCAGTCTAGCCCCGATTCTATAGAAAGTGGTATAGGTGATGTACAGTATACTGGCCCAGCTTTCCCACCAGATTGCACTGGTTAAGGTGACCCTTTTATGAATTATCAACTTTCTCCTACCTGTTCTCTGTGAAGCTCTCATAGATGTAGAACCTCGGAACAGCTGTTGTAGCACACTGGATACTTCACATGATGCAACCAAGTAATCTGTGACTAAGCACTGGTGGGGATACAATTTGTTTATAAGCAAACACTGTAAAATACTATGGTTTCACATTAGTGCGCACATTGTGGCAGAATGAAAGATTCATTCTTGAAATAGCAGGCTGTAGTTACACCACTTCCCCACATCACTGCTTCTTCTAGAAGAGAGCTTGTCCAGCAAGTGATGCAATAAATCTTTGTGAAGCTTGGGAAATGGGAGGGAGGGCCTAGCAGAATTTTATGTAAGATTCTGTGTTCGGTCCCAGTCTTGCTCTATCTGTCATGTGGTTTCAACATGTGCTTTAATGTACACATATTATGCCTGATCACCATCAATAACAACTAATACATGGCTGTAGCCCATTGTATAAACACTGCCTCACTGGAGAAGCTGCCTGGAATGAAAAGTGAAATTTTAAGTGTGTTCATCAAGTCACATTATAGCACTTATTGTAGTGAAGGGTGCCCCAAAATCCCTCAGGTCGTCAATGAGGCCAAAAAGCTCTAGCATGTCAATGAGGCCAAAAAGCTCTACCTTACAGCAATGAATAGAAACTACCTTCGCAGACAAAAGATAACACCAGATGAGCCGCTTTGGTGTCTGCTACCACCACCAGAGGGAGCGTGTCAGGAAGATTACGATGTCACCTCAAAGCAGCCAAATTAGGGCCACCATCAGGCGGGCTCCACATCGGCAGTAGGAAGGATCCTCACATCGGAGGATGCGGCCATTGATCAGCCAAGTGTGGCCAGTGCGGAGTCAGAGAATGGTGGATTCCCTTTGAAAGCACGCAGGAAAGACTGGCACCATTGTGGTCTCCTTCACTGCTCTGACTCTGGGACCCCCATTTCCAGAATCTGAATCCTAGTGGCCAGCTTGACCAACAAGTTCATACCCTGAAATCCCAACATGACTGGGGATCCAAATGAAAACGACTGGCCGTCCAGCTTGATGGAGGTAAGAGACAAGATCGTGGATATCTGTAACTGTAACTGGTGAGTGAGGAGAGTAGCACTGGTCTGTAACCTGAAGGCTGCTAAGGGAGCCATTACAGATTAGGATACTCTTGTCAGTGCAAGAACAAACGTGGCTAACGGCCACTCTAATGGTCATCAATTCAGCAGTGAAAATACTGCAGATATCTGTCAGAGAGTGGAATTCACTGCACCAAGCATTTGAGTATGCAAAGCCTTTTTGTCCATTGATTGTTGAGCCATCAGTGAATATTACTACTGAACCCGGATATGTCTCAAGGACAGCCAAAGAACAGGTGGCAAATAATCCTCAAGTCAATGGAATCTTTTGGTCCAAAGGAGACCTTGAGACAAATCCGAAGTCAGGGCACAAGCTCCGGGAGCAGATGCGATGCCTCCCTGACCAGAGGCAGCAGTGGAGGAAATTGCAGCTCTGGAAGCATGCAACAATTGCAAACCCAGTTCTGAGTCACTGCTGTGGGAGAGGGAGCTCCCTTCCAGGGAAAACGACATGGTAGTTGGGAGGTTCAGGGAAGCTACGAATGTGAATAGCATAATTCAGCAGCTATTGTTAGCGCATAGGAACTCCAGCCTCAAGTAGCAGGCCATTCACAGGGCTGTTTGGAAGGCTCCTGTCAAGTCGGGCCTCGCAATGATGAATGACGCACAGTATCAGCAATGCTGAGGATGATGCTGAGCCATATGTAAGACTCCCATAGTCAAGATGGGACAATCAGGGCTTTGTGGAGCCACAAAAGCTTAGACCGATCTGCACCCCAGTTAGTGTTACTGAGGCAGCAAAGTCGTATTGAGGTGTCACCAGCACTTTCGCTTAATTTGGTGACGATGGGGATGGCATATCAGTTTGGAAACGAAGACCAGTCCCGACAAGAGGTACAAGAAGTAATTGATTGCATAGGTAAAGCTCTGGGTGTGGTTGGGCAGTACGACAGTGACAGAAGTGCATTGGCGGCTACAAGAAAGAGGGAGAGGGTCAGTACAGAGCCATGCAGGACCTCACTCCTGGGTACGGGGCTATTGAATGAAGCACCCACTTGAACCCGGAATGTACAGCATGATAGCAAGTTCTTGACAAAAACCAGGAATGGACAGCGGAGACCTGGGAGGGAGCTGAACATTACAGATGGTAAAATCGTTATGTGCCCTTACACGAATAGCCGGTCCCCAAGGACGTTCCAAAAGGCACAATGTTACTATATGCAGAGTCCAGCACAAACATACAAACTCCACCTGATACCCTCTCACTGTGTGTACAATTCTTAAAATAACTTCAGTAGCTGCTAAGGGCAGGGGTTCAAGTTGCTGGAAACCAAATTTCCTGGATGGTAGTACAGAATACTGGGTAAGTACTTAAAAGCTGCTGTAGATCAGCCAGGTGGTGGAAAAATCCATTCCTCTGGAGGATCGGACTGTCTACATATTGTGGGGATACGAGACGACAAGAGGAGCAGGGGAGTAGGTTATGACCCAGGGTCATGTGCTGCCACCGACATATGTCAGAGGACATAGGTTCCGCAACACACTGCATGGGGAGATCTAGTGTCTCAGGGGCCACTGGGATTTCCACATTGGGCACGTAAGTAGTACATGCAGAGTCTTCTTGAGTGAGGGCCTTCGTCTTAGAGGACTTCTTTTTGTCGTTCTCCTCATAAGACAACAACTGGGAAGGCGTCCCTGAATTGGTTTCAGGGACAGGAAAAATGAGAAGACCGGCGGCCAGCAGCTTGTGGTTCCTTCAGTCATCAGAGGTGTCTGGCTGTGAACCAGCAAGAACGTGGAAGGAAGAGTCCCGAGGGACCTCTTCCTATCTAGAGATGGTGGAGGAAGACAAGGCCCCTCCAGCTGGGTGATAGGGACTCGTGTTCCTCACAGGTGGGGAGCCAATACCCCTGAAGCGGGCGCGATGAAAGCACCAGAAGGGCCCGCGAACACCTGGGGAACAGGCATCAGTGAGCGGCTCTGAGAGCCCACCGTAGGATTGGTTATTTGGTTTAAAAGAGGAAAGGGTGGGGGGGGGGGGAGGGGACAAACTGCAAGGTCATCAATCCCTTGTTCTCCGTAAAATAATTACACAAAGGAGAGAAGAAAATAAAGAAAGGAGAGGTACAGCACAGTAACAGAAGGGAAGAACCAGAAGAACGACAGGAGGGCACCCAACACTACTATGGACAAAATAGGAAACACAGAGAGAGAAGCAAGAAACAGGTAGAAGGGATAAAAACAAGAGAGGAGATGACGGTGACTGGCCGACCATGAGAATAAAAAAGAAAAGCCAGCCACTCTGCGACACATTAAAACATCCAGCCTAAAAGCATTAGAGTGGAGAACACAAAGGGACAAAGGGCACATGCGAAAACTTATACAGAATGATAAAACCCACCATCACGTACAAAACGTAAAACTAAATTAGCCAACGAGGCATTTTCAGCTAAAATTAATGGCAACGAGTCCAGTAACTGAAGTGTCCATCGCAGGGCAGCCAAAGGACAGCTCACCAAGATATGGGCCATTGTCAGCCAGGCGCCGCACCGACACTGAGGTGGGTCATCACAGTGCAGAAGGTAGCCTTGTGTCACCAAAGTGTGGCCAATGCGGAGCCAAGAAAACCACAGTCCTGTGAGAGGCCCACAAGGAGGTCTTCCACACATACGCAGTCTCCTTAATAGCACGCAGTTTGTTGTGCGTACTGAGGTTATGCTATTCCATCTCCCAAAGCCGCAAAACCTTGCGGTGTAGTACTGAATGCAGGTCAGTTGCAGAAAAGCCTATCTCCATAAGCAGTTTCCACGTAGCCTGTTTGGCCAGCATGTCGGCAAGTTTGTTGCCTGGGATGCCAAAGTGACCTGGGGTCCAGACAAACACCACTGAATGGACAGGACCGTTCCAGGGCATAGATGCACTCCTGGATGGTCGCTAACAAAGGATGACAAGGGTAGCACTGTTCGATAGTTTGTAGGCTGCTCAAGGAGTCAGTACGGAGAAGAAACGACTCGCCAGGGCATGAGTGGGTGCGCTAAAGAGCATGAGAAATGGCCACCAGCTCTGCAGTGAAAACACTGCAGCCATCTGGCAAGGAATGCTATTCAATAAGTCCTCCATGGACATACGCGAAGCCAACATGATCATCAGCCACTCAGCCATCGGTGTAAACCATTTTATGGCCTCAATACATGTCAAGAATCGAGAGCAGTGGCAGAGGAGAGCCGCGGGGTTAACAGAGTCCTTACAGCCATGTGAAAGGTGCAGGCGAAGCCACAGCTTAGGTGTACACCATGGAGGTGTACATGAATGGACCTCAAGAATAGGTTGTAAAGATAAGGACTCCAGTATGGAAAGAAGGGACTGGACACGAACTGCAATTGGAAGCCCTGACCTGGGCAGCCGATGCGGGAGATGAACCGTCATGGGTGGGAAAAGGAGACTGTAATTCGGATACGCAGGAGAACTACAAACACGTGCAACGTAACTGGCCAGCAATTGTGCACACCTAACCTGCAATGGAGTGACTCCGGCCTCTGCCTGGACACTGGTCACCGGACTCATCCTAATAGCTACTGTCGCTAGGCAAGAGCCACAGTGGTGCACTGAGACGAGTAAACGCAAGCTGAGGGCACTGTTGAACCATAAACCAGGCTCCCATAGTTAATGTGGGATTGAACGAGGGCTCTGTAAAGCTGCAGCAGCTTAAAGCGATCTGTACACAGTTGGTGTTGCTCAGGCAGCAGAGGGCATTGAGGTGCTGCCAGCACTACCGGTTAAGCTGACGGAGATGAGAAAGCCCCAAGTCAATCGGGCATCGAAAACCAGTCCTAAGAATCGATATATCTCCACTAAACTGAGTGGATCATCATGAAGGTAAAGTTCTGGTTCCGGATGAACGATACAATGCCGACAAATGTGCATAACCCACAATTTGAGGTCAAAAACTGGAAACCATGGACTAGAGCCTAAGACTGCAGTTTATGGATGGCTCCTGTAGGCACCGCTTAGCAACACCAGTACTTGTGGAACAGTACGAAATGCAGAAGTCGTCTGCATACAGAGAAGCTTAGACGGACAGACCTACAGCTATTGCTGGACCATTAATGACCACTAAAAATAGAGATACACTCAATACAGAACCCTGCGGGACCCCATTCTCCTGGGTATGGGAAGAACTATGGAAGGCACCATAACTTAGACACGGAAAGTACGAAGCGACAAGAAATTTTGGATAAAAATTGAGAGCGGGCCTCTGAGACCCCACTCATATAATGTGGCAAGGGTATGATGTGACCAGGTCGTGTCATACGCTTTTTGTAAAGCAAAAAAGATGGCAACCAGGTGTTGCTGGTTGTTCAGATTGCAGACTCGAGGGACACAAGATTATCAGTGGTAGAGCAACCCTGGTGGAAGCCGCCCTGACATGGAGCCAGTAAGCCAAAAGACTCCAGGACCCAACCCAACTGCCGACAAACCATATGTTACAGCAGTTTACAAAGAACTTTGGTGAGGCTTGTGGGCCTATAGCTATCCACATCAAGCAGGTTTTTACTGGGTTTGAGCAGGGGAATGATGTTGCTCTGCCACCATTGCGGTGGAAAGATGCCATCGCACCAGATCCGGTTGAAGATGACGAGGAGATATCGCTTGTAGTCAGATGAGGAATGTTATATCATCTGACTGTGGATCCAATCTAGCCCAGTAGCAGTGTCAGGGCAATGTGTAAGGGCACAGAGGAGCTCCAACTCTGTAAATGGGGTGTTATAGGATTCACCGTGGTGTGTAGTGAACAAGAGGACTTTCCCTTCCAGCCGCCATTGGAGAGTGCGAAAGGCTGGCGGCTAATTCTCTGACGCAGAGGCTCGAGCAAAGTGCTTGGCAATCGCGATTGCGTCGGTAGGTAACACACTATTTCTGTTAACATCAGGAACACCTTTTGGGGTCTGGCAGCCAAAAACACGTTTGATCCTTGCCCAGACTTGGGAAGAAGACGTATGACACCCAATGGTCGAGACATCTCCCCCAACACTCCTGTTTCTGTCATTCTATAAGCTGGCAAACACAGGCACGGAGCCATTTAAAGGCTATGACGTGCTCCTGGGAAGGGTGCCGCTTATGCCGCTGTAGAGCTCGCCGACGCTCTTTAATTGCCTCAGCGACTTCCTGCGACCACCAAGGGACTGCCTTTTGTTGTGGGCCCCCTAAAGAGCGAGGGATTGCATTTTCTGCTGCAGAAACAATTGTGCTAGTCACCTGCTCAACCATCACATCCATGTTACGATGTGGGGGAGATTCAACAGTGACAGCAGAGGTGAAAATTTCCCAGTGGATAGATGGGAGAAGCCCTGGGCTGCAAATTGCTAAATCAATCGCCGAGTAACTACCATGAGCCACACTGAAACGTGTGGCATCCCCAGTATTTAAGAGGCAGAGGTCGAATTGTTTCAGTAAAGATTCAACATCTCTGCCTCGGCCAGTAAGCATGGTGCCACCCCACAGGGGTTTATGGGCATTAACATCTCCCAGAAGTAGGTAAGGTTTAGGGAGTTGATCAATCAGTGCAGCTAATACATTCAGGGGTACTGCACCATCTGGAGGAAGATATACATAGCAGACAGTTATTTCCTGTGTCGTCCTTATTCTGACAGCCACAGCTTCAAGAGGGTTTTGAAGGAGCACAGTTTCACTACACACTGAGTTTAGGACGTAAATGCAAAGTCCACCTGACACTTGATTATAGCCGCTATGATTCCTGTAATAACCCTTATAGTCGCAGAGAGCAGGGGTCCGCATTGCTGGGAACCAAGTTTCCTGGAGGGCAATGCAGAAAGCAGGTGTAAAGCTTAACAGCTGCCATGGCTCAGCCAGGGAGTGGAAAAAAAACTGCCACAATTCCACTGGAGGATGACTTCATCGTTAGACTGGGAAGGCATGGAACATTCATTCAATGAGGCAGTTTACGCCCGAGGGTCACCTGCTGCCACCGACTTATTGCCTGAGCAGTCTATATCCGTTGTGTCTGAGGGTCCGGTGAGATCTAGAACCTCAGCAGATGCCAGAACCTCCACCTCATCCGCAGACACAGAGCTTGTAGGTAGCAGTGGTGTGGATGCCACTGCAATTCCCTTGGTCTTGGTGATCTTTTTGGATTTCTCTCACTGCTTCTTGGGTTTCCCTGGCTGGGAGGACTTCACTGATTCCATCTCCAGGACTGAGGACAAGTGTGAAGCCCTACGAGCAGCTGCTTTTAGGCTCTTCAGCCACTGGAGGGGGGGGGGGGGGGGGGGGGGGGGGGAGTGTCATCTTTCCCACTAGCAGAAACCTGAGAAGGGACCCCTTCCTAGCGAGAGGAGCTGAAGAAAGCCTCTGAGATGTGACTGGGTTCGGCAGAGCTTACAGGGCTAGAACTGTTGTTTCGGCAGCGTAAGGTGATGTCATACATACAGGATGTAGGCATTCAAATTTCCTCTTAGCCTCTGTGTAGGTCAGTCAGTCCAGGGTCTTTTACTCCGTGATTTTCCTTTCTTTCTGGAGAATCCTGCAGTCAGCCGAGCAAGGTGAATGGTGATCTCCGCAGCTGACGCAAATGGGAGGTGGGGCACATGGAGTACTGGGATGTGACGGGCATCCGCAATCTTGGCACGTGACGCTGGAAGTGCAGCGTGAAGACATATGGCCGAATTTCGAACTTCCAGCATTAAAAGCACCGCATTGGGGGAGGGATATAGGGCTTTACATCACAGCGTTAGACCATCACCTTTACCTTCTCGGGCAACATGTGACCCTTGAAGGCCAAGGCGAAGGCACCAGTGGGAAAGTGATTATCCCTTGGACCCCGTTGGACATGCTGAACAAAATGTACACCTCAAGAGCTTTCAGCTCATTGTCAGACTGCAAAAGAAGGTCCCTGTTGAATATGATACCCTGGACCATCTTTAAGCTCTTATGGGACATGATTGTTACAGGAACATCCCCCGGCTTGTCACAAGCGAGTAACGCCCGTGACTGGGCAGAGGATGCTGTTTGGATTAAGACTGAGCCAGATCTCACTTTGGGCAAGCCCTCCACCACCCAAACTTGTCCTCTAAACACTCAACAAAAAACTGAGTGTTCATCGTCATCAAAGATTCCCTATCAGCTCTCAAACATACAACATACCGGGGCGAGTAAGAGCTGCTCCCATCCTTAGCCTGACGTTCCTCCCATGGTGTGGCCAGGAAAGGCAACGATTTAGGGTTGTATTTCTGTGCGTTTAGAGACTACTTGTGTTTGACCACCAGCAAGAGATGATGAACTACACTTCATTGCGTGTCGTTTGCCTGATGCCACCCACTCTGACCAGTGGTCCTCCCCACGGGTGCCACCCAGGTGCAACAAAGGCCACCTGGCAGGATGGCCATAGCTGGGAGTCCCGATGTCCCAAGGTGACTGGCGTCTACTCCTTGGCATATTTGGGGAGTTAACGGTGCAGGCTTCAGCAGAGCGATCTCTGTGTGGTCAGGAGGCTACAACCAACAAGGTACATGGGGGCCCCACCACAATGGACTGACTATCGTGCTGGATATCAGGTGCAACCAAACAAACAAGTCCATTATCACCGTCAGCGTAGATAATGATACTGCACAGTTGATGAAAAAATACACAACCAAGAGGGTGACCTCGACCAACAGTTGGAGAATGAGCAGAAGTGCAGATCCACGTCAACGAAGGATGTGAAAGGTCTCAGCGCATGATGGACACGATGCATCATGTAAAGCGCCCTTCCGCAGCTGGCTCGCTCATCGGGAAAATTTTGAAAAATGGAGGGTAAACCCTACAGTGGACTATTACATAAAGGCCGAAACGTGAGAGACTCTTTTTAGTCTCCTCTTACGACAGGCAGGAATACCTCGGGCCTACTCTAACCCTCGGACCCGCAAGGGGTCCCATCATAGGAGATGGGATAGAGGACGGCACCGTCAACAAAGAAGCCAACGATGTTGCAGCTGTACAGTAAAATTGTCATGTGTATGGGATTAAGATGCCGATATTTTTTCTGGCATCTTGATATGTGAGCTTGTCCAGAGTCTTATACTCCTGGATTTTCTTCTCATGCTTAAAAACGGAGCAATCTGGTGAGCAAGGAGAGTGGAGTATGCTGCAGTTTACACAGATGGGGGAAGGACACAAGAAAAGTTCGCATGCAGCAGACGTCCATAATCCCTGCAGACAGGGGCACTGGTGCAATGGGAAGATGTATGTCCGAACTTCATGCCCCTGTAGCATCTCACAGGAGGAGGTACGTAGGGTTTCATGTGACACCAGTAGACCATCACTTTGACCTTCTCAGGCAATGGACAATCCTTGAAAGACAAGCTGAAGCCCCCAGTAGCAACCCTGTTTTCCCTTGGTTCCCTATGGACTGATAACGTGCACACCCTATCACTCTAAGTTTGCCCACAGCTCATCGTCTGATTGCAAAAGAAGAGTGCGCTGAACGATGGCACCCTGGACCATATTGAGACTCTTATGGGGAGTGACTGTCATGGGAACGTTACCGAACTTTTGACAAGAGAGCAGTGCCTGTGTCTGGGCAGGAGATGTTTTAATCAGGAGGGAACTGCTCTTCATCTTAAGAGTGGCTGCAACTTCCCCATATTTATCTTGGCTGCAACTTCCCCATATTTATCTTCAATGTTTTCCACAAAAAATATAGGCTTTGTGGCCAAAAAAGTGTCCCTGTCAGTCCTGGTACAGACCAGGTATTGGGGGAGGACTTTGCTCCTTTGTTACACCCATGGCATGGCCAGTGAAGGGAACGCATTGGGATCTTACTGTGTTGCATCATATGAGGCCTTTCCACTTTAAGAGACTGCTGGGGCCTTGTGACCACCAGCTACAAAGGAGCACCTCCCTCATCCCCAACATTACCCTGGACTGGAACAACTGAACTATGTCCTTTGTCAGGGCTTTTATTATCTGTCATCATGCTCAGAAATGAGGGGTATCCTACCCGACATCCTTCCCACCTGTCCCAAACTTTTAAGCCACTCCCATATCATCCCTGTGGAAGACCCAGGTGCAACACCTGCTCAATCCACCCACCCAGAACTTCCTACTCCAGTCCTCTTACAGAGTTACCTATCCATCAGAGGCAGGCCCTCTGTGAAAGCAGTCATGTTATACCAAACCTGCTGCAATCACTGCACAACTCAATGTTGGCATGACAACCAACTAGCTTTCTACCTGAGTGAATGGTCACTGCCAAACTGTGCCGAAGAACTAAGTTGACCACCCAGTGGCAAACAAGCAGCTAAGCACAACATGCTCGATTTCAATGACTGCTTAATGAACCAGGCCATCTGGATCCTCCTCTCCACCACCTGTTTACTGATCTATGTAGATGGACATTACCCTTGTAACGGTTATTCCATGTAAATGAGGAATCATTATCAAAAATTAATTTTTCTGTGGGAATATTTTCCCCTGTAACATTTGTAGGTTGGACATTGGATTTTGTTGGCAAGATTGATTTTTCCCTCCAAAACCTATTGTTTACTTGTGGAAGCCGTTGTTTTTAAGACTATATTGTTGAGTTTGTTCATGCAGAAAATTTGATCAATTTCAAGGTAAGGAAAAAATCATCAACTTTATAATAATTCTTTATGGTTTATGTACCACTTTCAAGTGCATAACTACTACTACTTTTTGGTATATTTTTAAAAGCAAACAATTTAGGTATGACAAATACAAGAACATTTATATAACCTAACCCAAAATGTGTAACATGAGTTACCAAATGACAATTTTTTAAAGATTTTCACAAAATACATTAAAGTATAAAAACTTATATGCCATGCTGACCTTCACATAAGCGTACCTGATAATTTGGTGTCTCAAATTTCCTCCTGGAAGCCTTCTCCTGGTATAGGATATTTAATTCATGTAACATGAGTTATTTATGTAATGTGAGTTACCATAATTTTTGTGGGATTAGTTATAATTTTGAGCAGTCAGATTGGTTCTGCTTTACATAAAACACAACTACCAATATATTACAACATATTTAATGTAGATTATCTCCATATGCCACATAACATCCCATACAGAATAGCTATTTACTTTACAACAATTTGCAATTTTTGCAGAATGCCTTTAAGTGCAGCTGCAAAGATGAGAAGAAGGCAGAATTTGAAAGATGAAGGCAGGTATGAAGAGTATAAAATCAAACACAAGGAAACTATGAAAAAATTCAGGAAAAAGAAGCAGGAACAGGAAAAATGTTTGAGTAAAAGAGAACGAGAAAGGATTGCTGCAGACAGGAAATGGAATGTTTGAGAAAGAGTTGTCAAGTACAGGAAACGGCTAAAGGAAGCATCTTCAGCTACACCAAGTAGTTCTGCCTCTCCACCATATAAAAATGGGCCTTCATTGGGAAAAGCCATATCAAAAGTGAAACGTGTACTTCCAGCATCACCCAGAAAACAAAAATGTGTTATTAAAAGGCTGTATCATACATTTCTCGAACCTTTAGAAGTAGAAAGAATCTCTACACAAAAAATAAGTGATGAAATAATAAGTGCAGTGAGCAAATTCTATGAAAAGGAATACATTAACAGACAGGCCCCTGGACACAAAGACGTTGTGACTGTAAAAGATGAGAAAGGTAAGAGCAAGCTGCAAGTACAACACCATGTTTTCTTTGAAAGAAGCCCAAGCAATGTTTTGTGAAGAAAATGGCAAAGTGATTGGTAAAAGTAAATTCGCAGAATTAAGACTCAAACATGTCATGCTTGCCAATAAACTTCCACACAACATGTGCATCTGCAGATATCACGAGGATTTTGTACGTGCTATTAATCTCTTCATAACATAGTACCTTATATACATAAATACACCAGTAACTGGCCAGAATTTTTTCTATGTGCAGAGCCTACAGCCAATTGTTGGTTGGGAAAGTGCATGAAATTTAAAGATTTATTGGCAGTTCATCATCTTGATTTATGTACTGGCATACAAGAGTACAGTGTGAAATGGTACGTGTGGCAGGAGAGTGATGGCAGAATTTTGAAACTAGAGGAAGAAGCTACATTACAGAATCTTATTGATCATATTCTTACCATGGGACCTAAATTTTCAGAGGACTGCTACTTTAAAGAGGGAACAATCAAAGAACTATCAGAGTGATAAGGAATCACTGCCTTCTGCGATGCTAACTACCATGATGCAAATATATTGTTCTGACAATTTTACATGTGTAAGCCATGATGAAATTCAAAGTGCACATTGGCAGCAGAATTAAATTAGTATTTTTACTGTCATGATTTGGCATTCCGGTACTTCTCACTCCTACATGTTGGTATCTGATAATCTGGACCACACAAAAAACACTCTCATTCCCTATGTTGACAGACTTCTTGAACTACCAAAAAATGTTAGAGAAGTTACAATCTGGTCAGATGGTCCTGCTTCCCAGTTCATTGCAGAGGCTATAAAAGTTCTAAGTAAGAGTCATGCCAAAAGAATTACATGGAAGTACTTTGCAACTTCTCATGGGAAGGGACCAGTGGATGGAATTGGTGGGGCTGTCAAATGCCAAGTTTGGTCTCATGTGAAAAGCAGGAAATGTGTTGAAAACAATGCAACAGATTTTGTAAAAGCATTGTTGGATTCATCTTCTAATGTGGCAGCAGTTCTTATGGGTGAAGAAGACTTTAGCCAAAGCAGCAAAAAACTACATCTCTCTGCCTTAATCGAGAACTGCAAGCTATTTTTGAACATTTCTAAAATTCATTACTTGGAACTCTATACTAATGAAGTTGTAGGAGACACCACTTAATCAGCTGCAGAGGAAAACACTAAGAACAGTAAAATCACTAGATATACAAGTAGATGACTGGGTAGTGGTAAAATATGGCAATTCATATTTTCCTGGTATTGTTACTAAAATTGAAAATGGTGAGTTTAAAGTTGATGTTACAATGAACGTTGGGTCATTCCATGTCAAGTGGCCTAAATTTAGACAAGCTCCCCACTCGATCATCTCCAATTTTGATGAAATTTTTACAGGATGTACATATAGACCTTACACAAAGCACTGCCAAATTACAGCTTCATAAGTAGTATAGTGGGGCCACTAGCCACCTTTTCGTAAAGGCTTCTTTTTTTTTTTTGACATTGCGACTGAAATGAATAAATGATCAACTTTGTTTTACCATTGTTCAGGATCTAAGAGACCTGTCGTGCTGAAACTTTGTAATCTCGTGCAACTTTTTGGGTACAATAGCTTAGTTGTAGTACTAAAGGTCAAACTATGGTAAATTCATCATAGTGTGCTATCAGAGTGGCCCATAAATCTTGTCATACCAAATAAATTTCATTTATATTAAATTAAAAAATTGCTTGCTCTTTACAGTCCACAAGCCAAATATATCAGTTCTTATTAATTCATTTCCTGAAATTTGTTACTAATAGCAATTACAGTTGATTCTAACAAGCTATAATGCTGGCCCATTCTTGTAGCTGATGGAGCTGGAATGACAGAAATAATGTGTTGGTTTGGAATCCAACAAGCATCCTGCCTAGCTGGCCAATAGAATGAATGTGCAGGTCCATTGGGGTGCATGAAACTGACTAAAACATCATTTTCTTCTTCTGAAACTTCAGACACAGTACCAATCCACCATGTTCCAGAATGTATACAGGCAATGTATTGGCCTGGTTGTAAGGCTGTAATATTTCTGAATGAAACTGTTGCTTGACCTTGGTCAACATTTGCCACAAAAAAAAATTGTTATCATTAGATACTCTTCTAATACAAACTTGATTTCCATTTAATGATACAAAATGGTGATTCTCTCTTGTTCCTGATAATGTGCAGCCATTTTTGAACTTTGCTTCCTGCTCAGTTTTTAATGGTTCAGTTTCTTCTTCTGAAACAAAAATGAATTGGCTTTCTCTGATATTCTTTGTACAGTATTTAAACATATCAGTTGGTGTCAAAATCTGGTCCTCATTTGGTCTTTGAAGGCTTGCCTTTGCTGCCAGGCACTTTACAGTTCCTCCAATTTCATCACATGGAGATTTTCCATGGCATGTAGCAAAAAAGTTCCACTCAGCTGAGATTCCAAAGTCATTTTGATGGTGGCAGGGATTCAGAAAATTTTTGAAGTTTTTGTACCGCGCGTCTAACCCATCACTGAAGTAGTAAATGTGTGCGATTTTTCCAAGGAGACTCTTTAGATCTATTAATTTCACTATAAAAGCATGCACAGCGATTTCATCATTTTTCAGGCTGTCGCTTATTATTCAGTAGCTGATACTGCTGATGTCCAAGATATTTCTTAAGTACACAACAAATGGGTCTAAAGCTGCTTGGCTGTTATTGCAGTGAAGACCTTGAGCTACATCCTGGACAATGAAGGAATAATTTTCAGCAAAGTCCATTAATATGATCAGTTCAGTTAGCTTACAGCTTTCTTTTATGCATTTTAGGTGCTTGCTCTGGTGCTTTGCAACATAATAATGAGTGGAAAGTTGGTCAATTTTTTAAATCAGATCTTCAATAAAATCCTCGGTGGTCATCTGCTTGGTTTCTAATGTATCTCTATCAGTGTGCACCCACTGTTTGAACTCAATGGTATCATCTGGATCACTGTCTTCAAAATACTTTCTGAAAACTGTTCCAGTAGTTCTTTTCCCAGACAGATTTCACGGCGATAAAGCATGCAGTCTTTGGATTCCAAATCACACACTGTTTTAGAAACCAATCAGACTCTTATAATCATCTTTAATTGGAGTGCTTGCAAGCATCAGTTTCACATTTTGGCGTAAATCGCAAACACAGACTGAGTGGGTTCCTGCAGCACCCTCAGTGATGCACCATTTTGGCCTCAATTCGCAAAATTTGGAAAATCCAATATCAGGCTGAAGTTGATATGCAGCAAACATTTTTTTTCCCCCAATTTATTCAGAAGAAGGTATTTTTGCATCAAAACTTTCTTTCCTTCTATTATAATTGATACACAGTCTTTTTTTACCTGGACAAATTCGGCTAAATTCTTCATTCTGAAAAAATGTTACCACTATTTCTCTTACGGCATCTGGAATCTTCTTGCCACACTTGTTCTTTGGCAGAACTAAACACCACTTTCTGCCTGTAACTTCCTAGCTGCTTTTACCATCCTCTGAAACACTAAATTCTTGCATCTGGAATCTTCTTGCCCCACTTGTTCTTTGGCAGAACTAAACACCACTTTCTGCCTGTAACTTCCTAGCTGCTTTTACCATCCTCTGAAACACTAAATTCTTGCATTGTCTCTTTTACAGACCAGCTTTGTGGTACTAATGCCAGTATTTGCAATTTTTCAGGCTGCCTCGACAACTGCAACTTCTCTTTCAATTTTTTAATCAGCTTCTTATAATCTTCACAATCAGGACATGTCTTGCTTGTACTAGGTGTGAAGATCTTTTGGGGTGAATCCTCCTCCAGCAGCAATGTTATTCACAATTGCCTCTTGAGATTCACTTATTTTTCATTTTGTGTAACCCTTCACATCCCTTTTTGATACTCTCTGGAATTTTAGAGGGGAGACCCCAAAAGCAGTTAGACTTGAATCAATTGATACTTCTGAATATGCTTCATCTTCTGACTGGTTTGAAGTTGTCTGATTTTTCTGCTTTCTTTGCTAAAAATTGTTTTCTGCAAGTTGGACAGATCTTCTGACTAGGTTTCACATTGCTCTTTATCATGGCTTGCAATTGTTTTGCTGTTTCCACATTGACAATCCATAACCCATTTTTACCAGAATGGTTCTTTGCACCAAAATGATTACAACAAGATCTCTGTAGAAAGTCATATTTGTCCACAAGTATTGTTTGTGATGAAATCATATTTGTGCATTTTCAGCAAGACATATCTTACTTCTTTGGTTTATTAACTCCTGTTGCTCTACTAAAAATTCTTTGATTGGAATTAAGCCTTGTTGAGGTGTGTGTGTTTTCAGATGACATGCAGAATTATCTGCAAGGCCAATACACATGGTACTGAAACCTCGTTGATATCCATTACACTACAATTAAATTTATCCCAATTGCCATGTCTTTCAATATTAGATAAAGTAGAAGTGGTGTATATTTCCAATTGAAAAATATTAAACAATCATAGATAATGGGAACTTCCTTGAGAATACAACAGAAAAAAATTAAATAACCTGATAAACATTTCTAAAGAGTCACCTCATACCTTGTAATAATTTTTACTTACCGAAAAAAGATGTTTATCCAGTGATGACAACACACTTTACACCATTTAAAAAGGCGCACACAACATCTGAATGCTCTTCACCACACAACAGTGTGCTTCAGACTAACTGTTGAAGCATGATACCAAACTCCATTGTTGACACTAAATTGGCGTGTCTCCAAAATAAAAACAACATTTTCTGATCAGACAAGGTGAGTTCTGATAACCCAGTTATTATTTGAGCAATCTGGATGCCACTTACAGAGCTTTATGACATGCTGACAGGTTGCGGACAACTAGAGTACCATCTTCAGAAAGTTATTCTTTCAGAAGATACAAGGCAATAAAGTATAGACAAAATTTGGTACGACAAGATTTATGAGCCACTTTGATAGTACACTATGATGAATTTACCATAGTCCGACCTTTTTACTACAACTAAGCTATTGTACCCAAAATGTTGAACAGGATCACTAAGTTTCAGCACGAAAGGTTGGTTGGTTTTTAAAGAGAGAGAAGGGACCAAACTACGAAGTCATTGGTCCCTTGTTCCCAATAAAACAATGCCGCAAGGGTGAGAATAAAATGGACGAAACACATAAAACAAAACGGAAAGAAAGGAAAAGCCACAAGAACAACGGGAAGGCAACGAATACTAAAAGGAACAAAAGAGAACATGAAAACGAGAGAGAGACACTAGAAACAGAAGGGAGTGAAACGTGAAAGAAGCATACAGTGGCTGGCCAACCACGAGAATAAAAAGGGAAAACCAGCCACTCTGCAACACATCAAAACCTCCACCCTAAAAGCACTAGAGTGGAGGACACAGAGGTACAAAGGACATGCTCTAAAACCTACATAGAAGTATAAAACCCACTCTCACGGATAAAATATAAAACTAAAGCTGCTGTGGAGGCATTGTTGCACAACACCGAAGGCAGGGTGCTGGGAAAGTTAGAAGTCTGCTGCAGAGCAGCTAAAAGTGGGCAGTCCAGCAAGACGTGGATGACTGTCATTTGGGAGCCACAGTGACACTGAGGTGGGTCCTCACGACGGAGTAGGTAAGCATGTGTTAGCCACGTATGGCCAATGCGGACCTGTCAGAGGACAACCGATTCCCTGCGAGAGACCTGCATGAAAGACTTCCACACATTCATAGTCTCCTTAATGACACGCAGTTTGTCGTGCATGCTGTTATGCCATTCTGTCTCCCAAAGCCGGAAAACCTTGTGGTGTAAGAAAGAACACAGGTGAGCTTCGGAGATGTCTATCTCCAGAAGCTGTTTCCGCATCGCCTGTTTGGCCAGCCTATCGGCAAGATCGTTTGTCCTGGGGACCACACAAACACCACGGAACGGCAGGACTGTTCCTGGGCATAGATGGACTACTGAATGGATGCTACCAGAGGGTGGCAAGGGTAGCACTGGGGTTGATAGCTTGTAGGTTGCTCAATGAGTCAGTACACAGGAGAAATGACTCGCCAGGGCATGAGCGGATGTACTCAAGAGCACGAGATATGGCTGCCGGCTCTGCAGTGAAAACACTGCAGCCAACTGGCAAGGAGTGCTGCTTAACATGTCCTCCATGAACATATGCAAAGCCTACGCGATCAATAGCCATTGAGCCGTCAGTGTAAACCACTTCAGAACCCTGGAACACATGAAGAATTGAGAGGAAGTGACAGCGGAGAGCGGCGGGATTAACGGAGTCCTTAGGGCCATGCAAAAGGTCCAGACGAAGCTGCAGCCGAGGCGTACACCATGGAGGTGTACATGAACGGACCGCAAATAGAGGTCGCAAAGGGAAGGACTCCAGTTCAGAGAGAAGGGACAGCACGCGAACTGCAATTGTTAACCCTGATCTGGGCCACTGATGGGTGAGATGGATTGCCGTGGGCAGGAAAAGGAGATGGTAATTCGGATGCTCAGGGGAACTATGAATGTGTGCTGCACAACTGGCGAGCAGTTGGGCACGTCTGATCTGCAGCGGAGGGACATCAGCCTCCACCAGTACGCTGGTCACCGGACGCGTCCTAAAAGCTCCTGTCGCTAATCAAACCCCACAGTGGTGCACAGGGTCAAGTAAATGCAATGCTGAAGACGCTGCCGAACCATAAACCACACTCCCATAGTCAATTCGGGATTGGACAAGGGCTCTGTAGAGCTGTAGCAGCATACAGCGATCTGCACCCCAATTGGTGTTGCTCAAGCAATGGAGGGCATTGAGGTGCTGCCAGCACTTCTGCTTAAGCTGACGAAGATGAGGGAGCCAAGTCAATCTAGCATCGAAAACCAGTCCTAAGAATCTATATATCTCCACTAGAGTGAGTGGTTCGTCATGAAGGTAAAGTTCTGGTTCCGGATGAACGACAACACCGACAGATGTGCATAACACAAAATTTGAGGCCAAAAACTGGAAACCATGGGCTAGAGCCCAAGACTGCCGTTTACGGATGGCTCCCTGTAGGGACCGCTCAGCAACACCAGTACTGGTGGGATAGTACGAAATGCAGAAGTCGTCGGTATACAGAGAAGATGAGATGGAGGGCCTGATAGCCGCTGCTGGACCGTTAATGACCACTAAAAATAGAGAGACGCTCAATACAGAGCCCTGCGGGACTCCATTCTCCTGGATATGGATGGAACTATGGGAGTCACCAACTTGGACACGGAAAGTACACCACTCATACAATGTGGCAAGGACATGACGTCACCAAGTCGTGTCGTATGCTTTACGTGAGAGAGAGAGAGAGAGAGAGAGAGAGAGAGAGAGAGAGAGAGAGAGAGAGAGAAAGAGGGGGAGGAAAAAAAAAGAGAGGGGGGGGGGGTGGAGACAGCTATCAGGTGTTGCCATCTCTGAAAGGTTGTGGTAGAGTGACCCTAGCGGAAGCCACCCTGACAGACTCAGCAAGCCACATGACTCCAGGGCACAACCCAACCGCCGACATATCATACATTCCAGCAGCTTACAAAGAACATTGGTGAGGCTGATGGGCCGATAGCTGTCCACATCAAGCGGGTTTTTACCAGGTTTGAGCACCAGAATTATGGTGCCCTCCCACCATTGCGATGGAAATACACCATTGCACTAGATCCGGATGAAGATGACGAGAAGATGTCGCTTGTAGTCAGATGAGAGATGTTTAATCATCTGGCTGTGGATGCAATCAGGACCAGGAGCTGTTTCGGGGCAACGTGCAAGAGCACTGAGAAGCTCCCACTCCGTAAATGAGGCATTATAGGATTCTCTGCAGCATGTAGTGAATGAGAGGATGTTCCCTTCCAGCCACTGTTTGAGTGTGCGAATGGCTGGGGGGGGGGGGGGTAATTCTGACGCAGAGGCTCCAGCAAAGTGCTCGGCAATCGCATTTGCATCGGTACATAACTCGCCATTTATGGTAACACGGGACAGCTGTTGGGGCCTGGTACCCAAAAAGACGTTTGATCTTTGCCTGGACTTGGGAAGGTGACGTGTGGCACCCCAATGGCGGAGACTTATCTCTCCCAACATTCCTCCTTCCGTTGTTTGATAAGGTAGCGAACATGGGCACGGAAACCATTTAAGGGCACGGAAACCATTTAAAAGCTAAGAGGTGCTCCAGCTTATGTTGCTGTACAGCTCACCACCGCTCCTTCACTGCTTCAGCAACTTCTGGTGACCAGCAAGGGACTGCCTTATGCCTCGGGCTCCCTAAAGAGCGAGGGATCGCGTGTTCTGCCGCAGAAACAATTGTGCTAGTCACCTGCTCAACCATCACATCCATGTTACCGTGTGTGGGAGATTCAGCGTTGACAGCAGAGGTGGAAGTTCCCCAGTCCGCCTTGTTCAAAGCCCATCTGGGCAGGTGTCTGTGTGCCTGACACTGGGACAGTGACAGGAAGATGGGGAAGTGGTCACTACCCCACAGGTCATCATGTGCTCTCCAGTGGATAGATGGGAGAAGTCCTGGACTGCAAATTGATAAATTAATCGCCAAGTAACTACCATGAGCCACATTGCAATGTGTGGCAGCCCCAGTATTAAAGAGGCAGAGGTTGAATTGCGTAAGTAAAGTTTCAACATCTCTGCCTCGCCCAGTAAGCATGGTGCCACCCCACAAGGATTTATGGGCATTAAAATCTCCCAGAAGTAGGTAAGGTTTAGGGAGTTGATCAATCAGTGCAGCTAATACATTCAGGGGTACTGCACCATCTGGAGGAAGATATACATAGCAGACAGTTATTTCCTGTGTCGTCCTTATTCTGACAGCCACAGCTTCAAGACGAGTTTGAAGGGGCACTACAGACCAAGTTTAGGACATATACACAAACTCCACCTGACACTAAATTGTAGTCACTATGGTTCCTGTAATATCCCTTATAGACACGGAGGGCAGGGGTCCGCATTGCTGGGAACCAGGTTTCCTGGAGGGCATTGCAGGTAGCAGGTGTGAAGCTTAATAGTTGCCGTAGCTCGGCCAGGCGGTGTAAAAACCGCCGCAATTCCACTGGAGGATGACATCTTGAGACTGGGAAGGCATGGATCATTCAATGAGGCAATTTACGCCCCAGAGTCACCTGCTGCCACCGATTTATTGCCTGAGCAGTCTATATCCACTGTGTCTGAAGGTCTGGCGAGATCTAGCTCCTCAGTGGACGCCAAAATCTCCACCCCATCCTCAGCTGGAGAGCTTGTACGTAGCGGTGGTGTGGGTGCCACTGCAATTTCCTTGGTCTTAGGGGTTTCCTTTCTGGATTTCGCTCACTGCCCCTTGGGTTTCCCTGGCTGGAAGGACTCCACTGGCTCAGTCTCCGGGACTGAGGATGAGCGTGAAGCCATACGACCAGCTGCTTTTGGGCTCTTCAGCCACTAGCAGGTGTCTTACTTTCCCACTAGAAGAAACCTGGGAAGGGAGTGACCCAAGGGACCCCTTCCTAGCAAGAGAAACCGAAGAAGACTTACGCTTCTCCAGCTCATATGTACAGGATGCACGCATTCAAATTTTCTCTTAGCCACAGTGTAGGTCAGTCTGCCCAGGGTCTTGTACTCCATGATTTTCCTTTCTTCCTGGAGAATCCTGCAGTCAGGCAAGCAAGGTGAATGGTTCACTCCACAGATGACACAGATGGGAGGCAGGGCATATGGAGTATTGGGATGTGATGGGTGTCCGCAATCTTTGCATGTGATGCTGGAAGTACAGCAGGAAGACACATGGCCAAACTTCCAGCACTTAAAGCACCTCATCAGGGGAGGGATATAGGGCTTTACATTACACCGGTAGACCATCACCTTGACCTTCTCGGGCAATGCATCACCCTCAAAGGCCAAGATGAAGGCATCGATGGCAACCTGATTATCCTTCAGACCCCGGTGGACACGCCGGACGAAATGTACACCTTGCCGTTCTAAATTGGCGTCCAGCTCATCGTCGGACTGCAAAAGAAGGTCTCTGTGAAATATGATACCCTGGACCATATTTAAGCTCTTATGGGGTGTGATGGTTACAGAAACATCCCCAGCTTGTCACAAGTGAATAACTCCTGTGACTGGGCGGAGAATGCCGTTTTGATCAAGAGTGACCCAGATCTCATTTTGGACAAACCCTCCACCTCCTCGAAGACGTCCTCTAAATGCTCAACAAAAAACTGAGGCTTCATTGTCATGAAAGATTGCCCATCAGCTCTCTAACATACAAGGTACCGGGGTGAATAAGATCCACTGCCATCCTTAGCCTGACGTTCCTCCCATGGTGTGGCCAGGGAGCGGAACGATTTGGGGTCGTATTCTGTGCGTTGAATTGAGCTTGTGATCGCTTAGAGACTGCTGGTGTTTCACCACCAGCAAGAGATGATGGACTATGCTTCACCGCGTGTCATCTGTCCTGATGCCACCCACTCCGACTAGTGGTTCTCCGCATGGGTGCCACCCAGCCACAACAAAGGCCACCTGGCAGGACAGTCATAGCCAGGAGTCTCGATGCCCCAGGGTGATGGGCGTCTACCGGAGTTGACGGCGCAGGTATCAGCAGAGGTGTGTTGTCAGGGGGCTCCAATCAACAGGGTACATGGCTGCCCCACCACAACGGATTGGCTACTGTGCTGGATATAAGGTGCAAAGAAGTCCATGGTCATTGTTGACGCAGAAATCGGCACTGCACAGTGCATGGTGGGAAACACACCCAGTAAGGTGTCCTCGCCCAAGAGACGGAAAATGGGCAGGACTGCAATGCGACGACAAGAAAATGGGCTAAAGATCTCAATGCATGATGGACACTATGCACCTTGTAAGGCATCCTTCCCCAATTGGCTCGCTCTTCGGGAAAATTTTGAAGAATGGAGGTCAAACCCTACAGGGGTAAATTCCCATGGTTCTTTCAAGTCTGACTGTGATCTGTGACAATGTAATGTGAGTTACCGTATGTTGTAACGCAAGTTACCTGTTCATGTTTGGAACTTTGTTAAAATACTTATAGGGTCATTCCATGTCAGTTCAACCAGGGGCTCCAGCTCGTAGTAGCAGATTTGACTGAAATTCAGTACACTAATTCTACCATGTGTGGAACACACGTGTACGAAGTATTAGTTTCCCCTGCCAATTAGTTCCAGAATTATGGCTTGTGAAAGAAGATGGCGTGACCTGGAAATTGCAACCCGCATCTGGCAATCTATCTTCAGACCCAACTTCAGGTCTTAATAACTTGGGAACTATTCCACACAGTCCAGTGAAATTTTTACAACCCAATAACATCCACTTAGAGAACACACTCTATGAATCAAAACACCAACAACATATTTCTGAGGGAAGACAAAAATTCCAAAATGTGATTAAAAAAATGTAATACCTTAAAAGGTACATATTGTAGGTGTCCTCTATGCCAAATATAATTAACTCAAAAAGAGTATAAAATTTTTTGTGGTAAGCTTAATGTGGCCTAAACACACACAGAACTCATCATGCCCATATCAGTCACACAAACAGTTACATGCACACAAAAATACAAAAATTTGAAAAATTACCTGAAAAACATGAATTTTCGAAGTGCGGTAGCACAAAAGGGACAAGTGGTATCCAAGCCAAATTTCACACACTGCATAAGTAGACCATTGTTGTTGTTGTGGTCTTCAGTCCTGAGACTGGTTTGATGCAGCTCTCCATGCTACTCTATCCTGTGCAAGCTTCTTCATCTCCCAGTATCTACTGCAACCTACATCCTTCTGAATCTGCTTAGTGTATTCATCTCTTGGTCTCCCTCTACGATTTTTGCCCTCCACACTGCCCTCCAATACTAAATTGGTGATCCCTTGATGCCTCAAAACATGTCCTACCAACCGATCCCTTCTTCTAGTCAAGTTGTGCCACAAACTTCTCTTCTCCCCAATCCTATTCAATACCTCCTCATTAGTTACGTGATCTACCCACCTTATCTTCAGCATTCTTCTGTAGCACCACATTTCGAAAGCTTCTATTCTCTTCTTGTCCAAACTAGTTATCGTCCATGTTTCACTTCCATACATGGCTACACTCCATACAAATACTTTCAGAAACGACTTCCTGACACTTAAATCTATACTCGATGTTAACAAATTCCTCTTCTTGAGAAACGCTTTCCTTGCCATTGCCAGTCTACATTTTATATCCTCTCTACTTCGACCATCATCGGTTATTTTACTCCCTAAATAGCAAAACTCCTTTACTACTTTAAGTGTCTCATTTCCTAATCTAATTCCCTCAGCATCACCCGACTTAATTTGACTACATTCCATTATCCTCGTTTTGCTTTTGTTGATGTTCATCTTATATCCTCCTTTCAAGACACTGTCCATTCCGTTCAACTGCTCTTCCAAGTCCTTTGCTGTCTCTGACAGAATTACAATGTCATCGGCGAACCTCAAAGTTTTTACTTCTTCTCCATGAATTTTAATACCTACTCCGAATTTTTCTTTTGTTTCCTTTACTGCTTGCTCAATATACAGATTGAATAACATCGGGGAGAGGCTACAACCCTGTCTTACTCCTTTCCCAACCACTGCTTCCCTTTCATGCCCCTCGACTCTTATAACTGCCATCTGGTTTCTGTACAAACTGTAAATAGCCTTTCGTTCCCTCTATTTTACCCCTGCCACCTTCAGAATTTGAAAGAGAGTATTCCAGTTAACATTGTCAAAAGCTTTCTCTAAGTCTACAAATGCTAGAAACGTAGGTTTGCCTTTTCTTAATCTTTCTTCTAAGATAAGTCGTAAGGTCAGTATTGCCTCACGTGTTCCAACATTTCTACGGAATCCAAACTGATCTTCCCCGAGGTCGGCTTCTACCAGTTTTTCCATTCGTCTGTAAAGAATTCGCGTTAGTATTTTGCAGCTGTGACTTATTAAACTGATAGTTCGGTAATTTTCACATCTGTCAACACCTGCTTTCTTTGGGATTGGAATTATTATATTCTTCTTGAAGTCTGAGGGTATTTCGCCTGTCTCATACATCGTGCTCACCAGATGGTAGAGTTTTGTCATGACTGGCTCTCCCGAGGCCATCAGTAGTTCAAATGGAATGTTGTCTACTCCCGGGGCCTTGTTTCGACTCAGGTCTTTCAGTGCTCTGTCAAATTCTTCATGCAGTATCTTATCTCCCATTTCGTCTTCATCTACATCCTCTTCCATTTCCATAATATTGTCCTCAAGTACATCGCCCTTGTATAAACCCTCTATATACTCCTTCCACCTTTCTGCCTTCCCTTCTTTGCTTAGAACTGGGTTGCCATCTGAGCTCTTGATATTCATACAAGTGGTTCCCTTCTCTCCAAAGGTCTCTTTAATTTTCCTGTAGGCAGTATCTATCTTACCCCTAGTGAGACAAGCCTCTACATCCTTACATTTGTCCTCTAGCCATCCCTGCTTAGCCATTTTGCACTTACTGTCAATATCATTTTTGAGACGTCTGTATTCCTTTTTGCCTGCTTCATTTACTGCATTTTTGTATTTTCTCCTTTCATCAATTAAATTCAATATTTCTTCTGTTACCCAAGGATTTCTATTAGCCCTCGTCTTTTTACCTACTTGATCCTCTGCTGCCTTCACTACTTCATCCCTCAGAGCTACCCATTCTTCTTCTACTGTATTTCTTTCCCCCATTCCTGTCAATTGTTCCCTTATGCTCTCCCTGAAACTCTCTACAACCTCTGGTTCTTTCAGTTTATCCAGGTCCCATCTCCTTAAATTCCCACCTTTTTGCAGTTTCTTCAGTTTCAATCTGCAGTTCATAACCAATAGATTGTGGTCAGAATCCACATCTGCCCCAGGAAATGTCTTACAATTTAAAACCTGGTTCCTAAATCTCTGTCTTACCATTATATAATCTATCTGATACCTACTAGTATCTCCAGGATTCTTCCAGGTATACAACCTTCTTTTATGATTCTTGAACCAAGTGTTGGCTATGATTAAGTTATGCTCTGTGCAAAATTCTACAAGGCGGCTTCCTCTTTCATTCCTTCCCCCCAATCCATATTCACCTACTATGTTTCCTTCTCTCCCTTTTCCTACTGACGAATTCCAGTCACCCATGACTATTAAATTTTCGTCTCCTTTCACTACCTGAATAATTTCTTTTATCTCGTCATACATTTCATCTATTTCTTCATCATCTGCAGAGGTAGTTGGCATATAAACTTGTACTACTGTAGTAGGCTTGGTCTTTGTGTCTATCTTGGCCACAATAATGCGTTCACTATGCTGTTTGTAGTAGCTAACCCGCACTCCTATTTTTTTATTCATTATTAAACCTACTCCTGCATTACCCCTATTTGATTTTGTATTTATAACCCTGTAATCACCCGACCAAAAGTCTTGTTCCTCCTGCCACCGAACTTCACTAATTCCCACTATATCTAACTTTAACCTATCCATTTCCCTTTTTAAATTTTCTAACCTACCTGCCCGATTAAGGGATCTGACATTCCACGCTCCGATCCGTAGAACGCCAGTTTTCTTTCTCCTGACCATAATGATACATATCTCAAAATTTCAGCATGTTATTGCAAGACATTTGGGTACAATGGAAGTTGACAGATGAATTTGGTGATGTGGCCATTGTTCCACAACACAATTTTGTAAAAACATATCGTAAACTGTTCTGCCTCTTCTTATCCTCTCCCACAACTGTTTAATCACTAATCAACAACATACAGACAGATTAGCACAACCTATCATTAATGTTAATTGCACCGTAACTGCTAAAAACCAGTCGATTGTGCTTCGAACAGAAGTTCTCACACACTTTAGCTACTGTACTCTGTACATTGAGTGGCAAATTGTACTGTCTTCCTGACACTGTAGTAGGAACTGTCATAAGAATATGTTCAAAAGGAATCCAACACCTGTCTGCCAAACGTGGCCAATGAAATGATCTTGCTGGTCCTGCTGGTGCCATGAAGTTCACAAATACATCACCTTCTGCTTCACAGCCCTCTGCAACACATCCTAAGTACCATTTGTCATCATAAACAGCAATAACATAGCAACCTGGTTGTATGTTGCTGCTTTTGCTTCTGAATCCTGAGTCAGACACACTGTGAAGACACATGTGCATGAACCTACATATACATCTACATTTATACTCCGCAAACCACCCAACGATGTGTGGCGGAGGGCACTTTACTTTAGGTATAAGTAGGGGGAAGCAATATATTCGATACCTCATCCAGAAATGCACCCTCTGGAAACCTGGCGAGCAAGCTACACCGCGATACAAAGCGCCTCTCTTGCAGAGTCTGCCACTTGAGTTTGTTAAACATCTCCGTAACGCTATCACGGTTACCAAATAACCCTGTGACGAAACGCGCCGCTCTTCTTTGGATCTTCTCTATCTCCTCCGTCAACCCGATCTGGTGCGGATCCCACACTGATGAGCAATACTCAAGTATAGGTCGAACGAGTGTTTTGTAAGCCACCTCCTTTGTTGATGGACTACATTTTCTAAGGACTCTCCCAATGAATCTCAACCTGGTACCCGCCTTACCAACAATTAATTTTATATGATCATTCCACTTCAAATTGTTCCGCACGCATACTCCCAGATATTTTACAGAAGTAACTGCTACCAGTGTTTGTTCCGCTATCATATAATCATACAATAAAGGATCCTTCTTTCTATGTATTCGCAATACATTACATTTACTATGTTAAGGGTCAGTTGCCACTCCCTGCACCAAGTGTCTATCCGCTGCAGATCTTCCTGCATTTCGCTACCATTTTTTAATGCTGCAACTTCTCTGTATACTACAGCATCATCCGCGAAAAGCCGCATGGAACTTCCGACACTATCTACTAGGTCATTTATATATATTGTGAAACGCAATGGTCCCATAACACTCCCCTGTGGCACACCAGAGGTTACTTTAACGTCTATAGACGTCTCTCCATTGATAACAACATGCTGTGTTCTGTTGGCTAAAAACTCTTCACTCCAGCCACACAGCTGGTCTGATATTCCGTAGGCTCTTACTTTGTTTATCAGGCGACAGTGCGGAACTGTATCGAACGCTTTCCGGAAGTCAAGAAAAATAGCATCTACCTGGGAACCTGTATCTAATATTTTCTGGGTCTCATGAACAAATAAAGCGAGTTGGGTCTCACACGATCGCTGTTTCCGGAATCCATGTTGATTCCTACATAGTAGATTCTGGGTTTCCAAAAACGACATGATACTCGAGCAAAAAACATGTTCTAAAATTCTACAACAGATCGATGTCAGAGATATAGGTCTATAGTTTTGCGCATCTGCTTGACGACCCTTCTTGAAGACTGGGACTACCTGTGCTCTTTTCCAATCATTTGGAACCTTCCGTTCCTCTAGAGACTTGCAGTACACGGCTGTTAGAAGGGGGGCAAGTTCTTTCGCGTACTCTGTGTAGAATCGAATTGGTATCCCATCAGGTCCAGTGGACTTTCCTCTGTTGAGTGATTCCAGTTGCTTTTCTATTCCTTGGACACTTACTTCGATGTCAGCCATTTTTTCATTTGTGCAAGGATTTAGAGAAGGAACTGCAGTGCGGTCTTCCTCTGTGAAACAGCTTTGGAAAAAGGTGTTTAGTATTTCAGCTTTACGCGTGTCATCCTCTGTTTCAATGCCTTCATCATCCCGGAGTGTCTGGATATGCTGTTTTGAGCCACTTACTGATTTAACGTAAGACCAGAACTTCCTAGGATTTTCTGTCAAGTCGGTACATAGAATTTTACTTTCGAATTCACTGAGCGCTTCACGCATAGCCCTCCTTACGCTAACTTTGACATCGTTTAGCTTCTGTTTGTCTGAGAGGTTTTGGCTCGTTTAAACTTGGAGTGAAGCTCTCTTTGCTTTCGCAGTAGTTTCCTAACTTTGTTGTACCACGGTGGGTTTTTCCCGTCCCTAGTTATAACCAGACAGTCTGCTCATCTGCACATCGTCAGAGTCCGCTGGAGAGAAGAGATGATGGCTCCTTGCGCCTGCAACAGTTTTAACATGTTCTAGTCTGCTTATTAGCAACTCTTCGACTGATTTCACCTCATCTTTCGAAGCATAGAATGATTGTACGCCAGAGATATTTTTCTGTACCCAGATAAATAATTGACGAGATGTTAGATTGTGACCTTCTGTAGAGTGCTGCAGACTAGCTCATGATGCCATGCACTTAATGGTAGCACCAATACCATCACATATATTTTTACCATGACTTGTTGTGAAAAAATTCAATTCTGCGTGAATCTGAAAATCATGGTAATGCATGCATCAATTTGAGATTTTTACAGTTTTTGTACTGACTAGCTGCCACATCACTAAAGTATTTCGCAAAATATATGTGAGGCAGCTTGTTTTTCACATATGCCATGACAGTGCGAATGTGGGCATGAACTGCAATGGCATCATGAATTAAAAAGTCACTAAAAATGCACAGGTTCATGACACACACATCACCTGATTCACCTCTATAGAAAATCGCAAATGGGTGGAGAGTTGCTTGACTGTTGTCCCAATAATATCCTTGGATGGCATCTTGAACTATAAATGCATAATTTTCAGAAAAGTCTAGTATTACTATACTTTCATCTTGTTTCAAAGTATCCTTACAAAACTGAAGATAAGCAGATTGTGCTGTTGCTGTGAAGCTGTGTGTGGTCAGTTTGTCCGTTTTTTGACAACACATTCCAACAAAATCTTCCACTGTACTTTGCTTTGTTTCAAGACTTGTGCGATCCATGCGTGTCCATTGTTTATAAGAAACAAGTCCATCGTCATCCATAAGGAGTTCACCATACAGTTTGTTATTCATGTGTTCTGCAAGATTTCCCTTACCAGGGCACATTTCACACCTGTGTGTCATACACTGGTAGGAACTGATGTCACACACTAGCAGCTTCATTACACCTTTGTAATCCAGACCAGAATCCTTTATAGTAGCAAACATCAACTTAGCATTTTGATGGGTCTTACATACACAAACATTGTGTGTGCCCCTTGCACTTACAGGCACAACCCATTTTGGCCGAAGATTGAAAAAATGATAAACCTACTTTGGTATTGGGATACTTTCCCTTGAATTCTACATATAGTTCTGATATGTTGCATGGCAACGGTCTTTTTTACATCTGTACACGTACATTTCCCATTTTCACCGTTACATAGTCTTTTTCCAGGCCGTTACGTAGTCTTTTTCCAGGCATTATTCGGCTGTAGTCATTATTTTCATAAAACTCCGACACTAGCACCTTTATTTCTGAACTCAATTGCTTACCTGAGGCTGCTGAAGTTGTGGAAGCACTCCTTGGGTTGCTTTTATTTTTCTAGCTTGCTTAACATTGAATTCCTTTGCAGTGTAGTCAATAGACCATCTGGAAGGCGCAAGGGTAAGAATAACTACTTTTTTCTGGCGTGTGGATATGGCACATTTATCTTTCAACTCATGCACAATTTTGTCCAAATCAGAGCATTTATGGCATGATTTCTGTTCCTTTGGAGCAAATGGTTCTTCCTCTTCCACCATTAGTGTGTCAGCTATTTTGTGTTTTAATTCCATTTGAGCTTCTTGCAGTTTTCTTCTACCATAGCTGGGCCTGTCTTTTCCCAACTTTGTGTGTCTTCATGGGTGACAAACCAAGAGCAGTCACTGAAGTCTTTAATTGTTAATTCGCTGTGGTTGTAAGTGGCTGATATTCTTCGTCACTGTCATGTAAATTATCAGAATTTCTTCATTTTTTAGCAGTGTAACACACCTGGAACATAACTTTTGTCCTGGTTTCATGTTAAGTCCCATGCACTGATTCACTTTCAATACTGATTTTATATCAATTTCTCTGAGGCTACACTTCACTGTCTTCTTATGAATCTGAAATGGATCAAAACAACTTCTTTGTAGGAAAGAATACTTATCCAGAAACACTTTCATATGATGATAACAAACACTAAAGTTTCCTGGAACTGTACTTCTTGTGCCAACAGGGTGTATCCCAGGTCTCCATAGCAACAAATCTTGGTCCAATTCATCCAGATCATACAGTACAAAGCGAATGCCACACTTTGTTCCATATGATGTTTTATGACATTCAGATGCTTGTGCTCTACCAACACTGCAACTTGTTTGAACAAAAGCACCACTAGTACACTCTTCTGCCTCCATACTGACTTTCCACAACAGTACTGACCGGTCTGAACTAGAATCTTCAAAACATGAGTAACCTGTAATTGTTGCCTGTTTCCTTCTGTTGTACCTCCCTAACAATGACTCATTCTGTCCCTGAAACCTATCCCTGTTTAACTTTCTGTTGCCTAATGGTTCCCAACAACTGCTTCAGCTTTATCTGAAACAAGCTGTCTGCATTATCACTATTACTTGCTAAATCGTGTTAAAAGAAACGTAACCAAATACACCTCGGTCAACTTTTATTGTACACAAATGCCTTGCAATAACAAGTTGAAATTTTGCCATATATTATACTATGGTCTACTTGTGCAGTGATTGAAATTTGGCTTGGATATCACTTGTCCCTTTTGTGCTACCACACTTAGAAAATCCATGTTTTTCAGGTAATTTTTCAAATTTTTGTATTTTTGTGTGCATGTAACTGTTTGTGTGACTGATATGGGCATGATGAGTTCTGTGTGTGTTTAGGCCACATTAAGCTTACCACAAAAAAATTTATACTCTTTTTGAGTTAATTATATTTGGCATAGAGGGCACCTACAATATGTACCTTTAAAGGTATTACATTTTTTTAATCACATTTTGGAATTTTTATCTTCCCTCAGAAATATGTTGTTGGTGTTTTGATTCATAGAGTGTGTTCTCTAAGTGGATGTTATTGGGTTGTAAAAATTTCACTGGACTGTGTGGAATAGTTCCAAAGTTATTAAGACCTGAAGTTGGGTCTGAAGATAGATTGCCAGATGCGGGTTGCAATTTCCAGGTCACACCACCTTCTTTCACAAGCCATAATTCTGGAACTAATTGGCAGGGGAACTTAAAATTTTGTACATGAGTGTTCCACACTTCGTAGCATTGGTGTGCTAAATTTCAGCCAAATCTGAGACTATCAGCTGGAACATTTTCTCAAATTGGTTGAATTGACATGGAATGACGCTATAAGATCATCCGGTATTATGTGTGAAACTTACAAGAAATGTTCACATAAAACAGAGCAGACTTTTGTATTTTCTTCATCATATGCAAAAGCCATTTCTTGGAAATGTAACATGAGTTACCAAGAATAATTATAAGATTTGGTTTTATTATAGTAATGTAACAATTATTGTGATATAGGTTTATAGAGCATTCTGTACAAAATATGTTTTGAGGTATAAAAAAAAATTTAATAGAAACATTTCCTTCTGTTAATTGTCCAACACTTATAAACATCACTTTGTAATGTGAGTTATCATGGAATGACCCTAACACATTCTCCACTCCTGTAAGCCTCCTGACCTCAACCTGCTAATCCACTGGTACCACACCCTCTACCCAACACGTTTACATTCCTCTGTCCTGTCACCCCCTCCCAGTGCATGCCATCTTCGACGTGAGCCATGCCTCAGCTGCAGTGCCCATGTGTTGCATGCCTACCTCTTCCACCTGCTAATCCTCCCACCTGCGTTCCTATCCAGCACATCTGCTGCCTTCCTCCAAACTTTTAGCTACCCTTCCCAAACCTCTTGTACTGCTTCCCGCGCATGTGCGTGTAATCACAACAGATGCACATAATTCACTATTTCATTTAAGACAATAAATGTCACAACACACACTTCTGCAGAGAAGTATTCAACAAGAGCTAGTAATACTCAGAGTAAATGTTTTCTATAATAAAGCACACAATTCTGCTTCGCATAGATCCAAAAACACTAAGTACCTTACACATAAGTGAAGATACTACAAGGGTACACCTGTAGGTAGCTGAAAGATGAGAATAGAAGCCAACGATGCCAGTGCTCCAGGGAGTTAGCAAAAATATATTCTACCTAAAAACTTAATGTGCACTCAGAAAGCAACAGCTTAATTTTTTGTTGTAAAGAAGACTGTTCTCTCCTCACTGAGGTACTTGTTTCTACAGAAATAAGGTCAAGTAATGAGTGTTTCATCTTGAGAGAAAGTATTACTGCACACTTATGTGCATGCATGAAAATCATAATACACAGTTAATGTTACAATTTCTTTCTAGGGGAAATAGCAAATTGGTTTTTTTACAACTAGATTTTTCCAATTATGGCAGACATGCTCTGGACTTGTGATTTACTTAATATTTAACATCACTGCTTATTTATATGACAAAATGACATAGAACATGTCCTAACAGTATACAATCTGTAGTATAAAATATAATGGATTGTTTTTTATTGAATGAACGATTTTCTTTAATTGGCTTTTGTTTTATGTTCACTTTACTCTACATGAACTATTCGTAATTGCTTCTACTTAACCTGTTAAAAATAAACGGCATGTAGGTTACACTACAAATGCAGCTCTTAATGAGAAAAATACTATTTCGTTACTATTTGGAGGTTTTTCGTAATAATAAACACTGGTTTGTTACAATATTGAAATTTAATTTCTAGGGCATAACCAATGCCACTTTATTTCTTCTTGGTGCCTGTCATCAACACCAATGGTGATTTTGGTCTCCCAGACTGATGCAAAACCTTCAATTTGATATCCCTTCAATTGCTTGCATGTCAGTTTCAATATTTATTTTCGAAGAGATTGTATTTTGATATCAGAGGCTAAACAGACTTCATTTGTTTTCCGTGACGGAAAAATGAGAGTTGGTCAGTAGAAAGCTGAATACTTTTATATCGGCAGCAAATTATGCTTGTCTACAGCATACAGAGGCACTCACATACTTTCTATACCCCTGCTATTCAGGTAATCAAAAGGTTAGGCTCAAATGAAATGACAATATTTCTTGCTGGACACATTCTGCAGAATCAGTATGGTGTTTAACAGTTCGTACATATTAGATCTATCGCAAATTAAGATTAAATCCACCTTTGACTCCGTTTGGATAAAATATTTGCACAGGGTCCATTTAACCTTGGTCCAAATTATGTGAGACACTCAAACAAACCACACGGATCGACATCACTATTACACATTGGGCCTTGAAAAACGTGAAGCTTCCCGGTAACATGTCTATGAACAAAATGGAACCTTAATTAACCTGCCAGAACTGTTTCAATCGTAAAGGTGTAAAGTCATTTGGCCTGCTGGACTGTTCACATATGATGGCCTTAAAGTGAGACCCTACTAGGGATAATGCACAGCTATTTTTCATTGTTTACAATGTAATATGGTAGACCAAAATGCATAAAATGAATCTTAGAATACCACATTCCAGTACATGTGTCAAAGATTCTGCATAGTTCTGAATCAATTACACGATTACCTTTTGCACACTATCATTCAATACAATATCAGTAACAACTACAAACTTTAGTAGAATGTAGAATTCATAAGCAACAGCTCAAAAAAGGCATTATAAAACAAAGTGTAAAAACTGATGATTTGGATGCTCATGAACAGTTTCAATAAAAAGCACATGTACACGTTGGCTATACTTTGTAACTGGAAGTCATGTTATTGATAGAAATAGAATGTATGAATTATCGATACACTCTTCAGCATGAGGAAAAAGCCAATTTTACATATGAAAAGCTTTAGCAGGCAGAAAATAAAACCTACGAATAACATTGCACATATGTTTGCGACAAGATGATGAACTAAACATTTTTGTGAATTGCAAATTTGTTTTGTAAAAATCAACTTTTTTTTGTTCACTGAAAACCACTGGGGTCATACAAACCAAAAGTAATTTACAACAGATATATTCACAATCCCCCCATGAACCATGGACCTTGCCATTGATGGGGAGGCTTGCGTGCCTCAACGATACAGATAGCCGTACCGTAGGTGCAACCACAATAGATGGGTATCTGGTGAGAGGCCAGACAAACGTGTGGTTCCTGAAGAGGGGCAGCAGCCTTTTCAGTAGTTGCAGGGGCAACAGTCTGGATGATTGACTGATCTGGCCTTTTAACACTAACCAAAATGGCCTTGCTGTTCTGGTACTCCGAACGGCTCAAAGCAAGGGGAAACTACAGCCATAATTTTTCCCAAGGGCACGCAGCTTTACTGTATGATTAATGATGATGGCGTCCTCTTGGGTAAAATATTCCGGAGGTAAAAGAGTCCCCCATTCCGATCTCCGGGTGGGGACTACTCAAGAGGACATCGTTACCAGGAGAAAGAATACTGGCGTTCTACGGATCGGAGCATGGAATGTCAGATCCCTTAATCGGACAATTAGGTTAGAAAATTTAAAAAGGGAAATGGATAGGTTAAAGTTAGATATAGTGGGAATTAGTGAAGTTCGGTGGCAAGAGGAACAAGACTTTTGGTCAGGTGAATACAGGGTTATAAACACAAAATCAAATAGGGGTAATGCAGGAGTAGGTTCAATAACGAATAAAAAACAGCATAGTGAACGCATTATTGTGGCCAAGATAGACACGAAGCCCACGCCTACTACAGTAGTACAAGTTTATGTGCCAACTAGCTCTGCAAATGAAGAAATTGATGAAATGTATGATGAGATAAAAGAAATTATTCAGGTAGTGAAGGGAGACGAAAATTTAATAGCCATGGGTGACTGGAATTCGAGAGTAGGAAAAGGGAGAGAGGGAAACATAGTACGTGAATATGGATTGGGGCTAAGAAATGAAAGAGGAAGCTGCCTGGTAGAATTTTGCACAGACCATAACTTAATCATAGCTAACACTTGGTTCAAGAATCATGAAAGAAGGTTGTATACATGGAAGAATCCTGGAGATACTAGAAGGTATCAGATAGATTATATAATGGTAAGACAGAGATTTAGGAACCAGGTTTTAAATTGTAAGACATTTCCAGGAGCAGATGTGGACTCTGACCACAATCTATTGGTTATGAACAGTAGATTAAAACTGAAGAACCTGCAAAAACGTGGGAATTTAAGGAGATGGAACCTGGATAAACTGACTAAACCAGAGGTTGTACAGAATTTCAGGGAGAGCATAAGGTAACAATTGACAGGAATGGGGGAAAGAAATACAGTAGATGAAGGAATGGGTAACTTTTAAGAGATGAAATATTGAAGGCAGCAGAGGATCAAATAGGTACAAAGACGAGGGCTAGTAGAAATCCTTGGGTAACAGAATAAATATTTAATTTAATTGACGAAAGGAGAAAATACGAAAATGCATTAAATGAAGCAGGCAAAAAGGAATACAAATGTCTCAAAAATGAGATCGACAGGAAGTGCAAAATGGCTAAGCAGGAATGGCTAGAGGACAAATATAAGGATGTAGATGCTTATCTCACTAGGGGTAAGATAGATACTGCCTACAGGAAAATTAAAGAGACCTTTGGAGAAAAGAGAACCACTTGTATGAATATCAAGAGCTCAGATGGAAACCCAGTTCTAAGGAAAGAAGGGAAAGCAGAAAGGTGGAAGGAGTATATAGAGGGTCTATACAGGGGCGATGATCTTGAGGACAATATTATGGAAATGGAAGAGGATGTAGATGAAGATGAAATGGGAGATACGACACTGCATGAAGAGTGACAGAGCACTGATAGATCTGAACTGAAACAAGGCCCCAGGAGTAGACAACATTCCATTAGAACTACTGACAGCCTTGGGAGAGCCAGTCCTGACAAAACTTTACCATCCGGTGAGCAAGATGTATGAGACAGGTGAAACACCCTCAGACTTCAAGAAGAATATAATAATTCCAATACCAAAGAAAGCAGGTGTAGACACATGTGAAAATTACCGAACCAAACTGTCAGTTCAATACGTCACAGCTGCAAAATACAAACGCGAATTCTTTACAGACGAATGGAAAAACTGGTAGAAGCCGACCTCGGGGAAGATCAGTTTGGATTCCGTAGAAATGTTGGAACACGTGAGGCAATACTGACCCTACGACTTATCTTAGAAGAAAGATTAAGGAAAGGCAAACCTATGTTTCTAACATTTGTAGACTTAGAGAAACCTTTTGACAATGTTGATTGGAATACTCTCTTTCAAATTATGAAGGTGGCAGGGGTAAAATACAGGGAGCGAAAGGCTATTTACAATTTGTACAGAAACCAGATGGCAGTTATAAGAGTCGAGGGACATGAAAGGGAAGCAGTGGTTGGGAAGGGAGTGAGACAGGGTTGTAGTCTCTCCCCGATGTTATTCAATCCGTATATTGAGCAAGCAATAAAGGAAACAAAAGAAAAGTTCGGAGTAAGTATTAAAATTCATGGAGAAGAAATAAAAACTTTGAGGTTTGCCGATGACATTGTAATTCTGTCAGAGACAGCAAAGGACTTGGAAGAGAAGTTGAAAGGAATGGACAGTGTCTTGAAAGGAGGGTATAAGATGAACATCAACAAAAGCAAAATGAGGATAATGGAATGTAGTCGAATTAAGTCGGGTGATGCTGAGGGAATCAGATTAGGAAATGAGACACTTAAAGTAGTAAAGGAGTTTTGCTATTTAGGGAGTAAAATAACTGATGATGGTCGAAGTAGAGAGGATATAAAATGTGGCCTGGCAATGGCAAGGAAAGAGTTTCTGAAGAAGAAAAATTTGTTAACATCGAGTGCAGATTTAAATGGCAGGAAGTCGTTTCTGAAAGTATTTGTATGGAGTGTAGCCATGTATGGAAGTGAAATGTGGACGATAAATAGTTTAGACAAGAAGAGAATAGAAGCTTTCGAAATGTGGTGCTACAGAAGAATGCTGAAGGCTAGATGGGTAGATCACATAACTAATGAGGAGGTATTGAATAGAATTGGGTAGAAGAGGAGCTTGTGGCACAACTTGACTAGAAGAAGGGATCGGTAGCTAGAACATGTTCTGAGACATCGAGGGATCACCAATATAGTATTGGAGGGCAGCATGGAGGGTAAAAATCCTAGAGGGAGACCAAGAGATGAATACAACAAACAGATTCAGAAAGATGTAGGCTGCAGTAGGTACTGGGAGATGAAGAAGCTTGCACAGGATAAAGTAGCATGGAGAGCTGCATCAAACCAGTCTCAGGACTGAATACCACAACAACAAAAACAACAACAACAAATTCACAATATGTGAGTGAACTAATAAAAAATATATTACAGTTTTTACTGTAACACTCATTTTATTTTCATAAATATCACGCAAAAGAAATAGAAATTTAGATTAGGATCATACTGACCCCAGGGTTACTCAGTGCAAAAAACCATGAATAAAATTTAAAATGTTGTAAATATAAAACTGGTACTACTGGTATCCGAAAGGATAGATGGTGGCAGCATCTACCAGTAGGAGTAGTCAGTCAGTCTGTTGTTATATATATATCATAATTTGGTTAAACTTCTTCAGTATAACTTATTTTCTCCTGTGTGTTAAACTTCACAATGTTATGTGCCAAATGTAACAAACTTCACAAAAAGCAATTGAAAGCCTGGTGTCGTCTAAATTTAGAGACACGGGGTTATGCCAGGCAACAAACAGCAAATATGATATCCCAGGTCTTCGTGGAGGGCAACATCAAAAATCAGATGAGTTTTGATGATTCCAGATAAAAAGTGTATTCCCCTTTGTTAAAATTTAGTTATTCGTGATGGACATCTGTAAAAATAGTTTTGTTGTTCACTTACTATTAGGATGCTATGTTGTTGCTATTTATGATGACAAATGGCACTTAAGATGTGTCGCAGAATGCTGCGAAGCATTGTTGTTCACTTACTATTAGGATGCTATGTTGTTGCTATTTATGATGACAAATGGCACTTAAGATGTGTCGCAGAATGCTGCGAAGCAGAAGGTACTGCATTACTAAATTTCATGGCACCAGAAGGACCTGCAACATCATTTCACTGGCCATGTTTGGTAGACATTTGTTGGAGTCCTATTGAAGATAATCATAACATGTTATAGTTCATACAACTGTGTCCAGTACAATTTGCCACTTGATATACCGAGTACAGTAGCTACAGCATGAAAAAACTTTTGCTATAAGCACTAGCATCTGGTTTTTGGCACTCAAGATGAATCAAACATGAATGGTAGGTTGTGTTAATATCCCAATATGTTGCTGCTTAGTGATTAAACAATGGGAAGGGGGGAGTAAGAAGAGGTAGAAGAGTTTAAGATTTTTTTCCAAAACTGTTCTGCAACAATGATCACATCACGAAATACATCTCTGCCAATTTTCACGGTGCACAAATGTCTTGCAACAACAAATTGAAATTTTGAGACCATTATAGGCCTATTATGAGCTAGGCCTACTTATGCAGCACAAGAAATTTGACTTTGCCATCATTTGTCCCTTTTGTGCTACAGCACTTCAAAAATCCACGTTCTTCGGGTTATGTGTCAATTTTTTGTATTTTCCTGTGCATGTAACTCAATATGTGAACATGTATGTTTGGTCCACATCAGGCTTACTACAAAAAATATCAGCCTCTCCTTGACTTAATTATATTTAGCATGGTGGGCATTGGTTATTATTTTCCCTCAGAAATATGTTATTTCTGTTTTGATGTAGTGCTTGTTCCTCGATGTTACTAGGTCATAAAAATCTCACTGCATTGTGAGGAGTATTTCCTAAGTTGTTGAGCCCTGAAGTTGGCTCTGAAGACTGACTAACAAATGTATATTGCATTTTCCAGGTCATATGCTATAATACTGGAACTAATTCTCAGTGGAGCCTTATACTTTGTACAAGAGCATTCCACATGTGGTAGTATTGGTGTGCTAAATTTCATCCAAATTTTTGACTATTAGCTGGAGCCCCGGTTGAACTGACAACACAACCCACCTACAAGTATCAGATGTTCACTTCTTTCAAACAGTGTGTGACATTTTGTTCTTTGAACATAAATAGAATGCATATTTTTCAATTTTACAACATATCTGTGAAGACAAGGCACACCATGCAACAACTGTTTTCTATGAATGGAGGTAACTTACAGTACTGCACACAGCAATCTGCATCCTATCGGTAACAGGTCTAGGCTATTTTCTTAATAACGGGATCATTGTTTTCTTTAGTTGTTAAGTCACATGTGCAGTAGAGAAAACAAAATTTAAACAAATATATGGAGTGCATTCGAAGATTTCTCATCACATACAAAGCTTAGGTTACCTGTTTCTGGGCAACCTGTCCTCTTCTCTGTCAAAGATGCGCAATTTTTTCCAGAAGGGAGTTACGATCTACTCGAGACGACATGCCACGAAACCAACCTCAACTTACACAGTATCTTTTCTGGATTTTTGAAATTCTGCAACTATTACATTACACTTAGCCTATGGCAGCATGCCCTTACCTGTCAGGTAACTGTCCATCAGTGGCAATGGATCTCAGCTCATCACAGAGCACCTTAGGTGAACTGAAGTTGCCTAAGTGCACTCTTTCACCTGAAATAATATTGAAATTATGCATTTGCGTAATTCACATATCACATTACGGAACCTAAACTGATTGTCGAGCAGTCCATACTTTGGTAGTGACTTTCCTACAGCTTGTAGTCAATAAAAACCGAAATTTATCAGAAATTAAACTTCCACGACCATTACATTGGACACAGGCTACGGATTGCAGCATGTTGGTGCTTTTACTGCAAGTTACATTAGCCTCAATCTAGTTTAACGTGAAAACATTTAGACGAGAAATATTCGTTAGTTATACGCGCTAAAATCTAAACTTGAGAGTGAGCACCATGACTGATTTTTTGCCTATTTTGAGAAATTAGAACTGTAAATGAATTTCTAGCATTTCATTTCACAGAAAGCATAATGCACAGCAACAATCTTACAACTGAAACTTGCGCTCTCTCTTCGACTCTACCAACAAAACTCACTTATAAAATAAATCGTGAAACTAAGATAAACGACAATACACATTCACCTTCGACACAATCTATGCCACTGTCACTCATGTCCAACAACACAACACAACAAACAACGTTCTAACTGAAAAACCAGTTCAAATATCGTGCAAAAGCAAAACAGATACGTCTTTGGTGGGATTAAGTGCTGCCAATACACTCATTTCGCGAAATTGACGAACTTTAATTTGAAATGAATGTATCATTACGTAAAAGCTATAAATCCCCATTGTGGTCGCTAGACTCAAAAATAAATCTTTCGAGAATTTATTTCAGGCTTCCCCAGACATTACAATTGCAACATCTAACCACTCAGCCATAGAGTAAATATCTCTGGAGTGAACATTGTGTTCTGCGCATGTTGTCAACATTAAACCAGGATAGTCACTTGTTTTTGGGACTTCGCTGTACGTGTGTGCTTCCTGCAGAGTGCAGACTGTAGAGGTGGGCCAAACGGTTATTCTGGAGTAACCGTTATCACAGTTCCAGTTATACTTTGATAACCGTTATTAATAACTGCCAAGTTATTTTTCGCTAGCGAATACCGTTAACTCCGACAGTTAAATAACGACATAGTTGGAATCCATCAGTTTAGTTATCAGTATAACTGGGAGTAGTGTGAAATAGCAGGAATGTCGTATGAATCGTGTCATAACCTGAGCTTATTAACTCCGGGTACATTTTAGTTGATGTTTAGAACGATTATTAGTGTTTCATATTATATGTTTGTAGGTTATCGGTCGCTATTAGAAATATTATCTTCGCAGCTGCGACAGAAAGTACGCGGAACTTCGCCAAAGCACTGTTTAAGTAAAATGTTAACAAAGTGCATTTTTAAGTATGAAGTAATATGTAAACTGAGTACTGTAGGTTAAATTCGAAGCTTAATTTCTTGTGCTGCTCACATAATAGAATAAAGTGTACAGCCTTATAATACAACAAAAAATATACGTAATGTGACAGATTCGTTTACTCCTGTGCTGTAAAAGCTAGTCCTATTGGGGAAAGTGTGAGTACGCTAATCCAAGTTTTATGTCAGATTTGCAAACTGCTCGATTTCTCCAGCGACAGCATATTTATAACATATGAAGACATGCAGATCGAAAAGGTTGACAGTGTTACATTTCTGGGACTACAACTCGATAATAAATTCAGTTGGGAAGGGCATACCACATTTTTTCATTGTTATTTCATAAGGGAGCATATTCTGTGGGAACTTATCAAACGTAGCAAAAGTTTTTTGCATGTAAAAGCGTGTAATAAAAATCGTTTGTGGTATCAATTCAAGAACATCATGTAGGAACCTGTTCAAGGAACTTTGTATTCTAATCACTGCTTCCTAATATATTTATTCCTTTATGAAATTTGTTACAAGTATTTCCAACCAATAGCTTAATACATAATATCAGTACTAGAAATGGGAACAGCAATCTACATAAAGACCTAAAATTACTCACCTTGGTCCAAAAGGGGTCCAATATTCAGGAACATGCATTTTCAATAAACTGCCAGCAAGTCAGCAACCATTAAAAACTTGGTTTCAGATAAGGCACGGTTTACAGTGTGTTTGAAAGACTATTTGATACAGAAGTGTCTGATTCCACCCGTCATCAATATGCTGGAAATGGCTATTTTAAGTGTCTATGACGTCACTACATACACATAGCAACAAACACGAAGATACATATAAATAATACAATAACATTTCCCACCAAAAATACAATCAAACCAATGGGATAACTGCGAGAAGTTGGGGGTTTTAGGGTGAGGACAAGCTAGTAAAAAAAAAAAACACAAAATGAAGAAAAAGAAAAAAAATTACAGCATTCTGCTACACCAACAAAAAACTGCAGGAATCGGACACTTCCCTTGAACAATATAGGTCAACTATAGGTGACCATACCAAAACACCAATACCCACAACTAAAAGTACGAAAATTGGAATCAGACATTTCCCTTGACCTATATAGGTCAACCTCAGATGACAATACTAAAACATCAACACACACAACTATGAAAATGGGAATCGGTCATTTCCGGTGACTTATATAGGTCCACCACAGCTACTGGTGCCAAAAAACCAACACCTACAACTGCGAAAAATAAAATCACAATCCCAAAAGTCCACAAATCAATCATCCCTACATAAATTAAATCACATTCAATACATCATAAATACACAAAACATCACAGCTAGAAAAAAAAACTTTAATTACCACCAGCAAATTCCGGCACTGCAACCTAGATCGACAGCCCCCCCCCCCCCCCCCCCACACACACACACACAAACCAACTCATAAACACCGTGCCGTAATGACATTCACACACCACAACACCTTTACGTCGAAGCAGACGGGTGGAATCAGACGCTTCCATTGACCCCTCCTTCTACTCTGTAGATGAATATCGTAACAGAGACTGATAGACCAGCTTAGGTAAAAATTCTGCTATATTTCAGTTTTGACAGCACTTGGTTGCAACAGACAAGATCGGGTATTCTGTATACGATAAATTTATTAAAAGTACGTAACTGTGTTTTATTCTGTCAGTGTACCAATTCTGTAAATATTAGCAGTTACTGTGATATATTCACATATTTTGACAATCTCCTGACAAATGATGAGGATAATAATTATTATATTCCACTGTATTATGTTATACTTTCTGACATGTTATTTGTCACTCGCGATGGCCAGCGGCTATTTCCGTAGCAGTACGAAAATATTTGTTCGCTCCAGTTACTATCCTCTCTGGAAATATCACCTGGAACTACGACCTTTAACTGGAGTTACCGAGTCAGGAACGTCTAGACACACAGTTATTCCGTTACCAGCTTCCAGGTTATCTGTGTTGGTAGCCCGATAACTACCAGAGAACTAGAATTACGAGCCAATAACGATTACTGCCAGAGGAGAATACAGGTCTCTGACAGTTATTTCCATAGTCGCTCGAATTCCTAAGTAACTTTCCTTCTTCTACCCATCCAAGCTAAATTAACACGTAAGGCGGTGGCTTAAGGGAACGACCGTACTTGTTAATGCCTGTACTGCAGCTCCTATCAGCCACGGCTCGGACATTAACTTTATTTAATTGTTTATGCTAAAAGTAACGAAGGCCCACGAAATAGTACACAGTTCTTATCAACAGATGGCGCGCAGTCTCACAGTTATTCCCATGGTCTATAGAACGCCTTCCAAATGCGCAGTACGATCTTCGGTCAACAGATGGCGCGAGGCACTATTGACACTTAACAGTTATTGAAATAACTGCCAGAATCAGAGGAACGGTTATCGCAGTAACCGTTACTTCTCAGTAACCAGTTATTTCTATCAGTTAAGTTATTTTTTGCCACCTCTAGTGCAGAGTTTGAAGTTAATAATATCAAGAGTTTTTGTTGTGTTTTCACCCTTTGTTGATAGTGTAATAGCGGTGGTGAATTACTGTTGTCACTACGGATGGAAAGAAAAATATGTGAAGGGAGGGATAGTAACTTTTCATGGGTACATACCATGTAGCTCTAATTATAGTTATCATATTAGTAAGGGACACTGTATATGTTTAAAAATTTCGAGACGCATTATAATTAAGGCTTGATTCTGTAGACATATTTTGTTCTATGATGTTATGACTATATAATAGATATTACGCCTCGTACAAAAGCTTGCAAACAATCGCTTCCTCTCGTAAATTTCCTAGTGGAACAGGAAAGGGAATGGTTAGTTGTTTCAGCAAATGCTAACTTCCATGCATTTGTCAGTGACTTGTCGATAGTGGATATAGATTTGGAAGACGGGAGACAGATAAATTCAATAGAGTGGGAGTCTGTAATTGTCTTCGTATAATATGTGTGTCCAAACTCATTTGTTTGCTATACCATGTTAAGTGTTTCTAGGACATGGAGAATGATTATGTGTGATTTATATTTTAGTTTCCCGAAGGATGAACAACAAGTAAAGCTCTGGCTCCAGAAAATATGGAGGAGTAATTTTGTCCCCACAAAATATTCCAAAGTATGTTCAAAACACTTTGAAGAGGAATTTTTAGACAGAGAAAAATTTGGACGTGTGTGGCTGAAGGTAGATGTTATACCAACTATTTTTAATCTTCCACAGCACCTACTACCAAAAGTACCCACATGAAAACCACCTGCACGAAATTTGTCAGGTTCAATATATAACTTGTGGCTATCATATTCGCTACTTTCTTTCACTGAGAAATATTTATTTAATAAACTGGGAGCAAGTACATAAAATGCGATGAGTAAATACTACTTCAAAGTGTCACCAGTAAGAGAAATTGTGCTTTAGGTCGCCAAAACGAGAAAATAAATACGCAGAAATAGCAGAAAACAGGACGAATTATTCATCATTAAACCTTCTCCTGCATTACCCCTATTTGATTTTGTATTAACATAAACAAATGCAGTGCCAGACGAGCGCAGCCAACCGGCTCACCTAATCGGCACCAAGATTTGCTCTCTTTAGACCTGCCTTTGACTCAAGTGTGGAACCTCCATCTCTTTGTTTGTTGTGGCAAATTCGGTGTTTTTTGGACACTTGCAAAAGTACTAGCGTACTGTCAAGTAGTATTGCAAGACTATGACCGCAAAAATGTACGTCAGGCTCTGTAATATTATAAAGTTCCATATCATACCGAAAACTACCAAAAATCGAGTGCATCTGAACTGTGACACCTATCGCAAAGAAGCTGAATGCAATATCACTTGCCCTTAAAAGTTACGTAGCTGTTTTATTCCCGGTATCAAATGGATACTGTTAAAATGTCTGTGCAACATATATAAATAATCCACGACACGTACGAAAAGAATCCATCTGTATAGGGATGTAGTGACATTCTAAATATACAGAGAGCTGTACTGACAAACACACGACGTTCCGAGAACACGTGACCAGGCCGGCAATGTATGTTGACAACACAAAATCTGTTCTGTGCATTTGAATTAGTGGTGGGCAGGAAATCGCGTATCTGTTAGAAATCACAGTGACTGAGAAGTCACAGATATCACAGTAGCAACTTTACAGAATCTAACTGCGATTTCAGTCACAGTTAGCAGTCGCTAGTAGTATTTCATATTCAAAGACGTGGGCCATCTATTGGTCGAATTTAGCACTGCTTTCTGCGATTTCAGTGACAAGTCGCAACTAAGAGTCGCAAGTAGCAACTAAAAAGCGCGGTTAACAGTGGCATCTGTTGGCCAAAGTTCGTACTACGTCCATCTCTGCGATATGGTATCGGGTCTAACTGCGATTTCCGTGACAAGTCGCAACTAAGAGTCGCAAGTAGCAACTAGAAAGCGCGGTTAACAGTGCCATCTGTTGGCCAAAGTTCGTACTACGTCCATCTCTGCGATATGGTATCGGGTCTAACTGCGACTTCCGTGACAAGTCGCAACTAAGAGTCGCAAGTAGCAACTAAAAAGCGCAGTTAACATACTTTTCCTAGTGTCATCTGTTGACCGACGTACGTACTTCGTTATGAGAGCCTTGTGCCTCACGAGTTCGATGTGCTGTGTGCATATGAAGGGCTTATTTCAATAGTGGTACAAGTCCATTATTGTTCATTTTGAGATACAGAGTCGTAAAGTTAAATGAGCGCTGACAAATCTGCATTTGAGATACCAGAAATATTCAAGCATATGGCTTCTTGCTAGAGATGAACCTTTATTTATGTTTGTTTGGATCACTAATTTCAGAAGCATTATAGACAGAAAAGTGGAGCTAATGGACTTGTACCACTATTGAAATAAGCCCTTCATATTATATGACGACATGCACATTCAGCATCAGTTATGATTGGTCAAATACTGCTGTGACTCTGAATGTATTATATTAATAAGAAGCAACATTACCTTTTTCTCCTGAAAATATCAAGTAACGTAACAAATGTGTTTGATTCTGCTTCCAATATGACAGTTTTGGTTAATACTCCACATGCCTACAGGACTTTGCAATGTTAACACAGCACAACTCAGACATCTGTATAAGTGTAGAGAAATGAAAACAGTCATATGAATGCCTCACTTTTGTTCCGATACAGTTCAAGACTCGGGAGAAAAGTTTTACACCTGGTGTTCTACATGGCAACTTCACACACAAGAACTTTTTGCCGACACTACTACCACCTACATAAGTAAGCTTTTCCTGTGTTACTTTCAAGTAATGCACTTAAGCTATTCCCGATTTAACTGGAAGATCTGTACTTCCCACTTTCATATCAACAGCCTCAAAATGCATATTGTAGACTTCGGGATATGTTACAGGTCAGTGTCACACCAAGATTGTGGAGAAAGGGGGGGGGGGGGGGGCGGCATGTCACTCTCCAACAAGTGTTTACCAATAAGTAAGTGGCGGAAAATTATGGGTATAGGACGGCTTAAACATGTGGAAAATGAGATTTTTATAATTCACTCACTGTATTTGACATTTATTATTCCTTTAAAATCGCACAACAACTTCAATAAAACACAGTTTAATCATTCACACACTTATTTCACAATTATTTCACTTTTAAACTGCAAATCGTCTAAGAGCTGTCTTGAATCTTCAAGAGTCTCTCTCAAAAACAGCCTTGATGTGGATAGATACGTACAGCAACCAGTAATCAGAGTCAGAACTGTGTCTGCAAAAACACAAGGATTATTAAACAATTTTTGCTGTCATTAATTACTAGCAATATAATTGACAGAGTAGATTGCTAATATTTGCTATAATGAATATCACATTTGCAAGAACGATCTCACTGAAGTAATTAAGTCCATCGAAACGCTTAGAAACTAACCTCTCGTCTGACGAAAACGGTCTAAAGACGCAGTGGCAATTTCTTCAGATCTGTTGACAATGATATTTTGAGTTATCACTTTACTGAGTGACTGAAATGTAGTTCAGGTACCTGTGAACATAACAATATGTTAGAATTCATTTTCTAAATACGAACTATTACGGTACTGTACGCTACTTACATATTAATTACACTATTAATATTTTCACAGTTGTTTCTTTAACACAAAATTAAAGCCAACGGAAGAAAAAACGTAAAACATACTTGCCAATGACAGGTTTGTTGAGATGCAATTTTCTGTGTTGACAGATGTAACTTTTTCATAGGGTGGTAAGTCGCAGGAATCACAGAAATCGCAGAAGTAGCAGAAATCGCAGAAGTAGCAGAAATCGCAGAAGTAGCAGAAATCGCAGAAGTAGCAGAAATCGCAGAAGTAGCAGAAATCGCAGAAATCGCAGAAGTCACAGAAATCGCAGAAGTAGCAGAAATCGCGGAAGTAGCAGAAATCGCGGAAGTAGCAGAAATCGCAGAAATAGCAGTGGCGGAGGGATACACGAACTATGTTCCTTAACTGCGACTCTTAACTGCGACAAATCACAGTTAAGAATAACAGATACTGAAAAGTAGCATTCACAGAAATCACTGATATCGGAAAATCGCAGTTTAGCCCATCACTAATTTGAATGCTCACTCCAGAGATATTTACTCTATGTACTCAGCAAAGGTAATTTGCAACAAACAAAGAGATGGAGGTTCCACACTTGCGTCAAAGGCAGGTCTAAAGAGAGCAAATCTTGGTGCCGATCAGGTGAGCCGGTTGGCTGCGCTCGTCTGGCACTGCATTTGTTTATGTTAATACAAAATCAAATAGGGGTAATGCAGGAGAAGGTTTAATGATGAATAAAAAAAGTAGGAATGCGGGTAAGCTACTACAAACAGCATAGTGAACGCATTATTGTGGCCAAGATAGATATGAAGCCCATGCCTACCACAGTAGTACAAGTTTATATGCTGACTAGCTCCGCAGATGACGAAGAGATTGATAAAATGTATGATGGGATAAAAGAAATTATTCAGGTAGTGACGGGAGACGAAAATTTAATAGTCATGGGTGACTGGAATTCGATAGTAGGAAAAGGAAGAGACGGAATCGTTGTAGATGAATATGGAATGGGGGTAAGGAATGAAAGAGGAAGCCGCCTGGTGCAATTTTGCACAGAGTATAACTTAATCATAGCTAACACTTGGTTTAAGAATCATAAAAGAAGATTGTATACATAGAAGAAGCCTGGAGATACTGACAGGCAAAAAGGAATACAAATGTCGCAAAAATGGTATCGACAGGAAGTGCAAAATGGCTAAGCAGGGATGGCTAGAGGACAAATGTAAGGATGTAGAGGCTTATCTCACTGGGGGTAAGATAGATACTGCCTACAGGAAAATTAAAGAGAACCACTTGTATGAATATCAAGAGTTCAGATGGAAACCCAGTTCTAAGCAAAGAAGGGAAGCAGAAAGCTGGAAGGAGTATATAGAGGGTCTATACAAGGGCAATGTTCTTGAGGACAATATTATGGAAATGGAAGAGGATATAGTTGAAGATGAAATGGGAGATATGATACTGCATGCAGAGTTTGACAGAGCAATGAAAGACCTGAGTCGAAACAAGGCCCCCCGAGAGGACAACATTCCATTAGAACTACTGACAGCCTTGGGAGAGCCAGTCCTGACAAAACTCTACCATCTGGTGAGCAAGATGTATGAGGCAGTCGAAATACCCTCAAACTTCAAGAAGAATATAATAATTCCAATCCCAAAGAAAGCAGGTGTTGACACATGTGAAAATTACTGAACTATCAGTTTAATAAGTCATGGCTGCAAAATACTAACATGAATTCTTTACAGACGAATGGAAAAACTGGTAGAAGCCGACCTCGGGGAAGATCAGTTTGGATTCCGTAGAAATGATGGAACACGTGAGGCAACACTGACCCTACGACTTACCTTAGAAGAAAGATTAAGGAAAGGCAAACCTACGTTTCTAGCATTTGTAGACTTAGAGAAAGCTTTTGACAATGTTGATTGGAATACTCTCTATGAAATTGTGAAGTTGGCAGGGGTAAAATACAGGGAGCGATAGGCTATTTTCAATTTGTACCGAAACCAGATGGCAGTTATATGAGTCAAGGGGCATGAAAGGGAAGCAGTGGTTGGGAAGGGAGTGAGACGGTTGTAGCCTCTCCCCGATGTTATTCAATCTGTATACTGAGCAAGCAGTAAAGGAAACAAAAGAAAAATTTGGAGTAAGAATTAAAATCCATGGAGAAGAAATTAAAACTGAGGTTGACCGATGACATTGTAATTCTGTCAGAGACAGCACAGGACCTGGAAGAGTAGCTGTGTCTTCAAAGGAGGATAGAAGATGAACATCAACAAAAGCGAAAAGAGGATAATGGAATGTAGTCGAATTAAATTGGGTAATGCTGAGGGTATTAGATTAGGAAATGAGACGCTTCAAGTAGTAAAGGAGTTTTGCTATTTCAGGAGGAAAATAACTGAGGATGGTCGGAGTAGAGGAGATATAAAATGTAGACTGACGATAGTAAGGAATGCGTTTCTGAAAAAGAGAAATTTGTTAACATCAAGTATAGATTTAAGTGTCAGGAAGTCATTTCTGAAAGTATTTGTATGGAGTGTAGCCATGTATAGAAGTATAGAAGTGAAACATGGACAATAAATAGTTTAGACAAAAAGAGAATAGAAGCTTTCGAAATTTGGTGCTATAGATGGATGCTGAAGATTACATGGGTAGATCACATAACTAATGAAGAGGTATTAACTATAATTGGGGAGAAGAGAAATTTGTGGTACAAGTTGACTAGAAGAATGGATCGGTTGGTAGGACATGTTCTGAGGCATCAAGGAATCACCAATTTAGCATTGGAGGGCAGCACGGAGGGTATTAAACCTAGAGGGAGACCAAGAGATGAACACACTAAACAGATTAGAAGGATGTAGGTTGCAGTAGGTACTGGGAGATGAAGAAGCTTGTACAGGATAGAGTAGCATGGAGAGCTGCATCAAACCAGTCTCTGGACTGACGACCATAACAACAACAACAATAATAAAACCACAGTCTAACATAACAGTCACGACACTCACTGCTGTAAAAGTTGTTACCGTTTGACAGACGGAGCGACACTAGCGCTCCAAGTGGCGAGCAAGATGCACATCAGACACGTCGTAAGCATAATGTTTGATTTGCATCAATTTCCTACATAATTTACGAAATGTTTGAGTTATTTTCTTGCCTCCAAGGGTTTGTGGAGTATCAGAAGGCATATATATATATATATATATATATATATATTTCTAAAAATGATTCTAAAATAAGCGCAAGTATAGACAAAAACCATGATCCGAGTGGCTAGCTGCAATACATTTGTGAAGAAACACTTGTGATGTTGGATAAAATTGCAGCTTACCTCGTTGATATCAAAAGAATATAAACACACGTATTCACACGTTAGAAGCACAGATATGTACCTCTACAAGCAAAAGCGATTGACAGCTCATTTATCATTCAGTAGGCCTACTGTGTTTGTCATTGTCGCCTGTTGCCAGAAGTATGACCTTCATCTTTATATTATTCTAAGAGGAACAAGCAACTGCCAAATAGTGGATGAAATATGTTGAAAACAATATAATGATCTGACTACATTACATTTCACGCACAACCAAATACTTGAATAATTTTCAAACAATCTGTCAGTGAACAAGGTGCTAACAAAATAACGTCATCCCATGAAGGAAGCAAGGAAAATTAAGTGACAAACAACAGAAGTAAATGAAATACATACCAAACGTTACACTTTTGTGAGACACGAATAACTGCACTTAATCTAACCACTTCATTGTCAAAGCAGGTCTGTGTTGATTCACATCAATCTGGCATTGATACATAGAGAGTTGAACTGGCTGCTTCTGTGTCATAGGACTGTTTTACAGCTTTAGATGGATTGTCGAATTTTTGTGGCAGTGCCCTCTTCATCGTCAGTTGAGGTGGCTTATTTGGCATGTCAAACAGTGTGGGTACTGCGTTCCACACGAATTTATTATTGTCTGCGTTCATGAACTGATTTTGTTCGACATGTAGCGAACAAAACCAAATATTATTATACAGGTAAACTGGGTCTTTTTTCATAAGGTCTTCTCGTCTGCTTCTAACTACCCATCTTCTGCTCCTAAAACGAAACATTAATCATTAATACACATGTAGTTTGCAAGTGAATCCTGACGATACGGTGTAGTAACATGATGGTATATATCTCTCAGGATCCTTAGGGAACCTAAAAAAAGACAGCTGTGGTGTCTTCTTCCTGTTGTTGGTGCAATTTATTGTACTACAAACTGTCCCCCTTGTAAAAACCATTGTAGAAATCAAAATAAACCACCACAATTCGCTTTCACGGTCGCGCTGAACTCACAGTTTAAGTTACTGGCCGCTGCTGGGGCGGTAGGCAACAAAATCGAGGCGAAGTCTCGCGACTGTTATGTTAGACTGAGCTAAAACTTTCATTTGGAAAAATATACTTGCACTGCAATATAGGGCAGTAATAAAAGTTTAATATCGCCAAACTGTCCAAGATACAGGCATGATAACCAAAATTTTTGTAAAAATTAACAATATACCAACATTTTTTCATTACTTTAGGAGAGTGAAAATCAGTTGGGAAGGAGAGAAACAAGCTTCTCTTTGATCTGCGTGTTCTTACTACTCACTACATTTCAGGATCACTCTCCCTGACTTGTAATCTTGAAAGTCTCAAACTTTGCTATCCTAGAAAATTATGGCAAAGACTGTGTTGCCACAACGTTCTTTTCCCACACACCAAATAGTAGGGTTTTCATGTGTGTAATTCCTAAAGATTTCATCAAAATCAAAACTGATAAAATAAAAAAAATATTTATTTGAAGAATCTGATATAAAATTTTTCATTTGTCATACGTGGAATATAGAAACCTCATTTCTGACACCTTTACAAGTTTAGAAATAGTATCAAATAAACATAGTCATCTATTTTATCATGGTTTTCAGCATAAAAAACGTGCTTCGATAATCCGCTTTGTTTTTTTAATCATTGCAATTAGCAGTGACAATTTTCATTTGCTTTTTATTTATCGGCAAAACACATGGCAATTAGACAGCACAGGCAGTTTTTATTCTAAACTCATACCTTTGTACTAAAGTAGTCTTCATATTAATAATCCTGATTTCCTGCAACAACAGTGTATCTTACAGGCTATTCCATCATTCGAAACATCTTTCAGAAGAAAATTTTCTGTATCACACTATTGAGACTATGGACTATAGAAACAGATCGACCGATTTTCTAAATATTTCAAATACTTGTAAAAAGTATGTAAACATGATTGTGTAGATCTCGCTCTAACAATACTCATTAAGCTATGTAGCGTATGTCACGAAACCTAACAGCTGTTACTGTTTCTCCATTCCAGTCCAGTATATTAGTAGATACTTTTCCATCTACAGGATTATGAAGAATAGTTACAACAGTCTTTGTGCTCTTCACAAATTCAATTTGCTGAAAGGGATGTTACATAAAAATATATAGCTACTCGTAAACTGCTGTAGTAGGATATGAATTTCTCGAGAGAAGTACGTAACGCACTGCTACTTAAAGATCGAATTCAGCTCCAGCTTAAGAAAGGAAACGAATGTCCATGAGGTTTTTGCGGACATTGGCAAAAAACACAGGGCTCATATCAGACCAAACTATCTGCACAGTCCTCTACAATCAGAAACGTATAGAATTAGTCATTTAAGATAATAAGAACTGGAATAGTTTTCTCACGAAAAATTACTTCTAGTTTGTGGGGTATATTTTCAAGGGCTTTTCTGTAAACTATCGGTTCTAGAAACTGCATTAGCAGCTTACGCACTTCGACATATTGTGATAACTTACGTGACACTAAAAACTTCTGCAATTAATGATTTTGAATTTCGTGAGGAATGATTCACTCTTAGTGTGTTTAAAATTAATTGCCACTTTTGACGTTTGGCTGAAGGAGAGGGACGTGACACCTTTGCCCGGGTAACACCAATGGCGAGCTGGCTTTCCCTACCACGTCGTCAGCGGTTCTGCTGGTAAAGTGCCCCTGTTGCCACACTGCCACACCATGAATAAACAGCATCACATCATGTCACGCATTAGATAAATTAATGTTCGTCAGATCTCATGGCGTTAAAATGTTCTGTAGTCGCCAGGTAATGTGAACAAGTGTTTTATGTCGGTTTGATTAATAACAACAGTGCAATGCATCTGGATACGTGAGTTTCAGTAAAAGTGTCGTCCACGAACACCTTCACCAGCTGGGAAGATAACGTTCTGGTACAAAACGTTCCTTGGAATTCGACAATACCGTATAATTAAATGCTTTCTTGTCTGGTGGTTGATGGAGGGTACTTTGTATACCATTGTCGTTTCTCCCTTTTGCTGTTGCAGTCACAAATGATTCACAGGAAGAATGGCTACTGTTTAGCCTCTGTGTGAGCTCAAATATCTCATTTTTATATTCACAGTATTTTCATGAGATATACATAGGAGGTTGACTCATGTAAATAGAAACAGAAATAAACATGAAATTTATCATATATCTCTTTAGTAAACTCATCAAGTCGTTGGAGATTGATTGAAAACTTTCACACACACTAGACTAGGCAGAAAATAATTATTTCAGTAAAAATATTTTATATAATATTTTTATTGGGTCTAAAAAATAAAAAATAATTTCTATTAGCCCGATACAGATTCCTAACTCTACACATGTTGTACTGAAAATTTATAATTGTGAATTTTTAATAGCTATCAACATACTTTTAGATTTATAATGAAAAGCATGTGGTACATGCACTACATGATTGATGTATGAATAGTTCACCTTCTAATTATTATCTATTGCATGGGCTGCACATTATTTGTTACAAATCTTACAAGTATCTTTTTATTAAAAACCACAATCACAAATTTTCAGAACTATCTGTATGGTTTTAGGAATCTGTATTACGTTATCAGAAATTATTTTATACATTCTAATCAGATATAAAAACATATTATATTAAAAATTTATTTTTATTTAAATAATTATTTCTCCTGTTGTCAAATGCTTTCAATATCTCATATGTTAACAAAGGATATATACTGCTACCTCAGAGGTACCCATCTGTTTTTTTGTTGGATTGCTTATCCCCTGTTTGTCAACTGCTGCATAATGATCCTTCTGAAACCCTCCACTACATCTGATTCTTTAAATTCATACAGGTCCATTCCTTAATATTCTACCTTCTTTCCATTTCTACTGTTTCAATCTGCAGCTCATAATCAATAATGCCATACAGTTTAAAATCTCTTTTCAAAGTCTCTGTCCTATCATTATACAGGTTGTCACAAAAGGAATGTAAATATTTACTAATATGATAGCAACGATCAGTCTAAGCAAAATAAAAAAAATCTAGTAAACATGGGCTCTAAAATGCATATCATAAGAGCTATGAGTGCTTCATCATATTTAATACTGTGAAACAAATCTCTTCCATTGTAAGCTATATGCTCTCCAAATTTTGGAAGTTGGTGATGTGGACCAAAATAAGAAAAAATTGTGTAGTAAACATGGGATCTAAAATGCATTTCTTAAGAGCTATGAGCACTTGTTTGATAGGAGAGATGTTTCATGGTAGTGAAGATGAATAGGTGCCTTTAGTTCTTAAGGTATTCAAAATAACCTGTATTTATTGGACATATTTTCCTTGTTTTGGTACATAATAATGCTTTTCAGAATATGGAAAGCAAAGAGCTTGCAGTGGAGTTTTGTTTCACAGTACCGAAAATAAAGAAGTGGTTAAAGGATTTTAGAGCCCTTGTTTACTAGACTTTTTGTTTTGAATAATTGTTCCTGTCACATCCCTGAATATTGACAAAAAAATCACGTGGAATATTCAAATAGATAATTTGAGGCAAAGTCAGCCAAAAAAATTGATGCATGATACACCTGAAACTATGCATGTGATATCTTACCTACGCAATGAGTTAGAAAATAAAATTTCACTGTGCTACTGCTTTCCAGTAGTTTGGAAATCGGCGGAAAAGTTGACAATTTTTTAAAAACAACAAAAGTGGGTATTTTCATCGGACTTCCACAACAATGTATTTTCTGCATATTCTTCCAAATTTGTTTCTTTGTAAAACCCATTTTCTAGACCACTTAAAAATTTAGATTTGGGTTTGAAAAGTGAACATTTAAGGCTCTATAAAATAATGACAAGGCGAAGGTGCAGTGGAAACACCCCCATATAATCCTGGTACTAAAATTTGACATTTATATTGTGTTTGACAACTGTTTAATACTCTCTGAAGAAGTTAATACCAAAAATCCTAACAAACAGGAAATGAGCTTGAGTCACAAAGCTAGAAAAACTACTTTCAAAAAAGAAGGGCATATTCTGCCACAACTCATCGTGACATAATTATTTGTATTTTTTTGCTACCTGTCACATTTATTTATTTTATGTTTCATTTAACCCATTCTAATGCATTTTGAGCATGTTTTGTTCAGTATCAGGCATTTATGCATACAGATAAACAGGGTATATGAAAAAAGATGGCGCAAACTTACAGAGCTGAAAGCACACGGTAATAGAAGTCCAAATGATCCAGTAAACACGAGTCCACAAACGAGCCGCTTGCGAGATAATCATGACTGTATGGTTCCAAGCCACCACTGACATCATTGTAAACATCGTCCTAGTTTGTGCACATTAATTTGAAATTTAGATTTTATTATTGGATTGTACATCACAATTAGTTCACATTTCACATATGGGGTACCCGTCAAAGGTGGTGTTCGAAGTGTTTTCCTTTCATCTGGATGCAATACTGTGCTCGTCTCTGCAATGAATTTCACATCCTTTCGAAAACCCTTGGATCATGTTGGAATTCTTGACAAGCATGTAAAACTCTCTGCTCCAGTTCTTCAACTGTGTTAACGGGTGTCCTATACATTTTTCTTTTGAAGTGATCTCAGACACAAAAATTCAAAGGATTTAGATCAGGTGATCTTGGAGGCCAAGGTACAAGTCTGCCTCGACCTATCCATCTTTGGCCTTATCTACACATTAGATGCCTTCTCACACCAGCAGCAAAATGTGCCGGAGCTCCATCATGCATGTACCACATACTCTGATGTTGCTGAAGGGGAACATACTCAAGCAATCCTGGAAGATGATGCCGCTGAAAGCTAAGTAAGATACCTCTGTCCCTTAAGTTGTAATGGAAGAATGTGCGGCCCAATGAGCTGATCACATAGTACCCCCAATCACACACTCAGTGAGAAGTGTTGCTGATGTCGTGACTCATGAACAGCATGTGGGTTTATTTCAATCCACAAATGTGTATTATGATAGTTAAACACACCATTGCGTGTGAATCCTGCTTTGTCTGTAAAAAAAATGTTACATGCGAAACAAGGGTCGACTACAGCCTGTTGTTACAGCCACTGACAAACACCACGCTAGCAACAAAGTCCACATCATTCAGACATTGAAGGTGGTAAGGGTACAGTAAAATTCTCCATATTCTTCTCGTCGAAGCTCCAGGAGAGCTTCCAACACCATATCCTAAACCTAAGGTGCCATGCGAGCAGGCCTACCTCCTGCTCTGCCATGTGCAAAAACCCCATGTGCTCTCAGGCGCTGATGGATCCTTGTTAATGTACGACTTTCAGGATGTCTTTGATCAAGATATGTTTCTTGGTACAAGCGTGCAGCCTCGTGTGCATTGCCATAAGCCCTACTGTCCATGAAATGCATATCTGCATACTCTTCATTACTGTATGGTTCCATTGTAACTACAACATAGCACACTTGGCACTCTTCAGAAGCGACTGATACCCTTTGAGACTGTGTACTGTATCTGTCCTCTATGTTCTGCATGTATGGCGTGATTCCAACTCCACCTCTCGGCAATGTTCTGTTGTGTAAACAGCGAACATAGTACTGCCTCAAGTGCACAAAGGGGAAACCAGACAATGTTACAAACAATGCCATCAGTGGTGGCTTGGAACCATACAGTCATGATTATCTCGCAAGCGGCTCATTTGCAGACCTGTGTTTACCGGGACATTTGTGCTTCTATTATCGTGTACTTTCAGCCATGTAAGTTTATTCCATCCTTTTCCATACACCCTGTATGCTTAAGATAAAATGTCTTAGTCTAAATTAACCACGTTCTGCTCCTGGAGTAGCTATTGGGATATTTGGGAGAAGGGGAAGAGCAGAGGGTGGCCAGAAATCCATGTTCATTGTTATCTTTGGCTGGTGTGGAGCTGTGCCCCAGAGTGATTTTGACATCAGAAATCTTCATTTACATCATTGGATTTTGTTCACTTGCTTATTGGGTATGTCTTCACCTGAAAGAAAACCAGAAGCCTTACAATGTTAAACAAAACTATCAAAACCGGACAACTTTCAATCCACACACAAACACCAAGATTTGTCTCAGAAGAAGCTGAGTATTACAGTCACCGTGATGCAGTGGTTATGATACTAGACTGTTGCATGGAGGGTTGTGAGTTCAAACCTCATCTGAACTGTAACATTTTAATTTCTATATTCGGTTCGAGTACATTCTAGAAGTATCCACAAATGACAAGAATCATTGTACTGGAATGTTCTGTAACTGCACATATATCTTATGTGAGCCATTGTATCGTCGATAATGTGCGCTATCACAAATTCCAATACCCAGTGCCTCCACCAGGATAATGTCACGTAGAGGGAGGTGTAATTAGGTGAATGGCGAACGCTAACTTCACTTAACGAAGGTTTGTTCAGCACTGGCATATGCAAGAGCGCAGATCGAACTGCTTTTTCATTTCAACCCGTCGTATAACATCCTTGTAATGTCTGATTCGTATCTCTACAGACTGTATCGATAAGTTAGAGGCCGGCCGGTGTGGCCGAGCGGTTCTAGGCGCTTCAGTCTGGAACCGCGCCACCGCTACGGACGCAGGTTCGAATCCTGCCTTGGGCATGGATGTATGTGATGTACTTAGGTTAGTTAGGTTTAAGTAGTTCTAAGTTCTAGGGGACTGATGACCTCGGATGTTAAGTCGCATAGTGCTCAGAGCCATTTGAACCATTTTTGATGCCGACTGTCTCTCAAGAAACCCTGTGCAAGACCATGAAAACGTTGATGAAGAAAGCGACTATCTCGCTGCACTCCAGGATCTCGTTGCTGAGCAGAAGAAGGACGCCAAGATATCTCAAATTACGCTTGCCTTAAATCGGTCAGAGGATGTGAAAGGACAATTTAATGTAGTTAATGGATTACTTTGCAAGAAAAACTTTGATCCGTTTGGAAACAGGTGGCTACCAGTGATTCCTAAACACATGCACTTAGATGTTCTACAGAAATTCCATGACACACCTGAGGCCGGACATTTAGGATTTACTGAGACATGCGATAGGATCCACAAGAGATTTTTCTGGCCAGGTTTATATAGCAGTGTTCGTCACTAGGTGTCGCACTGTCGAGAGTGCCAGAGGAAAAAGGCAGTTCCTCAGAAACCACCTGGCCGACTTATACCAATTCCACCAGCCGAAACGCCTTTTCAGCGTGTTGGGATTGACCTCCTCGGACGATTTCCAACGTCTGCTAGTGGCGATAGATGGATTATTGTTTTCACTGGTTCTCTGACACGCTATGCCATTACAAAAGCCGTGCAAACAGCCAAAGCATCATAGGCAGTCAAATTCATTGTGGAAGACATTGTATTAAAACACAGTGCCCTAAGGTCGTTAATTACGGATCTAGGGAAAGTTATCCAATCAAATCTTGTGACAGAGATAAACCATCGGTGAAACATTACTCATCACAGGACAACTGCCTACCATCTGCAAACTAAAGGGCTTATTGAACGCCTTAATAAGACCTTGGCCAACATGCTATCAATGTTTCTCCTTGTTGAGCAGAGCAACTGGGATGAGATGCTACCTTCGTGACGTTTGCCTACACCACCACCAAACAAGACACCACAGGATTTACGCCATTTTTCTTGGTGCATGGACGTGAGGCGAGAACGACAATGGACACTGTATTTCTGTTACATCCTGATGTCGTGGACGACGACTACATCGAGCAGGTGTGAATCAGAGCTGAGGAAACTCAGCAGTTAGCTCGACTTCGCATGCTGCAGACTCAAGTAAACGATAGCCGAAGGTATCACGCGAGCCACCGCCCTCTTGTCTACCAGCCTGGTGACCTCGTCTGGATCTTCACTCCTGATCAGAAGGTCGGTCTCTCTGAGAAGCTACTTTGGATCTTATAAGGTTGTAAAACAGTTGTCTGATATTACATATGAAGTTGAAGATTTCGACCCTGACACAAGACGACGAAAAATCAGAGATATTGTCCACGTTCTTCGAATGAAGCCTTATAAGGAGCCTGCAACCCAGGGTCAATTCGAAGCTCCAGCGACAAGCAGAAAGGTGACGAAGAGAGTGGCGGCAAAGGAAGTTCTAAGAAGATCACTGCCAGGGCAAACATCAATCATCGGGACTCTGAGTGTGCAGGACTGATAACTTTTTCCTGGACTAGGAGGATGTAACACTGAGACACTGTTCACTCAAGGAGGGAGTAATGACGCAGAAGAAGCTGAGTAGCACAGTCACCGTGGTATAGTGATAATGATACTATACTGTCGCATGGAGGATTGTGAGTTCGAAACTCACCTGAACTGTAAAATTTTAATTCTATATTCGGTTCGAGTAGATTCTAGAAGTATCCACAAATGTCAAGAATCATTGTACTGGAATGTTATGTGCAAGTTCTGAATAAACCTTCGTTATGTGAAGTTAGTGTTCGTCATTCATCTAATTACACCTTCTTCTATGTGACAATATTAAGATAGCAGACTGTGAAATTCCTGGGGAAGTATTTTGAGGAGCAGGTGGACATCCTCACAGCGGGGGATGAGTGAAAAATCTATGATATGCACTATCCACACAAAAGAATAACGCCACACTTGCAATAACAATTTCGTCTTGTGCAACTGACATCCAGTGGAAAAAAAAATAGTCTGCTCCGCCTACACTATGGGCATTAATATGGGTTCTGTCCACCTTTCACTTTTACTATGGGTTTTTAAGTGTGCTGAGGACACTCCGTTATGTGTGTGGATGTATGTGGAGGAATGCCAGCCCATTCTTCTTCAGTACATTGTGATGATGGATGCTGGGGTCTGAAGAGAAGTCGAAATTCTCACTCGTTCCAAAAATATTCTATTGGATTCGGGTCAGGACTCTGGGTAGGCTGGTCCACTTCAGGAACATTACTGTCAATGAACCATTGATTAATGCTGCTATATGACAGAGTTCATAGTTGTGTTGATACAAACAACAATTGCCTCTGAACTGTGCCTTGTAGTATACAGCACACAATGCTGTAAAATGTGTTTACATCCTTCCACAGCTTGCATTTTCTCAAGCACAATACGGTGTCCACAGCCTGACAGTTGAGACAAGAGGGGAAAAAACCATATCATAACACCACCTCCCCCTTACTTCACCGTTGGTACTACAAATGATGGCACATAACGTTTTCCAGGCATTTGCCAAACTGAAACCCATCCATTGCATTGCCAGAAGTATAGCATAATTCATCATTCTCTCATCCACTGTCCAATGGTAGCCATACACCACCTCAAGCATCACTTAGCACTGTGTACCAGAATGTGTGGCTTATGACAAGGTGCTAGACCACTGTGCCCCATTCTTTTTAACTCACTATACAGTCATTTTGCTAGCTGGACTGCTGGTAACACTTTGGAATGTACAAGTGATTCTTTCCACAGATTTCATGCGTCTTTTTAGAAACACTCTCTGCACAGTCTCTGTCTGTCAATACATGCGACCTGCCTTGTCCTGATTTGGCTGCAGTTCTTCCTTCACCTTTCCACTTTGTAAGCACATTGCTATCAGTCGATTTGGGCTGTTACAGAAGGATCGTAATTTCCCTGATGAATTTCTTAATCAAGGTGACTTCAAATGGCTAGTCCACATTCAAAGTCACTGTGCTCTCCTGACAGACCCATTCTGTCGTTACTGTTTCTCTACTGGCAACGTACTGATCCACCTCTTTCAATATCTAGAGGGCAATTCTGCATCACACAGGATTGTCCATATACCTTTACTAAGATAGCATATTTTGAGTCTGTTATAAAGAAACAAAATCTTTTCGAGAAAGGCAAGTAATTTAAATCTAATATTACAACATACACAAAACAAATATTAGATGTATACACTACTGGCCATTAAAATTGCTACACCAAGAAGAAATGCAGTTGATAAACGGGTATTCATTGGACAAATATATTATACTAGAACTGACATGTGATTGAATTTTCACCCAATTTGGGTACATAGATCCTGAGAAATCAGTACCCAAAAAAACCACCTCTGGCCGTAATAACGACCTTGGTACACCTGGGCATTGAGTCAAACAGTGTTTGGATGGCGTTTACAGGTACAGCTGCCCTTGCAGCTTCAACACGGTACCACAGTTCATCAAGATTAGTGACTGGCGTATTGTGAGGAGCCAGTTGCTCGGCCACCATTGACCAGACGTTTTCAATTGGTGAGATATCTGGAGAATGTGCTGGCCAGGGCAGCAGTCGAACATTTTCTGTATCCAGAAAGTCCCGTACAGGACCTGCAACATGCGGTCGTGCATTATCCTGCTGAAATGTAGGGTTTCGCAGGGATCAAATGAAGGGTAGAGCCACGAGTCGTAACACATCTGAAATGTATGAAGCTATCGCAAAACTGTACCAGGTTAAAGTAAAGCACAATTTCCATTTATTTTGTTGTTATTGATCTGGTGAATCCAATAAAACCTGACCCAGACGTGTATCTGCAGTAGTTTTCCAGAACGTCCAGGGAAGCAAAGATCATTATACAATTAAATTTGTTTACTTTCCATTAAGAATGTAGAAACGTTTATGTCATTGTTGGCAACCATTAGTGAGTTGTTTCAATCGTTTCCTAACCTTGACACGAGTTAGTTTTCTATATTGTTCAGTGAAAGAACATAATAACAACGATATATTTAAATGAAACCACATAGTAACTGTTGCAGTTTGTAGATTATTTATGAAATAGGGATGCCGTCAAATTTACAGCAGAGGAATACGCCAATATGGTGTAGCCATATTTATGGCAAATATGATGGTAATGCTATGGCTGTAGTTGGCGTACGTTCCAACTTGGAGGATTCCGAATGCACAAGCCGTTCGTGAAGTATTTCGAATGTTACGGAAGACAGGTTCTCTACCTAGCATTCATAATCAATATGAGCACTCGATACGTGACGACGATGATGAGGACATTATGGATGCTGTTCAACGTAGACCGGGTACCAGTACACGTCGTATCTCTCAACGATTAGGCATTTCACAACCTAAGGTAGGGCATACACTGAAGTACAATAATCTGTATCCTTACCATAAACGAAAAGGGTGCATCATTTACATCCGGGAGCTCCTGCCCTTCGCTTGGAGTTGTGCAACTGGTTAAATACTAATCGGCGGTTACACAAATTTTATTTAATGACGAGACACAGTTTGCTCGAGATAGTATAAATAATTTACGTAACGAGCACCTATGATCTGAAGCAAACCCAGATGCAACAGTGCAATGACTGGCGAGAGGTACTTACAATTCCTTCAAGAAGAAATGCCCCGGTTCGAAGATGTTCCACAACCTACGCGATTACAAATGCATTCTGAACATGACGGCGCGTCTCTACATTTCACCAACGCCGTCACTACACATTTAAATGAACATTTTCCTCAGAAATGGATTGGTCGTAGTGCTAACGCCTGTGGCCATTCAGGTCGCTCAATTTAACACCAATGGAGTTTTGTGTATGGGGATGGATGAAAGATATAGTTTATGAGTACAAAGTCAATACATGTGAGGCATTACTAGCTCGCATTGTGAATGCACCAGACGAAATTAAGAACAACTCTGTGAAACTGAAACGGTCAACAAAATCTGTTCATACATGTGTAGCTAAGTGCATTGAACTCGGTGGAGACATTTTTGAACATATATTGGAAATGTATTGTGAAATTGTATGTACACTGTACAACGTCCTTATCACTGAGCTTTGTTTTTTTCTGATTTAACATGAATGGTATTAATAAAATCAGATTATCTGACGCATTCTTACAGTTTCAGTTAATGTTATTACCATCATTTTCCCAGAATTAAACTCTCTACAACTTCCGTTGAAAACTTTGCGCAGTTGTCTGGAATTTAAAAAACAAATTGGGCCAAATAGTTAGTAAAATAAAAATTTTACAAAATTACTTCTTTGCTTCTCTGGATGTTCTGGAAAACTACCACAGATACACGTCTAGGACATGTTTTATTAGATTCACCAGATCAATAACAACAAAATAACTGGAAATCATGCTTTACCTTAACCTCATACAGTTTTGTGATAGCTTCATATTAGCGAAGTTGATAAATTTCAGTCAAAATCTTTTATTAGCCATAACTCCATAAGTAAACATTTGCAGACCTATGTTTATATGGACATTTTTCTTTAGTTTTACTTGTAGAACAACATATTAAAATATTTGCTTATCTTCATGAATCACCCTGTGTTACATTATGGTGCACTTATGCAGTGTGTGAAATTTTGCTTCGATATAACTAGTGCCTTTTGAGCTACAACGCTTCCAAAATAAATTTTTTGCCGGTGGTTTTTTCAATTTTCTGTATTTTCCTGTGCATGTAACTCAGTATGTGTGAAATATCTGGACATGATATGTTGTGTATGCATTATGTCTGCATCAGGCTTACTACAAAAACTATTATTCTCTTCTTGAGTGAATTATATTTGGCATGGTGGGCACCTACAATATGTATCTTTTAACATGTTACATTTTTTATCACATTTTGACATTTTTTATTTTTCATCAGAAACATGTTGTTGTTGTTTTGATACATTGAGTGTGTTCCGTAGCTAGATGGTACTAGGCGGTAAAAATTTTACTGGACTGTGAGGAATAGTTCCTAAGTTATTAATCCCTGAAGTTGGCTCTGAAGATTGATTGCTAAATGTGTGTTTCAGTTTCCGGGTTGCACCATCTTCTTTTGCAAATTGTAATTGTGGAACTAGTTGTCAAGGAAGCCTAGTACTTTGTACATAAGGATTCCACACATGGTAACATTGGTGTACTTTGGTGTACTTTGTACACGAGGATTCCACACATGGTAACATTGATGTGCTAAATTTCAGCCAAATCTGACACTATTAGTGAGTCCCTCGTTGAATTCACATGGAATGACCCATTAATGTCACAATAATGGATTGGTTTAGCTGGAGGTCTAGGTTAGGATGGAATGTGACGATATGGGAGTGAATTGTCAATGCAAATTAATCTTATAGCAGATAAGGTGTGTAGTCGATTTATGAGGAATTATTATTTGAAAATATTTTGTTGTTTCGAGTATTAATATGAGCTACAATTATTCGCGAAGCAAATATTATTTCCGAGGATTAAGGGAGCCATTATCAGTAGCATCAGACTTTGGAAAAATAGTTGACCTCATAAGTGTATTACTAATTTACTTTTTTTCTGATTTTGGCTCTTTCGTTTAGTAGCAGTTTTTTCAGTTATGTAGGCTGTATTTTGAGAAAATTAATGTGTATTTCTCACTTTGGTAGATTCGGCGCTTTGAACAGATACCGGTAGTTATAGTTCTTGGATATGACTCGATTTAGTTTCTAACAGTTTATCTACAGTTTTTGTAAATTCCTAATCATACCGTGTACGTGGGGTTCCCAAAACCGGATTTCGTAAACCGATTCCCCAATACCGTTTCTGGATGGTCGCATAAACACTTCAAAATCGATACTGGAAATCCCCTTCTAGTTTCCCATTTTCCAATTCTGCAATCGTTTTTCGCTCCGATGTAAATGGAGCTGGTTTTGAAACGTGCTTGGATAATCAAGTTACAGTTTGTTTGCAGAAGATTCAGCTAGAATAGACTTATTATGCAGTGAAGGAGAAGCAGAAATATTAGACTGAGCATGAAGCTGTCTACCTATAATATTGAAGTGAAGAGGAATAACGATCATGTTGACTAAATCAGAAACTGGATCAGCTATTTTCCAGACTCCATATTTAACTGCGTTAACACATCCAGTTTTACATGTAAACACGAAAGTGAAAAGCAGTTTCCGAAATTCGGTTTTCATCTTTCATATATATGAAAACCGAATTTCGGAAACTGCTTTTCGCTTTCTTGTTTACATGTAAAACTGGATGTGTTAACGTATATATATATATATATGTGTGTGTGTGTGTGTGTGTGTGTGTGTGTGTGAGAGAGAGAGAGAGAGAGAGAGAGAGAGAGAGAGAGAGAGAGAGAGAGAGACAGAGAAGCATTGTATATGATGTGTATATATATGAAGTGTATTTTCGAATAGTTTTTATTTTACCAGAATCATTTCTTTCCACTCATTACTTTCTGACGTCCCTATAGCGGTAGTGTGTGTTTTTACAATAAGGCCTACTCAATTCATTTTCGTCCAAACAACTGTTTCTTTCATAACAACATTCGCAATCTGAAGGTTTTTTTGTGACATTGTTAGTTTTCTTTTACTCACTGTTCCTATTATGACTGTGTGACGTCAGTAATATAGTTAAGACACCTATAACCTAAGCAGAACTGTCTGCCTCGTTTTACCCGAAGTGTAGGATATTCCTACTTGTTTATGCACTAGTCACAATGTGACTGGAGATGTCTAATTAAATGTATTGAATTATTGGTCATAGATATGGGTAGCTGCTCTGCTGTGAACTGCAGTAACTATTGCAAAAATTGTTTTCGCATGTATATATTTCCTAGTGACCCTGATTGAAGAAAAAGATGGGCCATAGATTTCCAGAGAGAGAACCGGGAACCACGCGGTGCTCAGTTGTGTATTGTAAATATACTTTAATAAAAGTAGTTAAAAACATTAAACCAGCTGTATGCAATTGCGTTTCTTCTCAGTCGAAAACTGTGCTGAAGCTGTTCATCTCTAAATTTTTGGATTCATGCAATAATTTCGCAGTAGGGAAAATGGAGAAGAATATTTTTGATGTATTTATACCATCATAAATATACATATGCAAACTGAATAACACTTAATCTCATTTCTTAGAATGAACAAGTAACATAACCCTAAAAAGAATGAAGTTTTTACCACAACTCAGCAAGAAACATACCTATCATGAAGTACATAAAATGAATACTGGTTAAATGATAGATGAAACTATTAATGAAAATTCGTTTCAATGTAAGAGGAAACTATACTTTCCCCCACCTCTGTACAACAAAAATGTGGCATTTCTTAAAGTACCTCCTTCTGAATAAAAAATAAACACCCCATTTACAATGGGCTATATATAGGGGAAACTAATAAATTGCCACAGATTGTTACTACATAGCACCCATATTTGAAGACATTGAGACTGAGTTCTTACCTCATTACATTTAATGTTTACTATGGAGGGACCAAGTCGATGATGCCTCTGCACGATGCCAGGAATCGTCTGGAAGTCGTCATGGCGCTTAGAAATCATGATTATTCAGTGAATCGCATATTTTGACAACTTTTACAAAGGGTGGTGCACTGTTGGCTGTAGTTGCCTCTTGCCCTGGTCACGAACAGACTCTCGGTGTTGAATGCTGCACAAGTCCTTGCACCTGCGTCCTATTGCGATGTTATTCCTCTTGTGTCGATACGGATGCTTAGCCCAGCCTGCTACAGCATAGCTACTACCGGATGAGGGAGTGTACTTGATCCCATTCTCTGCCTTTTCTTCCATGGACCACCCCACCCGCAGTGTGATGTAGGCGGCAGATGTTGAACCTAATACTGCTGGCCTGGTAGGCCCCACACCCAGATGCGCTTAGGCGCACCGGACGGTAGTTTACCAGGAACCCTTGTTGTTGTCCTCCGTACCAGAATCAGAGAGTTTAGCAACTGGTACTGCACTGCTGCTGGTAGTTCATCAGCTCTCCCATCAGCAGTGGTTGGTGTGACAGCATGAAGTTCGTCAGTGAAGTTCAGCTCTGTGGCACTCCACGGTTGACTGGACTGCGCTGGTTGATCTAAGACAAGACTAAAACAACATGGTCATGAAACGGAATGTCGTCGACACGGACTCTGTCGTTCCCATTGACCTCAGCCGTTCTCCTCTACTTGGAGCTGGTGCTCCGGTATTTAAAGATCTCTCCATAGTTCTGTGACATGGTTTGCCAGCGATGACCGCATGTGGCCTCGTTATTCTGCTGCCCTTGCTTTAATTCTCTCTTAGCAGCTAGTTACATTGGTCTATGAGTGTTTTCTCTGGCCGTGTCTATAGATTCTTGAGCATCCCGCCGTGCGAACGAGCGTGCTTGTTACTTGCTTAGTCGCTGCCCTTTTCTGTTTTCCCGCTGCGTGTGCTCTCTCTCACTCAGCTACTGCAGAGTTGCAGACTGTGCTGCCCACCTGTCTTGCGTCACCGTGCTTGCTGGTCCGCCGTTAATCGTGGCGTAACCAGCATATCTTACCTCTAGGTGGTTGAACTCCTTTAAAAATTATGTAACATGGAACCTGTATTACTCTGTGCCATAACAATACAAACTATCACGCAATCCGAGCCTACATTTCTATAGCCTTGTATTTCAATTTTTCTGTTATATCAAAAGGGGATTCTAAATGTCTCTATAAACATTAATTACGGTTTGGTTCACTTCAAACATAGAATTTCAAATATTTTATAAGAAATACTATAAGAAGTTCCGTGAATAGGATAACCACACACAAGGCAAACACTGCTGAATCCTCAGAGACGGGGAAAACATGGTGGACGATTCAGCCGGCTATACAGGAGGTCTACAGACGTGTTCTTAGGCCTGTATTTATGATAGGCCACGGGGTATAATACTACGGACGGTTGTCGCATGTTATTTAGATCACTCGCCAAAGCCAACGACTCATATCGACTCCTCTTAAACTGATTTTTCCGTCATCCAATCCACTGAACTGATTCCAACTCAAAAAAAAAGGAATAACAAAATCTGGCTGCTCAACATCTTCTCCCATAATACGATATTTCTAAAGAAATTGTTTTCTGATTGGTGTACTTCAGTTACCGACTACGGTTACAATTCTTAGTCAATTTACTGGAAAAATAGGCGTCTTCGTGCAATCATTGAGCTCTTGAAGTAATTTTTCGAGTTCGCTATAATATGTTGTTGCTCTGTGATCAAACATTGGGGGAGGGTATAAGAAGAGTCTTAAGATATGTTTTTTTCTTGTTTCCAAAATTGTGTTCTGAAACAATGGTCACGTCACCAAATACAACTCCATCAATTTTCGTTGTACACAAATGCCTTGCAATAAGATGTTGACATTTTGAGACATACAGGGTGCTTTACGAAGCATTTCCTACACATTGTGGCACTGAGTTATAAGCCACCTGATTATAGTTCCTCTGGAATTTGCAACAGTATAACTAAGGATATCATATTGTCAGCTGCAGTCATCATACGTTCTTGGTTTATTATGATGAATCCATCAATTTGGTGCCCCAACGTTAAACTGCTCATTTCACAGTGCTTCATTGTGTCTGTTTCTTATGTCGTAGAAACATGGCGGCGAGTAGAGAAGCAGTAGTAAGGGGCTCCGGGAAAAATGTATATTTCACCGATATAAAATGTATTCTATGCAGTGAAAGACTTCTAAATGGATTAAGACTATGTTCAGCGAGTCAAAAATGGATTCATACAAAATGTGCCAAACGCTTCGTCGCAGTAACCATGAAAAGTGACAAGGGGGAAATTAGCTACTGTTGTTTTCAACCGACGTGTTTATCAAAACAAGATAACGCACAGGAAGGAAACGCTGGCTATACAAAAGAGCAGGACGTAATTCAAAAGGTAAGCACAATTTGTGACTGTGGAGTAATCAGTTGTTGTTTACGATCAATGTGTTTATTAAAACAAGCACATATGCAGGAAGGAAACGTCGTACAAACTCTAGATCAGCATCTACTGCAAGCTAAAGAGTATACAAACAACATAGAAAAATCGATCAGGGAACTAAAACAAAAACAAAAAGTGGAAAATGAGTCATTTGCTAGTCCTATAATAATCTGGCGTGTGAAACAAGGGGTAAATTGGGATCGTAAACAAAAACAAGAAGTGGAAATCGAGCAGAGTACTAGGCATAAAATAACCTGGCGTGTGAAACAGTGCAAAAATCATCACGATCTGAAAACAACGAATAAAATTGAGCTTCCTGACACCAGTGAAGACTCGATCAAACAGGGAACTAGAAGTAAGGATCATATGTATGAGACAAGTGAGAATAATAGAAATAAAAGTAACGTATACATCTTCTCAGACAGCCACAGAAGAGGCTTAGCAGAAAAAAAGGCCAATATGCAAAACAAACTAAAAGTAAGCGGAATCACCAAGCCAGGCGCGCCATTAAGTGAAGTGTTGAAATCCTGGGAAACATCTGTAACAAAAGGTGCGAAATGTGTCATTATGTTGTTGTTGTTGTGGTCTTCAGTCCTGAGACTGGTTTGATGCAGCTCTCCATGCTACTCTATCCTGTGCAAGCCCCCTTATCTCCCAGTACCTATTGCAGCCTACATCCTTCTGAATCTGCTTAGTGTATTCACCTCTTGGTCTCCCTCTACAATTTTTACCCTCCACGCTGCCCTCCAGTACTAAATTGGTGATCCCACGATGTCTCAGAACATGTCGTACCAACCGATCCCTTCTCCTAGTCAAGTTGTGCCACAAGCTCCTCTTCTCCCCAATTCTATTCAATACCTCCTCATTAGTTATGTGATCTACCCATCTAATCTTCAGCATTCTTCTGTAGCACCACATTTCGAAAGCTTCAATTCTCTTCTTGTCTAAACTATTTATCATCCACGTTTCACTTCCATACATGGCTACACTCCATACAAATACTTTCAGAAACGACTTCCTGACATTTAAATCTATACTCGATGTTAACAAATTTCTCTTCTTCAGAAACACCGTGCCATTGCCAGTCTACATTTTATATCCTCTCTATTTCGACCATCATCAGTTATTTTGCTACCCAAATAGCAAAACCCCTTTACTACTTTAAGTGCCTCACTTCCTAATCTAATTCCCTCAGCATCATCCAACTTAATTCGACTACATTCCATTATCCTCGTTTTGCGTTTGTTGATATTCATCTTATATCCTCCTTTCAAGACACTGTCCATTCCGTTCAACTGCTCTTCCAAGTCCCTTGCTGTCTCTGACAGAATTACAATGTCATCAGCAAACCTCAAAGTTTTTGTTTCTTCTCCATGGATTTTAATACCTACTCCGAACTTTTCTTTTGTTTCCTTTATTGCTTGCTCAATATACGGATTGAATAACATCGGGGAGAGACTACAACCCTGTCTCACTCCCTTCCCAACCACTGCTTCCCTTTCATGTCCCTCGACTCTAACTGCCATCTACTTTCTGTACAAATTGTAAATAGCCTTTCGCTCCCTGTATTTTACCCCTGCCACCTTCAGAATTTGAAAGAGAGTATTCCAATCAACATTGTGAAAAGCTTTCTCTAAGTCTACAAATGCTAGAAACGTAGGTTTCCCTTTCCTTAATCTTTCTTCTAAGATAAGTCGTAGGGTCAGTATTGCCTCACGTTTTCCAACATTTCTACGGAATCCAAACTGATCTTCGCCGAGGTCAGCTTCGACCAGTTTTTCCATTCGTCTGTAAAGAATTCGCGTTAGTATTTTGCAGCCGTGACTTATTAAACTAATAGTTCGGTAATTTTCACATCTGTCAACATCTGCTTTCTTTGGGATTGGAATTATCATATTCTTCTTGAAGTCTGATGGTATTTCGCTTGTCTCATACATCTTGCTCACCAGACGGTAGAGTTTTGTCAGGACTGGCTCTCCCAAGGCTGTCAGTAGTTCTAATGGAATGTTGTCCTCTCGGGGGGCCTTGTTTCGACTCAGGTCTTTCATTGCTCTGTCAAACTCTGCATGCAGTATCATATCTCCCATTTCATCTTCAACTATATCCTCTTCCATTTCCATAATATTGTCCTCAAGAACATCGCCCTTGTATAGATCCTCTATATACTCCTTCCACCTTTCTGCTTTCCCTTCTTTGCTTAGTACTGGGTTTCCATCTGAGCTCTTGATATTCATACAAGTAGTTCTCTTTTCTCCAAAGGTCTCTTTAATTTTCCTGTAGGCAGTATCTATCTTACCCCTAGTGAGATAAGCCTCTACATCCTTACATTTGTCCTCTAGCCATGCCTGCTTAGACATTTGGCACTTCCTGTCGATCTCATTTTTGATACGTTTGTATTCCTTTCTGCCTGCTTCATTTACTGCATTTTTATATTTTCTCCTTTTATCAATTAAATTCAATATTTCTTCTGTTACCCAAGGGTTTCTACTAGCCCTCGTCTTTGTACCTATATGATCCTCTGCTGCCTTCACTATTTCATCCCTCAAAGCTTTCTTACCTCCATTCCTGTCGATTGTTCCCTTACGGTCTCCCTGAAACTCTGTACAACCTCTGGTTTAGTCAGTTTATCCAGGTCCCATCTCCTTAAATTCCCACCTTTTTGAACTTTCTTCAGTTTTAATCTACAGGTCATAACCAATAGATTGTGGTCAGAGTCCACATCTGCACCTGGAAATGTCTTACAATTTAAAACCTGGTTCCTAAATCCCTGTCTTACCATTATATAATCTATCTGATACCTTTTAGTATCTCCAGGGTTCTTCCATGTATACAACCTTCTTTCATGATTCTTGAACCAAGTGTTAGCTATGATTTAGTTATGCTCTGCACAAAATTCTACGAGGCAGCTTCCTCTTTCATTTCTTAGCCCCAATCCATATTCACCTATTATGTTTCCTTCTCTCCCTTTTCCTATGCTCGAATTCCAGTCACCAATGACTATTAAATTTTCGTCCCCCTTCACTACCTGAATAATTTCTTTTATCTCATCATACATTTCATCAATTTCTTCGTCATCTGCAGAGCTAGTTGGCATATAACCTTGTACTACTGTAGTAGGCGTGGGCTTCGTGTCTATCTTGGCCACAATAATGCGTTCACTATGCTGTTTGTAGTAGCTCACCCATACTCCTATTTTTTTATTCACTATTAAACCTACTCCTGCATTACCCCTATTTGATTTTGTATTTATAACCCTGTTTTTGGTACTTGCATTGTTTAATTCATAAATTTCGGGCGTATTATAGTATTTGAGAGTTGCAGCATCGCGTTTTAGTACCTGAATAGTGTAAATTCGCGTAGTCGTCTGTCTTCTGTTTTTGTTTTGAACGGCCAGTGTCGGTTGGTCACAGTCAGTGTGCTCCCTGCCGCCGTTGGATAAGCAGCTGCAGCAGCAAGTCGTATACTCCTAGCTCATTCATTTGTTACATAGTTTAATTCTTTATTTCTTTGCGTGTTTTGGTACTTGCATTGTTTAAATCATAAATTTCGGGCGTATTATAGTATTTGAGAGTTGTAGATCGCGTTTTAGTACCTGAATAGTGTAAAATCGCGTAGTCTCCTTCCGCCGCCGAGCAGTGTGTCAGCAGTGCACAAGTGGCAGCATTACTGCATTTACTAGGCAATCTTGTATTTTAATAACCGTTTCAATTTTGTGTCGATTTGTTTGCGCTCTCTGTAGATTAGTTCAGACGTTCTTTGCACAACAGTTTTTAGCATGGATAGGGACTGCAACTGCTGTGTTCGGATGCAGGCTGAGTTGGCATCCCTTCGCTCCCAGCTTCAGGCAGTGTTGGCTTTGGTCACACAGCTTGAGGCTGTTGCCAATGGTCATCACTGTTGGGGTCCGGATGGGGGTTTGTCGGGGACAGCCAGCTCGTCCCACGCATCCCCCGATCGGTCTACGACTGTGGTTGCCTGGGATACTGCCCGCATTAAGGCTGATCCCTCACCTGTGGTAGAGTGGGAGGTCGTCTCAAGGTGTGGCAGGGGGCGAAAGACATTCCGGAGGGCTGAGCGGAAGGCCTCTCCAGTTTGTCTGACGAACCGGTTTCAGGCTCTGTCTCAGGCTGATACTGATCTTCGGCCTGACATGGCTGCTTGTCCTGTTCCAGAGGTTGCCCCTCAGTCTGCAAGATCCGGGCGGTCGCAGGGGGTGGGCTTACTGGTAGTTGGGAGCTCCAACGTCAGGCGCGTAATGGGGCCCCTTAGGGATATGGCAGCAAGGGAGGGGAAGAAAACCAAAGTGCACTCCGTGTGCATACCGGGGGGAGTCATTCCAGATGTGGAAAGGGTCCTTCCAGATCTCATGAAGGGTACAGGGTGCACCCATCTGCAGGTGGTTGCTCATGTCGCCACCAATGATGTGTGTCGCTATGGATCGGAGGAAATCCTCTCTGGCTTCCAGCGGCTATCTGATTTGGTGAAGACTGCCAGTCTCGCTAGCGGGATGAAAGCAGAGCTCACCATCTGTAGCATCGTCGACAGGACTGACTGCGGACCTTTGGTACAGAGCCGAGTGGAGGGTCTGAATCAGAGGCTGAGACAGTTCTGCGACTGTGTGGGCTGCAGATTCCTCGACTTGCGCCATAGGGTGGTGGGGTTTCGGGTTCTGCTGGATAGGTCAGGAGTCCACTACACGCAACAAGCGGCTACACGGGTAGCAGGGGTTGTGTGGCGTGGGCTGGGCGGTTTTTTAGGTTAGATGGCCTCGGGCAAGTACAGAAAGGGCAACAGCCTCAACGGGTGCGAGGCAAAGTCAGGACATGCGGGGACCAAGTAGCAATCGGTATTGTAATTGTAAACTGTCGAAGCTGCGTTGGTAAAGTACCGGAACTTCAAGCGCTGATAGAAAGCACCCAAGCTGAAATCGTTATAGGTACAGAAAGCTGGCTGAAGCCAGAGATAAATTCTGCCGAAATTTTTACAAACGTACAGACGGTGTTTAGAAAGGATAGATTGCATGCTACCGGTGGTGGAGTGTTCGTTGCTGTTAGTAGTAGTTTATCCTGTAGTGAAGTAGAAGTGGATAGTTCCTGTGAATTATTATGGGTGGAGGTTACACTCAACAACCGAGCTAGGTTAATAATTGGCTCCTTTTACCGACCCCCCGACTCAGCAGCATTAGTGGCAGAACAGCTGAGAGAAAATTTGGAATACATTTCACATAAATTTTCTCAGCATGTTATAGTCTTAGGTGGAGATTTCAATTTACCAGATATAGACTGGGACCCTCAGATGTTTAGGACGGGTGGTAGGGACAGAGCATCGAGAGACATTATACTGAGTGCACTATCCGAAAATTACCTCGAGCAATTAAACAGAGAACCGACTCGTGGAGATAACATCTTGGACCTACTGATAACAAACAGACCCGAACTTTTCGACTCTGTAAGTGCAGAGCAGGGAATCAGTGATCATAAGGCCGTTGCAGCATCCCTGAATATGGAAGTTAATAGGAATATAAAAAAAGGGAGGAAGGTTTATCTGTTTAGCAAGAGTAATAGAAGGCAGATATCAGGCTACCTATCAGATCAAAACGAAAATTTCTGTTCCGACACTGACAATGTTGAGTGTTTATGGAAAAAGTTCAAGGCAATCGTAAAATGCGTTTTAGACAGGTACGTGCCGAGTAAAACTGTGAGGGACGGGAAAAACCCACCGTGGTACAACAACAAAGTTAGGAAATTACTGCGAAAGCAAAGAGAGCTTCACTCCAAATTTAAACGCAGCCAAAACCTCTCAGACAAACAGAAGCTAAACGATGTCAAATTTAGCGTAAGGAGGGCTATGCGTGAAGCGTTTAGTGAATTCGAAAGTAAAATACTAGGTACCGACTTGACAGAAAATCCTAGGAAGTTCTGGTCTTACTTTAAATCAGTAAGTGGCTCGAAACAGCATGTCCAGACACTCCGGGATGATGATGGCATTGAAACAGAGGATGACAAGCGTAAAGCTGAAATACTAAACACCTTTTTCCAAAGCTGTTTCACAGAGGAAGACCGCACTGCAGTTCCTTCTCTAAATCCTCGCACAAACGAAAAAATGGCTGACATCGAAATAAGTGTCCAAGGAATAGAAAAGCAACTGGAATCACTCAACAGAGGAAAGTCCACTGGACCTGACGGGATACCAATTCGATTCTACACAGAGTACGCGAAAGAACTTGCCCCCCTTCTAACAGCCGTGTACTGCAAGTCTCTAGAGGAACGGAAGGTTCCAAATGATTGGAAAAGAGCACAGGTAGTCCCAGTCTTCAAGAAGGGTCGTCGAGCAGATGCGCAAAACTATAGACCTATATCTCTGACGTCGATCTGTTGTAGAATTTTAGAACATATTTTTTGCTCGAGTATCATGTCGTTTTTGGAAACCCAGAATCTACTATGTAGGAATCAACATGGATTCCGGAAACAGCGATCGTGTGAGACCCAACTCGCTTTATTTGTTCATGAGACCCAGAAAATATTAGATACAGGTTCCCAGGTAGATGCTATTTTTCTTGACTTCCGGAAAGCGTTCGATACAGTTCCGCACTGTCGCCTGATAAACAAAGTAAGAGCCTACGGAATATCAGACCAGCTGTGTGGCTGGATTGAAGAGTTTTTAGCAAACAGAACACATCATGTTGTTATCAACGGAGAGACGTCTACAGACGTTAAAGTAACCTCTGGCGTGCCACAGGGGAGTGTTATGGGACCATTGCTTTTCACAATATATATAAATGACCTAGTAGATAGTGTCGGAAGTTCCATGCGGCTTTTCGCGGATGATGCTGTAGTATACAGAGAAGTTGCAGCATTAGAAAATTGTAGCGAAATGCAGGAAGATCTGCAGCGGATAGACACTTGGTGCAGGGAGTGGCAACTGACCCTTAACATAGACAAATGTAATGTATTGCGAATACATAGAAAGAAGGATCCTTTATTGTATGATTATATGATAGCGGAACAAACACTGGTAGCAGTTACTTCTGTAAAATATCTGGGAGTGTGCGTGCGGAACGATTTGAAGTGGAATGATCATGTAAAATTAATTGTTGGTAAGTGCGGGTACCAGGTTGAGATTCATTGGGAGAGTCCTTAGAAAATGTAGTCCATCAACAAAGGGGATTCTTTGATGACACTGATCATTATTTAATCTGCAGTGAAATTGGGATTGTGAGGCCAAAAGTGCAGGAGGTCAGGTCCATATGTAGGAGGATAAGAGTGGAGAAACTTCAGGATAAGGAAATCAGGCACAAGTACATAACAGCGATCTCAGAAAGGTACCAGTTAGTTGAATGTAGTTGTTACAGTCATTGGAAAAGGAATGGACAAGGTACAGGGACACAGTACTAGAAGTGGCTAAAGAATGTCTTGGAAAAGTAGTGTGTAAAAGTAGGATGAAGCAAACAGCTTGGTGGAATGATACAGTCAAGGCAGCCTGTAAAAGGAAAAAGAAGGCGTACCAAAAATGGCTACATACCAGAACCCAGGTAGACAGAGAAAGTTATGTTGAAGAAAGAAACAAAGCCAAACAGATAATTGCAGCATCCAAGAAGAAATCGTGGGAAGACTTTGGAAACAGGTTGGAGACTATGGGTCAAGCTGCTGGAAAACCATTCTGGAGTGTAATTAGCAGGCTTCGAAAGGGAGGTAAGAAGGAAATGACAAGTATTTTGGACAGGTCAGGAAAACTGCTGGTGAATCCTGTGGATGCCTTGGGCAGATGGAGGGAATATTTTGAAGAGTTGCTCAATGTAGGTGAAAATGCGATCAGTAATGTTTCAGACTTCGAGGTAGAATGGGATAGGAATGATGATGGGAATAGGATCACATTTGAGGAAGTGGAGAAAATGGTCAATAAATTGCAGTGCAACAAAGCAACTGGGGTGGATGAAATTAAGTCGGAACTCATCAAATACAGTGGAATGTCAGGTCTTAAATGGCTACACAGGATAATTGAAATGGCCTGGGAGTCGGGACAGGTTCCATCAGACTGGACAAAAGCAGTAATCACACCAATCTTTAAACATGGAAACAGAAAAGATTGTAACAACTACAGAGATATCTCTTTAATCAGCGTTGTGGGTAAAATCTTCTCAGGTATTGTTGAAAGGAAAGTGCGAGTATTAGTTGAGGACAAATTGGATGAAAATCAGTGTGGGTTTAGGCCTCTTAGAGGTTGTCAGGACCAGATCTTTAGCTTACGGCAAATAATGGAGAAGTGTTATGAGTGGAACAGGGAGTTGTATCTATGCTTTATAGATCTAGAAAAGGCATATGACCGGGTTCCTAGGAGGTAGTTATTGTCTGTTCTACAAGATTATGGAATAGGAGGCAAACTTTTGCAAGCAATTAAAGGTCTTTACATGGATAGTCAGGCAGCAGTTAGAGTTGACGGTAAATTGAGTTCATGGTTCAGAGTAGTTTCAGGGGTAAGACAAGGCTGCAACCTGTCTCCACTGTTGTTCATATTATTTATGGATCATATGTTGAAAACAATAGACTGGCTGGGTGAGATTAAGATATGTGAACACAAAATAAGCAGTCTTGCATATGCGGATGACTTAGTTGTGATGGCAGATTCGATTGAAAGTTTGCAAAGTAATATTTCAGAGCTAGATCAGAAATGTAAGGACTATGGTATGAAGATTAGCATCTCCAAAACGAAAGTAATGTCAGTGGGAAAGAAATATAAACGGATTGAGTGCCAAATAGGGGGAACAAAGTTAGAACAGGTGGACGGTTTCAAGTACTTAGGATGCATATTCTCACAGGATGGCAACATAGTGAAAGAACTGGAAGCGAGGTGTAGCAAAGCTAATGCAGTGAGCGCTCAGCTACGATCTACTCTCTTCTGCAATAAGGAAGTCAGTACCAAGACTAAGTTATCTGTGCACCGTTCAATCTTTCGACCAACTTTATTGTATGGGAGCGAAAGCCGGGTGGATTCAGGTTACCTTATCAACAAAGTTGAGGTTACGGATATGAAAGTAGCTAGGATGACTGCAGGTACTAGTAGATGGGAACAATGGCAGGAGGGTGTCCACAATGAGGAAATCAAAGAAAAACTGGGAATGAACTCTATAGATGTAGCAGTCAGGGTGAACAGGCTTAGATGGTGGGGTCATGTTACACGCATGGGAGAAGCAAGGTTACCCAAGAGACTCATGGATTCAGCAGTAGAGGGTAGGAGGAGTCGGGGCAGACCGAGGAGAAGGTACCTGGATTCGGTTAAGAATGATTTTGAAGTAATAGGTTTAACATCAGAAGATGCACCAATGTTAGCACTGAATAGGGGATCATGGAGGAACTGTATAAGGGGGGCTATGCTCCAGACTGAACGCTGAAAGGCATAATCAGTCTTAAATGATGATGATGATGATGATGATCAACAAAGGAGGTGGCTTACAAAACACTCGTTCGACCTATACTTGAGTATTGCTCATCAGTGTGGGATCCGCACCAGATCGGGTTGACGGAGGAGATAGAGAAGATCCAAAGAAGAGCGGCGCGTTTCGTCACAGGGTTATTTGGTAACCGTGATAGCGTTATGGAGATGTTTAACTAACTTAAGTGGCAGACTCTGCAAGAGAGGCGCTCTGCATCGCGGTGTAGCTTGCTCGCCAGGTTTCGAGAGGGTGCGTTACTGGATGAGGTATCGAATATATTGCTTCCCCCTACTTATACCTCCCGAGGAGATCACGAATGTAAAATTAGAGAGGTTAGAGCGCGCACAGAGGCTTTCAGACAGTCGTTCTTCCCGCGAACCATACGCGACTGGAACAGGAAAGGGAGGTAATGACAGTGGCATGTAAAGTGCCCTCCGCCACACACCGTTGGGTGGCTTGCGGAGTATAAATGTAGATGTAGACGTAGACCAAAAGTCTTGTTCCTCCTGCCACCAAACTTCACTAATTCCCACTATATCTAAATTTAACCTATCCATTTCCCTTTTTAAATTTTCTAACCTACCTGCCTGATTAAGGGATCTGACATTCCACGCTCTGATCCGTAGAACGCCAGTTTTCTTTCTTCTGATAACGACGTCCTGTTGAGTAGTTCCCACCCAGAGATCTGAATGGGGGACTATTTTACCTCTGGAATATTTTACCCAAGAGGATGCCATCATCATTTAACCATACAGTAAAGCTGCATGCCCTCAGGAAAAATTACGGCCGTTGTTTCCCCTTGCTTTCAGCCGTTCGCAGTACCAGAACAGCAAGGCCGTGTCATTATAGGTGGAGGAAACGACATTTATAGAAACGAAAGTATCAATGCAAGAAGAGTACCGAGGGAAACTCTAGAGAAAGCTACTCATTCTGAAGTATATGTGGTAAGCATTCCTCAAAGACACGACTTGATGGTCGAGACCTGCGTAAATACAGAAATTACCAGAACAAAAAGGATATTTAGGAAGATACGTAGCAGCTTCCCAAATGTGACTTTCACAAATGCAACAAGCTTACAAAGAGAGCATTTCACAAGGCATGGTTTACACAGAAACAACTGCGGAATAACTATTCTGTGCAAAGAAATTTTGGAAAATTTTTACAGACTACAAGGGCAGACACAGACACCCATAATACTACCAATGGAGGAAGAGGCAGGAAAGTCTCCACTGTGCCATATAAAAGAAAAAGAAACAACCTCATCACCAACAGAAGCAGACCCACAAACCTCACCATGCCCGGTAGAGGAAAAGAAGCAACATCATCACCAACAGAAGAGGACTCACCACCCCCACCCCCAAAAGAGGAACAGATAACGCAAACAACAGGAAAAGAAGTAATGTCATCAGAGACCTGACAGATAAGATATGGGAGGGGAGAAAGAAAAAAGAAACCTATAAGGGATCAGAACTTCCTATATAATGAAGCCAGAAACCGGCCAACCTACAAGAGGCTGTCATCAAAGGAAACTCAGGACTTTCACTGGCCCAAGACCAGCAATGCCACAACATAGCAGACAATCTGCACACCAGTACTAGAGTGTCAAAACCAGATGCACCCGAAGACGACAAAACCAGGAGAAAACGAAGGGAGAAAAAACATGAAGATAATGTTATGGAATGTAGAAGGATTGAAAAACGCAGCATGCATAGCTCCAAAAGACTTTCTGGAAGGTTATGACGTAGCAATATTTACAGAAACTTTTCTCACAGATCATTGGCAACACCCTAAATTCTATAGCATAAATATGCTGGCAAAGCAAGGAGAAAGGGAACGACCCCAAGGGGGAATAACAGTCCTACTGAAACCGTGGATAGCACCAATTATAGCGACAGCAGAACTAAATCACTCCATTCTAATAGAAGTAAAACGCATCACAATATTAGCAACCTACTTCCAGCCAAGCGAATCGGCCATAGACATAATTGATGAACTGGGACAACAAATAAGATGGAGCAAGAAAGACATCCCCTTACTTATTGCAGGGGATCTAAACTGTCGGTTGGATGTACAGAATCACAAAACAAAATTAGTAATCGAATCACTACAAGAAGAAGGTGTCATCCTGCTAAACGACACAAACGTCCCTACGTACTTCTGCCATAATGGCAAAAGTGCTATTGATATCGCAATCATAAGAGAAAACATAAAAAGGGGACATAAGCCCACTTTGGAATGAAACCACACGCCTATAAGAAAATACATCCCAATGAACATAGCCATACAAAGTGATTGGAAGGCAAGAGAGAACCAAGAGAAGAGACTGCTCACGAGGAGACTGGACCCAGGAAAGTGGAAGAATACCACGACCAGATAGAACAAATTGAGTCCTTAATCGACAACTCAAATGTAGAGGAGGCAGCGCTTGAACTGGAGAAACTCTTAAAACAAGCAACTACCCCCAGGAAAGTGAGAAGAGCTAAACCATGGTTTGATCAAGAGTGTTATCAGCAAAGAAAAGAAGTACTCCATGCTTTACACCGACTAAAAACGGTCACAGATAATCACTCACTACTACAAACATACGCTGAGAAAAGAAGATCCTACAAAACACTAACAAGGGAGAAGAGAATGGCACACAGGGAAGAAGAGGGAAGAAGACTAGCTGAAGAAGCCAGGAGAGACCCATTCATTGCAATGCGCCCCAGAAAGCAGGCAGTCACACTATATAAGCATGCAAGAATGGACGAGACATTTCAAAGACATTCTCAACAAAGATGGTAGAGATGGAGCACAGGTAGCAAGTCAAGAGCTCACACCGCAAGAGATGCCAGCCTGGTCCCCACTCACTCCAAATGAGGTCCGAAACATCATTGAATCAACAAAAAGGAAGAAAGCAGCGGGACCGGACATGCTTTACAACGAATACCTTAAAGACACAGCCCAACCTGGACAAAACTTAATAACAAATGCATTGAAACAGCAAAAATCCCAGGCCAGTGGAGAAAATCAATAGTAAGGGTAATGTACAAAGGGAAGGGCGACCCAAAGGACACAAACAAATACAGAGGAATAGCCTTGGAAAACAACCCTTTTAATGTATTCACAAAACTAATCACAGGAATAATAAGACACACTTTGGAAGTCCACCTCCCACAATCTCAATTCGGGTTCAGGGAAAAAAGATCCATTATCACAGCAGTGGAGCTGCTTTTAAAAAACATATGGGAAACCATCGATAAGAAGCAAAAATATTATGCTGTATTCATAGACTTCACAAAGGCCTTCGACCTCCTCAATCGATCATTAGTAAAAAAGATGCTCGACGAAACCATGGGAAGAGACAGCGTCTGGACGAGGATCATAAACTCCATAAATGAATGGAACGAGATAAGGATTTCGGACAACCTCGACCTGTCTGAACCAATAAGGCAAACAAACGGAGTACTCCAAGGAGACCCACTAAGCCCGCTCCTGTTCTATCTGACGGCAAAGGACATTATGGAAATCGCTCAAGACGAAGATGTCAAAGCATATGCCTACGCGGACGACATTGTGATAGGCTCAAAAAACTTAAAGAAACTACAGGAGACTATAGAAGACGTGGAAAAATGGTGCACAAAACACAAGTTCGTTATCAACACAGACAAGACGGAAATGATGGTATTCAGACCAGGTGGGCAAATCCCAAAAACGACAAGAATTGAACTATAAGGAAAGCAAATATCTATCACAAAAGATTACAAATATCTAGGGATAACACTCCAGCCGTCCGCAAAGTGCTTCACTAAACATACAACAGAGAAAGCGACACAGGTCATCAGAGTGATAAACGAAATAAGTTCCATCAGAACACTAAATCTAGACACAGCTATGGCACTCTTCAAATCAAAAATAATACCGATACTGGCTTATGGGATAGAAATCATATGGATACACCTAAATGAAAAGAACTTAGTAACATTGGAAAGAGTAAAAGCAGCCTATATCAAAAGAGCATTAGGGGTAGCAAAAACCACAAGATCAAGATTAGTCTACCTTCTCACCTGAGAATCTTTCCTCATAGAGGATCTAAGGAAAAGGTTCTTACTTCCCAACACATCAGCATCGGAGAAACTACGAAGATCAATACTCAAGAAAAGAGAGGAAGTACCAACAGAATTCTATGGATCCGGGGCCATGATCGACCGCACTTGGACAGCAGCAAATTTTGAGATGAGACACGTACTTACAAGACTCACAGTATATGGATTCCACCATGAAATTTGTGCAAATACAACATACCACGAACCGTCAAACCTTTGCAAGTGTACACTATGTGGACAGTCTTGTGAGAGATACCATATAGAAATATGCAACAAGAGGACCAGATCAATTAGAGACTATGCAATAAATGGTTCAAATGATAATCTGTTATAATACCTGTACTGAATGTAATCTACTACTAAGAATTATGCAGACACTCAATACAAACTTGTAATTCACTCTCAAATGATTGTAATCTAATGTATAACCATGATGGCTATTTTGCTGCAATAAATCGTTTAATTATGTCGGAATAATTGCACTCACGCTATCTTCTTTTGGTGTGTTTGGAGGTTTCCCCCAAAAAAATTAAAAAACAACTTTATAGTGTGTTCAGATTCATGCAATTCGCGGACTGTTGTCTGTTCTTGTGTGCCTATAATGTGTGATTTAATTCTTCTAGTTCCATCCATTCTACTGCCACATGGCAGCCACGCTAGACCTGTTTCGTTCAAGGTATATACTACAGTATAGGAATATACCACAATCGTCTATGTATCACTAACGTGGGGCTCTTGAGGATAAGATTAGAGTAATTACTGCATCCGCAGAGGCACTCAAACAATCATTCTTCCTGCGCTTAAAACATGAATGGATCGGGAAGAAACCATAATAACTGGTACAGTGGGATGTACCCACTGCCACGCACCTCACGGTGGTTTTGTAGAATGTAGATGTAGATATGGGGTATCAAGTGAAATTTCCTTTTGTTAGTGAGGATGCAACATGTTATCCTGAATGGAGAGTCATCATCATATGTAGAAGTAGCGTCAGGTGTGTTGGGACTCTTGCTGTTCATGTTGTATAACAATGACCTTGCAGACAATATTAATAGTAAAATCAGGCTTTCAGCAGATGATGCAGTTTTCTATGATGAAGTACTATCGGAAAGAAGCTGCACAAATATTCAGTCAGATGTTGATATATTTCAAAGTGATGAGGAGAGTGGCAACTTGATTTAATTCTTCGGAAATGTAAAATTTTTCACTTCACAAAAGGAAAAATCGTAGTATCCTATGACTATGATATCAATGAATCACTGTTAGAATCGGCGATCTCGTACAAATACGTGGGTGTAACGCTTTGTAGCGATAGGAAATGCAATGATCATATAGGATCAGTTGTGGGTAAAGCAGGTGGTAGACTCCAGTTTATTGATAGAATACTGAGGAAGTGCAATCAGTCTACAAAGGAGATTGCTTACAAATCCTTCATGCAACCAGCTCTAGAATATTGCTTAGGTATGTGGGACCCATATACTAAAGGTAAACAAAAACCCTCTTGCTAGGAGAAATATAGGTATAAGACAAAATACACATTAATAGATTTGAACATAATTACACTTGAAAAAGTTAAAATAAAGGTACATCTTTATAGCTACATAAAAGACAGTATAGTTAACAATGATTCCAACCATCATAATGCATAAAAGTACACAAGATTTAATTAAAAGAAAAAATCAATTAGAGGTAGCACATTTGAGGTATTCTTCAACCAAGAGGAATTATCTGTTAGATAGTGTTTAAGCTGTTGTTTAAATTGGGGAAGCTCATAGACAAGTGATTTCAGTGATGGTGGGAGAGCATTGAACACATTGCAGTACACATAATGGACTCCTTTTTGTACAATACTAAGGCTTTTTAATTCATAATGGTGGTCCATCTTCCTCTTGGTATTGTGGGTATGGTATGAATCACTGGTTTTGCATAATTGCTCATTTTTTACCAATGAAATATAACAGGGAGTAGATATATTAACTTGCAGTTGTCAATATCCCTAATTTTCTAAAAAAGTTTTGTATGAGAATGTCTAGGCTGGACTCTGCTCATTATCCTAATAAATCTCTTTTGGGCAATGAATATTTTTTTTTGCAAAGTGACTGATTAACCCAGAAAACTATTCCATATAACTATAGTGCATGGAAGTAACTAAAATAAGCAGTTTTTGTGGTGTCTCGGTCACAGACAGTGGAAATAATACGAATAACGAATATTGCTGAGTTGAGTTTTTTGAGAAGTTGTAAAATATGTTAAGACCATTGTAACCTCGAAACCGATTAAACCCATAAACTTGGAATAAAAATGTACTAACCTCCCAATGAAAATGTGACTCATGTATAACCTTTCAATAATTAACTAACTGTGAATCTAAACTGGTAAATCTAGACGTCGGCAATGCTGAGTCATGGCCCTGAAAAGTCATTTTGAATAAACTGAAAATTCTTACCTCAATTATGTCGCCAGATAACGGGTATATATCTGCTCCTACAAATCTTTTTTCTGGCACAGCCCAGTGCAATGCTGGCCACTAGATTTGTCATGTATAAAAAGAAACAACCGATTTTTCTTTATGATAATTGGGATGACGATGGATAGGAGAAATTAGTAAAATCTTTAAATTCAGATGAATGACTGTCAAAAGTTATTTTTATAAGAAAGATTATTATTAAAAGATTTTTTAAAAACATTTACATGGGACTTGATATAACAGTAGAACAAAATCAGTTGTTGCAAATTACATATGCGTGCGGCTATAAATAATAATTTGTTTTTACCTTATACTACATCACTCAGGCACCGCCATCGTTCTACACGACCGGCCTTCGTAATTCCATACAGGCCGCAAGTGTTCTCAGTGAGCTACACAACTAGACAACTGCTCTCTACGAGCGAACTAACTCAACAGCCCGACTGCGAGCTACTACTACTACTGCCGACACTGTTCTCTGGTCTGCGATTTTATTGTAGGATACATATCGCAGGCAGCGCGTGAGCATTCCATTGAAGTTAATCTGCTCGAGTGCGCTAGCAATAAATTCCTTATTCATGGACTTCTTACATAACCCTCCACTAGGGGGTAAAAATTTGGCAGCGATGATGAGTCAATTGGACTTGCCATGAGCAACAAATTTTTCTATAACCTATTTAGTTTACTAAGTCTATAGTTACAGAGTATATAGAAAACATATTAAGAAATGACATAAAGTTCACACGCAATGAGTACAGAACATATTAAGAAATGAAATAGAGTGCACATGAACTGTATACATCTTTAGCATTTTTACAAGAACTGAACACATTAAGAAATGAAATAAAGTGCACACGCACTGTAAAAGTCTTCAGCATTTTTACGAGAATTGATCATATTAACAAGTGAAATGAAGTGCACACGCACTGAGTACAGAACATATTAAAAAATGACATAAAGTGTACACACAATGGGTACAGAACATACTAAGAAATGAAATAGAGTGCACACACACTGTATAAGTCTTTAGCATTTTAAGAGAACTGAACACATTGGGAAATGAAATAAAGTGCACACACGCTGTATAACTCTTTCGCATTTTTACAAGAACTAGGAAGGGAATGGGAAGGATAGCATCATGTTTGTAGCACAGTGGGTTGCACATAGCTGCACTAAAAGTCCGTATCTTTCTACAAAAGCTCAACACCAAGTGAGACAATCTGAAGTTCTCTTCCTTGGAGTATTTATCAGTGTAGCCAAGACACTGAAATGTTGTATTAATATTGTATGTTATCATTTTGGTAGTACATTAGTTATACCAAACAGCAGGTCCATAATAACATCTCCATCATTCTAGGTGGTGGACAGCTTGATGTCAACACCACATTCTTGTAGAATCCATAATCTTACATCACTGTAGAATTAGTTCAAAATACAAATAGAGTGCTCCATGATCATGAGGATGGACAGAACATGCAGATATCACAGTAATTTGTGGTAATTAGGTCAGAAGGTGAATGATACATTTAGTAATATGCTAGTCATCATTCAGAACTACACTAGTGAGTCATACGATTTGAGCAATTATTGGCACTCATTGGCCAGTTACAAAGCATTTATGGAGTATTACAGAACATTATTAAGAAGTCATCTCATTGCAGTAATTATTGGCAATCATTGGCCAGTTAGAAAGCATGTGCGGCGTATTACAAAACATTATTCATAAGTCATCTCATTACAGTAATTATTGGTACTCATTGGCCAGTTAAAAAGCATTTATGGAGTATTACAGAACGTTATTAAGAAGTCATCTCACTGCAGTAATTATTGGCATAGCATTTATGGAGTATTAAAAAACATTATTAATAAGTCATCTAATTCAGTAAATATTGGCTTAGAATTTATGGAGTATTACGAAACATTATTCATAAGTCATCTAATTTCTATAATTATTGGCACTCATTGGCCAGTTACAAAGCATTTGTGTAGTATTACAGAACATATTCATACGTCATCTCATTTCAATAAGTATTGGCACTCATTGGCCAGTTACAAAGCATTTATGTAGTATGTATGGAGTATTACAAAACATTATTCATAAGTCATCTCATTTCAATAATTATTGGCACTCATTGGCCAGTTACAAAGCATTTATGTGGTAATACAAAACATTATTCAGTATTATTCAGAAGTCATAATTCAAAACAGGAGTTATTGTGTGTGCAACAAGCTGCTATTGACTATATTCGATATCATGCAAGTGACATATGACGTATTTAAAATGTAAGACATTGGAACTAGTACTCAAGGTGTTTAATCCAATAATACATAGACATAATGGAATCAATACATCAGAAAAATTTGCGTTATATTTAGGACTAGAAACATATCTTAAGCTGGTAGAATTATTTAGTTGTATATTGGTAGTAGTCAGGACTAGTAATAATTTTTTTGTGCTAGCAATGCATTGTGTTGGGATCAATAGTCAATTGCTGGGACATGAAAATATTTGTTTTTGACTTATTGCTGGAAATAAGGATTATCAACGTCATTCGTCATGAGTAAGCTGCAGTAAGGTTATCAGACAAGTAGAGTATACGTGATCACATTCATGAATGATAGAGACAACTGAGTAAAAAAAATGCAAATACTAAAATAGGCTTAATAACTAAGTGCTTGTAGCACATAACATAACGACACATTTCAGAATTCATTTTAATGTCATGAAAAGCTTCTCCTGGAAAAAATACAAAATGGATTATTACGCTGAAAGAAGAAATATATATTATGCTGAAAAGTGGTAAACTTGTAATTACCAAGTAATGACATATCTGCTTAACATGCATGTACACTAGCTGTCCCTTTCCAAAACATTCAATCATTATACTACACGATATACAGCATACTGTCAAATAGAAATGCAACAAATACTTAAATAACTACATAAACTTCATCATTATCCTCATCTGCAAAAAGAAAAAAAACTTCATTATTCATTACCATTTTCTTCATATAACTAGACACCATAATTTATTATCCTTTACAAAAATAGTTCATTATTCATTATCTTATTTATCAGCATCATTCATCAGTGTCATCATATTACTAAGTTTCTTACTTCCAGCATATTTCATCACTAAAATTAACATACACAGCTCTGCCACAATTGAGTCATAATTTGAAAGAAAAGTAATTACTCAAGGTTGCTATCATATGGTGCATATACTATATTTGCTAACCTTGCCTTGCCGGGCACTTGCCAAGAAAAAATATGATCATCATCAATACGTAGTCACATAGATATAAATGCATAAGTGGTCACATAATATGTACATTTATCTGAAAAAAAAGTGCACCGTTTGAGGTATAACGACAAGAAAAGTGACCTGCTAACCTTACCTTGCTGGGAACTTGCCAAGAAAAAAATATAATCATCATCAATCAATAAGTGGCCCTATAAATATCTGGAAATGGCATTACAGTGTGATAAATCATAAAGTATGTTAATCAAAATATCCACGGGTGTGCTGCCAGTCTATAGTGTCCAACGGGCACAATATTTCGGCGATCATACATGTCGCCATCATCAGGTGAACTGACGGACTGAGCTCCTGTGAACGTGCCGGCACGGAGATCCGTACTGAAGACAACAACAACAACAACCATGAAATTTCTGTAGAAGTTCTTCGTGTCTGTGGGCGATCTGTTTCATTAATAATAATGTCGTTGACATGACGCGATTCAAGTAAGAGGCGAAGAAAGCTGCCTTTTCTCGTAACAATATAGAGCGGGTTTGTATACAGACTGACTGCCGGTTCAAACATAGATTGTAATTCTTTTGTAACTTGTGAATTTTAAAATTTTCCCGGCGAATTGACTGTTCAAACAAATTTCGGGCTTGCAGCCGGTCGTCGTTCAATACTTCGCACGATATTTCAACTGGGTACCTGCCAGTCATTTTCAGGTGAGCCGTCGCAGACTGGCGAAAACGTGACACTTAACGATCATGGTAATTTTGAAATACATATTTGGATTTGTGCTGACTCACTGTATGCCTCACATAAACATTGGTTTTGCTGTAGCATGTGTCCAAAAAATTGCGTGACAGTATAAAAATTTGAGTTATCATAATTCGGCAAGCTAATTCACTGATACTTGATTCCACGTTGTGTCGTCTTCGACCAATAGGCTGACTTTTAAGCATTCTGAAATTCTTCTACCGATTAACATTGTCTCGCGATCAGTCTCATACGAGTTGCCGATTCGCCTTCTAAAAAAACTGCAAATAAATTCAAGTTTGTGTGTTACGGGCCAAGTTGGTGAAAAAGCAAAACTAAATTGTTGTGTCCAATCCAAGATGGTGAATCTGTGTTCTATGGTTTTTAAATACCTTAAATATCCTAATGGATAGAAAGTGTTTGTATTCAAAATTATCGTCTCTGAATGTCTGAGCAGGTTCAGGATTGTATGATCATCTATTAGTCTGTGTCTGTTCGGAATCTAAGTCACGCACTCTCTGTAAATTACCTAAGTTATACTGGCTGTGTGAGGGGGACAAATGTTCAGAATGTGGCGTATGCTGTGACGTGTTAGAGGCTGAAACATTTTTCATTTTTGTCACTTCTTGCTGTAAAGATGACAATTTCCTACGTAATATATTATTAGACGTGCCTATTTTACTGATTGTCTGCTGTGTATTTTGGAATTCGGGTGTTTGAACGAAACTGGTGACGTATCGTCTGACTTGGTGTCATTGTTAGTTTCGATAACATCAATACGACTGACCAATACATCAAATTTTTTAGTCAGTGCTTTTACCTGTTTGTCATTTTTAGTGTCAGAAGCATTAATTTGTTTTTTGCATTTTACGTGCGGTTTTGTTTAATTTCTTAACGTCTGCTTTAATGACATCAGGAAACTGTATTAATTCCAATTGTTCAAGTCTTCTGGACACTGTCTGAAAGTCTACTGTGTATTTATTTTCCAAAGTCTGAATATTAATGTCTGTTTTTGTTTTTAGATTGGAGATTTTATCATGCAATTCAGTGATCAACTGTTTGATCATATTGATTTCGTCTGATACTGTAGCAATGTTGGTGTCTACGTATGTTTTTGCTTTTGCGAACAAGTTACGGTTTTCTTTCTGTCTCTGTGTAGTAATAGTTTCCATGAGTTGTTACTTTACTTTGTTCTGTTCCTGTATGAATTTACAGTAAAACGTTTCACTGTTTTGTAGATGGTGACTAAAACGTTCATCAATTTGGCTGTTCTGTTGTTCAAATTTCTTATCGACTTTCGCATTCAGAGTGCGTGAAAGTTCTGCTGACATTCATTTAAACTCGTCGCGTTACTGTGTTGCGTTTTGTGGACATTGTTTAGCGACTGCACTGATTTCATCTCTAAGTACACTCCTGGAAATGGAAAAAAGAACACATTGACACCGGTGTGTCAGACCCACCATACTTGCACCGGACACTGCGAGAGGGCTGTACAAGCAATGATCACACGCACGGCACAGCGGACACACCAGGAACCGCGGTGTTGGCCGTCGAATGGCGCTAGCTGCGCAGCATTTGTGCACCGCCGCCGTCAGTGTCAGCCAGTTTGCCGTGGCATACGGAGCTCCATCGCAGTCTTTAACACTGGTAGCATGCCGCGACAGCGTGGACGTGAACCGTATGTGCAGTTGACGGACTTTGAGCGAGGGCGTATAGTGGGCATGCGGGAGGCCGGGTGGACGTACCACCGAATTGCTCAACACGTGGGGCGTGAGGTCTCCACAGTACATCGACGTTGTCGCCAGTGGTCGGCGGAAGGTGCACGTGCCCGTCGACCTGGGACCGGACCGCAACGACGCACGGATGCACGCCAAGACCGTAGGATCCTACGCAGTGCCGTAGGGGACCGCACCGCCACTTCCCAGCAAATTAGGGACACTGTTGCTCCTGGGGTATCGGCGAGGACCATTCGCAACCGTCTCCATGAAGCTGGGCTACGGTCCCGCACACCGTTAGGCCGTCTTCCGCTCACGCCCCAACATCGTGCAGCCCGCCTCCAGTGGTGTCGCGACAGGCGTGCATGTAGGGACGAATGGAGACGTGTCGTCTTCAGCGATGAGAGTCGCTTCCGCCTTGGTGCCAATGATGGTCGTATGCGTGTTTGGCGCCGTGCAGGTGAGCGCCACAATCAGGACTGCATACGACCGAGGCACACAGGGCCAACACCCGGCATCATGGTGTGGGGAGCGATCTCCTACACTGGCCGTACACCACTGGTGATCGTCGAGGGGACACTGAATAGTGCACGGTACATCCAAACCGTCATCGAACCCATCGTTCTACCATTCCTAGACCGGCAAGGGAACTTGCTGTTCCAACAGGACAATGCACGTCCGCATGTATCCCGTGCCACCCAACGTGCTCTAGAAGGTGTAAGTCAACTACCCTGGCCAGCAAGATCTCCGGATCTGTCCCCCATTGAGCATGTTTGGGACTGGATGAAGCGTCGTCTACATCTACATCTACATCTACATTTATACTCCGCAAGCCACCCAACGGTGTGTGGCGGAGGGCACTTTACGTGCCACTGTCATTATCTCCCTTTCCTGTTCCAGTCGCGTATGGTTCGCGGGAAGAACGACTGTCTGAAAGCCTCTGTGCGCGCTCTAATCTCTCTAATTTTACATTCGTGATCTCCTCGGGAGGTATAAGTAGGGGGAAGCAATATATTCGATACCTCATCCAGAAACGCACCCTCTGGAAACCTGGCGAGCAAGCTACACCGCGATGCAGAGCGCCTCTCTTGCAGAGTCTGCCACTTGAGTTTGTTAAACATCTCCGTAACGCTATCACGGTTACCAAATAACCCTGTGACGAAACGCGCCGCTCTTCTTTGGATCTTCTGTATCTCCTCCGTCAACCCAATCTGGTACGGATCCCACACTGATGAGCAATACTCAAGTATAGGTCGAACGAGTGTTTTGTAAGCCACCTCCTTTGTTGATGGACTACATTTTCTAAGGACTCTCCCAATGAATCTCAACCTGGTACCCGCCTTACCAACAATTAATTTTATATGATCATTCCACTTCAAATCGTTCCCAGATATTTTACAGAAGTAACTGCTACCAGTGTTTGTTCCGCTATCATACAATAAAGGAACCTTCTTTCTATGTATTCGCAATACATTACATTTGTCTATATTAAGGGTCAGTTGCCACTCCCTGCACCAAGTGCCTATCCGCTGCAGATCTTCCTGCATTTCGCTACAATTTTCTAATGCTGCAACTTCTCTGTATACTACAGCATCATCCGCGAAAAGCCGCATGGAACTTCCGACACTATCTACTAGGTCATTTATATATATTGTGAAAAGCAATGGTCCCATAACACTCCCCTGTGGCACGCCAGAGGTTACTTTAATGTCTGTAGACGTCTCTCTGTTGGTAACAACATGCTGTGTTCTGTTTGCTAAAAACTCTTCAATCCAGCCACACAGCTGGTCTGATATTCCGTAGGCTCTTACTTTGTTTATCAGGCGACAGTGCGGAACTGTATCGAACGCCTTCCGGAAGTCAAGAAAAATAGCATCTACCTGGGAGCCCGTATCCAATATTTTCTGGGTCTCATGAACAAATAAAGCGAGTTGGGTTTCACACGATCGCTGTTTCCGGAATCCATGTTGATTCCTACATAGTAGATTCTGAGTTTCCAAAAACGACATGATACTCGAGCAAAAGACATGTTCTAAAATTCTACAACAGATCGACGTCAGAGATATAGGTCTATAGTTTTGCGCATCTGCTCGACGACCCTTTTTGAAGACTGGGACTACCTGTGCTCTTTTCCAATCATTTGGAACCTTCTGTTCCTCTAGAGACTTGCGGTACACGGCTGTTAGAAGGGGGGCAAGTTCTTTCGCGTACTCTGTGTAGAATTGAATTGGTATTCCGTCAGGTCCAGTGGACTTTCCTCTGTTGAGTGATTCCAGTTGCTTTTCTATTCCTTGGACACTTATTTCGATGTCAGCCATTTTTTCGTTGGTGCGAGGATTTAGAGAAGGAACTGCAGTGCGGTCTTCCTCTGTGAAACAGCTTTGGAAAAAGGTGTTTAGTATTTCAGCTTTACGCTTGTCATCCTCTGTTTCAATGCCATCATCATCCCGGAGTGTCTGGACATGATGTTTCGAGCCACTTACTGATTTAACGTAAGACCAGAACTTCCTAGGATTTTCTGTCAAGTCGGTACCTAGTATTTTACTTTCGAATTCACTAAACGCTTCACGCATAGCCCTCCTTACGCTAACTTTCACATCGTTTAGCTTCTGTTTGTCTGAGAGGTTTTGGCTGCGTTTAAACTTGGAGTGAAGCTCTCTTTGCTTTCGCAGTAGTTTCCTAACTTTGTTGTTGTACCACGGTGGGTTTTTCCCGTCCCTCACAGTTTTACTCGGCACGTACCTGTCTAAAACGCATTTTACGATTGCCTTGAACTTTTTCCATAAACACTCAACATTGTCAGTGTCGGAACAGAAATTTTCGTTTTGATCTGTTAGGTAGCCTGAAATCTGCCTTCTATTACTCGTGCTAAACAGATAAACCTTCCTCCCTTTTTTTATATTCCTATTAACTTCCATATTCAGGGATGCTGCAACGGCCTTATGATCACTGATTCCCTGCTCTGCACTTACAGAGTCGAAAAGCTCGGGTCTGTTTGTTATCAGTAGGTCCAAGATGTTATCTCCACGAGTCGGTTCTCTGTTTAATTGCTCGAGGTAATTTTCGGATAGTGCACTCAGTATAATGTCACTCGATGCTCTGTCCCTACCACCCGTCCTAAACATCTGAGTGTCCCAGTCTATATCTGATAAATTGAAATCTCCACCTAAGACCATAACATGCTGAGAAAATTTATGTGAAATGTATTCCAAATTTTCTCTCAGTTGTTCTGCCACTAATGCTGCTGAGTCGGGGGGTCGGTAAAAGGAGCCAATTATTAACCTAGCTCGGTTGTTGAGTGTAACCTCCACCCATAATAATTCACAGGAACTATCCACTTCTACTTCACTACAGGATAAACTACTACTAACAGCGACGAACACTCCACCACCGGTTGCATGTAATCTATCCTTTCTAAACACCGTCTGTGCCTTTGTAAAAATTTCGGCAGAATTTATCTCTGGCTTCAGCCAGCTTTCTGTACCTATAACGATTTCAGCTTGGGTGCTTTCTATCAGCGCTTGAAGTTCCGGTACTTTACCAACGCAGCTTCGACAGTTTACAATTACAATACCGATTGCTGCTTGGTCCCCGCATGTCCTGGCTTTGCCCCGCACCTGTTGAGGCTGTTGCCCTTTCTGCACTTGCCCGAGGCCATCTAACCTAAAAAACCGCCCAGCCCACGCCACACAACCCCTGCTACCCGTGTAGCCGCTTGTTGCGTGTAGTGGACTCCTGACCTATCCAGCGGAACCCGAAACCCCACCACCCTATGGCGCAAGTCGAGGAATCTGCAGCCCACATGGTCGCAGAACCGTCTCAGCCACTGACTCAGACCCTCCACTCGGCTCTGTACCAAAGGTCCGCAGTCAGTCCTGTCGACGATGCTGCAGATGGTGAGCTCTGCTTTCATCCCGCTAGCGAGACTGGCAGTCTTCACCAAATCAGATAGCCGCCGGAAGCCAGAGAGGATTTCCTCCGATCCATAGAGACACACATCATTGGTGCCGACATGAGCGACCACCTGCAGATGGGTGCACCCTGTACCCTTCATGGTATCCGGAAAGACCCTTTCCACATCTGGAATGACTCCCCCCGGTATGCACACGGAGTGCACTTTGGTTTTCTTCCCCTCCCTTGCTGCCATATCCCTAAGGGGCCCCATTACGCGCCTGACGTTGGAGCTCCCAACTACCAGTAAGCCCACCCTCTGCGACTGCCCGGATCTTGCAGACTGAGGGGCAACCTCTGGAACAGGACAAGCAGCCATGTCAGGCCGAAGATCAGTATCAGCCTGAGACAGAGCCTGAAACTGGTTCGTCAGACAAACTGGAGAGGCCTTCCGTTCAGCCCTCCGGAATGTCTTTCGCCCCCTGCCACACCTTGAGACGACCTCCCACTCTACCACAGGTGAGGGATCAGCCTCAATGCGGGCAGTATCCCGGGCAACCACAGTCGTAGCCCGATCGGGGGATGCATGGGACGAGCTGGCCATCCCCGACAAACCCCCATCCGGACCCCCACAGTGATGACCATTGGCAACAGCCTCAAGCTGTGTGACCGAAGCCAACACTGCCCAAAGCTGGGAGCGAAGGGATGCCAACTCAGCCTGCATCCGAACACAGCAGTTGCAGTCCCTATCCATGCTAAAAACTGTTGTGCAAAGAACGTCTGAACTAATCTACAGAGAGCGCAAACAAAACGACACAAAATTGAAACGGTTATTAAAATACAAGATTGCCTAGTAAATGCAGTAATGCTGCCACTTGTGCACTGCTGACACACTGCTCGGCGGCGGAAGGAGACTACGCGATTTAACACTATTCGAGTACTAAAACGCGATGCTACAACTCTCAAATACTATAATACGCCCGAAATTTATGAATTAAACAATGCAAGTACCAAAAACACGCAAAGAAATTAAGAATTAAACTATGTAACAAATGAGTGAGGTAGGAGTATACGACTTGCTGCTGCAGCTGCTTATCCAACGGCGGCAGGGAGCACACGCGGTCTGCACGTCCAGCACGAACGCTGGTCCAACTGAGGCGCCAGGTGGAAATGGCATGGCAAGCCGTTCCACAGGACTACATACAGCATCTCTACGATCGTCTCCATGGGAGAATAGCAGCCTGCATTGCTGCGAAAGGTGGATATACACTGTACTAGTGCCGACATTGTGCATGCTCTGTTGCCTGTGTCTATGTGCCTGTGGTTCTGTCAGTGTGATCATGTGATGTATCTGACCCCAGGAATGTGTCAATAAAGTTTCCCCTTCCTGGGACAATGAATTCACGGTGTTCTTATTTCAATTTCCAGGAGTGTATTTTGTTGTGGATGCATGTGTATTGCGTATCTCTTCACTACTATTCCTGGCACAGGCCTTAACTTCCCCATGTAATTGTTTTTTAGTTTCATTACATTGCTCCGCAGCGGCTGTAATCTGTTCAGTAAGCTGTTCAATAGAGGTGTCAAGGTTTTAATTAATTTGTTTGAAATTTTCATCGGATTATTTGATTGATCTATCTTGTTTTTCATTCGACTGTTTGAGATTTTCATTAAGTTATCTATAATTGTTGTCTAGTTTTTCATTAAGCAATAATGCCACAACTTGATCCATGCTAAAATTAGCGACTTTAATCTCTGTGCTGTGTGATGGTGTACCTGCATTTGTCACGTTTTGTGTAACCATTTGTTCATTGTCTGATTCATGAAAAGGTTTGCTATTGGATGTGCACTGTTGGTCACTACATCGGAATCAAATAAATTTGACGTATTATGAGCACATTGTTCATCTTTGTTAGAAAGATTTATCTGTTCACTGTTGTAAATTTTGCAAATCAGGTGTATCAAACTGGACAGCATTCACTGTAACGAAACGTGCTGCGTCATCAATTGTCGTTAAATTTACTATGGACGTAATTGAATTTGTCTGCTCATCATTTAGATTAGTCATTACTTGTGGTCGGCATGCACTGATTATCTGTAATTGGAGGATTATCATTATGACACTGAGTGTCACTAGTATTATCAGTCAAATTATTCAACTCCGCTTTTTCACTCATTATGCATAGCGATGTACTGTTGACGGTTTTTTTTGCGGTATTTTCACAAGTCAAAGGTAGGCACAAAACTAAACAAAGGCAAAGCAAAAATGCAACAAATAAAATAACAACAAAGAGCAATTAATTGCCAATGATCTGTGAAAGAAGGAGTTACAGATTAGTAAATGCGTTGCGCCAGATGCAAACTACATTTAACATTAGGTAAATAACAGAGGATATATAGCTGACTACTTCTCAGAAATTCACAAAAAAATACGATCCTAGCTGGCTGTTGACAACAGATCAAACCCGTAGCCTCGGAGTAAAAATGTGACTAACCTCCCAATGAAAATGTGACTCACATATAACATTTCACTGACTGTGAATCTAAACTGGTAAATTTGGACATCAGCAATGCTGTGTCATGGCCCTGAAAAGTCATTCTGAACAAACTGAAAATTCTTACCTCAATTATGTCGGTGGATAACGCGTATATATCTGCTCCTGTAAGAAATTTTTCTGGAACAGCTCAGTGCACTGCTGGCCACTAGATTTGTCATGTATAAAAAGAAACAACTGAGTTTTCTTTATGATAATCGGGATGACCGTATGTAGGAGAAATTGGTAAAATCTTTAAATTCAGATGAATGATTGTCAAAAGTTATTTTTATAAGAAAGATTATTATTAAAAGTTTTTTTTTAAATCGTTTACATGAGACTTGATATAACAGTAGTACAAAATCAGTTGTTACAAATTACATATGCGTGCTGCTATAAATAATAGTTTGCTTTTACCTTATACTACATTGCTCAGTCACCACCATCGTTCTACATGACCAGTCTTCGTAATTCCATACAGGCCACAAGTGCTCTCAGTGAGCTATACAGTAGAACTAGAAAACTGCTCTCTACGAGCAAACTGACTCAACAACCCGACTGTGAGCTACTATTACTACTGCTGACACTGCTCTCTAGTCTGCGATTCTATTGTAACATACATATCGCAGGCAGCGTGTGAGCATTCCATCAAAGTTACATCTGCTCAAGTGTGCTGGCAATAAATTCCTTATTCATGGACCTCTTACACCATTTTAGATTGCTGTCAATGCGTGCACCCAGGAATGACTCAACCTGTAATAACTCACTACAATTACATTTAATACTTAATTGATCCTACACTTTTCTACATACTTGGAAATGAACAAAGTGAGTCTTGTTAACATTTAGTGATAACTCATTATTTTCATTGAAGACAATATTGACCGATTCGTCAAGATTGTGGTTGGGAGTCCCGTTGATGAGGATGGAGGTGTCATCAACAAAAAGAGAAAATGTGCTTTAAAGCTAGTACACTAAGGGATGTCATCGATAAAGATGAGGAAGAGAAGGGAGCCAAGTACAGAGCCCTGAGGAACACCACAGCCAATAAAGCCCCATCTAGCTGACACAGAGTGCCCCTCAGAGTCGTTCAACATGACCTTCTGCTTTCTTCCAGTTAGGAAGTATTTGATCCATGTGCCAGCTGATCCATTCATACCATAATATTCAGCCTTTGCTTTGCAAACACTATCAAAGGCCTTAGAAAGATCACAGAAGCTACCAACAGGAGATAATTTATTATTAAATGTCTCTATGACCTGATAGTTGAAGGACAAAATAGCTTGTTCTGTTGATACCCCCTGTTGAAATCCATCTAGGTACTGTTTAATGCCTTATAATGAATGAGGTGGTCATTAAGTCTTTTGTGAACCAATTTCTTAATAATTTTAGAGAAGGTTTTTAAAAGGGAGATAGGCCAATAGTTGGTAACATCAGTTTTATCACATTTTTTTAAAAAGAGGTTTGACAGTAGCATAACTTAATCTCTCAGGAAAAAACTCATGCTGGATGGATTCATTGAATATTGGCACAGTATTTTGCGTATTGGCTTATAGCATCCCCTCGGTAATCTTTAAAAGATACCATCAATGCCAACAGAATTCTTGCTTTTCATGTTTCTAATTATATTCTCAATTTCAAGTAATGTGACTGGAGACACTTTAATCTGCTTGTTTTTTTTATTAATAGCTTTTTGAAGGGATGACATGGCTTCATTAACAGAACATGTTTTCTCAGTTTGGCTTGCTGATGCCAAAAAGTGGTTGTTAAAAATGTCAGTAATAATTTCAACATTTTCGCAAATGGTACCATTTGTTTTAATTTCTATGGTATTTTTTGCAGTAGAGATATTACTTGTTTCATTCTTTATTATGTCCCACACGGTTTTAAGTTTATTATTAGAGACATCAGTTTCTGATTTTATAGAAATACTCTTTGCCCTTCATAGAACTTTATAAAGGATAGAGCAGTATAGTTTATAATGTTTTTCCTTTTCTAGACTAAAACTGGGGTTGAGTGAGGCATACAGATTACTTTTCCTTCTGCAGAAGGTTTTGATGCCCAAAGTCAACCAGTTTTTATTAGAATAGGTTTCACATTTGAATTTGGCAGTTCTTTTATGAAAGGCTGCTTCAAATAGGCAGATAAATTCATTGAGAAAAGCATTACACTGGTCGTTAATATTGTCAAAGGCCTCAAATTGGTCCCAATCAGCTTCTTGTAGGGAATTACCGAAGGTATTGATAGATTGTGTGTTAATTACTCTGAAAGTTTTGCTGCCCCAAATTGTTCTTACTAAGAGAGCTAACAACTTCAATCGAAAGTAGCTGACCATCATGGTCTGAGAGCTCATTTAATGTATGTTTTACAGTCGTGTTTAGATTTATGCTTCTCTCTAAGAGGGTGTTGTCAATTCTACTCATGGAATTAACTGTGACCCTAGTGGGAAAATCCACCACTGCCGTTAAATTAAAACAGTTCATTAAATGTGGTAAGTCAATTTTTCCCATGTTATCAGTAAGAAAGTCAACATTAAAATCACCTATATTATAATAACTTTTATTTTTGAAAAAAAAAATTAGTTAGCAGAGATTCTTACTGTTTTAGGAAAATACAAATTTTGCCTGTAGGAGTCCTGTAAAACGAGAGAACAGTAATTTCAGAAAAGTCAATACAGGTTACAATTCCACAGACCTCACAATGTTGTTCAATACAGTATTTACTCAAGTCTACAGTTCTATAAGCTACTTTACTCTAACATAAATTGCCACTCCACCTTTATCTAAAGAATGCCTACAATAAAGATCTGCTAGGTTATAGTTATTCAGTTGCAGCATGTCCAAACAAAGTTTCAGAAAGTGTTCTCTAAAACAGATTAAATCTGCATTATTAATAAAGTACTAGTCTAAAATGTTACTGGGTAGCTCATCTAGTTCACTTAATAAGCCTTGAATGTTCTGATGGAAAACAGTGAAATTATCAGCACTAACTGGGGATTTGAGGTGGTTGATTGGGTTAGCCTCTCTTAAAGTATTAACATTAGGTTTAAACCTGAAGATGTAGGTACGGCACATTTCTACTTTCCTTGGGATGATACCATAAAAAATTCTCACATTGTACTGTGGATTTTTTGGATTGCTGCCTCCTTCTTCCTGCAGGTGGCGCTTCTCCATGGGATGGTGATGAATTCTTGTCTGTTAGCCGCTCTGATGGCTCAGCTACAGCTACCACTGATGCTCTGGGTGCTAATGATGCTTCATCTTTTGGCTCTGGAACTATTCCTGCTGCCAATATATCTTCCTGAGTTGATGCTGGGGACATCTATTCTGCTTCTGGTAGTGATGATATCCCCTGATCTTCTGAAATCGTTGGTAAATCTATTCTGGATACTGAAATAATTTGTTGAATGACCGTTACAGCAGCATCAGTTGTTGGTGCTTGTACTACTGTTGCAGCTGCTTCTGACAAGAGTGATTTTCCTGCAGTTGACTCATGTTTTGCTGCCATTAGTGAAGGATCTGTTGTATTAGCAGTTAATCCTGGTATTGCTGCCACAGGTGTTGACATTGTAGGATCCGCTGACAGTGGTAAATTTGCTAATAATAGTAACAGTGGGTTCACTGTTGGGAATTGAGTTGATGCAGTAATTTTGAAAGTTGAGCTGCTGCTGAGTGTATTATAATAATAAAAAATAATTAATTAAATGGAAAGAATGAGATGTAATTGATTGGTAATTGTCCTTTTGCTTGCAATGAAAAGAGAATGTTAGTACAATTGCATTATTATGAAATGATCTGCGTGTACAAAATTGTAATATTGTTCATTCACTTTACTTTGCGTCGTTGCTTTTTCTCTGTCCATCACTATATATATTTTAATTATATTTGTCGTCTCTCCTTCTGTTAATTTTACGAAAATATGACCATGGACTTCTTTTACTCCATTTCCATTGTAGATGCAGGAAGCCAACTCCAGGGAACACCAGTGCCTCTCAAGATGATATAAAATGTGAAGGCATTCTTCTTAACTTGATTCTATTTCACTTTAATAAAAATATTTAATACTGATATCAAATCTTCTCTTATTCAGGAACACATATGATACAAAACACTCGTAGCCCCTCATATTCTGAGCAGTACAGCTTAACCAAACTTCTACATGCGAGAGAATGAAACAAAATCATGTACAAAAAAGAGAATGATGTTGTATGGTCATTTGTCTATGCTTTACTGCGCATTCATAATTAATGTCTTTGCCAATGCTTGTAGTCGGTCTTCGATTCTGTCTTTATCGCTGTTCCATTTTTTAATAAATTTTAACTTTACCATATCTGGGTGGGGGGGGGGGGGGAGTGTCTTTCACCATGTACCTACACAATTGCCCAAATACTGTACGTTGACATGGTATGGAGAATGGAGACATACAGTATTTTTGTATGTGCATAACTTGTATTTACATTTGCTGATAGGAGTTGAAGCCCTTTATTTGTCGGCTTCTCTTTCATTTAAAGGAATGGATATGTCAGCTTATCCTATGTGTGTTAGAGTTCTACAACAAATTGAAAGATTATACACACAATATGATAGTTGAAACTTCCTGGCAGACTAAAACTGTGTGCTGGACCGAGGCTCGAACTCAGGACCTCTGCCTTTCGCGCGCAAGTGCTCTATCGACTGAGCTACCCAAGCACGACTCACGCCCCGTCCTCACAGCTTTACTTCTGCCAGTACCTCGTCTCCTACCTTCCAAACTTTACAGAAGCTCTCCTGCGAACCTTGCAGAACTAGCACTCCTGAAAGAAAGGATATTGTGGACACAGGAGTGCTAGTTCTGCAAGGTTCACAGGAGAGCTTCTGTAAAGTTTGGAAGGTAGGGGACGAGGTACTGGCAGAAGTAAAGCTGTGAGGACGGCGCGTGAGTCGTGCTTGGGTAGCTCAGTCGGTAGAGCACTTGCCCACGAAAGGCAAAGGTCCCGAGTTCGAGTCTCGGTCCGGCACACAGTTTTAATCTGCCAGGAAGTTTCATATCAGCGCACACTCCGCTGTAGAGTGAAAATTTCATTTTAGAATATGATAGTTCATTACATATTTGAATTTAGCGCACTGAAAAAAATGTTCAGTTTGCTTCGGCCTCATTGCCAGGTTTTGCGTCTGTGCACTAGTATGTTTGGCGGATAAGTACGAGCCACTAACGGTTAACATGCTAGTTGCTAATGTTGTATGTGCGTGCACTCGTCTCTTAGTGTTAATTTCACATTGAGTAGTGCCCTTTCACCTGATTACTACATATTAAAAGATTGTCATGGCGTTTCTCTTCATTCTGGTTGCAGTGTGTGTGTGTGTGCTTGTTGTTCACAACCCGACTTTGTGACAGAAGATCTCCATTCTTACGGCCCAGGCGTCATTATTACCCATCGTACTCGTAGTTTCAGCGGAGAGAACCCTGGCCTACAGCATCCGTCGACGAGGAAAGTACTGGCTCGAACAACTACACATCAATTATTAATGCATCAGGTGTTGTGAGACACAATACTCAGAAATTACTTCCTTGCACACATATGTTAATGTCACCGCACTTCACTGTCCACTTTGTTGAAAGACTAATATTACCATCCAAAACATTGTATAAATTGCTTGTTTTTAAAGTTCACTCCTTTACACAGAGTTTGGTTTTCTATGAAAATTTGTGTAAGTATTGAGTTACAACAATATATGACATGGTAGCTTATACCTATGGCTGACATTCCATCCTTGGCTTGTACTCGAACATAAATTTCTTAAGTTGTAAAACGTCATAAATTTTTCATTAACTGGTTTCGGTTTCCACAGTTTGTTTGTTAGTTTCACCTTATCTACATTCACATCACATATACAAATTAATTACAGAACACATCATTATGGTACAATATATATGCATATGATACATTTTTATTTCGTTTTATAGACATGCTTTTATCACTTATGTGAGCTCATTACTTCCTTAGATAGAGGGGAGAGGAAAACATTAAAACATTACGCAGTGCTGGTCTAACTCTGCTTGGCGCCACCTCCTTTGTTTGGGAGGGAAGAAAGGAAATACTCATCTGCTGGTTCAAGGATTTATGAGGAATTGCTACTCGTACAGTCATGGACTAGTTGCCAAGGAACTCTTATTTCATGGAAATGATGTATACTGACTAACCATTCATGTACTATCATGTTGTTTCTTCATGCGCTAGTGCTGTTTACTTCAATTCATGTGTAGCTTAGTGTTAATGATGAATGAGTGTCAACCATCATAGACTTATCCTTCTCGAATACAGGTAAATGTCATTATTTATGCTTTCATGTGGCACAATACAAATTAATCGGTTTTAGTAAAATCACATGCGTTAATGTTTGTGTGTTCTTTGCAGCAAATAGGTACTGGTAAATGTCACGGAGCTATACTGCGACGATGCATATATTCATTTTTCATGTGCTTTATGACCTTTGTATAAATATTCTTATAACTAAGTTGTTTACTCGAGGTTCGGCCCAATTCTTCATTTGGTACCTACTATTCTCGACGTATTTCTATTTGGCGCGGAAATAAAAAAAACTAACTTAAAACTAATTGCATTACATAGCTCAGTAGCTGCTGAGACATTTGGTCATTACATCCATTTGTGGCTGTTGCATTTTTAATGGCATACATTTTGATATGTTTCAAGAAAATATTGTATAGTGCCACTACATATCTTACACCTCCTTTACTTCGATATGGACCAGCTATGTCCAGGGATACTATATCTAGAGGGTTTGTAACGAGTATAGGGTGTAGTTCAGTATATTTCGACATATTGGACTGTTTTGATATTTGATATATTGCACACCTTCTTAATACCTTTAAGACTTGCCTTCTAAATTTGGAAAATAACGAAGTATTGCAATTTTTCAGTACATTTTCCTACTCCATTATGTACCCATACTTTTTGTGTGTGTTTTATAGATCCGTCGATATAATCTCCAGGAACACACGCACACTATTGATCAGATTTTTTATGAAACAAAACGTCCTTGTACTCCTGATACCGTTTACTTACCTTTCCACCTTCAGCCTGCTTAAAGTTTTGTATGACTTTACTCCATCTGCGATCCTGCTATCGTATAATTTTCATTTCCGTACAAAAATTATGGCAATCAGACTGTTGTGTTGTACCTCGCATTAATAATGTACTGATTTCTGCATCTTGCTCTGTTAATTCACTAAGTTCATCTAAACATTGTCGTAACTTAGACAAGGCATCTGCAATAACATTTTGACTTCCTTTAATATAAATTATCTCGAAATTGAATTCTTGTATATATAGACACCTCCTAGCTAATATACGGTACAATAGTTTACATGTTAAAAGAAATGACAGTGACTGATGGTCACAGTAAACTTTGGTATTCCTACCCAACAAAAAAATTCAAACTTTTTAAATGCTCATGTTACAGCTAAACTTTCCATTTCTGACACAGAGTAAGATCTTTCTGCTTCTGATAATGTTCGACTAGCAAAACTGATGACCTTTGCTATTTCTTTACCTTCTTCTTCTCGCATTTGGAACAAGCATGCCCCCAGCCCATGAGATGAGGCGTGTGTGCATAGACAAAAATCCTTGGACATGTCAGTGTGGCTAAGAATGTTTGCATTGACTAATATCTGCTTAATGTTATTTAAGTTCTCCTGCACTTATTATCCCATTACCAAGCTATATTTTTTGTAGCAAGTTGAGTAATGCATCACTGTTCATCAGTTGCTGTGGTACAAACTTATGAAAAAATGATGTTACTCCTAACTAAGCTTTAAGTTGTTTTTTATTCCTCGGAGCTGGACAATTGCATATGGCATCAAGTTTTTTTTGGATCAGGTAATATACTTTGTTCTCCAATGGCCTTGCTGCAGTGGTAACACTGGTTCCTGTCAGATCACGGAAGTTAAGCGTTGTCAGGCTTGGTTAGTACTTGGATGGGTGACCACACAGCCTGCCGATCGCCGATGGTAGTTGGGGTGCACTCAGCCCTTCTGAGGCAAACTGATGAGCTACTTGATTGAGAAGTAGCGGTTCTGGTCTCTTATGCTGACATACGGCTGGGAGAGTGGTGTGTTGACATATGCCCCTCCATATCTGCATCCAGTGATGCCTATGGGCTGAGGACGACACGGCGGCAGTTCGGTACCGTTGGGCATTCATGGCCTGTTTGGGAGGAGGAATATACCTTGTTCTGACACAACTTGTTCTAAAAATTTGACTTGTTCCTTAACAAAAATAGACTTTTTTGTTACTAGATTCACTCTTTTATCTTCAGTAATGAATGTAGGAAGCTGTTGATGTCTCAGCAAACCTTTGTCTGCAAGAATAGTTGATAGATATGTGGCATTTTCCGTCATATTTATATTGTTATTGTAGTTACCTGTAACTCCAGTTGGTAATTGATCAGGTGTTGGAGTGTGGGTATAACTGTCACTGGTACCTGCTGTAGAACTCGTGACAATTTGTGGATAAATACCGACAGGTTGTGGTTTGTTCACTGTAGCCTGTAGCCTATGTATTATTTACGTGCACATTTTGAGATCCAGTAATATTTTCTTCTAAAAGATTGTGGATCCTACCTTCTGCGGCTTGTAGGATAATGTTTACTTTGTTCATTATTTCATTTTCTTTTTTGTGAATAGCTTTTTCTACTACATCTGTGTAGAACTTTATATCAGTTACTAACTTCTCTGCGATGGTATTACTACTTATTTAAGGTATCTGCTTCAGCGTGACCAGTGATATCACTTAGATTTTCATTGATCTTCTCTCTCTCCTTCTTAGCACATGCTGAGTCAACTTCTAATGTTGGTACCCTTAAAGTAAGCTCTTCTACAGCTATAGGTACACCTTCATAGTCTTTTTTTTATTTGGTAACGGCAGTGGTTACCTTCTTTGCTGTTGAACACAACTGGATCTGCGTGGCTTCAGTGTTGGTGTTCCTGTCTATGATTTTCTTTATCTGTTGCTCTACTAGATCTCGATGGTCATTAAAAGAATCTACCTTCTGGTTTTTCATATCATTCAATTTTTCGTCGATTTCAGTGCGAATTGATCTTCTGTGAGACCTTGTCTTGCAAATCCTTGAGTACTTGTTTTTGTTCTTTTTCGTTGTGTTTAGATCTTGTGTGACAGTGCTTTGTTGCTGTTTTACCATGTTCATATCTTGTTTCATATCACTGAAATTGGTGTTCATATTATCTAATTTCGAGCTTACATTAGACAATAACTGCCATAGCAGTGCTTCAGTTGTACTACTGTGGTTGCTGTCAGCTGTACTTTTCAAGTTAATGTTTGTGTTGTGAACAAGTGGTGCTTGTGACATGTTGTCAATATTCATGTTTGTATCACTCTCCAATGTTTCATTCATGAGTGATGTATTACTCTGGGAGATGTATGAGATTGTCTTGTCAATTTAAACATTGTGTCGTCAAAGTTACTCTGCTGTGGAGCGTCGCTATCATTTGTCACACCTGCGACACTCGTCTCTGATCTACTTAAAGTTTCTGCAATTGGCATGCCTGATGCCTGAACTTCAGTTGTTCGATTGCACAATTCTACGCAATCTTGGTTGATTATCTTTTCGCTATTGCTATCAACAATGTTGTATGAATATGCAAAAATAGAAATTTCACAAGAAATTTCGAATGCTAATTATTACACTTGATAATTGTAATTTATGCGATGTCAAATCCTGATTTACGTCTACTATTGCACACAGACTACTGTGTTGCGATTCTTTATATTTTACTCAGAATGCATATCACACTGAAAAATTCCTGTAAATTTTCCACAATAAAATTCAAGGAAGGGAATAATGAGGAAAAGTTTTCTATCTACATCAAAAGAGGCGCTACCAAACATAGCCATGCAAGCAACTTGTGTAGCCATCCTACCTCTGCTGCGCCAAACAGAACAGCTTACTATGGAAAATTTTACGTGACCTGGGACCAATTCTTATTTCTTTCCAAAATTTCTCCTCAATGTTTGCCTTTTTTGCTTTACTTGCTCCCTGTTGTGATTCATGCAAACAGAAAACATAGACAATTAGTTTTATGACTAATAACAATGTCACAGAAATTTCTTACTATAGCAATAGTTAAGAGACCCTACTTGCGACCTGTGTCCTGAAGTCGTTGCACTTAGATCGCCAGTTGTATTATAATAATAAAAAAGTAATTAATTAATTGGAAAGAGTGAGATGTAATTGTAACTGATTGGTAATTGTCATTTTGCTTGCAATGAAGAGAGAATGTTAGTGCAGTTGCATTGTTATGAAATGTTCTGTGAGTACGAAATTGTGCTATCGTTCATTCACTTTACCTTGCGTTGTTGCTTTTTCTCTGTCCATCACTGTATATATTTTAATTATATTTTTCATCTTCTGAAATCTTCTTCTTCTGTTAATTTTATGAAAATATGACCTTGGACTTTTCCTCCATTTCCATTGTAGATGCAGACAGTCGACTCCAGGGATCACCAGTGCCACTCAAGTTGATATAAAATATGAAGGCGTTCTTCTTAACTTGGTTCTATTTCACTTTAATAAAAATACTTAATACTGATATCAAGTCTTCTCTTATTCAGAAACACATATGATACAAAACACTCGTAGCCCATCATATTCTGAGCAATACAGCTTAACCAAACTTCTACATACGAGAGAGTGAAACAAATTCATGTACAAAAAAGTGAAAGATGTTGTATGGTCATTTGTCTATGCTTTACTGCACATTCATAATTAATGTTTTTGCCGACGCTTGTAGTCGGTCTTCGATTCTGTCATTACCGCTGTTTCATTTTTTAATAAATTTTAACTTTACCATATCTGGGTGTGGGGGGGGGGGTCTTTTCTCATGTACCTACACATGAGGTATTGAAGGTTGAACTACCCTAGGCAAGTTACTTCTTTTTTGGTAACTGCAGATAGCATTTCCACCCTTTTGCTGCAGAGAAGTTTCTTGCCCTTTCTGACGTCTCGTGAAGCTGTCTCTATGTAGGACGTCGACAGGTAGAAACCAAATATTTAGATACAGTTTGCACATGTTTTCGAACTGTTTGTTAGCCTCAGTTATTTCTTTGTTTATGCACGATTCATATACAGGGTGGTCCATTGATCGTGACCGGGCCAAATATCTCACGAAATAAGCGTCAAACGAAAAAACTACAAAGAACAAAAATTGTCTAGGTTGAAGGGGGAAACCAGATGGCGCTGTGGTTGTCCATGTGAATACATTTACCAGTCAGTTGTACACATCAAAAATAACATTGGTAATTACTGCACAAACAGCTCTGTCCATGACCATGTAACAAGAGGTAGACTCAACTTACATTTACCAAGAAAAATAAACATAAAAGTCAAAACAGCATTCTCTACCAAGGAATAAAACTAAACAATAAATTACCAAAAGAGATTAAAGGAATTGGAAAAATACACTCATTTAAAATGGCAGCTAAAAGTACCTGTTATGCATACATTTTATACATTGAAGGTTTACATAGATAAAACAAAGTAGGGGTTTGAAAAAAAATGTTATGCAAATAAATAATAATAATTATTATAAAACATCCAACATTCCACATAACACCTTCACTTAGTGCTTTTTTTCTTATTTTTTTCTTTTCTAGAAATACTTACCTTCAAGCAATGCATAACACAATACTAACACGTCTTCCTCTTTCTGAGCTCAACATCTCACTTATTAAGGAGGGATGCTGACTCAGTTCTTCAGGATAGCAAATGGGAAGTTGCAGTACAGAAAATGATGCAGAGATCACCAGTGTGTGTATGTGTGTGTGTGTGTGTGTGTGTGTGTGTGTGTGTGTGTGTGTGTGTGTGTGTGTGTGTAGTGAGTGGTTATGAAACAATGTGTGAATAGTGTGTGCAGTGACTGATAGTGAGATATAAGTGAACAGTGTGGCATTACATTATTTAATAAGTTCTTTGTAAAAACAGTATTGCATACCAGGAGTAAATCTAATGATTGTCTCTAACTAGAAGTCTGTAAATATATGTGTATACGAATTAGCTTATTTTAAATTGATCTAAACTTGTAAATACTTTGACATGTGCTATATCCTTGTAAAAAGAGATCTATGGATGAATAAAGCTGCTACTACTACTACTACTAAACGTCCGTGTTTACCGAGCTGATCACTAACCCTTATATACAGCGTGGTCCATTGATCATGATCGAGACAAATATCTCAAGAAATAAGTGTCAAACGAAAAAACTACAAAGAACAAAACTTGTCTAGCTTGAAGAGGAAAACAGATGGCACTATGGTTGGCCCACTAGATGGCGCTGCCATAGATCAAACGGATATCGACTGCGTTCTTTTAAATAGGAACCCCCATTTATTATTCATATTCATGTAGTACGTAAATAAATATGCTTGTTTTAGTTGGACCACTTTTTTCGCTTTGTGATAGATGGCACTGTAATAGTCATAAACATATGGCTCACAGTTTTAGACGAACAGTTGGTAACAAGTAGGGTTTTTAAATTAAAACACAGAAAGTAGGTAAGTTTCAACATTTTATTTTGATGTTGCAATGTGATACATGTACCTTTGTGAACTTATCATTTCTGAGTATGCATGCTGTTACAGTGTGATTACCTGTAAATACCACATTAATACAATAAATGCTCAAAATGCTGTCTGTCAACCTCAATGAATTTGGCAATATGTGTAATGACATTCCTCTCAACATCGAGTAGTTCGCCTTCCATAATGTTCGTACATGCATTGACAATGCGCTGATGCATGTTGTCTGGTGTTGTCAGTGGATCACGATAGCAAATATCCTTCAACTTTCCCCACAGAAAGAAATCCGAGGAGGTCAGATCCAGTGAACATGCGGGCCATGGTATGGTGCTTCGACGACCAATCCACCTGTCATGAAATATGCTATTCAATACCGCTTCAACCGCATGCGAGCTATGTGTCGGACATCCATCAAGTTGGAAGTACATCGCCATTCTGTCATGCAGTGAAACATCTTGTAGTAACATCGGTAGAACATGACGTAGGAAATCAGCACACATTACACCATTTAGAGTGCCATAGATAAAATGGGGGCCAATTATCCTTCCTCCCACAATGCCGCACCATACATTAACCCGCCAAGGTCGCTGATGTTCCACTTGTCGCAGCTATCGTGGATTTTCCAATGCCCACTAGTGCATATTATGCCGGTTTACGTTACCGCTGTTGGTGAATGACGCTTCGTCGCTAAATGGAACGCATGCAAAAAATCTGTCATCGACCTGTAATTTCTCTTGCGTCCAGTGGCGCAACTATACACGACGTTTCGTTCTTTGTAGTTTTTTCGTTTGATGCTTATTTCGTGAGATATTTGGCCCGGTCACTATCAATGGACCACCCTGTATACAAGAGGATTTACAAGTTCTTTTTTTTCCAAGTGTTTTTTTTTTTTATTAAGATGTGACGCGGCTCACACAAACTATCACTCACTGCGTTATATTTCTTGCACATAAAACACTAATACACGCGATTTTTACTAATGAGAACGGAGCGCACGAATTGCGTATCTTGAACGGCCGCCGTCTTGATAGGACTAACAGGGGGATATAGAACGTATACAGAGAAGGGCAGCACGAATGGTGACAGGTTTGTTTAATCAGTTGGAGACTGTCACAGACATACTGAAGGAACGGTATTGGAAGACTCTTGAAGATAGGCGTAACCTATCCCGAGAAAATTTATTAACAAAGTTTCAAGAACCAACTTCAAATGATTATGCTAGGAATATACTACAACCCCCTGTGTATCGTTTACATAAGCACCGTGAAGAGAAGATCAGAATAATTACTGCACGCACAGAGATATTCAGTCAATCATTCTTCCTGCGCTCCATACCTGAATGGAACTGGAAGAAACCCCAATAACTGGTACAATGGGACGTAGCCTTTGGCATACACCTCATGATGGTTTGCAGACTATAAATGTAGATGTATGTCCACATCTTTTGTCGTGCACAGTCGCAGACGCACGGGGATAGAAAGGTATGCACAAAAATATTGAGGAAGGAACGCATGTATGTATGGGCGTTCTCGCGTCCGCACTTTGCCTCATTACGTAAGCAATCTTCTATGAATCCCGTTCTTTGCTTGGGAGGTTGTGTTGCGTTGATATTTTATTCTTATTAAAAGACTACCGAAAAAGACAACGCAAAAATGGCTGTAGGTAAAGAAGTATCTAAATAACAGATGTACGAAACGTACAAAGTGATGAACACCGATTTGTCTGCAAATCTCGGAAGAAGCTTACAGCGAGATTTTATGTGTTCTGCTTGGGAAACTGCAGAAATAAGGCTAGCATTAAGATTCCCGTAGCTAGTACCCGGGGACTTATATACCAGTTTGAACTATTTATTCCGTGTTTCAAAGCAAAGCATTTCAGTGCGGTGGTTATTCCTGAAACTGAGAAATACTTAAGGGAGATTCTTATTCGTTATGTAATCATTAACTAACTTTCAGTACGTCATTTGTGCACACAACTTTAATAATGGAAGATAATATGTAGATTAACATCCCCAGTCTCGACAAATGTGGGAATTTTATAGACGCTACTCAGTTGTCTTGCTTGAAGTCGCCATAGCACGAATGTTCGTCCACAGTTTTCAGATACCGGTACTCTTCTCATAAATTTCTGGCTTATTCTTTTCTGTTTTTCTGCTTCGAAGCTTACGGTACCTTATTCTTTACAGAAACGTGATCATGGACTCTTTACTAATACTTTACACTGAGGGTAACACATCTCAAATTTTTATTCAAATAAACTTCAAAAGCGGCATTTCATACGATTTCTTTCTTTGTCTGTGATCATCTCCAATCTTAAGCGTGTTTCCTTTGGTGTTAACAGACATAACTGCGCTTAAATCGCTTCACAGAGTAACCTCAAAGATGGCGGAGATGTTGTGTGTACAAGTGAGTAGTGTTCCTGCGAAAAAAGAAAATAATATCGGTAAAAGTACAGTGTGTGTGAATTGTAGGGACGAAATTATGAAGTTAAATGAGTGTATTTTTAGCCTTCAACAAATTGTCAGTGTATTGAGTAGTGAGATGTCAGAACTTCGAAAAGAAATAAGTGAGTCATTAGTCAAACAAAAGGCCAGTTCTCTTCCGCAAAAAAACTCTAACGAGTGTACAAATATACCATATAAAAACAGAGGCATGAATACGAAAGCATCACCAGGGAGTAAAAACACCAAACAGTTGGCGGTAAAAACAAGTTTCAAGTTCTTTCCGTGAGTGAAGAGGCGGAATTAGGCCTAACATCGGTAAGGGAACATGAACCTCTGAACAAACTTTGTAATCAGAATGGTGATACAGGCTCTGAGTTCAGCATTAACGCAAACAATGAAGGTGCGAAATTGAGCATGCCATCTATTGTACATAATAATGGGACATCTATTGCACGTAGTAATGAGAAAGACACTATCAATCAAAACGTACAACAGTGCAAAGAGGAAAGTGATGTATTATTTGTAACGGACAGTCACGGCAGAAAAATGACGAGACTATTCAAAGAAAACACGAAATACGACGCAACAGGTTTTGTGATGCCAGGAGCAACAGCAAAAAAAAACCATTATTGGTATTGATTTACAAGACAAAATGTCGGGAAAAAATGACTATGTCGTGTGTATAGCGGGTGCAAATGATGTTGCGAAAAACGAAACAAATAACTGTCTCACTGAACTAAAGAAATTCCTGGAACGCAGTAAACAAAAAAATACGATAGTAGCAACATTACCACACAGATATGATCTAATGTACCACTCATGTGTAAATATAGAAATTCGTAAAACTAACATTTAAAAAAAAGCAGATGTGTTCTTTGATTGGAAAATGTAGCGTCCTTGATATAGTCAAATTGGACAGATACCAGCATACCAAACACGGAATGAATCTAAATTATGAAGGAAAAAACTTTGTATGTAAAATGATAAATGAAATCATTGTGAACAGAGAGAGAGCGAACAGAAAAATTCCATGTACCGGTATGGGACCAGTCTCAGCAAAAGAAAAATAAGCATCCTCAAAAGCAGCAGAATCGTCAGTGGCGGAACCAACAGCTAAAACAACATATTCAGCGGTAACTATTGCCCGTCCTACACGCAACAGAAAACAAATTCAGCGTTTTTTATGGTGAGTAACACGAGAGATGAGGATTCAAAGTTGCGTGAAGCATCTCTTTCGTGTGTTCAATATGAGTTTTCCAAGCAATACTATCAACTAATGTACTGAAAAAAGCCACTCCTAGCAAACATCACGCAAATGCAGAGGTGGGAAAAAATCAAACTTTGTCTTTATTCCACCAAAATATATGTACCCTCAAGAATAAAATAGACCAGTTGCTAATAAATTTAAAAGACGAGTGTGAAAGTGAGCCTGATATACTGTGTTTCTCAGAACATCACGTTATGAGTGGGATCCACATGATACAGATTGAGAACTTTAGTTTAGCTACTTATTACTGTAGATCTGTTATGGAAAAAGGTGGTGTTGCAATATTTATAAAAAATAATATAGTGTATAAATCCCTAGATTTAAGCAAATACTGTGATGAACCACATTTTGAGGTGTGTGGCATTGAGTTAACAGCAGACAGTGCAACTGTTATTGTTCTGGCTGTTTACAGGGCACCTGCTGGAAATCTAAATGTATTTCTAAGACAAAATGAATCACTTCTGGCCCACCTATGTAGGAAAACTAAATCTATCATTGTTATGGGTGACTTCAATGTGGACCTTTTAACAGAAAATAGAAACAAGACAGATTTTGAACATTTAATGTACTGTTACAATTTAGTACAAGTGGTGGACACTCCAACTAGAGTAACTGCCAGCTCTAGCACTTTAATAGATAATGTATTTGTAGATAAGGATATTTGCAATAATTTAACCATGAAAAATATTATAAATGTCCTCTCTGATCATGAAGGGCAATTCCTCCCTCTAAACCAAATGAATGTACAAAGAAAATAAAATGTCATTTGGAAAGCATTTAGGATTATAAACAGACACACCATTGAAACCTTTAATCAGCAATTACGGCTTGTGGACTGGTCTCTTGTATATGCTACAGTTGATGTTAATTCAAAATTTAATACATTTATCAGTGAAGTTACAAGCCTTTTTGAAGAAGCATTTCCTACAAAATCAGTGAGAGAAAACCTGTTCAAAACTGGAAACAAGCCTTGGATTACTAAAGGAATCAAAACCTCTTGTAAAACAAGAAGAGAACTATATGCTGCAGCCAGAAGTGCAAATGATAATAGTAGGGTTGCACACTATAAAATCTATAATAAAGTTCTGAATAAGACCATTCAGGCAGCAAAGAACATGTGCTTGAAGGCAGAAATTGACAACTCGAGCAATAAAATAAAAACTATCTGGAAATTTGTAAAGAAGGAAACGGGGAAAAAATGCAATTTGTAGTGAAAATATCCAAGTCAAAAGTGAGGGTAATCTTGTTAGCAATCCAAAAACAGTTGCAGACACATTCAACAACAATTTTTTAACAGTAACAGAAAAAATAGGTTTACAAGTGTCCATGAAACAAGCCATCAATCTTTTGAAAGCTAGAGTACCTGGTTCAGTACAACACATGAAGGTAAAAACAGTCACTGTTCAAGAAATTGAAAGAGTTATTAAATCCCTGAAAAGTAAAAACTCTGCTGGAATTGACAACATTTCTAACAAATTATTAAAATACTGCTCCAGCCATGTAAGTAAAGTCCTTTGCCACATTTTTGATGCACCACTTAAGCAAGGAATAGTTCCTGAGAGGCTTAAGTATGCAGTTGTAAAACTGCTGTATAAGAAGGGGGATAAGACAGATACTGCTAACTATAGGCCAATATCACTACTGACAAGCTTTTCAAAGGTTTTAGAGAAACTAATGAATGCTAGGATAGTTAAGCATCTCAGTGAACACAATAGCTTCAGCAAAAGTCAGTTTGGATTTCAGAAAGGTTTGTCAACAGAAGATGCAATATTTGCATTTACTGGCAAACTCTTGGAATCTATCAACAAACAACTGAAAGTGCTTGGCATATTTTGTGATCTAACAGAAGCATTTGATTATGTAAATCACCAAATTCTCTTACAAAAAACTGCACATCTCGGTAATAAGTGGTACAGCAGGGAAATGGCTCGACTCATATCTGTCAAACAGGAAACAAAAAGTTGTAGTGCATAGTCAAGATGGTGTCCCAGTATCTTCAGAATGGGGATACCATCACATGTGGAGTGCCACAGGGCTCAGTTCTGGGCCCCCTACTTTTTATTGTATTTATAAACGATCTTCCTCTCTCTATGGAATATTGTGGATTCACCATTTTCGCAGATGACACTACACTACTTATTGATAATTCAGTACATAAACTTGAGGTGACGGCAAGTAAGGTTTTGAATGAAACGGTGAACTGGTTCAACATTAATGGTCTTATTTTAAATTACTGTAAAACAAACTACATTCAGTTCCACAAAGATGAGGAAATATTTGTAAAGATAGGTGAGCAGACAATAACCAGGGTAGATTCCTCAAAATACCTAGGCTTGCATATTGATAGCAAACTGAATTGGTCAAACCACATCGTGGATCTGTGCAAAAGACTAAGTTCAGCAACATGTGCAGTGTTTCTTCTTATAGAAATATGGAAACCATGAAGTCAGCGTATTATGGTTACTTTCATGCAATTATGGAATTTGGAATTATATTTTGGGGAAATCAGCCACTGGCTAAAAAAGTACTGTGTGTACAAAAAAGAGCCATAAGGATCATGTGTGGAGTCCATCCTAGAGCCACATGCAGGGATCTTTTTAAGAAGCTTTAAATACTTACATCCACTGCGCAATATATATTCTCGTTGATGTGCTTCATAAGGAAAGAAAAATCCATCTTTAATCTGAATAGTGCATACCACAGTCACAATACTAGAAGGAAACATGATATCCACTATGAACAGCCAAATCTAAGTATGGTGCAGAAAGGAGTCCATTTCAGTGGCTGTAAGATTTTTAATGCCCTCCCTTCAAGAATTAAGTGTTTGGTAGATGATGATCTCTTGTTTAAAAAAAAAAAAAACCTTAAGGCAGTTCCTATTGTAAGGATCATTTTATACATTGGAAGAGTTCCTGAATTACAGTGTTTAACATTTCTTGTATTGTAAATTGCAAATGTATGCCGAAATTTGTATTTGTAATACCGAATATTTTTATTGTAAACATATATTTTGCAATATTTATTTCTCTGTAACACTTATTATTTTGTAATCTTTAGCTATCACTAAAATGTATTTTTGTAGTGGGACCTAAGTTAATGTTTACTGTTTTTTGTTTTGTAATCTCTATCTATCTCTAAAATGTATTTTTTTTTAGTGGGACCTAAGTTACTGTTTTTGTTTTGTTTTATGTATTCCCATAAATTCTGGCCAAAAGCTTGTAAAATTGACACGTTCCAGCACGAAGATTCCCACCGAAGGCAGTTAGCAGTACGCTTTACGCAAGGCCTTTATTTCGTGGAAATTATGCATGCGTAGCTGCGCCGTCAGAAATGTAGGCGCTTGCACAAAAAAAAAAAAAAAAAAAAAAAAGTGGTAAAAATAATAATAATGCATTATGTGGACGTCACCTTCATGATAGATCGGCAGGTAAAATACACCTTTTAAAATGTTCATCGCTATGGTCGCCAGAATCGAGTGTTCCGATTGGATTTCAAAGTTTAGATTTAACTTACTTCAACAGTGAAGATTAGATGTTATTTTGCTTTTCTCAATCTTCTCAGGTGAACTTTGCCTTGGACGCAACGATGTAAAAGTACGTCCACAGAATGCCTCTTTCCTCGTGAGCAATTGCAATTGCACGGGAATGAAGGGGCATGCACAAAAATTTGTGGATAGAACGCGCATTGGTATTCCCGTGTCTACATGTTGCCTGATTGCGCAAGCAGTCTGCCATGGATCCCACAGTTTGTTAGGGTGCTTGTGCTGCGTTTATTGTGATGAAAAGACGACAAGAAGGAAACACAAAGGCGACTATAGGTAAAGAGTGTCTGAATAACAGAGATGCGAGAAATATATAATGACAATGCTTTTTTCGAAATTTCAGAATGAGGTCACAAGGACATCTTAGATTTTCTGCTAGGAAAAACTGCAGCGATAAGGCTGGTAATAACGTTTCGTTAAGTAGTAACCAGCGACATATGTACCTGTTTGAACTATTTACTTCGCATTTCAAGACAAAACTTTTAATTGATTATTCCTGAAAGTGAGAAATACGGGAGCTTCTTATTCTTCATGTGGAGATTAATTAACTTTCAGTGAGTCATTTTATTTTATAGAGAAAGCTGCTAACACAATGTTAATCATAAAAGATTATATGTAGATTGACATCCTTGCTCTCGGTAAACTGGGAATTTCGTAGAGACCAGAATCCACGCCAACGGAGGTTGTGCTTTTTTGCATCATTAATGAGCTTCATTTTATTTCTAGTAGTTTGTGAGGAGCTGCACGTAAGACATTATTTCTTTTGTTAAGATGTCAGGCTCCCCAGTTGTTGCAATAGCATAAATACCCATCAAAATTTCTGCCTGCTTCTTCTCCGTTTGCCCACTTCGTTATTTACAGTAATATAATTGGAGGCTTTTTATCTAATACTTGACGCTCAGGGCATCACATTTCAAATTTTTTTCGAGTTATCTTTAAAAGTAGCTTTCTATGCCACCCTTTTTTGTCTATAATCATATCTAAATTAATTTATGCTTCCTCTGAAATCAACAGACATGATGCACAGCAATCGCTTCTCCATAACCTGAACACGCTACACAGTAACACACATCCGACCCTAGCTGCTTGTCGTCTGCTAAAAAGAACAGACATTTACATCAAAGGTGGAAAGCAACATGCTTTATGCATGGCCTACATTTCCAGTAAATTACGCATCCACAAATGCTTAGGCATAATTGATCCGTTAAAATTTATGTGCAGACACTATGTTGAATAGGAAAATGGCATCATGTGTGTGCACCTTAAAACCTCTTTTCCTTATCATGCAATATATACCGGGAGGTGACAACATAAAACAGTTTCTATTTTTCTACAATAATTGTACTAACATCTTTTGCTATAAATTCCATATATTGTTTAAAACCATTTGCAGTGCCCATCATATAACAAAAGACCACAGTCTCCACATTAATCTTGAAAACACTAGTAAGTGGTTCAGAATTCTAAACTGAGAATGAATAGTTCGGAATGACAAGTTAATACGTCTGTTTTACACAGATTACAGCCATTGTTATATCTTCCAGCATTTATTGTTAGGGCAACGCACTTCTCCAATGTTGTACGGCATTTTGTGGAGTGTACACATCACGCATGTGGAGGTAATTCCTCTGCAGCTGCTATCCCATCTTCAAGATGTGTTGTGCCATGGCCTGGTTTTCCACATGCACACAAGACAATATACCCACACAGTAGTTGTGCTCCCTTAGATAATACTTTGTTTCATTCTTCTTTCATTGGCAAGTATCATTCGTCAGTAGGGTATAGATAGGGATACACATCATTCTATGTAACAAAACAGGAGTTGGGCACAATGATTTGAATACCTACCTAACATTCTGTAAGGCTGCTCTAGGCATCCAAAACAGCTTGATTCCTACTAGCTATCAAAGTTTATAAATTTGTTATCAGTGTCATTTTATATCATTCCTTGCTTAGAAATTTTTCTATTTCAGTTCCTGAAGAGGGCTCAGGGACCTTAATTTTTTTCCTGTACGGACAACAGTGGCTTGTTAATATTGAAATCTAGTAATTTGGAAAGCCAGTGAAGTAATGTTATTTTACTTTCACCAAACTAATCTAGGACATTTCCGAGAATGTAGATGGGAGCATTATTACTGTGGAAGATACATTTTCTTTGAATAATACTGTCCCTGAATAAATAAGTTCATTTAAAATGGTTGCACAGACATGCCTGACCACATAATCAGGTATATCCACATTGTAGTTCAAAGTATATGCAAAGTTTTACCACCCCGTTCAGTAATGGAAAGTGATATAGAAAAATTTTTGCAGGCAGATATGACATCTTGTTGTTTATCATTTAAATAATTCACAAAGAGAGACAGTGCCATTGCATAAGACACAGTCCATACAAGTAAAATGTTGCAGTTGAATAGTCAGTGGTGTACAAATTGTAGGAGGGACACAATGCCGAGCACAGTGAGATAAAAAAGAAAATGCTCACGATAAATATTCCAGTGAAGTGACAGTTTGGATAAAAGTGCTATTAGGTAGCAATTTCTGTGATGTTCGGAACAACATAAGAAAATACCAACTTTGCTGCTGTGGCCACTGTCAGATAATACGATACCCACATACATAATCAGTCGCCACATAACATGAACTTTATTATACTTCCACAATGTGATTACAAACAGACCACTCCATCTACCAATAGTTACGTCTGCCGCTACAGAGGACTATACCAGGGACTACTTCCTATACTCAGCAAACAGTTCACAGATGAACATTCTTCTACCGACTGCAGATTTAAGGTACTGCACTGCCTCACTCAGTCAGTTGCCTAACAGTTGGTTCCATTTGATGACCGATTCTACTAGCAGTTATGGAGTCACCAGCAGCTAGCTAAAATTATCATCTCACTGCCACAATCATTGCCAAGTGTCATCACAGTACATGTATCATAAACAGAGCCTGAACTATAAACTGTCACCCACAGCAGTCCGGACTGAACAACTAATGCATTAGTCAGTCATTCATTGTTTACTGAGTGAGGTTAGGTCAGTGTTCAGAACTTTTACAACAGTGCCACACCTTCTCATCCAACTAAAGTTTATATTTATTTTACCCATTATTTTATTAAATGACTGTTAGTTGTTACTTATTGTGTTGCTAACACATTTGTTTTACTCTAACTTTGCCCTGTGTCCAGAGAGTAGCAGTGTACAAGCACACGACATGAATAAAGCACCTAATATGTGTGGTAGAGAGTTTGCTTCCTGTTACTTGCATATTGGGCACCAAACTTATTTGGTGAATATAAAATAAACTGGTGATGAGAATTCATAAAGGATTTCTGCAAGTTGCCAATGAGGATTAACGCTGATACATAAAATGGTGGCACAGATTTGAGAATTTATGAAAAGAAACATTGCTAATTCTACGTAAACCGGCAATAAGAACTCACGAAAAATGCCATAACTTGGCTACAAGAATTTAGTATACTCGTCTTTTTATTTTTCAGAAATGGTTCAACCTGACATTCTACAGTGAATAATGGTCTTACAACAACAGCTATCCAGCACTTATGAGTTGTTGCTGGAATGGATGTCCACTCTTGAACCACAATAGGAAACCACCCAAGAAAACTTTAAGATCTTGCCACCATCATTTCTACCTTCCAACCAGAATAGAGAAGCCTCGCCAAATTATATTTCCCGACTGAAGGAACTTTCCATCACGCACTGATTATCAGGTGATGTCACACACAAACCTTTTCTTATCGCAGATATAGGTGTGGAAGTGTTTAAACTAATTCAAAAGAAATAGATCACATGATCCTTTCGTATTCAGAAATTAAAGTTAGTGTCACATTTTGGAGCACAAGTGCAATGATGCTGTAGCCAGGGATAAATTTTTTGGAGGCTTTTAAGGAACCAAATCAAGGTTAGCAGGTAACAATGAATGGAAACTACAATTGCAAGACTTAACTAAATATTGCAAATTTCTGTGTGAAAGTGACATGTAACAAGTCTTACATTGCTTCTCTCATTTGTAATATGCTTATTATGCACTCACCTGATATTGCCTTTAATATGGGCACGTTAACAACCACTAGTGTAAGCAGGTGCACTTCAATATGGAGACAGTTGTGTGCTTACAGTGCATAAGCAGTCCACATGGCCAAGCTCTGAATACTTTTCTTTTGAAACTCACAATGTTTTTATGCTATGAAACAGATCACAAATCTGAATTGGCTTTTGCCTGTTCTCAACTCACAAACAAAATCATTCCCATCTTTTCCAAGGTCTTCCAGTATCTCTTTTCCCATTCATTCTGTAGTTCAGGATCTGAGGTTCTCATGGAGTATTGTCTCTGATTTTCATGATAGCCCTACTGACAAAAGTTTTTCATAACAAAATTCAAATGTTTACAATGAACACGAGCAATTCGGTAGATTTTTGTAGACAAAAAAAAAAAAATAAATAAATAAAGTGAATGCTATCTTTTTCAGTAAATGACAGGGCTTCACCTGTGACACTGAAGAGTTAATAAAGTGCCATTGAAATTTCAAACTCATAAAGGCTCTGCAGCTTCTATAGTTGATCTACAGACATACAAGAAATTAGGCTCACCAAAGTTAGCCGAGTTTCACATTTTGGTATTTATCAACAGAGACCAGCAAATATGGGTCAAAGTTCAATTCATTTGGATGTTGCATAAAGCAGTTTACCAGACAGGACAGATTTATAGTAATATATTCGTGTAAAACAGCAGATTTACTGGTTCTAACACACTAGTATTCACAATTCATGAAGGAGTGAATGAGATTCCCACTTACGTTCCTACTGGAAAGTTGCAAACATCATTGCAAAAATATGATACAATTTTTTTGGAGGCAACAATAGCATTGAAGACTTCAATGTGCACATCATTATGAAGCCAAATGCTATGCCAAAATTCTGCAAAACACATAATATTCCATTTGCATTAAAGGACAAAGTAAAACAGGAGCTTGAGTATCTGTAACAGAATGGCATTATAGAATGAATTACTAGTAGCCAAAAGGCAACACCAGTTGTGGTAGTACAAAAACTGCATGGCACATTATTGATCTGTGGTGATTTCAAAGTGACTGTCAGAGTACAATCGGTTAATAAATTCCTATCCAGTTCCAAAACTAGAAGACTTAGTGTCTGAATTAGCTGGCAGTGTATGTATATTTTGCAAAACTTGATTTGAAGGAAGCTACTTACAAATACCTCTGGTTGAAGGAACACACAGATTTTTGGATATAAATACTCCATTTGGAGTTTAACAGTACATGAGATTGCCATTTGGGATTGTCAGTGAACCAAGTTTGTTCCAGCAATACTTGGAACTGTTAATTAGGAAATGTAGTAATGCTGTGAACTACCTGGATGACATCATTCTCTCAGGGAAAAGCTCCAGAAGGACTGTTATGTAATATGGAATATGTCTTTAAGGTTTTATGAGCAGCAAGTTTAAAGTGTAACAAAGAAAAGGACATAGTATTCCACTAGCAAGTCCAATATTTAGGACAAACCCCAACACACCAAAACAATGAAAAACTTGTGAGCTCGCAAATATCTTGAGGAATCCAGGGAAGGAGTCCCTGATTTCAAAATTAAATAGCTCGTAAACTAAGATCAACAGAAGTGTGCTACAAACGGTATGGTTATTGTGAAAGCTGTAATAATTGTATACAGAAGTTTCAAAATAGTTAAAAAATATGCAATACATAATGTCTATAAATAGTGTACCACTGATCAGAGCAATCAGTTCCACCATTGAAATGGTTGTTGTACCAGAGGAAAAGGTTGAAATCAGTGGTCCATTGAACATCTTTCTTTGGTACTGGAATACCACAGGTTAAAACACACTCCTATAGCAACGAACCACAGTTTTCAAATAAGATTTAATGTCCAAAGATTTAATGAAAATCATTCACAAGCTCTTCACCAAATTCCAACTGAAAGGAAGTGTGGATGACGATCTAGCAGGGACTAATGACCCCACACAAACTGTCATTATCCCTGAAAATGTTGCCACGATTTCTGGAATTGTTTAGCAAAATCCAAGGAGATCCGTCTAAAGAACTGCAGCAGAGACTGGTTTGAAGCATGTAGCACACACAAAATACTGAGCCTACATGTTTCCATTCAAAATTCACCAAGCCATACCCATACAAGCTGTACAACATTGGGCTGACTTTGTCAAACAGATTCTCACTCTGGTTGACAGCTGAAGCACATTTCCACTTGGAGTTGTGAATAAACAAAACTGCTGTATTCTCCCAAAGTTACTGTTTGGGCTGTGGTATGCAAACAATCACTAGGGAATGTTACACTGCAATTTTGGATTTCCACACAGCTAGCATTGAAGGATCAATCAAGCACCAAGTGGTTCATGCCAGGTGGAAAACACATCGGAACGAACAGGTGGTTTGCTTTCTTGATAAATTCTTTGAAAATAGAGTCATTGCATTGGATTATTGCAAATTTACTGGTTCAGGAATGGATTGGCCTTCATTTTTACCTGATGTGACTCCCTTTGACTACTTTTTGCAGGGCACATTGAAAGACATTGTCTACTGGAACCATCCCACCACACTGGATGACCTGGTATTGGCAATCTGTGTGGCTTCTGAATCCATTTCCATTGAGATACTACAAGATGTGACGGCAAATTGCATTGTTCGTTTGCACCACCTGTGTACTTACTGCTAGTGATGGGCATTTTGAAAAGGTTGTGATGCAGCTGGAATGGCGGCTTGCTGAGGACAAGTTTAATTACGTTTGCTGGTACTATTTGGGGTTAGCAGCTTTTCAAACTATTTTAGAACTTCTGTATAAAGTTCTTACAGTTTTCAGAGTAAACATACCTTTTGTTTCTCTCGTCTATCAATCTTGAAATCAGGGACTCCTCAGGTGGACTCCCTCTATGTGCTGTAGTCGGTAAAATTAATTGCTACAGAAAGTTCGTTCCACATGTAGTATTCATAAGCAAACCACTTTCCAAACTATCATGCAAAGGCACAAAATGGATTTTGAACGACGAATGCCAAAGTACAGTTGATAAATTAAAACAATGTTTGTTAAATGCCAAATGTCTCATGACATATTGTCAAAATAAAGTATTAACTATTGCATCAGATGCATTTGAGTATGGAATCAGTGCAGTTTTGTCACATTGTCAAATGTCCGAGCATGTTCATGTCCAAAACAGTGACAGTTGCTCAGAAACATTACTTTCATATTGAAAAGGAAGTTCTTGCAGTTATCTTTGCTGTTAACAAGTTCATGAATACATATACAACTGAAGATAAATTCTCCTTGTGGACCACAAACCACTGGTGGCAACCTTTGGACCAAATAATACTGTTCCTTCCAGGACAGCCCAAAACTTGCACAGTGGGAACTGCTTTTGCTAAACTACGACTATGAAGTAGTTTTAATGTTCACAGCTCAACACACTAATGAAGATTTGCTACCCAGCTGCCTAGGGCAGGATAAAAATTTTGGATCTCTTCTGTTGTATGTTTTGGATTAAATTCAATCATCAAGAAACTGTGAAAGTTTTTCATTGAATTCTAATTTAACTGCAAAGCTTGTACCAAGTATCTAAGATTAAACACTACATTTAATTGGAGTGGCCTTTAGATAAAAAGTTGATTGAATAATAGTTGAATAACTAGAAATTAAATCACACTCACACGAGACATGTTTTGACTGTCTACGTAGGTGTCATTTTAGTACATTTACAATAAGAAAAGACATAAGCAGTGTATCCTGAATTGCTTAAACCCAAAGTGCTTCAAATTCTCCTTAAATACCACTGAGGCTTAACCCATATCAAATGCTTTTCCAAGGATCATTGCTTCTGGGAAGATATAGATGAAGATGTAGAAGCGATTTTGACTAAATACAACTTATGACAAAAATACCAGTCAGCTCCTCTATAATATTTGCCATGGCCACAGGCATCAGAACCCTTGTAACTTTTACACATTATTATGCTACACCATTTTTAGGAAGGTAAGCTACTTGCTGATTGTCATTGATGTGTTTTTTCAAAATTTCAATAAGTGATACAAATGTCATTGATTACTTTTAGGAGTCAAAATATTTTAAGAAATAAATGGCACTTCATATTTCAAAACATATCATTCCATCGCTGTACAATTTGTGCAGACATTCAAGCCTCAAAAGTTCACTTGGCAGTACAATAAGGATACTGCATTGTTAATTTTTTCTTTCGCAGTACCTAACCACTCCAGTGATACAAAATCTCGAACTGAAAATACTGCACTTTATTGTCAACATTAAAGCTGCTCAGGCATCAACAACTGTCGAGACAAGTACTCATTACCATGTGTAAATATGGAAACAAATCTCGAGTATCAGCCAAAGTAATACAATAGTTCGGGAATATTCCATACAGAGTTCAGACTCATAATGGTCACAATGTGACACAGAATCAAATGATGCTGCACAGTTTGCATGCTCATACAGACAGGACTCCTAGGCTGTTGTCTTTTTCAGGCTCACATGACTTCGTTGCAGCCAGCTATCTTGGGGGCCTGCAGTTGCAGCCGGCAGCCATCCCTGACTTCATTTTCAGCAGCTGAACCCAACTGCAGCCATCAACGATGCCCAGATGGAAATGGACATCCCTCCTCATCCTACTCAGAAAGAGACAGAAGCTGATGAGGCAAATAGCTTGTCTGATACCACCCGCCCCCCCCCCCCCCCCCCCACACACACACACACACTGAGGTTTTGGGTACAGTTTTCCCTGGTACCACAGGCAAATGTAATGGGGGATCAATGCATGTGCACCTATCAGAAATGATGTTGGCAAGCATGGAAGCAAAGGCATCCCATGCCAATGGAGGGATGCTGTATCTACTCTCAGATATGGTACACAAAGATATCCACACAGGCTGCATAACTCTAGGCTAGCCTCCAGTGTGGCATCTCACATTTGTAATGAGTCAATGAGTTGCCACATATGTTGTGCACGTGACAGGAACCTTATTACCCTTCCACCACTAGCCTGCTCTGTCTGCCGATAGTTAGGTCTGATGTCATAGATGACACCTGCCAAGTAGTTAGCAGATGAACATTCCTGTGCCGCTGCACAGCTTCACTTGTCAGTTGCCGAACAGTTCCGGGTGCAGTTATTGAGTCACCAGCAGTTACCTACAAGTACTGTCATGCTGCCGCAATAATCGCTGAGTGTAATTGCAGTATGTATTATCATAAATATAGTCATAAGTACTAACTGTCACGACTAGTCAGAAGTACTAACTGTCACGACTAGTCAGAAGTACTAACTGTCACGACTAGTCAGAAGTACTAACTTTCACGACTAGTCAGAAGTACTAACTGTCACGACAGCAGTCCAGACTAACCAACTATTAGATAGTTAGTCATTGTTTACTAAGCTTGGTTAGAACAATGATCAGAACTTTTACACTGGCACCATGTCTTTTCATCAGACAAAGGCTCACTATTTATTGTGTACATTCTTTCAATAAATGATTAATAACTGTTACACACAGTGTTGGCCAACATTATTTAGGTTTTAATCTAACATTGCGCAACTGATTTCTGTTGTAGGCGGTTTGCTTCCTACTACCTTTGTGTTGGACAGGAGACTTATTTGGCGAATAAAACATTTGCTAAAACCTGTCAGCTGTTGCTGCATACAACTGGACTTCAAGGCTAGCAAGGAAAATTGGAGGCAAAGTATTCTGCCTATAATCAATTTTAAAAGGTGCTGTAATAAATGAGTCATAATATGCAAAGGGGAGGACGCAGAGCAGAGAGAAATAGAAACTTTGGTACTCATAGCCAGACCACCATCCTGACTGTGAAACTTTGAATTAAATGTAAAAAAAACAGTGAAAAATTCAGGACGGAATGTATCAATGTTATGAAAAGTACAGCTGTTACTCACCACATAGCAGAGAAACTGAGTTGCAGATAGGCACAACAAGAAGACTGTCACATAGTAAGCTATCAGCCAACAAGGCCTTTGTCTCACACACACACACACACACACACACACACACACACACACACAAACACACATGCAGTCTCTGGCAGCTGGAGCCATGCTGCGAGCAGCAACAATGCGTGATGGGAGAGGCAAATGGGGGGTAGGGGTGCAAGGAGGAGGCTGGGGCAGGAAGGGGGGAAGGGATAGCAGGGTAGGGCTGGGGTACAGTGAAGTGCTGCAGCAGAGCATGCAAGGACGAGGTGAAGGGAGGGTAGGGCAGCTAAGTGCAGCTGTGGGAGGTTAGACGAAAGGCAGGGGAGAGGTGGGGGGGGGGGGGGAAGGAGAGAAGTAAAAAGACTGGTGTGTTGATGGAATAGAGGGCTGTGTAGTGCTGGAATGGAAAGAGGGAAGGGGCCAGTTGGGTGTGGACAATGACTACAGGCTAAGTTGCAACCACTGTGCTGCATTCTATGTAGGCGTGACAACCAACAAGCTGTTTGTCTGCATGAAAGGCCACCGGCAAACTGTGGCTAGGAAACAACTGGACCACCCTGTTGCTGAGCATGCTGCCCAACATGACATTCTTCATTTCAATGACTGCTTCATAGTCACAATGCGGGATGGGAGAGGCAAATGGGGGTGGGGGGGTGTAAGGAGAAGGCTGGGGCAGGAAGGGGGGAAGGGATAGCAGGGTAGGGCTGGGGTACAGTGAAGTGCTGCAGCAGAGCATGCAAGGACGAGGTGAAGGGAGGGTAGGGCAGCTAAGTGCAGCTGTGGGAGGTTAGACGAAGGGCAGGGGAGAGGTGGGGGGGGGGGTGGAAAAGGAGAGAAGTAAAAAGACTGGGTGTGTTGATGGAATAGAGGGCTGTGTAGTGCTGGAATGGAAAGAGGGAAGGGGCCAGTTGGGTGTGGACAATGACTACAGGCTAAGTTGCAACCACTGTGCTGCATTCTATGTAGGCGTGACAACCAACAAGCTGTTTGTCTGCATGAAAGGCCACCGGCAAACTGTGGCTAGGAAACAACTGGACCACCCTGTTGCTGAGCATGCTGCCCAACATGACATTCTTCATTTCAATGACTGCTTCACAGTCACAATGCGTGATGGGAGAGGCAAATGGGGGGGTGGGGGGTGTAAGGAGAAGGCTGGGGCAGGAAGGGGGGAAGGGATAGCAGGGTAGGGCTGGGGTACAGTGAAGTGCTGCAGCAGAGCATGCAAGGACGAGTTGAAGGGAGGGTAGGGCAGCTAAGTGCAGCTTGTGGGAGGTTAGACGAAGGGCAGGGGAGAGGTGTGGGGGGGGGGGGGGGTGGAAAAGGAGAGAAGTAAAAAGACTGGGTGTGTTGATGGAATAGAGGGCTGTGTAGTGCTGGAATGGAAAGAGGGAAGGGGCCAGTTGGGTGTGGACAATGACTACAGGCTAAGTTGCAACGACTGTGCTGCATTCTATGTAGGCGTGACAACCAACAAGCTGTTTGTCTGCATGAAAGGCCACCGGCAAACTGTGGCTAGGAAACAACTGGACCACCCTGTTGCTGAGCATGCTGCCCAACATGACATTCTTCATTTCAATGACTGCTTCACAGTCAGTGCCATATGGATCCTTCGCACCAACATCAGCTTTTCCAAACGCGCAGGTGGGAACTCTCCCCACAATATATCCTACATTCCTGTAACCCTCCTGACCTCAACCTTCTTTAGTCATTTTCCCCATCCATCCAGCCCCTTCCCTGTTCCCCATTCCATCACTACACAGCCCTATATTCCACCAATGCACCCAGTCATTTTACTTCTCTCCTTTTCCACTACCTCCCCCCCCCCCCACCCCCCCCCCCTCCTCTCCACTGCCCTCTGCCTAACCTCCCGACTGCACCTAGCTGCCCTACCCTCTCTCCACCTTATCCCTGCACACTCCCCAGCAGCACTTCACCATCCCCCACCCCTACCCTGCTACCCCTCACCCTCCCCGCCGTAGCCTCCTCCTTACCCCCATCCAGTTGCCTCTCCCATCAAGCACTGCTGCTGCTCACAGTGTGGCTTCAGCTGGCGGACACTGCAGTCGTGTGTGTGTGTGCGCGTTTTGACAGTGGCCTTGTTGGCCGAAAACTTATTTTGTGAAAGTCTTTTTGTTGTGACTAACTGCAACTCAGCATCTCTGCTATATGGTGAGTAGCAACTATCCGTTTCATGAAACTTCCTGGCAGATTAAACCTGTGTGCTGGACCGAGACTCGAACTCGGGACCTTTGCCTGTCGCGGGCAAGTTTAGAACGTAGGAGGCGAGGTACTGGCGGAATTAAAGCTGTGAGGACGGGGCGTGAGTCGTGCTTGGGTAGCTCAGTTGGTGGAGCACTTGCCCGCGAAAGGCAAAGGTCCCGAGTTCGAGTCTCGGTCCGGCACACAGTTTTAATCTGCCAGGAAGTTTCATATCAACGCACACTCCGCTGTAGAGTGAAAATTTCATTCTATTCGTTTCATAATATTGTTAAATGTAAAACAGTTGCATCAAATAAATTTGTTGCAGCTTTAAGATGTAGCATGTGGCCATGGTGGTTTCCGAGGTAGAGTACTGTACACTGACCCTGGTTCAATCTCGGATAGAGAGTGGGATTTTTCCCCATTCTAGTCCCTCTAGATTGGTCCCAGGTCCACTCAGTATGCTATCAAATGAGTACTGGGATCTTTCCTAGGGCTAAAGGCAGGCAGGGTGATGGCGCTACCATTTTTCACTCCCTAATGCTGTTGTTAACAAAGGTTGCGCTCTACCTACAGTCATGCCAGTAGCATGGTCATGGGCTTGTGCGACAGATTTTCCCTTTAATATAAGACATGACATAGCTAACATTTACAGAATTGACAAGGTTCTTTCGCAAAAACCTAGTGTCATACAAAATACATCTACATCTACATGGATACTCTGCAAATCACATTTAAGTACCTGGCAGAGGGTTCATTGAAGCACCTCCACAATTCTCTATTATTCCAACCTCATATAGTGCAAGGAAAGAATGAACACCTCTGATTTCCCTTATTTTATCGTGGTGATCGTTCCGCCCAATGTAGGTCGGTGTCAACAAAATATTTTCGCATTCGGAGGAGTTGGTGATCGGAATTTCGTGAGGATTCCGCCGCAATGAAAAACGCCTTTCTTATAATGATTTCCAGCCCAAATCCTGTATCATTTCTGTGACATTCTAAATATAAGTGAACTAATTGAAAGATTCAAACACAACATTTTTTGCAATCTTTATGTCCTTCTTCCTCTGTACCTATAACTCCTGTTTTTCTTCTTCTTCAGTGGGAAACTATTTTAACAGCTGTATTACTCTGCAGGCCTGTATATTTCTTGAAATGTCCACGTTTCGTCAAATGTATGGTTTCTTGCGAGGTCCCTCCCTTTCTCTTAACTGAAAAGTAATATGTCAATTATATGATAGCAGGCCAGTGGACAGTCTTCCACTCACATAAATAATCGGCAGCATCTGGTCCTGCCTATGTGTCTCAGACGTATTCGCCTTATGCTTGACAATTGGCAGCAGTTTTTGAACTTATTTGCTTGTATGAATTTGACACTTGTACCATTGTATCAAGAAATTTTGTGGAAATTTAAAAAAGCTCTTACCTATACTTCAGTTTTCCAATTGTCACATTTTTCCAGTTTTGCTGATACAACTTATTTATGGATATTATTTCTTTTTAAACTTAGTGTCCCAGTGCAATGTGTTTTCAGATTCAACTAGCTACTGCAATAATTGTTGATGAAAATTGGTGCTAAACATGCAGGTTCTCCTTTAACAAATGGGAAATGACCGTCTCAGCCTGAGATTTGCCACACAGAGTATTAAGCATCTTCATTTACATAGAGCACAAGCTTATAAAATTGCCCATATTGTCCAGCATGTATATCTTGATTCCACGTACATGCCTTTTGATTTGTATATATTTTGTAAATGACAATATCGCACTCTAAAGAATTACTGATGTATCTAATGATAGGTTTCTTACAGAGTAATACACTTGTTAAAATAATGTTATATACATCATATTTTATACACAGTAGAGCACCAATTATCCAAACTAATTGGGGCACAGGAGTGTTAAGATAACCAGTCTATTCAGGTAGCCGAACTGAACACTTTTATTTACCAATAAAAACTATGTATACTTATAACAGGACTCTGTTATTATTACAACAAGGACAAGTACAGTAGGAATGTATATAGTAGAGCCTAGTTAACAAATAATATGTGATGTATAACAGTACATAAGTATAAAATAAATGCTAAAAAAATCATTGATTTTTGTTTGGCTGAAGCAAGGTTACCTGCTTATGAGCAATTAAGTCACACACTTTTTCCAGGAGAGTTATTTGATACTGGTCACTTTCATCTTCAGTTTTAAACCATTGTGAGGCTGTATCTAAACATATAAATGCTTCAGAAGCAGCCGGTACATTTTCATCTTTATTTTCTGGACCACTAATTAATGAGATGCCGGTGTTGTCAGCTTTATCAGTGACAAGGCTTATAATTTTGCTACTCTGCATGATTTGGTACCCTGGATCTGCATCATCGAACATCTTTATTACATTCATGGCAACTGAATCATCATATTGAGCATTTTCGACACACAATTCTGTTTGTCATTTCCAATTAAACTTTGACAACTTTCCACCATACACAAAATTTTAATCCAGGCTTTTTTTTAAATTCTGATCTTTCACACTATCCCATGTTGCTCTGATCATGTAGGACACATTTTTTAAAGCAACATTTTTATGATTTTGTAACAGTCTTTCTTCTCTCTCCTCTTTGCAACAATACCTTACTTTAACAGCTCTTTTCTGTAATACCATTTGAAAGTTTCAGTAATGCCTCAGTCCATGGGCTGTAATATAGAGGTTACGTTATTCGGAAGAAGCATCACTTTTATGGACTCTGCCTTTCTATTTAAGATATCAAGCAAGAGATGAGTTAGTGCATTGTCACGGAGCAGTAATATTTTCTCCCTTTTGGCAATTTTTAAGCAATGATCTTTTACCTAGAGTACAAGAACGCTGTACACCATTCGTGAAAATCCTACTACCCATCCAAGTGCACTTTTGTCAGGTTAAACAAAACACTTCACAGACATGTTAATGTGTTTGTAACAACATGGTTTCTTACTTTTACCAATGACGAGCATAGGAAAATACGCTGAGTGTGTGGGTTTAGTGCCCCAGATTGCAGTTGTATGTGTGAGTTGCATTTGTGTATGTGTGTAGAGCCTAATCTTCATGGCTCGTACTCAAGGGAAAAGCGATTAGTATCGGCAAAGAGTAGGAAAGCCTGACTTGAGTTTGCCATAGTACATAGGGACTGGCACCTCAACAGTGATTGCGTGTGCTCTGAGTGATTTAAAGTAAGTTTAATTTTTTTCTTTTGTTGGGATTTGGTATGTTCAAAAGACCAGTCAATGCAAGAAATAATGTCTAATACCAAGTACCCACTGTTAAGCATGATAGTGGGAACATCATGCTGTGGGAATGCTTCTCCCATTCAGGTGTTGGCCCTCTGGTGCTTATTGAAGGTATTATAGATCATTTCAAACATTGTAAAATCTTGAAACCACATTTGTTGCCCTGTGTCAAAGATAAATGAGATAAAACTTGGAATTTCATGACAATGATCTTAAGCACACCTCTGCTCTTGTCACACACTTTAGGAGAAGGATACAAGTAAGGGTGCTTAAGTGGCCAAACCAGAGCCCAGATTTCAGTCTGAGTGAACACCTGTGGGAGGAACTTGATCAGAAGCTAAGGCAATGAAAATTCTTCAGCTGGTACCAATTATTGCAATTTTGAGTTAAAGAAAGGCAGAAAATCCCCTGCATCACTTTGCTGCCCTCATTGACTTCATGCCATCACACTGTGTGGCTGTAATTAAGGAGAAAGGTTAAGCAACCATGTACTAATGGCTATGTACACTGATTCGAGTTCCACAAGTCTTTTAAGCTGTAACATGTCTTTTGTCAAACTACAGTAATTATGTAAAACTATCTGTGATATTGCCACTTATGGAACATAATGTTCCTTGTTTTGCCTTTGACTAATTTGTTTTCCTTGTGAAATGTGTTTGTCAAAATATTTATTGTCGCAACTCTATATCAATTTCTCATGACATCAGCAATGGATTATTATATAAACAATAAAACTGTAATAGTCATCACAGATGATCCACAATAAATAGCAGATATCAATATTGTGCTTCTTGACCGAAGCTGTAACTACAGCAGTAACTGATGTAATCTGCTGTCAACATCCTCATATCCTCATGCACAGTGTGGGGTAGCCTCGCTCATCACACACACACCAACCTGTAAATCCACAGAAACTGAGATTCAACAAAAATTATGGTTCTTGCATGATGAGATGATCAGAGCTTGTTGGCTGACTTCTTGACCAGCCTCACAGTAGAGATAATTTTCTGCAATATTTTTTCACAACAAGCATAACCAAATAACAGAAGCTACAAGGAGCACACATGTGATGGAAAAACCATCACAAAACCAGTGGTATTGCCATTCATGAAACCACCTTGAAGATATTGCATTGTGTCTCTCTCTCTCACTCCAATGCGATGTTCAGTTGGCGAGTTTTTGGCCAGGTATCAAATATTAATGTATACCACTATAAGCTACACAAAAAATGTGGATATAAGTTCAGTTTGGTGGTGGTGTGTGTGTGTGTGTGTGTGTGTGTGTGTGTGTGTGTGTGTGTGTGTGTGTGTGTGTGTGGCGGGGGGGGGGGGGGGGGGGGAGTGTTCATGCTTCAAATTACTCTTGGGGGCTTTAATGGGTGCCCAACCAATCGTAGGTCGAGCATACACAGATTACCATGTGCCCACTGGTACTATAAGATGACTGTAGCCCCTTTGAAACAGCACAGCTTTGGAGCTACAAGCTATTTGCCACAATTTTGTATTTAGACAAGTATCAGACTAATGACACATCCCGCCTACTAGTATTCCCTGTGCACATGAAATGCAAAAGTGTGGATAACTATTGTTTTGAACATGAAACACTGTGACTGTCCATGTTTTACTTCCAATGTACTGCTATTACTCAGCTTCCACCCACTGGAAAGACACTGTTTATGAAAAATAATACAATTTTTACTTCTTATTTTGCTTTTGTGACCGTATGAGTGCAGCCCAAATGTTCGATTTATAAGCTCCTGCTCTTGGTGCATCATTGTGTAATTCTTGCAGCAATGCTAAAGATCTTTTACAGATCCATCTATTTTTCTTCAGAGCCAAAGACAAGAAGCATGAGTTTAGATTTCTTCATGACTGGTTGCTACAGTTTAGGGTTACCTGCAGCGTGCAGCAATGAAACTTGCTGATTTGAAAGGTCAGCGCATTTTTTTATATGTATAATTTTAATTTCTTTTTTAATTTTCTACAAAACTTGAAACTTAAGAGTATACTTTTTTTTTACTACACCAACATCCAGAAAATGACATCCCATACTGTTAATACATTTATTTACCCAAATCTCTTATGTTTTTTTCGTCTTTCCCCTTCGTCCTTCCTCTCTCTCTCTCTCTCTCTCTCTCTCTCTCTCTCTCTCTCTCCCCCTCTCCCTCTCCCCCCCCCCCTCCCTCGCCCCACCACAGTACTATAAATGTGGACTACTGCACGGTAAGTATTGTTCTTCAAATGTTCAGTGGTCCTTGGTCCTTGGACTATTGGTGTAAACAATGGATTTTAGATATCCCCCATAGAAAAGTAACAAGGAGCTAAATGTGGCCAGTTCACCAGTCATGGAAGATTGCCCCTCAGGAGACGAGGTGCTTAGAAAACTTTTCCTGAACATCAGGCATTGCAGTTTGCACTGTTGCTCAATCTTGCTGAAATTGCAGATTCCTAACATCAATTTGTTCAAGTTCTCAATTCTGATGACAAATAGCAGAGAATTCACAGCTGTCACAGGATTGTTTTCTTCAAAAAAGAACAATTCTCTGGGATTGTAACCACTCCAGAAATGTGTTATATTTATTTAAACATGTACACCAATCAAATTGTGCCATATCACTAAAGAATACCGGTATGTGGTGAGGGAACTACTCAAGCAGCTCCTCACATGTATTTTGCCAAGCAAAAAAATCATCTTCAGTGAGTCATCGCAGCACAGCCTACTTGTGTGTGTGGAAATGGAGGTCATGAAGAATTTGGCTCAGAATGATCAGAAAATCATAGATAACTGCATGCTTGGATGCTGAAGAGATCACAAAAATCGCTGTCTTACTACTTCAATGTTTTGTGGTGATCTCATAGGCTGTAGAAGACCCATTCTTCTTGTTTGCTCGTTTTCAATTTTCCTAAAGGTATCAACATAAGAAACAATTGATTGGTAGCCAGGTACAGTATCTCAAGTGTGAATATTGAAGTGGTCATCAAATACACACTGTGCAGTGATAACCAATCACTTGTTAGAAAATTTGGGTTGTTCCTCTGGCCAATGCATTGCTGCTACTGAGGCAGATGACCACTGCTTCAAATGAGGTCATCAACACACTCAAACTAATATGCCTCCCTTCACAGTGCCCCAATTGAATATGCAACCCATATAAGCATTTTCTGTAAGAACACAAGTCTGAAGGATGATATGTCTGAATAAGGGTATCTCATTCAGGCGTGATAGTCTCCTTGGTCTCCTCCCCTCCTGCTCCCTAATGCGAGCAATGTGTTAAGCACCACCTTGTGTGACTGTCACATTTTTCCAAGAGCCACAATCTGCTGCCACTGCCTGTTGGATTCCATCCATCTGGAAGTGGGGTCATATGTACCTCAAACGAACCCATTGACCTGCAAACACCAGGTTTTTTTTTTTTTTTTTCCCCCCCTTAGCTTATGAAGAAATCCTTGAATATGAAATAACAAAACACTGATATTCAGTTCAGAATTTATTTGGCAATGTAACAATTTGTTTTCTGTTACAGAAGTGTTCCTTAGCTTTTTTTTCTTTGTGACTTTACAGTTAGTGAGCTGATGGTAACTACAGGTATCTACTTTGAATCATCAGCTTTTGCAAAGGTAAGCTACTTTCTGGAGTTAAAGAGAAAGAAAGGGTGAATATCAGTAACTTGGGTACAATTGGGAAATCCCCTGAAATGCAGATGCAGTGTACAGAGATATACATGCTTATTTATGCCCTGTCTCTACAAGTAATGCTTCCAGGACTCTATCATCAATGCTAGTTACATGTGGCTGGTACACCCAGGCTGCCAGATGCAACATAAGTTCAGGTTCGCTCTCGCAGTGTGAAATCTCAGACATCACATCCTGTTTTACTTCCAGTTCACGGTTGAATGCTGTACATATCTGGTGGCAAGACTCACCTGAAAAAAGAAACATTCTCATAATGCAATGTTAAAAGAACTAACAGCAGTTACGTAATTAATGTTAGGAAACACATGAACTGCTAAGCACTAAAATATTTTTTTTATGATCCACTAATTGTTTGCCTTCTGGAGTATTACTTTGTTTAAAAATCTGTAACAAATAATTTGTATATGAGAGGCTGAGAATCATTTTGAGAGATAGTAGCATGTATGCATGCTCCTGACATTTGTTGATCTTATAGTGAACCAGATTTATCTACATCTGTAGACCCAGACTGTATTTGTGAATATTTATGAAAAGCTGTATCACCAATTTCTCAGATATTCATTTCTATATAGGCCCGAAGCACAAAGCATTACTTTGTTGCTCCGTGCTGTTCAACTGTTATATAGGGTTGACAACATAATTTAATGTCCACATCACGTACATAGTAGTAATACCACGTAACAGGACATGTGTCAGCAGTTTTATCTGAATCTCAAGGCACAGAATGTGCTTAATGGAAATGGTGATAATGGGACCATGAAGTATTGAAATACCGTATTCACCTGATAAGATGTGGTTTTTTCTCAGAGTTGTCGTTGGAAAAATACGGGGTTGCCTTACATTTGCAGATTAAACTATTGCTTCTGAGGTCAATGTTTTTACATTCTTTAATGCCTGATTAAAGGGGTCATCTTACATTTACAGATGAAGCTTTGGCCATTGACGTTTTTAACAAATTTATGCAGAAGAATTATGAAGTATAGGGCTTAGCAAATAATACTTGCATTCGAATAGGTTCTAGATTTCCCAATATGCCAAAGTGCTCGATACAGAATAGATCTTGCTCAAACAATCATGTGGCATTTGACTCACAGTGCTAGTGCAAGGAATAGTTGAGAAACTATGAACTAGTCAAATGTTCAGCTTAAAAGTTGACAATTTTGTGAAACACAGGACCAAACAGCATTAAATTTGATCAACTTACAAACTTTTGTTGTATTTGTATGGGTTTGCAATAAAAGTTCTCATAGCTCTATAGATACTGTATACATACATTTATGCTGCTTTTTAAGTAAAGATAACATTAGAGGCAAAAATGTTATCCTCAAAGTCCATTATTGATTCTGAATCCATTTTATTTGGTTATGATAAACTGTAACAATTTATCATGTGCAGTTGCAACTGGGAAATTTGGTCATACTGGAGAAAAATGTTACCAGTTTAGAACAAGATTGTGACATTCAGATGAAAAGAGAAAGAAAATTAATCTGGAATTAAATCTCTAAGAAACAAAAATCACGTTAAACTGACAGCAGTTGTTATCACGAGAATAAATTACGGTGGAAATACCCATTGTGGAGATAGTATGAACAAACATCACTAGATTCCTGAAAAAGCGAAAGTTCGAGAATTGGACTGAATGGTGATTCAGGACCTTTTATTTGCATACTAGTTGCTGTTGTCACATATGACCTGCATCCAAGAAGATATTGCTGTCTGTGTTTCACTGCTGCTCAAGCACAGCACTTCAGAAAGGTTTGAGGGGGGTAAAGTGACACCAGCTTGGCTGAGCAGTGAGAACTATGATGAGTGTGGTGGAGGAGGGCATAGCAACGTGCAGCAAATTTCACTGTGCTGCCAACTGTGGGAATGTACACTGCGTACTTTGGCTTTTTGTGAACATTTACCATGCTTAAACTGCAGTTTGCCTGAATCCATTGGTACTTGGAATCAAACTGACTTTAAAATTGGACAAATACTCAACAGTAGCATGCATTTCTGCAGGATATGGTAAAAATCTAGATTGGAGTTAATGAAGTACTTATTGTTTTGTGCAGCAATATTGTCGATGCTCACTGTGGGCTATGACAGGAATGATAGGGGGTGTGTCAGCTCCTGGTTCTATACAGCCAATGGGAGAATGGCAGCCAGATGACATGTTTATAAGGAGGAGACAGAGTAACTTTCTCATGTCAGTACAGAAGTGAAACTGCTATTTATTCAGAAAAACAACAACTGTGTTCTGTGGTCCATCATAACCACAACCTTAAAAATTGCAACATATTTGAAAGAAACAGCCAAATATTTGTGGTAACGAAGATATAAGTTTCACAACTGTCCTATTAGAATGACGACGATGATGATGATTTAAAATAGTGACATTGCAAATGACAAGCTAACTAAACAAAAAAGGTAGTGAAGAGAAAAATTAAAGTAAACAATTTCTTTTTCTTTATTTCCAAAATACACACTATCAATAAATGGCAAAGTTTAGACTGTGTGTGATCTAAACTTTTAGGCAGATACCTTGGATCAATAAAAGTTTGCAATTTTGATTAGTCAGAATATGTTAAAAATATATTTTTCCCAATAAGTCTCTTTGTGTGATGCACTGAGCATCTGTTCTTTATATTCTAATTCTAGTTTCACAATAATTAGAAACTTCACAACTGTCAAAAGGCACTATTATCACTATCCTATACATGGAAATTTTGTGAATTAACATTAACATAAAATGGGAACATTATTTATTCATAGGAAGTATGAGATGTAGAGACTTGGTTAAAAAACAATTCAGACCTATGATACTGGTTATTTGTCTATATATTTGATTTTTACAAACCTCTTTTTTTTTTTTTCCAAAGCTTTTTTTATGTTCGTTGGGCCTTTATGGTCCTCATTGCCTCATATATTTATCCACAAGGATTTGTAGTACAATTGCCTGTAAGCTTTTGAAATTGCAATTACTATACAGGGTGAACCAGACATCCACAAATAAACTTACAGAGGTTGTTCAGGGGTACCTTCTGAATATTATAGTATAAGAGACCTGTGGTCTCCAGTGGTCTGTTAAGAATTAATGCATTTCATTTGGTTTCTCACTACAATTAACTTTGTATCTGTATTGCCCTGAAAATGCAAATGTTATTAGTACGTGCTGTGTGTCTTGTTTCCATTTGCTCACAGTACCTAATGTTGACAACAGTAAAATCGTTGTCAACTCGTTAGCCTCAAGTTTGTGTTCAGTACTGCTCAGATCTGTCTAGGGTTTTGTTTCCCAGAAGTGTTAGTTGTGTATTAACAGTGATACGCAGCAATGCTATGCATAGGTTTACTGATGAAGAGATGGTGGATGTGCACCTCAATGTGTGTTCACTGAATGGAATGAGAGAATGGCAGAACAATGCAAAATTGAGCTCTCTCTGCAGTAGTGCCAATAATGATGATGATGATGTTTTTGGGATGTACAGGTGTCCAGCTAATCACTTACAAAAAACCTGGGTGAGCCAGTCACCCTGTTAACACATTCAGAACATCTCCTTAAAATTTTTGGAAATAATTTGGGCAGATCACAATATATTTAAAAACTCTCGCCACATTTGTTTGAATGTCACTTAAAATAGAGTCTGTTCCACAAAAACAAGATAAAGTCTAGTAAAAAGTGACACACAGTGATCTGTATGCCACAAACACCACACACTGGAGGGTTGTCGCACTGGAGCAGAAGCTGTGTGTCAGGACTGTGGCTATGTGAAGTAAGGATGATCTCATCCAGTCTTCATGGTTGAAAGGAGGTACACCATAGCTGCGTAGGGTGCTTTGCTAGGTGCTGCTTATTATCTGTCACTTACAGCCGCTTGTCTTCCCATCAATGCATGACACTGTACCTCAACAGCAGCGAGGCTGTAGCATGCAGGGGAATGGTACACCGAAATAACTGAGGATCAGGATGCACTTCCTTTGTTGCTCCATTTACCCTTTTGTTTCCGGCAATATACATGTGCCCTAGTACCCAGAAGAAAGACAGTTCCTCACCCAGCCACTATACTTGGAGGACCATGTTCTGGATATTCTGGACTACTTTATCTGCTGGGTAAAAGCATTCTATAAAGTGAAGGGCACTCAGAGAATCTGAACAGACAAGGAATTAGCGCCTGAAACACATCACACCTGCTCCAGTGCCCACAAATGGAGTCCCCCGTTTTTGAACCACCCATAAAGACAGCTGTAGAGTTGTGGTGCTCAATTATAAAGCCATAAAATAATGTATTAAAAGCATATGCAGGTGTGGAATCTCTCTTGCACTGCACCAAATCTCAAATCTGGGGTTTTATGTGCTCCACACCAAGTGGCTCGAGCATAGGCTGCACTCAGATCCCAAATGGCATTGTTACTCATGGGTGATTGGATTCTGACTCTCAGGTGTGGTAACCACGACAATTTGGAGTAAAAAATGAGACCCAGAAATTTCAGTATGTGGTTAAAATGTAGAATGGTGTCACTCAAATGCAAGTCAGGTAAATTAAAAATATGACGAGAACAATTAAAATGAACACAAATGGGCACACTTATCTGGAGAAAAGTGAAAAACCATCTTTGCAGCCCATTCCTCTAAACTCCACAATTTAATCTGCAACGGCTAGTCACTGTTGCAACACTGGGAACAGGAAACAGAAAAATCATCCACAAATAAGGATCACTGTACAGGATTCCTTATCACAGATGTGATACTGTTTATGGGTTAGTCAAAGACACTGCTCTGAGGAACACCATTCTCCTGCTAGTCTGACATTATGTCACCAACTCGGGACCTAAAAAAGCGCTTAGACAGGAAGGCCCGTATCAAAATGGGGAGGTCACCCCATTGGAATTGCACAAGAATACTGTATCTACAAGTAGTGCAGTACACCATACTGTGGCAAGATGGATCACTTGTGTGATGTGGTCCACACATTCCTGGATGCTGGTGCAGTGTTCATATACAGCCATCTAGCTGAAAAGCATCCAATTAGCACTGCTACCAACCATTTCAGTGGCTTCTGTTCAAGTAGTCCTCCATCCAGCAGATGGATCCACAATGGGAAGTAGTAAACTGGAATGAAGGTCATCAGTTACTTCCCACTGTGTTCCGAAATGCAATCACTTGACTAATTTCAGTGATCTCGCAATGCTCTCTAAACCCACCTGTGTTCACAATGCACAGCCACGGAGACATCATAGGGTTCTCGTAGACGTGACCCATGGGGCAAGTATAGTTTGATCCCCATATCATGGGCATTGAAGTCACACAGTAGGACAAATGGGCAGGGGAGTTATTCAATAAGGCCTGTGAGAGTCTCACAGTATAAAGCATCCAGCACAAGTAAGTACATGACTCACGTGAACTGCAATGGCTACTGCTTGTAGGTCAGTAACCAAGATGAGAGCAGAGGAATGGTGTGTTATTGACAAACACAGTAACCTTTCCCTTGACTCTTTCCCCAGTCATGTCATCCTTTCTGTGGACAGTATAGACCCTCAGGATAGGGGCATCAGTGACTTTAAAATGGGTTTCCTGTAAACCCAAGCACAGGAGTTGTGCTTGTACAAGAGTTTCAGTTCCTCCACATGAGTCCTGATCCCATTCATTTTCCACTGTAGTATGGAAGCCATTTACCACAGGGGTTGCATTTAACCCTGTCTTTCCGCTGGGGTGGGGAGCCCACAAGCCAAAGATGGCTGTACATAGTCACCTATAAGAACTCAATGAAGAACTCTGTGAAATCTCTGAGACCGGAGGACTAGCTGCATGAGCCCTCTTGTTAGGTTGGATGTTCTTGCCTAAAAGCAGCCAATCCATTCCTCTGGAAGGAAGAGGAGGAAATCTCAATGGTTCCATCTCAGTCCAATGAGCTGCTATGGAAATACAAGTTCGCCTAAGCGTTATACAACTGAGGAGTGGCAGGTTCCCAAGAGGTTGCCCACTAATGACTGTTCCATCTCAATGGTTCCATCTCAGTCCAATGAGCTGCTATGGAAATACAAGTTCGCCTAAGCGTTATACAACTGAGGAGTGGCAGGTTCCCAAGAGGTTGCCCACTAATGACTGTTCCATCTCAACAGCCATGCATCTCATTAGTGTGCAGCACCCCTCGAGATTGATGGGTTTTCATGGAGGTTTCAACCAACCTTGTGATCTGGGCAATTGAGCCAGGATCCTCATAGGATTGTCAGAGCTTACGATGACGGGGGATTGAAGGCACTCATCTGTCTGCAGCACAGGAAACCCGAGGGGCCCCGATGCCAGTAACTAGCAAATAAATGCTGAGCCCCTGAGTGTGTGATGCCAAAGATGGCTGTACATAGTCACCTATAAGAACTCAAACCTTGTGTTTTATATTCTAGTTTTGGCAACTACATATTGCACATTTTTTTCGCTGTTATGAAGGTATTTATGAAGGTATTTTCTCTGAAATAAATGTAATTGGGGTAAGAACTAATAAAATACAATTACTTTATTACTCTGAAATGAATCACCAGAGACCATGGGTACCTTACACCAAAATACTGGGTGATTCAATAAGAAAGAACAGATTTCAAGTGTCTATTACAGACAAACTATAAAAGACAGAAACATGTTGTACATGTCACTAGATGGAGGAAGGTTCAAAGTTTTGACACGGCTGTGCTGTTGCTTTGTTTGTAGCAACATGGTGAATAAACCACAAAAGAAATCATTTTTTGTGTTGGAATTTGCATGAAGTCAGTCCACTGTACAATTACAATATTGATTCTGCTGTCAACTCAACAAGAAGCTACCTCTGCACACTCAGATTTATGACTGGCATACAAAATTCTTGGAAGTTGATTGCATATGCAAAGGGAAGAGCACTGCTCGGGTATGCACACTGATGAAAATGTTGAATGTATCAGAAATATGTTCACAAGGAGCCCCTGGAAGTCCACAAGATGGGCAAGTCAGGAACACCAACTTCTGCCAACAATGGTGTGGCTTGTCCTAAAACGATGACTGTGTGTGAAAATTTACAAATTGCAGTTACTGCATTCTTGTCACTATAACAGGAGGTATGAATTTTTCCATTTCATTTCATTTTTCCAGGATATCGCAGAGGACATTTTTTCCAAACTTCTCACCTTTCCGGATGAGTCAATGTTTTATATATTGGGGAAGATAAACCACCACAATGTAAGAACTTGGGGGTCACAAAATCCTGGAGTTGTCATTTAAATAATAAAAACACACAAAAATTGCACGTGTTATGTGCCTTTCCTGTTCACAAAATTTATGGACTTTTCTTTTTGCAGAGGAAACTATGACAGGGATATCATATGTGGACATACTGCAAAACTGTTTTTCCATAACTTCACAAAGATTACAATGAATTCATTTTTATGCATGGCAGTGCTCCGCCTCAACTTTACTTAGAGGTGTGGCATTATCTTAACACCACCATCCGACAATATTTGATTGGAAACAGTGGAAAATAAGATCTTATTCATTGCTTTTGTCGTCCATGTCACTAGACCTAACACCCCTTTGTCCAATATAGCAGCTGCTCTTCAAGAGCTGACAAACTGAATTGTTGAAGCTGTTGATTCAATAAATAGGGACCTGTTGATTCAAGTATGGAACGAAATGGACTATGATTTTGACATTCTCGAGCAATGCATGGTGCTCATGTTGAGCATATGGCATAGTGTCTATGCCAGCATAAAACTGTGAACCTTCCACCATTGAGTGACATACACAATGTGTTTCTATGTACGCTTCAAAATGCAAACATATGCAATAAATGCCGTTTCATAGCAAAATGCATCCATATGAACTATTTTATCAGCAACAGTTTGACATAGCTTTATTCTCTGCATGTAAGTTCTGAACAAGTAACCAATTTTTGGTTACTGGTATAGCACAACTTCTGGTGAAGCCCAATGTTCACAAAATAAAGAGAGCTCTTCTGCACAAACAGTGATGTATAAGTGTGCTCTTAAGTTATGCTGGTGCCATGTCAAACAGCGGGCTCTCGAATAAGGCTCATGCCACATATGGCACTGTAGGACTTGGTGGTGTGACCTAGCATGTTAGAACAAAAAAATTTTTCTCTTAGCTAAAGTTGTATTCTGGGTAATTGCAAACACTTATGTGGTAATTTTAGAGCCGTGGTATTGTGAACTACAGTTGTGTATGATAGTGGCAGGTGCCGGGACTACAATTGTGTGGCAGCCATTATCAAATACTTTGTGCTCTACTCATCCATTTGTTCTGTTTATGGCTTGTTGTTTTCTTAGTTTAAAATGAGTCAAAAGTAATCAATGTTTTGTTTTATTTTAGGGTGCAAAACCAACTGGGATCATTTGCACCTAAGTCAAAACTATAGAATATGAAGAGTAATTGCAGTCAAGTACTACTCTCACAATCCTGGAAGCAACTGGCGATTACAATAAGCACTATGCCATTTCTGCTTTTGCAGAAACTCAGAACATGGGTGAAGGCTGGCTGCTCTGAGAGACTGAGGTGAGGCTTGTTTCCCTGCACCTCTCCACATCCCTCAGGCAGTTAAAGTTGTTGTTGCCCACAGCCACTTGTCATGTAGTAATAGTTGTAGTTTCTGCATTATAGTGATAGGAGAACAAAACCAGTAAATATATTTCGCCCACACCGAAAGTCTTCCTGTAAAAGGCGAATAGAGTTTTTTTGGTTCTTCTTCTGCTTTAGGTTCCTTGTCAATTCTATTTCTAGCACTGATAAATATGGGTCCTACAGTGCATGAAAAGGATCTGCAATATGCTACTCAAGGCTTTTATGCTACTGACTCAAAATCAGGGTTCTGCTGATTTTGCAGCTATCAAACTGGGTGGTAAAAGAATAATGAGCAAATGATGACTTGGAACAAAAGATTGAACTCTAATAATGTTTTACTAGTGTCGTTGACACTTCGCAGGTTTCCAACAGCTATCCTGACTTCACGCAGAGGTGTGTCTGCTCAGCCCTTGGTAAACTGGGGCCAGAAGCATGCACTCCGAAGCCATCATCATCATCGGAGGATTTGGCTTTGGAAGTGTTCAAATCCAACATCCAAAATTTGGAGGCAGTGGTCTGTATCTACAATGTTCACACATCACAGCAGTAGCCACAATGTGGTAAGCATAAAAAGACCAATGTGGTAAGCATAAAAAGACATTTTTCTCTTTCTTTGATTATGATGTGGCTGAGTTTAGGTGTATTGATGGGCGTGCTTTGTCCAAAGTCTCTTTTGAGGATACTATGGAACCTGTTGGTTTATAAGAAGTAAGAGGACATTGTAGAGAGACATATTTGATTCCAGTGAGATGTACTATTTGTAATTTAGTGGGTCACAGTGGACCATCCACTATTGTATTGTATTGTATGGTATGGAACTGGAGACCCAGAAATGATGGAGAGGCTTCATCCCCACCGCGACCCTCAGTGGTGCACAACCCCATAACAGGCTACAGCAGTCCACTCACCCCACTGCCATCCCACACTGAACCCAGGGTTATTGTGCAGTTCGGCCCCCTGTGGACCCCATGGAATGACTTACACCAAACGAGTGTAACCCCAGTGTTTGCGTTGTAGAGTAATTATGGTGTACGCATATGTGGAGAAAGTGTTTGCATAGTGTAACTGAGGCGCAATAAGGGGAACCAGCCCGCATTTGCCGAGGCAGGTGGAAAACCACCTTAAAAACCATCCACAGGCTGGCCAGCACACCGGACCTCGACACTAATCCACCGGATGGATTCGTGCCGGGGACTGGCACGCCGCCTTCCCACCCGGAAAGCAGTGCGTTAGACTGCACGGCTAACTGGGCGAGCTGGACCATCCACTAATTTCATACCAGTAACGTGTTCTACTTGTAGACGGTATGGTCATGTAGCGCGTGAATGTCATTGGGCGATGAAGTAGTGGAGTATAGTTTCTTACATTGTGAGTCGTATTTTTTCTTGTTCGGTATATGTTGCTCTGTTGGAAGCACATACTTCAGTACAAATATAGTATAGTTGCTCTAATGGAGCAAGTGTCACAACAGTTAGAGGAAACTTTTCAACAAAAATTATGCCATGGTGAACTGATGGTTCAATTAGAACCTTTGCGGGCTGAACAAGAGTCACAGCTTGGTTCAAGTGAATTTAAGTCACAGTAGCAGTGCCTCACATCTCATAGATTCTTCAGCAGCTAACCTAATCACTCCCTTCTCCAGCAAAATGACAGAGAATGTAACAGTATTAATTAATGAAATATTGGCTGCAGCCGGAATTAAGTCATTTATGTCTTATGGGTGCCAAAGACATATGTTATGTATCACAAAATGCTGCGTAAGGCAAGTATATCTGAGTAATCGGTTGAAGGTTTGCTTGAGAGATACCATAAGCAGAACAGTGCTAGATTTTTTACAGGAAAGTTGAGTGGGTTGACCCAGAATGAAAATAAGGCTGTGGAGACTTTTTCAGACAGAATCAATTAAGTAAATGTGCAAAAATCAAAAAGTAAATGTGCAAACATATGAGCTGATAGGGAAGCAAATTGTGTCACACTCAGGGAGGCAGAGAACAGAGTGCTTGGTGTGTTTTTGCAAAGTAATTCCTTCAGAGTTTCTGCAAAGAGTAAGAATGGAAAATCCATACGATTTGATTACAGCACTGTGTGGTGGCTCACATTTGCAGCAGACAGATACTGCTACACATACACCAATGCTAAATTCTGAAAAGAATTATCATCTTTGTGGGAAGAAAGGGCACTTTAAGGCACAATGCAATCAGTTGCGATGTTACAGATGTGCGCATTTTGGCAACAAAGCAAACAAGTGTGGGAATAGAAAGAAGGGTAACAGAAATAAGCAACAGAAAATTTTAAATATAAAAGGGAGTGTTTTGTTCTTCAGACAACATTCCCAGTGAGTCAGAGTACTGCAGACACCAATGCAAAGGGAGGATTGTTGTTTGATGGGCTTTGTAAATGGCAAATAAAGTAAATTTTTAGTCGAATCCAATCCACACATATCTGTGATTAGTCTAGACCTCGTGGGTAGGAGAAGGCTACGAACTCCAATATATAATTTATGTCATGTGGGAAATAATGACTTTGTATCCTTGGAGGCAATACAGCTAATTTTTAGGATTGGAACTATAGAGTTTCATAGGCATATGGAAGTGTTGCCAACTGTGGGTCAGGGGTATTCCACAATTCTTGGACTTCACTTTCTGGATAGGCATCACACAAAAATTAATCTTTCACGGTGCACAGCTGCACTTCGTGGAACTTGTTTCTGATGAGTCTAGCTTCAGCAAATGTTTCACTATTGTGCAGTACACTGATTGCTAAGGTATCACCAACTGAACTGCACACATATACACAATCTTCTATAGTTCTTAAATACACATATGCATGAAAGTATCTGCTGGTACAGAGAAGTTGGTTTGGACATCATAGATGCCAAAGCGCAACAGCAGAGATTAATCATCCCGGCCGTCCCATTGTAGCTGGTTACCAAGCCCCCACAGAACGCATCTCTGCCTACGTAGATCAACACCTTCAACCCATTACATGCAGTCTCCCATCTTTCATCAAAGACACCAACCACTTTCTCGAACGCCTGGAATCGCTACCCAGTCTGTTACCCCCGGAAACCATCCTTGTAACCATTGATGCCACTTCCTTATACACAAATATTCCGCATGTCCAGGGCCTCGCTGCGATGGAGCACTTCCTGTCACGCCGATCACCTGCCGCCCTACCTAAAACCTCTTTCCTCATTACCTTAGCCAGCTTCATCCTGACCACAACTTCTTCACTTTTGAAGGCCAGACATACCAACAATTAAAGGGAACAGCCATGGGTACCAGGATGGCCCCCTCGTACGCCAACCTATTCATGGGTCGCTTAGAGGAAGCCTTCTTGGTTACCCAAGCCTGCCAACCCAAAGTTTGGTACAGATTTATTGATGACATTTTCATGATCTGGACTCACAGTGAAGAAGAACTCCAGAATTTCCTCTCCAACCTCAACTCCTTTGGTTCCATCAGATTCACCTGGTCCTACTCTAAATCCCATGCCACTTTCCTTGACGTTGACCTCCACCTGTCCAATGGCCAGCTTCACACGTCCATCCACATCAAACCCACCAACAAGCAACAGTACCTCCATTATGACAGCTGCAACCCATTCCACATCAAACGGTCCCTTCCCTACAGCCTAGGTCTTCGTGGCAAACGAATCTGCTCCAGTCCGGAATCCTTGAACCATTACACCAACAACCTGAAAACAGCTTTTGCATCCCGTAACTACCCTCCCGACCTGGTACAGAAGCAAATAACCAGAGCCACTTCCTCATCTCCTCAAAACCGGAACCTCCCACAGAAGAACCCCAAAAGTGCCCCACTTGTGACAGGATACTTTCCGGGACTGGATCAGATTCTGAATGTGGCTCTCCAGCAGGGATACGACTTCCTCAAATCCTGCCCTGAAATGAGATCCATCCTTCATGAAATCCTCCCCACTCCAGCAAGAGTGTCTTTCCGCCATCCACCTAACCTTCGTAACCTCTTAGTTCATCCCTATGAAATCCCCAAACCACCTTCCCTACCCTCTGGCTCCTACCCCTGTAACCGCCCCCGGTGTAAAACCTGTCCCATGCACCCTCCCACCACCACCTATTCCAGTCCTGTAACCCGGAAGGTGTACACAATCAAAGGCAGAGCCACGTGTGAAAGCACCCACGTGATTTACCAACTGACCTGCCTACACTGTGAAGCTTTCTATGTGGTAATGACCAGCAACAAACTGTCCATTCGCATGAATGGACACAGGCAGGCAGTGCTTGTTGGTAATGAGGATCACCCTGTGGCTAAACATGCCTTGGTGCACGGCCAGCACATCTTGGCACAGTGTTACACCATTCGGGTTATCTGGATACTTCCCACTAACACCAACCTGTCAGAACTCCGGAGATGGGAACTTGCCCTTCAGTATATCCTCTCTTCTCGCTACCCGCCAGGCCTCAATCTCCGCTAATTTCTAATTTCAATTTGCCGCCGCTCATACTTCACCTGTCTTTCAACATCATCTTTGCCTCTGTACTTCCGCCCAAACTCTTTGCCTTTACAAATGTCTGCTTGTGTCTGTGTATATGCGGATGGATGTGTGTGTGTGTGTGTGTGTGTGTGTGTGTGTGTGTGTGTGTGTGTGTGTGCGCGCGCGCGCGCGCGCGCGAGCGAGTGAGTGTATACCTGTCCTTTTTTCCCCCTAAGGTAAGTCTTTCCGCTCCTGGGATTGGAATGACTCCTTACCCTCTCCCTTAAAACCCAAATCCTTTTGTCTTTCCCTCTCCTTCCCTCTTTCCTGACGAGGCAACCGTTGGTTGCGAAAGCTAGAATTTTGTGTGTATGTTTGTGTTTGTTTTTGTGTCTATCGACGTGCCAGCGCTTTTGTTTGGTAAGTCTCATCATCTTTCTTTTTAGATATATTTTTCCCATGTGGAATGTTTCCCTCTATTATATTCATATCAATATAGCAAGAAAAGTAGACTAAATATAGTTATTTTCAGTGTTTCAACAACAAGTGTGATTTTGGTTCCAGTGTTCATCTGTACAACTTACTTTTGTGAAAGTCACAAGATATTTCATTCAAATGAGTTAACTATCCATCAGATACCTGTGGAATGGATATGAACTAGTAATCAGTAATGTAAGTGGAAGGTATAAATAGTGTATGCAACCAATGAGAGAACGACAAAGTAGATTAATTAAGCTAAATAATATTCAAGACTTAAATTGAGAAGCAACCCAGGAAACAGTTATAGAGTAACTTTTTTAAAATAAAAGGTAGGTATGGACTAATTAGTAACAAGTGAAAGAAAGGGAAATTGAGGATGACTTTTTTAAAAGAGGAGGGACATGTTATTGCACAGAATTGTAAGGGGTAGAAATTAGAAAATTTTTGTAAAACTCATTCATATTGCCTCAGGCAAGTTCAAGTTACACCAGAGACAGAGGCAAAAGCAGGAAGCAAGCCAGTGCATCGCAAATGGGTCAGTTTGTCAACACATTACAACAGTGTGCCGAATGAGAACACACATTCAGCAGAAAGGAGACTGCAACATAAAACCAAAGCAAACAAGACAAAGATATTAGTTAGCTCATAAGGCATGTTGCAAGAAACACTATCTCTTTCACAAGAACACATTGCAAGGAACTGGCACAGCATAGCCTGTTGAATAAAAGTGGCATAAGGAGGAACATGCAATCATTATGAACTGAACCTTGCACCATAGCCTCACACCAGCTCCCATTTAATACCCCAGCTCTTATCATGAGTTGATCATTGGGATCCATTTCACAGTAATAGCACTCCATTCCATGATTACAATGCTGTAGTTAATCTATGTCCTAGAAGCTCCAACACAGTCTTCAAACTAGCCAGAAATGTACTTGAGATGATGGCCTCCACCTTACGAAGGCCTCCACCTTAGCTGCAGGCTGCTCGCTGCCTACCATCTACTGATGAAGGATCTGACTGCCTTCTGATAACTACATATCGCTGGTTGCTACCAGCACTGAACATGGAAGCTAGCAACAGGGCCTCTTGGGATCCACATTGCTGTTCAACACTTGGGCACTTCCGGGTACTGAAACCTACCAGCTGGTAGGGAGGAGATGAACTGACCACATGGCTACTGATACCAGATACAATGTGGATGAGTCATCAAGTTTCATCGCAGAATTCAGATTTGGACTGAAGACAATCCAGCAGCCAGCCTTCTCATTGGGCAACAGCCATGGCACCAAAGTCGCTAAACCTCGGGTGGGCAAGCAGCCGCGGAACTGACTGGACAGGCGTGAACTAGAACACAACATGCAGTGGAATGAGGAACAGCTGAGACTGGTACAAAAGAACAAGAACTCAAGCATTGAGAATAAATGACTGAATGCTTAATAATGTTTTACTAGCATCACTGATGCTTCATGTGTTCCCAGCTATTCTGACTTATCGCAAATATGCCTTCGCTCAGCCCTCTGTGGTATTATGAATAAGGGGTGATCAAAAAGTTTCCATTTGAAGGCACTGCTGCAGTGTATACACAACCAATCATGGCTCTGAAGCAGGTATGTAAGTACTGACATGTAAGCAAGGAATTAGTGTGGCACTCATGTCTTTCCATATTGTGTGTGATAAATGCGTAAATGTAATAGTGGTGCTATTACCAAATAGGACCAACATACTGTTACTATTTTTTTTGGCTTCCAAAGTACAAACACTGGTAGACATCACTAGGAGAAAGAAGAATGTGTATGGGGCAGCATGTCTGTTGACCACCATTTTGGAATGGCGCACCAAGTTCTGTGCTGGCGTGATTGGACACAAGATGCCAGTCCATCTGGAAGGCCAGCCTTATCTGTTATGGAAAACAACAAGCAGACTGTTGATGATGTGATTAGGGCGGACTGGTACATAACCACTTGTGTGCTAGCAAAGAATCTTGACATCAGCTTCAGTAATTTGCCACCATTGGAAACTGGAGTCAAAAGCAGTGGTGCCATCCTTTGCCCCTCATTTCAAGAAGTTCAAGAGCCCATTGCTTATTGATTTCAAGGTACCTGGTGTCTCCATCACTGGGGAACAGTACTGCACAATGTTGGAGAAATTACAACATGCAAGGTGAAACATCTGGGAAAATGGTGACAAGGGGTGCTGCTGCTTCATGATAATGTATAGCCCCATACTGCAATTATTGTAATGCAGAAGTTATGCTGACTGGGGCGGAGACACTCCAGCAGTTGCACTATAGTCCTGATCTCTCCTCACGTGATTAGCATGAATTCCAGCCCTTAAAAAAGAAAGAAAGAAAGAAAGAAAGGTCGATGATTCATTGAATGAGGATATGCTACAGACAGTTATGGACTTGCTCTCGCAGCAGGACACAGTGTTTTACCAAACAGCTATCTTCAATCTGGTGTGTTGGTGGGACGATTGCCTCAATGCTCACGGCGATTTGGCGCAATTGGCATACCAAGTTGGAAAATTGTTAGGCTTATTGCTTATTTACAATGGTGTCAAAAACTCTTAAATTCTGCACTTTCTTTGTCACAGTAAGAATGTTTTGAGTTTCCCCCACAATAATATTTTGAGCGTAAAACTAAGAAGGGCACTTTGTGGATGAAATCTTTCAGGTCATTTCAGAATAACACACTGTGTTCTTCCAGCAACATAAAGATAAAAACTTAAGAGTTATAAAGACAATATGTCATGATGGGCTGCAATTAAATCACTGAATCCTGTGTATTCTTTGATTTGATTGACTTTAGGATATTCTATGATTGAATCATGTGATTCACATTCCCGCAAGTCTGTCATAAATATTGTGAATAAAATATTTGTACCAAAGTGCAATATTTCTGGTTACCGCCAATGCTTGATGCTGGGCCACATTGCAGGATGAATATGAGACAACCTAACAATGCAGAAACTGACAACTACCTATGTGTCTACAAACATAATTGTGAGCCGTATAAATAAAATTTGTTCTATAGTTCACACAACTCTTAATGCCTGTTTGTGTTGCCCTCATAACGTCCCACTAAACTAAGTATAGTTAGGTCATTGCCACTCTCAACAAATATACAGCCACGACATTTTGGCCTCACCACCAAGCACTGACAAATATGCTGCCATTAAAAATGCTCCCAACAGTTGCTTATCGCAATCCGAAGCAAAACAATCTGATAAGTTGCTTCACCCAGAAAAGTTAGGCGATCATACTCCTTCCCAATTGCTGCATGCCCTGCAGTCCCTTGTTAGCAAAGCTGTCACACACCTTATACACCGACAACCTCAATGCCAAAGAACAAACAATAGACTGTATTGCCAAGATGTACCCCTCCACATGTGTTGCAGCTATATTCTCATAATCACACAATTCTCTGGCCTGATTACAAACACAAATCACTGAGGTTAGCATAGCACATAAGTCGCCATTCTTCAAACACAACAATCCAGTCATCTGTCACAGTACTGGTGCTCATCAAGGAAACACTGATATCTGTCTTCAGCTGAAAACAGATGATTTGGTTCAGAAGCAGTTCCTCCATCCATTCATGACCACAACTTCTCTATTATGTATAGTTAAAGATAAATATGGAACCTGTATACCAATAAATGTGCTATATTATATCTTTCTGTTTAATCTTTCTTGTCTGTAATAATAAAGAAAGATTAAATAATATAATAATAAGAGGTAGGGAATGTGACTAAGTCACTAATGATGACATCTGGAATCCTTACAGCAGCCATCACCCAGCAGCCATTAGCTGTTTGTTACCAATACAAAACTACAATTTCTAGTGGCCACAGGTATCAATATGAAAGCAAAAAGGAAGTAAGTCACCTGTTCCAGATGGAATCCCAATTTGGTTTTACGAAGAGTACTTCATGGCATTGGCTCCTTACCTAGCTTGCATTTAACGTGGGTTTAGGTTAGGTTAGGTTCACCCAGCACAAAGTTCCAAGCAACTGGAAAAAAGCACAGGTGACTCCTGCATATAATAAGGAGAAAAGAACCTACCCTCAAAATTACAGACCAATATCCCAAACTTCTGTTTGCTGCAGAATCCTTGAACATATTCTCTGTTTGAGGGTAGTAAATTTTCTCGACACTGGGAAGCTTATGCCCCCAAATCAGCACGGTTTTAGAAAGCATCACTTATGTGAAACTCGGCTTGCCCTTTTCTCACAATATATTGCATTGCAGCACCTTGGTTCCAAGAGTTCTGGAACCTGTACAGAAAATTGGAAGAGAGATCAACATAAACATCATTTCTGCCCTTTTTATTGCTCATGAAATATTGCGTGTTGTACCACCATACTGCGAGACCTTTCAGAGGTGGTGGTCCAGATTGCTGTACACACTGGTACCTCCAGTACCCAGTAACATGTCCCCTTGCATTGATGCATGCCTATATTCGTCATGGCATACTATCCTCAAGTTCATCAAGGCACTGTTGGTCCAGATTGTCCCAATCCTCAATGGTGATTCGTCATTGATCCCTCAGAGTGGTTAGTGGGTCACCTCATCCAGAAACAGCTCTTTTCAATCTATCCCAGGCATGTTCGATAGGGTTCATGTCTGGAGAACATGCTGGCCCCTCTAGTAAAGAAATGTCATTATCCTGAAGGAAGTCATTCACAAAATGTGCACAATTGGGGTGCGAATTGTCGTCTGTGACTACGAATGCATCACCAGTATTCTGCCGATATGGTTGAACCATTGGTCGGAGGATGGCATTCACATATCATACACCACTTATGGCACCTTCCATGAGCATCGGCGTATGTTGGCCCCAACAAAGTAACGATGTGGACGCGATCAAACCACGGTATTGACAATCTAGGCATGGTTGAACTATAGACAACACGAGCCATGTACCTCCTTCCTGGTGGAATGACTGGAACTGATTGGCTGTCAGACCCCCTCCGTCTAAGAGGTGCTGCTCATGCATGGTTGTTTACATCTTTGGGTGGAGTTAAGTGACATCTCTGAACAGTCAAAGGGACTGTGTCTGTGATACAATATCCACAGTCATGTCTATGTTTGGGAGTTCTGGGAACTGGGGTGATGCAAAACTTTTTTTGATGTGTGTATATTTCCAGAAAGTAATTGAGACGATGCCACATTGCAGGCTGTTAACAAAGGTATATGGAATAGATTCACAGTTATGTGAGTAGCTTGAAGACTTCTTAAGTAATAGAACCCAGTATGTTGTCCTTGAGAGCAAGCATTCATCAGAGACAAGTGTATCGTCAAGAGTGCCCCAGGAAAGTGTGATAGGATTGCTGTTGTTTTCTGTATACATACATGATTTGGCGGATGAGGTGTGCAGCAACCTATGGTTGCTTGCTGATGATGCTGTGGTATACAGTAAGGTGTTGAAGTTGAGTGACTTTAAGAAGACACAAGATGACTTACACAAAATTTTAGTTGGTGTGATGAATGGTAGCTAGCTCTAAATGTGGGAAAATATAAGTTAATGTGGATGAGTAGGAAAAACAAATTATCAGATTCAGCATTAGTAGTATACTGTTTGACACACTTGCATTGTTTAAATATCGGGACATGATATTGCAAAGCAATATGAGATGGAACGAGCATGTGAGGACTTTGGTAGGGAAGATGAATGCTTGACTTTGGTTTATTGGGAAAATTTTTGGAAAGTGTGGTTCATCCATAAAGGAGACCACATATAGGATGTCTTGAATACTACTCGAGTGTTTGGGATCTGTACTAGGTCCTCAAAGGAGGACCTTGAAGCTATTCAGAGGTGGGCTGCTAGATTTGTTACCAGCAGATTCAAACACCACAAGTGTTACTGAAATGCTTTAGGAGCTCAAATGGGAAGGTAAAGTTTTCTTCGAGGAACACAGTTGAGAAAATTTAGAGAATCGGCACTGCCAAATGATTCTACTGCTGCCAACATGTACTGTGCATAAGGATCCCAAAGATAAGATTAAGGCTTATATGGAGGCATACAGACAGTCGTTTTTCCCTTACTCTACTTGCAAGTTGAACAGGAAAGGATTGAGTGAGTATGGGACCAAACGGCGAGGTCATCAGTCTCGTGATTCCAAAGGGGGTTACATAAGAAAGTGCCTGCTAAAAGTGAACAGATTCAGTCAGAGGGGTCAAATCATAAAAGAATGAACACTAAATACACACAGTATAAGCATAAATCTAATCTAAAAAGTGGGGGGGGGGGGGGGGATGCAGTCATGGGGTCACAGACCGCGAAGACTGCAAAAGAAGTCCCAATCACAACCAACCCACCCGTTCCAAGACGAAAGAAGAACCTTATATCTGGAAATACAAACCACTTTCACGGAAGAAAGAGGACCAGGTCTACCATCTGTGGATCATCCACTAATATTAAATTTAAGGAATCAGGAAGACTATACATAGCACGAAGGGTCGAAAGAAGGGGACATGCCATCAATTCGTGAGATATCGTCAGTCAGGCACCACAGCCACATTGTGGGAGTGGGTCGTTACGTAGGAGGAAACAATAGGTGAGCCAGGTATGGCTAATGCGCAAATGACATAAAACAATGGATTCCTTCTGAGAAGGGCAGAAAGAAGTGTCCCAAACTGCAGTAGACTCCTTGATTGTGCGGAATTTATTACTATGAGCAGTAGCGCTCCAGATGGCATTCCAGTGTTGGGCAAAGAGAGATGTGGCATAGATCCACATATCCGTAACTGGAATTGTGAAAGGAAAAGGGGGGTAAGTATCTGCTTCTCTAGCCAAACAGTCAGGCAATTCATTCGCTGGGATTCCCACATGACTTGGGCCCCGAGAAAGACGACTGAACAGGTGGCACACTCAAGGGTAGACAGAAGGTCATGGATGGCAGAGACTAAGGGGTGACGAGAGTACCATCGATCGATAGCTTGAAGGCTGCTCATGGAGTCGGAACAAATTAAAACACTATGGAGAGAGGCCTGACAAACAAAAAGGAGGGCCCTGTAAATGGCTGGCTAGAAGCTCTGCTGTAAATACACTACATGGTCCTGGCAGCAAATGGTGTGCTCGAAGCTGGTAGGAGATGTGAAAGCATAACCCACCTTATCAGTAGTCTTGGAACCATCAGTGTAAAAGATGGTGGCACCCTGGAAGTCTGCAAGGATGGCACATACAAGACGCTGGTAAACAATAGGAGCAACAGATACCTTAGGACCCTGGAAGAGAGTGGTTCTAATCCACGGTCTAGGCACCATCCAGGGGGGGGGGGGGAAGAGGTTATGGGAGGAAAGAGAATGGGGCACAGTCCAGTGAGTGCAGATGGAGATCGCGGCAGAGGGTAGTGAGACGCATGCCAACCGGCAATCCCACCCATGGACGGGTGTTAGGAGTGAGACATCCCTCATTGGCGAAGAGCACAGGGTATACAGGATGGTCGGGGAATTGGCGAATGGCGACTGAGTAAGAAACAAGGAGTTGGCTCCGTCGGATGTGTAGAGGAGGAATCCATGCTTCTGTGAGGAGACTATCAACAGGACTAGTGTGAAAGGCACCAATAGCCACACACACCCCACAATGACGGACAGGGTCAAGGAGTTTCAAAACCTGACTACCATAATCAGATCTGGACAAAACCAGAGCACGATAAAGATGGGGAAGAGTGGAACGGTCTGTACCCAAGATGTGTGGGCCAGGAGGTGGAGAGCATTAAGCTTCCGCATGCATGTAGTCTTTAGGTGATGAATGTGGGGCAGCCATGTCAGCTTGTTATTAAACACAAGGCCCAAGAAATGGGACTGTGTTACAACATCAAGGAGCTGGTTGCCTAAATAAAGTTCTGGATCAGGGTGTACTGTGGGTTGATGACACAAATGCATAACCCACATTTTGGAGGAGGAAAACGGGAAGCCATGAGCAGTGGCTCATGTAGAGGCCCGTTGGATGGCACCTTGGATCTGGTGCTCAGCAGACGCCATCAAGTGGGGGCTGCACCAGGTACAAAAATCGTCAAAGTACAATGCCGGGGTAACCAGAGGCCCAACAGAGGTCACAAGCCCAATTATGGCAATGAGGAAGAGTAACACTTAGTACTGAACCCTGTGGGATACCAATCTCCTGCATCTGAGGGGTGCTGACTAAAGTACCAACTTGAACTCTGAAGAGCCAGTAAGATAAAAACTCGTGGATAAAAATTGAAAGGGGACCACGGAATCCCCAGTCATGGAGGGTAACTAAAATGTGATGGCACCAAGCCATGTCATACGCCTTATGTAGGTCAAAGAACACTGCGACAAGGTGCTGGCGGTGAGCAAAAGCCTGTCGGATGGCTGATTCCAATGGGAGTAAATGGTCAGTTGGAGATTCCCCTGCCCCGAAGCCACACTGATATGGTGACAAAAGGCCCTGAGATTCGAGTACTCAACATAATCTGGAGTTGACCATCCTTTCAAGCAGTTTACAAAGCACATTTGTAAAGCTAATGGGGCGGTAGCTGTCAAGAAACATTGGGATTTTACTGGGCTTAAGGACGGGAATAACTATACTGTCTCGCCATTGTGACGGAAAAACACCCGTGAGCCATATGTGATTGAAGACCCTGAGGAACTGTTGCCTCTGGGGAACGTCCAAGTGTTGAATCATCTGATTGTGAATGGATTCTGACCCTGTGGCTGTGCCTTGTCAAGAGCTAAGAGCCTGCAACAATTCCCATTCAGTGAAAGGAACACCAGAGATGGGCGACCTTGGGGCCACAGATTGTGCGCCTCGTGGTGGTAACAGTCTTCTGGCATCAGAGATGCCGGGGAGAGGGTTTCTGGGGGGAGCCCGATCACTGGCAGATGCCGAAGAAGGGGGCCACTTCTTCGGCCGGGATGGGTGGGTGGGGGGGGGGGGGCGCGACTCCCTGATGGGAGCTTGTGGGAACGGCAGGGGAGGTGGAGGGGAGAGGGGTGTGGCTGTGGTAATGACGAGGGGGGGGAGGAGGAGGAGGAGGAGGAGGAGGAAAGGAAGTAACAGTGGCAAAAGTTGAAGATAGTTACACCGGATGGAGTCTCTCATACTTTTGGCAAGCCTCAGTGTGAGACAGGTGATCTGTCGGCTTATATTCTTGTATCTTCTTTTCTCTCTCGTAAGTGGGCAATCTGGTGAGCGAGGGGAGTGGCAGTCAGCACAATTAACACACACAGGCGGCGGAACACAAGGGGTTCCCTCATGGACGGGGTGGCCACACTCACCACATAAAGGATCCACTGTACAGCGGGAAGCATATGCCCAAAACACAAGCACCGAAAGCACCACATAGGTGGAGGAATGTACGGCTTCATGTCACACCTGTAGCACATAACCTGGACATTCTCTGGGAGGGTATCCCCCTCAAAAGCCAGGATGAAGGCGCCAGTATCAGTGCGGTTGTCTTTGCAACCCTTCTGCACACATCAAACACAATGAATGCCACACCACTCAGGATTAGCCCGGAGTTCCTCATCAATTTGCAGGGTGAGGTTCCTATGAAAAATGACTCCCTGGACCATATTCAGAAATTTGTTAGGAGTGATAGACACTGGGACATTGCCAAGACGATCACAGGCATGAAGAGCTGTGGACTGGGTGGCAGAAGAAGCTTTGATCAACAGGGAGTGCCACTGCATCTTACTAATAAACTCCACTTCACCAAACTTGTCCTCGATATTTCCCATGAAAAACTATGGCTTTGTGGTGGTAAATGTGTTCCCATCCATCCTAGTACAGACGAGATAACTGGGAAAAGGGTTCAGCCCAAGATGGCAAGCCTGGCCCTCCTCCCACAGTGTAGCCAGGGAGGGGAAGGCTGCCGGGTCATATGAGACAGCATTTAAGGATCCGTCACTATTCGAAGAGACGGCTGTGTGAGAATGGCCAGATTTTTGTAGCTTTATAAGCTTCATGTGCCAAGCATCTGTTCTGATACCACTCACTCCGACCAGGGGCTCTCCCCATGGGCGCCACCCAGCCACAGCAAGGGCTGTCTGGCACAGCGGCCATTGCCGGGAGTTCTGATACTCCAAGAAGACAAGCAACCACTCCTTGACAAACTGCCTATTGGCTTCTGTCTCGGGTTCTTCGGCCGATGTTCATCTAATGATTTTTCTGACGTTTCGCCAGCACGAGTGGCTGGCATTGTCAAAGCTTCACCCTCCATTGCCGGTGGTGAACTGGAGGCGAGCTCGCGGCCGCAGACTATATGTAACTGGTGTGCCAACGTCCGAGGGCTTCTCCGTGGTCATTTCCGGTGTGGTTCTCCTCTTGCTACCTGCGACGGTTGTTCGCTGCAGTACGGGAAGCCAGGATCCGTTTACCTTAAGGCTTTCCTCTTTCTTGTTGAAACTGTTCGCGTGTTTTTAGATTTCTACAGCTTCTCTGAACAAGCGCGTGTGATAGTGCTTCTCTACAGCCAGAACTTCCGTGTCGGCGAATTTTATTATGTGGTCGGTCTCATTCAGAGCGTGCTCTGCCACGGTCGATTTCTCCACCTGCCCCAACCTGCAATGTCGCTTATGCTCTTTGATCCTGATGTTAATGGATCGTCCAGTCATTCCGACAAGCTTTTCCGCATGTGCAAGGTATACGGTATATTCCCGACATTGCAAGTGGGTCTCTTTTCTCCTTCGCCAATCTAAGACACTCTTTGATCTTCCTTGTCAGTTTGAAAATCGTCTTTACGCCGTGTTTGCGCAATATACGGCCGATTCTGTCCGTCACTCTGGGAATGTATGGCAGAAAGGCCGTACCCGACATTTCTTTTTCTGGTTCCTTACTTCGCCGAGTGTTTGGCTTTGTTACACTTCTAATGTAATTTGTGGAGTACCCATTGCTCCTCAGATCAGTTTCCAGGTGTTGCATTTCTCGTTTGAGGTGTTGAGACTCACATATTCGTCCTGCTCTCATTACGAGCATACTAATCATGCCTCTTTTCTGGCTCGGGTGGTGGTTTGACAGTTTGTGCAGGTATCGGTCTGTGTGTGTGTGTCAGTTTTCGATACACGCTGTGTCCCAGGTTTTCGCCGTCCCTTGTGACCAGCACATCTAGAAATGGCAGTTTCTTGTCCTTTTCTACTTCCATGGGAAACGTTATGTTGGCATGGAGGCTGTTCAAGTGTCTCAGGAATTCACTGAGATGTTCTTCACCATGGCTCCACACCACGAAAGTATCATCGACGTACCTGTACCACACCTAAGGTTTGCAAGTCGCCGAGTCCAGTGCCTGTGCTTCGAATTGTTCCATGCAGAAGTTGGCCACCACTGGACTGAGAGGACTACCCATGGCGATGCCTTCCAGCTGTTCATAGAAGTCGCCATTCCACGTGAAATAGCTCGTGGTGAGACATGCATGGAAGAGCTTTTTGATGTCTTGCGGGAACATGAAACCGATGTGTTACAGAGCGTCGCTGAGTGGCACTTTCGTAAATAACGAAACAACATCAAAACTGACCAGGATGTCGTTTGGCGCAAGTTTCAGTGTCTTCAGCTTCTCAATGAAATGTCCTGAGTCCTTAATGTATGTGTCGGTCGTTCCCACGTGCGGCTGGAGCAGAGAGGCCAAGTGTTTCGCCAGTTTATACGTTGGTGAGCCAGGAGCGCTAACGATCGGTCTCGGTGGAATGTTGTTCTTATGGATCTTGGGTAATCCATACAGCCGAGGTGGTAGGGCTTCTGTGTTGCGCAGGTTTCTCTGTATGTCCGCCGGCAGAGAAGATGCCTTGATTAATCGATTCGTATTCTGAGTGATACGCTGCGTCGGATCTGCACTTGAGTTTTCGGTACGTCGTCGGATCTAGTAGGTCTCTGATCTTTTGCTCGTAATCTTCGGTCTTCATTACGACGGTCGCATTCCCCTTATCGGCAGGCAGTACCAATATACTCTTGTCGGCGTTGAGATTCTTAATGGCTTGTACCTCTTCTTCTTCAGGTTGCAAGCTGGTGGTTTTGCTCGGCGCAGTATCCTGGCTGTTTCAGTGCGTATTTCCTCTGCCCTTTCACAAGGAAGGGTTCGAATGGCTGCTTCGGTGTTGGCAATGATGTCCTCCATAGGTATAGTTCTCAGGATGATAGCGAAATTCCCTCCTTTTTGAAGAACAGACACTTCCTCTTTGGTCAATTGTCGTTCAGTGAGGTTGACCACTGTGTGTGACATGTCGGGAATCGCCTTGTCGGTCTGCTTCCGGCATCTTTCAAACTTTTTCTTTTGCCGCTCGGTGCAGCGCTCGAGGTCGTTCTGCATGCTCCTGTGAGTGATGCTGTCGATCTTGTCCCAGTCGTCTCGTTGCATTCTGCTACTTGGTTGATAGAAAATGTCCAGAAGTTCCTGATCCGTTCTTGCCAAGTCTCTCCGTTTTGTATGTATTCGCTCACGAAGAAAAGCTCGTTCCATTCTGTCGTAGATATGATGTGCTTGGGCGGTGGTGAATAGGCGCTTGCATCTCAAGAACTTCGGTGTAGCACATTCATCTCGGCACTGTGACAGAAAGGCGAGAGAGGACATCAGTCGCGCTTTCTTCTTCCGTCGTTGGTCAAGGCGTCGGTACAATCTGCAAATCTCCTCCCCATAGAGCGTAATACAAAATTGTTAAGGCTTTCGTGGCCACTTGTTGACAAACTGCCTATTGGCAGTTCTTCGGCCGACTGACAAACTGCCTATTGGCAGTTCTTCGGCTGACGTTCATCCAATGATTTTTCTGACGTTTCGCCAGCACGAATGGCTGGCATTGTCAAAGCTTCACCCTCCACTGCCGGTGGTGAACTGGAGGCGAGCTCGCGGCCGCAGACTATATGTACCTGGCGCGCCAACGTCCGAGGGCTTCTCCGCGGTCATTTCCGGTGCGGTTCTCCTCTTGCTACCTGCGACGGTCGTCGGAATGACTGGACGATCCATTAACACCAGGAATCAACGAGCATAAGCGACATTGCAGGTTGGGGCAGGTGGAGAAATCGGCTGTGGCAGAGCACGCACTGAATGAGACCAACCACGTAATAAAATTCGCCGACACGGAAGTTCTGGCTGTAGAGAAGCACTATCACACGCGCTTGTTCAGAGAAGCTGTAGAAATCCAAAAACACGCGAACAGTTTCAACAAGAATGAGGAAAGCCTTAAGGTAAACGGATCCTGGCTTCCCGTACTGCAGCGAACGACACAATCAAGACATATGGTCGTGTGACACATTCACTGAACTTCAGCCTTCATTGTGTGTTTGTATGGCAATTTGTAGTGGCAGACGTAGTATACCCCAACTTTGCAGCAGATTTTTTTTAATCCTTTTACAGCCTGTTACTAGACATACACCACCACTGCTGCCTTCTTGATACAACCATGTAGAGAACACTGCCATATCTTCTCAGAATCTAGAAGTCCTTATCTCCCAGTCACTCAGCAACTACCTGCACTGTCGCCTATACAGCACCTATATTCTAACGCCAGAATCACCAATTCTTGCTTGATCCTTTCGGCTACCATCCAGAGAACTGAAGGAAGCAAAGTAAGAGTTTTATTTTATGCTCACCCCAGGGAATCTGTCGTCCATCAAACATGAGCTGGGCTTCACCTCACCACATTGTTTCAAAGAATATCGTCGAATGGTGCACTTGCATTGATTAGCAACAACTTAATGCCAGAAAAATTCTTGATTGGTATCCTGTCCTGCACGTTGAAGATTAATCTTCGATGTCCTTGGCAAACCTGTCTTTTTAACAACAACAGACTTGGTATAAGTTTTCTACCAAATACCCATTGCTCTAGAAAATATACCTAAGACCACTCTGCTTGGCCTGTACGAGTTCACTAGGATACCTCTTGGATTGTGCAACACTGCACAAACCTTCTAATGCTTTATGGTCTGGAGTTCTGCTACATCTTCAGTGATGATGTTTGAGTGATATCCAGCACCTAAATTACATACAGCACATCTTCACTCACCTCCATCCACATGGTGTGGTCATCAACCAGTTGAAGTGCATGTTTGGAGCACAAGAATTTCAATTTTTAGGTCATAACATTTACAGACAAGGAATTCTGCCACCGCAGAAGTGGGTGGAAGCCATGAAAATATCACACAGCTTGCGACAGTCTGTGAATTTTGAAGATTGCTCGGCCTTGCTAACTATTATCACTACATGTGGGCAACAATGTGCTTCTGGCTTCTCCACTGGAAGAGGTTCACCAGAACCAAGTGACAAATTACAGTGGACTAGCGAAGCAGAAAATGCCTTTAACAACATGGAAACTGCTATCACAAACGCCACACTTTTAGTGCACCCTATCCCACAAATGTTTATCACTTTGATGGTTGATGAATCTGCAACTGCAATGGGTGCTGCACTACAGTAACAGTTGACGTAGAAGCACTTGCCTTGACACAGCAACATGACAGCTACCTGCAAGACTTTCTTGTACCCCGCCGATTTACAGCTTTGTCGCATCCAGATACTTCATTTGATCTTAAAATTGTATTGTGATGCTTCTACATCAAATGCACGCCCATTTCTGATAGCAAATGTTTGGCAACGGGAAATCTCATTGCTGCATGATATCTACCACCCAAGACACCGGAGTAGGACAAGGCTGGTTAAGCATGTGGCTGGATGTGGACAAAGGCTGTAAAGCTTTTGTGCACCAGTGTGTGGTCTGTTAATTTAATAAGATTATCCACTACATCACTGCACCTCTTGCCTCCTTCATCCCTCCCAACTAATGATTTGAACATGTCCACACAGGCATTATAGAACTGTCGCCGACATCTGAAGGACACAAATACTGTCTAACTGCCATTGACTCCGTCACCCACTGAAGGGAAGTTTTTCCCACAGTCAACATTAACGCAGAAAGCATTGCAAGCACCTTTTTTCATGGCATCACTCTTTTTAGAATGCCTCTGTGTTACCACTGAACAAGGCAGGCAATCTGTGTCATTCATATTCAAACCACTTGCTGTTTTGTTAGGCATGAAACATATTCAAAAACTACAACTATCATCCACAGCAGCAATTGAGTGTTCACACCGCCTATTAAAAGTGTCACTACGCTGCCACGAATTGCAATGTTAGTAAGAAATTCTGACAATTGTCCTATTGGGTCTCCTGGCCACCACTAGTAAATAACTTAACGCCACAGCAACAGAATTGGTCTATGCTTGTCCAATTTGTTTACCCAATGAATTCTTCAGCAATACGCCTAACAATCTTATTGAAGCAAAAAACTTTTGTTTGCGCATTTGCTACTTGTGTCCAGCTGCACTGAGATGATGATGATGATGTTTGGTTTGTGGGGCGCTCAACTGCGTGGTTATCAGCGCCCGTACAATTACCCAATCTTTGCTCAGTCCAATTTTGCCACTTTCCTGGATGATGATGAAATGATGAGGACAACACAAACACCCAGTCATCTCGAGGCAGGGGAAAATCCCTGACCCCGCCGGGAATCGAACCCGGGACCCCGTGCTCGGGAAGCGAGAACGCTACCGCGAGACCACGAGCGGCGGACTTGCTGCACTGAGAGCGCAGCATACATGCCATTCTTTCATTCTGGCTAACCTTTGGACACACAACAAGGGTTTTGTTGAGTATGGTGCTGCATGCAAGCCCCTGCTGCCACCATCTGATAGAAAATATAGGAACTTAGTTGAGAAAAGCAGACTTTTAAAGTTAGTGTTAATTGGTACCTCAATTATAATTTCCACTGATTGCCTTTAACCTGCTTTCTGCAGCTCTTATGCTGGTGTCTGCAAATTGGACAAGCCACAGCAGGCAATGGGCAAAATGCCAAATACCTGATGAATCTATAACCCACTTTGTACAGAATCACCTTCACCTTCACCTCTGCTGATCGTCACACGATCTGGATGCCTCATCTGTTTCAAAAGAAAATAATGTTAGAACTTGAGGGAGTGGGGAGAGAAAAGTGTGATAAAAGATACTATGTCATGATGAACTGCTGCATATACCGCTGAATCCTGTTTATTCTTTGTTATTCTTTGGTTAACTCGAGTTGCTTGTGTTCTCATAAATGTATTACAAATGTTGTCAATGAAGTATTCATACTAGAATGCAACAAAATCCTTGAATAGATTATTAATTAATATAGTTCATGTCAGAGTACCTTTCATTGCATCTACTCAGTTCAACACCAACCAGGAGAAGACAAATTACACTTCCATCTTTCATTTATTTCAAGAAAGCTGACAATGAGATTGCAGTAAAAATAAAATTGCTTATGTGAGCACCCAAATGATACCTTGAACTACAGTTTGTAATATAAAAGACACACACACACACACACACACACACACACACACACACACACACACACACACACACACAAACGCGCATAGATGTGCACACGCATGCACACAGATGGTGGGTAAAATGAAGAAAACCTGAAGAGAAGTTCCTCCATCAGTGAAGCCTACCGCCAGGTCTTTGTATGGTACTATTTTATACAGATCTGGTGACACAACAATTGCTGGCTATCAGGAAAAGACCAAGAAAAATATTGTTCTGTTGAGCACAATGCACCAGACAGTTTCAGTGGACAAACAAACACAGAAGAAACTCCTTGGAACTGCGCGCTTCTACAGTTCCCCTAAATTTGGATTTGATATTCCGGGCCAGATGTCTCGTCTGTAGACTGTCAAGTTTGGCTGCCGCATTTGGCCTATGCATATGTTTTTCGATGTCCTAGACCTTGCTGGTATCAACAGCTGGATATTTTACAGAGAGACAACAGCAGAAAAAGATAGCCTGCACTTTTTTTTCCAAATTAGTAGAACAACTCTCCTCTGCATATGTACAATCAAAGAAAGGACCTGTTCATACATTCATTGCAACCACAGAAATATGTAAGGTACCAGTATGGAAGACCTGCCATATAGGAGGATGCAAAAATCTGAACAAAACTAAAATTCTGTGTGTGCAGTGCAAGAAATTCATATGTGGTCCACTTGCCGGAAGTTTTCAGTACATGTGTGCAAAGTGTTTCGACAAAGATGGTCACAGAGACAAAAAATGTTACTTTCTCATTATTACTACAGCAATTTGTGTCTATTTTGCTTTATTTTTCGAACAAAATATATGTTTCGATCTGTTTGGGGCTTTGACTGAATACAAATCAGACAGATAAAAAAATATTATTGTATAATTATATCTTTACTTGCATTTGCAGATTTAGTTTAAATTGATTTTGAATTTACAATGTATTCTTTACTACAATCTTTTTTATTTAATTAAATATACTTCGTTTAGAAATTTTTAAGCATAATGCATCTCTACGATATAAGCAAAATGCACTACTGACCTATAAAGGCACCATAGTGAAGTAATTTAAGAAGTAAAACTGAAAATAAAGGACAAAAACTTTACTGGTCAAAAAGACCAGTAGTTTGCTACTGACAGTCCACCTAATGTTAAAAAGGATATAGTTCTCAATAACCATCAGATAAAATTCTTATCTAAAATCAAAGAATGCATTAAAATTAGCATTTTGCAAGGTGGTTGCAAAAAAACAGTTACTGCAGGTGGAAATTCTGTAAGTGAGAATCTGTTCAAGTCTTAGCACGTATGTTCTGCACAGCAATGATTCCATGTAATGTGTGATGTACCCAGTATGCTGATAGGAAGAGAAAGATAGTGAAGTGCTCCAGTAACAGTCATACTGTCAACATGCAGCACAACTTCAGAGGGCAACAGCCTTTTCACGTATGTTTGTCGGTTGAGTAGCACCGACATAACAGGAAGCATGAAACAGTTTTTCAATACACAGGGTGTATCAAAAAGAATCATCCGATTTGGCATGTCTATATTTCTGAAACTAATACAATGAATTTTGTTTTTTGATGAATTGAAAACTCAAAGTCTTTTTTTCATACCTTTTCATAGGCGTTCAATTTGCCCCCTTGAGATACACGGCTTATGTCAATGCAGTATTCAAATTGTTCCCACACTGCAGTGAGTGTGTCTAGAGTTACAGCTTCCACAGCTGCTGTTATGCGATGACTCAGTTCATTCACCGTTGTTAGTAATGGAGGCTCACATTATGATAGTTCATCTTTCCATGTAAATGGAATTGTGCCTCGTCACTAAGCTTGGAAGAAAACTTGCCAAGAACAGAATTAGAGAACTCCACACATTCTTGTTTGTCACCTTCACAAAGAGCTTGCAGTAGCTGAATTTTGTATGGTTTCATGTGTAAACATCGATGCAAAACATGCCAGACATACGTTGGAGGCATGTTGAGCTGTCGAGCTGCATGGCAAAAGGATTTCTGTGGACTCTTTGTGAAACTATGGCGGGTGTGTTCAGTATCTGTGTCAGACACCTGGGGACAGCCCAACAACTTGCCTTTACACAAACAACCTCAATATCTCAAATAACATAAAAGTTATGATTTTTTAAATTCGGATGATTCTTTGTGATACATCCTGTATTTGTGTCAGCTTAGATTGAAATAAGAAACCTACTTTACAAAAGAGAACAAGTTAATTTCTAAAATTACAGCTCTTACGACAATTAAAGTAGCCTTTTCTCTTGTTTTGCAAGCTATTGAATTAACAATTAAATTCTTAAACGGACATAGTAAAGGAAACTGCATTTAGACGTTGTAAAGGTTATGTGTCTGGGTCTTTTTCGTGTTTTGGATATCATAGTATAAAATAAATCCATGTTGACATCAAGCTGAATACAGAGTGTCCATCATTAAAGTACCAGTTTCAGATCACTGTAGAAAGGGAATCACTGCTCAGAACGACAACAAATTTGAATAGCAAATTACACAGACCAAGATATGTTTTTTAGGGTGGAAAATCCAAATAAGGTACTCAAAAAACTGTACCACCCACCATTTCTTCACATTTTACAGTTACATTTATCAAATTAAGCAATTTTTAAAGAATTTAACAGTTTTTATACAGTTAAAATAATTTTACAAGGAGGTGTAATGAATGTAGTGGACGTTGGTAGCACTGCTGAAAAACCATTTGCTGGCAAAAAAGGTCGATTCTATTTGTGGTAACAGATGGTGTTTTGTTTACTGACAACCTAACCTCACATTCCCGTTTCCTGCACATGTGCTCAGTACAATGTCTAATCGTGGTTGTAAAAGCTCTGCTGACAATTTTTGTTACATTTGTAGTGAATTCGTGATTAAAAAACATGAAAGAAGCATTACAGACTTTGTGAAAAAGGTTTATCTATCAAACCTTGGATTTATACTTGGTGATCAAGATAAATCTTTGGTGCCACATAAGGTATTTAATGTGTGTGTTGAAGATCTGAGAAAATAGTTCAAAAAGGAGAAAAATGTCTTTCGATTTGCTGTTCCTATGAGATGGAGGGAGCCAAGAAATCATTCCAATGATTGCTACTTTTGCAGTGTTGATATTATACTGGTCATGATTCTTCGTTCGCATTGTTACTTTGTGCCAGGAAGGGCTCCCAACAGGGGAAGTGTCCAGGCGTCTCGGAGTGAACCAAAGCAATGTTGTTCGGACATGGAGGAGATAGAGACAGGCTGACCAAGGGCTACTACTGCAATGGAAATCCGCTATCTACGGATTATGGCTCAGAGGGACAGCAACACCACCATGTTGAACAATGCTTTTTGTACAGCCACAGGACGTCATGTTACAACTCAAACTGTGCACAATAGGCTACATAATGTGCAACTTCACTCGCGACGTTCATGGCGAAGTCCACCTTTGCAACCATGACACCATGCAGCGTGGTACAGATGGGCCCAACAACATGCCGACTGTACCACTCAGAATTGGCATCACATTCTCTTCACCGATGAGTGTTGCATATGCCTTCAACCAGACAATCGTTGGAGATATGTTTGAAGGTAACCCAGTCACACTGAACACCTTAGACACACTGTCTAGAGAGTGCAGAAAGGTGGAGTTTCCCTACTGTTTTGGGGTGGCATACAGATGTACACTGCCGGTAGTCATGGAAGGGACCGTAATGGCTGTACAATACGTGAATGCATCCTCTGACTGATTGTGCAACCATATTGGTGATGCATTCGTCTTCATGGATGACAATTCGTGCCCCCATCGTGCACATCTTGTGAATGACTTCCTTCAGGATAACAGCATCGCTTGACTAGAGTGGCCAGCATGCTCTCCAGACATGAAGCCTATTGAACATGCCTGGGATAGATTGAAAAGGGCTGTTTATGAATGACGTGACCCGCCGACCACACTGAGGGATCTACCCCGAATCGCCGTTGAGGAGTGGGGCAGTATGAACCAACAGTGTCTTGATGAACTTGTAGACAGTATGCCACGACGAATACAGGCATGCATCAAATCAAGAGGACGTGTTACTGGGTATTGGAGGTACCTGTGTATGCAGCAATCTGGACCAACAACTCTGAAGGTCTCACTGTATGGTGGCAGAACATGCAATGTGTGGTTTTAATGAGCAATATAAAAAGGGCAGTAATTATGTTTATGATTATCTCTACTCCAATTTTCTGTACAGGATCCGGAACTCTCGGAACTGAGGTGATGCAAAACTTTTTTTTTTTTTTTAATGTGTGTACATGTATAGAAAGAGACAGCAGAAATTTTCCAAGGTTTTTCAACAAGAAGGTGATTAGTGTACTGCTCAGACATCCCCGATCTGATGAATGAGTTGGGTATTGAATACAAACAGGAAGACTGGAGGCTGTTTATTGATTGATCCAAAACTAGTTTAAAGGCTGTTTTATTACACAATGGTAACATGTATGCATCTATACCTGTTGGACATTCTGTATATATGAAAGAAACCTATGAAAACCTAGAGATAGTGCTAAATAAAATAGGCTAGTCTGCTCATGGTTGGATGCTATGTGGCGATCTAAAAGCATGGTCCTTGGTCAGCAAGGTGGGTTTACCAAATTTCCATGTTTCTTGTGTGAATGGGACAGTAGGGCTAGGGATCAACACTGGTGCAGAAAGAACTGGCCTGAGAGGGAGTCTTTAAAACCTGGTGAGAACAATATTACGCACAAACCTTGTAGATCCAAAAAACGTACTCCTACCACCTCTACGTATAAGTTAGGCGAAATGAAACAGTTTGTAAAGACTTTGACTAGAGATGGACCATGTTTTAAGTATCTCTGCCAAAAGTTTCCACACCTTTCAGAAGCTAAACTAAAAGAAGACATCTTTGTCGACCCGAAATTAGAAAATTGACTTTGATGTTAACTTTGAATCCACAATGACCTTAAATGAGAAAGAAGCGTGGGTATCATTCAAGCAAGTCATTACAAAGTTCTTAAGACATGAAAAAACCCCAGAATATGTTTCTATTATAGCTACAATGTTAAAGAACTTTAGGATGTTTGCGAGGAGCAAGGAGGGCGTTTTCACAAGGACATTAAAGTGTCGGAATAATGCTACCAGGGCTGCTGGAACACCAACATGATGGGGGACTACTGTTGGTCGCTTCACCGAGAAGTTCAGCAAGCGCTTCATCATAGAAAAAGCTACATAAGAAGCTTCAGAGAAAAAAAAGAGAAAGAAAATACAACCCAATCCCAGCTGACAAGTGAAACCTCTATTAACATGTATCATCGTTTTAAGTAGCTTGCTGTAAATACAAACCACGTGTTTCATTAATTTCCTCATTTACCGTATAGCATAGGATTTTTATACTATATAATAAAAAGCATATTGCTCGAAAACTATGGGTGATACAAAAAAACTAAGGCTAGATTTGGATTCAGCTCATAAAAATCTATAAAGAATAGCTATCAAAGTAAAAAAAGCTTTCCAAAAAAATTTTTCGTTGGCCTGTGTTATTGATGCAGGGGGAAACATTACGGAAAAAAAAGTTGACCAACAGATGGCGCTGTAAACATCGGAATACGCGTACCAACATCTGTGTGGTGCACAGCAGCTGTTTCTCAGTTTGTTTTTGAGACGCCCAATATGACTGTCTCCATGAAGGATCGCACGCTGCTCATAAAGCTTTTTTACAGGAACAGTGACTGTGAGCCAGTGGCCCTGCAGAAGTTCCAAACACTCCTGGATATGAAAAAATGCACTGACCTGTTGTATGCTGATGATCTGGAGAAATATGATTACAAAATTCGAAAAAGATAGGTTCCTTTGAAGTGCAATGTGGCAGTGTGAAGAAAGGAGTTGATCTGATGTCTGTCAAAGAAGTGGGTACAGCACTGGAGGAGGGGTTGAGCAGTGGTGTGCTAACAAGTAGTGCACAGGTAATTTCCCAAATGCCTATGAAAAATCCTGCATTACTATCCATACAAAATCACCCATGTTCAGGACTTGCTTCCTGCTGACCTGCCAGCAAGATAAATGTTTGCTCTGGAATGTTTACTTGTGTGGAAGTGGAAATCAGTGGCCACAGAACATTCTATAGACAGACAAAGCCCATTTCCATGCCCATGGACAAATCAATATGCAGAACATGGGCAAGAGAAAATCCACACGCATATCACCCGGTACCACTTCAGTCTATAAAGGTGACTGTGTGTTGCGGGTTGATGGTATCATTTATCGTAGGGCCATATTTTTTTGAGGAGATGAGTCCAGTGGGTCCTGTTACCTGTACCACCACTGGGAAGTACTATGACAGTATTTTCCACACCAATATAATGCCAACCCTTCAACAGCGTGGATGTGTGGGTAGGATTATTTTTGTGCAAAATCAGCCTCCTCTGCACAGTGCACAGAGAGTGAAGTTTTCGCCGCAGCAGAAGCATTTCAGAAATGTTGGAGTTATCATCCATTACTTCCTTACAGCCTGGCGGTCAATATCACCTGATCTTAATCCGCACGACTTCTGGCTGTGGGATTATCTAAAGATGTTGTGTTCAGTGCTTCGTTATGAATGTAGCTGAACAGAAGGCAGACAATGCCCAACGCATTCTGAATGTTGATTCCTCTGTCATTTGCAGTCGAACCCATTTACCTCAAGACACTTACAGTGACATATGTTGGCAAAATTTTCATTAATTTTATTTATTTGTTCCTTGGCATCTCCCCCTGAGTCAATAATATGCTGTTCAAATCTGATGTCATTCTGAGCAGTGGTTCTCTTTCTACACCATTTTGAAACTGGAACATTAATTATGGACACCTTGTATATAGAGAGAAAGAAGTTTATAAAACCTCACTTCAAATACATGTGAATTAACATTCCACTAAAAGGCGTGAAAAATAACAAAAGAAACCCATTACAAGTCCTGGCAAAAAATACCACGGCATCTACATCCACCCCGTAGTACATGCTTTTCTGGATCAATTTCTATAACTACATTGCACTGCTTCCTAATTAGAAAGAGTTGTTTTGCCAACATGTTATCCTTACGTGCCTTGTTTATAGTTTTACAATAATGTTTCATTTTGCATAGCAGTATCCAACGTCTCAGAATGATTTTGCAAAGATTGTTAACATTTCACATTTTGGAGACAAACAAATTGTCACTGTTGGCGTAACACTAATCAAAGCTACACAAAGATAAGAGTATGTGCTACTTAATTTATGCAGGTAAATTAAGAGAAAGCATTTAGACAAGACACATCTTTCAAGTGTTTGTATAAAACTATAGACATTTATGGGTATGCAGTATTTGCCGAAGATTGCAAATAGTCAGCATACTATATTGGTCATACAAATACTGTGTTTAACCAAGAATAAGATGACCTGAGTATGAGATGATCTCTTTTTTACCTTGAGGGGAAAAAAAATTAACGTATTTTGACTAATCAAAGTTACAAACTGTCAACATTTTGATAGTACAAGGAGAAATGAAATAAATGAAAAGAAATGGTTTACATTAATTTTATAATTTTATCTTCACCTCCTTTTTTGCTTCCTATCCAAGCCAATTGTATGTGGCAGTATTATTTTAATAACAATAATAGTAATAATGGTTGGTGATAGCAGCAGCAGCTGCAGCAGTAGTAGTGGTAAATAATAATGATAATAATATACCTGAGAGGTACTCCATGAAAAATGAGTGAGCTTAGAGCAATGAAACTTTGTGGAAACATTTGTAAGGGATGAGAAATAACAAATAAACGATTGAAAGAAACACATTTTAATTTTCACATGATTTGGTTTTCTCCAAATGTGTTGCAGAATAACAGAGTAACCTCACACACAATGTGTGGTGAAACTACATTAGCGAAACGGGCATCAATAAAATTTATAATCCTGGTTGTCAGAAACATTTGGTTATTTCTTCCAAATATGCTATGATTTTCAAGGTTCTAATTATGCTGGGACATGAGAATAGCTTTTTTTCTTAATACATAGCAAATTTCACATCCATGAGAGACAATTTGACAATATTCCATTGTTTATTGCTTCCAAACATGTCGTCTGCCCATAGTGCTCTCAGTTGCTGCTTGGAACCTGTGGCTGATACACACTCTTTCGCTTCCACCACACCCAACTGTTTTTGAGTCACCAGTCTTCCGATTGATTTGATGCAGCCTGGCACGAATTCCTCTCCTGTGCTAACCTCTTCATCTTAGAGTAGAACTTGCACCACACATACTCCATTATTTGTTGAATGTGTTCAGATCTTTGTTTTCCCCTACAGCTTTCGCCCTCTACAGTTCCCTCTAGTGTCACAGAGATTATGCCCCAATGCCTTAACATGTTCTATCATCCTGTCCCTTATTGTTGTCAGTTTTTTCTGTATGTTTCTTCCATCACTGATTCTGCGGAGAACATCCTCATTCCCTATCTTATCTATCCATCTGATTTCGAACATTCTTCTGTAGCAACACATCTCAAATGCTTTGATTCTTTTCTGTTTTCCACTAACCATTATTCATTATTCAGAACTATACAATACTGTGCACCAAATGTACATCTTCAGAAATTTCTTCCTCAAGTTAAGGCCAATGTTTAATATTAATAGCCTCTTCTTGACAACGAATGTCCTCTTTGCCTGTGTTAGTCTGCTTTTTATGTCCTCGTTGCTTCGTCCGTCTTGGGAAATTTGTTTCCAATGTAGCAGGATTCCTTACTGCTTCTACTACATGATCCTCCATTTTAATATTAAGTTTCTCACTATTCTTATTTCTGCTGCATCTCATTACCTTTTGTCTTTTTCCAGTTTACTCTCAGTGCATACTGTGTACTCATAAGACTGTTCATTCCATCCAACAGATCCTTTAACTCTTTGTGATATTCCCTGAGGATAGTAGTGTTATCCATGCATCTACCATCAATATCCTAACACTATGAATGTTAACCTCACCTTAAAAAATGTTCTTTTTTTCCTGTTATTCCTTCTTTGATGTGTGCACTAAAAAGTAGGGGCAAAAGACATACTTTTCAATCCAAGCACTTTGTTCTTTGTCTTCTAGTCTTATTGTTCCCTATTGGTTCTTTGACATATTATATATTACGTATTTTTCCTTATAGTTTACTCCTGTATTTCTCAAAATTTCGAACGTCTTGCACCCTTTTACACTGTCCATGCTTTGACAAGGTCGATGAATGCTACGAGTCTCTCTTGATTTTTCTTCAACCTTGCTTCAGTTATCAAATTCAACTTGAGAACTGCCTCTCTTGTGTCTTTACCTTTCCTAAAGCCAAACTGATCATCATCTAATGGCTCCTGTTTTCTTTTCCATTCTTTTGTGTGTTATTCTTGTATACTAGTGGTGTAGATTTGTCCATGTTTAAATTCAGTTCACTTCCAACTGCAAATGAAGTCAGCCAAATTGCAGTTTAAACATGGTAGCTGTTCATAAAATGGCCAAAGTACATGGTATATGTTCTTGTGGTTGGCAACACAACAAAATCAGCATGTATAATAAAACTTGTTCTCTGTGAGCAGTCTTTCCAATCATATCACAATCTCCAAAATGCGAACCACTCACAGTACAGAGGTGGTGCAAATGAACAATAAAATTTTTTATCACATCCTGTAGTGTCTCAATGGAAATGGATTTAGATGTTGCATAGATCACCAATTCAAGCTTGTCTAGTGTGGTGAGATGGTTCTGGTAAACAATGTCTTTCAATGTGCCGAACAATAGATAGGCAAAGGAGTCAGATCAGGTGAATATGGAGGCCAATTCATCCCTATAATCCAATCCACTGACACTTGTCCTGATGTATTCATCATGAAAGCAAAACATCTGTTGTGTGTGATGTAGTCTGGCCCCATCTTGCATGAACCACCCAGTGCCTCATCAGTCCTCCAACACTAGCTGTGTGGTGACAAAATTGTTCAAAAATTGCAATGTAACGTGCAGTAGTGGCCATTTCTCACATGAAAAGAGGACTAATAATGCCTCTGATGCGTACGGAAACCCAAACAATAACTTTGGGAGACTACTGTGGTTTCGCTTCACATAAGTGGAGATCTTTGGAATCTCAAAATTGCCAGTTTTGTGCATTCACAACTCCTTCAGGTTTAAGTATGCTTCACCTGTGAACCAGATTCAGCCAACATCAAATCCTCCATTACGAGGTGCATTCAAGTTCTAAGGCCTCCGATTTTTTTTCTAATTAACTACTCACCCGAAATCGATGAAACTGGCGTTACTTCTTGACGTAATCGCCCTGCAGACGTACATATTTTCCACAAAGCTGACGCCATGATTCCATGGCAGCGGCAAAGGCTTCTTTAGGAGTCTGTTTTGACCACTGGAAAATCGCTGAGGCAATAGCAGCACGGCTGGTGAATGTGCGGCCACAGAGAGTGTCTTTCATTGTTGGAAAAAGCCAAGAGTCACTAGGAGCCAGGTCAGGTGAGTGGGGAGCATGAGGAATCACTTCAAAGTTGTTATTATGAATAAACTGTTGCGTAACATTAGCTCGATGTGCGGGTGCGTTGTCTTGGTGAAACAGCACACGCGCAGCCCTTCCCGGACGTTTCTGTTGCAGTGCAGGAAGGAATTTGTTCTTCAAAACATTTTCGTAGGATGCACCTGTTACCGTAGTGCCCTTTGGAACACAATGGGTAAGGATTACGCCCTCGCTGTCCCAGAACATGGACACCATCATTTTTTCAGCAATGGCGGTTACCCGAAATTTTTTTGGTGGCGGTGAATCTGTGTGCTTCCATTGAGCTGACTGGCGCTTTGTTTCTGGACTGAAAAATGGCATCCACGTCTCATCCACTGTCACAACCGACAAGAAGAAAGTCCCATTCATGCTGTCGTTGCGCGTCAACATTGCTTGGCAACATGCCACACGGGCAGCCATGTGGTCGTCCGTCAGCATTCGTGGCACCCACCTGGATGACACTTTTTGCATTTTCAGGTCGTCATGCAGGATTGTGTGCACAGAACCCACAGAAATGCCAACTCTGGAGGCGATCTGTTCAACAGTCATTCGGCGATCCCCCAAAACAATTCTCTCCACTTTCTCGATCATGTCATCAGACCAGCTTGTGCGAGCCCGAGGTTGTTTTGGTTTGATGTCACACGATGTTCTGCCTTCATTAAACTGTCGCACCAACGAACGCACTTTCGACACATTCCTAACTCCATCACCACATGTCTCCTCCAACTGTCGATGAATTTCAATTGGTTTCACACCACGCAAATTCAGAAAACGAATGATTGCACGCTGTTCAAGTAAGGAAAACGTCGCCATTTTAAGTATTTAAAACAGTTCTCATTCTCGCCGCTGGTGGTAAAATTCCATCTGCCGTACGGTGCTGCCATCTCTGGGACGTATTGACAATGAACGCGGCCTCATTTTAAAACAATGCACATGTTTCTATCTCTTTCCCGTCTGGAGAAAAAAAAATCGGAGGCCTTAGAACTTGAATGCACCTCGTATAAATCATTGTGAGACTCTGGTTTGCAAAGTCTGCCCTCTGTCACACAGCCCATATGGTGGCTTTGGATTTTGAACGGAAACATGTGTAGGCTCTGTCTCAGCATTTTCTGTATGCTGCTTCAGACCAGTCTCTGCTGCCATTTTACGGATGTGTTTCTTTGGATTTTGCTGAATAATTCTAGAAACTGTGATTACACTTTCAGGAATAACTACAGTTTGCCAGCGTCTAACATTCCACGCTAGATCGTCAGTGATGCTACATGTTTGTTGGAGTTTGGTGAAGGACTTGTGCATGGTATTCACTTGGGTCCATTTGGAACATTAAATCATGCTTGAAAACTGTGCCTTGTTGCCATAGAACCGTGTTGTAACCTGTGGTATGCTAGCACCAGAAAAACATGTTGTTCAATGGAATACACGATTTCAATCTCTTTCTTTGGTACACTAATCTCCTTTCACATTTCAACGGTGGACCTGATCCCTCTGAACTGCAGTGCACTAATAGCAGGCACTACATGTTGTGATTGCAGCACCATCTCTTAACAGATTTTTGAACTATTTCAAAACTTCTGTGTATCTATTGTACAAAATTCTTACAGCTTTCACACTAAACATTGCACTTGTCTATCAACCTTAGTTTTCGAGATATTTAATTTTGAAACCAGAAACTCCTTCACTGGACACCTAGTTTTTGGAACTTTGTTCACTGTAAATACTTTGATATTACTGATATGATATTCTTTCACTCGAATACATCTCAAAATTATGCAGCAATTTCTGTAAACATTTACAGTTGTACTTAACATCTCTTTCCTAGCGTATCACTGTTGTTTTTAGCATCATTAGAGAAAATGCCAATTTACTCCAATAAATACATTTTACATCTTTCACTGATTGTGTGATGTATTTTAAGTTTGTTTTTAATTCTCTTCTGAATATATAACTTGTTTCCTCTATAGGTATGGCAACTTTGATAGTAGTTTAGCTGTAGTATACAATAGTATGATCTGTACACCTTTCACTGCAAAACTACTAGTACCATTTGTGTATATGTTTTATCTATGAGCTACTTAATTGTGATCCTACCAAACTTATCAGCATCCCATGTCAAGAACAATGGAGTATTATCTTCGTTATGCAATTTCTCCAGGCTAACAACAGCATCCATCTTCTGTGCCACCTCTCTCATTCCGGTCAAAGTTGCATCCTGAAACCAGAAACAGGAATGTATTATTATTACTCTTTCTCCCTTAAATTCACAGCATAGTGACACAAAAAAGAAAGAATTAAATAGGACAACAAAATGTTTTCCATGGTGCATACAAATAAATTTACACAATAAAATGTGTGTGCCACAAGAAAGCCATTCAACTTACGACTTGAAAATTTGGAATTCATCACTCAAAATTTTGTTCTATTTGAAGCTTATTCAAAATGGAACCTAAATATTGACCAGATTTCAATAAAATGAACAGCAAATTGTCATATAAATAAAAATAGTTTCTACACTCAAGCGTTTATGGAGTGAATGCCACAGTTTCTTTGGAACGGATCCATATTATTAACTGCAAACACCTTGTAGGAGTAAACATACAGGGCTGGCAGAATTAAGTGCAGTTTACAAGACTACAGTAGGTTGCAAAACCACATTATGAAACTTCAATACTGGGCACTATGCATGCATGGCATGCAATTGCCCAAGTCACTAGCGAATGTTAACAATTTCAGCTTGTTCTACCTTTGGCAATATGAAATTAGTAGTTGTGCATGGTCTGAGATTAGGTGTTGTGCTAGTACTGTATCAACAAAGCTAAACAAGAAGTAAGAAATGAAGCAGATCGTCTGCTTCTTGGACAACTATGCTATGTATAGGATTTCAATGATGTTGACTACAAAAATAAGCAGTGACATGTTACTGCACTTGTGGCACTCCTACACAACTTGAATATGGATGAACTGATGATATCTGAACTGAAGAGGAAAATTCGTTCCATTAGAAACACAGCCACAAATGGATTATGAAAAATACAAGCAAATAAAATATCTGTCCATGGAACCAGCAACATCTATTGTAGAGATTAATATTCATCTCGATCTGACGAAAAATGCAATGTGATCAGAATACTCAGTTCTGGAAACAATGCTTAACATATTATAGTATCTTTCTTCCTTGTCACGTCATTACCTCTATTAAGAAGAAATGTGAACTGTTCTGGCGATGTTCTCTCAGATGATTAAAATAACTTTTCGAGTCTCCCACAAATTTTATGCAGCAAGTTCGCTGAGCAACTGGGCTGATGTCGCTATTTTATCAACTTATGAATTTATTCCTTTCCTTATATAATGATTTCATGCACACAAGTATTAGCTATGCAACTACTCATGCAGCTGCCAAAAGTTTCACTTCAGAGATGGCTCAGGCATTCACAAAACAACAAAACTGAAGCGTGCACTGGTGTCACTGTGTCTACAGTTTTGTTTCACAACCTTTTACCATCACGTAAACTAGCTGCACACAGTCACAAGCAGGGGAGTGTATGGCATGATGGGTTCATGCCAGGCGGACCACAACGGAGGGGCAGGGGAGGTGGAAGGGGAAGGAGTGTGTGCAAAGGGTAAGTATAAAGGGAATAACAGTTCCCGCCACAATTCAGTACATTAGTAGCACGTGATGAAGTTGGTGAGGTATGTTAAAATATTTGCCAGTCAGGCAGATCATCCACCTGAAAATCTGGGAAGACTTACAGTTGTATACATGGGATTTTGTTGCAGCTATAAACCAATATGTTTGCTGTAAGCAAGAAGGAGATGTTACCGTATTTACTCGAATCTAAGCTGCACTTTTTTTCCTGTTTTTGTAATCCAAAAAATCGCCTGCGGCTTAGAATCGAGTGCAAAGTAAGCGGAAGTTCTGAAAAATGTTGATAGGTGCTCTGCCAAAACTAACTTCTGCCATCGAATATATGCAGCGCTACACAGGCATGCTTTGAAAAAAGAGCGTGGAAGATGAGCTTTTTTTCTCCGCCTCGAGTTTCGACCACCGCATTTTCGTACATTATCCGACGGAGTAAATACAAATTCCGTATTGTTCATCTTCGAATGTAGCAGCATTTCAATGTACTACGAAAATACGACTGGCAAGACTGGGATGTTTGCCAATATGGCCAACTCTTCCATTCTGAATTTTTTCCTACCTGTGAGAAAAGATGGTTGCTGATAGGAACTTTTATGAATTGTGAATCACATGCAGTATTCTCTTCACCATAAGAATAATACAAATATAAACATTTTGCCATGTATTCTTTCGTGTTTGCTGCTAACTTATTTAAATCCTGTCTGCCTAATATACTACGAAACTAGAGTGAGATAACAGCAAACGCGGAAGAATATACATATCATGTCATGTTTATATTCGTATTATTCTTATGCCTAATAGTGATACAGTCAGAAATGCAACACGGCAACTGACTAGATTTTTAAATCTAAGATGACTAATTTCTGTGCAGAATGTAATGTACTAAAGAGGCGTATGCAAAGATTTTCAAACGGAGAAAAATTTTCGCTGAACTCTCGTTCAGAACATCTTTTATCATACGCAGTCTATTATTTGGTTCTTGTTGATCATTATCAAAGAAAGCAGCAGTGTAAGTAACAACAAATAGCAGTCTCTTGCCATTGTTTCGCTAATGAGACGATTCCTCTCTCTGGCGGCAGCGCACACAAAAGCAAGCCATGCTGCGAGCGGCAACAGACCATAAGCACTCATTATCAGAATGCGACAAACATTGCTTGACACAGTACAGTAATGCATTTTCAGCTTACAGTGACGCAAACACCTACAACAAAGAGAACGGCACTTATCAGAGCATAGAAAAATAAGCAATCTATTGAAACCAAACGAAGCACGTGAAAAAGGAAGAGTACCCGTATAAATACGCATGGAGCACCTGACGCATAGCAATGGCTACCTGGTAAAGCATAACTGCTAAGCTTACGACTCGAACCAAACTACTGTAGCTGTATGATCATTCATTAGACCTAAATTGTGTCTCATATTACAATGGACCAACATTGTTTCGATTTGGAGGTGCGGCCTAAGGCTTCCTCTCCCATTGAATTTCGAGTCTCAAATTTCAGGTGCGGCTTAGATTCGGGAGAATTTTGTTTTCCTTGATTTCGAGTCTCATTTTTCAGGTGCGGCCTAGATTCGAGTGCAGCTTAGATTCGAGTAAATACGGTAACCACTGTTACATTTGCTACAGGAGTCATATGATTTTTCATACCATTCACAATGACACATAGGCCATCTGCTGAAAGTAGTTTTTTTGGAGGCCTCCATCATGTTTAGATCAAGATCATTGCTGCAGGTTACAAAAAGCAACAGAATCCAGTGGCACCTAGCATTTTATAGCACACTATATCCTATTCATTGTTAAGAATGATCCTGATGTAAAGAAACACATACACTAAGAATAGTCAGTGGTCATAGCACACGTTTTGGTATGGTGTTATGCCACTGGATGTAGACCCTAATTACGTATTACACATTATTTTACATGGCCAGTAATGGAACTTTTAACATGTTCTAAAGCATTAACAGGCAGCAATGGTTTCTGTGATGAGTATGCTAAATGTTTACACCATGTATTTCTTATTTCAAATCTCAGGGTACAGTTGCTTTCTTTGAAGACTCCTGTGCATAACATTATGGCTACTTCCAATTGGTATATGTTGGCTTGGTTTGTAAATACTTCTTCAATTTCTCCTTTAACATGAAATACCAAAACACTAAGTTTTCACCTTCTTGTTAATAAATTTGAGAAACATGGTATAGTACCATTATAAAAATAGCACAAAACTACAGAGTTGTGGTAGTGTAGTGGAGTTAGTGACTGAATTGTATATACAAGGTTGTGGGTTTGATTCCGCTCTTAAGTTTTTATTATTGTTATTTTTATTATTATTATTATTATTATTATTATTATTATTATTATTTATTTATTTCCTTTCTCAGATGTTATGTCTGGTTAAAAATGGAAAGTGATGCGGATCTTGATCAAGCGTGACTTCCTTTTAACTGTACGGTATATGTTACATTGCATTTAGGAACTTTCGGGTAATTGAACATGTATCAATAATTACAGATTTCTGTAGCTGTATATATAAGTTTGGATGTAGCTGTAGTGCTTTGATGTACTGGTGGATATTGTGTGGTATGACCCCTGTAGTTTATAGTATAATTGGTATAATGTCAACTTTATCCTGATGCCACATGTCCTTGACTTCCTCAGCCAGTTGGATGTATTTTTCAATTTTTTCTCCTGCTTTCTTTTGTATATTTGTTGTATTGGGTATGGATATTTCGATTAGTTGTGTTAATTTATTCTTTTTATTGGTGAGTATGATGTCAGGTTTGTTATGTGGTGGTGTTTTATCTGTTATAATGGTTCTGTTCCAGTATAATTTGTATTCATCATTCTCCAGTACATTTTGTGGTGCATACTTGTTTGTGGGAACATGTTGTTTTATTAGTTTATGTTGTATGGCAAGTTGTTGATGTATTATTTGTGCTACATTGTCATGTCTTCTGGGGTATTCTGTATTTGCTAGTATTGTACACCCCACTTGTGATGTGATCTACTGTTTCTATTTGTTGTTTGCAAAGTCTGCATTTATTTGTTGTGGTATTGGGATCTTTAATAATATGCTTGCTGTAATATCTGATGTTTATTGTTTGATCCTGTATTGCAATAATGAATCCTTCCGTCTCACTGTATATATTATTGCCTTTTCTTAGCCATGTGTTGGATGCGTCTTGATCAATGTGTTGCTGTGTTGTTGTTATTATTATTATTATTATTATTATTATTATTATTATTAGCAGTAGTAGTAGTAGTAGTAGTAGTGTTATTATTATTTTAATCAAAACAACATCCCAAATTGTGCACTTGAGACAGCAAATAGTGAGTGCTGAGGAAAATAAATCTTTGCATGTGACAATGTGCTGCTCACCATTCTTCTTCAATCCTTCTGGCTGAAGAAACAGAAAATTTCTCCGAATGCTTACCTAATTTTAACCTCCTTTTAAGTGTGTGTTCTGCTGCTGCTTGGTGAGTAGATTTTTTATATATGCTATTACAGTATACTAAATTGGAGATAAATAGAAACACGGAGAGGGAGGTCTAAATAAGTAAAATTTTGTACACAAATGTACCTAAGACAGTATACAACAACAATTAAATGGAATCAATATTGATAACCCAAAAAAAGAATACAAATGAGAAAACAGCCATAATTTAATGTTTGTGATCATCTGGTAACTGGCTAGCAGAGCTAAAGAGTGGTATGGACATAAACCAGGAAGTTAGCAAATGACCAATTTCTTAAGCCAAGGATGCCTCATAAGCTTATTAAAATGATTCATGTAGGGAATATAAACCACAGTATCTTGAACGCTGTCTATGAATGCAAAGAAGTGCACTGCTCACCTGGCAGAGATTCAATTTTGGTGATCAAGAAACTCTTTACCACAGGATTGGCAGCTATGTTATCTGTGAGATTGATTTGTGACAGTTGGGTACTCATTTGCGTAATGTTCACTGCGTAAAATCACTCTGAGACAAAGTAATAACTTCCCAACATTTTCTGTAATACTCACAAAGAGAGAGGTTCTTTGCACCCTCCTGCCCTCCAGATGTTTCTGCAGAATAACGTATATAACTGAATGCTCCTATGCAAGATGGTCACCACTTACAATGGAATGGTGAGCAGCACATTGTCACATGCAAAGATTTATTTTCCTCAGCACTCGCTATTTGCTGTCTCAAGTGCACAATTTGGGATGTTGTTTTGATTAAAATAATAATAACACTAATAATAATAATAATAATAATAATAATAACACAGCAACACAGCCACACATCAATCAAGACGCATACAACACATGGCTAAGAAAAGGCAATATATACAGTGAGACGGAAGGATTCATTATTGCAATACAGGATCAAACAATAAACACCAGATATTACAGCAAGCATATTATTAAAGATCCCAATACCACAACAGTGGTTACATGACAATACCATCTCTGTGATGAACTGGCCTGCACTGAGTCCTGACCTGAATCCTGCAGAACACCTTTGGAACGTTTTGGAACGCCGACTTCGTTCCAGGCCTCACCGACTGACATTGATACCTCCCCTCAGTGCAGCACACCATGAAGAATGGGCTGGCTGCCGTTTCCCAAGAAACCTTCCAGCACCTGATTGAATATATACCTGCAGGAGTGGAAGCTGTCTTCAAGGCTAAGAGTGGGCCAACACCATATTGAATTCCAGCATTACCGATGGAGGGTGCCAAGGACTTTTAAGTCGTTCTCAGCCAGGTGTCCAGATACTTTTGATCACACAGTGTGTGAACTAAGAGTTGATCACAACTCAAAGCAGAGTGCACAGAAATTTTCTACAACACATTGAATGTATAATGGAAAGATACATTATACTTTCCAGGAGAAGGAGTGTTTATAGTGATAAGCAGGAACATTAGGCCTAGTGAGATCCAAAATGAAGCTAACTGTGATTGTTACATTCCATCCTGGATTTTCCATTGTTTGATTAATTGTGAACTAATATGGACAATTGTTACCATGGTTGGAGGATTTAATAATCAGGTGTTTCTACTGACTACCAGATTGAGACACATCAGAGGCAGAGCAATTCAAAAATAGTCTAAACTCAATAGCATGGAATACACCAAGGATTCAGTAGTAGTTGGTATTAAGCACAAACATCCTTAAAACTTAGTCTGACAGTAAGCCCAACAACCAATATGAAAAATATTCTAGGCCTTCTAGTTACAATCTTTGTGCAAATGTCACCAATGAAAGGCGGATTAATGATCATGATGGTATCACAGGAAAAATGGACACCAAAAGCACAATAGGTCGTCAAGACAGACAGAAAAGTACTTGTGTTTCATCACAATGATGGACACTCACTAACAGCTACTTAAAAGATGAACTGCGAACATTTATCTCAGATTCGCAAACACAGAATAATTGCACTTAAAAGTTGAAAAAAGTTTTAAACTGCAGCTTGGATAAGAACATGAAGTATTATTTGCTGTGTTATTGTTTTTCCTCTACAAAAGAATACCTAGAACAATAAATGTACTAGTTAGGATTAAGTGCAATACATGAACCATTCAGTGAAGTAAATCTTACACAAACTTGATTTATGTATTGCAAACTATAATCTATCCAATGCTTATATTAACATATTTTGTCCAACATTAGTAACACACTGTGTAATATCAGATAACATGGACCAAATGAATAAATGACGACCAAAAATGAACTAGGCACCAGGTTCTGGCAGAATTCCAATTGAATTTTACATCAAATATGCCACAGAAGTAGTCTCTTTTGTAGCTTATATTTAACAAGAATCTTTTGCGTAGCAAATAGTTCCTCACGACTGCAAAAGAATGCAGGTAACCCTGTTTATAAAAAGGATAAAAGAACATCTTGAACATGTTACACTGCACAAATATTTAGGGGTAATACCAATAATCAATACAAAATAGATGCCAATGCCACCAGTTATTTGTCCGGAGCCTTAAATCCAATAGGAACGACAATATAGGTCAAAATAATTCAATGACATAGTGCTGGAATAACAACAGGTCATATAGCCCATACAAAAGTATAACAAACACACTCAAAGAAACTTAAATGTGTAACTCAGAAGAAAGACAAAATCATTCTCATAAAATCTGGTTGAGCAAATTTCTAGAACCTGTGTACCATTATGCTCTCAAAATATGTTATCCCATGTAGGTATCATTGGAAAAAGATGAGATTAGAGTGCATACAGACAGTTATATTTCCCTTGCTCAATATTTAGTTTATAAAAGCTGCTTCTTTCTTGTTACTACAAATCTCTACCTATTTCACATCCCTGAAGGCTCACCTTCATGATGGGATCTTTGGAACAAGGTGAATGAATGAATTGCGAGTTAATGGAGGAACAGCTTATAAAGTCTACTTACTGCTGCTTATTCTGAGCTTTAAAGGACTAAGAAAAATGTTTGAAACATGGTGGGCCAACTAAACATCCCAATTAGTAATGCTTCCTTGAGTACACGTCTCACAAAACAACAGAATTAACTGACGTGAAACCATATCTTAAATACAAATTCTTTACGCTGTCGTTCTTTCTTACTACTTCATTTCATTATGCTTTGTTATTGCATTCCTAATTTTAATTTGATATTATTCGGCACATTGGAAATATATAAAATAAAATAGTGGGGTATACTCCTTGGAAGTTCTATTTGAGGTTGTTATATTTATTATGTCATACAGGAAATTGAGGGAAATCAGATTTTCTTAAATTTCACTGAAAGATTTAATTTCAGAGTATATGCACTTTTTCCAGTTAGCAATCACTCACAGCTGTTAGTTACTTCAGTTTTGTCTTCGATTACCATCTTTTTTTTGAGTATTACTTGAACTTGTTTTAAAAACATCCTTTAAATCCAAGCCAGGTCTCCTTGTACAAAATACTTGAAAATAAGGCTGAGTCATCAGTAGTAGTAGTAGTAGTACTACTTCTTCTTCTTCTTCTTCTTCTTCTTCTTCTTCAGAGAAAAAATTACTCCCAGAACAGCATCTGCAGTATAATGGAAGCTAAGATTTCGAAATGAGGTAACTGTGATAACAAACAATAATATTACATATGATACATAAATTTTACATCATATGGAGCTATTACGTATTGTCATTTGAGTTCTATAGACTTATGTAAGCTGAGCAAGGCTTCTGTATTGCATCTAGAGTGTAGCTGGAATTTCTCTGCCTTTTGATATCACTGCTGAGGTCTGTCAGGTCTCCTCCCTATCACCACTATTATTCATCATCTGCATGGATACAGCAATAACTGCCATATGTCACTGAAACGTGCCTGGAACTCCCAATGTCATGTACAAACAATTCAAAACATTTATACAAGCGTAATGCCACAGGAGGATGACAAATTTGTTATCCACCATTTGTTTTTCAGTTCTGCGACAGGCTTACCACACATGCTCATAAATATACCTATTTCTCTCCAAAGTTCAAAAAATCTCTCAAGGACTTATCTCAGATCAACCTGCACTTTTCATTGTGATATTGCATGACCACCATAACTACTTTCCAAGTCTTCCAAAAAGGCTCTGAACTGGTGATGTTTGAGAGCGTGATTGTGGATGGAATATGCTGCTCGAGTCACCACACTCATTGCTTTCCTCATGTTCACACACAGAAATGCTCTTTGAGGATAAAGTAGTTTATTACAAAACTGCGATGTGGCATAGGAAACAATTTCAGTATCTACTATAAAAGTGCCAAGAAATTGATTTTTTGGTCAAGCATAGCAGCTGCACCATCTGAAGCCATGAAAGTGAGATTCTTCCACTGCAGACCCCTACTGCCAATACTCACTTGCAAATCAGTCCCTACTGTAGTGTCTGCCGTTGGAATCAAAGACAGTAGCAGTTCTATAATGAATGCAATGATTAGCTACTTTGTGAATGTAAACTGGCAACTGAGCAGAATCAGAAATGTCTGTGTTTATCCATCATCAAAGAAAATACAATAAATTTTTTGCAAGAACCATTACCTTATCTGAAACACTATTGGCTGTTTCTTGAATTATGCACTGAACAGTTGAACAAGAGGGACTAGTTGCCTGAAACTCTTCACATCTTTATAAATTCTCCTTCAGTGAGACTGTGTGATGCTTTGCCAGTTTGGAAAACGTGATTCTACATAACTCCAGAAAAGTGATGTGTGTCCCTATGCATGTTTCACAGATGAATGATACTTGCAGCTAAAACAAAGTTATAACATAAGGTGTTGAATGCCAAGGTATTGTATCGGTTTGTTCTTTTCATTTTCATGTGGCAAGCCATGTCAGGGACAAAGCACATCCTCAAGATGGGATGGGATGGGATGGGATGGGATGGGAATTGCAGTTACTTAGTGAGAGGAAGTATATGCACAGATGTGATGTGCAAGCTCTGCAGCATATGTTGAAGTAGAGTGTCATCCCAAGAATCAGTGACCAAAGAAAGCAAAGTATGTTGTTTCTGCAGTCTTCAGACCAAAGACTGGAGCTTATTCATCTCCGCAACTACTACATTCTATATCCTTCTGAATCTGCTTACTGTATTCATCTCTTTGTCTCCCTCTACAATTTTTATCTCCTACACTTTGCTCTAGTAGTAAGTTGGTGATCCCTTAATGTCTCACAATGTGCCCTATCAACTGATCCTTTCTTTTGGTCAAGTTGTGCCACAAATTTCTTGTCTTCCCAATTATATTCCGTATCCTCTCATTAGTCACATGATCTACTCATCTAATCTTCAATATTCTTCTGTAGCAATATATTTTGAAAGTTTCTATTCTCTTTTTGTCTGAACTGTTTATCACCCATGTTTAATTTCCATACATGGCTACACTTAAATCTATGTCCATTGTTAACAAATTTCTCTTCTTCAGAAATGCTTTTCTTGGCATTGCCAGACTACATTGTATATCCTCTCTACTTTGGACATCATTAATTATTCTGCTGCCCAAATAGCAAAACTCATCTACTACTATAAGAGTCTCATTTCCTAATCTGATTCCCTTAGCATCGTCTGATTTAATTCGACTAAATTTCATTATCCTTGTTTTTCTTTTGTTGGTGTTCATCTTATACCCACCTTTCAAACCTCAAAGTTTTTATTTCTTTTCCCTGAACTTTAATTTCTACTCCAAATTATTCTTTGATTTCTTTTACTGCTACGACCCTGTATCACTCCCTCTCCGCTGCTGCTTTCCATTCATGCCCCCGACACTTATAACTGCCATGTGGTTTCAGGTCGGCTTCTATCAGTTTTTCCATTCTTCTGCCAAGAATTCGTGTTAGTATTTTGCAACCATTACTTCTTAAACGGACAATCCATGATATTCATGCCTGTCAGCACCTGCTTTCTTTGGAATTGGGATTACTGTATTCTTCTTGAAGTCTCAGAGTATTTCACCTGACTCATGCATCTTGCACACCAGATGGAAAAGTTTTGTCATGGGTAGCTCTCCTAAGGCTATTAGTAATTCTAACAGAATATTGTGTACCCCTGGAGCCAGTTTCGACTCAAATCTTTCAGAGCTCTGTCAAATTCTTGTTGCAGTATTGTATCTCCTATCTCATCTTCATCTACGTCCACTTCCTTTTCTATAATATTGCCTTCAAGTTTATCTCCCTTGGACAGACCCTCTGTATGTATGTACATATTGAACTGGGGACGTAGAAACGATGGAGAAGCTACATCCCTGCCATAGCCCTCAGTAGTACACAACCCCACAACAGGCTACAGCAGCCCACTCACCCCACCGCTGCCTCACACTGAACCCAGGGTTATTGTGAGGTTCGACCCCCAGTGGAGCCCTCCCTCCGGGAAAGTCTCATTCCAGATGAGTGTAACCCCAATGTTTACGTGGTGGAGTTATGATGGTGTATGCGCACGTGGAGACAGTGTTTGCGCAGCAATCGCTGACAAAATGTAACTGAGATTGAATAAGGGGAATCAGCCCGTGTTCGCTGAGGCATATGCAAAACCACATTAAAAACCATTCACAGGCTGGCCGGAACACCAGACCTCGACACTAATCCACCAGGCACTGGCACCCCTTCCCACTCAGGAAGCAGTGCTTTAGACCGCACAGCTTGAGTGGGCGACCATCTATATACTTGTCCCACCTTTCAGCTTTCCATTCTGCTTACTGGTTTTCCATATGAGCCCTTGATATTCATACAACTGCTTCTCTTTACATCACAGGCCTCTTCAAGTTTCCTGTGGGTAGTATCTATTTTTCCCCTACTGAAATCTGCTTCTACATCCTTACATTTGTCCACAGCCATTCCTGCCTAGCCATTTCACACTTCCTGTCAAGCTCATTTTTTGGTGTATTCCCTTTTGCCTGCTTCATTTGCTGCATTTTTACATTTTCTCCTTTTATCAATTAAATTCAATATCTCTAGTGTAATCCAAGGATTTCTACTAGGTCTTGTCTTTTTACTTCTGCCTTCACTATTTCATCTCTTCTACTGTATTCCTTTCCTAATGCCCTGTCTGACTGTTTCTTTCAACATATCCAGGTCTTGTCTGCTTAATTTCTACATTTTTCCAAATTCTTCAGTTTTAATCTCCAGTTCATAACCATTAAATTGCGATCAGAGTCCAAATCTGCCCCTGGAAATGTTTTACAATTTAAAACCAGTCTAAAAATTCTCTCCCTTACCATTATATAATCAATTTGAAAGTAATGTATACAATCTCTGTAAAACAATCGGTCAATTCTTATTCTGAACTCCGAGTCTGTAACTAGTGTTTGTTATCTTGAATACAGAAAAAAACGGCATGTTATTTTGAAGACTATATGGACAATGTAAACCCAACCGCATAGCTGTATGTGTTAGCATGCTGCTTCTGGGACTTGGGGAGGTACGCAGATTGAATATGCCTGGAGGATTAATGTCAAAGGCCAATGTGCCAGCGAGCCTAAAAGGGGTTTTTAGGTGGTTTCCCACAACCGAATGGTGAATACCGTGCTGGTACCCATGTCCCACACCTGTTACACAATTTGCAAATATTTCCAAAACATTCACATTTTTCTAAATGGTATAGTGTATTCAGGGGATTCTTTGATGACACTGATCATTATTTAATCTGCAGTGAAATTGGGATTGTGAGGCCAAAAGTGCAGGAGGTCAGGTCCATATGTAGGAGGATAAGAGTGGAGAAACTTCAGGATAAGGAAATCAGGCACAAGTACATAACAGCGATCTCAGAAAGGTACCAGTTAGTTGAATGTAGTCAATTACAGTCATTGGAAAATGAATGGACAAGGTACAGGGACACAGTACTAGAAGTGGCTAAAGAATGTCTTGGAACAGTAGTGTGTAAAAGTAGGATGAAGCAAACAGCTTGGTGGAATGAAACAGTCAAGGCAGCCTGTAAAAGGAAAAAGAAGGCGTATCAAAAATGGCTACACACTAGAACTCAGGTAGACAGAGAAAGTTATGTTGAAGAAAGAAACAAAGCCAAACAGATAATTGCAGCATCCAAGAAGAAATCTTGGGAAGACTTTGGAAACAGGTTGGAGACTATGGGTCAAGCTGCTGGAAAACCATTCTGGAGTGTAATTAGCAGTCTTCGAAAGGGAGGTAAGAAGGAAATGACAAGTATTTTGGACAGGTCAGGAAAACTGCTGGTGAATCCTGTGGATGCCTTGGGCAGATGGAGGGAATATTTTGAAGAGTTGCTCAATGTAGGTGAAAATACGATCATACTGTGTTCTGCTAATGAAATCTTACAAAGATGATCAGTAATGTTTCAGATTTCAAGGTAAAATGGGATAGGAATGATGATGGAAATAGGATCACATTTGAGGAAGTGGAGAAAATGGTCAATAGATTGCAGTGCAATAAAGCAGCTGGGGTGGATGAAATTAAGTCGGAACTCATAAAATACAGTGGAATGTCAGGTCTTAAATGGCTACACAGGATAATTGAAATGACCTGGGAGTCGGGACAGGTTCCATCAGACTGGACAAAAGCAGTAGTCACACCAATCTTTAAACATGGAAACAGAAAAGATTGTAACAACTACAGAGGTATCTCTTTAATCAGCGTTGTGGGTAAAATCTTCTCAGGTAATGTTGAAAGGAAAGTGCGAGTATTAGTTGAGGACAAATTGGATGAAAATCAGTGTGGGTTTAAGGCCTATTAGAGGTTGTCAGGACCAGATCTTTAGCTTACGGCAAATAATGGAGAAGTGTTATGAGTGGAACAGGGAATTGTATCTATGCTTTATAGATCTAGAAAAGGCATATGACTGCGTTTCTAGGAGGAAGTTATTGTCTGTTCTATGAGATTATGGAATAGGAGGCAAACTTTTGCAAGCAATTAAAAGGTCTTTACATAGATAGTCAGGCAGCAGTTAGAGTTGACGGTAAATTGAGTTCATGGTTCAGAGTAGTTTCAGGGGTAACACAAGGGTGCAACTTGTCTCCACTGTTGTTCATATTATTTATGGATCATATGTTGAAAACAATAGACTAGCTGGGTGATATTAAGATATGTGAACACAAAATAAGCAGTCTTGCATAAGCGGATGACTTAGTTGTGATGGCAGATTCGATTGAAAGTTTGCAAAGTAATATTTCAGAGCTAGATCAGAAATGTAAGGACTATGGTACGAAGATTAGCATCTCCAAAACGAAAGTAATGTCAGTGGGAAAGAAATATAAACGGATTGAGTGCCAAATAGGAGGAACAAAGTTAGAACAGGTGGACGGTTTCAAGTACTTAGGATGCATATTCTCACAGGATGGCAACATAGTGAAAGAACTGGAAGTGAGGTGTAGCAAAGCTAATGCAGTGAGCGCTCAGCTACGATCTACTCTCTTCTGCAAGAAGGAAATCAGTACCAAGACTAAGTTATCTGTGCACCATTCAATCTTTCGACCAACTTTGTTGTATGGGAGCGAAAGCTGGGTGGATTCAGGTTACCTTATCAACAAGGTTGAGGTTACGGATATGAAAGTAACTAGGATGATTGCAGGTACTAGTAGATGGGAACAATGGCAGGAGGATGTCCACAATGAGGAAATCAAAGAAAAACTGGGAATGAACTCTATAGATGTAGCAGTCAGGGCGAAGAGGCTTAGATGGTGGGGTCATGTTACACACATGGGAGAAGCAAGGTTACCCAAGAGACTCATGGGTTCAGCAGTAGAGGGTAGGAGGAGTCGGGGCAGACCAAGGAGAAGGTACCTGGATTCGGTTAAGAATGATTTTGAAGTAACAGGTTTAACATCAGAAGAGGCACCAATGTTAGCACTGAATAGGGGATCGTGGAGGAATTTTATAAGGAGGCTATGCTCCAGACTGAACACTGAAAGGCATAATCAGTCTTAAATGATGATGATGATGATGATGATGATGATGATGAAGGGATAGCACTAGACACAGAAAGATGCGGTACATAACTTTCATCCCAGGTGGAAGGCTGAGGCAAGGTGTGCAACAGGAAGGGTATCCGGACACACTCTATAGTCAAATCCATAAATTAACTTGCTGATCCAGTGAAGATACAGGATAAAGGGTAGGAAAAAGAAGAAGAAGGATATGGAAGACATATTTATCATCCAGCATAAGGACGAGGAGAAGTCCTGGATTGCATCAACAGTGATTGTCATCTAAGAAAAAAAGCACAATAATCCTCTACTTACTGAAGTAGAGCCCTGATGCCGGCTACTAGCGCTTTTTGCTTGCTGTGTTACAAGATAAGTTATTTAGCTAGTAATTAATCGTTTTTGCTGTCTATTCTATAGTATTTACGTGAATTAGTGTCAGATACACGTGATAAATTAAAGGTTTCAGTTTTTATTTGCGTCTCAATAAGATAAGCAAAATTTCTATTTAAGACAGTTCCAGGTGTATGCAAACGTTTGTTTACATTGTTAACTGACTTTAAATATGCGGGATTACAAATTAATTCAGTGCACAATACTCAGTATTTGTGATTACTAGTGTCATTTAGGCTCGATACACTGAAGGTAGCAGTTTTTATGTGTTTTATTAGGTTATTTTTCTTGTGAACATAAATTATCAATATGAGGATTAATCAGTTTAAGTCAGTGTACAATGCTCAGTATTCATGTTTATTAGTGTCATTTAGACTCGATACATTGAAGGTAGCAGTTTTTATACGTTTTATTAGGAACAGTGATACTGACAGTGATTTCTAACCTCACTTGTATACGTTTGACTAGCGCAACCTGCGACCGTTAATAGTTAAGCAAATGTAAAATATGTGATAAATCAGTATCACACTACAACATCTGAGTAAATCAGTGTTACAACACAACTTCTGAGCCCTTCTTACATACGGTTCGGTTAGCAGAAAGCTAAAACTCACCTCGCTGTCTGCTTAAATTCCTTAGCTTGTTGTGGGCTTTAGTGATAATGTACTGTAAGCCCATCGGTTCCTATAAAGTAGAATTCATATTTGTGCTTTACATTATGAACTCTTATTGTTAGCTAAAGGTTTCATTTTGCACCTGCATCTGTCAGTGTACAATACCCAGTGTTTACATTTATTAGTGTCATTTAGACTCTATACATTTAAGGTAGCAGTTTTTGTAGTTTTATTAGGTCACTTTCGCGTGTACGTAAATGCTTGTTTAAATTACAAATACGAGGGATAATCAGTAGGTGCAGCTTACCATAGGTCACTGTTTAATTCGTTTATCATATTCACTAGATAGCCCCTTGCAGTTTGCTGTAGGTCATTGTCTTATTCTTTACTATTCACTAAATAGCCCCTAGCAGGAAAATAAGCACCAGATCTTGCTTCTACCATAAATTTTTATTTTCATTATTGAGTGTCCTTTCTGCCAACTAGAGTGTAGCTGTTAACCTTGGATGGCAGTAGGTTTCCTTAAGTTTTTTTTTTAATTGCAAATCAGTTATTAGCTAGATGGATAGGGACTGTGTCTGTTGTGTGCAGATGGAGGAGGAGTTGGCCACAGTCCAAACGCAGCTGGAAACTCCAGAGGGCCGCCTTGAGGTGCGGTGGGGATGGAGTGCCTGGGGCAGCCTCTGCTGTACTAGATGTGCTGGGGGGGATGTCACAGCTCTCTGTCACTGAGCCGACCTCAGGTGCGAACTAGCCGGCCGGCCCACTCTCACCTCAGTGTGGGTGGCAGACTGTGTTGAGCTCTTGGGCCTCAAGGCGAAGGCTGCAAGGGGGACGCAGGCTACTGCCAAATCCCATGCACTTTGCTAATAGATTTAGTGTGCTATCTCATGCTGGAAGGGGGGGGGGGGGGGCTGAGCCAGATCACAATGCACCTTCTACCAGGATAGGGGCCACTCCTTCAGCAAGGTCCGGACAGGCATGTGGGGGTAGGAGTTTGTTAGTTATTGGGAGCTCCATTGTTGGGCGGATCATGGAGTCCCTCAGGAATATAGCTGCTAGGACAGGGAAGAAGTCCAATATACACTCGGTGTGCTTGCCGGGGGGGCCTTGCCCGGGATATGGAAGCGGCTCTTCCGGCAGCTATCAAGCATGTGGGGTGCAGCCAGCTGCAGATTGTTGCACATGTCGGCACCAACGATGACTGCCGTCAGGGATCCGAGGAAATCTTTGGGCCCTTTCAACAGCTGGCTAAATTGGTGAAAGTGGCCTCCATCTCTCGAGGAGTGGAAGCGAAGCTGATGATCTGCAGCATCGTACCCAGGGTGGACCGGGATCTTCTGGCTTGGAGTCGAGAGGAGAATCTAAACCAGAGGCTACATCAACTCTGTGATGAAAATGGTTGTAGATTCCTCGACCTACGCTATGGGGTAGAAGGTTGTAGGAAGCCCCTCAATAGATCGGGGGTGCACTACACACAGGAAGCAGCTACATGGGTAGCGCAGTACTTATGGTGTGCACATGTGGGTTTTTTAGATTAGGTTCCTCCCCACGGGAAACAAACAGCTGGCCTGAAAAATTACCAGTTCGTGAAACTGATTTGGGTGCACCAACTGTAAAAATTGTTAGTTTGCCTAAACAGGTCATTCCAAACGATTTAAATATGCTTAATCTCATGTTAGTAAATTGTCAAAGTGTCTGTAGCAAGATCCCTGAGTTAATCTGCACAATAAACAGTAGCAATGCCAATATTGCATTAGGTACCGAAAGCTGGTTGAAACTGGACATAAAAAGCAGTGAAATTTGGAACTCGGATTGGACAATGTTTAGGAAGGATAGGACTGATGCTATGGGAGGTGGTGTGTTCATTGCAGTTAAAAGCTGTTTAAACACAGTTGAGATCAATACTGGGTCGGACTGTGAAATAGTCTGGATAAAGCTGTCAATCAGACAAGGATTGACCATTGTATTAGGATGCTTTTATAGACCAAACAGCATCCGCAACAAACGTCGCAGAATGTTTCACGGGAAGTCTTGAGTACATAGGAAGTAAATATCCAAATTATCTATTAGTTATAGGTGGAGACTTTAATCTAGCATTCACTGACTGGGAAAATTACACATTTATCACAGGGGGCAGAAGCAAAGATTTGTGATGATGATGATGATGATGATGATGATGATGATGTTTGGTTTGTGGGGCGCTCAACTGCGTGGTTATCAGCGCCCGTACAATTTCCCAACCTTTGCTCAGTCCAATTTCGCCACTTTCTTGGATGATGATGAAATGATGAGGACAACACAAACACCCAGTCATCTCGAGGCGGGTGAAAATCCCTGACCCCGCCGGGAATTGAACCCGGGACCCCGTGCTCGGGAAGCGAGAACGCTACCGCGAGACCACGAGCGGCGGACACACAAAGATTTGTGTGAAGTTATTCTAGGAGCGCTCTCAGCATACAACCTTGAGCAATTGGTTAGAAAACCAACTCGAGATGGGAACATATTAGTATCTTGGCGACAAACAGACCTGATCTTCTTGAGGAAGTTAATCTAGAAGAAGGTATTAGTGACCATAATGTTGTTGTGGCTTCTATGTCAGTGGAAGTTGCAAAAAAACCAAAGAAACAGTGTAGAGTTTTCTTGTTTGGAAAAGCAAATAAAAGTGTCATTAATGAATATCTTCATAATCAGCTCCAAGCACTCACCACGGGACACAAAGATATTGAGCATCTTTGGTCGGAATTTAAAGGTACTGTCCACCATATGCTAGAGAAGTATGTGCCTAGCAAAAGTATAGTGGAGGGAAAGGATCCACCTTGGTACAAAAACATATTAGGGAGTTGCTGAGAAAGCAGAGAATTTTGCACAGTCATTTTAAACGTAGTCACTGTCCCACTGACAAACAGAAATTATGCGAAATGAAAGCAGCTGTCAGAAGGACAATGAGAGACTCTTTTAACAAAGCTGAAAGCAATATTTTATCTACAGATTCTAAAAATAACCCCCAAAAATTTGGTCATACGTAAAATCTATGAACGCTACAAAAATCCAATACCTTCTTTTGCTGACAGTACGGGTAATGTAACTGATGATGATAAACATAAGGCTGAAATTCTAAACCTAGCTTTCAAAAACTCGTTTACGATAGAGGACTGCAGCACCATTCACCCTTTCAATTATCGAACAAATGAAAGGATGGCTGATATAGTGTTTAGTGCATCTGGGACTGTAAAACAGTTAAGATTCTTAGACGCCAGAAAGGCATCTGGCCCAGACAGTATCCCTGTAAGATTTTATGTTGAATATGCTACAAATATAGCACCATTCTTATCCGGCATCTATCAGAGATCATTGGAACGGCGGGAAGTTCCACGGGACTGGAAGAAGGTCCAGGTATAGCAATCTATAAAAAGGGCAGAAAATAGGATGCACACAATTACCGGACAATTTCACTGACATTGATTTGTTGTAGAATCATGGAACATATTTTGTGTTCAGACATAATGACCTTTCTAGACTCTGAGAAGCTCATCTGCAGAAACCAGCATGGTTTTAGGAAACAGTGGTCATGCGAGACACAGCTGGCCCTCTTTGTGCATGATATACAACAGGCTCTAGATACCAGCTCCCAGGTTCATGCCATATTTCTCGACTTTCAAAAGGCGTCAGACTCAATTCTGCACTGTCGCTTGCTACAAAAAGGGTGTGCTTACAGTCTATCCGATGACATGCGGTTGGATAGAAAGTTTTCTAACAGACAGGGAGCAGTATGTTGTCCTGAACGGGGTGACTTCAACAGAAACAAGTGTAACTTCAGGTGTGCTCCATGGCAGCGTAATAGGTCCTCTGCTTTTTACGCCTTACATAAACAATATTGTTGATGGTATTGACAGCGGCCTTAAGACTGTTTGCCCATGATGCTGTAGTTTACAGGAAAGGAGTATCACACCAAAATTATGAACAAACCAATGAGGATTTGCAGACAATAAATGCATGGTGTAATGACTGGCATTTCTCTCTCAATATTAGTAAGTGTAACCTACTGCGCATAACAAGGCGAAAATCCTCATTAATGAACTAGTACAAAATAAATACCCAGTCTTTGGAAGCAGTAACGTCTGTCAAGTATCTGGTTGTGATTATTCGAAATGATCTCAAATGGAATGATCAGATTACACTAGTAACAGGTAAGGCGAACTCTAGACTGCCGTTTATTGGTAGAATCCTGAAGCAATGCAGTCCTTGAACAAAGGAAATAGCTTACAAATTGTTAGTTCGTCCAGTCTTTGAGTACTGTTCGTCTGTATGGGACCCTTACCAGCTGGGTCTGATTCAAGAGATTGAGAAGGTCCAAAGAAGAGGGGCAAGATTCGTGACTGGTACATTTAGCCATTGCGAGAGCATTACAAATCTCATAGAAAGTTTGAAGTGGGACACACTTGCAGATAGAGGGTGCACTAAATAGAAGGGGCTGCTCACTAAATTCTGAAATCCGATCTACACCGAGGATGTAGAGCATATATTATTACCACCAACTTTCAAATCGCGCAATGATCACCATTCAAAGATAAGGTAAATAAGAGCTCATACTGAGGTGTTCAGACAGTCGCTTTTCCCTCGCACGATCTGCGAGTGGAACAGAAGGGGGATATATGACTTTGGCACGAATTGGGCCCTCCGCCACACACTGCTTGGTGGCTAGCAGAGTATATATGTAAATGTAGATGTACAAGTATAAATCTGAACTATGAAATCTGATGGTAACACTACAGAAAGCAATATGGTAACTTGCTCAAACTGCACATGCATTTGTTGAGCTTTCATTCTGAAAACAAATATATATTTTCATAGTGGAAATGCTGAGGAAAAGTCTTCAGACATTTATTTCTCTGCTCCCAAATATGATGAATACTTATTTCAGTCACATAACTTAACAGTGTTTGCTTTAATTTTTGCAACTCCGCTTCTTGCTTTTCACCTTCTAAGTGTACATATTGTTTTGCACAGAAGATATTGTACTGCAGTTGTAAGTTTAATTTTTTCTTTGTGTTCAGAGTTTTCAAGCATCGTGTATCATAAATGTAGGCATCCTGCACCAATGTTTTGTAAACTGATGTTAGAGTGTCCTAAGTTCCTACAATGGTCACCACACTGGTGTTCATCGATCTGAAAAGAGTTTCTGTTCACTTTATGTACTGTGCTATAATTATATTATGTTCATGTCTAATGCTACAGGGAACCTAACACATGGTCATTGCTCTGAAACTGTGCTCTGTTTCCCCTTCCATGCACTACATCTGACCACCTAATTCTATTGTGACCACTCACTTCCCAAGCAAAAAGTGAGCTTTAGTGCTTGTGCTCACCTGGCAGCCTCCTAAACATGTCCAGTCTAGCTTACAAAGAGGCAGCAGTCATTATATTCCCAGTAAGTGGGGCATTCCCAGTTCCTATTACTCACAATTTTTAAAATTCTCAAATACTTTGGAGACATTAAAATATTTTATTAACTACACTAAATTACATACCAACATGTCACAAACTTTCGTCAGATCATCAATTAAGGGCTGCAGGCCATCTGGATAAACTGGCTCACAGCTGCGCACGTGGCTCTCCTTCCTGCGTGAAAAAATTTCTGTTTAGATTGTCTCATAAAATATGATATTTATTACTTGTAGAAAGAAAAGACCTTAAAAAAACGTGGGCAAAAAGAGATAGAAAAACAACATCTATTCACCAGGTGGCAGAAGACTAATACAAGAGGAAAAAGCTGAGAAACTTTAGCTTTCAGACTCGTGTGTTATTTATATTGTAAAAGTAAACAGAAAATAAAAAAATTAGTCTGTATCTTGATCTAGTGCAAAAATAATTCACTATCTTTAATCATGGGAGACAGGGTAGAGGAGAAGAAAAATATAATCAATTAAATCTGTCCCATCTGTGTGTATTAGTCTGCTGTCATCTGATAAGCCAAAGTTTTATCTTTCTTCACTTAATGTACAAGTAGAAGCGTAAAAAATCAACTATGTGAATGGTAAGACAAACAAACAACTTATCAAATGTGACACCTAAGAGAGAGAGAGAGTGTGTGTGTGTGTGTGTGTGTGTGTGTGTGTGTGTGTGTGTTTTGAGGGGGGGGGGGGGGGGGGGGGATGTTCACATGTTGAAAAAAAATTATTTTAAAAACATTCCTATTAGCGTGAGCTTAAGCATGTAACAGCTAAAAATCACATTAGAAGTAAAATATTTGTAATGATCAGATGGCTTGTGAAGTAGCTGTATCAGACTACTGTAATATGGACATCGTTTTCTGCATAGTAAGCGATGCTACATCACACCAGCTACCCTTGGTTCTATCTAAAATAAACTTTGTATACTTAGATCTACACAATTTTGGCATGGCTGCTGACAAGAATTAGCCCTAATATATATTGCAATAACATACATAATAGTGCTTAGCTAAGTAGTGGGTTTTATTTGTACTTCAATAACATATTCACACATTTAAACAATCTCTATCAGACTTTACACAGAATTTATGGCTGATCACTGTGGACTTTTAAAGGAATATCACATTCTGAGATCAAATGTGATAAGGTATCTCGAACAAAATTACCTCCTACTTGCAAACTCACATGGATTCCAAAAATATCAATCATGTAAAATGTAGTTTGCACTGTTCTCATGTGAAATCCACAAAGCCATGGATCAAGGCAGTCAGGTAGATCCAGTATTTTTTGATTTCCAAGAAGTATTTATCTCAGAAACACATCTACGCTTACTATCAAAAGTATGGTTGTATGGGGCCATCATCATCATCATCATCATCATCATCATCATCATCATCATCATCATCCAATTCAATCATTAAATGATGTGGCCTCTTCGAGTGAAATTTATGACTGTATTGAGAGTTTTTTGGGAAAGAGGACAAAGCTTGTCATCTTGAATGGAGAGTCATTGACACATGCATATGGAACATTTGGGTGTGCTCCAGGGAAATCTTTTGGGCTCCTTGCTGTTGATGTTGTGTTTTAATGAATTTTTAGACAATATCAATATCAACTTTTGACTCTTAGCAGTTGATGAAGCGGTCTAGTCAAATACTTTCAGAAGAAAGTTGTGCAGATAGTCAGTCAGATCTTTCAAGGTGGTGTAAAGAATGGCAACTTTAATACTGTGCACTTCACAAAATGAAAAAAAGAAGTATCCTATGACTACAGTATCAATGGTTCAAAGCTGGACTAGGTCAACTTATACAAATATTTGGTGTAACACTTTGTAGGGATAGGGATATGGAATAGAATTATCACATACACTCAGTTGTAGGTAAGGCAGGTGGCTGAATACTGCAGACATATAATCTGCCTACAAAGGAGACAGTTTACACATCACTTGTGCAATCCATCCTAGAAAATGGTGACTAAGAATATATTACAACACTCTATATACTGGATAGGGACTGTGAGGACACAATTATATTATTTACAGCACAAACAGCTAAGCATTTATACAGTCATTCTTCCTGAACTCCATATGTAAATGGAACTTGAAATAGTTCTAGTAACTGGTGCAATGGGAAATACCATATACCACACACTTCACAGTGATTTGCAGAGCACAAACTTAAATGTACAATTTGTGTGTGCACCAAGAAAATGGAAGATTCTGCTACTTGAAACAAGAAATGCTGGTTTTATTAGTATAGCACTCAAGTGTTGTTCAACTGCAAGGATTCATTCCTAAGTACCCAACACGTGACTATTGCTGTTGTCGTTGTTGTTGTGGTCTACAGTCCAAAGACTGGTTTAATGCAGCTTGCTATCCTGTGCAGGCCTCTTTATCCCTGAATAACTACTGCAACCTAAATGTTTCTGAATCTGCTTACTGTATTTATCTCTCTACAATTCTGACCCCCATACTTCCCTCCAATACTAAACTGGTGATTCCTTGATTTCTCAGAATCTCTTCCTTTAGCCAAGTTGTGCCACAAATTTCTTGTCTGCCCAGTACTATTCAGTACCTCCTCATTGGTTACATGATCTACCCACCTAATCTCCAGCATTCTTCTGCAGCACCACATTTCAAAAACTTCTATTCTCTTCTTGTCTAAACTCTTTATCGTCCTGTGCAAGCAGCAAAACCTACCAACTATTTGAAGTATCTTGTTTCCAAATCTAATTCCCTCAGCATCATTGGATTAAGTGCCACTATGTTCCATTATCTTTGTCTTGCTTTTGTTGATGTTCATCTTATTCTCCTTTCAAGAGACTGCCTGTACAGTTCATCTGCTCTTCCCCATCCTTTGTTGTCTCCAATAGAATAACAATGTCATCAGCAAACCTCAAAGTTCTTATTTCTTCCTCCTGAACTTTAATACCTACTCCAAATTTTTCTTTTGTTTCCTTTACTGCTTGTTGAATGTACAGATAGAATAACGTCAGGGATAGGCTATGATCATGTCTCACTCCCTTCTCAAGCACTGCTTCCCATTCATGCCCCTCAACACTTATAAATAGCCTTTCACTTCCTGTATTTTACCCCTGCAGCTTTCAGAATTTCAAATGGAGTATGGCAGTCAACATTGTCAAAAGCTTTCTTGAAGTCTACAAATGCTATAAACGTAGGTTTGCTCTTTTCTTAAACTATCTCCTAAGATAAGTTGTGGGGCCAGTATTGCCTTGCATGTTCCTACGTGTCTCCAAACACCACACTGATCTTCCTACTATTTTCTCCATTGTTCTGTAAAGATTTTGTGTTTGTATTATGCAACTATGACATATCAAACTGATTGTTTGGTAATTTTTCACATCTGTCAGCACCTGCTTTCTTTGGAATTGGGATTATTGTATTCTTCTTGAAGTCTGAGGGTATTTTGCGTGTTTCATACATCTTGCACACAAGATGGGAGAGTTTTATTATGGGTGGCTCTCCCAGGGCTATCAGTAGTTCTGACACAATATCATCTACTCCAGGGGCCTTGTTTTGACTTATGTCTTCCAGTGCTCTGTCAGATTCCTCCCACAGTATCATATCTCTCATCTCATCTTCATCCATGCCCTCTTCCATTTCTGTAATACTGCCTTCAATTTTATCTCCCTTGTACGTACCTTCTATATATTTGTTCCACCTTCTAGCTTTCCCTTCTTTGTTTAAGACTGATTTTCCGTATGAGCTCTCGATATTCATACACTTGCTTCTCTTTTCACCACAGGCCTCTTTAATTTTCCTGTAGGCAGTGTATTTTTCCCCTACTGAAAACTCCTTCTAAATCCTCACATTTGTCCTGTAGCCATTCCTGCCTAGCAATTTCACACTTCCTGTCAATCTCATTTTTTGGATGTTTGTATTCCTTTTGCCTGCTTGATTTACTGCATTTTTACATTTTCTCCTTCATCGATAAGATTCAATATCTCCTGTGTTATCCAAGGATTTCTATGAGGTCTTGTCTTCGTACCTGTTTGATACTCTGCTGTCTTCATAATTTCATCTCTTAAAGCCACCCATTTTGTCTACTACTTTAATTCTTTCCCGTGTTCTAGTCAACTGTTGCCCAATGCTACCTCTGAAGCTTTCAACAGCCTCTGGTTCTTTCAATGAGTCCCATCTCCTTAATTTCCTACCTTTTTGAAGTTTCTTCCACTTTAATCTACAGTTCTTTAACCATTAAGTCGAGGTCAGGGTCCACCTCTGCCCCGAGAAATGTCATCCAAATTAAAATCTGGTTCCGAGATATCTGTCTTACCATTACATAATCAATCTGAAACCTTCCGGTGTCTCTACATCCCTTCCATGCATACAACCCTCTTTCATGATTTTTAAACCAAGTGTTAGCAATGATTAACTTATGCTGTGTTCTATTATGGGAGGTAAATAACTGCTTCACTGAAAACATTATTTCTTTTGAACAGACATCTGGGATCCATAAGCCAATAAGTTACAATAATTTATAAAAGCACATTATTAACTTGTTATGGAACACATGTATGGGGGGCTCAGACCAGGGGCATTTCTAGGATAAAGGGTGTATCGGAGAGTTGGTCCCATTCAGCACATTTCAGGAAGTTGGTGTTCTGAGAGGAGGAGGAGGAGGAGGAGGAGGAGGAGGGAGCACAGGTATCTAAGCGGCACATTACTGATGCAGCAACTGAATTCATTAGTAGTATCTTCTGGTATGAAGATCATGCATACCTGTGTATGTCGCACCTGTAATCGAGGCAAGGCCTAAGGAAGCTTCTGTTAAAATGTAGCACACACGTTCTGCATGTGTGATTCTCCCCCCCCCCCCCCCCCCCCCCCCCCTGAATCCACCCAGCTTTCACTCCCATACAACAAAGTTGGTCGAAAGATTGAACGGTGCACAGATAACTTAGTCTTGGTACTGACTTCCTTCTTGCAGAAGAGAGAAGATCGTAGCTGAGCGTTCGTGAGAATACGCATCCTAAGTACTTGAAACTGTCCACCTGTTCTAACTTTGTTCCTCCTATTTGGCACTCAATCTGTTTATCTCTCTTTCCCACTGACATTACTTTCATTTTGGAGATGCTAATCTTCATACCATAGTCCTTACATTTCTGATCTAGCTCTGAAATATTACTTTGCAAACTTTCAATTGAATCTGCCGTCACAACTAAGTCATCCGCTTATGCAAGACTGCTTATTTTGTGTTCACATATCTTAATATCACCCAGCTAGTCTATTGTTTTCAACATATGATCCATAAATAATATGAACAACAGTGGAGACAAGTTGCACCCTTGTGTTACCCCTGAAACTACTCTGAACCATGAACTCAATTTACCATCAACTCTAACTGCTGCCTGACTATCTATGTAAAGACCTTTTAATTGCTTGCAAAAGTTTGCCTCCTATTCCATAATCTCGTAGAACAGACAATAACTTCCTCCTAGGAACCCAGTCATATGCCTTTTCTAGATCTATAAAGCATAGATACAATTCCCTGTTCCACTCATAACACTTCTCCATTATTTGCCGTAAGCTAAAGATCTGGTCCTGACAACCTCTAAGAGGCCTTAAACCCACACTGATTTTCATCCAATTTGTCCTCGACTAATACTCGTACTTTCCTTTCAACATTACCTGAGAAGATTTTACCCACAACGCTGATTAAAGAGATACCTCTAGTTGTTACAATCTTTTCTGTTTCCATGTTTACAGATTGGTGTGATTACTGCTTTCGTAGTCTGATGGAACCGGTCCCGACTCCCAGGCCATTTCAATTATCCTGTGTAGCCATTTAAGACCTGACATTCCACTGTATTTTATGAGTTCCAACTTAATTCCATCAACCCCAGCTGCTTTATTGCACTGCAATCTATTGACGATTTTCTCCACTTCCTCAAATGTGATCCTATTTCCATCATCATTCCTATCCCATTCTACCTCAAAATCTGAAACATTACTGATCGAATTTTCACATACATTGAGCAACTCTTCAAAATATGGTTCATGGTGTGGGTTCCTGTTGTCATGTCCTAGTTCATGAACCACGGGCAACATATGAGTGGCCAAGTAAGTGGTCCTGACAGTCGGGATACCAGTTACTTTGGAATAAGGCTGGGCATCTCAGACATATTCTGAGTCATGGTCACCTTTGTGCTCACATGGCAAAGACTACCAAATCCACCGGTTAGTCCCTCAACCGTTAGGGGTAAAACTCAAGTAAGGCTAGCAACCTGCTTCCCTGGTTCTTTAAATACGATGCTGGCAACAGTCCGAGCAAAATGCCTTGGACCTTTGGAGGTGACGGAGTCCCACCTCTAATTGACAAACCATGGACTCCTAAGATACGACTTGGCAAACGAATGGTAATGAGATGGGGAGCTATTGATATCAATGGGGGCTACTCTGGGAAGAAGGTAGAGCTGGCAGAGGCTGCAAGTAAGATGGGATTGGACGTTTTAGCTGTTGGTGACATTCGGGTAAGGGGTGATAAAGAAGAGGAAGTGGGAGAATATAAGGTCTACCTGTCAGGAGTCAAAGCAGGAACAGCACAATGGGATGTAGGGCTTTACATCAGGAAAGAAATGGGACCCAGCGCAGTTGCAATAAGGTATGTAAATGAACGACTGATGTGAACAGATTTGACAGTGTCTAGCAAGAAAATTAGGATTGTGTCAGTATATTCGCATTGTGAAGGAACAGATCAAGATAAGATGGATAGTTTTTATGATGCACTCAGTGATGTAGTTGTTAGAGTAAAGGACAAGGACAAGGACAGTGTTCTGCTCATGGGTGGTTTTAACAGCAGGACTGGAAATCAAACAGAAGGGTATGAAAAGGTTATGGGTAAATTTGGAGAGGATATGGAGGCCAACAGGAACGGGAAACAACTCTTGGATTTCTGTGCCAGTATGGGCTTAGTAATCACAAACTCCTTTTTTAAACATAAGAACATTCACCGGTATACTTGGGAAGGCAGGGGAACCAGATCTGTCATTCACTACATAATAACAGATCAGCAGGAAGGCTGTGAGGGACACACGTGTATTCAGGGGATTCTTTGATGACACTGATCACTATTTAATCTGCAGTGAAATTGGGATTGTGAGGCCGAAAGTGCAGGAGGTCAGGTCCATAAGTAGGAGGATAAGAGTAGAGAAACTTCAGCATAAGGAAATCAGGCACAAGTACTTAACAGTGGTCTCAGAAAGGTACCAGTTAGTTGAATGTAGTCAACTACAGTCATTGGAAAAGGAATGGACAAGGTACAGGGACACAGTACTAGAAGTGGCTAAAGAATGTCTTGGAACAGTAGTGTGTAAAAGTAGGATGAAGCAAACAGCTTGGTGGAATGAAACAGTCAAGGCAGCCTGTAAAAGGAAAAAGAAGGCGTATCAAAAATGGCTACATACTAGAACTCAGGTAGACAGAGAAAGTTATGTTGAAGAAAGAAACAAAGCCAAACAGATAATTGCAGCATCCAAGAAGAAATCTTGGGAAGACTTTGGAAACAGGTTGGAGACTATGGGTCAAGCTGCTGGAAAACCATTCTGGAGTGTAATTAGCAGTCTTCGAAAGGGAGGTAAGAAGGAAATGACAAATATTTTGGACAGGTCAGGAAAACTGCTGGTGAATCCTGTGGATGCCTTGGGCAGATGGAGGGAATATTTTGAAGAGTTGCTCGATGTAGGTGAAAATACGATCATACTGTGTTCTGCTAATGAAATCTTACAAAGATGATGCACTCCTATTTGGGGCTAAAACAAGTCTAGTGTTAAAATTTGGGTTGTTGCCTTGACATTATCAGCTAGGATTTTAGTGAGTGTCTAAGCCAGCAGTGAAGCTCACTGCGTAGCAGCGATGGTGGGACACATTAACAGGGTATGGGCGACTTGTCAGTCTAGTGCCACAACTAGAACATGGTGCAGCAGCTTGTTGTAGGATGTACCCATGGGTTAAATTGGTGTGACCAATATGGAGGTGGCAGAGGATTGCAGATTCACGGCAGAACCATTAAGACCACCACAGAGACATAGCCCCTTTACTGTCAAAACTTATCAATGTGACAAAGACACACCATTTACTGTTCCACATCACTCAAGGGTTGGTGAAAGATATATATATATAACATGGTCCACGTGTTGAATCCTGGTATCTTTATTTTCCGAGCATCCTTCCCAGTAGCCAGCAGATTAGGAAAGATTTACGTGATTGGGTGTGGAAGAAGTGAAGGCCGTGCATGATTGGCACCAATTCTGCCCCCCCCCCCCCCCCCCCCCCGCCTTTTTTTTTGGTTTTAGGGCGCACAACTTCAATGGTCATTAGCGCCCAGACTACGTTAGGAATGCACCTGCCAGGCACAAGTTTAAAACAGCAACTAAAAGGGAAAACACGATAAAAGACAGACTGACAGGCATAGGATTAAAAAAACAGCATAATCAAAGGTCCTTAGAGAGGTTGGTCAAGTTGATAAAATGAAGAATGCGAGCAGCTGCTCATGGGTCATCCGCTAAAATGGCATCTAGACTACATGGCAGGCCAAAATCAAGACGCAGTGCGTTAAAATCCGGGCAGGACGTTAAAATGTGGCAGACCGTCAGCAATTGCCCACATGGGCAGAACGGCGCCGGCGCAGCTGTCAGCAGATGGTGATGGCTGAACCGGCAGTGTCCAATTCGTAACCAGGCCAAAATGACCTCCTCCCGCCGAGAAGGGCGGGAGGAGGACGTCCAAGCCACGGGAAGAGGTTTCAAGGCCCGAAGCTTGTTGTCTGTAAGTGCAGCCCAATCGGCATGCCACAGCGATAAAATGCGCCGACAAATGACCCTGCTACAATCTGACGAAGGGACACAACAAGAAGCTGTCCGAGGCTGGAGGACCGCAGCCTTGGCCGCGGCATCTGCAGCTTCGTTCCCAGGGATACCGACATGGCCAGGCACCCACATAAAGCTAACCGGAGAACCGACATCCACCAGCTGCTGAAGAGAGCGTTGGATCCGGTGCACGAAAGGGTGAACCGGATACGGATCACTGAGGCTCTGGATGGCGCTCAGGGAATTGGAGCAGATGACATAAGCAGAATGTTGGTGGCGACAGATGTAAAGAACAGCCTGGTAGAGGGCAAAGAGCTCAGCTGTGAAGACCGAACAATGGCCATGGAGCTGGTATTTGAAACTTTGTGCCCCGACAATAAAAGAACACCCGACCCCGTCATTGGTCTTAGAGCCATCTGTATAAATGAAGGTCATATTAATGAACTTTGAACGAAGTTCGACAAAATGGGAGTGGTAGACCGAACCGGGGGTAACCTCCTTTGGGAGCGAGCTGAGGTCAAGGTGAACGCGAACCTGAGCCTGGAGCCAAGGTGGCGTGTGGCTCTCGCCCACTCGAAAGGTTGCAGGGAGTGAAAAATTAAGGTGTTGAAGGAGGCGACGAAAGCGAACTCCAGGGGGTAGCAGGGCAGAGACATTGACGGTTGAGCGAGTCGTCAAAAAAGGAACGATAAGACGGGTGGTCGGGCATTGACAGTAGCCGACAGGCATACCGACAAAGCAGTATATCGCGCCGGTAGGTGAGTGGCAATTCACCAGTGTCAGCATGAAGACTCTCGACGGGACTAGTATAAAACGCTCCGATCGCAAGACGTAAATCCCGATGTTGTATGGAGTTGAGGCGGCGTAAGATGGATGGCCGTGCAGAGGAGTATACGAAGCTCCATAATCCAGCTTGGAGCGGATGATCGACCGATATAGACGAAGTAGGACGGTTCGATCTGCTCCCCACGACATACCACTGAGAACACGGAAGACATTTAGAGAACGGGTACAACGGGCAGCCAAATATGACACATGTGGAGACCAGCTAAGTTTCCTGTCAAATGTAAGACCTAAAAATTTTGTTGTCTCCACGAATGGGAGAGCAACGGGACCGAGTCGGTGGGAGAAACTCTTTGTAGCGCCAGAAGTTAATACAGACCGTCTTCTCGGCAGAAAAACCGAAGCCATTGGCGACACTCCAGGAGTAAAGACGGTCAAGAGAACGCTGAAGACAGCGCTCCAGGAAACATGTACGCTGAGCGCTGCAATAGATGTTAAAATCGTCCACGAAAAGGGAGCCCAATACATCAGCTGGGAGGCAATCCATTATTGGATTGATCGCGATGGCGAAGAGAGCGACGCTCAAAACTGAGCCCTGTGGCACCCCATTCTCCTGGCGAAAGGTGTCTGACAGGACAAAACCCACACGTACCCTGAACTGTAGATCCATTAAAAAGGAACGAATAAAAAAAGGGAGGCGACCGCGAAGGCCCCATGTATGCATGGTGCGGAGAATGCCCGCCCTCCAACAGGTGTCGTAAGCCTTCTCCAAATCAAAGAACACAGCTGCGGCTGGCCGCTTCCGCAAGAAGTTATTCATAATGAAGGTTGACAAGGTAACCAGATGGTCAACAGCAGAGCGGCGCCTACGAAATCCACATTGTACATTGGTAAGGAGGCGTCGAGACTCGAGCAGCCAAACCAAACGAGAGTTAACCATTCGCTCCATCACTTTACAGACACAGCTGGTAAGCGAGATGGGTCGATAACTGGAAGGCAAGTGCTTGTCCTTCCCCGGCTTAGGAATCGGGACAACAATAGACTCGCGCCAGCATGCGGGAACATGTCCCTCAATCCAGATGCGATTGTAAGTATGAAGAAGGAAACCTTTACCCGCAGGAGAAAGGTACTTCAGCATCTGAAAATGAATAGAATCAGGACCTGGAGCGGAGGACCGTGACCGGGCAAGTGCGTGTTCGAGTTCCCGCATGGTGAATGGGGCATTATAACTTTCATGATTCGAGGAGCGGAAGTTAGGTGGCCTAGCCTCCACTGCCTGTTTTTGGGGGAGGAAGGCAGGGTGGTAATGAGCGGAGCTCGAAACGTCTGCGAAAAAGCGGCCAAAGGCATTGGACACATCCGCAGGGACCACAAGGATGTCATTCGCGACCGTCAAGCCAGAAACTGGTGAGTGGACCTTAGTGCCAGATAGCTGGCGCAGGCTACCCCAGACAACAGAAGAAGGAGTAAAACTGTTGAAGGTGCTTGTGAAAGCAGCCCAGCTGGCTTTCTTGCTTTCTTTAATAATACGACGACACTGTGCACGTAATCGTTTATATTTGTTACAATTCACCACTGTAGGGTGGCGTTTAAAGGTGCGTAAAGCAAGTCGACGAGCACGTAAAGCGTCTCTACATGCTGCGGTCCACCAGGGGACTGGTACGCAACGTGGAGAAGAAGTAGGGTGAGGGATGGAATATTCAGCAGCAGTGAGAATGATGTCCGTGAGGTGTGCGACCTGACGATCGCAGCTTGTGAAGGTTTGATCCTGAAAGGTCGCCCTGGAAGAGAAGAGCCCCCAGTCTGCTTTGGAGATGGTCCAACTAGATGAGCACGGAGAGGGGGTATGCTGCAGGAGATGGATAACACACGGGAAGTGGTCGCTCGAATATGTATCAGAAAGTGCATACCACTCAAACTGGCGTGCAAGATGGGTAGTACATATAGAGAGGTCTAAATGGGAATAGGTGTGAGATGTGTCCGAAAGAAAAGTAGGGGTGCCAGTATTGAGGCAGACAAGATTGAGCTGGTTGAAAAGGTCTGCTAACAGGGAGCCCCTCGGGCAGGATACTGGAGAGCCCCAAAGGGGATGGTGGGCATTGAAGTCTCCGGTTAACAAAAATGGTGCAGGGAGCTGAGCTATAATTTGCATCATGTCTGCTCTGGTAACGGCAGACGACGATGGAGTGTAAACGGTACAAATGGAAAATGTGAAAGTGGGGAGAGTAATTCGGATGGCAACTGCCTGCAGGCCGGTGTGCAATGTGATGGGATCATAGTAAATATCATCCCAGATCAGCAACGTAACCCCTCCATGAGCCGGAATACCTACCACAGGGGGTAGGTCAAAACGCACAGAGGTGTAGTGTGCCAAGGAAATTTGATCGCATGGGCGTAGCTTCGTTTCCTGGAGGGCTATGACGAGCGGACGGTGCAAGCGGAGCAGCAACTTCAAGTCCTCTCGGTTGGAACGAATGCTGCGAATATTCCATTGAATAAGTGCCATCGTAAGAAGAAAAGGAAGATGAAAGGAGGGGTCACCTCGAAGGCCGCTGAGGGCTTCGAGGGAGCACTGCCGCCGCTATCAGTAGGCGGACAGTCATCATCCATTGGTTCTATAGGTTCATCGGCCATCTCGGTAAGATGGCCGGGAGGGGAAGCTTCCTCCGCTGGTGAACGGCCAGATGTTCAGCTACCAGCGGTGTGGCCAGGCGAAACGGATGACGGCCTGGGGCGGCAACCGCTGGGTGGCGCAGGAGAAGAAATGCGCCGTGGCGGAGAAGGAGAACTGTGCTTCCTATGAGCCTTCTTGGAAGGTCGTTTGGTGGAAGTACTGGTAGATGGCTGGGAGGTCAAGGTACGTAGGAAGTCTGCACAGGATGGTTCCTTCTTGAAGGCCCGTGCATCTGACTTCGGGGTCTTCGTCTTAGCAGAAGCTGATGAAGGGGCTTGTGTCTGTGGGGTGATGGGAGGAAGAGGAGACGTCGACCGCGCGATCTTAGCACTGGCCGAACGGACGACCGTTGTGCTGAAGGTCAGATCGCATGTCTGAGTTGCCACCTCCCTGGTAGTCCGAGGAGAGGCGAGGACAGTACTGAATTTACCCACTGGGAGCAGCGTGGGCTTCCTACTAGCAAATAGCTTGTGAGCAGCCGAGGTGGACACTTTCTCTTTGACCTGAATTTCTTGGATACATCGTTCTTCCTTATAGATGGGACAGTCGCGGGAGGACGCTGCATGGTCACCCTGACAGTTCACACAACGAGGAGACGGAGGTGGACAGTCACCCTCATGGGCGTCCCTGCCACAAGTGACACATTTAGCCGCATTGGAACAAGACTGGCGAGTGTGATTAAAACGCTGACACTGGTAGCAGCGCGTAGGTGTTGGGACATAGGGGTGAACAGAAATAACCTCGTAGCCCGCTTTGATGCGCGATGGCAGCTGAACACTATCAAAGGTCAAGAAAAGCGTCCGGGTCGGTACAAGGTCATTGTTGACCTTTTTCAGGACCCTATGGACAGCCGTCACGCCCTGCTCAGCGAGGAAAGACTGAATCTCCTCATCAGTCAATCGTCGAGAGATCTAGTATAGACCACACCACGAGACGAATTCAAAGTTCGGTGAGCCTCCACCCGGACAGGGAACGTGTACAGGAGTGTGGCTCGAAGCAGTTTCTGTGCCTGAAAGGCGCTCTCAGTTTCTAGTAGCAAGGTCCCATTACGCAACCTTGTACAAGACTTAGCAGTACCGGCTATGGCATCTACGCCCTTCTGGATAACGAAAGGGTTGACAGAGGAAAAATCCTTTCCATCCTCAGATCGAGAAACAACGAGGAACTGTGGGGCAGGCGGTAGTACCTTTGTCACTGGTGGCTGGTCATGTTTCCGTTTGTGGGCAGAAGTCGAGAGAGAAGAAGAGAAATCCATTGCGGAGGAATCCCCCATGATTGCCAGCGTCTCCGATGGCGCGCTCCTTCCTTATGGGGACCCTCTCAGAGGGCATTCCCGCCTTAGGTGAACGTTTACACCTCAGGTCACACCTCCTGAGAAACAGATGGAGGGGCCAATCGGCATGGTCAGAAGGTATCAGCTCAGGCAATCACCCCTCCCTGGGCCTGGCCTTTACCAGGGGGTACGTGCGTGCCTTACTTGTCTACCCAGGGCGGGGAATTACGCGTTACCCCGTCACCGGCTACACGTGCGAACGCGTGAGTCGGCCTTCAGGCACGCACAGGGAGGAAGGAAGAAGAGGAAAAGGAAGAGAGAGAGGACAGACTGTCTCAAACGCCGAGGCGGAGACCAGAGAAGGCAAGGAGAAGACGGCAAGGAGAAGTAGGCATGGAGAAGGAGGCAAGGAGAAGGAGGCAAGGAGAAGGAGGCAAGGAGAAGGAGGCAAGGAGAAGGAGGCAAGGAGAAGGAGGCAAGGAGAAGGAGGCAAGGAGAAGGAGGCAAGGAGAAGGAGGCAAGGAGAAGGAGGCAAGGAGAAGGAGGCAAGGAGAAGGAGGCAAGGAGAAGGAGGCAAGGAGAAGGAGGCAAGGAGAAGGAGGCAAGGGAAAGAGTAAGGAAGACAGTGAGATGGAGAAGAACAAAGAAAGGAACCAACCAAAGGAAGGAAGAAACGAGAAGTGAAAAACCAAAAAGACCACAATTATAGGTCGTGGAACCGTGTCTCCGGACGCAGGCGCTAACTACCCCCTTGAGGGGGATGGACTCCTTTTAGTCGCCTCTTACAACAGGCAGGAATACCGCGGGCCTATTCTAACCCCCGAACCCGCAGGGGGAACCAATTCTGCTGTAAAGATGCTGTGTCCACTAGACAGGGAGAGTGCTCGCTGGTCCTGGTGCATGTGAAGACATAGCTTGTCCGGTATTCAACTTTTGAGCCAACTATATGAATGAACTGAACTGGGGTACTCACCATGTACTGAGAAGAACAATTTGTGAAAACTTTTATTTTCTTTGAGGGCTGATCAGTACTCACCAATATAATTCTTTTGAGAGATCGGGTTGCAGTTAAGGGGTTGGTTGCTGAGTTCCATGGAATACTCATGAGCAATTAAGGATGTACATGCTGACTTAGACAAAACCCATGCTACCGGAGTGAGCCTTATACAAATGAGGTTTGGCAGGTTCCCCATAGGTTGCCCGCTAGCAACTGCTTAGCCTCAACAGGCCATCTGTCCCATTAGCACTTAACGCAACTGGGGATTTAGGTCTTTTATAAACAGGTTTGTGTCACCCTTGTGATCAGAGCAATTAAGCCAAGATTCCCCTGCTTTGGCATACAATGATCCATTACTGTGCTACATCATGGTCACTGAAACATGCCCATAAATTACAGTTACAGAGGACTGGCAACACACTCCAGTCCCCAGTTCACAAAATCCTGTGAATCGCCGAAGATGTACCAGCCAACTGAGACTGAGCTCCCAGCACAGCTTACCATCTGGCAAGACCCAGGGCTTATTGAAAGCCATGGGTGTGGTATGCATTACTCATCCCTCACACTTTACAAGTGCTTCAACATCTGACATTACACATCAAGCATTCATACCTCATAGGGTGCAGTATCCTATGTGGGTAAAACAACCAATTAAGTATGATTCCTGTATGGAAAGCCACTACAAAACAATAGCTAACTGTAAACTCAGTCATCCAGATATAAAATACCGCAAACACCATCACCTATGAGGCCAACAGCTGCTTTAGTACCAGCGTCACTTGATAACCCCTGCTTCCACCGTGATTAGTCTTCATCTTGTCATTGTCACTGACAGCTGTCTGTATCCAGCTCTCCTACTCCCCAGTACTTTCACTACACCTCCTTGTCCCAATCTCACCCCCTGCTAGATTATGTTTCTCTCCTGCACTGTATCTAGCCAGACACCCCTAAATAACCCACTACGAAGGCCCCCGTCCTAAGGAATTAAACTTCCAGCGCTCCTTTCGAATGGTGCCCTGCAGTTGGTGTTCAGCAACCCACCGACTATAGGAGGAATAGTACATGCAAAAATTGTTGGCGTACAAGGAGGGTGACACTGAAGACCCCACAGTTACTGCTGGACCATTCACGGCCGCTAAAAAGAGGGGGACACTTAATACAGAGTCATATGAGGTGGGAGGAGGTGGGTGGGTGGGTGGGTGGGTGGGTGGGGGGGGCTACAGTTAGAAGCACCAACTCAAACCTGAAAGCACAGTTTGACAAGAATTTCTGCACAAGAATCGAAAGCAAGCCCAGGAGACTCCACTCATGTATGGTAGAAAGGATGTGGTGTTACCATGTGGTGTCATAAGCCTTTTGTAGGTCAAGGAATACACCAATAAGGTATATATGTCAGTTAAAAGCTGTCAGATTGGAGCCAAAAGGCCCAGAGACTCAAGGACAACACAGACGGCAGCTCACCGTGCATTTGAGCAACTGTTCAAGCATATGGTTGTGCGTGTGGTCTGGCCCTGAAGGTGTACCATGGCAAAGGGATAGGGCACTGAATGATTCCTGCTCACTGAATGAAGCCTTATGGGGCTCCAGCTGGCATGCAGTGAAAGATAAGTGCTATCACTTCATTTCATGTTTAAGGACATGAAAAGCTGGTTGATAGTTCTCAGATGAAGAGCAAAATATTTGGCTACAGCATCTGGGCCCGTGAAAACAGCACTGTTCAATGAAATACCATGCCCAGTTGCAGAGGTTGGTTGTTTTTGGGAAGGAGACCAGACAGCGTGGTCATCAGAGTTGCAGAGGACTGATGTCCATATGAGCTACTGTCTGCAAGGCCACAACAATACTGTGAGGTTTGCTTGTTACACAGAAGAAAACTATGTGTTAACCTTGTATGACCGATGTGGAGATGACAAAAGAATTCTGTGCTCCTTCCATGAGAAGCGGAAGGTAGAGCACCATGTTGCAGTAACCTCGTTGATTATGCAGAGTTTATTAGCCCATCAGATGATGTTCCATTTCTCCGTGAGCAGAGATCTTAATGTGTACCCACAAATCCACACCTGAAATTGGCAAAGCGAACGGGGAGCGAGTAAATGCTCCTCTAGCAAATGGTTAGCCAGTTCATTCCCTGCAATACCCATTACTTGGGACCCAGAGAAAGACAACTGAGCATGCAGCACGGCGAACGCCATGAATATGAAGTCGAAGTGAGAGCTCTTTGGGCCACCATCATCATCTCAGAGTAGCACTTGGAACCTATGTCCCCAATTATTTGCTGGCTGTATTACAATCTCTGTCTTGCTCTACAGTTTTTGCACTCTACAGCTCCCTCTAATACAATGGAAGTCATTCCCTCATGTCTTAACAGACATCCTATCATCCTGTCCCTTCTTCTTGTCAGTGTTTCCCATATTCATTTCCTCTCTGATTTTGAGCAGAGCCCCCTTGTTCCTTACCTTATCAGTCCACCTAATGTTCAACATTCATCTGTAGCACCACATCTTAAATGCTTCAATTCTCTTCTGTTCTGGTTTTCCCACAGTTCATATTTCACTACCATACAATGCTGTGCTCCAGACGTACACTTTAGAAATTTCTTCCTCAAATTAAGGCCTATGTTTGATACTAGTAGACTTCTCTTGGCCAGGAATGCCTTTTTTGCCAGTGCTAGTCAGCTTTTGATGTCTTCCATGCTCCATCCTCATTGGTTATTTTGCTGCCTTAGAAGCATAATTCCTTAACTTCATGTACTTCGTGACCATCATCCTGATGTTAAGTTTCTCATTTCTGCTACTTCTCATTACTTTTGTCTTTCTACTATTTGCTCTCAATCCATATTCTGTACTCATTAGACTGTTCACTACATTGAGCATGTCATGCAATTCTTCTTCACTTCCACTCAGGATAGCAATGTCATTAGCAAATCGAACCATTGATATCTTTTCACTTTTTATTTTAACCCCTCTCCTGAATCATCGATTCTTCGATTTGCAGATTGAACAATAGGGGAGGAAAGGCTAGATCTCTGTCTTACATCCTTTTTAATCCACTTCATTCTTGGTCGTTCACCCTTACAATTCCCTCTTGGCTCTTGTACATGTTGTATATTACCCGTATCTCCCTATAGCCTACTCGTATTTTTCTCAGAATTTCGAACATCTTGCACTATTTTACACTGTCGGATGCTTTTTCCAGTTCAACAAATATGATGAATGTGTCTTGATTTTTCTTTCTTTCATTGTCAGCCACAACGTAAGAATTGACCCTTGGGTGCCTATACCATTTCTAAAGGCAAATGGATCATCATCTAGCAGATCCTCGATTTTCTTTTCCATTCTTCTGTATATTATTCTTGTCAGCAATAAATGATAATTAATTGAAACCCTCAGCTGCCGACAGATGATGTTGATATACCTCCATGGGGACAGCTGAAAATTTGTGCCCTGACCGGGGCTCGAACCCAGGATCTCCTGCTTACATGGCAGATGCTCTATCCATCTGATCCAGCGAGGACACAGATGAATAGCGCGACTGCAGGGACTTATCTCTTGCATGCTTCCTTTGAGACACACATTCCCAACTGTCCACAATCTACATACGTAATGTTCCTAATAGATATTTGCCCATCCACTCATTACTCGCGAACACTAAGGTGACGATTCCCGTAAGAGTTCTTGTCAGCGAGTTGGATGCATGAGCTGTTAAGTTGATTGTGTGATAATTCTCACACTTGTCAGCTCTTGCAGTCTTCGGAAATTTATGGATGATATTTTTCCGAAAGTCAGATGGTATGTTGCCTGACTCATACATTCTACACACCAATGTGAGTAGTAGTTTTGTTGCCACTTCCCCCAATAATTTTAGAAATTCTGACGGAATGTTATCTATCCCATCTGTCTTATTTGATCTTAAGTCCTCCAAAGCTCTTTTAAATTTTAATTCTAAAACTGGATCCCCTATCTCTTCTAAATCGACTCCTGTTTCTTCTTCTATCATATTAGACAAAGCTTCCCTCTCATAGAGGACCTATCTGCTCTATCCTCTACATTTAATAGTGGGATTCCTATTGCACTCTTAATGCTACCACCCTTGCTTTTAATGTCACTGAAGTTTGTTTTGACTTTCCTATATGCTTAGTCAGTCCTTCCGACAATCCTTTCTTTTTCAATTTCTTCACACTTTTCATGCAGCCATTTCGTCTTAGCTTCCCTGCACTTATTTATTTCATTCTTTAGAGACTTGTATTTCTGTACGCCTGAATTTCGCTGAACATTTTTGTTTAATCTATTCTAAGTATTTCTTCTGTTACCCACGGTTCCTTTGCAGATGCCTTTTTTCAACCTAGGTTTTTCTTTTCAGCTTCTGTGATTTCCCTTTTTAGAGATGTCCATTCCTCTTTAACTATACTGCCTATTGAGCTATTCCTTATTGCTGTATCATTAGCCTTAGAGAGCTTTAAGCATGCCTCATCATCCCTTAGTATTCTGTATCCCACTTCTTTGCATACTGATTCTGCCTGACTAATCTCTTTAACTTCAACCTACTCTTCATCACTACCACATTGTGATCCAAGTCTATATCTGCTCCTGGGTACTGGGTATGTAATTTAACTGGAATCTTTTCATATCACCCAATCTTTTCCAAGTATACTCTAACGTTTCCGACTTAAAGTGTGAGTGTGAATCTGGGTTATTTCGGTTTATTCCCCCAAAACCACCTTCCACTTCTTTATGAGGTGACTTACTCAGAATTTGCAGGCACTCTTCCTTACTGGATAGCTGGCTGCTGGAAACCCTCTTGACTTCTTCTCCGTCGAATAACGCTTAACGCTAGGTACAGGAATTTTTAGACTCTTTCTACTTATGAAATAAGTAGACATACAAATTTTGCTTTTCATCAATTAGTTGTATTTGACTTTCATACACAATAAAACTCTCACTTTCAACGTAAATATATAAATTTCGGCAAGTCTCTTGTATAGTTGAACATCAGAACAAAATTAAATTACAGTTAAAAGAAAGTTGGCTTTGATACCATAACTTTTCTTAACATAAATCAGAAAATAAATCTTACTTATAGCAAGGTTACGTCAAGAGTTTTCAAGATTCTTTTTCAATTGTCTTTGTTTTAATAACAATAGTTAATGACTCAATAAGCACAGGGCTGCATATAAACTCCATGGTTCTTCATTGCAGACTCACTAAAACATCTATGGATTGCGCAACGGGTACTTGTCAGTGTCGTTCATCCGCTGTGTCTACTTTCTTCCCACGACTGACTTTAAATCTGCACACAATAACATGGGACGCACAGTAGGTAGGATTCTACCATCCCACACTCATATCCAGAATATTGTGTGCTCGAGATGATAGAAGGCCGATTGGTTCTAGTATTTACACAGAAATTCTCGAATCACTACAATGCTGCCTCCTCTTGTGATTCTTGAATAGAGTATTTACTATTACTAGCTGAAATTTATTACAGAACTCAATTAGTCTCCCACCCCCTCTCATTCCTTGCCCCAAGCTCATATTCTCCTATAACCTTTTCTTCCCCTACAACTGCATGCCAGTACCCCATGACTATTAGATTTTCATATACTTATATGGATATGGTGTCTGTTATTTTGTACATGTCCGAAAGAGCAGACACCATTGATGACCTGCAGCCATCTAGAACGAAATTAGAATTATATTAATACCTTCAGCTGCTGACGGGCATTGATATATATCAACGGGGACAGGTGAAAATGTGTGCCCCGACTGGGACTCAAACCCGGGATCTCCTGCTTACATGACAGGCACTCTATCCATCTGAGCCACTGAGGGCACAGAGGTTAGTGTGAATACAGGGACTATCTCGCGCAGGCCTCCCATGAGAACCACATTCTCACCTTGTATGGAAGACATTCTTACCAAGTCCCGTAAGAGTTCAGGGAATGTGTGTGCATCCGCACAGGAGGAGGAGGTGAGGTCATGGTTGGTATTGCCAGAACTGTGTGTGTGTCATATATATATATATATATATATATATATATATATATATATATATATATATATATATATATATATATATATATATATATATATATATATATATATATATATATATATATATAAGAAAGATGATGAGACTTACCAAACAAAAGCGCTGGCAGGTCGATAGACACACAAACAAACACAAACATACACACAAAATTCTAGCTTTCGCAACCAACGGTTGCCTCGTCAGGAAAGAGGGAAGGAGAAGGAAAGACAAAAGGATATGGGTTTTAAGGGAGAGGGTAAGGAGTCATTCCAATCCCGGGAGTGGAAAGACTTACCTTAGGGGGAAAAAAGGACAGGTATACACTCGCACACACACACATATCCATCCACACATACAGACACAAGCAGACATTTTGTAAAGTCTGCTTGTGTCTGTGTATGTGTATGTGTGGATGGATATGTGTGTGTGTGTGCGCGCGAGTGTATACCTGTCCTTTTTTCCCCCTAAGGTAAGTCTTTCCGCTCCCGGGATTGGAATGACTCCTTACCCTCTCCCTTAAAACCCATATCCTTTTGTCTTTCCTTCTCCTTCCCTCTTTCCTGACGAGGCAACCGTTTGTTGTGAAAGCTAGAATTTTGTGTGTATGTTTGTGTGTCTATCGACCTGCCAGCGCTTTTGTTTGGTAAGTCTCATCATCTTTCTTTTTAAATATATTTTTCCCACGTGGAATGTTTCCCTCTATTATATTCATATATATATATATATATCGTGTCTGTTCTTTCGGATATGTTTGAAGCAAATGTTCTTTAGCTGCCAGGGGGACATCAATCAGCATGATTGCCTTTGTTGTAGCTTTGTTTTTTTACAAAGATATGAACAGCAGTATGACTTTTTTAAATGGCACCCTGTATTTTTTATTTCATAATTCATTTCCTATCCTAAAGACCTATTCAAAAATGCATCACAGTGTACCATTCATGGAAACACAATGTTATTAATTACATAACACAACACTGACTTTAGCGAGCCCAGGATCACAAACTCATCCACTTACTGGAGTTGTCAAAAAACAAACGAAAACCAATAAAATAATTACACAAAATTGACTGACTTTCCTGTGCCATTGCCCAGGAGTAGAACACTCAAAGGTGCTCGAAGTGGTGACACTGGACACTGATACACTCGTTGACTGAAAGAATTCTTTACTGCTTTCAGTGTTGCCTGCTGAAGAGAATTACAAGCCACCGCGATACGTTCCTGCATGTCCTCTGGAGTTGTTGGAATATCGCGATAGACAATGTCTTTAATGTAGCCCCAAAGAAAAATGTCCAGAGGATTTAAATCAGGAGACTTAGCAGGACAAGTAACTGTTACTCCTTGACTAATCCATCTGGCAGAATACCTCTGGTTCAGAACACGATGTGCACGCAAGGCATTATGTGCTGGACATCCATTGTGTTGATACCACATAAGCATTCTAGTTCTTAGGGGCAGTTCATCCAGAAAAAGAGGAAGAATTTGTCTGAGGAAGTTGGCATACGCTGTGCCACTTAAACTACCACTGATGAAATAAGGACCAGTAACTGTAGTACCAAGCATACCCGCCAGGACAGCCGAGAGCGCTAACGCGCTGCTTCCTGGACTCAGGTAGGCGCGCCGGCCCCGGATCGAATCCGCCCGGTGGATTAACGACGACAGCCGGTGTGCCGGCCAGGCTGGATGTGGTTTTTAGGCGGTTTTCCACATCCTACTAGGTGAATACCGGGCTGGTCCCCATGTCCCGCTTCAGTTACACAACTCGCAAACATTTGAAACACATTCACACTATTTCATGATTTACACTAGACACAAACAGCTTGGGTACACTAAGCAAAAAGGGCATCCGGCCACCCTTCAAATTAACCATGACAAATCTGTACTTAACCCTGCCGACCCTGCTCGCAATGCGGGATAAAGGCAGTAGCAAAAGAACGAAAGAAAGAATTGTAGTACCAAGCATCCCACACCAGACGTTAACTCTTCATTGACACTGATGTTCCACCTGTCTAAGCCATCATGGGTTGTCGCTGGACCAATGATGCCTGCTCCTCGTATTTACCTGTCCTTTGTTTGAGAAGGTACATTCACCGGTAAATAGAACATTGGAGAAGTAGTTCGGGTTCGCGATGATTTGCTGCTGTACCCACTGACAGAACTGTACACGATTATGGAAATCATCCCCATGCAATTCTTGATGTAAGTGTACATGGTACAGACAGAACCAGTGATTTGTAAAAATACGATGTACACTGGTTTTAAATGCCAATCTCGTGTTCAAGCTGTCATATGCTCACACGTGAATTCATAGCAATGGAAGCAAGAACAGTAACTTCGGCAGCTTCACCTGTGCGAGTGCTACGACAATTGCATTGCTGTGAATTGAAACTTCCTGTTTCCTGAAATGTCACAGCAAAATGAGAAAACATCCGTCGGGAAGGTGGGTTCTTGTCAGGATATCGCTATCTGTACAATTCTGCTGCCTGCGTAGCATTTCGCCAACCTTTAACAACAACAATAAAAGAAACTTGCAGTTGATGCAGTTCGTAGGAAGGACAGCCTTTACCATATGCCTATTCTACACAAGAGTATTTAAAAGGACTAAACTACTGTACTAAATGTACCCTTGCATAAGAATACAGTATTGCAATTACTTTTCTACTAACTTACATTCCTCATAGATGAGTAGCATTTCTATCTTCTGTTAATTTGGTGTTCATTCTACTCTCTCAACTCTTCAACTAATGATGATTGACGGAATGACGGGTGTGCATTCTACTTCTGATTACATTTGTCCTCCGCCAACGTCAGCATGTGGATGTGTTCCATTACCTCGAGTACCTGCACTAAGCGCTGGGAGTGTCAACGTCAATGTTGCGTTATATGATTAATAACGTTGTGTTTCAGTGAATGGTACACTATGATACATTTTTAATAGGTCTTTAGGAGAGGAAATGAATTACCGAATAATAAATACAGGGTGCTATTTAAAAGAGTCACACCGCTGCTCATATCTTTGTAAAAAACAAAGCTACAATGAAGGCAATCATACTGATTGATGTCCTCCTGACGGCTAAAGAATATTTGCTTGAAACATTTTTTAATTTGCATGTGGACAAACAGTTATTTACAATGGTCAAGATAAATGGGATAACCTGTATAATGCACATAGTATTGCCACGCATTTGTCAGAGTCACTGTGACAGAAGGACCACACAGCCTGGCAGCAGAACCCTCACTGGTGGAACAGCAAAGATCAGCTGGGTCTGGCATTGCCTCTCTGGCATCTTCGTCTGGAGCGTATCTCAGAGATGACAGGATTTCACACATTGTCCAGCTGGTAGTCACTGTCTTGGTTCATTAGATTTTCCACAACTTGTATTTCAATGGATCATTTTATAATGGAGTCCCAAAAAGGCCAAAATTAATGTTTTGTCATACTCGGCTGAATGTCCATTGGAGATACAATGTTCAACAATTGCAGATTTGTTTGATTGTAGAAGACGAGTGCAACATTTATGTTCTGTGCAGCTTTCTTCCACTGTAGTGTTGTTTGTCCTCCTTAAGGAGTGGATAAAGATAGCATTTTAATTTTTTTTAAATTCAGTCAATAATGATATGAAATACTGAAAATCAATTTTTTTTTAATCCAGGAAGCTGTTAGACAAGCAACTAGGACTAAGTGATTGTGCCCTAGGAAGTCATTTCAGAACTGACAAGAGGTTGGTGCACCAGAGGTCTGCACGCATGCACATGTTTTTACAACTACATCTATACTTTGCAAGCAACTGTATAAATAACGGTAGAAAATACTTTATGTACCACTATCACTTCTCCCTTTTCCTGTTCCAGTCACATATGGTTCACAAAAATTTTGCTGGTAAGCCTCTGTGTGCCCTCAAATCTCTCTAATTTTATCTTCACGGTCTTTTTGCTAGATATACCTTGGAGGAAGCAATATATTGGTTGACTTTTCTAAGAACGTACAGTCTTGAATTTTTAACAGTAGACCATACTGTGATGCAGGACACCACCCTTACAGTGTCTACCACTGGAGTTGACTAAACATCTCCATGACACTTCTGTGCTTACTTGCTGCTGTTCTTTGTATATTCTCTATTTCCTGTCTCAATCCTATCTGGTGTGGATCCCAGACTGACTAGCAACATTCAAATATGGCCGTATGGATGTTTTGAATGCTGCTTCCTTTGCTGCTGGATTCTTCCAATGAATCTCAGCCTGGCATCCACCATACCCATGATCACTTTGATGTGTTTGTTCCTTTTCAAATCAGTCTGTATACATACTACTAGATATTTTATGGCAGTAACTGCTTTAGTAGTAGTTCTGCAATCATGCAACAATTGCAACTTGCTGAACCAAGTGTTGATTCTCTGCTGGTCTTTCTCAGTTTAATTACAATTTTCTATAACAACGAAAATAATCAATTTTCGACAATATAATGTAATTGGATAGATAAAAAAACCTACTCGCCAAGCAGCAGTGGGAAAACACACACATAAAAAAAGGTTTTACTTATGTAAGCTTTCGGAGCCAGTGGTTCCTTCTTCCGGCAGAAGAGTTGATGAGAAGTGAGCTGGAGAACTTTAGGAAAAGGGGTAGAGTTCATAAAAGTCACCCATAACCCTGGGTCTGGGGAGACTTACCGGACAGGATGAGAAGGTTAGACTGATTGTTGTGAACTGCACCAGACTGCACCTGAAAGCTTAAAAGTGGAAGACAGGGTAACATGCAAGACAGAGATTACTGCTCACTGCTAAAACATCATGCACGAGTTAATAGACCGAAAAGCTATGTACATTGTATGTAACAGAGGTGGGAGGGGGATGGCGAAATACAGACAGGTCAGAAAATGAAAGATGTAGAAAACTAAACTTGAGTTAAGAAAGGAGTAGTTACTATGAAGAAATATTGAGACAGAAAACCTTAATGTAAATTAAGGCCAGGTGGGTGGCGAGTTCCAAGGACATGTCATAGCATTAGTTCCCACCTGCGAAGTTCTTAGAGACTGTCATCTTGGGGAAGAATCCAGATGACGCATGTGGTGCAACAGGCACTGAGGTCACAACTGTCATGTTATAGATAATGCTCTGCAACAGCGTATTGTGTGTTGCTGGTATACACCCTCTACCTATGACCATTCATCTTACCTGAAACATGGTGGCAGTCATGCCGATGTAAAAGGTCCAACATCATTGTTAAGGTAACTGATATATGACATGTCGTTTCACAGGTGGCTCTCCCTTTGATAGCATGTGTTTCGCCAGTTATAGGGCCGTTATAAGTGGTGGTAGGAGGGTGCATAGGGCAGGTCTTGCAGCAGGGATGGTCACAGGGGTTGGAGACATAGGGTAGGGAGATGGGTGCAGAATGAGCATAAGGTCTGACAAAGATACTGCAGTGGTTGGGAGGGTAACAAAAAGCTATTCTAGGTGTGACAGGCAAAATATCAGACAGAATAGTTCTCATTCCATGGCATGATTTTAGGAAGTCACAGCCTTGTCGAAGTAGCTGATTTATACATCCAAGACCAGAGTAATACTGAGTGATAAGTGGTGTGCTCTGAAGTTGTTTTTTGGAGGGATCAGCAGTACCAGCATTGGATGAGATGGCGCGTGAAATCTGCTGTTGGACGAGGCTGGTGGGGTAATTATGTTCAGTGAAGACTGAGGTAAGAATGCTGTTGTATTGCTGTAAAGAGTCTGCACCCGAACAAATATGTTTACCTCGAATGCCAACATTTGACAGGGGCAGGCTGGCAGCTGTCAAAATGTAAATACTCTATGTGGACAGAAGTGTGCGTAGCTGGTGTTCTATGAGGATGAAATCAACATCAAGGAAAGTGGCATGCGATTTTGAATAGGACCATATGAAATTTAACTGGGCGAAGGTATTTAGAGATTCCAAGAATCTGACCCACCTTAAAACCTCACGCCCCTCACAAGAATTACACCTCAATCAGTAGAACTTCTTAACCCACCCAAACCATGAAAGCCAATCCTTTTAACTTCTTCCTATGATCTACTGGCCGTCTTATAGTTGCTGGCTTCAAAGCACCAACTGAATTTATATCTGCCTTAGCTGATTAGCACCTGCAATCCATAGTACAATGACTTCTCTTCTATACTAAAGACACCAAAAATTTCCTAGATTGGCTGAAATCCATGCCTGTTCCACTCCCACCATACACCTTGCTTGTCACTATTAATGCCACCTCCCTCTATACAACTATTCCCCACATACATGGTCTGTCTGTTGCTGAACACTTCCCCTGTCTGCACTCACCTGATTCCAAACCTACGACATCCTTCCTACCCACATTAATCAACTTTATACTCACTTCACCTGTGAGGAGCAGACATACAAACAGATCAGGGGAATGGCCTTGAGAACTAAGACGGCTCCTTCCTACGCCAACCTTTTACGGGGCACTTGGAGAGAGCTTTCCAGGGATCCATAAGACTTCAGACCCTGGTTTCGTTAAGATGCATTGATGACACCTTTGCCATATGACTCACAGTGAGGCCGACCTGTTAAAATTCTTGGAATCTCTAAATACCTCCTCCTGATTAAATTTCACATGATCTTATGCCAAATCCCATGCCACTTTCCTTGATGTCATTTCTTCCTTACCGAAGGCTACCTATACACTTCTGTCTGCATTAAACCTACTAACAAACAACAGTACTTCCCCTCCCATACAGCCTCAGCATTCGAGGCAGATGTATTTGTTCAGGTGCAGACTCTACAGCAATACAACACCATTCTTACCTCAGCCTTAACTGGACATAATTATCCCACCAGCCTAGTTCAAAAGCAGATTTCCTGGGCCATCACATCCAATCCTGGTACTGCTGATCCACCCAAAAAAAAAAAAAAAAAAAAAAAAAAAAAAAAAAAAAAAAAAAAAGAAACACGCAACTTCAAAGCACGCCACTTGTCGCTCAGTATAATCCTGGTCTTGAATGTACTCATCTATTTCGACAAGGCAATGACTTCCTAAAATGAGATCCATTCTGTCTTAAGATTTTGCCACCCAATACCTAGAATAGCTTTTCATCGCCCTCCCAATCTTCACAATACCCTTGTCAGACCCAATGTTCCTTCTGCACCATCCCCCTCTACCCTGTGGTTCCTTCTCCTGTAACTGTCCAATGCAGCAAGACTTGCTGTATGCACATTTCTACCACTATCTATACCAGTCCTGTAACTGGCAAAACATATACTATGAAAAGAAGAGCCACCTGTGAAACAACACGTCATGTATCAGCTGTTATGTAAACACTATTTGGCCTTTTACATTGGCATGACTACCACCAAGTTGTCAGTTAGGATGAATGGGCATAGGCAGAGAGTGTATACTGGCATCACACAATATCCTGTTGCAGAGCACACTCTGCAACATGACAGTTGTGGCCTCACTGCCTGCTGCACCACATGTGCAATCTGGATTCTTCCCCCAGACACCAGATCTCAGAACTCTGTAGAAGGGAACTAACACTACATGTCCTTGGTTCTCGACACCCACCTGGCCTTAATTTACATTAATTTCTTCCATCTCAGCATTTCTTCACATTAACTCTGTGTTACTTGACAGTAACCACTCTTTTCTTCACTCCATTTCAGTTTTCTACATCTCTCATTTTCTGATCTGCTTATTTTTTGCCATACCCCTTCTACCTCTGTTACATACGCTGCACTTAGCTTTTCACACTCATTAACTTGTGCACAATGTTTTAGCAGTTACCAGTAATCTCTGTCTTGGATATTACCCTATCTTCCATCTTTAAGTTTTAGGGTTTTCAAATCTTGTCCAGTGCAGTCCCCAACAATGAGTCTTTCCTTCTCATCCCATCTGGTAAGTCTCCCCTGACCCAGGGTTCTGGGCGGCTTTTCCAAACTCTTTTCCTAAAGCTCTCCCGTTCATTTACCTTCACCCCTCTTCATTCTGCTCCAACCATTCTGTTGGAAGAAGGAGCCACTGGTTCCAAAAGCTTGCATTAGTAAAACCTTTTTTATGTGTATGTTCTGTTTCTGCCACTTCATGAGTAGATTTTTTTTATCTATTCAATTACATTATATTACAGTTTTTTAGTGTTGCAACATCTCTGTATACAACAGCTTTGTTTGCTAGAAACTCTTCTATACAATCGCACAGTTTCTCTAATATCCCCGTATGCTTATACACTGCGTGACAGTTGGTAAGGAACAGAGACATTGTTGGACTGCAGTAATCACGGTCAATGGTGGATGACATGAAAGGCAGTATGTACGTAACAGAGGTGGGCTGGCATATTTATCACCAAGAATGGTACAGATTTCAACACATAGAAAAGCAGGATAAGAGACATAAATAATGTTCATGTATGACACAGGTCAGACTCCCAACATAAAGGTCAACATCAGACTATCAGCAAGGAATATGCCCTACTTGGGCACTAACACACATTTTGCACCTGTTATTCATGTTGTCTACCAAACTGTTGAAGAGTCCTTGGGGGATATTGTCCCACTCCTCTCTCACAGTGGTTTTCAGTTTATGCACAGTTCGAGGAGGGGTGTTCATTGATTAGCATGTCTGCCAAGAGCATCCTAGGCTTGCTTTATAGGGTCCAGATCTGGGTAGAATGTAGGCCATTTCAAGTTCTGTATCTTCACTCTCCAATGTGTCCAACATCTCAACGATACTATGTGGGTGGGACTGTTGTACATAAACAGAAAATCAGGATCTACCGTGCCGCTGATCAGGTGGCTCTCTCTCCCCACACTAACTGATGGCCAGGATCACATGCCACAGTGTAGGAGGATTCGTCAGAGACCATCACTTTACAGCACTGTTGCTGACCCCAACCAACGTGCTCCCTATACCAATGAAGTTTTTCTCAGAGATTGTGCAGTTGAAGTGGAATGTATTTAATAGACTTCCGAGCATACAAAACAGCCAGATTTAATAACCGAAAAATGGTTCTGGCAGAGACACATGTATCAGTAGTGATTTCTGGGTCTGCAGCGATTTACCTAGGAGTGAGGTAACTGTTCCTTTTCGCCTCTCAGGCTACCCATTGAGCCTCTTGTGGTGTGGTGGTCTGTCTACAACCACCAGTGTGCTTTCACATATCATTTCCATCTTCAGTGGCCTTTTTCAACTGCGAGATGACACTTTTAGGGACACCCATTACTATGGCCACAGTAGTGACACTTTGACTGGCTTCAAGCCATCCAAGTGCTCATTCACAATTGTAAGCCCTCAAATGATGTCTGCAGACATGTTGCCATACCACACAGAGTGTCACACTTATCTCTTTGCTTAACAATGTTCTTCAGACACCATACTACTTGAACTGTTGAATGCACATAGAGTGTTTGTGCATGGGCTGCACTACAGTTAACTTGCCCTACCCTGTAGATTTCCTTTTACTGTCACTGGTCGGTGTTCCATAGCAATTGGCAGTTGCTGCTTAGCCAGTATCTGTTGATCCTGAGCAATTATCAAGCAGTGTATGTTGTTCATATGCAACAGTGTGGAACTGTATTGAAGGCCTTCCAAAAGTCAATGAACATTGTGCCCAACTGGGCACCTGTATCTACTGCTTTTGGGTCTCGTGAATGAACACAGCGAGCTTGGTTGCACATGATCACTGTTTTCAGAGCCATGTTGATTCCTGTAGGGAAGATTTTCGCTCTTCAGAAATGTTGTAATATGCGAGCATAAAACATGTTCCAAAATACTGCAAGAGACCTACATCACAGATACAGGCCTATAGTTTTCAGCTTATCCTCAACGACTCTTCTTAAAAATGGGAATGACCTGTGCTTTTTTTTTTCTCCAATTATCAGGAACATTTCACTGCTCCAAAGGTCTATGGTAAACTGCTGCTGGAAGAAGGCAAGTTGTTTAGCACACACTGTGCAGAATCCAACTGGTATTCTATCAGGTGCAGAGGACTTTCCTCTGTTGAGCAATTTCAGCTGTTTTCTATCCCCTGGTCACTTAGTTTTCAATATCTGTCATTCTGTAGAGTGTGTGTGTGTGTGTGTGTGTGTGTGTGTGTGTGTGTGTGTGTGTAGGGTAGGGTGGTGGTGGTGGTGGTGGTGGTGGTGGTGGTGGTGGTGGTGGTGGTGGTGGGGGTGGGGGGGGGGGGGAGGGGGGGGGTGTTGCATGTGAGTGTGTAACCTTCACACAAGATTAATGCAAGAAAAAGAGCAATAATATGCTTGAAAGCTAATGAGATGATGTCACATATGTGTACTTACCGCCCTCAAATTTTTTGCAGGCAAGCTGTTGCATTTTCTTACTCTTGTTTAGTGTTTCCACTTGGAATATCCATTATCTTAAAATTACTTTGATATACTGCATACAAGCAGCCTCACTTTCAATATAAAATGTATGTTATGATAGAAAATGACAGACTGGAACCTCTATACTTACAATGCAGGAATTTTCAAATCTGCAATGCTCTTCAAGATCTTGTAACCATCCTTATGATGTCGATTCCAAGCTTGTACCCAGTTGTACATGTCTGCAACCAGGTCCCGAATGACTCTTGCATTTCCTGTCAGGTTCCCTTTCTGAGGTGTTGATTTCACAGGGCTGTCTGAAACTTCAATGTAAGGACAAATTACTCACACCTGGGGCTTTTTGGAATGAGAGAGAGAGAGAGAGAGAATGAGAGAGAGAGAGAGAGAGAGAGAGAGAGAGAGAGAGAGAGAGAGAGACATTATGTCTCACAGGAGTTTAAATTAGAGACACTGTACTACAGGATTGACAGAATATTGTGTGTGAGGTAACACATTCAAAACAGCCCTCAAATAATATGGAGTGAGCTGCTAGACTGATAATTTTTAGTACACATTTTGAAAATTGTAGGTTTTTAAGAGCTACCAACGCTTTCGTTTGGTAAATCACATCATCTTTGTTTTTAGATATATTTTTCCCACGTGGAATGCTTCCCTCTATTATATATAGAGGGAAACATTCCACGTGGGAAAAATATATCTAAAAAGAAAGATGATGAGACTTACCAAACAAAAGCGCTGGCAGGTCGATAGACACACAAACGAACACAAACATGCACACAAAATTCAAGCTTTCGCAACCAACGGTTGCTTCGTCAGGAAAGAGGAAAGGAGAGGGAAAGACGAAAGGATGTAGGTTTTAAGGGAGAGTGTAAGGAGTCATTCCAATCCCAGGAGCGGAAAGACTTACCTTAGGGGGAAAAAAGGACAGGTATACACTCGCACACACGCACACATATCCATCCGCATATACACAGACACAAGCAGACATTTGTAAAGGCAAAGAGTTTGGGCAGAGATGTCAGTCGAGGCAGAAGTACAGAGGCAAAGATGTTGTTGAAAGACAAGTGAGGTATGAGTGGCGGCAAATTGAAATTAGAAATTAGCGGAGATTGAGGCCTGGCGGATAGCGAGAAGAGAGGATATGCTGAAGGGCAAGTTCCCATCTCTGGAGTTCAGACAGGTTGGTGTTAGTGGGAAGTATCCAGATAACCCGGACAGTGTAACACTGTGCCAAGATGTGCTGGCCATGCACCAGGGCATGTTTAGCCACAGGGTGATCGTCATTACCAACAAACACTGTCTGCCTGTGTCCATTCATGCGAATGGACAGTTTGTTGCTGGTCATTCCCACATAGAAGGCTTCACAGTGTGGGCAGGTCAGTTGGTAAATCACGTGGGTGCTTTCACACGTGGCTCTGCCTTTGATCGTGTACACCTTCCGGGTTACAGGACTGGAGTAGGTGGTGGTGGGAGGGTGCATGGGACAGGTTTTACACCGGGGGCGGTTACAAGGGTAGGAGCCAGAGGGTAGGGAAGGTGGTTTGGGGATTTCATAGGGATGAACTAAGAGGTTACGAAGGTTAGGTGGATGGCGGAAAGACACTCTAGGTGGAGTGGGGAGGATTTCATGAAGGATGGATCTCATTTCAGGGCAGGATTTGAGGAAGTCGTATCCCTGCTGGAGAGCCACATTCAGAATCTGATCCAGTCCCGGAAAGTATCCTGTCGCAAGTGGGGCACTTTTGGGGTTCTTCTGTGGGAGGTTCCGGGTTTGAGGAGATGAGGAAGTGGCTCTGGTTATTTGCTTCTGTACCAGGTCGGAAGGGTAGTTACGGGATGCGAAAGCTGTTTTCAGGTTGTTGGTGTAATGGTTCAAGGATTCCGGACTGGAGCAGATTCGTTTGCCACGAAGACCTAGGCTGTAGGGAAGGGACCGTTTGATGTGGAATGGGTGGCAGCTGTCATAATGGAGGTACTGTTGCTTGTTGGTGGGTTTGATGTGGACGGACGTGTGAAGCTGGCCATTGGACAGGTGGAGGTCAACGTCAAGGAAAGTGGCATGGGATTTGTAGTAGGACCAGGTGAATCTGATGGAACCAAAGGAGTTGAGGTTGCAGAGGAAATTCTGGAGTTGTTCTTCACTGTGAGTCCAGATCATGAAAATGTCATCAATAAATCTGTGCCAAACTTTGGGTTGGCAGGCCTGGGTAACCAAGGCTTCCTCTAAGCGACCCATGAATAGGTTGGCGTACGAGGGGGCCATCCTGGTACCCATGGCTGTTCCCTTTAATTGTTGGTATGTCTGGCCTTCAAAAGTGAATAAGTTGTGGGTCAGGATGAAGCTGGCTAAGATAATGAGGAAAGAGGTTTTAGGTCCTGTCCTACACCCGTACTCTCTGCTGGAAATATCACTTTGCCACGAAGAAAAATGATCCTAATCCTACTCCTAATGATCCAACTCCCCAAGACACTATCCAAATTGAACTCTGCCTGGAACAGTTCCGTCCTCCGTCACAGCGGGACCCACCTCCTCTTCCTCAAAATGACCCTCTCCTAACCTTCCAGGAATTTCTGACTTCCAGCCTTGCCTCTCAATCCTTCTTAAAAAACCTTAATCCTACTCCCAACATCACCACTGCTGAAGCCCAGGCTATCCGTGATCTGAAGGCTGACCAATCCATCGTCATTCTTCCGGCGGACAAGGGTTCCACGACTGTGGTACTTGATCGTCGGGAGTATGTGGCTGAGGGACTGTGTCAGCTTTCAGACAACACTACTTACAAAGTTTGCCAAGGTAATCCCATTCCTGATGTCCAGGCGGAGCTTCAAGGAATCCTCAGAACCTTAGGCCCCCTACAAAACCTTTCACCTGACTCCATCAACCTCCTGACCCCACCAACACCCCGCACCCCTACCTACTACCTTCTTCCTAAAATTCACAAACCCAATCATCCCGGCCGTCCCATTGTAGCTGGTTACCAAGCCCCCACAGAACGCATCTCTGCCTACGCAGATCAACACCTTCAACCCATTACATGCAGTCTCCCATCCTTCAAAGACACCAACCACTTTCTCGAACGCCTGGAATCCCTACCCAGTCTGTTACCCCCGGAAACCATCCTTGTAACCATTGATGCCACTTCCTTATACACAAATATTCCGCATGTCCAGGGCCTCGCTGCGATGGAGCACTTCCTTTCATGCCAATCACCTACCTAAAACCTCTTTCCTCATTACCTTAGCCAGCTTCATCCTGACCCACAACTTCTTCACTTTCGAAGGCCAGACATACCAACAATTAAAGGGAACAGCCATGGGTACCAGTATGGCCCCCTCGTACGCCAACCTATTCATGGGTCGCTTAGAGGAAGCCTTGGTTACCCAGGCCTGCCAACCCACAGTTTGGTACAGATTTATTCATGACATTTTCATGATCTGGACTCACAGCGAAGAACAACTCCAGACTTTCCTCTCCAACCTCAACTCCTTTGGTTCCATCAGATTCACCTGGTCCTACTACAAATCCCATGCCACTTTCCTTGACGTTGACCTCCACCTGTCCAATGGCCAGCTTCACACATTTGTCCACATCAAACCCACCAACAAGCAACAGTATCTGCATTATGACAGCTGCAACCCATTCCACATCCAACGGTCCCTTCCCTACAGCCTAGGTCTTCGTGGCAAACGAATCTGCTCCAGTCCGGAATCCTTGAACCATTACACCAACAACCTGAAAACAGCTTTCGCATCCCGTAACTACCCTACCGACCTGGTACAGAAGCAAATAACCAGAGCCACTTCCTCATCTCCTCAAACCCGGAACCTCCCACAGAAGAACCCCAAAAGTGCCCCACTTGCGACAGGATACTTTCCGGGACTGGATCAGATTCTGAATGTGGCTCTCCAGCAGGGATACGACTTCCTCAAATCCTGCCCTGAAATGAGATCCATCCTTCATGAAATCCTCCCCACTCCACCTAGAGTGTCTTTCCGCCGTCCACCTAACCTTCGTAACCTCTTAGTTCATCCCTATGAAATCCCCAAACCACCTTCCCTACCCTCTGGCTCCTACCCTTGTAACCGCCCCCGGTGTAAAACCTGTCCCATGCACCCTCCCACCACCATCTACTCCAGTCCTGTAACCCGGAAGGTGTACACGATCAAAGGCAGAGCCACGTGTGAAAGCACCCATGTGATTTACCAACTGACCTGCCTACACTGTGAAGCCTTCTATGTGGGAATGACCAGCAACAAACTGTCCATTCGCATGAATGGACACAGGCAGACAGTGTTTGTTGGTAATGACGATCACCCTGTGGCTAAACATACCCTGGTGCACGGCCAGCACATCTTGGCACAGTGTTACACCGTCCGGGTTATCTGGATACTTCCCATTAACACCAACCTGTCAGAACTCCAGAGATGGGAACTTGCCCTTCAGCATATCCTCTCTTCTCGCTATCCGCCAGGCTTCAATCTCTGCTAATTTCTAATTTCAATTTGCCGCCGCTCATACCTCACCTGTCTTTCAACAACATCTTTGCCTCTGTACTTCCGCCTCGACTGACATCTCTGCCCAAACTCTTTGCCTTTACAAATGTCTGCTTGTGTCTGTGTATATGCGGATGGATATGTGTGTGTGTGCGCGAGTGTATACCTGTCCTTTTTCCCCCCTAAGGTAAGTCTTTCCGCTCCCGGGATTGGAATGACTCCTTACCCTCTCCCTTAAAACCCACAGCCTTTCGTCTTTCCCTCTTTCCTGACCTGACTTACCAAACAAAAGCGCTGGCAGGTTGATAGACACACAAACAAACAAACACAAACATACACACAAAATTCAAGCTTTCGCAAGCAACGGTTGCTTCATCAGGAAAGAGGGAAGGGGAGTGAAAGATGAAAGGATGTGGGTTTAAGGGAGAGGGTAAGGAGTCATTCCAATCCCGGGAGTGGAAAGACTTACTTTAGGGGGAAAAAAGGACAGGTATACACTCGCAAACACACACATGTCCTTTTTTCCCCCCTAAGGTAAGTCTTTCCACTCCCGGGACTGGAATGACTCCTTACCGTCTCCCGTAAAACCCACATCCTTTCGTCTTTCCCTCTCCTTCCCTCTTTCCTGATGAAGCAACCGTTGGTTGCTAAAGCTTGAATTTTGTGTGTATGTTTGTGTGTTTATCAACCTGCCAGTGCTTTCATTTGGTAAGTCACATCATCTTTGTTTTTAGATATATTTTTCCCATGTGGAATGATTCACAATACCGCTTTTATAGCAGGAGTAAAACATATTCTGGTGGACCACGACACCACAAGAAACTCAGAAGTTAGAATTTTAGTTTTATTCATATTCCTTGTAGCCTAATAAGGCTTAATGATTCCCACGTCCTCCCTACTATTTACTCAATGCACTTTTCTTCATATTTCACCTCCCAAATTTTGAAGGAAAGCGCAGTCTTTGAGATGGTAGGGTACCTATACCAATAAAAAGGATAACTTGAGCATTAGATAATTTTCAACTCGCTTAGCACCTACTTCACAATGATTTACAGCACAGTCTTGACAAAAATATTATCACACTGCTAAGGAGGAGGTCATCCATCTGCAAATGGTGCAACATACTGAGCGAACTCATGTGGTAATGTATTTCTTTGATTAAATCTTCGCAGGCTATCAGCTGAGTTGTGGGTGGGTAGCAAGTCTGGGAGTCTAGTTGTGGTGCTACTTGTCTATTACAAACATGGCCTCCACTGCTTTGCACATAATAGTGTTCGACATATTTTTGCTAATGCTACACCACATGTGCAGATCAATTGGAAAACACTGTCCTGGTTGACATATAATCATGTACTCTATTTCCACTGCCTCTGTGATGACCAAATCACATAACATATTGGCATGACACAGCACCTTTGATCTGTCCAAAATCAAACATTTGGCATTGGTTGATGTTGTGCTCTGCCTCTGCTGACTTGATTTGGCCCAGGTGATGAACACTCTTCATCTATTCTGAACAGTGCTGTGCCTGGCTGATGTACTGCAAGTCGCACTCACAACTGATGCTGTAGATGCAGGGTGTCCATCATAGAATCATTTTTATGTTGTGTTTCTCCACAATACTGGAAATACTGGCTATGGACAGCCCTGCTTACAGAAATAACATCAGCCATTATTACTAAAAGTTTTACACAGGTTCTGTTAACTCAGCAGATTTTGTCACACGACTCATGCTATTTGTTTCATGGTCTTTAGCACAGATTTGCATTGAGCTGGATAATGGCAGGTCCTTGCTTTTAGATACAGGTACGTGTGTGGCTTCTTCCTGTAGATGAAATATCCCAGCTTACCATTAGGATTCTCCATCATTCTTGTAGGCAACCAAAGTATGAATACGTAGGAAAGTTCTGGTAATGTAAATACTTTAGGAGTAAAGGAGGCCACTCACTAAAAGGAAAAATGAAAGAAAACTTTGCTAGCTTTTGGAGTAATCCTTTTTAGAGCTAGAATACACATGTGCAAATCCCCCCCCCCCCCCCCCCCCCCACACACACACACACAGCACTGGCTGAACGTACAGTACCAGTGCTGTTTTGTGGCAGATGGAAGCCGATTTGCTAGCTAGGAATATGGGAGGACGGAGTAGCAGGTGCACAGATTGATGTGATACGTGAGCGTTGGAGCCCTTGGGAGTGGTGCATGCTGAAGGTGACATGGGGAAATGAATTTGAATAGGGTGATAGGACAGCGGAGGGGGGAAATGTTGGGCGGAGGGTTGGGGGTAGTGGTTTACCGGAGACTGAAGGCAGAACAGTTAAGAAAGCGGACTGTGAAGCAGCCATTGAAATTGAGAAAGTTATCCTGAGCTACATGTTGTGCCACTGGATGGTCATCATTGTTCTTGCTAACAGTTTGGTGGTGGCCATTCATCCTGGAGGACACCTGGTTGCTAGTCTCCCACATCAAAGATACTAACCACTTACTTCACTAACTCTCCACCAACCCCACTCCTTTATCTCCTGGATTCTGATTCTTCACTATTAATACCACCTCCACATACGCCAATATCTGTCATGCCCATGGCCTTGCTGCTATCAAAAACTACCTCTCCCAACATTTCTCAGGCTGTAAACCCACTACCAGTATGTCATATCTTATGTACCTTACCAACTATATCCAGCCACCCAACTGCTTTTCCTTTGAAAGAACAGTATGCAAACAAATCTGCACCAGCCAAGGGCACCCTGCTGTGCTAGTCTGTTTAAGGGCCATCTACAGGGAACCTTCCTAGCCTCCCAAACTCCCAACCCATCAACTGGTTCAGATTTGATGACGATATCTTCACAATCCCGACTCAAGACCCCCTTTCCTCATTCCTTCACAACCTCAACCCTCTCTCCCATCCTCTTCACCTGGTCTCCCTTGATCCAACATGTGACTTTCCTGGATGGTGACCGCCCCTCTGACGTCTCCATCCACATTACACCCACTAACCACCAAAAGTCCCCGCATATCGACAGCTGCCATCGCTGTATCTCAGGTGATATGAAATCCCTTACCCAGTATGCTGAATGTCTCACAAAGGCCTTCACATACAGGCACTACATCCCCCAAAACCTAGTCTGCAGACAGATTCCCGATGTCATATCCTACCACACTCCCAATCCTTCCACTAGCCCAAAAATAAGCTACGAAGGAGCACCTTCCTCATCACCCAGTATCACCCTAGACTAAAACAACTGAATCATAGCCTTTGTCAGGACTTTATCTCTCATCCTACCCTGAAATCAGGGACATCCTACACAAGATCCTTCCCACCCTGCTAAAGCAGTGTTTCACTGCCTACTCAACTTATGCTACATCCTTGTCCATCCCTATGTCAGCCACTTCCACTCTCAATCCACCATGATGAATGGCCACCACCAAACTATTTTTCAAACTTAAGTTGATCACCTGGTGGCACAACATTCAGCTGATCATGCCCCAGGCCATCTGGAACCGTCCATTCACCACCAGCTTCTCAGAACTACACAACTGGAAGTTATCCTTGCAACAAATCATCTGCTCCCATAACTGTCCTGGCCTCAATCTCTAGTAACACACTGCCCCCCCCCTCCCCCCAATCTATCACCCACTCCCAATTCACTTCCCCATGCCACCTTCAGCATGCAGCACTCCCCACAGGCTCCAATACCAGTACATAACATGCATGGTGACTCCATCTATCTGTTCATAGAACTTTCCACATATTGGAAGCAGGTGGTGGTCAGTGCATGTTGAACTAGTTTCACCATGTTATCAAAGTGGCTCTATAGTAGAGCCATGGAATCTTACAGCTGTACCCATATGGAGAGAGAGGTGATGTCAAAGCTGACTAAATGTGGTGTGCACAGTGACCCATGAGAGATTTTAGATGCTGTGCCAGGTGTCTGGCTGTGCCACACAAATTTATGGTGTTCACTATTGGACATAGTTGAGCTCCTCTTTGTGTATTTTCAAGAAGGCCATAATCGTGTGGTGGTACTGGTGTCCTAGGGTACAGTACTGTAACTATGTCCTTGTATAGTCCCGAGTTGTTGAGGAGTAAGATCCTTTTTCACTTACTTGATGCCAGATCCTTCAGGAGCACCTCAGTCATGCTACTCAGTCTCCTGCCTATAGTCATCTGACCATAACAGCACCACCGCAAGCCTTGGATGACTGTGTCATTGTCCTCACGAAGGCATATATAAGCCTGTGTTCTGCGACCTTGACATTATTTTTCAGCATTTTAGCTTTTGCAACAGCACCATTCAGAACATGTGAGGAGTGTTTGCCTTGGCCAAACTGACGAACTGGCAGTGACAAAGCACATCATCAATGAAGCTCATGTTTGATTTTGAACAGACAAAGGTGCTGTTCCACGCTAACAGCTTCTGGGATACAGTCATCAAAGAGGCAGTGAAAGTAAGAGTAACATGACGATCTTGTCAACCAGGACAGTGGTTTCCAACCGGGCTGCACATGAGATGTGTTAGCAAACCTACAAGTGGAACACTCTGATGTGAAAGCTGCAGAGGCAGCAGGTGGAATATACAGGCAACCCTAGGACCCAACGCTGGAGGTACATATTTTATTTGGGTGTAGGCCCTATACAATTTCTGTGTTGTTTTGATACTGAACGGTGTTTCATTGCCTGTCTTCATATTAAATAAGTTTTGATTCTGTAGTCTGACGAGGTTTCTAATATGCACATATGTCAAATGAGGTTTTCGATTTGATAATGAATGTATTTTTACATGTATGCGGGGTATTGCAAAATTCATTTTAGCTACAGAGATTAATTAGAATTAATTGGTGTCTTTGTTTCTTAGTAAATTCTGTTTCATTGTTGGTGGGTATCATGCAGTGCGGTTTAGGTACAAAGGCTAAGTGAGGGCACTGACATACATCAACTAGACATCAGCCCAATTATGTCACACCTAGAGGCATTTCATGTACCAGGCTTTCTACGACTCATATACAAAACTCTAATAAGACGGAATGTTAAAACTTTGTTTCTTCAGCCAGTGTCACACACCACCTAGCAACATTAAGCAACCTCACAAGCACAAATGGACATAGAACTGAAAACACAGTTAATAAGCAAAAAAAGTGCTTGACTGGGTAAAACAATTAACTCTTTCAAATAAACTGCATTTTGCGCGTGTTTGTACTCTGTTTTTACAATGCATTATTGCTGATGTCCATACAACCAGCATGAAACTGCATCCCAAACTTTCTTCAACGAGTTATGGCTCACATGATGAACTTCATATGTGGCTAATTAATAAATCTTATCAGCACTTCTCATAACATTTCATAGTGCTGCAATAGCTTATAATTTGAGCATAGGGCAATGGTCCACCAGAAACTTTTGTACCAGTACCCAAAAAGAAATTAATGTTCGCTACGAAAATTTGGTACCCCACATTACACAAATCTACAGATGAGAGTTATTCTGATCCTGCACCGTCTGTATTTTTAAAAGTTGTTTAGTTGTATGATGTTTGAATACATGGGCAGACTTTCGCTCATCCCACGGGTTCTTTCAGTTTCTATCAAGATTGCCCCCTGAATAAATACAACTACCAGTATTTACTTTTACGTAGTTACCATTCTTTCGCTATATATAAAAAAAAGTAACGCTACATACGAATGACAGGCGTAAACGTCGGGGGTGGAACCGACTTCTCCGCCGGAGGTTCCATTATTGCACTTCCTTGACAATTCGTCACAGTACAACACTCAATCCTATCTAAACTGTGAAAAATTTGCAAATGTGTCTCAAAGAACTTTAGATATTCCACTCAATGTTCTCCTAGCTAACGTATCTATCTCTACCCACTGCGCCTCTCACAAACGCTGTAAGAGCGAACGGCAAACCAGCCTTCTGGATGATACCATAGAGTATAACTATGGAATATGGATGATACGCTTCATCTTTGAAGGGTGATGTTTACCATCAAATCGCAGTCCATGGAGAAAGAACGGCAACAATTGTAAACGGAACTTTCGTTGAAATTCCAACCAGTGAAGGTAAGACAGATTAAAAACTGTTCGTTTGTAGTTCTTCTCATTCATAAAAAATCCTATGATAATCGACGGAAATATTTTCATTTGCGTCAATTTGGAGCATCTCACGCCATTATAAAGAAATCGAATAAAAATGTAGTTTCTAATGTATTTTTCAGCTTATGTGCAAATAATCATAATTCTCGAAGTTTTACTACTGTATCGCCAACTCACTCGGAACACTATATTGTGGGTTAATATGTTGTAGGTGGACATCATTCGTAAACAAATGAAAGAGGTGTTGCATGGATTCGGCGGAGGTTTTATTCAAAAGGCTAAGCTATGTGAGAGCGAGCAGTTAGTTATATAAAGATAAACATGGTAGGCGAGTCCCGTTCTTTCAAATGCCGAAAGCGTACAATTGAAAAGTTTTGATTGGATTCACATGATGCCGGGCCACAATTATTTGTGGAATTTAATTGAAACTCGATCTTTGTAAATGATCTTGTTCTTTCGGTGTTCTTTTTTGTTGCCGTTTCTTTTGCGGGGCGTACAGAGCGAGGAAAGCACCAGTGTTCGATACAAAACTTGTTGTCTTCCGAGCAACTAGGTTTAAATGTTTTGTGGCCCGACTACATGCGTATTACTGGCAGTCGCAAGTACGCAGCTGCTGAGCCTAACGTTCCGTGAACATAATGCTGTAGGAAGGAAGGGAAATGGAAAACAAAATTGGATGTCTTTCATTTGTCTGCCAAAAAGCACGATGAATGAACCAGGCACCACATTTTACGTGTTAACCGCATGTGCATTCATGTAAGAGTCCCTTGAATGTGGTGTGAATGAAGTTTGATACGAATGATCCCATAGCCGAAGACCATTGCAGAGAGCAGGAGTTAGGTACCAAACGCTTCTCCCGTTTCGTAATCAATATCGATGGTTGTTTTTGTGATGTTAATAATGAGCATTTGATTTACTGCATCTGACTTAACTTATTCATTAAATATTCACAAATGAATATCTCATTGAGTGGGTACTGAGAATTCCTTTATTTGATGAAAATCTGCTGGCTTTCAGATTGTATTGAGCTTATTTCCTGTTCATTGATGCATATTTCATAGTTGCTGCTTATGTTCTTCAACTCATATCTTGTTGTTTGTTGATGTGTATTTCCTAATAATGTAAGTCTATGAATTAGAATTGTAAACTTAGTGCTGTGGACATTTCACGTAAGTTTACGAATATCATAAGGCATTACAATAATTTGTGAAGGAAACTTGTGAAATATTAATGGCTATTGGTATCTCCATTCTCACCAAACCTCAAGATTGGGGTTACAGTATCAGTGTAGTTGAACAAATGATTGCAGAACACAGTGCATTAGTAATAGAACTCAACATGAACATTAAATTGCAAGCAAGCACATGGCACTCAAGCTACAAATTCAGTATGAGGGTTATTAAATGCTCTTAAAGCAGCATTGTCTGATGTGAATTGTCATCAGAAAATTGCAGACATGGGGGCAATACCTCTTTTGAATGTCTGTTGCAACCAAACCTTGAAAACAAATTTTGATGATATGTTGCCTTTAATTCTCAAGAAATATCCTGCAGGCAAATTGCAAGGAAGGGGAAAACCTATTAAAGGGAAAATATTTACACTTGAGCTAGATAAATCAAGACATTTTTTATGAAGTATGACAGACACATGAAGACAGCCTTAGATCTTTCAACTAAATACCTGCTTCGTTGTACCTACTTAAGAGCCAAGAGGATATACAGAAAGGGAATGGAGGATGCATAGAAGAAATACAATAACAAGTTCATGAAAGAGGCTCATAACCCATGTAAAGCAGCTTGCGATCTGGTAAATTAGCACAGGGAGAAGGCTACCTCTGCCTTAAATTTCTATTGTCCTGATGCCTTCAACCAGTACTTTGTAAGGTTATTAAGAAATTCCAGACATGGCTTAGACCCCATGTCTTGTATAAAAAAGTAAATTGATGCACTATTAAAAACTGGAAGTAAGTGTATCCTAAGGACATGGTAAAAATAGTGAATACATGTAAAACATGCAGAGAGTGCAGATGTCTATGGCATGTCTTGCACATTACTGAAGAAGATTATTCCAGAGCTTGCTCACCCTCTAGTTGTAGAAGTCAACAAATGTTTATCCATTGGTGTCTTCCCAGAATTCCTGAAACTGGCACGCACAGTACCAGTGTAGGGCAATTCCACAGTTATGGGTGTTACATGTACACACCTTAAAATTAGGAAAAATAATGTAAGGAAAAATATTAATTGAATTTAATATTGAAAACTTTTAAGGCTTACATTATATTTCATGTTAGAAATGTTGATACTGGAATTGTTTTATTGTTCTCCTGGTTATTAATCAAAAAAGTAGTGTTACGGGTGTTACCAAAAGTAGACCTGGCGCCTGTTATGAGTTAAGGAATTCTCTAATTTCTGCAAACTTGATGAAGCTTTTATTCTTGTAAAACAACTGTTAAAAGGTATTGCCCCAAATTTTATTTTGAAATATAAATTTTTATTTTTTTGGACATCATAACTCAGTATATATATATTTTTTGTTGTTACGTGTGTTACATTAAATGTTACGGGTGTTACATAGATGCATCAGATTTGATTCTTGAAGGAAGAAATTTACCTCTCACAACTGCATAAAAAGAAAAGAAGTAGGCCTATTTTAGTTTATTTGGAATAAAAGTATGTACTTAAGAAAACATGTTTGAAGGATAAAGCTATTTATTACACAAAAAATTTTGTTACAATTTTATAGTACAACTAGGCCAAGATATCGTTACTTAACGTTTACCTCATTTTGTAGGCCCAATAAATTTATGACAAAAATGTTTTCTTAATATTGATTGGTTTAAAAACTTCATTAAATAATCTTTTTCAGCAACATCCAACTCAAAATTGAACTCTTAGTACAAACGGTTACCTTGTTGTTTGATTTCTGGTGTTGTTACCTTAGATAGTACTTGACTGAATTTCACAAAACAAACATCAGTTTCGTCTAGTTTAAAAAGTGTTTTACTTTTTCCTACTGACTTCAGGAACATTATTTTCACATCCTCCTCTTCATCAACCTCACTCTGGCAAATTCCCAAGTAGCGGTATTGAGTTTTGCATGGGGTTGGCTTCTTTTTGTCACTTGGAATGTCAACCAAGACAAATAACCCAAATTTTAAATCAGACTTTTCAATTTTATTAGTTAGGCTTAACTCACAAGCACTTCCAATATTGTCTTGTGATTCAGATAGTGAAACAGTCTCCTGATCAGAATCATCAGAACTTCACACTTCATAGAAATTTATGTAGCTCCTCTTGAGTGCACATCCAATGCCATCCGTGGCTCGTTTACCATGTGAACTGGCAAAAAAATTCCACTCAACTGTCAATCCAAAGTCTCTCTCAAAATAACATAGCTTGGACAAAGTATATTTATTTTTGAACTGCCCAGCACAGTTGTCAGAAAATATAAAAACTCTTTTAACTTTAGAAAACTCTTTTTTTAATCTCCGTTATAACAGTTTTAAGAAAAGTAAACTCAAAATATTTTTTGTGTGAAAGCTCGTTACTGATGACTGCATACGACCTGACCTCATGGTTTGCAAACTAAATGCAGAAGTGTAAATAGTTAATTGTGAATGCGCCCAGTGTGCACTCTGTACCTCATCTTGTGAAATTAGAGCATAATTCTCTGCAAAGTCCATTTGAAGAACACAATCTTCAACATCAAGGCTATTTTTCTTTCCTTGGAAGAAATCACTCTGCATTATCTTCACATAGCAATGTTTTTTAAACTGAGGCAATTTGTCAACCAGTGATGCTAAGGCATCATCGCAGCTCACTGAATGTTCACTAAGACAAGGACGATGTTTCACATCATTTTCCCATTGTTGCCAGACACTCTTTTTTTGTTAGGTCATAGTCTTCTGGGATAAATTTGCTCAATTAAATTGGCATTCCTGGCATGACCCAAAAACACAGTCTTTGTTCTGTGAATTACAACTTAATTCATTCAATAATTCCTTGTGATTGCTTGGAACAGATGGAACAGCTTTGCTCAAATGCTCAAGTATTCTTATGAAATTGTAGGCTCTTATGAATGGCTAGAATTTGCCTCAATAAGCAGTTTACTGGGCCTATATAAAATTTAAGACTGAGGTTAGCAATATTGTTGTTCTTGGAAAAGTTAGAATGGAAAACGTAAACTATATGTAATCTAAAGCATTTTGGGCTTAATTAACTTTTTAGGAGAACGTCAGCTGAGTCAGGTTAATGCCCCAATTAACTTTTATAATGTAGGTGTAGTGCTTAAACAAGTGTATGCAGAGGAATAAAAATTTTTGTTTTCATGCTTAAAACTGTTTTCATGTGTAATAAACATAGTTAAAAAACTTTTTTCATTCATAATAATACCCTTTGGTTATGATTTAAATGTAGGGCCTAGGCCTACTAAAGATGAAGGTGGACCCTTTGGTTATAATTTAAATGTAGGGCCTAGGCCTACTAAAGATGAAGGTGGCATTAAATCTTCCAATTCAAGTTACGGGTGTTACGCATGTGTTAAGTAACACCCGAAACAAAAATTAGTAACACCCGTAACAGCTCTAAGATTGTTAAATGAGATTTCAAAATGCCATGTAATGGTATGATATTGTAAAACATGTGCATAACCTCACTTTTACAGAAAGGTATTGTGCAGAACAAATTTACTAGATTACAAATTAAACTTTTGTATCTTTTTTGTTACAGGTGTTACAAGCTGCACATATATTATAAAACTAACAAAATAAAGAAATGCAAATAGCTTAGCTCAACAAAACGAATTATTATGAGCTATAACAATGTTGACTTCAATGTTCTTTGCAACAATAGAACAATCGACCATAGATAACACAACTAATACTCATCTGGAAATAGCATAAAACATACCTCTCTGAGGTGCCATAGAGTAGTGCACTTTAAATACTTAGTGAAGGTAGAAATTTAGTTTTTTCATAGTCATGATTATTTTGCAATGAACAAATGTACTTTTAACTTGACATGAAATATTGTCTTTTTAATTTTTTGGTCACAAAGTCTCTTTAACATGGAATGACCCTCTACCAAAAAAGTGACCCACGTGAGGTGTCCAGTTTCAGATCATTTTCCATAATCCTATCCTAGCTAAAGTTGTAGAGTCTGTAATGCAATGCCAGATACAAAATTACTCCAAAGACAAAAACCCCATTCAGGACATAGGTAGTCTTTGGTTACAGCAGCAATCAGGAAGATAGGGCAAAAGGTTGAAGACAAGGAAAGTCTGGCACTGACACCCTGTGACCTCAGCAAGCCCTTTGAGTGCATCTCGCACAAAATATTGCGTAGTAAATTACAGTGTTTTGGTATTGGTTGTGGTGTGCTGGCTACCCTTCAATCCTGTCTTGAAAACCAAAAGCATGTGGTATCAGTTCATGATGCAGTCTCCAAAGAGCAAAAACTGGAGCATGGTGTACCCCAGTTATCCATTACAGGACCTCTCCTGTTCCTTACTTACATCAACGATCTGGGTTGTAATAACCACATAATTCAGTTGGGTCATTCCACATCAAGGGGACCAGGGGTCCCCACTCGACCATCTCCAAATCTAATGAAATTTGGTGTAGAGGTTCTATACGGTCTTTACTGGCTACATACCAAATTTCAGTTCAGTATCTTCAGTGGCTTAATTCTTAGGGGATTTTAAAGACAGGCTGCTCACCTTCATATCATGTATGAAGGCGCAAATGTGCCAACTTTGCTAGGCTTCTTTAAAAGTTCTAGCAAACATTTGGTCATTTGCTTTAATATACACAGACAGCTTTTTATGCTGAATTACACCATGACAAAAATTAGGGATTTAGCCTTACCTAAATATAGATACAAGCCCATAAAGTGGCTAAAAAATTCGTTGCACTATTCTGAGAGCCGTGGTTTCACTGACCACTGCTAGTTTTCATATGAACCAATCACACCAAAACTTAGAGGATTACTCATATCTATGACGTGTATAAATCAACCAAATTTAATTAACATTGGATGCCCAGATGAAAAGATATGCAGAGGTGGCCAAAATTTTCTACTTGCAAATTTTAGGGGGGCAATATCTCAACTGTGTCTTCTTCACTCCTCTTTTTCTTCCTCCAGCTTGAAAAAGCATGCTTTAAGCTTTCAAAAAAATATTTTTTAATTTCTGGATCTGTCAGTCTGACGAGTAAGAATACGTTTCAAAAGTTATTATTTTAGCACTTGGAGGAGATTGAAAAGTCAAATATTTTGCTCGTTAAGTCCCATGATTAATTATTTTTATTCGGGTGTATAAGTCAGTTTCAAACATTAATTTAACATGACATAAAAACAAGTCTAGTACAAAACACAGCAAATTTGCATAACAAAAATACTAAAGAGTCAGTTCCATTTTTCATTAAGCATTTCTACAATTTTGTCAATGACAGATTGTGGATAACTGTATTGTCTTCCTGGTGATGATGTTGATGAGGCTTCTGAAGTCATGAAGATACGTTGCTCAGGAATCCAGCAGGTATCTTTAGCAGTCGGCCAGTGGAAGGAACAATCATGACCATGTGGTTGCATAAAGCTGATGAAAACATCTTGTTATTCCTGTGAAACTTCACGTTTCCAACCCACCAAAAATTGCCATACATACAAGTAACATACTGTCCTGGTTGTAATCATGGAATTGAGACTGCTGGAATTTCTTCATCTGCTTCAAAGACGTTAACTGTGAATGCTCATTGGAAACTCTGCTTACTCTGAGCTGATTACAATTAATTGATTTTCTCTTGTTCCATATACTGTATGTCCCATGGTAAACCTTGTTGCTCGATCTGGTTGGATTTTTTTCAGTTTCTTCTTTTGGTACATAAAAAAGCTTTGCACCTCGAATAATATCATCATAGAATTTGAATAAATCATATGGAGTCAATATTTGGTTATCTAAGGCCCTCTGCAGACTAGCACAGGCTGCAAGTCCTTTTCCCTCAATGCCATCACAAGGCAATTCACCGTGGCTTGTTGCAAAAATATTCCATTTGGCAATGATGCCAAACTCATTTTCGTGCAGGCATTAATTGATGAAATTTTTGAAATTCTTATATTGAGCAGCTGAATCATCACTAAAGTAGTAAATGTTCTTAATGTTTTCAGTCTTTGTCTTTAAATATGCTATCAACATTACTTGACAAGCACGGACAGCAATGGTATTATGACAGAACAGTTGCTGGCCATACGAATGCTAATACTCTGACATTCTTTGCCATCGAAATAGACCTCAGATGGATGAAATGTGGCCTGACTATTCTCCCAATGGAAACCTTGCAAAGTATCCTGAACAGCAAATGAATAATTCTTGGCAAAATCTATCAATATAATTATTTCACTTTCTGCAAGATTCCTTTTTAGCTGCTTAAGAAATAAACTTTGGTGTTCTGACACAAAGTGATGGCTTATTAAACTGGTAATTTTCAAAATCAATGCCCCCATGAAATCTTCAACAGTTCTCTGGCAAGTCTCCAATGTGTCTCTGCCAGCATGGACTCATTGCTTGTATTTCATTGTTTCTTCAGGGTCATAGTCTTTAAAAGAATCTTCAAGAAAAGCCTATAGTCACATTTTACCTGGACATTCCTTACAATGTTGGAGCATACAATTTTTTAATTCCAAACTGCATAAAGTTTCTCTCATCAAATCCTTGTAGTCATCTTGAATGAATGTTGCTGAAGCCAACATTAATTTGACATTTTGATGAATTGCACATACACCTACTGAATGTGATACAGAAGCACCAGCTGTACTACAGCATTTTGGCCTGAGCTCACAAAATTTTGAGAAGCTTATTTCATTTCCATATTGCTTACAATAAGCAATGAACATTTCTTTAAGGTTACAAAGGAGCAGGTGTTTCTCCTTGTGAATCTTTCCCTATTTGTTCTTACTACAACACAATCCTTTTTGCTGGGCATAAACGAGAAAAATCATCATCTTCCGAGAAATCAAGGACATTTTGTTTTACTTCATCAATGTGCTTTTCCCCCTTTTGGGTTTGCAAGTGTTGCCAAAATCCTGTCTTTCATCTTTAGTTTCCTAGCCTTCTTCACCATCTTAGTTGAAACAGCAAATTCTTTAGCAATTTTTTCAGTAGTGCAGCTGTTTGGGGGCAGGGTTGAAATTTAAACTGTACTGCTATTGCTTGAAGTCTGAAGTTTAATTTTAAGTTGTTCAATTAAGATGTCCATACCTTTACATTTATGGCACTCTTCCATTTGTATTTGAGCAATAACTACTTGGCTCACACCAGCAGCTGTGGCAATTACCTTTGGCCGGTATTACACTATCAAATATCTTTGTCAAAGATTTGATCAAAGATGTGATCAAATATTCCGTCAAATATATTTGACAAAGATCTTTGACGTAGCGCTAGAAGGGGTATTACACTGTCATCAAATGTTTCATCAAAGTTCAAGATGGCTGACAACAACTTGTTATTAACAGCAGCAGTTGCACTTACCGCAATTGCATTGTGTGCACATGCGGAAAAGAAGTGGGGGGAAAGGGGAACCATACATACGAGGTTGACAGTCTTAAATTCCTGGGATTACAACTTGATAATAAATTCAGTTGGGGGGAGCACACCACAGAACTGCAGAAACGCCTTAACAAATCTGTATTTGCAATTCGAGTGTTAGCAGACATAGGCAACATAAAAATTAAAAAGCTTGCATACTTTGCCTACTTTCATCCCATAATGTCATATGGTATAATATTTTGGGGTAACTCTTCAAGTCAAACAAAAGTTTGTAGTACGTATTATTTGTGGAGTAAATTCACTTACGTCCTGCAGAAACCTCTTCAAAGAACTGGGTATACTAACTACTGCCTCTCGGTATATTTACTCCTTAATGAAATTTGTCCTAAGTAATATACCTCTTTTTCCAACAAACAACTCAGTTCATACATACAATACCAGGAACAAAAATGATCTGCACAAGGACTTAAAAGCACTTACTTTAGTTCAAAAATGGGTCCACTACTCAGGAACACTCATCTTCAATAATTTGCCAGCAAACATAAAACATTTAGTTACAAATAAAGATCAGTTTAAAAGGAGCCTGAAAGTCTTACTAGTGACCAACTCCTTCTACTCCACTGACGAAATTTTTAATAGAAACAAATGATGTATTGTATTTATTCATACTATTAGTATTGTTATTTCAGCTTAAAAAATTGACATCTTACACATCCACGAGGATCTCACTGATCTAATCTGGGTGAAGCCGTGGGTTTTACGACGACACGACAAAAGCATTCAACAAAACTTGTTACGTGAGCTTACAGTGGAAGACGTCAAGTCATACAACAATCACTTAAGAATGGATGAGCATACATTTCTGGATGTGCTCAGTGAAGTGTATCCTCATATCACAAAGCACAATATTCACTTAAGAAATGCTACATCTTCAGAAGACAGGCTCACTGTAACACTCAGATTCCTTGCTACAGGAGAGGGTTATGTTAGGTCAGGTCAGGTCAGGTCAGGTCAGGTCAGGTCAGGTCAGGTCAGGTCAGGTCTCCAATCTTCTCAATCTATTTTTGTATTCAGGGTGCCTCACGTTGTAAAGCACCTCATCAGCTTCATACATCTCTATTAATTTTGTAGTTGTCGGCACACACCAATTATATTAACCGGCAATGTTTATAAAAACACTATAGACGACAGAACACTGCAGCGATGCTAGCGCTCCATGTGGTAACATGTCACATTGCAGTGAACAGAAGACAAGTGATTTCTTTGATCAAATCTAGAGCGAGGCCCTAGATTTGATCAAATATTGGATGACATTTGACAAAGTTCCTATTACACCATCAAATATCTTTGACAAAGATTTTTGACAAAAATATTTGACAAAGAAATTTGATAGTGTAATACCGACCTTAGTAATGTTGCCTTGGGCTTTCAGACCTTTGCACTTTATGTATTCCATTGAATCCCTTTCGCTGATCTGTTGAAGCTTTAGTAGTGATTCTCCAAGCGATGATAATGAAGTGTTAGCAGTAAAGCAAGCATCAACACCCATGTCTTCAGTAGGTGGTGAGTCTTGCTTATCCTGACAGGATGATTCTGTGTGGGCATTTCATGTCTACATTTGGTACAAATTTTCTGACCAGGTTTAAAAACTTCATTAGTCAGTAACTTCAGCCTAGCAGACATTGCAGTGTTTATTGGTTATATGTTTTTCTTTACCAAATGGGTTGCAGAAATTCTGCGGGAATTGAAATTTTGTCGTCAACAAGGCATTCTGGTTTAAACAAATTTTGGCATCTTCAGTGAAACCAAGCCCAGACCTACACTGAAGAATCTCCTTGTCAATTGGTTACATTTCCTTAACTGATTGTAGTTCCCTTTTTCCATGATAGAATGGTGTTGTTTTTACATAAAATATACAAATTAGGCTATCAAAACATTGTTTTCGTGATTACCTTCAGACACAACAATAATTACTGATTATTCAAATACTCAGTACTCAACACTAAGATTGAACAGTGTCAACATCAAAGATTACACCACACAAAAGACTGACACTGTGAAAATTGCCAGTAATGAAAGCAGCAATTGAAAGTGGTGATTCAGCAATGTATATCACTGCTGTGAGGATAGACCCTTAAAAAACTATTGCTGCTTTAAAATAACATTGGAAACCAAGTCACAGTGGATTGTAGGGTTAAAACCTTCTAAAGCAACATAGCATTCCATTATGATCTTCTAGATTTTATAATCTTCAGGGCACTTTCTGAGGTTTTGTTGTATTTATATTCTACACTGTAAAATAATTTAAAAACACTTCTTATTAGCATAGTTACTTTCCCTAGACCACATGAAAATCTTATACTATTAAAAGACACTACAATTACATGTTTTTTGATTTACAACTTCAAATTTTATTAATTTTTGTATTTATCAGTAATCCACTTTCCCTACTTTTGATAGGCATTCTTACTCATCAATATGTAAGATCCAGAAATTAAACAATATAGCTTTGAAAGCCTAAAGGATCCTCTATCCAGCTGTGGCAAGAAAAAAAAGGATCGAAAAAGGCACAGTTGGGATATTGCCCCCCTAAAATTTGTAAGTAGAAAATTTTGACCAACTTTTCAGATGCCTATCTTTTCATCTGGGCATCCAGTGCTAATTAAATTTGATTGATATATAGACGTCATAGGTAGAAGTTTTTGAGTGATTGGCTCATACGAAATGTAGCAGTGGTCAGTCAAACCATGGCTCTCAGAATATCGCGACGAATTTTTTAGCCACTTTAGTAGCTTGTATCTATATTTAGGTATGGCTAAATCCCTAATTTTTGCCATGGTGTGTTAGAACTTTTACAAAAGTGTAGCAAAGTTCATACATTTGCGCGTTCATACATGATACGGAGGTGAGTAGCCTCTCTTTAAAATCCCCTAAGAATTCAACCACTGAAGATACTGAACTGAAATTTGGTATATAATCATCAAAGACCATATAGAACCTTCACACCAAATTTCATTAGATTTGGAGACAGTCAAGTGGGGACACTTTTTAATACTGGTCCCCAGTTTGCTGATGACACTACTCTTTTTGCCAAAGGAAAAGCTCCTGCAGAAATCTGCAAGCAACAAATGTGCACCTTGAAAACATCAAAGAATGGTTCATTGACAATAAAATGAAAATGAATGAAGAAAAAACACATCTTATAGCAGCCTTAGTAAAATTGGATACTATGATAATATGGAGACTATGAAACTGCTGGAATTCATGATTGACAGCAAATGCATCTATGAATGAGCAATAGTGTGTGTGTGTGTGTGTGTGTGTGTGTGTGTGTGTGTGTGTGTGTGTGTGTGCGCGCGCGCGCTCGAAGCTCTCCCATGTAATATACCTTCCGAGGAGAGTAAAAGGTGTGTTAACTGATCCATACCTTGAAACGGTGTGCTATGCACTATTTCGTAGCCTCATATATTAGGCCTACTGTTATGGGGACACACTGCAGATTGCCATGATGTATTAATGTTATAAAAGAAAGTAGTCAGAGTCATTGCATCAAGCAAACGAATGGATTACTGCAATTGTATATTCACCTGGTTAGGAATAATGACGATCTTCAGCCAGTACATTTTTTATGCTCATCAGTGTAAAAGAAAACCAAAGCAAGACATGCACATAATCATGACGCCTGAAACAAGAGGATACCAAATCATTGACTGTCTGGAACACTAGCTAGTTTTCCAGTGCTTGCTTTAAAAATGTTGAACTCATTGCCCCAAGAAGTGCAGTCCCTGCCACCAGGACCATTCAAAAGGAAAATAGCACAGGACCTTAAAAGAGTATCCATTATATCCCATTGGTGAATCTTCAATAGTGACCAAAGTGAATGGAAAAAATAATATTGTGAATATTTTTCTTTATGTAGAACTCGTATGTATGTAATCTTGATGCAGTCTCTCCACTCATGATGTAAATGACACAGATCTTGTAATAAAGTAATATTTGGAAATAATAGGCTGCTTTGATAAGGCCATTCTTAAGCTGTTTCTTCAATCAAACAATAATTTGGTCATATTTTCTGATTCCATAACAGAAAACAGCATGTAATATTAGCAAACAGTTCAAGAGGATATGTCAAAGCTAGCACCCCTAGAAGAGCAGTATATTTCATTAAAGGTTCAATAAGTAATTCCAGTATTATTATGGAGATGCTTAATAAACAACAGTAGTTGACACTATGAGAGAGAAGTGTGGTACAACAGAGAGAGAGATTTATTCCTAAAATTCCGTGAACATATGTCGAAAGTAGTCACACATCATATAAATTCCTTCCATATATGTCTCATGAAATGATCACAACATGCAGCTGGGAAGGGAGGGAAATGATAGTGATATTAGAAGTATGCACTGTGACACTCTCATAGGTAGCCTGTGGAGTACAGATGTTGATGTAGATGTTCTGAGTGATATATTTGGTACATTTTCAAATCACATACTCTTTTCTTTGCTATTGTCGTTGCATTAAAGCGAATATACCCAGGATTCTAAATATTAAGTCGTGTGGTGGTGGTGCAGCGCCAGCCAAGTGTAGAACATCTGTTGTTACAGAAATCCTTAGAAATCCCAAAGTATAAGTAGGCATAGGCCTTGATTCAGGTAGGGTAAATACCTGTCCCTCACCCTCTGCTCCACCTTCACGAGTGCTTAAAAGAGAGAATTTGTCATGTCCTATTTAATTAAATACTCAAAAGGCATCTCAGTTTTCATAACATGGAATCAGCCTGAATGTAAGTAGCCCAGAGCATTATTGTACCAGAACTACACAGTTATTAATTTCAGATAAATTGGCTCAGTGCAAAGCTACAATACAGGCCAGTTCCTAACTTACATTAAATTTGTTAATAATTCAGTAACTAAATACAGTGGTCCTCTTTTAGATGTATTCATTTAAAGACAGTGTATCATCTGACTTCTTTTCACGAGAACTTGTTTTCCAGTTTTCTTACACACAAAATAAATGCCCATGTCAAAACATTATTGGCACATTTCACGTTTTTCTACTGGAATTATAAGTGGCCTTCATATGACTGTCATGAGACCCGTGTGAATTTATCATGTAAATAATAAACGAATGGTTAAAAAATATTTGTTAAACTTATACAGTTTTTATTGTGAAGACTGTTTCCATTGCATTTGAAGTCGATAATCTGGTATGAGGAGAGAGTACTAATTTTTGTATAGTGATCTTCAGCAAATTGGTGCAGTTCAACCATTGATACTAATGTGACAATATATAGGACTTTTGTAAATGATTCATTCATTTTCAGAGTTGTTTATTTTCCAGAGTTCATATATACAAATATGACTGATGCACAGCAGCACCGTAAACGTACCGAATTTTCACAGTGCCCATCAATTACAGGTGCAGTGCCTTGATAAAATGGAGACAAAGTAAGAAGTCAGTTTTTGTGTCTTGGAATACATGAGATGTTTTTGTAAAATAGTGCAGAGTGCATTCAGAAGAATTTATGGAAAAGAACTGCCATATAACAGAGTGCTGTGTGTTGGTATTGACAATTTAGGGACACAGGTTGTCTCTGTAAACAGAAAAGTACCTGTTGTTTTTCTTCTGTGAGGAGACTGACAGGTACTTTGTACCTTGATATACTGCAGTTGTGGTTGTTTCCACTACTGACTGCTGATTCCAAGAATTTCATATCCCAACAAGATTGTGCACCCTCTCAGAGGAGCATCCATGTTCGTCTCTACCTAAATGATGAACTTTCACATCGCTGAATTGGGTGTAGTGATGAAGATGATGTGGCTCTGTTCCCTCAGCTCCCCAGGTCATATGACCTCATGTCTTGTGACTTTTCCCAGTGGAGGTACATTGAGGACTGTGTTTATGTACCCAAAATACAAAGAACACTGGAACAGCTCAGAGTACACATCAGTTCTGTTGTGTGATGACCATTGACAGGATGTTGCTACATGAAGTATGGAATGAACTTGACTACTGCTTGATGTATGTCATCTGACAGGGGGGCACTCGTAGAACATTTGGTGCAACATGCATGCTTGTTGAGTTTATGCTTCTATTCATGAGTCAGTCACATTTGTACATGTAATTTCTTGGAAAACATAGAGCACTTTCAATGAATGAATAATTTGCAATAGTGCTTTATTTAAACCTTGAATAACTGACTACTCTAAAGAAGTGAACGTAATGATGCTGGTCTAAGAAATAGTCACAAATATTCCGGGCACGAATAAAGCTGTAAATAATTCTATAAAATAAAGTGGATGTTGCGATAACAGAATGAGATACTGTATTTTACTTTGAATGAGGAAGTATCTGCTTCTGTATTCGGAAACCATTGTGAAGTACATGGTAGAGCTTATGTCCCAATGTAGCAGTTATTAGGGCGTCTTCCTGTTCCATTCAGATACTGAGTGTGAGAGGAACGATTGTTTAAATGCCTGTGTCTGTGCCGTAATAAATGTAATCTTGACGTCACAGTTTGTGAGAGATACGTAGGAGGGTGTAATATATTCCTGGAATCATCATGCCAAGACAGTTCATAAACTCTTTGAGCAGGCTTCCTTGGGATAGTTTATGTCTATTTTCAAGAGTCTGCCAGTTCAGTTTCTTCAGCATCTCTACTACACACTCCCACAGGTCAGACAAACCTGTGACCATTCATGCTGCCATTCTCCGTGTATGTTCAGTATCCCCTATGAGTCCTATTTGGAATGTAGATTGTGGTGACAGACCGATGTGTGGGGAAGCCTGATGTCTTAAGTTAGGTTGTGGAAAGAGTGAAAAGAGCTGTAAAAATTATGAAAGGAACGAACTTTCAAATTACACCTCCAGACTACATAAGGATTTGCTGAAGGTCGTGAGATCCTAACACTTGAAGATAAACAGAAAGAAAATTGCCTGTAAAATGTAAGGGCACTTAGATAGATATGCAGTTAGTTAGTTTCATGTGCCACGGATCATTCTGCACAATAGGTTGTAATGATGTGGAACGAGTCAGTTTACATTCACACTGCAAATTAATTAGTACATTCTGAACATTTTTTTTTCCTTCAAAAAGAGAAAAGATATACAGATGGTGTCATTAGTAAGTCCTACCCAACATCTTTTACACATTACAGTAACAGAAATCCTTCTACAGAATAGAAGAGACTGTCAAGGAGAAACTTTTTCAGTATGTTTTCAAATTTTACTTTGCTGTCTGACAACCATTTTATATGAGTAGGAAGGTGGACAAAAATTTTTGTTGCAGCATTGCCGAGTAATGAATGTAATTTTTCCTTCTGGTATAGTAATTATGTACATCGTTGTTATTTTTGAATTGTAGCGCATTATTTACAACAAACTTCATGAGGAAATGAATATACTGTGAAGCAATCATCAGAATGATCAACTCCTTAAACAGACGTCAGCAAGATGATCGTGGGTGAGCACCACATAATATTCTTACAACATGTTTCTGTGGAATGACGACTGTTTCTTAAAGATGAGTTACCCCAGAACATTATTCCATCTGGCATTATTAAATGTAAATATGCAAAATATGTCAACTTATTGATTTCTCTCCACTCAATATTTGCTATGATTAAAAGTGCAAGTGTGACTGAACTAAGTTGTTTTAGGAGTTACAAAATGAGCTTTTTCCAATTTAAATTCTCATTAAGTGAGCAGTATTCTAGAATGGGTCACGAGTGATTTGTAAGCAGTTTCCTTCATAGACTGACTGCATTTTTCCAATATTCTACCAATAAGCTGAAATCTGCTTTACCCGTGACTGGGCTTGTGTGTGCATTCAATTTTATGTCTCTACAAAGTGTTATATCCAGGTATTTGTAGGAGTGGCCACTTCCAACTGTGACTCATTGGTACTATAGCCACATGATACTACAATTTTTTGTTTTGTGAAGTGCACAATTTTACATTTATGAAATTTTAAGGCAAATTGCCAGTCTCTGCACCACTTTGAAATCTTATCAATATCTGACTGAATATTTATGCAGCTTCTTTCAGACAACACTTCAGTAGAGATAATAGCATTATCTGCAAAAAGTTTGAGGTTACTATTAATATTGTCCACAAGGTCATTAATATACAACATGAACAACAAGTGTGGTCAGTAATCATCTTCCCTGGGACACACCCAAAGTCACTCCTACATCTGACAACGAGTCTCCATCCAGGATAGCCTGCTGCATCCTCCCTACCAAAAAATCCTCAATCCAGTCACAAATTTCATTAGGTACCACGTGACACACAGACACTACTACATCAGTGATAAGGTTACTGTTTATATTGTGATCCAGCATTTTTGTAGGAGCTGAAATATTACATCATCAGTAATATTCCTTTTCATGCTTTTTCTTAAGATGTCAGACCCTACAAATATCGTTGATATGTTTTCTGCTAATGGTCTCGCCCTCAGTTTTAAAGGGAGACAACACATTCAGTTCAGTACATCTAGAGTACTGCACCAGTGATTGGTGTAATAAGTGGCAAGAAAATAATAAATGTGGTGGAAACTTCAAAATTCTTAGGTGTCCATATTAATGAGAATTTAAATTGGAAAAAGCACATTTTGTAACTCCTAACAACTTAGTTCAGTCACACTTGCACTTTTAATCATAGCAAATATTGAGTGGAGAGAAATCAATAAGTTGACATATTTTGCATATTTACATTCAATAATGCCAGATGGAATAATGTTCTGGGGTAACTCATCTTTAAGAAAGAGTCGTCATTCCACAGAAACATGTTGTAAGAATATTATGTGGTGCTCACCCACGATCATCTTGCTGACGTCTGTTTAAGGAGTTGATCATTCTGATGATTGCTTCACAGTATATTCATTTCCTCATGAAGTTTGTTGTAAATAATGCGCTACAATTCAAAAATAACAACGATGTACATAATTACTATACCAGAAGGAAAAATTACATTCATTACTCGGCAATGCTGCAACAAAAATTTTTGTTCACCTTCCTACTCATATAAAATGGTTGTCAGACAGCAAAGTAAAATTTGAAAACATACTGAAAAAGTTTCTCCTTGACGGTCTCTTCTATTCTGTAGAAGGATTTCTGTTACTGTAATGTGTAAAAGATGTTGGGTAGGACTTACTAATGACACCATCTGTATATCTTTTCTCTTTTTGAAGGAAAAAAAAAATGTTCAGAATGTACTAATTAATTTGCAGTGTGAATGTAAACTGACTCGTTCCACATCATTACAACCTATTGTGCAGAATGATCCGTGGCACATGAAACTAACTAACTGCATATCTATCTAAGTGCCCTTACATTTTACAGGCAATTTTCTTTCTGTTTATCTTCAAGTGTTAGGATCTCACGACCTTCAGCAAATCCTTATGTAGTCTGGAGATGTAATTTGAAAGTTCGTTCCTTTCATAATTTTTACAGCTCTTTTCACTCTTTCCACAACCTAACTTAAGACATCAGGCTTCCCCACACATCGGTCTGTCACCACAATCTACATTCCAAATACTAATATAGGTGCAAAAGAAATATTGTCCCTGTTCTGTTCACATATGGTGTCACATGCCATCTAACCGTTTTGTTACAAGGGTAATCTGAAGTCCTGTATTGGTACATTAATTTGGTTCCAGTAGTATGTCACAGTGAGATGAGTATTAGAGATCGGAAGTAGGATGAGGATGAGTAATGTTACGGGTTGCATGCATTAGAAATCAAGGTACTGCAGTTCCGTCAGTGCTATACCAGCTTCCTTCCTTCCTTCCTTCCTGCTATAGTTCTGGGAGTATAATGTGTCCGAGAACGTTTATACTCGTCAGCTCATTACCTCTTACTGAAGCATACAAGAATGTGAGGCTAGTGCGTACTTACCGTAGAAGTTGAGTGCACTGACAGGGGAAATGACAGATTGTTGGGATCAGATGGCCTTCTAATGAAGCTGTGTTTTGTGAGACTGTGCAAAAGACAAAAATTACTTGAGGCAATGTACATAAATCTGAATGTGCTCCATTAGAACAAGAGCATCATCTGGAAAAAGTTGGATGCTTTAATCCACATAATTCAGATGAAAATCATGCAAAATTCGTTCACTGCAAACAAAATGGTTGTATTCTTATTCATTTGAGTTCTGCAATGAAAAGAGATAAGTGCTTTGTCAGACAATAACAGGGCACAGAACAACGTCCTCGCAATGATAACAATGCATACTATTTGTGTGTTCTTTTGGTCATGGGAGCTTCCGTTAATGAACTAATACCATGTTCTGTTGCTTATCAGTTATTTCTGTAACTTTGTTGGAAACTGCTGTAAATTATTTTAATAATTAATCACCATTTAGATAATACACTTCATCTTCATTGTTTTCTTGTAGTATTGTCACAGACTCTGTACCCTGTCAAAACTGTTTGTAGGTCAGTCTGTTGGTAGACATTGTCTGGATAGAGTCAAATATTAAAATAAATTTACAGCAGCCTTTGAAAAAGTTGTATACATGTACATACCTACAAACATATGTGCCAAAATTAAATAAACTGCCCATTTAGGGAAGACTGTATGAAAAAATCGTGGTAAATCGTGCAAAAAAATGGCTTCCTCTCATGTTAAATCAGTATCCAGAGGTAAAATAGTCTCCCAGTCGGATCGTGGTGGTGGGGGGTGGGGGTGGGGGGGTGGGGGTTAATTGAAAGGAGGCAAAAAAATGAAAACTAGAATTGGTAGATGTGGAGAGTTAGTCAGATGAATATGTATTGTACTACCTTAAGTCCCATAGTGCTCAGAGCCATTTGAACCATTTTTGTACTACCCAGAAGGAGAAGTAAAAGGAAGGAGTGGAGTAGGAATGATTATGACAAAGGAATTAGCTAAATGTGTGGAATATGTGGACTATGCAAATGACCGGGTTATTTATGTAAGGCTGAAAGGAGCACAAAAAGATTTACTGATTATTCAGGTGTATATGCCAGCTTCAGAATATGATGACCAAACAGTAGAGGGAACGTACAATGTAATAAAGAGAATAATGGACAAAAATAAAAAATGCTGCAAAATAGTAATGGGAGACTGGAACGCCATTGTGGGAAAAGGGAAAGAGGGAAACATAGTAGGCAGTCATGGTCTTGGAAAGAGAAATGATAGAGGTGAATGGTTAACTGACTTCTGCAGGGAAAGGCAGCTGATGTGGCAAACATGTGGTTCAAGAACCACAAGAGGAGGCTCCACACTTGGAAATCACCAGGGGATAAATACAGAAACTGAATCGATTTTATACTGGTAGAAGAAAGATACAGAAATGGAATCGAGAAGGTGCACACATTACCAGGTGCAGATATTAATAGTGACAACAACTTACTTATAGCAGAGATAGAAATAAGAATGAAAATACTGAAGAAGGCGACCATGGTGAAGAAGAGGGATCTAGAGAAGATAAGATCCAACAAAGAACAAATTACAGAAATGCTGTCTCCGGAGTTCCTAAACACATTACGAGATGAAGAACCACATGATAATGCCAACTAGTACTGGAATATGCTGAAAGAAGGAATCATTAAAGCAGGACAGCAAAATATAGGATATGTAAAAAGAGAAAGGCCAAAAAAACCATGGGTCACACAAGAAATGATATATAAGATGGAGGAGAGGAGAAAATTTAAAAACAAGAACACTGAAGATGTAAGAAAGATGTACCAAACGTTAAATAATGAACTGCGAAGAGAAACAGAGCCGGCTAGGAAAAAATGGCTAAAAGAGGAATGTGATGCAATTGAAGAACTGGATATGAAGGGAAGATACGACTTACTATACAACTCAATAAATGACTATGACATGGGATCAAAACAGGGGAGGTAGTGCTACTGTGGAAATTTTGAGTAAAGACGAAGAGGTAGTGTAAAAAGATCGTGATGATGTCCTCCAGAGATGGGAAGAATATCTAAAACAGCTATATGACACAGATCGCAAACCAGAAACTCTGGAACTTGAATCTCCCAACAGTGTAAGTGATGATGAGAAAGGACCAACCATCATAATGGAAGAAGTAAAGTCTGCCATAGCTGCAATGAAAAATGTGCAAAGCGGTAGGTACAGATACGATACCGGGAGAAATATTAAAATGCTTGAACCAAGAAGGAATAAGAGAAATATTGAGGCTATGTAATAAAATACATGACAGTGGTGAATGGCCTGAGGACTTTCTGACAACAGTAATGATTCCATTACCGAAAAAACGAGGAACTAAGAAATGCAGTGAGCACAGGACAGTCAGCCTCATTTCACATGCAGCCAAAGTCATTTTAAGAATAATTAATAATAGACTTGAAAAAGTAATGGAGGATAATATTGGCAAGGAGCAGTTTAGCTTTAGATGAAATACAGGCACCAGAGATGCAATAGGGCTCCTACGAATCTTGGGAGAAAGGTTTATTGAAAAAGAAAGAGACCTATTTATGTGCTTCATCGATCTAGAAAAAGCATTTGACAGTGTGTCAGAATGAGACAAGCTGGCGACTATAATGAGGGAAAAGAGAGTGGACTGGAAAAGCAGAAGACTTATAAACTCATTATATCTTAATCAAAAAGCCTCAGTTAAAGTGAGAGGAGAAAGTACAAACTGGATCAGACTAGGAAAAGGAGTAAGGCAAGGATGCTGTCTATCACCTACCCTTTTCAACCTCTACTTGGAAAATATGATTGACCAAGGTTCATTAGATGACAAAGGAGTAGAAATTGGAGGAAGAAGAGTAGGGTGTTTGAGGTTTGCTGATGACATGCTCCTTCTAGCCACAGGAGAAAAAGGATTACAGGATTTGGTGGACACCATTGAAGCTGACGGAAAAAAATATGGAATGAAAATTAACACAAAGAAAACAAAAGTATTGGCACTAGAAGGAATTAGAGAATTATGCTGAATGAAGAAATTGGAACAGGTGCAAAATTTTTAAGTATCTTGGAAGCAGGATATACACCGACTGGAAGTGCACCACAGAAATTAAAACAAGGATAGCAATGGCCAAAGAGGCATTTTATAAGAAAAGGAGAGTTTTCTGCAGCGGTCTGGACAGAGAACTCAGGAAGAGACTCATAAAATGTATGGTATGGAGTGTTCGTCTGTATGGCACTGAAACGTGGACTGTGAGGAAGAAAGACAGAGGAAAGCTGTAGGCTATTGAGATGTGGATATGGCGGAGGATGGAAAGAATAAGTTGAATGGACAGAGTAAAAAATGAAGAGGTACTGAGAAGAGTGGGAGAGAAAAGACAGTTACTAGATGTAATAAAAAGAAGAAAAAGAAATTGGATTGGGCATGTTTTAAGGAAGAATGATGGACTGATAAAAACAGTTTTAGAAGGTTATGTAGAAGGGAAAAGGAAGCGAGGAAGGAAGAGATTTCAGATACTGGATGATGTGATGGACAGCAGCCTTATGAAGGAAGCAATGGATCACAGAAAATGGAGAGGCAAAAGACCTGCTAATATAGCAGAAAACTGATGATGATGATATGTGGAAAATTTAATTTAACTGTTACCAGGCTTCAAGACTCAAGGAAAAAATCCATCATTGTGATATTAACTTGTTGCTAATAATGTTCTACATCTATTTTTGTGGTACTGTTAAAAACTTATGTAAGAAGGTGGCACAATTGTTAAGACGTCAGTCTTGAATTCAGGAGGAGAGGATTCAGACCCTATCAGTCATCAAGATTTAGGTTTTCCATGGTTTCTATGAATCATTTCAAGTATATAACAGGATTGTTCCTTGATAACAGGTCTACACCCAATTTCCTTACCATTTCCTTGTCAACCTGAACATGTGCTCGTCAAGTTAATGCGTCATTGGTAGGTCTAGGATGTAGATGCTGATCTTCCATTTGTTAAGAATGTTGCACACTCTTGATCATTAATAGTATTAAGAACTTTTACAACATTAAAAGGTAAAATTCCAGAATATAATCAGCATGTGAAACAAACTTTTACTATTGTTAGCAACAACCTTTTCACTATGTCATTGTGAGGGTCATACTTCAGGGTTGTATAGATGTTTCTGGCTGATTTGTCCATATTTTACCACCTGTGTACACCTTGTCATTAAAAAGATATCATTAACTCAAAAAGCCAATTCTTTTAACTGAAAAATAGGGACCTGGTACTTATTCTTATGTATTATAGTGACAGCAGTATCTGTTTTGTATAAAAAAGTCCAAGAAAGGGATCAGTATATCAATTTCAAAATTATAGAGCTGATAAGAGGAGAGAGCGAAATTTGAAAATACTGAATAATATAACTTTCGTGGCCAATGATTTTCGTGTTAAAGATCTGGAAGGTAGTTTGTGAAACCTAAAAGCTTGCCCAGTGAAATGATAGGGTCTTTGTTTGCCTTTGACACGAAGATCAGCTTATTGAGTCATTTACAACAGATCACTCAGCTGAAAGTAAGGTTTGAGTCATTGTGATTTAACATAAAAAGAAAACGCTATGACGTGATGAGAGAGAGAATGAATTGATGGCACTATTAGTTGAGATCTGGTCTTCAATTTCTCACTGCTCAAGAGGCTTTTTCTCCATTTGTTCTGATTTCAGTTAGTTTTCAATTCATGTACAATATTTCCATGAGACTATGAAATCCGTTTCAGCTAATTTCATTGCCATTTTAGCACACAAAACACATTGTTGTTGTATTTAGTGACAATACTTACAGCTTGTCTTTTGATTTATTTGAAATGACAATTCACAATGTAATATTTCTTTCAGTTGCAGATGATCGTGAAACACAGTTGAATATTTCCCGTTGTTTGTTACAATTGCATGTAAAACAAACATAGAAAACATGTCTGCTGTGGTGTCTTCACATGATGCTACTGTAGCCCAGATCTTTGGTGATGACTGTGAAGACATAGAATTACTTGTCAGCTCAGGAAAGAGGTATGTTCTTGATATTGTAACTTACAGCCACTTTATTATTATTATTATTATTATTATTATTATTATTATTATTATTATTATTTTAATAAGGAAACAACTGGAGGGGGAGGGGGGCGGGTGGTTACAGGCATTAACTGAGAAAACAATCCGACGAAAGTAGGATTGGGAAGAGCATGTTTTCAGTATGTCACATCAGGGAACCCCTCAACAAGCAATGGAATACAATCCTATTGAAAAGAGGAGTGTGGGAAGACCGAGGAAGAGAGAGTGAGGCCCAGAAAAGGCCATAAGGCCTAATCCTGGGTTGGCAGAATATTATTATTATTATTATTATTATTATTATTATTATTGTGATTATATCTTCATGGCAGCCTTGTACAGTATCTGGAATGCTTTACTCTTGGAATGGTACCGTCTCACTCACTCTTTAATGAGGGTGTCTACTCCATGAAGTGATCTGTCTCCTTGACAGTAGTAGAGTTCATCTACCTTGAATATCTTCTTACGGATGCTTTTTCATCGGTTCATGATGCTGTGATCCTGCTAAGCAGTGCCACCAATTATTATATGGACTTTGCTCCAACTGCAACTTGTCAAGGGCTATAAGGGAGTCCATATTCTCTGTCGACTAGCTCTGAAATCATATACCACATTTTCAATACTTCTTCTGTATTTTAATGTTTCTTCTTAACTTTTATAATGTTATTTAAAGAGATCTTATTTACAATTTCAACATAATTCATGACAGCTCTGTAAGTGACAGATTGAGAAGGCATAAGTAAGTGAATAACAGAATTTATAACAAGCTCCTTTTCTCTGGGTTGAGAACATTGTTGTCCAGAGCTCTTCTTCTGTGGAGTTCACAGCATCACCAAGCTGCGATGGCAAAGTGTAAATGACTTCTCCGGTGCAAGTAAACACACTCGCTCGATGTTGCGTCTTGTTGATGGATTGTGTTTACATTTCTCCTTTAATATCTGCACTTGAATTCAAGAAGAAATGTGTGCACAGTAGGCATTTCTTTCTGTACAACTGACTAAAATCAAATTTCTCCACAGGCGAGGTGGCGCAATGGTTAGCACATTGGACTCTCATTCAGGAGGATGACAATTGCAACCTGCGTGCACCCACCCTGATTTAGATTTTCTGTGATTTCCCTAAATCTCTTGAGGAAAATACTGGGATGGTTCCTTTGAAATGGCACAGCTGATTTCCTTCCCCATCCTTCCCTAATCTAATCTTGTGCTCCGTTTTTAATGACCTCATTGTCGATTGGACATTAAACCCTAATCTCCTCCTCTTCAAATTTCTCCATGAACATCTTTCATCGAAATAGCAGAAAGAAGTGTCACACATTGCTACCTTAAGGAACAACATTTACCACTGCAGATCCCCATACTAAGATAAAAGGTGTCTTTTAGATTAACTTACATAACTAATTATAGCATCAGGTAGCTTTCAACATGTACTAAGTTACGATTATTTCTACATCAAGGTCTCCTGGGATCAGATGTTACTTACATTTTCACCACAGCAAAATACATACGTTCATATCTCTAATCTATTATTTTTACTTAGTAATCACGTGATGTCTCAGATATAAAAGTTACTTCTTTGTATCTATGAAAGATAATTATTCTGATAAAATTAAACTGGATTTATAAAACTGTTACTCTCTTTGCATATCTTCATTCTTTCATGACCTTATGCACCCCCACTTGTTAATGAATATTCTGTTAAACATAGCATTGTTATAACCTAGTAAATGACTTAAAAATACTTATGACATTCAATTATTTCCCTTGGAAATTTGTGTGCTTGTGAAAACCGATGAAAACCATTTGTTATGTATGCTCAGTCCTTGTCGTAACTATATAATTTTTAACCAAAGGTAACCCCATGTGATTACTTCGTAACTACATAGTTTTTGTAGTTCTTTTAAATATAAAAATTCAGAGCCCTATTTATGGCAAGGACTTAGATGTTGACATTCCACTCTTAATTCCCACATCTCTAAATGTCAGATTTGTATTTATTCAACAAGTATGGAAAATGAAGGTTCAGAAGAATCAACAGTGGCCAGGTAGGTTCATAAACTTTAAACTGTTTTGGGGAATGCTCACTCAGTTTTATTCATTTTCCCTTCCCAGTTTTGTTTGTCTATACTAGCTGCTTTTTCATCTAGGCTAATTCTGTTGACAGATACTATGAACATACTTCATTGCCTTTGTGATGTAAATGTTCCTTTAATTTTTCTTCCGTACAAAAATGGTTGAGGTCGTTGCTTCTCTGATTCACTTGACCACAGAAATCTGACCATCCCTTTGATCGGTGTACCTGTCCACCACCCAACTCTGTCTAAACAAGTTTTCTCCATAGCATAACGGTCATACCAGGTGATATAAAACACCAATTTCCTGCATGCTCATTTTATATCCTTCCCTGTAACTCTTACTATGTCATTACTCATATTTTATGAAATATGTCGTACTTATCTGTCCCTTTCATGTACCTCTCTTTGACAACTGTTTATTTGAAACTTCTGTTACTAGATTATAACATTTTGATGTGTTTCTTACTATAAACCATTACATAGTTATAAACTGATTAGTTTACATGAGAAATGGAGACTGGGATCTTGTGTATAGTTCTCTTTCCCATTCCTTTAAACGTATACCCACCATATTTATCATTAATTAGATTCTCACATTAATTTGAGTATAATTCTATGTTTTCTATTAATCACGATTTCTTATCTCTCTATGATAAACAAAGTACCCATCTGTGCTTAATTGCTCTTTATTTCTATCTTTATTACTTCACTTCTGGTAACTAAAGTACATTTCTGAAGCTTAATGTTGTTCCTCCTGTGTTCAGCACTTCATTAACACTGTCTTACTGAGGCACATTTAATGCCATATTTTGTAACAGTGGTAAAACTGTTTCATACTCCGTGCATCTCACACCCTCCCTCCCCCCCCCTCCTCCCCCCTCTCCCCCATTCACATGATGTTACCAGCATATGCTACATTCAGTCATTCAAATGTACACTGCTTTTATCATTAAAAAACCCACCAACCAACCAATGTCTGCATCCTTATGATGTGTGTGTTACCCTACTTCTTTTTGAATGGTCTCTGGGCTTTTTCCTGTGAAAACAGGTTTGCATTACCACTATGTGGTCCGGATAAAAGAATGGTTGTAACAGTAGTAACATATGCATGTGGAAAGAGGGAGGATAGAATCGGTACTTCTATTGGGCAAGAAAGACAATAAAAAAACAAGAATAGTTGTGTCAGGATGAAGAAAAGATGATAGCCCCTAAGACAGACTTTTTTCCTAGCCCCCCACGCCTTGGGGTTCCCCTCCTGATGAGTACTTCACCATGACACTGGAGGATGAAGAGTGTTCAACATGCCCTACAGAATGGACTTGTTACAGTTCCACTCGCACAGGCCCCAAAAATTGGTCCTAATACACAGCCAGTAGAGACGACACCCCCAGGATAACAAGGCCGCCTAGCAGTGTTAGTGATGTCACACTAAGCGGCCCATAGCCAACGCAGTCCACAGACACCTCCATATAGACGCACCTGATACTAATGATCTTCTGTCCATCATACAGAAAGGAGCAAACTAATCGATAATTCGAACCAAAGACCAAATTATATATATTCTTGTAAACAGCATAAAGGTTCATAATGAAATACCGATTACATATACAGGCAGGAATAAGTTTAATCGATTGATGAACTTTGTCATTATTTTATAATTGTCAGAACACTATTTAGCTTTAAAACTGGCATACAGGTGGTGACAAATGCTAACTGATAGCAGGACTTAACATTTTCAAGCCATTAGACTGCAAGTATTATCTTAAACACTGTCATACGTAGCAAAACCCTCACAACTTTCGTTTACAATAAGGTAACAAGAGTTCGCTTTATCTCATAAAACACCTGACTGTTGTGAACTTACTCATATGTTCATGGTCACAGCTCTTTTCAAGAATTTTTACAAGTGTATCCCCAGTAATAAAGAATGGAAACAAAGGATAGACATCAAATATTCTCCTTTTAACATAGACATCACTGAACACAAGATTCTGTCTTGCACTATGATACTAAAGGACTGCTCTTTCCTTTAAGAAAACTCTGACAATTTGAAGTTCACTCTGCTATTGAAGATACACTTCTAAAAACAATATTAAAATAGTTATGAAAGGTAAGATTAGTAGGAAATGAAAAACAACCAAGTGCATTACATGTAAGAATTTGAGCAAAAGGCTGAGGCTCTCTTTACTTACCATTTTCAATCTCTCTACTGGTTACTTCCTTTGTCACATAGAAATTGCCAACTACAAGTCTCATTATTGCTGTCTGGTACTAACAAAGTGCTTTTCTATTTATAAAACATGACAATTTGATGTTCATTCTGATACTGAAGATAAACACTTTTCAAAGGAGTTCTAGAAGTAGGCATATATCACATATAGTAAGAAATGTTGAACAACCAAGGCCACCTGATGTGTTACTAAACTATTAAGCCTTTCTTTGCCTGACATAGCAATGTACTGAAGTAGCAAAACATTGGATGTCAGAATATGACATCTGTGCACTCTAAACAATGGAGTTTTCTTAGCAATCAGTGACAACAGAAACCAGCAATGTTTGTTAAAACTGGTACGTCTGTTTCAATATTTTTTTAAGTCATCATCACTGACACATATCACAAAATGAAGCACCATCAACATACACATTGCTGGATTCTCATCATCACCATTCATCTGTACAGTTTTCAGTTTCCTATGTGGGTGCACATTTAGTTCTAAGATAAGTCTTATTTCTGATTCTAACAACTACCTACATGATATATGATACTGACTTCCACATAATCGCCAGAAAAGTTCAAATCAAGCTACCAGTATCTAGTGAGTCAGTTTGAAATTTACCTTGCAGGATATATGACATATTTAGTTCTCCACAGCAGTAATAATTTATCTTCACTAAGCCATATGTGGTAACCCTAAGTGCTGTATATTTCTCTAGGGGCAATTTACCATTCTGCAATTTTAAACTTCTACATTTGTCCAGCCAAGTAATGAACTTATCCAGGAAATTGTACCACATATCCTTTACTTTGTTAGTCAGAAGTTTCCGAATTTTTTACTATGGGTTCAGATGCAGGCTAATGACGGGTACCAATCAATTCATGCTAAGCAATAAAATAAGATGTTAAAGCTGTGCCAAAAAGACTCAGTTTTGTTTCTTACAATTTTCAGGAAACTGTAGAGCACTTACATTTGGTTTAACACTTGACAGAGCATAGCATCATTCATTTAATGGGTAAAAGCAGTTTACTTATCTGGAGGTTAGTGGCAGGGACCGAGCAATGTATTTTAAGCAATATTACAAAAATGTTGTGGAATTGTGGCCATTAAGAAGTAGATTTTTGATTCTTAGTACTTTGAAGACACTGTACAGCACTTGCATTTGATTTTACACAAAACACGTTTCATCAATGAGTAAAACATTTTGTGTTGGGGACTTCAGGAGTTCAGTAGGAGGTAGCAATAAAATACAGATTATAGATATTAAATTAAAAAAAAAGTTTATTTCAAATTGTGGCATAGTGTTAGACGTTTCCTCTTCTTAGAACTTTGGAGAGACTGCACAGAAATTTCATCATTTTTCTTTTTACAAAAATTACTTAGTACTATATTTACAGTGGTCCATATAATTTTCTTACACATTTCTGATACAGTGTGCTGAGGACAAGAACTTTCACGCAACAGATCAGCAGCCATAATTATTTTCCAAATTAGTTCACCTGCTACTGCTCTTTGATTCAGCAGCTTCAGGAATGATGATGTTGCCAACTTTTGTAGAGTCAAGTAACTGTACATAACTACTGTCACAGGAAATTTAATCAATGAGTGGCAACAGAAACCAGCAATGTAAGTTAAAACTGGAAGCTCAGATTCAACATTTATAAATCATATTCACTGATATTGACATTAAAGGTATATTCACTATCATTCATACTGCTCTCAGTACTTTCATCACAACTATGCATCTTTACAATTCTCAGCTTCTCTTGTGGGTGAACATTGAGTTCTAAAACAGTCATGAGTCTTAACTTCTTTTCAGTTTCTAACAACTACCTAAGTGAGATATGATACTGACATCCTGATAACTGTCTATATAGACCAAACCTTGCTTCCAGAGAATCAGTCTGGAACTTACCCGGCAGAATATATGATATGTTTAGTTCCTTGCAACAGTATTCAGTTACTTGCATTAAGCCATATGTTGTGAGTCGAAGTGCTGTGTGTGTTTCCACAGACAATTTACCATTCCCTGACTCTAAACTTCTCCATTTATCTAACCAAGTAAGAAATTTATCAAGAAAACTGTAACGTATGTCTCCTGCTTTATTGGTCAGAGGCTTCTGCATGTCTTCCTTATGGTGAAGTCCCTTCAGAGGTGCTTTAACATTGACAACCCCCCACAAAGTCCTAATAAGATTTATAAATGTAGCAGTACCTTCCCAGTTTTCTACATCATGAACTGGCCCCAACTCAACCATGCTATTTTCTACATAATCACTGAATATTTGAGTCATCAGCTTAACATTTTGCCTTTCTAAAGATGTAGGCCACAGGGCTTTCACAGACAACCCATAACCATATTTTAACAGTTTTTGGCTTTCTAAGTCATGTACTTCTCTAACTGCAGCAAAATATGCATACCTAACAATATCAGAATTATCAAAATCTGGATAACAAATGTTTGCCTGTGGTTCTTCAGATTTATCCAGTTGTTCCTTATGCACTTAAAAATATGGACAGTGTCATGCAGAAAAAACATTGGTGTTTTACCATCTGTAGGAGATGGGTATACAAAATTGGCTTGTGGTGGATTTGCAAAGTATGTAACACATTTTCTGTTAATGCCATTGTTGTGACACGCAGATCTTTCAAAGTGCCGCCGCGCAGTTACGCATGTCCTCTACATGCGGCGCTGGCTGCCAGCCATGCAGCAGCAGCGCCACCTAAGCAGCCAGCCAGGCAGCGGCCATTAGACTCGGTCTCAGTGATGATTTGACTGTGAAAGTGTACACACGTCTTACTCTGTTTACATGATCTGTGACTTTCATGTATTGCGTCGTCCTTGAAATATATTTGTTCAACTTGAAGTTATAACAATTGGCGACGAGGTAGTGAATTTTTCTTTTTCATCGTTGACCCACATGTTTCCATGGCTACTTTAGAGCAACTATTACAAGGTCTCATAGAACAGCAAACGCTTCTCACAAATGCGATTCGTGATTTTGTTGCGGCATCCAATGCGGGGCGTCTCTTGTCGTCGTCTCTACCTCCTTTTCCTCCTTACGATGGGACGGCGGAAGACTGGTCTGATTACGAAAAACGTCTTCGACAGCACTTCTTGGCATTTCATGTCGCGGATGACCAAAGATGTAAGTCTCTGTTCCTTTCATGGGTTTCACCTCAAATGTATCGGTTGTTGTCGCAATTGGCTCCTTTGAAAGATTTGTCCTTTGTGGAAATGTGCTCACTTCTGTCCGTCTCTTTTCAAAAGCACATGCATGTGGTGGCCTCTCGTGTTGCCTTTTATCGTTGTCAAAAACAACCGAATCAATCCTACACGCTTGGGCTGCTGAACTTCACGGCCTCAGTCGAAAGTGTCAATTTGTTACTGAAGTTCACAAAGAATCCTACGCCTATTCCATGGTACGGGATGCTATTATCCGGTCGGCGCATGACACAGAAGTTAGGCAACGTGCCCTTCAGTTGGCAAATCTGACTGCATACATGATGTTCATGAACTCTTCCCTTTCAGGGAAATTATTCCTCACTGTCCAAATACTTGGTCGAGATGTTCGCTTGCAGGTGGATACTGGCTCTGCTGCCACTATCATCAATTCTCAGACGTATCTTCAGTTGGGTTCTCCAATCCTGTCACCTGTCACTAGGCAATTACGGACTTACAATAAACAGAAGATTTCTCTCTTGGGACCGTTTGATGCTGAGGTATCTTACAAATCTGTCATTAGCACTGTTCCCATATTTGTGGTCGACCATAGTAACGCGGAGGAATCTTTTTGGTTTCAATGCCTTTTGCGTTTTTGGGTTCTCCATAGATGACTCTGTCAATATCGTCTCTGATGCCATTCCCTATGCTCAATTAGATTCCTTGTCAACGACATTTTCGTCCCTTTTTTCTCCTGGGTTAGGCCGTGCAAACAACTTTGAAGCTCATGTCACGCTCAAACCCACTGCTCGGCCTAAGTTTTTTTCGGGCTCAGCCCATTCCTGTGGCCCTTCATGATCAGGTCAAACGGGAGCTGGATCGTCTCACTGCTTCAGGGGTCTTGCTTCCTATTACTTCCAGTGAGTGGTCCTCTCCTGTCGTCGTCGTCGTCGTCGTTGCTAAGCCAAATGGTGATATTCATCTCTGCGGCGATTTCAAAGCCACTGTATATGCCCAATGTCTTATCGACACTTACCCTATGCCTCGACCTGAAGAATTGTTTACTAAACTTGCTGGAGGCCAGTATTTTTCTAAAACTGAACAGTCAGAAACTTATCATCGACTTCCTCTCGACACTGCTTTTTGGCAGTTTCTGGTCCTTAACTCACCTTTTGGCCTCTATCAATACCAACGATTGCCATTCGGGGTTGCCAGCGCCCCTGCTCTCTTTGGGCGATACTTGGCACAATTATTGCTCACTGTCCCTGGGTGCATAAATTACATGGACGATATTGTTGTCACTGGCTCCACCACTGACGAACATCTTCAGAATCTTCGCACACTTTTTCATGTCTTACAGACTGCCGGTCTTAAGTGTAATCTTCAGAAATCAAAATTTTTTCAGGCATCTATCACGTACTTGGGGTTTCAACTCTCTTGGGATGGTATTTGTCCGCTTCAGGAAACTGTCGCTGCGATCAATGCCCTTCCTCGCCCTACATCTGTTAAGGAACTGCAGGCCTTCTTGGGGAAAATAGCATACCATCACAAGTTTTTACCGTCTGCTGCTTCAGTGGTTCAGCTGTTGCATTGCCTTTTGCATAAAAACGTGCCTTTTCACTGGTCCGCGTCATGCGATGCGGCTTTCTAGAAATTGAAGACTATGCTGAAACGGGCCCCGTGCCTGGCTACTTATCGACCTGGCCAATATCTTGTTCTTGCCACGGACGCCTCTCAATACGGGGTCGGTGCAGTACTTGCGCACCGTTTTACTGACGGTTCTGAACAACCCATTGCTTATGCCTCCAAAACGCTCACGGATACCCAACAAAAGTATTCTCAAACTGAAAAAGAAGCTTTGGCCATTATTTATGCTCTTCATAAGTTTGGTGTTTTTCTCTATGGATCCAAATTTCATCTTGTTACGGATCACAAACCACTTGTTTCCTTGTTTCATCCATCAGTGTCACTTCCCGACAAGGCTGCACACTGCCTCCAGTGTTGGGCTCTTAACTTGTATCGTTTCAATTATGAGATTCATTTCCGGCCGACGGCTCGACATGTGAATGCTGATGCACTGTCTTGCCTTCCCATGGGTCCTGATCTGGCATTCGATAGGGACGAACTTTTGTGTTTCCACCTGGATGTTGCCAAGCAGCGGGTTGTGGACGGGTTCCTCATCACCGGGGCCGGCTGGCGACTGCTACGGGTTCTGACCCTCTCCCGGGTTTTACGCTGTATTCAGAAGGGTTGGCCAGATCGTCCGTCCGCTAAGACTTCTGATCTGTTGCGGAACTACTACACTTTGTGTTACCGCCTCACAGCTAGGGATGGTGTTATCCTCCTTTCCACCGAAAATGCTTCGCCGCGTGTTGTGGTACCTGCATCTTTGCGTGCTTCAGTCTTGCGCCTCCTTCACCAATGGCCCTGGGGTGTCTCTCGCACAAAATCTCTGGCGCATCGTCATGTGTACTAGCCTGGCATCGACTCTGAAATCGCACACATAGTCGTTGCCTGCGGCCTTTGTGCATCACAGGCCGCTGCCCTGAAGTCATCTTTTATTATTTAAGCAAATAAACCTATTTTTCATAAACCAAATTTATTCAGCCAGAAATATAAAAACTGGGCCTTCGCCTGAGAAGCCCTGGGAGCTTATTCATGCTGACTTCGCAGGACCTTTTTTGGGTACTTATTGGCTTCTCGTTATTGACACCTACTCTAACTTTCCTTTCATTGTCCGTTGCACATCGCCTACCACCGCGGCAACCGCCAATGCTCTAGCTTGCATTATCTCTTTGGAAGGCCTTCCCTCTACTCTTGTTACTGATAATGGTCCACAATTTACCTCTTCCGATTTTGCGGATTTTTGTGCCCGTCACGGCGTTCTGCATGTCACAGCCCCTCCGTTCCATCCACAGTCAAACGGTGAGGCTGCACGACTGGTCCGCACATTTAAGTCTCAGATGAGGAAACTCCTGACTTCATCTGCTGCTGATGATGCGTTTCTCCAATTTCTGGCTTCTTACCGTTTCACCCCCATGGGCGACCACATCCCAGCTGAGCTCTTACATGGCCGACAGCCCCGCACGCCACTTCATCTTCTTCGGCCTTCCACCTCACGGCTGTGGGTGCCTTCGCTTGGCTGGTTCGCCGCCGGCGACCTTGTATGGGTACGGGGATATGGCAGGCGGCCAAAATGGAGTCCTGGCCGCATCTTATGACACCGTGGCCAATGCCTGTAGAAATCCAGACAGACACGTGTGTTGCAGTGCGTCATTCGGACCAGCTTCGGCCTCATGTGCCGGCAACACCTGTTCCGGATGCTGCTACACCACCTTCGGCTCTACCTGACACTCGGGATCCTGGAATCTCTCATTACTCACAATGCAGTCCTCTCACCGTCATATCGGTGCCAGCACAAGAACTGACGCCACCAGGAGACGTGCCCATGCGTGAACCAGATGACCATCGTCTGTCGGAGCAACTCTACTCGCATCCTTCTCCTACGGACGCGACACATCGCCCATGTCTCCTGTTATAACAACTGGACTTGCTGCAATGGGCAGATTGGTGTACGGGGCCCCAGCATATTCGACCCCCGCGTCTCCTGTCATCTAGACCCGTTATCATCGGGGACACTTCCGCCCGTACGGGAAGCCTCCTCCTCGAGACTTTACGGCCAGTCAAACAACACCTATGGACGTTAGCAATCTACAGGCCACCTCCATCAAGACCTGTGCGAAAACTTCAAAGGGGGAAAAAGTGTTGTGACTTGCCAATCTTTCAAAGTGCCGCCGCGCAGTTACATGCGTCCTCTAAATGAGGCCAGCCACCGCTAGACTCGGACTCAGTGATGATTTGACTGTGAAAGTGTACACACGTCTTACTCTGTTTACTTGATCTGTGACTTTCATGTACTGCATCGTCCTTGAAATATATTTGTTCACCTTTAAGTTATAACAGGTATTATTATCTGTAACAAGTGAAACAACCTGAAAGCCAGCTGCTTCTATACCTACTACTAAAGTTCTTACTTCATTAAACAAGGTCTCTGCATTCGGCTTTTTCACAGGCAATACATGTAGAACAGTTTTGAAAAGAGAAAGAATACTCTGAATCATGAATACATGTGCTCTGGTTGCTGTTTCAGCAGTATCCAAAGTAATTCCAGTAATATTCCCCCCTTTATAATCTACATATGGTTTGATGTGGATCTCATCTAGCATAAAGGTAACAAACATTTCATATGGTTCCAAACATGAAACTTCATCTTTCAAATGACTTAAAAATTTGCATTACTTGGGTTCACGTCTATATTACAACTAAGCTTCCTTAATGTGTTAGGATGTGGTAGAATGACAAAACCAGATGATCGCAAAAACTTGTAAGCATGTGGAGAAATTGTAAACAACACAGAACAAAGAATCAAAACCTCTGGATCAAATTTATGGTGTGCCTTGGATTGAAGACATAATGCACATTGAGACCTCAAGAATGAAACAACCTTCCTCTTACCTTCTTTCAAAATTCGAATGGCTCTGAGCACTATGGGACTTAGCAGCTGAGGTCATCAGTACCGTAGAACTTAGAACTACTTAAACCTAACTAACCCAAGGACATCACACACATCCATGCCCGAGGCAGGACTCGAACCTGCGACCGTAGTGTTCGCGTGGTTCCAGACTGAAGCGCCTACAACCGCTCGGCCACACCAGCCGGCTTACCTTCTTTCACAGGTAATGCTTCAAGAAGGGAGTGAATAACTGACATGTGGAAATCAATTTCCCTGCCACTTACATAGTCTGTACACAGCTTAATCACATTTTCTACTTCAGTTACACTGCAAACTTTCTCTGGAAGTGTGCTGGCAACAATCTCAACACCATTTACATACAATTTAACACTGAGGTTTCTACAAACTGTTAAATACACAATATCATGTGGAGTTTTCTCAAAGTTGAGGTAGAGGAACAATATACAGTCTTCTTTCACAACTTAACTCCACTGTTGATTTACTGTAACATTCACTTTTTTTAAAAAATTCACTATAATCTTGAAAACTGTCATTTTCCCTTTGTGCTGAAGCTGTTTCTATACTTTCAGATGTAGCTTTACTTAAGGCATCTGCTTCTAGCCGTTGTCTTCTTTGATTTGGGGGCTCTCGTTGAACATCTTGTCTTGAGCTTAAATAACTGGGACAGTTTGGCAGGAAACATGGTACTGCATTTTCTTTCAGTCTTGGTTTTTCTAGAGGCAATGTCAAAGTTCTCCCTGTTTTCCAGCCAACTGCTGTGCTTTGAAGAATCAGTTCACTCTGACTGAAGTGTTCTTGACAAACCTGGAAAGGAAATGAAAAGAAAATTGTTCCATAATAATTTCGAAATTAATTAATTGTACTTAAGATGTAAAGATTTCACATCAGTAAAAATATGCCGCCTATCTTTGACACAATGTGAGATAAGTACTTAACACTACCTTAAAATGTTTTGTTGTTAGTAATGCAAAAATGCTACTCATCAAATGAAAAACCTTAGGGCCAGGGCATTTGGTAGCCTGACTTGCATTTGTAACTGCTATCCTAAATCAAATATACTGCTTACATTGTTATCTATAGTTTTACGTTAACTTACACACTTTACAGTTAATACACACTGAAACATTCTAAATCAGAACAATAAAAATCGTTTAAACAATACTTTCAATGAAAGTAAACGGTGGAGTCTTTGTAGTTGTAATTTATTCTTACGAAATTAGCTTCGGTCTTTTTTTTTTTTGTTAATAATGTAACTTGTTACTAATTACCACTAAATGTTCAGAGGGAGTGAAGTTCAGCTGTCGAATAGCATGTGTCTACTTCTTCCTCAGTTCAGCATCCTTTGGAAATCTGAACACAGATATCTTTTTCTCAGTCCAGTAGTTGCCAGTACAGCTCGGTAGACAGCACTTATTCACCATAGTGTAACGGACAAGTACTTTGCGGTGGTGAAAGAGATGTATCGAAATAACAACAGTTTCAGCAACTCACAGCTCGACACTCAAAAGCAGTCCAGTCACAGCAATATACTATCACCATATTGGGCCGCTTGTCGTGACATCACGGTGATGTAGCAACCCCTGTTGGTTGGCCTTGTTTTCTCGGAGGTGTCGGTAGAGATGGGATTGTCTCAAGTTACTCATCATTCAGTCATAGTTGTCTGTCTTTGAAACATCAATGTCACACCCCAATACTATCTTGGGAGTGAGTGGAATAGGTATGCACATGTTTACACTACCTATTCACAGGTCATAAGTACTTCAATACATAATGATGCATATTACTTATTCATGTATCGCGCCATCCCCATTAAAGATGTAATAAAACCAGCTGTTTCTTGAACAAAAGAAACAATATGTGTGTATATATAGAAATTTCTCATATACAAAATATATGAAAAATATTTATCAACCAACTTTACAAACAAATATCTATTTGCATTTATCCTGTGTGTGCATGAATACTTTATTTTAATACTCCTAATAAATCTTTACCCTCTTAAAAAGGATTTTGTTAGTTTATTGTGTTCTCCCACAACAACGGAATATATTGCTTCATCTTCCTGAGGATAAGAAAACTTCATTGTTATTCCTGTTTTCTTAATTATCTCTTGTAAGATAACCAACTGTAAGGTAGGGTAATAAGTGATATTTGTGGTTGAAAGACAACAGGATAGGCAAAGAGAAAGAAATTACCTCATAAAATTGAAGTAGAAATAATGAAGCAATTAACTCAGAATCTGGTGGTTGTCACCCTGCTTAATCTACAAAGAAGGATAATCTGTTGTATATTACCAATCTTTCCCAATGGCTTACACCTATTTTTCTCAGAATGTCATACATCTTGCACCATTTTACATTCATCATCATCATCATCATCATTTAAGACTGATTATGCCTTTCAGCGTTCAGTCTGGAGCATAGCCCCCCTTATACAGTTCCTCCATGATCCCCTATTCAGTGCTAACATTGGTGCATCTTCTGATGTTAAACCTATTACTTCAAAATCATTCTTAACCGAATCCAGGTACCTTCTCCTCGGTCTGCCCCGACTCCTCCTACCCTCTACTGCTGAATCCATGAGTCTCTTGGGTAACCTTGCTTCTCCCATGCGTGTAACATGACCCCACTATCTAAGCCTGTTCGCCCTGACTGCTACATCTATAGAGTTCATTCCCAGTTTTTCTTTGATTTCCTCATTGTGGACACCCTCCTGTCATTGTTCCCATCTACTAGTACCTGCAATCATCCTAGCTACTTTCATATCCGTAACCTCAACCTTGTTGATAAGGTAACCTGAATCCACCCAGCTTTCGCTCCCATACAACAAAGTTGGTCGAAAGACTGAACGGTGCACAGATAACTTAGTCTTGGTACTGACTTCCTTCTTGCAGAAGAGAGTAGATTGTAGCTGAGCGCTCACTGCATTAGCTTTGCTACACCTCGCTTCCAGTTCTTTCACTATGTTGCCATCCTGTGAGAATATGCATCCTAAGTACTTGAAACCGTCCACCTGTTCTAACTTCGTTCCTCCTATTTGGCACTCAATCCGTTTATATTTCTTTCCCACTGACATTACTTTCGTTTTGGAGATGCTAATCTTCATACCATAGTCCTTACATTTCTGATCTAGCTCTGAAATATTACTTTGCAAACTTTCAATCGAATCTGCCATCACAACTAAGTCATCCGCATATGCAAGACTGCTTATTTTGTGTTCACATATCTTAATCTCACCCAGCCAGTCTATTGTTTTCAACATATGATCCATAAATAATATGAACAACAGTGGAGACAGGTTGCAGCCTTGTCTTACCCCTGAAACTACTCTGAACCATGAACTCAATTTACTGTCAACTCTAACTGCTGCCTGACTATCCATGTAAAGACCTTTAATTGCTTGCAAAAGTTTGCCTCCTATTCCATAATCTTGTAGAACAGACAATAACTTCCTCCTAGAAACCCGGTCATATGCCTTTTCTAGATCTATAAAGCATAGATACAATTCCGTGTTCCACTCATAACACTTCTCCATTATTTGCCGTAAGCTAAAGATCTGGTCCTGACAACCTCTAAGAGGCCTAAACCCACACTGATTTTCATCCAATTGGTCCTCAACTAATACTCGCACTTTCCTTTCAACAATACCTGAGAAGATTTTACCCACAACGCTGATTAAAGAGATACCTCTGTAGTTGTTACAATCCTTTCTGTTTCCATGTTTAAAGATTGGTGTGATTACTGCTTTTGTCCAGTCTGATGGAACCTGTCCCGACTCCCAGGCCATTTCAATTATCCTGTGTAGCCATTTTAAGACCTGACATTCCACTGTATTTGATGAGTTCCGACTTAATTTCATCCACCCCAGCCGCTTTATTGCACTGCAATCTATTGACCATTTTTTCCACTTCCTCAAATGTGATCCTATTTCCATCATCATTCCTATCCCATTCTACCCCGAAATCTGAAACATTACTGATCGCATTTTCACCTACATTGAGCAACTCTTCAAAATATTCCCTCCATCTACCCAAGGCATCCACAGGATTCACCAGCAGTTTTCCTGACCTGTCCAAAATACTTGTCATTTCCTTCTTACCTCCCTTTCGAAGACTGCTAATTACACTCCAGAATGGTTTTCCAGCAGCTTGACCCATAGTCTCCAACCTGTTTCCAAAGTCTTCCCAAGATTTCTTCTTGAATGCTGCAATTATCTGTTTGGCTTTGTTTCTTTCTTCAACATAACTTTCTCTGTCTACCTGGGTTCTGGTATGTAGCCATTTTTGATACGCCTTCTTTTCCTTTTACAGGCTGCCTTGACTGTATCATTCCACCAAGCTGTTTGCTTCATCCTACTTTTACACACTACTGTTCCAAGACATTCTTTAGCCACTTCTAGTACTGTGTCCCTGTACCTTGTCCATTCCTTTTCCAATGACTGTAATTGACTACATTCAACCAACTGGTACCTTTCTGAGATCGCTGTTATGTACTTGCGCCTGATTTCCTTATCCTGAAGTTTCTCCACTCTTATCCTCCTACATATGGACCTGACCTCCTGCACTTTCGGCCTCACAATCCCAATTTCACTGCAGATTAAATAATGATCAGTGTCATCAAAGAATCCCCTGAATACACGTGTGTCCCTCAAACAGCCTTCCCGAATTCCTGATCTGTTATTATATAGTCAATGATAGATCTGGTTCCCCTGCCTTCCCAAGTATACCGGTGAATGTTCTTATGTTTAAAAAAGGAGTTTGTGATTACTAAACCCATACTGGCACAGAAATCCAAGAGTTTTTTCCCGTTCCTGTTGGCCTCCATATCCTCTCCAAATTTACCCATAACCTTTTCATACCCTTCTGTTCGATTTCCAATCCTGGCGTTAAAATCACCCGTGAGCAGAACACTGTCCTTGTCCTTTACTCTAACAACTACATCACTGAGTGCCTCATAAAAACTATCCATCTTATCTTGATCTGTCCCTTCACAATGTGAATATACTGACACAATCCTAATTTTCTTGCTAGACACTGTCAAATCTATCCACATCAGTCGTTCGTTTACATACCTTATTGCAACTACGCTGGGTTCCATTTCTTTCCTGATGTAAAGCCCTACACCCCATTGTGCTATTCCTGCTTTGACTCCTGACAGGTAGACCTTGTATTCTCCCACTTCCTCTTCTTTCTCACCCCTTACCCGAATGTCACTGACAGCTAAAATGTCCAGCCCCATCTTACTTGCAGCCTCTGCCAGCTCTACCTTCTTCCCAGAGTAGCCCCCATTGATATTAATAGCTCCCCATCTCATTACCATTTGTTTGCCAAGTCGTATCTTAGGAGTCCCTGGTTTGTCAGTTAGAGGTGGGACTCCGTCACCTCCAAATGTCCGAGGCATTTTGCCCTGATTATTGCTAGCATCATATTTAAAGTACCAGGGAAGCAGGTTGCCAGCCTTACTTGCCCCGAGTCCCATTGGGTTTTACCCCTAACGGCTGAGGGACTAAGCGGTGGATTTGGTAGTCTTTGCCGTATGAGCACAAAAGTGACCACGACTCAGAATATGTCCGAGATGCCCAGTCTTATTCCAAAGTAACTGGTATCCCGACTGTCGGGACCACTTACTTGGCCACTCATACATTGCCCGTGGTTCATGAACTAGGACATGACTACAGGAACCCACACCATGAACCACATTGTTGAGTCATTTTTCAAAGTCAAAGACTCCTATGAGCATGTCTTGATTTTTCCTCAACCTTGCTGCTGTTATGAACCACAACATCGGAATTGCATCTGTGGAGCCTTTACCATTCCTAAAGCCAAACTAATTGTCATCTAACAGCTCTTCAATTTCCTTTTCCATTATTCTGTATATTACTCTTGTCAGCAACTTGAAGGCATGAGCTGTTAAACTGATTGTGGAATACTTCTTGCACTTGGCGGTTCTTTCTGTCTTCGGAATTGTGTGGATGATGTTTTCTGAATGTCTGATGGTATATTGCCAGTCTCATACATTCTGCACACCAACATGAATAGTTGTTTTGGTGCCACTTCCCTCAATAGCCCAGTCAACAAAGATGAAAAACAGTGAATAGAGTAAAAGAATTCATATAGTCGCAAAGATTTGTCCAGTGGTAGGGGAGAGTGTTGTGAACAACATACTAAAATCCCCACCTGTGAAGAGAGAGAGAGAGAATGTGTGTGTGTGTGTGTGTGTGTGTGTGTGTGTGTGTGTGTTTTGGGGTGGGGGGCATTTTTATATTTTTCTTGAATAACTCAAAAACCTCGACTTCTAGCGAAAATGTTCCCCAACACAAAATTGAAAGATATGAAAAATAGTTTAATACTATAAAACTAATATTTTATGTTAAATGACATTGATTAAGAGTAAATGTATATGAGTGTACCACATTTAAGTAAGGTACAGCCATATTGAGGGATACATTGTCTTCTGGGGATGTGATTGGTGGCAGCAGGTGGGAGCAGGGGTGGAGGATAGAAGTGTGAGGGAAGCCATGTCAGCAGAACAAAGTCATTTACTTCCCTCATTCGTGTGTCTGCAGAACGAAGAGGGAGCAAGTGAGTCCTCATTTTTCACACCACTATGTCGCAGGAAACAACTAAACACTATTTCACAATCATACCGACCCTTCCGCAGCAATCCTCGTAAATCGCTGATGATATAGTGTGTTGTGTATAGAAACATTTGGGAAGTGTTTATTTCCCACAATTTGTGTTGACACTAAATGGAATACAGATAATAGTTACTAATAAAACTAAACGTACGAAGATAATCTACGTAAAGCTCTGCTCACTGCCTTGCACTTCTAGTAGGGAAATTGATTGTAAGTAATCCTGTATGAGCATTGTGGCATTCTTCTGTGAAAGGTCAGTTCCTCCTCCACAAACATTGCTCATTCTTCAGTTTACACACACGATAATTGATAATAGCCTCCCCAGCATTTCCAGTCCATTTCTCTTACGTGGGTAGACTACTTCTCTACGCTCTTGGAGTGGTTTCAGTTTATTGTTGTTGTTGTTGTTGTTGTGGTCTTCAGTCCTGAGACTGGTTTGATGCAGCTCTCCATGCTACTCTGTCCTGTGCAAGCTTCTTCATCTCCCAGTACCTACTAGCCTACAACCTTCTGAATCTGCTTAGTGTATTCATCTCTTGTTCTCCCTCTATGATTTTTACCCTCCACGCTGCCCTCCAATACTAAATTGGTGACCCCTCGATGTCTCAGAACATGTCCTACCAACCGACCCCTTCTTCTAGTCAAGTTGTGCCACAAGCTTCTCTTCTCCCCAATACTATTCGATACCTCCTCGTTAGTTATGTGGTCTACCCATCTAATCTTCAGCATTCTTCTGTAGCACCACATTTCGAAAGCTTCTATTCTCTTCTTGTTCAAACTATTTATCGTCCATGTTTCACTTCCATACATGGCTACGCTCCATACAAATACTTTCAGAAACGACTTCCTGACACTTAAATCTGTACTCGATGATAACAAATTTTTCTTCTTCAGAAACACTTTCCTTGCCATTGCCAGTCTACGTTTTATATCCTGTCTACTTCGACCATCATCAGTTTTTTTGCTCCCCAAATAGCAAAACTCCTTTACTACTTTAAGTGTCTCATTTCCTAATCGAATTCCCTCAGTATCACCTGACTTAATTCGACTACATTCCATTATCTTTGTTTTGCTTTTGTTGATGTTCATCTTATACCCTCCTTTCAAGACACTGTCCATTCCATTCAACTGCTCTTCCAAGTCCTTTGCTGTCTCTGACAGAATTACAATGTCATCGGCGAACCTCAACATTTTTATTTCTTCTCCATGGATTTTAATATCTACTCCGAACTTTACGTATGTTTCCTTTATTGCTTGCTCAATACACAGATTGAATACCATCGGGGATAGGCTACAATCCTGTCTCACTCCCTTCCCAACCACTGCTTCCCTTTCATGCCCCTCGACTTTTATAACTGCCATATGGTTTCTGTACAAATCGTAAATAGCCTTTCACTCCCTGTATTTTACCCCTGCCACCTTCAGAATTTGAAAGAGAGTATTCCAGTCAACACTGTCAAAAGCTTTCTCTAAGTCTACAAATGCTAGAAACGTAGGTTTGCCTTTCCTTAACCTGTCTCCTAAGGTGAGTCGTAAGGTCAGTATTGCCTCATGTGTTCCAACATTTCTACAGAATCCAAACTGATCTTCCCCAAGGTCCGCTTCTACCAGTTTTTCCATTCGTCTGTAAAGAATTCGTGTTATTATTTTGCAGCTGTGACTTATTAAACTGATAGTTCGGTAATTTTCACATCTGTCAACACCTGCTTTCTTTGGGATTGGAATTATTATATTCTTCTTGAAGTCTGACAGTATTTCGCCTGTCTCACCCATCTTGCCCACCAGATGGTAGAGTTTTGTCAGGGCTGGCTCTCCCAAGGCTGTCAGTAGTTCTAATGGAATGTTGTCTACTTCCGGGGCCTTGTTTCGGCTCAGTTCTTTCAGTGCTCTGTCAGACTCTTCACTCAGTGTCATATCTCCCATTTCATCTTCATCTACATCCTCTTCCATTTCCATAATACTGTCCTCAAGTACATCGCTCTTGTATAGACCCTCTATATACTCCTTCCACCTTTCTGCTTTCCCTTCTTTGCTTAAAACTGGGTTTCTATGTGAGCTCTTGATATTCATACAAGTGGTTATCTTTTCTCCAAAGGTCTCTTTAATTTTCCTGTGGGCAGTATCTATCTTACCTAGTGATACAAGCCTCTTCGTTCTTACATTTGTCCTCTAGCCATTCCTGCTTAGCCATTTTGCACTTCCTGTCAATCGCATTTTTGAGACGTTTGTATTCCTTTTTGGCTGCTTCATTTACTGCATTTTTATATTTTCTCCTTTTAGCAATTAAATTCAATATTTCTTTCGTTACCCAAGGGTTTCTACTAGCCCTCGTCTTTTTACCTACTTGATCCTCTGCTGCCTTCACTACTTCATCCCTCAGAGCTACCCATTCTTCTTCTACTGTATTTCTTTCCCCCATTCCTGTCAATTTGTACCTTATACTCTCCCTGAAACTCTGTACAACCTCTGGTTTAGTCAGTTTATCCAGGTCTCATCTCCTTACGTTCCCACCTTTTTGCAGTTTCTTCAGTTTTAATCTACAGTTCATAACCAATAGATTGTGGTCAGAGTCCACATCTGCCCCTGGAAATGTCTTACAATTTAAAACCTGTTTCCTATATCTCTGTCTTATCATTATATAATCTATCTGAAACCTGTCAGTATCTCCAGGCTTCTTCCGTGTATACAACCTCCTTTTATGATTCTTGAACCAAGTGTTAGCTATGATTAAGTTATGCTCTGTGCAAAATTCTATCAGGCGGCTGCCTCTTTTTTTATATTTCTTTCCCCCAACCCATAATCACCTGCTACATTTCCTTCTCTGCCTTTTCCTACTATCGAATTCCAGTCACCCATGACTATTGAATTTTGGTCTCCCTTCACTTTCTGAATAATTTCTTTTATTTCATCATACATGTCTTTAATTTCTTCGTCATCTGCAGAGCTAGTTGGCATATAAACTTGTACTACTGTAGTAGGCGTGGGCTACGTATCTATCTTGGCCACAATAAGGCGTTCACTATGCTGTTTGTTGTAGTTGTAGTTTACCCGCACTCCTATTTTTTTATTCATTATTAAACTGACTCCTGCATTACCCCTATTTGATTTTGTATTTATAACCCTGTATCTGCCTGACCAAAAGTCTTGTTCCTCCTGCTACCGAACTTCACTAATTCCTACTATATCTAACTTTAACCAATTGATTTCCCTTTTTAAATTTTCTAACCTACCTGCTCGATTAAGGGATTTGACATTCCACGCTCCGATCCATAGAACGCCAGTTTTCTTTCTCTTGGTAACGACGACGTCGTCCTGAGTAGTCCCCGCCCGGAGATCGGAATGGGGGACTATTTTACCTCCGGAATATTTTACTCAAGAGGACGCCATCATCATTTAACCATACAGTAAAGTTGCATGCCCTCGGGAAAAATTACGGCTTTAGTTGCCCCTTGCTTTCAGCCGTTTGCAGTACCAACACAGCAAGGTCGTTTTGGTTGTGTTACAAGGCCAGATCAGTCAATCATCCAGACTGTTGCCCCTGCAACTACTGAAAAGGCTGCTGCCCCTCTTCAGGAACCACACGTTTGTCTGGCCACTCAGCAGATATCCCTCCGTTGTGGTTGCACCTACAGTACAGCTATCTGTATCGCTGAGGCACGCAAGCCTCCCCACCAACGGCAAGGTCCATGGTACTTGGGGGGGGGGGGGGGTTAAGTTTATTAAGTGATATTTATTATTAAATGAGTACTTGTTACTGTTTTTTTCTGTATGTTTTATATCAAATATGTTACTATAAACAATAGTTGAGAAGTGTTTAGTCTGTCAGAGTAATGTTGTCAGACTTTGATGCAATGTTGGTGAGAATGGAATATGTGGATTGGCAAATGCCAGTTATTTCGGAAAAGATTTGAAAGCTGATAGTTTCAAGAAGAAAAAACATTGTGTTGTTCTTGCATCTTGAAGAAAAGAGTATGTCAGAGATAAGTCAGTTGAAAGATTTCTAAGAGAGGCTGTTTCAGACAAACAACCTCCAGTGTCTGCTTTCAGCTGAAGCAAAATTTGATTTTGAAAGTAGCTGTCTGTTTTGTGCGTAAGCTAGTGATAATGAATTTTTGATAAACAGAAGGAGAGAAACCAAAAACAGTGGCAAAATGTTTACAGTTTTGGATCCTTCTGTTACAACAGTACAATTACAGTTCATGCAGAGGAGAGGAAGGATGAATGGGGAGACACTATCCGAAGACATATATAATGTTGGGGGTCTACATGCTGCAGATACAAGATACATTGTGTGATCAAAAGTATCTGGACACCCCTAAAAACATACGTTTTTCATATTAGGTGCATTGTGCTGCCACCTTCTGCCAGGTACTCCACATCAGCGACCTCAGTAGTCATTAGACATCGTGAGAGAGCAGAATGGGGCGCTCCACAGAACTCACAGACTTCGAACGTGCTCAGGTGATTGGTTGTCAGTTGTGTCATACCTCTGTACGCAAGATTTCCACACTCCTAAACATCCCTAGATCCACTGTTTCCAATGTGATAGTGAAGTGGAAACATGAAGGGACACTTACAGCACAAAAGCGTACAGGCCGACCTCGTCTGTTGACTGACAGATGCAGCCGACAGTTGAAGAGGGTCTTAATGCATAAAAGACAGACATCTATCTAGACCATCATATAGGAATTCTAAACTGCATCAGGATCCACTGCAAGTACTATGACAGTTAGGCGGGAGGTGATAAAAATTGGATTTCATGGTTGAGCGGCTGTTCGTATGACACACATCATTCCGGTAAATGCCAAATGACGCCTCGCTTGGTGTAAGGAGCATAGACATTGGATGGTTGAACAATGGAAGAACGTGTGGAGTGATGAATCATGGTACACAATGTGACGATCCAATGGCAGGGTATGGGTATAGCGAATGCCCAGTGAACATCATCTGCCAGCGTGTGTAGTGCCAACAGTAAAATTCGGAGACGGTGGTGTTATGGTGTGATTGTGTTTTCCATGGAAGGGGCTTGCACCCCTTGTTGTTGTTTTGCATGGCACTATCACAGCACAGGCCTTCATTGATGTTTTAAGCAGCTTCTTGCTTCCCACTGTTGAAGAGCAATTCGGGGATGGTGGCTGCATCTTTCAGCACGATTGAGCACCTGTTCATTAAGCACTGCCTGTGGCACAGTGGTTACACGACAATAACACCTGTAATGGTCTGGCCTGCACAGAGTCCTGACCTGAATCCTATAGAACACCTTAGGGACGTTTTGGAACGCCGACTTCGTGCCAGCCTTCACCCACCGACATTGATACCTCTCCTCAGTGCAGCACTCTGTGAAGAATGAGCTGTCATTCCCCAAGAAACCATCCAGCACCTGATTGAACGTATGCCTGCGAGAGTGGAAGCTGTCATCGAGGCTAAGCATGGGCCAACACCACATTGAATTCTGGCACTACCGATGGAGGGCATCACAAACTTTTAAGTAATTTTCAGCTAGGTGTCCGGATACTTTTGATTACATAGGGTATCATTGAGACAGCTATAAAAGTTTTTTATAGGCACGGCACCTAAATTAGAAAAAGTGGATGCCCTGAGGCTGAAGGAATTATTGCATCAATGAAGGAAATATTCAGTTACACAAAGAGGAATGACAACTGCCATTTCACTTTAGATGAGTTGTTAAAGCAAGTTCCAGTAATATTACCTCATATAAGGAAGTTGAAGACAGATTGAGAGTAAAGTATGGGGACCACTTTGTTTTCAGCACAATCCGCACCTGAAAAAATGTAAATGATGCATCATATTCTTTGAAGTGCAAAGACAAACAAGCATAACAGGAAAGAATCGTAAAAGCAGCTGCCACTATAATCTTAGAAGATATTGAGTCTGTTTTTCCACCTTGTTACAAATTCTGTAGTGGGAGTGAGGAAATAGTACCTCGTACACTCCGTGTCTTCATGGACTGCATTTCATTGAAGATAAGGGCAAAACAGAAAATTGAAAAGAAGCTGATATCTATATTATATATTTGCTGCCTCTCACCCTCAGTCATTCATATCACCTGTACTACATGCTGTCGCCCTCTTCATTCGCAGGAAGCTTGGATCAAAAACTCTGATCCGTCTACTTGCTGGTTTGGGATTCAGTGAAATGTAATACGAAGCACAACAGCTGGAGCAATCTGCTGTCCACCACACTGAAGAGCCTGACCCAAGTGGAACATTTTGTCAATATATATTCGACAATTTCAGTTTCACTATCAACAGATGAAATACTTTTCACAGCGTGTGGGGGCCTCAAATGTGTCACTGCAGCCTCAGCTCACCCACCATCTGAAGAGATCCAGGAGCTTAAATCAACTCCCTTTGCCTTAGAAGTAGGCCACCTAGGTGTTATGGTAATCTAGGTATTTGAACATCACACAAACAAAGTATTACACCAGATTGCTGTCCTCTAATTGAACACGATTAGTCCAGTCCATCTTACATGTTAACATGAGCCGTGCCAGATAAGCGGCGGATATGTGGTTAAGTGGCTCCATTCCATGCAGTCCTGTGTGTACTAATGATGCACCTTTACTTGATCTGCAAGATGATGATGATGATGATGATGATGATGTGATGATGATGACAGTGATAATGATGGTAATGATACATCAAGATAAGATGTTATTTTACAATAACTGATATAAATTTTCTAACAATGGTAAATCCAGGATGGAATGTAACAATATTATGAAAAGGAAAGTTGTTAATCACCATATAGCGGAGATACTGGGTCGCAGATAGGCACAACAAAACAACTGTCACAAATAAACTTTCAGCCAGCAGGCCTTCGTCAAAAATAGACACACACACACACACACACACACACACGACTGCAGTCTCAGGCAACTGAAACTACACTACGAGCAGCAGCACCAGTGCATGATGGGAGTGGTGACTGGGTGGGGGTAAGGAGGAAGGTGGGGAGGGGGAGGCATCGTAGGTTAGGAGTGGCGGACAGTGAAGTGTTGCTGGTTAGATGGTGAGCAGGGTAAATGGAAAGAAGTAAAAAGACTGGGTGTGATGGTGGAATGATGGCTGTGTAGTGCTAGAAAGGGAACAGGAAAGGGGGTGGATGGGTGAGGACAGTGACTAACGAAGAATGATGCCAGGAGGGTTACGGAAACGTAGGATGTATTGCAGGGAATGTTCCCACCTGCGCAATTCAGAAAAGCTGGTTTTGTTGGGAAGGATCCATTTGGCACAGGCTGTGAAGTAGTCGTTGAAATGAAGGACGTTATGTTTGGCAGTGTGCTCAGCAGTAGGGTGGTCCACTTGTTTCTTGGCCATGGTTTGTCGGTGGCCATTCATGTGGACAGACAGATTGTTAGTTGTCATGCCCACATAGAATGCAGCACAATATTTGCAGCGTAAATGGAGAGAAGTAAAAAGACTGGGTGTAATGGTGGAATGATGGCTGTGTAGTGCTAGAATGGGAACAGGAAAGGGATTTCAAAGGTAGCCATGCCTTTGATGGGATAGGTGATTTTTGTGACTGGACTGGATTAGGTGGTGGTGGGAGGATGGATGGGACAGATCTTGTATCGAGGTCTATTACAGGGGTATCAGCCATGAGGTGTAACGGGTTGGGAGCAGGTGTTGTGTAAGGATGGACGAGTATATTGTGTATGTTTGGTGGATGGCGGAATACCACTGTGGGAGGGGTGGGAAGGATAGTGAGCAGGACATGTCTCATTTCAGGCCATGATGAGAGGTAGAAACCCTGGTGGACGGTGGGACTTTGGGAGGTGATGGGAGACTGAAAAGATAAGGCACGGGAGATTTGTTTTTGTACATGATTGGGAGGATAATTACAGTCTGTGAAGGATTCAGTGAGACCCTCAGTATATTTTGGGAGGTACCTCTGTCACTGCAGATGCGACTACCGTGGGTGGCTAGGCTGTATGGTAGGGACTTCTTGGTATGGAATAGGTGGCAGCTGTCAAAGTGGAGGTATTGCTTGTGGTTAATAGATTTGATATGGATGGTTGTACTGATGTTGACATCTTTGAGGCAGATGTCAACATCTAGGAAAGTGGCTTGTTGTGTTGAGTAGGACCAGATGAAGCAAATGGGGGAGAAGTTGTTGAGGTTCTGGAGGAATGTGGATAGGGTGTCCTCACCCTTGATCCAGATTGCAAAGGTGTCATCAATGAATCTGAACCAGGTGAGGGGTTTATGATTCTGGGTTTTTAGGAAGGGTTCCTCTAGGTGGCCCCTGAATAGGTTGGCATAGGATGGTGCCATGCTGATGCCCATAACCACACCCCAGATTTGTTTGTAGGTAATGCCTTCAAAGGATAAGTAATTGTGGGTGATGATATAGTTGGTCATGGCGACTAGAAAGGAGGCTGTTGGCTTGGAATTCATCGGGCGTTGGGAAAGGTAGTGCTCAATAGCAGTACGGCCATGGGCATTAGGGATGTTAGCGAAAAGGGAGGTGGCAACAATACTAATGAGTAGGGCACCGTGTGGTAAGGGTTTGGATACTGTGGAGAAGCCGATGGAGAAAACAGTTGGTACTTTTTGTATAAGAGGGTGGCTTCTGGGTAATAGGTTGAAGGTGTTGGTCTACGAGAGCAGAGATTCTCTCAGTGGGGGCACAGTAACCAGCCGCAATGGGGCAACCTGAGTGAGGGTTTATGGACTTTAGGAAGCATGTAGAAGGTAGGAGTGGGGGGAGTGGTAGGGGTGGGTAGAGAGATGGACTCTGAGGAGAAGTTCTGGGATGGGCCTAAGGATTTGAGGGGTGACTGGAGACCCTTCTGGATTTCTGGAATGGGGTCACTGTGGCGAGGTTTGTAGGTGGAAGTATCTGACAGCTGGCACAATCCTCCTGCCAGGTAATCCTTGTGGTTCAAAACAACAGTGGTGAAGCCTTTGTCCACAGGTAGGATTATAAGGTTGGAATCGTTTTTAGATGGTGGACTGTAGTTCTTTCTGCAGATGTAGGGTTAGTTTGCATGTTGAGGAATTTGGAGGTTAAGAAACTCTGTAAAATTAACGGGAGGTGATTTGGGGGCAGTGGGGGTGGATCACGGTTGGATGGAGGAGTGAACTGAGTTAGGCAGGGTTCAATATTGGTCTTTGGTTGAGTCTGATTTGTAGGGTTGGTGGGGAAAAAGTGTTTCCACTGTAGGTACCTTACCCCCACACAGTCACCATTCCCGGCATGCTCTGGTGGTGCTGCTGCTTGCAGTATGGTTTCAGTTGCCTGAGACTGCAGGTGTGTGTGAGAGAGAGCTGTGTTTACTTTGTGTGTGTGTGTGTGTGTGTGTGTGTGTGTGTGTGTGTGTTTTTTTGACTAAGCCTTTACTGGCCGAAAGCTTTATTTGTGACAGGCTTTTTGTGTTGTCTATCATGCGACTCAGCATCTTCGCTATATGGTGAATACAAATTTTCTGTTATTTCTAATTTCTGTGGACATTAAACATTGATTTTACACCACTAAAGCACTATTTTTAATAATTTACAATTTTTCCATTCCTGCAAAGCAGAAACTATTAGTTCTAGAGACAAAACTGAATATGCCATTTTTTGTGAGAAATGTAATGTGGTATAATTTTGTATTTTCGATAAAAGCCACAGTTTTAGAGTTATTCAAGAAAAACCTTATAAACAATGATTTTGGAAATTCTGATGGAATGTAACTTACCCTTTGTGCCTTATTCGATCTCAGGTTGTTGAAAGCTCTTTTAAATTCTGATTCTAAGCCTGTATTCCCTATCTCTTCCCTGTTGACTGTTTTTTCTTCTTCTATCACATCACCAGGCAAATCCTTCCCCTACTAGAGGCCTTCAATGTACTCTTCCCACCTACGACTCTCTCTTCTGCATTTAACAGTGAGATTCCTATTGGACTCTTAATGCTACTGCCTGTGCTTTTAATTTCACCAAAGGTTGTTTTGACTCCTTTTAGTCACTGTTTGAATTGACTAAGTTGCTTGTGCTAATGGAGGTGGTGTTCAGTGCTGCTGGTCACAGGAAAGGGACTTGTGAATGTGTAGGAGGCCTGATGTAGTATCATGCTACTAAACATTATCTTTCCAGCCCAAATGCAACTGCATTTCAGAATGCTGAGGATTTTGCAACAATGGAAGTCATACACATCAACATTTCTCATGCTGTTGTCCAAAGAGAAAGTCGAAGAATTCTACCAACAGAAAAGAGAAGAATGGTCCTAACAAAGTACCCCTTTGAAAAAAATTCAGAAGTGATGAGTCAGCTTATGTCACACAAACTGTCAAGAGCAAGAAACCAGAAATTTCATTCGTTCAGCCAAGATCTCAGGAACAGCAGAACAACATTCAGATTCACAACCTGCAGAGAGGGATGTTGGTGGCATCTTTTATGACTATGGTGGACTGCAGAGATAATGTATGTGTTAAATGAAATCATTGTGACCTTTATGCACCACATAGGCCAACTGCTGGATGTAGGCTTTCAGCTGCAAGACCAGAACACAACCACCAGTACTCACTTCTGGTTCACAATGCTTAAAAGATTGTGGCTGCCTCAGTTCTTATTGGTCCAACAGGAAGGCATCACTCAGCATCAAAGCAGCTGACCACATTTTTTGTTCATTGAACAGCTGATTTCAGTTCTAAGCAAATTGCATAGAATTTGTATGCTTTGGAACCTGTGAATTTGTGGTACTTCCACGTATATTTTTGAGTAACTTAAAGTGTTTGAAATTGGGTCTCGTACTCATCATTTGGAAGAAATAAAATTCCATGTCAAATAGAACTAGCTTTTGATTTCGTGAAACCAGAATGTGATATTCTGGTAAAAGAAAGTGATTTAATGTGTGAAAAAATTTTCAGTTGTTAATGAAACCTGTTCAACTGAAAAGCGGACATTCTCCTTTTCAGGAAATGTAGTGCTTATGATATTAACCAACAGCAAAAAAATACAAATTTTTGAAATCGACACTTTTGAGAGAAAAAAGAAGTTCTTAAACTTAAAACAAAAAATTCAGAAAGCTGCACAAGAGAAATTTGACTTATATTTCCAAACTGAGGATATCGTTGTAATTATAAAATTATTATCTTAAGTTAAAAAATTTAAAAAAGAAATATATAGAACTGTTTTTTCTTGATAATCACATGTGGGAAATGGTGCTTGAATGTTGCCTTTGGTAGCCAGTTTCTTGGCCTAAATACTCTTTTGGAAAAAACTAAAAATATGAGTCTCTCACTTTGTCTTAAATTTTGCCCCATATTAAATTCAATGGCATTCAAGACTGTGAAGGTAAGACTTTTTCCCTTAGCCTGCCTTAATTGATATGGTCTGTGCTGAGTATAAACTTCTACTGCAGTCGAGTGTACTATAGGCATGTCATGTGCAGCAGCTGTCACAGTCTATCATATCTGGAAAACTGCACAGTTCAACTGCTGTGGCACTTTTCCTATTCATCCTTCTTCTCTGTACAGTAAATGGTCTATTGTTTTGATATTGCATTGTGCATAGATTTTTGCCTTCTATCGATTCTTTTTGTACAACTTTCTCCAGTTTTCATTTGATCCAATTCATAACCTCATATGTTTCCTTAATATCAGTGTACATAAGTACTTGAAAGTCTTTCAGTGTATTTATAACAGTAATGGAATTTTTGGATGCAACAACACCTGGAGGAAAGGCAGCCACTCACGTGTAGCAGACTGATGAGTGGCGCATAGACACATGTAATAGCACACAGTATTAATGAAAATATTATGAAAAGGATAGATTGCTACTCACCATATAACAGAGCAGCTAGGTTGCAGATAGGCACAACAAAAAGATTTTTAAACATGTCAAATTTTGGCCAGAAGGCCTTCTTCTGAATTAGACAGAAAACACTAACACAAACACAAACACACACATGCACTCACTCACTCTCACAGAATCGCATCTCACAGACACGGCACTGGTCATGAGGCCAGTCTGGCTACGGCAACCAGAGACAGTGGTCATGTGTGTTTGATTTATGTTTGCTTGAATGTGTGTGTGTGTGTGTGTGTGTGTGTGTGTGTGTGTGGTGTGTGTGTATGTTATCTAATTCAGGAGAAGGGCTCTTGGCCAAAAGCTTACTTGTGTAACAGGTTTTTTATTTTGCCTATCTGTGACTCAGCATCTCCGCTATATAGTGAGCAACAGTCTATCCTTTTCATAATAATGTCATTATTCCATCCTGGATTTTACATTGTCAGAACACAATATTAACTGGTTTTTGAGCTCTGGCTCTTCTGCTGGCAGAAAGTACACACATTCACACACAGACACTACCCAGCATGAGCTTGGGTGTCTTTTGCAGTTGTGTGCATGAATGTATGTACTTTGTGCCAGAAGAAGAACCAGAGCTCAAAAGCTAGTTAATACTGTGTTCTGTTACATGTGTAAATGAGCTACATCAGTCTGCTAAAGGTGAGTGACTGCCTTTCCTTTTGAAGACGTTTTATTTTTAGCACTTTTCTTTCTCCTCTAATGTGTCCTGAATCTTCTACAGACGATTAAGTCTCTCCCACACTCCATACATTTCTTTTTCGCATCTTCATTACAGCTAACATTTTAACTGAGCAGCTACAGTATTACATCACTTATAATTTCTTTGTGAGAGTGCACTGAAAATTTTAAGTTGCACATACGTGTGAGTTGAAATTACATGTTTTCTTTGAGAATTCGAAAATTAAAAAGTAGTTTTAAGTTTTCATTGATAGCAAAACATTATATTATCTCAGAAAGATAAACATTTCTGATACACAACAAGGCTCAAACATCAGCAAAATGGGATTCCATTATAAAAGAAGTGATTGAAATGAGAATAAACAGTAACAGCTTTAACAAAGACCAGGGATACACACTTAGTAGGGCATGGGGGTGGGCTTTGGTAATTAAATGAAGGCAAAGATGGAGACTTGATGCTTGTAGGGAGGTGGGAGTGGCAGTTTCAAATGTGGCGCCGGCCCATCGTGTCGCCTGACATCACTTGGAACCGTTGCTATGAGCTGCCCAACATGTTTTCCACGCGCGTTTCACTTCTGGAAGGCTCCAAAGCTGCCATTACCTCTATATAAGCAGAACACCATGCCAGGCCTGGCAATTAGTGATTTTAACTCCTGATGACAATGGTGGAGAGAGCTGTCAGGTGCTCAAGTATTTTGTATAAAATGCTTGTTTGAGCATCAGCTGCATTTTTATTTAAAACCCAAATATTGACCAATTTCAGCCACAGACTATCTTCATGAATTAGGATTAAAATAATTTAAGCCACATCATCACATCTGTCATTACTTAAATAATGGTCACGTCTCACATATAGAGCATGTCATGAATTCCAGTATACCACACAGGACTTTGAAAGGCAAACATACTAATGACCTGTGAAATAAACCAGTACCTTAATCTCTGAAGGTGGTCTGTGACTGAAACCGGTTTTAAATAAAAAAGCAGCAGACGGTCAGACATGCATTTTATACATTACTTGATGGCTGTTAATAGCCGCCTTCCAAAAATGCTCAAGTGCTTTGTTTGCAATGACGCAGTTTGTTAATCAAGAAGGTTTTATTGAAGCACACCACCACAAAAGACTCTGAGGACTTTAGGCTCTTTTCCAATCAGATGTCTTATGTATGAGGGTTGGAACTTTAATAGTGGCAACTATTTATTTACAGCTTGTACAAAATAGATAAGTGTTTTCAAAGTTTTACTGACCTTCGAAGTAGTGACCAGCATTGTGTATAACCCGTTGCCAGGGATGTGAAAGTCATAGGATACTCTTAGCAGTGCCAGTTGTGTTGACAGTTCGAGTGGCATGGTCTGTTGCCTAACGAATTTGTAGCAATTTAGAAATCGAGCTGAACTCACGAGGGCGTAAGTCAGGGGAGTGCAGTAGGTGGTATAGCATTTAGCAGCCCCATCAGTCAAACAAATCAGTAACAGCTTGCACTGTATGTGCTTGAGCATTGTTCTGCAAAATGATGGTCAGGTCCTTCAGAAAGTGTCATCATTTTTGAAACCCAACCTACGACCAGCTTAGAGACAGAAGTGATGACACTTTCTGCAGGACCTGACCATCATTTTGCAGGACGAGATGTACAGTGCAAGCTGTTCAAATGGTTCAAATGGCTCTGAGCACTATGGGACTTAACATCTATGGTCATCAGTCCCCTAGAACTTAGAACTACTTAAACCTAACTAGCCTAAGGACAACACACAGTCATCACAAGGCAGAGAAAATCTCTGACCCCGCCGGGAATCGAACCCGGGAACTCGGGCATGGGAAGCGAGAACGCTACCGCACGACCACGAGCTGTGGACTGCAAGCTGTTATTGATGTGCATATGTATGTATGTCTGAAGGAACATTGCATTGCATTTCAGAACAACACAGTCACTGCAATATCGTATCGATCCATTAACACCAGGCAAGCGACTTTCAATTAAAATGTCTCCATTGTATACATTTCAATGTACAAGTACAGGTTGTAGATACCTGGTTGGCGACACATGGGAGTTTGAATGAGGCCGTGAATCACGCTCAGGCAGCCCAATGGTAAGGTGACTGCTTGTGATACCTGGGAAATCCTAGTTTGAGTTTTGGTCAGCACAAATTTTCATTGTTATATCTCCATTATACAGTTTATTCTTATCTGCATTCGCAACTGCAAATACATTTCATTTGTAAGGCTAATTGGTCAATTCAGTGAAGGTGATGTGTACAACCTTTTCAGTGTTATATTCATCACTTTTTTCATGGACCGTGATGTACTTTGATAGATTAAGATTCCCTGAAACATATGAGAAATGCTATAAAATGTATTGTGTATTACTTTCAACCAACCATTTTGGTTCCTTAAAAGCTTTATCTTGTCACCATTGCCAGGAGATCCAGATTAGAAAGACTGACCAGTTTCATAAATTTTTATTTTGTATATTAGTATTCCATTTACTGTCTCTATCTGTAACGCTTTATCACAGAAATTTTTAATATATGTACGGAACTTTGTTAACAAAGCAGCCAGATTCATTAAAAAACTGAACTATTAAACTCTGAAATGAAAATGATAGTGACAATAATCATTCAGCATTACTTCCTTTTGTATGGAAAGTTAGTAGTCGAGGACATGACCTACTAGCATGAATCATCTCAGCATTTATGTGGAATGGTTTGGGAATACAGTAGAAAACCTCCATCGAGAAGCCTAGAACTCTAAACACGCATGAATTGTTTTTCCATGAACATTTTCCACTACATTTTGATTCATTTAAATTATGTATCTGTAGCATGACCAAGTTGACATAAAGTGCTGAATAGATACAGTTCTTTAGCTTCCTAAACATATAACAGCATGGTCAAGAGTAAGATTACTGAGGCCTGATGTTTCCACAGTGCCCTTTTTGTAGACTCTTAACTGCAGAGATCAGAGCTTCCCAGAGGTAGACCAAAATACTGTATTACAGAAAATTAAATAAGACAGCGCATAGCAGATTTCATCCACCACAAATCCATAAGTCCTCATGGAATGCAATGTGCTGGCACCACTTCTAAACTGTCATTCTTATCTTGATATAATAAGTGAGAATCCACTACTAAGTATTTATATTTACTGCTCTCTGTTGATGGTGCTCTTTTCAGTCAAATGCCAACAAGTCCGTGTATTTTTCAGATTGTATTTAGTGCCCATTCTCCACCGGTGATTTATCCAGCTACCCCTCTTTTGTGATGCATTTATTCAGCCCAGTGCTCTGCAACAATATGAACTATTTGTGTAACAAAGGTACTGTTCTTACACAAGGAATACCACCTACCTTACTGTCTAAGTACTAAGCTATTTTTAAAGGGGCATAACATTTCTTAAATCATTGGTTTGGAATTGCTGTCTCAGCACATGTATCTCTGGAAAGTGTGCCCTAATTTGCTAGCTTGTTTGCACCAGTGTGGAAGAAGGGTTGCTGACTTTGTCTCTTGCACTTGATCTCAATGTGTTCTTTGCTAGCTGTACTTAAATGCATCCACAATATGTTTATTACTGTAACATTTTCATTGAACAAATTTCTAAGGTGAAACTGAAAATTATAGGAAAATTATAGGAAATTGTCTTGGTCTCATGTTGTAGCTGCACAGCACCAACTCGCAAATAAAATGGCGATGAAATTATCTATCACGTTGTAACAAGAGACTCAGTTTGAGACAAATATTTTATAAGCGAACACACAATGCACTATTGTCCACTATTCAATTCTTACTGAAATGGTGGACATCCCAGAAGTGACTAATGCATGCACACACTCTCTCTCATGACTGACAGACATTCACCAACAAATACAAAAATGTCCATTCCCCATAGGTCACCTCGTATTTCTCAAAATGCTCCATAAAAATATTTACAACTGCTGGTGGCAATGGTGCGGTGACAACGGTGCTTGCGTAGCTGTACCATCCATCTTAATATAATATCCATCACAGCACCAGAAGCATAAAGTTATTGTGTGCCAAAAATTTTACGGTGTCAGGCAGTGGTGATGACTCATGGCAGAACATTTAAGTCTGTCTAGGGAAAGATGTGTTACATAAATAATTAAGTACATTTCTAATGTAGATACCAAAAATTTGCTTTTCTTGCTAGGTGTATAATCATAGCCTTAAGATTGCTTAAACTTCAGTGACTTAATATAGCCTTAATTTCCATGTTTTCTGTCTCTGGAAGCTCCATTTTCTATTATTCCTGTAAACTCCTATGCCTTACTTTCTTGTCGTTCTATGCTATAGGGTGCAGGAGATTAACACATTTAATTTAGTTAATATATTCTTGGTCAGGAAGGAACCTTGCCATCAGGTTAGATGATGGAAACCAGTCATTGCTAGGTATGGCTATCGATTTGTCAAGTCACAAATGTGCTGATTTATTAGCATATAGTGCTCAGTAACATTTGAATATTTGACAAAAATACACCATTAATATTTTGGCCTCTGACATTTGATTTTTAATGCAATGGGTACATGTTACGAGTGCACAGGTGTGTATACATCTTACCTGAAAGAGTGCTCACAAGCTACTACTTTGTGTAGCTTGAACAGTACGACTTGCTGCCAGTACAGTGCTGCATATTATTGTTGTTGTTGTTGTTGTTGTTGTTGTTGTTATGGTCTTCAGTCCTGAGACTGGTTTGATGCAGCTCTCCATGCTATTCTATCCTGTGCAAGCTTCTTCATCTCCCAGTACCTACTAGCCTACATCCTTCTGAATCTGCTTAGTGTATTCATCTCTTGGTCTCCCTCTACGATTTTTACCCTCCACACTGCCCTCCAATACTAAATTGGTGACCCCTCGATGTCTCAGAACATGTCCTACCAACCGACCCCTTCTTCTAGTCAAGTTGTGCCACAAGCTCCTCTTCTCCCCAATTCTGTTCAATACCTCCTCATTAGTTATGTGATCTACCCATCTAATCTTCAGCATTCTTCTGTAGCACCACATTTCGAAAGCTTCTATTCTCTTCTTGTCTAAACTATTTATCGTCCACGTTTCACTTCCATACATGGCTACACTCCATACAAATACTTTTAGAAACCACTACCTGACATTTAAATCTATACTCGATGATAACAAATTTTTCTTCTTCGGAAACGCTTTCCTTGCCATTGCCAGTATACATTTTATATCCTCTCTACTTCAACCACCATCAGTTTTGTTGCTCCCCAAATAGCAAAACTCCTTTACTACTTTAAGTGTCTCATTTCCTAATCTAATTCCCTCAGCATCACCGAACTTAATTCAACTACATTCCATTATCCTCATTTTGCTTTTGATGATGATCATCTTATATCCTCCATTCCGTTCAACTGCTCTTCCAAGTCCTTTGCTGTCTCTGACAGAATTACAATGTCGGCGAACATCATAGTTTTTATTTCTTCTCTCCGAATTTTTAGTTTGTTTCCTTCACTGCTTACTCAATATACAGATTGGATAACATCGGGGAAAGGCTACAACCCTGTCTCACTCCCTTCCCAACCACTGCTTCCCTTTCATGCCCCTCAACTCTTATAACTGCCATCTGGTTTCTGTACAAATCGTAAATAGCCTTTCGCTCCCTGTATTTTACCCCTGCCACCTTTAGAATTTGAAAGAGAGTATTCCAGTCAGCATTGTCAAAAGCTTTCTCTAAGTCTACAAATGCTAGGAACGTAGGTTTGCCTTTCCTTAATCTTTCTTCTAAGGTGACTCATAAGATCAGTATTGCCTCATGTGTTTCAACATTTCTACAGAATCCAAACTGATCTTCCCCAAGGTCCGCTTCTACCAGTTTTTCCATTCGTCTGTAAAGAATTCGTGTTAGTATTTTGCAGCTGTGACTTTTAAACTGATAGTTCGGTAATTTTCACATCTGTCAACACCTGCTTTCTTTGGGATTGGAATTATTATATTCTTCTTGAAGTCTGACAGTATTTCGCCAGTCTCATGCATCTTGCTCACCTGATGGTTGAGTTTTGTCAGGGCTGGCTCTCCCAAGGCTGTCAGTAGTCCTAATGGAATGTTGTCTACTTCCGGGGCCTTGTTTCGACTCAGGTCTTTCAGTGCTCTATCAAACTCTTCACTCAGTATCATATCTCCCATTTCGTCTTCATCTACATCCTCTTCCATTTCCATAATACTGTCCTCAAGTACATCGCCCTTGTATAGACCCTCTATATTCTCCTTCCACCTTTCTGCTTTCCCTTCTTTGCTTAAAACTGGGTTTCCATGTGAGCTCTTGATATTCATACAAGTGGTTCTCTTTTCTCCAAAGGTCTCTTTAATTTTCCTGTAGGCAGTATCTATCTTACCCTAGTGATACATGCCTCTTCGTTCTTACATTTGTCCTCTATCCATTCCTGCTTAGCCATTTTGAACTTCCTGTCAATCTCATTTTTGAGACGTTTGTATTCCTTTTTGGCTGCTTCATTTACTGCATTTTTATATATTCTCCTTTCAGCAATTAAATTCAATATTTCTTCTGTTACCCAAGGATTTCTACTAGCCCTCGTCTTTTTACTTACTTGATCCTCTGCTGCCTTCACTACTTCATCCCTCAGAGCTACCCATTCTTCTTCTGCTGTATTTATTTCCCCCTCTAAACCTCTGGTTTAGTTAGTTTATCCAGGTCCCATCTCCTTACATTCCCACCTTTTTGCAGTTTCTTTAGTTTTAATCTACAGTTCATAACCAATAGATTGTGGTCAGAGTCCACATCTGCCCCTGGAAATGTCTTACAATTTAAAACCTGTTTCCTAAATCTCTGTCTTATCATTATATAATCCATCTGAAACCTGTCAGTATCTCCAGACTTCTTCCATGTATACAACTTCCTTTTATGGTTCTTGAACCAAGTGTTAGCTATGACTAAGTTATGCTCTGTGCAAAATTCTACCAGGCGGCTTCCTCTTTTTTTATATTTCTTCCCCCCAATCCATAATCACCTACTACATTTCCTTCTCTGCCTTTTCCTACTATCGAATTCCAGTCACCCATGACTATTGAATCTTGGTCTCCCTTCACTATCTGAATAATTTCTTTTATCTCCTCATACATTTCTTCAATTTCTTCGTCATCTGCAGAGCTAGTTGGCATATAAACTTGTACTGCTGTAGTAGGTGTGGGCTTCGTGTCTATCTTGGCCACAATAATGTGTTCACTATGCTGTTTGTAGTAGCTTACCCGCACTCCTATTTTTTATTCATTATTAAATCGCCTCCTGCATTACCCCTATTTGATTTTGTATTTATAACCCTGTATTCACCGGACCAAAAGTCTTGTTCCTTCTGCCACCGAACTTCACTAATTCCCACTATATCTAACTTTAACCAATTGATTTCCCTTTTTAAATTTTCTAACCTAACTGCTCGATTAAGGGATCTGACATTCCACGCTTCGATCCATAGAATGCCAGTTTTCTTTCTCCTGATAACAACGTCCTCCTTAGTAGTCCCTGCCTGGAGATCGGAATGGGGGACTATTTTACCTCCGGAATATTTTACCCAAGAGGACGCCATCATCATTTAATCATACAGTAAAGCTGCATGCCCTCGGGAAAAATTACGGCTTTAGTTTCCCCTTGCTTTCAGCCGTTTGCAGTACCAGTACAGCAAGGCCGTTTTGGTTTGTGTTACAAGGCCAGATCAGTCAATCATCCAGACTGTTGCCCCTGCAACTACTAAAAAGGCTGCTGCCCCTCTTCAGGAACCACACGTTTGTCTGGCCTCTCAACAGATACCCCTCCATTGTGGTTGCACCTACGGTACGGCCATCTGTATCGCTGAGGCACGCAAGCCACCCCACCAACGGCATGGTCCATAGTTCATGGAGAGGGCATATTGTTTTGTCATAATATAATAAATTTTACATATTCCCCCTCCCCCCCACCCCCCTCCCACACACAAAAAAAAGAATAAAGGGAAAAAGACAGAGAGTGAGGAGCCATTTGGCAAGAGACAAAGAGCCATGAGAATAAAATAACAGGAAGAAAAAGGAAAATAACTTTAGGGTAATCATTGTAAATGTCGTGTGACTAGGGCCTCCCATTGGGTAGGCCATTCGCCGGGTGCAAGTCTTTCGATTTGACGCGACTTTGGCGACTTTCTCGTAGATGGGGATGAAATGATGATGATTAGGACAACATAACGTCCAGTCCCTGAGCGGAGAAAATCTCCGACCCAGCCAGGAATCGAACCCGGGCCATTAGGATTGACATTCTGTCATGTTGACCACTCAGCTACCGGGGCGGACAATGTAATCATTGTACACATAAGATTCAGTAGGCCAATTAAAATTATTATTTGTATGTCGCAGTACAATGTGAATGGTTGTTAAGAAAGAGAGAGAGAGAGAGAGAGAGAGAGAGAGAGAATAATGAGTTGTCATATTAGTGTAAAGTAAAACAAATAGTAATGAATGTAAATATGTTGTGACCCAAGTAGTATGCGTACTATTCTACATTCAAAATAATATATATTTCAAACTTTTTTTTAAGGCAACAGCAAAATTAACATGCATTTTCTAAAATAGGATATGTTAATGTCAATTACAAAATTGCCTAACAGATCTATAGACTGGATGGAGCACATGCAATCTTGTTAATAATGAATGTTAATAAACATAGTCTTAATAAAAAACAGTTTAATTTAATATGTCATTTAGAAACTGAAAATAATGACCAGGCGTGTAATTGAATGATCAGAGATTATAAGTTTACCAAACCTATCAAGCAAAATAATTGCACATATAAATGCAAACAACACAGAAATGTTTGCAAAACAGATTTGAAAATGTGGAGAACACACTCATAAAACTTCTGTTACAAGTAAGAAGTATCATGTAGTACATGCATAAATTAGCTGTCAAATAACAATGAAATTGAAAATTAGCACAAAAATACAAGTGTAGATACTGTGCACAGTGTCTACATCTACATCTACATCTCTACTCTGCCAACCACTGTAAAGTGCATGACAGTGGATAGGTCCCATTGTACCAGTTATTAGTGTTTCTTCCTGTTCCATTCTCGTATGGAGCACTGGATGAATGATTGTTCAAATGCCTCTGTGCATGTTGTAATAAATGTAATCTCATCTTCATGATCCCTTTATGAGTGTTACATAGGGGGTTGTAGTATATTCTTAGAGTCATCAATGAAAGCCAGTTCTTGGCACTTTCTAAGTAGGCTTTCTCGGGATACTTTATGTCTATCTTCGAGACTGCCAGTTCAGTTCCTTCAGCATCTCTGTGACACACACCCACAGCACTCTCTCAAACAAACCTGTGACTATTTGTGCTGCTCTTTTCTGTATATATTCAGTATCCCCTGTTAGTCCTGTGGTGATACGGGTCCCACACACTTAAGCAATACGGGTCACACAAGTGATTTGTAGCACTCTCCTTTGTAGACTCATTGCATTTCCCACATTTTATATTAATAAACCAAAGTCTACCACCTTCTTTACCTATAACTGAGCCTATGTGATCTTTCCATTTCATATCCCTACCAAATGTTACACCCAGGTATTTGTATAAGCTGTGCAATTCCAACTGTGACTCACTGCTGCTATAGTCGGTGACTCGTTGCTGTTATAGTCATAAGATACTACGTTTTTTGTTTTTGTTTTGTGAAGTGCACTATTTTATATTTCTTAACATGTAAAGCAAGTTATCAATCTTTGCTCCAGTTTGAAATCTTTTCAAGATATGACTGAATGCTTATCAAGATATGACTAAATATTTATGCAGCTTCTTTCGGACAGTCCTTCATTATAGACAACTGCATCAAGCTGCAAAAAGTCTGAGGTTACTGTTAATATTGTCTGCAAGGTCATTAGTATACAACATGAGCAGCAAGGGTGCCTACACACTTCCCTGGACAAACCTGAAATTACTTGTGAACCTGACGATGTCTCTCCAACCAAGATAACCAGCTGCATTGTCCATACCAAAAAATCCTCAGTCCAGTCAGAAATTTGACTTGATACACCATATGACCATACTTTCGACAAGAAAGATAGATGTGGTACTGAGTGAAATGCGTTTCAGAAATCAAGAAATACTGCATCCACCTGACTGCCTTGATCCAAAGGCTATCAGTGGCTTCTAAGCTGATATCTTAAGCAGAATGCAAAAATCCTTAAGTAGATAGCAGAGTTAATTAATGTAAATAAGAGAAACAATCTATGTTGCACATGGTGTTCGCAGTAGTCATTATAGGAATACATAACAAAACAAAGCTTGTATAACAATTGAGGATTATAAAGCACTTACATATTACCTTTGGGTAATCTAAAATTGATGCACTTGGCTTAATCAATGCATTGGATCACTCTTGAACAATAATTTGTGAACAGGCTGTTTGCTCTGTCACTGCATAAAGTATATATGTTGAGTTTGATAACAGACACAAAACTCATGTTGGGTCATGATGCAATGCATTGATGGCTGATCTGCGAAACACCTTAGCGAATTGGAAAATGGCAAACTCTAAACATCAAAGAATGGCATATCCTAGCGATGACATAATTTCAATGTCACATCTTTGCTGTGTCACTTCTCTGGCTGCTCTGCTTGGCTCATATACTTGAACAATGATACCAGCAGTGATTTAGACAAGAAAATACAAGTCTTTGCATAATGTAAGTGTGTCGCTCTTTCTTGGAGTTTTCTCCTGCTAAAATACTTGTTTCACTAAGTTCATATATACAAAAAATGTAATTTATGCACATTGCACCGTTGTGATGTGTAATGCCAGGCACTGTCTGTAATGTAAGAAAACAATGCCCACACAAAAATATTCTTCTTCTATGCAAAACATTGTATACAATAAAATGTAATTACAGTTCCATGGGACTGTGTATTTAAATGAGTATCTTTACACATGGAATTCCATATTGTCCCTTTTGTGGTGTAGTTTCATATTCTTTATTTGCTTTAATCCATAAAATTTGCATAAACTGGTGTACTCCACTTCATTAGTGTTAGGATGCATAACTTTTGATTCCAAAGGGACCAGTGTAGTAACGGTTACATTTCCGAATTGCTTGTTTGACCTTAGAAGATTTCATATGAGGCTTGACAAGAATCCATTCGTTCACTTTTTATAATCAAGGCTTCACTAATTTAGCATGTTGGATTTTGAGCATTAGCTTTCTTATTGAGGATCACGAGATTTCTGTTTTTTGTGGGTATGTCGCGTACTGTTAAAAAATATGGAATGGCTTTTAAACGAATGAAACTGTGCATGGTGGCATACCTGTGCAGTCATGATTTCAATTGTTCATCATTGTTACAAAGTCTTGAAATTTTATGTACCAGATCTTATAGTGTTTTCCACAATATGCACAAATAATCTTCAGAGTTCTCACATAACTCGTGTACTGGATCTGAAGCTGGATGATAAGTGAAAATTAAAATTTGCTTTATGCTATAATTTTCCAAGAAACTCCTCTATAATTTTGATCGATATTGTGAACCATTATTGCTGATGATGCATTCTGCTTTGATCACATTCAGAAAATAAACTACTTCTAATTTATTGAGGATCATGCGACACTTAGGCTTATGCAAAGGATAAAGAGAAATATATATTGACATACATTGAGAAAAGTTCCAGCACTACCATCATATGCAAATAATTGCCTTTAGATGTTGGCGATGGTCTATAGAGATCAGCTGACAGAATGTGGCCACGTTTGTCAGATATAATACTACGCATAGGTCCTTTATGCTGCTTAGGTGAAATTCGTCTTCTGACACAAACTGCACAATTTTAGTGTCACATTAACTCTTTTTGCAGTACTATTAAATATGCAATATTCTTGCAGTTTGCTAGGGCTAAAATGTGCAAAACTCTTGTGAACATATGAAACAAGATCAACTATTGCATATTATGGTATACATGATCTCCAGTGGTCAGAATTAAGAATTGTTCATTGGTAAAAGATATTCTGCTGTTCTAGGTAATACTGCTTAATTTGTATCACAGTACAGCTGAATTTGTCTAGTTCATTGTACAAAGTTTTTACTCCCTTTAATATTTCATCTTTATCTTGTTCTGCTGAAATATTGCATAGTAATTTCTTGTTAAACTGTTCTCCTGCAAAGCTCTTGATGAAATTGATGTGTATAGCTCACTGCAATGGATTTGCAACATTTGACTCCACTGTGTCATAAGTAAGCCATGACAGTGCACCCAGAACAATATTGACTTGGCCTGGCAAGTAGCGAATTTCCTGACAAATTCTTTAAACTGAACGCCCAGCGTTTCAGTTGGTCATGCATTAATACATTAAGCAAAACAGCTCATTAAGAAAGATAAAGCCTTGTGGTCTGTTATGACAGTGGTTTTTCTTCCACGACAATCGAAATTTGGCAATCCCCTGACAATTGCCAGAGCTTTATTCTCAGTAACTGTGCACTTCCTTTCCCATAAATTTATGGAGTGACTTGCAAATGCAGTTTTACAATATTCTGTTTGGCAGTTGGGTTTCTAATATAACAGATGTGACCAAGATTAGAATAAACAGCAACAGTTATAACAGAGACCAGGTACACACTCTTAGTAATGCATGTGGATGGGCTTCGGATATTGAGCAAAAACAAAGACGGATGCCTGATGCTTGCATGGAGGCAGGAGTGCCAGTTTCAAAGATGGTACCTACCTCTCGCACCACCTGACATCGTTGTTATTGTGGCACACTTGAACTGCTGCTAGCTGAACAACTTGTCTTCTGCACACACATCTCTGTGATCGTTTCCAGGTGCAGCAATTGTGTCCATATAAGTGAAAAACTGTGGCAGTCCTGGTAGTCAGTGGTTTTTTACTCATGACAACAGTGGCGGAGATAGGCTTGAAATCGTGAGTGTTTTATTTGAAATACTGGGGCTTGCAAACCGAAAAGTGATTTTTTTATTGCTTATTTTCATAGTTTTTTGATTAATGGACCTGAAAGAATGCAAACATTGAGTGTTTGTCTTAGGAACATTTCTATTTACCTTAAGCAGTCATCTTCAGAGTAACAGCAGAAAATCCTTTCAGAAAAGCTGATAACCAGAAGCCTGTTAATGTATTTGTAAACCTGCATCCAGTGTCTTAATTTGAGACATTCATAATGGTTGTGGGGAGAGGGAGTGGGTGTGAACAAATGTCTGGTAGACTTTAACACTTGTTTGTCAACTCCACAATGGGGTGAATGTCCACTGCAAAAGAAGTTAAGTTGTTGGTAAAAAGATGCAAGCATAGGGCATTTTGGAGTAATTAATTGCCATATAATGGCTGTGTGTTATGTGTGGGGTGCAGGGGTGTCAATGTAATGTGTGCAGTTCTTTCACAGGTAGAAATTAAGTCTGGGCTATAATCTGACATAATGTTAACTTGGCACAGTGAATGAGCAGTGTATGAATAGTCTCTGCAAATTCTAAAACCATCTCCAATCTGTGCCACTGCATTACAGCTCAATAACTCTCATATGAATGCATTGGTAACGTAGAGGGTCCTTTCGTACAGAAACGTCAGGACCTAAATTAATGACACTACATTGATTGTGTGGCACAGAGTAGAATCTCACCACCACTCTCAGCTTGAAGAACCTGCTGTTGTTTCATGTGCTGTCTGTATTATATATATATATATATATATATATATATATATATATATATATATATATATATGAATATAATAGAGGGAAACATTCCACGTGGGAAAAATATATTTAAAAAGAAAGATGATGAGACTTACCCAACAAAAGCGCTGGCAGGTCGATAGACACACAAATAAACACAAACATGCACACAAAACTCTAGCTTTCGCAACCAACGGTTGCCTCGTCAGGAAAGAGGGAAGGAGAAGGAAAGACAAAAGGATATGGGTTTTAAGGGAGAGGGTAAGGAGTCATTCCAATCCCGGGAGGGGAAAGACTTACCTTAGGGGGAAAAAAGGACAGGTATACACTCGCACACACACACACATATCCATCCATACATACATACAAGACACAAGCAGACATTTGTAAAGGCAAAGAGTTTATATATATATATATATTAGAATGAGTTACTCTGGAGATTACTGTCAGTGTATGCTTTGATAACAATCACTTCTCATTTCATGTTAGAGAAGCTATAATCACACTTGCACTGCATACTTTAGGTGGTTTCATTTTTCAATGGCCTTTTGATCCTGCTTTTTATTGGTCATTTTGTATAGTTTCCTGCACAGTAATCTTTGTTGATTTGAAACTTTATATTGTTTGTAGCTTACATAATCTCCTTGTGGATGTTCACATTTTGCAATCAACATTGTGTTGTTATTTCATGATTTGTGTGCTTTTCTTTTGGGGATAGTGCCAATGACAGCAATCTTAAGAAAAACATTTTCTATGTCTAATTATAAAACAAGATGTGTTGCCTACTCATAATGATTACAATAAAATTATAACCAGTGGAAGTGCTCCAAATATGTGAATCACACCTGGTGAATGAGCTATTTTGCTTTCTTGTTGCTTAAGACAGAAAAACAAAAATAATTGTCACAGCAATTGATTTATAATGTTCAGTTTGATGTCAGTCCACCTGAGTGGACCAAGTTGAGATTCATTGGGAGAGTCCTTAGAAAATGTAGTCCATCAACAAAGGAGGTGGTTTACAAAACACTCGTTCGACCTATACTTGAGTATTGCTCATCAGTGTGGGATCCGTACCAGATCAGGTTGACGGAGGAGATAGAGAAGATCCAAAGAAGAGCGGCGCGTTTCGTCACAGGGTTATTTGGTAACCGTGATAGTGTTACGGAGATGTTTAACAAACTCAAGTGGCAGACTCTGCAAGAGAGGCGCTCTGCATCGCGGTGTAGCTTGTTCGCCAGGTTTCGAGAGGGTGCGTTTCTGGATGAGGTATCGAATATATTGCTTCCCCCTACTTATACCTCCCAAGGAGATCATGAATGTAAAATTAGAGAGATTAGAGCGCGCACGGAGGCTTTCAGACAGTCGTTCTTCCCGCGAACCATATGTGACTGGAACAGGAAAGGGAGGTAATGACAGTGGCACGTAAAGTGCCCTCCACCACACACCGTTGGGTGGCTTGCGGAGTATAAATGTAGATGTAGATGTAGTATTATTAGTTACTATGCTAGTTACAAAAATGGGAACAAAAATCATTGGGCAATATTTTAAATATGTCATCTGCCTCCATTGAACGCCATGGCAGGTGGCACTGCTATGCCTTCGAAGTGTGAACTTCCCAAGAGTGAGCCTCCTCAACGAACACGTTGGCTGGTATTCTTCCTGCTAGTATTATAACTGCAACTTGGCAAAAACCCGAAATATAATTGGTCCCGAGTTCGAGTCTCGGTCGAGCACACAGTTTTAATCTGCCATTCCTGGATGGCAAAAAATTATCCTGCTAGATTCCCTTCATATTTCCTTATCATTTCTATTGAATAATCAAAATGATTTTCACGTAAGGTGTGACGTAATGTTTTCTGTTTATGGTTTTCAGTCCAGGAAGGTCGTTCCATGCAGAAGTTGCTACTAAACTCATTTTCGACATTGTTGTTTTATCTGTCGTAGTCACCACTGGAAAGTGTTTCTGAAGAAGAGAAATTTGTTAACATCGAGTATAGCTTTAAGTGTCAGGAAGTCGTTTCTGAAAGTATTTGTATGAAGTGTAGCCATGTATGGAAGTGAAACATGGACGATAAATAGTTTGGACAAGAAGAGAATAGAAGCTTTCGAAATTTGGTGCTACAGAAGAATGCTGAAGATTAGATGGGTAGATCACATAACTAATGAGGAGATATTGAATAGAATTGGGGAGAAGAGGAGCTTGTGACACAACTTGACTAGAAGAAGGGGTCGGTTGGTAGGACATGACATCGAGGGGTCGCAAATTTAGCATTGGAGGGCAGCGTGGAGGGTAAAAATCGTAGAGGGAGACCAAGAGATGAATACACTAAGCAGATTCAGAATGATGTAGGTTGCAGTAAGTACTGGGAGATGAAGAAGTTTGCACAGGATAGAGTAGCATGGAGAGCTGCATCAAACCAATCTCAGGACTGAAGACAACAACAACAACAACAATAACAGTCACCACTTGGGCAATAAGGGAGAGACGAATATGGCAGCTCTTCTCCAGCTCTGAAGTAACAGGGTTGTCTATAAAATAAAGGCTGCTTTGCTTCATGTGTCTTTCCAGTTCTGCCAACATAATTTTTGGCCTTTTTGAATATACAGTTTTATTTATGAAATGCCACTTTTCTTTATTGCTTGAGTATGACAGAGAACAACAAGTAAACACAGCCTGTTTGTATGTCGAAAGTACCTAATATCTTACTAATTATCTCAATATAGGCACATTCATGTTACAGATATTTTGTTTTATTAACATAGACTTTCATCGTAACGTTATCGTGCTAAGTTGTAATTCATTTGTCATAGTACAGTGCATATTTTAATAGCATATTCCTTTCCAGAATGAGATTTCCACTCTGTGGAGTGTGCACTGGTATGAAACTTCCTGGCAGATTAAAACTGTGTGCCCGACCAAGACTCGAACTCGGAACTGGGCGTGAGTCGTGCTTCGGTAGCTCAGATGGTAGAGCACTTGCCTGCGAAAGGCAAAGGTCCCGAGTTCGAGTCTCGGTCAGGCACACAGTTTTAATCTGCCAGGAAGTTTCAGCATATTCCTTTAGTTCATTGAGCTTAATGGTAAATTAGGGTAAATTAGAGAGAAGTTAATCATCAAAAATATATTCTCTCAGACAATCTGAAACAGTCTGATGTTGCTCAGGTAGTTTACTGATTCCACACCTGTAGAATCCTACTGGTTGTGAGATTAAGGTGTTGTCACACAAAGTTTCATGTGCCTTTTCATCTGGAAAGAAATTTTTGTGATGCTTGTTCAATAAGGAGTGGGAAGGTAAACATTTTAGGGCACAAGATCAGTGAAATAAGTGCAAGAGGGATGATTTCCCAAACAAAGTCCTGGATTTTCTTTGTGAAATAAGCAGATCGTGTTATCGTGTAATAGTGGCACTTGATCCAGTTTTTTCCTACTTCATAAAAAAAACAAGGTACCCTGAGTCAACACTTTCTACATTAGGCAAGCGCCAGTGCTGTCAAAAGATTTACACTACCTCAAGGCATAAAGCAGTATAATGGGTACTTAACTATAACCAAAGTTGAAAAAAAAATCAGTTACTATATCAGCAGTTCACTACAGATTGAACATCATTGACTGGTTACATTTTCTATTGAACTTATGAATATTAATTTCTGACACATTAAATAGCCATAAACATTAAAACAGAAAACCTTAAACTCTTTTGCAAACCTTTAGAAATATGCATTAACTTCTGACGGCGAGTGGCTTGCCCATTAAGAAATTTCAGTTGTAATACTTTGTGAGGAAGCATGCAAGTAATTGGTATCCACATCATCAAGTGTTTCATACTCACTTGTAGATACAGTACTAAGATTTGATTATTGGTCTGGAAAGCTTGAACTGTGTCTTTGTGCATGTTAGGGTATCTAGCTGTTTTCAGTCAAAGCAGTTGTTTGCTGTACCTGCACTTTCTGCTCTTAATGAACCAACTGGTTGAGAATTTGTCTGATTCCCTGTGTGTGTGTGTGTGTGTGTGTGTGTGTGTGTGTGTGTGTGTGTGTGTGTGTGTGTGTAGTTCAGGCCTGAGATGGTTGTATGACATTTTGAGGGTGTTTTTTTTGTACCATGACGTGGGCCCACTCTTTCAGTTTACTATGAACATGAACGATTGATTATTTCACTTGCAGCCTTTTTTTATATGTGTTCATGATGAGTATGTTGTGGACAGTCCTATTTTCCAAGATGTCAACAACAGTATTAACAGTGCTGCACACTTATGTTTCTGGTTTATGAGCGCTAAGGCACCCTGTCACACTTCAACTGGCCTGCTAAATCACCCAACCGGAAAATTTTCTGAGATGGTTTGGAACAACAGATGAAATGTATCACACGGCATCCCGGCATTTTGGTAGCTCTACAGGATTTAATCATCAGTGGGTGGCTTCAACTGGATTTGGTGTATCTGGAGAAACCTGTGGCTTCTCTTCCCTACCAAACTGAGACAAGTATAAAGGCTAAAGGCAGTGTTACATCGTATTAGCGCGATATTTCTTGGGGAGTTACTTATGTTTTCTGTGTTCTGCCTTATTTATCTATATTTGAACACTACTGTGTCTACATGCTACTGTAAAAATGAATAATAATCTTTGGTATAAAAAAAATAAAAAATGAACTAGTGGTTATTTGTGAAAGTTAGAGATTGAAATGAACAGTTATGCTAAAATTTATCCAGTTTTTCATCCTTACGAGAATAGAGAGGAGTTGCAGGATAGGGAGGACAAGAAGAAAAAGAAAAAGAAAAAGAAAGAAATAGTGTCTCACACCCTAATGTTAAGATTTATCCAGAAAGAAAGATACCAGGTGTGGTTTAAGTAGAAGAAAAGTTAAATTTTTTACAATTTGTGACCCTGAAATTTGTTTTCTTGCCTGCTCAATCCAGTATGCCTCAGTTATAAGTATATAGTTTTGAAAAGTGTTCAAACTGGCCATATTGATAAGGGTACTTGTGTTGTTTACTCACATCTGTGTACAGTTAGCATTGATGTTTATTTCATAAACAGTTCCATTTTTTATTTTCACAGCAAGAATAGCACACCTGAAGAAAAACATCAGAGAAGTAAAGCAAATGTGGTTAACGGTGCTGTCTCACCATCATTACCAGAACAGTTGGCTACTGAAGAGAACATCTTTAAACTACATGGGATTGATCTTCAATTTCCTATAGAATGTGATTTCTGTTTAGAGAAGTTTATAGAAATGGACTCCTTTGAAAGCCATATGGTTACAACATAAGTAAGTACACAGTTTATAAAATATTAATTTGCTCAAAGAGTCCTCAGGTGGTACTGCCGGTCCATAAGTGCCCGTTGGACACTATGGACCAGCAGTACACCAGTGGACCTGTTCGAGCAAGAAATATGCTGGGAGAAACTGAAGAATCACATATTAATCTGCTGTTTTCTAGAACTGCTGACTTGCAAGCTTAAGGTATAGAAATTTTGTGTTCATAAATCAGAGTTTTGTAATCATCAGTAAACAAATAAGGTATGTTGACTTTAGTTTTTGTTACATACCTTAACAAAAATTCTCAGTTGTTTTTTTCTTTTTCAAACTTAAAATATATAGGTAAAATATATAGGCAAGTAGTACAGAGAAAATTACAGCAGTTCTGTAACATGTATCTTAATTGCTAATTTATGTTTTCTCATTGTGTAGTGAACTTAATATGATAACTAGAAATGTATAAAATCTAATCTAATATCTCTCTCTCTCTCTCTCTCTCTCTCTCTCTCTCTCTCTCTCTCTCTCTCTCTCTCTCACACACACACACACACACACACACACACTCACTGAGAGAGAGAGAGAGAGAGAGAGAGAGAGCTCTCTCTCTCTCTCTTCTCTCTCTCTCTCTCACACACACACACACACACACACACACTCAGAGAGAGAGAGAGAGAGAGAGAGAGAGGGTGTAATATACATAGTTTAAACAGCTGTGCAATGAATATTGTTTTCGTGGTGTTGCTGAAAATGTTGTGTGTTTACATTAATGCACAACTGTCATCTGCATGCAAGACAACCAGGTATCTCTTAAACAATGGCTGCAAGCTTCTTTGAAATGGGCAACCTGCTTTTCTAGAGTGTGTATAGGTGGCTTGCACTAAAAAAAAAAAACATTTGAAGTCAGCAACATCTCTAAAACAATAATTATTACTCAGTAGTTTGAACACAGTCTCTGAAAATCAGAAATAAATAGTGTCAAAACCTTCATGAGCCCTAGTGGGTAAATTACGCAACTATGACATTTTTGTCGCATAAGAAAGTTTTAATTTTGAAATTTTTTTTAAAGAGCTCTTCTCTAAACACACTCGAATTTTGTATATATGTATATTTTTTGTGCTATATGTGATAGTATGTTTCATAATTCCAATTTAGGGGCATAGAGGAGACATACTGAGTCAGGTTTCAATAAGGAACCCATGCCAGAAATGTACTGTTTTGGATGTAATAGAACTTTGAAGATCAGATCACTTTCAAATCTCCAGTGTCAAGATACAAACACAAAGTGAGAAGGGGGCACCCTCACCAGTGCCTGATGTAATTATGACATCATGTACTATTTTTGTAAGACTTTAAAAGTAGTTGTGATAAACCGGTATGTATGCCCCTATGAAGATTGACTTTCGTACTCCATGGATGGCCAACATACTTGACTTTGAAGAGGGCAACCTTCATCATTGTGGAAGTGACCCTGATGATGAGTATTCGAAACATTGCCCTTGCCATGGGCTCCTGTAGAACACCCGGGTAGAGCTTATTGTCTCCTGTACGTGTGCATACCATGAAGGGGAAAATGTGAAAGTGAGCCGATATTCAAACTTATTTTACATCCAAAATATACACATCCTGACATGAGTTCCTTATAAAAACAACTTTATGTACTAAGTCCCCTCTACAGTCCCCTACAAGCCTTTAATAGGATTGGTGAAACACCCGAGAGAGTGAGAGAGAGAGAGAGAGAGAGAGAGAGAGAGAGAGAGAGAGACCACATACAGCAATACAAAATTTTATTCATTTTCATGTACTTCATTAAGCTCACTACACAATCACAAAACTTAAATTGACCATTATGTGTATGCAATGACAACAAATTGTGCTGGAACACAGTACAGAGTGGCATAGCATCCATGTCACAACAGATTTTTCGAAGTGACCTACATGGGATTGCAAGTGATGGGGATAATAGCAGTTGTCATGGAGGATACACATAACTTTGGCTTGCACCATGTTGCTGGGCCACTTTCCTGGAGCTTGTACTAGAGTCCATCTCAGTATACTGTTGGGCCCAATCTTCCATATCTGGTGTACGCACAGTCTGCCACCTCCCCACATGTTCATCTGTCGGAAAGGACCCGTGATGATACAACTGCACAAAAAGGGCTTGAAATGTTTGTGATGTAATGGGGTGTCTGTCAGTGTACTTGTTTTGGTACAGTCGTGCTGCCTCTAGACCATTTTCATCTGCTTGGTCATACGCAAACGCCATCTCAGCTTGTTCCCAACATGAATGCTGGATCATTCGACTGCTTTCAGTAAACTGTGTCAATATCACAGCCTGCAACATACGAGGAATACATGGCACACGGACAGGAAACTGTCATTTGTAGCACCATCTACTGTAGCAATAATTCATTTTCGGACACGTGTTCATAGGACCTTTTTCCCTCTAGTTGCAGTCAGGAATTTGTTCCTGCAGTTTGTCGGTTATTAATGTTCACCCAGTATAGCCCAAAGGCGACTGCTGATTGGCCAGTAGTTATGTCATGCTATTGCAGATAGTGTCGGCGTCTGTGCTGGTAGCGTCACCGCTCCAGCCGTAGTGTGCATGGTGCAGCATATATCTCTGGCTCTTCTCTGCATTCAGAGCTTGATTCTACACACTGTTAAGGTTATATCTGCTGTCACGGTTGAAGATTTTCTCATATGTGCTCAAAGGAGTCATGTCAGCCCTTAATAAAGGACTGAATTTCACTCCTACACCAAGCACTGTACCTATTGCGGAGTTCCTTAGTGGAATGGAATAGGCGGTGTGGCATCTGTTACAATATAACATTGACGCTGTAAGACTTGCCACCAGTCGCATTTTAGCCTCAACCAAGTCGCCCAAATCTAAAATCAGCAGAGCAGAGAGAGAGGGGCTCTTTGCATTGCAGAAAGATGAAGATTTTGTGGTATTTGTGGCTGACAAGGGAAATGTTATGGTTGTGCTTAATACAACTGAATATCCCAGCAAATTGGCACAATAGTTGGAAGATAGCACGTACAAATGCATAAATTGGGACTCAGCTCTGTCATACAGCAGAAAAACAGTGGAACTCCTGAAGAATTCTGGTCTACCAGAGGACAGCATCAAAGTTCTTAGAGCAAGAGTTCCTAGACATCGTGGGCTGTGACTGGCCAAATATTTAACCAGTTTGATGACTCAAATAATAGAACACTGTGAATATCACATCAAAAACTCTCAGATGTTCATTTAGAAAATTAAACAAATTAGAATTAGCCCAAGTGATATTTTAGCCAGCCAGGATGTGGTCTCACTAATTACAAAAGTTCCTGTGCACCCCTTCATCCATCTTCATTTTATCGTTATGTTGACAATATGTTTATGGTTGGGCCACACAGTGTGGAAGCTCTTAGGAACTTCCATGAACAATGAATGGTACACTCCAAAACATCCAGTTAACCATCGAGACACGGAAAGAAGGAAGGCTGCCATTTTCAGATGTTTTGATACAACGAAAGTTGGATGGACATCATGGCCACTCAGTTTACCACAAGTCAATGGTCACTGATTTATATCTTAATGCCCAGTCCAAAATAGATCAGCTTCAAATATACTGCTACACAGAAAAAAAAATTCTGATGAGGACCACTTTGATTTCTGAATTAATCGTGTGAGGTATGTGCTCCAAAAGAATGGTTATGGGTCACATGGTATGATGTCAGCGTTCACCAAGAAAAGGAAATATTAAAATGTTGAACATTCACGTAACGAGCCATCGACTGCATTCCTTCCCTTCTGCAGAGCTACATCCAACTAAATAGGCAGAGTCCTGGCATGAAAAGGTGTGTCATCTATTTTCCAACCTCTTAAGAAGGTAAAGATGCTACGCTCTGTTTAGGACACTCTCTGCCTCAGAATCCCTGGGATTTACATCACCACTTGTGAGGGCGGCAGCTGTTACGTTGGTCACTTCATTCGCACCATTTCCGACCACTAAGCAGAACATCAATGACATTAAAAATTGAGAAATGGAGAAAGCTCCAGTTGCTGAGCGCAGTCTTACAAACAGACATAAAATACTGTTCGATGAAACAAAAGTTTTGCCCCAGGCTCCTACATACTGGGACTGTGTAATTAAGGAGGCTGTAGAAATAAGAATGCATGAGAAAAACTTCAACCATGACAGTCGATAGAATCTTTGCAGTGCATGGAAGTAAACTCTCGATGCAGACAACTTTCAGAGGTATGCGTTGTAATGTTTGCACTATGGCGGGTACGGTGGTGCCACCAGCACATATGTGGAAACCATCTGCAACAGTATGCCGTAATTACCGACCAATCAGAAGCCGCCTGTGGGCCATATAAGGCCATCGCAGCAGCTGTTTTGACAATCAGTTGCTCCTGATGAACACAATGGAGGTTCTTGTCAAAAGCTTGAAGTTTTACTGTGAACTGACGCGGCAAGAAATCCAAGAACGTTTTATGCAATTTTGGTGTTATTTTTTTGCCAGTTTTGGCAATATTTATGCCAATTTTGATATTACTTTCTGATGGCTTTAAGACCCTTATGTTTCTATATTCATCTTATTTTGTTGTTTTTCAGTGTTATTTTGAAAATGAAAATATACCTATCAGTTAATTACATTTACTGTCATCGATCTGTGTTTGGTCTAATAGGTGAAATTCACACCGCTTTTGCCAGATCCTTGAATCCCTTGTGCTTCCAATTTTCTAAAATGATGCCGGACTTACATTTACTATAAATGTGAGAGTGTTTGTGTGTGTGTGTGTGTGTGTGTGTGTGTGTGTGTGTGTGTGTTCCTTGCCTCCCACACCACTATTCTTGCCAGTCCCCACCACTCTGCAGTGCTCATTCTTGACGTAGCAGCTGTTAACGATGGAAGGGAAAATCGATGCTCCTGCCAAGTGTGAATTGCGTTCTGTGATTAGATTTCTGTGGTTTAAGGGATCAACCCCTATTGAAATCCATCGCCAGTTGATTGGCTATTGGGTGCCATCACCACTTGTGCAGATCAGCAGCCCATTATTTACATGAATTATTTGACCTGTGCATAGACATTTAATGCCACATAGCTCCAAAAACCTGCAACATAACCCAAATCATAGAATCAGTGATGTATTTTGTTCCAAAGGCGGGCAAACAAGCTATTAAGCAGGTAATCATAATGTTTTGGCTTATCAGTATATATGATGCTTTCTTATATTTTTTTTATTGTTTATTTATTTATCTTTTTTAAAATCAACTACTACCATTGTATAGTACTACTAACATCATATAGAATAATTTTTTCCAGAAAGGCCAATAAAGTTATTTGAGATTAGTCTAAAGAATTTAATGATGGGAACAGGTAAAGAATAAATTAAGACCAAACAACTTTCATCATATGTCAAGTTTGTTGCTTCTCATCCTATAATATTTTAAGGCAACATGAATATATTATAAATATAATAGAGGGAAACATTCCACGTGGGAAAAATATATCTAAAAACAAAGATGATGAGACTTACCAAACAAAAGCGCTGGCAGGTCGATAGACACACAAACATACACACAAAATTCAAGCTTTCGCAACAAACGGTTGCTTCATCACACACATCCATCCACACATACACAGACACAAGAAGACATTTGTAAAGGCCCAATGATGGGAACAAATGTCTGCTTGTGTCTGTGTATGTGCGGATGGATATGTGTGTGTGTGTGTGTGTGTGTGTGTGCGCGCGAGTGTATACCTGTCCTTTTTTCCCCCTAAGGTAAGTCTTTCCGCTCCCGGGACTGGAATGACTCCTTACCCTCTCCCTTAAAACCCACATCCTTTCGTCTTTCCCTCTCCTTCCCTCTTTCCTGATGAAGCAACCGTTTGTTGCGAAAGCTTGAATTTTGTGTGTATGTTTGTGTTTGTTTGTGTGTCTATCGACCTGCCAGCGCTTTTGTTAGGTAAGTCTCATCATCTTTGTTTTTAGATATATGATTATATTATAATTTCCACAGATCAATCAACTTAGAACCTTCACCAACTATTAATTATTTGTATTTTCCTTCCAAATGAATTTGTGACAATAGACATGTCAGAGAAGGCTGCATAATCCTGCTGAGTATTGGGGAGGGGGGATTGAGGGAAATGAACAAATCACCAGCAGTGACGGGAGCAACTGAATGAAAAAAGTTGATTCAGTTGGTTGTCTGTAAACAATCAACTCATTTGGTAGTACTTTTATGTTTCGGTTGAATTACTCATCCATTCTTTTTAGTGAAAGCAGTTTGTGGAGCAACCAAATGAAAACAGTAAGTGCAGTGCGGTGCATTCAGTTCTAAGTGTAACCATTTGATCGTTTTGACATTATTTGTGTGTGTATTCTTTTGGACATGTTCGAAAGACAGATACCATTTTGATCATGCAGCCACCTTGAATCGAGACATGAAAGAATTAATGACATTAGCTGCCAGTGACCACTGATTTAAATCAGTGGGGAAAGTTGAATATTTGTGCCAGACCAGGATTCGGATCCAGTTCTCCTGCTTACTAGGCAGGTGCACTGACTACCGTGCCATCCGACATAGTGGTCACTTCAGGTGCACTGACTATCCTAGCACACCTTGTCAGGACCAAATTCTCTGCCCTGGGTTCGAATCCCAGTCCAGCACAAATTTTCAACTTTCCCCATTGATTTAAATCACTACCCGCTGGCAACTAATGTCATTAATTCCTTTGTGTCTTATTTTGCCATTGCTAAATCATTATTATTGACTGTATTCTGTTTTCACCTGCTGTGAGTGCTAATAAGCAGCTTTCAGTTCAGTTTTTTTGTCCATGTTTATGAACAGACATTTTTTTAATAGTGAAATTTGTGTCTGTATCAAAATGCTGAAACGCTCAGTGGCATGTAAATGGGAGATATCATATGATCCTCAAGATAAATTCAAAGTGATATACAGTACCTGCAGTGATGATTCATATCATGAAACTGTACTAATAAAAGCAGTTCAAAAAAGATTAAATAATGGTATCAAATATTTCTCGCAACAAATATGGTTCGAAAGCAAGTGATTAAGTCACCAAAGATGTAAAATAAATTTTCTCTTATGTGCTTTCTGCTCACACCACCTCAGTATTTAACAAACTGAATTATTGGTGATGGGTCCAATTCAGTGGAAAGAGAGAGACAAAGCATCAGTAAATTTACATTAAAAAGTTATTGTTCATTTATTTAAACATAAATTTATTACGTAGCACCAGTTGTTAACCCCTGAAACCAATCAAAATCTGTATTTAATGTCAGACGTATGAAAAATTTTTATTTTTAAGTGCATTAGTATATAAGTTTTGAAAATACTTCATTTTTAGAAACATACTTTTTATTCATCTCTCCTTAAAATAAGATACAGTATTTGTCTCTAAGAAAGTTGGCAGCCCTACTCGTGGTTCAAGTATAACCAAAAAAGCTAAAAAAATAGTGTAAATGAACTCACTCAGATCTGAAGGCTGAGTGATAATTTAACTGACATAGCTGTCAGAGATTTGTGTTAGTTCATTGTCTTAAGTTCAAGTGTAACCACACAAACCCAGAGAGTGAGTGAAAACATACATAAGCTGATGTGACTGGAGAGACTAGTTTATTTGGTTGATTCATTCAACTGAAAAAAAACAATTGACTGCCAAATCTGGTGTTAAATCTAGTCGGTTGTCCTGTAACTATTTTTGGTACACACTAGCAGTGTGTGGCATTCCCCTGCAGATTGCATCATTGTTGTAACAACGTGCTGTGTATGATATAAAGGTTGATTTGCCTGTCACACTACTATCAAACACAAAACCCTGCCTACAATGTCATGTTATTCAATTATGGTACCATTATTCAATTATGGTCTACCAAGATGGCATGGTGCGATATAATCGTAAGTGAAAACTGCACCAGTAAAAACGAACTTAAAAGTGCAAACAACTGCAAGGTTTGTGACAAGAAAGCATTAAATGGCATCCCGTGTAGCAACTGTCACTGTTGGTTTCATGAGAAATGTTCCAAAGTAAGCATAAAATTTGTAACTGTTTATTCTACATGGTCTTGTCTTGCGTGCATTAGTCATGCTTGTGAACGCAAATTTAAAGATGTAATCAGAAAAAAGGATGAAATAATCAGAGCACTTAAAGTGGTATGTTTGCTCTAAACAAGAAGTGTAATGCTCTGAAGAATAATAGTGCACTTTTGGAAAAGACAATACATTTCTCTCCATCACTAGAATATCACAATAACGAATCCGATGTAAACAAAGTGGACATGTTGATTCACTGTACAAATTGTACTTCATTAAAAGAAGACAGCCATAAACAACAGGAAACTGAGGAAGACATCTCATTGTCGTGTAATAACGGTTTTTCAAAGGAATATGCTAAGTGTATGTCAAACAACAGCTCATCAGTGGGAAAACGGCTATAAAAGAAGAAAGTGAAACTATTTGGTGATAGTCAGCCCTAAACATTCTGGAATTATTGACAAACAATGTGAATGACAGTGTTCAGATTTCTGGCATTGTGAAACTAGGAGCAAATTTCGATAGCAGAACAGTGAGTATTAATGAAGAATGTACTGATTTTACAAGGACTGATTGTGCTGTGCTCATAGGGGGTGCTAATTATGCTTACAGGAACAAAGCTAGTGCCTTTATTAAGAAGCTGTTTAAAGTGCTGTGCTTCCTGTATTTCACCAATGTCATTGTAACAACATTGCCACTAAGGTATGACTTACCAGACTGGTCGTGCATAAACGAAGAAATTAGACTTACTAATTTGAAGCTGAAAAACTCCTGCGCCAAGTTTGACATTAGTAAAGAAACTGTTTCACATACCATGGAATGCATCTCAACAAGTACAGTAAAAGGATGCTAGCTTCTAACATAAGCAAGCTCTTGAAGAGATCGCTCTTGTGAATGAAAGTAGAAATACGTTTGTTATTGTACTGGACGATCTTTCACAGGGAAACTAACAGAATATAAAGGAATGCAATTTAGAACTAAAGATCAACTCAGGTGCCACATTTGATGACCAATTAAATGACTCTCTGTTTGATTTAAACTGTAATAATTTCATAATGCATCTTAACATAGGCAGTCTATCAGTAGGAATGATGAAACATCCTGGTCTTTCAGCAAGTGGACTCAGTAAACACAAACTACAATGCTTTCATATCAGAATTCATGAGTGTTTTCAATGAATGCTTCCCCTTCATAACAACATATGATAAAAACTGTAAAAAGAACTCGTCGATAACTGAAGGCATCAGGATCTCTAGTATTAGAAAGAGGAAACTGCACATGCAAGCAAAGAACAATCGTGATGCAGAGTTTGTCAGCTATGTAAACAAATACAAAAGAATATTTGGTAGAGTAGTTAAACAGGCAAAACAAATGGCAAACAGTAAATACATATCAGATGGCACAGATAAATCAACAGCTGTATCGCAAATTGTCAGGAGTGAAATAGGTGCAGAAAAAACAAAAAGTTTTAATCATAAATTAGAAATAGATGGGGAAATGATTACAAACTCCAGACATATTTGCAAAGAATTCAACAAGTATTTCATAAATTCTAACAAAACTGACAAACTCCCTCCACCACACGTAAGTACCAATATAATGCAGCACAGATCAATAGAATTCAAATTCACTCATGTATCCTGCTATGAGGTGGCTAACATTATAAAATCTCTAAAAAATCTCAAATCTGTGGGCTGGGATGAAGTCCCAACAAAAATAATAAAGGCAGGATGTGATAATATTGCACCCCAACTCTGTCACATAATAAATCAATCATTTGATGAGGGCTGCTTTCCTGATAGGCTGAAGCATGCAGAAGTTCGACCTATCCTCAAAAAGGGCAGACAAGAAGGGATAGGAAATTTTCTCATTACCAATACTACCAATTACTTCTAAAATATTTGAGTGAGTAGTGTGTAACCAACTAGAAAAATATAATAAAAAACACAACATTATTCTTAGTAATCAGTATGGATCTAGGAAGGGTCGAAGCACTGTACATTCTATTAATTAACTAATCTCTAAAATAAGCAAATGCCTCGATAACAAGGAGAGCATATCCGGTATCTTCTGTGACCTCAGTAAGGCATTTGATATGGTACACCATAAGCAGGTGCTCCTCAAATTAGTTTCTTATGGCTTCCATGAATAATTTTTAAATTGGAAGTCGTATCTCAAAAATAGGAAACAAAGAGGGTAGTTATACAACATAAGGGCGAGAAAGCTTGCCCTAGTTGGAAGGAAAAACAAGCAGGTGTACCCCAGGGGTCCAAACTAGGCCCATTACTATTTCTATATTATGTAAATGACATGCCAGGTAAGGTAACTAAACTTCAGATACGATTCTGTATGCAGATGACTCAGCAGCAGTAGTCTGCTGTAAAAACACTGAAGAATTAGCACAAAAAACAAAACAGACTCTTCAAGAACTAGAAAACTGGATAAATAATAATGCTATAAAACTAAACTTAACAAAAACACAGATTGTACATTTCAGGACCAAACAAACTGTTGAATATGTAACACAGTTAAGTTATGAAGGCAGAGAACTGATAGCTGCAGAATCTGTCAAATTTCATGGACTGATCATGGGGATTGCTTACTGAAGCAGTTAAATAGTTTTGTTTATGCAATGAGGGTTCTGAATAAAGTAACTGACTTAGCTATTAGGAAATTTGTGTATCATGCATATTTTATATCAGTTGTAAGATATGGCATAATTTTTTGGGGGGTTGAAAAAGGAAGCCTCTTCAGAATGTTCAAGCTACAGAAAAAAATTATCAGAGCTATGACTGGAACAAACAGTAGACAATCATGCAAACCTTTATTTGCAAGCCTTGACTTACTGACAATTCTTTCCATGTTTATATATGAAGCACTTCTCTTTGAGTTAAAAAACCAACATCTTTTTGAGGGAAATTCATTTACGCACACTTATGAAACAAGGCAAAAAGAAGCTTACATGTTACCTTGCCACAGACTAACATTATTTGAAAATACTCCATATTACATGGCTTTGAAGATTAGCAATAAAATCCGTTCAAAGTTGAAGAACTGCAAGCTAGTATCCACCTGTGCAAACATTGGAAAATATTTATAAAGCAAATGCTACTACATTGTGGATGATTTTGTAAACGAGGAAGACAAGTAGGAGATATATGCGGATGGATATATGTATGTATGTGTGTGTGTGTGCACGCGCAGGTGTATACCTGTCCTTTTTTTCCCCCTAAGGTAAGTCTTTCCGCTCCCGGGATTGGAATGACTGCTTACCCTCTCCCTTAAACCCATATCCTTTCGTCTTTCCCTCTCCTTCCCTCTTTCCTGATGAAGCAACCGTGGGTTGCGAAAGCTTGAATTTTGTGTGTGTGTTTGTGTTTGCTAGTGTCTCTATCAACATACCAATGCTTTCGTTTGGTAAGTTACATCATCTTTTTTTAGATATAGATATTACATTTGTTTTGTTTTCCTGTTTTTGCTACATTATGTTCTATGTGTATGCTTATGTTTCCTTTTAATGGAGTTATATGTTCTTTTTATATGTGTCCATACTTATAAACTATGTATCGTGCGAACTATGAATCTAAATACAGTAAAACTCTGTTTACACGAATCCGAAGGGACCGAAAAATCAGGAGTTCATGTTAAAAAAATTCGTGTTAAGTGAAAAACACAGATTTTAATAAGTATACATGTACAGCAGTACACTAATGTGTAATACACTACACTATCAATAACTTTATTGTAGACTTATAACACTATAAAGTGATTGTAAAATTACAAGTACTCACAAATTATGTACGTTACTTTCTTCGGAAAAATTCGATCGTGGTTCACTGATGTTCATGGGAACGATAATATTTTGTAATTTCACAACCAATTATAATGATAGCGTCCATAAACCCAGCAGTGATGTCGGGTGTTGAAGCGAACTGTTCTAAACAGTCCAAGGCTGTAAACATCTCCTGACAGGTAGGTGGAATGGTATCTGTATTCTCTTCCTCTTCACTTTCTTCTGATGGCCCTTCTTGCACCTTGTTCACAGATTTTGGCACGTCTGATTCCACAGAAGCACATACGGCAACATCATCGTCTACACTAATGAATTCTTCGAAACTAATCCCAGGGTTCACAATGTCCTGCAGAACTGTCCATTCGTCAGGTGAAGTGGCATCTTCTAACTCGTGGACATCTTCAGTGTTGCTATGTCTCCAAGCTTTGTTAAAGCACTTCCCTATATGATGTGGCGATACTGAGTTCCAGGCCGCTGTGATGGCTTTTATTGCGTCAAGCAGATTCCAATTTGGGGCTGCACTATTGTTTTCAGCAGCATGATTTGCTGCTCTTACAAGTCACTTACAATAAGCTCTCTTTATGAGAGAGATTATGCCTTGGGCCAAAGGCTGAAGGCGGCTTGTGCTGTTGGGTGGAATAAACTGAACCTTTATGTTGGATAGGTTCAGATCATGAACGTTATGGGCAGTACATCTGTCCAATGTAAGAAGAACACGTCTGTTTTGAGCAACCATTCGACTGTTGAAACGAAGAAGCCACTTGCGAAATGATGTGCCATCGATCCAAGCTTTCTTGTGGTGAGAGTAGATGCAAGGTAAAGTGTCCATATTTATGTTTTTAAAACAATGTGGTTTCTCAGATTTGCTGATAACCGAGGGATGGAACTTCTCTCTGCCGTCAGCAGTACAGCACAGTACAACAGTCACATGTTGTTTGCTTCGTGCTCCACCGTGACACGTATCACCTTTTATCCCCAGGGTGTGATTTGGAAAAAAGATGGTAGCAAAATCCAGTTTCATCCATTATGTTAAACACATCACACGAGGCATACTTCTCCCTCACTCGGTTGAATTCATGCAACCAGCTGTTCGCACTTTCTTCATCAATTTTATTTGCTTCACCACAAATTTGTACAGATGGAATTGACTATCTCTTTTGGAACCGATACAACCAACCAGCAGAACAACGCAAGTCTTCTATGCCCATATCAATATCATTTGCTTCTGACTGAATCGCAAGGCCAGTTAAAGGTATGTTAGATGCACGCATATGATTGGACCATTCTAGCAGTAACGTCTCGATTTCTTCATACTTGGCAGTACGAAGTCGTTTAGATTTATTTCCAGAACCTGATGCCGCAGCATTAATATTTTTTTCACGATTCTTAATAATCGTAGATAAAGTAGATTTAGGTATTCCAAACTGCTCTGCAATTGCTGTTTTCTTTGTACCATGGTCCACTTCATATAGAATCTTAAGCTTTAACTGTACATTAAGAGCTGTCTGTTTCCTTTTTGCCATTTTCGCGTGCTATGGTACCGGTTGTAACTTCAGTTTTTATTCAGTATTCCAACTCGATACGGCTACGACTAATAGAACACCTGTCAAATCTGGCACTGAGTACATTCCTAAATGCTGCTGCACACATTATTGAATGTCTTACAATGTACAGCATACGCAGATTGTTGAGGTGATAATCGCGGCTCTTGACCTACAATATGTTAAAAACAAGTCAACAATAAGTATAATTAGCTTTGTAGCTACATTTCCTACATTCATTCCAGAAAAAAAAAACTTATGCTTTAGATTACTCTAAGGTCAGAAGTTTGTAAAAATTTTTCTTTTAAAAATTTTTGACCAGTGTTCCAAAAATTTTTATTAAAATTGTTCGGAAGTTTGTGTTACAGTGAAATTTAATTACGCTAGGAACTGAAAAACATTCGTGATTCACCTTAATCGAAATTCGTGTTAACCGATAAAACATACCATAAGAACTAATGCATTCCTGGTGGGACCAATATTTTTTTTCGCGTTAACCACGAGTTCGTCTTATGCGAGTTTGCACTAATGAGATTACACTGTATCTAGATATAAACATATATACTACTTTTATGAAAGTATGTGCTCTTTGAAGTATGTCCATATTCATAAACTACAGAAACAAACATGAAAAATACTTTAAAAGAATGATTTCAAACCACTGTGGAAATTTTAAGAAAAAGGAAGAAATCTAACATGTAATTATCTTTTTATGTTGTAATGTGCTTCTGGGAGCATCCATATGCTATATTTTAATGTATCTTGTTTTAGGTATACTTAGGTAGGCATAGAATTATTCATTGATGAGTGACCAATGTTTCAGTCAAATGATTGTATATGATGTGTCATGTGACAATAAAGATTCTGTTCTGTTCTTTCCATAACAACTTGTTTGTGTAATATCTTTGAGGAACATATTGATTGTACTATGAGCAGGGATTTATTGCAGTTGATCTTTCTGTTGATGCAAGTAGATTACTTGAGTTTACTTATATTTTTCGCGTGTGTTGTTGTGACACTGTATTTCAAGCATTTTACTTCATAAAATGCCAAAAACAAAGAAGTTTAATTGCAGTTGTAAATTTTGTGGCAATCAACACAAGCGTGTTGTTGGACATTGTAAAAATGGAGAAATTGTTATATACCAGCGAAGTTAGGTTAGGTCTAAAATTCACCAGGCAGCGCTTTAAAATGCAAGTTCAAATACGTTACCAAATATGATCGAGATGTTGGTGCTGTAAATAGTGAAAATAAAAGTTACATTTTATTAGTAAGCGCAGGCTTTCAGAATTGATATTGTCTGTTGCTAAATGTAAATATTGTAGTGGTGAATAATTCCTTACGTATAGTGAAGATATAAGAAAGAGAAGAGGTCTGTCCAGCAAAATTGCTGTGGAATTCTGAGTGTCTAAAGCAACAAAATGTACAATGACATCTCATGTAACATGCACAAAATATAGTGAAGTGAATATTTGCTTTGCTTATGCTATGAGGCGTATTGTGAAGGGAAGAAAAGCAGCCCAGATATTCTGTGCTATGATAGATCTCCCACCGCCACCAGTCAAATTTGAAAGGTATTGTAACCATCTGCATATTGCCCTAGCAGAAACTGTGAAGTGTCTGTACGGAGAGCATTGAAAGAAACTGTAGATATTTGTCAATTTATTGATAATGTTGCTGCATTGAACAGTTCCTGGCAGAAGAGAGGCTATAAATTAATGAATGGTGTTGTCACAGGCACCTCTGTAGATATAGGCAAGGTGCTGGACTGTTAATGTGTGACACAGCACTGCCAAGGTTGTGCCAATAAGGTAAATGAACATGAATATGACAAAAGCTGTGACTGTTGGTGGTATGGAAAGCAAGGGGGTAGCCTCTATTTTTAGTAAGTCACTTGCTAGACACGGTGTGCGATACACTCACTACCTTGGTGATGGTGACTCTAAAGGTTTCAGTAGTGTTGTGGCTGCTGAAACGTATGGTGAAACTGAAATTAAAAAATATAGAATGTGTAGAACATGGGCAGAAGAGAATAGGGGCAAGACTTAGGAAACTGTGCAAGGAAAAGACAAAAAGAAACCCTCTCTGATGGCAAAGCAATTGGTGAACAAGGCAGGATCACCAAATCATAAATAGAAGCCCTCACAGAATGTTATGTTCTAGCCATCAGGAGAAACAGCTAAAATGTCAAGGAGGTGAGAAAAGCACTTTGGGCAACTTTGTTGCACAGAATACCCACTGATGAGCATCCACAGCTTGACCCCTGCCCAAAAGGAAACACGAGATGCTGGAAGTATAATAGGTGTGAAGCAAATGGACAAAAACATACACAAGCACACCCCATACCAGAAATTGTTATGGTAGAACTAAAGGCAGTATAAAGAGATCTTTCAAATTCTTAACTACAAAAATGTTTACGTGGCAAAACACAGAATCCGAATGAAAGCTTCAGTAGTTGCACTTGGGAACATTTGCCAAAAACTGTTTTTGTTGGAATGACAGCTTTTCAGATGCGTGTGATGGTGGATGTCATATGTTTTAATAATGGAATAGCAAGCAGATTAAAAACCATGAGCAGACCAGGCATCAAAGCTGGAGACAATCTGAAAAGTGGGCTACTACGAGTGGACAGGCAACATGTCGCTGAAGCTCAAAAAGCTACTTCATGACAGAGGCGGCCAGAATAACAAAGAAAAGAAAGAAAACTAAAGAAGATGAAATGGAGACTCAGAAACAGCAAGATTATGGAGCTGAAATGTGTTAACATGTTATCACTAAGAAGAAAATTACATGCAAAGCTTTACTTTAAATTTCCCATAATTAACATTTTTTGCATATTAGGTATCATTATCTCATCCAGTATTAAAGCAACAAAAACAAAATTTTACATCAGTAATAAAATAGTGCTTGCCTACACATTCAACAATGTTTTAAATGTTTTCAGCTTGAACATGTCATATGTTCTTAAATTATTAGGAGAAAAAATTAACTTCTATAAAACTTTTTTTTAATGTGCAAGACATCAAATTGGTAAATATTTCTGGTTTACTATTTCAGCAGTCAATAAAAAAAATACAGTATTAAGATGAAAATCAATATTCAGTGCACTATGTATTCCACAGTTTTTAAATTTTTTTCGAGTAGAGTTCAAAATATACTAATTATTTAATCAGAGTTTTATTTCAGTATCTGTTAAAAGTTTTTGATGTATTAAATTAAAAAAATAGTAAAAACTACAGGCCATGACATTCAGGTCCTCTTAATGAGCTGTCAATGACAATATTATTAGAGACAGAGAAGAATAGTAAGAAACAGTTTTTGTTCAAGCAAATTAGTTATGTGTTACCCCCGTCTGGCTGCTACAGCAGAGAGAAGTAAATTTGTCTTATCTCAGAAAGCTATATCTTAACAGAAGCTGTTTTATTTTTTGCGACAGAGAAACCCATGTGTAAAGAAGACCATTCTCTTTGTTGTACACTATGGTCAGATTACTACTATTTAATTTGGTTTTTGACTATCTATATATGTATGGTGACTGTCCTTTCAGACATGTCTAAAAGAGCAGACACCATTTCTGGTCCAGCAGCCACTCTGAATTAAGACACAAAGAAATTACAGACATTGGCTGCAAATGGGCATTAATTTAAATCAGTGGGGAAAGTTGAAAATTTGTGCCAGACTGGGATTCGAACCCAGGTCTCATGCTTATTGGGCAGATACTCTGACCACTAAGTCATTGAGGCACAGAGGTCATTGGGACTGCACAGACTACCCTAGCACACCTCCTGTCAAACACAAATTCTCAACTTCCCACGCATTGCTGATGTTGTGCCCCTTGCCTGTTATTCTCATTACTCGCGGTATTTCACCAATTCGTGTAAGAGTTTGAGCCTGGTGTGCCTGAAGCGATCATTGGCCACCCTTGCTTTAAATACACGTATGTGGTGTCTGTTCTTGCAGCCAGTCTCTGTAATTCCTTTGTGTCTTAATTCATAATGGCTGCTGGATCAAAAGTGATCTTTCAGATATGACTGAAAGAACAGATACCAAATATATACAGGGTGGTCCATTGATAGAGACCGGGCCAAATATCTCACGAAATAAGCATCAAACGAAAAAACTACAAAGAATGAAACACGTCTAGCTTGAAGGGGGAAACCAGATGGCGCTGTGGTTGGCCCGCTAGATGGCACTGCCATAGGTCAAACGGATATCAACTGCATTTTTTAAAATAGGAACCCCCATTTTTATTACATATTCGTGTACTACACAAAGAAATATGAATGTTTTAGTTAGACCACTTTTTTCGCTTTGTGATAGATGGTGCTGTAACAGTCACAAACGTATAAGTACGTGGTATCACGTAACATTCCGCCAATGTGGATGGTATTTGCTTCGTGATACATTACCTTTGTTAAAATGGACCGTTTACCAATTGCGGAAAAGGTCGATGTCGTGTTGATGTATGGCTATTGTGATCAAAATGCCCAACGGGTGTGCGCTATGTATGCTGCTCGGTATCCTGGATGACATCATCCAAGTGTCCGGACCGTTTGCCGGATAGTTACGTTATTTAAGGAAACAGGAAGTGTTCAGCCACATGTGAAACGTCAACCACGACCTGCAACAAATGATGATGCCCAAGTAGGTGTTTTAGCTGCTGTCGCGGCTAATCCGCACATCAGTAGCGGACAAATTGAGCGAGAATTGGGAATCTCAAAAACGTCGGTGTTGAGAATGCCACATCAACATCAATTGCACCTGTACCATATTTCTATGCACCAGGAATTGCATGGTGGTGACTTCGAACGGCATGTACAGTTCTGCCACTGGGCACAAGAGAAATTACGGGACGATGACAGATTTTTTGCACGCGTTCTATTTAGCGATGAAGCGTCATTCACCAACAGCGGTGACGTAAACTGGCATAATATGCACTATTGGGCAATGGAAAAGCCACGAGGGCTGCGACAAGTGGAACATCAGCGACCTGGGTGGGTTAATTTATGGTGCGGCATTATGGGAGGAAGGATAATTGGCCCCCATTTTATTGATGGCAATCTAAATGGTGCAATGTATGCTGATGTTCTACGTAACATTCTACCGATGTTACTACAAGATGTTTTACTCCATGACAGAGTGGCGATGTACTTCCAACATGATGGACGTCTGGCACATAGCTCGCGTGCGGTTGAAGGGGTATTGAATAGCATATTTCATGACAGGTGGATTGGTTGTGGAAGCACCATACCATGGCCCGCACATTCACCGGATCTGACGTCCCTGGAGTTCTTTCTGTGGGAAAGTTAAAGGATGTTTGCTATTGTGATCCATCGACAACGCCTGACAACGAGTCAGCGCATTGTCAACGCATGAGCGAACATTACGGAAGGCGAACTACTTGCTGTTGAGAGGAATGTCATTGCACGTATTGCCAAATGCACTGAGGTTGACGGACATAATTTTTTGAGCATTTATTGCATTAATGTGGTATTTACAGGTAATCACGCTGTAACAGCATTCGTTCTCAGAAATGATAAGTTCACTAAGGTACTTGTATCACATTGGAACAACCGAAATAAAATGTTCAAACGTACCTACGTTCTGTATTTTAATTTCAAAAACCTACCTGTTACCAAATGTTTGTCTAAAATTGTGAGCCATAAGCAAAGAAGGGAAAGCAGGAAGGTGGAAGGAGTATATAGAGGGTCTATACATGGGTGATGTACTAGAGGACAACATTATGGAAATGGAAGAGGATGTAGATGAAGATGAAATGGGAGATATGATACTGCGTGAAGAGTCTGACGGAGCACTGAAAGACGTGAGTTGAAACAAGGCCTCCGGAGTAGACAACATTCCATTAGAACTACTGATAGCCTTGGGAGAGCCAGTTCTGACAAAACTCTACCATATGGTGAGCAAGGTGTACGAGACAGGCGAAATACCCTCAGACTTCAAGAAGAATATAATAATTCCAATCCCAAAGAAAGCAGGTGTTGACAGATGTGAAAATTATCGAACTATCAGTTTAATAAGTCACAGCTGCAAAATACTAGCCCAGATTCTTTACAGACGAATGGAAAAACTGAAAGATGCCGACCTCGGGGAAGATCAGTTTGGATTCCGTAGAAATGTTGGAACACGTGAGGCAATACTGACCTTACGACTTATCTTAGAAAATAGATTAAGGAAAGGCAAACCTACGTTTCTAGCATTTGTAGACTTAGAGAAAGCTTTTGACAATGTTGACTGGAATACACTCTTTCAAATTCTGAAGGTGGCAGGGGTAAAATACAGGGAGCGAAAGGCTATTTACAATTTGTACAGAAACCAGATGGCAGTTATAAGAGTCGAGGGGCATGAAAGGGAAGCAGTTGTTGGGAAGGGAGTGAGACAGGGTTGTAGCCTCTCCCCGATGTTATTCAATCTGTTTATTGAGCAAGCAATAAAGGAAACAAAAGTAAAGTTCAGAGTAGGTATTAAAATCCATGGAGAAGAAATAAAAAAGTTGTGGTTCGTCGATGACATTGTAATTCTGTCAGAGACAGCAAAGGACTTGGAAGAGAAGTTGAACATCAACAAAAGCAAAACAAAGATAATGGAATGTAATCGAATTAAGTCGGGTGATGCTGAGGGAATTAGATTAGGAAATGAGACACTTAAAGTAGTAAAGGAGTTTTGCTATTTGGGGAGCAAAAAAACTGATGATGGTCGAAGTAGAGAGGATATAAAATGTAGACTGGCAATGGCAAGGAAAGCGTTTCTGAAGAAGAAAAATTTGTTATCATCGAGTATAGATTTAAATGTCAGGAAGTGGTTTCTGAAAGTATTTGTATGGAGTGTAGCCATGTATGGAAGTGAAACGTGGACGATAAATAGTTTAGATAAGAAGAGAATAGAAGCTTTCGAAATGTGGTGCTACAGAAGAATGCTGAAGATTAGATGGGTAGATCACATAACTAATGAGGAGGTATTGAATAGAATTGGGGAGAAGAGGAGCTTGTGGCACAACTTGACTAGAAGAAGGGGTCGGTTGGTAGGACATGTTCTGAGACATCGAGGGTCACCAATTTAGTATTGGAGGGCAGTGTGGAGGGTAAAAATCGTAGAGGGAGACCAAGTGATGAATACACTAAGCAGATTCAGAAGGATGTAGGCTAGTAGGTACTGGGAGATGAAGAAGCCTGCACAGGATAGAGTAGCATGGAGAGCTGCATCAAACCAGTCTCAGGACTGAAGACCACAACAACAACAACAACAACAACAACAACAACATGTTTGGGACTATTTCAGCACCATTTATCAAAAAGCGAAAAAAGTGGTCCAACTAAAACATTCATATTTCTTTACATACTACATGAATATGTAAGAAAAAATGGGGATTCCTATTTAAAAAAAAAAAAACGCAGTTGATATGTGTTTGACCTATGGCAGCGCCATCTAGTGAGCCAACCATAGCGCCATCTGGTTTCCCCCTTCAAGTTAGACGAGTTTTGTTCTTTGTAGTTTTTTCATGTGACCCTTATTTCGTGAGATATTTGGCCCGGTCGTGATCAATGGAGCACCCTGTATAATTAGGGTGAGGAAGCCAGTGATCTCTTTGGTGCGGACCTGTACCAGGCTCTGACTCTTACGAGAATTAGCAAAATGCTGTGAGTAATGAGAATAATGGGTGAGGGGCATTACATTAGTAATGTGTGGATGTGTTGAGAATCTAGGTCTGATAGGAGGTCTGATGGTACTTACAGTTGCAATGACCACTGTGTATGGATGGCTTGTGGTCAGAGCATCTGGCTAGTAAGCAAGATAACCGGGTTTGAATCCCTGTGTGGCACAAATTTTCAACTTTCCCCACTGATTTAAATCAATGCCCACTTCTACATCTACATCTACATTTTACTCCGCAAGCCACCCAACAGTGTGTGGCGGAGTGCACTTTACATGCCACTATAATTACCTCCCTTTCCTGTTCCAGTTGCGTATGTTTTGCGGGAAGAACGACTGCTGGAAAGCCTTCTTGCGCGCTCGAATCTCTCTAATTTTACATTCGTGATCTCCTCGGGAGGTATAAGTAGGGGGAAGCAATATATTTGATACCTCATCCAGAAACGCAATCTCTCGAAACCTGGACAGCAAGCTACACCGTGATGCAGAGTGCCTCTCTTGCACTGTCTGCCACTTGAGTTTGCTAAAGATCTCTGTAATGCTATCACACTTACCAAATAACCCTGTGATGAAACGCGCCACTCTTGTTTGGATCTTCTCTATCTCCTCTGTCAACCCGACCTGGTACGAATCTCACACTGATGAGCAGTACTCTAGTATAGGTCGACCGAGTGTTTTGTAAGCCACCTCCTTTGTTGATAGACTACATTTTCAAAAGACTCTCCTAATGAATCTCAACCTGGCACCCGCCTTACCAACAATTAATTTTATACTTCAAATTGTTCCATACGCATACTCCCAGATATGTTTCAGAAGTAACTGCTACCAGTGTTTGTTCTGCTATCATATGATCATACAATAAAGGATCCTTCTTTCTATGTATTCGCAGTACATTACATTTGTCTATGTTAAGGGTCAGTTGCCACTCCCTGCACCAAGTGCCTATCCGCTGCAGATCTTCTGCAATTTTCTAATGCTGCAACCTCTCTGTATAGTACAGCATCATCCACGAAAAGCCGCATGGAACTTCCGACACTATCTACTTGGTCATTTTTATATATTGTGAAAAGCAATGGTCCCATAACATTCCCCTGTGGCACGCCAGAGGTTACTTTAACGTCTGTAGACGTCTCTCCATTGAGAACAACATGGTGTGTTCTGTTTGCTAAAATCTCTTCAATCCAGCCACACAGCTGGTCTGATATTCCATAGGCTTTTACTTTGTTTATTAGGCAACAGTGCGGAACTTTATCGAACATCTTCTGGAAGTCAAGGAAAATGGCATCTACCTGGGAGCCTGTATCTCTCACAATTGGTCTCTCACAATTGCTGTTTCTGGAATCCATGTTGATTCCTACAGAGTAGATTCTGGCTTTCCAGAAATGACATGATATGTGAGCAAAAAACATGTTCTAAAATTCTACAACAGATCGATGTCAGAGATATAGGCCTATAGTTTTGCGTATCTGCTCGACGACCCTTCTAGAAAACTGGAACTACCTGTGCTCTTTTCCAACCATTTGGAATCTTCTGTTCCTCTAGAGACTTGCGGTACATGGCTGTTAGAAGGGGGCAAGTTCTTTCACGTGCTCTGTGTAGAATAAAAATGGTATCCTGTGAGGTCCAGTGGACTTTCATCTGTTGAGTGATTTCAGTTGCTTTTCTATTCCTTGGAAACTTATTTCGATGTCAGCCATTTTTTCGTTCGCACTGCAGTGCGGTCTTCCTCTGTTAAACAGCTTTGGAAAAAGGTGTTTAGTATTTCAGCTTTATGTGTGTCATCCTCAGTTTCCATGCCGTTATCATCCCAGAGTGTCTAGATATGCTGTTTCGATCCACTTACTGATTTAACATAAGACCAAAACTTCCTAGGATTGCAGCCAATGTCTATAAGTCCTTTGTGCCTTTTTGAATATCTGCTTGACACACATGGGTGGAGTTCTTGATGTTCTGTGGTAGCTGCCTCATCAGTATATTGTTCATTCAACATCTGATTTCAACATCTTTTTTCCGTCTAACAGCTTACACAACACATTTAGGTAGAAAAATTGATAACCACATAATCAACCTACCCTCCATGAAAACCTGAATTGTCACACTTTGGATGTTGTTCATCTGTGTTGGTTTAGTTGTCAGATACTAGGAACACATGGGCTTTGGCAACTTACTACCATGACATTCCATTTGCAGCAAAATGAATAAACAATGTGTACAAAATATTTCTAAAACATGTCCTGCTACATTTACTGGAACACAAGACACTTGTAATTCACACGTGGGTATGATGTTTGAAGTTGCTGGTCCATTTGCTTCTTGGGATCTTGTAGAGATTTATTTACTTGAAATTGTGTTTATCGTGATAAGATTTGGCTGTGTTAACCGCCATCTGTGTGTTACGAGAATGTAGTGGACAAACTCAGGGAACTAATTATCACAGCCATTAATGGTGTATACTAATTGCCTGGAATGCTGGACCATGTGGAATGATGCAAGACGTGCTTCTCTTCAGTTTGTTTTGATCATTATAATTGATGTTTCGAACTGCTGTTTCTTTACATCAGGTACAGAACAGCAGTGTATACACTATCCAATGAAAAGTATTCTGGCATCTATTAGTGAGCAACAATGTGAAGTGTGTCCATACGTCATTTTTATGATGGCTTGAACTTTGCTGGGGACACTTTCAGTGGTGAGTCTGAATGTTTGTGGAGGAATGGCAGCCAATTATACTGTGGTACTATCCACAAACCTTTGTCTCATAGAAGCTGCTTTTTGAAACGGTGACTTGTCTGTTGATACAAACAGTCATTGTCTCTGAACTATTCCTCTGTTTTACTTAGCACAAAGTGCTCGAAAATTTGTCCATATCCTTCTGCATTAGCATTCTCGTAAGTGCAATAAGGGGACCACACCACAACCTTGGAAAGCATCCTCATATCATATCACCACCTGTTCTGTAGTATTGGCACTATCCATGATGCCAATTAACGTTCTCCAGGCATTCGCCAAACCCCTTCCGGCCTATTGCCAGAATGTATAGCATGATTCATCACCCCAAGTCACTCATTTCTAATCATGCACCGTTCAGCAGTGTCACTCTTTGCACCACCTCAAGTGTCACTTAGAATTGACTTCAGAAAAGTGTTTCTTATGAGGAGCTGCTTTATCACTGTACCCCATTAGCTTTAAGTCACTACACACAGCCATTGTGCTAGCTGGACTACTGGTACTGAGTGGTGCCTTCCATTTTTTGGTTTTAGCTAATAATTTTGTGAAATTTTGTTGGTATTGGTATTAGCTGTGGTGTAGTAGTGTTAATACAAGTAGTTGCTTTCTTAGTAGGCAGAGAATTCCGAGACTATTATTGTTAGTTCTATAAATAGTTCTACTGGTGTAACTGAACTTTGGTAACGTAGATGTATAGTTTTTTTTCAGTAACTGTAAAATTTTACCATGAGTGAGAAGTGTGGGCTCTGTCGTAGGTTTGTGGGTAGTGGGCTATGGTGTGGGATTTGTTCAAAGTATTTTCATTGGGGGGAATGCAGTGGGGAAGCCAGTGGTCATTTTAGTGAGATCCTCTCCTGCGAATGCAGAGTCTGTAGTAGAAATTAGTTGATAGAGGAGCAGGAGCATAAGATGTGTGCCCTTCAGGTGCAGTTACAATGCACAAAGGAGGAACTAGATAGGTTGAGGAGGGTGAAGGGTGGTAGGAAATGGGAACTGGCAGTTGGCAAGAAGGCAGCTAGGAAGAGGAGGTATTCAGACGGTTTTACTTTGCGTATATGCAATAGATTTGACCAACTATCAGAGTTGAGTAGAGAGGAGCCTTGTGTAGCTGTAGATGTAGAGAACATGCAGCAGTCCTCAGCAATTAGGAGGCTTAGGTTAGTTGTCAGGAGAGGTGCGGGCCAGCAGTTGTAGGAAATGTTGGGGAGTGAGTACCAGGTCACCAGCATTGTGAAGCCTAGTGCAGGGTTGGTTCAAGTGGCTGACAGCATAGGGGAGTTATGTAGGAATTTTACGAAGGAGGATCACATAGTGGTAGTGGGTGGAGCAGGGAACAGTCTTGATAGGGACGTGGAATATGATGTAGGTGGTGACCTGGTAAAGATAGCTACTCAAACTGGTGGCACTAATGTGCATTTTGTGCAACTGTTTCAGCGTCATGATTGGCCTCACCTTAATGCGGCTGTTAGGCGCGTTAACGTGGGGCTGAGGAGGGTGTTGATGGCAGAGGGCATTGGTCACATCTCAGTGGTCCCATTTGGGTCTATCAGTAGATCAGGTTTCAATAGGCATCGCCTGCACCTCAAGAAATATGGGAAGGGGAGGCTGGCAAAACTTATAGGTGAAAGTGTAGTGGGTGGTGGTGGGGTCACTCATGGAAAAATTCCTGTAGTAGTTGGTGTCAGAGCTGCACCTTTCTTAGACTGAAGTCAGCTGATAGGTATACCTGCTTAAAGTCCCTCTAACTAAGGGCTCACCTTCCGAGGATGTAATGTTTCCAAGTAGAGAAGGAATTAGCGTATTTCATCAAAATATAAGAGGTATTAGAGATAAAGTTAGTGGACTGCTTATAGAAGTTGACTCTGAAATTATTGGTATATCAGAGCACCACTCTGACAGTTCAGAGGCTTCCTTTACCAGGATACAGATTAGCTGGCTGTTTCTCAAGAAGTTCCTTACAGGGTCGGGGAGTGGCTATGTACATAAAAAACAGTATTCCATTTGAGTCCATAGATGTATCATGACACTGCACTGAACAGATATTTGAATGTTGTCCAAGGGCAGTTGACTTTAGTGAAAGTAAACTTCTAATTGTTGTTGTTTATAGGTCCTCTAACTCCGAATTCAGAGCATTTCTGCTCAAGCTAGAGAGGGTTCTTGATTTACTTTGTAGGAAGTACCAGAAATTAGTTATATGTGGTGACTTAAATATAAATTTTGTATATGATGGTGCAAGAAAAAGGATGTTGGTAGATCTGCTAAATTCATATGATCTGATGCAGACACTGGTTTTTCCAACTAGGGTGCAGGGGAACAGCAGCACAGCCATAGATAATATTTTTTTATTCATTTTTCATTACTAGATGGGCATTCTGTTAGTAAAAGCGTGAATAGCCTGTCAGACCATGATGCACAAATTTTAACACTAAAAGGCTTTTGTACTCAAACCAATGTCATATTTAATTACAAAATATGTAGGAAAGTTAATCCAACAGCAATAGAGAGTTTTTTAAACCTTGTCAAGGAACGAGAGTGGCAATATATTTATAGTGCCGATAACGTAGATAATAAATACAATGTTTTCCTTACACATTTCTCATGCTCTTTGTGAGTTGCTTCCTGGCTGACTAGTAGGATAAGGATATCTTGTAGAACAAAGTGGGAATTGTATCAAAATGTTAGAAGTATTCACAATCGAGCTACAGTAACCCAATACAAACAGTATTGTAAGGTGCTTAAAAATGTTATTAGGAAGGCAAAGAGTATGTGGTATGCAAATAGAATAGCTATTCACAGGATAAAATTAAAACCATATGGTCAGTTGTGAAGGAAGTGTCTGGTCAGCAGCACAAGGTCGATGATATAAAGTCAGTTCGCAGTAAAAATATTTCTGTTACTGATAAATCAGATATATGTACAGTATTTAACAATCGTTTTCTGAGCATTGCTGTTGAATTAAATAAAAATTTAGTTTCTACAGGAAATCATATAACTTTCTTGGCAAATTGAGTCAATAATTAAATCACTGAAGACTAAGGACTCTCTTGGTTATGATTGAATGTCTAGCAGAATATTAAAGTACTGTGCTGCACATGTTAGCCCTGTATTTAGCCATATTTGTAATTTTTCCTTTAGGAATGGTCAGTTTCCTGAGCGATTGAAGTACTCAGTAGTAAAGCTGCTTTATAAAAAAGGGAGAAAGAGATAATGTAGGTAATTTTAGACCTATTTCTATGCCATCAGTGTTTGCAAAAGTTATTGAAAATGCTGTGTATGTAGGGATAATTCATCATTTTATATCACACGATTTGATATCAAATGTACAGTTCGGCTTTAGAAGTAGTTTAACAACTGAAAATGCTATATTCTCTTTTCTCTGTGAGGTAATGGATGGGCTAAATGAAAGGTTTCGAATGCTAGGCATATTTATTGATTTAACTAAGGAATTTGATTGTGTTGATCACAAAATACTGCTCCAGAAGTTGGACCATTACGGAAAAGGTCATTATGCACAATGTTGATAACAGCTGTGATGTGGGGTCTGAGTGGGGTACTGTCAAGTGGGGTGTGCCCCAGGGATCAGTGTTGGGGCCACTCCTGTTCCTTATTTATATAAATGACATGCCATCTAGTATTATAGACAACTCTAAAATATTTCTGTTTGCTGATGACACTAGCTTGGTAATAAAGGATGTTGTGTGCAACATTTGCTCGGTTTAAAATAGTGCAGTGAATGACCTAAGTTCATGGCTTGTAGAAAATAAACTAATGCTAAATCACAGTAAGACTCAGTTTTTACATTTTCTAACACAGAATTCAACAAAACTGGACATTTTAATTTCACAGAATGGGAATATGATTAGTGAAACTGAACAGTTCAAATTTCTAGGTGTTCTGATAGATAGTAAGCTGTCATGGAAAGCTCACCTTCAGGATCTTGTTCAAAAACTTAATACTGCCATTTTTACTATTCAAACAGTATCAGAAGTGAGTGATCGTTTGACACAAAAATTAGTCTACTTTGCTTATTTTCATTCACTTATGTTGTATGGTATTATATTTTGGGGTAATTCTTCCCATTCTAAAAAGATATTTTTGGCTCAGAAACGGGCGGTTTGGGCAGTAAGTGGTGTAAGTTCATGAACCTCTTGTTGACCCCTGTTCACCAGTCTGGGTATTTTGATGTTGGCCTCTCAATGTGTATATTCCTTACTGTCATTTTTTGTTAACAATATTAGCTTATTCTCAAGAATAAGCAGGTTTCAAATTCAAAAATCTTAGCAGTAATCCACTCGCTTTCAAATCGAAACTGAAGATTTTCCTCATGGGTGACTCCTTCTATTCTGTCAAGCAGTTCCTTGAAAAATGAAGCTGATTCTTATTGTATTGTTGATTGTGTTTACTTAAACTTATGGACTGACTTTTTTGGGTTCATGAACATTTATTTTTATCTGTTATTACTTTTATGTTGTAATTTCATGTACTGACACATTCCATGACCTTGGAGATTTGCTCCTCAATTTGGTCCTACTGAAGACAATGTGTAAATAAAATAAAAAAATAAATGAATTTTATGATTCTTTACAGTCACCCTCTGCAGTGCTGATGGTCTCCGTCCATAAATACATGAGGTCTACCTGGTCTTGGTTTAGTTTTGGTTGTGTCTTTGCATTTTCATTTCACAATCACACCACCATCTGCTGATTTGGGCAGCATTAGAAGGGTTAAAATGTCCCTGTTGGATTTGTTACTAGGGTGAGGGTGATATCCAGTGAGTAGCCTATGTTTGAAGTCACTGAGCTCTCCTCCCCTACCCATTCTGCTGTTACTGCTGCTCTACTGACAATGCAATATCCCCCTGCCTCCTTTTACACTGGTTGAGTCCACCTCTCATGACATCTGCTGGTTGAGTATGGGTTACATAAATGTGTCCTGATACTTTTAATCAGATAGTGTTTGTCAGTCCAGTTTCAGTCCTTGATTGCTCAATATTGACATTCCATTACCTGATGATCACTTATCTCCATTCACGTTAAATCCACCATCCAACTGCAGTCATGCACTGAAATGAAAATGATAACCAACAAAAAGTGTTACACTCAGACTAAAGCTTGCATCTGTGTGATTTCGTTCAGAATATGCAAAGCAATATGTGATTCATTTGAAGACTTTCTTGTAAACAGAATGCACTATGTGATTGTCAGTACTAAAGATAGCATCTGACATTATTCAAGGTAGTGTGATAGGGCTACTGCTTTACATGATATAAGTATCATTACATTTTGAAAAGCCTAGAAAAAACTCATTATTTTCACTGCTGATGTATTTTACCATCCCCTTTCTTTTGAAAGAGGTCCTCTAAGAAGGTGAAATCAAACAATGGAAAGTCCAGGATGGAATAGTGACGATATTAAGAAATGGATAGCACAGCTCACACACCCATGGTCACTGTCTTTGGTCACTGTGGTCAGACTCAAGTGTAACACCAAGGCTCAAAAAATAAAGATAAAAAAATAAAAGAACTTTGTTTACAAGAAAGTCTTTGTGTTTCCCTTAGACAGTATACTCAGTCTTTGCTTTTGATATTAGGTGATATAATGTGCTTCTACTTTGTTTATCCTGTGTTTTTCAGCCATGTTCTGTTTGCAGGGAAATATTTCTTTTGTTTTTTTTTTATTATTTTTTAAAAACAGGTAGAATGGTGCTAGTACGTAAATAGCATACACTATAAAAATGACAATATTTAGTTTAGTGCCTTATGAAATAATCATTATTTTAGGGAATGCAGATTTTTCACATGTCAATTATGTCCTCGCACTTACGTCTCTTGGGGTAACCTGGTGGCACACCGCAAGGTACAGCACCGTGGTCAAGTGCTGAGTTGTGGACCTTGTGGCAAACGACGCTACCATCCTGGCCTTGGGCCAGTGCACTTTCCCGTTGATGGATTTCCTATTGGCTGTGAGGAATGTTGTGCTGGCTTCACTAGTACTGTGCAGCTCTATCGACACTATCGATGCCACGTCCAGCCTCAGAGTAATGCTGCTCTAGATAAGCAGGTCAGTTCGTCCGTATTTGTTAATTCAGATATGCACTTGCCAATTACGATAAATATCTCTGGCTGAATTCCAATTATTGTTATTATTATTCTATAGTGTTGTTATTTTCATTATTAATTTGACAGGAGAGAAATATTGTCACTAAAATCTCAAAACAGAATAAAAGGTAACAAATGCACTTCCTTGATTTAGTGCTGCACATTTGAATAATACTGTAAATTGGTGTCTTTTTTAGTGAATCTATAAGATGCTATTTTTGTAATTATTTTGGCTTATCTGCTAAGGAACAACTTGTGCAATGCTTGTAACAAACCATAGAGCATAAAAGTTAAAGCATTAGCTAGTCAAAAGAATTCTAGCTGTTTGAAAACAATCGTGCTTTTTTGTCATAAGTTCACTCAGTATCATTGGCAGTGACACACAAAAGTAGATGTTCTTATCACATTTTGAAAGCCAGCTGTAACTACTTGCATTAGACTCACATTAGGGAGTACCCTCATCCAGCCATCCAGATTTAGGTTTTTAGTGATTTACATAAATTGCTTGAGATGGTCCTTTCGGAAAGGACATAGCGTATTTCCTTCATCAGCCTTGTCTAGTCGTAGCTTTCACTCCCTCTCAAACACCCTCCATGCTGATGGGGCAAGAAATCATAAGATATGAAAGTTTTATCTGGAAACAAAATCAAGTTTGCTGCGAGCGGAGCACTGTATAAATACCAGTAACATAAACCAGCAAGCTGAGTCTCTGTTTCATGAAAGCAGCTAGGTGAGAATCAAAAGGCTCATATGGAATGCTATGGAAGCTGAGCAGCAGGCTGAGATTGGGCTTGTCCTTGTGATCCAGCCCTGGCACCCCTGGTGGCACCTGATGGAAGTAAACTGCAGTGCCTTTGACCCCTTATCAATAATGACCACTGGTGGGGATCTTAAATCCCTCCCCCTGAAATTGGTACATATGGCTAAAAATGTCCCAGCTGAAACCAGCACCAGTGGGGGTGAGAAGGTGAAGAGGCAACAGTCTCCACCAACAGATCTAGGACCATGGCTTCGACTCAACCCTTGCAGGAGGCCTGGGCAAGGGCTGCACTGAGGTGACATCCCATGGTGATAAGGAGATGGAAGTTGGGTAAAGGACAAGAGACCCCAAGGGTGGCAAACCTTATGCCCTTTCTTGGGGTTGGATCCCACATGGATGGAGGCGCGATTGCAACTGTGGTCACATTCTAAGCTGGTTGCAGTGGCAGGTCAGGCAAAAATTCCTGGCCACAATGTTGAACAGCTGATGATCTCTGTGACCTTTAACTTCCCAGTCCTCCCCCTTTGACCCATCCTAGATGTCGGCTGAACGTATGTGCCCAGACACAGGTGCCCTGTGATATTGCAGTGCTTCTATCAAAAATGGCCACTGGTGGAATATTAAATTCCTCCTCCCTAATATTGCTAAGTAGTGCCAAAAATATACTGGCCAGTGATTGGTACTGGAAGGGATGGTTGGGTGGAGAGGCAGCATCTCCGCTAACAGATCTAGGCCCATTGATTTAGGTCTGACTGTGGCAGAAGACCCGGGTGAGGTCTGCTGGGATGGCGGTGTCCCTGTGGTATGAAATTGCTGTAGTGCCATTGGGGTAAGAGATGGTTGGGACAGAGGAATGATTCTGCACCCATAGGTTTCCAACCCAAGATCTCCTTCCCTTCCCATGGGTGAGTGGGAGCACAGGTAAAAGATGTTGAGCCGTGGTGCCAGAAGTGCTGGTAGTAGTTGAGAGACCCAGTTGGTGGTGACTCGGGTGTCTAGTCCAGTGGTCATAGGTGGAAGCAAGGGCAGGGATACAGACTGCGACTGCGGTCACAGGTGCAGTTGGTGGCTATGACAGGTAGACGAATGTGCCCTGATGCGACGTGGCCTTTGACAGCTTCTTCAATCCACCCCAGACACTGGCTGAACGTACCGCCCAGACATCGGCTGAATATCTGTGACAAGACACAGGTACCCTGTGCCTAGGTGGCGTATATCTAGGATTGGCATACTACACAGGAGGTGTAGTATGTGTTATGAAAATAGAATAGCTAATTCACAGAATAAAATTAAAACCATATGGTTAGTTGTGATGGAGGTGTCTGGTCAGCAGCTCAAGGTCGACGATATAAAGTCAGTTCGCAGTAAAAATATTTCTGTTACTGATAAATCACATATATGTACAGTATTTAACAATCAATTTCCGAGCATTGCTGGTGAATTAAATAAAAATTTAGTTTCTACAGGAAATCGTATAACTTTCTTGGCAAATGCCTTTCCGAGATTGATGTCTGAAATACTCCTCTGTGATACAGACAGAGGGAGATTGAGTCAATAACTAAATCACTGAAGACTAAGGACTCTCATGGATATGATGGAGTGCCTAGCAGAATATTAAATTACTGTGCTGCACATGTTAACCCTGTATTCAGCCATATTTGTAATTTTTCCTTTAGGAATGGCCAGTTTCCTGAACGATTAAAGTACTCAGTAGTAAAGCCGCTTTGTAAAAAGGGAGAAAAGGATAATGTCGACAATTTTAGACCTATTTCTATGCCATCAGTGTTTGCTAAAGTTATTGAAAAGGTTGTGGATGTAAGGATAATCGATCATTTTATATCACCCGATTTGCTATCAAATGTACAGTTCGGCCTTAGAAGTCGTTTAACAACTGAAAATGCTATAGTCTCTTTTCTCTGTGAGGTACTGGATGGGTTAAACAAAAGGTTTCGAATGCTAGGCATATTTGTTGATTTAACTAAGGCATTTGATTGTCTTGATCATAAAATATTGCGCCAGAAGTTGGACCATTACGGAATACGGGGAGTAGCTTGCAACTGGTTCACCTCTTACTTTAGGAACAGATAGCAAAAAGTCATTATTCATAGTGTTGAGAATGGATGTGATGTGGGGTCTGAGTGGAGTATGGTCAAGTGGGGTGTGCCCCAGGGATCAGTGTTGGGGCCACTCCTGTTCCTTATTTACATAAATGACATGCCCTCTAGTATTACGGGTAACTCTAAAATATTTCTGTTTGCTGATGACACTAGCTTGGTAATAAAGGATGTTGTGTGCAACATTGGCTCGGTTTCAAATAGTGCAGTTGATGACATAAGTTCATTGCTTGTAGAAAATAAACTAAAGCTGAATCACAGTAATACCCAGTTTTTACAGTTTCTGACACAAAATTCAACAAAACTGGACATTTTAATTTCACAGAATGGGCATATGAAGAGTGAAACTGAACAGTTCAAATTTCTAGGTGTTCAGATAATTAGTAAGCTGTCATGGAAAGCCCACGTTCAGGATCTTGTTCAAAAACTTAATACTGCCATTTTTACTATTCGAACAGTATCAGAAGTGAGTGATCGTTCGACACGAAAATTAGTCTGCTTTGCTTATTTTCATTTGCTTATGTCATATGGTATTATATTTTGGGGTAACTCTTCCCATTCTAAAAGGATATTTTTGGCCCAGAAATAGGCAGTTCGGGCAGTAAGTGGTGTAAGTTCATGACCCTCTTGTTGACCCCTGTTCACCAATCTGGGTATTTTGACACTGGCCTCTCAATAAATATATATATATATATATTCCTTACTGTCATTTCATGTTAAGAATATTAGCTTATTCCCAAGATTAAACAGTTTTCACTTGGTTAATACTTGACATAAATTAAACCTTCATTTGGAGCGGACATCCTTAACTCCTGTGCAGTAAGGTGTGCAGAACACTGCTGCATCCATTTTCAATAAGCTACCACTAGAATTCAAAAATCTTAGCAGTAACACAGGCCAATGAAAAACTTTTTAGAAAAACTTTTTTACTTTGATAGCTGATCTTTATAGATTTTTGTGAACTGAATTCGAATCTATCCTTAGTTTTTTTGTATCACCCATAGTTTTCGAGTAATACACTTTTTATTATATAGTATAAAAATTCTATGGGATAATGAAACGCTTTGTTCCAACATAAGCTTGGTTTGTATTTACAGTAAGCTACATGAAACAATGATATGTATTAATAGAGGTTTCACTTGCCAGCTGGAATTGGTTTGCATTTTCTTTCTCTTTTTTCTTTGAAGCTTCTTGTGTAGCTTTTTCTATGATGAGTCGTTTGCTGAACTTCTCGGTGAAGTGACCAACAGTAGTCCCCCATTATGTTGGTGTTCCAGCAGCGTTGGTAGCGTTTTTCCATCACTTTAATGTCCTTGTGAAAACGCTCTCCTTGCTCCTCACTAACATCTCCCATTTTGTCCAGGAAGTAATCAAGGTGACTGTTCAAAAAGTGAACTTTCAGGCTCATGAAACATACTAAAGTTTTAGCCTTTATAACATTGTAGTTATAATGGAAACATATTCTGGGTCTTTTTCAGGTCCTAAGAACTTTGTAACGACTTGCTTGAATGATACCCATGCTTCTTTCTCATTTAAAATCATTGTGGATTCAAAGTTAATATCAAACATCAGTTTTCTAATGTCAGGTTGACAAAGACATCTTCTTTTAGTTTTGCTTCTGGAAGGTGTGGAAACTTTTGGCAGAGATACATAAAACATGGTCCATCTTTAGTTAAAGCCTTTACAAACTGTTTCATTAGGCTTAAATTTATATGTAGACATGGCAGAAGTATGTTTTTTGGATCTACAAGGTTTGAGTGTAGAATGTTCTTCTCACCAGAGTTTAAAGACTCCCTCACAGGGCAGTTCTTTCTGCACCAGTGTTGATCCCTAGCCCTACTGTCCCATTCACACAAGAAACATGGAAATTTGGTAAAGCCACCTTGCTGACCAAGGAGCATGAATGTTACTTTTAGATCGCCACGTATCATCCAACCATGAGCAGAATAGCCTATTTTATTTAGCACCATTTCTAGGTTTTCAAAGCTTTCTTTCATATGTACAGAATGTCCAACAGGTGTAGATGCATACATGTTACCGTTGTGTAATAAAACTGCATTCAAACTAGTTTTGGATGACTCAATAAACAGCCTCCAGTCTTCCTTTTTGAATTCAGTACCAAACTCATTCATTAGACCGGGAATGTCTGAGCAGTACACTAAATCACCTTCTTGTTGAAAAAACTTGGTAAATTGCTGCTCTCTCTTTTATAAATGTATATGCTGGTTCCAACTGCCAATAAGTTATTTTCTTTTAATCTAGAGCCAAGCAATTTAACCTCCCCCCCCCCCCCCCCCCCCCATCCCAGATCCCTAACCAAATCGTTAAGCTCGGTCTGAGTAAATTTGGGCTCTAGATTTTCTGTTTTACAATAGAATTCATCCTCATCTGGTTCATCTAAATCAGATCGTACATCAGAAGATACTTCTGTTGTTGGAATAGAACTTAAATCATCTGGTGGCTCAGGAACCGGCAAATCTACACCATGCCCTACTAGTTGGATGGCAGACAGAAGGTTAGGGTAGCTTATTAGCTTGTTGTTTTTCAAATTATGACCAGTAATATCAACACTGCAAAAGCAGCAATTATCAGAGTGATTTCTTGGCTCCCTCCATATCATAGGAACAGCAAATCTAAAAGCTTTTTTCGCCTTTTTGGGCCATTTTCTCATATCTTCAACACACACATAACATACCTTGTGTGGCAGCCAAGATACATCTTGATCTCCAAGTTTAGATCCAAAGTATGATAGATAAACCTTTTTCACAAAGTCTGTAATGTTTCTTTGCTGTTTTTTAATCACAAATTCACCATAAATATAACAAAAACTGACAGCAGAGTTTTTACAACCACGATTAGACATTGTACTAAGCACATGTACAGGAAACGGGAAAGTGAGGTTAGGTTGTCAGTAAGCAAAACACCATCTATTAACACAAAAGCAGAATCGACCTTTTTTTGCCAGCAGATGTTTTTCAGTAGTGCTACCACCATCATCTACATTCATTACACCTCCTTTTTAAATTATTGTAACTATAAAAAAGCTGTTAAATTCTTTAAAATATAGATCTATTTAATAAATTTAATTGTAAAATGTGAAGAAACGGTGGGTGATAGAGTTTTTTGAGTATCATATTTGGATTTCCCACCCTAAAAGACATAAGAATAAGGTATTATCAGCAAAAAAGTTTCTCCATTGTTGGCCTGTTTAATCCACACGCTTTCAAATTGAAACTGAAGAGTTTCCTCGTGTGTCACTCCTTCTGTTCGGTCGAGGAGTTCCTTGAAAAATTAGGCTGATTCTTGTTGTATTGTTATTGCATTTAATTAAACTTATGGCTTGACTTTTTTCAGGTTCATAAACATTTTATTTTTATCTGTTATTACTTTTATGTTGTAAATTCATGTACTGACGTGTTTCATGATCTTGGAGATTTGGTCCTGTGGAACTTGATGTGTAAATAAATAAATAAATAAAATGAAATAACTAAGTAAGACACTCTGCATGGCATTGAGCTGGTAGTGCAGTGTGAAATAATTGTGAAGACACACTGCATGGCATTGAGCTAGTAGTGCAGTGCGGAATAACTGCAAAAAGCTGGGTTGACACGGTGAGAAACATGCACTGCCTGCCCTTCCTGGACTGCCGACGTAACCTTCCTAAGGAATTGGTCATAGTACAATGCAGAGGATACTTCATGCACCATCAGTGGAAATTCAAACAGGTTTGTTGGTAAGTATTGATGAAGGACAAAACACAGTTTCCTGGCAACCAAATTCTACACTGGTGTCAAAAGACGGTGGGACAGTGTGTCTTCCTTGACATGTTGAGTGGTGGGGTGAAAATGGCTTTGATGGTGATACCTACTCAAGAGCATTGCCCTTTGCCTGAAGACACTGCACTGTATTGTGCGGGAGCTTGGAACAATGTCCAAACAGGGAAATGCCCGAACAGTCAGCAGGTGGAATTTGTTGCCATACAAATACACATGTAATTTCTCGACTCCATAATCAATCGTGAAATCACCTCTTGTATCTAGGATCCGTGCAACATTTAACATTTTGGAGGCAAAGGCAATGAGATGCTCAGAATCATCTTACAGTTTGTGACAGAAAACTGCTGCAATGTTGTACTGGTATGCATCCAGTGCCAACATCAATGGTAGGCCCAACATGTATGGCATGAAATAGAGAGCCACATTGAAACCGTGCTGAAGGAACTGGAAAATCTGGTGACAAGGAACTTGCACAGCTGATTAGGGGCTGTGCGATCTGTGCCGCTTGGGGATTGATCTTTGCATAATATATTATTTTCTCCAGAAATAAAATACACTATTATTGTAAGATATGGATTGTTCATGCTGCATCATTATTGTAGAGAATATGATGCTCTGGCAGGCATTTGCATAATAAAAAGAAAAAAAAATGTAATAAATCAAGAAATAAAATAGCTACAGATATGTTGCATTCAGGGATGAAAGTTACAGGGCAATACTATCATATGAGATTTCATTTGTTGAAATTGTGTGAATCATTTGAAGTTGGTAATTCAGAGGTTCATTATCATAATTTTTAGTCACTGTAAGTTACTAACTTTTGTTGTTTTAAAGATACTGGAAGTATCATTATGTCACGGGATGTGCCTCATTTTTCTGAGGTCGCAGATGTATTCAGATTTGCTTTCATATTTCTCTGTGAATTAATGTCGAATTTCAAAGAGCTGTAAGTAGCCATCTTTCAGCTTGTCTCAGAGTCCACCGTTGCTGTTGCATTCCATATTTTGTTAAGTGTATGACCATTGTCCAGCTTTCTTTCTGGGATTTTTCCCATTTCCAGTGACATTGCTCACCTTTGTACCTGGCTGGCCCTTAACAGTTACCTAGCCGGGTAGGCAGCAGTGCACCCTGAGCACTGGGCCTGCTAGTGTTCAGCCTTACAACAAATTCACCTTACCTCATACGAACTCTGGGTGGCTGATTAGCACGCCTTCATATATGTAACATTACATAACTTAAACACTAATGTGTAAGCAGTAAGCAGTTATAGAATCAAGACAATGAGAAGTCATAGACTATTGTCATTTCCATCACAGGCCTGTCTTTGCCTTATATATATTTATTTTTAATGATGAACTAGTTTCAGATACTGACATTCGTTGTGACTTATCTGTAATAGGTATAGATGTACTACCTAAAGCTGAAGGGTTGGTGCCAGCATCTTTATGATTGTGTCGATGTAGTCGTGCCTAGGTGCAATGCCTGTGAGAGTAAGAATGTACCCGACATAGGTGGTGTTAGAGGCAAAGAAATTACACTTTTCAACCAGCAGTGCAAGCCATTTTCCTGGACTCATCTAAATAGGGATTCAAGATTCTGGTATGTTCCGCATAAGTTAGCTCCATAACAATAATGTTGTCCAAATAATTCACACAGTGTAGGATATCATCAATCAACTGTTCCAGATGCTTTTGAAAAATGGTGGGTGTATTCGCAGTCACAAATGGTGAGTGATTGTATGGATAAAAGCCAAATAGTTTATTTGAGACAAGCAACTTCGTGGCCCTCAGTCAGTCTTGCCCATAGCTTCACCGAACAAGGCAAGGGGTGAAGATGTTAGACTGCTGGGAGTTGATAGTGGAGTTAAAATTACCATAAACGCATAACAAACTTTTGGATTTTTAGTGACCATTGAGAACATCAAACATTGATGAACGGAAAGTGGAGAAGTAATACCATGGTCCTTACGCCGTGCGAGTTTCACGTCATGTACTGCAAATGAAAGCAGTTGGTTGGGGTAAAACTTAGGCACTGCAGAAGGCTTAAGGGAAACGTTTAAACATCTGCTAATAGGAAGAGCATAGGACATCCAGATCAGAAAACAGTACTGTTTCTGACAGTAAATTAACTTGGTCCTTTATTTTGAACCCAAAGCTGGTGAAAGCTCCAATCTATAGCTGTTAGTGGCAGTAGGAGAGCATAAAACCTGGAAGGTTAAGACGCTTTCAACTATTTTTGTACTTAGCTGCCAGCAACATTTCTCCGAGGAGAGAAACACCACAGTGACAGTAAGACAGGACCCAGCACAGGTCTCATTGCAGCAGAGGTGAACTGAGACAGTTATATGTATCATCGTTGATTAAAGACAATGCAATGCCGATCTGCAGCTTGAATTCCGCAGGCTGGCCACAAAGCCTCAACTACACTGTGAGCTTTCACAGTGGTAGGGGACCTACCTGCTCCTCTACTGTGACAACATGGACTGCCTTGTTGTTTTCACACTGTGGCTCACCCCACAGCTGGTGCGCTACTTGTTGACACACATCATCTAGGTGACCGCACTTGCCAAAGACCCACAATCTGCTGAATGATACAAGCAGTGGCTTTTCTTATGCTAACTATTGCAGTCAGAAATATTGAAGCTTTTTCAACTCTGGTGACATATGTCTCAACACTTTAGGAGGGATGGACATTGCTGACTCATCCTATTAACTCTACCAAAAAAGTCCATTGATGCTGAGGAGGGAGTAGAATAATTGATGCACTTAAAGTCTCACATTAGATGCTGGCAATCTGAATGCCTATGAAGTCGGGTGAGGTTTGTAGGCAGAAGTATAGGATGATGAATTGGAATTGTCAGTTGACCACTGAGTGTGATGGCAATTAACATCTTAGGAAACATTAAAGTCTTATGTAAAAGCCTGCCGAGCCACTGAAGCATCCTCAAAAGATTTAACAATGTGAAGCGTATCGCCAAGACCAGGCATTTGCAGTAACCTCCCTGTCAGGGGGAAGACACGTAGTCATTCTTGAATCGACAGTTCTGCATATGAAACATTATAGTTCCGGCTCTGAAAATTGCACCTGCAAATCAGCAGCCCATGCTTCATACGACTGTCCACATTGCTTACAACACTCGTGAAACTGGAAAGTATCCATAGCCAGGTGCATCTGCTGACTAGTATTTGGTTAACAGAGCACTCAGATCATTGAAAGACAAATCACAGGGGTCTAAGAATGCTTTCAGTTTCTCCTCTACCTTGTATCAACAGTGGAATTGAAAACAACAGAGTTAGACATCTCAAATCTCTGCAGACTTGTTGTCTGCAATGAATGGTTGTAGTGGGGGCAAAGCCATGGCCACTGACTGATGTGGTTGTTTCCACTGAAACATGAGCTGGAGAGGAGTGGCATGCTGCTCTGTGCAGCTGCTCTTGAGCAGCAAACTGTTTCTTCTGCTGCTGCAATGACAGCTGTTGCAGTCAGAGTTGGGGTCCATAACATAGGAATTGGAGGCAAACACATCATCATAAACATGAGAGGGTAAGAACTCATTGCCACTAAAGTGTGTGCAGCAGATACGAAAGCATAATCCCGAAAGAAAGCCAAGGTTGTCATGAGTGGAGCACTGAACAAACACCGATTACGAAAGCCAGTAAGTCACAATCCAAAGCAGAATCAGTTTTCTAATAGCAACTTGGTGAGAATTGAAAAAGTTCATATGGTGTGGTAAGTTGCAATAGGGCTCACTCATGTGACCCAGCAACGGCAGCCCTGCTGGTACCTGACAGAGGGTAACTGCTGTTCCTCTGACCCCTGCTCGATAATGTTGGCTGGTGGGGATATTAAATTTTTATTATTTGTTGTACTCAACAAATACAAACTATTTTTATACAGGTGACATTTTTTGTCTCTAATCTTTTCATTTTAGTTGTATAACTTCATCTTTGTTTCACAAAGTTTTTTTTCCGTTTTTGTTGAGATAGTTACATTTTTTCATGTGTCTGTTGCCTCATTTTATTTGATGGCAGCTCTAAACTCACTCACTCTATTGCAGGTCATACTACTCATAGTGTGAGAAGGAGGGTGGGGTGTTTCAGTTAGTTTATTAAGTAATATTTCAGGTAATTTTTTATGCAGTTTCTCATAACACCTATGTTACTATAAAATGATACATTTACATCCATACTCTGCAAACCACAATGAAATGCTTGCCAGAGGCTTTATCCCATTGTACCAGTTATTAGGGTTTCTTTCTGTTCCATTCACACATGAAGCACAGAAGAATGATAGTTTGAATGCCTCTGTGCATGCTATAATTATTCTAATCTTGTCCTCATGATCCCTATGTGAGCAATATGTAGGGGGTTGTAGTATTTTCCTAGAGTCATCATTTAAAGCCATTTCTTGAAATTTTGTTAGTAGAATTTTTCAAGACAGTTTACGTCTGTCTTCAAGAGTTTGGCAATTCAGTTTCTTCAGCATCTCTTGAACACACTCCCACAGGTCAGCCAAACCTGTGAACATTTGTGCTGCCCTTCTCTGTGTATGTTAAGTATCCCCTATTAGTCCTGTTTGGTATGGGTCCCACACACTTAAGAAATATTCTAGAACTGGTCACATGAGTGAGTGATTTGTAAGCAATCTCCTTTGTAGATTGATTGCACTTCCCTAGTATTCTACCAATAAGCCAAAGTCTACCACCCGCTTTATCCACAATTGAGCCTATGTGATCATTCCATTTCATATCCTTGCAAAGTGTTACACTCGGGTATTTGTACGAGTTGACCAGTTCCAACTGTGACTCATTGAAATTTCAGTTATAGTATACTATGATTTTTTCCATTTTGTGAAATGCACAGTTTCATGTTTTTGAACATTTAAAACAAGTTGCCAATCTTTGCATCAGTTTATAATCTTATCAAGATCTGACTGTGTATTTATACAGCATCTCTCAGATAGTAATTCATTATAGAGCACTGCATGCCAAAAGTCTGAGATTATTATTAATGTTGTGCATGAAGTCATTAATGTACAACATGAACATCAAGGTTCCCAACACACTTCCCTGTGGCACACCTGAAGTTACTTCTACATCTGATGATGATTGAACATTTGACAATAAGCGTAGGCGTGTCACTGAGTCAAATACTTTTCAGAAATCAAGAAATACTGCCTCTACCGGACTGCCTTGATCCAAAGCTTTCAGTATGGTATCTTAGAAAAGTTTGAGTTGGATTTCACATGAATGTTTTTGGAATCCATGCTGATTGGTGTGAAGGAGGCCATTCTATTCAAGATACTTCATTATGTTTGAGCTCAAATTATGTTCTAAGATTCTACAACAAATCGGTGTCAAAGATATTGGATGATAGTTTTGTTGCCCACTTCTACGACCCTTCATGTTGATGGGTGTTACCTGTGCTTTCCTCCAACTACTGGGCACTCAACTGCAAATTCGGTATAGTGTCTGACAGGCATTCCATTGTTCCATTTTAACAATTTCAGCTGTTCCTCAACAACACTGATACTTATACTTGTTTCATCCATCTTTTCAATGGTACAAGAATTAAATTGGGCAAGTCACCTGAGTTTTCCTTTGTAAAAATGGGGATTCGAAAACAGACTTAAGAATTTCAGAGGAAGAAAAGGACCTGATATAGTAGTCAAATGACAAGCTAACATCCAGGTAAGATTTACACAGAATAATTAAGAACCACAGCAGCATAATATGTTTACAGTAAGCAAATTAAACATTAGCCATGTTGTGTGGAAGCAGAAGAGTATATTTAAGAGATACCATTTCTAAATAGAATAGGAATAAGTTGTCTTAGAGATGTATGTGTTTAATATTAAACAGGATACTGTACCCTTATGTATAAATGGTGTTATGAATAGGGTAGGTATACCAAAGAAAACAGGATTTACACCTAAAGGAAGGAGACTGGAGATATATTTAGGGCCTATTGTTGTGAAAACTGGATAGTTATTAGGGGATAACCTTCTGAGGAAGGAGGTGTAGTTGATGATTTCTACAGAGGTAGACTACTGTTGTAATTTCTCAGACTTTCCTAACACTGTGTTGACATCTTGCGATACCTTAGGTTTCTTAGAATACTGTTGGTTTTGAGGCTTACTCCAAAGTTGCGTAACAGAGGGACCTACCTTTTTGTACTGGTCTTATTTATATACTGTTTTAATAATATACTGATTTGCTTTGTATGCTGTTGACATTGTAGGTAGTAAGGAGTAAAGAAGTGTACGATGGAAGGCAACAAAAAGTTGTTAAAGTGAAATATGAAATGTCTGATAAGAAATCTGATCAACATTAAGATATTGTTGGGTATATCCAATGACCTAACAAGTAAGCATATTATGCAAGTATACCTTGGCACATTTTGTATAGGTTTTGCATACCTTTCAAATGGGTGGTAATAACAGTGTTTGCTATGAGTTTTGTATTTGCAACCTGTTAAATAAATCTCATGATTGGGTTTGTACACATTTTTTAGGGGAGGTTAGCTCAAGTTAATATGAGCGGGATAAACATTTACCTATGCACAGTTCCAAGTTTCTTAGGTACTCTGGTCAATTAAGAGACGGAACTTGCTATTTCAAAGTATTATGGTGTTAGAACAAATTTTTGGGGCCTGTGGACGTGAAGCCAGTGGCGTCTGTTCTGTAGGATTGGCAAACATCTTTTTCCTCCATCCCATAAGTGAAGTACCTATCAGGCAGGGATCCTTGGGCTGGGGAATAGGGTGAGTATTCGTACTGAGTGTCTGTTGTCTTTCTTTTTTCTATTATGTAGTAGATAATGAGAACTTATTAAATCTTCCAGATTCCAGAACAAGAATAGGAGTAATGATGAAGGATCCATATTAAGAATAACTACATTATTTGTCTGAATAGTACTCAAGAAGCAAGAGATTATAAGTGGAGAGCTATGAGGTTCACAGTCTGAATGTATAAACATTATTTCAGACATAGGAAACAACTGGATCTCAGTAACATAATAATTGCAAATATCATTGCACTTCCCAAAACAGATGTGCATTGCACTGTTTCTGATATTAAACGTGTGTGAAAAAAGTTGTGCACAATTTGTTTCCAGGGTTTTGGTTGGTGTCAAGTGACTGATTTATTTTTAAATGAAAGTTATTGCTTCTGTGATTGGCAAAAATTATTAAACTTGGATATCTGCGTATAATCAGAAAGTCAAAAAGCAGGGTTCCAGAGGCAGATCTGGCTTAGCAATGACAAAAAGAAAAGAAGCATGAATAGGCTACTCAGAAGTAAAAGGCATTGTTCCAGAGGCAAATCTGGCTTAGCAATGACAAAAAGAAAAGAAGCATGAATAGGCTACTCAGAAGTAAAAGGCATTCTTGTTGCCTTTTTTTTATTGTAGAGTCATTCATATGGAGTTCACATTAAATGGACAAAAAAGAAATACAGCATTTTCTTTTCATGTACTCAGGTAACTCGAGAAAAAGTGTCACAGGTGCCTGTTTTAAATTGCAGCATGTGTAAATGCTTCACCAAGATGATGCATTGATCCATACCGCATTGAAGGTTAGGGAGTTTTTGGCTAAAAAGAAAATTCCAGTGCTTTTCTGTTCACCGTATAGCCCAGACACAGCCTTATGTGACTTCGTTTTGTTTAATCTTTTTAAACTTGACTTATAAGCAAACTATTTTGGGATCATTACAGACATACCAGCTAAATTGACAAAAAGAACTCTATCCGAACAAGCATTGGAAAGTACAATGGTGCTGTGTCATCCTCAGCCGATAGGCCTCACTGGATGCAGATATGGAAGGGCATGGGGTCAGCATTCTGCTCTCTTTGCCATTATCAGCTTTCATGACCAAAGCTGCTACTTCTCAATCAAGAAGCTCCTCAATTGGCCATATAAGGGCTGAGGGCACCCCACTTGCCAACAGCTTGCTGCAGGCCTGGATGGTCACCCATCCAAGTCCTGACAGCGATTAACTTCGTTGATCTGACAGGAACCAGTGTTACCACTGCACCAAGGCTGTTGGTACAAACAAACATGCAAGCAGCTATGACAGATACTTCGACAGTTTCGTGGTTAAAGTCTTTCTGAACTGGAGAGGGGGATATTGGATGTGATGCAGACACTTTGGGGACTGGAATAAATTTTTGATCTGCAGTGGAGTGTGCACTGATTTGAAACTTCCTGACAAATAAAAACTGTGTGCTGGGCCGGGATTGAACCTGGGACATTTGTGTATTGGAGATCATGAGTTTTGCTTCGAAAGCTAAGTAGATAGAGCTCTTGCCTGCAAAAGGTGAAGGTTCCTTGTTCAAGTCGCAGTCTGGTATCTGACAGGAAGTTTCACTTCTTTGCAAAGTGAAAATTCATTATAGAAACAATACCCCAGTGTGTGGCTAAGCCATGCCTCTGCAGTATCCTTTCTTCTAGGAGAGCGAGTTCCACAATGTAGGCAGAACTTCTGTTAAGTTTGGAAGGAGATGAGGTACTGTTGGAAGTAGGATGTGAGGACTGATCTTGAGCTGTGCTTGAATAGTGTGGTGTTAGGGCAAGGGCCCAGGTCTGAGTTTTGGCCTGGTACTGTTTCTGCCTGTCAGGAAATTTCTAAGGAGACTATTTTGGAAACTATTAAGTGTGTATGGACACCATTTCAATCAAATAATTTTATCAGACTCTCTCTCTCTCTCTCTCTCTTTTTTTTTTTTTTTTTTTTTTTTTTTTTTTTTTTTTTTTTTTTTTGTAGGATCTCCTTTTTGGGAGAGATATCGTGTATTGGATTTCATCTGTTTGGCAGCTGATCAATGTCCACAGTATAGGATGTGTACAAAAACAATCAGGCAACATGTTTCATTTATTTAAGAATGGTCTTTTGTTTTATCAATGGTGTAATGATGGCTATAATGGCGTTATGAAACTTTAGATAGCCAATTGTGTATGTAGATTATACTTTGCATCTGCTGCTGCTGCTGTTGGTGATGTGATGGCAAGCAAATAATGATATACTTATATCATTTTTTGTCAGAAGTAGGTCACGTTTATTTGTTTTCTTTTCCTATTGTTTCAGGCTCCACTTGCACTTCCTGGCACAAATCTGTATGGACCTCCACCACCACAGTCATTACAGTGCCGTGTCTGCCGCACAGAATTTTCATCAGAGGAGCAGATGGCAGCTCACCATATTCCAGATAAACCATTGTCATGTTCACTTTGTGGTAGACAGTTCTGTGAGCAACGGGTACTCCGCATCCACCGAAGACGCTGCCATCCTAATGGTATTCCAGCACAGAGAAAGTCGTACCTCTGTCCCCAGTGTGGAAGGGTCTTTGGTGATCGTGGTCGGTGAGTGGTATAAAGCACATTGTTTGTGAAGCTTAGTGATATTATGACATACTGCAGATAATCAAGTAATTTTATTTTTGTCTTGTGGTAGGCATTCAATGCAAGACATTCATTTCTCGCTTTCCTTTTTAAGACATTCATTTCTCGCTTTCCTCTTGTCTAGTGCTAACATCATGCGTGTATTTATCTTTTTTGTTGCCAGCCAGTAAAGGCACGCACTGCTTCCATTCCATGTCTTTCATTATTCAATAAGTCTTGTAAGTTGTGTTATTCCACAGAAATTCTTCATTATCTCTTTGTATTTTTCGATTGGTGCTCTTGAAAGGCTTTGATAAGACTTCTTCAACAACTGTCTTATAAGTGCTGTTTGGAAAAGCTCAACACTACCTTTCTAATTTTATTTTATTTTTATTTTTTATTATTTTTGTATTATTTGTGTGTGTTTGAGGGCCCACAGCCTCAGTTTGTATTGAGAATGAAATCTGAGTAGGCTGAACTCCTTTTATTATCAGTGCAATTGTTTTATTTCAACAGTGGGTCATTTTCAAGCAAATATCTTTTAACTTCCAGCTTCATTTCTGCGTGTACACATAGAAGTACAATGTATACCTGTCCATGTGTACTGTTGATCTACTGCAATATGAAATGAATCTGCAAGCTTAAGATACGTGCTTGAAAATGACCCACAGTTGAAATTGGACAATTGCACAGATAATAAAAAGAATACAGCCTACTTGGACTATGTTTCCATTCTCAAACCATTTCTGATTACTGTTAACTTGTTTCACATTAGTGAAATGGATATTGACAGTAACCATACCTATCATCAAAAGTATATGCTATAGCAAGAACAAACACAATTTATGGAATATAGTACTTTATAGAGAAACACATGAGATACCATGAAGAACAAGTTGTGCGTAGCACTGAACACATTGACTGGACAACAGTAATACATGTTACAGAATAGGCTGAGCTCTTGTTTGCAATCACTTAAGTAATACTGTTTCTTTGGCAGCTCACGGGAGTGGAGTCAACCCAGCTAACTTCTGTAAGTGGGCCTGTGAACTGTATGGTTGCATGATCTCTGAAATCATGCACCTCATGAGTGAAGGTACATCACCTCTCCCATCCAGGTTTAGGAAAACCACATACATAAAAACACTTTTGTGCCCCAATGGAGTAAAACGGTAAGAACTCAAAAAATGGTTGAAAGCAGCTTCAGGGGGAGCTTTAAACATCCAAACTACGCGTTCGGCCTCACCGTTTGATTTAGGATGAAACGGGGGAGCTGTGAGATGGTGAACACCAGTAGCCTGACAGAAAGATGCAAATTGTCAACAAACAAACTGGTGATGGTTACCAGTAACTACGGTATACAGAAGTCCCTCAATTGCAAGAATCTTAGACAGGACTGAAATAGTGACCACCGTGGACGCAGGCAGACAAGTAGGGAAATTTGGAATAGGTATCTGTTACAATGAGCCAATACTGATTCAAGAAGGGCCCAGCAAAATGGACATGTAGATGTTCCCATAGGCATTGCTTTGTTGGCCAGGGGAAAAAGACATCCACAGAGCCTCGTGTTGCTGAATACAGTGAGTGCAAGCAATGATAAGCTGCATAATGTCCCCACCTATGCCTGATCAATACACATTCTGGCGGACCAAAGCTTTGGTGCGAGAAGTCAGACACACAGAAGCCACAGTACATTATGGTGTAAGGAAGTGGGATTCACTACTTAGGCAGCAGAGTCCTCTATTGCTAAGAAAAGAATCCCGTCAAACACAAAAAGGTGGAGCTGGAGGGAGAAGTAATTATGCAAGGGATCCGAGGCACTGTCCGGGGATTTTACTGGAGAACCAGGCTGCACAACATAGAGAACCCAACTAAGTACAGGATCCATGGTGAGTGCCGATGCTATTGTGGTGCTAGTGATGGTAAACCATTGACCACAGTCTGGTTCTCAGTATCTAAATAGAAACAATGCGACTCATTGGGGTTTAACACTGGGTCTGGCCTGATTGGAAGGCGAGATAAGGCATCAGCATTGGCATGTTGCATCGTCGGCTGGTAATGGATCTGATAATGATAAAGGGAGAGGAAGAGAGTTCATCACTGGAAAAAATGTGCTACCGTGTTTGACATGGAAGCCGAAGGGTTAAAAAGAGCAACTAACAGCTTGTAATCTGTGATTAAATGGAACTTAAAACCATACAAGAAGATGTGAAATTTCTTGAGGGTGAACCAGTCGCTAAAGCCTCCTGTTCGATCTGAGAATACTGCTGCTAAGTGGAAGTTACCGTATTTACTCGAATCTAAGCCGCACTCAAATCTAAGCTGCACCTGAAAAATGATACTCGAAATCAAGGGAAAAAGAACTTCCCGCACCTGAAATTTGAGACTCGAAATTCAGGGGGGGAGAAAAGTTTTAGACCGCACCTCAAAATCAAAACAAAAGTTGGTCCATTGTAACATGAGACACAATTGACGTTGAATGGATGAAGATACAGCTACAGTAGTTTGGTTTGAGTATAATCTTAACAGTTAAGCTTTACCAAGTAGCCATTGATATGTGTCAGGTGCTCCATCTGTGTTTATACATGCACCCCTCCTTTTCAGATGCTTTGTCTGGTTTGAATCGATTACTTACTTTGCTTTGATGTTATAAGTGCCTTAGTCTTTGTTATAGGTGTTTACGTCACTCTAAGCTGAAAATGCATTATTGTACTGTGTCATGCATTGTTTGTCGCAATCTGATAATGAGTGTTTACAACCTGTCGCCGCTCGCGGCATGACTTGCTTTTGTGCACGCTACTGCCACTTACAATAAAAAAAGAGAGGAATTGTGTCATAAGCGAAACAATGGCAAGAGACTGCTATTTGTTGTTACTTACACTGCTACTTTTTTTGATAATGATCAACAAGAACCAAATAGATTATGTTCTGAACGCGAGTTTAGCGAAAATTTTTCTCTGTTTGAAAATCTTTGCAGGTGCCTCTTTAGTACATTACATTCTGCACAGAAATTAGAGTCATCTTAGATTTAAAAATCTGGTCAGTTGTTGTGCTTCATTTCTGACTGTATCACTATTCAGCATAAGAATAATACGAATATAAACATGACCTGATATGTATATTCTTCTGCGTGTGCTGTTGTCTCTCTCTAGTTTTTTAGTTTATTAAGCAGACAGGATGTAAATGAGATAGCAGCAAACGCGAAAGAATACATGGCGTAATAAATAAGATTCTTCTACCTTTTCTTTTAATTTATTTACTGACGCAGATGTTTTGGCACCATTATTTATCTTTGTGCCTGCAAAGCTTGTCTGTGTAGTGGTACATATAATCTACGGCAGAAGTTAGTTGTGGCGGCACCTACCAACATTTTTAGAACTTCCGCTTACTTTGCACTCGATTCTAAGCCGCAGGCGGTTTTTTGGATTACAAAAACCGGAAAAGTGCAGCTTAGATTCGAGTAAATACGGTAAAGTCTTGCTAGCATAAGCAGTGGGTCTTTCAGACCTTTTCGTGTATTCGTGTGTCAATAACACACAAAGACTGTGCTGAGAGGCACCTGTAGCCAACATGAGATGCTGACTCGACTGAAAAATGGCCAGACACGGGGCAGATTGAAGCTTAGATTTGAGCAAAGCAAATGCTTGGTCACAAGCCAGGGACCAGAAAAAAGGCAGATTTTTACGCAAAAGCGCGTGCAGTGGCTGAACAACAGTGGATGCGCCTGGTAAAAAGTTATGATAGTACACAACTTTACTTAGAAACACGTACAATTTATTTAGAAACACTTGAAGTTCCTTAACAGAGGTCAGCTGCGACAAAGCTGCAATTGCGTCTACATTTTGATGCAACAGGTTGAGAAACCTCAACACTTAGGTACTCTGCTGACAGCTGAAAAAATAAAAGATATGGCAGGATTACACTTGAGACCTGCAGACAGCAAAACAGGGAACAACTATCAGAGATTGCTAAGATGCTCTTTAGAGGAAGAACCTGAAAGAACATATTGTTGACGTAATTGATGCAGCCAGGTAGAGAGGCTGTCAGCTGTTTTAAAAAAGTTAAAAAATTGCAGGCATGTGTTGATATTGGTATTGGCGAAAAGGTGTATTGACAACTAGAAGGCACCTAGTGGCCTCACCCAATGGGAACTGCAGATATACTTCTGACAAATCAGTCTTGGGAAAGTAGTGCCCACCTTAAAATTTTGTGAGAAACTTGTCAGGGTGGGGCAAAGGGTAGATATATATCACAGAGTGTACATTAATCGTGACACTGAAGTCACCACAGAGGCAAAACTTACCTGTTGGCTTTTTTAGAATGACCAGTGGTGTAACCCATTCACTTGAAGAAATAGGCCAAATGACATCGAGTGATGATAAATGGTCTAATTCGGCCTTGACAGAGTCGCGCAACGCAATAGGGACATTCCATGCCTGGGAAAAATGATGGCAGGCTGACACTATCTTGGTAATGTGGGCCTGAAAACCAGTGGCACAGCTGAGCCCAGGGGGAAAACAGAGACAAAAGCTCAGTGCAGAGGTACTCCAGTTGCTGATATGGAACTTGATCTTACACTAAATTTACGTCATTGACAATGAAGAAACCAAAAGCATTAAACGCTTCTAACACGAACAAGTGTGTGGTGTGGGTATGATCCGAAGGTGAGAGGGTGAACAACAGATCTGTAAGAGACAGGAGGATGGAATCTGCTGTTCATTGCAGCTAACCAACTTCCCTGAAACCTGTGTGAGGGAATGGGAGCTCAAGTCGACGTACATTTGTACATTTACTGTCCGCAGCTTGTGGTCTTGCGGTACCGTTCTCGCTTCCCGAGCACGGGGTACCGGGTTCGATTCCCTGCGGAGTCAGGTATTTTCTCTGCCTCGAGATGACTGGGTGTTGTGTGTCCTTCATCATCATTTCATTATCATTGACTCGCAAGTCACCGAAGTGGCGTCAACTAAAAGAGACTTGCAATACGGCGGCTGAACTTCCCCGCATGGAGCCTCCCGGCCAACAATGCCATACGATCATTTCATTTCATTTGTACATTCACTAAAGTCACCACAGCTCATGTGTCCATAAGCATTTTTAGTGGTTTATTAGACACACGCATGTCAATAAACAATTTGTTTAGGAAACAGTCATTGTAGAGATGCAGTTTATGTTCAGCAGTGCTAATGTGTTGGGCACATCACACACAATGTGGCCGGTCTTTTGACACTTGCAAACCGCTCAATGCTTAGGACTCGCAGCATGTTGGACGAAGCAGCAGGAGCAAGATGGAAAGGGGGCGGGGGGTGTATATGCAGCCGCTGCTGTGATGTGTCCTGTCGCTTGTGTGACCACAACCACCACTGCCGCATGCAATGCTGAGTCAAAGGTTGTACTACTGCAGTGCCTTCCTTGTCATCCTGAACACTTGCAGCATGCCTAACACAGGTGACTGAGCAACTTCTGATACCTCCCCCCACCCCCACCCCTAAACAATTTGATTGCATGCAGCCTGTGACACTTCAAAGAACTGTGTTATTTTGAGCACATTCATAAGTATCGGACTCTAACATTGAAGTGCTTTTTCGTGGACTTCCCTATTGAGGGCCAGACGAATAATACCATCACTCACCCTGTGATTAGTGTAGGGTTCGTATGGGTACTAGTGTCAAATTTACAATGATGGCTCAACCCGTATAATTCTGCAGCCCAGGCTCTGTAAGATTCTGACAAAGGTAAAATTCGACATGCATTGCAATGGCATCCTTTCTGTCACAGTAATAGGTTGATACAAGCTTACACATTTCATCAAATGATAAGCTGGCCGGTTCTTGCAAAGGCGCAAGTTGGCACAACTGATAAATGCTCTACCCAGGTTTGCATCATCCACACAAAAAATCTGGAAATGTTGGCATAAGTGTGTCTCATAGCAGTTCCAATCTACAACTGATTCATCGTATACCGGAAAGGACGACGGTTGCACTTTTGATGAAACAAGCTGGGATCTCTTTACTTCCTGTCTTGTTTTGCCATCTGCCTCCTTAAATTCATTTCATTTTCATTTTTGCCTGATTATTGTTAACATGCTGGAGCATAATCTGTGTTTCCATAAAAGAGAAAGGTTGGCCCTCAGTCTTAAGGAATATAGCACTAGGTCTAATTTTATGCTTAGTTTTGTGTATGTAATTAATTTCCTAATTTATTTTGACTATTCCTAGTTAATATCTTTTGCTACAGATCATTATAAGGGTGAAATCAGTAATTGTTTGTGACTTAGATTCTGTTGTTGACTTATAAACAAATATAAATTCTGTACTAATTATAAACATTTGGAAGAAGAACTACTAGGATTCTTAAAGTATTTATTTGGCTCTGTTCGAAAACATATTAGCAAAGTCAGCCCTTAATTAATTAATAATTACTATGTTTGTCAAAAGTATTGTTTGTATTACTATATCTGTTAATTTAATTATTTAAACAAATAATTTGGCGCAACCTTTGTGGTAGAAGGAACTGTTAAAAAGAAAGAATTTTTCTATGTAGTCAGTTAATTGAATGAGTTATGTTTTAATTGTAATTTCAATACTTAAACATCGAACAATGTATAGTTTCAGTGCCTGTTATTGTGAGGAAATGTAAAGGACCGATTTTTGGTCTGTGGCCGATTTTCAGATGTGAAATGTATTGGTTAGATTAACAATAATGCGGCAACTTAACAGTGGAATAAGTGTAATACAGATAGGCCGTGTGTTAGAATAATTAATGACAATGTCTGTTTAATTTATTTCAAAAATAATGTCGCAAGTACTGTATTATTCTGCCAGAACTGTGAACTGTGTGGTTAGATTTTTACTGCTCATAGACGTTCAACAGCAAACTATTGTAGCAGTATGCTGATGTTGCCTGCAACCTATTAAAGAGGCTTATCAACATTTACCAACTGGCCATATAATTGTGTAATATTAGGGCGTTGTAACAGTGAAAGTAAAGAACTGTGAAACGCAATTGTGCAACTGTTGGCTACATCATTTATTGTAGTCAGTGTTGAACTTCCACCCTCCCCCCCCTCCCATTTTTCAGCCAGTATAACAAAGCAGTATGTCTACACTGAGGACTGTCAGTGAAGAAATAAAGCAAGTGAATGTCACACACTGATGGGAGAGTAACCTGACATGAACACGCAGATGCCATTTGGTTTAGAGCGGTGGCGAGAGCCTGCTGTTGTTCCACGGAAGCTTGCTGTTGCGCAGTGATACATTGGAGTATTTCGTCTTGCACTGCAAGGAAGCAGGAGAGAGGATAATGTTATGGGTGGCTGATTTCCTCTTTCTACAACACAAATGCACATGTGTATTAATACGGTTCTTTATTTACGTGAACTATAACATTTACATCAATTGAATAGAGTCCATGTTTTGTGGTACAAGCTCATCCGTAATAGTCCTCTTGCATATAATAGAGGGAAACATTCCACGTGGGAAAAATATATCTAAAAAGAAGGTAGATAATGATGTGCATAAAGGTTAGGTGGATGTGTTGCCGCCAAAACACGTTAAAGGGTGGAGAAATTCGGGAAAATTTCGAAAAAACTACGTGAGGATGTGTTAAAAGGAGTGGTTTGGTGGTGGCAGATTATGGAAATGAGGCTAACAATTGTCTGATGAAGAAATAATGACGTTAAAACCTGTGGGAAGTGGCTAAAAATGATCGGTGATGTGAGAAAAACGGAAATGGAAATAAAGCAAAAGTTATTAAAACTAGCCGAAAAGGTTGTTTAATAGCTGAAAGGAACTGTTTGTGAACTAGAAACGGTGGATTTTATAGCAGCGGTAGTGTTGAAAGCGGAAAAAATTTTTTTGGTTATGGTTTGGAAGTGGGTTACGTATTATTACGTATTATTGAGTATATATCGGCAGGATAAAATTGTATACTGGATTACGGTAAAAAAGGAGAAGGTGAATACAAAGTGAAACTACTGGCAAAAACAGAAGGAGGAAATGGACGACAGAAAAGATTACAAAATGTGACAGTGACAATAACAAACGTAATTGTTGGGTTCAAATTAATGTCATGAATATAACAGAGGGAAACATTCCACTTGGGAAAAATATATCTAAAAAGATATAGATAAAGATAGATATAGTCCTCTTGCAGATTGATGTAAAGTACAATTCTAGTTAAGTAAACTAGTTCCACTACAGTCACTAATCTGGCCGCTATGTATTGTCCTACCCTGTGACGAACTAAACCCCCATCTGCAAGTATACTGACAGATGCCAAACTGGATGATTGAGTGAGTTGGTTAGTAAGTGAGGCCCTCCAGTCGGCGACAGTAGGCTAAATACATGCTGTTGAGAGGGCGTTGGTGGCGTGTTGCTTGTGGGTGTGTCTCTGGCCTCTCTCGTGATAGGCACACTTGATCTAGCACCTGCTAATCGATCTTCGTGCTTCATCTTTTCCGACCAGTGTGCTGGCGACAGCTTACGCCAGCACAGTCAGGTGACTTAGCACTGACACTAACATGCAGGGAAAACATAACCCTCACTCTCGTCACCAAGCTTGCCACAGCAAGAACAAATAAAATTTATGGAATGTAGTACTTCAGAGATAAACACATAAGATACAACGAACTACAGGTTGTGCGTAGTACTGAACACATTGACTGGACAACAGTAATACAGATTACTGATTAGGGTGGGCATTCTTTTGTGATCATTTAAATAATACCGTTTCTTTTGCAGCTCACCAGAGTGCACCAGGAGGCCAACCCAGGTAGCCTCTATAAGGGTGTGTGTGAAATGCATGGACGTGTGATCTCTGAAATCGCATGCATCATGAGTATAACATCAAACTTCTCTCAGTATCAGTGTCCAACTTGTAAATCTCTGCATAGAATGAATCAATCAGTCTGAAGATAACATTTCATTTGTCATTTTCTGAACATCGTTTAAATTATTAAACTTATATTTTTTGAGCTTCTGCGACTCTTCAAAATAGGTCGATGATCCTTGAAACTTATAATTTCGCATCCCAGGAGGTACATCCTATCATGAAGTTGCTGTGATTGCCGTCCCATCTTGAAGACAGTAGTCCCTCAACATGACTCACCACATGCAAATAAAATAACAGACCCAAATAATATCTGTTCTCTTATCTACAACCTGTTTTGTATAGGTTTCATTCGTATCATTTGTCAGTCAGAAGATGAAGATATATGCATCACTTCTCTGGAGCAGTATGTAACACTGCAAAGGACAAAATACATCAGTCATGCGTGTCAAATTTCTTTTTCCTGCTATTGTTGATGAAGCTGTAATTTGCTTGTAAAGTTCTTGTGTATGAGATTGTTTAACAAGCTTTTCAGTCTCTCGCTGGGCAATGGTCTCGACCCATGCGTTTAAAAAATATCGGTTGAATGGAGCAATGTTATCTCAACGTGTAGCCTCCAAAACTATAGCACTAGGTTGATAGGAATATATTCTAGTTTAAAGGTTGTCATGACACTGCATACTTCAGACATACAACTGCATCTTTCGTACATAACGTCATTTTCTCCTAGTTCTGTGTGCCCAGTTGTGACAAAACTGCTGGCGTGGTACTTTTGAAGTTCCTACTTGCTTCTACTGCTCCTTTTCTTTGTAATGGTACCATTATTGCTTCACCTTAACTGGAAGACCTGTCATGGTAAATATAAGAACAGTTAATGTAATTTATTGTATAATAAAATGTTGTGTGCTTTTAAACATGAATTGTTTACTAATATTTACAAATCCATCAAAACAGGAATTACCTGTAAAATTATAATATTGTATGTTAGGAAGTATAAAAATTAACAGTGATGCACAAAACTCTCAGGAAAAAGAGATTACTAAAACTGTTATAAGGTGTATTTGAAGATTAGAATTAACATGTCATCAGCAACGAGTCCATTAGAAACAGAACATACTACAATGTAGGAGTTAACGACGTTATTATGGAAACGATAGATTGCTACTCACCATACAGAGTTGTTGTTGAGTTGCAGAGAGGCACAACAAAATGACTGTTGTACATTTGAGCTTTCAGCCAAAAGGCCTTCTTCTTAAGCAAAAAACACACACATTCACACAAGCAAGACTCACCCACACAACTACAACTCACACACACAACCACTGTCCTGGCTGCTGAGGCTCTAGTGCATACAGAAACTGCCACTGATGCTCCCATCAGTCTGTGGGTGGTTGAGGTGAGGAGGGATAAAGAGGAGGCTGGGATGGGAGGAAAAGGGATAGCAGAGTAGAGGTGGGGGAAGGTGAAGTGCTGCTTGTGGGAGCATGCAGGGACGTGATGTGATGTGGACAGGGTAGGGCTGCTACATGCAGTTGGGAGATTTTAGGAGGGGGGGGGGGGGGGGGAGTGGAGCGGAAAATGAAAAGAGACAGAGGAGGGGAAAAAGACTAGTTGGTGCATTGGTGGCATAATAGAAGGCTGAGTACAGCTGGAGCGGAGCAGGAAAGGGATAGATGGGTGAAGGACAGGGACTAGTGAAGGTTGAGACCAGGGGGGTTACAGGAACACAGGATACACTGCAGAGTTCCCATGTGTACAATTCAGAAAAGCTGGTGTTGATAGAAATGATTCAGATGGTGCAGGCTGTGAAGCCATCATTAAAGTGAAGCATTTTGTGTTACGCAGCATGTTCAGTAACAAGGTGGTCCAGCAATCTACTGACCTCTTTGTTCATGGCTATTCTTGCAGACAAACAGCTTGTTGATTGTCATGTCCACATAGAATGAAGCACAGTGGTTGCAGCTTAGCTTGTAGATCATATGACTTGTTTCACAGGTAGCCCTGCCTTTGATAGGGTAGGTGATGCTTGTGACGGGACTGGAGTAGATGGTGGTGGGAGGAGGTATAAGACTAGTCTTGCATCAAGGTCTAATGAGGAGATATAGGCCATAAGGCAAGGGATTGAGAGTGAGGGTGGAATAGGGATGAACAAGGAGATGCGGAGGCTTGGTGGGTGCGGATAACCACTATGGGAGGGTTGGAAACGGTAATGGGTGGGATATTTCTCATTTCAGGGCGCAATGAGAGATAGTCGAATCCTTGGCGAGAATGTGATTCAGTTGCTCCAGTCGTGGGTGGTACTGAGTCATGAGGGGAGTGCTCCTTTGTGTCTGGACGGTGGGAATATGGGATGTGGTAGGTGGCTGGATAGACAAGGCTCGAGAGAGCTATTTATCTATTTCTGTAGCAGGTTTGAAGAGTAATTTCAGTCTATGGAGGCATTAGTGAAATCCTTAGTTTATTTGGAAAGTGACAGCTCATTACTACAGATGTGATGGCCAAGGGTGGCTAGGCTGTATGGAAGTGACTTCTTTACAGGAAGAGTGGCAGTTGACAAAGTGAAGGTATTGCTGGTGGTTGGTAGGTTTGATATGGACGGATGTATTGATGGAGCCATCTTTGAGGTGGAGGTCAACATAGAGGAAGATGGCTTGTTTGCTTGAGGAGGCCCAAGAGAAGTTAATGGGGGAGAAGGTTTTGAGGTTCTGGAGGAATGTGGATAGGGTGTCCTCACCCTCAGTCCAGACCACAAAGCTGTCATCAGTGATGTGAACCAGGTGAGGGGTTTGGGATTGTGGGTAGTTAGCAGTTAAATTCCACATGGTTTTTCTATTGCTCAAAACAACAAATAAAATAAAATAAATTAAAATGTTAATTTAAAGCTAATTTTAATCTGTGACTTAGAATATGAGGTGTACCTTACAAAAATAACAACATGGAGAGAAACTGAAGCCCATAACCTTTTTTTTATGTTGCTTAATTTGTAATATGTTTTACAGATTAGAAATTGTTAGAAGTTTCTTTTCTTCCAAAATTAATGCAAATCAAATAGTTAATTTCTGTGTTTGCTTTGATATTTTTAAGATACCGTCGCCATCGTGAGGCCCATCTTGATAAGCAACCTCATCGCTGTGAGGTATGTCCCAGAGGATTCTCAACACAGCAAGCTTTGGCAAGACATACATTTCTTGCACACCCTCACCGCCAGGGATTCCGCTGTCAGGATTGCCGCTTGTCCTTCCGTGACAGCAATGCTCTGCGGGATCATATCCGCAAGGATCATCCCAGCAACAGTTCTCTTGTAAGTGCCTTTTCCTTTCTTTGCCATGGTCACAGGAGTGTGTGTGTGTGTGTGTGTGTGTGTGTGTGTGTGTGTGTGTGTGTGTGTGTGTGTGTGTACTATTGATGAAAAAAGAGCTAGTGCTTGAAAGCTAGTGTGAATGCTGTAAGAATGCAGTTTTGCAGTGATATCATTAAATAAAAAGTTCTTCGGTTTCTAACCATGTGAAATAATTAAAATTGTATGAGCTTTTGGCTAAATACTCCTTGGCCATTGTCAAGTAGTATGACTGCCGATGGGTTGCTGGTACATCTTTTATATACACTAGCTTCCAGCTGTGACGTCACAGGTGCCTGCAGCATCGCCATATATGGACATATGTTGACTCGGCATTCAGTGCACCCACGTCAACTGCATGATTGCTGGATCCCATGCCATGCTGTGTTGCAGGCCATTCTCTCCATGTAGGTTGTTATTGGTGTCGGTCAAGATAAACCGCCTGCTCAAATGACTCAAATCAAATTGATCTTCAGGCCTATGACAAAAATCCGTCAATTACTGAGACCAGTTAAAGATGCAGCAGGTCTCAGAACAACTGGAGTATACAAGATACCTTGCATGTGTGGCCAGTCTTGTGTCAGACAAACGTTACACACTGTGGAACAATGCAGCAAGGAGCATGAGAGATTTTATCCCCTACACTACCGGTGAAATCTGCCTTAGCTGGCATGCTTTAGAAAACAGACACCAGATAAAATCTGATGAAACCTCTGTTGTGGCTTGCACAAACAGCTTCTGGTATTGTGTAATCAAAGAAACCATTGAAGTAAAACTCACGAATAACACCCTAAATAGAGGTGGTGGCCTGCAGCTCATCACAGCATGGGATCCAGTGATCGCATCGAATGCTGAGTCAACGTATGCCCCTATATTGTGATGCCTCAGGCAACAGTGACATCACAGCTGGCAGCCGGTGTATGTAAGGGGCATACCAGCAGCCCACTGGCAGTCATGACACAGTTGGAAAACCAAGAACTTTTTATTCATTGTGTATGCTGTTTTCTGTTATGTGTTATTGTGCTCCACACATTGATCCACTATAAGTGAGTGGTTGCCTCTCCCTTATTTTATGCATAGCTAAATCCAGGAATTTACATTATTGTAATTTGTTATTTAAAATGAATATAGTTTCTATGACGAATAAAAAGTGAATATCAGGCTTGAGTGTGAATGGAGTAAACACACTTGCTGTTTCCTCCAATTCCTTCCTACACATATTTATTTCCTTCTTTAATCCTGGGAAAGAATACCTTTTACATCCACGTATATGGTTGATTAATGTATCAATATCATAGAAGGAAAGTTGTCACTTACCATATAGCAGACATGTTGAGTCATGATAGGCACAACAAAAAGATTCACACAGTTATAGCTTTCAGCGATTAATGCATTCGTCAACAATAGACAAACGTACATAAATGCAAACACACACATCCACACAAACGCAACTCGTGCACACGACTACAGTCTCAGTCAACCGAAACCACACTGCGAGCAGCAGCATCAGTGCATGATGGGAGTGGCACCTACGTGGGGATAAGGAGGAGGTTGGTGTGGGGTAGGGGAGCGATAGTGTAGTGGGGGTGGTGGACTGTGAAGTGCTGCAGTTTGACGGAGGGAAGGGGAGAGGTGGGGAGGTGGGGGGGGGGGGGGAGTAGCATAAGGTGAGAAATAAAAAGACTGGGTGTGGTGGTAAAATGTCGGCTGTATAGTGCTGAAATGGAAACAGAGAGGGGGCTGGATGGGTGAGGACAGTGACTAATGAAGGTTGGTCAGAAGAGTCACAGGAACGCAGGATGTATTGCAGGGAAAGTTCCCACCTGCACAATTCAGAAAAGGCTGTGAAGCAGTCATTGAAATGAAGGATGTTTGGCAGCATGTTCAGCAACAGGGTGGTCCACTTATTTCTTGGCCACTGTTTGTCGGTGGCCATTCATGCGGACAGACAGCTTGTAGGTTGTCGTGCCTACGTAGAATGCAGCACAGTGGTTGCAGCTTAGCTTGTAAATCACATGACTGGTTTCACAGGTAGCCCTGCCTTTGATGGGATAGGTGATGTTAGCGACTGGACTGGAGTAGGTGGTGGTGAGAGGATGTACGGGACAGGTCTTGCATCTAGGTCTATTACAGGGGTATGAGACATGAGGTAAGGGACAGGGAGCAGGGGTTGTGTATGGGTGGTTGAGTATATTGTGTAGGCTCGGAGGACAACGGAATACCACAGTAGGAGGAGTGGGAAGGATAATGGGCAGGACATTTCTCATTTCAGGCTATGATGAGAGGTGATTGAAACCCTGGCGGAGAATGCAATTCAACTGCTCCAGTCCTGGGTGGTACTGAGTTATGAGGAGAATGCTCCTGTGTACCTGGACTGTGGGACTTTGGGACGTGGTGGGAGACTGGAAAGATAAGGCACGGCAGATTTGTTTTTTGTGCAAGATTGGGAGGATAATTACAGTCAGTGAAGGCTTTAGTAAGACCCTCAGTATATTCCGAGATGGACTGCTCATCACTGAAGATGTGACGACCACAGGTGGCTGGGCTGTACAGAAGGGTCTTCTTAGTATGGAATGGGTGGCAGCTGTTGAAGAGGAGGGACTGCTGGTGATTTGGAGGTTTGATATGGATAGGGGTATTGATGTAGCCATCTCTGAGGTGGATGTCAACTTCTAGGAAGGTGGCTTGTTTAGTTGAGAAGGGCCGGGTGAAGCAAATGGGGGAGAAGTTGTTGAGGTTCTGGAGGAATGTGGATAGGGTGTCCTCACCTTCGATCCAGGTAGCAAAGATGTCACCAGTGAATCTGAAACAGGTGAGGGGTTTAGGATTCTGGGTTTTTTAGGAAGGATTCCTCTAGATGGTCCATGAATAGTTTGACATAGGATGGTGCCATGCATGTACCCGTAGCTGTACCCTGGATTTGTTTGTAGGTAATTCCTTCAAAGGAGAATTAATTGTGGGTGATGATATGTTGGTCTTGGTGACTGTGAAAGAGGTGGTTGGTTTGGAATCCATAGGGCATTTGGAAAGGTAGTGTTCAATAGCAGTAAGGCCATGGACATTAGGAATGTTAGTGTATAAGGAGGTGGCATCAATAGTGACGAGCAGAGCACTGTGTGGTAAAGGGACAGGAACTGTGGAGAGTCGGTGAAGGAAATGGTTGGTGTCTTTTATACAAGAGGGTATGTTCCGGGTAATAGGTTGAAGGTGTTGGTCTATAAGAGCAGAGATTCTCTCAGTGGGGGCACAGTAACTGGCCACAATGGAGTGTCCTGGGGGGTTTGGTTTGTGGACTCCAGGAACCATGTAGAAAGTGTGAGAACAGGGAGTGGTAGGGGTGGGTAGAGAAATGGACTCCAGGGAGAGGTTCTGGGATGGGCCTAAGGATTTGAGTAGTGACTGGAGATCCTGTTTGATTACTGGAATGGGGTCACTGTGGCAAGGTTTGTAGGTGGATGTATCTGATAGCTGACGGAGTCCTTCCATCAGGTAATCCTTGCGATTCAAAACAGCAGTGGTGGAGCCTTTGTCCGCAGGTAGGATTATAAGGTCAGGATATGTTTTTAGATGGTGGACTGCAGTTCTTTCTGTGGATGTAAGGTTAGTTTGCATGTTGAGGGATTTGGGGAATGATGGTGAGGCAAGGTTCGAGATTAAGAAATTCTGGAAAGTTAACGGGGTGATTTGGTGGCAGTGGGTGTGGATCATGGTTGGATGGATGAGTGAACGGAGTCAGGCAGGGTTCAACATTGGTCTTTGGTTGAGTCTGATTGGTAGGGGTGGTGGCGAAAAAGTGTTTGCACTGTAGGGACCAGGAGAAGGAGAGAAGGTCTTTAACAAGTCCTGCATGATGCAGGACTGGTATTTGTGTGGGACTAAGACTTCTGGAGGAAAGGTTCATGACTGTGTTGTGGGTCTGTTTAGATTCTGGATTCTGTGTGGTGGTGGGAGGAAGTTTTGGAGGGTGGGGTAAGTGTAGTAGGTCTGTGAGACAGGGTTTGTCAGCTATGAGGGGATGTGGGGGAGGTTTGGAGGTTGCTGTAGAGATGGTGGACAGTGGTACTCCAAGGCAGGAGTAGGAAGTCAGCTGGATGGAGAGTTTTTTGAGTTGGCGTTTCGCATGTTGCTCAAGTTCCTGCAGGGCAAGAGTACACAACATTCCTGATGCCCATGGCCTTACTGGTATTGAACACTACCTTTCCAAATGCCCTATGGGTTCCAAACCAACAACCTCTTTCCTAGTTGCCATGACCAACATATCCTCACTCACAATTACTTCTCCTTTGAAGGCCTTACCTACAAACAAATCCAGAGTACGGCTATGGGCACCCACATGGTACCATCCAATGCCAACCTATTTTTGGGCCATCTAGAGGAATCCTTCCTAAAAAACCAGAATCCTAAACCCCTCACCTGGTTCAGATTCATTGATGACATCTTTGCTATCAGGATGGAAGGTAAGGAAACCCTATCCACATTCCTCCAGAACCTCAACAACTTCTCCCCCATTTGCTTCACCTGGTCCTACTCAACCCAACAAGCCACCTCTGTAGATATTGACCTCCACCTCAGAGATGGCTACTTCAGTACCTTTGTCCATTCAAACCTACTAATCACCAGCAATACCTCCACGTCGACAGCTGCCACCCATTCCATACCAAGAAGTCCCTTCCGTACAGCTTAGCCACCTGTGGTCGTCGCATCTGCAGTGATGAGCAATGCCTCTTGGAATATACCAAGGGTCTCACTGAAGCCTTCACTGACCATAATTATCCTCCCAACCTTGTACAAAAACAAATCTGTCGTGCCTTATCTTTCCAGTCTCCCACCACCTCCCAAAGTTCCTTAGTCCGGCCACAGAGGAGCATTCTCCTCGTAACCCAGTACCACCCAGGACTGGAGCAACTGAATGACATTTCTCCGCCAGGGTTTCGATTACCTCTCATCATGGCCTGAAATGAGAAATGTCCTAGCCACTATCCTTCCTTCTCCTCCTACAGTGGTGTTCCGCCATCCTCTGAACCTACACAATATACTCACCCATCCTTACACAACCCCTGCTCCCAATCCCTTACCTCATGGCTGATACTCCTGTAATAGACCTAGATGCATGACCTGTCCCATACATCCCCCTACCACCACCTACTCCACTCAGGTCACTAATATCAACGGCAGGGCTACCTGTGAAACCAGTCGTGTTTTAGAAGCTAAGCTGCAACCACTGTGCTGCATTCTATGTAGGCATGACAACTAACACGTTGTCGGTCTGCATGAACTGCTACCAGCAAACTGTGGCCAAGAAGCAAGTGGACTACCCTGTTGCTTAACGCGCTGCCAAATGAGATATCCTTCATTTCAATGACTGCTTCACAGCCTGTGCCGTATGGATCCTTCCAACCAACACCAGCTTTTTTGAATTGTGCAGGTGGAAACTTTCCCTGTAATACATCCTATGTACCCATAACATCTTCGTTAGTCACTGTCCTCACCCATCCAGTCCCCTCCCTGTTTCCATTCTAGCGCTACACAGCCATAATATTACCACCACACCCAGTCTTTTTATTTCTCTCTCTCTCTCTCTCTCTCTCTCTCTCTCTCTCTCTCTCTCTCTCTCTCTCCCTCTTCTTTCCACTACTTCCCTCCCCCCTCTCCCCTGCCCTTCGTCTACACTGCAGCACCTCATTGTCAGCCACCTCTACTATAGGGTCCCTCCCCCACCCCGCACCAGCCTCCTCCTCATCCTCATGTAGTCGCCACTCCCATCATGCTCTGATGCAGCTGCTCGTAGAGTGGTTCCGGTTGTCTGAAACTGCAGTCATGTGAGTGAGCTGCATTTGCATGTGTGTGTGTGTGTGTGTGTGTGTGTGTGTGTGTGTGTGTTGCTGACAAAGCTATAATTGTGTGAATCTTTTTGTTGTGCCTATCATGACTCAATATCTCCACTATGTGGTGAGTGGCAACTTTCCTTCTCTAAAATTGTTACGTTCCATCCTGGGTTTCCCATTGGTTGATTAATGTATTTTTAATAGCTGAAGCTATTTCTCTTTCCAAAATGATTTCAGCGTTCACTCATCTATAAAATGAATATTTAATGCTGGATCTGGTGATAGATTTTTGTTGGATCATTTTTACCGCTTCTTTCTTATTGCAAGAATTGTCCTTTTGTGTGGTTGACAAGTAAACTTATTGTAGGTTGGAACTACTATAGAAATATTTTGAGAGACCGAGATTATCCTCTGAGGCATAAGATGTAAGATATAACACATACATTATGATCTTTTGCTTGTCGTGTTCACTGTTTTGATCTACCAGAGAAAATTTGTTCTATTTATTCTACTGCAATTTTTTTGTGAACAAATTTTAAACCATTAGGTGCATTTCAGTGTTTATTACAGTGTATTTCTAGTGGTCAGTTGATATCGCTTTCCAGAGCCACTGTTTTATTATAATTGTTGTTGTTGTTTTAATTAGATTGAGAATGTAGAGAGCTGCCTAGTTGCTATAGTGGCTCTAGAGTTGCAGAGAATCAGTGGATACAAATCTGCTTCCTTTTTTATTTTCACAAATTTATTTTACCTGTCCTGACTCTAGATTCCCTCTTTCTTCATTCTCATTTATTTTTGTCACGTGCACTACCATTTATGTGTGATACCTCATCCACCACTTTTCAGTAATCATTGCTTCTGTCTTTGTATACACAATGTTCTCTTTTGGAGAGAATTGTTGAAATCTTTGAGACCAAACCGTTTTGCATTTTTTTAGATGTCACAATTTACCTCCTGTCCATTGTTGTATGTGTGTAGTATTTTCTTTTCCTTTGTTGATTATAGCTCGGCGTGACCTTTTGCGTAGCTTATAGTTTTACGCTTGTAAGGGAACATTTGGTCCAGATTTCTTGATTGACTTGTTCTCTTTTTAGTGTACTTTCACCTCTACAACAGTTTGCACTTTGGGGGAGTTAACATGCCATCTTGATTTGTTAATACATGATGTATTCAGACCAAATGTGTAGACAAGAAGTTATCCCACTTTTTATTTTATACATGAAATGTGTTCATAGTTGTGAATGTGAACAGCCATCAGCTTTATAATAGAATTACAACAATGAAAATTTGTGCTAGACTGGGACTCCAACCAAAATTTCTTCCCTATATGGGAATATACATAACGAATGTACAAGTGCAGGTTGTAGACACATGGTTGATGGCATATGGAAGTCTGGGCCTGGCCGTGTGTTGTGGTCAGATAACATAATGATAAGGTGACCACTCACAATAAGTGGGATATCTGGATTTGAGTCATGATCCATCTGAAATGTTCATTATCAGCATTCAGTTACATAGCTGATGGTTGTCAATATCCAAAAGTGCAAATACATTACATGAATTTCAAAACAGCTGTAGATGCTGCAGTGCCTGTTCCATCAGACATGCATACATGTCTCAAGGAATATTGCAACATACTTCTGAACAACACAGGCACTGCAATATCATTTGTATTGTATGTTTCTCCATCTTCATTTCTTCTGTAGTGAAGATAAAAAACAAAATGTCAGAAAAAATAACACAAGAATTTGAAAAGAGAAACAACTTACTGTTGCAACAGTGTAGCATGTCCAGTCTGCGATTATAAATGTAAGAAAATAATGGGCTTATATCTTTTATCAAATGAAACTAAATTACTTCCAAGGCTGTGTTTTACTTAACTAAACTTTATACTTCATGATTCACCAGTTTTGATGTCATTGTCATTATAGAAACTTAATATGTTTGCTGCATTAGCAATTAGATATCACTGCACCACTTAATATAATTTATGGTTCGCCAGCAAAATCTGACCTGGTAAAGCTGCTACTTTGAATTACACCATTTGTGCCTTGTAAGCAAAGTGTGGGTAACCAGGAGTGATGAATTTCATTTTATGTGAGTTTTGTTTCAACCAATTCAGTAAGATCGGAAGTATAAACGGCTCAAGTTTTTCCTCCCCTACATGTCAATGAACTGAACTGAGAGAAAATTTTACAAACTCTTTCTGGAACAATTAATATCACTGTTTGGGCTCTGATTAACAACAGTATTCATCTTTCATATTCCAGTTCAAAAGCTAATTCCATACCTGCATTTAATACTAGTGATTATGAAGAAGTGGTTTTCATAAATGAACAGCTATAGCCGGTAAAATTTAAATTTGGACATTAATTAAGACTAATACTTCATAGGTGCTATCGCTGCACTATTTACACAATGTAGCTGTTAGCATTGTCACCTGTCTTAATAGAAACCTGTAACAATGTGCAGTTTCAGCCTAAACTTAAAACTATGAATTGTTAGTGTCTCACTATAAGATGCAGTAGAGAGCCATTTCACATATGCATAAGTGCATTGCACTACACTTAATCTGTGGAGAATTCTCATTACAGAATGTGTGCAAAAAATGCTCAATTTAACATTCTCCCTTTCTGTAACAACACAAGCGAAACAATGAAAAGCAGGTAAATTACTTGCTGTAGGACTGTATGGCCACTATATGAGGAACTAAAACAAATACATACTGCTTTACAGTTAATTGAGTGTAAGAAATAAAATCACGTTGTTTTAGATATTTACCAAGCAAAGAAAATATGACATTGATTTGTTACAGTGCTTATGGGCAGTAAAATCTCATAATACCCGTTGCCTATGTAAGCTTACTGGACAAAAAATTAGTCACCCCTAGGGAAAACATTTCAATAATTATGTAATTCTGTCCCTGGACTTTACAGACATGTGGAGTCGCTTAGGAGGTGAGTCCACAAGATTGAGCAGGTACATCACATCAGGGTTAAGTCACTCGCTGAGAATTTAATTGTGTGGTTCCACTAAATTGCAGGGATGCTGATGTCAGCATTTTACTCGCTGTTTCAACATGTCCCACAGATTTCAAGTGAAGTTATTTAGCAGCCAGTCAACATGAGCTGGGATGGAGGAGTATTCGGAAAACTGATCAAATATTATTTCAGCTCAATAAACCCTGCTGTTGTTGTCTTGAGAACTATGGGTATCAATAGCATACTCATCATGCAGATGTTAACTGAAAGGCAACGTCTGAGCATTCAGAATGTTTGATTATACAGCTGGTTGATGTTAGTGGTCATCTCCCCTCAAAATATCACAGATCCACCTTCAGTTGAACCTTGATATTCCACATATTCAGGACAAAATGCTTCATTTGGTCTTCAATGGCCAAGGATGTTGTCAAACATAATTGCCACTCTGTAGGGTCCTTTATATCCATGTTATGTGCAGTGTCTGCTTGAAACATGTCTCACTGATTGCTACTCCCTTACGTGCACATAGAGGCAGTATGTGCATGGTTGAGCATGTGACTTGATCGTTGTGCCATCTATAAAGGGTTAACAATTCATGTGTGCATGACTAACTTTTTGAGCGTACTATATTATGATTAGTTGTGCTGTATTACGTATTTTAAATCTATGAAAATGTGTACTTACTGTGATTGTTTTTCCCTTGTAGCTAAAGTAACTTTTCTATAAACTTCCCCTTCTTGTAACAATACCAGACAAGGAAAGTTGCCTGAAACCACATGTGTGTCTACTGCTGACAAAGGCCTTAATGGCCGAAATCTTTAATTGTGTGAATCGTTTTGTTGTGCCTATCACAACTCAGCATCTCCGCTATATGGTGAGTAGCAACTTTCCTTCTCTGGTATTGTTACATTCCATTCTGGATTTTCCATTGTTTGATTTTCCCCTTCTTGTAGCACTTTTGAACCTCATTCATAGTCATTCTTTTAGGCTGTTGCATAAAATAAACACTAAGGAAGAACTCCCTAATTTTACAGAAAAGAAAATCTGAAGACAAATGTAAAAATCTTAGAATTACTTTCACTAAGAAAGTTATACAAAATATGAATTGAATGAGCTGCAATATATAAGTGGAAAACTCAGCTGAAACAGTAGCTACTTGCATGCATGAGAGTGGCATTTTGGAGCAGCTTGAGGGAAATGTCAGACTATTTCTGATGGTTGCTAATCAAGTTTGGTTAGATTTGAGCTGCTGCCCATATGGCTTACTGCTAGAAACAGTTGAAGTAGTTGGAGACACTGCTCGAATGTCATTTTCACACTATGCATCCTGTTTACAATTTCAAACAGCTGCTCGAACATATGCACTATTAATAGTACAATTGGCTGTTGAAGTGTAATTTTATGTTGGTGAAACAAAACACTTACATTGTAAACATAATTACTTATTTATGAGAATCTGATGCCACCTGTTATGCAAACAACTAATAGTTCTATTGTCCAAACATGTTTCGGCACATACATACCATCATCTGTGGGTCATGTTTTGTTCAGGTGTAGAAAAATATTACTTATTTAATGTAATAATTATTGCAATGAAAATTAGGCCTAAAATATTTTGTATCTATTGTGATCTTGACATTTTTCTATCGTGTGATAGGTTGTGTCGAATTTCTGTGCACTGTCATATAACTTGCATCTGTAATAAATTGAATTTTTTGGAAGTTTATTGGTGAGCTTGCTAATCACTTTATCCAGGGTGTATACGACCCGGGACAACCGGGAAATCTGGGAAAAACACGGGAATATTTTCATCCGGGAGAAAACCGGGAAAAATCGGGGAATTTTTCGGAATCCCGGGAATTTTTCATTATTTTAGCTTTCAGTTAAATTTTTTAAATTTTGGCTGCAGAATTGATTCTCTAGCAAAGAATGTTATTGTATCCTGCTACTGGAGAATGATACTGCAGCAATAAAATATAAACGAGAGGGAAAAAAACAAAACTTTAGTGACAAAGGAAATGTGCAATTTACAACAAAAAAACCGTGCACGCACAAGCGTTTGCAAATAGCAAAAATATGTCAAAGGCCGTAGGGCGCAGACTGTAATTCTTCGTAACAATAAACTGCTTGCTATGAGCATGACGTCACAACTTTTCACATTAGGTTCGTTTGACCAATTCCCAGCGGTCTGTTGCGCATGCGCATTTGACTCGCGTATAAGCAGTACCTTCTCTTTCTACATGAAGTTTGGCTGTTAGTTGTGTCTGTAGCAGTAGCAAGCAGCCAGATACAAACGAGAAAAATTTTTCTCACGTGCCCTAGCTGCCAGATTCACACTTGCACAGAGTTGTCTGAGTTGTAGTGGGGAGGGGGTTAACCTCCACGTGACGCGTGTTTACGCTGCTTTCGCTGCTTCTCTTCGTGTACAGCTCCCAAGTCAAATGAAAACAAAACGGATATCTGTGGCTGGGGAGCTATCAAGTGAATTAAAATACATTCACATAATTATGGAGGGCAAAAATATATTATTAATTTCAGTTTTCTGATTTGATTTTATTTCCAAGTTAGTAGCAGTCAAGCATTAATCGCGTTGCAGAACATTGAAGTTATTTTTGCAAGTTTGCTAAAGAAATTTGGCTTTATTAATCTTTCCGCTGAGGCAATCATTTTATTTGAAACGAAGTGTTTCATTCTACATTATTGGCTAATTTCCACTTTTCGCTGAATTTCAAGTGCACGTTATCATCTTCTGCCATATATGGCATTATGCCATAATAAAGAACCAAAAATGAGATCGTAGAGTACTGGTACTCCAAGAAAATTTACATCCCAAAAACCACACTGAAAAGCTTAATATCAGATGGAACATACTTCATTGTGAATCTGGAAAAAGCCAATTCACACTTCAAGCCGAATTATGCATTTTAGTATGGTTTACGAAATTCCAATGCTCTGATGCCCTGTTTCTTTTATGGTGTAATGTAAGCTCTTTTAGTGCTTTATAAACACGAACATACTGGCTTCCTACACCACTGCAGTAGCACACGCACAATAATGCCTGTTTTCTGGTGCTCTCTGGAAACTGGTAAATCGAACCTATTTCTAACAGTCTTCGGATAGTATTGCGAACGGTGGTTAGAAAAGCGTTACTTTCAAAGTAAATTTCTTTTTATGCAAGATGAATTATGTTACGTGTGAGAAAGTGGGATGGATATCTAAACCACAGAGCATTCGAAACTGAACAGTTTGAGGACCAGCCACTTACAAGAGTTTCGAGCCGAGACATTTATGTCATAATATTAAATTTACTGGCACATTTGTGTGATGTATCTTAAAGTATAACACACGCAAAAAAGATCAATATTACATGTGAAAACTAAGCTTCTGTTGTAGCGTGTTAATCTTAGAGACTAATATTATATGTGAAAGCTTAGCTTTTATTGTAGATATACGGTACTGTGTACATTAATGTAAACCGTTAACTTTTGCTCTTGAGTGTTCGCGCTATTTAACCTGTGATCTTGCTATTGGCTGACTATAACAAGTGTCCAATGCTCTGAAGAGCTGCTGTTATCGGCTGACGAGATCTCGTGGCTTGAGATATGACTCGCTTACAAAACGACATCGCAACCTCGGTTTCAACGCTCCGCAAAGTAACGCGCTGTGTTTGGTGCAATTCGAATTTATGCTTTCATAATACGAAAATATGCAACGTATATGATGCTGCAAATCAAAGGTATCTTTTTTTTGTTATAAGTCTCTCCAAAACTTCTCTGCCCGTCTTTTTTTTTTTCCGGGAAGTTCTACGCGATTGTATAAAACGTTAACCATTCAAAGAATTGATAAGTTTTACAGTTCCGAGGGAAAATCTACTGTCAGTTAGCACAGAAAAAGTGTATTTTCGACCGGGAAAAAGCGTATTTTTTAAACGGGATATCCGGGAGAAATCCGGGAATAATCCGGGAATTTTTTTTCCTTGTCCCCGTATACACCCTGTTATCTTTTAACGTAATGTTGCTGCACAAAAATATTTCATAACAATATTTTGTGACTGCTCACAGTTTTTTCGTAGTTCTTGAATTCATCTGCAGGGCCATCTCTCATATCAGTAAGCATGAAACACATTGTATGTTGTTATTGAACAACACTTTCAAATTAAAATGACTAACTTCACAGAACACATTTGTTTGTGTTCCTGATGTGCGCTTTGTCCATGTTGATGTTCACCTGTTTTTCTGCTCAATCTTCCACTTCATTTGATCTTTGTTTGCTTACTTTTATTTTATCAAGTACCAATATATAACTTTGTAGTGTTTGGGTTATGCCAATGACATAATATGCCTGATTGATGAACCATACGCACAAATGCACAAAACAACTATGTGAGAAAATAAATGTGTTACCCCCAAAAACTCATTGAAGTAGAGAAACAGAAAATAAACTAAATTTTGTAGACCTCATCTTACAAAAGATAAACAATGCACAGGATTTCACAGTGTACAGAAAATGCACAGGCACTGCTATCCACATGCAAACGAAAAACTTGTTGACTAACAAGCAAGCTTCAGATTAATGATTCACAGATTAAACACAACACCTATAAACAAACAGGTACACACTGGAACAATACACAATAAAATAAATAGTACTAGAAAATAGTTATAACACTACCTCTCCAAGATCAAAATGAACCTCATCCCTCTCAGTAAGGCCATGAAAACTGGAAATAAACCTCTTCAAGATCAAAATGAATTTCATCTCTCTCAATAAGGCCATGTAAGCCGGAAATAAAATTCATAAATATGACATTGCGAAGCTCAAAATCAATCAAAACATATTGGAAAAATACCACCAGCAAATGACATTCGAATCCCATAAATGGATGGACATTGCCTCCAAGATACAACAAGCAGCTAATTCTGCAATCCTGTCAACTAAAAAGAGAAAGCATAGATGGTGGAATGAGGTTTGTGATGAGGTGGTGGCCCAAAGAACAAATGGGTGCAAAAAATGGAACTCGATCAGGAGACCTGAAGATTTTGATGTATTCTGTGGAGCTCAAAAATGTGCAACCAGCGCTCTATGAAGGGTTAAGTGATTGTATGAGAAACGAAACAGCAGTTTGAACAGATTGATCAGGATTTCCAGAAAAACAATGGCGTAGACTTCTATCAGACATTCAAATCTGTGATGGACCTGAATGGATGATCACCAATCTGAGAAAAATTGGATGAGTTAAGAATTTCAGGTATCTCAATGAAGTCATCCAGGATAATGGATTAGAAGAAGAAGCAATTAATGTCAGGATGAGGAAGTTGGACCAAGTATACCAACTGACAAAGAATACCTATAACAAAAAGTCTATGAGTATAGGGGCCAAGTTCTGACATTATAATACAGTTGTGAACACTGAGGGCTTATATGCATCTGAACCTTTGACCATGAGTAGACAAGGTCAAGATGAGCAGCTGGAAAAGCGAGAGCATAGGATATTAAGGAAAATCCTAGGTAATAGATGGGTTGATGGACAATGGCGAATGAGAGCAAATGAGGACTTGTAAACTTGTAAAGCAAGAAAGAACCTATCACAACATCCATTAAGAAGAGACGATTGTTACCGTATTTACTCGAATCTAAGCCGCACTTTTTTTCCGGTTTTTGTAATCCAAAAAACCGCCTGCGGCTTAGAATCGAGTGCAAAGCAAGCGGAAGTTCTGAAAAATGTTTGTAGGTGCCGCCACAACTAACTTCTGCCGTTGAATATATGTAGTGCTACACGGGCATGCTTTGTAGGCACAAAGATAAATACTGGCGCCAAAACCTCTGCGTCAGTAAATGAATTAAAAAAAAAATGTGGAAGACGAGCTTTTTTCTCCGCCCCGAGTTTCGACCACGGCATTTTCATACATTACTCAACGAAGTAAATACAAATTCCGTATTGTTCATCTTCGAATGTAGCAGAATTTCAATGTAATACGAAAATCCGACTGGCAAGACTGTTTGGGATGTTTGTCAATATATTTTTTCCTACCTGTGAGAAGAGATGGTTGCTAATAGAAACCTGATGAAATGTGAATCACATGCAGTATTCTCTTCACCATAAGAATAATAGGAATATAAACATTTTGCCATGTATTCTTTCGTGTTTGCTGCTATCTCATTTAAATCCTGCCTGCCTAAAAAACTACGAAACTAGAGTGAGACAACAGCAAACGCGGAAGAATATACGTATCATCTCATGTTTATATTCGTATTATTCTTATGCCTAATAGTGATACAGTCAGAAATGAAGCACGGCAACTGACTAGATTTTTAATTCTAAGATGACTCTAATTTCTGTGCAGAATTTGATGTACTAAAGAAGCGGCCGCAAAGATTTTCAAACGGAGAAAAATTTTCGCCTAACTCTCTTTCAGAACTATGTTCTATCATACGCAGTCTATTATTTGGTTCTTGTTGATCCTTATCAAAGAAAGCAGCAGTGTAAGTAACAACAAATAGCAGTCTCTTGCCGTTGTTTCGGTTATGAGACAATTCCTCTCTTTGTTTTAATTGTAAGCGGCAGTAGCGCGCACAAAAGCAAGCCATGCCGCGAGCGGCAACAGGCCGTAAACACGCACTATCGGAATGCGACAAACAATGCATGACACAGTACAGTAATGCATTTTCAGCTTAGAGTGACGTAAACACCTATAACAAAGAAAACGGCACTTATCAGCTCAAAGCAAAATAAGCAATCGATTCAAACCAGACGAAGCACGTGAAAAAGGAAGGGTACCCGTATAAATACGGACGGAGTGCCTGACGCATAGCAATGGCTACCTGGTAAAGCTTAACTGCTAAGCTTACGACTCGAACCAAACTACTGTAGCTGCATCGTCATTCATTCGACCTAAATTGTGTCTCATATTAGAATGTACCAACTTTGTTTCGATTTGGAGGTGCGGCCTAAAACTTTTTTCTCCCCTTAAATTTCGAGTCTCAGATTTCAGGTGCGGCTTAGATTCGAGAATTTTTTTTTTTTCCTTTATTTCGAGTCTCATTTTTCGAGTGCGGCTTAGATTCGAGTGCGGCTTAGATTTGAGTAAATACGGTATTTTACGGTCATTTCAGGAGGATGGACGGTGACCGACTAACAAAAAGAATATGGAGTTTCATCCAATCTAAGAAAACAAGGCCAAGATGGTTCGAAGAATGTGGAAAAGATCTAAGGCAGACTCGTGTCTCAGAGAGAGAAATTCCTGACAGGAACAAATTTAGAAGATTGGTGACCAACTACCAAGGTTTTAAAATGGCATCAGTGTCCAAAAAAACGGAGAGGACCATTATCCAAAGAAGTGCATAAACAAGCATTTCTTGGTGGGCTCAGAAGATACTGGCAGGAAGTCAAAGTGGCAATAAGAACAATACCATCATCATCATCATCATCATCATTTAAGACTGATTATGCCTTTCAGCGTTCAGTCTGGAGCATAGCCCCCTTATAAAATTCCTCCATGATCCCCTATTCAGTGCTAACTTTGGTGCCTCTTCTGATGTTAAACCTATTACTTCAAAATCATTCTCAACCGAATCCAGGTACCTTCTCCTTGGTCTGCCCCAACTCCTCCTACCCTCTACTGCTGAACCCATGAGTCTTTTGGGTAACCTTGCTTCTCCCATGCGTGTAACATGACCCCACCATCTAAGCCTGTTCACCCTGACTGCTACATCTATAGAGTTCATTCCCAGTTTTTCTTTGATTTCCTCATTGTGGACACCCTCCTGCCATTGTTCCCATCTACTAGTACCTGCAATCATCCTAGCTACTTTCATATCTGTAACCTCAACCTTGTTGATAAGGTAACCTGAATCCATCCAGCTTTCGTTCCCATACAACAAAGTTGGTCGAAAGATTGAACGGTGCACAGATAACTTAGTCTTGGTACTGACTTCCTTCTTGCAGAAGAGTAGATCGTAGCTGAGCGCTCACTGCATTAGCTTTGCTACACCTCGCTTCCAGTTGTTTCACTATGTTGCCATCCTGTGAGAATATGCATCCTAAGTACTTGAAACCGTCCACCTGTTCTAGCTTTGTTCCTCCTATTTGTCACTCAATCCGTTTATATTTCTTTCCCACTGACATTACTTTCGTTTTGGAGATGCTAATCTTCATACCATAGTCCTTACATTTCTGATCCAGCTCTGAAATATTACTTTGCAAACTTTCAATCGAATCTGCCATCACAACTAGTCATCCGCATATGCAAGACTGCTTATTTTGTGTTCACATATCTTAATCTCACCCAGCCAGTCTATTGTTTTCAACATATGATCCATAAATAATATGAACAACAGTGGAGACAGGTTGCAGCCTTGTCTTACCCCTGAAACTACTCTGAACCATGAGCTCAATTTACCGTCAACTCTAACTGCTGCCTGACTATCCATGTAAAGATCTTTAATTGCTTGCAAAAGTTTGCCTCCTATTCCATAATCTCGTAGAACAGACAATAACTTCCTCCTAGGAACCCAGTCATATGCCTTTTCTAGATCTATAAAGCATAGATACAGTTCCCTGTTCCACTCATAACACTTCTCCATTATTTGCCGTAAGCTAAAGATCTGGTCCTGACAACCTCTAAGAGGCCTAAACCCACACTGATTTTCATCCAATTGGTCCTCAACTAATACTCGCACTTTCCTTTCAACAATACCTGAGAAGATTTTACCCACAATGCTGATTAAAGATATACCTCTGTAGTTGTTACAATCCTTTCTGTTTCCATGTTTAAAGATTGGTGTGATTACTGCTTTTGTCCAGTCTGATGGAACCTGTCCCGACTCCCAGGCCATTTCAATTATCCTGTGTAGCCATTTAAGATCTGACATTCCACTGTATTTTATGAGTTCCGACTTAATTTTATCCACCCCAGCTGCTTTATTGCACTGCAATCTACTGACCATTTTCTCCACTTCCTCAAATGTGATCCTATTTCCACCATCATTTCTGTCCCATTCTACCTCGAAATCTGAAACATTACTGATCGTATTTTCACCTACATTGAGCAACTCTTCAAAATATTCCCTCCATCTGCCCAAGGCATCCACAGGATTCACCAGCAGTTTTCCTGACCTGTCCAAAATACTTGTCATTTCCTTCTTACCTCCCTTTCGAAGACTGCTAATTACACTCCAGAATGGTTTTCCAGCAGCTTGACCCATAGTCTCCAACCTGTTTCCAAAGTCTTCCCAAGATTTCTTCTTGAATGCTGCAATTATATCTGTTTGGCTTTGTTTCTTTCTTCAACATAACTTTCTCTGTCTACCTGAGTTCTAGTGTGTAGCCATTTTTGATACGCCTTCTTTTTCCTTTTGCAAGCTGCCTTGACTGTGTCATTCCTCCAAGCTGTTTGCTTCATCCTACTTTTACACACTACTGTTCCAAGACATTCTTTAGCCACTTCTAGTACTGTGTCCCTGTACTTTGTCCATTCCTTTTCCAATGACTCTAATTGACTGCATTCAACTAACTGGTACCTTTCTGAGATCGCTGTTATGTACTTGTGCCTGATTTCCTTATCCTGAAGTTTCTCCACTCTTATCCTCCTACATATGGACCTGACCTCCTGCACTTTCGGCTTCACAATCCCAATTTCACTGCAGATTAAATAATGATCAGTGTCATCAAAGAATCCCCTGAATACACATGTGTCCCTCACAGCGTTCCTGAATTCCTGATCTGTTATTATATAGTCAATGACAGATCTGGTTCCCCTGCCTTCCCAAGTATACCGGTGAATGTTCTTATGTTTAAAAAAGGAGTTTGTGATTACTAAGCCCATACTGGCACAGAAATCCAAGTGTTTTTTCCCATTCCTGTTGGCCTCCATGTTGTTGTGGTCTTCAGTCCTGAGACTGGTTTGATGCAGCTCTCCATGCTACTCTATCCTGTGCAAGCTTCTTCATCTCCCAGTATCTACTGCAACCTACATCCTTCTGAATCTGCTTAGTGTATTCATCTCTTGGTCTCCCTCTACGATTTTTACCCTCCACACTGCCCTTCAATGCTAAATTTGTGATCCCTTGATGCCTCAAAACATGTCCTACCAACCGATCCCTTCTTCTAGTCAAGTTGTGCCACAAACTTCTCTTCTCCCCAATCCTATTCAATACCTCCTCATTAGTTACGTGATCTACCCACCTTATCTTCAGCATTCTTCTGTAGCACCACATTTCGAAAGCTTCTATTCTCTTCTTGTCCAAACTAGTTATCGTCCATGTTTCACTTCCATACATGGCTACACTCCATACAAATACTTTCAGAAACGACTTCCGAACACTTAAATCTATACTCGATGTTAACAAATTTCTCTTCTTCAGAAACACTTCCCTTGCCATTGCCAGTCTACATTTTATATCCTCTCTACTTCGACCATCATCAGTTATTTTGCTCCCGAAATAGCAAAACTCCTTTACAACTTTAAGTGTGTCATTTCCTAATCTAATTCCCTCAGCATCACCCGACTTAATTTGACTACATTCCATTATCCTCGTTTTACTTTTGTTGATGTTCATCTTATATCCTCCTTTCAAGACACTGTCCATTCCGTTCAACTGCTCTTCCAAGTCCTTTGCTGTCTCTGACAGAATTACAATGTCATCGGCGAACCTCAAAGTTTTTACTTCTTCTCCATGAATTTTAATACCTACTCCCAATTTTTCTTTTGTTTCCTTTACTGCTTGCTCAATATACAGATTGAATAACATCGGGGAGAGGCTACAACCCTGTCTTACTCCTTTCCCAACCACTGCTTCCCTTTCATGCCCCTCGACTTTTATAACTGCCGTCTGGTTTCTGTACAAATTGTAAATAGCCTTCGCTCCCTGTATTTTACCCCTGCCACCTTCAGAATTTGAAAGAGAGTATTCCAGTTAACATTGTCAAAAGCTTTCTCTAAGTCTACAAATGCTAGAAACGTAGGTTTGCCTTTTCTTAATCTTTCTTCTAAGATAAGTCGTAAGGTCAGTATTGCCTCACGTGTTCCAACATTTCTACGGAATCCAAACTGATCTTCCCCGAGGTCGGCTTCTACCAGTTTTTCCATTCGTCTGTAAAGAATTCGCGTTAGTATTTTGCAGCTGTGACTTATTAAACTGATAGTTCGGTAATTTTCACATCTGTCAACACCTGCTTTCTTTGGGATTGGAATTATTATATTCTTCTTAAAGTCTGAGGGTATTTCGCCTGTCTCATACATCGTGCTCACCAGATGGTAGAGTTTTGTCAGGACTGGCTCTCCCGAGGCCATCAGTAGTTCAAATGGAATGTTGTCTACTCCCGGGGCCTTGTTTTGACTCAGGTCTTTCAGTGCTCTGTCAAACTCTTCACGCAGAATCTTATCTCCCATTTCGTTTTCATCTACATCCTCTTCCATTTCCATAATATTGTCCTCAAGTACATCGCCCTTGTATAAACCCTCTATTGGCCTCCATATCCTCTCCAAATTTACCCATAACCTTTTCATACCCTTCTGTTCGATTTCCAATCCTGCTGTTAAAATCACCCATTAGCAGAACACTGTCCTTGTCCTTTACTCTGAAACTACATCACTGAGTGCATCATAAAAACTATCCATCTTATCTTGATCTGTCCCTTCACAATGCGAATATACTGACACAATCCTAATTTTCTTACTAGACACTGTCAAATCTATCCACATCAGTCGTTCATTTACATACCTTATTGCAACTATGCCGGGTTCCATTTCTTTCCTGATGTAAAGCCCTACACCCCATTGTGCTATTCCTGCTTTGACTCCTGACAAGTAGACCTTGTATTCTCCCACTTCCTCTTCTTTCTCACCCCTTACCCGAATGTCACTAACAGCTAAAACGTCCAGCCCCATCTTACTTGCAGCCTCTGCCAGCTCTACCTTCTTCCCAGAGTAGCCCCCATTGAGATTAATAGCTCCCCATCTCATTACCATTTGTTTGCCAAGTCGTATCTTAGGAGTCCTTGGTTTGTCAGCTAGAGGTGGGACTCCGTCACCTCCAAAGGTCCGAGGCATTTTGCTCTGATTGTTGCCAGCATCATATTTAAGGTACCAGGGAAGCAGGTTGCTAGCTTTACTTGCCCTGAGTCCCACTGGGTTTTACCCCTAACGGTTGAGGGACTAACCGATGGATTTGGTAGTCTTTGCTGTATGAGCACAAAGGTGACCATGACTCAGAATATGTCCGAGATGCCCAGCCTTATTCCAAAGTAACTGGTATCCCGACTGTCGGGACCACTTACTTGGCCACTCATACGTTGCCCTTGGTTCATGAACTAGGACATGACTACAGGAACCCACACCATGAAGCACAAGAACAATACCTAGACACTAAAATGAAATTGGTTGTTACCACACAGTCCATAGAGGCTCAACTCGATAATAATAAGAAAAAGTTATAACATTCACATGATAGAGAAATGTAACCATAAAATATGCGGACAGAGTCAATTCAAGTCATTCAGAAAGTAAAGAACACTTTTTTCTACAGCAGTTTTTATTTGATATAATTAAATGAAACTGTGTTTTACATGCATAGTCACTGATCAAATTTAGGCACTTGTTGTACCGTTTTACCAGTTTTTCTGTGCTTTCTGCATACACAGTTGCCTCCAAGTTGTTGAACCAGTGATTAACAGCTTCTGTAATTCATCACTTCTGTAGCATTGTTCACTCAAAGAAATCTTTCAATTTGGGGATAAGTGATAATCATTTGGGGCCAAGTTCAGACTATATGGCAGATGTTGAAACATTTCCCACTAAAACTGTTGAGGCAAGTTTTGTGTCATTTCCAGTGCATGCAGATGTGCATTATCATGAAGGAGGATGACTCCATTGTTTAGCACTCTGCACTGTTTGTTTTTAATGGTGCGGTGAAGTCATTGAAGTGTCTGACAGTAGACTGCTGCATTTATGAAATGCCTATCTCCTTGGATTTGTGTTTCAGTCCTTGCTTTGAGTCCATCAGTCACCACTGAGGGCCGACTGGAGCAATCTTCATGGTGAACATTCTTCTGGCCGCCATTGAACATAATACTCCGATTCCAAACTGGCACTTCGTTCGTCACATTACTGTAAACCTCAGTTCCCTGTCTATAAATTTCAATGGGTTGGATATTTTGCGCATTTAAAATGCGGGTAACACTGTGTGTCTCACACGTCGTAGGATCATCAATTTGGTCACACATTTTAAAGTCACACAGCTATGAAGTAAGCAAACGTATTGGATCGTAGGTGTTGCCAAACTGAAGCAGATGAGTATCAAGGTCAGTGGTCAATGGGTGGTGATTGTGGGGGGATGCGACCACATGTCGAAACAAAATCTTCTTCACTTTCTGAATGACCCTTGTGTGTGTCTATAGTTCGTGCAGTACATTTGCCGATTACTTAGTAGCCCGCAACCACAGTCCAACTAAAGTTGACAAAGATTTAAAAATACTAAAATACTGCCGCATGTTATATCAAAAGGTTATCTCAGAAGAAAACTTCCACTTAACGAAGGCAATAGCAGAAGGAAAACAGCTTATAAATGACTACATGTACAGTGACCCAGTGCGTGGTATACTGAAGGAACAATACAAAAAAGGACAGCACACACACACACACACAAATGTATTTAAGAACATAATTACATGATTTGTTTTGCTTTTTATAGGTATGTGATGTGTGCCATGACAGCTGGCCAGCAGCCTCATTCCTTGCCCATTACCTATCTTGCCGTTCAGTGGGAGATGGTGCTCCCTGTGTGACATGTGCTGTGTGCCAGAAGGTATTCTCTCGCCCAGGTGCCTTGGACCGCCATCTCCGCCTACACAATCCTACTCTTCGGAAGGGTCATCGTTGTGACATCTGTGATAGAACTGTACTCAAGGCTGCACAGGTGAAGGCAGTGTTTATGTCACATGATTTCATTAGTGCTAGTGTCACTTTTGTATTATCACAAAATCTCAAGAGTGAAAATTTATAGCGATGTTGTATCTTAAATGAGTACTTCGTAAATAATATAAATTCTGCTCACTAATCAGTCATTACCTTAAGAATCAGGTCCTTAATTAGACTTATGTTATGAGTATATATTGTACTGATAAGAAAAGTAATATGCAAGTACTTCTTGACAAAATTCAGATTGCTTTTGTCTTTTAGGAAAATTACTTATTCAAGGGAAAAAAAAAAACTTCTTTTCACCATGCCTGACTCATCAAACTAACATTATCATATTTCTTTATTTATATTATGGGACTGATGAACTGCCTATCAGATTCTATGCCCAGTTTGCTGCTAAATTACACCTCTGTTAACTATAACCTATCGTAGATTCCTTGAGAAGGGGGTGGAGGGAGGGGACTGTTATAGAATCTTTGAACGTATTTCGAGCTCAAACATAATAAAATATCTTGAACAGAATGACTTTCTCCATGTCAGCCAGCATTGATTTCAAAAGCGTCAGTCATGTGAAACCCAACATGCACTTGTTACACATGACATACTGACTGAAAGCCTTAGATTGATGCAGTCAGGTAGATGCAGTATTTCTTGATTTCCGAAAAGCACCTATGTGTATTATGAAAATTACGATCATTTGGGCTGTCAAACAAAATTTGTGATTGGATTGAGGATTTTTTGGTAGTGACCACGCAGCAAATTGTCTTGTATGCAGAGTCACTGACGGATGTAGAAGTAATTTCGCGTGTGCCCCAGGGAAGTGTGTTGGGTCACTTGCTTTTCATATTGTATGTTGATTCCCTTGAGGATAATATAAACAGTAAATTTAGACTTTTCACGGGTGAATCCATTATCTATGATAAAATAAAATCTGAAAGAAACTGCACAAATATTCTGTCAGATCTTGATAAAATTTCAAAATGGTGCAAAGATTGGCAACTTGATTAAAATGTGCCCACATGTAAAGGTGTGCTCTTCACAAAAAGAAAAAAAAAAGTAGTATCCTATGACTGTAATGTCCCCGAGTCACAGTTGGAATCAGTCAATTCATACAAATACATGTATGTAACACTCTGTAGGGACATGAAATGGGACAATCACCTCAGCTCATTAGTGGGTAAAGCAGGTAGCAAATTTCAGTTAATTGGTAGAATACTAGGATATTGCAGTCAGTTTACAAAGGAGATTGCTTGTAAATAACTTGTCAACCCATTCTAAATATTGCCCTCGTGTGTGGGTCCCATACCAAATGGGGAAGATTGAACATATGCAGAGAAGGGCACCACAGTTGGTCACATGACCAGAGGGAGAGTGTCATGGAGATGTTGAAAGACCTGAACTTTCAGACCCCCAACGGCAGATAAACTACATCGACAAAACTTGTTTACAAAGTTTCAAGAATGAGCTTTAAATGAGTGTCAGGAATATACTATAAGGGGTGATCAAAATGTTTCCGTTCAGGGGCTGTACAGTCTAGAATTGGTATGCCAATCAGCAAACTCACCATGAGCATTGAGGCAAACACACCACTGGCATGCGAAGTTGAAGATGCCTGTTTGGTAAAATACTATGTCCTGCTGCATGAAGAAGCCCATAACTGCCTGCTACCCTTCCTCATCCAACAGGAACCCTCAACCCATCAAGGCTTTTTTTAAGAGACAGACGGTGTGGTAATCACACGGGGAGAGGTCAAGACTATAGGGCAGGCGTCCAAGTGTCTTCCATTTGAGTTGGCAAAACTTCTGCATTATAAAATTTGTGATATGGGGATGTCCGTTATCGTGAAATAGCAGCATTCCTTGTTGCAGTTTTTTCAGAAGTTTAGCACTGATGCCCCATCCATATTCTTCATTCTCCGATGCGTCTCTTCCAAGGTTTTTCCTTCGGCAGCCAAGAAACAAATAACAGCACTGGGTCCTGTTTGGATTCATTTTATAATAATGTTGCCATAGTTCAAATTTCTGTATTTACTGCATACACAGGAAAGACACAAGTGCCACAATAATCCCAGCCTACATGTCAGTGATTATATACCTGCTTCGGAGTCATGCTACATTGCACACATGCTGCAGCAACACCCTCAGACGGAAACTTTTTGCTCGCCTCTTATACAACCAGCCCTACATATTGTTCCCATAGGTATCCTGAAGACAAAGATAGATTAATTACAGCATGCACAGTGGCATTTAAACAGTCATACTTCCTGTACTACACACTTGAATGAAACGGGGGGGAAAAGCATAGAACAGTGGTTTGCAGAGTTGGTTGTACATGTAGATATGGATGTCTGATGTTACACTAATTAACTTTGTGTACTGTGCCAGACTGCTGGCAAATAATTGAAATGTAAATTTTTGGATGGTTGATCTCCTTAGAACACAAGAAACTCCATCATTGGATGAAGACATATTTTGAGACTGTATAAATACTTTGTAAGGGAGATTTGCACATTTGCTTGACATGATAGGAGGTAACTGAATTTTGTATATATTGTACAGATTGTGATGATTACTTTTCTCTAACTCAATTTTTGTTTTCGTATATATGTTCATGATTGTGTTAGTTGTAAATGAAATTATGAAGAGTAGGTAAAGTTCATTCAAGTGAGTATATTCAGTGTGTAGCTAAAAGTAGTAAGAATGAGTAGAACACATTTACTATATCCGAAGTATAGTGTTACATAAATATGCATGTTGACAAAGTTTTGAACACAGTAGATGTCATTTCAGACCAGGAGAGAAACAAATAAAAAATCATGATAGAGACTGTGACAGAAATACGTAGACCTCATTGCTAGAAAAAGATCCAGTTTTTTACTGCTACCAGTTAGGATTAATAGAGAACATTCAAATGTGTTTCGTCAAGGATTCAGTTACCAAGTTAAGAATGTCACAGAAATGCTCATTCAAATCTAATGGCAGTTGCTTCTGGAAAAGCTTTTTACATCACAGACAAATTTTATGTTGAAATCTGGAAATGCTCATTTTAAGAAGAGTTGGGCGACATGTTACTTCTTCCCACAAATATATTGCAAAATGACTGTGATAATAAAATAGAGAAATTTAAACTCATTCAGTGCCCCAGCAGCCATTCTTTTGCTGCATCATTTGTAAATCAAACAGGAAGGAAGAGGGGATAGTGATACAGGTACCCAAAGTACCTGCCACTACACCCTGGAAAATGGGTGTAGAGTCTAGTTATTGATTTATGTCATCAAATAAACAAGGATTAGGAACCATTGTGCTATTACAGTGACATTTGTCACCAAAGGTAAAAGCTTCATCAGGAAAGCTAGGAGAGTGTATGTTTTTGGTAGAACTGATGAATCTTATACAAATAAAAATGTAAATGTTCGCATGTAAGAAGTTGAAAATCTCCGAAAGTTCTCCACTAATTGCTTTAAAAATTTGACACAATGTTGCATTTGTATATGTGTGGGTTTTAATATACCTACCAAGTGCTGGTGTGTGTGTGTGTGTGTGTGTGTGTGTGTGTGTGTGCGTGCGTTTAATAAAGGGGATACGTTGTTAACAAAAATCTTATGTACGTTTGTTCGAACTCTTAAATCTCTGAAAGTTCTTCACTGATCCCTTTGAAATTTTGACACATGTTGCTTTCAGATATGCCCATTTTTATATACCTACTAGAGTGCCGTATGATATATATATATTTAAAAAGAAAGATGATGAGACTTACCAAACAAAAGTGCTGGCAGGTCGATAGACGGGAGAGGGTAAGGAGTCATTCCAGTCCCGGGAGCGGAAAGACTTACCTTAGGGGGAAAAAAGGACGGGTATACACTCGCACACACACACACACATTTCCATCCACACATATACAGACACAAGCAGACATATTTAAAGACAAAGAGTTTGGGCAGAGATGTCAGTCAAGGCAGAAGTGCAGAGCCAAAGATGTTGTTGAATGACAGGTGAGGTATGAGTGGCGGCAACTTGAAATTAGTGGAGATTGAGGCCTGGTGGATAACGGGAAGAGAGGATATGTTGAAGAGCAAGTTCCCATCTCCAGAGTTCGGATAGGTTGGTGTTAGTGGGAAGTATCCAGATAACCCGGACGGTGTAACACTGCGCCAAGATGTGCTGGCCGTGCACCAAGGCATGTTTAGCCACAGGTTTTACACCGGGGGCGGTTACAAGGGTAGGAGCCAGAGGGTAGGGAAGGTGGTTTGGGGATTTCATAGGGATGAACTAAGAGGTTACGAAGGTTAGGTGGATGGCGGAAAGACACTCTTGGTGGAGTGGGGAGAATTTCATGAAGGATGGATCTCATTTCAGGGCAGGATTTAAGGAAGTCGTATCCCTGCTGGAGAGCCACATTCAGAATCTGATCCAGTCCCGGAAAGTATCCTGTCACAAACGGGGCACTTTTGTGGTTCTTCTGTGGGAGGTTCTGGGTTTGAGAGGATGAGGAAGTGGCTCTGGTTATTTGCTTCTGTACCAGGTCGGGAGGGTAGTTGCGGGATGCGAAAGCTGTTGTCAGGTTGTTCGTGTAATGCTTCAGGGATTCCGGACTGGAGCAGATTCGTCTGCCACGAAGACCTAGGCTGTAGGGAAGGGACCGTTTGATGTGGAATGGGTGGCAGCTGTCGTAATGGAGGTACTGTTGCTTGTTGGTGGGTTTGATGTGGACGGACGTGTGATGCTGGCCATTGGACAGGTGAAGGTCAACATCGAGGAAAGTGGCATGGAATTTGGAGTAGGACCAGGTGAATCTGATGGAACCAAAGGAGTTGAGGTTGGAGAGGAAATTCTGGAGTTCTTCTTCACTGTGAGTCCAGATCATGAAGATGTCATCAATAAATCTGTACCAAACTTTGGGTTGGTGGGCCTGGGTAACCAAGAAGGCTTCCTCTAAGTGACCCATGAATAGGTTGGCGTACGAAGGGGCCATCGTGGTACCCATGGCTGTTCCCTTTAATTGTTGTTATGTCTGGTCTTCAAAAGTGAAGAAGTTGTGGGTCAGGATGAAGCTGGCTAAGGTAATGAGGAAAGATGTTTTGGGTAGGGTGGCAGGTGATCGGCGTGAAAGGAAGTGCTCCATCGCAGCGAGGCCCTGGACGTGCGGGATATTTGTGTATAAGGAAGTGGCATCAATGGTTACAAGGATGGTCTCTGGGGGTAACGGATTGGGTAAGGATTCCAGGCGTTCGAGAAAGTGGTTGGTGTCTTTGATGAAGGATGGGAGACTGCATGTAATGGGTTGAAGGTGTTGATCTATGTAGGCAGAGATACGTTCTGTGGGGGCTTGGTAACCAGCTACAATGGGGCGGCCGGGATGATTGGGTTTGTGAATTTTAGGAAGAAGGTAGAAGGTAGGGGTGTGGGGTGTCGGTGGGGTCAGGAGGTTGATGGAGTCAGGTGAAAGGTTTTGTAGGGGGCCTAAGGTTCTGAGGATTCCTTGAAGCTCTGCCTGGACATCAGGAATGGGATTACCTCGGCACACTTTGTATGTGGTGTTGTCTGAAAGCTGACGCAGTCCCTCAGCCACATACTCCCGACGATCAAGTACCACGGTCGTGGAACCCTTGTCCACCGGAAGAATGACGATGGACCGGTCAGCCTTCAGATCATGGATAGCCTGGGCTTCAGCGGTGGTGATGTTGGGAGTTGGATTAAGGTTTTTTAAGAAGGATTGAGAGGCAAGGCTGGAAGTCAGAAATTCCTGGAAGGTTTGGAGAGGGTGATTTTGAGGAAGAGGAGGTGGGTCCCGCTGTGACGGAGGACGGAACTGTTCCAGGCAGGGTTCAATTTGGATAGTGTCTTGGGGAGTTGGATCATTAGGGGTAGGATTAGGATCATTTTTCTTCGTGGCAAAGTGATACTTCCAGCAGAGAGTACGAGTGTAGGACAGTAAATCTTTGACGAGGGCTGTTTGGTTGAATCTGGGAGTGGGGCTGAAGGTGAGGCCTTTGGACAGGACAGAGGTTTCGGATTGGGAGAGAGGTTTGGAGGAAAGGTTAACTACTGAATTAGGGTGTTGTGGTACCAGATTGTGTTGACTGGAATTTTGAGGTTTTGGAGGGAGTGGAGCTGGAAGTGGGAGATTGAGTAGATGGGAGAGACTGGGTTTGTGTGCAATGAGAGGTGGTTGAGGTTTGCTGGAAAGGTTGTGAAGGGTGAGTGAGTTGCCTTTCCGGAGGTGGGAAACCAGGAGATTGGATAGTTTTTTGAGGTGAAGGGTGGCATGCTGTTCTAATTTGCGGTTGGCCTGTAGGAGGATGCTCTGAATAGCCGGTATGGATGTGGGAGAGGAAAGATTGAGGACTTTTATTAAGGATAGGAGTTGACGGGTGTGTTCATTGGCTGAGTTGATGTGTAGGTGAAGGATTAGGTGGGTGAGGGCAATGGATTGTTCAGTTTGGAACTGGTATAGGGACTGATGGAAAGAAGGGTTGCAGCCAGAGATGGGAACTTTAAGTGTGAGGCCTTTGGGGGTTATACCAAGCCTGAGAAAATAAAATATGTGAGCGTAATCTGGCTAGGGTGAAGGCATGTTTGCGGAGGGAATGTAAATAAAACTTAATGGGGTCGTTGTGGGGGTGTTGTAGGGTGACATGGTATTAGAAGGTGGAAAGTTTAACATGAGGTTGAAATGAAAATGAAAGATAGAAATATATGGGGAGAGATAAAGGTGAACTAGAAAGCAACTGGAGATCTGGTATGAAAAAAGGCGAAAAAGTGTTGGTTAAGTGGATCCTGTGGTGAACTTGGGTTGGTAGACAGCGATGTGCATAAAGGTTAGGTGGTTGTGTTGCCGCTAAATCACGTTAAAGGACGGAGAAATTCGGGAAAATTTCGAAAAAACGTATTAAAAGGAGTGGTGTTGTGGTGAAAGATTACGAAAATGGGGCTAGCAATTGTCCGACGAAGAAATAATTACGTTAAAACCTGTGGGGAGCGGCTAAAATGATCAGTGATGTGCGAAAAACGGAAGTGGAAATAAAGTGAAAGTTATTAGAACTAGCCGAAATGGTTGTTTAATACGTGAAAGCAGCTGTAATTGAACTAGAAACGGTGGATTTTATAGCAGCGGTAGTGTTGAAAGCGGGAAATAAAATTTTTTGGTTATGGTTTGGAAGTGGGTTACGTATTATTGAGCATATATAGGCGGGATAAAATTGTCTAGTAGATTACGGTAAAAGGGGAAGGTGAATACAAAGTGAGACTACTGGTAAAAACAGAAAGAGAAAATAAAGAGAAAATAAGACGACAGGAGAGATTTCGAAATGCAACAGCGACAATAACAAACGTAATTGTTGGGTTCAAATTAATGATATGGTTATAATAGAAGGAAACATTCCACGTAGGAAAAATATACCTAAAAACAAAGATGATGTGACTTACCAAATGAAAGTGCTGGCAGGTCGACAGACACACGAACGAACACAAACATACACACAAAATTCAAGCTTTCGCAACAAACTGTTGCCTCATCAGGAAAGAGGGAAGGAGAGGGAAAGACGAAAGGGTGTGGGTTTTAAGGGAGTCATTTCAGGGCAGGATTTGAGGAAGTCGTATCCCTGCTGGAGAGGCACATTCAGAATCTGATCTAGTCCCGGAAAGTATCCTGTCACAAATGGGGCACTTTTGTTGTTCTTCTGTGGGAGGTTCTGGGTTTGAGAGGATGAGGAAGTGGCTCTGGTTATTTGCTTCTGTACCAGGTCGGGAGGGTAGTTGCGGGATGCGAAAGCTGTTGTCAGGTTGTTGGTGTAATGCTTCAGGGATTCTGGACTGGAGCAGATTCGTTTGCCACGAAGACCTAGGCTGTAGGGAAGGGACCGTTTGATGTGGAATGGGTGGCAGCTGTCGTAATGGAGGTACTGTTGCTTGTTGGTGGGTTTGATGTGGACGGACGTGTGATGCTGGCCATTGGACAGGTGAAGGTCAACATCAAGGAAAGTGGCATGGGATTTGGAGTAGGACCAGGTGAATCTGATGGAACCAAAGGAGTTGAGGTTGGAGAGGAAATTCTGGAGTTCTTCTTCACTGTGAGTCCAGATCATGAAGATTGATGCCACTTCCTTATACACAAATATCCCGCACGTCCAGGGCCTCGCTGCGATGGAGCACTTCCTTTCACACTGATCACCTGCCACCCTACCTAAAACCTCTTTCCTCATAACCTTAGCCAGCTTCATCCTGACCCACAACTTCTTCACTTTTGAAGACCAGACATACCAACAATTAAAGGGAACAGCCATGGGTACCAGGATGGCCCCCTCGTACACCAACCTATTCATGGGTCACTTAGAGGGAGCCTTTCTTGGTTACCCAGGCCTGCCAACCCAAAGTTTGGTACAGATTTATTGATGACATCTTCATGATTTGGACTCACAGTGAAGTAGAACTCCAGAATACCCGTCCTTTTTTCCCCCTAAGGTAAGTCTTTCCGCTCCCGGGACTGGAATGACTCCTTACCCTCTCCCTTAAAACCCACATCCTTTCGTCTTTCCCTCTCCTTCCCTCTTTCCTGATGAGGCAACAGTTTGTTGCGAAAGCTTGAATTTTGCGTGTATGTTTGTGTTTGTTTGTGTGTCTGTCGACATGCCAGCACTTTTTTATTTGGTAAGTCACATCATCATTGTTTTTAGGTGTGTGTGTGTGTGTGTGTGTGTGTGTGTGTGTGTGTGTGTGTGTGTGTGTGTTCCCAGGTAGTGTATATAATTTATATACCATATGGTGCTCTGGTAGATGTATAAAATCACGGACATATTCAAATGTAATGTTGTGTTAAAATTTCAAAGGAACCGGTGACAAACTTTCAAAGATTTGTGATTTTGATCAAAAGAACATTTACAACTGTATAAATAAAAATGTTGAAAACCTTAAGTCTCCAATCAGTCTTCACTGGCTCCTTCAAAATTTTGACACAACATTGCATTCAATTACCCACATGTTTTTATTTACCAATTTTAATATACAAAATATATTTAAAAAATACATAAAGGGGAAACATTATTACCAAAAGCCTCCAAAAGCTCATGACAGATTCACTTCAGATTTTTACACAATACTGTAATGAACATTCGAGACGACATAGGCTATATATGTTACATATATATCATACAAGTAATGAGACTGGTAAAACTGCGAGTGTCTTGTAATGCTGTGTTTTTCTACTTGTGTAGACTTGTGTGTTCATCCCTTCCAGACATTCAGTCTGAGTTTCAGCTCTGTACAGCCATCACACAATTTTTGAGAGCTCCATCACTGAAGTTGTGCTTTTACTGTGTGTTATGAAGATGGTTTGTTGTGTAGTACAAAAAAGGAACAGCGGAATTTATAGCAGCATTATGCTGTGAAGTTTAGTGCTAAACATGAGGAATTCGTGAGTGTGGCCTTTGAAAAGTTGAAAGAGGCCTATGGGAAACATTCTTTGGGAAGGCCAAGAACACATTGAAGATGAACGTAAACCTCGCTCAGGAAGACCTTCAACGGCAAAAACCAACAAAAACATCGAATGTGTGTGTGCTCTTGTGAGATTGGACTATGATGAAGATGGGTGACCTTTCACAATTCATCAAATTTTGATCAAAGTTTTGCAAAAGCGAAAGGTTTGTGCCAAAAAACCTCACAACTGAGTGGAAGGACGATCGAAGAAACGTGCATTCGTCTTTGTAGAGGATTGTCAATTACCACGAATGGTTTGTCAATTACCACGAATGGTTGTCGTGTGATCACAAGTGATTAATCCTGGATTTTTTAACCTGGTCCTGAGGAAAACGGCAAAGTGGGAAGAGACACTGAGACATCTCCTTGACCGAAAAAAGCACGAATGAGTAAATCAAAACAATGTTGATTTGCTTTTTTCGCAGTAGGGGTATTGTGCACAAAGAATTTGTTACTCCAGGACAGACCATCAGCCAATTGATTTGCAAAGACATCCTTGACAGGCTCAGGAGGTTGAAGTCTTTCAGCGTTGCTATCAAGACTGGGGACGACGACTCTCCTGATGTGTAGCTGCTGAAGTGAACTGCTTTTAAGGGGATAGTATTGTTGTTTGGAAAAAAAGTAAAACCTTTAGTAGATAAAAGTAAGTCCCTTTGCTTTTTTCGCACACCTCATATATAATAGTGAAACATTGTTAGCAAACAGGAAAGTTTTATTTATGGCTTATTGGATTATGATTGAAATACTACCACAGAATCTTTACTTGCAATAACAGTAGACAAGGCTGAAGGTCAGAGAGTGGGGGTAAGAGGTGATGGACTGAGGAGTGGGAAGAAATGGACATAGAAAACAGAAAGGGGGAGATAGACAGAGAGAGGGGCAGGAGAAAATGGAGAGAGGGAAGGAAGGAAGGTTTTGTTTAATGTCCCTTCGACACTGAGGTCATTAGAGACGAAGCAGATGAAGCACAAACTCGGATTGTGTCAAGGGTGGTGAAGGAACTCTGCCGTGGCCTTTCAAAGGAACTGGTAATTGCCTGGAGCATTTTAGGGAAATCACGGATGGCTGTACACGCATTTGAATTGTTGTCAATAGGGAAGGAGAAGCTGGGCGTAGGGAGGAAGGAGGAGGTGATGGACAGAGAGAGGGAGCAGGAAGAGATGGAAGGAGAGGGGGGGGGGGGAGGACATGATGGACAGATAGAGAGGGAGAGGGAGTAGGAGATGTACAAAGAGGGGGGGGGGGGGGGGGGGAGATCAGGACATATATCCAATTCCCATACATATCAGAAACATGCTTTCTCTTTTCTTTCGTTTCCATCTAACCAGACTGAGACCCAACTGTCTGTGGCTGTGAACAGCAGGTATTTAATAACATTCTGCTTAAAAGAAGTGATAATATTTAGTATAAATACATACTGCTATATAAAGACAAGCCATTGTCTAATATTGTTACCAAAAATTTCAAAAAGTTCGTAAGTGATTTACCTCATATTAAAAAAAAAGTACTCTAATAAACATTCAAATGGATGTAAGCTGCACATTTTTTAAAAAAAATTGTGTGTTTGTGTGTGTGTGTGTGTGTGTGTGTGTGTGTGTTTTTGTGTGTGCAAATGGAAATTGTTGTCAGCAAAAAACTCAATAAGTTCTTGACTGGCTTGCATGATATTATTGCAAGATACTCTAATAAACATTCAGACAGACACAGACTACATATTTTTGTAATATAAGTGATATAAAAATACATATTTAAAATCTGTGCCGCTATAGAAAGACAGTAGATGTTTGACATTGTTTCCAAAAATTTCACAAAGTTCTTGAATGGTTTACTTCAAATTTTTACACGAAGCTCTAATAAATGTTCAGGCAGGCATATGGAAATGTTGTGAGCAAAAATTTTGAAACGTTCTTGATTCATTTACTTCAGATTTTTAAACAATCTTATAATAAACATTTTGTCGGACATATGCTGTACATTTTCAGTATATAAATGTATATAGTATATCATAGGGAAAAGTCATTAACAAAAACCTCGAAAAGTCTTGATGGACACACGCTTTCTGTTAAAACTGACTGCAAAAAGAAATGTGAAAATGTATGGTTTTGTTTTCTTTCTGGCAGTCAGTCTTAACATTGTAACGAAGGTGTTGTGAATTCGCATCATACCAGTGTGACTCTGATAAGTGTAAGGTTAACTGTTCTCAATTACCTGTGCGGGTAGGTGCAGGTTCTACACAAAGCTGCCAATGCTTCTGACATGTGCTGCCATATCATGAATGTTTTGGGTACTTCTAGAGCAACACAATTTTTGATTCTTTTTCTTCCAGGAAGAAATATATGCAGGCATTAAGTGGTTAACAATAGTAGCTGTAGACCAATTGTTTCTCCCATATGTATTCCTTCTCCTTATATATAATTTTAATCAAGACATGTATATGCAATATTTGCTGTTTTTGTTTTCTTCCTCACTCTTATACTACTGTGGAGTCTGAATCATGTGAAACTTCGTAATCCTACCCATTTGCCGATTAAAACTATGTGAAATACTCTCATTGAATTTTCTTGGGTAATGCCGTAGAACCTCTCCTAAACAATCTAGATGAAGATGATACGGTTAAGGGTATAGTTGCTTATGCTGGCAACTTTCTAGAGCAATAACAGTGAACTTGAGAGCACAACTTGAAAGCAAGCCTGAACAACTCCTTGTAAAAATATGTAACTGGTGCAGCCATAACAAGCTTACAATTGCGACAAACAATGTAGTATACTTACTGATCAAATAGGCACTGCAGAGAAACCCCAACATTAGACTGAACAGCCCTGGCATACAGAGAAAAATAACAAGGTAACTAGGAATACACCTCAGTGAACAGTTGAAATTCAATGAGCACATGTGACTTATGATTGAAAAAGCCACAAGACTATTGCACAAACCTGTCGCTTTACACTCAGCTCATTGCAAATTGCTATTGCAGGTGCTATGAATGTATAATACAGCCCTCTTTGAGCTATTTTGTGCTTCGCATTAAGTGGCTGGGCACATCAACTTCGCAACCCATAAAACCATTGTGAGGTATGGGCAAGGAGGTGTATTACTCAGAATGTCAGGTGCCTTTGGCACCACATCTGTGGAAGCCCTATACGTTGTACTTGCAATGTACCTCTGACACAACTATTAAGACTCAGAGCAGCAGCATACTGTCTCAAAAGGGAAAGACTGGACAAGTTACATGAGATAACAGGGGAGCATGTTACAGAAAAATGCCAATTAAATCCTTAGAAGGTAGAGACATGGCAAAAAGAATAGGAAACATCTGACAAGGGCCGTTGGGTGTTGTCCTTCTTCACAATTATCCAGGAATGATTGAGGCACAGATACATTGACCCAAATCATGGTAAGCTACACTTCCTGATGGACCATGGCCTTTACCCTGTGGTTTGGCCTTAGCTAAAATGATGCACGTGAATGCCATGAAAATGGGTCCCCCAAACATGTAACATTGTAAGACTGATGACAGTAATCAGAGACATAGGACAATCTTTAAGAGACCCAGATGAATGAAACATGCTTAACTATGTCACTGACGAAATATCAAGAGTGCTACGCAAGACTCATGAGTAGCAACGGCCATATACAAGATCGCGAACGAGCACACACCTATGCCGCAGTGTGATACATGGGACATTAGAGATTGCAATGCTGATATGGAAACAGATAAATATGCAGATGCAGATGACAACATGACACACTAGTATCACCGGATACAGGTACATATACCGTGTCACATAACTGCAACAATATTACAAGTAAATTCAAACAGTGGAAAATCAAGGCTGGAATAATGACAGTATTATGAAAAGGATAGATTGATAATCACCATATAGCGGAGATGTTGAGTCACAGATGGGCTCAACAAAAAGACTCAAACAAGTAAGCATGTTTCAGAAAAAGCTTTCCTCCGAGTTAGTCAACATATCCACACTCATGCAAATGCATATGACACAGATGACCACAGTCTCTGGTCGTGGTGGCAAGAGACGTGTGTGTGTGTGTGTGTGTGTGTGTGTGTGTGTGTGGTTTGCATGAAGGCTTTTTGGCCAAAAGCTTACTTGTTTGACAGTCCTTTCGTTGTGCCCATTCCCGACTCAAGATCTCCACTGTATTGTGAATACTTGTCAATACTACAAGTAATATATGCATGAAATCTGGAAATAAGTTAATAAAATAAAATAAAGATTTTTCCTGTTTGTAAAAAGTAAAGTGAGTGATTTGAATCATTATTTTCAAATGTGTAATTATGTAATATGTGAACTCTATAAGATGCAAACTATTAAACATAATATTGTGAAAAGGAAAGTTGATACTCACCATATATTGGAGATTCTGAGTCGCAGATAGGCACAACAAAAGACTGTCACAAATAAAGCTTTCGGCCGTTAAGGCCTTCGTCAACAATAACCATGCACGCGCGCGCCCACACGCACGCGCACACACACACACACACACACACACACACACAACTGCAGTCATCTCAGGCAACCGAAACCACACTGCGAGCAGCAACACCAGTGCATGATGAGAGTGGCGCTGGGTAGGGGTTAGGAGGAGGCTGGGTAGGGGTTAGGAGGAGGCTGGGGTGGGGAGGGGGAGGGATAGTATGGTGGGGGTGATGGACAGTGAAGTGCTGCAGGTTAGACGGAGGGCAGGGGAGTGGTGGGGAAGAGGGGGGGAGGGTAGCAGAAAAGGAGAGAAGTAATGTGATGGTGGAATGACGGCTGTGTAGTGCTGGAATGGGAACAGGGAAAGGGCTGGATGGGTGGGGACTGTCACTAACAGAGGTTGAGGCCAGGAGGGTTACGGGAATATAGGATGTATTGCAGGGAAAGTTCCCACCTCCGCAATTCAGAAAAGCTGGTGTTGTTGGGAAGGATTCATATGGCACAGGCTGTGAAGCAGTTATTAAAACGAAGGATGTCATGTTTGGCAGCGTGTTCAGCCACAGGGTGGTCCACTTGTTTCTTGACCACAGTTTGTCGGTGGCCATTCACGCGCGGACATACAGCTTGTTGGGTGTCATGCTTACATAGAATGTGACACAGTGGTTGCAGCTTAGCTTGTAGCTCACATGACTGGTTTCACAGCTAGCCCTGCCTTTGATGGGATAGGTGATGTTAGTGACTTGACTGGAGTAGGTGGTGGTGAGAGGATGTATGGGACAGGTCTTGCATCTAGGTCTATTACAGGGGTATGAGACATGAGGTAAGGGGCTGGGAGCAGGAGTTGTGTATGGATGGACAAGTATATTGTGTAGGTTCAGTGGATGACGGAATATTACTGTGGGAGGGGTGGGAAGAATAGTGGGCAGGACATTTCTCATTTCAGAGCACGATGAGAGGTAGTCGAAACCCAGGCGGAGAATGTAATCCAGTTGCTCCAGTCCTGGGTGGTACTTAGTTACGAAGGGAATGCTCCTCTGTGGCCGGACTGTGGGACTTTGGGAGGTGATGGGAGACTGAAAAGATAAGGCACGGGCGGTATGTTTTTATACAGGCTTGGGAGGATAATTATGGTCAGTGAAGGCTTCAGTGAGACCCACAGTATATTTTGTCAGGGACTACTTGTCACTGCAGATGCGATTACCACTGGTGGCTATGCTGTACGGAAGGGACTTCTTGGTATGGATCTGGTGGCAGCTGTCAAAGTGGAGGTATTGCTGGTCGTTAGTAGGTTGGATATGGACCGAGGTACTAATGTAGCCATCTTTGAAGTGGAGGTCAACATCTAGAAAGGTGGCTTGTTGGGTTGAGTAGAACCAGGTGAAGCAAATGGGGGAGAAGTTGTTGAGGTCTGGAGGAATGTGGATAGGGTGTCCTCACCCTTGTCTAGATCGCAAAGATGTCATCAGTTAATATGAACCAGGTGAGTGGTTTAGGATTCTGGGTTTTAGGAAGGAATCCCTTAGGTGGCTCCATGAGGCTCCAATAGGTTGAAATAGGATGGTGCCATGTGGGTGCCCATAGCCGTATCCTGGATTTGTTTAATGGTAATGCCTTCGAAGGAGAAGTGGTCATGGCGACTAGGAAGGAGGTTGTTGGTTTGGAATCCGTCCAGCATGGGGAAAGGTAGTGTTCAGTAGCTGCAAGGCAAGTTAGTGTAATGGTATGTCGTATCAATAGTGACAAGCAGGGCACTGTGTGGTAAAGGGGCAGGAACTGTGGAGAGTTGGTGGTGGAAATGGTTGGTGTCCTTTATATAGGAGGGTAGGTTCAGGGTAATAGGTTGAAGGTGTTAGTCTATGAGAGCAGAGATTCTGTCAGTGGGGTTTCAGTAACTGGCCACCATAGGGCATCCTGGGTGGTTAGGTTTATGGACTTTAGGAAGCATGTAGAAGGTAGGAGTACAGGGAGTGGTAGGGGTGAGCAGAGAGATGGACTCTGGGGGCAGGCTCTGGGATGAACCTAAGGATTTGAGGAGTGCTTCCATTAAAAATATTGTCTTTCTGTAGTGGCGCTTGTAATTTAGATAGAGTGGCATGTTTCCTTCTCTTACAATATGATGACGAATAGAGTTTGTCTCAAAATCATCCAAAGTTGTCACTTGCTTCTTCCACAGCTGCTTCTTTCCTGATGTGTGCAGCCTTGTTGTGCCACTCCCACCACAGTATATACTGTACTGTTCTTTCCCTATTGTTACCACAGTGTTCTTTCTTATTATCAGTGCTATGGTCCTCTTAACAACCTGAGGAACAGGAAATAAGGGCTCACCTTTTTCCTTTCATTTTTCAAAGTAGTCCCTCAATGAACACATGAATTCATGGGCCTGGCTGTGTAGCACACTTTTCTTAATCTGTTTCACTGCACTTGTTGGGCTGGCACTACTTGTTTCACTGTCCATTGGTCAAAAGGCAACAGTAGCAAATAAACACTAACAACAACAAAAACAAAATAAACTATGAACTGAACTATTAACACAAACGATGAAATGATAGCACTGATTGCACGTGAGACACTCCTGGTACTTTGTGACTGCACGCATCAGGTTTACAGAGGGGCAATGTGCTCCTGTTATCAGCTCGAGTGCAATCCATCGTCAGTTGGCTACCTGTGGTCGCTAGGCAACAGAATGATGCTACTGAGCTATCAGTAGTAAAGACTCATTCTCCAGACTATAAACCCTGTGTTGATTTGACATGGAATAAATAACCCAAAAGTAATCTCAACCTGTATTAAGAAACAAAAGCAAACAAATTCTCACACCCTGATAAATTTCCTATTAAATGTCGCATTGAATACACTGCAGAATTTGCAGTCCCAGAACAGCAGTTAGTTACAAATGTAGGTGATGTCCTGTTGCAGGAACCTAAAACATATTGATAAAATTGATGCAGGACGATTGCAAGGAAATGCAGAATGACTTGTACAGTAGCACTTCCTGGACTAATGAATCACAGCTCTTTTTTAATAGAATAAATACAAAATAGTTCCCATAACAAAATGGAAGAAACAAGTAGTATCCACTTACAAAACCATTCATAAACTGCTGGAGAATACCACGTAATTCAGTTATTGACAAATAATCCTGCAAAGTAATATGAAATGGGACTAATTTGTAAAATCAATAATGGGAAAAGCAAACAGAAGGCACGAATTTATTGAAAGATGTCTGGAAAAGTGCAGTAAGTGCAAGGCACTATTGCAACCAATTATGAATACTGCTCCATCTCCAATGTTTGGAGTATTTATGTATTGGGCATGACAGCAGACATCAAATAAATTCAGAGACAATTTGCTAGAATTTTAACTGGCCATTGAACCCAAACAAAAACCCAAGCAGGCATTCTTGTGAAACCCCGTGGGCTAAATTAAGGTAACTGGTGGACCTGTTGTATGTGTTACAGATGCTTTTAATTAGTGCTTCTTTGACTGGCACTTACTTCTAGATAAGCCAAAAAAGATTTGTGTCACTTGGTCTAGTTCCTCAATCATTTCCCATCTCAGGCCATTTATATTTGAGCAATATTGATTGACTTCCATTTGTTCATTGCCAATCAAATACGATTGCAAAAATTTATAAGTGTCTTTTGGAAATTATCCCACTCTGTGCTAATCTTGTCCTTTAATCAAAAACACAGGATTGAATTGATGTTCTTCACTGCTTGTGGAAGTAGACCTAAATGATGTCATTTGAAAGCAGGCATTGTATGTTCTCATATTTCATAGGAAGTGTTCTAATTCTGAAGTTTCTCCAGTCATGTACTGAAACCATTCAGTTGGCATCATTTCCATTGGTGCTAATCAAATCTTTCCACTCATGCAACATTTTCCTGTTGCTTATCTACTTAATTTCTTTCCGCCTAAGAACTGACACACAATCCATTTTGCCAAGGACGATGTGTTTTTGATTTGTGGGATCATAATGGAATGCTTCATCTGCCAAACTGTAATCTCTGCTACTTGTGCTTTGCACCTCTCATACACAAACATTTTGTTTATATGTTTGCGATCATTGTCTTTCATGAACTTCACTCGTTATCTCTGCATACATTGTTTTGTAATTTTTTACATTGTTTTGTAATCTTGTATCTCGAGCAGCTTTTCCCTATTGGCTTGTTGAGTGTCCCACTCAGTCATCTTGTCTAGTGTAGACTCGTAGTTCATCTGTTAATAAACTTTTTCTCAATTCTGTTCATTAACTTCCATTGTGAAGCTAAACATGCATCTCCCTCTCCGTAAGTTTCATTTTTCTTTGCTGTTCTTTGTGTTCCTTTCTTTTCAGTTCACCGTTGGCAAGATTTTCTTTTTGTTCCTGTTAATGTTAATTTTATTTAACACACTAAAATTCCATCAAATACACTTTTTACTACCGTAACCAATTCACTTTTACTTAAATTTATTTCCCTTTTTCGTTTCCTTGATCTTTTCCAGTTGATATCCAAAAGTATTCTGACACGTGCATCTTGTCATCTCCTGTATAGAGGGTGTTTCAGGTGGAATGGTAAATATTTTAGGAGGTGTAGTATAGATGAATTACGATAAAGAATACCATACAACGTTTGTCCAATTTTTATTGAGTAAGAGATACAGCTGAGTTCACAGTGCACTTTCGTTTCGTGTGTTGGTTCACCAGTTCTTATGGGGTGGGGGGTGGGAACAACAACAACAACAACAACACACCAGCACTCCTCTTGTAATCTTTAGTATGCACCGATTCATCATTGAGACTCAGTACCTCAGTTCTTTGTGGAAGACTTGTTCACCCTGCACACAAATAATCATATCTGCATCTACGTTGGATTCTAGGGAAGCAGAAAGTTGAAAGTTGAGTCTTCTGCTTTGCAGCTGAAAAATCATTCATTATGTGAATAAACCAAAGGCGCATCCCTTGCCAAAGTAATTTTTTGGAAAAGTTTTAGTTTTTACACAAATATTGACATATACAGATTGTGGATGCACATGTTTATTTGCAGTGTGGTTGTTCTCAAATGACTACTTAAGATACTTCAAAGTTAAGTGACTCACTGCACATTATTCGAAAAATGTGGAGTGAATTATGAGTGCAAACTGCGATTGCACAAATGTGAGGGGCGCAGAAATCCAGTCTGAAATTGTCCCCCCCCCCCCCCCCCTCCTCCCCCCTCCTCTCTCTCTCTCTCTCTCTCTCTCTCTCTCTCTCTCTCTCTCTCTCTACGCATTCCTCAATTATTTGTAGAAGTTTTCCTAAATTTTTTGTAGTTGTCTGCTGGGAGTTTCTGAATTCCATTCCAGCCTGTATTTTCAAGTTTTCTGAATATCGTGCCCATTTCTGTTTCCTTCTTTAAGAAGCAATGCTGCTACTTTCGCTTGGTGCACTTTAGGCTATAGAGTGCTGCACATTAAATGTAGCTTAATTTCAAAGTGTCCAGATAATATTTGAATGTGTTAAGTTGCGTCCCTACCGATTGTGCTGTGCCAAACAAGTTACTTCTGTTTTTGGTGCATCTAACGAAGCAGAGCATTTGAGAGTATTCAGCTTGGCTCTGGCTACGTGACTATGCACAGAGCTGTGGAATCAACGGGTTTTGCTGTGCTCTGTTAGATGGCAGTGGCATAAAATCCTCAGTGGTGGTTGAAAAATTCATCATAATTCAGCCAGTTTGCTCGAAATATTTATAAATTACATACACAAATCCTCCTCATAAATCAGTCAACATATTAGTAAAAACAGTATTAAAATCTGTACAGTAGTTTCTGAGGTTAACCTGAATATACAGAAAGAAGTGAAGAGGGGACTTGAATTTATATATATGTGGAGATGTGAACATCACACACACAAGTGTAGCTTAACTAAAATTACTAACTCAGTATTTTATTGCTGCACTCTCTCTTTTCTGCTGCGTGAAACTATATTGAAGCTTTTATTGAAACACATGTTGCTGTGACACTTGAAGATGAAGATTCAGGGCTCCAAATGCATTGTACTGTTCAATAAAAATCACTATTTGTGGCTGAAGGCAGATGATTTTGCATTCACATTTTAAGACTGTAGATCAGTCGCCACTTTAATAGTTCCTGCTTTGAAAGTAAGATACATTGATGCCATGTTTCAGTTATTCAAGTAAGCTAGTTGCCTGCAAAAGATAGAAATCTGCAAAGAAGTCTTAGTGTGCTACATTACCTTGATTAATTTCAAAGTTGAGTTACATAGAAACTACATAGTCAAGTTAAATTCAGGAAGTAAACTCAAGGACAGGTTAAGTCATTCTCTACTACATTCCTCTCTTGTATATTTGTTAATCCTAGCATGTGTTATAGCACTGTGTGTTGTTTACAAACATCAAAATTTGGAAGGCTTCTGTTGTTAAAATAGGGTAGAACAGATGTAATGCAAAAATAATGTCTTCTATATTTCTAAAAATGACTTTCAGATGCCAGCACACATCTTGACTCACTTTGGTGGTGAAGTGTCAAGAGTCCCAGAGCGTTACCGACGACTCTTATCACGTCCACGAAGACGCATTCACACATGTGAATATTGTGGACGAGACTTTCCTTCAAGTATACGTCTACGGTGCCACATCAGACGACATACAGGTGAACGCCCATACACGTGTCAGCTCTGTGGAAAGAACTTCTACACAAACCTGCAGCTTGTCGTCCATGTACGTCATCATGCTGGTGAACGCACTTATCGCTGTCCTGCACCATCTTGTCCTCGAGCATTTGCCAGTGCATCTGCTCTACGTGCACATTGTGCAACACATGCAAGGGTAAGCTAATACTTATATTTGCTGAATAATATCAAAAGCCTCTGAACACCGTTAGTTTCCAGTAGTTGTTTTTCTTCTGATTTTTATCATCCTTAGGATCTTAAATTTGATTACGTTTTAAGTAATGCAGCTAACAAGTTAATATGACATTTTGCTCTTTCTCCAGTTAAATATGATATCAGATTTCTTGTTTGTCTTGTAATGTCACTGTTTGCACTTGATGTGATTGATCTGTTTGCAACCTGCTTTTACCTTTATGGGTGACCTATAAAGTCCTGTATCTCTCTCTCTCTCTCTCTCTCTCTCTCTCTCTCTCTCTCCCCCCCCTCCCTTCCCCACCTCTCCCTCCCTCTCTTAACTACACCAGCACACAGAGTAAAACCATCACATTGTAAATTAAGTTTTGTTTTTCAGTTTTAAAGCAAGGACCTGAAAAACATTTGATTTGAATATTAAGATGTATCTGGCAGAACTCCAAATATGCACATAGTGTTAAAAAAAAAAGAGAGAGAAGAAGAAGTTGTGGCTGATACTGGTACAAAATACTCTCCACCATGCATTTTACAGTGACATTTGGACTATAGAGTGGCTGCAAATGTAGAAACAATGCTGAAATTAAAAATTTATGGATCATCATACTTGTTTTTTCATAACTTACAGGATACAAGATTATCAGTCCATTTCTCTAAACTGTGCAGAGTTTTATAATTCCATAGAAGTGCCAGTAGAAATTTCGCACATGCATTATATTTCACATTAAAGGAGACTTGTGGAGAAGCAGCTATTCAGATGCTGTCACTGATAGATTTATCTGAAAACTAAATCGTTTCACTGTATATTTTTGAGATGCCATTGTAATTGTCTTAAGCACTGTAAACATTTTACATTAAACTATACTTTGTTTGGCAGCTATGAAGAAAGTGCTTGTGGGGAGGCTCACATAAAAGGCACTGCCTGCATTAAGTCAATCTAGTGTGACGTATAGCAGCAGCAACCACCAACAGTTGTCAAAGCTCCCTCTCCAGTATAACAAATGCCACTTCCCTTACACTTCAGACAGCTTTCTGTACTGTGGGGTCATTGGTTGCGCATTGAGATTTTGTGTGTTTTCATTTCTTAAAGTTGTGAAGTTAATATTTTATCTGTTATTACTATTGTTTGTTGTATGTTGCTGTACAATGTCAAAGGAGTTTGTCAAATGTAATTAAGTGGGAAAGTTTACATCACTCACTTTGTCAGAGGATTGCTGCACAAGATCAGTTGAAAGAGATGGTTTTATGAATTATATGTGTGCACAGTCAACAGTTGTCTTGATAATGCTCACAACCATTCTGTTGTTGTTGGTGAGATATCTACCTTGGCAAAGTGGAAGGAGGAAATGATTGATGTTTTCAGCATCACAATGAGGAAGTAAGATACGGTATTAAAAGGTGGAACTCTTAATATCTCTCCATAAAACGTGTTTCGCCAGATATAAAATAGACCAGCTGGCAAAAAACATATAGGCATTCAGTCTATGAGCTGCCATTTCAACCCAATAGAATTTTTGTAGGCCCAAGTTAAAGACTGTTGCTAGTAATAAATAAGGTAAAATAAAAATGACTCTGCGACTGAAGCATTCAGCAATGAAGCTGTTAGGACAGTCATCTGCGACAACTGGAAGAAAGCTGCCACTCGTATGCAGTGCGATATGGGAATAGCTTGGTGGAACGAACCTATTATACAGAAATGATCATGTCAGAATTAACAACAGAGTGTGATAGTGGAACATACACTTGAGCTATTCTCACGTAATGTCTGTACGCCATGGACCATCAGGTGCTAGTGGTACATCCACTTCTTGCTTAATCACCATCTGACAGAATCCTCGTACAACTAGATGATAATGCCACATTAGCATTTCAGAACAAAGTAATGTATATGTGCTTTTTTCTTAACCTCGGTTCTCAATAAAATAAAAGACTTGTGTTTGTGGCCTGTTATCATGATGTGTTTGTAACATCTGTTGCCAGCTGCTATACAGGTGCTAAGAACCATTTTCATTTTTTTTTGGTTGGTAAATTTTGTTATGTGAGAGTAAACTTTTCCAGTTGTCCCAAGTCTTATATTCTACAAAACACACAATTTTCCTTGTTTGTACTGACTAATATAGTATGCATGTAATGCATTTCTCATTATGACTCAGCCAAAAGCTTTAAAGCGTAAAATACTAAGACAAGAAATACAGTTTTGTGTGATTACATTCTTGGAATTCTTAAACAGTGTCTTATTTTGCTTTTTCGTAGATTAAATAGTAGTTTATTTCAGATGATACCATAAATTCAGAACCATTGTATTATTCCTCTCTCATATTTTTTCAGGTAAAACAGTACAACTGCCCACAGTGTGGAAAGGCTTTCTTCTGGCGTTCTGCATTTGTAGCACATGCCAGACAGCACACTGGATCAAGGCCATATGTGTGTGGAGCCTGCAACAAGTCATTCACACTACGGGGGAAGCTAAGTTTGCATCTACGGCGGAAGCATGCTGCTGAACTAGGCCCTGGAGCTGAGGGCGAGGAAGGCCCACGATATTGCGCAGACTGTGGTCGTGGCTTCCGGACTGGAGCTCTCCTTGTAGACCACGCACGTGAAGCTGGTTGTGTTACTCCTCCCCTGCCTGAAGGGACAGGTTAAAGAAAGATGCACAAATATGAAGAGAGTAACGTGTGGCACATGATGACCAAATCCATTACAAGGTGTCGTATACCTTGATTACCGAAGCGTAGGATACCTATATGAGTGCCTGAATATTTTTAATTCAAACTAAAACACTGACATATGATCATGTGAAACTTTTGTTTCCTTGTGAATGCCCTGTTAAGACTCAGTTAGTGATATCGAACACTGAAATAAAAACACGAGTTTTGAATGTTGTTCTAAATTTACTGGGTTAGTCATGTAGAGTGGAGCAAAGGGATGGATTATTTCCTTTGCACTAGGCAACTGTTACCTGATTAGGCAGTCACTAATAATTAGGGGAATGCCTAAGCCATATGCGTTTTAGTCAAGATTTCAGTTTTCTATGGTAAATTATTTTAGGTGCATTTATTTCTTAAAAAGCGTTTCACTGTATCTGATCAGACAAAAATCAGGATCTTCCATTTCTTTTAAATATGTCTGCATCCTCAGTCAGTTAATTCTTGGCAGTTTTATGACAAATTTACCACAATGTGAAAATATTTTCTTCAGGTATTAAAGATTTCTGTGTGTATTTCACTTTCCTTGCATTTAAGAAATTCTGAGTATTAAATAGACATCCGGTTAATTGGCAAGACATTTAATTTTCCAACTGACACTGCCAATTTTATAATAACTTTTAAGAGGTACTATCCATGTTCAAATTATTGTTTAATATTACTTTCTGATATGTAAAAAAATGAAATATTTGGTCAGCTGTAGATGCTAGTAGAAGAACCAAAGCAACTACAACAGAGGAATGTTTTGATACAATATACCCCAAATGATGCTGTGTTGGTTAATTGTAAAAGTTTCTGAGAAAAATACAGCACTATTTTCTTCTAATCATTAAGTGACATATTTAGACTACTTTGTGATTTAGAAGCAATGTGTATATTAAAGTGCCATTATCTGAGTTGTATATTGTTTAAAAAGAAAATTTTCTGATGTATGGTAAGCCATGGGATCTTTTTGAAGATGTTCTTTTTGTGGTGTATTTGAATATTGCTTTGAAGGGATAATGATATGTGAAGAGGTTTATGAGTGTGCTTCATATAGTGATAAAGCAGTTGATAAGACTGGAGTGGATTAATTTTCTCTTGAGCATTTGATAGATGTCTTGGTAGTCTCTTCCAGAAACAAACTGGTATTTTAAAATGGTCTCCCTTTAATTCATTATGGCAGTGCTGTGTTGCACTTCTTAAAAAAGGGACAGTTTTTTCTAAACTGTGTATGACTGATGAGTGCTACAGTCCGTAGTTTTTTTTTTTTTTTCTCTCCTCTAATGTGGCAGTTTGATATGGAAGAGACAGCTAGATAGCTCAGTTACCTGTTTTGATAAGACATTTTGTGTTACAGATGTACTACTTTGTCTCTCATTCCATATTTTACAAAATAAAACTCCATGTGTTGTTCTTTGTTCTTTTATTCATTTTGTTCATTATCAGTTTTCAAACTATTGAAATTAATAGTTGTGTGTATAAATTTTTCTGCTTCTTTGCACCATAAATAATGACGCAATATTGGAAGAAGGAGAGATTCTTGAAATAAAAATTATTGGCGTGCTTTTCATGTCCATATTCTTTTAAAATAATTCATTGTATTCAATCTACTAACTGCCCACTCAATACAGAACATTATGTGAATATCTACGCGTAAGGTAACTAACTTTAAATGCTACCTATCTAGAACTGAGACCCAATAATAATCAATTTAGCAGCTTCCAAACAAAAGGAAGTGAAACTAATTGGATAACTGTATGTTAGTTGCAATATTAAAAATTGTTTGACGTGTGTCAAATTTGCCTGCAAAGTAAACATACAGCCTTATAAAAATTAAAAACTATTATGTTTCACATAGGATAACTTTGCTGTTTGTACATACATACATACGTATATAATGTGTCACAGTTCACCATACTTCAGTAGTGCTCGTAAGAGGTTTTATAAGTGGCCATGTCATTTGAGATCTCATTGTGTGCACGTTCTTTGACAGAACATACACTTTTCCTAAAATGCACAAAAATTAGTGATAGAATTTGGTCAGCTTACCTCATATATGAGGATAAATTCCAAACCACCCTTTCACATAGAAGAATCATTACTATCATGTATTAACCAAATGGACAATTTGTTGAATTTTTGCCTTGGAAGAATAATTCTACTCTGAAGCAGTACAAAGTATTGGGTTACCGTATTTACTTGAATCTAAGCCGCACCTGAAAAATGAGACTCGAAATCAAGGGAAAAAAATTTTCCCGAATCTTAGCCGCACCTGAAATTTGAGACTCGAAATCCAAAGGTGGGGGGGGGGGGGGGGGGGGGGGGGGTGGAAAGTTTTAGGCCACACCTCCAAATCGAAACAAAGTTGGTCCATTGTTGTAATATGAGACACAATTTAGGTCGAATGAATGACGACACAGCTACAGTTGTTTGGTTCGAGTCGTAAGCTTAGCAGTTAAGCTTTACCAGGTAGCCATTGCTTTGTGTCAGGCGCTCCGTCCATATTTATATGGGTACCCTTCCTTTTTCACATGGTTCGTCTAGTTTGAATTGATTGCTTATTTTTCTTTGATCTGATAAGTGCCGTTCTCTTTGTTATAGGTGTTTACATCACTCTAAGCTGAAAATGTATTAGACCCCTACTGTATTGTGTCATGCATTGTTTGTCGCACTCTGTTTACGGCCTGGCTTGCTTTTGTGTCCATTACAGCCGCTTACAATTTAAAAAAAAAAAAAATGAGAGGAATTGTCTCATTAGCGAAACAATGGCAAGAGACTGCTATTTGTTGTTACTTACACTGCTGCTTTCTTTGATAATGATCAACAAGAACCAAATAATAGACTTCGTATGATAGGAGTAGGTCTGAACGAGAGTTCAGCGAAAATTTTTCTCCATTTGAAAATCTTTGCGGATACCTCTTTATACATTACATTCTGCACAGAAATTAGTCATCTTAGATTTAAAAATCTAGTCAATTGACGTGCTTCATTTCTGACTGTATCACTATTAGGCATAAGAATAATATGAATATAAACATGACATGATATGTATATTCTTCCGCGTTTACTGTTGTCTCACTCTAGTTTCGTAGTTTATTAGGCAGACAGGATTTAAATGAGATAGCAGCAAACATGAAAGAATACAGGGCAAAATGTTTATATTCGTATTATTCTTATGGTGAAGAGAATAGTGCATGTGATTCACAATTCATAAAAGTTCCATCTCTTCTCAGCGGTAGGAAAAAATTCAGAAAGTAGAGTTGGCCATATTGACAAACATCCCAAACAGTCTTGCCAGTCAGATTTTTGTAGTACACTGAAATGCTGCTACATTAGAAGATGAACAATACGGAATTTGTATTTAATTTGTTGGATAATGTACGAAAATGCAGTGGTCGAAACTCTGGGTGGAGAAAAATGCTCGTCTTCCACCTTTTTTTAAATTTATTTACTGACGCAAAGTTTTTGGCGCCAGTATTTATCTTTGTGCCTGCAAAGCATGCCTGTGTAGTGCTACATTTATTCGATGGCAGAAGTTAGTTGTGGTGGCACCTATCAACATTTTTCAGAACTTCCGCTTTGCACTCGATTCTAAGCCGCAGGCGGTTTTTTGGATTACAAAAACCGGAAAAAAGTGCGGCTTAGATTCGAGTAAATACGGTACTTAGAGCAGGCAAGGAGAAACAGGGAATTTGATCAATATGCACAACATTAGTAAAGATAACTGCAGAAGCTTCTGAAATATTTTCTGTGCTTTGTATTTTTAGGTCTAATTAATCTTCATGTAAGTACAACTATTCAGACTGATAGTCATGTAAGTTCTTGGTTTATTATTGGCCAAATATCAGCTGTAGTGGCTTCTGCCAAGTATAGCAAAACCTCAAATTAATGAACACCTTTTTAATGAATATTTACGTATGTGCTGATGAAACTCCAGTGAGAACAACATCATTCTTCACCACATTTAATGAACCTCAGTTTAAGAAGAAAAATTCACTTTTAAGAAATAACAATAAAATGTTCTGGACATTAAAATCCCATTTTAAAGCAATTTCTAACATGCCTGACTCAGTTTCTGATTTCTTACAGTTTCACACAGTTCTTAGTCCATCGTATTTTGTGTTGTAAGCCACAGTAAATAGTAACCTATGCTTTCACTCGACACATACCTAGATTGACTTGACACATACCTAGATTGTGGTTTTTGGGTCAATCACTTGACTTTCCTTGTATTGATAATGGATAGAGACAGGAAAAACTTGCATTTTGCAATAAATCTACCTCAAAATGCAAAATTACTTAAATGCTATTTCATAGCATTTGCATCCATATGAACTATTTTATCAGAGATAGTTTGAAATAGCTGCATATAAATATCGACAATGTAACCAATTGTCAGTTATTGGATTAGTACATCATCTGGCAAAGTCCAAATTAGGAAGATAGTTCACGTAAGAACCTGTTTGTAAAATAAAAAGTATATGAACACAATGATGTATCAATGCCCACAATGATAGGGCACCATGCCAATTGTGGACAGTTGAATGGTATATAAGGGACGTTCAAAAAGAAATGAGCCGGAGTCTGGAATGCACAAACTGGTGACAGGAGGGTAATATCATGGCATATGTAACAAGGTGTGGTTCTGACCAGAACGTGGAAGTTAACAGCACGTCACTAGAGGGCACACGTGCACTCCATATACAGAGCTAGCAGCAGCATGCATCCATTGTCCAACGCTGCCAGTCGCATTGCAAACAGTGACATGGAAGTGTCAACAGAAATGCAAAGAGGTGGTGTTAGTTTTCTGACAGCGGAAGGAGTAGGAGGAATGGACATCATCGATGAATGTCACAAGTGTACGGCAAACACTGCATGTCCCTTGCAAGGGTCATGGCGTGGCACAAGCGCTTCAGGGAAGGACGGGTGTCGTTAGCCAATGATGCACTATCTGGAGCACCACACTGCATCATCAATGACATTGTCCAGCAAGTGGGTGCACTCATTACCCAAGACAGCCGAGAGACAGTGAAAGCCATAGCTGCCGTGGTCGGATTGAGTGTCGGAAGTGTTCACACTATCATGAAGGAACAACTGCACATGTGCAAAGTGTGTGCCCAATGGGTGCCCCACAGTCCTCAACCACACCAGGGTCATCTGCAGTGCTACGCTCAGGAAGGGAATACGTTCCTGGCACGAGTGGTGGCTGGAGATGAGTCATGGTGTCATCACTTCAAACCAGAATCAATACGACAGTCCCAAGTGGAATCATCCAGTGTCACCACCAGCAAAAAAAGCCAAGGCCATCCACACGAGTGCAGGAAAGGTTATGCTGACGTTCTTCTTTGACCAATATGGCCCCCTTCTGATTCACTTCCTGCAGCACAGGACAACAGTGAATGCCCAGCATTACTTGACACCCTTTGCCTAGTGATCAAATCAAAATGACCAGGCAATCTCACCCGTGGGGTCATTCTGCTCCTCGACAATGCAAAGACTTATACGGCAACACAATCACGGCACTCCATCAGAAATACAAATGGGAGTTTCTCAGCCACTCTCCATACAGTCCGGACCTCTCTCCCTGTAATTACATCATTTTTGGTCCCAATAAAAAGGCTCTGAGTGGCAAACTATTCACCTCGGACGACAATGTCCAGCTGCACGTGTGGAACTGGTTAACATCGCAGCCCTGGGAATTTTATGAGACAGCCATTCACTGCCTTGTGTCACAGTGGGACAAGTGTCTCAACAGCCAGGGTCAATATTTCTAACATACAGGTACTGGTTTCTGTAATTATGCCTCTGACTCGTTTCTTTTTGAATGCCCCGTATACTTAAGGTACATGCCATGTAATGCATCTTAGTAGTACTCAGCCATGGGACCTAGCATTTCACAACAGAGAAACACTTACGTTTGTTTGTTAGACAAGGCTAAATGGATTGTATAACACAGAAACCTTTAACGTGGCAATTAGATGGCAGATGTTTCGAACAGTGGTCGCATCGAATACCGCTAGAAGTCGGGCCTGAAGTACGTCGTTAACAATACTCTGCTAACCTCAACAAGCAATTGAGCACTAGCCTTCCCTGAATGCTGTGTGTTTTACATTGCTTATGGTTTTCTTATTTTGAAAAAAGTGAAGTGACTAGTCCTGTCTGTCGCGGATTTCAATTACCACCCTTACAACACCAGAAGAGATTGGTGATCCTGGTAACAACATGCAGTCCTGCTGTAGGCTGCTGATCAAAACAGAGGCAGAGATTGTTTCCCTGCAGTTCTCCTGTCTGGTGGTCAAAATTCTAGTTTGTTTAAACTCGCGGCTAACTGCCACTATAGCAAATAGTGCCCGCGCTCTTAGCTATAGCGACTGGAAAACGAAATTTGTAACTTTTTTCAACGGCACTGAAATCATTTCCCTAACATAAAAATAGAATTACCCTACATTCAGTTCTACTTCTGTACTAAGTACCATTCAGATGAATTGGTAGCATTGCCAAGCATGGGTCTCACAGCTATGAATGGCCACTAAAGGTCGAAATTAATGGTCTCCAGGTTTTCAAACTTCGAACTGAGCAGAAAAAGACAAGTAATGTCCGGAAAAACCTTAATTTGACAGCGCATTCAGTTCATTGGCGGGAAAATGCTGCTGCTTTTCAACAGAACAATCATTCTTGAAAGCTTAAATACTGCCAAACCAACAAAACAAAGGCCATTTTAAATCAAAAAGGTGTTGAAGTTTTTGCAAAAGCAAACGATCCAGTAAAAGTTCCCACTCAGCACTTAAAAAGTTTCAAAGAATGAAGGCTTTGTTTGTCTTCACTGATGTAGTGTGTTGTTGTTGTCGTGGTCTTCAGTCCAGAGACTGGTTTGATGCAGCTCTCCATGCTACTCTATCCTCTGCAAGCCTCTCCATCCCTGCGTAATTACTGCAACCCACATCCTTCTGAATCTGCTAAGTCTACAATTTTTACCCTCCACATTTCTCTACAATACTAAATTTGTGATCCCTTGATGCCTCAGAACGTGTCTTATCCACCAATACCTTCTTCTAGTTAAAGTTGTGCTACAAATTCCAGTTCTCCCCAATTCTATTAAGTACCCCCTCATTACGTCCATGATCTTCCCATCTAATCTTAAGCATTCTTCTGTAGCACCGCATTTCAAAACCTTCTATTCTCTTCTTATCTAAACTATTTATCATCCATGTTTCACTTCCATACTTGGCTTCACTCCATACAAATACCTTCAGAAAAGACTTCCTGACAATTAAATCTATACTCGAGGTTAACAAATTTCTCCTCTTTAGAAATGCTTTCCTTGCCATGGCCAGTTTACACATTATATCCTCTGTACTTTGACCATCATCAGTTATTTAGCTTCCCAAATATCAAAGCTCATCAACTACTTTAAGTGTGTCATTTTTAATCTAATTCCGTCAGCATCACCTGATTTAATTCAGCTACATTTCATTATTCCTGTTACGCTTTTATTGATGTTCATCTTACATCCTCCTTTCAAGACACTGTCCGTTCCGTTCAACTGCTCTTCCAGATCCTTCGCTGTCTCTGGCAGAATTACAATGTCATCAGCAAACCTCAAAGTTTTTATTTCCCATGGATTTTAATTCCTCCAAATTTTTCTTTTGTTTCCTTGACTGCTTGCTCCTTATACAGATTGAACAACATTAGGGATAGGCTACAACCCTGTCGCAGTCCCTTCCCAACCACTTCTTCCCTTTCATGCCCCTCGACTCTTATAACTGCCATCTGGTTTCTGTAAAACTTGTAAATAGCCTGTTGCTCCCTGTATTTTACCCCTGCTACCTTCAGAATTTGAAAGAGAGTACTCAAGTCAACATGGTCAAAAGTATTGCCTTGCATGTTCCAGCATTTCTCCAGGATCGAAACTGATCTTCCCAGAGGTCGGCTCCTACCAGTTTTTCCATTTGTTTGCAAAGAATTAATGTTAGTATTTTGCAACCGTGACTTATTAAACTGATGTTGTTGTTGTGGTCTTCAGTCCTGAGACTGGTTTGATACAGCTCTACATGCTACTCTATCCTGTGCAAGCTTCTTCATCTCTCAGTACTTACTGCAACATACATCCTTCTGAATCTGCTAAGTGTATTCATCTCTTGGTCTCCCTCTATGATTTCTACCCTCCATGTTGCCCTCCTATCCTAAATTTGTGATCCCTCTATGCCTCAGAATATGTCCTACCAACCGGTCCCTTCTTCTTGTCAAGTTGTGCCACAAACTCCTCTTCTCCCCAATTCTGTTCAATACCTCATCATTAGTTATGTGATCTACCCATCTAATCTTCAGCATTCTTCTATAGCACCACATTTCGAAAACTTCTATTCTCTTTTTGTCTAAACTATTTATAGTCCACGTTTCACTTCCATACACGGCTACAGTCCATACAAATACTTTCAGAAACGACTTCCTGACACTTAAACCTACACCCGATGTTAACAAATTTCTCTTCCTCAGAAATGCTTTCCTTGCCATTGCCAGTCTACATTTTATACCCGCTCTACTTCGACCATCATCAGTTATTTTGTTCCCCCAAATAGCAAAACTCCTTTACTACTTTAAGTGTCTCATTTCCTAATCTAATTCCCTCAGCATCACCCGACTTAATTCGACTACATTCCATTATCCTCGTTTGCTTTTGTTGATGTTCATCTTATATCCTCCTTTCAATACACTGTCCATTCCGTTCAACTGCTATTCCAAGTCCTTTGCTGTCTCTGACAGAATTACAGTGTCATCGGTGAACCTCAAAGTTTTTGTTTCTTCTCCATGGATTTTAATACCTACTCCAAATTATTCTTTTGTTTCCTTTACTGCTTGCTCAATGTACAGTTATGACATGACAAACATCATGTCAGCTTAAAGCTTACTTGTGACAGTCTTTTTGTTGTGCCTATCTGCAACTCAGCATCTCCACTAAATGGTGAGTAGCAACTTTCCTTTTCATAATATTGTTACTTTTGATTTTCCTCTTACATAATTCAGTACCCTCAGTACTACAAACCTGACAACAGTACTACAAACCTGACAATATACTAGTAATCAATGAAGGATAATAGTTGTTATGCCCTGAATTGAGCCTTATTTACACTTATTATAATTTTCTACATTACCAATTGGTATTCACAAACTTATAAGTGAAATATACAAATAATTTTTCAAGGAGCTAATATGATAATGTATTTTTAATTTAATGACTACTAGACAAAAAATTTGCACACTGATCTCCACTGTTCTCTAGACAAGGGTGAAAAGTGTATGAGTAAGTTATATTTACAACACAGTCATCAAGCATATTATATCTTACAAGTTGCTCAAAACTGACCTTTTTAATCTACAAATAACATGAAAGAGTAAATTTATTGACATGCAGGCACAAGAATTTCAAGATACTTGAAGCAGTCTCTGGCAAGATAGCTGATTATGGCCTAAACAACATTAACATTATCATTTCTGCAGAATAAATATTTTATCGGTCAGCCATATTGTCTCAGAAAATTATCTTGTAAGCCAGCAAATACCACAAATACGCTAAATGTGGTAAAATTCAAAGCAATCAGAAATACTTCTAAGTATAAATTTGGCTGAACTGAATTATTTGCCACCTTATCAATATGCCGACTGGATTTTAATCGACTGTGAAAGACGCGGTTACAATAATGTCAAAAGGATATTTTTCTTTTTTCACCTCTGTTAAACTTTTTTTACAAAAAATGCGCTTTTCTTCATAACTAGAAGTTATTTAACACAGTTACCACACGAAAAGTTTGTAGTGTACTCATACTGCTCACCATACTATTTGATAAGTTGTGACAAATTTCTCTGCATGTAAAATGACACAATGTTAAGTTTTGTTAACAATGATTTTGAAAGTGAAGAAAAAGTCTTAGAGACAAAATCATAAAACTGCATTCATACATCTTAAGTAACAATAGAAGATACAAAATTTTGTAGTTACTTGAAAGATCCATAAAATTGACATTAAATTTCACATTTCACTTTCTTCTTTGAAGTAAGTTCATGAAAAAGCACAAAAGATGCCTGAAACAGTAAAGAAATATATACAATACATTACTTAACAATACAATATTTTATGACAAAGGAAGAAATTTCATTTAGTTTTTTGATGGTAGTAGTTAGTTTATATGTGTACCTACAGTGAGTACAGGAGTTGTACAAAAGAACTGACACACACACACACACAGATATGTGTATAGTGTGTGTGTGTGTGTGTGTGTATGTGTGTGTGTGTGAGAGAGAGAGAGAGAGAGAGAGAGAGAGAGAGAAACTATGGGTTTCAGAGTGTGGCTTTAAAGCAAATATGCTCTATTATCACCAAATTTACAAGTTTAGGTCTCTGGACCTCATCTTTGACCAAGAATAACTAGCAAAATCTTTCCCGCAATGTTATAATCAGGTTGGACACAATTTTAAAAAGCAGTATAAATTATTGAAATTTTGTTGTCAAATGCTGGAACACACACAGAGGATTAACACTTAGCATAAGGAATGGTTACAGGCTGTCTATATAATGTAGCTGAATGTACATAAATAGACAAAACACAAGTCATTAATAGGTTAGTTTATAAATAACTCATCTGCTACCAGTCAGTTTTCTTTCTTTTATTTTTCGCATGACCCGTTTCGGGAAATGATTCCCATTTTCAAGTGTGTTTTTTGTGTTTGTTATGTCACTCCTATGTGATGTTGTCGATGCGTGAGATTCTGCTTCATTTCAGTGACTTTACTGCAATATGTAAGAAAACACGCCATTTTATTTGGTTGTTTATCTTTTTGTGAAGTTAGTGGTGAAATTTAGAAGAATTTGTACTTACAGTTTCTTTATGGTCCATTTGTGCAGTCTCTCACACACACTAAACATCACACACAACTTATTGCACACTTTTAAACATCAAAAATATTTTACATAAACAAAACAGTTACACAGATGTTCCTACAAGTAGTCAACAGAGATGACATTATAGGTCTTCCACAGACTATTCTACACTTTTGTACAGAGGTTATTTACCTTAACAATTTGGATCATAATTTACTTATGTCTATTTTACAATTGTGTTTATTTTTATGTGTTACCTCTTTTCAAAAAGTATACTATCGAAACATCTGAAGAAATTCACTTTCAAGTTTTTCGTTTAATATTTTATTTTCATATTTTCTGTAATATGAATATATCTCCAGTTCTTCTAGCAAATCCATTTTATGTCCTTTATTTAATCGGTGGAGTACTTTGACATTTTGCTCTATTTTTCCAAATGGGTGTCCTGTATTCTGTACATGTCTATGGTTGATGTAGTGTGTCTATTGTGTGTGTAGGCTTCTATGTTCTCTGTGTACCTGGTGTTGAAATTTCGGCCCGTTTGACCTAGGTTGAACATGGAGCATTCCTGGCATGTGACCTTGTATATTCCAGAGTCTGAGTGTGGATCATGTTACACTTTATACTGTGTATTAGTTTTTGTTGTAGTCTATTAGATGTAGAAAACCCAATTTTTACTTTGTGATTTTTGAAAATATTTGCAATCTTCTGTTATACATTGCCAATGTATGGGATACTAGATATACATATGTTTTTCTCTTTTTCTTCTGTGGTGCATTTTGTACCTGGGTCTTTCTTCACTTTGTCTAGGATTGTGTCAACCATGGAAGCATTGTACTCATTGGCAACTGGGATCTTTTTCACTGTGTTTATTTCTTGTTGCATGTTTTCTTGGTTCAATGGTATTTTAGTTGCCCTATGTAGCACTGACCTCTATGCTGCCTCTTTATGGATATTTGGGTGACATGAAGGTTGCAAGGATTGTGGTGTCAGTCATTGTGTTTTTCCTACGAATTTTGAATGAGCATGTTTTGTTATGTCGCGTAATATTTAGGTCCAGAAAGCTGATGCTTTTATTTTGCTCTTGTTCCACTGTAAATTTGATTTTCTCATGTAGATTACTGAAATAATTTAGAATCTCCTACCCCATCAAGGGCAAGGCCACTTGTGAAAACAGCCATGTTACCTATCAACTAAGCTGCCACCAGTGTGCTGCTTTATGCATGGGTATGACAACTAACAAGCTGTCTGTCCAACAGATCGACTGGCAAGATGACTGATGAGGCTTCACGAGTATGTCATCAGAGTGATATACAAAAATGGATGCAAACACAAGGACGCTGAATGTCTTTTGAGGAATCCTTTGGCAGAACACAGCACTGTGAATGAAATCTCAGTCGTTACTGCATTAAATGACACTGGTGCTGAACAGAGGGAAGATCCAGCGTTGCTGGAAACCTCTGAAGCCTTGAAAAAGGAACTGATCAAAGAATTCCAATTAATACATGAAACATTGAATATGAGAAACTATGAACCAATGAGGCGGAAATGGTTGCTCGTCACCCCAGCTCATCTACAGCTAGCTACCCTGAAGTTTTTCCACGATGCTCCAAAATGTGGTCACCTAGGATTTGTGAAAACTCTAAGCAGAGTCAGATGCAGGTCTCTACCAATCCTTTAGACACAATGTGAGCCACTGTAAATACTGCCAACAATGAAAGCGCATGCCGCAGTTACCCTCATGGCATCTGGTACCAACTGTGCCTAAATTGGAATCAACCTCTTCGGGAGAGTTTTTATTTATTTATTTGCTATTTTCTTGTAGTTTGTGATCTATATAAAAGAACAGAGCAAATGTTGCACATGAAATGGCATGGATGTAGCACACAGTATTTTAACATAATTTTGAATATCTTAGTAATAACTAAGCATTAAGCTGCTTAAGGGGGGGGGGGGGGGGAAAAAGCTACACAGAATATTTGAATAAAAAGAATAATAATAAAAAAGTCAACATCTCTTAGGGAGGTTTCTAAAGTTGACAAAAGGGAACTGATGGATAACAGTCTGCACTGACAACATCATGCATCATGCTGCCACCAAAGAGGTACCGACTGCTGAAGCTCCAGAAATCGCAAAGTTCCTTGTAGAGGAAATTTTGACATCCATTCATGACTAGTATCGGAGGTAGTTTCATATTGTGACATTAAACACAGGATGACAACTGCCTTCCATCCACAAACGAATGGCCTCACCAAATGCTTTAAATAAGAATTTGGCAGTGAAGCATTCAATATATGCCTTGTGTTGAACAGACAACCAGATGATATTCAGGATGACTATGTTCAACATACCATCAACATAACTGAAGAAGCAAGGCAGTTGGCTCACATATGAACTGTGAAAGACTGAGAGGACTATAATGTCAAGTGCCGGGCACTGAAGTATAGCTTGAGAGACTAGGCATGGATTTTTTTGCTTGTGCAGAAAAGAGGGCTATTGGAAATGTTACTGAGGTGCTACTTTGGGCCGTGTCATATCTTTTATCAACTGTCAGACATCAAATGTGAAGTCTAGGATTGTGACCATCATCAAGAATAAAAAGCCACGGACACATCATCCATGTCCTCCTCTGTATGAACCCCTACTGTGGTCCAGAGGAGTAGATCGATGATGGGAGGTTCAAGGAGACTGAAGACCCACTGACAGTTGGGCATCTTACAGGGCAACCTTTGATACTCATCATAGTTAAGAGAATGTAACAACATGACTGCAACATCAATATCTGCAGGCACCCCTACACAGAGAAACACTGGCGAGATCTAGATCCAGGGTGCCGTAGTCAGTTCCAATGATAACTTCTGAAACAAAGGGTTACAGTTTCTTCAGGAGAGGGAGCAATCATGCAATTATCACTAAATAACATGCTACAGATTGCCAGTTTAAACCTAACAACCAGCATTTTTTTAAAAATATTTGTCATTTCTGGAACGTTCTTGAAATATCTTATGTTTGTAGTGTTTGTGTATTCTGTAAAATTCAATGTTTGTATAAATAGCTGCATGCTCCATGCAGGTGTGAAATTATGTTCTGGTTGTACTTTGGTGTTTGTAATAAACGTGCATTCACTACTACGTGTCGTATTTCATTGATGACCTTGCATTCAGATTTGGACTTTAGTGTGATTATAACATGACAATATTATACGTACATTAAAGACTAATAGATGCTGTGCACAACACATGAAGCTGATTCGTTGCTCTGCAGCTACAATGAGTGCAATTTCAGAACTAGCGGTGTAAGTACACTAAAAGTATGGAAAATTTCATCAAAAGAAGGGAAGTGTGCCTGCAGAGTCATGGAGGGAATTTGAGTAACATATTTCATACATAATCACAAGTAGCATATACAGCAACAAAATGTAAATTACTTAATTACATCACTAAATTTGCACATGATTATGCTCTTAAAAGCTGTGTTCTTAATAAGACATCCTGTGTGTATTTACCAAAGCATCTGCAGCAGCATAGTGCTTTTGCTCTTCCGACAGCAACTCAAGCTGCCAATTGCTCTTTCTTACAGCATCATTTTTGTCCAAATTTTTGCGAAGCTGTAAGATCAAACATCCATTTTAATGCAATAAACAGTATCATGTCAGAAACACACATAATATAGTGTCAAATACATATGTGCATCAGTCACACTCACCACATATCTCACAAGTCTTTCTAGACTCCATCTCTGCGAACAATTTAAAACCTTATTTGCCAGGACACCCAAATCTATTATTTTCATTTCATCCATGCTTTGGAACTTAATGGGAAAATCACGAATTAGTTTCCACAGATCACTGAAAAGACAGAATATTGTCAAAAGTTTTATTAGATGAGAGCTCTTACTACACTTATTCTTTAGTTACATGTCAATAATGAATGACCATGACGTGTTCAAAAACATATTGCTTATACAGTATTATAGCCAACTTATTGACAAAAAGAGAACCAGTGTGTATGCTTTCTGTAGTTACAGCCACACAAGATGAAGGAAATAGAAAAACAAATGAAGAATGTTGGAGGAAGAGGGAGGGAGGGAGGGAGGGAGAGGGAGAGAGAGAGAGAGAGAGAGAGAGAGAGAGAGAGAAAGAAACCATGGTGAAATAAATGTAAAAAAGTGAGAATGTTTGAGCTACAGTAGGGTGAAGCAAATGTCAAAATGCAAGAATGTTTTAGTTTTAATAAGGTCCACAACCACCACAATGTTTTATGTCCAGCCAACGCTCACCATTTTGTACCACTGTATGACTTGACAAAAGCTGCGACTGTAGCTCAATTATGTCCTTTAGATGGGTTATGCTATATTTAGTAACCTTGCCAGACATGCAGATAGATGAAACGGTGCCCAGTGGTGGTCTGCTTCACTAGCTGTTATCCAACTCTAGCTTCAGCTGCAACAACTAAGCCAGCAACAACAGCTAGATTGTGTAAATTACCTTGTAGATATTCTGGTGAATGGTTGTATAACAGATGAGCATTTGCAGAATTTCCACCTGGATTTTGTGGCCCTAGTACATAAAGGGCTTAAATGTAACTTTCCCAGATGCACTTTCTTTCAGTCTTCAGACATATATTTAGGTTATATTCTCAGTGGAGAGGGCCCTTGATCCATCACAGAATATGTAGAGGCTATTCAAAATATGTCTGTGCCCATATCCATTAATGATATTCAGTTTTTTCTAGAAAAATTGAACTACTATGGATAATTTATCACCCATTCAGCTTTGGTAGCCTCACTACTGAACAGTCTCAGAAAAAAGGAGTAACTTTTCAATGGTCAGAAGAGTGCAATTGTGTTTATCAGAAATTAAAATCTACCCTCCAACCATTAGTCAGAATTGTGATTAACAGTTTACCAGACCCACTTGTCATTGGTGTTGGCCACAGATATCGGCCTACATGGGATCAGAGTGGTTCTTTCACAAGGGAATGGTCCAATAAGACATTTTGAAACCTACCCTGAATTTTTTTTACACAGGAAGAACACAAAGAAAGAAATGCACTGTCAAAATTTTAGCTGCTAAGAGGCACTGCAAGTATTTAAAAAAATTGCTGAAACTTGACAAATTCATAGCATGCCAAGCGGCAGTAAAAATGTACACCCCTAATCGTGCTGCAGCAACTGCGCATGCACAACTAGGCACACACACAGCCAAGGTCGGCGGTACATTTGTAAAGGATGTTTCAGGTTACCGTTTGTTGATAGTTTTTATGACACTGAAGTACATAGTTACTATTCTCTTGAATTAGCCACTCAAGTAACATCCATTACAAATTATCAGTTGCTTTTTGCAGTATTGTTAACTATAGACAATACAGATAAAGCTGAATTAATATTTATTATGCTTTCATAAGGCTAATAGTACCTTTCTTCTTCCAGTTTCACAGTAATGTGGAATCCAATTAACATTCTCAATTTAGCAATGATGAAGTATGAAGAACGTGGCTTCTAGCTGAAATCACCTACTTCTCCTGAGGACATACATATGTCATTTGATAGTTGATTTCCCTAACATTCATTCGAATGATATCGATCATTTGAAATTGTGGATACGTTAAAAGAAATAGGAAATAACTGTGATTATTCCATGAATTGTGGTTCGGCAGATGTCAGTTGTGTCAGTAACAGTACTGAAGAAGAATACCTTCCAAGCCTAAAAACAAACATGTACTGCAACAGCTGTCAGCGACAAAGAAAAGTCAGTGAAATACTGGTTAAATGAAGGAGGGAAAAAGTGCTTGAAGTTACGCAGTGTGCAAAGGTGTTTTTGTTTTGTAAAATTGGAGCGTGGACTGTAAAAACGGTAGAGTGAATTACAAGTAAGAAATATGTGCCAAATAGAAACCCAAAACCATCTGAGTGCAAAACTGTTCGAAAGATATAGAACTGCCCGTGAGAGGCTATGCACCATTACCGAAGGAGATCTACAAGACTGGGCCCTCCGAACTGCATCTGACATGAACATTGCTAATTTCCAGGCTTTGTCAACCTGACTACGCAGGTTCAAGAAATCGTACAGAATAGGAAGTGGGAAAATTACCATGTTTACGTCATGTAAACGTGTAGAGCAGCTGCTAGTGATAGACAATGCGATAGAGAAATTCATAGCTGACGTAAAGATGAAACTTACTGTTATCCTCGCAAATGCTGTTTATAACACTGATCAGTCAGGTTTCGCGAAAGAAATGTGTGCATAACACACTTTTATCATTTCGGGGTGAAAAAAGGATGGAGTCTGTTGCCCAATCAATGAATGCTATGACACATTCATATACAATAATGCCAGTGATAAGTATGAGTGGTTTACTGTTTCAGCAGCTGCGTATCTGCTGTCAAGAACCGCAAGGCAAATTAGGACCAAAAATAAAAAAATGGTCTGTATAGTTGCAAAAGTCTTGTAATCGACATATCTAAATCTGGAAAAATGGGAAAGAATAATTTTCAACATTTCGTTCGAAATGTATTCCTACCAGCTGCAGAAACTAATTCATTGCTTTTGTTGGATTCATGGTCTGAACATAACAAAGCCTCTGTTTTTGTGGAGAATGATGAAAAATCTGTAGATGAAATGTGGATTCCCCCTGGACCTACTAGTGCAATTCAACGGCTTGATACAGAATTTTTTTGACAGTGGAAACCATTTCCTGGGAAATTATCAGACAACATAATTTCTGATACCTCTCTCTCATTTCAGTTTATCACTGGAACAGTATTCTTAAGCTCCAGTCATTTGTGCATTACCAGTTTTCTTCGCCACACTTTACAAATTCGATCAAGTATGCCTGGTACGCAGTGCAATACGCAGAACGGCCGGGACCATTTCTGACTCCATAGAGGGTGCAACCCATACACTGGTAATCAACAACAGTCCTCCAATTTACTATAGCCAATTTCAAATGGTCTTACACCTCTAACGTTGTTAATGATATTATTGATCTTACCACACCCCCTTTCCATCTATCCTCATATGGAATGGTGGAAAGGCTTGTTCGCTCCTTTAAGTGTGAATGCTGAAAGCTTTAGGATCTGCTAAATCAGCTTCATCACTGAACACCTTCCTAGCTTCTTACAGGTTCATGCCCTTTAGTGTTTGAAATCTGACAGAGCTCATTTATTGGTGCTGTCATGCAGGGTGTATGTGTGGACAACATTAAAAAATTATCAGATATTTCTCGGATTTCCTATGTGAAAACACACTTTTTCCAGGTTAAGCAACAATATGCTTTCCATTGGAGCTTTAAAACTTACAAATCCTTTGATTGGTAAAGGTATTATATACTGGCATAGAACTTCTTGGGACTTTATGGACTGAAACACAGCAAAAAACAACGCATTTTGGAAAGATCTTTGATATGCAGCAACATGTGCACTGCATGTTTGGTATAAATATTTATTCCACTAATTACAGCATGGTAACTTTCAAAGTACTGAAATCAAGATTGCGATGCACTTTTGTCAGCCAATCATAGCTTATGTTATGTGGTTTGCCAGCCAGTGGCAGCAGATATTAAGATCATAGGACTTGGATGTAGTCAGCCAATAGTAAAATCACAGTTCAGTAGTGCGAACATACAAGGAAAAGTTAATGGTTTAAATTAATATGCATTCAGTATAGCTACATGACAAGCTAAGCTTTCAGCTATAATGCTGGTCATCAAAATAATCCCCCCCCCCCCAGGGGTGTGGTTAGGCAGGATCCTAAGAGCACAGCTTAAATTGCAGCAGCTGAATATTTCTGACAAGCACAATTATAAATTTCACTGCTACATTAAGGTGGTGTCCCCTGAGGAGGGCTATGCCCATGCTGCCAGTGTGGGCAAAGAGGTATGTGTGCTCTGGATCTGGAGGGCTATGCCGGCAGTAGCTTAGCTACCAGATTGGTTACCCAGGCCGGACAGGCCAAAGGGAAGGAGCCAGACAAAGTGTGTCCCAAAACAACCTATCCTAAGGCTATCCCTTTTTCCTTATCATTCTCAATCAGAATTGTAGCATGGAAAGGGCAACGGCTTGAGGTGCAGAAGAAGATGGCCAGTCTTTTCAAAAGAAGATTTGGCAAATCCCAATGTGATAATTACAAATATACCCCAGAGGGCTAATACCTTGTTGACCGAGGTCAACGCAAGCAGCTACCGGATTCTGGTGAGCCTGCATCATATGCGAAACAAAACTCTGATCCTACCAGTACCTCAAAATCCAATCTAAATCACGGACACAATATCAGACCGAAACAGATTTTTAAAATGGGAATCATAAACATACAGACAATGATGAAGGTGGGCAAGCAAAAACAAGTTCTTGACAGTATGAGAGAACGTGGGATTGGCATACTGGCACTATAGGAAACAAGATTCAGGGACAAAAGCATGACGGAATCATAGGGATACGTAATTGTGATAGGGAAACCCGGTGTTGGGGAGCCAAAGCAATCTTCTATGTTTGGCACAGCCTTTGTAGTAGATCGTAGATACCTGGATAGTATCACTGCATGGAAGGGCATAAATGAGCGGTTGTCATATCTGACAGTAAAAATAGGAAACAAAACCTATACGATAGTAAATGCACATGCACCAACAAATGATAAAAACAAAAAAGACAAAGCAGGAACTGAACATTTTTGCTCCACTTTGGATAAGGTAGTGACATATGTGGACAAAAGAGGTGTCACTATTTTGCTAGGAGATTTTAATGCGCAAATAGGCACAGAAAGGAAGTTTAGAGGTCCTGTGGGAGATTATCCAGCCCACACGAGAACAAACAAGAATGGCAAGAGATTAGTGGACATGTGGAGGTGATACAAGATGAGAATAGTGACCACTCATTACAAAGCTAAGGCAAGCAAGAAAACAACGTGGGTCAGCCCTGCAAAAAGGACTGGGGAAAAACAGCTACACCATGTAGCAATCTGTGACAAGAATCACAGATTATGAACATGAAAGTGAGGAGAAATAGCAGGATGGAATCAGATCACTATCTTGTTGAAATAAAATGCAGATGGACACCTGACAGATCAAAGAAATATAGGAACATAAACACTCACAGAATCAACCTATATCTTCTGAAAAAACACAGAGCAGAGTATGCAAAGAGAATGGTAGTTTAGAGTGATTGGAAAAGAGTGAGAGATCTGATGGAAGAAGAGGAAGTGCAACTTGCTACTAACAACAAGAAAAGGAAGCACGAGTGGTGCACAGATGACTGTGACAATGCAGTCGAGACCATGAGGAAAGCATGGGTGACATGGCAATCCTGTAAAAGCAAGAAGACTTGTCAAACTTCCAGAATGCGAGAAAAATTGCTAGCAAAACAATCAGAATTGCCAAGTGTGGTAACCACAACCAACCGCGGGAACGCCTTGGGCTGCGGATCAGAGCCGCCAGGCGGGGAAGCCGCCGACGGTGGAGCACGCACCACTGGGTAAACATAAGGACGAGTCGGACGACAGACCAACAACAACCGACAATGACCAACTATGACCGACACAACAAGGAAGAGATAAACAACGGAGGCTTGTAGAAAGCACAACACTAAAACACCAACAGTAAATCCACTCGGAAACAGAGCCAGGCAAATGTCAACAACGAGCAATGACGAGAACGCCGTATCGCCGAGATAGAGATGCAATCCAGAGCGAGTACCAGACTGACTGGACTAGGGCAGAGCGGGTCCCTATATACGAAACCGGAGGGAGCGGCTATTGGCCGCGGTCTGCACGTGGTGTAGCGGTGGCGCCCTTGCTGCGCGAGAGCCGCTGCGCGGAAGAGCCGCCGCGGATGCGGAGCCCTCTATGGGCTGGCCACGTCAATTTGTTCTGGCACATGTTCGACTTCTGCGGCGGGAGGTACTAGACCAAGAGAAGCAGATGGAATGAGAAACCTAAAGAAGCAAACACAGCCTTCAAGAAACAAATCATGAATCTTTTTCAGAGAAATGAAGAGCACAATTAAAGGCTTCGAGGCAAAAGAACCCCTCGTAATAGGACAAGCTGGCAAAATAAAAATTGGCGATAAAGAGGTGTGCGAGTAAACGGCTAGGTATTTTAGGGATTTGCTGAATGCAGAAGCACTAACAGTAAAGTGGACACACCTACGCTCTAGGCACAAAAGTCAGGATAGTCTAGACAATGCACCCACCAGGGCAGAAGTAGCAGAGGCAATTCTGTGCTGAAGAGATCAAGTGGGGTTGGCCTGAAGTAGAAAGAAGTGTGTACAACATAATAATGAATATCTGGAGAAATAAGAAAATATCCATAGACTGGAAAGAAGCCATTATAATACCACTGCACAAGAATGGGGACAAGAAAGTGCTGGATAACTACAGGGGCATCTCTCTCTTAAACTTAGGGTACAAGGTTTTGTCAAGAATCTTGCTCAACAGAGGTGAAGAACAACTGAGGCTGACAATAGAAGAGCACAAGTGTCGCTTTAAAAAAGGGAGGAATTGTACAGAACAGATATTTGGAATAAAAAGGATAATAGAAAACACAGACACAGGAAAGGAAAAAAAAGATAATAGTGACATTTGTTGACTTCCAAAAGGCCTACAATTCAGTTGACATAAGTATTCTGTTGGATGTGTTAGAAGACAGAGGACTGGATGCTACAACACATGCAATAATAAAGGAAACATTAAGCAACACTACTGCCAGGATCAGGTATCGCAGAACGCTGTCAGACAGCTTCGAAATAAAAACAGGAGTCTGGCAAGGGGATGGGCTGTCACCCATTTTATTTAAGCTGGTTTTGGATGAAGTAGTGAGACAGTGGAGACAACTAAATAGTAACATGAAGAATAAAGGTGTGCAAATAGGGTACAAGGTCAAACATAATGCAACAGTGGACTGCCTGGCATTTGCAGTTGACATGGCACTCTTAAATGAGACAGAAGAAGAAGCAAAGACAACACTAAAAAATCTAGCCAAACCAGCAGAAAAGGTCAGACTGAAGATTGCTTATAAGAAGACCAAGACATTGAACACTCAGTCTAATTGGAAGATAGGTGGCCAAGTGGCCGTGAAAGCCAACAGTTTTTGTTATTTGGAGGAGAAGATAACTGGTGGCATACAGAGCAGCAGTAGCACAGTAGACAGGACACAGCTTTTGCAGAAACTTCGGTATGCAGTGAAAACAACATATGGCAAGAAAAATCTGTCACGAAATGCCAAATTGCAACATTACACAGCAACTGTAAGAAATACTGCTCTTTATGATTCAGAAACAATCACACTTGGCAAGAGAGCTTGTATTCAGTTGAAGGAGGAGGAGCAGAAAATTTTGAGAGAGATATGGGGCACCAAAAAACATGGGGATATCTGGATACACAGAACACAACAGGAACTGTATGAAAATATTGAACCCATATCATGCGAGATACGGAAGAGAAGGTAATAAATTGTTGGATGAGGATGGATGAGAAGAGGTCGACTAAGAAGATATGGAATGCAACATGTCATACAGGAAACAACTGGGTGAAGGAAGTCAGAGATGACTGGAAGGCTGTAGGAATAAAAGAAAGGAATTTGCAGGCAGTAGTTCACTGAGGCTTTTTGCGGATGATGGTGTGGTATATCGAGAGGTTGTAACAATGGAAAATTGTACTGAAATGCAGGAGGATCTGCAGCGAATTGACGCATGGTGCAGGGAATGGCAATTGAATCTCAATGCAGACAAGTGTAATGTGCAGCGAATACATAGAAAGAAAGATCCCTTATCATTTAGCTACAATATAGCAGGTCAGCAACTGGAAGCAGTTAATGCCATACATTATCTGGGAGTACGCATTAGGAGTGATTTAAAATGGAATGATCATATAAAGTTGATCGTCAGTAAAGCAGATGCCAGACTGAGATTCATTGGAAGAATCCTAAGGAAATGCAATCCGAAAACAAAGGAAGTAGGTTACAGTACGCTTGTTCGCCCGCTGCTTGAATACTGCTCAGCAGTGTGGGATCTGTACCAGATAGGGTTGATAGAAGAGATAGAGAAGATCCAACAGAGACCAGCCCACTTCGTTACAGGATCATTTAGTAATCGCGAAAGTGTTACGGAGATGACAGATAAACTCCAGTGGAAGACTCTGCAGGAGAGACGCTCAGTAGCTTGGTATGGGCTTTTGTTGAAGTTTCGAGAACATACCTTCACCGAAGAGTCAAGCAGTATATTGCTCCCTCCTACGTATATCTCGCGAAGAGACCATGAGGATAAAATCATAGAGAGTAGAGCCCACACAGAGGCATACCGACAATCCTCCTTTCCACGAACAATACAAGACTGGAATAGAAGGGAGAATCGATAGAGGTAGTCAAGGTACCCTCTGCCACACACGGTCAGGTGGCTTGCGGAGTGTGGATGTAGATGTAGATGTAGTACAGGACAGGGAGAAGTATAAAGGCTTTGTGGATGGTCACAGGTGGCCGGACACCAAAATCAAAGTTGTCTTAACAGAAGAAGAAAGAAACAGTAGAAGCGAGAGAATGAAGACGTATTTGGAAGAAAGAAGGGTCCTAACAAAACAAAACAAGAAATTTCACTGCTGTGCACTGAACATTTTGTGGATTACCTGTCAGAATAAATGTTCTGATGAGCACTTTGACTTTTCTGTGCAAAAGTCAATTATGTGTTAAATTGCTCAAGAATTCACCTTGCTCTTTTTTTAAAAGATAATTATATTTGTTGCCATTGTTATTGCATAATCTATAATCTATGAAAGAACTAAAATAGATATGAAAAACTAACCTTGAAATTAGTTTTTTTTCTTTTTTAGTGTTACTCTTCAAGATATATGACACGCAAATAGGCCGATAAGTTAGCATAAATGGCTGGTCTTCTGGGCCCAAAATTTTTCTAAGCAGCTGGTCCTGAAAGTTTTGAATGAAATTCAAACACTCCATGACTTGAGAAATTAATTGCACATTCTCAAACGTAGCATAATTCATCATGCGTAAAAGGAAATTTACTTTCCAAGTAATGCTTCTCAAATGACAATCTCAATATTTTCCCACGACTTGTTATAAATGTAAATAGTTGTGATGTCATGCTCATCAAAAGCAGTTTCTTGTTGTGAAGCCTTGCATAGTCTTCATCATAAAGCCTTGTACACATTTCACTCTCGGCAAATGATTGTGAGTTTTGTTGTAAATGGTGCATTTTCTTTGCAACTAAAATTTTATTTTGGTGTCATTCTCTCATTTATGTTTTCTTGCTGCAGTATTATTCTACAGTAGTGGGCCAAAGGAAAGTTATTAGAGTATCATTTCTTACCAGTCAAAACTACAAAAATTTAATTGGAAAGTAAAACAATGAAAAATTACCAGATTTCCCCATTGTCTCAGGGCATATACACCCTGTTAAGAGACACTTCTGGATCTCACGTGTCAAGGGACTTTTCTAATCGTCACTGAAATCCATTACCAGTCAAAACAGAAACCATTATGAAAAAACACCTGTCTCTCTCTGTCTATAGTGTGTACCTGAGCTACAATCATGCCAGCTTCAAGATACATCTGCATCACATTAGTCTTACTTCATTTCCACTAGGTCTGTATATATGAGGACAGCAATCTTATCTTCTTCATTTGCATGAGCTGATACAAATTCCAAAGTGCAACTGGTAAAAAATTGTAAATTATTTATCTTATTGCGTTATGTTACTAGCCATCAACATAATAAAGCTGTAAGGAATACCTATCTACTCTTTAAGTTAAATGAATTTCCTTTGAGTGGTGCAATGCACACTCAATTGTACAGGTAATGGTTGGCATGGATGAAATTTCAAAATAATTAGTGGGAGAAGTGTGATTAGTCACCAACTGCAGGCTCTTGATATCGCCGCACCATTAGCTGCCAATACAAACCATGCCACAAAGGTTTTATCCTGAAATGACAAACAGTTAATTTTTCAATCTGGAAATAACACTGTATTATAGGATTAATCTCACTTTAAGCTGCTGTTGACTATTTATTTCTAGACTATAACAGAAGATATACATAAATATCTTCGGTTATAGTCTAGAAATCATGATATAAGTTTCGAATAATGATGATGGCAGTCTCATATCCCAAGTATACATACATATAACTTCTAGCATTAGTGATGTAGAGTCCAGTATTTCATTTCTGTGTAATAGAATTAATAAAAAACAAAAGACTGGCAGCAGTGAGCACAAATATGCACTGAGTGCAAAAGAGCACTGATACACTGTATCTGACAGAAAGAAAACATTTCATACACTAATAATAATAGTAAACTTTACATGTTGCTACTGTTTTTTCCGTACAACCTTCTTTTGCCCTTCTGTCAGTTCATTTATTTACCTTAGTCCCTCATGCCAGCTTTCACATCATCTTGCCATATCTTTGCAGGAGGAAGAGTGCATCTTGTTTGCTCCAAAGCACCTTGTCTGTTGGGTACATCTGGACAAAAACCTCCTGAGTTCTTAAAAAGGTGTAGACCACAATCTTAAGGTACCTCATCTGTTTTGATGCCAACAGCATAAAATATATTTCCTGTGCAATGGAAATCCGTGCTCACTACCATTATTTGCAGAGTGCTTGACATATGGGACAAGGACAGCCTACCTATTGGGATGCAGCACCTGAAGAAAACCTTCCAGAAGAATGGCTACACTGAAATACAGATTAGACGTGCTCTCAAGATGAGCAAGAAGAAGAAGAAGGAGGACCTCCAGGAAGAAGAGGACAACAAGGGCCTAGCATTCCTCCCATGTGCAGGGCCACCCACTGCAAAGACTGCCAGGATACTGGAGGAGAACAAGATCAAAACCATCTTCCGTCCTCCAGTAAAAATCAGGAATGTGCTGGACTCAATGAAGGACAACTTGGGTCTAAGAACACTGGGTGTCTACAACATTTCTTGTGGATGTGGAAAAGAATATACTGGACAGATGCAGCATCGCATCCACAATGCCTCTCTGAGCACATGAGAAGCATTCACCTTAGAGGAAAGGAAAAATCTGCAGTAGCGGAGCACAGCCTTAGTGAATAACAGACTTTTCATTTTGAATAAACCAAGATGCTGTGTAGAGTGAATGGATTCTGGGACTCTTGTTATTAAAGAGGCAGTTGAGATACAAGTCAACGATAACTAGGCAACTGGGATAGTGGCTTCCAACTCAGCACTGTGTGGGACACAACATTAGCAAGAAAATGATGAGAGCGCACTGATGGAGACAGGACAGTGGTGGCTGATGGAATAAACAGCCACACCGAGACGAGATGCCAGGACCCGCCACTCGCCACTCACATCAACCCCCTCCCCACCACCACCCACTGATTCACACCTGATTGGTCCGACCAGTGCTAAGGATGCAGAGAAGCCTGTGGTCCAGCAGCTATAAAGACCCGGGTGAGACGCGAACCCGACTCTTCACCTGAAGATGGCAAGTAAGAAACTTGCTGAAACATTGCTGGAGAACAACGCATTGACTCAGCTGTCAATCCGAGAAGATTTTATCATATTTGTAACATATTCATCAATAAGTAGTCCATATATTAAGACTATTAGATTTTACATGATCTTCTTGGCTTTCTCTTTGTATTAACTCATACCTCTATCTTCTGTAATACTAAAGCTCTTTTTAGGATTCCCTACCTCAATCGGTAAAAAACAGAATCCTTATAGGACCACTTTGTTTTCTGTCTATCTGACTGTTAAAAACCCTTTTCTCAGGAACCAGAAGATGTATCAAGTTGAAATTTGTCACATAATAAGGTCTATGGTCCCTTGGCTGTGTAAAACATCGAAGTATCTGAGTCAATGTAACCCCAAAATATGGCCATTTATGTAACATTTTGAACTCGCAAACACACTCGTTGAAACCTATAGTGTACTTCCCATTGATGTAGAATCACAAAATATGGCAAGAAGTAAGGTTTCACACTACAAGTAAAAGGGGGAAAAAATCAGAAAGTTGTTAATTTGTGATTATATCACACAAACAAATATTTCTTTTTTCATTTGTTATCCAACTTCAAACAATGTTAAAAGATTTTCAGAAGTCTTTGAAAATCCCTGGGACTGATATCTTGCCAGTAGCAACATCAACAACATGCCAAAATTGTAGAGTTCTTGATTCCTGGAATGGATGAACTGTCTTTATACATAATTAAATTTGTACGGAACCTTCAGTGCGCAAGTCCTACTCGCACCTGGACAGTTTTTTATAGTGATGTGACAGCTTTGACCCCACAGTAGAAAGGGATACACAAATGTTCAGTTTTTAATGCTTCAGGATAAAGTAATGGAACTACTCTCTTTAGTACATTCTATTAAAGCAACAGCTTTCCACTGACACAAGTGTTTACAAGTTTTAAGAAGGCATCATGCCAAACTTCACTGAAAATTTCTCAAAGATCTAAAAATATACTATTCAGCATAATTTTTTCTATTTCTTTGGTAATAGTAGTTGTTATGGCAACTGGTTTGCAGTTCTGGTCTTGCTCCCTTTCCCCTTTTTCTTGACTACAGTCAGTTTCAACCCTGTGGTGACATTCCATCTTCATGCACATTTTTATTAGATCTCCCACTGGCTTGGTTAATTCTAATTTGTATTTCTTCAACAGGAAAGAAGAACATTCATCCCAAACTGTAATTTTTTTATTTTCTGAGGTTGTTGCTTAGCTGCAGAGTGCCTTTGATGGTAAATGAAGGTAATCTGCAACACTTCAGTTCATTTCCGCCCTCATATTTCTAGGGCCTGTCTTGTTTTACATATCAGTTGTCATGGTATCTGTAACACAATTGTTAGATATAGTGCTGACTATAGTGGGGTCAGAAACATTATCATCATTTACTGTTAATTATTGTTTTCATAGTATTTTTCCCAATTTTATTCACTACCAACCAGCAAAACTTTGAAACATGGCCAGAACTTCGTCTCTATTATGTAATACTTTCTATTGTTAGTCTCCAGACTTCCTTGCAATATTCGTATTTACACAGCTTGTAGGTGTTTTACAGTGACTGAAGTTCGTCGATCTGTGCAATCTATACATGTTCTCCTTTCTCTCATTCTGCCTTTTCATTTTATCATCTAGTGCTACATGTTTGGTTTGGAAATATTTTTATTGACAATTTATTGACAGTTATTTACTTTAATAGCATAGTACTATCAATGTGCCAAGCTTCAAGTTTTGAAACCACCTTCCATTTGTTATTAGTCCCATCACATCCATATACCAATTCCCAGGATTCTTTTCTCAAAGAACGTCTTGTCAACACAGTGTATATTCACTAATGTAAATATGTTTTGTTTTGTTTAAACTCAGTGTCACATTCTATCACTGACATCTGTGCTAAAGAACAATATTATGAAAATGATAGATGGCTACTCACCATACAGAGGAGACAATGTGTCTTAGACAGCATGACGAAAACGTAGAAAACACACATACATTCACACAAGCAGAACTAACACACACATGACAACTGTCTGGCTGCTGAGTAGCAATCTATCCATTTTATAATATTGTTGTTACATCCTGGACCTAAATGATCAGAGATTTGTGTGTTTACAATACCTGCTATGACAATATTTTCATAATTGATCATCATATGATCTATTAAGCTGTTGTATGCTTCAGATATTCTAGAGGATATAAGCCCAAGTACGGTATCACATATCAATACCAACCACGGCTATCACGGTTGGTAACGAAATGACAAGTTTCCGTCTGATGTAGATAGTGGTTGCGCAGAATCTGGCGGATCCAATGGGGCGCATCTGCTGAGCCACACCTCCAGCAGCTCTGTACTACAGGCACCCTCTGACACAGCAACATAGGATGGCCAGTAGCAACTGCACAGCCGACTTACACTCAGAGCCACATCGCCATGTGGTGCTACATGGACGCCATCTAGTTGCGGCTCAGACACCACAGTTTGTGCTGTAATGAAGAAAACCTCAACCATGCTGACATGCATAGCTGGACTTTGTTTCTTGCTGCAATATTTGTAATGAGTCTCTGTATGTTTGGAGACAAGTAAGTTAAGTAACTCTCCTATTTTCTGTATTAACTTGTTCATTCATTATTTCTGCTCCTGTCCAGCTTTCTTACAACGATAGTTGCCGCACCACTCTGTAGCCCACCTCTCCTTATCGTTGTGTACGACATCATACACAAGTACACAATATGCCTAGCAGCATAAACAACATTAATAATGCAGACTGCTCCACATAATTATGACAAACCTGGACTTTTGAATAACAATTAGGCAATAAATTTTTGCACATTACAATTTCTTATTTCTGTTGAAAGTAGACATTTCAAGAAGTGCAGTGCATGACAAGTGCTGTGTGACAAGTATGCCAGGCAGCACAGCGAGGGCAGTGGGCCAACTACAATGACAACAATCAAAAACACCTACCGAAATGACAGCAGCGGGTAAAAGTTTGGCAATGTGTACAATTAATGCAACTGAACCAATTGTAGACTATAAGATGTGGATGGATACAAATATAAAGGACAGATGCGCCAGCGAAGCAGAAGAGTGTTTGTTGTCCTGGAGGAACACTTTGGGACTGCATTCTGGCTCTGGGGTACCCAGAGGTCATTGGCATGGGCCTCAATTGGCCGCCATGTTCTCCGGACCTCCTTTTTGTGGGGCTATATTAAAGAAAAGGTGTACAACAACAACCCCAAAACCATTGCTGAGCTGAAAATGCCATTCAAGAGGTCATCAACAGCATTGATGTTCTGTCATTTCAGCAGGTCATGCAGAATTTTGCTATTCATCTGTGCCACATCATCACCGACGATGGCAGGCATATCAAACATGTCATAATCTAAATCCGAACATCTGTAATGGTGTTTACACGTTGAATGAAGCATGTGCACACCATAGTTTGTAACTAATTTTTTTTATACAGTCCAATAATTGTCACCCTGTATATGATGTAGGTTCAGTGTGCACAGCAACAGTCACTTTTGCTACATTATGAAATACCACGAAGAAAATGATACACTGATACAAACAGCATGAATTCAGATAATATCATTGTTGTGTAACACAACTGGTTCTTTATTCACATGAAGTAACAAGTACTATCAAAAAGGCATCTCAAAGTGATTCCATATTTCTAGGTTTCCAGAGGTCTTTTGGCACAATTCCTCAGAAGCGGCTTCTAAACAAATTGTGTGCTTATGGGGTACCGTCTCGGTTGGGTGACTGGATTCATGACTTCTTATCAGGAAGGTCACAGCTGGTAGCAACTGATGGGAACTCATCTAGTGATACTGAAATGGTATCTGGAGTTCTGCAAACAAATGTTACAGGTACTCTGTTGTTCTTAACCTACATAAACATTTTAGGAGAGTGTCTTTTTTTTTTTTTTTTTATGGTTGTAGGGCGCAAAACTGCTAAGGTCATTAGCGCCCGGTCTATGACTTAGGAAACAGTAAAAAAACGAAAACGGAAACTAGCAGCAATGGGAACGAAAGTCATAAAATTGGAGAAACTAAAAGCAGAAGGAAGGCTTAAAAATTCACTACAGAAGGGGGGTTGGTTGTCCCAAAAAAAACTTCAAATGACTGACGACATTTCACTGGCACGAATGAACTCTAGAACGCGATCGGCCGATCGCGTGTCATCTGCTAAAATTGACGATATATCAGGCGACAGCTGTAGACGGGCGCGTAACGGAGTAAAATAAGGGCACTCAATTAAAAGGTGTCTTACCGTCCACAACTGAGAGCAGTGGGGACAGAGTGGGGGAGGATCGCCGCTTAAAAGATGTCTATGGCTAAAAAGACAGTGCCCTATCCGGAGTCTAGTTAAAATTACCTCCTCCCGACGACGCGTTCGGGAGGAAGAGGTCCAAGTACAAGGAAGAGTTTTCACGTCCCGCAATTTATTTTGGGGAAGTGTCGACCAGTGCACGTGCCATAAATGAACAACACGACGACATAAAACGCGCCGTAGATCGGCGACGGGAATTGATGGAATAGCTGGCCGAGGAAGAGAGACTGCAGCCTTGGCTGCAATATCAGCCGCCTCATTTTCGCAGATACCAACGTGTCCCGGGAGCCAGAGGAACGCCACCGAGACGCCCCCCAGGTGGAGCAAGCGCAGACAGTCCTGAATCCGGTGGACCAGAGGGTGCACAGGGTAAAGAGCTTGGAGACTGAGGAGAGAGCTGAGAGAATCAGAGCAGATAACATACTGTATCCGCTGATGGCGGCGGATGTAGTGGACAGCCCGGAGAACAGCGTAAAGCTCTGCAGTATAGACCGAACACTGGTCGGGAAGCCGAAAGTGATTTGGGGTGTCGCCAACAACATAGGCACTCCCTACACCTAACAATGTTTTCGAGCCATCGGTGTAAATAAATGTGGCTTCCGTCATTTGTGCACATAGAGCAGCAAATGCCCGACGATAAACAAGTGAAGGGGTACCATCCTTGGGAAATCGACAAAGGTCACGGAGCAGGCAGATCCGGGGACGGAGCCAAGGCGGTGCTGTACCCCAAGTTGTCAAGAAGGTTGTAGGAAAGCGGAAGGAAAGAGAATGGAGCAGTGGACGGAAGCAGACTCCCGGTGGTAGTAGGGAGGAGGGGCGGCCTGCATACCCTACATCAAAGGAGGCGTCGAAAAATATGTCATGGGCTGGATTAGCAGGCATGGAAGACAGATGGCTGGCATAACGGCTCAGAAGGACTGCTCGCCGATTGGACAGCGGAGGTTCAGCAGTCTCAGCATAAAGGCTTTCCACAGGGCTGGTGTAAAAAGCTCCAGACACTAAACGTAATCCACGGTGGTGGATAGAGTCGAGACGCCGAAGAATAGACGGCCGAGCAGAGGAGTAGACTATGCTTCCATAGTCCAATTTCGAGCGCACTAAGGCGCGATAAAGGCGGAGAAGGACCACTCGGTCCGCTCCCCAGGAGGTACCATTCAGGACACGGAGGGTGTTGAGGGATCGCAGACAGCGAGCCGAAAGATACGAAATGTGGGAGGACCAGCATAGTTTTCTGTCAAACATAAGACCCAAGAATTTAGCGACGTCCGAAAACGGAAGGTTGACAGGTCCTAGATGTAAGGAGGGTGGAAGAAACTCCTTACGTCGCCAAAAAGTAACACAAACGGTCTTACTGGGAGAAAAACGGAAGCCGGTTTCGATGCTCCAAGAGTGGAGGCGATCGAGACATCCTTGAAGACGTCGTTCAAGAAGGCTGGTCCGTTGAGTGCTGTAGTAGATCGCAAAATCGTCCACAAAGAGGGGAGCCCGAGACATCAGGAAGGAGACGATCCATAATTGGATTGATGGCAATGGCAAACAGTACAACACTCAGCACGGAGCCCTGGGGTACCCCGTTTTCTTGGGAGAAAGTACGGGAGAGAGTAGTGTTCACCCGCACCCTAAATGTGCGCTCTGCCATAAATTCGCAAAGAAGAAGGGGCAGCCGACCTCGAAAGCCCCAAGAGAACAGTGTGCGGAGGATACCTGTCCTCCAACAGGTATCGTATGCTCTCTCCAGATCAAAAAATATTGCTACTGTTTGGCGTTTCCGGAGAAAATTATTCATGATATAAGTGGAGAGAGCAACAAGATGGTCAACGGCAGAACGATGTTTTCGGAATCCGCATTGGGCAGGTGTTAAAAGACTGCGGGACTCCAGCCACCACGCTAGACGGTAATTCACCATACGCTCCAAAACCTTACAGACACTACTCGTGAGAGAAATGGGGCGATAGCTAGAGGGGAGATGTTTGTCCTTTCCAGGTTTCGGAACGGGAATGACGATAGCTTCCCGCCATCGTCTGGGAAAAGTACTGTCGGTCCAAATTCGATTATAAAGGCGAAGGAGGTAATGCAGACTATGGGTTGATAAATGCAGCAACATTTGGACGTGGATACCATCCGGTCCTGGGGCGGAGGAGCGAGAAGAAGAGAGTGCATGTTGGAGTTCCCGCATGGAGAAAACAGTATTATAGCTTTCGCGATTTTGAGAGGAGAAAGCAAGAGGTCGCACTTCCGCTGCATGTTTCTTCAGGAGAAACGCTGGCGGGTAATTGGAAGAGCTCGAAATCTCAGCAAAGTGCTGACCCAATGAGTTAGAAATTGCGACGGGGTCCATTAATGTATCATGCGCAACAGTGAGCCCAGAGACCGGGGAGAAACTAGGCGCGCCTGAGAACCGTCGAAGCCGACTCCAAACTTCCGAGGAGGGAGTGAAGGTGTTAAATGAGCTAATAAAGAATTTCCAGCTTGCCTTCTTGCTATCGCGGATGACGCGACGGCATCGCGCACGGAGCTGCTTATAGCGGATACAGTTGGCCAAAGTAGGATGATGACGGAAAATGCGAAGAGCACGTCGCCGCTCACGTAGTGCGTCACGGCATGCCTCGTTCCACCAAGGAACTGGGGGGCGCCGGGGCAATTCGGAGGTGCGTGGTATTGAACGTTCCGCAGCTGTAAGAATAACGTCGGTAATATGTGTGACCTCATCGTTGACGCTGGGAAAGCGACGGTCATCGAATGTCGCTAGAGACGAAAAAAATGTCCAATCGGCTTGGGCAAACTTCCAGTGTCGCGGGCGCATATATGGCAGTTGAGGCTGCAGTCTGAGGACACATGGAAAGTGGTCACTTGAGTGTGTATCATCAAGGGCGAACCATTCGAAGCGCCGAGCCAGCGGAACAGTACCGACCGCAAGGTCCAAATGAGGTAAATTTGTCGTGGAGGCAGACAAAAATGTGGGGACCCCAGTGTTGAGGCAAACTAGATCCGCTTGGTGGAAGACGTCTAGCAATATGGAGCCACGGGGACAAGGATGTGGAGATCCCCAAAGCGGGTGGTGGGCATTGAAGTCCCCAACCAGCAAATAGGGGGGTGGAAGCTGACCGAGAAGATGAAGGAGATCAGCTCGTGCCAATGGTGTGGACGATGGAATGTATACAGTACAAAGAGAGAATGTGTATCCGGAAAGGGAAAGACGGACGGCGACAGCTTGGAAGGAAGTGTTTAAGGGGATTGGGTGATAATGGAGAGTATCATGGAGAAGAATCATGAGTCCTCCATGGGCTGGAGAGCCTTCAACAGAGGGGAGATCATATCGGATGGACTGAAAATGAGGGAGAACAAAGCGGTCATGGGGACGCAGCTTTGTTTCCTGAAGACAGAAGATGACCGGCGAGTAGGATCGTAAGAGGATCGACAATTCATCCCTATTGGCTCGAATGCCGCGGATATTCCAGTGGATAATGGACATGGGGTGAACAGAAAATGGAGGAATGTGACCAAAGTTGCTGTCAACTCAAAGACTGCTCGGAGCTAGCGACCGACAGCATTGAATGGCAGTCAGCCGAAGGCAGAAGATCCTGATCCATAGGTTGGTCAGGAGCAGCTCCTGCCACCAGCGACCGGTCGGTTGACCGGCCACCAGCAGTGCGCCTCGGCGACACAGAAGACGGCCGAGGGCGATTTCCGCCAGGTGGTGCTGTAGATGGGACACGTCTTGGCGGAGAAGGAGAGGAACTGGGTTTCTTTGTAGCCTTCTTAGAAGTATGATGTTTAGATGAAGGAGGAACCGATGGTTGGGAAGTTGCGGTACGTAAAAACTCTTCACGAGTATGCTCTTTTTTGGAAGGCTTGGTGTCTGACTTTTGGGCTCGAGATTTAGCAGAACCCGACGAAGGGTGAGCCATAGAGTGGGCAGGCGAAAGTGGTGAGGTTGAACGGGCGATCTTTGCGCTGGCCGATCTGACGACCGTGGCACTAAAGGTGAGGTCGCAAGTCTGCGTGGCCGCCTCCTTTGTTGGCCGAGGAGAAGCAAGGACAGTGCTGTATTTTCCTGTCTGAGGCACGGTGGGCTGGCGACTGGCGAATAATTTTCGAGCAGCAAAGGTGGACACCTTTTCCTTCACTCTTATTTCCTGGATGAGCTTTTCGTCCTTAAAAACGGGGCAATCTCGAGAGGAAGCAGCATGGTCACCCATACAGTTGATGCAGCGAGGGGACGGAGGTGGACAAGCACCCTCATGGGCATCCTTGCCACACGTAACACATTTGGCCGGATTGGAACAGGACTGGCTGGTGTGATTGAACCGCTGACACCGATAGCAACGCGTAGGGTTTGGGACATAAGGGCGAACGGAAATTATCTCATAGCCTGCTTTGATTTCCGATGGGAGTTGAACTTTGTCAAATGTCAAGAAGACAGTGCGGGTTGGAATGATGTTCGTGTCAACCCTTTTCATAACTCTATGAACAGCCATTACGCCCTGGTCAGACAGGTAGTGCTGAATTTCTTCGTCAGACAATCCATCGAGGGAGCGTGTATAAACGACTCCACGCGAGGAATTTAAGGTACGGTGCGGTTCCACCCGGACAGGGAAGGTGTGGAGCAGAGAAGTACGCAGCAATTTTTGTGCCTGGAGGGCACTGACTGTTTCTAACAACAGGGTGCCATTCCGTAATCTGGAACAAGACTTTACAGGACCTGCAATTGCGTCGACATCTTTCTGAATAATGAAAGGGTTGACCGTGGAGAAGTCGTGACCTTCGTCAGACCGAGAAACAACAAGGAACTGTGGCAACGATGGAAGAACTGTCTGTGGCTGAGACTCAGTGAACTTACGTTTGTGAGCAGACATAGTGGAAGGTGAGGAAACCATTGCGGAAGAATTCCCCATGATTACCAGCGCTCCGATGGCGCGCTCCTCCCTTGTGGGGGCCCTCACTGAGGGCACTCCCGCCTTAGGTGATTGTTCACACCTCAGGTCACACCTCCCGACAAACGGACGGAGGGACCAATCGGCACTTTCGGAAGGTATCAGCTCAGGTAATCACCCCTCCCTGGGCCTGGCCGTTACCAGGGGGTACGTACGTGTCCTACCTGTCTACCCGGGGCGGGGAATTACGCGTTACCCCGTCACCGGCTACGCATGGAAGTGCGTGGGTCGACCTTCAGACACGCACAGGGAGGAAAAAAGAGAAAGGGAAAGGAAAGAAGTGGGGTCTTAAACGCCGCAGCGGAGAAAAGTGCAGAGAGAAGCGGGAAGGAAAAGAGAAGGACAGAGGAAGGACGAAGACTTGCAAGTATAGAAAGCAAGGAATTTGTAACAGTTAAGAGCGTCCGTCTCCGGACGTAGGCACAAACCTTACTCCCAGAGGGGGAGAAAGGGAAGGAAAGAGCCAGAGGTGAGGGGGGGGCGAAGATGGGGGAGGGGGAAGGATGAGGAAAGGGAAGGTATGCAGCCCGGAAAGGAAGGAGGGCCACATTAGCTCGGGGTCCCGTGCTCGCTACGCACGTGTCCACAAAAGAGTTGTGAACCCCCTGGGGGGTAGGAGAGTGTCTGAGCAGTGCTGTTACATTGTACATGATGTTGTTTTTTACCATCTAGTAAAGTCATCGCAAGATCAAAATTAATTGCAAAATGATACACATAAGTTACCTGCATAGAACAAAAAGTTGCATTGGGTCTTTAACAATAAAAAGTGTGAGCTGCTCCACATGAGTAGAAAATAAAGTTCTGTTAAATTTCAATTGCATAATAAACAACACAAATTTAATGGTTGTAGATTCAACAAAATACCTACGGACTACAACTACACACATCTTAAACTGGAACCAAGACACAGAAAATGTTGTGGGACAGGCAAACCAAAAACTGTTTTATTAGCAGAATAATTAGAAGATGCAACAGGAATGCGCAAGATACTGCCTACACTACATATGTCCGTTCTCTTCTGGAGTACTGCTGCATGGTATGAGATCCTTATCATATAGCACTGACAGGGCATATCAAAGAAGTTCCAAAAGGGCAGCCTGTTTTTTATTATCACACAGAAGGGCAGAGAGTGTCACAGATATAAAAATTGAATTGGGATGGTAACAATTAAAGCAAAGGTATGGTGAGATCTTTTAAAAGTATTTTAATTACAAGATAAATTAGTTTGTAATCAATTAGCAGTAACAAACATACTGACAACCTGCTGTGCATCACATTAGAATCATAATTGCATCATAAAACACTATCAAAACACATTTACATAAGAAAAGTGATAAATGGTAATACTGACATTATATATGGAAATTACAAGAGAATGTTGAGAGACATTACTAGTCTGAATGCTCAAGTAGAAAGAGGAGACCACTTCTTACAAGAATGGCATTATACACAAATAGACACTAAATGATTTAACACACAATTCTTTAATACAATCAATTTGTAAAATAATGAACAACATTAAACAGACAATCTCATGCACCAATTGATGTAGAATCCATCATTTATAACATTTATTCTCCTGAAAGTGCACATGAATTACTCATGCAAAGGTTATTTAAGTAATTCGTGTTGCAATTGTAAAATCTATTCTGATGCAGATGTTTTACTTCAAAAGCCAGGAAGATGGGACAGTATATGAGCAGGGGATTACGATGACTCAGCAATTTGTTTTGCAGAAGCAGCAGCAGTGGGTCAGTATTCTGTGGTGGTTAACACGAGAGGGGGCGAATCAGCTGCATTCACTAGTTTTGTTGATACTCTACAATTATATGGTAGCTACGACTTTTTCAGAGTTAGTCCCATCTGACATTTAGTAGAAACCAAGAGTTATTCTGAGCAATCAATAGAATTTGTGAATGGTGAAGTAAGTTGGATAATAGAAATGCAAATTGGCATTTACAAGAAGAGGAACAACACTAAAAATGGAACAGGAAAGTAATATGTAATAACTTGTCCACGCAACCTATAAGAACAGTTCAAAAATATTACTACATAATAGCAAAAAACAACCACCAGAACTGTTTATAACCTATAGGTACACTGACCAAAATGTAAACTATATAGCAAAAATATGTACATATTCCAGGCCACTAAAGATACCTTGCAGAAACGCGTATGGCACAAAAATTGTGATTCATTCAGTGGTAGTCAGACGGCCCATAAAGTACAAATTATATTAATTTAGATAGCAGTATGTATGTCCCTTGCCCTCAACAGTATGTATGTCCCTTGCCCTCCAATGCTGAAGTCATAAAACGACATTAAGATGGTTTTGAAAAAGAAAAAGGAGAGATACTGTATAGCTTACAGCTCACTGCTTAGTATGACATATATAAAGAGAAAATCAATGCTTTTTGCTGCAGCAATGGAGGCCTATAAAGACAGACCTGTCACGGTTGGAAACATTTGAAAATGAAAGAGTGCCAACAACTATTCCACATAATCCATACTTATTACTATAATACAATAATAGAGACAATACAAATATTCTCCTCTTGCTTTTCAAAGAACAGATAAAACAGAAAGCAATGCATTTAAATTCCAATACATCTGATGTTGACAAATATAGTAATCAAGAATTAGTTGTCTATCTTGGTAAGTCGTAAGAGTCTTATTGCAAATATTCAATGAAAGATAATGCCAGGATAACTATATTAAAAATTGGACAATACGTACTGTTACACCTATACTCAAGCCAAACAACATTATCCTGTACAGGGAAAATACTGCAATGATTGATAATGTAAAAGCTAGAATGGTGTTTGGATTAATTAACACTCAACCAAAGTCTGAATCTGACTTCAGTACAGGCAAAGTGACAATATACAATTTAACAAGAAACATTAACTGTTGCATTTTTTTCATTAAGCATATGACAAAGAGCAAACAAACTTATAATCTCAAAAACTGGAAAAGATTAACAAAACAACAGAGTTCCTACAAAGCAGCTGTAGTTTTGTAACAGAAAGAATGATGTTACACAATCAAAATTTAAATATTTGTTACTGATTAATGAAAACCACCTCAGCAGTATTATTACATGTTATGAATGGTTTCATTCATAGAACATCTTCAGGCTGTCAAATTGTGCTAAGGTTCTATGAATGAAACCAATAATACTGCAATACTTGTGTAATAATACAGCTGAGGTGGTTTACATTTAACATTAACATTGGTGTCTGCTGAGGTGCTCAATATGATCAAGATATTTAAATACTTGGTCCGAGATACCTTACTTTACATAATTTATACACTGAAACTTGTGTGAGTCACTGATAAAATTTGAACAGTAACAACTTTTCCTAATGACCAATGCTATATTGGGATCTTTCAATAAAAATTATTTATAATAATCACATAATGTTTGTATCATCACTGCCTGTTGCTCCTATCCATCCATTTTCAGTTTTAAAATTTTGCTCATGTAATTAATTTACTGTAAGAAATTTGCACAATCAGTTTGTGTACTTGCTTAATATACACAGAACTGACCAGTGATTGCCATCATTCAACTAGTAATTTCACCAGCTGTTACAAGCAAATAGCCAGGATTTTGTTAAAGGGGGGGACGGGGGAGGGTCTGATTTCTTAAAGAAGACCTTAGAAAGGCTCGTATTACTTCATTCTATTCTCAAAACACATTTATTTATTAATTTTATGTACATAATTTGCTTTTGGGAAACATTCACGCAAATAGTATTTTGTCTATAAATTTAAGCAGGAGAATCTCTACCTAAAAAAGTAAAACATATAATACCTATTCAATTAAATATTTTTGTCAAAAAATAAAGAACAATTGCCTTCAGTCACAGTTGTGATTTTATTTCAATCCATGATGCATTTCGAGTCCTGGGGGCTTATTTTCAGGTGCTTAGAAAATGCAACAAACAGAAGCCAGAAAGAATAAGCTTTTCTACAAATTACTCGGAGTACAAAGGTGACATCACAGGAAGGGCGATGGCTTGGTTGTTGGCTGGCAATGTAACTTGGACTCATGTCACTATCAGATGAGCTCATGTGAAGAAGCTGCAAGGCACAGCAACGTGGTTGTGGGGACCATATACAGTTACATATAAGGCCCCAAAGTGTGGTGGCTAGAAGTGCCAATGTGGAAGGGACAACGCAGCCTGTTGCACAGATAAAAGGTGGGGCAGTGTAGCTTGCGAGAGATTTCAGTACAGGCAGAGGTCCAGGAGGGACGTCTGCATAGGTCAGGCCTTGGGCTTGGACTTTTAGTATTTGCTCTAGATCTGGTCACACTCATGCTTGGTCACATAGTCCATGGGATTTTGCAATCAGGAGTAGTGTACTTTTATTCAAATCATTATACAATTCTTGTTCAGATGAGCGACTAAAGGTCGTAGTTATTCAAGTCTTGTCTTTGTCTGATTATTTGCCAACCGAGTTCTTTCAAACTTCCAGTTAGCTATCTTTATGTTAGTTGTCTGGACAGACCTCCAGTCTCCAGTGTCATTGAGCGTCTAAGGTTAATTCTGGTCCTGGTAAGATTACAATAGTATATTACAAAGTGGCACACTGTGAATATAAGTTCACAAAACTAAGACAAATCGAAAGATAACTTTATGTTTCCAGTACTGGATAGATGGTTTTGAAGCACAGTGTAAGTAAACATGTTTCTTTGCATTTATACTCTTATGTATATGTATGTTGTTATGTATACGTATGTTTACCCATACTGTGCTTTAAAACATCTACCCACTACTGGAAACAGTACGGTATTTTTCGATTTGTCTTAGTTTTGTAAACTTATATTCACAGTGTGCCACTTTGTAACATACTATTGTAAACTTACCAGGACCAGAATTAACTTAAATCTGAGAGAGAGGGGGAAAAAAAACCAACGATGCGGACTGTGAAAGCACATTGAAGGTGAGTCCCCAGGGCTCGAAATGCATCATGCATTGAAACAAAATCACAAATGTGACTGAAGGTGGTTTTTCCTTATTTTACTAAAGTAATACAGTCACAGGACAAACACTGACAACTATGGGTAAAGTAAAGCAAAATATTTGTTTGACAATATGATAACTTCACTCTACTGATAAATGAATTAAAATTTGAATATAATGTATTACTTCATTGCTAACAAAACACAGCTCAGTCTTCTGATATAAGGTTGACTACCACAGAGCAGAAGAATCTTAATGTTGGGTTGAATAATGTGAATAACATATAAAGTGAAATGGGCTCATAACTTTTTTGACAATGATTATCTTCTTCCTACAGTCCCATATTCAAACTTATGACTTGTCTGAAACAAAGTCAGAATTTCTTCAGCACATCAAAGCATCTCATCTTCCTCAATTCACTATGTGATCAAAAGTATCCGGACATCCCCAAAAACATAAGTTTTTCATATTAGGTGCATTGTGCTGCCACCTGCTGCCAGGTGCTCCATATCAGTGACCTCAGTAGTCCTTAGACATCGTGAGAGAGCAGAATTGGGTGCTCTGCGGAACTCATGGACTTCAAACTTGGTCAGGTGATTGGGTGTCACTTGTGTCATATGTCTGTATGCGAGATTTCCGCACTCCTAAACATCCCTAGGCCCACTGTTTCTGATTTGATAGTGAAGTGGAAACTTGAAGGGACACGTACAGCACGAAAGTGTACAGCCCGACCTCGTCTGTTGACTGACAGAGACCACAGACAGTTGAAGAGGGTCATAACGTGTAATAGGCAGACATCTATCCAGATCATCAACAGGAATTCCAAACTGCATCAGGATCCACTGCAAGTACTATGACAGTTAGGCGGGAGGTGAGAAAACTTGGATTTCATGGTCGAGCAGCTGCTCACAAGCCACACATCATGCTGGTAAATGCCAAACGATGCCTCGCATGGTGTAAGGAGTGTAAACATTGAACGACTGAACAGTGGAAAAATGTTGTGTGGAGTGACAAATCATGCTACACAATGTAACAATATGATGGCAGGGTATGGGTATGGCGAATGCCCAGTGAACGTCATCTGCCAGTGTGTGTAGTGCCAACAGTAAAATTCAGAGGCTGTGGTGTTTTGGTGTGGTCATGTTTTTCATGGAGGGCGCTTGCACCCCTTGTTGTTTTTTCATGGCACTATCACAGCGCAGCCCTTCATTGATGTTTTAAGCAGCTTCTTGCTTCCCACTGTTGAAGAGCAATTCAGGGATGACGATTGCTCTCTTTCAACACAATCAAGCACCTGTTCATAATGCAAGGCCTGTGGCAGAGTGGTTACGCGGCAATAGCATCCCTGCAATGGCCTGGCCTGCACAGAGTCCTGACCTGAATCCTACAGAACACCTTTGGGATGTTTTGGAATGCCTACTTCGTGCCAGGCCTCACCGACCAACATTGATACCTCTCCTCAGTGCAGCATTCCATGAAGAATGGGCTGCCATTCCCCAAGAAACCTCCCAGCACCTGACTGAACGTGTGCCTGAGAGAGTGGAAGCTATCATCACGGCTAAGAGTGGGCCAACACGGCGCAATTAGCTCGTATGAATTCAAGCAGCCCACTGAAAAAATCTTTTACAAACAAACAAGATAAAGAATGTATTGTCATCAAATACCTCTTCTGTTCTTTGCAAACCAGTCTCCATCATTCCGAATCGGAACCATACTTTAGTACCACCTGGATGACCAAATTTGGGCTAATAGTGATGGAATTATGAGCAAATTTTTTAAAGAAATGAAACCTCAGCACTTGCGTGATATTTTTGTTGATCAGCACAATCTGTGGACAACGCAGTCAAATCCTGTTGTACTTTTATGCACTGATTTTTGCTTAATGTTACTAGCAATGATGTTTGCCACTCTGCTGCCTTGTGGAATACTTAAATATTTCAACACTTCAAGTTCTACGAGTCCACAAATAACAACTCCACTGCTAACATTAAACTACTAAAGATAGGTTATTAGGCTAATATAGCAGTGCATATATTTATCATAACACTAATGGACAAATCAAAATCAGTTTTCTTCTTTCTGTAATTATAAGCTATGAGAACAGCTAACTGCACAAAAATAATAAATGGCGGCACTTACATTATGTTACAATGCAACTAAGAACTGAAATGATTAACAAAACAAAAACCGAAGTCAAATAAGGCCAACAAGGTAAAACAGTTGGTCTTGGCTAAAGTAGGGATAGGTACAAGCCGATAAAGCTATCAATATATCGATAATTAAAATCTATCAATAGCCATGTTGCCTATCGATAGTGCGAAAATCAGAACAAAAGGGACGATCAAGAAGTTTCGATTCAATGGCTGTGTAGTCCAGAATCAGTATGCCACTTAGGCAAACTTGTCGTGGGCGCTGGGACAATCATCCCACCAAAGCACCACGTTTAAGATACCTGTTTGGTAAAACACTGTGTTCTGCTATGTCAAGAAGTCTGTAACAGCCTGCTGCACATTCTCGTCCGAAAGGCATTGTCAACCCTTCAAGGCCTTTTTTTAAGGGATCGAAAGTGTGACAATGGCATTAGGAGATATCAGAACTATAGCACGGGTACTCAAGTGTCTCCCACTCAAGTTGGTGTAACTTCTTCCTTATATTTTGCAATATGGGGATGTGCATTGTCATGAAGCAGCAGCACCCCCTGTCACACCATTCCACAATGGTGCTTTCTGACAGACATGCTGCCCCACACATATTCTTCATTCTCCAATGGTTGTCTACCAGTATCTGTCCTTCAGCAGTCAATAAAAGAATAACAGCATGTTGGTCGTGTTTGGATGCATTTGGCAGTAACGTCGTCACAGTTCACGTTTCCGCATTTACCGCATGCACTTTGGAAAGCCCCAAATGCCAGACTGACCTTCTGTCTACAAGCCAGTGCTTATATACACATATCAGAGTCTTGCTTATTTCATTTACTCTGCAGTAACACCATCAAATGGAAACTTTTTGACTGCCTCATATATCTTTCAATTTCATCACACAACAACTAGGTCTTGTGTAATTAATTTAGGTGATTAGGAGGGGGAAGGGGGCGTCTGAACCCCAGCAACTCCCCCCCCCCCCCCTTGGGCTACGTCCTTGGCTGTTATAATCTGTGATCAGAATTTAGGTGAACTCTGATTTATAACATGCTCATTTGTAGTATTGGCTGGATGTAACAGTCAACTTGGCCTCACCAACATGAGTGTGAATTGCTCTGGAAACATCATAAGTTATCAAAGATTCCTCCACATAAACGCATACAAAATAAATCATAATCAGTCAAACAGAGACCAATCAGAGTTGTGTTCTGGATGATTAGCTGGCTCTGAATTTACACTGGGCCACCAATTTAACAAAACAGGTAATCAAAGCATGCTTTACAGTACTATACACTGATGAGCCAAAATATTATGACCAATGCCCACTGCAATGTTGGATACCACATGGTGGCATTCCAGGCATGTGATGCAATAACAAAAGTATGTAAGTGGAGCGGACTTGGATGGGGGATCATCCTAGCGAAAATATGGGGTGCAAATGGGGAAATCCATCGAGATAAGTGCCTTTGACAAATGGCAGATTATTATTATGCAGAGCCTGTGAATGATATCACTTGCTACTGTTGTGATCCTCTACGGAAAGAGGTAGGAGGACACTGAAACTATGGTTTAATGTCCACCACTCTTAACAGAACATGTGGTCTGGAGGCTTGTCTGCTCTGTAAAGTAGGATAGATCATGGTCTCTGGCATCTCTGCCAAAAGAGCACAATGCTGATGCACACACAGGCGTTTCAGAGCACACTGTTCACCATACATTGCTGAACACGGAGCTCTGCAGCAGACACCCCTATGCGTTCACATGCCGACCCAACAACATCATCAATTACAATTGCAGTGGGCATGGGACCATCTGGATTTGACCATTGGTTAATGGAAACATGTTGGCTCTTCGGGTGAAGCACGTTTTTGCTACACTAGGTCGATGGTAGTCTCCACGTCCTCTCTTCATTCCAAAAACAGACAAATAAGCTATTAAGCAGATGGGAGTAATGTTTTGGTCTTTAGTGTATAATTTTCCTAGTTGACTGTATACAATATACAATTATTGTGAGACGTATATTACACATCACACAAGAATGATAGATGGCTCTAGATTCTGCAGCTTTATACAGAACTCCCCAGAAAAAAAGGGAGTTTCTGTTGGCCTTATAAAGATTTTATATTTACTGGAAAATATAAAGGAATTTAATCACATATTTCAGTCTAAAGAGCTCATAACAAATTTTAATACTATACCTCTTAATGTTGAGTCCAGCCAATCTTACTTTAGGGTGATTAAGGAAATGTACAAGAGCCACAGGAATATTTCTCATCTGGCTGACCTTTGAAAAACAAATAGCGTTGTTACTGATCACATTCACATTTAAAATATTCACTGGTACAACTACTCAACACTACCTAAAGGCTAGAAGAATGACTGCTTTAACACATCAAAACTACATTTAGCACATTAATATCTATGTGGGCCACAACTGTTCTGCAACATGTTCATGGTAAACAAATATGTCACAGTTGTAGAATACTTTTATTAACCAAAGTCTTGCACAATAGAAGTCACAATACATTACCACGGTTTCGGGGTCTTAGCCCCATCATCAGGTGTACCTGAAATCAGAAGTAAAACAACAGTTGTAAATTTAGTCCATTAAACAATTAATAAATAAAAAAAAAATTAAATATTAACATTTAGAAACTCAAAATCAGATAAAATTATTTTTTAAAAAAATCACCTACTTAGAAGTAGTTCGACATTATGTTCCTGCCCAAACAACTAGTAGGAAAACATCTACCATAGACGGATCATCAAATAACATCCCAAATTGTGGCTACAAAGAAACATAACTTCTTGTCACAGCCTGCGAAAATGGCTCTTGTCCCAAAGTTGCCACTGGGAATGCATGTTGTCTATAAAAGTAAAGCCACCATAGGACTAGAGATGGGAGTCATGAGCTAGCCCAAAGTTGAACTAAGCAATGACCTTGCACTGCAGAAAGAGCAAATAGGCTTACAATCTGATACAGTGAGCCACAAGAAAATGCCTTCTTTCATGGCCAACACTAACCAAATGCTGTGTGACCTGTGTGGCTACAGCAAGCAGACTGAGCAGTAATGCTGTGGGTCATAATCATGGTAAAGGCGCTGTGTTATGCATCCCTTTCACGGTGATTACCACGAAAACATTCCACAGTGTTACTGCTCAGTCTGCTTGCTATAGCCGCATGGGTCACATGGGCGCGCTGTATCAGTGGGCTAGCTTGTGACTTCTACCTAATGTCCTAGGACGACTACGGTATTTTCATAGACTGCATACATTCCCAGTGGCAAGTTTGGTGTAAGAGGCATTTTCACAGGCAGCAAATGAAAGTTGAGGTTCTTTGCAGCCAAAATTTGGGATGTTATTTGATGGTTCACCTATAGTAGATGTATGCCTGCTAGTTGTTTGGGCATGTATGTGACGTCCTACTACTGCTAGGCAGGCTATTTTATAATCATTTTATCTTATTTTTCTGTTTTTAAATGTAAATCTTTAATTTTTAAAAATTTCTTAATGTTTAATGGAGTAGGTTACAACTGTTTTTTTACTTCACATTTGATGATGGAGGCTACGATCCCAAAACCATGGTAGTGTACTGCGATTTCTTTTGTGCACGACTTTGGCCAATGAAAGTATTTTACAACTGTGGCAGATTTGTTTACCATGAGCAATTGTTATAGGGTTCTAAAATTTGAATTTACTGAAGGAAATATGGCCAGCTTCTGGTAGCTCCAGTCCACAAAATATCAAATTTTGTCAGATGGCACAAGGGGCCAGCATCTCACTTGAACCTGCCATTCACAACATGTTGTTTTCAGCAGGCAGTCAAGTTAAGACTTTGCTATTCAAGCTCCTAACACAGGTAATATGTGCCACTGCTTTTAAATCTGTGAAGACCTACGTATCATCAAGGATCATAATTATAATTCAGCTAAGAGATGAATATTGTAGCAAATGTTCCATAAAACAGCCCTCTAGCCATCACCTTTGAACTACTGACTAACACATGGAACCATTATGTATGTAGTTGGTTGCTATTGCATTGTACCAGTTGAAAAGTAAATTTCAGTGTTTAATGTTTACCCACAAAACATTACAAGGAGATAATCGCATATAATTCCTCTCTGTTTATTTTATTGCCTTTAAAATTAATTGTCTTGACAGTACATGTGTTTGTCGTTCCCACTTTATAGCCTGAAGCAAACTGTCCAAGTGAGGAAACACTACTAACTCTCCAAATAGACGCCCCTGACTCATTCTGCAGTAGCATTGTTGAAACACCAAACTTCAAATCAAGTTTATGGATAGTTGACAATCTTCAAATTGATCACACTTTAATGGAAAAAGTGACTTTGTTGGCATTGCAGGGATCCTGAGAATGAAGATGGCCTTCTCTTCAGGCACAACCAATTTAATTGTGGTTTCAATTACTTTCCACTAAATTTCCACCACAAGCCTCATTTCAATATACAATCTGGGTATCCCCCCCCCACACACACACAAAAAAAAAACGGCCCAAGTACAACATATAGCATTTTCTCTTTTTTTTCACTATTTGCTGTATTCAAATTTATGTCTGTGTCATGGTGTAACATCCATTTGCAACAGTGAGGTGTATGGAAGGTGTCTACAATGAAAGCTTATTCTGCACAACTGCTCTATTAGCAGCTGAAAAGAAGTGGATTTCGAATGGGAACCACAAACATTTGATGACAAGTCAACGGAATCCTCCACCTGAAAACACGTCTGCTATGCCAAACATGGCATTAGTGACAGTATGTATGTTATGTGATAGGAATCTCTTGTTGATGCACTTAACTTGAACGCCTGGTGAGTGAGTGAGAGATTCCTACTTGCCTGATTAAGGTGTTCGTATGAATGTGAATGTGACCACTCCCAAGGAAACAATAAAAACACAATAGTTTGTCACATAAGCTGCAACAAATGAATGCAACAGTTTCACAATTAAAGTCTTCCCTGTGGTCTGTCAAATCATGTTTTTAAGGTTTTTGAAATTGTGTTCCATTTTGTACTTTTTGACTCCTGAATTTTTCATTACTGTGAGACATCTATGTGCTACCTCGCCTCCTCTCAGTGTTCATCACATTTACTTGTGATGGTAATGTATTCTTGCCATGACTCATAGTCTATAACCAGTGTATAGTATGACAATTGCCAAGACTACAGAAAGAGAACAAACATTTCAATGCCTGGATGGACAGTTCATAATTTTGTGAAAATAAATAAATAAATAAAAATAAATGTCATGAAAGAGCTTTGAACCCAGGCGATCCCGCTAGCAGACAAACACCTTGACAACTTAACCACAATGCCGTAGGTATTTCATAGTGCTCACTGTTGCACTTGTTAACTTTGGATCATTCACTGTTCCTATTTGCTTTTTTTCACACTTCATTACACCTTCTTCCTGTTTTCATGCTTCATCTGTGTTCAATTTTTGATGGACTATCACTGAGTCATCTTACCACTAAATCTGAGGGGGGTGTGGTGAGGAGTTTCCCTTGTTAAGTATCCTTGTTTGTCTCTTTACAGAGTTGAAATGTAATTGTTTCTTTCTTCTTCACATTTCTTTTACATTGCAGCCTTTTCTCAGCATATTTATTGGTTACTGGAAATAAATGAATAACTAACAGACTAAATTTTCAGAAGTTACGTGTGTCATTGATTTAAAAAATGAAGAAATTGAAAGAAACACAGCAGCAGGAATTACATGAAATAAAGAAGACTTTTTAGAGCCAAAAGCTATCTGGAGTCAGATGCCCAAACAGCCAGCCCAAATGTAGTGCACAGTTTACGGTAGAACCATACTGCATCTGTGGGGTGTCAAGGTGACAGAATAGTCACAACTGACCCGAGCAGATGATGAAAAGAGTGCTAACTGACAAATTAGAATTCCTGCATGAAACCTGCACACTGTAGTTGGATACTTCTTTTGAAATTTGGTTGTGATATCATATAAAGCCTCAACTTAAAACGGCAAATATTTCAATGTAGTAATAAGTACACATCACCATACTTTTATGCATTAGCATAAGAAATATATATTTATCACGAACATTATCTACACACCTCTAGAAAATATACATTACATTTTGGTCATGCTTGGGCCACCTCTTCATGCTCGACCACATCATTTCACACCACAGGAACTCAAAGTGGTTAAGCAGGAATTGGATCCATGCACACACAGGGAATCTGCCATCCATCAAGTAGCAGTTTGGATCTTCCCTCCCCACGGTACGGCATACTTGTGGAGACTATCAACAGCTAAACACAAGAATGATTCCAGATTGTTGTCCTATACCAGACATCGAGGATTTCACACCCATGGTCTGCGGTAAGAGCATTTTCTCTACACCGGGCCTTTTTTAGGGATTTTTACCAGATACCTGTGGCACTAGACAACATTCCCAAGACAGCTGTAAGCACTCCTTTTAGGCTGTTAGCCTTTCAGGCTATGTAATGCTGCTCAGATGTTCCAAAGATTTATGGCTGAGGTTATATGTGACTTGGATTATTGCTATGTATACATAGACTATGTTTTGCTCACGTCACCCTCAGAAGCTGAGCACCTGTCACACCTGTGACAACTCTTTACCCAAATGAAATTTTCACTCTGCAGTGGAGAGTGCGCTGATTTTAAATTTACTGGCAGATTAAAATTGTGTGCCAGACTGAGATTCAACGTTTGCCTTCTGCGGGCAAGTGCTCCAGATAGCTTTTGGCTCTAAAAAGTCTTCTTTATTTCATGTAATTCCTGCTGCTGTGCTTCTTTCAATTTCTTCATTTTTTTAATCAATGACACACTTAACTTCTCCATGTTTCGCAGGGGAACTACTGGGAAGTTTGGAATGTAGGAGACAAGGTACTGGCGAAAGTAAGATTGTGAGGATGGGTTGTGAGTTGTGCCTGGATAGCTTAGTTGGCAGAGCAATTGTCTGCGAAAGGCAAAGGTCCCGAGTTCGAGTCTCGGTCCAGCGCACAGTTTTAATCTGCCAGTAAGTTTCAACTCTTTGCTCATCTACATGAACATGGTCTCATTATTAATTCATCCAAATATGTCTTTGAGGCAGCAGATGTTCAATTTCTTGGCTACACCATTAATGCTCAAGGGACTCAGCCATCAAATACGCGCAATACTTGGTTTTCCATGACTTACAGCAATCAAGATACTATGATGCTTGCTCAGTGTCACGAACTATTATCATCATTTCATACGTAACCAACAACTGTCTTATGCCTCTGTATAAGGACTAATTTCTCATAACTTATCCTCTCGATTCTTACACGCTATGTACGTTGGCAGTAGTAGAATCATTCGGCAGTCAGCTTCAAATGCCGGTTTTCTAAATTTTCTCAGTAGTGTTCCTCAAAAAGAATGTTGCCTTCCCTCCAGGGATTCCTATTTGAGGCAAAGAGTTTGGGCCTTTGCCTTTACAAATGTCTGCTTGTGTCTGTGTATGTGCGGATGGATATGTATGTGTGTGCGAATGTATACCTGTCCTTTTTTCCCCCTAAGGTAAGTCTTTCTGCTCCCGGGATTGGAATGACTCCTTACCCTCTCCCTTAAAACCCACATCCTTTCGTCTTTCCCTCTCCTTCCCTCTTTCCTGATGAAGCAACGGTTTGTTGCGAAAGCTTGAATTTTGTGTGTATGTTTGTGTGTATCGACCTGCCAGCACTTTCGTTTGGTAAGTCACAAGAATATAATAACTCGCACCTATGGATTCGCATTCCATCAGGCCACATACATCTGTATGGATTAACTGTAAGACCTCATCAGATTTACTTTCACTAGTCTTAAAAGGTAGCCTCGGTTGTTTTCCTTTTATGCATATCTCACAAGGGTCCTTGGATACACTATAATTCTCTATTCCCTTTACCATATCCCTTATTAAAGACACACTCTTTCTATTTAGGTGTCCAAGTCTGCAGTGCCATAAAAAAACTTTCACTGAGTATACTGAGTGACTAACATTTCTATGCTTATGTTCAGTGGTATCCAACTTAAAAATACCCCTTTCGTTACTTGCTGTAGTTATAACTTTACCATTTTCGCTGATTCTCTTGCTCAGTGCATGTCAAAAGTGACTGTATTTCCCTTCTTCACAATTTCCCCTACATACAGTAGGTTAGTCGCAACAATTTTTACATAATGAACATCATGTGCTGTAACCGTATTGGGTTCACTATTTACACTTACTTGTAGGTCTAGTTTTCCAGCCAAATGACATTGGAGTTTGCTGCCATCAACAGTAGATATTCCCATATGAGTCTTATCTTTAACATCATAAAGAAGAGATCTGTCTTTAACAATATGCACAAATGCATTTGAGTCTAAAATCCATTCCAGTTGACAATCACCTACATCTCCAAAAGAATAAAAACACGAGAGTGCCTTACCTTTATTATTGGTCCCTCTCTCTCTGGACTATCGGCAACAAACCTCTTTTGCTGTGTGTCTGACCTTGGGTTTACTTTTTCTCTGACAATACGCCCCTTCTTCTGACATCTATAACACATCACTAATTTCTTCCTTTTGTTTTTTGAATAAAGAGCACATGCAGTTCCCTTTTCCAACACATGACAGCTCGAAGTACTCTTTACACCCTGTACGATTTTCTCTTTAATACTGTCACCCGTAATTGGTATACCTGAGCTTTCCAGTCCCATAATCATAGGCGCATACCTTTTGGGCAGTCCTACCAGCAGTAGTGTCCCTATCCATTCGTAAGCGATCTCAAACCCAACATTCCTCAGTCAGTTTTGCTGAAGTATTTGTCTACACTCTTGCATTTGTCCAGCTGAGTGGTAATTAACTCATGTAATAATACTAATTTTCTTGTAAGACCTCCATCCTCAAATGCACTTCGTAATTTGTCCTAGACTTCTTTCGCTGTCGCAGCTTTGAACATAATTCACTGAATCAACCAGTAACACCAACTTTGATTTTGCTTTCCTATCCTTACTTGAATAATTCTGATCTGTGGATTTCATTGTTCCATCAACTACATCCCACAGGTCGTCCAAACGTAAATACGCATCAACTGCAAATTTACACGTTGCATAGTTTTCGCGACCCATAAGTCTTTCAATCTGCAGAATTTGTGCCGCACCCATTTTAACGATATTTGATGTTTCTTAACATAAAGAACAATACCGAAGAATAATACAAAAGAGTTGCATTTATCTTGTAAGGATAACTCATACTTCACACATGTGGACTACTTGGAACTTTTCCAATACTTTTTAACTACTATATTATGGGTATACTTATTCCAAGTGCATCACTGGGCCCATAACCTATTAAGAGTCGACACAGTTAAATAAGTAATAATGAGAAAAAGACATTTAGTGCCCATAACTATATTTGCACTTCTGGGTAAAATACGTTGAACACAACAACCAAGGAACATTATATTACACACATAAAACTCAGAGTGTATAATAGCACCAGAGAGGTCTATTATATTTCACATGATGCACTTCGCCTCCATCTCACACGAAATATATTGATCACACAGTTCCAACAATATCCAAGGATTTCTATTAGGCCTTGTCATTTTACCTCTTTGTTCCTCTGCTGCCTTCACTATTTCATCTCTCAAAGCTACCCGTTCATCTCCTACAGTATTCCTTTCCCCTTTTCCAGTCAATCATTGTCTAATGCTCCCTCTGAAACTCTGAACCACCTCTGGTACTTTCAACCTATCCAAGTCCCATCTCCTTAATTTTCTACCTTTTTGCAATTTCTTCACTTGTAATCTACAGCTCACAGCCAATAAATCGTGATCACAGACCATATTTGTCGCTGGAAATGTTTTCCAGTTTAAAATCTGGTTCTGAAATCACTGTCTTACCATTATATAATCAATCTGATACCTTATGGTGTCTCCATGTCTCTTCCATATGTATAACCTACTTTAATAATTCCTAAACCAAGTGTTAGTACCAAGCATTCATCCCTTTCCCCCAGTCCATATTCACCTGCTAATTTTTGTTCTCTTTCTTTTCCTACTACCAAATTCCAGTTCCCCATAAGAATTAAATTTTCCTCTCCGTTCATTAAACCTTTTTTTTTTCTTCAATTTCTTCATCAGCAGAACTACTTGGCATATAAACTTGTACTACTGTTTTGGGTGTTGGATTTGTGTCTATCTTGGTCATGATGATGTGTTCACTACGCTATTCATAGCAGCTAACCCACATTCCTATTTTCTTATTCATTATTAGACCTACTCCTGCAATACATGTATTTGCTTTTTATATTTATTTATTTATTTATTTTCTGTCTACATAACAAAAAGTTTTTGGACACTGTCAGGAAAATTTAGATTACATTACTCATATACAGTAAAATATTTACATTCTTTCATGACAACATATGGATTAGACACATGTCTATACACATTATTTTTCAAAAGGGCACTACAAGTAGATTCCTCTATAGTGTAACACAATTTAGCTTATATTTATAATAGTACTGTACACATAATACAGTGTATAATTACTAATGATAGATCGGAGACATTGTCTATATACACTGTTTTCCAAGATGGCACTACAACTTTAAGTCCTCTATAGAGTAACAACACTTCCCTATTAATAATTGCTTCCTTCTACTCTTTAGCATATTTAGATTTACTTTCTTGAGTTCACAGGGTAGTGCATCGTAGAAAATTGCTCCCATTCTGTGTAGGCTGTGGTCTGTTGCCTTTTTATTGGTCACAATTCTATAAAAATTTTCCCTTCCCCGTCTATCATAGTTGTGTACATTACTGTTTCTTATATTAAATTCAAGATTTTGTTTCACGAACATGACTGTCTGCAGTATATACATGGAGTACACTGTAAGAATTTTATATTTTCTAAAGATGTCTCTACAAGGCTCCCCCTTCTTTACCTTGGCTACCATTCTTACTGCCTTTTTTTGTAATCTAAAAAGTCTATCTATATGAACTGCTGATGCCCCACCCCATATCTCAATACCATACTGAAGGTGCGGATGAATTAACCCAAAATATATTTGCCTTAAAGTATCATGGTCCAAGAAGGCCAAGACCCATTTCAGTAGATACACATTTCTACTGATTTTCTTGCAAATATTATCTACATGATCTTTCCATGATAAGCGTTCATCAACAATGATGCCCAAAAATTTATGTGATTTGCATATGCAAGACCCAATGGGGATGTAAATACAGTATCAGTTATGGCAGCATTATAACTGTGGATGAACTTCATTATTATCGTTTTGTCTTTATTTACAAGAAGCTTGTTTGCTGTAAGGTATGCGGACAGAGTATTGAAACTGATCTCGGTACTGTTAGCTGCAGACTGCGTATCACTGCCACAGCTGACGAAGGATATGTCATCGGCATAGCTTCCAACCACACAATTTTGGAGTTCAAATAAGTTATTTACATATACAAGGAACAGAAAAGGCCCTAGTATGCTTCCTTGAGGCACGCCACATTGAAGTGTCCTGAAGTTTGATTTGGTTGTTAGGAGCTGCTCATTATTTTGATAAGTTAGCTTTACACACTGTTTCCTGTCTTTCAAATAGGAGGCAAGTAGTTTCAAGGCTAGTCCTCTCAACCCGTATTCTTCTAGCTTACACAGAAGAAAGGTATGATTCACAGTATCAAAAGCTTTATTTATAACCCTGTACTTACTTAACCAGAAGTCCTGTTCCTCTCCCACTGAACTTCACTAATTCTCACTGTATCTAACTTCAACCTATCCATGTCCCTTTTTAAACTTTCTTGCCTGCCTGCCTGCCTCATTAAGGGATCTAACATTCCATGCCCCAGCTCGTACAGTGTCAGTTTTGTTTCTCCTGATGATGACATCCTCCCGAGTAGCCCCACTCGGATATCTGTATAGGGGACTATTTTACCTCCGTAATATTTTACCCAAGAGAATGCCATCATCATTTAACTATACAGTAGAGCTGCACAACATCAAGGAAAAGTAACAGCTGTAGTTTACACTTGCTTTCAGATGTACACAGGGTCAGCACAGCAAGGCCACATTGGTTGATGTTGCAAAACCAGATCCGTCAATCACCCAGGCTGTTGCCCCTGCGACTACCGATAGGTCTACTGCCCCTCTTCAGGAACCACATGTTTGTCAGTCTCTCAATAGATACCCCTCTGTTGAGGTAGCACCTGCGGTATGGCTATCTGTATTGTCAAGGCATGCAAGCACCCCACCAGAGTGGGGCCCATGGTTCGGGGGGAGGAGTCCCACTTCAGAGCTATGAAAAGCGAGTCAACACATGCTCATCTCAAGAACCACGATGTCATACTATTAATTCTGATATATTCTGAATTTCAGAGGTTCCTCCAAGTCATGGGTTGGTAGTGCAGATCGTGTGGTACTCACCTGACAAGTTCACACATCAGTGTGGGCTGCTACCGGGTGGTTGGACAGAGGCTCTGGAATAATACACTTAAAAGCACTGAATAAAAAGAACTACAGTTTGTAGTAAAAATAATAAGGGAGAATAGATATAATGGACTGGAATTGTAATGTACTGTTGCATGGTGTGATGCAGCGAGCAGAGCTCTTACAAGTTACCCAAATGTTACTAATAAAATTGAATACACATTATGAGGTAAGCCTTTGTAATTACTGGAATTTTACAAAAGTATTTAATTTGATCGCAGCTGTGTGTAAGGCATATAAGCGAGGTTCTAGGGTGGAGATGAATATAGTAATGTGGTCTGAGAAACAAAAGCCAAAAGTAAATAAGCAAATGAATCCTAGAAACACGCACATAATAAATTTGATTTTTCAGAAATACCCAATAATTTAAGATCTTTGTACAAAAAAATAGAGAACATCACACTGAACTCTTAACCATGGAGGCAAAATTCTACATAGATGTTATTTTCGTGCTTTATTTTGTAGTTGTTTAAATCACAACTTGCGTGAATGTGTGAAATGTTGGATAATTATAATGAGACCACTAGAACACCATACCCTGAAAACAATTTCATCAAACTCATTGCATGTCCTCTGTCCTCAAACATCTTAATTTTCCCTTAAGCGGTATAAATGTTGTAGAACGCAAGTACTTTATGATTAAAAGAGACCACTCACTGAAAAGCACAAGCGTTGAGCCGTTGAAAGGCAAACACAAAAGAAGGAAAACTTGCTTGTTTTCAGACTTATCCTTTGATGAGCTACAGTACAAACACATGCACATGCGCACACTCATGCTCAGGCATATGAGCATATACCCCTACATGGTGCCGGCTACACTCACAGGACAGTGTCAATGCTAAATGCTATTTTGTGGCAAGTGGGCTGACAGTGGGGGGTGGGGGTATAGTGTGGGGTGGGAGTAGAGAGTGGGGTGGGGTGGGTACAGATGGAGAGGTAGGTAGAAGGTAAGGAGAGGGATTGGGAGTGGGTGGCTAATAGCTCAAAGTGAGGCCAGTTTTCCAGTTAGGGATGTGGGAGGGTGGGATGGCAGCTATAGCTGTAACAGCCAGTGGGAAGCACTACAAGCTGAGGGGGTGCCACCCTGTAGCACCAGTCTCTGCGATTACGACTGGGCCATATGGTCTTCGAGGAACACCCATCCATCTGATCACAGTCATAACACCTTCCAGCAACCAACCTCCACATTTAATCTCCGAATCCACTCATCCCTCCTCACACATTCCTCCCATCAGAATTTTAATCTCAGGTAACTCGCAGTGCCCGCAACCTCCACCCAACAGTTCCCCTTTCCTCCACTGTCACTCCCTTCTGATTCATGACCCCACATAGCCTTCAGTGTGATGTGCTTCCTTTCTTAAAGCATGATAACAGTAGGAGACACCACATTACACAGACTTAAATGGCACAATGATTCCATTGTTTATTATAACTCTTGGCATTGAACATCTCTCACCATCCTACATCTGCATTGCAGCCACTCTAGAAATGCATCATCTTCTTTATATAATATAATACTGCTATTAATTTTTCTACTGAACTCTCACTAACGCTTTCAACAATTTTTTAAAGTAGCAACTGAGTTATTTAGCAAATTGTTCCAACAGCAACTATACAAGAAAATACTTACATGAAATAAGTGGCACACATTTTCATCATGACAAATCTGTATAAGTGATGTTTTCCCACTCCCTGTTTTGCTATTTACAGGCCACTCCATGTCAAACCCAACAACCATTTCATCTAGACTTCTCAGCATTTCCCTGAAATACAGGTACAATATTAATGAAATATTGAAAAATATGTGGAAAAATTGGGAATTAGACATCACTTTTTAAAACTCTGTGTCAGTGTCATATCCCATTATACAACTAGCTCTTTTCTTTTAGAGCGAACAACACAGAAAATAATCTTTTTAAACTGTCCATTACAAGTACTAGAAGAGCAAAAGATTATGCGTCTTGATACCTTACCTTTCAAATGTGACTATTTTCAAGGGGAGAAAAAAAAAAACACACACACACACACAAACTTAGCTGCAATTGTACAACAGCTGTTCGTGGAAAATGGGTCATTCGAAGTTTATGGAACCACCCATCTGCTTTCACCAGAGGTGAAACTGTGTTGTTCTGTATAACATCATGTGGTGCAGTGTATCTGAAAGGGAAAGTGTTTACAAAGGGTGTGTTGGAGTATGTGGTGGCCCTCTGTAGTGTGGAGTATTTATGTTTCTTGATTGTTTGTGAGGGCAGCATTGGAAGATATTTACTTGCATGTCTGGATGACCAGACATTATTGACGAAAGATAGCCGACTGAAATTGCTTTGAGATAAACTCGCTGAATGCGAATAATATCGCTTCAGCTGTGTTTGTATAGATTTACTACCTGTTGATGGCGTGAAAATTTTTGCCGGACCAGGACTCAAACTCAGATTTCCTGTTTATCGTGAGTGGTCACCTTAACCATTACGATATCTGTGCGCACCTCCTGGACTGACCCAAACTTCTGTGCATCATATGTCAACATCCCTATTCCATAGTCTGCTACATCCATCACTAAATGCTCGCAGCTCTACTCTGTGTTCCCACACCAGTCAGAATGAGACTACGAGGCATCAAGACCTATGATTATATCATCTTTTGTCCACACTGGTATTTCAATGTTTACTTGCACATCTGGATGAACAGACATTATTGGTGATAGAAAGCCATCCAATATTGCTCCAAAACAAATTCACTGAATGTGAATAACTTGTCTTCAGCTGTGTTACAGAGTTTTGGTTTAGATTAACTACTGATTGATGACATACGAAATAATTACAGATGGCTATCTATTGCCAACAATATCTGTTCATCCAGACATGCAGGTAAATGTTATATGCCACGGTGGAGAAAAGATGATAAAATCACAGATCTCAATTCCTTCTAGTCTCATTCTCACTGGAGCAGGAATACAGAGCATAGCTGTGAGCATTTAGTGACGAATGTAGCAGACTATGGTATTGGGTTGTAGACAGTGTGACGTATGGAAGTTTGCATCAGTCAGACAGATTGCACAGATAGCCCAGGTTTCGAGTGGGTGCGTTTCTGGATGAGGTATCGAATATATTGCTTCCCCCTACTTATACCTCCCGAGGAGATCACGAATGTAAAATTAGAGAGATTAGAGCGCGCATGGAGGCTTTCAGACAGTCGTTCTTCCCGCGAACCATACGCGACTGGAACAGGAAAGGGAGGTAATGACAATGGCACGTAAAGTGCCCTCCGCCGCACACCATTGGGTGGCTTGCGGAGTATAAATGTAGATGTAGATGTAGAAGGCAACCACTCGCGACAAGCGAGAAATATGGTTTGAGTCTCAGCCTGACATAAATTTTCACATGTTACTAATAGGTAATAAATCTATATCTAACACAGCTGAAGCCATGTTGTTCATATTCAGCGAATTTCAAATTTGGATTTATTAGTGCGATGTGTTGTTTACAGTTGACAATTTAATTTTATGTTTTGTTATTTGTTACTTATGGATATGACAATGAAGTTCACTAGCATGTCCCTGCATGCCGCAATGGTGGCGACCAGTTGACTGCAGTTAAATCCCTATCATTATTCTGTTTAATTGCTGAGTACATGAAGTGCTATGTTTGTGGAGAAGGAATGAGATTGATCAAAGTTGCTGCATCTCGGACTGGGGACCAGTATATGTAGCACTGTTGGTGGGACAATGTATGGCATTGGTTTCTGGTTTGAGAAGTCTTTACTGACCATTTGAGAGATTGCATTGATGTAGTATTATTTTTGTTATCACTAGATTGCTAGATTTATATACCGCCTGACTTTGGTAAAGATATTTTTTCTATTGTGGTATGTACTGTGTGTGTTTATGTCCATAATAGAGTTTCTTGTATATCGAAATTGTGTTAATGATTTTTTTTTTAATTTTTTGGTTGTGTTGTTAGTTGTAATTATGCTGGATTGTGATAGGTAGATACTGTGCAGTTTGTTTTATCTACATTCGTGAGGTTAAGTTTTTGATGTTGGTTATGTGAGCAAATTGTGGTTTTGTGTTACTGCGGATTTTGTTTTAGCTACATTGGTCAAGTGATATTTTCAGTATCAGATTTTGGACTTAAGTGTGGGTTTGTGGACTTAATTTGAGCTATATATGTCAAGGGAAATTTCCGATACCAATTTTTTTTTTATCGGTTTTTATTTTTTATTGTGGTTTTGTGGATTGTTGAGGATTTCATTTGCTTAATTTTTGTGTTTGTATGTCTTCATTACTAGGACAGCTGTATATTTAGTATACCCTCACCCAAAACCTCCTAATTCCCACGGTAGCCCTGTTGGTTTAACTGAATTTTTTAAATTACACATTTTTCATGTTATTTGTGTTTGTTCACGTGTGTAGTGAGTGACGTCATGGTCACCATATTGTATACACATGAAATGTGGGTTCTCCATCTTGGTAACATTATAGATCAAAGCTGACAGATGCTATCACAATCTTCAGTTTTGCCATGGAACACAGGTATCAGTGGCAACAGACAGTATAAAAGTAGTAGTAGGAATGTCTGATTGAATACTGAGTTGATGAATTATGGTGTTCTTCACGGATTGGCAATAGGATTGCTGCTCTTCATTTTGTCTGTATGATATGCCTTCAACAGTAGTTAATCACTTCATAATGTATGGATGTTGTACTTCACCCGTATAAATATAAACGTAACCAATGTATGAGAGTTACAAGTTTCAATAAATATGAGAGAGAGATTTCACCTAGAATAATTTATCTGTAAATGTCGATAACATGTCGTACATAACACAACCACATGATATCTGTCTTAAGCATGGAGACTTTGTTCTAATAGTAGAGTAACTACGATCAGGTTCAAATGACCATATGACGCTGACTGGCCTCCATGCCCTTGTCTGCCGATGACGTTATTTGTATGTGGTATGGAGGAGCACGGTGTTAGCAGACTCATCTCCTGGCAACTGAATGCTTTTCAGACCTTGACCCACTACTTCTCAATCACATAGGTCCTCTATTGGCCTCATGAGGATGAGTGCACTCCATTCCAGTGTTCCCAGTAAGAAGATGATGACTGGCAGTACCGGGAATTTAACCAGGTCCTCCATGTGGACAGACTCACTGACCACTCAGCGGACACAATTGTAGCAGAGAACTATAATTTCAAGAGTGTTGCAGTTTGTAAGTACGCAATACTGGAGTATTGTATCAAAAATTTCCCCAAAATAAGCAGCAGCAAATGCTCAAATAATAATGTCAATCTCCCCCTCCCCCTTACTTGAAATATCTGTTGTGATAATAGTCTGATATACAGCACAGTCAGAGGTTAAGGTCCAGGTGGAAGGCAATAGTATGGTTATGTGACTAGGGCCTCCCGTCGGCTAGACCATTCGCCGGGTGCAAGTCTTTTGATTTGACACCACTTCAGCAACTTTCGCGCAAATGGGGATGAAATGGCGATGATTAGGACAACATAACACCCAGTCCCTGACCAGAGAAAATCTCCGACCCGGCCAGGAATCGAACCCAGGCCCTTAAGATTGACATTCTGTCGCACTGACCACTCAGCTACCGGGGGCAGACAATAATATGGTCATTAATTGGTTAAACCAACAACTGTGAGCACAAAATCTTGGCTATAGTGACAAGAAGATCTGTAGTGTAGCCAGAAGTGTAGGTTCATCATTGGTGACATTTACTCACAGTATAGAACGCACAACATAGAAATCCTGCTATATGACTGGTTCAATCATTTCTATTTTTGAACAGAATATGTTGTTGGCAACAGTCACTTGATATTTAATAGTTTTCTTATGGATACCTAAAATCACAAGTCAAATTACAAAAGGGGGGAAGGGGGGAGAAGCAGCATAACTCTTGCCATTAATGTATCACAGCCTAATCCACATATGGTACACTCACTCGTCATACTGCATTACAGTATGGGAAAATTTAGTCCATGGCAAAAATATGTAGTCTACCGTAAACTTGTCTCCAAGACAAATGTGGAGAACTAAGTGCATTAACTTTGTGTTCATAATGTGTTTGTGACAATTATCTTATGTCCTTGAAATATGCATGTACTACTTTGTTAATAATAGATAGTCACTGTAAGAATATGGTCAACATGTGTCATCTTCATCTTGAAATTAACCACATGGATATCGTTATCTGAAAGGGATCTCCTAAATGCTGGAGCAAGTCTGTACGCAAATTACCACAGAAAACGGAAAACTTGTGAGTGAGGCACATTCAGAACAAAACTAAAAGATAAACTCATCATGTTCATACGGTGTAACATAATATTTAGAGGGCAGAAGGAAATTTTCCAAGCAAAAACATCATCAGTGTAGACAAATATATAAATTGAACAAACAATTGGCTACTATTATCTGCAGTTCTTTTTTCTTTTGTTTCTAATACTTAGTTATTTCTATTACTTAGTTAGTTATTTTCATGTTCCATGAATCATTTTGCACGATAAATTGTCATTATGTGGAATAACCCATTTTACATTAATATTAATTTGTACTCTAAACATCACCACCATATAACGTTGTCGCCCCCCCCCCCCCCCCGAAATTAAAACATGAAATACAGACTGAGTTAGCAATTACTACCCACCACCTTTAACACATTACAAACACAGCAATTCTTCTACAGAATATAAGGAGCTGTCAAGAAGAAACTTTTTCAATTTATTTTCAAATTTTATCTTGCTGTCTGTTAGACATCTCATATCACTGGGTAAGTAGTCAAAATTTTTGTTGCAGCATTGTACACCCCTTTCTGTGCTAAAGACAACCTTAATATTGAGTAATGAATGTCATTTCATCTTCTGGTATTGTAACTGTACTCACAGTTCCCTTCGAACTGTAGTGGATTATCTACAACAAATTTCCTGAGGGAATAAATATACTACGAAGCAGTAGTCAGAACGCAAACTCCTTAAACAGATGTCTACAAGATACACAAGAAATGCACATAAGCTCTGCACATTAAGTGGGCTTGACATAGTGGAATAGGTTATGTAGTGTGAATGAAGTGGCTGAGAGATGTAGCATACAATTTTTTAACAGAAAATTTAATAACTGTGGCGTATTTCTGTTTATAATTTGCTTAATTATTTCTCCACAATTTTAGGTACATAATATTTTCTAATATGTTCCAGTAAGATAAATGCTATTACCAAACAATGTGAATTTCAAAGACATAAGAATAATTACATAAGACTTTCACAAGCCATTCCACAGTCACCTACGGTTGCACAGTAGTTTATCTCTCCTTTAAAACGAAGAAATTCTGCTTCCTGTATTTCATCATTCCCCTGGAAAAAAAACGAAACTGCCATTAATTGTTAATCACAAATTTCCTGTCAGCTAAATAGGATGTTCCCATTCCACACATATTTGGGCGAAATCACTTTTAAATTTTTTGTTGGCGGACCAATATCAAACAGGTAATTAGATGCCACATATGATTCACCCAAGCAAATGCCTGTTAGTACTGTTTATATGTATTCCTTACCTTTTTAGAAAGCCACACTGGCACAGTGCGAACCCTGTTTTGTTCATTCGACATTGTGACCAGTTTATATATGGATAAAATGGCAAATTATGTTACTCTTGTTAACACACATTCCCTACGTAACTCATATTTTTCGCGCGCAAACCTGTAACAAAACAAAACTACAGATGTCAGTATAGCCAACACACACCGATGTCACAGAAACGTCTTGTGATAGTTTTTTTTTAATCAGTTACTGTTTTCCCTAAAAAGAGAAATCCAGAGGAAATTGCTATGTCGCTATCGTGGAATCGATTTTCAGTAACAGGCCCAAAAAAGAATTTTCTGTAGCAGAAATGTGTCTCTACCATGATGATAGAATTATACAAATAAAATTTTGTGCAGCGATATTTTTTACAGAATTATCTTTATGGGCCAGCTGTACAATCTCGGGTTGGAGCCAAGGAAATCCAAGGAAAGCCAACCGAGGAATAGGCTAACCATGGTTTAACTTGGAGCGGTACGACACCGTTCTATTCCCCTGTTAGCTATTCCCGCAATAGCGTTTCCGTCCAGTTAAGTTGGCAACAACTTAAGAGCATCCTGCATATTTTCGCGTACGTCATTTCACATTTACTGAAATGGGCGCTAATGACCTTAGCAGTTTTGCGCCCTAAAACCCCCCCAAAAAAAAAAAAAAAACATTTACTGAAGTTGTCGTCTGCAGAAATAGCGTGTCAACTGTGAGCGATAAGCGTTTCAGATTGCAAAATTATTCGTTTGAGTATATTTTCAGGCTGGTCATATTGTAGACGTCTTCAAGGGTGTAGTAGAAAAAACAAGAACTTCTGTGTTCTCATTCAATGAAAACATTTAACTAAGTTTGTACGGTACTTGCATGTATAACAGTGTAACAATCTATCGTCAAATTAGTTAAATGATCAGGTATTTGTTGTTTGACCAGTAAGAGATCTTTCTAGATTTCCGAATAAAGTATGGAACAAAAAATGTTCAACAGTTCCCAATCATAAACAACACCGGTCGACAGAGCAGCTATAACGGACGTATGAATTTTTTTCCGAGAAAGAAACACGTAAATATTATGCCTAGAAAAGGTAGCAGAGGCTATTAGATCAGTATCACACCATACGTGGATGTAAGTTCCAAGTTATGTTCGATGAAATTTACGATTTGATAAAGTTGTCAAGGGAAGGAAACCACAGACCACGTAGGGATATAATAGTTAGTTAGTTGGTAGCGTGTTCCATTGATCAATCGCACGGTACGATAGCCGTTATGATGTGGAACGTGTCAAGTGCACAAGAAATGCACATATGAAACAAAATTTTTTAATATATATATATATATATATATATATATATATATATATATATATATATATATATATATATATATATATATATATATATATATATATATATTACAATACAGAGTTAGAGATTAATATTTCTATTATTTAATGCATTCCCTTAAATGGCATAAAATGCATATACTATATTTATAGATTTATTTATTCCTATTCAAGAATTCATCTATGGTATAGAAGGAGCTGTCAAGGAGATATGATTTCAATTTATTTTTGAAGCTATTACTGCTGTCTGTCAGACACCTTATTTCATCTGTTAATTTGTCGAAAATTTTTATAGCAGCATTTTTTACCCCTTTCTGTGCCAAAGATAGGTTGAGCAAAGGATAGTGTAAGTCTTTCTTTTTTCTGGTATTATAATCATGAATATCACTGTTGTTTTCAAACTGGTCCATGTTGTTGAGAACAAATTTCATTAGTCGGTAGATGTATTGCGAGGCTGTTGTAAGAATTCTCAAGTTTTTAAAAAGATGCGTACAAGCTGTGCGACTATGAACCCCACACATTAGTCTAACCACTTTCTTTTGAACAGTGAATACTTTTTGTCTAAATATTGAGTTACCCCAAAATATTATTCCGTATGACATCAGAGAGTGAAAGTATGCAAAGTACGTTAGCTTACTAATTTCTATATCCTCAAAATAGGCAATTATTCTGATCGCAAAATTGCTGAACCTAGTTGTTTTAGGAGATCCAAAATATGAATTTTCCAGTTAAGATTCTCATCTATATGTACACGCAGTATGCTCTGTCCTGTCTACTGACTTCTGTTGATGTGTTATATTTATTGAAGAAACTGTGCTTTTTGCAGCATAAATTGGATGTACTGTGTTTTTTTCAAAGTTTAGAGCAAGTCCATTTGCAGAAAACTTTTCTAAAGACCTTCTTTGTATCATTTTCAATTGGACTTTCTTTTACTGGATTAATAATGATGCTTGTATCATCAGCAAACAGTGCCAGTTCAGCTTCCTGTTTCAGATAGGAAGGGAGGCTGTTCATGTATATCAAGAACAGAAGGGGACCCATGATTAAACCCTGTGGAGCACCTAATGTAATTTCAACCCAGTTAGATGAAGTGGCAAACTTATTTAAATCACTTGACCCATATAAAGAAAATTATTGCTTCCTGTTCTGTAGGTATGACTTAAACCACCCATGTGTTATTCCATTTATACCATAGAATTGTAATTTCTCTAACATAATGTCATGGTTCACACAATCAAATGCTTTGGACAAGTCTCAGGAAATTCCTATCGATGACATTTTATTATTTAAAGACTCTGTTATCTGGACAGTGAAATTGTATAATGCTGTCTCAGTGAAACAGCGTTTTTGAAATCCGAACTGTGATTTACTAAGTTGCTCCACATTGTTTTAATATCTTATTAGAGATGACATCTACTCCAACAAAACATTTATTTTTCAGAGATTTAGTAATTTTACTTATTTCACAAGAGGTTGTTAGGTGAAATTTAATCTGACTAAATATTTTCAGAACAGACTCTTCCATGTACTGCCTAGCTTTTTCTTTTGAACTGTTCTCACCAATTTTTTCTCCTACACTTATGAAATGATTGTTAAATACATTAGCTACTTGTGTACTGTTGGTTAGGATGGTCTTGTTGTCTTTAACAGTAATACTACCTACCCCAGTGATTACTTTTCCTGACTCCCTTCTAACAACATTCCATACTGGTTTGATTTTATTGCTGGAGTTGTTAATTTCTTCCCTAACATACATATTTCTTGATATCCTTACAACTTTTCCCAGTATTTTACAATAATTTTTTGAGTGTAAAACTACTTCTGGATCTTTACTAGTTCTTGCTGTCTCACACAGTTTTCTTTTTCTTTCTGAAGACACTTTAATACCTGTAGTAATCCAAGGTTTCTTTGAAAAGTGTGTGGTGTTACACTTAGTAATTTTCTTTGGGAAACAATGTTCAAAGAGGGATATAAAGTTAATCAGTTGTGCATCACAGTCTGACAATCCATTTACCACAAGAAAGCATGTGTTTATTTTACATCCTCTTTCTGTACAAATACATTATCTATTAGTGTGCTACTGTCCTCAGGGAAATTGATCACTGATTCTAAGTTACATGTCGTTAATAACACTTCTAGTTCACTTTTCCTATCAGAATTATTTAGAAAGTTTCCACTGAAATCACCACAGATTAATAACTTCTTTTTTTTGTCTGACAGACAGCATAATAGGGAGTCAAACTTTTTTGTGAACAGCCCCAAGTCTCCTAATGGGGACCTGTACACTGTTGCTAATATCAATACTACATTATCTAGCTGAAGTTCACATGGACAAACCTCAAAGTGCTGACCAACACAAAATATAAAAGCAATCGTGAAATGCGGTCTCCAACAAGCTGTGGCAACATCATTGATATTGATTTGACTTACAATCCTGATATTTAGAATGGTCAGTTCATTACAGCTACAAGAGATATCTACAGCAAGTACCTTTGCTGAATTATTAAAGATTGTGCACCCACTTTTACCATTATTGTTTCTATAATGTGATTATTAATAATTATATTGAGCATACATATGAAGAATAAGATGTCGACATTTACAATAAACGAACTTTTTTTATAATCCTGTGGAAGAAATGTACTTATGGTACATACCCAAAATAGAGCCTGTTAGAGTACCCACCCTAAATGTTTCAGGAACAGAAATTATTTCATAAATAATGTTGGCTTTTGCAATAATCTTTGGCAGCTACATATAATCTGGGAGGGAAGGTGAAGTAACTTTAGGTGTGACACCTTCACTTTGTTCTTCCTTTCCTACAGTCATTGCACCTTAAGACTGTTAGTTTTCTTTTCAGGATAAAAATGCCTGGTCTCAAATGTGAAAGAATTAGCAGAGTTGCAGATGGTGTTACTTCACAAGTAACATGATGAGAACCAGAGAAAAGAGGAAGAACTGTCTTGATTAAGTAAGAGCATGTAGTCTAAAATTAGAATCAGAAAATACAAATTAAACATAAGATTTCAGAATAAAAATATCTTATTTCATATACATCTGTTTATTTTATTTTCACTTAATTACATCAGAACTGAAATAATTAACAAAATTGTCTCTTGTGCATGCTGTCCAATGTCATACACATCCTTTCAATAACTCTGCTGGCTGTCTGCTTGCCAATAGCAATGAAGTCTCCAATGGACAGAAAAATATCAATAGAGGCAAAATATTTGAGTGTCAGTAGTAGCTGCTTCACTGATGGGACAGTCATTTCAAATGACATGAGACAATTTGTTTGACAATTCAAGAGAGATTTAAAATCATATATTGCTATCTACACCCTCCACTGTTATGATTATGTAGATTCAATAACTAAAGATTCCTTGTTAGCTGAATGACAAGTGCCTGTGTTCTTATGACACACAGATAACAATTACTTCATGATAAACATGGATGTGGTTTGTGGATAAAAACTAACAACTGAGAAACACAACAGGGGCACCCTATAAGTTTCTTAAAAAGCCTATATTTCCTGCTAATTTTAGTGTGTTAAGCTTAGTTCGAGTAAACACATATAATTTATACGTGTATGACAATAATTACAGATAGTGTATAATGTTTTTGCTCTGAAGCATTCACTACAAGATGGACAGCGCACAAAGTGTACAATATTTTCTGCTATAGGTGTGGCTGAGTAAACTCTGGACAGTAGTGTACTATCAGACTTTTTCTTACATTAAACAGTCATAAAAGCCATCAATTTCAGAAAAAATGGTACTTCACAGAAGCGCAATGTAAGACATGTCAGTTTAACTTCCCTTCAGCTAGCTACAATCTGAATTAAAGGAGGACATAGAAAATAACGTGATATTCAAGGAAAGAGAAAGCATTCAAGGCACTCCTTCCACATGCTACAACTATGTAGATTCATTAAATAGTTTCTTGTTACGCTCCTATAACATAATACACACATCAGAAAAAGTTTTGCATCACCTCTGTTCAGAGCGATCCGGAAACTGTACAGAAAATTGGAATAGAGATCAACATAAACATCATTTCCGCCATTTTTATTGCTCATGAAAACCACACATTGCATGTTGTACCACCATACAGCGAGCCCTTCAGAGGTGGTGGTCCAGACTGCTGTTCACACCTGTACCTCTAACGCCCAGTAGCACATCCTCTTGCATTGATTCATGCCTGTATTTGTCGTGGCATACTATCCACAAGTCCATCAACGCCCTCTCAGAGTGGTTGGTGGGTCATTACGTCCATAAACAGCCCTTTTCAATCTATCCCAGGCATGTTCGATAGGGTTCATGTCTGGAGAACGTGCTGGCCACTCTAGCCAAGTAATGTTGTTATCCTGAAGGAAGTCATTCACAAGATGTGCACGATGGTGGCGCGAATTGTCGTCAATGAAGACGAACGCCTAGCCAGTATGCTGCTAATATGGTTGGGCTATCTGTCGGAGGATAGCTTTCATGTATCATACAGCCATTACGGCGCCTTCCACGACCACCAGTGGCGTACGTCGGCCCCACATAATGCCATCCCAAAACAACAGGGAACTTCCATCTTGCTGCATTCGTTGGACAGTGTGTCTAAGGCGTTCAGTCTGACAGGGTTGCCTCCAAACACACCTCCAATGATTGTCTGGTTGAAGGCATATGCAACACTCTTTGGTGAAGAGAAAGTGATGCCAGTCCTGACCAGTCCATTTGGCATGTTGTTGGGCCCATCTGTTCAAATGGTTCAAATGGGTCTGAGCACTATGGGACTTGACTTCTGAGGTCATCAGTCCCCTAGAACTTAGAATTACTTAAACCTAATGAACCTAAGGACATCACACACATCCATGCCCGATGCAGGATTCGAACCTGCAACTGTAGCGATCGCGTGGTTCCAGACTGTAGTGCCTAGAACCACTCGTCCACTCTGGCCAGCTGCCCATCTGTACCGTGCTGCATGGCGCAGTGGTTACAAAGATGGAACTCGCCATGGACGTCAGGAGTGAAGTTGCGCATCATGCAGCCTACTGTGCACAGTTTGAGTTCTAACACGACATCCAGTGGCTGCATGAAAAGCATTATTCAACATAGTGGCACTGCTGTGAGTTTTCCTCTGAGCCACAATCCGTAGTAGCAGTCATCCACTGCAGTAGTAGCCCTTGGGTGTCCTGAGCGAGGCATGTCATCAACAGTTCCTGTCTCTCTGTATCTCCTCCCTTTCCGAAAAACATCGCTTTGGTTCACTGAGAGACGCCTGGACACTTCCCTTATTGAGAGCCCTTCCTATCATGAGCTATATGTTCTGTGGTTTTGAAACGTCTCCTTAGAACAATTTATACACGACTGTGCTTAACCCGACACACAATATTATTTAGCGCAACGCAATCTGACTTTCAAAAATCCCTACAAAAGAATGGCCCTGACTAACATTAACCTATACCACTTACCTCACAAAAATCTTCGTTACTGGAACTACTGCAATACAGCGAGCGCCACTACTGCCAGCTAAATAAAAGATTCAAACTACTGAAGGCACTAACTACTGATAGGGATAGTTAGCAAATGAAAGATTTTAATAGAGAACAAACACTGTATTTACCTTAATATCATCAAAAGTCATAATATATGTAATTTCAAAACTCCGCCATTTCCTTCCACACATCCACCACTACTGGCGGCTCACCTCTAACTGCGCAACGCTACGCGCTGTTCACATCCAGCTGCCGCTGCCCAACACTACAATGGCAGACAACAATGCAAACTAGCCACAGGCTGCACACAGCACAACCAGTGATTTTCATACAGAGCGCTACGTAACGTTGCCAATAAGAAAATATAAACAGCCTACTTACATAGCCCCCATGCTCCCCACAAAAAATTTTACAAATTTTTTTGGGCAGTGGCCAATAATGATTTGATAAAATTTTTCATAATTGTAATTACAATAACAAAGAAATCAAATGCACACACTTATTGATACAATGTTGGTCAAAAGCTAAAATTTTCTCACAGTCCATAAAGACAGTCCTGATCATTCATCATAATAGTAATTACAGTTTTTTTTTCACAAAGTCTCATTAGTAAAAAAATTGCACACAGAAGTAGTGGATTTCCATGCAGTCTTGAAGAAGTAGTGTTGTCCTTCCAACGGAAAGACAGTGCTGACTCTTGACATCCTGACAGGTAATGGGCCACAACAGAGCAAACCCACAGCAGAGTCATTCGACGTTTTGAAGAGGATTGGTAGGTAGGTAATCACAGAGCAGACCCACTGTAGTCCTGGTAGAGAGTATGGCATTGGTTGGTCATCAGAGATGCAGACCCACTGTAGTCCTTGTAGAAATAATGGTATTGGTGAGTCAGCAAAGGTGTAGACCCACTGTACTCCTTGTAGAAATAATGGTTTTGGTGGGCCATCAAAGATGCAGACCCACTGTAGTCCTTGTAGAGACGGCCAGCAGCCATCTGTTGCAACTGTGCAGGTGCACAATCACCACTGAAGAGTCTTGCGGATAATAGAGCAAGTCCATAACCACCACTTGTGCACTCACAAAGTTTTTGGAATAGTCCTGAGAACCAGCAATGCTGTTATCCAGTCCCTTGCTGTATTATTAATACACATGCAAACACTAACAGTCACAACTTCTCACATTTTGTGCATTACTGTGACCAACAGAAATGTGTGCAGTGAAATGAATGCTTACAAGTTACTTAATTTGATTAACTGGTGTCAATTACAATATTATAACATGAGAATACAATTACAAAGGTATAAAATACATCATTAAAGAACATAACAATACAGATAACATTTGTAGTACAGGCTTTACAACAGAATAGAAGTAAACATATACATCAGTGTTACAGGAATTATGACATAAGTAAATACATAAACGATCAGAATAACTTTTGAAACATCAACTTCACACATGAGCATTAAAACAAAACAGAATAAATAATGTCTCAACATCTTTACAAGGTAAATAACATATTATTAATGCCAATTATATTCGAGGATAACAGTATTCCTCATCATAGTGAATATAGCTTAGTATTAGAAGAAAAAATTCTATGAAACTACACAGAGACAGGAAGAAAACAAATACATAAGGGTACACAAACACATAGTGGGATAACACAAAAGGAAAGGACTGGGTTTGTTTTCAGTGTAACATTTGGTACTGCAATGCACCCCAAAACTTCATTCCATATATCTTTCCTCTTATTTCATCCTTTGTTTCCACCAAAAAAATTCTATCTAAGCATGCTTTCTGTATTTATATGTTCACACATTTCTTACCTCATCATTTATTTCCAAGAAAATCCTACCTAAACCTGTTTTCTGTACTTTTTTTCGTATAACTTCTCAATGCATTTCTTCCAATTCATCGCAACTCATTCTCTTATATAGTCTACCCCCTCTTAAGCTAACTTAAATCTACTGAGCTCAGATGCTAAACTAAGGGATGAGGCAATGCAGCAGCGCAAAACGATTAACACAAACATCAATGACAAAAAAATTCAAATTGGCAAAGCAATTGCAATATTATAACTAATATAAGGCACTGTGCAGCAAACAAGAAAACTAAATCCATAGTAAAAGTGGCTTAACAGCGTAATACAAAGTCAAATTCTGTAACATTATGCCTGGCAAACAGCAGCAGCAAATATAAAAAATATAAAAAATATAAAACTTATATCTATACATGACAAAGCTCAAGCAGAAAAAATATTACAGTAAAAATGGCCATGTTTAATACCTATGTCACATCTTAATGTCTATTTAATTAAAGTGGTGCACCATAAATTATTCTACAAAAAATTACCAAGTACTTGAAAAGAAAATTATATATGCAGTTATTGTTATCAGTCCCTTCTTATTGTTCTTTCCATTCCAAAAGCTCCTTTTTCGAAGAATGTGGATCATAAAATAATTATTTAATAGATCTGTCGACAGAAAGTGTTCACATTAGCAAATGCATCTAAGTTTATTTTATAAAACTAATGCTGCAACACAGCTGGAAAACAGGTATCAAATGAAATAAGCAATTACGCAAACTAAAGCATAAAAACATCATTCAATAGCTATGTGGCATTTCGTAAGTCAGTAGCTCTCAACTCTCGTAGAAAGACACTTCTCATAATCAGATGTGCAGATGTACGAATATTTCCCATCAATTCATAAGCATTTCAGTAATTAGTAGAAAGAACGAGTAATCATATGTTTTCAAGTAATGAGCGTGTAATATTTGCGATGCTTTCTACAAAGGAATGTCAATAGCGAGGTTAATGGTCTCTTTTTTTTTTCTCCACCTCTGTCTCTGAAAGGCGCACACACTAATGGCTTTCTTTTGTCAGACGACTACCTCTCAGCTGGGCGCCCAAAACGCATTACGTGCAGGTGGTCACTTACCTTTCTTACTGAAATATTTATGACAGCAGTTTCTGCTACAGTGGCAGTCTCATATAAAAAATTTCACAGGTCAAGAATTAGCGTTACAAATGTGTAGAAACAAAATCCTGTAAATATAACAATGTCTAAAAAATTTTCGCCGGCATTGCGATACATTCACACATTTACACACATTTCATAACTCTTAAAGTACGATTCTCGGTTTCCAACATCCTTTTTCACAAGTCAAGAGTCCCTACCCACTATTCATTACTCCTTACCTTATTACACATATACGTATCCATCGACACTCTTCAGTATTTCGTCATTATAAATATGAAGCATAATCAAATAACTCATATAGCCTCAGCCTATTAATCATAAACATACCTCAGCAGCATAATACACATCGTCGTCGTAATAATAACATCATAACACCTCAGTCAAATCTCAAAAACGTCGTAGCTTCCTGCAATAATTTCAAAACCTAAAAAAATTCTCTGCTCATTTAAATAGTGTCATCTACCTCAAACGCACTTTAAAAATCATGCTCCCTTACCAAATACATCATTCAAAGCTCTCATAGTATCACAATGGTACCAAAAAAATATGAACAGTTCACAAACTACAGACAAAATACAATTTCGTAAGTGTGAAGTTATCCAACGGTGTAATTACGTAAACATCTGTCACTGCCGTAGTAAAAAAGTTTGTCTCAGTTAAACGATCAGATAGCTACGTAATTTATGTGTTAGAGGAATATGGTACCGATGTGTAAAATTGTATAAGCAAATACCATATTAGCTAGGGCTCCTTGTGCTTGCCAAACACATGGTACACAAAGTAGGCGTGTACCCCCCTGCATTAGTAGCGTCGTGATAAAATCGTGTAGCTGTCACATTAACTAACCACTGTGCCATCTGGTATCTCCCAGAAAGTACTTTAATTCAGAATGTATTTTCAAGTAAACCAAAATGTAGCATTAAAATCTCATTAGCAGTACTGGTAAATATTCTAAGTATGTGAGCCTTATAATCGTTACGTAATCGTGCAACTAACAAGCAAGAATGTACACACACAATAACACTGTGTCGTCTGTCCGCAATAACAATGCATTCGTAATTTCTGTTTGAATAAGTTCTCTTGGTTCTTGACTGGATATTTAACTTTAAACATTGTTGCATGGTAACAGTTTCTAAAGCATACTAGTAACGTGAAATGAAACGTTTTATGGCAAAGACAAAGTTAAAAAGCAGATTATTTTTCAATAAACTGTTTTACATGTGAAATGTGGTGTAAACCTTTACTCTTCCTAGTACGCAGAGTTTCAACTTCAACGCAATTATCATGTGGTATACGTCGGATTCTGTAAGGTCCACTGTAAACTAGAAAGAATTTGTGACTCAAGTGTTTCTTCTTATGTGACAATGAATGAGCTTTAATGAGAACTTTCTGACCAATATATAATTTCTTTGCATTTGCTTTACCGTGTAGTTTTCTCCTTTTGTTTGCTGCAGATTTTATATTTTTAAGAGCCAAATCAATTATATCTTTGTGTCGAAGTTTACGTGTATTCGGGAAAGGTACAAGCTCTCTGATTCTGTTCGGTGGTTCTTCATTCTTCAGTACAAGAGTAGGAGGTAAAGCAGTGGAGTCATGAGGCATTTCATTCAGCACGTTTTGAAATAAGTGTAAATATCTGTCCCAATGCTGATGCTTTCTGTGACAATAAAGTCTGCAAAGCTTATTGATTTCTTTCATAATCCGTTCGGAGGGGTTACAATGTGGTGAATACAACGAAATAAAAACAGGTTTGATTTTATGATTCCGAAGCATGCGTGACCAAACAGCAGATCTGAATTGCGGTCCGTTATCTGAAATGACTTTAGCAACGTGGCCAACTTCACGTAAGAAATTTTTAACAAAGGCGTTGGATACAGACCGTCCAGTGGCTTTACGTAACGGAGTGAAAGAAACAAATTTTGAAGTAAGTTCAACAGCGACTAGAACGTACGAAAATCCATTCGATGTTCTGACAAGGGGTCCCAAGAGATCAACAGTAGCAAATTCTTTTAATTTAGAAGGAATAATAGGAAACAACGGAGCACGATGTGAGATAGTAGATGGTTTCGCCTTTTGACAAAGTTTACAAATAGACAAGACTCTTCGAATTCGCTTTTCCATATTGCTAAAATAACAAGTCGTTCGAAGAATATGATAACATTTTCGTGGACCAAAATGTGCGTAGCTGAGATGAATGTACCAAATGAGCTTATTAACAAAATCGTCTGGAATGCAAAGTACCCATAGCTTGTCATCAACAGTGCAGCGTTTGAAGAGTATGTTGTTTCTAACCAGGTAATAATGCCGAATCTGAGTGTGTGTCTTTTCATGCCATTTACTTTTGATGTCTTTCCAAATCGGATCTTTATCTTGTTCATGAGCAATGTCCTTTAAAGATGTGGTGATGAAGTTTTCAAAGGCGACTTTCTGAATGTAAAGAATACTGAAATTTTTCTCGAGGTTGCCTTCTGTGTTACTTTTCTCAAGCCCAGCCGGTGCGCGTGACAGTGCGTCCGCAACAATGTTCTCCTTGCCGGGAATGTAGACTATTGTGAAGCGGAATTCTTGCAGAAACAATGCCCAACGTTTTAACCTGTCATGATTTAATTTTGAAGACATAAGAAATTGTAATGCACGATGATCACTGTATACTTTTACGTGCTTACCAGAAAGAAAGAAACGATAGCTAAAGCTTCTAATTCAGTAACGGAATAATTTTTTTCAGATTTTGTTAGCACTCGGCTAGCAAAAGCAATGGTTTTCTGAACAGTAGTGTCATTTTCTATGGCTTCTTGAAATAAGTGGGCACCAAGACCGACTTTAGAAGAATCCGTGCTAAGGCAGAAATCTTGTGACAGATCTGGATGAGCTAGTATTGGCGCGTGAAGTAACGCTTCTTTCAAAGAATTGAATTCCAACTGTGCTTGTTCGTCCCAGTTCCAAATAGTATTTTTTCCAGTGAGAGAACAAAGTTTTGGTGTAACTAGCATTTGCATATTCAGAAAACGACGGTAAAAATTTACGAGACCTAGAAAACTGCGGACTTGTCTTTTTGTGGATGCAACTGGAATGGCTCTGATTGCTTCTAACTTTTCAGGATCCGGCTGAATGCCTTCAGAAGAAATAATATGTACCAAAAACTTCACCTTTGACCTACCGAATTCAGACTTTTCCAAGTTAACTGTAGTTCCAGATTCTGCAAAAATACGTAACAAACTGTTGAGGATGCGGTTATGTTGTTCCCATGAAGCTTCTGCTGTTAGAATATCGTCCACATATAAGGTGATGTGACGTTTTAAGAACTCAGGTAATATGGAATTTAACCCGCGAATGAATGCTGCCGAAGAAATGTTCAAACCAAAAGGAAGTTTCCGAAACTGATAACAAACGCCGAAACAAAGGAAAGCTGTGTATTTTCTGCATTCTGGATGAAGTTCGATCTGATAAAAGCTGGATCTGAGATCAATGGAAAACAACACTTTTACACCATTAAAATTTTGAAGAAGTTCTTCGATCGTCTGCGGCCTGTCTGTTTCAGGAATAATGATAGTATTGATTTGTCTCGAATCTAAGACAAGCCTGATCGATCCATTTTTCTTCTCAACAACATGTAACGGATTGTTGTATGAGCTTACTGCAGGCTCAATAATGCCCTCGTCAATCATAGATTGTATTTCTGTTCTAACACGGTCCCTATAATGTGCTGGAATTACGTATGGTCTAACACAAAATTTAGTATGCTCACGAACACGAAATTGGTATTGAAATCCCTTGATTGTTCCTGTTTTGTGAGTAAAAACTGTGGAATGTGCTTGTAAAATCTCAAAAAGGTCCTGCCTATAAGTGTCATTACAATTCTCAATTGTTTGAATTTTATTCTGAATTAACTCATTAGTTTCAAATATGCCGTCGATACCATTCCTGTCAGTACTTGCAGAGTGATTGTTAGCGTCTAGTTCCGTAGAAAATTCCGAACTGTTGTCTAACATACCTTCACCGAAGAGTCAAGCAGTATATTGCTCCCTCCTACGTATATCTCGTGAAGAGACCATGAGGATAAAATCAGAGAGATTAGAGCCCACACAGAGGCATACCGACAATCCTTCTTTCCACGAACAATACGAGACTGGAATAGAAGGGAGAACCGATAGAGGTACTCAAGGTACCCTCCGCCACACACCGTCAGGTGGCTTGCGGAGTATGGATGTAGATGTAGATGTAAAGCCGATTAATTTCCTCATCATGGTTTGAGAGCCAGTCTTCAAATTTCAAAGCTATTGACTTACCTTCTTTCTCTAAACTTATTTCAGCATCGTGAAAGCTTAAAATTGCTTTGTATTCATTCAAAAAGTCTACTCCCAGTATAATTTCCGTCGACAATAATGGAACAATAAGAAAGTTCATAGAAAAGCTGTGGCTTTGGCAAAAGAATTCTAAATTGGTTTGTTGGCGTACATCTACACTTTTTCCAAAGATTGCACCTTGTAATTTAATCTTACATAACGGAAGTGTGGGGCAATCGTTCGATTTGTTGCATTTGCTAAAAGCTGTTTCACTAATTACTGAAATGGGACTGCCAGAGTCAAGTACTGCCATAAATTTTACGTCATTTACTGTAATGTGAATCACAGGATGTGCAATGTTGTTAAGTTTTACGTCGTGTTCATGGAGTAAGATGTCCCTAATGTCTTCCATTTTTACGTAATTACTAGCTATGGCAGCTGTGTCGTCAGTTTCATAAGTACGTCTTGTGGCTGCCAGCGGTGTGAGTCATTGCCTATTGTCTCTTTGTTGGCGCGCGTCGTTATTGGGATTTGGAGACCTAACTTCTACAAATTCACCGTGACGAGAATCCCGCCAGTTCTGATGCAGTTCAGGTCTGTCGTTACGATCATATCATCTGTCGTCACGTCGGTAGATTCCATAGTTTCTTTCTTGTCGGTCACGTGGTGGAGAATTTCTCCCTGAGTCGTAACTGCACGCTGGACCGTTGCGTCTAAAGATATTCTGTCTCCCTTGATAATAATTGTTTTGGTTCCCATATTGTCTGTTTCTCTGATTGTCTCTGTGATAGTCATTACCGCGGAGAGGTGATCTTTCCCTGTAATTATTACTACTCTGCCAACGGTTGTCATACGGGTGGTGTCTGTTTTGGTCACGATTTGTGTTGTGAGAATAGCCTTGTCGTGTCCAGTTATTATTTCTGTCATCGCGGAATTGTGACAGATGTGACCTGTAATTGTTGTGTTCCTGTTCTCGCGTTACGCTATTGTCAGTGTCAATTTCTAGTTCTTGTAACAGTCCCTGAAAAGCTTCAATGTCGTCTTTGCAACGTCCTGCTAAAATAATATGTCGTGAATGTTCAGGCAGTTTGATTAAGCAAATGCAGATGAGTTCTGAGGGGCTGTATGGGTTTGACAGGTACTGATTCTTGTGCAACATGTCTTCAAAATATTTCACAAGACTGGAAAATTCAGATTGTTCGAAATGTTTCATCATTATGATGCCATGTTTTACTCGGTCTTGTGTGGCTTGAGACCAATATGCTGAGAGGAAGGCATGGTAAAATTCTCCTTCACTGTGGCAATTGTGAATGACCGATCGCATTCTTACAGCTGGTTCATTCTCTAAGTAGCCACACATAAATTCTAACCTGTGCTCCAATGACCAGTTGGGAGGGAAACAATGAGAGAATTGATGGAGCCACGCTTGTGGATGAATGTCGTTGGCAGAATTCTTAAACGTTTTGAATTTACGTGTAGTAATGAACAGCTTATAGTCAAAATCATCGTGTCGGCGAGTAGCATATCGGTCATTGTTACGTCGTGTCGGCGGTTCCATCTCAAAATTCGGTGTACCTTGCCAATTCCTTTCATAATTACCGAAATGCCCTGTGTTATTATTTTGTGGCTTTTCCGTATTTCTATGTCCCTCTTCCCGTATTGGGGCGCGAGTGTCCTCTGAAATACGTAATTCTTGTATTACCTGTGTCAACTGATCGTGTACTTCCCGGATTTCTCTTTTGTACTGTGTATTGATTTGATTTTGATTTTGTTTGAATTTTCTTATTTGTTCATACTCTTCTGTGTCAGTGAAGGCTACGGGTCTTGTGTCATTCAGATCATCATCTACCTTTGTAGATAAGTTAGTGACCTGATCCGAAAGTTCGGCTGCTTTCTCCGATAGTGTACTTATTTCCTCCATGTGTCTTTCTGAACCAATTTTCAGGGTATCTACTGTGTCCTTTAAATTTTCCTGAGTTTTTGCAAGTTGCGTAACCGAATCGGTAGATGCAACTGAGTCAATTTTAGCTTGCAAGGTCTCATGATTTTCATGAACAATAGTTTGCAGTTCTTTTATGGCTGCTTCGTGATTCTGTAATGCATTTTCATGACGCAAAAAAATAGGTTGGAAATGCTCACAAATTTGTGTTTTTACGTCATTACAGATTTTTTGACATTTCGATTCAATGTTATGTAACTCAGTAGTTAAATCTTCACGTGTTTGTTCAAGTGTGGTGTCTAACTTTTGAAGATTTTGTTCATTGTGTCTAACTTTTTAAGATTTTGTTCCACTGTGTCTAACTTTTTAAGATTTTATTCCACTGTGTCTAACTTTTTAAGATTTTGTTCCACTGTGTCTAACTGTTGCTGTGTTTGTCTCTGGTATTGTTCCATTGTGTCTAACTTTTGAAACTTTTGCTGTGTTTGTCTCTGATTTTGTTCCATTGTGTCTAACTTTTGAAGATTTTGTCCCATTTGTTGCATTAATTGTAATAACAATGCATTAGTGTCTGGAATCTGTTCCTCTACGCTTTTCGGCAGTGCATTTGCACCAGCAACATTCACATTTTGACAAGCAGAAAATGTGTCTTGACTCATTTGAGAAAACGGTGAGGACCCAAAACCTAAGTCTACAGTATTTGCAATATTTTGTTCTGTCATTTCGGATTCCTGAGGGGAGCTGTTGCCGACCGATCGATCGACTACAAAGGAGATTCTCTCTACAATTACGCAATACCAATAAACAAAATCTACACTAATTACACAAACTACAAGAAAAAATCAGAAGATTCCAGTGAGGTATCCTAGGCTAAGGGTCGACATATGAAACGTCCCCTTAGAACAATTTATACACGACTGTGCTTAACCTGACACACAATATTATTTAGCGCAACGCAATCTGACTTTCAAAAATCCCTACAAAAGAATGGCCCTGACTAACATTAACCTATACCACTTACCTCACAAAAATCTTCGTTACTGGAACTACTGCAATACAGCGAGCGCCACTACTGCCAGCTAAATAAAAGATTCAAACTACTGAAGGCACTAACTACTGATAGGGATAGTTAGCAAATGAAAGATTTTAATAGAGAACAAACACTGTATTTACCTTAATATCATCAAAAGTCATAATATATGTAATTTCAAAACTCCGCCATTTCCTTCCACACATCCACCACTGCTGGCGGCTCACCTCTAACTAGTGGTGGGCAGGAAATCGCGTATCTGTTAGAAATCGCAGTGACTGAGAAGTCACAGATATCACAGTAGCAACTTCCCAGAATCTAACTGCGATTTCAGTCACAGTTAGCAGTCGCAAGTAGTATTTCACATTCAAAGACGTGAGCCATCTATTGGTCGAATTTAGCACTGCTTTCTGCGATTTCAGTGACAAGTCGCAACTAAGAGTCGCAAGTAGCAACTAAAAAGTGCGGTTAACAGTGCCATCTGTTGGCCAAAGTTCGTACTACGTCCATCTCTGCGATACAGTATCGTGTCTAACTGCGATTTCCGTGACAAGTCGCAACTAAGAGTCGCAAGTAGCAACTAAAAAGCGCAGTTAGCACTGCCATCTGTTGAGCAAAGTTCATACTACGCTATTCGCTACCGAGTCAAACTGCGATTTCTGTGACAAATCGCAACTAAGAGTCGCAAGTAGCAACTAAAAAGCGCAGTTAACATACTTTTCCTAGTGTCATCTGTTGCCCGACGTAAGTACTTCGTTATGAGAGCCTTGTGCCTCACGAGATCGATGTGCTGTGTGTGCATATGAAGGGCTTATTTCAATAGTGGTACAAGTCAATTTTTGTTAATTTTGAGATATAGAGTCGTTAAGTTAAATGAGTGCTGAAAAATCTGCAGTTGAGATACCAGAAATATTCAAGCATTTGGCTTCTTGCTAGAGATGAACCTTTATTTATGTTTGTTTGGATCACTAATTTCAGAAGCATTATAGACAGAAAAGTGTAGGTAATGGACTAGTACCACTATTGAAATAAGCCCTTCATATTATATGACGACATGCACATTCAGCATCAGTTATGGTTGGTCAAATACCGCTGTGACTCTGAATGTATTATATTAATAAGAAGCAACATTGCCTTTTTCTCCTGAAAATATCAAGTAACTTAACAAATGTGTTTGATTCTGCTTCCAATATGACAGTTTTGGTTAATACTCCACATGCCTACAGGACTTTGCAATGTTAACACAGCAGAACTCAGACATCTGTATAAGTGTAGAGAAATGAAAACAGTCATATGAATGCCTCACTTTTGTTCCGACACAGTTCAAGACTCGGGAGAAAAGTTTTACACCTGGTGTTCTACATGGCAACTTCACACACAAGAACTTTTTGCCGACACTACTACCACCTACATAAGTAAGCTTTTCCTGTGTCACTTTCAAGTAATGGACTTAAGCTATTCCTGATTTAACTGGAAGATCTGTACTTCCCACTTTCATATCAACAGCCTCAAAATGCATATTGTAGACTTCGGGATATGTTACAGGTCAGTGTCACACAAAGATTGTGGAGAAAGGGGGGGGGGCGGCACGTCGGTATCCAACAAGTGTTTACCAATAAATAACTGGCGGAAAATTACGGATATAGGACGCCTTAACATGTGGAAAATGAGATTGTTATTATTCACTCAATGTATTTAACATTTATTATTCCTTTAAAATCGCACAACAACTTCAATAAAACACTTTAATCAGTCACACACTTATTTCATAATTATTTCACTTTTAAACTGCAAATCCTCTAAGAGCTGTCTTGAATCTTCACAAGTCTCTCTCAACACCCTTGATGTGGATAGATATGTACAGCAACCAGTAATCAGTCAGAACTGCGTCTGCAAAAACACAAGGATTATTAAACAATTTTTGCTGTCACTAATTACTAGCAATATAATTGACAGAGTAGATTGCTAATATTTGCTATATCACATTTGCTAATATTTGCTATATCACATTCGCAAGAACGATCTCACTGAACTAATTAAGTCCATCAAAACGCTTAAAAACTAACCTCTCGTCTGACGAAAACGGTCTAAAGACTGGCAATTTCTTCAGATCTGTTGACAATGATATTTTGAATTATCACTTTACTGAGTGACTGAAATGTAGTTCAGGTACCTATGAACATAACAATATGTTAGAATTCATTTTCTAAACACGAACTATTACGGTACTGTGCGGCTACTTAAATATTAATTACACTATTAATATTTTCACAGTTGTTTCTTTAATACAAAATTAAAGCCAACGGAAGAATAAACGTAAAACATACTTACCAATGACAGGTTTGTTGAGATGCAATTTTCTGTGTGGACAGATGTAACTTTTTCATACGGTGGTACGTCGCAGAAATTGCAGGAGTCACAGAAATCGCAGAAGTAGCAGAAGTCACAGAAATCGCAGAAGTAGCAGAAGTCGCAGAAATCGCGGAAGTAGCAGAAATAGCAGTGGCGGAGGGATACGCGACTTAGGTTCCTTAACTGCGACTCTTAACTGCGACAAATCACAGTTAAGAATAACAGATACTGAAAAGTAGCATTCACAGAAATCACTGATATCGGAAAATCGCAGTTTAGCCCATCACTACCTCTAACTGCGCAACGCTACGCGCTGTTCACATCCAGCTGCCGCTGCCCAACACTACAATGGCAGACAACAATGCAAACTAGCCACAGGCTGCACACAGCACAGCCAGTGATTTTCATACAGAGCGCTACGTAACGTTGCCAATAAGAAAATATAAACAGCCTACTTACAGTTTCTCTAAATTAGTTTAGGCACAGGGACATGTTTTCCACAATTTAGCTTCAAGTGTCTTCCCTCCCTATTCTTGTCCATTCTGGAAGATTGTCCTCAGTCTTGAGGCCACATTAAAAGCTATCACTCGTTTCTTATTCATTTAAGATTTGTTAATATGTCAAGAGCACCTCAATAGCATATCCATCTACCCCGTTGCAAGACTATTTCACACCAAATTTTCACTCTAAGACAAAGAAGAAGAAAACGAAAAAGATGCACCACAAAGGAATTATCCGAATGGAACGGAAATCGGTAGATGTCATATACACGTGCAGACAAACAAGTCAATACAGTTCAGGAAAACTGCATGATTTATTCAGGAGAAAGAGATTCGCAAATTAAGCAAGTCAATAACGCACTGGTCCACCTCTGGCCCTTATGCAAGCTGTTGTTCGTCTTGACACTTTTTGACAGAGTAGTTTGATGTCCTCAGGAGGGATATCGTGTCAAATTCTGTCCAAATGGCGCGTTACATCTCCAAAATCTCGAGCTGGATGGGGGATCCAGCCCAAAATATTCCAGACGTTCTCAATTGGGAAAGAGATCCGGCGAACTTGTTGGCAAAGGTAGAGTATGGCAAGCACCAAGACAAGTAGCGGAAACTTTAGCCATGTATAGGAGTGCATTATCTTGCTGAAATGAAAGCCTAGGATGGTTTGCCATGAAGCACAACAAACCGGGGCTTAGAATATCGTCGACACCGCTCTGCTAAAAGGATGTCGCGGATGACAACGAAAGAGGTCCTGTTATGAAAAGAAGTGGCGCCCCAGACCATCACTCCTGGCTGTCGCTACATATGGCGGGCGAACATCAGATTGGTATCCCACTTCTGTACGGAGCGTCTCCTGACATGTCGTTGCTGGTCATCGGGGCTGTGTTCAAAGCTGTACTCATTACTGAAGAAAATTCTACTCCAGCCAATGAGATTCCAAGCCGAAGACATATCTGGAGGCACCCTGGGCAATGGTGTGATACCAACCTGTCACTGGCCGCTCTAGCACAAAGGAAAAACGACGCATCACGAAGGAATTATCTGAATGGGACGGAAATTGGTAGAGCTGATGTCCATGTACAGACAAACAAATGATTAGAATTTCAGAAAAATTGGATGATTTATTGAAGAGCTTCAAAAGCTGAGCGAGTCAGTATCGCATTGGTCCACCTCTGCCCGTATACAAGCAGTCAGTTGGCTTGGCATTTTCGTTCATAGCAAAGATCCCGTTGTTTGTCATACGCGGCAACATTGCAGCACAGCTGTGCGTCGATGAAAATTCTACGCCCCGTTTTGTTGCCCTTCATGGCACGCCATCCTGGGCTTGCATTTCAGCAAGATAGTGTCCGCCCATAGACGACGAGAGTTTCTGCTGCTCGTCTTCATGCTTGCTGTGGCAAGCAAGGTCGCCTGATCTCCCACCAAACGAGAATGTTTGGAACATTAATGGCAGAGCCCGCCAGCCAGCTCGGGATTTTGACGATTTAAAGCACCAATTGGAGAGAATTTAACACGATATCCCCAAGGAAGACAGTCAGCAGCTGTATCACTCAATGCGAAGCCAAATGACTGCTTGCATACGGGGCGGAGGCGGACCAATGCGATATTGACTTCCTCAGTTCGTAAAGCTCATGAAGAAATCATCCACTTTTTCTTTTGGAAAGTGTGATTATTTGTTTGTCTGTATATGTACATCAGATCTACCGATTTCCTTCCCATTCAGATAAGTCCTTCTTGATGCGTCATTTTTCTTTTGTGCTAGTGTCTGTAATCTCTCCCTTTTTGAAACATATGAACGATGTGACGTAGTGATAAGACACTGGAGTCGTACTCGTGCGGAAAGCACTTCAAACAGCCACTCGGTCATCCAGACGCAGGTTTTCTGTGATAACAAGAGAAAGCGAAGTACCGTTTTCTGAACCTGATGAGTCAATCGGGGCCAACCAGCTGCGAAAGGCGTCGTTGGAAGCGGTATGGAGAGTACGGACTCAGCACAACGCTCTCTCAGTTTTTACTTTACCATCTCAATCGTGTAGCTCCACAATTGGAATGGTTAGACTCAGTGTAGCCGTTTCAGTCCTTCCACAGAGAAAAAATTCCTGGCAGTATTAGTATCTGATCCCGCGTTCTGCACATATTTATCAGGCGCGCTGACCACTGAGCGAAAGAGGCGGACAGTTTTTCTATGATTTTCCTAAATCGGTTAGTGAGAATGCTGGGATGTTTCCTCTGAAAGAACTTGGCTGATATCGTTGTTGTTCTTCGCCAGTCTGTGCTTGTGCTCTGTCTCTACAGACCTTATCGTCGACGGGACTTTATATCTTATACTTCTGTGTTTCCTCGAGAGTATATAGCTGGAAAAATGTTGCTCATTTTCTTTCATTTCCAATGCAGCCCTAATTTCTCTTACGTACATGAGGCCTCGACGTCTATTCTGACGTCGCTTGCATGTAGAGCCAACGAATGATTATTTCGCTAACATATTGCTGTGCGTAATACTGCTAGATACTCCGAACAGTGTGAGGAAACTGTTTCCACTGTGTGTTGTCGGTGCCCGCGTCAGCACTGGAATTCGCCCTTTGTCTGGTATGGAACTTGAAGAACCTCAACGTCAGATAATTTTTGATAGACGGCAATGATCTCGTATGCATAACAAGCGACAATTAAGCATGATCCAAGAAGATTCAGACCATTCGAATGATACGCTCAAGAACAAGTTCGTTTTAATCTGTAGTAAAATAACTGTTATAAACAGAAAGCGAAAAAGAAAAATCAGATGACTCATCCCTTTAATTTGTAAATCTTCCTCCAGGTACGACATCTTAATCTTTTGTTTTAGGCTTTCTCTTTGTGCAGATTCGACCCCAGCACCCGTCGTTCAAGTGACAAAGCAGATGAGGGTTCACCAGTAATATTCGTCTTTGTATTTAAAATATTGCCCTCCATTTCTAGAAAATAATTTCTTTGCGAAGCATGTTCAGCGGGTGATCACTACAATCCTACCTACGACAGGCCTTGAATGCAGTTAAAATGAACGTAATCCTATTTAAATGAATTGTAGTTACGACTATATATTGGCGGATGAAACTAGAGTCCGCAGCTCGTGGTCGTGCGGTAGAGTTCTCGCTTCCCGCGCCCGGGTTCCCGGGTTCGATTCCCGGCGGGGTCTGGGATTTTCTCTGCCTCGTGATGACTGGGTGTTGTGTGATGTCCTTAGGTTAGTTAGGTTTAAGTAGTTCTAAGTTCTAGGGGATTGGTAACTATAGATGTTAAGTCCCATAGTGCTCAGAACCATTTGATGAAACTAGAGGAATATCATCTTACAAAAAATTACTCACCTCACTGTACAATTATTAGTAGTCGAAAAAACAGTTGTTTTCTGTCATCCGGGAGCTCGGAGTACTTTCATCTAAGAACGTAAGTTTTATATTTACTACGTTAGAAGATGCAACGAGATATACTTGCGGGTGTATTTCACTTCGATAAATATGTGTAAGTACCTGAAAAGTAAGCTAAAAGGCCCCGAAATCGACATTGGTGGCAGTGATCTAAAAAAAAGGCTAACACCTAGTCATTCTTGTCTAGTGCGTCAGTTAAATTAGCCTTTTTGTGTAACCTCTACTATAGTGGATTCCGTACTTCCACTACACCAGAAACCGTCCTGTGCTTTACTCACGGGGTGATATTTATCAGCAGACTGACGCAAAAGGTTGCAACACCAAAAAATAATTAAATTTGTAGTAATGAAATTTCGGGAATGCAGTTATCGAGTTAACAGATTTGAGTGATTAACATTGCAAGATGACAGGTTAATGTAAGCGCGAGATAAGCCGTCGCGAATGTGAAATGCTGGTACATTAATAACTGGTGTAACCGACAGAGTGTTGAATGCAAGCATGCGAACCTACATTCATTGTGTTGTACAGGTGCCAAATGCCTGTTTGTGGGCTGGATGGTTCAAATGACTCTGAGCACTATGGGACTTAACACCTGAGGTCATCAGTCCCCTAGAACTTAGAACTACTTAAACCTAACGAACCTAAGGACATCACACACATCCATGCCCGAGGCGGGATTCGAACCTGCGACCGTAGCAGTCGCGCAGTCCCGGACTGAAGCGCCTAGAACCGCTCGGCCACCGCGGCCGGCGTTCCATGATGGTCCCTATGTACCCGACTGAAGACAGATCTAGCGAACCAGCAGGCCAAAGCAACATGTCGACATTCTGTAGAGCGGTATGTGGGCGTGCGTCATTCAGTTGCAAAACACACCCTAGAATGCTCATGAATGGCAGCACAACAGGTCGATTTACCAGACTGACGTACAAATTTGCATTCAGGGTGCGTGGGATGACCACGAGAATAATCCTTCTGCCATATGAAATCGCACCCCAGACTATAAAACCAGGTCTAGGTCCAGCGTGTCTGATACATAGACAGGTTGGTTGCTGGCCCTCAACTGGCCTCCTTTTAACCAACACACTACCATCACTGGCAGCGAGGCAAAACCAGCTTTCATCGGAAAACACAACATATCTCCACCCTGCCCTCCAAGAGCTCTCGCTTGACGCCACTGAAGTCGCAAATGGCGGTGGTTTGGGTTCGATGGAACGCTCGCTACAGAGCGTCTGGCTCGGAGCTGTGACTGAAGTAACAAATTTGCAAATGTTCGTTGTTCACTGTGGCGCCAACTGATGCTCAAATTGCTGCTGCTGATGCAGTATAATGGGACTGAGCCAGACGCCGAACATGGTGGTCTTCCCTCTCGCTAGTGCCACGTGGCTATCCGAACCCGGTCTCCTTGCGTCCGTACATTCTTATGACCACCGCTGCTAGCAATCGTGTACAGAGGCTACATTTCTACTGGAAGTAGGCTCTTTAGGTTTTTATGTTGGTAACGCCACGTAGCACTCTGTATGAAAATCACTGACTGTGCTGTGTGCAGTCTATGGCTGGTTGGCATTGTTGGAATTTGCTATTGTAGTGCTGGGCAGTTGGCTGTTAACAGCGCGTAGCGTTGTGCAGTTGGAGGTGAGCCGACAGCAGTGGTGGATGTGTGGAGTGAGATGGCGGAGTTTTGAGAGGACATGTGTCCATCAGAGACAGTACATTTGTAAGACTGGATGTCATGAACTTATATATATAATGACTTTTGAACACTATTAAGGTAAATACATTGTTTGTACTCTATCAAAATCTTTCATTTGCTAACTATGCCTATCAGTAGTTAGTGACTTCAGTAGTTAGAATCTTTTATTTAGCTGGCAGTATTGGCGCTCGCTGTATTGCAGTAGTTCGAGTAATGAAGGTTTTTGTGAGGTAAGTGATTCATGAAAGGTATAGGTTATTGTTAGTCAGGGCTATTCTTTTGTAGGGATTTTTAAAAGTCAGATTGCGTTGCGCTAAAAATATTGTGTGTCAGTTTAGTGTTGATCAGAATAGGTAAAGAGCGAAATGTCTGAGTACGTTCAGTTCTGCTCAGCTGTTTGAAAATCATGAGGTTTATCAGCACAGTCATTCATACATTTTTCTAAGGGGGGTTTCACTACCAGCTCTCTGCAGCATCCAACTTCTCCTAGCCGTATCACACGACCTCGTTCAAACTCAGTGAGGTGTTGATAATGGTATCTTTGTCGCCTCAAAGGCATTCTTGACCACACCCAATCATAAAGGTCACGACCATTGCTGCGTGTATTAAAAGGAAACCCAATTACCATCCTCATAACGGCGCTAGTAGGGCAACTCTTATGAGAATGGTGTGAAATTTGAGTAGACATCATGTTTCAGATGTAGAAACAAGTCTTCCAACTTTCGTTTATGTCGCACAACTCCAAGGTGCTGCGTTTTCTTTTTCTTTTTCTTTTTTTTTTTCGTCGGTGTATTAGTCTGAGTTTCATACGATGTTCACTGACAGTAATAAATCAAGTTACGGGTATGTGATAAACACGTACATCTGAGAATTAGAGCTTAACGCAAATGGCATATGCACCTTACTATACACCATAGAACTGTCAGTTCACATTACGTAGGGACGTAGGAAGAGGTACCGAACGTTGTAGCCATATCCGTCATCCAACCACAGTTCATCTCGTTGTCTAGCCGTGTTAGAGGCGACAGCTCACCGTACTGAATTTCTGACTGCACACCACCCGATCAGAAGTATCCAGACACTCCTGTATAGGGAGACGTGTGCCCATTATTCGTTTAAGCGGGGAGTCTCACTTTTGATCGGCATTCGCTGACGAGGGTCCGATACGTTCTTTGTGTGCAGGCCGTCATGCGCAACGTGTGAGATAATCTTCCAGTGAACCGAATCTGTTGTTGGGTTTCTGACCAAGTGAGACCTTAATGACCTCTCTGACACGACTTATTACGAAACAGAGTAAAAGCAATCCAGCCACACTGCTCAGACTTATGAAAACAACGTAACATTATCTGTTCATTGGCTGTTTGTGGGCGTGGACCATCGCCCTTATCATGTATGAGAGGGCGTGTAGTGACGTGACACAAGCTCAAGGGCAGTAGTGTGACGCACAGACTACAACGCGAGCAACACCAACAGAGGGCAAGGATCGAGTTTGCAGAAATGCACCTTCTGCACATGCATCTCCCACTTGATTTAACCGTTAATTTTAGGAATGTGAACACAATATTGTCATTGTTTCTACTACAGAATGTTTTCACCTGTAAAGGAGGCAGCGTGTATAACACTGGTAAGACCCATTCTTGAGTACTGCTCGAATATTTGGGGTTCCCACCAGGTAGGACTAAAAGAAGACATTGAAGCAGTTCAGAAGCGTGCTGCTCAAATACTGCCAACAAACCAAAGTCTGTCATTCGCCTTTCCTGCTACGGCCCGTATGGGCTCGTTCCATTTCATGTCACTTTGCTATGTTACGCCTAGATATTTAAATTGACGTGACCGTATCAAGCAGTTCACTACTAATGCCATATTAGAGCATAACGGGGTTGTGTTCCCTACTCATCCGCAGTAACTTACATTTTTCTAGATTTAGAGGAAGCTGCCATTTATAACACGAATTATGAAAGTTGTCTAAGTCATCTTGTATACTACTTAGTCACTCAATATTTGCACTGCGTGTGGGTTGTCGAACTAGCTGCTCAAAACTGTTTTCGGAAAACGTGTTCAAACGTACTTCATAAGACTACCTGTCTCTACAACCTGCAATGAATTCATAGACGTCCTAGTCTACACTTGGTAGGTTGAACTCGCATCCAACAAATATTGCTTGATCTGGGTACTTCCGCGCTGCTGAGCATAGACTTTCTGTGCGGCGGTGGGTAGATAATCCAACTGGTCGTTACATTTTGTTATGTCGTTATGAAAAGACACTTACATTGTCTGTGCGAGCTTCATACCTACCTTCGCCGTTTACAAGAGCTTGAAATCTATTGTTGTAGTCAGTCAGAAAGCGATGGAGAACATACTGACCATAATATCCGGTCTGCAACTACGAATTACTCATTGTGCTCACTGAAAGAAAAAGTTCCTACTTGGTATTTACTCAGCGGGATCGGGAACACTAGTTAAAGTTTTGAGTTTTGACTGATATATGCAATAAAAGTTCACACACACAAAATATTCACTACTGGCCATTAAAATTACTACACCAAGAAGAAATGCAGATGATAAACGGGTATTCATTGGACAAATATATTATACTAAAACTGACATGTGATTACATTTTCACGCAGTTTGGGTGCATAGATCCTGGGAAATCAGTACCCAGAACAACCACCTCTGGCCGTAATAACGGCCTTTGATACGCCTGGGCATTGAGTCAAACAGATGGCGCGTACAGGTACAGCTGACCATGCAGCTTCAACACAATACCACAGTTCATCAAGGTAGTGACTGACCTATTGTGACGAGCCAGTTGCTCGGCCACCATTGACCAGACATTTTCAGTTGGTGAGAGATCTGGAGAATGTGCTGGCCAGGGCAGCAGTCGAACATTTCCTGTATCCAGAAAGACCCGTACAGGACCTGCAACATGTAGTCGTGCATTATCCTGCTGAAATGTAGGGTTTCGCAGGGATCGAATGAAGGTTAGAGCCACGGGTCGTAACACGTCTGAAATGTAACGTCCACTGTTCAAAGTGCCGTCAATGCGAACAAGAGGTGACCGAGATGTGTAACCAATGGCACCCCATACCATCACGCCGGGTGACACGCCAGTACGGCGATGACGAATACACGCTTCCAATGTGCGTTCACCGCGATGTCGCCAAACACGGATGCGACCATCATGATGCTGTAAACAGAACCTGGATTTACCCGAAAAAATGACGTTTTGCCATTTGTGCACCCAGGTTCGTCGTTGAGTACACCATCACAGGCGCTCCTGTCTGCGATGCAGCGTCGAGGGTAACTGCAGCCATGGTCTCAGAGCTGATAGTCCATGCTCCTGCAAACGTCGTCGAACTGTTCGTGCAGATGGTTGTTGTCTTGGAAACGTCCCCATCTGTTGGCTCAGGGATCGAGACGTGGCTGCACGATCCGTTACAGCCATGCGTATAAGATGCCTGTCATCTCGACTGCTAGTGATACGAAGCCGTTGGGATCCAGCACGGCGTTCCGTATTACCCTTCTGAACCCACCGATTCCATATTCTGCCAACAGTCATTGGATCTCGACCAACGCGAGCAGCAATGTGGCGACACGATAAACCGCAATCGCGATAGGCTACAATCCGACCTTTATCAAAGTCGGAAACGTGATGGGACGCATTTCTCCTCCTTACACGAGGCATCACAACAACGTTTCACCAGGCAACGCCGGTCAACTGCTGTTTGTGTATGAGAAATCGGTTGGAAACTTTCCTCATGTCAGCACGTTGTAGGTGTCGGCACCGGCGCGAACCTTTTGTGTGAATGCTGTGAAAAGCTAATCATATGGATATCACAGCATCTTCTTCATGTCGGTCAAATTTCGCGTCTATAGCACGTCATCTTCGTGGTGTAGCAATTTTAATGGCCAATAGTGTAATAACAATCCTAATAATAATAATAATAATGTCCCTATCGGAAACAGCGCTATTAATAATTGAGATGCGACCTCTATGGGAAGTTTCAAGTAAAATGGTCTATCGCCCTGACTTCTAATCACCAAAAGTTAATTGCTCACCTTAAAAATGGAACATAATCTTGCCACGTGCCACGCGGTTTCATCAACATCACGGGCGACACACAGACAGTTACTTCCGTGAAATCTAAGTGGTCCACGACGGTGTACAGTCCACATGAGTTCACTTCCTATTTTCACCGGAAACGCTTTTAAAAGGTGCGTAGCTCTGTTGTCATCCGAGGCACAACGCATGCAGGCTTTCGACTGACAAGGGCAGTTTCATATCTCGATGCGAAGTGTCTCCCTCTTACTGCCTCTCTGGCAGCGGAACGCCAAATGGAACATCTGATGTGCACCGCCTTTGGCACAGATAGGAGCATCTCAATGGCCCTTTACTCGAACGTGTATTAATTTTAACCTTTTCGTTTAATATTTTGCAATCTTCTTTTTTCTGTATAAACAGAGTTCGTTACTGGAAAAGTCGTAGCTCGACTGCGTTTAAACTTCGCCGACTAGAATTTTTGAAACGGAACCGACAATAGAACATGACCTTTGATCTGTCTCTTTATGATTCCTTGTAAGCGTAGTTATTTACAATTAAGTAGTGAAACTTGGTACAGCTGTATTTTTTAATGAGTGTAATCAAATGCTGTAATTAAATCTTTCTATTGCAAATTCAAATGATGCTTAATCTGCCATTAATAAGGACGTTTTTGTTCCAAATTTGGTTTTTAGAAAATAACTTGAAAACCATTAGAGGTAGCTTATTGGTGTCCCAGATATATGTTTTTTAGATCAAACTGAGGCTGCATACGTATTTTCATCTTTCTGAGCCCAACATCTAGCGTCTACAGTTTTTCGTAAAAACTCCTAATTTGACCAAAATATTGCTTTTATCAAGATGAGGCTTGTAACTTTTGATTGTAACATACCTTTGCACAGTCTGAACATTTTCAGCTTTCTAGCTTCATTATTTAGAGCCACTTATTTTTTTCTTAAAAGCGAATAGTTTGCCAAACATATTCATTTGACAATTCTGAGACTTTACAGTGTTAACATCAATATACTGAATCATACACTTACAAAGTTCGGAAACGTTATTTTAACTTTTAAGTTTACTCTTAGATTACGGTGCAATTCCTTTGTTTGCTAAGCACAGGCGCGTTATGATGTAGTGTCGCTGGTAGTAGTGAACTAGGGTAAGTCCCGGTAAGACGCTAAACAAAAATCGAAAAGTTTGCAGTGATAAATAAGGGTTGCTATGATTTTGCGTTTCGTGCGTATTACGCCATATGTTGCTGTGTATGAAATTTAGCTAACATGTTGAATTTTTCTTTGGACTTGGGAGGAGTTCTACATCTGCCTCCGATTTCGAGAAAATGGATCCTATGTAGCGCGCTCACTTCCGATCTCACGCCCTTGAGAATGAAATGTTCACATCTCTCATATCTCCTAAACCGCTCGAGACATCGAAACGAGATTGTGGCGAATGACAGCACACAAGGAGGAGAGTATTTTGCCAGTTCGTAAACACACGGAACTTTCTAATCTAAGGCGATATATTGGTAGTTATACTTCCTTTTTTTATTTTTTTCACTCCAGTGACTATAATTTTTTAAGAGGTGTCGACAGTTAGTGAACAAGAGTTTCCTAGTATTAAATAAACATGAAATTTCTTCTCTTATCTTACTGCAAACCGACAATATGAGGTTTTTCGTAAGCTATTGAGCTCCGATTGCCAATTACTTGTTTAATGAAGTGCTTTGTTTCAGAATATTCTGTCGCAATAGCTGCTGTGAGCTGAGTTTGTGCAAATTACACTGTGTTTTGGCAAAGGACGTACAATTTAACGTGTTAACAAGAGAAATGTGGCCGTTGCTCATAAATGGTGAATGAGAAAAGGTTAACAATTCGCACAAAATAAATTGTCAGTTCTGTTGGAATTTTGGTTGAATCCCCGTAACCCATCGTATTTTTAACACTGAGTGCCTGGAATGGAAACTTACCAAAGGATTTTATTCCTTGTCTTGATCTGAGCAGTATTAAAATAATGACGAGCGTTCCTTCAGACGGAATAACAGCCACATGCCAGATGCTGGTTACTCAAAATGGTTCAAATGGCTCTGAGCACTATGCGACTTAACTTCTGAGGTCATCAGTCGCCTAGAACTTAGAACTAATTAAACCTAACTAACCTAAGGACATCACACACATCCATGCCCGAGGCAGGATTCGAACCTGCGACCGTAGCGGTCACGCGGTTCCAGACTGCAGCGCCTAGAACCGCACGGCCACTCCGGCCGGCTCTGGTTACTCACGTACGGCTTGCCAAACTGACAATGTGTGATTCGCGAATAAAATAGTTGTTATTGAGAAAAATAAACAATTGATCTGTCTCACAACACAATTGTCAGTATATTGTCAGCAACTGAGAATAATGCTCGTGTCAGCAACTGAGAATAACGCTCACGACAGGAATGCGGAAGCTAGGCACATGGGCCCTCGAAAAACATTGTCATGAAAGTAATCTGCCTTCCTCAGCAATACACTTCAACAAATTAAATATATCTAATCACCACACTCTTTCAGGATAGTCATACTTTCGTAATAATACCGACCATTTTTTCATTTGTGTAGCCTGTCGTATAATTAGTTTATTAATGCTGATAATTTGTATGCAGCCATTGAAATGCTTTTTCTCGTCACGGCGAGCCAATTAAAACATTGTTTCCAGAATGAGATTTTCACTCTGCAGCGGAGTGTGCGCTGATATGAAACTTCCTGGCAGATTAAAACTGTGTGCCCGACCGAGACACGAACTCGGGACCTTTGCCTTTCGCGGGCAAATGCTCTACCATCTGAACTACCGAAGCACGACTCACGCCCGGTCCTCACAGCTTTACTTCTGCCAGTATCTCGTCTCCTACCTTCCAAACTTTACAGAAGCTCTCCTGCGAACCTTGCACTTGCCCGCGAAAGGCAAAGGTCCCGAGTTCGAGTCTCGGTCGGGCACACAGTTTTAATCTGCCAGGAAGTTTCTTAAAACATTGTTATTTGTGAGGGCTTTTCGACTGTTTCTAGCTGGCTGTGAAAATGTGATGTCCACAAGTACATAGTATAATGTCTCTTATTGCATCCATATCCAAGCAACGATGGTGAAACATGTACTTCATATCTTGGATGCTTTTTATCAGAAGCCCAAAGGGGTCATATCTGTGGAAATTACGCCTTTTCGACTTTTTGCAATAGATCGTAGAGATACGTCAGCATAACAGGCAGCAAGTAGATAATCTTGTTTTATTTTCCTGCCTTGCTTCTAGACGCGTGATTTTATAATATTCCTTACTTCCTTGTTCACTACCCTCACGATGAATCGTCTGTCCCTTCTTTACGATCTGAAAACATTGTGGAGGCAGAAGATGTAATCCCAGTGGCTAACGGGCTCAGCAGTTATTGAACTGTGCATTGTTCTTGACAAAAGAATAAACAAAACAACTGTACACATATATGTAACTGAAAACTATTATGTACTAACGAAAAGAGATTGAGCGCTTAAACGGCGAAAAACGAAACACTACTCAGAGTTAATAAAATTCAGTATACAGTCCAGGCCGTATTTTTACTTCCACTGCCCATATGCGCCATGCCAAAGTGAGCATATGGCAAAACTGCCTTCCCGCTTCCCGTCTCATCCCTCCCGTAGTACTCGCTTGGAGCGCGGCGCGAGTAACTGCCACAACCACAACACCGCGCGACCTTACGCAGGCGCGTGTCGCGTCTCAGTCGCGCCGCCTCCCAATTTTCGCGGTTCCATTTGAACCTGTGAAGTTACAAAAATGCGCGCTGTGCTGCCCCTCGCCACAAGCGCTATACGCGTCTCAGTTTGCGCCTAGCCCTACCGTAGGGTCACTCCTGACGATACCGTTGTCTCTGATGAACGCTCGTCGTCCAGGTCTACGTATTTGGATGTATTACTTCTATTACAAAATTGCAGTTCAGTTCTTGAGATTTACAATTTGAATCTTTTTCGCAATATACTTTTTTAACAATAAGAAACAAAAAATTAATTGGTTGAAATATTTACAATTTTCAGAGCTGTATAAATCAATGTTAGTAACTAATGTGGAGATACTTTTATTCTTACACGACAGTCCCAATAGTAGCAGTTACATGGATGAACAACAATAATTCTGATGGGCTGTGAACTATGTACATTTAAAAACTGATTTGGACGGCTAGCAGCAAGTGAAACTTAAAAAATATTCTAGTTGCAAATGTACATGCCGCGTCCGCGCGCCCACACACACACACACACACACACACACACACACACACACACAGTCTCTGTGGTAGAAGGGTCATACTACTACTCTGCAGACTCTCCCTCTCTCTCTCTCCTCTCTCTCTCTCTCTCTCTCACACAACACACACACACACACACACACACACACACACACACACACAGTCCCTCTCACTCAGTCAGGTTCACCCATCCGTTCTCTCGCTACAACTGAGTAGTATGAGTACGGGAGAGCTTCAATCCCGTCATCACAAATGATCCTTTTATCGTCATGAGGCAACAGGCCGATATTAGACTGCAGCACAGTGTTCACCTCATCTCCTCTCGATCGAATACTAGTTTGTAGTATCACATGCGGCGGCTGTGGTGCAGCACCGCGAACATCACTGTACAGTGTAATATTAGTAATTTTCGCCTCACAAACATTAATATACGCTCAATAGTAAACGCCTGATGGCCTAAAGTTATCGAACAATTGTAAAGTAAAAGAAATGAACCATCGCATAGCAGTGACAGAATCTATTATTCTTTATCTTTGCCGTTCTTGCGCGGTGCCAGTAAATCTCTATGTACATGTATCGATTAATGGTGTAAAAAAAAAAGAATTCTGTTGTTTCAAGACAAATGAGGCTTTTGGCGCCTCACCTTTTACTGTTTGTATTCCATGAGAGGCGGACGCGGACTTGCTGCGTTCCGCAACTGTATTTTATATTCTATGTGAAAGTATTGAGTGAATATGCTAATTGTAATTTTTTCCAATCAGAAAACATGTAGTTTCTTGTAACTGATATCGAACAGACAGCGCCAAGAGGACATTTTGACTGTTATGTATAAAGTATCTAACCACAATGGTCATCTATTGTAATTTAATATGAAAAGGTACGTAGCATTAAAAAACGTGTGTTAAAAATAAGTGTGCTTATTTTAGTAAATTAACCTTGATGATTGCATCTCCTTATTTACCTGTATGATAATTATTTTTGTGTTACTTCATCACCAGAAATACGATCACGCTGATGGGCCGAATGCAGCATGAGGCAGAAGGAACATTATCGTTTTCCTATTATTTCTGAACCAACTCCTTTTATTTAATTGTGTAGTGTTGCATTTTCTTTTAAAGTCTATAAATCTTCTGGTCCCTTAGTGTTGATCCGGGTATGACTACATCGCGACTATAAAAATGCACAGAAATGATAATGTTTCTTCCGAACGATCTCAAATATATATATCAATATGCTGCTCTTATTCAGGTATATAATGGTCAACGTATGTTATTATAATAGCGTAATAAATCCCTGATTCTGTTGCCAAGTGGCCCACCAAAATATTCACTTTTTCGACATTAAAAAAAAAAGTAACAGTTCTTTTTATTTTCGTCCCCCAAGAGCAACGCTACAACAGGCACCGCAAATAGTCTTTGATAGAGAGGGCTCTCGATGCCATGCGACACACACCCTTAGCCCGCCTCCGAGTGGCATCTTCCAATGTGAGATATGCGTACATTTTTATTGCAGACCTACAAACTCCACAATCGGCAACCCATTCGCCTCGTCTTTCATAAGGCTGATGACCTTCTTGTTCTGTGGAACAATACCATAAGGATTATCGACGTGGCTGAGGACATGTCGAATTCATTATCATGGTACCTCATTACTTCATATGGATCGCAATTCTTCACCCAATAGATGAAGCTATCTGTATCCATATAAAGTAATTTAGGATCTGCGAAATGAGTTTCTGCAAACTCATAATGAAAGTGGTACATGTGGAATTTGGATGGTGTAGTATGCACACCCTCACATAAACAGGTCTCATAAACTCTAATGCAGCCTTCGCCATCTCCACAGCAGAAAAGTTCTTACTGAATATGATGACCTGCTTATAATTTGGTCTGGCAATGTATTTTCTTACTCCACAACGCATATCCCATTCGGTTCTAATGAAAATTTCACATCGTTCCCTCAAATTCTCTACTGTTTTACCGAAAATTGAATTATTCATTAATTTATAAAAATCTTTCTCAAAGTCACAGATTGCAGAATCTCTCTGTCTTGTATTCAAATCAATATACTCCTTCAACCAGGGGGACTGCTTGAAGGAGATAGCCTGGGTGAATCTAACAAGCACCATACCCAAGCTGAGACACTGCTGGAGATTACGAAAATGAATAACGTATCTACGCTTATTCCCCAGCATTGTAATCAGTTTTGAGGAGGAGCCTCCTCGCAGAACTAGTTGCTCTGGACACAGCGGCAAATCGGCGTGCGCATCGTGCAAACTAATAGGGTATGTGGGTTTTGCCTCTACAACATACCATGCACCGGAATCAGCTGCCATACCCCCCATGATTTTTCCACCTAATCCCTTGCATTCGTCTTCCAGCGCCCGGGTTCCCGGGTTCGATTCCCGGCGGGGTCAGGGATTTTCTCTGCCTCATGATGACTGGGTGTTGTGTGATGTCCTTAGGTTAGTTAGGTTTAAGTAGTGATAAGTTCTAGGGGACTGATGACCATAGCTGTTAAGTCCCATAGTGCTCAAGAGCCATTTGAACCTTGCATTCGTCTTTGGGCACCCATCGAAATTCACCATTCGGCAGCAGTTGCTGCACGGCATGCCCATTTAAGTTATTTATCTTCAGGTACATTATTTAACTCGAATCAAGGGCTACGGTGAGCCTGTCACCCATATTTGGGTTATCTGCCTTGGCATGTCTATGGACACATTGGCAAAGTCCCCCACGGATCCCTCGCTCAAAGAAAAGAAGCATGTCAGCATCGGTCAATAGTTCGAGGACTCGCTTCGTTTTCTTGAGCATAGTGTCCCAGGACAACGCAGGTGCTGTGTAATAAAAGTTAGGATCCAGAGAATATGTGGTCTTGCATAGACTCCGGAATTTCTTGGAAACGTCCGCAAGCAAGCGCACGTCTGTGTCCATGTAAAGCCGTGCATACTCTCCTCAAGTGGAGATGTTGAATTCCTCTCAGACGCTCACAGCATGCTCATACTCTGCGTCCATTATTGCATCGTTTGTAAGGCTCCTGGAGAATGCAGTTACGTCGGGTAGCCTTGTTTCGTTGAGTTTTGCCATACTATCCAGATACTTGTATTGAAAAAACCCCTTCCTAGCCACAAGTTGAAACTTTTCCTCATCGAGAAATGCTGCTCGAGTGATATACATATTGCCCTAGGTAGAATTTCAACGAGTTTCTGGAGTAGCTCTTGTATAAAATGTAACAAGTCAAGGAAGAGGAGCATAATTCTTGGCATCATTGGTTTGGAGAATGAAATATATTTGTCAACGCTCTCACGTAGGACAGTGACCTGATTTTTCTCGAAGCCGAAATCAGCCAAGTGTCATGTCCGCTTAAATTATTGAAGAAAATGGGTATGTGCCTGGTAACTGATACTTCAAATTGAATGTTGTTTGTGAGCTGCGCCACAGGATTTCCCCATAAGATGACAGTGGTCGCTGGGAGTAGTTTCCGATTTCCAGTCTAACAGTAGCCCAGAAATATGACAGTCAACCACGTCATCGTAGAAATCTTCACTCTCCTTGGTTTTGGTCATGGGAACGTTGTCGCTGTAAAGCTTATCATCTTCCCACGAAAGTTTTTCAAGCTCAGTTAGACAAACCGCAGGATTATCCCCGACATAAGATTTGTGGCAGTTAAGACTTGAATCATAGGGTGATACAATTTGGAACGTAGCCGCATATAATATGTTTTTTTTCTGTAAAGGTACTATTGGGCATTCAAAGTCGATGTACACCACAAAACAGGCATCGTTCCTGATGGTGAGCATTCGTAAACTTTATGAATTTGTTTTCCTCAATAGACATAATAACACGTACCAGGTCCTTGGAAAGGCGATCTACTAGATGCTTTGGTAAAAACTCGGTTTTCGAAAAGGCATTGAGGCACCTTAAGCAAATATACTCTTTACACTTGTGTTTACTCAGTTTGGGGGCTCAGTTTGGGAGCTAGAAGGCGGGACATGTCTATGATCCTAACATAATGATGATCGCCTTTCTCTTTATTTTTCTCATCTGAGAAGAACAGCATTTTACATGCATCTTACTGGCAAATTTTGAGAAATGGAGGGGTCCGACGACTATATGCCCGTTCTGTTCATCTGACTTGCGTTTCTCCAGGCCGTAAAATGAGCCTGTATTGCAGTATTCTGCACCCCAAATTTAGACAGGGAACCCGATACAACCAAAGTTATAACAGTTATGAATATCAAGGTATCTACTGTATTTAGATGTGCGCTATGGATGATGCCAATAATTGTAATTTCTTTCGCAGGCCAGTATTGACTATGCAAAACAAACAAGGTCGGTTTTATTTTCGACATTAAATCATGCCTTCTTATCGGCTATACTCTTATGAAGCTCGATATAGCTGGACCTTCCATTTACTGGATCACACACATACATATGGATGTGCTTCAGCTGATCCTCTAACTGCCGTCTCAGAAAACAAGTCCAGCGTAACACTCAAGGGTGACTCACGAAACCACCCGGTCATTGATATGCTCCACGTTATTACACCATTTTCTCCTTCAAAGATAGTGAGGGATAAATGGCGTGATACCACTGGTCATTAACAAGCTCGAAGAGAACAGCAAGTAACACTTGCAGAAATCCTGCAGGGTTTCAGTATCCTTCTGGTGGATTCTCGATCTTAGAGAACGAGTTTCGCTTCTCAAAGGCCTCCGCAATCACCGAGTATTTTAATCGCGGTATCATAAAAGAAGGTTGTACACATGGAAGAATCCTGGAGATACTAGAAGGTATCAGATAGATTATATAATGGTAAGACAGAGATTTAGGAACCAGGTTTTAAATTGTAAGACATTTCCAGGGGCAGATGTGGACTCTGACCACAATCTATTGGTTATGAACTGTAGTTTAAAACTGAAGAAACTGCAAAAAGGTGGGAATTTAAGGAGATGGGACCTGGACAAACTGATTAAACCAGAGGTTGTACAGAGTTTCAGGGAGAGCATAAGGAAACGATTGTCACAAATGGGGGAAAGAAATACAGTAGAAGAAGAATGGGTAGCTCTGAGGGATGAAGTAGTGAAGGCAGCAGAGGATCAAGTAGGTAAAAAGACGAGGGCTAGTAGAAATCCTTGGGTAACAGAAGAAATATTGAATTTAATTGATGAAAGGAGAAAATATAAAAATGCAGTAAATGAAGCAGGCAAAATGGAATACAAACGTCTAAAAAATGAGATCGACAAGAAGTGCAAAATGGCTGAGCAGGGATGGCTAGAGGACAAATGTAAGGATGTAGAGGCTTATCTCACTAGGGGTAAGACAGATACTGCCTACAGGAAAATTAAAGAGACCTTTGGAGAAAAGAGAACCACTTGTATGAATATCAAGAGCTCAGATGGAAACCCAGTTCTAAGCAAAGAAGGGAAACCAGAAAGGTGGAAGGAGTATATAGAGGGTCCATACAAGGGCGATGTACTTGAGGATAATATTCTGGAAATGGAAGAGAATGTAGATGAAGACTAAATGGGAGATACGATACTGCGTGAAGAGTTCGACAGAGCACTGAAAGACCTGAGTCGAAACAAATGGCTCTGAGCGCTATGCGACTTAACTTCTGAGGTCATCAGTCGCTGAGTCGAAACAAGGCCCCGGGAGTAGACAGCATTCCATTAGAACTACTGACGGCCTTGGGAGAGCCAGTCCTGACAAAAGTCTACCATCTGGTGAGCAAGATGTATGAGACAGGCGAAATACCCTCAGACTTCAAGAAGAATATAATAATTCCAATCCCAAAGAAACCAGGTGTTAACAGATGTGAAAATTACCGAACTATCAGTTTAATAAGTGACAGCTGTAGAATACTAACACGAATTCTTTACAGACGAATGGAAAAACTGGTAGAAGCCGACCTCGGGGTAGATCAGTTTGGATTCCGTAGAAATGTTGGAACACGTGAGGCAATACTGACCTTACGACTTATGTTAGAAGATTAAGGAAAGGCAAACCTACGTTTCTAGCATTTGTAGACTTAGAGAAAGCTTTTGACAATGTTGACTGGAATACTCTCTTTCAAATTCTGAAGGTGGCAGGGGTAAAATACAATCTGTATATTGAGCAAGCAGTAAAGGAAACAAAAGAAAAATTCGGAGTAGGAATTAAAATCCATGGAGAAGAAATAAAAGCTTTGAGGTTCGCCGATGACATTGTAATTCTGTCAGAGACAGCAAAGGACTTGGAAGAGCAGTTGAACGGAATGGACAGTGTCTTGAAAGGAGGGTGTAAGATGAACATCAACAAAAGTAAAACGAGGATAATGGAATGTAGTCGAACTAAGTCGGGTGATTCTGAGGGATTTAGATTAGTATTAAAGGAGATTTGCTATTTGGGGAGCAAAATAACTGATGATGGTCGAAGTAGAGGGGATATAAAATGTAGACTGGCAATGGCAAGGAAAGAGTTTCTGAAGAAGAGAAATTTGTTAACATCGAGTATAGTTTCTGAAGTATTTGTATGGAGTGTAGCCATGTATGGAAGTGAAACATGGACGATAAATAGTTTGAACAAGAAGAGAATAGAAGCTTTCGAAATGTGGTGCTACAGAAGAATGCTGAAGATTAGATGGGTAGATCACATAACTAATGAGGAGGTATTGAATAGAATTGGGGAGAAGAGGAGTTTGTGGCACAACTTGACAAGAAGAAGGGACCGGTTGGTAGGACATGTTCTGAGGCATCAAGGGATCACAAATTTAGCATTGGAGGGCAGCGTGGAGGGTAAAAATCGTAGAGGGAGACCAAGAAATGAATACACTAGATTCAGAAGGATGTAGATTGCAGAGGGTACTGGGAGATGAAGAAGGTTGCACAGGATAGAGTAGCATGGAGAGCTGCATCAAACCAGTCTCAGGACTGAAGACCACAACAACAACATGGTGTTATTGATCTGATGTCCTACACTAGAAAGACGGGAGAAGGAACTGCCGCTAAGCACAGGTTTACTACTATTATCACTATAAGTACCACTAGTTTACGACAGTGCTGCTGCTGCTGGCTGCATGGAGGAGCAGGGAGGTGCTTGTACCTTTCAGTTTAGGCAATTACATGGTGGAGGAGGAAATTGTGCGTTGCCCTGTTGCCAGCAGCCTGGCTGTGGCTACAGCTCCTGCACTGGTTGTTGCCACAGTCTTGAGACAATTACTGGAGGAAGCGTGGTCCATCGATGCCAGAACGGAGCAGGCGTGGAGGCAGGGGCGGCGGTGACTCCAGCTGTGCCGGCATGGAATGTGGCAGCTGCCCTCGCGGTGACGAGGTCCTTCTTCCACAATAGAACATGCCGCACAGGACCGTGTCTTCTTGTCGGTTTCTTCATATCCCATGGTACACGCACCACTGCATATTGCATGGAAGGTGGTACTGTAGATAAAGAATAATGAGAAGTAAGTACATCATTCCAGACATTGCTTGCTGCTGCGAGGGAAAAAAGAATACTGGTTATTTGTAAGCAGAGTCAGTATGTATTACCTATTCGCTCTGATTTTATGACATATCCCTTAGGTCATCTGGCATCTCCTCATGGCGATGGAGCTCCTTCTCGATCTCCTCCACCCACTCATGTGTCTCCTCGCCCGAACCACCGTGGGCCAATCGATCGAGGTCTCTGAAATCACCTACAACAGCTACATACTGATTTAATAAAAAAGAAGACGTACATACACAATACCAAGAAAAAAATTTGAGCAACGAATATGTACTTTCTCTATAGCTGTGATGTGGATGGCATCACAACCTCTGTCGCTGCCTGCTACTGCTCCACACAATCGTCTACTACAACAACAAAGAATACGCAACATATTTTACGTGTATGATGAAATTTTTGTCTAACAGCAGCATATTACGTCTATGCACAGTAATACAAAGAGGAAAACATGTACTTACAATGCTGCTGCTGTTGCTGGCTTTGAGCAGTCATGTCACGTATTGCCCGCTGGATGGATACTGAAGCAACAAGACGATATGTCCCCAGAATCAGATTTTCACTCTACAAGGGAGTCTGCGCTGTTATGAAACTTCCTGGCAGATTAAAACTGTATGCCGGACCGAGACTCGAACTCGGGACCTTTGCCTTTCGCGGGAAAGTGCTCTACCATCTTTTTTTTTTTTTTTAATTCTCATTTTGTTGGCTTTTGTTCGTTGGATCTGCTCAGGGCGGACGTCGTAAGACGTCCATTGAGGTTCACTGTTGATCGATTAACTCAGTTTTTTATTACAAAGGGCACGTAACCCTCTGAGCGAACACGCTGAGCTACCGTGCCGGCTACCATCTGAGCTACCCAAGCACGGCCCGTTCTCACAGCTTCAATTATGCCAGTACCTCGTCTCCTACCCTCCAAACTTCACAGAAGCTCTCCTGTGAACCATGAAGAACTAGCACTTCTGCAAGAAAGGATATTGCGGAGACATGGATTAGCCACAGCCTGGGGAATGTTTCCAGAATGAGATTTTCACTCTGCAGCGGAGTGTGCGCTGTCATGGAACTTCCTGGCTGGCAGATTAAAACTGTGTCCCGGACTGAGACTCGAACTCGGGGCCTTTGGCTTTCGCGGGCAAGTGCTCTACCAAGCTGTGAGGACGGGCCGTGAGTCGTGCTTGGGTAGCTCAGATGGATAGCCCGGCTCTCGCAGCCGAGCGAAGCAGACGTGCAGTGTGTGCTCTCCGCCAGCTGCGCGGGCCCGCACGCCTTGTTTACTTTCTTCGGCCGACACTAACGTGACGCCGTAGCGTTACAAGACCATGGCAAACCAATACAGATCAACCTTGAAATTCTCATTTCGGAACGACTTTACCCGACCAAAGGTGCTCGAAGTCGAACGCTTTTTAAAAGAGGAAGGCAAGATCCGGACTGCCGACATAGTCGGCATTCACTTTTCGAACGTCAGTAGCACGATCTATGTAAAACTCGTAAGCGAAGCTACATGCGACAAGGTGCTTCGTGAGATGAAACAAGAACTCCGATTCTGCCACGCAAACGGAAATGTTGGCCACGTCGAGGTCGGCCGTGCCGCAATGGGACTGCGGACTATACGCATATTCGAACTTCCATTTGAACTTCCTGCGGCAGACGCTGTGGCGGTGCTCCGCCCTACGGCACGGTACACGAACACGTGGCTGAAAAATGGACCCTGTTTAAGACGTATCCAATGCTCAATGGAGTACGCCAATTGCGCATTGACCTACAACGACACGTTCCATCCTATCTACAGATAGGAGGGTGCCGGGCCATATTTATGACGGCCAGCCGAAGACGTGTTCCGGATGCGGCAACGAAGGTCACCTTCGTCCCGAGTGCCTCCAGCGTCGGATCTCACAACTCCCACCGATGGACGTTGCACCTCCACCGACGAAGTTTATTCTCCCAGTGACTTACGCGGCGGCGCTCACGACGTTCTCCACAAAACAGACACAGCCGACCGGTTTAGCGGTACAGGAATCACCTCCCACGGACAGTACGATGACTCTGGAGTTACAGAACGCGACAGTCATTGACGGCTGCAAGATGGCAATTGATTCCCTTACTGTACCGACCGAACCATTTGTGCCGGCGGGGCGTGAGTCAGAGCCGTCTTCTGACAATGAAGGCCACGTACGGAAACAGCGATCACCGAAACGCCGTCGTCGGACCGTGTCGGAAGACGGCGGTTCACATTCGGCCGGGGAAGAACAACTGACCACTCGAGAAGCCAACCGCGAGGCTGAGGCCGTTTCCACTGACTCCAACTTTGCAGAACAGACAGAGAAACATGCAGCGTTCGACTATCAGCCAATTGACGAAAACAGTGAGCAACAGGAAGGTACCAGTGCAGGCAGCGAAGTCACCCGGTCCCTTACTATCTAACATTCCGAAACTATGGAACATGAGCGGACATCCGCGCCCGCTTCGTGGGCACAAGATCCCGATCCGGGGCCAGCTGAGGCGCCGCCGGATCATGCAGCATAACCAGCACAAGGAGGGCCGCGTTCGGCGGGGGGTGACATCGTTTCCGATGTTCGCTTCTCTCCAACATCAACATGGATAACCTCGCCCAACCAACGCGTTTCCAGGCTTACCGTCTGGCGACAATGGCCGGCCGAAGTGGCCGAGCGGTTCTAAACGCTACAGTCTGGAAGCGCGCGACCGCTACGGTCGCAGGTTCGAATCCTGCCTCGGGCAGGGATGTGTGTGATGTCCTTAGGTTAGTTAGGTTTAAGTAGTTCTAAGTTTAGGGGACTGATGACCTCAGAAATTAAGTCCCATAGTGCTCAGAGCCATTTTTTTGGTGATAATGAATATCAACATGATTTCTCCTGTCAAGATCCAACTTTTGAAAGAAACAATACGAGCCATGGGAGTAAATTACGCTTTCCTACAAGAAGTAAAAACGACCGCACTCCCGAACTTTTGTGGTTACGCCGCATATGTGACGCCCGGTAGCCCTGCAGAAACCGGAGTGGCAATATTAGTGCCTGATGGTATTGAAGTTACCGACGTCATGTATCTACCCTCTGCACGAGGAATAGCACTTACGGCGCTCAACAGCCGATTCATTAATGTTTGGCTCTGAGCACTGTGGGACTCAACTTCTGAGGTCATTAGTCTCCTAGAACTTATAACTAGCTAAACCTAACTAACCTAAGGACATCACACACATCGATGCCCGAGGCAGGATTCGAACCTGCGACCGTAGCGGTCTCGCGGTTCCAGACTGCAGCGCCTAGAACCGCACGGCCACTTCGGTCGGCTCATTAATGTTTACGCGCTGTCTGGTACCACCAGACGTCACGACCGCGCCAGATTCTACTCCACGGATGACGCCCCCCCTTTTTCTTGGACGGTACGAAAACAACGTCTTAGCCGGCGATTTTAATTGCGTACTTCACCCCAAGGACCAAATCCCACACTACGTGCCCTGTCCGGAACTGGGTGCGATGATCCAAGAACTTCACTTGTGCGACACGGGGGGAAAAGTCCACGGTAATCGATCTGCCTACACTCGTCTTACCATCATTCGGCCAGCCAACTTCATTGCATATATGTGTCACAAGACCTCACACGAGAAGTGGTGGTCGCCGAACTAAGGCCTCAGGCCTATTCTGATCATAGTGCCTGTATCTGCACTATAAATCTCCACCCCCAAATCTGGCGCAGCAATTGCTTTTGGAAGCTTAATATAACTCACCTCCAGGACCTGGATTGCCGTCGGCAAGTTGAAGCAACGTGGACTGACTGTGAACGCCGTCACCCACGACACACCTCGACCCTGGAGTGGTGGCTCCTCTGTGCCAAACAAGCAATCCACAGGACACTTATGCAGTTTGGCAAGGACGTGGCTGCGTGGCATCGACAGACCCTCGATTTTTACTACGCGGCACTCAGGGACTTCGATGCCTTACCCCTTTCCCTGGGGAGACAACATGACCAAAGCACAATCAAGGCTCACATACTATCATTGACGAAGCGCCGACTAGAAGGTGCCGTAGTCCGCTCGCGACGGCACGACCAAACGGCCGCAGAGGAACCCACTATGCCCCACGTTGTGGAGGATATGCGCCGACATCGCCAACACTTAATAAGACAACTCAGGACACAAGACGGTCGCTGCTGTACGACCCAAGCAACCATAATAAAGGCGGTGGAGGATCATTTTCGTCATCTTTACCAGGAAAGAACCGTCGATGACGAGAGGCCACTACTTAAGTGATACAGCAGGTAACACATTCTATCAACGAGGCTACCGTGAACGCACTAACGGAGGAAGTCTCACTCGAGGAAATCGAAGACGCCGTGAACAAAGGTGCGGCCAATAAGTCTCTTGGGTCTGATGGACTGCCCATCGAATTCTACCGGACCTTCCGTGACATCATGGTGCCTCGCTGAGTTATAATGTTCCGCGAACTTATGTCTCCAGACTGTGTTGTGCCGCCAGCGTTTGTAGAAGGACTTCTCATACCGGCACACAAGCCAGTTGGAGGGCGACCAATTAACGACTATCCCGCTTACAATACTGAACGCCGACTACAAGAATTTCGCGAGGCTTGTGGCGGGCCGTATTAAGACGACTTCGACGATGATTCTCGCCCCAGAACAGACGTCGCAGGGGGGAGAATCCAACTTACACATGGCCACCGGAGACTGCAGAGACTAAATAGCATTCACCTCTGCGTGTTGTCTGGGAGCGGCGATCGTCTCCGTCGATTTCAATCGCACTTTTGATAGAGTGCACCATAGCTTCCTCCTACGAGTGATGAACCGTATGGGATTCCCTCCGGGCCTCATTGACTCCCTACGGCGTCTTTGTACCGCAGCCAACTCACACGTCCAGGTCAATGGAAGGACGGTAGGACCAGTACCCATTAAGAGGTCTCTATGACAGGGTTGTCCCCTTTCTACCTACCTTTATGCAATAGCACTCGAGCCACTCCTAGGGGGCCTTAACCACCGCCTATCTGGCATCACGCTGCGGGACGTCACCTTTCGCTATAGGGCATACGCTGACGACCTGCTACTGCTGGTTTGTTCCAATGACGAAGTTTAAAGGGTACTAACCTGGATCGAGCGATACGGGCAGTCCAGTCTTCTGAACATCAAAAAGTCGGCGGCGTTGGATATTGGGCGTGGTCTCGGACCGGAAGCCCTCGCTCCCCTCCCACCAGTTTCTGATCCGCGATATTTGGGAATCACGTTCATGAAGGATGTACGTAAAACAGCTGCAGCAAACTATCGACTGTTATTACAGATCATACGCGCAATGGTGCGGCAGGACCTGCTCCAGGACTTGAATCAGCTACAACGTGTTGGATACTTGAACCTCTACGTGGCGTCAAAACTCAACCATGTGGCACAAGTCCTTCCACAACCGCTGCAGGTATGTCGCCGGCTTCAGGCGGCCTTCAGTTACTACGTTTCCGCAGGTCATACATTTAAAGTACGATACGACACTCTTACCCTCCCAGTGCACAAAGGGGGGCTGGGATTGGTCAACGTCAGGGCGAGAGCAGCTGCCCTTTACATGAGCAACATGAGGAAACGATGGAAAAGTCAACATACGTCTCTCACGGGTCGCCTACTACAGTTTCTGATGCCAGTCTCTCACGTCCCGCCGGTGTTGGTTGCGCACGACGCATCACAGCTCTCCCATGTGTCGACCTTCATTCTTGATTACAGCTACGTCAGCTCGAACCTCCCCGCCACACGTCCACCAAAGGCGAAAGATTTTTATACCAACCTTCTACGGGCTGTTCCCCATAACGTTGTGGAAAACAAGTACCCTAAGGTTCATTGGCCAAGAGTGTGGAAAACGATACACCACAACTTTCTGTCGTCCACGGTGCGTTAGAAGAGGTATCAGATCGCCAACAAAAAATATGCCACACGACAGCGACTTCACGCTATTGGACTGGCAGACTCACCCTATTGCTCAGATTGTCACCTCTTGGATATCGATGAACGTCGTTTTACATGCGTATCTTTGTCCGGAGTTTGGCGACTAACACAGAACATATTGGCTTGTTACCTCCGGGTCACGCCTGATATGATTGACCTTCAGGCCCTACTCTGTCCAGATGAATCTTACTTTCCCGCCGCAAAATATCATGCACTTACATGGTTCAAAGGAATTCCTCGTCAGATCGGCACTTATCGAAGCACGTGCTCTGACAGTTCTCTTTCGTATATCGTGCAAAAAGTAAATATTCGCCGAATACGGCGTATCCAGCTAATGTGCCATTGACATGTAAACACCATTCGACGGTTTCGAAACACAACAGTAATAGTAACGGTAAGACTAGTATCGTCGAATCAAACGAATGCGAATGATGTATTCCTTCGAATAACAAGTCGATATGCTTCTCATTTACGGAGCATGCCAACGAAATTCAGTAAGAGCTAGAGACTTATACGCTGGAAGATATTGTCAACGTACTCACCCTACATGTCGTACATTTAAATATGTGTAAGTTAAACTGAGAATAACTGGATCTTGAACGCATCAGAAACATATTCGGCAAAGGAAAGTTACTAACGAGGAAACAAAAATTGGTACTCTTGCCACTGTCGTTCGAGATGCTTGTGTTAGTTCGCGCCAAATTGCAAGGGAATCTGGCAAGAGCCAGAGTAGTGTTGTTCGTGTTCTTCATCGCCATAAATATCATCCTTACCATATCAGTCTCCATCAGGAATTAATTGGTACGGATTGTATGCATCACACTGAATTCTGCCCATGGCCTCAACTTCAAATTCAGAGGGATAACACATTTATTAATTTGATTTTATTTACTGACAAGGCTACATTCACTGACTATGGAAATGTTAATTTGCATAACATGCATTATTGGGCAACTGAAAATCCATGTTGGCTGCGGTAGGTTTCACACCAAAAACCGTGGTCAGTGAATGCATGGTGTGGGCTTCTGGAGGACACAATTATAGGCCCCTATTTCATCGAAGGAAATCTTAATTGTAGGAACTACACCACATTCCTGCAAGAAATATTACGCCTGTTATTGGAAGAAATACCTTTAGGAACAAGAAACAGAATGTGGTATCAACAGTATGGGTGTCCGGCACATTTTTCGATGATGGCTAGAAATGAGTTGCAGAGACAATTCCCAAATCGTTGAATTGGACGCGGAGGAGATGTGCCGTGGCCGGCTCGTTCGCCAGACTTGACGCCTCAGGAGTTTTCCTTGTGGGGATTCGTAAAAGACATTGTTTATAAAGACGTTCCAACAACACCTGAAGATATGCGAGAGAAAATTGTCAGAGCATGTGCTTCGATAAGTGACAATGAGATGAGGAATACCACTCAATCCATGATAAGAAGATTGCAGCACTGCATTGATACTAATGGTCATCACTTCAGACACTTTCTGCAAATGGACGTTCATACCACCTTTGTGACCTTCGTTGCCCTTCAAAGACCTTACTGTTACACATCATTAGATTCATCTCTATAGCCGCTGTCGGAAAATAAGTACCAAACTATAGTATCCCATTTAAAACAACAAAGTTGACCTTCATATCTCGAAGCGACCCCACCTAGCAACAAAAACCCAACGCCATATTATGGCCCCCGTTGTCCCATGCAACTTTTGTCCCACAAAGTTTTCAGCTCCTATCATACTTTCGGAGTTATTCTTTGGTGGCATTAGTTAGTGATCACCCCGTATATTGTTCAGGAGTAGAATAAAAACCAGTGACTTGTTGTGGCACAGAAGTAAAAAAAAAATTGGCTTGATTGTTAAAAGGAACCCAAGTCGTCATATCACAATATTATTTGTTCTCCTTGAAAAACATTACAGTGGTCTTGGGGCAGTGTGCTCTACAATTCATTCCCAGTTATCAATTTCTAAAAAAAAAAAAAAAAAAAAGAATAAAGCCCCTACTTGTTTGGTACAATATACAAAGGATAGGATAGTTTTTTTTTTGTTTTTCTCAAACCTGTCCAAAAGTGACTAAGGTTCCTTTTATAAGTCACCGTTCAAAATATTTCCATGCGCAACTACGCTTACGCTATATGCGCGGGTCTTAACATTTTAGGGTTACTAATTTTTTGTCTGGCGTGCATGTTTTCAACAAGTGGTTCAAATGTTCAAAAGTGTGTGAATTGCTATGGGACCAAACTGCTGAGGTCATCGGTTCCTAGACTTACACACTACTTAAACTAACTTATGCTAAGAACAACACGCACACCCATGCCCGAGGGAGGACTCGAACTTCCGGCGGCAGGGGCCGAGCAATCAGTGACATGGCGCCTCTAACCGCGCGACCATTTTAAGCGGCTCAAGTGGTAGTTAAGGAGAAAGAGAGAGAGAAAAATTAGAAAATACAATGGCTGTTAGCAGTTACTTGTAAAGGAGCATCTATTTCCGACGACAGTGCGTTTAGAATTTTAAAAATTTATCCATAAATTAATTTTCTTGTCGTCCCACTGTCGTTGCTGCTGAGTGTTGTTGTCTTAACACCATCTCACAGTCAGATATCTTCACTCACAACGCCCAACAGCATACAAGCATGCAGCTGTCCACACCACATCACGGAACATCATCTCACGTCAGTTAAAATGTCAAAGAAAGATCTTCAGAGCTAGACACCATAAAATTCATTGCCCCAAAAAATTTTAAAATCTTGTTTTGACTGATCAAGTCTTCCATAAAGAAAACTAAAATAAATCCCTCTGTCTGGCAACTTGTTAAGAGGGCTGTGGAATACAATATGGTAACTGTGAGTAGCTGTGTTTCGCTATCTGCTAAGAGGTGACCATTCATCGCCGAAAGACGTTCCTGAAATATGATATCTGCGCATAAAGATGTAATTTAAAGTTAGAGGAATGTGGAACGGTGACTGGATTGAGTTTAAGCGACACACGACGAAGTAATCTTCAATGACGCAGTTTATTTCCACAAACGAGACTGTAAGCTGCAACTGGTGGGGGCTTAATTGTAGACACAGCGCCTAATAATTCAACTGCTCGGATGTGTATCTGTAATGTTCCCTAATTCGGTTTAATAATTCACAAGCTCTATTACACGTATGCCATGGACACTCCCGTCTTAAAAGGAGACAACCGTCGTGTTCACAGGGTTCCACGCACACATCCCGGCACTGACGGGTATTCAGACACCATATTGCAGCTTAGAAGCTAGATTAAGGAAAGGCAAACCTACGTTTCTAGCATTTGTAGACCTAGAGAGAGAGCTTTTGACAATGTTGACTGGAATACTCTCTTTCAAATTCTGAAGGTGGCAGGGGTAAAATACAGGGAGCGAAAGGCTATTTACAATTTGTACAGAAACCAGGTGGCAGTTATAAGAGTCGAGGGACATGAAAGGGAAGCAGTGGTTGGGAAGGGAGCGAGACAGGGTTGTAGCCTCTCCCCGATGTTATGCAATCTGTATATTGAGCAAGCAGTAAAGGAAACAAAAGAAAAATTCGGAGTAGGTATTAAAATCCATGGAGAAGAAATAAAAGCTTTGAGGTTCGCTGATGACTTTGTAATTCTGTCAGAGACAGCAAAGGACTTGGAAGAACAGTTGAATTGAATGGACAGTGTCTTGAAAGGAGGATATAAAATGAACATCAACAAAAGCAAAACGCGGATAATGGAATGTAGTCGAACTAAGTCGGGTGATTCTGAGGGAATTAGATTAGGAAATGAGACACTTGAAGTAGTAAATGAGTTTTGATATTTGGGGAGCAAAATAACTGATGATGGTCGAAGTAGAGAGGATATAAAATGTAGACTGGCAATGGCAAGGAAAGAATTTCTGAAGAAGAGAAATTTTTTTAACATCGAGTATAGATTTAAGTGTCAGGAAGTCGTTTCTGAAAGTATTTGTATGGAGCGTAGCCATGTATGGAAGTGAAACATGGACGATAACTAGTTTAGACAAGAAGAGAATAGAAGCTTTCGAAATGTGGTGCTACAGAAGAATGCTGAAGATTAGATGGGTAGAGCACATAACTATTGAGGAGGTATTGAATAGAATTGGGGAGAAGAGGAGTTTGTGCCACAACTTGACAAGAAGAAGGGACCGGTTGGCAGGACATGTTCTGAGGCATCAAGGGATCACCAATTTAGTATTGGAGGGCAGTGTGGAGGGTAAAAATTGTGGAGGGGGACCAAGAGATGAATACACTAAACAGATTCAGAAGGATGTAGGTTGCAGTAGGTACTGGGAGATGAACAAGTTTGCACAGGATAGAGCAGCATGGAGAGGTGCATCAAACCTGTCTCAGGACTGAAGACCACAACAACAACATTGCAGCTGGTTGACCCTCTACATCACCCAAGCTTAATCCCACACAGAATGGCTGGCACTTCATCAATTTTAGAATCATCATGCTGTAACAAAGATTGAAAAAATTATTTCTTGTTTATTTCCTCAGCCACGAGAGTGCTGTTTGTCATCCAGAATGCGCTGGAATCATATCCTCCCTTTGAAACGTAGGGGTACCTCCTTAATTAACGAGGGTAAGGGCTCTTGCTAGAACAGTGTGTAAAATATGCTGGCCACATGTAGTCTTGTCAACGAAGGAAAATTAGGGGAAAAATTCGTGTAGTTGCAGATTTTTGTACAGTACACAGTGGTAGGATGGAGTGTATGAAGACACACTAAAAATTCTGACCCGTGGGGTGTGATCGTGGGCGGTGTGGAGGGGGGCGGGGGCTTTTGAAGATCACTCTTTCAGGTTTTCCTTGAATATCTGCTGCATCTAGAAAAATGTTTCTCAGTAAAATATCAAAGTACATTAAATTTCTTAAAAAAGTTCCCACTAATTTTTTCTCTAAGATTAATAGTTTCCGCGTTAAAGGGGATGGAAAAATCTTAAATTATTAAAAATTGTGTCCTAATGCTATAAAATTAACTTACAAGGGGTGTTCAATAAGTAATGCAAAAAAAATCGGCTAGTTTCCGTTGAAAAATGCAGAATTTGTTGTGGGACATCGTGGAATATTCCCGCTCCCCCCCCCCCCCCCCCCCCTTCCTCATAGTTTTGTGAAATTCCGATAGGTTGCGGCGCTGTATGTTGCCTATGGAATGGCTTCTGTAATGGAGGTGAGTCCCAGGCAGAGACCTGTCATTGATTTTCTTTTAGTTGAAAACCAGAGCATCACAGATATTCATAGGCGCTTGCAGAATGTCTACGGAGACCTTGCAGCAAACGGAAACACATTGAGTCGTTGAGTCGTTCGGCGAGGTCATGCATACCCATCCGATCTTCCACGTGCCGGCCGGTCACACACGGCTGCGATTCCTACAATATTAGACCGTACGCACACTCTCATTCGAGGTGATTGACAGACCACAGACACCGCTTTGCTCAACTGGGCGTCTCTGTTGGTAGCTCTGACAAACTCGTCCAGAGTTGGGGTACTCAAAGGCGTGTGCCCGCTGAGTTCCTTGCCACCTAACAGAAGACCGTAAACAGCAATGAGGGACCGTCTGCGCAGAGTTCCTTGCGCGTTACGAGACTGATCGTGACAATGTTTTTGTCAAATATTGTCACTGGTGATGACGAACCAGACTCAAAACGGCAATCTGGGGAGTTGCGCCACACCACCTCCTCTCTGAAGAGAAAGTTCAAAGCTGCACACTCAGTCGTAATGTAATGGCGATGGTCTTCTGGGACTCTAACAGATCACTCTGTTTTATGTCCTCCATCATGGTGCAACGATCAACTCTGAAGTGTATTGTGCTACCCTCAGGAAACTGTAGAAATTATTTCATCGCCTCAGAAACGTTTCCTTCTGTAGGCGCCCGGTGGTCCCAGTCGCCTACGGTGGACTGGAGGCCGAGTGGTGACTTCTCCAGTTGTCAGGATGCTAGGAAATGACTGTGGACGTGTCAGAAATGCCAAAGAAACATTATTAATTCATAACGCCTTTATTCCTGCCGAGTACAATGTGGCTTGGTGATATCAACTACCTTCCCGAGTCCTCGCTGACTCGTAGCGATGACACCAGCTCCGGGCCGCACAGTCTTGCTAGTGCAGCGCCGCGTGCTGTGACGTAGCGAAGGAATGTCCTTACTTGGTACTTTGGCCGCGCGCGTCTGGTGGCGCCCAGCTGGCCGGCTGGCTCGGCTGCGGACAGCAAGCCGCTGCGCGTAGAAGGCTCCGGGTTGGAGTCCCAGCGCTGTTGGCACGATAGGCATTCTTGTAGTGTGGAGTGTACTCTATCCCACCCCGTCTTCTTTCCTGCTCCTCCTGGTGGCTCGTCCGCGGTGGACGGGCAGAATGGGCTGCAGTCCCCCAGCATCGTGAGCTCACCCAGTTGTGACGGCGGATGCACAGGGCCTAGGCCCCGCACGATCTCGACGACGGCTCACTGATGGGGTCAGCATTGGCGGCGAGCGAGTCTGCCGCGATGTCTGCTAATCCTGGGTTGATGATTGACAGCGGCAGCAGAGAGGACCAGGGCTGGTACTGTCCCGTCACGTCTGCTGCTGGATAGGCCGCCCTTACTGCAACATCTCCTTAATAAAGATTAACATATCGATCACCAAGCTGAGCGCTACGCAGCGACCCAGTACACATCTAACTGCAAGTCTAGCTGCGAGTGCCCTGTTGCTATCAAAGGTGGCGTATTTAAAGGAAGCACGAGCGACGTCCTGACGTCATGCTCGTTTGTAATGACCGCATTCGTTCCACTTATACTGCTGATTCATCTGTCGTACTCGCCCCTTTGGTGTTCTTGCAACGGAGTTACGTGTTGTTACGGCAGACTTACGCGAAGTTGTGAAATGCAGTACAGCTGACGCTATACCTCTGTCTTGCACTCTACGAAAGTCTCCGTCTAGCACAAACCTGTGTGCTAAGCAATCCTCTCTCGCCTGTTGTGTGTAACCAGGCCATTGCCCCTGCGTGACGACACATTCCATACATGTGCAATCCTCTTACCTCTTGGTAGCCTACTGCCTCTGGCTCTCAGCATAGGCAACGAAACTTTGACAATATTCCACGTTTGCAACTATTTACTATTCCGCGACACTACACTTCTCCATAACAACGCAAGGCCTCAAGCAAACAGCGCATCCGAGAGGAGCTCACAAAATGTAATTGGAGTGTTCTTGCCCATCCTACAACCTGGATATGGCACCTTCCAGCTTCCCTCTGTGGCCTAATGAGGGATGCGCTACTCGGGAAGCAGCACGAGAATGATTGGAAGACTATTATTGATGTAGCAAGACGTTGGCTCTGGCGCCAACCAGTGGAGTGGTAGCCCACAGGCACACAGGCCCTCCCACTAACGTGGCACACTGAACGGAGATTATGTTGAAAACATGGTTTTGTAGTCAAAGGAGTGGGAAATAATATAATATATTGAAATCCTGAATAAAACTGCTTGTTTTCAGAAAAAAAGTGTTGCATTGCTTATTGAACATCCCTCGTATATTGTTAAATAACGTGGGAAAAGAACAAATATTAAATTTTTAATACACATCTTAGTGAACTGTATTAAGCGATAAATTTTGTTCTGAAGGTGAAGTAACTGGGTGGGAAGGCGGGGATGGATGTTAGAAGCGTGAGGGAAGGTAGACAGCTGGATTGTGGTCATGCACTTCTCTCCTTTATAGGTTGAAAGGTATGTGCTAAGGTCTGATCAGGCTAGATCCAGAAAATAAAGTCGGTAGTTGCCAACTGCAAGGTGGAATGAGTATAATATCTTTGTGTAGGAGGATCTTTGATGGTTAAGAGAGCCGCTGGGCACGCGCAGTAAAAAATCGAAGTGAAAGTATCATAGACAAAATTATCTTTAAAAGTGAAAGTGTCTAACCAAAAATGTTTCCTTTTTAATTAGTGAAAGTATCAAAGATAAAATTGTTCCAAATTAATTACTCAACAAACCTGCATCTGACTGTGTCTGCGAACTTGTTTCTTGCACTCCTCCATTTTGCCTGTAATGAAACATGTATTTGACTCAGCAATCAAGTTTAAGATTGTACTGAAAAATTAACTTTTGGCCCTGATGTTTACTTAATGAAATTATATCTTGCCTTGACTAATGACCGTTGTGCAATGGCATAAAATTAATTATTTGAAATAACTATGCTCTGATAACTTTAGTTATACCAAATCGATTTCAAACCATGAACTGCACATATATATTGCATACAGGCCTCATTTTCTTTACGTTCTTTCATTGGTGGGTAATTTTACTTTACCACTCATTTTCATATTCAATACAAGGAAAGGATGTGGATTATGATTCAGGCTGTTAGATTTAAACACAATGTTGATCTCAATATATATATTGTTAAAATTTTAAGTCATACACAAAACTACCATTCCCAACATTTTTGTAGCGCGAATCACTCTCACAAAAAATTTTACAAAACGCTTACTGCGTCAAACCTTGGACATACAAATCCTAACTCTGAACATTATCTAATAAAACCCATTTTAAATCATTATATATCTTCTCTCATTTACGTGCTAAAGTTTGCTCAGTGTAAATTGTGCAGGGCTAGTCCTACCTTAAAGCTGTCACCACACGTCTGCTCCTCCGGGCACCTCGCTGCAACTCCCGAGTTTTTCACTGCGCGCTCCCTGCTCTCTTAACCATCAACGATCCTCCTACTCAAAGATATTATACTCATTCCACGTTGCGTTTGCGGTTGGCAACTACCGACTTTATTTTCTGGATCGACCCTGATCAGACCTTAGCACATACCTTTCATAACCCCCTGCTTAAGGGAAAATGTAGTTCCAGTTTTCAGGTGAGCACTGGTGGGTGCGAGCCACACGTTTTGGCGAGCTGCTCAGCACGTTCATTACCCCTTATATCGATGTTGCTCGATATCCACTGGAACCAGACCGGTTTTTGAATATCTTTTGATGTTCTACGATGTCTTATGGTGTACTGTTCTAGCTAATTTGCCGTTTCCCTGAAGCTGCTTCTGCAAGGGACAGCAGAGCACTCATGGAGTCGCTGCAAATCAGGACTGTGTCAGTTTTTTGCTTTCTTTCGTACACAATGACGGAAAAAAATTCCAACACCAAGAAATAATTACTGCAGAGTAGTGAAATTTCGGGAATATTGTAAGTAGGCTGTTTAGATTTTTATGTTGGTAACGCCACGTAGCGCTCTGTATGAAAATCACTGGCTGTGCTGTGTGAAGTCTGTGGCTGGTTTGCATTGTTGGAATTTGCTATTGTAGTGTTGGGCAGTTGGCTGTGAACAGCGCGTAGCGTTGCAAAGTTGGAGGTGAGCCGCCAGCAGTGGTGGATGTGGTGAGAGAGATGGCGGAGTTTGGAGAGCGGATGATCTGGACGTGTGTCCATCAGAGACAGTAAATTTGTAAGACTGGATGTCAAGAACTGTAATATATATATATATATATATATATATATATATATATATATATATATATATATATATATATATATATAATGACTTTTGAACGCTATTAAGGTAAACATATTGTTTGTTCTCTATCAAAATCTCTCATTTGCTAACTATGATTCACGAAAGGTATAGGTTATTGTTAGTCAGGGCCATTCTTTTGTAGGGATTATTGAAAGTCAGATTGCGTTGCGCTAAAAATATTGTGTGTCAGTTTAGTGATGATCAGAATAAGCAAAGAGAGAAATGTATGAGAACGTTCAGTTTTGTTCAGCTGTTTGCAAATCAAATAATGTAAGAGGTTTATCAGCACAGTAATTCATAAATTTTTCTAAGGGGACGTTTCACAGTGCGTCTAGGCGCATAAAGATTGGTTGCAGGCGCTTGCGTGGCCTCCATGTAACCGACACACGGTCATCACTGGCATCGAGGCAGAACCAGATTTCTTCAGAAAACACAAGAGACTCCACTCCGCCCTCCAATAAGCTCTTGTTTGACACCACTGAATTCGGAAACGGCGGTGATTTGGAGTCGTTAAAATTTACGCTGCAGGACGTCAGGCTCGGAGCTGTCCTTGAAGCAACCGATTTGTAACAGTTCGTTGTGTCACTGTGGTGTCAACGCTGCTGCTGGCGCTGTACGATGCGTCACAGCCACACGCCGAAAACGAAGGTCTTTCATCTCGGTAGTGCCACGTGGCCGACCGGAGCCCGGTCTGCTTGCGACCGTACCTTCTCCTGACCACCACTGCCAGTAATCATGTAGGGGCTACATACCTGCAATATCACGTAAAGTACACTCATCTTCTCGTAGATCTATTGCATCACCTCGTTCCAACTTAGTGAACTTTTGATAATGGCCTTAAAGGCATTTTTAATTAACATGAAGTCACTACGTCCAATCTGAAAGGTAACTCACGCTGGCGACCATTACAGCAAGTATTGAAAGCAAATCTGATATACGTAGTTCATAGTGCCTAAGGCGCTGCTAGTGCCACTCTTACGCGATTGGAGCAAAATTTAAATAGATGTTATCTTCCGGATGTAGAGACACGCCTACCAACTTTCGTTCACATTGCACAACTCCTTCTTGATGTTGGGATTTTTTTTTTGTCAGTATGGTATGGCCTGTAATATAGTACGGACGCTTTTCGTGTAGAAAGAACGATCGACCACGTCCATGTACCTCTGTGTCTATATTTATACGGGTCTTAAGCTGTCTGACCCTTATAAATGGTTACTAGCAGGTTAAACTTGAAAGACAGTTATTATATAAGAACTGGCAAACGGAAAAATAGTTAAATGACCACATTCACAGTACTGATACTCAGATTGTAATATCGATGAAAGAAATTTAACAATTACTTTCTAGTGTGTACTCTATTAGTAAAACCAAATGAAGGGAAAAGACTACACTTCGATACGGCTCCGACAATAGATCTCATGATAGCCGTAGCAATATCAATTCGTCTGGGTTTCTGACAGAGGGCAGTACAGGAACCGCGCGCATTGCTTTCGGCGAGCGGCTGGCAACAGTTTACGTAAGCGCCTTGATAACCCGCGAGATCTCCCGCCGGTTTGGAGCGAAATGACCTCAATGACTGGCCTCGTCGCCTCTGCCAGAAACCGACGACGGCTGAATTCACACCTTACCAGAATTTTAAATACGTCAGAAAATTCACTTACATACATAAAAAGAATAAAGAGGAAGTAATACACTACTGGCCATTAAAATTGCTACACCAAGAAGAAATGCAGATGATAAACGGGTATTCATTGGACAAATACATTATACTAGAACTGACATGTGATTACATTTTCACGCAGTTTGGGTGCATAGATCCTGAGAAATCAGTACCCTGAACAACCACCTCTGGCCGTAATAACGGCCTTGATACGCCTGGGCATTGAGTCAAACAGAGCTTGGATGGCGTGTACAGGTACAGCTGCCCATGCAGCTTCAACACGATACCGCAGTTCATCAAGAGTAGTGACTGGCGTATTGCGACGAGCCAGTTGCTCGGCCACCACTGAACAGACATTTTCAGTTGGTGAGAGATCTGGAGAATAAGCTGGCCGGGGCAGCAGTTGAACATTTTCTGTATCCAGAAAGGTCCGTACAGGACTTGCAACATGCGGTCATGCATTATCCTGCTGAAATGTAGGGTTTCGCAGGGATCGAATGAAGGGTAGAGACACGGGTCGTAACACATCTGAAATGTAACGTCCACTGTTCAAAGTGCCGCCAATGCGAACAAGAGGTGACCGAGACGTGTAACCAATGGCACCACATACCATCACGCCGGGTGATACGCCAGTATGGCGATGACGAATACACGCTTCCAACGTGCGTTCACCGCGATGTCGCCAAACACGGATGCGACCATCGTGATGCTGTAAACAGAACCTGGATTCATCCGAATAAATGACGTTCTGCCATTCGTGCACCCAGGTTCGTCGTTGAGTACACCATCGCGGGCGCTCCCGTCTGTGACACAGCGTCAAGGGTAACCGCAGCCATGGTCTCCGAGCTGATAGTCCATGCTGCTGCAAACGTCGTCGAACTGTTCGTGCAGATGGTTGTTGTCTTGCAAACGTCACCATCTGTTGACTCAGGGATCGAGACGTGGCTGCACGATCCGTTACAGCCATGCGGATAAGATGCCTGTCATCTCGACTGCTAGTGATACGAGGCCGTTGGCATCCAGCATGGCGTTCCGTATTGCCCTCCTGAACCCACCGATTCCATATTCTGCTAACAGTCATTGGATCTCGGCCAACGCGAGCAGCAATGTCGCGATACGATAAACCGCAATCGCGATAGGTTACAATCCGACCTTTATCAAAGTCGGAAACGTGATGGTACGCATTTCTCCTCCTTACACGAGGCATCACAACAACGTTTCACCAGACGACGCCGGTCAACTGCTGTTTGTGTATGAGAAATCGCTTGGAAACTTTCCTCACGTCAGCACGTTATGGGTGTCGCCACCGCGCCAACCTTGTGTGAACGCTCTGAAAAGCTAATCATTTGCATATAACAGCATCATCTTCCTGTCGGTTAAATTTCGCGTCTGTAGCACGTCATCTTCGTGGTGTAGCAATTTTAATGGCCAGTAGTGTATGTTTACCAAAACAGCTCCGGACTATTACCATTCACGAGCAATTGCACCTCGCTAATATTAGACTGATGCATAATTTCGTAGCGTTTTTGTTTTGCATGTTGGTATACCGGTTGCTATGGGTTTATTTATCGATTGTCATTTTTTATTTGTAGTTCACTGTTGCTATCTGAGTTTACGTATTGTCATTTTGTCATTAGGAGACAGTGGGCGGAGGGGGGGGGGGGGAATATGTGGACGCTAGAAAATGGAGTGCCAAATAAAGAAATCGGAACTCTTCCTATATATTCTTCTGTTTGAGTTCAGTGGAGGGTGACAGCAGCGGAGGCAGCCAGAAACGTCTGAGCCGTGTATGAGGATAATGCCATTAGACAGAGCACGACAAGAAAATGGTTTTCTCGTCTTAAGGAGGATTGTTGTGACATTATTGACCCTCCACGTTCAGGAAAAACCTCCGGGGTTTGATGAAGATCGTTTAAAAGCATCAATCTAAAATGACCCACGACACTATACTCGAGAACTGAGAAATGTGATGAACTGTGATCATTCCACCATCGCCCTACATTTGCATGCAACGGGGAAGGTTCACAAATCGGGTGTGTGGTTACTCTAAGCCAAAATCACAAAAATGAACATGTGACCATATGTGCATCACTGCTTAAGTCATCCATTGGCGCCGGCCGCGGTGGTCTAGCGGTTCTAGGGGCATGGATGTGTGTGATGTCCTTAGGTTAGTTAGGTTTAAGTAGTTCTAAGTTCTAGGGGACTGATGACCAAAGATGTTAAGTCCCATAGTGCTCAGAGCCATTTGAACCATCCATTGGCTCGTGAACAACACCGACCATTCATATCCTGTAACGGTACTGATAACGAGAAATGTTGTCTTTGTGCTAATATAAGGAAGAGAAAGGAGTGGTTTACCCCAAATAAAGCGGAAACTCCCCGCACAAAGATCTGCGTCCATCCACAGAAGATAATGGATGCATCTGGTGGATCAGCGACGCTGTGGTGTTCTACGAATTGCTTCCCCGATATGTAATAATCACTGCTGACATTTATTGCCAACGACTGACACGTCTTACCGACGCAATCCAAGAACAAGCACTTTCAATCGGCAATCTTCCATGACCATTTTGTGCACTTTTGCAATGATTTCTGGAGTAGTGACACATCTTGGCCGACCACTGCGTGGATACCAAATTTAAATTCATTTGTCCACTTGACAACAGTTGAATATGAAGGAGCAGAGTCCCCCAGGGCATTCTGGAAATCAGCATGAATGTCGTTCGCTTTCATATCTTCCTTTACGAAGTACTTAATCACTGCTAGATTCACGATTTTTTTCCGTCTTCGCAAATCACTACACGGGAACAACAACAGAACCACATCACCGCCACAGCTCTCTTCCAAGAGCACTGACATGGCACGTGTATACAGGCAACAGTCCAATGAATATCACGTCCACAACTAGTTGCACTAGGTCTGATCTCTCGTGGCTATTCAGAGAACTTTTCAAACCACCCTCGTACTTTGCGTTCCAATCACGTAAAAGTCAGACGCATTGTCACCTTTGTTAAAAGTTTCTGAACTCTAGATAAACGAGCAATTCCTTTGCCATATACAGCATCAGGATCAGCATCAGGATGGATGACACTGAAGTTGGTGAAACGTTTAACCGATTAGCTGCACTCAGTTATAACAGCTGTCTTTAATCTCACGCTAAATTTGTCTCAACATGAGAACGAAATTGCCTTACTCATTTGCCTAAAATTTCACCTCGAATATTACATCAAGAAACAATTATTTCTACTTTTATAATACGAGAGGCGATCAGGAAATTCTGATCAAGTTACTTAAAACATGTAACTCCACAACACTATTTTCGTCTTTTCGGGGGAGATAGTCATACAACATACAGAATGACTGCGAAGATAACGCAAAGAAAAAGAAAAAACATCAATGTACACCGCAAGACAAAAAAACAGACACACGACGAAGGAATAGTCCGAATGGGACGAAAATGGGCAGCAGTGATGTACAAGTACAGGCAAATAATTGATTACAACATCAGAATAATTGCATGATTTATAAAGAGAAGAATTTTCACAATTTGAGCAAGTCAATAAAGCGTTCGTCCACCTCGGGCCTTTATGCAAGCAGTTATTCTGTTGAGCATTGATTGATAGAGTTGTTGGATGTCTGTCCAATTGGCGCATTAGATCGTCAAAGTACTGAACTGGTTGGACGGCCCTGCCCATAATGGTCCAAATGTTCTCAGTTGGGGAGAGAGATCCAGTGATCTTGCTGGCCAAGGTAGAGTTTGCCAAACATGAACAACCGCAAAAAAAGACTCTCGCCATGTGCAGGTGAACGTTATCTTGCTGAAATGTAAGCCCTGGATGACTTAGCATGAACGCCAAAACAGCACAGCACTGAATATCGTCGACGTACCGCTGTGACAACCAAAGAGGTCCTGTTACGAAAAGAAATGGCACTCCAGACTACCTCTCCTGCTTGATACGCCATATGGCAGGCTACAGTGAGGTTGGTATCCCATCTCTGTCCGGGGCATCTCCAGGCACGTCTTCGGCCTGGGATCTCACTGACTATCGTAGAATTGTCTTCAGTGATAGCCGCGCTTTGAACTGCGCCCTATGACCCCACAACAGCGGTCCCATGTTATGCGTCCGCACAGCAACTGTCAAGGGTTTCATTGACCTGGCGTAGTCTGGCAACGCGGGGACCCCATTTCGGTCGCTCGCAGACACGCATTGGTCCATCAGCAGTCGAATCAAACAGAAATTTTTTTATTATTACTATGTACAAGATTGTGCATAACAGGGTCTTCAAAGAAAACTATGTGTTTGATACACAAGGACGTACAGTGACTTCATAGATCAATTTATAGTTAGAAGACATGAACAATTTGAACAATTCCAATACAGATGAATTATCTTAGTAAACGTTTGAACATCTAGAAAATCTGTAAGCCCACATAAAGACTTTAAGCACGGTTATCTACGTATATAAAAGGTCATGTCCTGACTGACTGACTCATCATCGTCCAACCCAGATCGCTAAGGATAGAAACTTTAAATTTTGCAACGGTGTTGATCTTATACTGTAGGCGTCGTTTAAGAAGGGACTTTTCGAAATTCTGCCCCTAAGGGGCTGAAATATGCGATGAAAGGAATTTTTGGAAATATGCGCTATTAAGGCAATTTTTAAGCTAGAACTACGAAAATTAGTATTCGGTTTCTCAGTAATAAATAAAAAAAATTATGGTTTCAAAATTTTTTGATTTTTTAAAAAATATACCATTTTAAAGAATTACTAAAGCATTTTTAAAGCCACATATATGAAAATTGGTATTTGACGTCTTGGTTAGAAATAAAAAATAACGTGTTTCCGTGTTTTCGGAAATTCGCCCACGTCAGGAAGTGCAACAGGGGATAAAAAGTTTTATAAAATTATTTCATTATGAAAGCATTCTCGAAGCTAAATCCATGAAAATCTGGTCAGAAGTAAATTCGGAACAGATGTTCTTCTCTGATATTAATTAGCGTGAAAAGTTTAGGTGTTGCAATTTGTGAACATCATAAAAATTCTATTAAAGAAAAAAATCTGTGCAAACCATACTGTATATGTGGGCGAAGCAGCGGGCGCTAAGCTACTAATCTGCAAACATGTAACCTAGCATTTGTTACTAAATCGCGTAAAGTGTTAGACAACACAACAGGTTCAAATGTATTGTAATGTCCCACGCTCCGGTTTTTGATTGGCCCTTTTTTGCGGTGAGCTACGCCCAATTTGGGAGGGAGAGAATTTAAAGCACATTAAATGAACCAAACAGACCACTTCAGCTATTAAGTTCTCAGCACGCGCTAAAAAGTTATATCATTTTTGTCATCATTAGCTTATTTGACATCTAAGTTATCTTTCACTGATATACTACCACGATTATAAGGACTCTAATGATCAAACATTTTTATTCCATATTCCACAAACTGACTACTTAATAAAGGCCGATAAAAATATGTTATGTTGAGAGATGATAACCCCTGCTGGTTGAATGCTTGGAGTGTTGTAAGCGTGATAACTCTAAACATTCAGAGGGGCAATGGAGCGTTTCCTTTTATTCTTATTATCTTACTAATGTCCGCAGTGAGCTATCTTTTAAGGGTGGGTAAAGTACCACTAAATATATCTGATAAGATGTGTCATTATCTATAAACCAGTAATTCCAGTAGGCATGTAAGCCGGGAGAATCTTTCAGAACTACACGATTTCACTTATCTTGGTCTTTAATTTTGTCTTTCCCTGAATTTTATTTTTACGGAACAGATGTAAGTTGAAATGAGTTTAATTTTTCTGGATTGATAATTATCTATTTCACCATAATTAGTCGAGTTCTGTCGCGAACGGGTCGCGGATGTGAGTAGAAATGCGTAAGATTGCATAAGATGAACATGTAGAAAAGCAACCTAACCTCAGCCAGGGCGTTGGGAAGCAGGAGAGGTAGCGTTCTTGTGGCAATGGACGCTGGAGCTACGTGACAAGCTACGACAGAATGTTCTAGAAGGACGACAAGACACGGGAGACGTGCGTGATCGCGGGGGATTGCATCAGACGAGCCTATATGAGCAGGGCCGCTGGTGCTGCTAGAGAGATTCCTTCGACAGTTGCCTCAGACGCTGGACCTGAGTTACTCTGCCCTCGGGACGGGACTTAGTTTCTCGTGGCACGTAGCTCCACAGGGTACAGGCAGGATTGCCCAACTTACATTCAATGTGTTTGTGCCCCTTAGGGTTCGACTGTGGTCTTATCCTACCTCGTGTCTCATCTCAGTTATTTTATCAGAAGTATACGTCCTCTATCCCACTGGGTTCCCTTATCTGCAAAGAATTTCCAGCTTGTTTTCCAGCACCAGGACTTCGAGTTGGACGAGGCACCTCATTAATGGATTTAGTGTCTAGCTCCAATCCTGATCCGCTCGCAGGAAACTACAGACGCGACAGTTCATTATTTCACAAGTACACCCATCCTGTTTTCCATACCATTTACTCAATGTATATTGTATTGTTAAATGTGTTTCAGAGAAAAATTAGAAGAGACTGGCGGCGGACTGTTCACAGATGGACGACCAAACACTGTCCGTGTTCTTTCGTTAACTGCTTTACAATAGAAAGTCAGAACACTTAGACATTTTATCGATCATTTTCCTTGCTGTATGTAACATTTTATTGTGAGAATCCCGTGGGTCTGATCAGTTACCACTGCCGAACAATATCACCGGGCAACCCAATTGAAAGAAAATTTTCCGATGATGTACCTTAGTAAGGTATTGTTTCAGTTAAAGCAAGAGAAGCCTTAATGAGCTGTATTGCGTGGTCTATCTACAGGGATTGTCCATCATCAGTTTGGGTTACCCTCATGTCGCGACTGTTAAGCTGCGCAAAATCACGTGCCTTGTTGACTACTAGTTAATTCAGCCCCTTTAAGAAACGTTCTGGGTGCATATCTCATTGAGAGACAGGAGGTAACGGCACAAACCGTCAACCGAATCCTGACCACTGCAGAATATCTCTGAATACCAACTGAAATGACACGAAGTATTTTAACATGTCGTGGCCGATGATGCGAAAATTTCTATCATCGAAAAGCGTTTGGAAGGATCAGCACTCAGACTAGCATAAGTCTTACACCTACCAAATCATCGCGAACAGTGTTACAAGAGAAAGATGACGCTGCCCCTCTAAGCCCTTCGAGCACCCCTCCACCGAAAATCCAAGCCTCAATGTAAATTACTTCATACTTTCAATGTAAATTACTTCATACTATCATCAGCCTCTCTTACAACGTTTTACGTAACTAAAAATCTGTATGCGCCATGAGTTGTGTTCTAAAAATGTAAACAAAATTGATACCTCATTCTCCAATCTACATGCAGCTGTTAGCCCACAAATTAATTTTTGAACAACAGAAAATTTTAGCAGCGGTAATCAAAATAGTTTATGATCTTTGTACCTTTACTAATTACAGTACAGATATTTGAGGCACATCTATCTTACAGGAATCTATCTGCTCTTTCCACTGCCACAATCAGAATTAAGATTGCTGTAATCAGTTTCGAGTGAAGAGTAAAACTATTCAAATTTATGAACAGTTAATTAAATATTACAATTACAAGCATAAATCTTACAAACTAAATGTTGTACGAGGGGTGTTCATTGAGTAGTGCAAAACTTTTATTTTTTTTTTAAAAAAAGAAAAACAGGTTGGTTTTATTCAGGGTTCCAGTAAGCCATATTATTCCCCACGCTTGGCTACAAAACTTTTTTTCCATCATAATCTCCGTTCAGTTCGACAGCCTTATGCCACCTTATTGGGCGGTCGTGTATGCCCGTACGTACCACTCTACTGATCGACGTCGGAGCCAACGTCTTGCTTCATCCATAATAACCTCCGCATCATCTATGTACCGCTTTCTGCAGAATTCATACTTCATTGGGTCAAACAGATGGAAGCTCTTTATGGTCTTCTTTATGGTCTGATGAAGAACCTCGAGGGCACGCATATTTGAGTAGCTCAACTTTTGGACGAGTGTGTCAGCGCTGCCAACAGAAACGTCGAGTTGTGCAGCGAGGTGTTTGATTGTGATAAGTCGATCACCTCGAATGAGAGCGTTTGCACTTTCCAACACTGCAGGAATCACAGCTGTTGCAACCGTCTGGCACGGTGGAGATCGGATGGATTTGCGCGACGCTGTTACGGTGATGACAGACGCCTCACCCAACGACTCGCCGTGCTTTTGTTCACTGCCACGTCTCTTAAACAGTCTGAAGACGCCTATGAATAGCTGAGATGCTCTGGTTTCCCACCAAAAGAAACTCAATGACAGCTCTTTGCTTGGAACACCCTTCCGTTACAGGTCATTTTGAAGGCTACTTACAGCGCCGCTACCCAACGGAACTTCATAAAATTATAGCGGCTGAAGCGGGAATATTCCACGATGTTCCACAACAAATTCCACATTTTTCAACCAAAAATGGCCGAGAAAAAAAGTGTTGCATTATTTGAACGCTCCTCGTAGGTGGTGTGCAATCACGTCTGCCAATTCACACTGTGTTGCTTCTAATAGTTTAGCTGTCTTGGATAAAATGATAAGATGATTTAAGCAAGAGTTCAGTCAAAAAGTTTCTCATAACTTAACCAGTTAGGCTAAGAAATGGGAATAGCTCAGTCCATGTGCATTGATGAGCGCTACAAACTGATAGCTTGGTCTCTTTTGTGTAATAAAGATTGTAAGAATTATTCAGTATTCAGTTAAACAAAGCTGTTCGGCATGTATCTTCCCACACACATTACCTCCAGCGCACATCTGCAGATAAACAGAATCGTCTTTATGTCCTCTTCAACGTAACAAACCGGGTTTTTCTGAATCTATAATTCTTTGCGTTGTATATGCGCAAATGTGAACAATATAAAGCTACACTTTGTGCTTGCTACCAGGCGGATTTGACGTCATGCCCGGAGCGTTCAGCACGTGCGGGTCCAGCCGCAGTTCTTTGCTTGCCGCCGCACGTACAGTCACCCATCAGAGGCGGGTTTCCCTGGTCCAAGCGCCACAGCGCCGCAAACCACACACCAGAACTCAACACCAACATTCAGATGTGAAACATCGCGTCACAAATAACAGCATGCATTTGTGGGAAAGCGCTTTCTCGAGGGCGGAAGATTGGTACGTGAAGCATAGAACTGACGTACCTCTCCATGTTAATTCATAAACCGTCATCTTTTTGTTTTTCGGTGAGTTTTTGCGCTGTCTGTGTGGCTATGCACTTGATGGGGGATTTCCTCGCCCCACCCCCACTCCCTGCATAACATTATCTCTTGCGGATGCACACAGCCCGTTGAATTGTGTCTTTCGTTAAAAGATCGGTTATTACTTTCTTTTCCTGAGGTTAATACAAAGGCATCATTTTTATCACCAGTACCGATTGTGGATAAGAATTCTCGATGCTGTACACGAGTCAACTATTAATGGTGAAGCAAAATTCAGATATGGCCACTGATCTTTCTGATTTGTCTTAGAGCATGTAGTGCCCATACACCCAACTTTTAAATCTTGCCCACTAAATACAAACGTCAGATCAAAATGACATGATTACTGTTCATCAAATTCGTTATTTATTGGGTACACTGTGTAGACCATCTTGGATTTAACTATTTAGACGGTCTTCATAAAGGCCCAGGGCTCTTCCCGAATGTGGAAAATCGTTCACATCATAACGATTCCCCCCCCCCCTCCAAAAAAAAAAAAACCAGAGACCAATTTTTGGCGTTATTTCTTCAACGGCTCATCTGTTTCGAACTTTCCGCTCCCTTCAGACCTCTATGAAACACAAAGGGGACAATATGTCGCACACCACTTGACACTCTATTTTCTGATGTCTGTAACAGAATTTTAAAAATGTGCAATACTCAGTAAGTAGCCTCAACAACAATACTAGACCTTGAAATAAAAAACTGACATTGATAACTACACTCATAACCAGCTGAACTACAACAGTCAGAATATACGCTATGAATTTCTACGACATACAAACATTTTCCGGTAAGTTTTAATCGTGATGGTAACATATGTATCGCAAGTGAGAAACACACTATGTGATCAAAAGTATACGGACACTACTAGTGGAATTTAATACAGACTATGTATACCTTGCGCCTTTATGAAAGCTTGAACACTTCCGGTGACACTTGGATGTCTGTTGAGGAATGGCAGCCCATTATTCCTCAATAGCCGAAATCAGAGGAGGTAGTGAAGTTGGACTGGCCACCACATGCTATGTCTGCTGCATTCGGTCCTCAGTGCCAGCACCTCGCATCAGAGATAAACACCTACAACCTCACTGTAATCGAAAGACCTGCCGGGATAGCCGTGAGTGTTAAAGCGCCGCTTGTGCGCCAGCCCCTGATCGTATTAACAACAATCGGATTAACGACGAGGATCGGTGCGCTGACCAGCCTGCATCTACACTCCTGGAAATGGAAAAAAGAACACATTGACACCGGTGTGTCAGACCCACCATACTTGCTCCGGACACTGCGAGAGGGCTGTACAAGCAATGATCACACGCACGGCACAGCGGACACACCAGGAACCGCGGTGTTGGCCGTCGAATGGCGCTAGCTGCGCAGCGTTTGTGCACCGCCGCCGTCAGTGTCAGCCAGTTTGCCGTGGCATACGGAGCTCCATCGCGTCTTTAACACTGGTAGCATGCCGCGACAGCGTGGACGTGAACCGTATGTGCAGTTGACGGACTTTGAGCGAGGGCGTATAGTGGGCATGCGGGAGGCCGGGCGGACGTACCGCCGAATTGCTCAACATGTGGGGCGTGAGGTCTCCACAGTACATCGATGTTGTCGCCAGTGGTCGGCGGAAGGTGCACGTGCCCGTCGACCTGGGACCGGACCGCAGCGACGCACGGATGCACGCCAAGACCGTAGGATCCTACGCAGTGCCGTAGGGGACCGCACCGCCACTTCTCAGCAAATTAGGGACACTGTTGCTCCTGGGGTATCGGCGAGGACCATTCGCAACCGTCTCCATGAAGCTGGGCTACGGTCCCGCACACCGTTAGGCCGTCTTCCGCTCACGCCCCAACATCTTGCAGCCCGCCTCCAGTGGTGTCGCGACAGGCGTGAATGGAGGGACGAATGGAGACGTGTCGTCTTCAGCGATGAGAGTCGCTTCTGCCTTGGTGCCAATGATGGTCGTATGCGTGTTTGGCGCCGTGCAGGTGAGCGCCACAATCAGGACTGCATACGACCGAGGCACACAGGGCCAACACCCGGCATCATGGTGTGGGGAGCGATCTCCTACACTGGCCGTACACCACTGGTGATCGTCGAGGGGACACTGAATAGTGCACGGTACATCCAAACCGTCATCGAACCCATCGTTCTACCATTCCTAGACCGGCAAGGGAACTTGCTGTTCCAACAGGACAATGCACGTCCGCATGTATCCCGTGCCACCCAACGTGCTCTAGAAGGTGTAAGTCAACTACCCTGGCCAGCAAGATCTCCGGATCTGTCCCCCATTGAGCATGTTTGGGACTGGATGAAGCGTCGTCTCACGCGGTCTGCACGTCCAGCACGAACGCTGGTCCAACTGAGGCGCCAGGTGGAAATGGCATGGCAAGCCGTTCCACAGGACTACATCCAGCATCTCTACGATCGTCTCCATGGGAGATTAGCAGCCTGCATTGCTGCGAAAGGTGGATATACACTGTACTAGTGCCGACATTGTGCATGCTCTGTTGCCTGTGTCTATGTGCCTGTGGTTCTGTCAGTGTGATCATGTGATGTATCTGACCCCAGGAATGTGTCAATAAACTTTCCCCTTCCTGGGACAATGAATTCACGGTGTTCTTATTTCAATTTCCAGGAGTGTAGTTTTTAGGCGGTTTCCCACGTTACTAGATGAATACTTGGCCAGTACGCCTCAGTTATGCGACTCGAAAATATTTAAAAAAACTTTCGCCCGCTTTCACATGAATGACGCCACACGCAGACAATTGGGATAGGTCTAGCGGTTCTGGCGCTGCAGTCCGGAACCGCGGGACTGCTACGGTCACAGGTTCGAATCCTGCATGGGTGTGTGTGATGTCCTTAGGTTAGTTAGGTTTAAGTAGTTCTAAGTTCTAGGGGACTTATGACCTAAGATGTTGAGTCCCATAGTGCTCAGAGCCATTTGAACCATTTGAACAATTGGGATACGCATATTCAGTCCAAGAGAGCAAGGGGACGGGGCATCCGTCCACCCTTTAGATTAACCATGCCAAATCATTTGGTAACCATGCCAATGCGGGACAAAGGTACAAGAAAAAGAAGAATCTCTCTCCATAAATACAAGGTCTCTATATCGCAGCAGTCCTCATGCATCAAACAAAAACATTCCCAAACCCTATCTCTGCTGTAGCCGTCCAACTCTGGAATACCTGTCTTACATCCTACAATTCAATGCCCTGGTCCTTTTGAGATGAAGCAGAAGCACTTCCTTCTGTCACCCTCTTAGCGTTTCCCCAAAAATTAACGCATATGGCCAGTTTTTCCTCTGTCAAACAGTAAACCTAATGCTCTTATATTTTCCCAGTTCCGCTTGCTTCTCTTTTCGTTTCTCTAACAGCCACGCCACTTTTTTCTCTTATCTTCATCAACTACGTGTTTTCACGTTCCTGTTTCATCCCTGTCCGACGCTGCTCGCACTCATTGGTCAAGCCTACTTTCCTGTAATTTGTATTTATGGTTGCACTTATCATGAAATATTGCAAACTGTTTTTTTTTTATTTGCGCTACTGTAAGTTCTAGATGTATGTTCTGTATTGCAACTTATACTTGTCATAACACACTGTTAAGCCAAAACATTCTGACCACTGTCCACCGCGACGCTGGTTGCCGCCTGGTGGCGTTGCGGACAAATGGCTCTGAGCACTATGGGACTTAACATCTGTGGTCATCAGTCCCCTAGAACTTAGAACTACTAAAACCTAACTGACCTAAGGACATCACACACATCCGTGCCCGAGGCAGGATTCGAACCTGCGACCGTAGCGGTCGCGCGGTTCCAGACTCTAACGCCTAGAACCGCTCGGCCACTCTGGCCGGCGGCGTTGCGGACATATGACGCAATAACAAAAGCATGTGGGCGAAGCAGACACGGACGGGGGATCACCCTAACGAAGATATGGGCTGTAAATGGGGAAATCCATTGAAATAAGCGACTTTGAAAGGGGCAAATTGTTATCACGCAGAACCTGGGAACAAGTATCTGGAAAACGGCGAAGCTGGTCGAATGTTCACGTGCTGCTGTCGTGGGCGTCTACGGAAAGAGGTAGGACAGTGCAAGTACCATTAGGCGCAAAATGGTTGGACATCCACGACTCTTTACAGAACGTGGGGCTCGTAGGCTCGTCTGCTCTGTAAAGTAGGGTAGGTGGTGATCTGTGGCATCTCTGCCGAAAGAGCACAGTGCTGTTTCGGAACACACCGTTCATCGTACATTGTTGTTCATGGAGCACCACAGTAGACCACCCCTATGTGCTCACATGTTGACCCAACGACATCGTCCATTACGACTGCAGTGGGCACGGAACCATCGGGATTCGACCCGTCGTCTCCACAAACGCCGTCATCGAGGTGAACGGTGCTTCTAAGCATGCAGCGCGCCACGAACGCAGGCTGGTGGGACCAGTATTATGGTATGGGTGATATTCTCCTGCGCCTGCGTGGGGCCTGTGGTAGTAATCGAAGACACGCTGACAGCTGCGAGCCACCTGCTTGATGTCTTCCCCGACGGCGATATCTTTCAGCAGTATAATTGTCCGTGTCTCAGAGACAGTACCGAGCAACAGTGGTTTGAAAAGGGTTGTAGTGAACTCACGTTGATGTCTCGGCGGCAACCAAAGGGGCTCTGTTATATAGAAATGGCACTCCACACCACCAGACACACAGGGAAAGGTTAAGAACTGTGACCGTGTGAGTAGCACCCTCTACCTGTTTGATTAAAATACAGCTTGAACGTTATTCATTTCAATTAAAATAGACGATAGAGTAACCGACTGGATACTCATTAATTAGGAACAAAAAACGTACAAACATATTTCTATTTATTCCTTTTACACAGGCAAGATTAGGGCCATCACTCCCTCTCTTAGATCTAATCAAGCATTCTACTTTTTTTTACATTCTGTATACATTGATGAGCCAAAACATCATGACCGCCTCCTTAATAGCTTGTTTGTCCGTCTTTGGAACGAAATACAGGGTAGCACAACGTCTTGCCCTGATTATAACAATTTCTTGCTGGAAAATTACTCATGGTTGATATTCTTCTAACTGTGGGGCAATGAACCTTGTTATGCATGAGGCCGCACCAAACATTCACTTTTTCGCTGACTCGCTGTAACTGTACAGCAACATGTGGAGACTGAACCCCATATACGGACATTATGCCTATTTACCATTCCACTGACGTGAAAGGTGGATTCATCGGTAAAGCATATGCGATTTAAGCAATCGTTAGCGCGTTAGTTGAGAATCTCACTTGCAAATTCAGCACGTGTCAGCAAATCATTCGGTTGCAAGGCCTGCACGATTTGCACTTTGTAAGCATGCGATTCATGAAGAATCTTCACCACACTTGCTTGCGGTATTTGAAGTTCACGTGACGTTTGACGAGTTGATTTAGACGGACTCCGTTGAAACGATTGCCGAATACGATCAACAGTTGCATCACTCACACGAGCGAGGCCTGCCACTTTGAGGACGATCTTCAACGCTGCCTGTTTCGTTAAACTTTGCATACCATCGCTTTATTGGTTTAACGTCATGAGGGCTGCGTCCATAAGAAGCCCGAAATTGACGCTGAACACTGATGGACGATTTCGTTTCGTGAAACCAAAGCACACATTGCGCTTTCTCCTGCTTCGACGCCATTTCGTCAGCAACTAACCTGACCTAACAGACCGCGTCGGTGTTGTGGAGCACTAGCGCCATCTATTGGTCGCAACAACTAGTAACATTAACCTATGTAACGGCACTAAATGTAACTTATCATGTCAAACGGATATTCTGTTATAAATTTTTATAATCAGGGCAAGACTTTGTACTCACCCTGTTCATCTCTGATTCTGAATATCAGGGATCCGATAGTTTCTTGATAGGTTTGTGCAGGTATGTGGCATTAGATGTCTACGCACAGGTCATGTTATTCGCGTAAATAATGGGCTTTTGTATGAAGCATGAATTCTTGGAGTACCTTACACGGTATGACTGTGTGAAACACGTAGACCTTAAGCTAGATGTGTATTATACATGTATTTTATTGCTTCTGGGATGTAACTGATTTCACAAACATATTAAAAGATATACTGGAATGTTGCTTATTAGACATCGGTGTATTGTATTTTGACATATATTGTACATGTCAGCAATTCATGCTATCTTCTATAAAATATAGCTAAGTATAAGATCACTTTGATAAAATTCTTCTCTTTCGATATTATAGTCTATCTTCTGTATTACGTGTTGGCTCAACTGTATTACTGTCGGTTCAAATGGTTCAGATGGCTCTGAGCACTATGGGACTTAACATCTGAGGTCATCAGTCCCCTAGAACTTAGAACTACTTAAACCCAACCAACCTAAGGACATCACTCACATCCATGCCCGAGGCAGGATTCGAACCTGCGACCGTAGCGCTCGCGCGGTTCCAGACTGAAGCGCCTTGAACCGCTCGGCCACATGGGCCGGCGTTACTGTCGGTTAGGCACATATATACTGGTTGGTTATCATAACCATTGATCGAGCTGGTTGCATCTGGCACCCAGACCTCGAGTTATAACATTATTTCGTCCTAATATTCAGTATTACGAATTTATGTTTCTTGGTCAGTAATATTGTTATATTTTTCTGTATTTAAAATACAGTCGTACCTTTCTCCAGTCGTAGCTTTGGATGTAATTCCCTGACATCCAGTGCTTCTTGTTTTTTTTATTTATTATTATTTAACGAAGAGAAAATACTGATTGTTTGTTTGTTACAAGTGTACTGTTATGAATATAATTTATCTCACTTATATAACGTAAATTTACAAAAAATCATTACATTAGCATCCTTTGTCTTGTTAGAGTCACGTCTGTATTAAATTAGTTGGATGATAGCGCATCTGGTGGTCAGTGTTCTCGTTTAGCCAGTTGGCTGACAGCTGCCACACCAATACTGCCTTGTTTATGTTATGAACATAAGACCTAATATCTTGTTTACGTCCACTCATGGGCGATGTAACTATCATTGCTGCCGATCGTTCATACACATGCATGGCAATATGGGCGATGTAATAATATTTGATTATTGATTGTCGTTGTCAATTTGCATAACCAACTGCGATTTTTCACTGTAGGCACGGTATTTGATATCTCTCATCATATATTATTGCATGTCTTTGTTGTGTCACGACTTAATATTTTTATCGTTATGCCTATACGATTTTTTTATTTAACTAGGGCGACTTAGCCCTAAGAATACAACGATGTGTAATGATTGTCACACACTAAACATTTTAGACTGGCATGTACTGCATAATGGAAATTTAACTATTGACTATATTTTGAATGTATTTTAGATCTGATGATGGCTCGTCAGTGAGTCGGAAACGGTACTCAATAAAGAAAATTTTCGATCTTGACGTAGAAATTTTATCCACACGTGTTTTAACGCAAGACAAGCTTTAAAAGTAGGAAACGAATGCAAACTCTGGGAGGCAACAAGGAAGCAGAGTTTGCCTCATATTTGCCGTCAATGTAATAATCAATAAAGGAAGAATAAAATGGATGTCTGGACATAGAGGACAATCAGCTATCGTATTTGTAGAGGAGGCCATAGCGCCGGAATGACAGTGGAAATTCGGCAGCTTCTGTACAGAGGCTCGTATCTGGGCTGGTGGGTAGCGCACCAGTGCCCAAACAGATTGCGCGGTACTGAATTATATTAAGACAACGTCAGACGGCTGGTTGTGCAGATGAATATACGATGCAACCATAGTTCAGTTTTGATCGAACTAAGAATCGATACAAACGAAGAAGGACCACCAGGTTTGCTCTACATGAGATGTCACTTGGAACGCACAGGACATTCAGAGAATGATCACAGCGAGCTGCCATGTAGAATGTACGAGAGGACCAACATAAGTCTTCCGTCAGGTATTAACGCCAAGAATTTCGGGGCTTCGATGAATGTGAGAGCAGCGAAACCGAGATGTTAGGATGGTCGGAGAAATTCGTTTCGCCGCCGGAAATTCATATTGCCATACAGCTACCGGATGCCTGACGCGTAGAGATGGTTGAGTCTACGCTGGAGTCGCTGCTGGAGTGGACAGGTCCGCCGATAGCTGCGACCGACTGCGAAATCGTCGACGAAGAGACAGCCTGAGACGCCCGGTGGGACACAGTCAATAACAGGGTTCATTGTTGCAGCAAGTAAGGTTACGCTCAACACGGAGCCCTGAGGTACAGCCTGATCCTGAATGAAAAGAACGTACAAAGCATCACCCACGCGTCCATTAAAAACCCGGTATTTGAAAAATTCCCAGATAAAGTGGGGCAGGCGGCCTCGGTAGCCCAATCTGTGTGATGTGTGGAGGATTTTTGTCCTCTAATAAGTGTCACACGCGTTTTCCAAATTAAAAAATTGTGGCTACAGTCTGGCACTAAGGCAGAAAGTTGTCCACGATTTGGATCGACAGGGTGAGCAGATGTTCGACTGCAGAGCGTTGCCTACGAAAGCCACATTGAACGTTTGCCAGTAATTTCTGTGACTAAGGCAACCACACTAGCCGCCTATCCACCATCCGTTTGCTGCGGCGCGGTTCTTTCCGTCCCTTTACGACGGACCTGCACCTACCTGTGAACATTGTCTCAGCAGATCATCAGTAGAGAAGCCGAGTGAAACCTCTTGTACTTCGACGTGAACCAGGCTGCAATTAAAGTCACTAATCTACGTTTCGGGAGAAAGTTTTCATATGAAATGAAAGGTTGGAAATTTTGTCCTCAATTAATATACTCTGAAACTTAGGTGAACAAGAATCACTGCCAAGCCCGTGCTAGTCTTAACACAGTCACTCATAATCCCTTTCACTCAAGTTAGCAAGTTTATGGTGTTGCATTTCCCGAAAACGTAATAGCTACAAAAATACTGATTGTTTTTGATTGAGAATGCTCGCCAAATATTAAGTCTGTCGGTACCAACTGCAGACAGTCTTTAGCCACCGACCTGCTCAATACGCCACGCGGAATATATGTCTTATCTCGTCCCAAAATTCACTTAAAAATTCCGAAATTTCTACACACACATCGGAATAATTATGCCGTCACTTTCCAACACTTTTGATGTACGAAACACAGCTAGATCCGGCAACTTATCATTTCCTTCGGAATTACTACTGCACACGTCCGATCTCTTTCATGGCTAGGCTTCGACTCCTCTCTAGAATACTTCAAGTCTTCTTTTCCAGCAGAGAAAAGCGCGCGAAGAATATTGCTTTAGCATTGGTCAGTTTACTTAACAGCCAATAGCAAAACAACATTCTCCCGCGTCAGTCCGCGCTTTTCATCCATAACCAATCGCAAAATAGTAAACCTCACGACTGCACTTTTTACCGACGTAATTATCTAATATGCTGAAGTTTTGCTTATGCATAAAGTTATTTACTATTGTTATTTACACCTGAATTAACTTTCCCTTTACCATAAACTTACTTTACAAATCTATTCCACAAAAATCCCCTTTGTTCATATCCATACTTCTTTGAAATGTTCCCACACTAAATTCTACTACACAACTCGTTAAACAATTATCTTCATATTAACATTAATCCACACTCACACATCATTCATATTGCTAAAACACATTTATAACATTTTACATACACAAAAAGACATAATAACACTTTATGAAAATACTAGAACAGTTTATGACAAACATTCTATTACTTTAGTGCACTCTAGTGGGCACAATCGAAACTAAATCAGTCCCCTATCCAATACTGTTCTCTATCGGCTGATACATAAACTACGTGTGCATCCAGTCTCGAGTCATCATCTGTCACTATCCAGCTTTGAGACACATCTCCCACTTAACTGCCTCCAAGGCAGGATCGTTATACGACGCTACGCCTCACGTTCCATCACTTTGCAGACACTGCCGGTGACGGAAATGGGGCGGTAGCTGGAAGGATGGTGTCTGACGTTACCAGACTTATGTATGGGATTACAGAGGCCTCGCACCAACGTGTAGGAAATGTTCCGTCCATACAAATTGTAGGTATCGAGTAAAATTGATATTTGGCTCACGACTAGTTAGCCAGCCCTCCAAACTGTACAGCACTGGTCGCCAAACCTTTTTACTCAAGAATCAATACTGACATGGCGGGGCAGCACCTCTGGCCGCAAATCTACTGATATTATAGGCGACCAACATAAATTAGTGTCTTATGAGACCCTAACAGAGTAGCAAGAGTGTGGGCGCGATAAGTTGACCAAAGGCCGCTAAGTACAGATAGTTAAAAGTCGGCGCAACTCGCAACACCTCGTGTCGACTGTTATCTGTTTCACACTGCTGCTACCCTCAGCGACCCCAACGCTGTGACACTGTAATTGCCTGACGAAGAGTTTTGGTGTTGTCCGTGTGAACGAATGATCAACTGATTAATAACAGTGATAGAACTTGTATTTAAATGGATTATGTAATATGAGACAGGATCAGCATTGTTTGCCAAATGTTTTGAATGTCATTTTTCTTCTACTAATTGCGATGTATTACAAAACCCGTAATTTAATTTCATCTTCGTTGCTACAAATATGAACCACATATGAAGTGAACATCTTTTAAAGTACAGTCACGAATCCATGTTACTTTCTTTTACTAAGTATTTTTGTTTTTTAGTGACATGTAAACTGCACGTTTAAGAAGCTGTACATTAGTTAACGTTTCTGCATTCGGCTGTTAGTTGTTAGATACCTCTGAGAATCGCGGTCAGCACGAATACTATATTCAGGCAGCATGCGGCCCACACACCACAGATTGACGATCAATGCTGTATAGTCTTCACAGACACACTGTTTTGTGAATGCATTGCAATCGGGCGTCTGCCTTGATCCCTCAAAGTATCGGGGACCAGATCTCTGCTGCGTCAGCAAAAGTGCGGATTTCCTTCTGTACAACGTGTGTCTCCTTATGTTTATTTTACTTATCCTGGGGTGACATAAGTCATAGGATAGCAGTATGCACATATAAGCAAATGGCGGTAGTATCGCGTACATAAGGCATGAAAGAGCAATGCATCGATGGAGCTGTCATTTGTACTCAGGGGATTCGTGTGGAAAGGTTTCTGAAGTGATTATTGCCGTATGACGTGAATTAACAGACTTTGAATGCGGAATGGTAGATGGAACTAGACACACGGGATACGCCATTTCGGAAATCATTAGGGAATTCAATATTCTGAGATGCACAGTGTCAAGAGTGTGCTGGGAACACCAAATGTCAGGCATTACCTCTCATCACGGACAACGCATGGCGATGGCCTTCACTTAACGACCGAGAGCAGCGGCGTTTGCGTAGAATTGTCAGTGCTAGCAGACAAGCAACAGTGCGTGAAATAACCGCAGGTATCAGTGTGGGACGTACGACAAATGTATCCATTAGTTCAGTGCGGCGAAATTTGGCGTTGATGGGCTATGGCAGCAGACGACCGAAACGAGTGTCTTTGCTAACAGCAAGACATCGGCTGCAGCGTCTCTCCTGGGCTCGTGACCCTATCGGTTAGGCCCTAGACCAGGGGTCTCCAAACTTTTTAGTCCGCGGGCCGCATTGACTCCTGCACGAAGTCAAAAGGGCCAAGATCTACCTAGTGAGATTAAAGCACCCTAGCACTCCATGATGGCTAAAGGAAACATGAAATCGCAAAAATCTAAGGTTGTGGGAATAGCTAGCACTGAAACGAACTACGATTTTTATTTAATTACATAATTTTGATTGGTGGACGTACCTGACCGAAATTCTGGCGTATTTCATTCTGGCGAATTTCACCGACAAAAAAGTATGTCACTGCACATTCTTCACGAAAGCGTCCTGCAAAGTTAACGAAATCTCAAAATCATTGTTAGCAACACTATTACTGCAAGACGTAACAGAGGTAGAGTATGTCAACGCATTGTTATTTCAAGCGGCCCAACAATAAGTTTAGTTATGTAGTCTTGTAGCGAGTAGCAGAACCAGAGCATATATTTGATAGTTCTGTTGCGTGATTGTGTTTATGTTGCGAGTGTCTCACTAGTTTTTTTAGTGTTTTATGCGCTGTACTAGTAGGTGAGACGACGAAGTGTGGGACAATTCAAAGTCTGAATTCGAAGAGACAATGAAAATCCGAAAATCTAAATACGTATAGCACGAGTTGAGTATTTTTTGACTGTATTTTTAGTGGAACTACAGTGTAATTGTGAGTATTTAATTTAGTGATTAAAGTACCTTAAAAATAATTCATTGCATTTTGTTTAGGCAGACTACTACCTAGTTTTATTAGTATAAAATAGCATAATTTTATATTCAGGTTACAATCTTTTGTGAAGTTCTGTACAAATATGGAAAAGAAACGAAAGATTGACAGTGAATGCAGAATTTTTAAAGAGCAGTGGGGATGTCAATATTTCGTGGTGGAGTCAAGCAACAAACCAATGTGTATTATTTGCAATGAAGCAATATCAGTCTTCAAAGAATACAATATAAAACGTCATTATGAGACTAAGCACTCTCAGAATTACTCCAAGTTTACAGGGTGGGAACGATTAGAAATGTATGAGTCTCTGAAACGCCATCTATCGTATTGGTCGTGATAGACCTCGAAACTCAATTGTTGGCAGTATAGGTACCACCTCAAATATTTGGCCGGCTGGATACCGGGGATGTCCGGCCAGCTAACGCGGGCCGTAGTGTGGAGACCCCTGCCCTAGACGACTGGCAATGCGAGGCCTGGTGAGATGAATCCGATTTCAGTTATTAAGAGCAGATGATGGGGTTCGAATGTGGTGCTGACCCCACGAAGCCGTGGGCTCAAGATGTCAACAAGGCACTGTGCAAGCTGGTGGTGACTCTATATTGGTGTGGGCTGTGTTTACATGGTATAGATTAGGTCCTCTGCATGTTCGGTTCCTTGAGACCATTTGCAACCATTCATGGACTTCATGTTCCCAAACAACAATGGAATTTTTATGGATGACAATGCGTCACGTCACTGGGCCACAATTGTTTGCGATTGGTTTGAATAACATTGTGGAGAGTTGGAGCAAATGATTAGGCCACGCATCGAACATGTATCGGACATAATCGAGAGGTTAATTCGTGCACAAAATCGTGCACCGGTAAAACTTTCGCAGTTGTGGACGGCTATGATGGCAGCATGGCTCAATATTTCTGCTGGGGACTTCCACGACTTGTTGAGTCCATGCCGCGTCACTTTTCTGTCCTACGCCAGGCAAAAGAAGGTCTGGCACGATATTAGGAGCTGTGTACCGTAGGTCTCTAGAAGAGTGTAGCGTTCCAAAGGATTGGAAAAGGGCACAGGTCATCCCCGTTTTCAAGAAGGGACGTCGAACAGATGTGCAGAACTATAGACCTATATCTCTAACGTCGATCAGTTGTAGAATTTTGGAACACCTATTATGTTCGCGTATAATGGCTTTTCTGGAAACTAGAAATCTACTCTGTAGGAATCAGCATGGGTTTCGAAAAAGACGATCGTGTGAAACCCAGCTCGCGCTATTCGTCCACGAGACTCAGAGGACCATAGACACGGGTTCACAGGTAGCTGCCGTGTTTCTTGACTTCCGCAAGGCGTTCGATACAGTTCCCCACAATCGTTTAATGAACAAAGTAAGAGAATATGGACTATCAGACCAATTGTGTGATTGAATTGAAAAGTTCCTAGATAACAGAACGCAGCATGTCATTCTCAATGGAGAGAAGTCTCCCGAAGTAAGAGTGGTTTCAGGTGTGCCGGAGGGGAGTGTCGTAGCACCGTTGCTATTCAGAATATACATAAATGACCTGGTGGATGACATCGGAAGTTCACTGGGGCTTTTTGCGGATGATGCTGTGGTGTATCGAGAGGTTGTAACAATGGAAAATTGTACTGAAATGCAGGAGGATCTGCAGCGAATTGACGCATGGTGCAGGGAATGGCAATTGAATCTCAATGTAGACAAGTGTAATGTGCTGCGAATACATAGAAAGAAAGATCCTTTATCATTTAGTTACAATATAGCAGGTCAGCAACTGGAAGCAGTTAATTCCATAAATTATCTGGGAGTACGCATTAGGAGTGATTTAAAATGGAATGATCATATAAAGTTGATCGTCGGTAAAGCAGATGCCAGACTGAGATTCATTGGAAGAATCCTAAGAAAATGCAGTCCGAAAACAAAGGAAGTAGGTTACAGTACGTTTGTTCGTCCACTGGCTTGAATACTGCTCAGCAGTGTGGGATCCGCACCAGATAGGGTTGATAGAAGAGATAGAGAAGATCCAACGGAGAGCAGGGCGCTTCGTTACAGGACCATTTAGTAATCGCGAAAGCGTTACGGAGATGATAGATAAACTCCAGTGAAAGACTCTGCAGGAGAGACGCTCAGTAGCTCGGTACGGGCTTTTGTTGAAGTTTCGAGAACATACCTTCACCGAGGAGTCAAGCAGTATATTGCTCCCTCCTACGTATATCTCGGGAAGAGACCATGAGGATAAAATCAGAGAGATTCGAGCCCACACAGAGGCATACCCACAGTCCTTCCTTCCACGAACAATACGAGACTGGAATAGAAGGGAGAACCGATAGAGGTACTCAAGGTACCCTCCGCCACACACCGTCAGGTGGCTTGCGGTGTATGGATGTAGATGTAGATGTTCGATTCCTTGAGACCATTTGCAACCATTCATGGGCTTCATGGCCGGCCGTTGTGGCCGTGCGGTTCTAGGCGCTTCAGTCTGGAACCGCGCTGCTGCTACGGTCGCAGGTTCGACTCCTGCCTCGGGCATGGATGTGTGTGATGTCCTTAGATTAGTTAGATTTAAGTAGTTCTAAGTTCTAGGGGATTATGACCTCAGATGTTAAGTCCCATAGTGCTCAGAGCCATGGACTTCATGTTCCCAAACAACAATGGAATTTTTATCGATGACAATGCGTCACGTCACTGGGCCACAATTGTTAGCGATTGGTTTGAAGAACATTCTGGACAGTTGGAGCAAATGATTTGGCCACGCATCGAACATGTATTGAACATAATCGAGAGGTTAATTCGTGCACAAAATCCTGCTTTCGCAGTTATGGACGCCTATGAAGGCAGCATGGCTCAATATTTCTGCAGGGGACTTCCACGATGTTGTGACTTGGCAAGACAGCCAAGTCACTATGCGAGGATGCCGAAAGGCACGCGTTAAGCTCACGCAGACTGGCGTGAGGTCTGGAACATTCAAATGTAATTAATATAGCAAATAAAGTACGTAGTTGAAGTAATACTTAACTTTATTCCATAACTGGTGAACATCGCTCTTGTTGATACATTATATAATCTCAATATAAACTGGTAATGGCGCCTTGCTAGGTCGTAGCAAATGACGTAGCTGAAGGCTATGCTAACTATCGTCTCGGCAAATGAGAGCGTAGTTGTCAGTGTAGCATCGCTAGCAAAGTCTGCTGTACAACTGGGTCGAGTGCTAGGAAGTCTCTCTAGACCTGCCGTGTGGCGGCGCTCGGTCTGCAATCACTGACAGTGGCGACACGCGGGTCTGTCGTATACTAGCGGACCGCGGCCGATTTAAAGGCTTCCACCTAGCAAGCGTGGTGTCTGGCGGTGACACCACACACGACTTGTTCATGCCGCGTCAATTTGGTGTCCTACGCCAGGCAAACGGAGGTCTGGCACGATATTAGGAGGTATACCATGACTTTAGTCACCTCAGTGTAAGTTTAAAACAACGTAACATTTATCTTAAAATGGTCTTATCGAGAGCCCAAGGAAAGGCAGCTAATATCCGAGGGAAGACGAGGGGCCAAATGATACGTCGCTTTGTGTGGGGAAGATGCTCTCGAGGCGACCCTGGCCGCACGAGATTACAGGCAGCGGTTGGCGCTCTCGTGCTGCAGATCGCCGGCCGCCGTCATCGGCCTAGTGCCGAGGAGGTCTATCTGTTCGCCCGCTATCTCGTCCGCGAGGCCGTGCCGTGCGTCACGCACCCCCGAGCCATAAGAGCTGGCCGACGGCGCTGGACACCGGCTCAGTCGCTGCGCAGATCCGTCCGCCGCCGCTGCCGTGTCCTCTTCCGCCCGCCGCCACTGTCGCCGCCGTCTCCGTCACGGAAGGCCGCCGCCCCTGTATGATCTCGAGCACCGCTGCCGCTCGCGTTGACACTGTCCACCTGTTGCTCTTCGACTCGTGTCTCGGTGAGTGACCACGGCGGCTGGCAAATGTTTCTCTGCGATCGACCGGGCAAACAACCGAGTGCTGCGTCGTTCTTGACGTGCCGTGTTTTGGGCAGTGATCTCTCCATCGACAGGATATCGAACTGCGGCTCTCTCAACAGTGATGGAGAACGCGCGTCTGTAGCACCAGAACTTCAGCGTGCCTGTAGATTCGTGTTGTCTGCATCATACATCTTGTTATAGTTAGGCAAAAATTTACTGATCGTTCTGTGGTATTATTGGCTTATTTCTGGTGTCGTTGACTGGACCACGACACTACCAAATCAGCGCAAGTCTGCAGTACTTCAACAGAAGATGCCCGCAAAACAAGAATAATTAATTCCTTCATTTAACTTACGAATTTCAAATTCTATCTTCAAGTTTAGATCCCCCAAATGATAACAGAAAATGTAGTGGTCCCAAATTCTTTTGTTTGCTAGTACGAGGGACACTCAATAATTGAAGTGACAATTTGATGTAGAAAAAACTGTGTATTTTTACGAAATGAGGCTTTTACCACATCTTAACATAAACCCCAACAAATTCTCTGATTTCTTCGTTGTTTCTGAACTATTTTATACAGGTGACAGGCAAAATGATGTGAACACCTATACTTTATTAATAAGGGGGCTGGATCCCCATTTGCCCGTAGTACAGCTACGATTCTTCTTGGAATTCTGGCATAATGGTGGTATAGTCTCCAGTGGAATGTTATGCCACTCCTCGATCAGAACCTCTTCTGACTCTTGTAATGACGAGGGAGGCGCCACACGCCGTCAGGTGGCTTGCGGAGTATGGATGTAGATGTAGAATCTGCTCCGGAGTCTGCACTCCAGTACCACCGAGGTTCGATAATATTATAGTCCGGGGACTGTGCTGGCCAACGAAGACGCTGCAGTTCAGTTGCTTGCTCCTCATACCACGATTATACTGTCCTGACTGTGAGAATGGCTGCATTGTCGTCCTGATATATGGCATCATTGTTGGGGAACAACATTTGAATCATGGGGAGCACCTGATCACCTAAAACGTTCACACAATCTTTGGCTGTAACACGGCCTTTTAGGGTAATGATGGGACCAGCAGGATACAATGAGGTGGCTGCCCACACCATCACACTTCCACCTCCATGCTTAAGCGTTGGAATCAAGCAATCAGCACTGTAGGCTTTTCTGGCGTTCTCCAGACGTAAATCCGGCCCGATGTTGTAAATAACGCCGGCCGGTGTGGCCGAGCGGTTCTAGGCGCTTCAGTCTGGAACCGCGCGATCGCTACGATCGCAGGTTCGAATCTTGCCTCGGGCATGGATGTGTGTGATGTCCTTAGGTTAGTTAGTTTTAAGTAATTCTAAGTTCTAGGGGACTGATGACCTCAGAGCTTAAGTCCCATAGTGCTCAGAGCCATTTGATTTTGTTGTAAATAACGTAAACGTTGACTCGTCGGACCATATGATATGTTTCCACTGGTCAGCCGTCCAAGATTTATGCTCCTGACACCGTGTTTTACGCTTCTTTGCGTTGGTTGTCGTCACTAATGATTTAGGTATAGCAGCTCGTCCATGAATATTCGCTTTATAGAGTTCTCAGTGCACAGTGTCGATAGGTAGGGGGTCTCGAAGATGGCTATTGAGCTCTGCAGTCGCTTTAGGCGCCATAGTTTTGTGTTGTTTTGACACAATTCGTGTTAGCGCACGACGATCTCTTGTCATTTAGTTTTGATTGGCGCCCACTATTACATTTAGGCTGTCATGACTGTTGAAACAGTTTCTCTTGAAACATTCAATAAGTTGGCTGTCTTGATTACTGACGCTCCAGCTAATCGGACCCCCACAATCTGCCCTCTTTGGAACTCTGTTAGGTCTTTCATTGCACGTCGACCTAGGCCTCTGAACGCAAATACGAAGCTGCACTACTCGTACACAACCAGCACTGATGCCTTGTCTGTACTGAACAAGCACAATCCAGCGCGACGCGTGCCTTACCTGCGTAGCTGACCGTCAAATACAACCATCCCATTACTATCACTGTTCACATTATTTTACTTATCCCCTGTACGTAATGCCTCCGTGAGTGGACCAAACAAATGAAAATCTTCTCTAGAAAAAGGTCACCTTCCCTTTCATTTCACTCTTTCAAAGTGTGTACACATTTTGAGTCTTGTTACCTTGATTTGTTGCGTTATTTCTTCCGGGACCCACCTTGTACTCATTGTGCTGTTCTTCGGTTTGTTACTGATAACGTTACCAACCGTACTAATACTTACTGCAACTGTTTTTGCTGCATCTTCAACTGTAATACGTCGGTCTTCACGAATAATGCCGTCAATGGGAGTTTCAAGCGGAGGAGTTGACACTTCAATTGACCATCGAGGTTGCTATCCATCAGTTACTAACGTTCGGCTGTTTCTCAACTGTTCTACCCACTTCTAAAAATTTTGGAACGATATCACTGAATATTGGTCAACTAACGTGGAAATTTCAAGCGGACATGCCATCCTTAAAGGCAATATTGGCGTTATAAACCAAATAGTTATTAACCGTCATCTGTTCTCCACTCATCCCAGCAATGCCAACCTAAAATCATGAAAGTACAAAGTCCCTTCTACGAACTGTTTCATTTCTATCATAAATCTGTCTCTTTAATTATTGAATGTCCCTTTATCTTTACTGTGTACATATTTCAGGATACTCACAGATATTTCCAATGCTGTTCACGAACTCGGTTATCTGCTGTCATGCATACGTGTCCCCAGGTATCAACAACAGAAGGAGCGAGCTTTCAGTGAGAGTGTAACCGAAGTTACTGACGGAAAATTACGTGGATTAAAGAACTGTAGGAAGCAGCCGTAAAATTTGAAACTAGTAAATAGCTAAGGTCAAATCAATAAATACATCTACATCTACATGGATACTCTGCAAATCACATTTAAGTGCCTGGAAGAGGGTTCATCGAGCCACCTTCACAATTCTCTATTATTCCAATCTCGGATAGCGCGCGAGAAGAATGAACACATATATGTTTCCGAACGAGCTCTGATTTCCGTTATTTTATCCTGGTGATCGTTCCTCCCTATGTAAGTCGGTGTCAAAATATTTTCGCATTCGGAGGAAAAAGTTGGTGATTGGAATTTCGTGAGAAGATTTAGTCGCAACGAAACCGCCTTTCTTTTAATGATGTCCATCCCAAATCCTGTACCATTTCTGTGACACTCTCTCCCATATTTCGCAATAAAACAAAACGTGCTGCCTTTCTTTGAACTTTTCCGATGCACGCAGTCAGTCTTATCTGGTAAGGATCGCACACCGCGCAACACTATTCTAAAAGAGGACGGACAAGCTTAGTGTAGGCTGTCTCCTTAGTAGGTCTATTACATTTTCTAAGTGTTCTGCCAATAAAACGCAGTCTTTGGTTAGCCTTCCCCACAACATTTTCTATGTGTTCCTTCCAATTTAAATTGTTCGTAATTGTAATACCTAGGTATTTAGTTGAATTTGCGGCTTTTAGATTAGACTGATTTATCGTGTAACCGAAGTTTAACGTGTTCCTTTTATCACTCATGAGGATGACCTCACACTTTTCGTTATTTAAGGTCAACTGTCAAGTGCAGGTAACCTTAATGAATATCGGTATTTAATGTCATATCGGAGAAACAAATTACCGCATTTGCAGTGCATGTGTCTATAGCATTGAGAGGCAACATAAATACTCCACGGTTTTATGCTCGATTTCGAAACTATACTAGTGGAAATGTGCAACAAAAAGCGAAAAAACTACTTATATGCTGACTTGGTGCGATGCAGCTCTTCCTAACATTTTACAATTGCTCTGTGAATATTTACATACGCTCTTCCTATGGTCTTGTTATTTTTGAACGAATATTTTTATGTTTATTTGGATGGCCATCTTCAACAGTAGCTGACGTATAACAGCTGCTTGCTTTTTCCTATCTTAAAAGTGCTGCTGTTTAAGAGAATGTTGCACCAGGCGCATTTTGCTTTTGTTGGTATAGCATCTTTAAAGGTGATTCGCGTTTGCTACTCCATTTTTACATATTTTGAAGTCGAGACCTTTTGCCCTAGTTGCTAGCAGTGGTTTCAGTCGAGAAAAGTGTTTGCAGTTTCATCCTTCGCGTTTTTTTCGAATTTTAGTAAACCGATTTTGTGTGTGGTTTCGCTTGTTTTGCATTCAGCACTCTCTTTCTGTGTGCTGAATGCAAAATTGGCGAAATCATATTAAAACTTCTATGAAGACAATTAGTGTGAAGGTTTACATAAGTGAAGTCAAGGAACGCAAATGCAGCAAAAGAAAAAGTACGTTACTAAAAGCCGAAAAAAAGCAATGATGGAAACAACTGTCGTCTTCCAAACATGTAAAACAAAAGAGTAATAAACGCCAGTCAATAACATCGAAACGCGTCTGGTGTAACACACTCTTGCGTTACTGCTTAAGAGAAAAAAATTATGTATTTGTTTTTATTTCTCTTCAGCAAACAATACAGCAACGAGTCCATAAAACAGTAAGAGAATACAGGGTGTCCAGTCACAGAGATAAATGCCAACACCGTTTCTTCCAACGGAACTTTAATGACTGCTATTCAGGTATCATTAGTGTCCAGTAAATTAGAGGATTTCAAGCAGCTAACGCGTGTGTCCTCGGCGCTTAGGTGTATACGTCATAAACTGGTTTACGGTACATTATGTCTCTCCCTACGAAAACACATTGTATCTGAGAAATGCCTACAGTGAAACGTGCAAGTGCGGCATTCAGCGAAACTGGGTCCATCAGAGACATCCGCAATTTCATGCACGCCTGTGCAATTACCCATATCATATAGCATAATGATGGAACTGTAGTTTGGTACAAAACCATCCAGACATTACATCGTTATTTGAAGCGATTTTGTCGATGAAATTATAAGACTTCAGTGAGATGTGTGAATGGCAGCACATAATTCACTGGCCTCAATACCACGTGACTCAACTACGGAAATGATAGTATCACATTGTTAGCGAAGAGGCATTATCTGGGACTGACTCGTGCAAATCTTTGTATTTGACGCCACTCTACTGACTAGAACGTTTTTGTGACGAAGGTGACACGAAATGATTAAGATGACATTAAAAAATCCAGCCTCTGATCAAAGAAAATCTCCGTACCGGTCGGGAATCGAGCCTGGGACTCTGAAATCTATACACAGCGATGCTTGTCACTTTTTTTTTAAAAAAATTAAGTAACTTTATTGATAAAACTCTATAACATTGCAGTCCATGAAGATTTACAGTTCTTGTTTCACATACATTACACATACAATACACAGCACATCAATAAGTATAACAACACTGGTAAAGATATCTTCCTCGCATGACAAATATGTTGTTGTTGTTGTGGTCTTCAGTCCTGAGACTGGTTTGATGCAGCTCTCCATGCTACTCTATCGTGTGAAGCTTCTTCATCTCCCAGTACCTACTGCAACCTACATCCTTCTGAATCTGCTTAGTGTATTCATCTCTTGGTCTCCCTCCACGATTTTTACCCTCCACGCTGCCCTCCAATACTAAATTGGTGATCTCTTGATGCCTCAGAACATGTCCTACCAACCGATCCCTTCTTCTGGTCAAGTTGTGCCACAAACTTCTCTTCTCCCCAATCCAATTCAATACTTCCTCATTAGTTATGTGATCTACCCATCTAATCTTCAGCATTTTTCTGTAGCACCACATTCGAAAGCTTCTATTCTCTTCTTGTCCAAACTATTTATCGTTCATGTTTCACTACCATACATGGCTACACTCCATACAAATACTTTCAGAAACGACTTCCTGACACTTAAATCTATATTCGATGTTAACAAATTTCTCTTCTTCAGAAACGCTCTCCTTGCCATTGCCAGTCTACATTTTATATCCTCTCTACTTCGACCATCATCAGTTATTTTGCTCCCCAAATAGCAAAACTCCTTTACTACTTTAAGTGTCTCATTTCCTAATCTAATTCCCTCAGCATCACCCGACTTAGTTCGACTACATTCCATTACCCTCGTTTTGCTTTTGTTGATGTTCATCTTATATCCTCCTTTCAAGACGCTGTCCATTCCATTCAACTGCTCTTCCACATGACAAATAGTGAAGCAAAATTTAATTTCGTTTCGAACACCTTGATACAAATTCAGGCTGCCTTTCCAGTAATTTCTATTCCGTAGTGCACGACAAAACTGCAGACTAGACTGTTTCCTCCTGAATCAAATTCCAGAACTATTATGTTGGCACTTCAAGTCCATTTCATGCACTGAGCTTGCCCCTTGTCAACCAACATGTAATGAATGACCAGAGACCAATCTTTCTAGAAAATAAAATAAAAAAGAGCACCGTCTTTTACAACAAATTTCATCCAACTCCATGTTTTCCACAAAGAATCGTGAGCTTGTTTGCAAAATTCTTTTTGAAGTTCGGAACCCGTTTTCTTCGCCAGAAGATTTCTTCCGTGTAAACTTGAAATGTGATGATGATGTCTTCACCATTTCTGTTTATAACATAATTACACATTTTCTGAGAATCCACACCACACTATTGGTTTTCGTCTGTGTACAGAACTCCGAATCGGACCAGAGGAGTATGTGGTTTAGTTGTTGCCGAGCTTCTTGCGAGGAACGCTGTGCTCTTTCAGACCCATTCCTGGTTCATTAACTGTCCGCAGCAAGTGAATCATGTCACAGTGTATCCACCAGACCACCTATAAGACAGTCCTACTGAGTTTTTAATTTGCTACAACTGTACCGTTCACGACTTCATACCACGTTGGATGAAATGGTAAGCTTGGGTGCCTCAGCTTTTAGCCATATGTCTTCTTCCTTACATCAACCAAGCTTTTTGTCGTTAAAACGATATTTCGTAAAACGTTTTCGCCTAAATAACTCACTTCAAAATTAGACTCTCTGGTGTGGTTCGGTTTAAAGTTTAACTTGCCTACATTTATTGGCAGTTGCACACTTGCTGTACACTGTTGAATAGCTACGAAGTGACAAGATGTGTGGTTCCTTGTTAATGATCATGATGGTTCTTCTTATGGATAATTCCACGCCTTCCATCTGTCTTCACTTTGAGAAGATGGCACAGTTTTTGGCACGTGGTGGCCGTGCGGTTCTAGGCGCTGCAGTCCGGAACCACGGGACTGCTACGGTCGCAGGTTCGAATCCTGCCTCGGGCATGGATGTGTGTGATGTCCTTAGGTTATTTGGGTTTAAGTAGTTCTAAGTTCTAGGGGACTGATGACCTCAGATGTTAAGTCCCATAGTGCTCAGAGCCATTTGAACCATTTTTGATGGCACAGTTTAAGTTGAAGATATTGCCTTTCCTCACATACCTACTGGAATGTTACATTATTCTTTTGGTTTTCATTTTTGGCATCGGTAATACCGCTAGGGCACGAGCTGTGAACGGTTGACTACTGCACTGGCAGACGACCACTGTTCGATGCGGTCAACAGTTTTCGAGCGTAGGTATCTGCTCCTGGTGAGCAAAGTCTCTGACACGTGCTAGTGCAGTAGTCCTACACGAGGAAATGGCCGTGAAGAATCCCAGTAGCGCGAAAGCGTTTCTGCAGTAGGATTTGTCCGGAGACGGGATGAGTGGTGGTAGCATTCTGTTGCTGATTACCAGGCTGAGCTGCAATTTCCTGCGTTTAACTCCATAATCGCTCATAGAGAGATCCTCGTCGACGTCGACATCATTAAAGACAGAGCACTCAGCAAGTCGAATAAGAATAGGGAAGGAAATGTATAGTGGCACTGATTTCCCTCTCTCTCTTTTATTTTTTAATCTATTCCAACACTCGCCTCAAACCAAGGAAAAGGTTAATTTAGATTTCCGTGCATGTTTTTGATCTGTTTTCTGTCAGGGGTGACTCCCTTAAGTCACATTGCCCCAGTTTCGAAGCGTGAGGAACTCGCTTTTCGCTGACTCCAGTTAGCCACTTCACGTTCAAAGTTAACTGTCTGAGAACCACGTGACTTTTGCCTTCGTAGACGTGGCAGAGGAATGAGCTGCAGAGCTGTGACGAGATTGCAGTCGGTTTTCAAGATTTTTGAGGTGTGACCCTTCCAGGATGTCAGAGTTCGCAGGGTCGCACAATTCTGTCAGCCCCTTTTGATTAAATTAATAGAGAAATAATGTAGAGCACAATTAAAGAAGGGGCACCCCACTTCTATTAATAAAAGTGACAAGAAATGTTTCTAAAAATTAATTAATTACTTTATTTATTTCTTGTTTGGAAAGCCGAATTTAATGTATGTGCTATTACGTATTTAATATATTTACCATAATGAAAGGTCTTCTGTATTTGGACGATGTCACAATACGACAGAAAAAGAGAATAACGTATAAAAAGGAATTTACCTTCTGAGCAAAGTAGCCAAGGAGTTGAACATGACAGTATCCCCAAAGATAACTTTAAGAAAAGACCCAATAAACGGAAGAATGGAGAACATATCAATCATTTTAACTTTCTGAGATGTGATACACAAACAAGAAGGTAGCAGAACTTGAAAATACAAGCAAGACAATAAACAATCAGAATGAAACACGACACAGACAATAATGCGAATGAATTTTTGCAGAATAATAGCTGTCCCCGCAGTGGGTTACTTACAACTGACAAGAAAGTAAATCTAGACAGATGAGATGAGCTTTGTTACGACTACGAAAGTTTGTACTAGAGCTGCCAGAGTAAGGAACAGCAGCACTAGGAAGCAACTGAAAGTATTAAAGGGAGGAAACAAAATCGAGAACGACAAGAGAAAATAGAATGAACATCTCAACAGAACGAGCTGTAAAGATAACGTCACAAAATTAAAAAAAAAAAAAATGCAGTCCAGTAGACCAAAGAAGTCTGGGAAGGCCAAGGAAGAGATGGGACAGTAACAGGTGATATACAGTAGGTAGAGGTGAAGAAGGCTGATGAGACATGAAACTGTTATTTCTTCTCCTGATCCTCCAATGACTGCACTGTAGACATTACATCAAACTCTTATGAAAAACATTGTCTAGTGTTGCGGGTGTGTAACAAAGGTCGGATTAAGAAAAACCGTTTTAGCTGCATGCTGTGTTCAGTCAGTGGAAGACAAACAAGCCTGAGTTGACTGTGAGGAAGACAAGAAACAGAAATCATAATTTATGAACAGCTTACTTTTGTAGACATCTAAGAGTCAACTGGTCAATCTTGAAAAACTGTCATCCTCGAATTTCACTACTCTCTGCAGTGACCTGAACATGACACCGGTCCAGATACAACTATCAGCACTTTTGACTAGAAGCATGCCCCTTGTGCTCTTGCTCTGACTTGACACGAATCTGGGACGACCCAAAGTTATGTGATAACAGCAGGTCGTGCTGATGACACGCAATGGCAGCTTGCGTCATCTTTCAGCCTCACTGTGTGTTTTCATACCGACCACTGTAATGATCCTCTTTTGTGATTCAGAACATCAGGTATTGGCACTTGAAAAACTTGGCAGTGTGTGGTTCAGGGTGGAAAGTGAGGGTTCAGCTCCTTTGTATGTTTAGACCTCTATGTACAGATACTGTAGCCGCAATCTAAGCCAAGAATTCAGCTTGCAAGCTGTAACCTGGCATGAGTGCCAGAGTGCTCAGCCTGCCTGCACATTTCCCTCACCGCCATGTCGTGCTGTTGAATTTTGTGTAGGAGGAAGAGGGGGAAAAATGCAAATTCACAGCATTTAAATGGCAATGCAGTCACAGTGCATACCGTTTAGTTTTTTATTTCACAATTCTCAACAACTTGATAACAGAAAACTAATTTTTAGTATTATTTAATTATTTTTGACACACTGAAGATTTAATTTTTATCTGGTACAAACAGTCAGCGTACGGACAGACACAGAAAATTTTACAAGTTTTTGCAATTAGGCTGGCATGTAAACGAGACTTACTCAGTTTTCATAATGGAAAAAAAGGTTTTGATCATAATATTGTAATACCTTTGCAACCTCATAATGGAAACACGTGAACTCTATCTGAAAGAAACAATGTACACAACAAGACATACTGGTGTTGGGCTTGTGTCTGTTCTGAGGTGCTTTGACCAGCCTCATTTAAACTCTTCTGTTAGGAGAGTTAATTTAGAGGTGCAATGGCTGCTTGGATCAGGTATGGGGTCTCACATTGGTGTGGTTCCTGTTGATTCTATTAGCAGGTGGGACTATACTAGACAAGGTAGGGAAAACTCTCTGGGCTAATAGCAGATAACTTAAATGGGGGCACTAGCACATGTGGTAAAGTACCAGTGGTTGCAAGTGACAGAGGGAGGGCAGAAACAAAGGATGTTCAGAGACAGGTTGAAAATGACATTCATATTGATAAAACAGGCAGCCAGAAAGCAAATTTTAATGTACACAATTTATGCATACAACCTCTGATTGAAACTAGACATACTCAAATATTGACAGAAGTCATGGGATACCTCTTAATACTGTGCCAGACCTCCTTTTGCCTGGAGTAGTGCAGCAACTCTATATGGCATGGACTCAACGAGATATTGGTAGTCCCCTGGAGAAATATCAGGCCATGCTGCCTCTATAACCATCCATAATTGCGAAAGTGTTGCCAATGCAGAATTTTGTGCATGAACTAGCTTCTTGATGATGTCCCATAAATGTTTGATGCAATTCATGTTGGGTGATTTGGGTGGCCAAATCATTTGCTCGAACTGTTCAGAATGTTCTTCAAACCAATCATGAACAACTTTGGCCTGATGTCATGTCATCATTACTTGGGAACATGAAGTCCATGAATGGCTGCAAATGGTCTCCAAGTGGCGGAACATAACCATTTGCAGTCAATGATTGGTTCAGCTGGATGGGAGGATCCAGTCCTTTCCATGTAAACACAGCCTACACCGTTATGGCACCACCACCAACTTGCACAGTCCACTGTTGGTTGACCCAGAAGAAGCACTACAGGCAATGTTGTGCTATTAGCAAAGGCACTCAGGTCAGTCGTCTGCTGCCACAGTCCATTGAGCCACTTTTTATTGCACTGTCCTAACAGATATGTTCGTCATGCATCCCACATTGATTACTGTGGTTAATTCACGCAGTGTTGCTTGTGTGTTCACAATAACTCTGTGCAAAAGCCACTGCTCTCGCTTGTTAAATGAAGCCCGTCGGTACTGCGTTGTCTGTGGTGAGAAGTAATGCCTGAAATTAGGTAATCTCAGCACACTCTTGCCACTGTGGATTCCAGAATATTGAATTCCCTTACAATTCCCAAAATGGAATATCCCATGCGTCTAGCTCCCACTACCACACTGTGTTCAAAGTCTGTTAATTCCTGTCATGGGGCCATAATCACATCAGACAACTTATCACATGAATCACCTAAGTACAAATGGAACCGCTGCCAAAGCACTGCCCTTTTATACTTTATGTATGCAATACTACCACTATCTGTACATATACATGACTTCTGTCACCTATGTGTAATGTCATTTCATAGCAAACTTGCATTATCCATTGATTATGCAACTGCATAATAGATATTGAGAACATTCCCATTCAGGTTTAAAGGCTTGTGATGATAGAGTGCTAGCCTGTCTCTTTTTGTGCAAACAGCCACTGGATCCATGAACATTCTTCATAATGAAAACAAATAGCAAAGTGTAAACAGCACTGACAACATGATTCTGCCAAAATGAAAAGAGCTGTGCTAACTGAAAAATGCCATGCCATGATAGTAAATGAAATGTTATGCTGTACTGGGTACTTCTGAGAAGGACCAAACAGAGCTGAGACAGGCCAAACCTTGACCCACATGTGGCCCGCACATATGGCACACATCCAGATTGGCACATCATGGCCGCCCCGATCTAGGTAATCTCCTATCACTTTTTACATCTAAGTTCATGTTCCCAGCTAGAGGGTGTTTCCTACTGTGTCACATGCGCACACCAGGCAAAAAGTTAGTCAATGCCGCCAGACATCATGTTAACACCATTTAACACAGACTTTGACCTTGACAATGGTGTCAGTTCAGCAAAGAAGAGAGCCCACAAGTTTCCCCAGTTATGCCGCATCCATCTCAGGCCATGTATTGATAATTAGATCCCATAGTGTTCCCAAATTTCAGGGGTGTTGATTGTTCCATTTCACCCACTGTTCCAAAAATCCCCAAACATTCTCTATGGGATTACGACCAGCTGATTTAGTGGGTCAGTCAAGGTGCGATAGGGTGCCTAGAACTGCTCAGCCACAATGGCCAGCCATAAATACAATATTCTAATAAAAAATACTTACACTGTCCATTACTCAGCACTCAGTGTGACACAAAAAGTTGTGAAGCATTTAGCTATAAAGTTTTATGAGCATTTACTGAACATATTAGATTACATCCACAGTGAGGAAATTCTTAAGGTATAACACCATGCTACACAACACATACATATTTACAAGAAAATGAGATATGCTAATACACCTACACACCCAAGTGAAAGGGTCATAATTTTGTTGAAAAAGTCAATAAAATCATAAACATGTTTTCATTTAAAACTTAATAATAAACTTGACACAAGATGTGTAAATTTACTATACACTGATGTGCATATGATAATTCTTTGGCTATTGTAGCCATGCCTCGCCAGAGACAACCGCATTAATGCACTGAAGATGTTCAGAAGTCATGTTTTGTATTATTCTCATATTATTTGATGTTATTAACAATATAAACACATTGTATTAATAAAATTATTACTAAGGAATTCATCAGTGGAGTAGAAAGAGTTGGCCAACAACAAATCCTTTAGACTCCTGTTAACCTAAAACATTACTAAAAGGGGCATTCAATAACTAATGGAACACATTTTTTTCTGAAAGCATTTATTCAGGATTCCAATACAAATATTATTCCCCTCTCTTCTGGTGACAATAGCCTATTTTAACATAATCTTCGTTCAGAGCAATGGATTTATGCCACCTTATTTGGAGGCCTTGTACGCCCACATTGTACCACGCAAATGGTTGACGTTGGAGCCAACATCTCATTGCATTGATCACCTCCATCATCCAGATACTGCTACCCATAGATAGCTTCCTCGATTAGGCTAAACAGATGGAAGTCGGAAGGTGCAACATCCAGGCTGTAGATTTGATGAGGAATAAGAGTCCAATGAAGTTTTGTGAGCTCCTCTTGGGTGCACAGACTTCTATGAGGCTTTGTGTTGTCAAGGAAAAGTCTGTTTGTGTTTTTGTGGTGACGAACACGCTGATGTCATTTCTCCAATTTCCCGAGCGTAGCACAATGCACTTCATAGTTGATTGTTGCACCATGAGGGTGGAAATCAAATCAAATAACCTCTTCAGAGTTCCATGAGATGGTTTCCATGACTTTACTGGCTGAGGGCTAGGCTTTGAACATTTTCTTTGGAGGAGAAGTGGTGTTGTGCCACTCCATGGATTGCCATTTTATTTCTGGTTCAAAATGATGAACCCATGTTTCAATGCCTATGATGATGTCCAACAAAAAAATTGTCGAGAGTGGCCGCATATGTGCAAGCAGTTCTGCACAGATGGGCCTTTGTTCCTGTTTATCATCTTCCTTTAGATGAGGGTGAACCCAGTAGGCACACTCCGTTGAGCACCCCTTCTATTGGACGAATGTGTTGGCACTACCAATACAGACATCCAGTTGATCAGCAATGAGAGTGGCCATACATTCCAACATTGCAGGAGTCATAACTGTGTGCAGCTTGTCAGCATGTGGGTTGGGGTTGGGTTGTTTGGGGGAAGAGACCAAACTGTGAGGTCATCGGTTTCGTCGGATTAGGGAAGGATGGGGAAGGAAGCCGGCCATGCCCTTTCAAAGGAACCATCCCGGCATTTGCCTGGAGCAATTTAGCGAAATCATGGAAAACCTAAATCAGGATGGCCAGATGCGGTATTGAACCTTCGTCCTCCCGAATGCGAGTCCAGTGTGCTAACCACTCAGCATGTGGGAGATCGGACAGGTTTGCACGACCTTCTTGTGATGATGACAGGTGCCTCACCCAATGAGTCACTGTGCCTTTGTTCAGTGTCAAGTCTCCTAAGACATTCTGCCAGCACCTATGAATATCTGCTTGGAACACCTCTGTCACAGACACCATTTTGAAGGCTAAATATAGCACTGCCACCTATTTAAACTTCATGAAACTATAGGGGTTGAAGGGGCGATGTCCCATAAAAAATTCTGAATTTTTTCAACTGAAACTGGCCGAGAAAAAAATGTGTTGTATTACTTATTGAAAGAACTTCATAATAATGTTGTCACTATAGATTACAACACATTACATGAACATGGTATATTGCTGTAACATCTGACATGCGCATGGTGAGAGATTATCTTGTAGCACACAGTAGCTGTTACTTAAAATAAACATTAAATAAATAATCGGCAAGATAATAACAACAGTTTCAGCAGTTTCCAGGAAGTGTGACAGTATTGGTAGTTCTAAGCTGCTGCTGTGTGAATGAATGTTTCCTCACTGTGCCCAGCCTCAGCAGCTGTGACAATTAGGGTAGCCCTCACATAGGGACAGTGCTAACTGAACGTTCCTGGGCTCCAGACTAAACACATTCCAATGATGCTCAGTCCACACGTTAGTATTAATACTGTTGCCAACACTGACCCATCACTGCCATTTTCCCCTCTTGTACTATACCAGCATGGCAATAGCCAAAGTTTGGAAACACTGTAATCTTGAAATAAAGATTACATTGCAATCAATTTTAAGACCACTTCTCTCCTTTTTTTTAGCTTCGTCAACTTTTCCATAGCTGCCAATCTGTTTATGCCAATGTATCAATTACTATTGACAATATATCATTGGAAACAGTAACAACCTTGAAATACCTAGGAGTAACCATCCAGTGTGACCTAAAGTGGAATGGCTCCATAAAACCAAGAGCATCATTTCAAAAGTTCTGCCCACTGTAAGATAGCATTGAAGAAAATAATTTATTTTATGAAATACTGTTACAGGCCTTCAATATTCTTGCTTATGACAGCTTCCCAACTTTTTGACAGCTTCTGTATACCAGATAGGGCACCTTCATTGTGACACAGTAAGCTACATCAATTGTATCAAAAAGTTTTCCGCAGAGTTATTCCTTCAATTTGAGAAACAAATCAAAGTCTAATGGGCTCATATCTGGACTGTATGGTGGGTATAGACGTATTCCCTATCCATATTTGTTGAGTATTTATGTCACCAGTAGGGCAAAATGCGGTCTTGCATCATTGAGCAAAATGAGGACACCAGCTGCAAGCATGTCAGGCCTTCTTTGAGGAAATGTCAGGCACAAAACATTTTGCAGAAACAACTTATAGTGTGTGTGTGTTACAGACATCCTCTGGAGCAACCTATTTGTAGCTATGACTCCATTAGTGTCATACACAAAGATCATCATCATTTTCACCTTTGACCATTGGTGGCAGAATTTTTTGGGCATTTAGAGTCAGAACTTTCCTATTGTGATGATTGAGACTTCAGTTCTGGCTCAAAAGCTCATATCCAAGTTTCATCAAGTGCAACAATTCTTTTGAGTATCAGTTCTCCTTCTGGTCAATAACATTGAAGCATTCTTCTACAATTCTTCTGTGACCTACTTTCTGCTCTTCACTCAGGTCATGTGGAATCCATCTGGCAGCAACTTTCCTGATCTTTAACTTTTCTCTTATGGTTCTGTAAACTGAAGTGACAGATATTCTGGCACCATTTGCAGTTTCCTCAAATGTTATTTTGGTCGATCCTCTCTCAAAATGTCATTAACTATAACATGACACGCGTAATCTGTTGCAGTTGGTGGCCTTCCACTTCTTGGATTGTCCTCAGTGCTTGCCTCACCTTCATGGAAATGAGCAGACCACTGTGATACTGAGCTACTATCCACTATAATATAGCCACATACCTCAAAGTGTTATAAATTTCCGTTGGGTTCTTTCCATATAGGGATTTGATTTTGCTGTAGGAACACTGGTCATTATGTGTAATATAACCTGACTCGGTTTCAGCTTACATTACTCATGACAGAGCCATGGGAATCAGCAAACACACATACATGCATCATGCCTAAAATTCTCACTCACAACTGACATGGATTTTATCTTGATCATGCCACTGTAACAGTTGCATGTGCACAATGTGCAGAACTTTTGAAATGACCTTATAATTGTAGGGAAAGCACATGCTAGGCTGGGATTTATTCGAAAAATCTTAAGGACATGTAAACAAAACATCTGGTCATCCAGTTCTTCAGTATAGTTAATCATCAATCTGGGACAGTTTAATGATTAGAAGAGAGAGAGAGAGAAGTTCCAACATAAGTCCATGTTCCATCACAGAATCTTTTGGTAAGCATAATGGAGATGCTCTGCAGATTCCACTGGCAGATGCCATGAAATAGGCACTGTGCATTATGGAGGGGTTCACTGTACAAGTTCTGAGAGCATATGTTCCAAGACAATCTGAACAACAAATTACTTCCAACCAAATTTCTCTTGCGAAGTGACTACAAAGAAAAAAATCAGAGAAATTGTTCCTTTCCTACACCATCTGCACATGGAACAGTAGAGGGGGAAATGACAGTGCTATCAGAAGTACCCTCCACAACTCACAGTAAGGCAGCTTGCAGAAAATGGAAATAGAAGTACTATAATTCAATCAAAATATTCTCTTTGGCAACATGACAAAGGTTCCATATTATGTTGATGTTCAGGCACTCTCAGTACAGCACAGTCCTGCAGGTTAACTAGGTCACCAGGACTTTCTTATACTTTCAATAAGTAAAACAAGAAATTTGATTTCTAACTGGGGTTTTATTTTATGATGTACCATTCAGAAACACTATATTATTGTCTTAATATTTCTTGAGATCAAATTCTGAAGTGGAAAATTCTTAGTCACTTAGACTGAATAATCTACCTCTAAATTGAGTGTTACTGTGCCACAGTTTCAGTTAATTTAGCTGCAGCAGTAGTTAGTAGTTATTCAACTTAATTTTAAATTATATTGTATTGATTTAGTGCTATTCTCATATCTAAAATTAATACAAAGTGAATGTATGTAAAGTGTCCTAGGAGTCTTTCATGATGACAGAAGTGAAAAAAATATTCTCACTTTTAGGGTTGCATAAATTCAAATTATTTTGCATGTATGTGTAAAAAGGAAGATAGTATGCAATCAGCAATGTGGACATAGTAAGCTCGCACCCATGTTTTTGTTTCTCTTCATGTGCAAGAAACATATGGTCATCATTTATGTTTATGTAATATCCAAGCTATTAATTACAAATATTAAAATTTTTAAGAGTAGTCTTTGTTTTATTTGAATGTTAAATGAGAACTGCACTGTTAATTTTCATGTTCCAGCATGCCACAAGATGTCAGCCTTCCCACAAGGCATGCACGCTGCATACAAAGTGCGTAGCAACTTGCAGAAGTACGAGTCAATGACCAAGGCAGATCAACAGTCATCATTCAGCAGCTCTAGTACAGATAACTCAGGCAGTGGGAACTATCCTCACATGGGAAATAAATGTAAATATTCTTAACTTTAAAATACATAAGAAAATAATTATGTAAAATAGAAAGCAGTGGACTGATAGTTCCATTGAATATTGAATGTTATATTGAACTACTGTATCATATCAGTGACTCTGGTAATATATAAGGTAGTAGCATTACATTACATTACATTTTTATTGGTCCTTTTGATCATTTGTTGTACAAGGTATACAATATGATATCGGACAAGTCATTGTGATTTACAATACATGTTTTTAAATCATAAAAGAATATTTACATTGATTAGGGGTTAATATAATCACAACTGAAGGTTCAGCTTCCATACATTATTTTTTTTTTTTAAGAAATAGATTTTTATGTTTGAAGATATTCATCTATACTATAATAACATTTTTGCAATAAATATTTATGGACAGCAGTTTTAAATTTTGAAGTGTCTTTTATTGTTTTAATGTCCGTAGGTAGCTTATTGTATAGTCTGTTTTCTGTTTGCAGTGGTCCATTCTGTTTTAGTGTTGTGTGTGCATGTTGAATATGTATGTCCTGCTTTCTCCTTGTGTTACAAGACTGTTGCTGTTTTCTAAGACTTTCCTTACAAATATGATTACTTGTAAAATGTACAGACATGGTAGTGGAAGGATATGTAGGTTCTCGAATAAGAGCTTGCATGAGCTTCTTGATGCAGCATTTTCCATGGCTCTTACAATTCTCTTTTGGTATATATCAACTTTTGCTAGCAGATGCGTTTCCCCGTAAGATTATGCCATATCGCATAAGGATTCTGCCTGGGTGAAGTATACATCTTTTAGTGTCTCTTTCGATGTGCAGTCAGAAAGAATTTTGATAGTATAGCAAATGGTATTTAATTTATTTGTAATGTATTTTGTATGTTGGACCCATCTTAGATCTTCTTGGATCGAGATCCCAAGAAATTTTGTAGAGCTTACATTTTCACGGGTTGTAGTAAACAACTCTATGTCTGGTGCTAGTGGAAATTTATTTTGCACTGTGTGTATATGCATTGTAACTGTTTTTTCTGTGTTTATTACTAAGTTGTTTCCAGAAAACCAGTCTGTAATGTGAATGGTACAATTTTTCTTCTTTGGTCCTTCCTTTTTTTCTCACATTTGCGTCATCTGCAAATTTTATGTAATTATGGCATGGGCTAGTTGGTTCCAAGTCATTTACAAAGAGTAGAAACAGAACTGGTCCTAGAATGGAGCCTTGTGGTACACCATACTTGATGCTCTGCCTTTCTGAGCAGTAGGACTTTATCTTGTTCCCTTCTCCCTTACTCTCTGTTTTGGAGATGTGATTTTATACATTCATAGGCCAGGCCTCTAATACCCACAGATTCAAGTTTCTAAAGCAAGATGTTGTATTTGATGACATCGTATGCTTTAGAGGCATCTAAAAGTATGGCTGAGATATGTTCTTTATTGTCTATTGCATTTAAGGCTTCATTTTGGAATGCAAAGATAGATGTCTCAGTAGATTTAGATTTATGGAATCCATGTTATTTGAGAAATAATTATTTTTTTCTATGAAACTGATTAGTCTTTTATAATAGATTTTTCAGTTATTTCGGAAAAAACAGACAATTTAGAAGCCAAAACCAGGAAATACTTGTATTTTATGTATCATCAAGTAGCTAGAAAGGTTTAAGTAGGTTATGCATACTTCATTAGACACTGATTATCTGTAGACACTTTATTCCATCTGGCAACACTGATCAAGAACAAAAGTTGTTCATGTATAGCTGTGTGGTATTTCTCACAGCAAAGTCCTCAAAAAAATTTGAAGGTCATGTTTCATTAACCACTGAATGCTTGTTCTAAGACACAAATACATTCAGTGATTTAAATGTAGTAAATGGTTTATCTGGTCACAATGGTCAAATATTACAATAAAATATTGTGGAGTATTAAATACACATCATAACAGAAAAGCAGAGTATGGAAGCAACATAACCAATGAATCAGTCATTATGTTCAGTGAAAAACTATGGGAAGGACACAGGGAAGATATCTCTGTGACCAACACTGTAGACTAAAAATTAGCTTTTGCATAACAATGTTTCATCAGTATTTCAGTTGTTCTTCCCGTAAAAATAGGGGGCAGCAGCAACAGAGGGGTAGGTTAAAACAAAACAGAAGCACAGACAAGGGATGGGCTACATAGAGGTGTTAAATTTATTGTGATGGGAGGAGGAAGCTCTGTCTAATTCAGAGAACAAGTTGTAACAAAGAACTGTAATACCCTTACCACAAGTATTGTACAACTCTTTAGCCTATTACCAGTACCAAAAAAGCAACACAGAAACACTTGACAGAAACAAATGAAAAACTTCAGGAATAAGTAAAAACAATCAGGACAATTATTAAACAATAAATAAACTAAAACAATGAGGCAAATGAAACCAACTTCTTACATAATAGCTGTGGCAGGAATGAAAACTCACTAAAATAATTGGACACCAGTTTCAAGGATTACTACCTCACTGTGGCAGCAAGTATTGCACCTACTGTTCTACAATAACATAGAGATGCATTAGTTTTACAAGCAGTCACTGTTTACACCAGCCATCAACAATAGTTTCAAAAATATAATCTCCAAGTAGGTAGAGAAAAATTTTATCACTACAAATGGTAATTCTTCTGGCTATGCTGGTGGTTCTAGTATATTATTAGATCATATGTTGATTTGATATGACTGCCCTTAAGTAATTTCTGTAATGAGTTTATGACTCGTGATATTTGCCCTGACAGACTCAGATATGAAATGGTTATACAAATCCATAAACATGGAGCTAAGAAAATCATTTCTAATCAAGACCCATTTAACTTCTATCAGTGTTTTAAAAATGTTCACTTAAATTGTCTACCATCAAGTCCAGATTCATATCCTATAGCATAACCTGCTAAATGCCTTTCAATCTGTTTATGTGATATATTCTTCACAGCCTAAGCCATATGTTTTCTTACAAATGGAGTACTGGTGAATTAAACAACATAAAAACATCATGTCAGTATATTGTGAACATTGCCAAGGGCTCTGATTGTGAGAGCCGTAAAATTCTCTTTGACAAACTGATATGTTTTGAGATGCATGACACCTCTTTCATATGTAAGGAGACTTACATCCATTTTTGAAATCAGAGGTTCAGACTAGATGGCCAGTACTTAATTTCAGAAGGCAAAATTCCAGTGCTAATAGACACATTTAAAAGTGAAAAAAATATACAGTGTTCTAGCAGGTACATTTTCCACAAAAGCATAGTTTGGAGGGAAGGAAGTGTTTGACATGGAAGTGTCACAGCTTCAAAAGGGAGGTATTGTTGTTTATTTCCTGGTTTTGTAAAATGTTTTGTCTGAACTTCAGTTTGGAGAATGACTCCGGAGGAAAATGCTGCAGAACTGCATGCCGCCTTATTGGACTGTGTCGATCTGTGGTACATAGTACTTCATCATGTCCAAATGATCGATAAGGCCTCTAGGTATCAATTGCTAACAAGAGCACAACACCCTCCCATCCCTTCACACACTGTTGTGTGTGAGGAAGGTGGACCAGGGGACACCTGGAATGGAATATGGAAGAATGACATTGGATTTTCTTCACCAGTAAATGCAGGATTTGTCTGACACCTCATGATTGTCATACAAGAGCATGGAATGAGCTGGTATGAATGCATGTCTCTGGCTTGCAGACCCACAGTTTCAGCAGGGAGGTGGATTAGTCATGTATAGGACTGACAGGAACTTACCTCACACAACTGACAGATTGCCAAGGAATATCCATGCATATTACTATGTATCTGGTGGAGCAATGCATATTTTGATTTCACATTTTGTGCACTTTCAAATAGATTGCCTTTATCTTGTTTATTGTTTTTGTGTTTCACAGTAAAGTTTTTCCCCCTCCATAAGGTTTATTCTTTCATGTTGACAGAATCTTCTGTCGATTCTTGGTAGAACAATATTATAATAAATGCCAAGCACCAGTTTACTTCTCTTCCAATGTTCTTTGCAAACATTGTAACTTCTTTGGTGATAATACTCAGTAAATGTCTGAAGATGGTTTTGTAAGCCGAAAACCGGTTAACAATAAAAGTAATATTGTAGAACAAAAGCAAACTGCTGCTTTTCATTTATTTATTCTTTCATTTGCGTTTCCCTTTAAATCTAAGCTTACAAATTTTTGCAGATGTGCAGTGGAGAAAAACATTTTTTGAATAATTTTATTTATAATTCCTATGACAGTCTAAGTTAGTAGACTATCACTAGTCATAATGTGTTATTAACACGCTTTGCAGAAGTTACCCAGCATTGGCTTCTGCTGTTAATGTACCCATTCCACATCCCTGAAGCATCTCCTCCATGACGGGATTTATAGAACACAGAAAAGTGAATACAACAGCATTTATGAACCTAAATGTTACATGTTCTGAAAATGTTTGAAATGTCTGTTACATACATGAAATGTTTGGATAACTAGTGTATTTGCATGTGTATAAAGATCTTACCTAGCCACATGCATTTTCCTGCAATTAATGTACAGTTAGAAAGTCGCTGTTTAATATAATTTTTTTGATTCAAAGTACACTTTAGAATGAGTTTTAATTTTATTACAATTATCATAGATCACTTAATAGATTAGGCAACAAACAGACAGGCATTTAACAAATGATAATGGCAGTAACTTACTGATGAACACACATCCCCCTCCCACCCCCCTCCCATTGTCACATTTATTGTCACCTTACACTGACCATAATACTATAGGAACTTTTACTAACATTAGGGATCAAACACAATCCATTTTAATTTTTTTTGAATGGATAGATAAAAAAATCTACTCACCAAGTGGCAGCAGAACACACACATAAAAGACTGTTGTGACTGGCAAGCTTTCAGAGCCAGTGGCTCCTTCTTCAGGGAGAAGGGTTGAAGGGTAAGGAAGAAGGGTCAAGGAAAAGGACTGGAGAGGTCTAGGAAATGGGGTAGATTTTGCGAAAGCCACTCTTAACCGCGAGTCAGGGGAGGTTTACCATATGAGATGAGAAGGAAAGACTAATTGTTGGCAGGTCTTTCCTTCTTATCCCATACTGGTCAACAATGTCTTTCCTTCTCATCTCATACAGTATGTCTCCTCTGACCCGTGGTTATGGGTGGCTTTCGCAAAATCTACCCCATTTCTTAGACATCTCGTGTCCTTTTCCTTCACCCTTCTTCCTTGCCCTTCAACCCTTATGCCTGAAGAAGGAGCCACTGGCTCTGAAAGTTTGCCAATCACAACAATCTTTTATGTGTGTCTTCCACCGCCACTTGGTGAGTAGATTTTTTATCTATCCATTTAAATAATTTTATCAATATTTGATCGTTTTTGTTGTTTCAATCCATTTTAAGTAGCATGTAAATGACTGCAAAGATAATTCATCAAATTCACATGTGCTTAATTTGTGTAAAATGTGCTCACTGTCTTCATAACTGTAATGACTCAAGTTAAAATGAATTGTACCATGCTTTATAAAATGCTGCACGGCATTTCAGTCTGAATTTGGGATGATGTGTTGTCATTTAAAATGTTTTATTTTTCAGTTATGGAAGAGTTGCCCACTAAATATAATGACAAGTTGATGAAGAGTATCTGGGGTTTCTATAACAGATATTCTGTTCACAACCTGAAGACAATTGAGGATGGAAATGTCAGCAAGAGCCAGCAGTAGTTGTAAGTATTCCTTATTGTATACAACATAAATAACACTACAAATATAGACTGAAAACTTTGGTTTCATTGCTGATATGTAGTTGATACTAAGTTATTAGATGCTCATACACACCATTCTATGGAGTGTTGTGTACAACAAAGTCAGTCACTATTTCTGAACAACTTATAGTTCATGGGAACAAATAAAATGCATCAACTGAATACCACTGAATGTGGCAACTTTTGTGAATGTACCGTTCAACCTTATTAAGATGATAGCTGGAAGCAGTTTTCACATAATTAATTACCTTTTGTTTTCTTTTTTGTGCTACAAAACCTTACAGAAATTATTACATCATTTCAACAGTCATTAACTTATAGAGTAATGAGATATAATATATGTTGTGAAAGTTCATCCACACAAGCCACCTTTTCATTTATTTGACAAACTATATCAAGAAAAAGGTACTGCCATCTTAACACGTGTAAATCAAGCTATTAAAAAATTTAAGTGACAAAATATTGGCATCTGATGTTGTCTATAGCTTGTCAAAAGCATTTGATTGTGTAGTTTACAGCATTCTGTTAAAGAAGCTCAAATATTATGGGGTCAAAGATCTTGTTAGTAACAGGTTTCCATCCTATCTAACTAAGAGGAAGCAGACTGCTGCACTAAGAAACTCAGCATCTACATAATAGGGAACAATCACCACACATGTACCACAGAGCCACAAAACTCATTATTGGCAATTATCTTCCATCATATATCCAAGAAGGAGAAAAAGTTCCCATTGCTGAAAATACCAGTATTATAAACAAACCCAATGGGGTAACTTCAATATTTGAGAATGTAAATAGTATTTTCTTGATAAAACTGGTTCTCTGCAAATTCTGACCATGATTACATCATTAGAGATAATGCATGAGGTTAAAACAATAAATGAAACATTTCTAAATTCTTAGATGTTTATACTGATAACAACCTGAACTGGAAGTCACATGTTACTCATCTTCTTAAATGTCTTAGCTCTCCATCTACATCTATGTGGCTGCTTTCAGACTACTTCACCACCATTCCACTTGAAACAGTGCATGGGACAAAGAAAACACACAGATATTTCCATGGGAGCTCTGATTTCTTTTATTTTCTTACACTGGCCATTTCTCCCTATGTAGATGGGCGCCGACAAAATATTTTTGCATCTGGAGGTGAAATTTGGTGATTGATATTTCATGAAAAGATTTCATCACAAAGAAAAATGCCTTTATTTTAATGATTGCCACACCAACACACACATCATATTCATGACCCCTCTCCCCTGTTCCACAATAATGCAGAATTAGCTTCCCTTCTTTAAACATTTTCAACCCCTGTCAGTGCTATCTGATATGGATTGCATACCATGCAGCAATACTCCACAAACTGATGGACAAGTGTAGTGTAGGCAGTCTCTTTAGCAGACTTGTTGCATCTTCTGTTCCATCAGTAACAATCTTTGGTTACATTAGGGATAATATAATATTTTGGAAATAAAAGTGTCGAAAACCTGACTTACTTTTCCCTGTTTTCATTCACTAATATCTTATGGCATAATATTCTGGGATAATGTGATATTGAGCATAAAAGTGTTTATTGCACAGAAATGTGTAAGGAGGCTAATATATGCTGTCCACTCTGCTACTTCTTGTAGACAGCTGTTTAGACATTTGTACACCTGTACACTGTACAAATATTTAGTCTCACATGAAACTTATTGTTGACAAACCATCACAGTTTGAAAACAAGCATAACAATCATAAATATAATAAAAGACAGATAAATGGTTTACATTTTTAAGCACTCAGTATTAGTGTTGTGCAAGAAGTAGTCACTTATTCACTCAAAAAAATTCTTTGACAACCCATCAGTGATGGAAAGAAGAATTTTTGAATGTATAATAAGAATGCTATTTATCCATTCTAAACTCTATTTGAAGACGCCTCAGAAGGCCCAATGATGGTGTCCAACTCCTGTGTCATCCTCTTTGGCTAGGTGCCACTGAGTGGGAATATGGAGGGCATGTGGTCAGCACACTACTCTCCTGGCCATCGTGAGTTTTTGTGTCCAGAGCCGTTACTTCTCAGTCATCTTTGATCCTCGGTTGGCCTCACAAGGGCTGAGTGTAACCTACTTGCCAACCGCACTTGGCAGAACTGGATGGTTAGCCATCCAAGTGCTAGCTAGCCAAGCCTGACAATGCTTAACTCTGGTGAGCAGACAGGAACCAGTGTTTTGCTGTGGCAAGGCTGTTGGCAAGTTTATACGTTCACCCACCAAATATTACAAGTATTAAATAATAACACATCATCAGTTGGTATTTTTGTGAACTTTCTTAGTGCCTGATTGTGTAAAAATGTCGCTCTCTCAGAAAAACATAATTTGAATGGAACTGCTGGCTTTACAAACAACTGGCCAGAATCATACTTAACAAAGAGAATGCCAAACATTGTGCTGAATAATTCAAATGATGTTAGAAGAGTAGGAAATTTTAATGATGAGATGAACCACAAAAGGAGTGCACAAGGCACAATTCTGGGTCATTCCAACTTCTTATACATGCGAATAACCTTCCACTTAACATCCAACAAGAAGAATTGGGACTGCAGACAATATTAGTGTAATAATAAATCCCACTGGAGATAAAGCAACAGAAGAAATTATTAATGATGTTTTTCAAAACATTATTCAGAGGGTCTCTGCAAATGGGCTCTCCCTAAATTTTAAGGAAAACACTATATTCTATTCTGTAAAACAAAGTCATACCAGCAACAGATGTAGAACATGAACAAGTCAGGGAATAATGTACAGTGCTCCACATTTTTGAATGAACGTATCTGTGTAAACCTGAACTGGAAGAAGCATTTTACTGAGATTCTCAACAATTAAATTTGGCTACTTTTGCTCTTCATGTAATTACTAGTCTTGGAAGCAAACAAATCAACCTCCTGACATATACTTCACATTTCTACTCAATAATTTCTTATGTAATAATTTCCAGGGGTAACTCATCAATTAGAAAGAAAGTACTGATTTGCACAAAAGTGAGCAGTAAATAATAATATGTGGTGTTCACACAAAGTCATCATTTAGGTACCTCTTCTTAAATACTTTATTTGCACCATCACAGTACATATTTTCACACATGAAATCCATCAGAAATAATCCATTACAATTTGAGAAAAGTAGTTATCTTTAGACCTACAACACTAGATGACAAAACCATTTTTACCCATTATTAAAGCTGTCAGTGATCCGTAAAGGAGTTCAATGCACAGTAACAAAAAATTATTAGTAGTTTGCCTAATAACATAAAATGTCTTGAAAGGTAGCAAAGTTAGTTTTAAATCTAGCCTTCAAAGAAAAAAAGTGAACTGTTGGGTTGCTGCATAACTTCATAGTGTTTAAACCTAAGTTTAAATAAACAAAATAGGTACACATAAGAGATACTTTAGTCATCAATAATATATTCTCTTTCACTATCAGCAACAGTCTGCAACGCTTGGGTAACTTCAATTCTGTGGCTGTGGAAATAACATGGTTTTGAATTGAAGAACTTGTTGAGCCATGTTAGGAGAGCATTTTAATCTGGAAAGGAAGTTCCTTGAAGGTTGTTCAATAGAGAATAGAAAATGTGGAAATCTGAGGGCACAAGATTAGGTGAATAAGGTGGGTGTAGAATGACTTCCCAACCAAACTCCTGTGTAGTGTTTTTTGTCAGTCTAGTAGGATGTGGGTGGGCCTTATTGTTGAGTAGCATCACTTCACACAGTCTTCTTATCTTGGATTGCATCTGCAAGATGTCTCAATTGCTGACAGTAAATGTCAGCAGTGATGGTTACACCTTGTGGAAGTAAATCATAGTACACCACACTGTCGCTTTTCTACTAGATGCTTAACATTATCTTTTGTGGATGGGTGCAGATCTTTGTACAGGCAGTTGCTGCTTTGTTTGGGCTCAGCCATTCCTTTCTTATCCTTATGTTAGCCTAAAGACACCATTTCTCATCACCAGTAACGATACAAGATAGGAATGGTTGGTGTTCTTCACAAGCCAATTGATGGCAAGCAAGCAGATATGTAACCCACTGATTTTTATCGTTCTGGCTTAGAGAATCTGGCACGTATACATCCAAATTTTGACCTTTCCCCATTGTAAGCAAATGTCAAATGATGGTGAAATGATCACAATTCATCACATTTTCCAGTTCTCATGTACACTGATGAGTATCATTGTGGATTAATGTGTTTGAACAATCTTTATCAAGCCCAGAAGGTCTTCCTGAATGTGGAGAGTCACTAATGTCAAAAGATCCTCCTCAAAACAAGAAAACCATGTTCTTGCCATGGTCTGTCCAATGAATTTATCCCCAAACATGCAGCAACTGCATCTGGCTGCTTCCGCTGCTGCCAGCCCTCGATTGAACTCGAGCAGAAGAATTTGGTAGAAATGTTCCAATTTCTCCAGTTGGCACTCCATTTTCTAGTGTCCACAGCTCCACTCTTTATATCCATATGACAAAACAACAATATGTAAACTCAAATAACAATGTTGAACTACAAATAAAAAATGACAATTGGTCAATAAACCCATACCAACTAGAATAGCAAAATGCAAAACAAAATCACTACAAAGTTATGCACCAACCTAATAGTTTTTAAGTGTAGGTGATTGAGTTAGTGTTAACACTAATCATGTATGCACATTCTGGCAACTGACTCGTTCTACATCATTTTGATAAAATAATTGTTCAAATGATGTATTGAACATGTAATGAACTAACTAACTGACTCTCACTGAAAGTATGTTGCACCATAAGTTTTTTTAAGAATTGTTTGATTGTAGTACATTTTCAAATTTTGAAACTCATTTACAGTGTTGAGAAGTTATTATGGATGATAGTAGGAAGAAAATTGTAACAGTTGCTGCCAGTTTTCACGCTATGTACTCATCAATATCTCAAAATAAAAATCACACAAAATGGGTCAAAAATGGGTTGCTGAAAATTAACAATCCAGGTATATGGACCTGATTCAGAGTAATGGGCATTCCTTTGGCAATCATGAAAGTTCAGTATGCTAGGAAGAGGGCGTTCCAACCTGTGAAATATGGTAGTTTGTAATACCTATAAAATAATGGACACAACACAGATATGTGGACCTGATTCAGGGCAATGGGCATTCCTTTGGCAATCATGAACGTTCAATATGCTGGGAAGAGGGCGTTCCAACCTGTGAAATACGGTAGTTTGTAATACCTGCAAAATAATGGACACAACACAGTTTTGGATGATATGTTATGGCAGTGTCTTCTGTGAACCTGTACATAGTGATTGTGTCAAACTTTTGATGAAAAAAATTTAGAGCAATGCTATATGGTTAAGTTTTCCATGAAGCTCAACAAGACACCACTGAAAACTTTCGGAATGCTTAAGGAAGCATTCGGGTAAGGTCGCCTTTGCGAATTGCAGTCAAACAGGTGGCCCAAGATGTTTACAGGAAGTTGGGAGGAGGTCGTCAATGAGGCTCATGCTGGATGCCCATCAACATCATGAATGGATGGCCATATGTGACCTGTGTGTGCCAGTTACTGAATTCAGACCATCAAATGAGTGTTCACTTGCGATCAGGATTATTGGACTTACTGACGCAGGTTGTTAATTTCATTGTATCAGAAGACTTGGCCATGTGGCAAATTTGTGCAAAACTTGTGCCTAGGGTTTTCACCAACGTGCAAAAGCAGCACCATATGGGAGTGTTTGAAGAACTCAAGCAACTCTGTGAAAATGATCCCAATTTCCTGGACAACATAATCACTGAGGATGAGAATGGGGCTTTTGGTATGATCCAGAGTCAAAGAGGCAGAGAGTATAATGGCACAAGATGTCCTCAGCATGCCAGAAGAAGGCAAGCTACAGATGAAGTCCATGCTAATGTTTGTTTTTCATTTTTTTATGCAAAGGGGATAGTGCACCATGAGTTCATACCCCCTGCCCAGGTTACTAATGTTCAATTTTGAGAGCAAGTGCTCCAGAGACTGAATCACAGGGTTGCCCGCATCTGAAAGGAGTTCACGCTTCGTTGAAACTGCACCATGAAAACACACCAGCTCTCACTTCCTTTATTGTTATGGCTTACCTGAGCTGGATCAGTGTGACAATGGTGCCACAGCTGCCCTACAGTCCCAACCTGGCCCTGGTAGACATTTTTTTGTTTGCTCATCTGAAAAGGGACATTAAAGAAAAACATCTCAAGTTGGTGGACCTGAACAGCATCCCAGCTGAGGAGTTCCAGAAAGCTTATGATGTGTGGAAATTGTGCTGGCAAAAATGCATTGCTGCAGAAGGGTTATTTTTCACATTAAGTTGTAGAACCTATCAGATAAAAAAATTTTAAAAAAGCAACAGAGCAACACATTACTTTATTGACAAAACCAGTCCCAAGCTGTTCAGTCATATTACTGTAACCACTCATAAAAAGACTGAATAACCACTTTATTGGAGTGCGGACCACTGTAAGACATGCAAAAAGAGTCAGTGAGATCCTGGAAGGTACTGACAGGGATGAGGAGCCATGTCAACTCCAGTGCAGTGGCCAGCTGTGCTACGTTTCTCAGTTGAGGATCCATGGCACAAACAGTTGGACAGGGGAGTATGGTAAACTCACCCCGACACCCTTTGAATTGCACATGTAGACTGTAAGCTATGTGACATGTTGCATTGTCTTGCTGGTAGTTGCCACTGTGCTCAGGAAAAACAAAGTGCACATAGGGGTGGACATGGCCCCCAAGTGTAGATGCATACTCTAGATGATCTGTTATACCTTCCAGAATGGTGAGATCACCCAGGAAATGGCGTAAAAACATTCCTCAGACCATGACGCTTGGAGGATGTGTTTTTTTTTTTTTTTTTTTTTTTTAATTTTTCACACAGTACATGACAACAGTCCTCTGTCCAATGGAGCATAAAACATGATTCATCCAAAAAGGACACCTGTCACCATTCACAGGCAGGTACACATTGCACTGGTGTAGCCAATTTTTTTTATCAATGACAAATTTATGGAAAATTTACAACAATGTAATTTTTTATGTTTTTAATTGTTTTCTGCCCCCCATGAACCATGGACCTTGCCATTGGTGGGGAGGCTTGCGTGCCTCAGTGATACAGATAGCCGTGCCGTAGGTGCAACCACAACGGAGGGGTATCTGTTGAGAGGCCAGACAAACGTGTGGTTCCTGAAGAGGGGCAGCAGCCTTTTCAATAGTTGCAAGGGCAACAGTCTGGACGATTGACTGATCTGGCCTTGTAACACTAACCAAAACGGCCTTGCTGTGCTGATACTGCGAACGGCTGAAAGCAAGGGGAAACTATAGCCATAATTTTTCCCGAGGGCATGAAGCTTTACTGTATGGCATGGAGAGCTGTATCAAACCAGTCTCAGGATTGAAGACCACAACAACAACAACAATTGTTTTCTGCCAACCGAGCACTTTTTTCCCTTCACTCATGCCTTTTAAATAATTAAATGAGATGTATGTACAAAAATTTTTATTGACACATTTGTTACATTTTATTTATTTGTCACGTGCACTTATATTTTGCATCTGATGTTGAAACAAACTGTCAACAATACCGATTACTACTACTAGTACTACTACTACTACTACTACTACTACTACAACCAGTGCAGCATAAATGGGTGATGACAAGGAAACGCTCAAAAATGTACAAGCAGACAGTGTTTCCTGATGTGACTGCCAATGTGACTGCCACTATGTGGTGCAGTGAGTAACTGTCTTTTGTTGACCTTTTTGTGATTCTTTTGTTTACAGCCATGATGGGGCATTGTCATCACCACATGAACTTGAGTGTCATTCATTAAATTACAGGACCCTGAAGACCTGTGCTTACTTCCACGGAAACTGCAAGGAACTTTACCTGTTGTCAATGAGGTGCCAACTGTAATTTATATGTCCCTGAGATGCTATGTATTCAGGCTGTGTTAACTATGTGTATCACTTGTACAATGTTTGGCCATGAGGTACAGTATGGTAAACTCATCCTGACACTCTTTGAATTGCACATGTACATTGCAAGGTATGTGATATGTTGCATTGTCTTGCTGGTAGTTGCCACTGTGCTCAGGAAAAACAAATTGCATATAAGGGTGAACATGGCCCCCAAGCATAGATGCATACTTGTGATGATCTGTTGTGCCTTCCAGAATGGCGAGATCACTCAGGAAATGGCATAAAAACATTCCTCAGACCATGACGCTTGCAGGGTGTTTTCTGTAAAACATTTCATGCCATACATGACGACAAAACCTCTGTCAAATGAAGCATAAAATGTGATCCATCCAAAAAGGTCACCTGTCACCAGCCTTGAAAGGGGAAATAGCCATGTTGTTGTTAACTACAGGTAAACAGTAAAAGGTGAATGATGCATTTCTAACAAACTAGCAGTGCTGGAACCATTAGGAGGTAACCACTATCTGATTTGGAAGAGACAAATTCCTTGTTAAATATACCCATTGATACCACAGCAACTAATCTGGTAGCTCCTGTACTGTGAAAAATGACTGAGTGTTTGTGCATGTTTCTGTTAACAATGTGAAAGCTCCCACTAAACTGAAAACAGGAATGATGAAACTTCCTTGAGTGTGGGTAGGTTGTGGTTAGTGAGTGACCAAAGACAAACATTATGTAATGTGAGACACTGAATAAGATGCAAACATTTGGTGAAATGGCTAACAGACTTATCTAGCAATATCGTAAACCAAATAGCACCACGTTTTTTTAGAGAGAAACTCAGTGGATTTTCACAGAAACACATCTAAATGGTGGAGTCCTTCTCATACAGTATTAGGAAGATTAATGCACAAACATATGAACTGATGCAGAATTCATAGACTGACAAGAGTCATTCTGTCAGAAGTGGAGAATAGGGCTTTGGATGTATTTGTGAAGTGCATTTTTGCTAAGATGTCAAGAAGATCCAGGATAGAGAACCCAGATGATTTCTGCTCCTACTTAATTAAAGAATGTGATTCTGAGCTAAGTAACATATTAAGCTATCTGTGTAACCAGTCGTTTATCAGTGGAATATTTCCTGAATGGCTGAAATATGCTGAAGTTAAGCCACTGTTTAAGAAGGGAGATAAAGAAATAGCATCAAATTTCCGTCCAATTTCACTGTTGCCAGCATTCTCAAAAATTTTTGAAAAAGTAATGTACAGTCGTCTTTATAACCATCTTATCTCAAATAACATACTGTCAAAGTCACAGTTTGGATTTCTAAAAGGTTCTGATATTGAGAAGGCTATCTACACTTACAGTGAAAATGTACTTAATTCATTAGACAAAAAATTGCAGGCAACTGGTATATTTTGTGATCTGTCAAAGGCATTTGACTGTGTAAATCACAATATCCTTTTAAGTAAACTAGAATATTATAGTGTAACAGGAAATGCTGCAAAATGGTTGAAATCTTATATCTCTGGCAGGAAACAAAGGGTGTTATTAGGAAAGAGACATGTATCAAGCTATCAGGCATCATCCAACTGGGAACTAATTACATGTGGGGTCCCACAAGGTTCCATTTTGGGGCCCTTACTTTTTCTTGTGTATATCAATGACCTTTCATCAGTAACATTACCAGATGCCAAGTTTGTTTTGTTTGCTGATGATACAAACATTGCAATAAATAGCAAATCAAGTGTAGTCTTAGAAAGATCAGCCAATAAATATTTGTGGACATTAATCACTGGTTCCTAGCCAATTCTTTGTCACTAAACTTTGAAAAAACACACTACATGCAGTTCAGAACTTTTAAGGGGTGTCCCAAGAGTATATGTCTAACATACGAAGACAAGAAGATAGAAGAAGTGGACAGTGTTAAATTCTTGGGATTACAGCTTGATAATAAATTCAACTGGGAGGAGCACACCACAGAACTGTGAAGCGTCTTAACAAATCTCTGTTTGCAATGCGAATTTTGTCAGACATAGGGGATATAAAAATGAAAAAGCTGGCATACTATGCTTACTTTCATTCCATAATGTCATATGGGATTATTTTTTGGGGTAATTCATCAAGCCAAGCTAAAGTTTTCCGGGCACAAAAACGTGCAGTAAGAATTGTATGTGGTGTGATCTCAAGAACATCCTGCAGAAGCCTGTTTAGGGAACTAGGGATACTAACTACAGCTTCCCAATATATTTATTCCTTAATGAAATTTGTCATTAAAAATATATCACTTTTTCAAACCAACAGCTCAATTCATGGAATCAATACTAGAAATAAGAATAATCTTCACAAGGATTTAAAGTCACTTAGTCTTGTACAAAAAGGTGTGCATTATTCAGGAACACACATTTTCAATAACTTGCCAGCAGCCATAAAAAGCTTAACAACCAATGAAATTCAGTTTAAGAGAAGCCTAAAGGATTTATTGGTGGCCAGCTCCTTCTACTCCATTGATGAATTTCTTAGTAAAACCAACTGATTTGTATATAAGTACAACATAACTTCTGCACAATTTCAGTGCAGTAATGTGTTCATTGAAAATTTGTGTGTGTGTGTGTGTGTGTGTGTGTAAGTAAGTATAATCTAACTTCTGCACCATTTCAGTGCAGTAATGTGTTCATTGTAAATAAGTATTACAGTAGTTGTATTACATGTTTATTACCTTATAAATAAATAAAAAACTTTTTTATTTTAAATTCAGTGCATTAGTATTTGTAAAATGACTCTTAATGTTCATTAAAAAATGACAATCATTCCACTTGGGACCTGTGGAATGGTACATTAGCTTATTTGTTTCAGTTGTAAATATTTGTCATGTATTGTTGTTTTTCTGACATGTTCCACATCCTGGAGGACCTCCTCACTACGGATCAATTGGAATGAAAGTAAATCTAATCTAATCTAATCTACTAAAATCACCACACAGCTGGAAGAAATCGACATTGCCACTCAGAGACAGTGTGACCATAGTATTTTCGTCTCTGGGGTAAAGTGTTATAGATGTGTACATATGAGTGTCTCATTCATCATATGGAATTCCCAGTAGAACAAAGGACTGAAAAAATATATGCAAAAATGGAGTGCTGCTTGTTAGGAACTTTAAATTGTAGGGAACATAAATTTTTGGTTGACACAGGTGCTCATGTGTCAGTCTTGTCTGGGCCTCCTGTGTAGAGACAGACAGGTCTCCGTGATATATGTTACATAGGATGAGTGACAATGATCAACATCATTGGGGACAACACTGTTTAGTTTTCATGGAGGAATTAAGAGATTTCATGAGGATATGGAAGTGTTGCCACGTGTTGATGAGGGTACTGTGCGATCCTAGGACCTGACTTATTTGATAAACATCATGCAAAAATTTACCTTAGAGAGTACACAGTTGAGCTCAGAGGGTCACTGTTACCACGAGGTGCAACAACTGCAAATGTAACAATGTCTACCAATTGTGAAGGTGGCAACAAATAAACTGCAGACCCTTGTACTCTAGATCTGTTCACATTATAGTATATCACAAGGAACAGGGAAGTTGGTCTGGGTTATTGTTAAGTACAGACATACCAAAGGTAATATTGTGTGTTGTAAGCCACTGGAGAGCAAAGAGGTGTTTTATATGCAGAAGTGTAGCGCATGCCAGTGAAATGGTTGTAGATTTTTGGTTCCAGTCAGTTTTGATAATTTTGGTATGGATGGGGTGAGTTTGCCAAAGAGTTTACAGATTGCTAATTTAGATGTCCTAGAGGAGGATGACATAGATAGGTCAAGTGAGGATCTTTGACATAAACAAACTATCAATGTATCCACATTACATTGGAAAGTAAAGCACTTACATAGAAATGATAGGAAGGCAATGGAAGCGTTGTTACTGCAGTTTACTGATTTATTTAATCCAAGTGGTCCTATACCAGTGACACCAGTCATGCAGCACAGAATACCAACAGAGAACAATGGTCCAGTCTATTGAAAACCGTACAGAGACTTGAGAAGTGTGCAATCACTGATGGGAGAATTTAGTAATCAACAACTGTGTGATGGGATTATTAAACATAGTGACAGCCTGTGGAAAGCAGCCATCATCATGATCCCAAAGAAGTCACTGGATGGCTTTAAGAAACACAAACTTTGCTGTGATTACAATAACCTAATGCAAGAATTGCTAGCAATGTGTATTCCATACCATACATAACACAGACTCTGGATGGCTTGGATCGGTGCAGATATTTTTCGACAATGGATTTGAAGAGTGGATATCATCAACTAGAAGCAGCACAAGAGGAGCAGCTGAAGATCACTTTTAATGTGCTCTGGTGCTGTTTCCAGGACTCTTGAATGCTGTTTGGACTTAAGAATTCACCAGCTACTTTCCAAAGACTAGGGCTATCATCAAATTTTTAGATTAAATGGTTGTTTTGTACACTGATTGTCTTTGCCTAGTTTATTAAGGGGTATTTGGAGCTTATTGTTTGCTTTTTACTATGTATCGCATGTTTTAGATGGCTTGTTTTCTTTGTTGGTAAATTATGCCATGGGATAGAACAAAGTTGCTTTCATTGTAGGCTGTGGTTCTGTTGTTCATTCCATGTAGACTCACCTTTAGAAGGAGGGAGAAGAAGTGAAAACTGCAAGAAAATGGGTACAGGCCAAGTGTGGGAAGTATTGGTAAGTTCAGAACAAAGAGAAGCCTACCTTCTGATGTTACTGGAAGACCTACAGGGCTGTCAGAAGAAAAATATTATGATCTGCCCAAGTAGAGAGGTACAGACTCACGCACAGGCGTTTGAATTTTCTTGGGGAAAACTGAAGCAACTAAATGTGAAAGGGAATTGTTAGCCTTGCACTGACATTTCCAGAAAGTGGGCACACACTGGGTCTACTCAATTTTTTCACCAGAAATAGTAACCATAAATTGTTACAAAAACGGGAAACTGAAGGGGATGATCAGAATGGAATTGCAGGACAGTGTAATATTAATAAACAGTATGACTTGTGACATAACTATGTCCACCGGTATGACTACAATTAAGTGATAACAACCCATGTAATATTAACTGGAGAAACTGCTGGAGGTGCTGCCAACTCAAAACCTAATGTTCCTGAATAATACCCTGAACTCACACATCCTTCACTCACTAGATGAACCTGTAAAGACACAAAAAGAACAAATTACAGCAGAGCAAATACTTCAGCACATGCAGGAATATCTTGATAAGTAACGTCATAACATTACAACTATTAGTGTTACATCTTCCAGTGCTACTGTGGTTCTGATTGCAACTTGTGTAATCTACTTTCACTTTAGATGAGGATCTGTAAACTGCTCAGAGTTACCTGTACACCAGATACCTGTCTGCTGGTTTGTTAATAGAGCTAAGCGTTAATAAGTGATTATATGTAAACTAGTAGGTAAATTTGTAAATTTATAAAAGACTGTCAGCTAAAATGACATGTTCAATGGGCTTAATGTAGAGTGTAATGTTATAGGATTAAGGATCAGTCTGTGAGATATGTGGTTCAGCTCCTTGAGTGCAGAACAACAACCAAACCACACAGTGTATAGTTATTGATGTCAAATATATATGATCAGATTGTTTAAGAGATATTCCAAGCAGGAAAATCTGAGGCTAATTTTCTAAAGGAAGGGGGAATTGTCATACCCCAGAATAGCATTGCAGGCAGATATTAAATAAATTGTTGAAGTTTATCCCTGGCAACTCCATAGGCCAGGCAGAATGCCAGCAAGTGAGAAACACTGATGAAGCAGCTGCAAATGTGGAAGCTACTGCAACCCTCAGGACAATCTGAGTGCTCAAGCAAGCAGATGGGGAAAACTGACATCATGACGACATAGAGATAACATCATAATGTGGCTTGCTCAAAGTGTCACAAGAAAGCTCAGGTATAATGCAAGAGTAACTATTCAGTTACTCACACAGCAGAAAAGGGCATCTGAAAGATGAAGTTGTGACATCCTGATGTGACCAAGAGCGGTGATGAGCTCAGAGAACTAGAGCACATTTGGATATCCCTGCCTGAGAATAATGTCATCAGCATAACTCAATGAGTACTTATACCCTCACTTCCACAGTTTAGTTCTCAGTTGTGATTCAGTGTTACAACTACTACTATCAAGCTGTTTCTGCTCTGCTCTGTCTGAGATCTACTGAGATGACAGTTTTGGATAGAACATCAGTGACAGAGCACCTCGAGTTCCTGCTGCTAACAAGGCGGGTACACATTCGTTTGTTACATATTTTTATGAGTGTCAAACAGGAGCAACTTATTTTCATTTATCTGTGTAGTTACTATTTTCTTTTTGCAATTTATTGCATGTTTGAGTGTTTACTAGGCACAACCTTTTATTTTGATAACAGTGTAGCAGAACAGCTCAGTGTTGTTAGACTGTTAGTGACAGAGCACCTCCAGTTCCTGGCGAGTACACCATTCATATGTTATATATTTTGACGAGCTTCAAACAGAAGTGACTTCAGTAATGGTTATGAACTGTGGTTGCTGTGTACAGATGCGAGCTGAGTTGGTGACCCTTTGCTCACAGATCCAGGCAGTGTTAGCTTCCATCACACAGCTTGAGGCTGCTGCCCACGGCATCACTGTGGTGGGGTCAGACACAGGGATGCAAGGGACGTCAAGCACGTCCGACATGTCCACCAATCAATCCACTGCTGTGGCCATCCCGGAAACTGCCTACACTTAGGTTGATCCCTCACCCGTGGTCGAGTGGGAGATAATTCCAAAGTCTGACAAGCAGCAAAAGACTTCCTGACAGGCCGATCATAGCGCCTCACCTGTTTGTTTGGTTTTGGGCATTATCTGTGGCTGACGAAGTCTCTAAACTGGATGCAGCCATCCACCCTCTTCCAGAGGAAGCTTTTCGGGCTGCATGGTCTAGGCATTCACAGAGGGTGGGTTTGCTGGTAGCTGGGAGCTCCAACCTTAGGCGCATAATGCGGCCTCTTACGAACATGGCTGTCAAGGAGGGGAAGGAAGCCAGTGTGCACTCAGTGTGCATACCGGGGAATCATCCCAGATGTGGAAAGGGTGCTTTCGAATGCCATGAAGAGTACAGGGTGCAGCCAACTGCAGTTGGTGGCTAATGTTGGTATCAATGACATGTGTAACTTTGGATTGGAGGAGATTCTCTCTGGTTTCGGGCAGCTAGCAGAAATGGTAAAGACTGCCAGTCTTGCTTGCGAGATTACCATCTGCAGCATCATTGATAGAACTCACTGGTCCTTCGGTGCAGAGGTGAATGCAGGGTCTGAATCAGAGGCTCAGGCAGTTCTGTGACCATGTACACTGCAGATTCCTTGACTTGCATCATTGGGTGGCGGGTTTCTGGGTTCCGCTTAATAGGTAAGGAGACCACTACACACAGTAAAAGGCTACTTGGGTACTGGGGGCTGTGTGGAAGGGAGTGAGTGGTTTTTTTTAGGTTAGAGGGTCCCAGGAAAACACAGAAAGGGCATCCATCTGAAAGGGGGCAGGCAAAATACAGCAAGATAGTTGTAGAAACAAGTTGTAAATTGTCATAGCTGCATTGGGGAAGAACTAAAGCTCCAAGCTCTAATAGAAAGCACTGAAGCTCAAATAGTTATAGGTATGGAAAGCTGGCTAAAGCCAGTTGGTGGTGGAGTAGTTTACCTTGGAGTGAAATTGAAGTAGATACTTCCTCAAAATAGTATGGGTAGAGGTTATACTTGACAATCAGGCTAAACAATTTACTGGATCATTTTACTGACCCCCTGATTCCGAAGATATAGTTGCTGAACAGATCAAAGAAAACTCAAGTCTCATTTCAAGTAAGTAACCCACTCATACAATTATAGTCAGTGATGACTTCAATCTACCCTCGATATGCTGGAAAAATTATACGTTTAATGCCAGCAGCAGGCATAAAAATATCATCAAAAGTTCTACTGAATGCTTTCTCAGAAAACTATTTTGAACAATTAGTTCATGAGACCACTCAAAGCATAAATGGTTGCGAAAGCATATTTGACCTCTTAGCAACAAATAATCCTGGACAAATAGGTAGTATCATGACAAATACAGGGAATAGTGACCACAAGGCAGTTGCTGCTAGACTGAATACTGTAACACTCACAACCATCAAAAAGAAACATAAAGTACAACTATTTTAAAAAAGCTCATAAAAATGCACCTAACATCTTTTTAAGTGACAGTCTCCACTCCTGATCTAATCATGTAAGCGTAGATAAGATGTGGAGTGATTTCAAAGAGATAGTACTGATGGCAATTGAGAGATATATATACTACATAAATTAATAAGTGATGGTACTGATCCCTCATGGTACACAAAATGGGTCAGATTGCTGTTGCAGAAGCAACAAAAAAAGCATGTCAAATTTAAAAGAATGCAAAATCCCCAAGATTGCAAAGTTTTACAGAAGTTCAAAATATAGTGCGTATTTCAATGCGAGATGCTATTAACAATTTCCACAATGAAACTCTGTCCCAGAATCTGGCAGAAAATCCAAAGAGATTCCGGTCATACATAAAGCACACCAGTAGCAAGCAATACCTTCACTGCGTGAGAACAATGGTGAAGTCACTGATGACAGTGCCACTAAAGCAGGGTTATTAAATACAGTTTTCTGAAACTCTGTCACCAAAGAATATTCCTGAATTCCAATCAAGAATAACTGCCAAGATGAGAAACAAAGAAGTAGATATCCTCGGTATAGCAAAGCAGCTTAAATCACTTAATAAAGACAAGGCCTCTGGTCCAGATTTTATACCAGTCAGGTTCCGTTCAGAGTATGCTGATACAGTAACTCCATATTTAGCAATTATTTGCAACCACTCACTCACAGAAACATCCGTACCTAAAGACTGGAAAATTGCTCAAGTCACACCAATACCCAAAAAGGGAAATAGGAGTAATCCACTGAATTACAGGCCCATATCACTAACGTCAATTTGCAGTAGTGTTTTGGAACATTTACTGTGTTTGAACATTATGAATTACCTCAAAGAAAAAAATTTATTTACACATAGTCAGCACGGATTCAGAAAATATTGTTCTTGTGAAACACAACCAGCTCTTTATACTCATGAAGTAATGAGTGCTATTGACAGGGAATGTCAAACTGATTCCATATTTTTAGATTTCCAGAAGGCTTTCAACACTGTTCCTCATAAGCATATTCTGTCCAAACAGCATGCCTATGGAATACTGCCTCATTTGTGCTACTGGATTTGTGATTCCTTGTCAGAAAGGTCACAGTTCATAGTAATAGATGGAAAGTCATTGAGTAAAACAGAAGTAATATCTGGCGTTCCCCAAGGAAGTGTTGTAGGCCCTCTATTGTTCCCGATCGATGTTATTGACATAGGAGACGATCTGGGTAGACCTCTTAGATTGTTTGCAGATGATGCTGTAATTTACCATCTTGTAAAGTCATCAGATGACCAAACCAAATTGCAAAATGATTTAGATAAGATATCTGTGTGGTGCAAAAGGTGGCAATTGACCCTGAATCAAGAAAGGTGTGAAATTATTCACTTGAGTACTAAAAGAAATCAGCTAAATTTCAATTAAGTGATTAGTCACACAAATCTGAATCCTGTAAATTCAACGGATCACTTAGGGATTACAATTACAAATAACCTAAAGTGGGACGATTACATGGATACTATTGTGGGTAGAGCAAATCAAAGATTGTGATTCACTGACAGAACACTTAGAAGTGAAGGTGGAACAGGTCTGCTACAGAGACTGCTGACACCATGCTGCCCCCCCCCCCCCCCCCTGTTCTGGAATATTGCTGTGTGGTGTGGGATCCACATCAGGTGGGACTGACAGATGTCATCAAAAAAGTTCAAAGAAGGGTAGCTTGTTTTGTATTATCGCGAAAAAGGGGAGATAGTACCAGAGACATTATACATGAATTGGAGTGGAAATCATTAAAACAAAGACATATTTCATTGCGACGGGATCTTCTCATGAAATTTCGATCACCAATTTTCCCCTCCAATTGTGAAAACATTCTTTTGGCACCCACCTACATAGGGAGAAATGATCGTCACAATAAAATAAGAGAAATCAAGGCTCACACGGAAAAATTTAAGTGTTCGCTTTTCCCACGCACTGTTTGAGTGTGGAATGGCAGAGAGACAGCTTGAAGGTGGTTCATCAAACCCTCTGCCAGGCACGTTATTGTGAATAGCAGAATAATCATGTAGACATAGATGCAGACTACAATCTACAATGCAATTGCCAACTAGACCTGATGAACTCTGCTGCTGCCTCATTCTCGCCATCACTGATGGGAAGTCTTTGGTTTCTTACAACACTAGTGCCTGTACAGGCCTCACTGATGGATCTTGGCAAGCTGATAAGCTACATCGTAGAGTAATTGTTGCTCCCTGACTCGCAGACAGACCACGACATAGCTCTCCATGACTACAGCCATCTCATTCAGAGCTGTTGGCAGTCTTTCTGGGGAACAGTCTGCATTGTAAAGGAGAGTGCTTGGTAATTCAGTGAGAGGACTGCAGGCCACTGAATAGCACTGGCTGTGTTGCAGTGCTACAGAGTCAGCAACCATCCCTGATGTAGCAGCCATTACTCGAGTGCTCTTTGGCTTACCTGGCTGCAAGCAATATGGGGAAGACAATGCTGTACTTTTTGTTAATATAATGTATAAACTGACAGTAATGTTGCCTTGATGCTTTCAGGTTTTGACACATCCTCACTATCACATTCTGCATGACATTATCCTGATGACTGTAGATGCTGTGGTCCAGCTGTCTATAGCTCTAATGAATTCTGCTACTAATGACTTCACACTGAGAGATACAACAAAATATTGCTAACATACTCCACCATAAAGAAATTCAGTATGCTTTCTGGGCAATGGTGCTAATGGAAGCTTATGAAAACCTGATGTTAAATTAATATATCTAAAAACAAAGATGATGTGACTTACCAAACGAAAGCACTGGCAGGTCGATAGATACACAAACAAACACAAACATACACACAAAATTCAAGCTGCAGCACTTTTGTTTGGTAAGTCACATCATCTTTGTTTTTAGATATATTTTTCCCACGTGGAATGTTTCCCTCTATTATATTCATATGATGTTAAATTAAATTTGATATAGTCAGAAGGGTTTTCAATTTATGTTTGTAATTGTACAAAGGCTGGTCTCTTCCTCTGTACAAAAATTTAATCAGATATCTAGAATCCAAAACTAGCATCTCTCCTCAATCCTGCTTTGACGCAATCACAAGTAGATTATGTGAACTGACACTTCTTTCAATACTACCATATGTTTCCATTTTTTGTGACTCATTCTCAACAACAGCTCATTTAGCTATAGGTTCCCAATATGGTTTTGTGGAAAATGGTTAATGCTACTTTAATTGTTGAGTACACTAATATCCTTTGACTTCTCCTGGACTGTTGTTAAAACATCACTGTATTCACACAATAAAGATTTCAACTCAGGTTTTTGTTTGTCTGTAAGTCCTGTTTCAGAGATTTTTGCATCTACAAGTTTCTTATATTCTGCTGCATTTGTGTCTAACCGTAGTATACCTCTATCTACAAGTTCTCCTTCTTTTGGAAATTTAATGCTCTTAATCTTATTGACATAACAAGTTACATTTGGTTTAATAAAACTGCCCATTTGGTGCTGTTATGGAAAGTTTCTGTTCTCCCTAGTCAAATCCTGCACTCACAGCTCTTATCCAAGATATTCTTAGTATAAAGTCTTCACTAAGTTCAGGTATAATTAAACATCCATGTGCAAAGGTAACTTCTTCAATAGTAAAAGTGAGTGTAGTTTGATTTTTTACTACCCTATTGTGTCTTCCTGTTGCATCTTTTATTTTTAAACCAACTGAATATATAATCTATATTTAAAAAGAAAGATGATGAGACTTACCAAACAAAAGCGCTGGCAGGTCGATAGACACACAGACAAACACAAACATACACACAAAATCTAGCTTTCGCAACCAATGGTTGCCTCGTCAGGAAAGAGGGAAGGAGAGGGAAAGACAAAAGGATTTGGGTTTTAAGGGAGAGGGTAAGGAGTCATTCCAATCCCGGGAGCGGAAAGACTTACCTTAGGGGGAAAAAAGGAGGGAAAAAAGGACAGGTATACACTCGCACACACACACATATCCATCCTCATATACACAGACACAAGCAGACATGTCTGCTTGTGTCTGTGTATATGAGGATGGATATGTGTGTGTGTGCGAGTGTATACCTGTCCTTTTTTCCCTCCTTTTTTCCCCCTAAGGTAAGTCTTTCCGCTCCCGGGATTGGAATGACTCCTTACCCTCTCCCTTAAAACCCAAATCCTTTTGTCTTTCCCTCTCCTTCCCTCTTTCCTGACGAGGCAACCATTGGTTGCGAAAGCTAGATTTTGTGTGTATGTTTGTGTTTGTCTGTGTGTCTATCGACCTGCCAGCGCTTTTGTTTGGTAAGTCTCATCATCTTTCTTTTTAAATATATTTTTCCCACGTGGAACGTTTCCCTCCATTATATGAATATATAATCTTTTTCATGTCTCAGTTCACCTCACTATCTGTGACTATTAGGCGTCTGCCTTCCCAAAAATCAATCAATACTTTGATAAATGTACTGCATACTTAACCACTTTTTTCAGAACTAATTGCTTCATGTAATATATCACCATCAATTTCTTTGAAACTATGACCTCCAGGTCTAGTGTCAGATCTACTATCATCATTACATCATATACTTTCATTATATTAACATAAACATCATCATTATTACCATTCTTACCAACAATTTTATCAATACAACTGATTTTGTCTGTTTGACACTGTTCACCACCATGACATTTTCAGATGTGCACTTAATCTTATTCCATCAACAAGAACACACAATATCACACACGCTGATAACCATTTGCCTGAAATTCTTATCTTGATTAATAGCATCAGTATTTGGCCACAGGTCACAAAGAAATAATCCACCTTTACCTATTTCATCAGATAACTTACCTTCACTTTTGTATTTGGTAACTAGAATATCATCATAATCTACACATGGTCTTTTACAAGAAATTAAATTACAGTACTCACTAGCTGCCACACTATCATTAATGTTACTTAAATCTTTGGCAGGGTATTTGGATATCTCTACAACTCTTTTACAGTTACTATATCCTCATCTGTTCTGAATGCTTCCATGTCCTCTTTGAAACATACAATATATTTCTCCTCTTTATTAGGTATCTCTGAATCGCCATAGACTTCATATCATTATTATCACAATTATCATCAGTATCTTCATCCCTCTCTCTTTCAGCAATGTTTGTACTTAAGTTTTCAATTAACACGGTGGTCACATCTTTCTTATCTGGTTCTTTCATTAGCTCTTTAATTCCTAAGTAACAAATTAAATTAGTTAGCATCTCATTTTCTGACAAGTGACAAGCTGCTAATCATTCATGAACCCTGATAAGTCAAATATGTCATCTTCTTCATACTTCTCTTAATTACATGTGTGTTTATTATCCTTATCTGCAGCTTCCCATTTGATTCATTTAAAACTTTCTTTTTCAACAGACATTACATTAATAAGGTAGTATACACTTTTAAAATAATTACTGATTACTTCACTTGAAGCTTTATGTTCTACATTCCTGTTGCTCTATTTATTACTATTCATCCACCCCTAAATTGCAGACCACAAATGGAGTGACTATTAGTTCCTCACCATCTGGTTTGTTTTAATGTTTTTGCCTCTGCATGTCATTGTGTCTATGGCAATTCCTGTTTGTGTTGTCAAATCCTATACTCCTGCTTTTATGCCAGTCGTTTGTCTGGTGTCTACTTGAATGAAAGTTATTACCATCATTTGTTTTCTTCTTTCATGATTAGCATCTTATAAATATTGATTTCCTGCCCTCTGCTGGTAATTGTGACATTGTTCACTCATTTTGTCCACAATTCTGTCTAATTAATTCGTAGTGTTATCTGGCCCATACACTACATCCCATTGAATTTCAGCTGGCAGTGGTCTTTTTAAAGAATATATCTGTGTCATTTTATCAAATGGTTTGTCTAAACAAGTTAATTTCTTTATTTGACTTTTGCAAAATTGTATTATTCTACCATGTCTTTCCCTGAAATGTGGTACACTCAAACATTCACTTTTCAGCTTAGCTTGCACAGTTTCAGACCAGAACTTACTAAACTTTTTTGAAAACCTGCAGGTGACATGTCTACAGATGAATTTTGATTTGCCTCTGACCAAGCTTCCACTGCCAAAAAAATTTTAAACAACTTGGTTTTCATACTGTCCCTCACACTAGGTACAAAATTTTCTTTATAATTTTGTAAAAAGTTAACTGGATGTAAACTGCCTTCACCTGAAAAGTTTTTCACAGGAATATTAGCCAGCATGGTACTTGAGCTACTGAAAAGATTTCTGCTAACTACACTCCTGGAAATTGAAATAAGAACACCGTGAATTCATTGTCCCAGGAAGGGGAAACTTTATTGACACATTCCTGGGGTCAGATACATCACATCATCACACTGACAGAACCACAGGCACATAGACACGGGCAACAGAGCATGCACAATGTCGGCACTAGTACAGTGTATATCCACCTTTCGCAGCAATGCAGGCTGCTATTCTCCCATGGAGACGATCGTAGAGATGCTGGATGTAGTCCTGTGGAACGGCTTGCCATGCCATTTCCACCTGGTGCCTCAGTTGGACCAGCGTTCATGCTGGACGTGCAGACCGCGTGAGACGACGCTTCATCCAGTCCCAAACATGCTCAATGGGGGACAGATCCGGAGATCTTGCTGGCCAGGGTAGTTGACTTACACCTTCTAGAGCACGTTGGGTGGCACGGGATACATGCGGACATGCATTGTCCTGTTGGAACAGCAAGTTCCCTTGCTGGTCTAGGAATGGTAGAACGATGGGTTCGATGACAGTTTGGATGTACCGTGCACTATTCAGTGTCCCCTCGACGATCACCAGTGGTGTACGGCCAGTGTAGGAGATCGCTCCCTACACCATGATGCCAGGTGTTGGCCCTGTGTGCCTCGGTCGTATGCAGTCCTGATTGTGGCGCTCACCTGCATGGCACCAAACACGCATACGACCATCATTGGCACCAAGGCAGAAGCGACTCTCATCGCTGAAGACGACACGTCTCCATTCATCCCTCCATTCACGCCTGTCGCGACACCACTGGAGGCGGGCTGCACGATGTTGGGGCGTGAGCGGAAGACGGCCTAACGGTGTGCGGGACCGTAGCCCAGCTTCATGGAGACGGTTGAGAATGGTCCTCGCCGATACTCCAGGAGCAACAGTGTCCCTAATTTGCTGGGAAGTGGCGGTGCGGTCCCCTACGGCACTGCGTAGGATCCTACGGTCTTGGCGTGCATCCGTGCGTCGCTGCGGTCCGGTCCCAGGTCGACGGGCACGTGCACCTTCCGCCGACCACTGGCGACAACATCAATGTACTGTGGAGACCTCATGCCCCACGTGTTGAGCAATTCGGCGGTACGTCCACCCGGCCTCCCGCATGCCCACTATACGCCCTCGCTCAAAGTCCGTCAACTGCACATACGGTTCATGTCCACGCTGTGTGTTAAAGACTGCGATGGAGCTCCGTATGCCACGGCAAACTGGCTGACACTGACGGCGGCGGTGCACAAATGCTGCGCAGCTAGCGCCATTCGACGGCCAACACCGCGGTTCCTGGTGTGTCCGCTGTGCCGTGCGTGTGATCATTGCTTGTACAGCCCTCTCGCAGTGTCCGGAGCAAGTATGGTGGGTCTGACACACCGGTGTCAATGTGTTCTTTTTTCCATTTCCAGGAGTGTATATCATTATTTAAATGTTTAAGTTTTTTGGAAAATCACAGAAATAGAATTTTCCAAATTAGATACATTGTTGGTGTTCACTATTTCATTAGAGTTTATTTGACTAACTATTTTAACATTCTCATTAAAATTACTTTCAACAATAGCTAATTGTGTTCCTACACTTGAGATACAAGATTTTAAAATTTAGTCCATGTTTTTGATTTCAGTACAAGCATTTTTTCTGTATCTTTGACTTGTTTGATTTTATTACTCAGCTTTCATTGTGCTTTCGCACTTTTGTTTCTGCAGCCAAAACTCTGGTTTCCAAACCATTATTTTCTGTGTAAGGTTATGAATCACCTGTGGGCATGACTGTCCAAGACTTGCAACTTTCTGGTTCACATGCTGTTCAAGATTAACAATTGAGTGATTAACTCATATAATTGATTCTATTATATTCTGGAACTGTTACTGCTTTTCGATTCAATGCTGTTTCATAAACTGAACTATTTCTGCTAACATATTTTTTACATTATCATCCCTCTGTTTGACTAAATCAAACATTTTGTTGTCTTGCTTAATTGTTTTGTCTAAGTATCTCATGCTGAAAACCCTTCTCATATATAAAAAGCATTAGATTGCTGCCTAGCTCTTCTGCCAATGATGGCAGTACAACTGTTTACATGTCAGTGCTTGTAGTTATATGTGGAGGGGCATACATTAAATTTAAGATTTGAATTCTGGTACTTATGTAGTTGGTGCACCAGTCTGCTTCAGCTTTCTCAAGCTGTTTTCAAAACCTGAGCAGTGGATCATTTAATTATTAAACTGGACACAAGATGTTTCCTGTTTATTTCCAAAAGCCATGTCGTTTCCTCATTACTGCTGTATATCAGTCACAATTTATAAAGACAACGTTGCCAGGCATAAAAGGATAACAAGCTACTAACTTCCACCACTAACATATCTCTGACAGACAAAGCACTTTTCCTTTCTTTGTACACAAAAATAAACTGCTTTCCGGTATTTGGGTAATGCCACATTTGCTAGTCAATTCAACAATTTTGTTTTAATAACTTTGATTCTTGCAATTATACAATTGTTTCGGTCATTAGTCGATCTTTGAATCAATATGTAGAACTAATAGATGTGTTTTAGAAATATAAATGCAGTTGTGCAAAACTGACTTTTGCTTGCATGCACTAATACACAGTTAAATATAGTTATAACCCTTTCTGCTTTTCCTCTGAACATAATATGAAAATTGTAGAGAACTTATTTTACAGAGATTTGGCATTTTTCTATTATGTTATAAAACTGGTTTAATTACAATTTGGATTATATCTCCTTGCACTGATAGTCATCAGCAGATCTAGATCTATGTTATTTCTGAATGAGAGTTTGAGATATGACATCAAAAATTTTTAAAAAAAGTCAATTTTTCAAAAATATGTTCATTTTGTAGGCACATCTTTCCGAAGAGTTTGATATGTAAAACATACATGTTCAAGGAAATGTAAGGTATGCTACTTGGTCTTAAGTGTGCCAAAGTGCAGTGCCACACATCTTCAAGCAGCATTCTTCTACCATGCATCACTGTATTTCACTCAGTGGAATTCAAACATGTATATTTTGCAATGGAAGCCATCAAACCTATATTCAGGGTAATGGAAATTAAAATGAGCTGTGGTGCCTCTACTGCTCCTGATCGGCCAGTCTGACATTCTACCTTCCTTTAAAAAAAACTCGCAATTAATACTGGGTGGGATTGTTTGTGACCAGGAGACTAAGAACTCTTCAGAAAATTCGCACCCTTTATTGTGTATTAGCTAATAACTTCCTCATTTGTATGACATAAAATTAAATATAGGAAACATAAAATCAGTAAAGACAAGAGACAAGCAAGACGGTACACATTTCTTCAATTCTTAGGTCCCAAAATTGTTTCTTTCTCTGATTTTGCTACAGCTTTACACAGCATACTTTCCTTTCTGCAAAAGAATCTATTACCTCATCAAAGTTAGTCAAACATTTTTCTACATACAAAATAAAAATGTCATTGTCTAATACAGAAAAAGCAGTTAATATGAATTGATGAATTGTACCCAAGAATGGTGTGGTTTCTCGATTTGATTATGTGTATTTTGTCACTATCTGCTACATAAAATGAAACAGGCCTTTTAATATTGTAGTAATTGTAACACGTAACAAATAAGTGAGACTGTCTTGGCACAAATGGTCATTTTTATCTATCTCATTTGCATAAATAACACAACAGAATATAATTCACAAAGTACCAATATCAAATGCCTATTAGGCCTACTACGAGCAAAAAGTTTTAGGTTAGGGAATAGTTTCACATTTCATTCATATGCTCCAGTTTCTCAAGCATGTGATCGAAAAGTAGTAGTCGTATGACATTTTTATATAAATTTGGAAACATATTCTTCCATACACTTTCTGTGATTATCCTATTTCTTCTCCTTCCTTAGTCTAACAAACAATCTTGTCATCAGTAATTCTGTAACTATTCCTGTCACTGTCAAAATGTAGTTTCTGGTTAACTTCACTAACCCTGTCAGAATCAGAAGTTCAGTTACCCTGCATTTATTATCCGGTTAGGCATTATTATGTGTTTGTACAAAGCATTTTCCGTGATATTCCAAACATAGAACTTAAGTGGTCGCTAACCGGAGACTGCACAACTGACCCTTAGTAGTATAGAGTTCTGGCAAAAATTTCATTTTCTTAGATATACCGAGAAGATAATATGTAATCTTTCTTACCTGTTATTCCTGTTAATCATTTATTTCCACTCTGGTAGTCTGAATCTATGGATTTCGCTAAGAATTATAACAATGCTTATCATTCGCACACCCAGCCAACCACATAAAAAAGCAGTGATTGACATTCACCCTTTTGGGTTTATTCAGCTCACATAGTATAGCCCCATCCCCTTTTGTCTGCGGGACAGTTTTTTACTACTAGATGCGACAGGGTCCACCTGGCAGAGATACAACGTACACTATGCATGCATCCAAAAATCAACTTGTGATTCATAATCAACTTAGAATATGTTCAAAAATGTCCAAAAACTAACAAGGATGCATTTCAAAATCATACGAACTGTAGACAGACCAATGTGCACTGGATGCTAGGCGCTTTGTGAAACAAGTTTTTTTTCATCAAGAATATGAATTTTGCATCCTCTGAAATTGCCACCTGGGGCAGATACCCCAGTGTGACCCCCCACCCCACCCTCTGGTTTGATGCATGCCCCTTACACAACTTTCATACATTGTTGTAGCTTGCATAATATATTTAAAATTTCATTTATTACAGCCAACAATGTCTGTCTGACCTTCCTCTACCATAGCTTTTCCTTTTAGAATTTGTGTTTACTGTTTTAGAGTTATTCTAATTTTTCACAAGTAGATATTCATGCAAGTAATAGGTGTTAGATGAGTTTCATAACAAAGACAAATGTATAAATAGTTTGGTGAATGACTATAAGCCATTTAATACACACAGGCAAGAAGATTAGTTTGCTGTCATAGTTTGCAGATCTATGTTATTATACTGTTTCATGGTTAATTTGATAGGGCTTTGCCATTAGGTACAGCTTTTGTTCAGTGACACTGCATAATACAAATAACTTTCTGGACTTTGCATACACCAACTGAAATACATTGGAATGCGAGTTTTCTATTCCCTCAAAGGGACCTATTTATATGTCAAAAACCTTGTTTACTTTAGCAGTCATTATTTTTGATTTATCCTTAGATTTCATTAATACCAAGTCCTCCACTTTAAATTTTGAAAACTTTCTTTTTGCAACTTGCCTTCTCTTTCTTATTTATACTTGTATTTTTCACACTATTCCTGACACTGACTTCCCTTTCCTGTAGAGACATGATTCTAAAAGCTGGATACTCATTATGTGACAGGAAAGTTTTAGGTTCCCCTCCTTGCTTTAAATAATCACTGGTAAATTTTGTAATCAGCTGTTTACTGGTTGCTTTTTTGAGTGGGTATAGTTTGATTAGTTTTGAGAGAAACAGTTACAAAAATATAGCTATAACACCCTTTTGTTTTTGACCGAGGTCCATATATGTCTACTGCGGTAAAATATAAGTTTTTATCTGGCAATATGTAGCTGTTTTTTGTAGGCTTGACTGATCAAATGATTTGATTAGGGTATTTGTGTCATCTGCAAAAATATACTGTTGTCCCTTTAGTTACTTTTTCTGACAAATCATTAACATAAAGAATGAAAAGAATTGGCCCAAGAACTGACCCTTGAGGAGCTCCATATGTAACGTTTTTGTGCATTACTGTAAATATTACAAATTTTTGTGTTTTTATGTCTTTGTATTTTATTTGAGTGATCTGTTGATGGTCATGAGTGTAGGAATGTATCCACTTGTTTGGCAGGCCTGGTATTCTATAATTACCTAGCTTCTGCAACACAGTATTATGATCAATTACAGCGAATTCTTTACTAAGGTCAAAAAATATGCCGGACATATGTTGCTTATTATCTAATACAGTTAGAATTTTATTGAAGAATGTATAAATAGCTGACTGTGTTGCTCTGCCAGTTCTGTATCTATGTTGTGCATCACTCATTATGTTTTCTTTATTTAGAAAGGCTGTCAGCCTTCCAAGAAACAGTTTTTCAAGAATTTTGCCAAAGCGTGACAATACTGATACAGGTCTACAGTTTGCAGCTTCATGTTTGTCCCCTTTCTAGTACAGTGGTGTCACTTTTGCCATTTTCAGATTTTTTTGGGACTATCCCACTCATGAATGATGAATTGAAAATATCTGTTAATGGTCCTACAATAGAGGTTACACTTGCTTTGATGATAAAATCAGTACCTGCTGAATACTTATTCAGTAACCTTTTTATAATGACAGATAATTCCTCAGGTGTTGCAGGAGACATAAATAGGGTTCTTGTAAGAATTTTTGTATCTGACTGGAGTGTATTGCTGTCTGGTTGTGAGTTGTAATGTTTGGTAATCAGATGGTGTGCTACATTAGAAAAGTAGTTGTTAAATTTATTAGCCATTACTGTGGGGACGATTATTTTATTGTTGTTTTCATGAAGTTCTATATTTTCGTGGGCTAATGATGTAGTACCTGTTTCTCTTTTGATGATACTCCAGGTTGCTTTAATCTTATTCCTGGAATTTTTTATTTGTTTGTCAATTTCCATTTTCTTTGTTTTTGTTATAACTTGTCTAAGTATTTGTTTGTATTGTTTAAAGTAGTTGATAAATACAGGATTTATGGATTGCTTTGAGTATTCATGTAAGTTCCTTTTATTCTGGGATGATATTTTTATTCCTGTTGTGATCCATTTATTTGATTTGTGTACAGAATTTATAAGTGATGTTTGTTTAGGAAATGCTATTTCAAAAAAATGTTTGTCTGTGGCCATACATTTATCAAAATTGTCATCTGTGTTGTTTGAACTGTAAATGTCAGTCCAGATTTCTCTTCTAAAGAGAGAAAAAAGTAATCTATGTTTTCATTGTTAAACATCCTGACGATAGCTCTAGTTTTCTGGGCTTTTGTGTTTCCTGGAATAGCGGTTGTTAGTATTTGGGCACTGTGATCACTAAAACCAGTGTTTGCAGTCTGTGTGTTGCAGGTATATTTATCTGTATTTACAAACACATGATCTATGGTTGTTGCAGATGTAGTGGTTATACGAGTTGGGTTAGTTATAGTTGGTTTTAGCTTAAAGGACTTCAGTAAATCTTTGATTTCATCTTTAAATTTACTGGGTTTGGAGAAATCAACATTGAAATCTCTACATACGATATTTTTTTGAGGGTGCTGAAATCCTCTGACAGCTCTTCCATATGATTATAAAAAACTTTTTTTTATCGCCATCTGGTGACCTATATACACAGATGATTACAGCATTTATAGTTGGTAGTTCTACTATTGAGAGTTCTATGCCTCTTTCTTTAGATAAGCTGTCAAATTTGGTTATGTGAGTGAAGTCTCTATATTCTTGAACATATCAAAGTGATTCTTTTACACAAAAAACGACATACTTATCTACAACCTTTGCTTTGAAACTGATCTGAAATTCATAATTAACAATTTCAATGTCATTGACTTCAATGCCTGAGTAATTCTCTACAAAAAGATATTCGATTCTTTAACTGTAGAATTTCTTAATACCAGCAATAAAAGTCACAGATCTTCATCTTCACAATTATCACATTTATTCCACCCTTCCACCTGATTATCCTTCAATGAAAATAGTCAGAGACACAAAGCAACATGTGCATAATATAAAACCAGTCACATATTACAGCAGCCCCACGTAATTCACTAACAAGAACAAATATTATACACATATCAAAGTGATTCTTTTACACAAAAAACGACATACTTATCTACAACCTTTGCTTTGAAACTGATCTGAAATTCATAATTAACAATTTCAATGTCATTGACTTCAAACGGAAAAAAAAGTTCTTTGAAAGATATTAGAACTAATATTCCTGTAATTAAAATTATAAGAAATGTGAAATAATACTTTTGAATTAATTTGTACTGTGCAACGAATTTATGCAGTTTATCAGGTAATCCTTTCCTTAAATGTATTGACAATAACTATATGTAGTTAAAGTTGAGCCTTTGATCAATTCCATTACAGTATTCATTGATAAAGAGAAATGTTTATTGCAGCAACCTACAATCAATAAATAATTTTCAGTTGTATAGGACATTCATATTACAAACTAGTGTTATGAAAATCAAATACACTGTAGAGCTGTCATTGTATTAAAATGGGAATGAAGTTTTTGTCACATATGCATTGCAATTTTGGTGAAACAATAACCTGATAAGATACTTCCATCAACATCTGTAGAATACACAAATTACATCAGAATTCCATGTAAATTATGATACACACAGCACTCATAATCTTTCAAGATTCTAACTCATGGCCAAAATTTTCTTTATTTCTTTCTTTTTTTAAAACAACAAATGGTGACACATGAGAAATGTTCTGTTTGAACATAACACATTCTCTAGTTCTTTTCTCCGCATGTGTGTCTCAAAGAAAATAGAAATTGATACTTCTTGGATATATCTTGACAGAATGACTGCTGGCTCTGGAGGGCAATGGGCAGGCAGCCCCCAGCTCTCTAGTAATGAGGACACTATGTGGTTCACACAATGGACCTAACGTGTAAGTAAATAGCATATTTAATCAAGAAAAATACACTCCTGGAAATTGAAATAAGAACACCGTGAATTCATTGTCCCAGGAAGGGGAAACTTTATTGACACATTCCTGGGGTCAGATACATCACATCATCACACTGACAGAACCACAGGCACATAGACACAGGCAACAGAGCATGCACAATGTCGGCACTAGTACAGTGTATATCCACCTTTCGCAGCAATGCAGGCTGCTATTCTCCCATGGAGACGATCGTAGAGATGCTGGATGTAGTCCTGTGGAACGGCTTGCCATGCCATTTCCACCTGGTGCCTCAGTTGGACCAGCGTTCGTGCTGGACGTGCAGACCGCGTGAGACGACGCTTCATCCAGTCCCAAACATGCTCAATGGGGGACAGATCCGGAGATCTTGCTGGCCAGGGTAGTTGACTTACACCTTCTAGAGCACGTTGGGTGGCACGGGATACATGCAGATGTGCATTGTCCTGTTGGAACAGCAAGTTCCCTTGCCGGTCTAGGAATGGTAGAACGATGGGTTCGATGACGGTTTGGATGTACCGTGCACTATTCAGTGTCCCCTCGACGATCACCAATGGCGTACGCCCAGTGTAGGAGATCGCTCCCTACACCATGATGCCGGGTGTTGGCCCTGTGTGCCTCGGTCGTATGCAGTCCTGATTGTGGCGCTCACCTGCACGGCACCAAACACGCATACGACCATCATTGGCACCAAGGCAGAAGCGACTCTCATCGCTGAAGACGACACATCTCCATTCGTCCCTCCATTCACACCTGTCGCGACACCACTGGAGGCGGGCTGCACGATGTTGGGGCGTGAGCGGAAGACGGCCTAACGGTGTGCGGGACCGTAGCCCAGCTTCATGGAGACGGTTGCAAATGGTCCTCGCCGATACCCCAGGAGCAACAGTGTCCCTAATTTGCTGGGAAGTGGCGGTGCGGTCCCCTACGGCACTGCGTAGGATCCTACGGTCTTGGCGTGCATCCGTGCGTCGCTCCGGTCCGGTCCCAGGTCGACGGGCACGTGCACCTTCCGCCGACCACTGGTGACAACATCGATGTACTGTGGAGACCTCACGCCCCACGTGTTGAGCAATTCGGCGGTGCGTCCACCCGGCCTCCCGCATGCCCACTATACGCCCTCGCTCAAAGTCCGTCAACTGCACATACGGTTCACGTTCACGCTGTCGCGGCATGCTACCAGTGTTAAAGACTGCGATGGAGCTCCGTATGCCACGGCAAACTGGCTGACACTGACGGCGGCGGTGCACAAATGCTGCGCAGCTAGCGCCATTCGACGGCCAACACCGCGGTTCCTGGTGTGTCCGCTGTGCCGTGCGTGTGATCATTGCTTGTACAGCCCTCTCGCAGTGTCCGGAGCAAGTATGGTGGGTCTGACACACCGGTGTCAATGTGTCCTTTTTTCCATTTCCAGGAGTGTATGTACTTGCAATATCAAAGATTGTAATTGTTCTACGAAGGTGCAACACAATAATCTGTTCACTATTGTCATTAAATGAGTAAATGCAAGCTTGATGTTATTCATATAAACACGTACATACTGGTAATGAATGGTGATTAGTAGATGAACATTTTAGATTTTATAGATAAAATCTTCTCTTTCATGTTCTTCCTGTATAATAAGCCGTACTATAGATGTCCACATCACTGCCAGATCCTCCAATGTATTGTGACCAATATTTTTATTGGATTTTCAAGAGAACTCTGAATTGTAAATTCTGAAACCTATTTGCACATTAACATTTAATAATAATATTGTAATATCATTGTAGTGTGGCCCCTCATTTATGGTGAGTTATAACTGCTTCCTTTGGTTTTTAAATTGTAGCTTTTTCCTAGACATTCTCAAGCCAAGGAGAGCTCTTGAATATAGCATTTACAAACAAATACATACAGATCTTTATTTACAGGCCTTTAAATACAATTTTCTGTAACAACACAACTATGTGCTAAGAACACTTTACCACAAGACAACTGAACTATATGCCAAACAGAACCTATTCAGTGTGTTTCTGTAAGAGCATGAAAAACTTTAACAGGACATAGAGGATGCTCTGCTGAAAAATTTGAGGTAGGGAACCTGGGATCGGAGAAGCCAGCTTAAGCAAATAATAGGAATGAAATCACAGTACTGTATACTTTTTTATGTACATTAATTACAGTCAACTGCAAATATCATCATTGACACAATGAGTGTACCATTTGTATTGTATTTTACAAAATGTGCTGAAACTGATGGCCATCAACCTCAATGCAAGCATGACAGTGGCAAACAAGATTCTGATGCACCCTGACAAATATCCCTGGTGTGTTTCGAATCAGATCACAGGCAGCTACAGTTCTGGTAGCTGATTCCAACTCCGTATCCACTGGAGTCTCATAACAAGGGGATTCAAGCCAGGTGACCATGCAGGCCATGGAATAGGGCCTACCCTTCCAGTGAGGCAACCAGGAAATACTTCCAAGTAATTAGGCTCATTCTCCTCATTTCCTCGCAGGAAATAAAGAATATACATATAAATAAACAGCACAGTGTGTGTAAACTTGTATGCATGTTAGTTTAAATAAGCTGAAAGACAGTAATGCTAGACAAAGTGACAGACAAGTTTACTTCCATATCTCCTTAAGCTGGTTTCCCTGACCCTAGGTTCCCTTCCTCAAATTGTTCAGTGGAGCACTCTCTATGTCCTGCTACATTTTTGCACACATTTATGGAAACATCCTGTACATTGGTTTCTGTCGGCCACAGACAGTTTTTATAAGAATTGACACACAAAATCTGAGTGTATTCTCTATAGGGAATTCATCCAGAGAAGGAAGGAAATGGTTGATGATGAGAAGCCAAAATCTAGTGCATATTTACGTTATACTAGGAAATATCAACTGATTTTAACATATCATTAGAAAATCATATCATTAGAATATCACACTCCACTGCAGAGTGAAAATCTCATTCAGAAAATCATATGATTAAGTGATCATATGAACAATGACTTGAGTCATATCTCAAATGTCCAATGGAATTATGCTCCATAATAATTCATTATTAAGAAAGATAGTCTTCATTAAACAAAACCATGCCCTAAGAATAATATGTGGAATGATTGCATCATGATCATTTGGTAGATAACAGTTTAAGAAGTCAGGTTTGTAACAACAGCATCTCAGATGTCTAAAGATATTTGAAGAGCTCTCTGTTCATGCTGTAACAAATCCAAGAAGAGTGGTGGCTACATTCATCACTTGTGTAGGCTTTAGGAATTCACTCGATAAGAGGTGCTTCACAGGAGTGGACCATGCATTCTGTGAGTGAGAATTTTACAAAAACAGTGATTCAGTTACTGCAGTGACTGCATGATGTAAATGATGCTTCAAGTGTTCCCCTCTTCTGAAAATGGATGAAAACGTTTGAGGAGACTAATTCAACACTTACCAACCTGAAATCCTGGTAACCCAGGTCATCAAGAATAGGCAAATCCATTGAGAGTGTAAATTGGTCTGTTCGTGATGATCCTAACTTCTCTATTTATAAGTGTGCTAGTTCTTTAAATGTGCATAGATCACCACTGCACCAAATTCTGAAAAAAGACCTTAAACTGCACCCTCACAAAATCCAACTGGTGCAAGAATTAAAGCCTCAGGATGCTGGACACTGGCTGCAGTTCGCTATGATGTGACTGAGTGCCATTAATTTAACATCATCTTGTTTTCTGATGAGGCTCATTTTCACTTGAACAGTCACATCAATAAGCAAAATTGTCACTTCTGGAGTGCAACAAATCCTAAACAGAAACACAAGAAACCCCCTCATTTGCCAAAAGTTACTGTAGATGTTGTGATGTTGACTTGAGGAATGACTGACTCATACTTTTTTGAGGACAAGAGTGATCATGCAGTTGCAGTGAATTCGGATCATTATGTGACAACATTACTGTATTTACTCGAATCTAAGCCGCACTCGAATCTAAGCCGCACCTGAAAAATGAGACTCGAAAGCAAGGGAAAAAAATTTTCCCGAATCTAAGCCGCACCTGAAATTTGAGACTCGAAATTCAAGGGGGAGAGCAAAGTTTTAGACCGCACCTCCAAATCGAAACAAAGTTGGTCCATTGTAACAAGAGACACACAAGCTTTATCAAGTAGCCATTGGTATGTGTCAGGCGCTCAGTCCGTATTTATAAGGGTACCCTTCCTTTTCCAAATGTTTTGTCTGGTTTGAATCTAGTCAGTTGCCGTGCTTCATTTCTGACTGTATCACTATCCAGCATAAGAATAATACGAATATAATAATGACATGATATGTATATTCCTCCGCGCTTGCTGGTGTCTCACCCTAATTTCCTAGTTTATTAGGCAGACAGGATTCAAATGAGATAGCAGCAAATACGAAAGAATACATGGCATAATGTTTACATTCTTCTACCTTTTCTTTTAATTTATTTATTGGCGCAGAGGTTTTGGCGTCAGTATTTATCTTTGTGTCTGCACAAGCATGCCTGTGTAGCGCTACACATATTCGACGGCAGAAGTTAGTTGTAGCGCCACCTACCAACATTTTTCAGAACTTCTGCTTACTCTGCACTCGATTCTAAGCCGCAGGTGGTTTTTTGGATTACAAAAAGCAGATAAAAAAGTGCGGCTTAGATTCGAGTAAATACGGTAAATGATGTTTTGGTGCCTGAATTGGAAAACTTTCCCAGTTATAACCAAAGAACATGGTTTCAGCAAGACAAAGCCACAACATAAATGTCCAATGCACCTACACTGCGAGTTTGTGAAATTTTCCCTGCTAAACTGATCTCCAGGACGGGTGACAAAATTGGTCACCACACAGTCCAAATTTGGGCCTCATGGATTTTTTATTATGTCAGATCTAAACTGTATGTCAATAATCCAACTTCTCTGAAGCAAGTGAAAGAAAATTTCTGCAGCAAAGTGGCAGCCATCCTAGATTCTATATGCCGAGCCAAAATGCAAAATCTTTTCATCATATAAATGGGTGCCATAGGCATGCTCCCTTGCGGTTAAATGGCATTATTTTCAAGTTGTATATTTCAATAATAAATATTCTGTCAATAGACCTCAACCTCTATTTTATTTTGACACATCAAATATAAACTTTCTTTTGAGATAACCTTTCTTCACTCATAAAATTTGTTCTAAAATATCAGTTACATTTAAGAAGTAGTAGTGTCTACATCTACAGATACTTCTACAACTGTAGTGACAACAATAGAAACAAATTATTTTCATGGTTTTAAAGTCATGTTTTGCATCAGAATAATGCTACAATTAAAATCCTTGATCATTTATGTAATGGTATAAAATTCCTGACAGGCAGTGAAGCTTGAATCGAAAGTCAGCTAAAAAGGTTACAAGTTTGTTGGAGCTATCATTTTCCACAAAATCTATGAAAAAGGTAAAGCTGTAATCAAACTAGAGGACAGATTGAATACCACAGTGCTTTACTAGTAATGGTTGCATCACAGGTGGTATGCATTGCCTTTGAACTGACTTACCCAGCCTGTTATAAGGGTGCTTTACAATGTAAAGTGTAACTCAGTATTTTCCAAAAGGTATATAAAGGCATTTATCTGTAAATAAACCATACTTTTCTTCTGGACAACTCCTGCTTCTCCAAAGATGATTACTTTTTTAGAAGTTTCATGCTTAGTTCTCTTATTGGTTTTTTTCCTCGAGTTATGTAAACCCAGCTGTAAATAGCCAGCTTCAACAACATTTAAATAAAAATTACTTAAATAGCCTGCAAACTGACTTTTTCCATGTTGTTGCAATACACAATAGAAAATAGGAGCAGCAACAGCACACACTTTTGTTGTGTTTGTCAAAGTTCCTCAATGACATAACCAATTCTGGGTTAACACAGCTGTTAGCCATGTGAACAAAGAGCTGAGGGAATTGCATTCGACTGAAAAAAGGTCTCATATATGTGCTGTGCTTCTTGCTGCAACTGGGAAATGGGGATATATTAATCATGGCCTTTACCTAAATAGGATGGGTATGTAAAGATTAGCTGAGCACCTTGCAAAAAGTGTAAGGGTAGCCACAAGCACACAAGACAAAATTCTTGTGATTACTCGAATCAAAGAGACACTTTTTTTTAGGTTAGAGCCAGGTTACAGACAGAAAGTACTGAAAGAAATTAGAGCAGTAAAGGCCATAACAAATGTGACAGTTTCCAAAAAAATAAAATTAACTTGCGTAGTCATAATGTTAAAGGGTTGAAATACAAAATAGATGAACTTATTGTATGCTTAGATGGCAAGGAAAACTCTGAAGGAATAGGTGTTCAGTGCCTGCCTGAACACCACGTAACCACAGGGATGAAGAAGTTAAATATCAGGGGTTATAGACTTGCATCATTTTCATGTAGAATTAACATGGAAAAATGAGGAGTTTTAACATATGTAAAAGTTGGACACAAAGTGAAAAGTATCGAAAGAAATAGATTTTGCATTGATCAAAACCTAGAAACACGTGCTTGTGAGTTGTTACTGCAGAACACTTTTCTGCTAATTGTAACAGTCTACAGATCCCCTCTAGGAAACTTTTAAGCTATTTATGAGATATTTAGATGCATTATCTGTCAGACAAGAAGAAAGAGTTAGTAGTTTGTGGGGATTTCATGCAGATTTCTTAAAAGATATGAACAGGAAAAATGAACTAGAATTATTATTTGGATGGTTTAATCTAATTTCAATAGTCAATTTTCCAACTTGTGTGCAGCAAATTTGTAGAACACTGATTGATAGCATTTTTAAAGACAGTGCTCACACTGAAACAACACCCAATTAATGGAAATAAACAGTATTGCATCTTGCAACTTGGAAGCATGTTCATACAAAGCAGTGAGGTTTATTAATGAGAACAGGATACAATGTTATAAGAGGAAACTAAAAGGGGTGGTAAGGATGACATATATGTTAATGTCAAATTCAATTTATTCCATAGTAAATTTGTGTCACTATTTGAAAGTTGCTTTCCTAAAAAGTTGTCCAAAAGATACATAAAAAAGTAAGCCATGGATAATTAAGGAAATTGAAATCTCATGGAAGAAGAAGAGGGAAATTTAAGCAGAGGCCAGAGTTAGTCAAGATCCAACATTACTTGTGGACTACAGAAAATTTTAAAGGAAAGTTGTTTAACATCCGGTTCTGATAGAAATAAATAATGCAGATAACAAGATTATATCTAAAAACAAAGATGATGTAACTTACCAAATGAAAATGTTGGTATGTTGATAGACACACAAACACACACACAAAATTCAAGCTCTCGCAACCCGCGATTGCTTCATCAGGAAAGAGAGAAAGAGAGGGAAGCCTATTTATGGGTCGCTTCTTGGTTACCCAGGCCTGCCAACCCAAAGTTTGGTACAGTGATTGATGACATCCTCATGATCTGGACTCACAGTGAAGAAGAACTCCAGAATTTCCTCTCCAACCTCAACTCCTTTGGTTCCATCAGATTTACTGGTCCTAGTCCAAATCCCATGTTACTTTCCTTGACGTTGACCTCCATCTGTCCAATGGCCAGCTTCACACATCCATCCACATCAAACCCACCAACAAGCAACAGTACCTCCATTATGACAGCTGCCACCTATTCCATATCAAACGGTCCCTTCCCTACAGCCTAGGTCTTTGTCGCAAACGAATCTGCTCCAGTCCTGAATCCCTGAACCCATACACCAACAACCTGAAAACAGCTTTCGCATCCCGCAACTACCCTCCCGACCTGGTACAGAAGCATATAACCAGAGCCACTTCCTCATCCCCTCAAACCCAGAACCTCCAACAGAAGAACCCCAAAAGTGCCCCACTTGTGACAGGATGCTTTCCGGGACTGCATCAGACTCTGAATGTGGCTCTCCAGCAGGGATACGACTTCCTCAAATCCTGCGCTGAAATGAGATCCATCCTTCATGAAATCCTCCCCACTCCACCAAGAGTGTCTTTCCGCTGTCCACCTAACCTTCGTAACCTCTTGGTTCATCCCTATGAAATCCCCAAACCACCTTCCCTACCCTCTGGCTCCTACCCTTGTAACCACCCCCGGTGTAAAACCTGTCCCATGCACCCTCCCACCACCACCACTCGAGTCCTGTGACCCGGAAGATGTACACGATCAAAGGTAGATCCACGTGTGAAAGCACCCACGTGATTTACCAACTGACCTGCCTACACTGTGAAGCTTTCTATGCGGGAATGACCAGCAACAAACTGTCCATTCGCATGAATGGACACAGGCAGACAGTGTTTGTTGGTAATGAGGATCAGCCTGTGGCTAAACATGGCTTGGTGCATGGCCAGCACATCTTGGCACAGTGTTACACCGTCCAGGTTATCTGGATACTTCCCACTAACACCAACCTATCAGAACTCCGGAGATGGGAACTTGCCCTTCAATATATCCTCTCTTCCCGTTATCCACCAGGCCTCAACCTCCGCTAATTTCAAGTTGCTGAGTGTGTGTGTGTGTGTGTGTGTGTGTGTGTGTGTGTGTGTGTGTGTGTGTGTCCTTTTCCCCCCTAAGGTAAGTCTTTCCGCTCCCGGGACTGGAATGACTCCTTACCCTCTCCTTTAAAACCGACATCCTTTCGTCTTTCCCTCTCCTTCCATGGGTTGCGAAAGCTTGAATTTTGTGTGTGTGTTTGTGTTTGTCTGTGTGTCTGTCAACATACCAACGCTTTCATTTGGTAAGTTACATTATCTTTGTTTTTAGATATATTTTTCCCACGTGGAATGTTTCCCTCTATCATACAGGGTGTTACAAAAAGGTACAGCCAAACTTTCAGGAAACATTCCTCACACACAAAGAAAGAAAATATGTTATGTGGACATGTGTCCAGAAATGCTTACTTTCCATGTTGGAGCTCATTTTATTACTTCTCTTCAAATCACATTAATCATGGAATGGAAACACACAGCAACAGAACGTACCAGTGTGACTTCAAACACTTTGTTACAGGAAATGTTCAAAATGTCCTCCGTTAGCGAGGATACATGCATCCATCCTCCGTCGCATGGTATCCCTGATGCGCTGATGCAGCCCTGGAGAATGGCGTATTGTATCACAGCCATCAACAATACGAGCATGAAGAGTCTCTACATTTCGTACCGGGGTTGCACAGACAAGAGCTTTCAAATGCCCCCATAAATGAAAGTCAAGAGGATTCAGGTCAGGAGAGCATGGAGGTCATGGAATTGGTCCGCCTCTACCAATCCATTGGTCACTGAATCTGTTGTTGAGAAGCATACGAACACTTCGACTGAAATGTGCAGGAGCTCCATTGTGCATGAACCACATGTTGTGTCGTACTTGTAAAGGCACATGTTGTAGCAGCACAGGTAGAGCATCCCATATGAAATCATGATAACATGCTCCATTGAGAGTAGGTGGAAGAACATGGGGCCCAATCAAGACATCACCAACAATGCCTGCCCAAACGTTCACAGAAAATCTGTGTTGATGACGTGATTGCACAATTGCGTGCGGATTCTCATCAGCCCACACATGTTGATTGCGAAAATTTACAATTTGATTGCGTTGGAATGAAGCCTCATCCCTAAAGAGAACATTTGTACTGAAATGAGGATTGACACATTGTTGGATGAGCCATTCGCAGAAGTGTACCCAAGGAGGCCAATCAGCCGCTGATAGTGCCTGCACACGCTGTACATGGTACGGAAACAACTGGTTCTCCCATAGCACTCTCCATACAGTGACATGGTCAACGTTACCTTGTATAGCAGCAACTTCTCTGATGCTGACATTAGGGTTAACGTCAACTGCACGAAGAATTACCTCATCCATTGCAGGTGTCCTCGTCATTCTAGGTCTTCCCCAGTCGCGAGTCGTAGGCTGGAATGTTCCGTGATCCCTAAGACACTGATCAATTGCTTCGAACATCTTCCTGTTGGGACACCTTCATTCTGGAAATCTGTCTCGATACAAATGTACCGTGCCACAGCTATTGCCCCGTGCTAATCCATACATCAAATGGGCATCTGCCAACTCTGCATTTGTAAACATTGCACTGACTGCAAAACCACGTTCGTGATGAACACTAACCTGCTGATGCTACGTACTGATGTGCTTGATGCTAGTACTGTAGAGCAATGAGTCGCATGTCAACACAAGCACCAAAGTCAACATTACCTTCCTTTAATTGGGCCAACTGGCAGTGAATCGAGGAAGTACAGTACATACTGACGAAAGTAAAATGAGCTCTAACATGGAAATTAAGCATTTCCGGACACATGTCCGCATAACATCTTTTCTTTATTTGTGTGTGAGGAATGTTTCCTGAAAGTTTGGCTGTACCTTTTTGTAACACCCTGTATAGATAACAAGATTAAAACTATATGGAACATTGTCAAACTGGGAACAGGACAGCCAGTCAGTGAACAGGATTCCATAACAATTAAACTAAATGACAATGTTGTGACTGATGATTCACAATTCATAAATACTTTTAACAATCCCTTTCTAAATATAGCAGCAAATGTAAGACTAAATGGTTCCATTGAAGAAGCAAGAGAATATATTATAAATTTCATTCCACAAAACTTTAAGCAAGTAGCACCAGCATCCTTCACTGAAGCTACTGCAATTTTATATATATATAAAGGCTCTCGCAGGTTTGATGGAATTTGAAACTGAATTCTGAAAAGTAATTCCAAATTAGTAAGTAATTTGGTGATAGATGCAATGCACTGCTGACAGAGGTGATTTCTCCAGATAGGTTAAAATATGAAATTATTAAACAACTTCATAAGAAAGGTGACAAGACTGACAGACTTAAACAATTATCATCCAGTTTTCTTACTGACATCTTTTTCCAGAATATTAAAAAAAATGTACTCAAGAAAAGCTGCACACTGAACTGGAAACAATTTACTTAGCATACCACAGTCTGGATTCCAAAAGGTTGCTTGAAAGAGAATGCAATTTATACACTCAGTCAAGTCTTAAATAATAATATATCACCAGTTGGTATCTTTTGTGATCTCTCCAAGGCCTTGGTGCTCAAGTTTTATGGAATTTATGGATTTTCAGACACCTGGTTTGTATCGCGTCTGTAGCAGAAAGCAGAAGGTTGTGCTGAATAATTCATACAACGTTGGAAAGGTAGAAAAATTTTAGTAGTTGGGGTAAAAGTCATAAAGGATGTCCCACAGGATTCAGTTTTGGGTCCACTCCTATTTTTTATGCATTTGAATGATTTTCCACTTAATGCTCAACAAGCAAGCAAAATTGGTAGTTTCTACGGATGATACTAGTATTATAATAAATCCCATTAGAGAGAAAGCAATAGAAGAGTTAAATGATATTTTCCAGAGCTATTAAATGGTTCTATGAAAATGGAAAAACACTACGTTCAGTTCTGTACAACAAATAGTCAGACCAACAACTAGTGTAGCACATGAACTGGAGGCACTGTGTGGGGTAGAATGCTCCAAATTTTTTGGGTGTACATATTGATGAAAACTTGAACTGGAAGAAGCACATTACTGAGCTTCTCAAAAAATTTTCATCTACTTTTGCTCTTCATACAATTGCCCTAATCTTGGAAATGAATACATCAACCTCCTGATATATTTTACATATTTCCACTCAATAATGCCATATGGAATAATTTTCTGAGGTAACTCATCACTTAAAAAGGAAGTACTGACTGAAAAAAGCAAGCAGTGAGAATAATATGTGCTATGCACCCATGGAAGTCATGTAGGTACCGCTTGAAAGAACTAGGCATTGCACTGTCACAATGCTTATTTTTGCTAATGAAATTTGTCATATATAATCCATCACAGTTTGAGAAGAAAAATGATGTACATACACTGGAGGGAAAAATGGTCTCTAATATCCATTCTTAAAGCTGTCAGAGGTTCAGAGGTGAGTTCAATATGCAGGAAAAAAATTTTTGATCATTTGTTTAATTATGTATGAGGGTGAGTCAAATGAAAACCTTAAATTTGTAATAACAAATCAAAATTTCGCGCTGTTATCCTGTAAGTTGGTAAGCATGCTACTAACTGCATGCAGAATGGCCTGTAGGTGGCAGCATAGTGCAGATGCACACATACCGTCGCAATATAAGTATAAAGATGGCCGCTCCACTTGCGACTTGCACCAGGGCAGAACAGCATTCTGTTATTTGGTTTTTGAGTAGTGAAGGTGTGAAATCTATTGAAATTCATCAACGAATGAAGGTTCAGTACGGTGATGCTTGTTTGTCAGAGCAGCAAGTCTATGAATGGAGTAGGAAGTTCGCAAATTGTGTGACTTCAGTGGAAGATGCTCCTCGTCCCGGTCAGGCACAATGAGTTGACTCCACAGAACATTGCAGCAGTTGAAGCCATAGTGAAGGAAAACTGCCGAGCGACACTGAATGACATTGCAGCATGTTTACAGATTAGTCATGGGTCAGCACACCACATTGTGCATGATGTGCTCCAGTTTCACAAAGTGTCTGCAAGATGGGTGCCACAGCAGCTGACCAGCTGACTCCTGAAATGAGAGAACAATGTGTTGATGCTTGTGAAGAACTTCTTTGGTGCTTTGAACAAGAAGGTGATGGCTTCCTTGTAAGAATCATTGCTGGGGATGAAACCTGGGTTCACTTCCACCAACTGGAAATGAAGAGAGCGAGCACGGAATGGCGCCATTCCTCATCACCAAAACCAAAGAAGTTTCGAACAGAACCATCAGCAGGGAAGGATATGCTGATTTTCTTTTGGGACGAAAAAGGTGTCATTTTGGAGCATTACATGCCTAGAGGGCCACTGTCACCAGTGCATCATACACAGATCTCGTAAAAAATCATGTGCGGCCTGCAATCAAATCAAAGCGACGTGGATTGCTGTCAGCAGGTGTCCTTTTGCAACATGAATATGCAAGGCCCCACACTGCCCGTACAACAGTTGCAACAATCACAGACCTGCATTTTGAGTGCCTCCCTCATCCACCATACTCACCAGGCCTTGCCCCAAGTGATTTCCATATGTTTGGACCACTCAAAGGTGCAGTGGGAAGAAAGAAGTTCCATTCTGATGAAGAGGTACGCCATGTGGTGCACGAGTGGTTGCGCGGACTACCAAAAGAATTTTTTTTCTACAGGAATTTATGCACCTTGTAAGCGGTTGAGGACTTGCATTGAGCATGGAGAAGATTATGTTGCCGGCTGCTTTGGCTGAGCGGTTCTAGGCACTTCAGTCCAGAACCGGGCGACTGCTACGGTCGCAGATTCGAATCCTGCCCCGGGCATGGATGTGCGTGATGTCCGTAGGTTAGTTAGGTTTACGTAATTCTAAGTTCTAGGGGACTGATGACCTCAGATGTTAAGTCCCATAGTGCTCAGAGCCATTTGAACCATTTGAGATTATGTTTAAAAGTGATACAGCTTTGTACCACTTCTGCACAATAAATAATATTTAAAAAAATATTTAAGGTTTTCATTTGATTCACCCTCGTAAAATGTCTTGACAGGTAGTGAAGCAACTTTTAAATCTAATTAAAATCATTTCTCTTGGACAACTCCTTTTATTCTATTGATGAATTTCATTTTAAAAAACTGGTTTTTAAGTGTGGTTGCATGATTATGAATAAAATGACAATGCATCCATTAATGTTAATACTATTCATGTATACATATCCTGTAAACTGACTTGTTCCACATAATTTCAATAAAAGAGTCATTCAAATTGTCTATTAACTATTAATTAACTATTGTCCAAATGACTATCGTACTGCAAATTGACGTGTTCCATGTTGTTACACTATATTGTGCAAATGACTCCTGTAACTAGAATAGAAATCATATTGCAATAATCCTCAAATAAATTACCTGTTTTGTGGGACTTCTGATGAGAATTTCAAACGATACTGATGATGTCCCAACAGAAACTAGCTTCTTCAGTGAACAATTTCAAGGCAATTAACAGTTAACAGTATTCAAATCACAAAATTGTTGTTATTTCAATGGTATTTGGGGCTCAAAATAGATGAAAATTGCACAAAAACCTGCTGATGTAACATTAGCCTCAACTTTTCTTTGTTGAATTGCAACAAATTTACTAACCCCTTCACTTATAATCCCTTGTGTGACTCAGATAGGGTATTTGGGGCCAATGCGATTATCATGACCCTTGCCCATGGTACATCAGTGGCATGAAATGTAAACTGCACGAACCTGGCAGTCATGACTTGAGACATGCCCAACTACACACAACACAGGCCAGGCTTGTACAGATTCTCATTATCTATTTGAATCACACTCAGCTACGTATCACTATAGTTCACATTCACACGTAAAAAAAAAAAAAAAAAAAAAAAAAAAAAAAAAAAAAAAAAAAAAAGATGACAACATTGAGTTATTTTCATAATTCTGCTACCAACTGTGGGTGATTAGTTATTGAGAATGATACCCCTGATGGTCAACTACCAAAGCCCTGGATTTGGAAATAAATATGAAAGTCTGAAACTATGGAGCTATGTAATGACTCGTGGCATAAAAGAGATAAACTTACATCAGATAGGAGTAAATAAAAGAGAACTAGATATACTTAATATAGCACCTGGTAACATTTTCTGGGAGAATATTGTAACTGAGACTCACTCATATGCAGAACAAATATGAACAAATTCAAATAGAGTACAAAGAATAGACAACAAATGATTTCCTGTGTATTGCATAACATTAAAAGCTATTTTGCATTGTCCATAATAATGGTGCAGAGGAAAAACCAAGAATTCAACTGAATTGGTCAAAGGGGGCTGATATAGAAACACCCATATTTAGAAGAACAATGCAACTAAAATATATATCTGTAAATTACAAGATGTCTACACTTTGCAAATAATGATCTGGGTGCCAATACAGACAAACCGAGAAAAATAAGACCCGTCACCAAGTATCTGAATCAAAAACTTGAACGAAGTGTAAGCATGAAATATAAGGGATGCATACATTACAACCAATTCAGTCCATAAAAAGACATGATTTGGTATTAAATTTTACAAATTATGTGAGCCAGATTCAGGTTATTGCTATGGCTTTAAAATATATATAGGCTATGATAAGATGAATTGTGATGATAGTGCCACTGAAGTGTTGGCTAAGAGCTACTACCCCAGTCAACAGACTTCAGTGGCACTATCACCACAGTTTACCTTGTCATGGCCTATATATATATTTTAAAGCCATAGCAATAACTTGAGAACACACTTTATATCTAGAGAGTTGATACTCACCACCAAAATTATTTATGACACTATTGCACAGTTACAAAACAAATGTCCTTGTACATGTGAACAGAAAGAATATGTCAAAATCTTTCTGTAAATTAAAATTAAAGATGGGAGAATACAGAATGAGGAGCTGCAATTGAATACTCACTGTAAAATGGAAATGTAAGCAATTTTTTTTTATAATGATGACAAAACACAAAACAGTAGGAATGATTACACAATAATCCAATCATACTATTAAGCTGAGTTGTATTATTGAGTACAACTAGAGAATGACTGAAATTGATCACCAAGTCGAAATAAAAGCATGCTTCCCAGTCATGAAAAAAAATTTGGTTTTATCTGTTAAATATTGGTCTTTTCAATCTGTACATTTTGTGCAACAAAATAAATAACAGGGAATAAACAAAGTTACATTGATTATAGGATTGAAATAAACAAATTATTTCTGAAGAAAATACCAAAACCAGATTGTAAAGGACAAGAACGAATATCATATGGAGATATATTAGAGAGCTTGTACATGAAAAATTGGGCCCCTTTTCCCAAGCATATTGATCCAATGGGATCAAAATCAAGGCAATCAAGTTCGTATGAAAAATAAAAAACTTAGTGAAAAAACATGGGAATGCAAGAGAGGCAAAGTTCCATTAAATGTACCCACATGTTTCAAACAATATCACATCTTTGAAGATTATTGATTTGTGTAGTTTCTTTTTGTAAGAGTGCTAATTATGTGAACTGTGGATGTAGTCAGGAATTGGAGATAAATTGTACAGATTTATATTATATGGTATTGATTGAAATAAATCTTTTGTGGTACTTCTAACACAGTTATTATATGCTGTTGTTATTATGTATCAAATATTTCACAGAATTAAATCAGTTGGATCTTACACACGTACTCACATTCCACAAGTGGTGTGTAATTGGTACAATGTCAGGGGGATCCATAAGTGGTGTGCAATTGGCACAATGTTGGATCAATTTGCTGAACAGTGGAATGGCTTGAAGGCTGGACAATCATGTTTGCATTTTGGCCCCAGGCCATTGGAACTTAAATCGTAGATTAGGGTGTTATTGCTTCAACATGAGATTGATGACATCACTCACAGCATGCCCCGTCATAGTGAGGCCTGTATTGCAGCCAGAGGTGGTCAAAGCCCTAACTAATCACATTAACCAATTGTCAAAATATGTGTGCAAATCCGTTAAGTTGGAAATAACTAAGAACATTTCTGTCTACCATTATTGTTAAATCTTCAAATTTAATACATATTTCGGACAACACAACAACACATTTAAGTCACTGAGTAAGTTGACCTGTGTACCAGTCGGCATTCGATTAAATACTGAGTCTCAGTCTAGCGACCGCTGCTCGGCTGGCCGCTTAGGTGGCGCAGCTGCTGCATGGCTGGCAGACAACGCCGCACGTAGAGGACATGCGTAATTGCACAGCGGCACTTTGAATAATCGGTGAGTCACAACACTTTTCCCCCCTTTGAAATTGTTGCACTGGTCTTGATGGAGGTGTCCTGGAGATGGCTAACGTCCATAGGCGTTGTTTGACTCACCGTAAAGTCTCGAGGAGGAGGCTTCCCGTACGGACGGAAGTGTCTCCAATGATAACGGGTCGAGATGACAGGAGACGTAGGGGTCGAATCTGCTGGGGCCCCCTGCACCAATCTGCCCGTTGCGGCAAGTCCAGTTGATATGACAGGAGACATGGGCGATGTGTCGGCGTCCGTTGGAGGAGGAGGCGAGTAGATGTACTCTGACAGAGGATGGTCCTCTGGTTCCTGCATGGGCATGTCTCCTGGTGGCGTCCGTTCTGGTGCTGGCATCGCGAGACGGTGAGAGGGCTGCGTTGTGAGTATTGAGAGATGCCAAGATCCTGAGCATGAGGTAGAGCCAAAGGTGGTGTGGCGGCATTCGGAACAGGCTTTGCTGGCACCTGAGGCCGAAGCTGGTCCGAATGACGCACTGCAACACCCGTGTCCGTCTGGATTTCATACAGGTGTCTGCCATGGTGTCGTAAGATGCGGCCTGGGCTCCATTTTGGCCGCCTGCCATATCCCCGTACCCAGACGAGGTCGTCGGCGGTGAACCGGCCAAGTGAAGGCACCAGCGGCCGTGAGGTGGGAGGCCACAGAAGATGAAGTAGCGTGCGGGGCTGTCGGCCATGTAAGAGCTCAGCAGGGCTGTGATCACTCATGGGGGTGAAACGGTAAGACGCCAGGAACTGGAGAAGCGCGTCATCAGCAGCAGAAGAAGTCAGAAGTTTCCGCATCTGAGCCTTAAATGTGCGGACCAGTCATTCAGCCTCACCGTTGGATTGTGGATGGAACGGCGGGGCCATGACGTGCGTAACGCCATGACGAGCACAAAAATCCGCAAAGTCGGAAGAGGCAAATTGCGGACCATTATCAGTAACAAGAAAAAATGCGGGCGAGAGCACTGGTGGTTACTGCGGTGGTAGGTGACGTGCAACGGACAATGAAAGGAAAGTTAGAATAGGTGTCAATTACGAGGAGCCAATAAGTACCTAAAAAGGGTCCCGCAAAGTCAGCATGAATACGCTCCCAGGGCTTCTCAGGCGAAGGTCACGGTGACAAAGATGACTTCGGGGCAGCGGTCTGTAACGCGCAAGGGCCGCAGGCAGCGACCATGTGTGCGATTTCAGAGTCGATGCCACGCCAGTACACATGACGGCGTGCCAGAGATTTTGTGCGAGACACACCCCAGTGCCCTTGGTGAAGGAGGCGCAAGACCGAAGCACACAAAGACGCAGGTACCACAACACGCGGCGAAGCATTGTCAGTGGAGAGGAGGATAACACCATCCCTAGCCGTGAGGCGGTAGCGCAAAGTGTAGTAGTTCCGCAACGGATCAGAAGTCTTAGCGGACGGGCGATCTGGCCAACCCTTCTGAATACAGCATAAAACCCGGGAGAGGGTAGGGTCAGAACCCGTAGCAGCCGCCAGCCTGTCTCCAGTGATGGGGAACCCGTCCACAACCCGCTGCTCGGCAACATCCAGGTAGAAACACAAAAGTTCGTCCCTATCGAATGCCTGATCAGGACCCATGGGAAGGCGAGACAAAGCATCAGCATTCGCATGTTGAGCCATTGGCCGGAAATGAATCTCATAATTGAAACAGGACAAGTAAAGAGCCCAACGCTGGAGGCGGTGTGCAGCCTTGTCGGGAAGTGACGTTGATGGATGAAACAAGGAAACAAGCGGTTTGTGATCCGTAATAAGATGAAATTTTGAGCCATATAGAAAAACACCAAACTTATGAAGAGCATAAATGATGGCCAAAGCTTCTTTCTCAATTTGAGAATACTTCTGTTGGGCATCCGTGAGCGTTTTGGAGGCATAAGCGATGGGTTGTTCCGAACCGTCAGAAAAACGGTGCGCAATGACTGCACCGACCCCGTATTGAGAGGCGTCTGTGGCAAGAACAAGATGTTGGCCAGGTCGATAAGTAGCCAGGCATGGGGCCTGTTTCAGCATAGTCTTTAATTTCCGGAAAGCCGTGTCACATGACGCGGACCAGTGAAAAGGCACATTTTTATGCAACAGGCGATGCAACGGCTGAGCCACCGACACCGCAGACGGTAAAAACTTGTGATAGTATGCTATTTTCCCCAAGAAAGCCTGCAGTTCCTTAACAGATGTAGGGCGAGGAAGGGCATCGATCGCAGCAACAGTGTGTTGAAGTGGATGAATACCATCCCGAGAGAGTTGAAACCCCAAGTACGTGATAGATGCCTGAAAAAATTGTGATTTCTGAAGATTACACTTAAGACCGGCAGTCTGTAAGACATTAAAAAGTGTGCGGAGATTTTGAAGATGTTCTTCAGTGGTGGAGCCAGTGACAACAATGTCGTCCATGTAATTGATACACCCCGGGACAGGGAGCAATAATTGTTCCAAGAATCGCTGAACGAGAGCAGGGGCACTAGCAACCCCGAATGGCAAGCGTTGGTATTGATAGAGGCCGAAAGGCGTGTTAAGGAGCAGAAACTGCCGGGAAGCAGTGTCGAGAGGAAGTTGATGATAAGCTTCAGACAGGTCAATTTTAGAAAAATACTGTCCTCCAGCGAGTTTAGTGAACAGTTCTTCAGGACGGGGCATAGGGTCACCCCACACTTCTATTTGCGCCCCAGCGGCGCGAGAAATTTCAAAAGACTGCGCAATGGAGAGAACTTCATCTAGAGTCGGATTCGCCAACTGAAGGGCATGTTGCTGAACTTCTTTGTCGGGCGCCGACTGGATAATAGCATCCCGTACCATGGAATCGGCATAGGATTCTTTGTGAACGTCAGTAACAAATTGACACTTTCGACTGAGGCTGTGAAGTTCAGCAGCCCAAACGCGATAGGACTGATTTGGTTGTTTTTGACAACGATAAAAGGCAACACGAGAGGCTACCACATGCGTTTGCTTTTGAAAATAGACAGACAGAAGGGAGCACATTTCAGCAAAGGACAAAGATGCAGGATCCTTCAAAGGAGCCAATTGCGACAACAACCGATACATTTGAGGTGAAATCCAGGAAAGGAACAGAGACTTACATGGTTGTTCGTCCGTGACATGAAATGCCAAGAAGTGCTGTCGAAGATGTTTTTCATAATCAGACCAGTCTTCCTCCGTCTCGTCGTAAGGTGGAAAAGGAGGTACAGCCAATGACGAGAAATGCCCCGCATTTGACGCCTCGATGAAATCGCGAATCGCCGCTGTTAGAAGCGTTTGCTATTCAAGGAGATTTTGCAAGAGCTGCTCGACAGTAGCCATGGAACCCTGTGAGTCAACGGTGAAAAGGAAAAATCCCATCCTCGTCGCCAATTGTTAAATCTTCAAATTTAATACATATTTCGGACAACACAACAACACATATAAGTCACTGAGTAAGTTGACCTATGTACAAGTCGGCATTCGATTAAACACTGAGTCTCAGTCTAGCGGCCGCTGCTCGGCTGGCCGCTTAGGTGGCGCAGCTGCTGCATGGCTGGCAGACAGCGCCGCACGTAGAGGACGTGTGTAATTGCGCAGCGGCACTTTGAATAATCGGCGAGTCACAACAATTATGCATGTTGCAATTGTTTAAGTTCTGTATTTTATATTGTCTCTACTTTACTGTCATCTGTTTGTACTCTTTTGTGACAAAATAAATGCAACCTTGCAAAATTCCTGTTTGTTGCTTTAATTTTGGACACCAATGTATAAGAAATGTTTGAGTATATATCATGAAGTATTAATTAATTCTATTTCTATAAACTTAAGACAGGAACATAATAAGTCAATATAATGAGTAAGCATTGTTTAAAGTGGAGTGATTGGTTTATTCAGTAAATTTTAAAATTATAACAATTATGCAATCATTTTTAAAAGAATTATTTCAGTTCCTTGCAGCTATTTTATGATTTCTCCTGATTTTTAAAGAATAGTGTGGTATGCAAGGTGCAACAGACTGCCTATGTGCAGTAGTTAAAGAAACTATTTTTCCGTGTAGTCTCTGTGTTACAATTTCCATAAACTGTACTTATCTAAATTCCTTAAAAGCCTGTGCCTGTTCAATATTTTGTATGATCCTTTGAATTGAGAGAAATATAACTGATGAAATGTTATTATTCTGTTTCATACATTGGCAGGTAGCTGACACCAGAGGAGGTCCTGTCTCCACGATATGCATTACTTCAGTATAATTTTGAGGGAAATTAATTAATTTTTATTAGACATGAAACACATCTGTAATGATGTGGATCACTAGTCTTCCACTAACTATGTGTGTAGTTGAATAGGTGTAGTTGTGTAGGTAATTTTCCAAGAAATATATTTTAAAGTAATAATAGAAGTTCCAATTGAAAAGATTGGAAGAATGTGATATTTTACTTATGTGTTATAATTTTTTAAGAAAATATAATCAATGTCTTATATTTATAGGTAACAATGTAAAATAATTTATGTTAAAGAAAATAAAAAATAACAATGTTGTGATACTATTGCATTGAAATGAATGCTAAATAAACTGTTTCTACTGAAAATCTAACGCAGGAGACACAACTTTAGCACTACTTTTTACCTACTTACAGACAGTGACAGATACTGAAAATCTGAGAAAAGACAAACAGTTAGTGTATTTTCTCTTATATCATACCATCAGGCATTACGTACTAATGGAAAGAGAAAACAAATATGATACAATGTGAAAATAACTACAAAGAAAAGCAGGGCCCCAATAAGGACAAAGTATAAGAAAATCCTAGTTACCAAATATCAGTATTCTATATGATTAAAATTACTGCTCATTGAATTATCTGCAGAGAAAAATTCAGCCTCACTTTGCTCACTGTATATGTCTCTTGCAGAAATATGTTTTGGTGTTGCAATGTAACCACTTTGCTGGGGATATATGTTGTCAATAGAATATAATTCAAAGTAAATGTCTTTACAAAATATTAATTTTGAAGACTGTAGCTGAAATATAATATGTTCTTGAAATGTGGTGGGTGCAATTCAGTTTGTTCAAAATAATAAACGTTGACCACAGGTTATCATCATTTTGTTGCTTCACTGCACATGATGTTTCCTGTAAAAGTTATAAGTGAAAATAGGTCAGAGAACACTATGATTCTTGAAAGACATGAAAAGTCATTAGGGCTTCTGCTCAAAATCTTACATCATACTGGGCCTCCCACACACAATTTCTCACTAGTCTTCTATACTCTTGCTAACATTTGATGTATTGCTGCTTATCCCAAATTTGCCAACTACAATTACAGAAATGGTTGATAATTTAAAAAAATGTAATCATCTGATGGTTACAATTAAAATGCATGAAATGTGATACAAAGATGATTATGTATATCTTGTTTTCATAGTAAAATAAGTGGAATGATACAATAAACAATACTAATTACGGTCGTGCGGTTCCAGACTGTAGCGCCTAGAACGGCTTGGCCACTTCGGCCGGCAATACTAATTACATTTTTTTGTTACCCACACTGAAACTACATTATCCCAAGCACTCCTACCATGTTTCCTGTTGCAAATATGAGTGCATTATTTTTTACTGTGAGGAGAATTTCAGTTTATAATACAGCATCCCAAATACACATTTGGTTTATGTTGTTAATCTGATTTTGTTTTGTGAATTACAGTAATTACAAGGTAATTAGATACATTATGTTAGCCAACAACATAGCAAGCTGACATTATGGTAAATAGAGTTGTTACACATTTCAAACATTACAATTACCATATATGTGATGTCTCTTTTGTAACTCGATTGTTCATAAATCAATAACCCTAACTGCAATTGAAAAAATTGACAATACCTGTTCCTACCAATGGATGGAAGTAATATTAGTGACTACTTGGACATGAAGTTGTTGAAAATTATGTTACAGAGCTCAAAAGGCAACATTACTTACATGTGTCCTCCTAATGACATAACAATTAATTATGCAATTCAAATTGACTTCAAAATCATATGAAAAATGACCTATTATGTTTCAGAGTATCTACTTAAGTAAATGAAACAGCCTATTTATTTGAAAAATAAAAGTGCATGATAAAAGTATTGTATCAAGCAGCTCTTGCAACATATTGCTGAGGCATTTTCAAACACCTTGAAACTCATTCACTCGCTTTTAAGTCCATTTTGGACCATTTAATGTGTTTCCCTTCACCCTAATCTATCTTTGTTGCATAGACTAGGAGTACTGCCATAGGGATAAACATTGACCACCTTGTAAGAATAATGTTTATTACATACTGTAGCTTCAGGGTACGCAAGTGGTATCATTAATGGTTTTGATGTATTATCAAGTCATTATCATGTGATTTGACTTTATTATGTATGCTTAACTCTCCCTCTGCCCTTACTATCCCTGGACTGAAGCAAGCTCATTCCTTACTGAAGTACCATTTCTGACCTCCCCTTCATCTTTGTCTAAACGAAGTTCAGCAGATTGACAAAACACATTTCCAAACCAGAAGATATTAACATAGGAGTCCCTCAGGGAAGTGTGTTAGGGCCAACACTCTTCCTAATATATATCAATGATTTTCCCCAGAGTGTCAAATACGGGGCAGCAATACTATTTGCAGATGATAGCAGCATCCTTATCAGTGATGAGTCACCAGACAAATTGAGAGACAAAGCTGAAGAAACTCTCAATCATGTATGCAAGTGGGTAGTAAGCAACAAATTAACCCTCAATATTAAAGAAACAAACAGTATTAATTTCCACATAAATAAAAAACATAATAGCATAGGCCTAAAAGTTAAAAATGAACTTATAGATCGTGTCACAAACACAAAATTCCTAGGAATGCATGTTGACTCACAGCTTAACTGGACTGACCATATTGCAGCACTAGAAAAGAAAATTGCTACTGCTTGCTATGCACTCCGGATAATTATGTCAGTATGTAATAGTTCATGTGCTAAGACTACATACTTTGCATATGTGCATTCAATAATAAGTTATGGCATAACCTTCTGGGGTACAAATGTGCAGAACATACAAGCAATTTTCAAGCTGCAAAAGAGGGCTGTACGAATAATAACAAAAAGCAGCAAGAGAGCTCACTGTACTGATTTATTCAAAACCATGGGAATCTTGACAGTACCATGTGAATACATCTTTCAGACTGTGATATATATAAAGAAACACATTGACCAGTACACACAAAACAGATCTATACACCAACACTGGACTAGATCCTGCCACCATTTGCATCACATATGAAAAAACAAAACAAAAACCCAAAATAGTTTATTATTTAATGGAATGAAAATGTATAATAGACTTCGAGAGGAGATCAAAACTGAAACTTAGGAAAGCTGCAAAAAGTTATTTAGCAGACAAATGTTACTATACTGTCAAAGAATACTGTAAATGACATGTGTTCACCTCAATTCATGCAAGAGTACCTTTGTAAATTTATATTTATCTGTAATTAAGATTGGTGTGTATTTGTTTTGTGTAATCCATGCAAGAATACATTTGTAAATTTATATTTATTTGTAACTAAGATTGGTATGTATTTGTTTTGTGTACAAACGATTAAGTTGCACCATAGAAATATGTACTACCAGAAGTACTATTATGTATATACTCATTCCATGTATACAGCTGACGACATCCATACAACACAAGTTATCTACGGATGAATGAATAAATAAATAAATAAATAAATACCCTCGTCCTTGCTACAGGTGGGTCCATCTCATATTGGGGTCTTAGCAACCTCCCCTTCCTTTCTAACCTTCCACAATCTATTCCACTTGTCTCTCCAAGGAAGGAAGTAATGGTTCCAAAAGCTAGAACAGTGTCAGCACTTTTAATTCTACTAAAGATTCTGCCTTCTGAAAGTAAAGACTGACCATCAATTCCGTCTCATAATTTATGACAAAGTTAAACTGATATTGGGTATATGATGGGATTTTTCTAATGAATAAAATGGATTTGATAATAAGAAACTGTGCAGCTATTTTGTAAGCAATTAGACTGGAATATTTTGGGTGTATTTAGAGAATTTATTATACAGTCTGGTTGCTATACGCTGTAAGCATGGTTTTGATCATTCATTTTGTGGTAAGCCTAGAGATGTAAACAATCTGCTCAAGGCTTTGATCTGTTACAGTTATGTTTAGTAGTTCAGCAAGTCTGTATCTACCACCATCATAAATACATAAATCAGTTACTGTTAAGGTCTTATACTTGATTGCTAAAGACTTACAGTGTGTCCTGTTTTCTGCCATTGCCATTACTCTGCATGTCTCCTTTACAAAAGCCATTCCTTAACACATATTTCAAATATTCTCTTCCTACATATTCTGAAGTTACACAGGCCACAAGTCCCCACAAGCAGTTACTTCACCGTTGATAACCTAAGTCATATGCATTCAACAAAAGAGAGATCCATGCAGTTTGTTGTAAAGTATTAGTCATAAAAATTTTACATTTAGTTTTAAAATGGAAAATCCAGGATGGAATTAACAATATTATGAAAGGATAGTTGCTACTCACCATATAGCAAAGATGCTAAGTCACAGATTGGCACAATAAAAAGACTGTCAGTAAATGAGCTTTTGGCCAACAAGGCCTTCTTTAGAGATAGAACACACACACACACACACACACTCGGGCAATCACAACTCACACACACACACATGTCCGCAGTCTCTGGCTGCTGCGGCCACACTGCAAGCAGCAGTACATGATGGGAGATGCAACTTGGTGGTGAGGGTAAGGAGGAGGCTGGGGCTGGGAGGGGGAGGGATAGCAGAGGAGAGGTGGAGAACAGTAGAGTGCTGCTTGTGGGAGCATACAGGGATGAGATGGAAAGAGGGTAGGGCAGCTAGGTACAGGCAGGAGGTTAGACGGAAGATGGGGGAGAGTAAGCGGAAAAGGAGAGAGTTAAAATGACTGGGTGGATTGGTGGAATAGAGGACTGCGTACTGCTGGAATGGGAACAGGGAAGGGGCTAGAGGGTAAGGACAGAGACTAACAAAGGTTGAGGCCAAGAGGGTTACAGGAATGTAGGATATACGGAAGGGAGATTTCCCACCTGTGCAATTCAGAAAAGCTGGTGTTGGTGGGAAGGATCCAGAAGGCACAGGTTGTGAAGCAGTGTTGGGCAGTGTGCTCAGTAATGGGATGATCCAGTTGTTTCTTGGCCGCAGTTTATTGGTGGACACTCAAGCAGACAGACAGTTTGTTGTTTTCATGACCACATTGAATGCAGCACAGTGGTTGCAGCTTAGCTTGTAGATCACATGACTGGTTTCACAGGTAGCACTGCTTTTGATGGGACAGGTGATACCTGTGACCGGACGAGGACATTCCTTATTTCAGAGCACAATGAGAGGTAGTCAAAAGCCTGAAGCCTGATGGACAACATCATTCAATTGCTCCAGCCCTGGCAGTACTGAATAACGAGGGGAGTGCTCCTCTGTGGCCAGACGTGGGGACTTTGGAGAGATAAGGCACGGGATATCTGCATTTGTACAAGGTTGGGAGGGTAATTATGGTCTGTGAAGGCCTAAGTGAGACCCTCGGTGTATTTCAAGAGGGACCGCTTGTCACTGCAACTGTCCTTTTCATAATATTGTTGAATTTAATTTCTCTACATTCACAGTTTTTGATAGACTGGACCACATATTCTTTTCTCGCTATTTTGTTCCAATTAATAGTAAACTATTTGCATTAAATCAAGCTTATGAACTTTCTTAGGAAAGGTGAAATTTTGATCACTATAGGACTCCCTCTTGGGCCTCAAATGGTTTTCATAGTTGATCTCTGTAAGTCAACCTGCTTTCGTTTATAAAGTTCTGATTTGACCAGCTTTAAATTTTTTCCACAAATTTCATAATGCCCCAATTTAGAGAGCAATACAGAATGGTCAATACAGTTGCAATCCTCACTCAGGTGGTAAAAATGACTTATGTGAGAACAAATTCTTTGAGTGTTGATAAAATGTTTCTCAACAAGAGCAACCAAACTGTGAGGTACATAATATCTTATTCCATTCTAGATAATAATCATCTGATGATACACAATGCTAGGATTTGTTAAATAAGTATCAGGCTGAGATTTGTTGCCATTCTTAAAAACTGGAAGCACCTTGGATCTTTTTAAAGATTAGGAAAGACACTTTCTATGAGCCATAAATTCATAAAAAATTTACAACACAATAAAATGCGTTACTCCTTCAAGTAGCTTATTTGACATATGGAAATTATCTCTAGTTTATGAACTTTTAATTCCTTTGACAATTTAACAACTTCCTCATTAAGGGTAACCACCCTACAGTTTTGCACAATATGGCTTCAGGTCTAGCCTATCTATAGTTAAAGTGGTTGAAAGCATTATGGATAAAGTGTATAACTGCTATGAGACTAAGACAGTTAGTTCTGCAACACAACTTGATACACATAAAGCCTTTGGCATAGTCTCCCAAAAGGTGCTAATTAAAAAAATGACCCCACCATGGAATAGTAGTAGTTTGAATAGTAGTAGTAGTTGTTGTTGCTGTTGTTGATGATGATGATGATGATGATGATGTTGTTGCAGTAGCAGTTCTAGTAGTAGTAGTTTTATTCATCTGCAGATCTTCTTTACAAAGATACTGGACATATTATTGTGTTAAAATTTAAGAACAACAAAAATAAAGTAATTTACATATGCAGAAAAAGATAGATTGTCACTTATCGTAAATGTGACGAGTTAAGCTGCAGGCAGGCACAATTAAAAGACATTTACATATCACAACAGCTTTTGGCCACAGCCTTCATTAGAAAAGAAAAAAAAGAGAAATGCACATCACTCATTCACCTAAGTAAGCATGCTTCACGCACATATAACTGCCAACTTCACAGGTCGGACCAGAATGGAATCAGCAGTCTGGAGGGGATGGTGAAAGGAAAGGAACTGCAGTGTTCAGATGGAGGGAGAAAGGAGTACTGTCTGGTGGAGTGTGCAGGGACTACCTGCCAACAGGTGCAACATCGGGAGACTGTGGGACAGGGAGTTGGAGAAAAGAGAGCGAAAAAGGAGTGGGGAAAGACAGGTAGGTGTGTTGGCAGAGGGAGGCAAACAAGGAAGGTGGGAGATGAGAATAAGGAGGAGTTGATATGACAGAGGGGGTGGAAAATGTTGAGTGGAGGGTTTGGGAACAGTTTGTTACCACAGGTTGAGGCTAGGATAGTTTTGGGAGTGGAGAATGTGTGGTAAGGATAACTACCATCTGCACAGTTCAGAAAAGCCAGTAGTGGAGGCAGGATCCAGATGAATTGGGTAGTAAAGCAGCCATTGAAATCAAGCATATTGTGTTCAGCTGTATGTTGTTCCACAGGGTGGTCTACTTTCCTCTTGACTACAGTTTGGTGATGGCTGTTCATTATGGTGGACAGTTGGTTCATTTTTTCTTTTTTTTTCTCCATGACACTACGGTCTTCTGAGGACCTTGGCCTCCTCAATCACAGATTTCCTATCATCTCGGTCTTCAGCACGCCTGCACCACCTCCTCACTCCCACTGCTCTCAGGTCGGCTTCCGCATCTTCCAGCCATCTCACACGTGGTTGTCCTCTCCTTCTTCTACAACCAGGATGTCCCATCATCATCTTCTTCAGGAGCCTTTCTTCTACTATACGCTGGATATGTCCTAACCATCTTAGCCTTTCCATTTTGATTGAGGTTACCGAATCAGAGTCTTTGTACAGAGCCCTCATTTCTTCATTAGCCCTAATTCTCCATATCTCACCTTCTTTTACAGGACCAAAAATCTTCCTCAGCACTTTCCTTTCCCTTATATTTAGTTTCTTCTCCAAAGCCTCCATCAGTATCCATGCCTCACTGCCTTACCTAAGAACTGGTTTGATCACTGTTTTGTACAGTGTCAGCTTTAGTTTTCTACTTAGGTTCTTACTTTTGAGCATGTTATATAGTGTTCTATATGATCTGTTGGCAGCCTTAATTCAATTTGTTATATCTGCCTCCATTTTGTTTTCTGATGTTATTACTGAGCCAAAATAAATAAAGCTACCTACTCTTTCAAAGTTGTACCCTTCTAATTGTAGATCATCTGTGTTTCTTCTATCTCTCTCAGTTACCATACACTAAGATTTTTGTCTCACTAATTTCTAAACCAAGGTTTTTGGCAGCAGCTTCAAAATTTTTGACTGCTGATGTGAGTGCCTCCGTACTTCTAGCACTTATTACTACATATCTGCATAGGCTAAGACTTGCAGAAGCCAATTGTAAATATTGCCTCCTGGGTTTGTGGTTATTGATCTTACTGCATTCTCTAATACCAGGTTGAATAGTACTGGGGATAGTGGGATAGTGGATCTCCCTGTCTTAGTCCTTCTTCTGTTGGGAACGATCTCAACAGACATCCCTGAACTTTAATCTGGCTTTTGCTGTTGTCCTGGGTCATCTTAGTTAACTTTATTAGCTTCTTGGGAAACTTGAATGACTGCATTGTTTCCCACAGTGCTGATCTTGTAACTCTGTCATGGGTCTGTTTCAAGTCTATAAAGAGATGTTCTAATCTTACATTATATTTGTAAGTCTTCTCCAGCATCATATGCATTGTAAAGATATGGTCAGCTGTAGACCTCCCATTTCTAAAACCTGTCTGATACTCGCCTAGAATCTTTCCTGCTCTTCTACTTACTCTCCTTTTTATATCCATAGAAAGGATTTTGTAGATGATACTAATCAGAGATATTCTCGGTAGTTCTTCACACTGCATGCATGATCCTTTCTTACGTATAGGGCAGATGGCTGCAACATCCAGTACTCTGGCATTTTCTCTGTTTCCCAGGCCATTGTAATTATTTTATGTATCCTCTGTACTAATATTTTGGATACACCAGTTCCTGTCAGATCACTGAAGTTAAGCGCTGTCAGGCATGGCTGGCACTTGGATGGGTGACCATCTGGGCCGCCATGCGCTGTTTCCATTTTTCGGGGTGCACTCAGCCTCATGATGCCAACTGAGGAGCTACTCGACTGAATAGTAGCGGCTCTGGTCAAAGAAAACCATCATAATGACCAGGAGAGTGGTGTGATGACCACCCGCCCCTCCTATCCGCATCCTCAGCTGAGGATGACACGGCAGTCGGATGGTCCCGATCGGTCACTTGTGGCCTGAAGACGGAGTGCTGGTGCTGTTTTAATATTTCACCTCCATGTTTTATCATTTCTGCCATTACCAGGTCGTGTCCAGGAGCTTTGTTATTCGCAAGTTGCTTTATAATTACTCTTAGCTCTTCTATCAATGGTGGTTCTGTGTCCACAGCATCATCATCTCCATCCACCTCTTGTTCTTCTTCAGTTTCTTCTCTACCCCTTGGTTTCTTTCTTCACTTACGATGTGTCTGTTTGACAGTAACACTTCAAAATGTAATGTCAATGATTATTTTTTTCCTTTCCAACTATCAAACTGCCTGTCTCATCTTTCAGCATGTCCATCCTTGGCTGATATCCTCTCTTTATTTGTCCCACCCCATAAAAGAATTTCCTCCCCTGCTTATTTTCAAAGTTCTTCTGTATTTCCTCCATCCTTCCCCTTTCCTGAACTCTCTTTTTAATCCATGCTAAATTCTTAGTTACCCTTCTCTTCTCTTTAAACATAGCCACATTATTTTGTGTAGATCTCTGTAACATTCTTTGTCGAGCTTGATTTCTATTGTCTAGCACCTCTGACATCTTCTCATCAAACCATCCATTTCTTTTCTGTTTTCCTCTTTCTCCAAGTATCTCTTGAGCTGTTATATTTAAAGCTATCTTAGTTTCCTCCCATAGTACAATGATGTCCTTTCCCTCCACCCTACTGATCTTTTGCAACTTCTCTTGCACTTTCTTCCTATACTCTTCCTTTTTCTTTTGATCTTCGAGCATCTCCACATTGTAGACCTTATTTTTCCCCAACCCAGCCCTTCTGGCTTTAACTGAAATCCTTTCTAAGGTTCTGATTCTTACCAAAATATGGTCTGAGTCAATATCCACTCCTCAGTGGCTAATCACATTCAAAATATCTGAGGCATGCCGTCCCTCTGTCAGTACATGACCTATCTGATTTCTTGTCAACCCATGTGGTGATATCCAAGTCTCCTTATGAATGTCTTTGTGTGGGAAACACATGCTTTTAATCACTAGTCCTTTGCTGAAAGCAAATTCAATCAGTTTACAACCATTGTTATTTGATTCCAGGTATTTACTATGAAGACCTGCCACCAGTTGGTTATCTTTCTCTTAACTTTCTCTAGCATTACAACCCCCAGTATAATTTTGACATCATACTTTGGCAGTTTATCATATACTTGCTCCAATTTCTCATAAAATTCCTCTTTCTTTTCTTCAGCTGCATCTTCCATCACAGCATGCACACTAATCAGCGACAAGTTGGAGAATTTTCCCTTCAGCCTCAATCGACATAATCTGGGGTTTATTGTTACATATTCCACCATGGCATGACTGACGTACTTCTTTATGATAAAACCTGTCCCCAATCTATTTTCTTCTTCCCTGCTATTGATCAAGGTACAATGCTGGAGATCAACCACCTCTGTTTGTTTCCATCTTATCTCTTGCAATGCTGCAACATCAATTCTGTACCTCAATAATTTCTCCTCGAGCTTCCTACTGGCTCCCGCCTGAAAGATACTTCTTACATTCCATGCCATTGAAATTAAGCATATTATGTTCAGCTGTATGTTGTTCCACAAGGTTGTCTACTTTGCTCTTGGCCACAGTTTGGTGATGGCTATTCATTATAGTTGACAGTTGGTTCATAGTCACACCAATATAAAATGCTGTGCAATGATTGCAGCAGAGCTGATATACATAGTGTTCCATTCCATTTAGGTAGACGATGTTTCCCACTCTCTGTTAACAACAAGGAAAGATGACCATGACCAAATAGTAATTAGTATTAAGTAGGGAATACGTTGCAAAATGCATTCTGTGCACAGTAATTTTGTTTCACGTTTGTGCAGAGTTGACTGGGGAGGTGTGTGTTTTGAGTAATTGGCAAGGTGCGATGGCAAGTAAACATCTTCAGCTGCTGAGGAAGTGGCCTCTTATGTTTTATTGTTGTGGTTTGGCAATGTCTTGACTGTCATGGAGCAGATACCATCTCCATTACGAACTAGTTCTTGTAAAGCCTTCGAGGCAGATGTTGTGTTTCAATTAAATCGTATCCGCTCCAAGTTGTGAAGTAACTGTGACTGTACGCACATTGAAACAAACACAAGACAATGAATATTGAAATGCTGATGTCATTTCATAATTAGAATAGATATTGTTTTTCCTTCCACCAATAACAACTGCAATGGAGAAGAGTTAAAATCTTTCCAGGGCTATGCATGTTTCTTTGTTGATACTGCTTTACAGGACCTCCTCATAAAGAAGATAATTAATGGTGACTGAGTTACATTAAAGGTAACTTAACACAAGGTATGTCGGATGACAGATCAAATGTGAGTGTTCTGACTTAACTTGAAACACTTAAGAAGAATATCAAAAACTCTTCAGTTTGGCTCCCAGTGATCAGAACATGGAGCATGGGTGACACGAAAGCAGATAAAGGAGGCATGAAGTGTAAATTTTCAAGGTTTTGAAGATTACTAAGTGACAGATTATGGTTCTGCCAAGAGCAACAGAAAATAACATTTGGCACACCGAGTGAGATGGTGCAGTAGTTAGCACACTGGACTCACATGTGGTAGGAAGACAGTTCAATCCCGTGTCCGGCCATCCTGATTTAGGTTTTCCATGATTTCCCTAAATCACCTCAGGCAAATGCTGGGATGGATCCTTTGAAAGGGCATGGCCGACTTCCTTCCCCATCCTTCCCTATCCGATGAGACCAATGACTTCGCAATTTGGTCTACGCCCGCCAAATCAACCCAGCCAAACATTTGGCATGATCAGAGAAGAAGATTTCAAATCCTGACAATGGCGGTGACAAAGTAGTAGTTGAGCAATGCTGCAGGAGTGTCGCTGTATGCCACACTGCAGTCTTTGAATCACTTATTTTGAGAAATCAGCTGCACCAGGTGGTAAAACATCACAGTGCATCACAATGTACATGATTTGCATCAGTTACACAACCAGAGGGTGTAGTTTGACAGAAAGGCAGAGCTTTAAACATTCAAATCTGTAAAACATTTTGTGGAGATAGTTTGGCACATTGTTTTTGTGTTACGAGTTAATGTAAACTGTGTGAGATGATAACTTACCTAGCTAAGTAGAAGGTGAACAAAAGAAAAGGATATTTAAGCTATATACCCTTACTCGTAAGGAGCATGACAGCAGAGACTCCCAACTTGCTAAGAGCTTTGGTGCAGCAAATTAAGGATGTAAGTTCCAAGTTTAGAGTCCACCAAGGAAGAGGTAACTAATACAGTAGAAACTAAATTAATGAATTTAGAAAATGCTTTGACATAGTTACCTAAGGAGTTGAAGGACGAAGTAGATAACAATGCGCTTTAGTTTGAGAGGAAGTCAAAGAGCAGTTTCAAGAATTAGATAGCAAGATTAATAATGTAGATCAGCTTCCTATTAAAAAATTCAAACAGGTTACGGATCAAGTCTCAGAGATAAAAGAACATGTTATGGCATTAGAAAAATGCAAAGAATTAGGAGAAAGAATTAGAACAATCAAGACTTTATCTAATTTGGAGGAATGGTTACAGGAATTTGTAAATCATACAGTACAAGAGAAAGTAGAATTAACTAACACTACCACTCATTCTTAGGAATGAGTGGTAGAGAACATGAAAAGGAATTAGGATAATTGTGTAGGACTTACTGTTCTATGAAACATACCATATGGGTGCAGCTCGTTCCAGAATATCAGGTAATCCTATATGAAATACTGCATATGCCAATAGGATTAGCTCTGATAGAGATTATAAATAAAAGATTTATAGGTAAACCATTGTAGAAAATGTTTACCTGGCCATTATTATCAGAGACCGATGTAGAAAAATTGCAAGAGAGGGTGCAGGAGAAGCTGCATACACAAGAACAGAAAAGAATCAAGACCTTTAATGATAAATCTGTTACACTTAGCTTTCAGATAGTTGATCTGGTATCAGTGTACAATTTTTGTCATAGCTCAAACTTAAAGAAGAAGACAAATAAATTTTCCCCTTGTTACAATGGATCATTCAAAGTACAAAACATACCACATCCACTGCAGTATACTTGGTAGAACCTGAAACAGGGCAAAATAAAGTATAGTACAATATAAATATGCTTAAAAAGATTCAAGGTTCTGGGAGAGTTCACATTCTTTGTGAATTTGTTGGATTGACAACCACCAGTTACCCAGGTCAAATTGTTTCTGTGTTTCTCTTGTTAGTTTTCCCAGAGACAATTTCTTTTTTCTTTGGCTATCCTGTTATCTTTTAAAAAAGTAATACCTTATACTATCATTTCACCCATAAAAGTAACTATATGAAAACAAAAGGGAACTGAGCTCAATGTGAATATTGTCATATAGGCACCTACATGTAGGCACCTACTAACCTATCTATGGGGTACTATTTTCTTTTCTTCTTCGATCCTAACATATCTATCTCTTTGTTTCCTTTTCTTACTTCTCCCTCAGTAGTACCGAATCTATTACACCAAATATATCCTTCCTCTGACCATATGCAAAGTTTCCATTGCAGGATTCCTTCTCTTTACAGTCCACATAATGGAAGTTACAACCTACAACAGCAAGATTGCACTGGAGAGTATTTCACATATGATGACAACAACAGAATTTTATGGAGTGTTGATAACACGTGTTAGTCACATGACATGGTGCAGGGGCAGAAGAGTCCATGGAGGACCTAGAAGACTAGGAAAATTGCTAAAATACCAACATGCGTAAAAGGACAAGATGTAGTATGCTAAAGAGTCAACAAGCTAATGAGATGGTGTGCTAAATTATCTTCAACAAGAAGTATGTTATGCAAGAGAAGAGATGCTAATGTTCTTCTAGTATATTAACAGAAATACACTGAATATACTCAAATAGTCACGTTTTGTCTAAATCTAGTATATGTAAAAGAGTGAAAGGTAAGAAAATATGTATCAATAAGCAGGAGCAGAATACACAGGGGTGGGAACTATGTGTACATGGTGTTGTTACATGCATTATAAACAAGAGTAACACGTAAAAAAGAGGAGTTAAAATGCAGAGGTAGAGAGTAATCAGGTAAAGTCAGCCTAAAATGAGTGTGGAGAAACTTCTCATTTAAAGTGAGAAAGTAGTTGTGTCTACTGATGAAGTTAAGATGGAGTGTACCCAAAATCACAAAGTAGTTGTCAGAGAAGAAAAGGATAGGCAGACCTGTAGACCATCCCCTGGTCAGATGAACTCAGGGGAGGAATGACCTGTACTTACTTATGTAGGTAGGAGAGTTGTACGGACAGACGGACCCATGGAAGGGATGGTGTATATTTTGGTTAGAAGAATTCATTGCGGGAATAACCTGCACCATATTTTTTGTGTGTGAAGGAAACAAGGAGGACACCCGCATCTATGATGGTATAGAGGTTTGACACAGTGTCTGCCCTTAGAATGAGTGTAAGTACAGTTAATACACAACCGTAAAGTTGCATAATGACTGATAGTCATGATATGGAAGTTTTCTCCAAATTAGTTATAATATTGAACAAACTTACCTGACAGCTGAGATGAAGGATAGTTTGGAACAGAGATGTTCCACACAAACTGACAAGACATTTACCTGACAGGCAACTCCTTAGGTAACAATGTAAGAAAAGAGTTGGAAAGTATGTTCAAACTCACATAAGAGAAAAATCAAACAATAGAAAATCCAGGATGGAAAGTAACAATAATATGAAAAGTATAGTTGCTACTCACCATATAGTGGAGGTGCTGGGTCACAGATAGGCACAACAAAAGGACTGTCAGAAAGTGAGCTTTCAGCCAACAAGGCCTTCACGGCAATAGAGAAAACACACACACATATTTACAATGAACACATTACTGCACTGAAATTGTGCAGAACGATGCGACTTACCAAACGAAAGTGCTGGCAGGTCGATAGACACACAAACATACACACAAAATTCGAGCTTTCGCAACCTAAGGTTGCTTCATCAGGTAAGAGGGAAGGAGAGGGAAAGACGAAACGATGTGGGTTTTAAGAGAGAGAGACTTACCTTAGGGGGAAAAAAGGACAGGTATACACTCGCGCACACCAACATAACCATCCGCACATACACAGACACAAGCAGACATTTGTAAAGGCAAAGAGTTTGGGCAGAGATGTCAGTCGAGACGGAAGTACAGAGGCAAAAATGTTGTTGAAAGACAGGTGAGGTATGAGCTGCGGCAACTTGAAATTAGCGGAGGTTGAGGCCTGGCGGATAACGAGAAGAGGGGATATACTGAAGGACAAGTTCCCATCTCTGGAGTTCTGACAGGTTGGTGTTAGTGGGAAGTATCCAGATAGTTATTGAAAATGTGTGTTCCTGAATAATGCACACCTTTTTGTGCAAGACTAAGTGACTTTAAATCCTTGTGAAGATTATTCTTATTTCTAGTACTGATTCCATGAATTGAGCTGTTGGTTCGAAAAAGTGATTATTTTTAATGACAAATTTCATTAAGGAATAAATATATTGGGAAGCAGTAGTTAGTATCCCTAGTTCCCTAAACAGGCTTCTGCAGGATGTTCTTGAGTTCACACCACATATAACTCTTACTGCATGTTTTTGTGCCTGGAAAACTTTAGCTTGGATTGATGAATTACCCCAAAAAATAATCCCATATGACATTATGGAATGAAAGTAAGCATAGTATGCCAGCTTTTTCATTTTTATATTCCCTATGTCTGACAAAATTCGCATTGCAAACAGAGATTTGTTAAGATGCTTCAGCAGTTCTGTGGTGTGCTCCTCCTAGTTGAATTTATTATCAAGCTATAATCCCAAGAATTTAACACTGTCCACTTCTTCTATCTTCTTGTCATCATCTGTTAAACATATACTCGTAGGACACCCCTTACAAGTTCTGAACTGCATGTAGTGTGTTTTTTCAAAGTTTAGTGACAAAGTATTGGCTAGGAACCAGTGATTAATGTCCACAAATATTTTATTAGCTGATCTTTCTAAGACTACACTTGATTTGCTATTTATTGTAATGTTTGTATCATCGGAAAACAAAACGAACTTGGCATCTGGTAATGTTACTGATGAAAGGTCATTGATATACACAAGAAAAAGTAAGGGCCCCAAAATGGAACCCCACATGTAATTAGTTCCCAGTTGGATGATGCCTGATAGCTTGATACATGTCTCTTTCCTAATAACACCCTTTGTTTCCTGCCAGAGATATAAGATTTGAACCATTTTGCAGCATTTCCTGTTACACTACAATATTCTAATTTACTTAAAAGGATATTGTGATTTACACAGTCAAATCACATCCATTTGACATGTCATACACCAGACTAGCAAAGATCCATCAAAGTTATACACATTTTGGCATCATGTTTTTTTAACAAACTCCCACAAGCTGCACATACAGTGAGTATGAATAAATTGAAGATTAAGGTTGGAAAATGGGTTAAATGTAACAGTATAACAGAAGATCTATTTTTGTGAGGACAAACTATTTAAAATAGTAAAATGCAGTATTGTACAATACACAATGTTAAGCAAAACAATGTGTAACGTGTTAAGCCTAGTGTACAAACATAGTGTATTACTGTAACTGTATTAACTAATTACTCTAAATATATTAACGTAATATGTAAAATCTAATGTATAAATGTAAAATATTTTGTAATTATATTTGTAGGTAAACTCTGATCACACCAATTGAATGGAAAATGCTCAAATGTGAATAAATCAGTTGTATGTTTAGACAGTAATTTGATTTACAAAATATGTGGTGGGTTAATAAAATGTAAAAATTCCGTTTGTTTATTTCACAGAGGATGTCATTCAGTTCTTAAAAATTAGGGCAACAAAAGGACCATGGTAAAAACTGGAATTTAGCAAGTACAATGTCCAAATTTGCAATGAAAAATCTAGATGTTCTGAACTTTAACATTAATTATCTGATAAGTTAATTAATTTCAAGAGAATCTAAATATGTTACTATAAAGTCTGGATGCTAGTCTTTCCAATGAATGGCGTCAACATGTCTAATATGACTGATACAATATCTCTCTTAACACATTGTTATGATAAGTTCAGTTAGTCATTACTTTTAATTAATACAGTTTCCAGTAAAACTAATTGTATTATCACAGTCATTGGATCAACAGTTATTACAGGAACAATGAATTAGCAAGGAATATAGTGTGAATTATATTTGGGCACACTTTGGAAAATACTGCTCATACTTTATGTGTGTAACTAACTTCAAAATTATATGTGTAACTAACTTCAAAATGAAAAAAGATATTTGTAGGGGTACAATAAGAGAAGATGGAAAGACTCCACCTTGCTCCATTTCAAAATCCTCTAAATTATTAACATTGTGTAAAGTAACTTCTGGAGAGGCATTTACAATGCCTCTAAATTCTGCACATTGTGTAAATTAACTTTTGAAGAAACATTACCAGAAGAGAATACTTCCACAGCAGAGGCTTAGGATAATAGGTGGATAACTGTGGCAGTTGAAACTCCTCCTAGATACTTAAATTCCTGAGTTCTTTGCTGTAAAAGTAACTGATAGCTGCAATCTTTCCTGGACCAGGTAGAACACCTGTGGAAGAGATAATGTGGCAAAAAAATTTTATTTTTTCTCTTCCCAATTTGGACTTTTGCAAATTAACTGTAACATCACAGTCAAGATTTTTTTTCAGGATCATCTCTAACAAATTTAAATATTCCCTCCATGAACTTGTTGTGATCAGTATCTTGACGTAAATGGTGATTCTCTGGCACAGCGCTGGTCCCAACAGTATCGAGTGCTGCTATAGACACCCGCACTAACATTGAGTCTGAAAGGTAATACACAAAAATGATACCCGCAACCAGAACATACAAACTGCATTGTATTTCCTACATTCCAGATGTGATGACATGACAGTATGAAGACAGTAAATCCAGTGAAGATAAATACTTACAAAACCTTAAAAGTTGTTAGTCAATATATTTGGCTTTTGTTCAAACAGGAATGATTTTGTAGATGGATCGTGCAGCCAGTAATAATCAAATACGATTTTTTGCTTTAGTGACAGCCACCAACAGGAAAAATTAGAAGGTTCTATGATTTGCTAACATAACATTCTTTCTATTTCTTTAATTACTGCCACTTTCTTTGTCCAAGGGATTGTGTAAGAATTATGACAAAGTTCGCTGTAGATATAAGTCCATTTTGTAAATGTTATCTTTTGTAATATCTGATTTTTTTTTTACAAAACACCTACTTGTACTGCATGAGTAATTTGCATAACTCCTTTCTTTGTGCCACAGGTAAATAATCAGACTCACAAACCTTCTCACTGGTAACACGGTGTGGTACTGTATTGCTCATGTATCGAAAGTATCTCAGGATAGTCAAGATGAAAATTTACTTTATTGCTACTTCAATTGCAATTTTCCTTTGCTGTACCCAAATTAATTGATAAAATATTTTTATGAACTACTATCCATGTTGTGTTTTACCTTAAATAGTCTGAAAAACACCAATCTGAGAATATAATTTACTATTAACTTCTCAACCACAAGAAAATAGCGTTTGATTGTAGTACTAGCTGTTAATATTTTGTAGTTCTGTGTACAGAAAATGGGTAAGTGCATGTCTTTTGCTATCGCATTGAACAAACTCTGAAAACGCCTTTGTAGACACTCCTGTATCCAGAACTTTATGTACTAGCCCATTGCCTAAATTGTATGTATTACTGCTTGCACCATCTCCTCTTTTTTCTTCTTTGTCTCATCAGAACATAACTACTTCCTCATGTCGTGCATGTCATCATATCTCGAAAAATCAATAGTGGCTGAATGAATGCACCCTCCCTCCCCCGCCCCAGCCTCACTCACTCCCTAAATACAGCCTCTGGTGGTCTAGCATTTTCTAGTGGTGGCATTGGAATATTCTCATTACTATTAACCACTTTAACTACTTGAGCTGGATGCCAGTAGTCACTTTCATTACTATGAAAAGTCAGTTCCTCCTGTCTAACATTATTACTTGAGACCATGTTCTTGTGATCATTTGAATTTCCTTGATAGCCATTGCCACTGTTTAGATTCCTATTAAAGGGTACACTGTACCAGTTGTTTTGTCTGTTCCAGTTATTACCATTACCCTGCAAAATGGGGTAACTATGTTTATACCTACTCCATGCCTTTTTTTGTGTGTTCCCATTTGCCTTAAATTTATGGCTATCAGGTCTATTATCTAGTGCTAATGGCTGTTGCCACCCTGTTGGTAGTCAATATTATTGTTCTGCCCTGCCATAGTACTATTCTAAAACCCATGTAGCGAATCTACGTTTCTCATTTGCGTGGATCCCTCCCTGTAAACGAGGTCAATGGCATCAACTACAGATGCAAAATACTCTAAAATCATTTTCTGGCATTGTGACTAACTTCTCCTTAACGTGTGCAGGTAGCCTACCCTTTAAAATTTTAAGAACATCTATGCATGATGTAGGTTTACTCCAATAAAGAATCTTATTCAGATTTTTTCAAAAATATTTTCTTAATCCACCTTGTCTGTTATTAACTGGTTCTGTGTCAAAAACTTCTAAGTCATTCTTGTACTCGAGGCAACCAAAACCAGTAACAAAACCCGCTCACATTGATCCAGATAGCCACTTACCATAAATCATCATTTTATCACCTACCCTCGACAAATCGATGTTTCATGACAGCGATTCTAGTAGCTCCTTTTCCATACTGTGTAATTTCACTCATGCTTGTTAATGTTTCTACCTGCAAAAGTGATAGTCTTATGTTCCCAAGTTCAGAATTCCAATCCTCTTGAAGCCATTCCAAAGCAACTCTGTATTATGAAGTGTTTGTTGCTAATTTAAATGGCTGACACATCACAGGATGGCTCAATATAGGTGCATTCACTAATACTTCTTTAATATTATTAAATGCTTCTGATGCCCCCCCATTCCATGCCCATTCACGTCTTTGTTTTAATACTGTAAATAGCCTAGGATCGTTCATTACTTAACCATGCAAGCATCTACAATAAAATCCTGATAGTCTGAGAAAAGAGTCTAATTGTTTCAGGATCTTGGATTTTTCACGATATTTGATTCTGCACTATCTTTTACAGCCCTTAACCTTTCTGGGTAAGATTTGATTCTACACACCCCTACTAGATGACCAAAGAACTTTAATTCCTCCCTGTCAGAATGACGCTCATAAAATATCTTACGGTTTTGTTAATAAAATACAATGCTCTTTCCATACGTTGGACACTATTAAAATATCACCTAGGTAGATGATTCCTTGTTGTAATAACTCTTTCCCCAGCGCCATATGTTATATTATCGCAAAAGTAGACGCCAAAAAAAACCTGGTAACAGGAAAATGTTATAATCAGGCATCTCATCCAGCAAGTACTTCGACTCATTCGTGGGAAATGGTGAACTCTGATACAACATGCCATTGCAAGAAACGTGTTGTAAAATGTATAATGTGCTTAAATTGTAAAACGGTTTTTCATTATTCGTGTGTTAATGTCAGTCCTAAAAGGAAACTATGGTTCTGCAATAGCTGTTTCAAAGGCGACTTAGGCCAAAAACCTAATATGAGAAACACCAAAGACGAAGTTATCAGTGCTCTACTGGAAGAGTTTTCAGTTATAAAACATCACGAACACGAACAGTATGAAAAAGAAGCAAAGAGGCTTAGCGTTTTACCTCAAGATACTGTAACTTTTGTTAATAACAGTTCTGTTGTTTATGTTTGTAGAAAGTGCGGGAAAAACACAAACAGTGGTGTAACCTGTTGCGAGTGCGAAAGAAAACATCAGTCTAAAACTCCCGACCATGTTCCAAAACTTTACATTTTAGGCGATAGCCACAGCCGCGGTATTGTCTCATGCATAAATAAAGCTTCAAATGTGAAATCGATGAGCTTTGTAAAGCCTGGGGCGCCCCTTTCAGAAATGAGAAAACTAGATTTTTCTGAAGAAATAATAAAGCTATCTTCGAAAGATTTTGTTGTCCTCTTTGGTGGATCTAATGACATTTATCAAAATGATACATCTAAAGCCTGTTGCGAATTAAACAAGTGTTTATCTGAACTAAGTCATACAAACGTTATCCTCGTAAATATACCACAAAGGTACGACTTGATGTCCTGGTCGTGAGTCAACAAGGAAATTAGTGCCGCCAATGAACTTTTTTCCAGTATATGCAAACAATATAGAAATGTTTCTGTTGTTAATATTAATACCATTGGACGCAGATTCCACACTACTCACGGGCTGCACCTAAATGGCCTTGGAAAGCAACTTGTTACATTAAAGCTAATGGAAATTATTCAGAGACTGCAATACTTACCAACAACATAATCAGTGGTACCTGTATCATCATCACAGAAAGTATCTCTAGGAGTGACTAATGCAGAATCAGATACAGTAGCAGAAAATGCAGCAGAAGTACCTAAAGAAGCAATATTAACAGAAGTAGAATTGACAGCAGCGTCAGAAGAACCACATTCAGTAGCAGCGAAGTAACTCCTCCAGCATTAGAACCAGCTCCTACAGCAGTAACACCATCTCCCTCACCAGCAGTAGCAGCACAAACTACTTCACCAGCAATAGCAGAAGAAACACCATCAGCAACAGCAGAAGCAACTCCTCCAGCAGTAGAACCAGTTCCTATAGCAGCAGCACCATCTCCCACACCAGCAGTAGCAGAACCAACTCCTTTACCAGTAATGGCAGAAACAACTCCTCCACCAGCAGCAACTAAACCAACTTCACCAACAGCAGAAACATTACCAGCTCCTCCTCCATCACCTTCAAGAGTAGCAGAAAAGAATAGACCAGTCACAGTAAGTAAAGTATCATCTTTGTCTCATGATGAAGTGATACCAAATGATTTGGGAAAACATGTTCCTATAAAACTTGTGGACAGTAAAGTGAAACAAACTTCCAACCATGTTTCAAACAGACCCAAAAAATTACCAAAGAGAAATGAAGATTTTTTATGGTTTATCCCAAGGAAGTCCAACCGCCACCTAACATAGATTCCAGGGCTGAAAAAACAATTAAATGTTCTCCATTGCCCCATAATACTGTACTCCTCCCCTCCTGTGACAGTAACTCTATCTTATTTCTGCATTTAAATGTCAGGTCTCTGAAAAATAAAGCTGATGAGCTTCGTATACTATTAAAAAGTAACAAAAGAATGATTTTATGTATAAACGAACATTGGTTAAAGGAAGAGGATATAAAACTGTATGTACCATCAGGTTTCAGATTAGCTACATACTTCTGCAGACCCAGTGAATCCTATGGGGGTTCATCCATATATATTAGCAATGATCTAGACCTAAAGTTTTCTGTTCTTGAAGTTAGTGACCTACGCATTAAAGGTGGTTTTGAAGCAGCTGCTTTTATTATACCTAGTATACAGCTCATAACTGTGTCTTTATGTCACACTCCTGAAAATAATGTAGAACAATTTATAGAACGTTTAGAAAAACTTGTGATCAGTGTACAAAAATATACTAAATACAAAATTTTAATCTTTGGGGATCTAAACATAGACATTAGGAAAATGACAGCCAGAAATGTTAATTTAGTAAACATGTTAAGATCCTATAATCTCTTTTGTGCTAATGAAAGTCCTACAAGGCACTCCTCCTGTCTTGACAATCTAATAACAAATGTATACAAATGTGATTTTGAGCTAGGCTTATTTAATGTCGATTACCTGTCAGACCATAGAGGTATATGGGTGAAACTAATTACTAAAAAACCAAAAGAAGACGAGGAACAAACTCAGTGTGTCAGACTATCTACAGATACAAATATTAGCAAGTATAGAGAAGAACTTAAGTCTATAGATTGGAATACTGTTCTACATTCCTCCAGAAATGTTGATGAAGCCTTCAGCACATTCCTCAAAATCATTTCTGAAATCTTCCACACATGCTGTCCACTGGTTAAAAAAAAAAAAAAAGAAAAAGTTAGGAAACCTAGCCACTCAACTTTACAGACGTGGTTTTCACCCCAATTACAAAAACTGAGACTATTGGTAATTACTTGTCACGATAAGGTCAAAAAGGGAGCAGTAGATAAAGAAACTTACAAAAACCTGAAAAGAAAATATAGATCTGAAATTAAAATAGCCAAGTGTAAGGCAAATGGTGATTTCATTAAAAAATCACACAATAAATGTAAGGCTGCATGGAAAGTAATAAAAGCAGAGCTAGGTATTGATATAAACTACAAAGACAACACAAATGCTGCTAACGCCACTGCTGATGATTTCAATCACTTTTTTGTCAACTCTGCCAATCTCAGCCTTCCAACCCACAGCAACCAGAATTCCAATTCAACACATACACCTATTTCTCACCCCATATCTGGCAGAAATTTTCAACAAAACATTACAAACATAGTGTCAGCTTGTAAATGGAGAGAAGTACAAGTAACTGATATAATTAAAGCAACCTCTAAATTAGGATACTCTAGATCTGAAGATGTGTATGGTCTGTCAAACTATGTAATTAAAAAAGTTCTAGATCTCATAACATACCCTATTTGCATACTGATAAACTGGATGCTCTCGAGTGGACACTTTCCAGAATGTCTAAAAAAAACAGTTGTCATACCATTATACAAAAAGGGTGACAAGTCCTGTATCAATAATTATAGACCAATTTCACTTGTGCCTATTCTCTCAAAAATAATAGAACATTGCATAATGCAGCAAATATGCATACACCTATCAGACAATAATATATTAAATGATTCTCAGTATGGATTCAGGTCAAACTTATCAACAGTCAAAGCAGTTGAAAACCTTATCTCTTTTGTTCTAAGTGCATTTGAGTCAGAATTATCTGCTGAAGCCATTCTAATTGGCTTGAGTAAGGCTTTCGACTCAGTTAACCACAAATTATTATTAGATAAACTGTGTTGCTATGGAATCAAACACTTGGAACTCTCACTAATTGAATCATACCTCAGCAATAGAAAACAAATAGTAAAGCATAATGACCAACAGTCACAGACTTTAAGTATAAAACGAGGTGATCCTCAGGGCTCAGTGCTTGGCCCTCTACTATTTATATTGTTTGTAAATGACTTTCCAAACAACTTACCCTGTAAATCTATCCTCTATGCTGATGACACAACATTAGCTAATTCTGGAAAGGATATAAACATATTGAAGGAGGAAAGTGAAGAGTGTCTCAAAATATCTGGTTTAAAGCTAATGACTTATCTATGAACCATGAAAAGACTGTCAAGATAATCTTCAGTTTATCAAACAGTAACATGGAGTTATCATCTGTTAAACTACTAGGAATACACATTGACTCAAAATTAACTTGGGGCACACATACAGATTATGTATGTCGAAAGCTATCACGAGTTACCTACCTACTAGCCAAACTACACACATGTGTGACACAAGATTTATTGCTTCAGTCATACTATGCCTTCTTTCATTGCCATCTACAATATGACATTCCTTTATGGGGTAACTCTCCAGGAGCCAAAAAAAATTTCACTTGGCAGAAGAAAGCAATTAGACGTTTGCACGGAATCACTGACAACAAGACCTCATGTAGACCTTATTTTAGAGACTTAAAAATTCTCACATTCCCATCTCTTTACATATATTGTTGCCTATTAAACATAAAAGAAAACTTAAACCACTACACTATAAGGAAATCAGTTCATCAACACAATACTCGACAAACAAATATGATTGATATACCCACAACCAGGCTTAAGAAAACCCAATCTAGCTATGAATACATAGGCATAAAATTATTCAACACTTTACCCGTACAGGCTCAATTGGTTTCAATGGATATTTTCAAAACTAAAACCAAAGTGTGGATGAAGAAAAATACTTTCTACAGTGTAGAAGAATTTCAGAATAGTTGTAAAGATGATCTAATTTATTGATAAACTAAGGCTTACTGTTATGTATAGTTATGGATGTAGAGGCAGCTAGCTATAAGCTAATAGGGTACAACACTATCTTTTTTTCCATGTAATATTTTTGCTATATGAAACATAATGTACAAATAGCTATAATACTTCTGACAATATTGATTGCATGTTAATGCTGATAAATTATGTCTTACTGTTATGTATGGATCTAGGTGTTGAGGCTGTTGTAAGCTAATAGTTTACAGCATTGCTATATTTTTACTATGTAATATTTTGGTATGTAAAACACAATGTACAAATAGCTGTAACTCTTCTGACGACATTGACTGCATGTTAGTGCTGAAAGATGGATAAAATAAATAAAATAAATAAATAAATATCTAAAGCACAAATAAATACTGAAATTGGAATCGAAGCCAACACAACACTCTGAATTGATACGACTTTCTGTTAAACAAGAAGGATGTATAGTACTTCTAAGTTTTGTTTATCTTTACTTGCCAGAATCCAGCGGTCAAATCCACTGAACTGAAATATCTGGCTTGTTCAAACCTAGCAAGCAATTCAATACACATGGGTGCACCTCTCTCAGTTTAGATATGTTGACTGAGAGTACACTCTTCTAAGGCCGGGTGTACTCCGCCTGTGCCAATCTTAAAGACTAAATTACTTACACTACATTCAATGATTATATTTTCTATCATCTTGTTCATTTTCTCTTGCACCATCTATCCTAAACTTAAAGGTACATGATACAATTTACAAAACAAAGGAGTTTAATCTCTGATAATATCTCCTATTTCTCCCAGCTTGCCTGAGAATACTGATGTGTACTTGCCTAGAATCCACAGACAGAGAGAGAGAGAGAGAGAGAAAGAGTGCGTGTGCTCGCACCACATCACATCTTAAACCAGTGGACTAATTTCACTCAAACTTTGCACACATACTCTGTACTGTCAGGTGACAATCACTGTGGAGTAAGAACCATATACAAATCATAGTTCAGGAGGTATGACATCATAAACAAAGAGATGTGTGAAAAACCACTACAATGTGCATGATGATTAAATTTATTATTTCTTTGACACTAACTACTGACAACACATTTTGCAGATAGTACCCACATGTTGCTGAAGGTACCTACAAAATTATGTCACTGTGTGACATGTGAATCAGGAGAAATGAAAACAAACACAAACGCATAAAAAATGTCCATATCATGCACAATATTTATATTTATTATTGTTTGCTAATAATTCTCTTTGCAACATATCTCACTGAGTTCACATATGCCACTGAATGCATCTATACAAGCCGGCCGGAGTGGCCGAGCGGTTCTAGGCGCTACAGTCTGGAACCGCGCGACCGCTACCGTCACAGGTTCGAATCCTGCCTCGGGCATGGATGTGTGTGATGTCCTTAGGTTAGCTAGGTTTAAGTAGTTCTAAGTTCTAGGGGACTGATGACCTCAGAAGTTAAGTCCCATAGTGCTCAGAGCCATTTGAACCATCTATGCAAATATATCACTGTATGGCACACATTCAAGAGATATGATGTCATAAACACTGAGATGCATGACAAAATGCTGCAACATGCATGAAGGTTGATATATTTATTCTTTAGCACTAAGACCCTTCTACAGTTGAATCAATGTAAGGAAATCCCTGACACCTGCAGCACTTTTGACAGCTTTCAACTGCTAATGGCAAACAGGTGAATGTGAAAACAGTAGCTACCTACAAAACCATGAAAGAGGCAGTGCCATGGAGACGTTTCAAAAATTGTTTTATAGACAGAAGCAGTAGCTCTACCCAGCATACAGAAACTGTCTAGGACCTCTGTACAAATTCTGTAATTTCAAAGGTGTTGTCACAAATACATGGAAATGAAACTTTTTTGATACTGCAGTACAAACAAAGTTCATTTTTTGTTTTTTTCTAACAAAAAATTAGCAAGATAAATATGTTGGAAATGTTATGTTTGTCAATAGTATAAGTCTTTCTTCTGTCCATTCCCTAAGAGGATAGATTCATAAACTTCAGTATGTATTTGATTGTTACAGATCTGCATATCAATTATAGATTCTTCTTTGCTCAGCAATTGCGCATTAGCAGTTAATCTTATATCGTTCATCAACACTCTTGGCTTAGCTGTTGCCAGACTCATTTTAAACAGTACTACTGCTTGATAATTGCCACTTTTCTAAGACAGTAAATCTGTATCAAAATTTAAAGTCACTTAATACAAGGTCCGGCAGAAAAACCTCCCCTTTAAGGAAAGCTAATAAAAACAAAACCAAATAATGTAGAACAATTTTATTTATACTAAATAAAAGTACATATTATGCCATTTTAGAAAATACTCTTATGGTCTTACTTTTTAAATAAAACATCCCTTAAATGGCTTCCTGCACTGTCGACACACTGATTGAGTCTTTCCCTGAAGTTATTCATTACTCTTTGAGTCATTTCAGGTGGAATAGCTTCAACCTCTTGTGTAATTGCTTCTTTCAGGGCTCGTAAAGATTGTGGACGTTGTTCATAAACTTTTGCTTTTAAATAGCCCCAAAGAAAGAAATCACAGGGCGTTAAGTCCGGCGATCGTGGGGGCCAGCCAATGTCTCCACGCAACGAGATCACATGTCCAGGAAACATTTCCTTCACCAATGCCAGTGACTGCCGCGCTGTGTGGGCTGTAGCACCATCTTGCTGGAACCACACGTTCTCTATTTCACCAAAAAGCTCCCTTAGTTGCGGTTGGAGAAAGTCGCGGAGCATGGCACAATAGCGTTCACTGTTGACGGTTAAATTCCTGTCATTTTCTTCGAAAAAGTAAGGACCGATCACTCCGGAATTGTAAACAGCACACCATACTGTTACTTTAGGGCTATGAAGTGGTCGTTGATGAAGTTCTTGGGGATTGTGTTCACACCAGTACCTGCAATTTTGGCTGTTCACTGTTCCGGCAAGGTGAAAGTGTGCTTCATCAGAAAAAATCACAATATCGTTGGGACGAATGTTCCGAAGAAGGTCTTGGCACAAACTTACACGGACACCACAGTCTCGTTCACTCAGTTCCTGCGTAGTTACAAGTTTGTAAGGATGCATTTTAAGATCTCGATGCAAGATTCTTCTCACGCTTCGATCAGATATCCGTAATGCTGCCGCATGCTTTTTAGCGGATCGTCGAGGAGATTGTTGAACTGAAGCTCTAACTGCATCAACATTTCCGGGGCCTGTTGCAGGCCGTGGTCGTCCAGGTGGTTTCCTTTTTAATGCGGAACCTGTCTCACGAAAGTTAGCAACCCAAGAATAAATTGTTTTCTTATCGGGAACAGGGTCCCGTCGTCCGAGCGCAAAGCGAACGCGAAAAGCACGTTGAGTATTAATAGGCGATTCGCCATTTTGAATAAAATCTTCCACTACGAAGGCACGACGTTCACCAGACCACGCCATGGCGTACACTGAAAACGGCACGTAGGCAGCTACGTAACGACGCGCCCCCCACCACTCTGCTCCTTCTACTGTCCGCTGCACGTTACTTTGTAATCGGGGAGTTTTTTATGCCGGACCCTGTATTTCAATAACCATTCAACACCGAATAATACTTGTAAATTAACCACTTTTCTTCTGGATACATCCCCAACTATTATCAGTTTTGACTGACTTTCTTCCTCCTCACCCAACAACCACTCTCGCATAGGTATATTATGCGTAAACTCAATAAATTTTAGTATTACGTTGGTTCATAAGTCTGTATCGTGTCTGTTTGCATGTTGGTTGAAAGGGTAGCATGATATATTTAGGCTACTTCCACCTTTTGCTTGGATACCAGTATCCTTAAGTGGAAGGTATTAAACTATTAATTTAACCAATAGACAGTGTTTAAACATTGACTATTAATCAATGAAATGGTGGACATAGTTCGCCATACCTAATCAGGCTGAACAGTCAATAAACACAAATACCACATTGTGCTAGGAAAATACAAATACTAATAGCACTAACCCACTTAAGCTAGCATTTTAAAAGTCAGTTAAGAGCTCTTGCTCACATGAATTAACAGATTTAAAAGGCAATTTTTAAAGCAGTAACATTTACTCAATAAATTCACGGATATAGTATACCACAATTAATTAGGGAGCAACCAGATTGGGGCTACTACAAGAAAGCATCATGAAGTCAAGCTAAGGGCTTTAGCCCACTAAAATTGACAAACAGAAAAAGGACAATTTTAAATGCAGTAAGCTCAGATCTATAAAATAGCGGAAAAAGTCCTTAGCAGCTAATTAGGGCACTCTGGCAGATAATACTAGGCTTATCTGTTAGTAGCAAAATATTTAAATAGTTGCTCTAGCTATGGGCGATAGCCCACTTAGATTAATAGTTGAAAATAACTGTTTTTCAACCAATTTAAGTTTTAAAGAATAACAGCTAACCAAGATGAAACTGCACTTAGGCCTTAACCCCTAGTTAGGGAAATCTGGCCGCTAACTCTAGGCTATTTTATGTTAGTAAAATTTTTAAACAGCTACTCAGACCAAAGGCCTTAGTCCACTAATATTAACGAACTGAATTTTTTCTTTTTACACTGTAATAGTAAATTAATTAGTGATGGACTTAGCACTGAACAACTTGTCAGACAATACTGGCATGAAATATGTATCATGCTGAACCAATAGTTTCTAGCAAATAAACATCGCAGTAAACATACTCATCACCTGGCAAGGATTCATAGGCAGAATGCATTGTCTTATAGTTTACTGCACCTTGAATCACACCAAGCAGAGGAAGAAATGAATGGCCTTGAGATAAACATTCTGCCATTGACGGAGCAATGAGCGATTTAGGTGCCTGTTCAACAAGAATGTGATATGCCAGCTAGTATGTCATCACACTCACATCCTAACTTAACATACAGAGCACCCTGACCCACAGGTTTTGAAAGCATAAAACGGTTGGCAAGCGACTCTCTTCATGGTCATTTCCCTACAGCTGGCTTCGGTCACTTGTGCCCAAAGAGGTGACTTCATGCTGTCGCTAGCCCTGGCGCAGTGCAAACGGGATGAGGTCAAACACTTCCTCACTCTGACCAGATAAGTACACACCATGTAATTCAGACTAGAGTGCAGTCAACGAGATTCACCTCTTGTCCACATCCTCATCCTGACTGCCTGTCAACTCTCACTACCTGAAATCTTTTTCCTTGTGTGGCACACTCCCTCTAGGTCCCAGCTGGCACAGCACTCTCTTTGCTGATAGGAGGATGGAGCGATGTTGATACACACGTATGAAGTATTCCAGTTTCTACGAGTTTATTTATCGATTGTCATTTTTTATTTGTAGTTCAGTTTTGTTATTTGAGTTTCAATATTGTCCTTTACTGAGCAGAGATGTGGACGCTAGAAAATGGAGTGCCAAGTGGAGAACTCTAAACACTTATGACATACTCTTCTGCCTGAATTCAATAGATGGGTGACAGCAGTGAAGGTAGCCAGAAACATTTGCACTGTGCATGCGTATGATGCCATCTGATAAAACATAGCAAGAAAATAGTGCTCTCATTGTGGAGGAGAACTGTTTTCACATTAGTGACTCTCCATGTTTAGGAAGACCTTCGGGATTTGATGATCGTTTGAACATGTTGATCCACAATCATCCATATCAGTGTACTTGAGAACTAGCAAATGTGATGAACTGTGAAGATTACACCATTGTGCAGCATTTTCATAAAATGGGGAAGGGTCAAATGTTGGGAGTTGGCTACTATATGCTCCAAGCCAAAACCACAAAAATCAGCAGGTGACCGTATATGCATCTCTGCTTGCTCGTCATTAATTGGCTCATGAACAACACCAACCATTTCTAACCTGTATGGTACTGGTAATGAGAAACAGTGTCTTTATGCTAATATAAGGAAAAGAATAAAATGGTTCAGCTCACACAAAGCAGCAACTCTGTGTACAAGAAATGTGTGCATCCACAAAAGATAATGGTATGTATCTGGTGGAACAGCAGTGGTGGCATGTATTACCAATTACTTCCTCAGGATGTAACCATCACTGCTGACATTTAATGTCAACGACTGAGACATCCTGCAGATGCAGTCCGAGAACAACGACCATGAAGACTGCATGAAGTCGTACTACTCCATGAGGATGCCTGTCTGCATTCTGCTAGACTGACAAAAAAACACTACACAGGAGTGGGATTAGGTAGTCATTCTGCACTCACCTCATTCACCTGATCTTGTACCCTCAGATTTTCGCCTTTTGCACTCCCTATCTAACAATCTTTAAGGAACTTTCTTCCCGGATGAAAATGCGCCCTGAACATGGGTCAAAGATCTCTTCACTGCTAAACCACGTGATTTCTACAAACATGGAATTGGAAAGTTACCGCCAGCATTGGCTGAGTGTTGTGAATAGTGAAGGAGAATATATTATTGATGACTGCAGTCTCTTACATGTATGTATTATGTTTATGAAACTTATGGAACAACAACATGAACTTGTGCACCAATGTAATGTATATGGCCTGTGATTGTATTGTCACTCCGCGGATCCTAGCCCATTCCAGGATGTTCCACGTTTTTCATTACAATTACTAGATAATTTCTCTTAATTAGGCCTCTCTGATGCAGTTGAAACATGGAGAGATACACAGTCCAGCAATACGTTCACTGGACTCTTATGCTGAAATTCATTTCTTGATGTGCCTGACGGAGGGTTCTTCACAGAAACACAAACTGTGAAAGTAATATGGTACATACATACAACAACTCATCTTCAAAAAGGGGCAAAATTGCAATTTTCAGCTGACATGTAATCTGAATTATCTAATATCTTGTTTTCATTGTCTGACGGGCTTTGCAAATCATTTTCTCCAAACATTTGAGTGTTCACTGGACATTTTGAACAAATCAGTAGAAAAGAACACAATACGTATTAAACGGAGAATTCTTTTTAACATCACCTAATGCTTACAAAAGAAAAGACTGTAACGAAGGTTTTAAAAATGATGAATTGTTCAAGTGATACTGCCATTTCCACCTATGAAGCAAGAATATGGGAGTCGTAAAAATATGAACTAAACCATGGAAAATCATCTTCACTGGTGTGACTTAATATCAGGGTGTATACGTGGACAAGGAAAAAAAATTCCAAGGTTTTTCCCGGTTAAAAAATGCTCTTTCTCCTGGATGAAAATACCCTTTTACCGTGTTAAGTGAGAATATACTTTCCCTCGGGATTGTAAAACTTACCATCCTTTGAATGGTTAAGGTTTTATATACCATCGTAGAACCTACCACCGATTTAGGAAACGAACACCAGAAAAAATTCCTTTTGGAAAGACCTTTGATGCGCAGCAACATGTGTGTTGCATATTTTTGTATTGCGAAAGTATACAGTCGAATTCCACCAAACACAGAACGTTAGTTTCCTAAGCATTGAAATCGAGATCGCGAGGCGCTTTTGTAAGCCAACCATAGCTCATGTTATGTGATCTCGCCAGCAGATGATAGCTGATACTCACGGCGTTTTTCATGGGACTCCCAAAACCGGATTTCGTAAATTGACCACCCAGTACCGCTCCTGGGTGGCCATGTAAACATTTTATAATCGATTCTGGGAATCCGCTTCTGGTTGCCGGTTTTCCAATACCGCAATTGATTTTCGCTCCCATGTAAACGCAACCGGTTTTGAAATGTGCTTAGGCTGTCAGGTTTGGTCTCACTTTTAAAAATTTTCGGGTAATACGGACGGAGTGGCTTTTTTGTACAGCGAATGATAAGTGCCCTTGGTGGCTCAGATGGATAGACGTGAGTCGGAGATTCCGTGTTCGAGTGCCCGTCGGGGCACACATTTTCAACTGTCCCCGTTGATGTATATCAAAGCCTAACTACAGCTGAGGGTCGTGATTTAATTATCATTTCAACACACAAATAGGAAAAGTTAATGGTTTAAATTAATGTAAATAGTACAACTACAAGAGAAAGCTAAGTTTTCACATATAACAGTTTTTTTTTTTTTTTTTTGCGTGTGTTACACAAAATGTGACAGTAAATTTTAAAGTAACGACGTAAATGTCTGGTGTTCTGGGTTAGAAATTCATGTAAATGGTTGACCCTCAAAATGGTAAGCTTTAAATTAAAATCATACGCTCTGTGAGTTAAGAAATTCAAAGCACGTTCGCACACGTAACATAACTCATATTGCGTATAATAAAATGTACTTTGAAAGTAACGCTTTTCAGACGACCGACTGCAATATTTTCCTGTGACCTGTCAAAATTCGTTTCAGCAGTTGTCAGAGCGGCAGAAAACGGCGTTACTGTGCATGCACAGCCTTGATGACGCAGGTAGCCCATATGTTCGCACGTACATGGCATTAAGAGATCTTACATTACGTCATAAACGATACAGGACATCAGAGGCTACTCCAAGAGCATCGGAATTTCGTAAACCATACTAAAATGAAACATTTGACTTGAAGAGCACATTCGTATGTCCAGATTCACAAAGTAGGCCCAAGCTGATATACTTTCCGGGATGCAAATTTTCTTGGAATACCAGTACTTTATTAACTCATGTTTAGTTCTTTATTATAGCATAAAACCCTACGTCCCAAAGGATAACAACGTGCACTTGAAATTCGGCAAACAGTGGACACTAGCCAATAATGTTTCAAATAAATTGACTGCCTCTGCGGAAAAGATTAATTAAAGCCATTTTCTTAGCAAATCGACAAACGACACCATTGTTCTGCAAGGCAATTAATACCCGACTGCCACATAACCGACTGAAAATGAAATAAAACCAGAAAACAAACTAATAACATTCCATAATTATGTGAATATTTTAATTCTCTTTATAGCTCCCAGCCACAGAATTCCGATTTGTTCTTGAGAGCTGTAAACCAAGATAAAACAGCAAAATCACTAATTGTAAACACGTTTCACGTGGAGACTATCCCTCATCCTGCAACTCGGATTGCTCTGCGCATGCGCAAATCTGACGGCTTGGGTGCACCAGAAAAATGTTTCCAGTAGTGATGTGCTAAACTGCGATTTTCCGATATCAGTGATTTCTGTGAATGCTACTTTTTAGTATCTGTTATTTTTAACTGTGATTTGTCGCTGTTAAGAGTCGCAGTTAAGGAACATAGGTCGTGTATCCCTCCGCCACTGCTATTTCTGCTACTTCCGCGATTTCTGCCACTTCTGCGATTTCTGCGACTCCTGCGATTTCTGCGACTTACCACCGTATGAAAAAGTTACATCTGTCACTACAGAAAATTGCATCTCATCAAACCTGTCATTGGCAAGTATGTTTTACGTTTTTTCTTCCGTTGGCTTTAATTTTGTATTAAAGAAACAACTGTGAAAATATTAATAGCATAATTAATATGTAAGTAGCCGTACAGTACCGTAATAGTTCGTGTTTAGAAAATGAATTCTAACATATTGTTATGTACACAGGTACCTGATCTACATTTCAGTCACTCAGTAAAGTGATAACTCAAAATATCATTGTCAACAGATCTGAAGAAATTGCCACTGCGTCTTTAGACCGTTTTCGTCAGAGGAGAGGTTAGTTTCTAAGCGTTGCGATGGACTTAATTACTTCAGTGAGATCGTTCTTGCGAATGTGATATTCATTATAGCAAATATTAGCATCTACTCTGTCAATTATATTGCTAGTAATTAGTGACAGCAAAAATTGTTTAATAATCCTTATATTTTTGCAGACGCAGTTCTGACTCTGATTACTGTTGCTGTACGTATCTATCCACATCAAGGCTGTTGAGAGAGACTCGTGAAGATTCAAGACAGCTCTTAGCGGATTTGCAGTTTAAAAGTGAAATAATTGTGAAATAAGTGTGTGAATGATTAAACTGTGTTTTATTGAAGTTGTTGTGCGATTTTAAAGGAATAATAAATGTTAAATACAGTGAGTGAATAATAAAAATCTCATTTTCCACATGTTAAGCCGTCCAATACCCGTAATTTTCCGCCACTTACTTTTTAAAACACTTGTTGGAGAGTGACAAGCCGCCGCCCCCCCCCCACCCCTTTCTCCGCAATCTTGGTGTGGCACTGACCTGTAACATATCCCGAAGTCTACAATATGCGTTTTGAAGCTGTTGATATGAAAGTGGGAAGTACAGATCTTCCAGTTAAATCAGGAATAGCTTAAGTGCATTACCTAAAAGTAACACAGGAAAAGCTTACATATGTAGGTGGTAGTAGTGTCGGCAAAAAGTTCTTGTGTGTGAAGTTGCCATTTAGAACACCAGGTGTAAAACTTTTCTACCGAGTCTTGAACTGTGTCGGAACAAAAGTGAGGCATTCATATGACTGTTTTCATTTCACTACACTTATACATATGTCTGAGTTCTGCTGTGTTGACATTACAAAGTCCCGTAGGCATGTGGAGTATTAACCAAAACTGTCATATTGGAAGCAGAATCAAACACATTTGTTACGTTACTTGATATTTTCAGGAGAAAAAGGCAATGTTGCTTCTTATTAATATAATACATTCAGAGTCACAGCAGTCTTTGACCAACCATAACTGATGCTGAATGTGCATGTCGTCATATAATATGAAGGGCTTATTTCAATAGTGGTACAAGTCCATTACCTCCACTTTTCTGTCCATAATGCTTCTGAAATTAATGACCCAAACAAACATAAATAAAGGTTCATCTCTAGCAAGAAGCCATATGCTTGAATATTTCTAGTATCTCAACTGCAGATTTTTCAGCGCTCATTTTACTTTACGACTCTGTATCTCAAAATGAACAAAAATGGACTTTTACCACTATTGAAATTAGCCCTTCATATGCACACACAGCACATCAATCTCGCGAGGCACATGGCTCTCATTACGAAGTACGTACGTCGGTCAACAGATGGCACTACGAAAAGTATGTTAACTGCGCTTTTTAGTTGCTACTTGCGACTCTTAGTTGCGATTTGTCACAGAAATCGCAGTTTGACTCGGTAGCGAATAGCGTAGTATGAACTTTGCTCAACAGATGGCAGTGCTAACTGCGCTTTTTAGTTGCTACTTGCGACTCTTAGTTTCGACTTGTCACAGAAATCGCAGTTGGACTCGACAGCGTGTCGCAGAGATGAGCGTAGTACAAACTTTGGCCAACAGATGGCACTGTTAACTGCGCTTTTTAGTTTCTACTTGCGACTTCTAGCCGCGACTTGTCACTGAAATCGCAGAAAGGAGTATGGAATTCGGCCCACAGATGGCTCACGGCGTTGAATGTGAAATGCTACTTCCGACTGCTAACTGTGACCGAAATCGGCGTTAGATTTTGTAAAGTTGTTATTGTGATATCTGTGACTTCCCAATCACTGTGATTTCTAACAGATACGCGATTTCCTGCCCACCACTAGTTTCCAGGTAGCACCTCGTGTCTTGTTACATTGGTACAGCTAATAGCCGCTCTGGCCAGATTCAGGAGAAGGTACTCAACTGCGCATGCACAGAAGCTCGTTGGCAACTGCTCAAACGAACCTAATGTTAACCGTTGTGACGTAACGCCCATCGGAAGCAGTTTGTTGTAATGAAGTACTGCATTGTCTTCGTCCATTTTGCTGTTGGCAGAAGGCTTGTGTAAAGTGCGTCTCGCGGGCCCCCGAGGAATCGCTTCATGACGTCATCAGTAAGGCTGAAAGCGTGACAGCGCTGCCTGGTGACTAGACCTGTAAACAACTCTGTTGACGTAAGTGACGTCATACGTTGGCCACAGCGTTTATACAGCCTTGGTCCAGCTGTTGTTTTGGAACGTCAAATCAATCCAGATTGCGCATGACAAGATTACTAACGGCAGTTACTTACCGTCCATTGTCTGGAATATAAACTATCATTTCTCCTCTGCACACATGTGCTTTTGCAGCAAGTATTATCAATTTTTTTCCGTGATTGAAAAGCTTTAACGCACACAAATCCCGCCATCATACACAAATCCACAAGGCATCAGCATGCCATGTTCAAAGAATATCCGCGTTTCGAAAACTACCAGCGATATTGGCTTGCATGAGAGACAACGTCATGCCATGATATGACGTTGTGATTTCTCGCTTGTGTATGCGCTGGGTAGCATTCATCTCACGCTAGGTGAGGAGAACCCTACGTCATAATGACGGAACGCTACGTCATCGTGATGTAAATAACCTAAATCGACTAAATGAGTACGTATATTTTTGCAGTTGTACCGATAACGTCAAAGCTAAATGTGAATACTTGTGTACAAACAATGTGGCAGGAGTTGTGTGATATGCTCATCCCAGCTGAATGAATTGTTAAGTGTAATCCCAACAATTTGTGATGTTATTGTGTATTTTTGAACATAATTAATAATGTCTGAGCGAAGGAGCCATAACGAAATTAAAAAAAAGCTTGTCATTCTTTTTAAATCCGATGAATCGTGCATAAATCGTGTGGACAGAAAAGTGAAGTAATTAATTATTAAGCTGCAATCCAAATAATGTGGGATGTTATTGTATGTTTCATTAACATAACGAATATCTGAATGAAGGAATCATAACCATAACGAAAGTTAAAAAAAAGTGTCTAGTCATGTTTTCAATCTGATTGATATTGAATAAACCATGTGGATAAAAACGTGAAATAAGAAGAAATTAAACTGTTTCGTATTTTTATAAAATTCAATGAATTGTACATAATTCATGTGGGCAGAAACCTTAACCTGAGAAATTGAAGTGGTTCTGAAGATAATTTCGAATGTTGTTAGAAACATTAAACCATCTAGTTCCATTTAATTCTGACTTTGTGTTGTAAATCAACTAAGAAATCTTTCAGACTATCTTCATGGATCTGCCGAAAGTTCTCTCATCTCCGTTAGAGCCCATGGACGTACACCCTAGCAACACCGGACAATAGGACTATGAAAGCACATAAACAAATAACAATGCAGATTCAAGATGCACACAACAGTCGATATATACAGAATGCACACAACAGTCGATAGGACAATTCGTGAAACTCATGATGACGCGTGCCTACGTCACTATGACGTAGGGCTCTCCTCACCATGGAGGTAAGAATTACCTCCATGCTCCTCACCTAGAGTGAGATGAATGCTACCCGTACATATGGCGCTGTGCAATGTTGCCAATTTAGTTGTTTTCCAACTAGATCTAGATTTTTTGAAAGGCCATCGGGTTGGAAAATTTAAGATCCTGTTGCTAGTGGGAAATTTAGTTTTTTTAAAATACTGTCTGGTTGAATTCTAGTCTTTTTAATATTATATTGTTCGAAAAATTTATTTTGTTCATTCTAGTTCATTTCAGTATGCCCAACAAGTTATAGCAGAAATTACATTCATGCAACTGCTTATACTATAAAATCTATTAAGAAACAAAACGTTCTTCGAAAGGCTGCTTTCTGGCTACTGTGCACGCGCAGAGCAGAAGTCGCGTTCGCAAATTTGGCTACTTGAAGTGGGGCGTCAGTTGTTTGAAGAGCGACTAGCAAGCCGCATCAAGTAGCCACATGCTACCTGAGGAAAATTTTCTGGTGCTGCCGAGCTGCCAGTTTCGCACATGTGCATAGTTAAGTGGCTTGTAGTGAAGGTACACTCGACAGCAAAGAAAGTGGGTCACCCCTGAATTCCAACATGTAGGCTGCACCTGAATGTATGCAACCAACATAGCATATCTGTGTTGCACATAGTCGCAACCCTCCACAGTACAGTCGTTGTAAGATACACAATGGGTACCGCTAGAGACTACTAGAGAACACCAGTCTTTATGACAGTCCGTCCAGATGTAAAGTAACACCACGATAGTACAGAACAGATCAGACACTCCTTAACGTTTGTAAACTAAACTTAATTACAATAAGTGACATTTCAAATGTTGTGGGACAAGTTTTGTCACATAAATCGTTCAGTAATCCTTAGGCACAATTAAATATTTGAGACAGTATATGGATTTATAAAGTTGTATGGCAATTGGAAACAAGTTCTTTGCTGTCTAAAAGGTTTACCCAACACATGCTGAACGACGTTCAACGTTCAACGGGGAGTGGTTTCGCATCAACTTTATGTAACACTAAGCAGTTAAAAGAAAACGTGATTAACGGCGGCAACCACTCTACAGAAATCTCAACATTAACAGCGAATCACAAGTAATATCATTGTTCACATTACTCATCAACTTGTACACGAAGTTGTACTTTAAATGACATGACCAACGTCTTCATTCTGGATCCGGATGCAAACCCAGAACGTAAAGCCATTGTTAACCAAGCAAAGCTTTGTGCCTTATCGAGACTCGATCTCTAGGCAGAAGGAGACGTCAAATATTGACGTTTGCACCAGTATCAGTTATCAATTCTCAACTTGAACGTGAATGACGATAATGTTTGTACGAAAGCAGGAACCCTAACATGACAATTACCCTCTTGGTAATTAACCTCGAAAGACGTTATATAGTGTTGCATTGTCAAGGAATAAACGATGCACGTGTTTAAAATTGAAATGCCATCATGTAATGCTGGGGCCAAGGAAGCAAACCCAGCACCTAATCGGATTGTTGAATAAGCACGTAAAACCAAAATGTAAATATCACAGTTTGACAGCAGTAGTGGGGTTGGAACCTTAAATGACGACTGAAGTTGTATTGCCTGACAGGGATTCGAACCCGCCGCCTACCGCCGTCGTTGACTAACGAGGAACAGACGAGAAATGTCCAATGTTGGTCCACCATCAGCGAGATGTGCACACGTTTAACTATAAATAAGGTGACGAAAACGTCTATGCTGACTGAGAGTCGAACGCCGCACACATTGTTATGAAGACACGTTAATAATCAACTTCATATTCAGTAGTAGCTAGGAGTAGCATGTTTAGTTGCAAACCTTAAGGCCTTACTCATCCCTAGTAATGTGTTGCCTAATATCTGCGATATCATGATGTTAATTTACAAGTGGATTGACTGCCGTAAAGAGCAATGTTCTCTAGTAGTCGTGTATCATTGAGATGTAAATGAAGTGCCTCAGCAGAAAGTAATTTCCGTCGTGCACCACGTATTGTTTCAGAGACACTGAGTACATGCTATAATTGCACAAAACGTGTATTATATACTAAGTATATACTATTATTTGGAGAAGCTGCCGCCAAACCTGTTTATTTTTACATTCCGCTTAGTTGTCATGGTTGAATAGAGGTTTTCTTAAGGCTACATCTAATGCACAGCGCTTACAAGAAAGTATAGTTTCCTGCGCCATGCTATTGCTAGCTAGGTGAAATATTTTGTGGTAGCTATGTTTAAAATGAATGTATTTTTGAAAGTATTGTTCGTCAAATATTTGAATAAATCGTCAACTGTAGGTGTGCCTGCACATGTTATAGCATAATAGCTGTAGCTGCGTTAGTTTGTACTACAGACTTGGGTAGGTTAGGTGTAACTTTTGATCCTTCAAGGGGTGATCGTGGCCATGCGGCCCGGGTCTGAACTAGCCGCGGCTCGCGAGCTATGGGCCAGCCAGGCTGGCCGAGGCGAGACGCATAGAGCGAGCTGGCGGTGGCGTTGGTGGGCCAACAGCCCGTGATGAGCCAGCACGGCTGCGCCGCATGCCTCTGCCGCTCCGTTTGACGTAAATATGTTTACCTCCTCTCCTGGAATCAGTATAAGAGCGGCAAGCAGAAATACACATCAGGCTGTCTGCCGTAATGGCTCACTGGGAGAGGTCTATTCGAGGTAGAGTCAAAAAATGGTTCAATTGGCTCTGGGCACTATGGGACTTAACATCTGAGGTCATCAGTCCCCTAGAACTTAGAACTACTTAAACCTAACTTATCTAAGGACATCACACACATCCATGCCCGAGGCAGGATTCGAACCTGGGACCGTAGCGGTCGCGCGTTTGCAGACTGAAGCGCCTAGAACCGCTCGTCCACTTCGGCCGACCGAGGTAGAGTCGTCGCTCTCATTGAGGAAGGAGGATGTGCCATCAGAGAAGCTGGCAGACGGTATGGCGTACCACATGCCACTGCAACGAGATGGTGGAGGATCTGGCTTGAAAGAGGCTCCATCAGCAGGGCTCCTGGCTCAGGCAGGAAGAGAGTGATCTCACAGCAGGAAGACAGGGACCTAGTGTCCAGGAGCAGAGAAAATCCCTTTCTGAACGCGAAGCAGTTGCGGCGGGAGACTAACTTCCCCGGCTCCAGTGACACGATTCGCCGAAGGCTGAGGGACGCTGGACTGCATGCACGACGATCCTCCGTGAAACAAGAGCTCAGCGAAGACAACGTTTTATACCGGCTAGCATCCATCTGAGGGCGTCGTGGGACAACGTCATTTTCACTGATGAGAAGGTGTTTTCCACCAATAACGACGATCCACGAATCGTTTACAGGCCGCAAGGGACTCGCCATCGACGCGAGTATGTAACCACGACGAGAAGAAGTGGCCGGGTATCTGTTTCCTGCTGGGGTTGGAATTCTGCGAGAGGGGCGGGAATTCTTCAGAGGATAGCGCGCAGTATGCCCACATATTGGAAAATGTGATGCTTTCGTCAATGCGAATGCTGTACGCAGAAGGGGACGTCACATTGGGAGAGGACCATTCTCCCAAACACAAGTCTGCATTTGTTCAGCAGCGGCTCTCCATGATTGACGTCAACGTCATGGACTGGCCGCCACGGGCGGCTGATATGAACTCTATGGAAAACATGTGGGCTGAGATCGCCAGAACATTAACAGAGAACTGGCCACGAAACCAACCAACCACTGCGGACGCTCTTTGGGACTGCGTCCTGGAAGCCTGGGAGGAAGTTGCTCCTTCAGGCTGTTACGTCCGACGGCTTATACATTGTATGCCAAGACGCGTGATAGAAGTACAAAATAATGAAGGATTCTGGATAAAATATTAGAGTTCTTAAAATGTTTTGTTATGTCTTCTTTTTCGTCATTTTTCCTCATTGGGAGCTAGTGGAAGATGGCGTGGCAACAGAAAAGATACAATATGGGTTAGCTTTCCTTTGAGTTGCCCTTTTAATTCAAGTGGGTTTCTTTTGAATATACAGTTTGTTAAGTATTCTATTTTGATTTCATTTATACCCTATCTACATACTTACAAACTAATCAGCGTAGATGGACTGTGTCACAGTAGTTTTTGTTATTTCAAATACGTCTCTCTCTTCCCCTCCATCCATGAATATACCCTCCGTCCTCCGCACAATACGCCAACGATTTCATATTATGTTTACTCGCCGCGCGGGATTAGCCGAGCGCTCTGGGGCGCTGCAGTCATGGACTGTGAGGCTGGTCCCGGTGAAGGTTCGGGACCTCCCTCGGGCATGGGTGTGTATGTTTGTCCTTAGGATAATTTAGGTTAAGTAGTGTGTAAGACTAGGGACTGATGACCTTAGCAGTTAAGTCCCATAAGATTTCACACACATTTGAACATTTATGTTTACTAGTTGTTAATATCTCTTCTATTCTTTCTCACACACTCTCTCTCTCTCTGACACTATCGCCGCAAGTGCCCTTCTGTTAGACTCCCCCAAAACTTTCTAAACAAATCTAGCAGTTTCCAATGACGCTACATTTTCTCTTTTAATTGCTGCTGTCTTTACTCTCTGTCATTCCTCTCACCACCTATGAAACCGTTTACTTTGATCTCCCCTTCCCTATAACCCATTCTTCGTTCTGAGAACAGTCCTTCCTTATCTCTCGGTCCTAAGATAAAACGAACTATAGCGCACATATAAGTAAGCAATACATTTCAAGCTTATATTTTGCACTTCTATCCATTCCCAGATCCCGCCCTCCTTCCTGTTACGCGTCTCTTGACATCTGCATCTACATCTAAATGAATACTCTGCAGTTCATAATTATGTGCTTGGCAGGGGGTTCTGTGGTCTGGTGGATTAATCTGGTATTGATGTGTAAAACGTGTAGGTTCACGTCAGGCGTAGATTTTTAACACACACAAGTAGCTCTCCTTCACCCCTAGTAACGCCAAGTGCAGAACATCAGTAAGCTCCGTAGTTCAATATCCGCAGTAAAGATAACATCCCTTCGCTGCCGATTGGGCATTTGTTTGAGCTGTGACAGATGGAGAAACCCCGTAAGGCAAAGACTCTGTCACCAGCAAGCCGTCGTAAACTAGAACACGTATTTCATTTAATGAACCAATGGCCATGTAAGTTCACAAGGCTCTTACTTTATTTCAAACTGAGACGTTGAAAATTGTGGTGCTGGACTGGGATTAGAATTCAATTACACTGTGTTCCCGAGGATTGCAAATTCTCCTAGGCGTCCTCGAAAGGCACCTATCTGGTTTAGAATCCTGACCAGCACAAAATATTCATTATTTCATTTCAAGCCCTAGCATGTGCACTCCGAACTACTGGTGAAAAATAGTTGCAGTTTCAACGTCTCTTCGTGCGTTGTCAGCTGTAACGTGTTCGTTTCAACTCACAGCCACATGATGAGCTTTTTATCACAACATTACAAGATCAAACGTTTCCTTACATCTTTTCAAGTTCAAACATCCTACTGGTGAAAACGGATTTGGGTTTGACGTTGTGTTCGTTGTGATCACCAACGACGACATGTTGTGGATTCAACTTCTAGCCAGCAGAGTATTTTCCATCACGTCATTGAAAGTACAAACATGCCATTCCTAGCTATTATTGGAAAAGAATTTGACAGTTAAAGTTTCTTCATGACTACGTGTGCGGGGTTTGAATTCCATTCAGCACAGAACTTTTCGTCGCCTGATGTCTAGCTAAACATGCGCTCATGTCGCTACTGGTGAACCAACAATAGCTATTTATCGTCTGTTCCTGGCTAGAAAACGACGGTGCTAGATGCTGGGTTCGAATCTCAGTCAGGCAAAAACAATTCTATCGTCAATTAAGGTTCCAGCATTTCGCTATTGGCGAAAACATTTGATATTTAACTTCTGATTTTATGTACAGTCGTGCTCAAAATTATCCGAACGACATGAATTGCGTTTCACCTGATTCCCATGCGACCTACATAACGCAGCTGTCTAGCAGGTCCTCTAATCGCTCCTTGGTACAGTCCTTTGACTATTGAAAATGGTTCCAACAAATCACCACTAGAAAACACTGCTCTGTATCGCAATAACTCAAGATGTAAGGTAATACCACGATACTACAAATATCAGGGAACACCTCATCACAGATGAGACTGTGCTTAAGGCTTGTAAGCTCACATTTATTGCAAAAAATGACATACCTGAAATGTTAGCACTCTCATTATTACGTCAGATAGGTAATGCACGTAGTAAGTTCGTCGTATTCATGATTTCCTCTTCAAAGTAACATAGCATACTTGTTATTTAACACAACATGTCATTTACGTTGTTCACGAGCAGCTTGTTGAGAATATGTATGAACTTCAAATAACACGACGAACCGCCTCGTTCTGCATATGGATTCAAATCCAGGTCATGCAGGCTAGGCCGCGGTGGCGGTGATGTTCTAAGCACTTCAGTCCGGAACCGCGTTGACTGCTACGGTTGCAGGTTCGAATCCAGCCTCGGGCATGGATGTGTGTGATGTCCTTACGTTAGTTAGGTTTAAGTAGTTCTAGGTTCTAGGGGACTGATGACCTCAGATGTTGAGTCCCATAGTGCTCAGAGCCATTTGAACCAATCATGCAGGCTAAAACTTCGTGGCTGACGGAAATTAACAGTCATTCCTGACTAGGCATAAAGAGAGTGATATACCTCGTTTTTGGGCAGTATCAGTTAGCAAATATCAACTTTAACTTACATAACGTAACATTTTTAACGGACGCGAATTCCTACCCAGCATCATATTGTCCCTGTTAACGAACTACGAGAGATGTTAAATATTGCTACTTCACAAGTAACTTACTTGAAATGCAGTGAGGTAAAGCTTTGTGTTGGACAGGGATTCGAACCCAGAACCTAATCGGATTGTTATCGAAGCACAGTCAACTTTGACATATCGGATTTTCTCGGCAGTATTAAATGAAATGACGAGAGGAAACATTAATTTTTCCTTCCCAGGACTCCAACCCGGCACGTATCGCTTTTATACTCTAGAGAAAAGGGACGTTAAGTATGAGTTTGTTACACCAGCAGCGACATGTGAGCACGTTTGAACTAGAAATAATAGTTAATAGTTAATAGTTAATAATAGTAGCTACTTCCCTTGTAGAGTAAGTTTGTGATTATTGTAGTCAGGTTTTTAACATCTTATTGTAGTAGCGGAACTTAGTAAAAGTAAAATTTTACCATGAGTGAGAAGTGTGGGCTTTGCCGTAGGTTCGTGAGTAGTGATTGCGGTGTGAGACTTGTTCGAAGTATTTTCACTGGGGGGAATGCAGTGGGGAAGCCAGTGGGCATTCTGGTGAGATCCTCTACTGGAACTGCAGGTTATGTAGCAAGAGTAAGTTGATAGAGGAGCAGGAGTGTAAGATCTGTGCCCTTCAGGTGCAGTTGAAAAACGCACAGGAGGAGCTAGATAGGATGAGGAGGGAGAAGAGGGTGTGTTGAAATGGTTCAAATGGCTCTGAGCACTATGGGACTCAACTGCTGAGGTCATTAGTCCCATAGAACTTAGAACTAATTAAACCTAACTAACCGAAGGACATCACAAACATCCATGCCCGAGGCAGGATTCGAACCTGCGACTGTAGCGGTCTTGCGGTTCTGGGCTGCAGCGCCTTTAACCGCACGGCCACATCGGCCGGCGGGGGGTTGGGGAATGGGAGCTGGCTGTTGGCAAGAGATCTGCTAGGAGAAGAAGATTTTCAGATAGTTTTACTATTGGTGTTTACAATAGATATGACCAACTGTCAGAGTCTAGTGGAGAGGAATCTCTAGCAGCTGTAGATGTAGGAAGTGTGCAGCAGACCTCAGTAGTTACGGTGGCTAGAACAGTTGCAAAGTCGAAGAGGAAGAAGAAGGTTCTGCTGTTAGGTAGTTCTCATGGCAGAGGTGTAGGCCAGCAGTTGCAGGAAGTGCTGGGGACTGAGTACCAGGTCACCAGCATTGTGAAGCCTAATGCAGGATTGGTTCAGGTGACTGTTAACATAGGGGGGTTATGTAGGGATTTTACTAAAGAGGATCAGGTAGTGATTGTGGGTGGGGCTGGTAATAGTATTGATAGGGATGGGGAGTATGACATAGATGGTGACCTGGAAAAGATAGCCACTCAGACTGGCAACATGAATGTGCATTTCATGGAACTGTTTCAGCATCACTATCGGCCTCATCTTAATACAGCCGTCAGGCATAATAACATGAGACTTGGGGGTGCACTGATGACAGAAGGCATGAGTCACATTTCAGTAGTGTCGGTGGAGTCTGTCAGCAGGACGGGTTTCACTAGACATGGCCTGCACCTCAACAGGTATGGGAAGGGGAAGTTGGCAAAGCTTATAGGTGACAGTATAGGTGGGGTGGGTTGGATCACTCATGGGAAAATTAGTGCAGTAGTGGGTGTTAGAGCTGCACCTTTTTTAGATTGAAGTCAGCTGATAGGTATTCCTGCTTAAGGGAAGTCTCTCTAACAAAGGAACCACTTTTGACAAAGCTTAGGTGTCCGAGTAATGAGGGAATTAGTATATTTCATCAAAATATACAAGGTATTAGAGATAAAGTTACTGAACTGCTTATAGATGTTGACTCTGAAATTATTGGTATATCTGAACACTTCTTAAATAAGGAGATAATTCAGAGGCTTCCTTTGCCAGGATACAGGTTGGCTGGAAGCTTTTCGAGGAGCTCTTTCCGGTGTGGGGGAGTAGCCATGTATGTGAAAAACAGCATCCCATTTGAGTCAATTGATGTTTCAAAGTACTTCACTGAAAAGGTGTTTGAATGTTGTGCAGGTGTGGTTAAATTTAACGGAGCTAAACTTCTAACTGTTGTTATTTATAGATCCCCAGACTCCGATTTCACAACATTTTTGCTAAAGCTAGAGGAGGTTCTTGGTTCACTTTATAGGAAATACAAAAAGTTAGTTATATGTGGTGACTTCAATATTAATTGTATAAGTGATTGAGCAAGGAAGAGGATGCTGGTAGACCTCCTTAATTCATATAATCTTATGCAAACCGTATTCTTTCCGATGAGAGTGCAAGGGAACAGTAGAACAACCATAGACAACATTTTTGTTCATTCCTCATTACTAGAAGGGCATTCTGTTAGCAAAAAGGTGAATGGCCTTTCAGATCATGATGCACAAATTTTAACTCTAAAAGATTTTCGTGCTGCAACACGTGTTAAATATAGTCATCAGCTGTTTAGGAAAGCTGATCCAGTTGCTGCAGAGACCTTTGTAAACCTTATAAAGGAACAAGAGTGGCAAGATGTTTATAGCGCTGATACAGTAGACGATAAATATAATGCTTTTCTCAAGACTTTTCTCGTGCTCTTTGAAAGTTGCTTTCCGTTAGAACGTTCAAAACAGGGTACTAGCACAAACAGGCAGCCTGGGTGGCTGACTAGAGGGATAAGAATATCTTGTAGAACAAAATGGCAATTATATCAAAACGTTAGAAACAGTCAAAATCTAAATGCAGCAGCCCATTACAAACAGTATTGTAAGGTGCTTAAAATGTTATTAGGAAGGCAAAAAGTATGTGTTATGCAGGTAGAATAGCTAAGTCTCAGAATAAAATTAAAACCATATGGTCAGTCGTAAAGGAAGTGGCTGGAATGCAGAGACAGGTCGAGGATATAGAATCAGTGCGTAGTGGGAATGTCCGTGTTACTGATAAGTCGCATATATGTACAGTATTTAATAATCACTTTCTGAATATAGCAGGTGAACTAAATAGAATCCTAGTCCCAACAGGGAATCACATAGCGCTCTTAGAAAAAAGTGTTCCGAGACTATAACCTGAAATGCTCCTCCATGATACTGACAAGAGGGAGATTGAGTTAATAATTAAATCACTAAAGACCAAGAACTCTCATGGATATGACGGGGTATCTAGCAGAATACTGAAGTATTGTTCTATGTATGTTAGCCCAGTACTTAGCCATATCTGTAACTTTTCCTTTAGGAGTGGTCGGTTTCCTGACCGATTAAAGTACTCGGTAGTGAAGCCACTTTATAAAAAGGGAGACATTGATAATGTTGACAATTTTAGACCTATTTCTATGCCATCAGTGTTTGCTAAAGTTATCGAGAAGGTTGTATATAGAAGGTTACTGGAGCATTTAAATTCACATAATTTGCTGTCAAATGTTCAGTTTGGTTTTAGAAATGGTATAACAACTGAAAATGCTATATTCTCCTTTCTCTGTGAGGTTTTGGACGGATTAAATAAAAGGTTGCGAACGCTAGGTGTTTTCTTTGATTTAACGAAGGATTTTGACTGTGTTGACCACAAAATATTACTGCAGGAGTTGGACCATTATGGAGTAAGGGGAGTAGCTTACAATTGGTTTGCCTCTTACTTTAAGAACAGAAAGCAGAAGGTAATTCTCCGCAATATTGAGAGTGGTAGTGATGTTCAGTCCCAATGGGGCACTGTTAAGTGGGGCGTTCCCCAAGGGTCGGTGCTGGGGCCACTGCTGTTTCTTATTTATATAAATAATATGCCTTCTAGTATTACAGGTGATTCAAAAATATTTCTGTTTACTGATGACACCAGCTTGATAGTGAAGGATCTTGTGTGTAATATTGAAAGAGTGTCAAATAATGTAGTTCATGAAATAAGTTCGTGGCTTGTGGAAAATAATTTGATGCTAAATCACAGTAAGACTCAGTTTTTACAGTTTCTAACTCACAATTCAACAAGAACCGATATTTTGATCAGACAGAATGGGCATATTATAAGCGAGACGGAACAGTTCAAGTTCCTAGGCGTTCGGATAGATAGTAAGCTGTTGTGGAAAGACCATGTCCAGGATCTTGTTCAGAAACTAAATGCTGCTTCATTTACCATTAGAACAGTATCTGAAATAAGTGACACTTCAACACGAAAAGTAGTCTACTTCGCATATTTTCATACGCTTATGTCGTATGGTATCGTTTTTTGGGGTAATTATTTTGATTCAAAAAGGGTATTTTTTGCTCAAAAACGGGCTGTTCGAGCTATATGTGGTGTAAGTTCGAGAACCTCTTGTCGACCCCTATTCAATAGTCTGGGAATTCTGACATTGTCCTCACAGTATGTATTTTCTTTAATGTCGTTTGTTGTTAGCAATATTAGCCTATTCCCAAGAGTTAGCAGCTTTCACTCAGTTAATACTAGGCAGAAATCCAATCTGCATGTGGAATGCACTTCCTTGACTCTTGTGCAGAATGGAGTGCAGTATTCTGCTGCATCCATTTTCAGTAAGCTACCCCAAGAACTCAAAAATCTTAGCAGTAGCCCAAACTCTTTTAAGTCTAAACTGCAGGTAGGTGTTCTCATGCTAGAGCTTGATAATACATAGTGAAAAGTTTAGTGCTGGGCCAGGATTCCAACCCATTCATGCGCAATATGTGGAGATGTTGAGGAATCTGCAGTTATGAACAAATAACAAGTTGTAGTCGAGCTGTATTGTCACGAAGGGATCAAATTCCGCGTTAAGGGCGGTCTGAGTTGCATTCCCAGTTCAGAACCAATTTTATCGACATACAGAAGCTCAAATAAAAGACGTAATAAGTGTCCTGTGACCATACACAGGGTATGCTTCGTCACTAGAAATAAATAACTAGTACAAGAAAAGTTACTGGTGATAGAGTTTCTACACGTCGCCACTCCTTACTTTATTGTGGTTCCACCTAACGTCTACTTGGTAGAGAAGGAATATCATGTTTAATGTGATTTTCAGACCACAATGCCATTACACCTTCTTCACTTGGCGTAGCCAGAAGAGAATCTGCCTCTCCTTATCAAAAAACATCGGCAGAAGCTAGTAGCGTAACGGTAAGCGTCGCGCACTATTGATAAGACGTCGCGTGTTCTATTACATTCGCTACTACATTTTTTTTAAACGCAGTTCTGCTGTCTGCTGAAGTTAAAAATTTAATGGAGCTTTGAACATAAATCTCTTCACGTCTCAACCCAAAATAGTCGCATGTGGAAAAAAGGCTAACTTCAGCGTCATTTTGTTCTTTTCAGGTTTAATAGACGGCCAGGCAGCAGATGCGTCTCGAAGCTTTTGTATTATGTATGGCGAGAGCGCATCGTGCCAAAATAGAAAAGTATTTTCTACATTAGTTGTTGTCTGGTAGTGGCATTTTATTCTTCTTCAAACCTTGTTTGACAGCTTTAACTCAGACCAAGTTTTCTACATGCATGTAATCAATAAACTGCATGTGCATTGTCAGACTGTTATAGATAACATCAGAGAATTCGCATATATCGTTGCTGATTAATTTCTCTCTCATGTTTAGTATTGTTTTAACAACACTAAAAGAAACCTTACGAAAACTGTGCACTGTATTGTAAGAAATGAAATAAAACTACCCACGATAACATTACGACGAAAGTAAGTCTGTTTGAACAAAACTGAGTATCTGTACATAAGCGTGCCTCTATCTGCACGAATTAGTAAAATGCTACGCAATTAGATTTCGATTGGGTCTGTGTTTAAATGGTATGCTGTGTCATACTCAACAGGTATGCAAATGTGGCATTTCATAAATAAAGTTTCGTGTTTCTAGAAACCCAAAATTTGCTTGTCAGTGGCGGAAAGAGGCGTTACCTGTTGTGCAGCATTGTTAGTTTTTCACCATTGCACTTTGAGCTGAAAGTATTTTCTTGCGATTTGCTAGTCAATTTATTTCCATCATACTTATCACACTGGCATGGGAGTCTTAAGTGAAGAACATTATTGAATTTCGTATCGTTGACGTTCGATTCGAATTTCTTCAGAGACGCTTGTATTGTATAGCAGCTTGGCAGTCAGAACGCCGAGATCTACGACCATGAACACAACTTACTGAGTCGAGCTGCCAAGAGGATTTGATGTGTAAAGGTTTGCTTCTGATTTTGTTACAGAATTTTTTCTGGGAATTCACTGCTCCATGAAATAATACACAAAAAAAGCTCACATGCGCTGCCCCTACCACGGTTAGAACTGACGATTTTCTTAACGGTTGGAACACGAGACACGGGGGGTTCCACGGGGCTACGGACACACTGCTGCCCTCACGCCACTCTCGTCATGTATTGGTCGCTCAGCCTCATAACGCATCGTGAAAGATATTAAAAGTTGTCACTTATGTGAAGAATAGCATTTCTTTAGCCAAAAAATTGAAATTTCTGTCTCAGTGTCTTAGCTTACGTGAGGATTATAAACCACAAGTCATTCAAATGGAAAGGGAATATCAAGTGAATTTAGCGAGTCAGTTCAGTACCATACGCGGAAGTGATTTCACTGTCACAGTGTTGCCAAATGTTTGTGACGATGTTGCCAATTCTCAGCTGTGCTAGGAACAGCTCTGTAGCGTTATAGGAGGAGAATCCTGTGCTCAAGTCATAGGAGGAAACGGAGAGGAGGCGCGGGGTTTGGTTAATATGCAGCGTTTTCTCCTACCAACTGTGTCAAACATTCAGGTGTGTGATCTTCCATCACGATTACAGTTTCCCACAAAATATATACGAATAAAACACTTACCTTGTTACTTTGTTACAAAAGATTATTTCAGTACAATGAAAAGTCTTTGGAAATCAACTTTGCCAACCTGTCACGAAAAGTAAGATAACAAACACTTTGCATCTCGAAATCGATTGCATGCGGTCTTGAATTTCATGAACTGCATGATAATGTAGAAAAATGTTGGTGCGAATGGAAGCTGTAAGAAACACACTTACCTAATTATTCTGTACCACGTAATAATCAATTCATTTGATAATTCAGAAGAGAAGAAACTAAAAATTATGCCCATTAAGACAGAAACTAAAGTGCAGATACGGGCACTGTGTAGATCTGCGCTTTTTCATCTTCAGATCTATACAAATAATGTACACTAACCAGCGTATTCATTGCTTTCTTAATGTTTCCCTCTTGTTTAGTCTTCTTATGATGAACTGGATCCACACCCATGAGTCTGATTTTTTCTTTGTATCCTTCCATCTACTATCTTTGTGTGTTATTGTTCGGTGTTCAAAAAGCAAAATATTATGCCTGCTCCCACAAGGTATTAAAATGAGGTCGCAATAAGGCTAACGAATTATAATCAAAATACACTCCTGGAAATTAAAATAAGAACACCGTGAATTCATTGTCTCAGGAAGGGGAAACTTTATTGACACATTCCTGGGGTCAGATACATCACATGATCACACTGACAGAACCACAGGCACATAGACACAGGCAACAGAGCATGCACAATGTCGGCACAAGTACAGTGTATATCCACCTTTCGCAGCAATGCACGCTGCTATTCTCCCATGGAGACGATCGTAGAGATGCTGGATGTAGTCCTGTGGAACGGCTTGCCATGCCATTTCCACCTGGCGCCTCAGTTGGACCAGCGTTCGTGCTGGACGTGCAGACCGCGTGAGACGACGCTTCATCCAGTCCCAAACATGCTCAATGGGGGACAGATCCGGAGATCTTGCTGGCCAGGGTAGTTGACTTACACCTTCTAGAGCACGTTGGGTGGCACGGGATACATGCGGACGTGCATTGTCCTGTTGGAACAGCAAGTTCCCTTGCCGGTCTAGGAATGGTAGAACGATGGGTTCGATGACGGTTTGGATGTACCGTGCACTATTCAGTGTCCCCTCGACGATCACCAGTGGTGTACGGCCAGTGTAGGAGATCGCTCCCCACACCATGATGCCGGGTGTTGGCCCTGTGTGCCTCGGTCGTATGCAGTCCTTATTGTGGCGCTCACCTGCACGGCGCCAAACACGCATACGACCATCATTGGCACCAAGGCAGAAGCGACTCTCATCGCTGAAGACGACACGTCTCCATTCGTCCCTCCATTCACGCGTGTCGCGACACCACTTTAGGCGGGCTGCACGATGTTGGGGCGTGAGCGGAAGACGGCCTAACGGTGTGCGGGACCGTAGCCCAGCTTCATGGAGACGGTTGCGAATGGTCCTCGCCGATACCCCAGGAGCAACAGTGTCCCTAATTTGCTGGGAAGTGGCGGTGCGGTCCCCTACGGCACTGCGTAGGATCCTACGGTCTTGGCGTGCATCCGTGCGTCGCTGCGGTCCGGTCCCAGGTCGACGGGCACGTGCACCTTCCGCCGACCACTGGCGACAACATCGATGTACTGTGGAGACCTCACGCCCCACGTGTTGAGCAATTCGGCGGTACGTCCACCCGGCCTCCCGCATGCCCACTATACGCCCTCGCTCAAAGTCCGTCAACTGCACATACGGTTCACGTCCACGCTGTCGCGGCATGCTACCAGTGTTAAAGACTGCGATGGAGCTCCGTATGCCACGGCAAACTGGCTGACACTGACGGCGGCGGTGCACAAATGCTGCGCAGCTAGCGCCATTCGACGGCCAACACCGCGGTTCCTGGTGTGTCCGCTGTGCCGTGCGTGTGATCACTGCTTGTACAGCCCTCTCGCAGTGTCCGGAACAAGTATGGTGGGTCTGACACACCGGTGTCAATGTGTTCTTTTTTCCATTTCCAGGAGTGTACATTGAGACGCCAATTTGTCTGTCGTCATGGTGTTAGGTGGACAGAAATAGTTGGGTGTTATTGTCGTCTTTTCTTATTGAGATTTTTATATTACCCTGACACAAGACGCCGAGATAAATATGTATATTCTCCGTGACGAAACATCCCACATTCCATTCATTCTGATCCATTCGTTACGTGCATCGGCGGCAATGAGTGATAGGAAAGCTGTTGTGGGGTGACGAATAACAATAACAATGGTAGTAATTACAAATCTATAGCAAGGGAAGACCGTCTCGATGGGTGGGGCGGCGTAGCTATACTGGTAAGAACTTCGCTGCCGCATCGACCACACCCGTTACACGTACCTGTCACCAACCTTGAATTAGTTGCTGTGGAGATACGAACTGCCCACAAAACCTTTACAGTTGTCTCGTTGTATAACGCTCCCCACCACAGTATCGTGGAAGATGACTGGAGACAATTAATAAGTCAGCTTCGTCCTCCCTTTATCGTAGCTGGAGACGTGAATGCCCACCATGTAGCGTGGGGAGGAGACGTGACAGACAGGAACGGCAGGACCTTGATAAGTGTTATCGAAGATAATAACCTAGTGATACTCAACGATGGCTCTCCTACTATAACTTCACCTCTCCGTAGACCCTCCGCAGTTGATGTAACTCTTTGCACACCCTGCTTTACTGAAATATCCAGGTGGTGCGTTAAAAAGGATTCAATGGGATCCGATCATCTCCCAATAGAGTTTCACATTAACGTCAACGTCGATACTACGCACATCTGTTACTCTAATAGTACGTGGAAGATCAAGGAAGCCAATTGGGCCTTAAAGGAAACGGTTCGGCGGGCACTCGCAAATACGAGACGTGACTTGCGGGACGAAGATGCCTACCCAGTTTTACTCAATGCTATGAACATCGCAGCTGGCATCAACATCACTAAGAAAAAAGAGTTTACAGTAATGAAGCACCATTCTCCTCTTTGGTGGAATTCTGAATGCTCTTGGGAAGTTGCGAAGCGACGGCTCGCCTTGAAAACCTATCGTCAGAATCCTTCATTGGACAACTTCTTGGCTGTGCAAAAAGTGAATGCGCGAGTTAACAAATTCCTGAAGAAAACCAAGAAGGACAGTTGGAAACAATTTTGCCTGTCCCTAAATAATGAAACCAGTATGGCAAGCATCTGGCATAAAATAAAAGCTTTTAGAACAAGAAGACTGTCTTCCTCCCCTCCTGCTACCACGGCCTGGTTAGAGGAATTCATAGCTACAATCGCTCCTCCCACGGTGCCATTGTTAAACCATCGGTTCCCTGCTGAAGAAGACCGCTATCATGTTCTCCTTCGTCCTTTCTCTAAAGAAGAACTCAACGAAGCTATTAAAGTATCGAGCGACAGTTGCCCTGGCATTGATCATATACACTACTCTATGCTTGCACACCTGCCTATAGAAGCGAAAGACTTTCTCTTGAACATTTTTAATCAGTACTGGATGAAGACAGACCTCATATCAACATGGAAGACGCAAGTAATAATTCCAATTCTCAAAAGTGGTAAAGATCCTAATTATAGACCTATTGCCTTGTCGTCGTGTGTTGCAAAAACACTGGAACGAATGGTAAAAAGGAGACTAGAATGGTGGCTTGAAAAAAGTAATTTGTTGCCTCGGAGTCAATACGGCTTCAGAAAAGGCAAACGGACCATGGATAACCCGTTTTTGCTTAATATGGATATCACGTCAGCCTTTCAAACGAAAGAGACAGTAGTGGCAGCTTTTCTTGACGTTAAGGGTGCATATGATCACGTATAAATACCGATACTCTTGGACAAGCTGGCAGGATATGGAATTCCTTCACGGATGATCTACGGTATCAGTACCCTGATTACTCAAAGAACGATCTACGTCCGTTTCAAAGGTACCATGATCGGACCTTTTTATGTCTCCCAGGGCTTGCCGCAAGGTGCAGTTTTAAGTCCTCTCCTGTATACTCTATATACGCACGACCTAGAACGCATAATTACTCCCCCCACAAAAATCCTACAGTATGCTGATGATATATGTGTTTATTCTACTGCTGCTTCATATTTTCAGGCCAAAACGGCATTAACCACAACCATAGCACACATCGAAGAGTGGCTCTCTATCAATGGGCTGGAGATCTCGGCTGAGAAATCAGCAGTCGTTCCCTTCTCCAAGTCGACGACAGCTCGCACTGAAGATCACATTACCCGTGGCAAGTACACCTTCCAAATAAAATCTCACGCTCGATTTCTGGGGTGATTTTTGACTCTCGGTTAAGCTGGGCGCCCCACATCCGATCCACCTTTACCAAGTGTGAAGAAGGTTTAAATGTAATCAGATCACTCACTCGTGTCTGGTGGGGAGCGCACCAGAGCGTTTTACTCACCATGTACCGAGGGATAATTCGATCTCGATTAGACTATGGCTGTCAATTCTACCACACTGCGTCAAAGATTCATCTCTCCAAATTAGATACTCTTCAATATAGAGCCATTCGTACCTGTCTTGGAGACATGCGATCGACGCCCACCAACGCCCTTTTAATAGAAGCAGGGGAGATGCCCTTGAGCACTAGGCGCCAAATGTTATCGGACAAATTCTACATTCAAGGCATGGCCATTATGGACAGTTCCGTCTATCAAAGTAGAGACTGCATTTATCGACTGTGGATTGCATCCCACAGAAGGAATAAAGTGCCAGCCGTTTGTGCCAGCTTTGACACTTGGTCGCCTGTCATACATTCTATACGGCGTTCAGCGCATCTACCTGTTTTTGAATATGATTTTCAAATGCTCTGCTCCTAGATCCCAGTCCATTATTTAAGTACGACCTGGCTGGACAGTACTAATGTCAACATTGGCTTCAATCGTCTCGTTCAAGCACAATGGCCGGGTTTTCTCTGTGTATATACCGATGGTTCCAAAATTCCGCAAGAAGAGTGTACAGGATGCGCTTTTTTCTGCACTCAGATCCAGATCCGCAAAAACTTCAAACTGCCTACGAGCACTTCTATTTTTACGGCGGAGACAGTGGCAGTTTTGGAAGCACTTAAATTTGTCTCTAGCACTACCTTCCCCAAGATATTGATAGTATCTGACTCGCAAAGCGTTCTTAAAAACATTCAGTACAGTCGATGGAACAAAACAATCAACAGTTATATCTTGGATGTGATATCTGAATATATTCGCAGCACACGCACGGGCCGGACGATCCATTTGTTGTGGGTACCTTCGCACTCTGGTATCCTCTATAATGATGAAGTTGATGCATTAGCCAAACAAGCGGCAACCTTAGGCACCGTCTTGGATCTGCATCTTCCTTATACAGACTACTTACGTGAAGTCAGGGTTCACGCAAGACAACAATGGCAGAAAATGTGGAACGTTTCTCAACAGACAAAAGGCGGTTATTACGCAGTGCTACAACCTCGGATTCCTTCACAGCCGTGGTTCGACTCCGCTTCAATCATGCCTCTTTCCCACAACATCTACATCGGATCAACGTTTACAGTTCACCAGCATGTGAGTGTGATCCTGAGTCGGAAGCTGATGTCAACCACATCTTATTTATGTGCCCCAAATTTGACCGTGAACGGTTGGCCTTTCTGAAGACATTGCTGAGTATGGGCTACCATCTTCCTCAATCAGCTTCTTCTCTTTTGTGTACTAAAGACGTTCGTCTATATAAAGTGATAGTTAACTTCATCAAGAGTACTGGTTACAATCTGTAGGTTTTAATGGTGTACATAAATTATAAATATGTTTTGCTGATGAAAATATTTCAGAATTGGTGTGAATTGTAAGCCAAGACGCTTTTAATTATTTTCCAATTCAATTCAATTCAATTTTTAAAACATTATGTACAAAACTGTAACAGTTAAGCTTTTTATTCTCGTAAATATGCATTTCTGTATTTGTTTATTCAATTATGTGTACATTGTCACTATGTGTTGCCGATGGCTAAATTGAGTACACACTCAAAGACCAAATAAAAAAATAAAAATAAATAAAAATAAATAAACAAATCAATAATCAAGGATGTTTACTGCATTACAGACGATTAACAAAATAACCAAGAATGGATGAGTGTTTAATTGGCGCACTGAGTAGGTGTTCGTACCACTTTGTAACTGAATTCCGTTCTACACTCCGGAAATTGAAATAAGAACACCGTGAATTCATTGTCCCAGGAAGGGGAAACTTTATTGACACATTCCTGGGGTCAGATACATCACATGATCACACTGACAGAACCACAGGCACATAGACACAGGCAACAGAGCATGCACAATGTCGGCACTAGTACAGTGTATATCCACCTTTCGCAGCAATGCAGGCTGCTATTCTCCCATGGAGACGATCGTAGAGATGCTGGATGTAGCCCTGTGGAACGGCTTGCCATGCCATTTCCACCTGGCGCCTCAGTTGGACCAGCGTTCGTGCTGGACATGCAGACCGCGTGAGACGACGCTTCATCCAGTCCCAAACATGCTCAATGGGGGACAGATCCGGAGATCTTGCTGGCCAGGGTAGTTGACTTACACCTTCTAGAGCACGTTGGGTGGCACGGGATACATGCGGACGTGCATTGTCCTGTTGGAACAGCAAGTTCCGTTGCCGGTCTAGGAATGGTAGAACGATGGGTTCGATGACGGTTTGGATGTACCGTGCACTATTCAGTGTCCCCTCGACGATCACCAGTGGTGTACGGCCAGTGTAGGAGATCGCTCCCCACACCATGATGCCGGGTGTTGGCCCTGTGTGCCTCGGTCGTATGCAGTCCTGATTGTGGCGCTCACCTGCACGGCGCCAAACACGCATACGACCATCATTGGCACCAAGGCAGAAGCGACTCTCATCGCTGAAGACGACACGTCTCCATTCGTCCCTCCATTCACGCCTGTCGCGACACCACTGGAGGCGGGCTGCACGATGTTGGGGCGTGAGCGGAAGACGGCCTAACTGTGTGCGGGACCGTAGCCCAGCTTCATGGAGACGGTTGCGAATGGTCCTCGCCGATACCCCAGGAGCAACAGTGTCCCTAATTTGCTGGGAAGTGGCGGTGCGGTCCCCTACGGCACTGCGTAGGATCCTACGGTCTTGGCGTGCATCCGTGCGTCGCTGCGGTCCGGTCCCAGGTCGACGGGCACGTGCACCTTCCGCCGACCACTGGCGACAACATCGATGTACTGTGGAGACCTCACGCCCCACGTGTTGAGCAATTCGGCGGTACGTCCACCCGGCCTCCCGCATGCCCACTATACGCCCTCGGTCAAAGTCCGTCAACTGCACATACGGTTCACGTCCACGCTGTCGCGGCATGCTACCAGTGTTAAAGACTGCGATGGAGCTCCGTATGCCACGGCAAACTGGCTGACACTGACGGCGGCGGTGCACAAATGCTGCGCAGCTAGCGCCATTCGACGGCCAACACCGCGGTTCCTGGTGTGTCCGCTGTGCCGTGCGTGTGATCATTGCTTGTACAGCCCTCTCGCAGTGTCCGGAGCAAGTATGGTGGGTCTGACACACCGGTGTCAATGTGTTCTTTTTTCCATTTCCAGGAGTGTAGTTGTTTGCAGAGAGAAAAAAAAGAACCCTGTAGCCATACATATCGCTAGTACAACGAGATATTACCTATCAACTATCTTTGCTTTACATCACGAGACGAACATGGCGTCACTGAGCTGATATTTGAAATACATTTCTGTTTTCTCTCTCCGTCTCTCTCTCTCTTTTTATTTTTATTTTAATTTTTTGAGGAAAGCATCGAGAAGCGCGATAATAAGCAAGTAGGCATATAACCTGTTTACAGTTATTTTCATTGGGATACATAATGCAAAAATACAACTTTTAAGTGTGTTATTGCGTAATTCCAGTTATTGACAGTCTATTCGTGAGCTTGCTCGCATTCAGTGGGGTGAAACCTATCACAGAAGCAAGCAAATCACAAATATTTCTTGCACCATGCGCAACACCTAAACGAAATCTCGCTGCACTGACGTGTTGTCCGATATATTGCACGGAAAACATATCTGATTCATGTTGCTAAATACAGCTCTATCAGATATCAATTTGGAAGCGTACCAATTGTATAGAGGTATATCTTGAAATACGCAGAAAGGCCCATAGAGGTATTCGACTGAAACATAGCCATGACCAAAATTGTAACTGGGGTCGACAGCATCGTCGTCTACCACCTTGACAACTCGAACGGTGACACTGCTCGGCCGGTTACTTACGTTTACTGGTATCAAAGCTACAGCATGAAAACACAAAAATGTTAATAACCCGAAGATCATTAGTTTTGGAACCCATAGAAAGTAAAGCAATCATTAGTCACAAGAGTGGTTTGAATACCACAGTGCTTTAATAGGCACGGACTTGTTGGAGGTGGTATGCTGTTGCTTTCATCCGACCTTTGAGTTGACTTACCTAGCCAGTTAATAGGGGAACCTACAGTTTTACGTGGCTTTCGGACCACAGTACAACTCGGCATTTTTCACATCAACAAACACTGCCCCAGGGGAAATATGCGTAAAACAGCACATAAAAATCGTGGGGCTGAGACCTTCGTATCGATAGTCTTGCTCTTTACCACCTTGCCACCATGCAGCCAACACTGTGGTTTCTGCTTTCCATTAAAATTAAGTATCTCTCGTTTGTGCCTGCGTTGGCATTTTCGTGTCCCTTAGGAGAGCTTACCTTTGGGATTACCCTCGTATACGTGTGTGTAAACGCCTTCCAATGCCCACTCAAGGGAGACAAGGATACCTAGTCTAGCTTCAATATTACAAATACGCCTCCGTTTGTGGATGAACGCAGACTTAGGTTGATAATCATTTTGAATATTTATCTGTACTGTACCCATCGGTGTGAAACTCGTTTTCTACCAATGATTCCCACAGCTACAGGAACACTACTTTAATACCTCTTACACTAAATACTCACGCAGTGCTATCAGACGAAAATATCAACCTGACACAAACTGTGGGAAGTTTGTTTTACAACCTTCGTACCTGGATAAAGAGCTTTTCCTATTTGAGATATCTGTGAATGTTGCTGCATAAGACGATTTAAGAAGAAACTAAATTCCTTCAGCTACGCCAATGTTTAAAGAAATCGTGTTAACGGTACTAAATCGTGGTTTGTAAATCGTTTACCAGTCGTACTCTGCCGCATTTCGCTGGTTCGAAGGCAAAAAGCTTACTGACAAATTTCACATAAGTAAAAGGGGGACGAAATACCTCCCACTCGAAGGTCATGTTGTTTTACTTAAATGATTACAAAATCGGGTAAAACGAACAATGAGGTTGTCAGTATAAGCACGTTACTGTTGTCAATATGATTTTGCACCGCCCAGGGCCTGTAATGATAAAGGGCCCGTTCAGGTCAGGCATATTGTACACAGAAGTGGAAGAGAGAGCACCACTAAATTCTAAAATCCGTATGCATTGCATACACACAGAAATTACTGTTGCAGTGTACTTATGGAGCCCAATGAGTGAATTGCATATTTTCCGGTGAGAAAGAGCACTGGCAAACAGTCTTCTCTACATTAGGTTACTTAAACTGGCGGCACTTTGAGCTAGAATTTATGGCCAGCGACTAAGTGTAAGGACAGTGAGTCGGATGCGGGTTTTGCAACTGTGAAATACTTTCCTTACATTATGGAAGCGAATATTAAATTTGAACTAATATTGCGAAAATTTTGGACTTGGATAGCTTAGAATTAAAATATTTCTGTTTATTGCAAATGAAAACAATTGATTTTCTAAAACATTCTGTGTCATACACAACTTGAAACAGGTCACGTCGACCAAATCATATGGAAGAACCGACAGCGACGTATATTGGAAGGCAGTAAGATCCCTTGGCTTTTGGTTTGGCAGTATTCGACAGCCATTTCTAGGCGCAAGTAAATGAAGAAAGGCAGCGCGTTCTCGTTATCAAGTAACGTCTTCATCAATTACTTTAGTTTTAATGTGATCTACGAGTAATTGCTGATGTTTGATATTAACATGAAAAGGATTCCGTAGACAGGGAAAGAACTTGTTCTTGGGCAACTACTTCTCTAATGACCAAAAGGACTTAAATGATCTTCAAGCACATGTGATCCAGCAGCGGTATGAAGTAAATGATAGTAATAATTATCCGGTAACTTCACACTTCACAGTGGATTTTCTGGAACTAAGAAATTTTCTGAATTAGTGAAAATTTCAAAATGGCTTCAAATCGAGGCTATGACGCTTAGAAGAGTCTTTACACCCTGCTGACATGAGAATAGCATAATCTCCACGTCAGAAGCTTGCTTCTACTTAACCATTTAATAGAGTCGCGTTTTTTTCCACCGTGACTAGTTTAATAAGCTAAGCACATCATCCATTACAGCACACTCCTGGGGCTGGGAAATGTGGCCACAATGGTCTGGTGGAACGAACTATCACTAGTGCAATGCGTGGATTCAGGCATTTACTTTTAAGAGGCACAAACAGATTTACTTTACCTCTGGTAACCTCAAGAGAAAGCTGTTATAATCCAGAATCCTTATTAAACATCACGTTCCTTCATTCCAACCTGGGCAGAGTCGGTTTACGTTGGAAAATGACATAGGTGGAGGTCAGGGTAAACAGAAATACTGTTACCAGTAAACTTACATTAGAATTTTTTTTTATTTGATGAACTGATAGCTATCTAAAGGTATCTCCTCTTTCGAGGAACAGTATAGTTCGAGGAACAGTATAGTTCAATCATTTCATTCCTTTTCCCAAGACTGCAGTCTTCTCTAGGTCTCCTCCAAAGGTAAATATGTGGGTCCGAATCCTGATCCAGCACAAAAATATTCATAATTTCATTTCAAGCCCTATCACGTGCACACCGGCCTGCTAGTGAAAATTAGCGTGCATTTTTAATGTCTGTTCATGTTGCCAACAATTTCTGGACAAACTCCCTCACATCTTACTGTTGGTGAGTAAGCAATTGATACTTAAGCAATATTCGTGGACAATAAAGAAGAACGATAGGAGTGCCGTTCGATTGTCGCTCAGGCACAAAAATTTGTGTCCTTATTTTAGATTAAACACCTAGCAGCTGGCAAGAAAAACCGGTACGTAACATTTGATTTTACTTAGTTAACAATCCGATTACGTCTTGGGTTCGTATCTCCGTCGCAGAACTTCACATCATGAACTTCATCTTTAAATTCATACACTCTTCGTTACTTCTGAATTGGGGTATATCAGACATCCATGGTTAGTTAACAGGGATGAAAGGGTCTTGATAGGAGTCCCGGTTTATTACAAAAACTGTGGTCTTTTATTTTCAAGTGTAGATTTGGTTACTGATATAGGCGAAAATTTCGGTACTTCATGGTTCTTTATGGATAGTCAGCAATATGATATGATATGATTAGATTAATACTTGTTCCATAGATCATGAATACGACATTTCGTAATGATGTGGAACAAGTCATTTTAATGAAAGACTTCTTTACATATTAGTATTCAATTTCTTTACAACAATTCCCCCCCCCCCCCCCGCTCTCTCTCTCTCTCTCTCTCTCTCCCCCTCCCTCCCTCTCTCTCTCTCTCTCTCGCACACACACACACACACATCTCTTTTTATTTTTATTTGTTTGTTGTGCTCGACTATCGGCGAGGCACGAAAATGTCCATGAATGAGTTTCTTAGTTTTGAGTACAGTTACGAAAGAAATATAAAAACCACTATGAGAGTTACGGATTTATGATGCTTAGTAGCAGTTAGTTCTGAGTATTATTAGCAAATAAGCTCCAGTCCCTAAACCTAGTTACAGAAATGCGAATCAGACGCATTCATTATTCCAGGCCATAGCAGCCGCGTCTTTGAGGCACCAGCTATGGTCACTTCCCAGCCCGCTGTAGGATCACATCGGTTCGTCTTCTTCCTGATGCTAATGTAACTGAGATTTGGCAACAATGCAAGATATGTTTGGCAACTCTGTGATCGACGAGTTACTTCCTGGTAGTGATGGGCTAAACTGCGATTTTCCGATATCAGTGATTTCTGTGAATGCTACTTTTCAGTATCTGTTATTCTTAACTGTGATTTGTCGCAGTTAAGAGTCGCAGTTAAGGAACCAAGTCGCGTATCCCTCCGCCACTGCTATTTCTGCGATTTCTGCTACTTCCGCGATTTCTGCGACTTCTGTGACTTCTGCTACTTCTGCGATTTCTGTGACTTCTGCTACTTCTGCGATTTCTGTGACTCCTGCGATTTCTGCGACTTACCACTGCATGAAAAAGCTACATCTGTCCACACAGAAAATTGCATCTCAACAAACATGTCATTGGTAAGTATGTTTTCCGTTTGTTCTTCCGTTGGCTTTAATCTTGTATTAAAGAAACAACTGTGAAAATATTAATAGTGTAATTAATATGTAAGTAGCCATACAGTACCGTAATAGTTCGTGTTTAGAAAATGAATTCTAACGTATTGTTATGTTCTCAGGTACCCGAACTACATATCAGTCACTCAGTAAAGTGATAACTTAAAATATCATTGTCAGCAGATCTGGAGAAATTGCCACTGCGTCTTTAGACCGTTTTCGTCAGACGAGAGGTTAGTTTCTAAGTGTTTCGATGGACTTAATTACTTAAGTGAGATCGTTCTTGCAAATGTGAAATATACCCCATTGAGTGGCTTTCATTACAGCAAATATTAGCAATCTACTCTGCCAATTATATTGCTTGTAATTAGTGACAGCAAAAATTGTTTAATAATCCTTGTGATTTTGCAGACACAGTTCTGGTTGCTGTACGTATCTATCCACATCAAGGCTGTAGGGAGAGACTCATGAAGATTCAAGAGAGCTCTTAGAGGATTTGCAGTTTAAAAGTGACATTATTGCGAAATAAGTGTGCAGATGAGTGATTAAACTGTGTTTTATTGAAGTTGTTGTGCGATTTTAAAGGAATAATAAAAGTTAAATACAGTGAGCGAATAATGAAAATCTCATTTTCCACATGTTAAGCTGTCCTATACCTGTAATTTTCCGCCACATATTTATTCGTAAACACTTGTTGGAGAGTGAAATGCCGCCCCCCCCCCCCCCCCTATTTCTCCACAATCTTGTTGTGACACTGACCTGTAACATATACCGAAGTCTACAATATGCATTTTTAGGCTGTTGATACGAAAGTGGGAAGTACAGATCTTACAGTTAAATCAGGAATAGCTTAAGTGAATTCCTTGAAAGTAACACAGGAAAAGCTTACTTATGTAGGTGGTGGCAGTAGTGTCGGCAAAAAGTTCTTGTGTGTGAAGTTGCCATTTAGAACACCAGGTGTAAAACTTTTCTCCCGAGTCTTGAACTGTGTCTGAACAAAAGTGAGGCATTCATATGACTGTTTTCATTTCTCTACACTTATACAGATGTCTGGGTTCTGCTGTGTTAACATTGCAAAGTCCTGTAGGCATGTGGAGTATTAACCAAAACTGTCATATTGGAAGCAGAATCAAACACATTTGTTACGTTACTTGATATTTTCATGAGAAAAAGGCAATGTTGCTTCTTATTAATATAATACATTCAGAGTCACAGCAGTATTTGACCAACCATAACTGATGCTGAATGTGCATGTCGTCATATAATATGAAGGGCTTATTTCAATAGTGGTACAAGTCCATTACCTCCACTTTTCTGTCTATAATGCTTCTGAAATTAGTGATCCAAACAAACATAAATAAAGCTTCATCTCTAGCAAGAAGCCATATGCTTGAATATTTCTGGTATCTCAAATGCAGATTTGTCAGCGCTCATTTAACTTTACGACTCTGTTTCTCAAAATGAACAAAAATGGACTTGTACCAATATTGAAATAAGCCCTTCATATGCACACACAGCACATCGATCTCGTGAGGCACAAGGCTCTCATAACGAAGTACGTACGTTGGTCAACAGATAACACTAGGAAAAGTATGGTAACTGCTCTTTTTAGTTGCTACTTGCAACTCTTAGTTGCGATTTGTCACAGAAATCGCAGTTTGACTCGGTAGCGAGTAGCGTAGTATGAACTTTGCTCAACAGATGGCAGTGCTAACTGCGCTTTTTAGTTGCTACTTGCGACTCTTAGTTGCGATTTGTCACGGAAATCGCAGTTGGGACTCAATAGTGTATCGCAGAGATGGGCGTAGTACGAACTTTGACCCACAGATGGCACTGTTAACCGCGCTTTCTAGTTGCTACTTGCGACTCTTAGTTGCGACTTGTCACGGAAATCGCAGTTGGATTCCATAGCGTACCGCAGAGATGGACGTAGTACGAACTTTGGCCAACAGATGCCACTGTTAACCGCGCTTTTTAGTTGCTACTTGCGACTCTTCACTGAAATCGCAGAAAGCAGTGCTAAATTCGACCAATAGATGGCTCACGTCTTTGAATATGAAATACTACTTGCGACTGCTAACTGTGACTGAAATCGCAGTTAGATTCTGTAAAGTTGCTACTGTGATATCTGTGACTTCTCAGTCACTGTGATTTCTAACAGATACGCGATTTCCTGCCCACCACTACTTCCTGGTGTGCACGGAATTAAGCCGCAAAGTTTACGGATTCTAGCCAATATTGGCCTCGTAAGAGGGAGGCGCAAACCGAGTGCAATGGTGAAAAACTAACAATGCTGCACAACAGGTAACGCCTCTTTCCGCTGCTGACAAGCAAATTTTCGGTTTCTAGGAATACATAACTTTATTTATGAAATGGCACGTTTGCATACCTGTTGAGTATGACACAGCATTCCATTTAAACACAGACCCAATCGAAATCTAAGGGAGTAGCATTTTACTAATTCGTGCAGATAGAGGCACGCGTGTGTACAGATACTCAGTTTTGTTAAAACAGACTTACTTTCGTCGTAATGTTATCGTGGGTAGTTTTATTTCATTTCTTACAATACAGTGCACAATTTTCGTAAGGTTTCTTTTAGTGTTGTTAAAACAATACTAAACATGAGAGAGAAATTAATCATCAGCGATATATGCGAATTCTCTGATGTTATCTATAACAGTCTGACAATGCACATGCAGTTTATTGATTATATGCATGTAGAAAACTTGTTCTGAGTTAAAGCTGTCAAACAAGGTTTGAAGAAGAATAAAATGCCGCTACCAGACAACAACTAATGTAGAAAATACTTCTCTATTTTGGCACGATGCGCTCTCCCCATACATAATACAAAAGCTTCGAACGCATCTGCTGCCTGGCCGTCTATTAAACCTGAAAAAAACAAAATGACGCAGAAGTTAGCTTTTTTTCCACATGCGACTATTTTGGGTTGAGAAGTGAAGCGAATTATGTTCAAAGTTCCATTAAATTGATAACTTCAGCAGACAGCAGAATTACGTTTTAAAAAAATGTGGTAGCGAATGTAATAGAACACGCGACGTCTTATCAACAGTGCGCGACGCTTACCGTTGCGCTACTAGCTGTGACATAGCTACAGCACCTCTGGAAGTGAACAACAGTTCCTCCAGAACTTTGGCATTCCTCAGTGCTGTGAGATAATGCATATGGCCGCATCTAAACTTCTGAGAGACAGACAGTTACAGCTTTGCTTTTGCACTGCACGATGGTTTCAACAAACAGATAGCGCAATAGAGTAGCTCAAATGGAAAGGAACACTTCCTATTTAAATTTCTGCATCCTACACTGTTGGCAGTTCTGTGTAGGTGGCAGTTACGTTATTTTATTTCGGTGATTACAAAATAGAGTCGAATGTATGCACTGGGTAGCCAAGGCAGGTAGTTCATGGCGATTCGGTCAACCAAGTAAATGAATGTACTGAACATCCTGCAAGCCACTACAGGTAGCCTGTGTGTCAGAATTCTCATCTTGTGTGCCGCAATGGTGTTGTGATAGAGAAATGAGTCGTAGAGAAGAGGGTTTGGTGGTCTGTTGGACTGATGATAGTTTCATATGATGATGGTCTCGGTTCGATTCCAACTTCTGCCGATGTTTTTTGATAGGGAGAGGCAGATTCTCTTCTGGCTACGCCAAGTGAAGAAGGTGTAATGGCATTGTGGTCTGAAAATCACATTAAACATGATATTCCTTCTCTACCAAGTAGACGTTAGGTGGAACCACAATAAAGTAAGGAGTGGCGACATGTAGAAACTCTATCACCAGTAACCTTTCTTATACTAGTTATTTATTTCTAGTGACGAAGCATACCCTGTGTATGGTCACAGGACACTTATTACGTCTTTTATTTGAGCTTCTGTATGTCGATAAAATTGGTTCTGAACTGGGAATGCAACTCAGACCGCCCTTAACGCGGAATTTGATCCCTTCGTGACAATACAGCTCGACTACAACTTGTTATTTGTTCATAACTGCAGATTCCTCAACATCTCCACATATTGCGCATGAATGGGTTGGAATCCTGGCCCAGTACTAAACTTTTCACTTTGTATTATCAAGCTCTAGCATGAGAACACCTATCTGCTGGTGGATAATAATTTTTATTTTTAATGCATTTTCATTCGTTGTCAACACTAACGATATCTGACGTTTTTGACTCCCAGTGAGACATAGAACTATTTGCGAGATCTAGTTCAAGGACGTTATTCCGAGCTGCTGGTGGAGAAAAATTCGTTAGCTGACGTCTGTTTGTGTGTAATCAACAACGATATGTGTGGGGTTCGATTCCTAGTCAGCACTGAACTCATTGTCATATTATTTCTAGTTCAAACATGCTCACATGTCGCTGCTGGTGTAACAAACCCATACTTAACGTTCCTTTACTCGAGAATATAACAGCGATATGTGCCGGGTTGGAGTCCTGTGAAGGAAAAATTAATGTTTCGTCTCGTCATTTCAGTTAATACATCTAGCTACTACCGAGAAAATCCGATATGCCAAAGTTGATTGTGCTTCGATAACAATCGTATTAGGTTCTGGGTTCGAATCCCTGTCCAACACAAAGCTTTACCTCACTGCATTTCAAGTAAGTTACTTGTGAAGAAGCAGTATTTAACATCTCTCGTAGTTCGTTAACAGGGACAATAGATGCTGGGTAGGAATTCGCGACCGTTAAAAATGTTTACGTTATGTAATTTAAAGTTGATATTTGTTAACTGATACTGTCTAAAATCGAGGTATATCACTCTCTTTATGCCTAGTCAGGAATGACTGTTAATTTCCGTCAGTCACGAAATCTTAGTTTGCATGACCTGGGTTTGAATCCATATGCAGAACGAGTCGGTTCGTCGTGTCATTTGAAGTTCATACATATTCTCAACTAGCTACTCGTGAATAACGTAAATTTTTAACGACATTTTGTGTTAAATAACAAGTATGGTATGTTATTTTGAAGAGGAAATCGTGAATACGACGAACTTACTAAGTGCATTACCTATCTGACGGAATAATGAGAGTGCTAACATTTCAAGTATGTTAGTTGTTGCAAAAAATGGGAGCTTACAAGCCTTTAAGGACAGTCTTATCTGTGATGAGGTGTTCCCTGATATTTTTAGTATCGTGGTATTACTTTACATCCTGAGTTATTGCGATACAGAGCAGTGTTTTCTAGTGGTGACTTGTTTTCAATAGTCAAACGACTGTATCAAGGAGCGATTAGAGGACCTGCTAGGTAGCTGCGTTATGTAGGTTGCATGAGAATCAGGCGAAATGCAATCCAGGTCGTTCGGATACTTTCGAGCATGACTGTACTTCGTTAACAATCCGATTAGGTGCTGGGTTCACATCCCTGTCACAAGCTTTATATGATGGCATTTCAATTTTAAACATGAGCATACCTTGTCCCTTGTGAATGACACGATATTAAACGTCGTTAGGGGTAGTTCCCAGGCTGGTAACTGTTATGAGATCATTCCCAGCTCAGTACAAATATTTTCGTCATTTATTTTCAGGATCTGAATTGATAGCTGATAATGGTGCAAACGTCTATACTTCACGTCTCTTTATGCCTAGTGATCCGGTCTCAATAAGGCACAAACAAAGCTTAGCTTAGTTAGCAACGGCTATAGGTGCTGGGTTTGAATCCAGGTCCAGAACGACGACGTTAGTCATATCATTTAAAGTTCAAATTTGTGTACACGTAGCTGTTGATGTGTTACGAGAACAATGATATTACTGGTGATTCGCTGTTAATGTTGAGATTTCCTTAGAGTGCTTGTTGCCGTTAATCGCGTTTTTCTACTGGTTCGCCCAATATCCAGTTTCCAAAGCCACTCGCCATTGAGCGACCTTCAGCACGTGGATGGAAAACCTTTTAGAGAGCGAAAAACTTTTTTCCAATTGCCGTACAGCTTTGTAACTCCATATATTGTCTCAAGTATTTAATTTTGACTAAGGATTACTGTACGATATATGTAAAATAATCCATTTTCTCAGAACTTTTGGAATGCCACTTGTTGTAATTAGGGTTAGTTTATGAGTGTTATGGGGAGTCTCATTGCTAAGAACGTGTTTTCTAATATGTTTTGTATGACGATATTAGTTGACGCTTAGAATGACTGCCATAAAGACCTTTGGTCTCTTAGTAGTCTCTTGCGGTACCCATTGTGTGTAGGCAAACGACTGTACCCCATGGGGTTTTGGTGTTTAGAGGACCTGCAACACAGCTACGTTATGTTGGTTGTATTCAGCAGTCTTTTTTTGCAGTTAAGTGTACATGTGGCCACATATTTTCGATTGTCTTTCAATAGCCGATCACATTAGTTCACTGTTTGTGGATCTTTGATAATTGTAAGATGAGCTCTTTAGTTGTTCTTATGTTTTATTTTTATTTTTTTCATAAAATCACCTGTAGAAGGTCAGCTGTTCGCCGCTCGGTGACAGTCGATCAGTAAAATGTGTTTGAAGAGCCCAGACACCAAGCACGGGCTCTTGACATCAACATTTGCTGATTCTTCAAGTAGCTTCCTGGCAACTCTTTGAACGAACCTTAGCTTAATTGCTACTTGTACTCAACAATGTAAATAACGAGTGCAAGAAATACTTTGTACGGAACTCTCATACTTTATATTGTAAAATTATTTTAAATGTATGAAAAATTGAAATGGTAATTTAACTAACTTCAATAATGCACGATACGGTATAATATTTCTATTATACATTTCCATTGTCGAGGACCGAGCAGCTGAACGGAACATAGTTATTGTTGAGTTCGTGTCAGAAGTGGGCGTACTTAGTGCTTGTTCTTCTCATCATAGTGATTGATTACAGTTCTGTTAAAATGGGTAAAGTTAAACCTCAATATACCCAAAAGTTTAAGGAAGAATGGTTAGAAAATCTGAAATTTGTCCAATGGTTATCACAAGTTGTAGGAGATAACACAAAGACATTCTGTAAAGTGTGTCACTGTACTGTAAGAGCTCGGTTAACATATATAGAAAATCATGCAGAAACAAAAATCTGCAGTTTCTTCCTTTTCCTCCCAAAGACAGGCAATAATTAATTTTAAACCAGTTCAGTTCCTGTAGGATCTTACAAAGCTGAAGGGTCACTCACTCTCTTTGTGTCTGCACATTGTGCTATAATGTCATGTCATCACTTAGGAGAAATGTGTAAAAACAGATTCAAAGACAGTCTTATTGCAAGCCAGATTAAGTTACATCATACAAAGTATAGTGTTATTGTCAAGAAATGTCGTGGGCCCTGTTTTTGCAAACGATCTGAGAAGAGATGTTGATGATGGTATGTACCGTACTTTAATTGACGAATCAACTGATATTAGTGTCACTAAGCTTCGGACAATTTCTATAATTTATCATAGAAAAATACCTCACAAGATTGTTTCGACATTTCTTATACTAGTCGAACTTGAAAAATGCAATGCTGAGTCTACTGTATCAGCTACTAAAGAGGTGTTGAAAGAAGTTAATTTAGATTTAATGAAATTGCACGGAATGGGAACAGATAATGCTATTGTCCACGTCATGTTGGAAAGCGGCCCAATTTTCAGCTGTTCTGCGCATCCCCCTCCACTAGCCACTGGCAGCCAATAATATTCATTCTCTTTCCGAGCGGCTAGCAGCGAGTTACAGCTAGACAGCCAGAACCTCGCTCCTACATACTGCGCTGTTGCCGTACTTCGTGACAGCCCAATTATTCATTCAACTGCCAGTTTTTTTTAATTACTTTTTTCTTGTAGCAGTATAGGTGTTAATGTGTATCTGTAAATGTTTAAGTGCATTAAAAAAAGCCAGGTGACGGCAATAAATGTGAAGTGCTTCACAAGCAGGTGAGGGGGATTATTTACCACATAACTTTTTCAAATGTGAGTTTGAAAGCTGGTCTCTTACTGTCACATTTGAAGACACAAGAACGGACTCCAGAACCATGTGGTGTCGGCAAGAGAATTGTAAATGGAAGTGTCAGAGCTGTAGGAACCATACAAAAAGTTGGTTTCGTGTCGTCTGGAAAGCATTGAAAACGCAAGGAACTGTAACACAAATGGATGATTTTAACAACGATGTTTTAAAGTGCTCCATGTGGATGAGGAATGCCCAACATCACAAAAACGTGTTACAGTTGTACAGGACAAAATGAGCTTCAATGGTAAGTGCGCCAACATAAAGAATTTGAGAAGACGTTGGTTCCTGATAAGTTAAGAAGAGAGTTTTTAGTTCAAAGAAGTGACACAGGTGCTGCACGAACTACATCCCATATAAAGATTCATGATACAAGTGAAGGAGGTAGGTCAATAGTGTATTACCTTGATGAAATATGGGTCAATTAGAATCATTCAAGGAAGATCTGCTGGAAAATGAGAGATAGTACTGGCGGTTTTAACGTTTTTATAGGAATAGGTTCTTGGATAATTATTCTGCATACTGTACCTTCATCTGATTTTGTTTCTGAGAGTAAACTTGTATTTACGTGTAAGAAAAACAACAGTGACTGCCATTCGGAAATGAACGCTGTCAGTTTCGTGACGCTATTCACAATTCTTGTTATACCTTGCTTCAAAGTTGATCATTGCCAGTTATTATTCAACTTTTACAGAGAAAACGCTACGTATAAACACCAGAAAAGCGGATATTTTCCAGTGGCTTAAAAATAAAAATACTGAGAACAGTATAAACCAGACTCTTGCCGATCACCTGCAGCTCGTTAATTTATACGAGTCACGTGACAGGATGTACATGCTTAACTTCTTTGCATGTGAATAGCGTCACACAGTTTTGCATTTACCCACGTGACAATGTGGAATGAATTTGGCCAAAGGATAAGTCTGTGTGGGAGAGGGGGGAAAAAAACCCATTCAGGATAACATTCACTGAATCGCTTGTGCATGAGGCAATAGACAACATCCCACCTGTAGCGTGGGCACAGTCTGTGCGGCACACTAAAAGCTCAGAAAGAATAACTTGACAGGGAAATAATGAAGGATATAAACCTTGAACCTATCATTGTTAATTTACAATCAGATTCCAGAATGAGATTTTCACTCTGCAGCGGAGTGTGCGCTGATATGAAACTTCCTGGCAGATTAAAACTGTGTGCCCGACCGAGACTCGAACTCGGGACCTTTGCCTTTCGCGGGCAAGTGCTCTAGCAACTGAGCTACCGAAGCACGACTCACGGTCGGTACTCACAGCTTTACTTCTGCCAGTACCTCGTCTCCTACCTTCCAAACTTTACAGAAGCTCTCCTGCGAAACTTGCAGAACTAGCACAGTTGGTAGAGCACTTGCCCGCGAAAGGCAAAGGTCCCGAGTTCGAGTCTCGGTCGGGCACACAGTTTTAATCTGCCAGGAAGTTTTACAATCAGATTGTTTGGTTCAAATGGCTCTGAGCACTATGGAACTTAACATCTATGGTCATCAGTCCCCTAGAACTTAGAACTACTTAAACCTAACTGACCTAAGGACATCACACAACACCCCGTCATCACGAGGCAGAGAAAATCCCTGACCCCGCAGGGAATCGAACCCGGGCGCGGGAAGCGAGAACGCTACCGCACGACCACGAGCTGCGGACAGATTGTTTGGAAACAGAATCAAATTGAAGTGACAGTGCTATTGCGATGGAGACTGTGGAACAAAGTAATAATATTTCATAGTTTTAAAGACTCGTGGTTTAAAGGTTGTGTTTGTCGACGTATCAGTTTCATGCAAAATAACGAGAAATTCCTAGCCTTTTTGATTAGGACTTTAATCCTGTGAATTATGCAGACTATAATGTTCAATATATTGCCCATGGAGAAGTTACGCTTCTCCCACCGTGTTGCAGCTGGATAAATTCGTCAAAAGTCCGATATTGCCACATGTCGTTTTCAAGGCACGAACTGGATAAGGCCCTAAAATGACAGTGACTGTTACTAGTCGAGATGTCGGTGGTTTTCGGTCATCATTCCCTGGAGTTATTCGCAGATTATGGCTAATTGTTGGCTTGTTCAATGGATTATAAATGCGGTTACTCACTGTAATGTCGAACGAGTTAGTTTACAGTCAAAATTCCCGTTAACTGCGGTAAATATGACAACTTGCTGACCATTCTTATGATAGTCTTTTCATTAGTCTTTTCTACCAATAATTCTTGTTTATGTGCAGTGATTACACTTAAGTAGTCAAACACATCAACACACACCTTATACACATATTTAAAAATTCTAATGAGTAGAAGCAACGTCTTCAAGACGTGAATTAATATTTCTTGCGTGACGACTGACTGAAATTGATTTTGATATTTACTATTCCCCTCACAGATTTGAACGTATAATATGATGTACCGAAAGCAAACGAGCCCGACTTGTCCGCAGCAATGCAGTTCGGCAACGTGAACTTGGTTTGCCCGCCCTCTGCTGCCGCGCATGCGCGGTTCTCTTTCCTTCGCTGCTCCGCCCCTATGCGCGGAAGGGCCGTCTCGCGACGCGACCTTTAGTGTGATGGTCGGTATTGATAGCGGAGTGTATGACATACTTAAAAGGGAGATTTCGCATTTGGTACTTACAAGGTGTGTCTGTCATTCCATTCAGTTGACAACCTCTGCAGCAACTTCAGAATGTCTTCCAAGAAATTTGGATTTTTTGATTAGGGAAACTTACAGCTGGTTTTCTCATCTACTTCAAAAAAATGGCCCTGAGCACTATGGGACTTAACATCTGAGGTCATCAGTCCCCTAGAACTTAGAACGACTTAAACCTTACTAACCTAAGGACATCACACACATCCATGCCCGAGGCAGGATTCGAACCTGCGACCGTAGCAGTCGCGCGGTTCCGGACTTAAGCGCCTAGAACCGCTCGGCCACGCCGGCCGGCTCATCTACTTCACGCCAGCTCTTTTACCGCCAGATTTTTTCAGTCTTAAGTGATGAGGAGGAGCCACTGAAAATCTCCCATACTTGTGACACGAGATGGTTATCTATTGAACCTGCGGTATATCAAATAATTGATCGGTGGCTCGAGTTAAAAACTCATTTTGAAATTGTTAGGCAAAGGGAAAAACGCTACTCAGCTGGACTGCACTATTCGATGCTCAGTGACGAATTTAACTGAGTATATTTGCTATTTTTGAAACCTATCTTTTTAAGTCTTCAAAATGTCAATAAGGAATTCGAGTCAAATGGTGTGGGTCCAAGCAAGTTATTAGATGACCTGGTAATTCTTATTCAGTCTCTTCTTAAGCAGATTGTCATTCCCACCAATCCAGTTCAGAGAAAACATCTTGACAATGACTTCGAAAATCACATACATCCAGAGCCCTGTCTTGGATATTTGTATGACAAAAAATTTCATAAATTAGAAACAAAATAACCGAAGGCGAAGAAAAAAATATTCGAGAAAGATGTGTAAAATTTGTTTTTTCACTTATGAAACAATTACAGCAAAGATTGCCTGACAATACTGAAGTATTGAGGAAATTGCCGCCCGGTATGGCCGTGTGGTTCTAGGCGCTTCAGTCTGGAACCGCGCGACCGCTGCGTCGCGGGTTCGAATCCTGCCTCGGGCATGGATGTTTGTGATGTCCTTAGGTTATTTAGGTTTAAGTAGTTCTAAGCTCTAGGGGACTGATGAGCTCCGATGTTAAGTCCCATAGCGCTCAGAGCCATTTGAACCATTTGAGGAAATTATCTCTTCTTGAAGTTTCAAAGGTACTTGTAATGGTAAAATAACCTTAATTCCCCTGTTAGGAAGCTCTCGCCTGGATTATGATATAATTACAATAACTGAATTACAATGGCAAAAAATGACCGTCGTCCACTGGGGTAATGTTAAAAATTCTGTCGATTTCTGGTGTGAGGTTTTCAGTTACCATGACGCAAGCGGCAAAAATCCTTTTAAAGAACTTGCATTATCTAGGCTTGTACTTCCGTGGTCCAACGGCGAGGTAGAAAGAATCTCGTTAAAACGAAGATGAGGAATCGAATGCGTACAGATATGGTAAACGCCATATTAGGCATTCGTGCAGGTCTTCGCAGAAAGAATCGGTGCTGCCATAAGTCTATATTTCCTGAGTCAGTTCTTAGAACAATGGGACAACTGAAGCATATAAATCGCGACCAGCAACTTCTATTGCAGCTTGTCTTTCCCAAGAGGATGATGGCGTAATGATGAAGACGACATTCTTATCCAGTTGCAGGTAAGTTTCGCAAAAAGTATGTTATTTATGTAGTCTATATCTAGGGTGAGTGGCGTTTCATTGTTATTTATATACTTGTAAATAAAAATTTGGAATCTAGTTCTTTTAAGGCATTTTTTAGGTCTTCTTTTACTCTCAATTTGGTTGGGAAAAATATATATACTGTTGACAACACTGGCGCTATGTTTTGATGCTATAAATGGCGCATTTCCTTTGCAACTTAAGTTTTATCAACTTTTTTTCCCTCGTTTATGTTTTATTGCCGCTGTATTATATTGCATTAACGGGATAAAACAAAATTATTTGTTAGACTATCATTCTTATCAGTAAAAACTACAAAAATTTAACAGAAAACTAAAACAACGAAAAATTCCCGGAATTGTTAAAAATTTGCTGGTTTTTTCCGGAGCTTATACACCCTGAAAAAGTTCACTGCACATTCTCGTTTCCTGAAAGCGCCAACCTCTCTTCTTTTAGCACCTCTAATTCGCATTCCGCTCTAGAGTGCCCAATAATGTGGTCCATTCCATACACGATCTGTCACCCTGCTGATGTGTATCAATTATTATCTGACAAGTATTTCGTGATCACCATTCTTTAAGCTATTTGAAGTTTTGGATCTACTATGCAGTCCCACTAGACCGTGACGTTTGAATTCTTCACCCTTTGCAGTGGACGGTAGCTGAAAGAGCTCCAATCTATTCAAGCAACTAAAATGATGTAATCAGTTTCTCAATTACTCTTCTGTATTATAATCACAATGTTCCCACTGTACAGTATCCTTTAAAACTGCATGTGATACAGATCACTCTCAATTTGTAGCTCACAACAAATCTTAAAATGTACTATCGTACTTTTTTGTCATTAAAGAATGACTGTTCCACTTGTTCTCTTCAAATGTTCTGGTGTTTATATTATTGCCGGCAACGTATGCTCCGTGGTTTCCAAGGCATCGCCCAGCGGCGACATCGAAGCATTAAGCGGGCCTCCACAGCAATAGGAAAAATGGTTCAAATGGCTCTGAGCACTATGGGACTCAACTGCTGAGGTCATTAGTCCCCTAGAACTTAGAACTAGTTAAACCTAACTAACCTAAGGACATCACAAACATCCATGCCCGAGGCAGGATTCGAACCTGCGACCGTAGCGGTCTTGCGGTTCCAGACTGCAGCGCCTTTAACCGCACGGCCACTTCGGCCGGCCCAGCAATAGGAGATGCCCGCTCACAGTTGTGCCTTCTCGATGTACCGAGCCGAGGCCATTTCCACTCTCTTTGTTATTGCTCACGTAACAACTAATATATTGATAAATGGATGAGATAAAATATGTTGCTACGAAAAGAGCCCGGAAATACTTTTTATGGATGCTGTGCTGTGACTTTCTTTGGATCATTAATTTTCAACAAAACAAAATATATTACGTTATTATTCTGGATCTGGCTTTCTATAAAAGGAACATTGTTTTGTTACTGTAACTCGCTATGAAGGTCAACATATCTTTCTTATTTTACAGTTATGGGAAAGGTTACTGAAAATTATTTCGTTATCAATATTGATGTTACAGTACGCAATGTTTGTTCAGCATCAACATTTTTGCAGTGGATTTTTGTTAACATTAAAACACCCATAAGTACCACGACTAACGCGAGAACATGAGACTATTACCAGAAAAAAATGTTTTTACTATAATGTTTGCCAGACCAGAACTACGCACAGCAAGATTTCTTTTATGTCATGAAGGTAAATTATCTTTTTGCACTGTTAATAATATAACATCATCCACAGCCCACGTCCACCTGTAAAATACGTCATAAAATCTGCTGCTCTGTCCTGCAATACCGAAAGCTGAAAGAAATAATTTAAGTTCACTATTACCTGTCCGCTTCTTTGCGGTATGACTGATTTCATTTAATGCAGCTTGAATGTGCCGCGGCAGCGGCAGCTCTGCACCATGAATAACATTTAAATAGCTGAAAATGTCTTAAAAGGGTGGGATAAAATGCCAGGCAAGCTTATTACAAATCATAAAGCAAGTTTCCAGTAAGTGACTCTATTCAAAACATTTAGACAGATTAAATTCTTACACACCTTTACAAACCAATGCCTAATGGCGTCCATTTCTCAGTCTAGACAAAAGAATGCCACACAAGCATACAATATAGCATCACAGGCTTTTCCTACTTACATAAATCCAAAAAGTCGACAGAGAAATTAATGCTCGGTCAGTACTATTTATACTCGATTTGATATATTTACATCTTTCTTTGATATTTAATAAGTATCGTCTATGGTGGTTCCAGTACTTACCGACACAGATATTATCATTAAAAAAGTCGATCCATAATTCTATACAAGTATAAAACATGACACATAGTGGTTTCTCTTTATTACATTAATTTCACACAATCATTGTCCAAACAGAAATAAAATTACAATCATCCAGTTCAGTTTTTTTTTCTTTTTACCACATATAATATGTGTTTTACCAGGACACGTTACAATGTCTTTTGGCAGCAATTTACTAACGTTAAGAATGTTCGTTATATGCTGTCACTAACGTCCGTTTCGTCATTGTTTCTTTTCACATTATTTGGGACATTCACTATTCACTTTGTTTGCTCTTTTATACTATAGTTTTATTTACACTGCTTATGGTTTTCTCACACTTTGCGAGGTGACCATGAACCTAGTCCCAGGATCATTACAGTTTTCTGACTCCCCACTGGGGCTATGTGCGGCCAGGAAACCGGGGAAAACTGCGCCAGAGCCATGGTCATCTCACCTGGTTTGTAATAAAACGTAGTCTGATTGTTCATCAAATAAGGTTGTGATTTATCAAATGTTCATAGAGGAAGTGTGACACACGAAAGTTATTTATGACAAAATGTTAAACTTTTAGTCCCCTCGTTGAAAATGTACCTTCTACACTCTTCCACATCCGTGGTAATGTTTGAGTTTATGTTCGGTGTAATGTAGAAAGTCAATCATTAAATAATTTTACAATCGTATAATGACTTGTCTCTAATTCACTACAAATGTTCTACCATGATATGGCATTCATGTCAGTTTGCTTCACTAATGTGAAGAAAACATGTAACATATATCATCTAACAAATTAATATTTTGAGTTTATACACAGTAAACTAAAGAAAAAATGTTTGGCACGTAATTTCGTGTCCAATAAATCATTTTCATGTTAGTTCATTAACAGCGTAGTTAGTAATGTTCGGCTGAATGTCCACAGTGTCGTACGGAGCGGGCGGCGCGAAGCAATTGTTGTTCGTCTGGAACGCGGCGTGTCAACGACCGCTGGAGTACGTCCTGTCCGCCGTAACAGCGACGGCGTGTTGGGGTGGCGCCCGCGCAGTCGCGAACTGCGCCGAACCATTCTGCTGAAGTCGGCGTGTTGCAGTTATTTCCCACGACGGCTGGCTGTCGGCACGGCACCCATCTCTGCTTCTCCGTATGGCTCCCCATCGAAACGCATGAAACAAATATTACACCATGGTGTACTGTCTTTAAGGGTACAAGTTATTAGCTGTGGAAGAAAATGCAACTTACTGCACACTTTCATCTGTTCTCACGGTCGATGCACTGCCAGAGCGTCTCTCAACACACAAAAATGTTTCGGATCACACACACTAAATGTTTCCGTCGAGCGATGTTTGTTTTAATCGACACCGAACGGATCACTATCTACCATTTTTCTACACAGTAAATTTATGGTTCGTTGAGCACTGTACTATGACAGTTTCTCTCTCAAAACTTGACTTATACCGACGTATATATTGGTGCAGATCCAACAGTCATTTTCTGTCCCTGCTACACACAATATCCCGTCCTTTCCTAGATTGTTTATGCACACAGTTTATTTTTAATGCATATCAACTGTTCTTTACATAATCAGTCATCTATATTGAGTCCATTGTGTTTACCATGTTCATTACACACTTTTAGTATTGTTACTAGGCATATATGACTTTTTTGTCATTATTTAAAGGTGTCCGATTTTTGGTGCATAGTTTTCTTTTCATTTTTCGGTGTAGCTTGCCAGGTTATCACCCATCTAGCAAACAGATTTTACCATATGCATGACAGCTGGACTTGGGCATATTGCTCAGTAAATACTTCATTTCGTATTAGATTATTTTTTTTGAATGATCTGTCCTACGGGACTACAGTGTAGTTTCCACGCAGACCGACTTGATTCGCGTACCGCGTAATTAACATTCAAGTATGTGTACCAAGTACACAGGCTTCAATTGAAGCATTATTACATACAGCGTGTAGGTTACACGAAACGGGTTTGTCTTTGATTGAATTCTGCTCCAGTGTCGTTCTCAGATCACTATTGGCAGTAACATTGCTCCACGTAATTGTTTTGTACCACAAAGTCATTTTTTGTCCAGTAGAGACTTTCTCAGGGTTCCTTAATTCTAACACAATTACACCTATTATATTACTATACGAAATCTCATTATAAATTATACATACTTACTACAAATGAAAAAATGATTCAAGAAATTATTCATTACCTCGTCAACAAAAAAATTGTCGTTGCTTGATGAGGATTGCTTGGCTGTTGGCGACATAGTTTCATGTTCAAGACGTTTGCTGCTCTCTGCTAAACCCTTTTCCAAGTCGGATACACATTTGGCGATATTCACTTGCCACTGCGGAATATCCTCATTGAGTATTTGCGTCGTTCTGTACTTGACTATTTAGTGTGGTACTGAACGATTCGGAATCTCTATATGCCATGGCTGCTTGTACCTTAGAATCAATATTTTTGTCGATCTCGCTCTCCTTCGCTTCTAGCCATGAGTTGAATTCGGTTTCAATTTTACTTGCTTGTTCGTTCAACTTCTGCTCTACGAGCTGTGCGGAATCTGTTTCTAGCTTTTCTAATCGTTTTGCCAAAACATCCATCTCGTCTACAATTTTAGTGTTTGCTACTTGCAGGTTATTCCTGCACAGTCAACCTCTGCACGGCCTTAGGTATCGACTCATAATTCTGTTTTATACAGGCAGTCTCTCTTTTCACAATTTCTAACGATTGCATGAGCTGCTGGTGAAGCTCAGCTTGCTGGCGATCCCGCTCAGTGTGCTGGGCAAGAAACTTTTCCTCTAGCTGGCGATCTCGATCAGCTTGCTGTGCGATTAAGCTCTGAATTTTTTCGTCCTTTTCAACTTCTTGTTGCGCAAATTTTGACTGGTAATCCAGCAAAAATACAAACTTCAAACTGTGCACAACACTAGCGATATAAGAGTTAAGCTTCTACGAACAGGCGAACTACACTGTAGTCTTACCTTTATCTGATTTCAGGGTTCGGCTGCTCCCAGATTATGTAGCTGCTACAGTTTCTCAGTAGCATCAGGATCTTTTCATCTAACTCGCTTGCAGTGGTGCATTTTTTCATGAAATTTGTTATTGCTCACGTAACAACTAATATATTGATAAATGGATGAGATAAAATATGTTGCTACGAAAAGAGCCCGGAAATGCTTTTTAGGGATGCTGTACTGTGACCTTCTTTGGATCATTAATTTTCAACAAAACAAAATATATTATTATTATTATTATTCTGGATCTGGCTTTCTATAAAAGGAACATTGTTTCGTTACTGTAACTCGCTATGAAGTTCAACATATCTTTCTTACTTTACAGTTATTGGAAGGGTTACTGAAAATTGTTTCGTTATCAATATTGATGTTACAGTACGCAATGTTTGTTCAACATCAAAATTTTGCAGTGGATTTTTGTTAGCATTAAAACACCCATAAGTACTACGACTAACACGAGAACATGAGACTATTATCAGAAAAAAAAAATGTTTTCACTATAAAGTTTGCCAGACCAGAACTACGCACAGCAAGATTTCTTTTATGTCATGAAGGTAAATTATCTTTTTGCACTGTTAATAATATAACATCATCCACAGCCCACGTCCACCTGTAAAGCACATCATAAAATCTGCTGCTCTGCCCTGCAATCCCGAAAGCTGAAAGAAATAATTTTAGTTCACTGTTACCTGTCCGCTTCTTTGCGGTATGACTGATTTCATTTAATGCAGTTTGAATGTGCCGCGGCAGCGGCTTGTTCGTTCGTAGTGCAGTTCTGCACCATGAATAATATTTAAATAGCTGAAAATGTCTTAAAAGGATGGGATGAAATGCCAGGCAAGCTGAAACGTCCCCTTTAGAACGTCCCCTTTAGAACAATTTATACAAGCCTGTGCTTAACCTGACACACAATATTATTTAGCGCAACGCAATCTGACTTTCAATAACCCCTACAAAACAATGGCCCTGACTAACTTTAACCTATACCTTTTACAAATCACTTACCTCACAAAAATCTTCGCTACTCAAGCTACTGCAAAACAGCGAGCGCCACTACTGCCAGCTAAATAAAAGATTCAAACTACTGAAGGTACTAACTACTGATAGGGATAGTTAGCAAATGAAAGATATTAATAGAGAACAAACAATGTATTTACCTTAATATTCATAATTGACATTCAGTCTTACAGATTATCAAAACTCCGCCATCTCTCTCCCCACGTCCACCACTGCTGGCGGCTCACCTCCAACTGCCCAGCGCTACGCGCTGTTCGCATCCAGCTATAGCAGTTCATGACAACAATGGCAGACAACAATTCAAACTAGCCACATACTGCACACAGCACAGCCAGTGATTTTCATATAGAGAGTGCTACGTAACGTTGCCAATAAAAAACATAAACAGCAAACTTACATAAAGAAAACATAAACAGCCTACTTACATAGCCCCCATGCTCCCCACAAAAAATTTTACAAAATGTTTTTGGCCAGTGGCCAATACAGATTTGAAAAATTTTTTCATAATTACAATAACAAAGATATCAAATGCACACACTTATTGATACAATGTTGGTCAACAGCTAAAATTTTTTTCACAGTCAATAAAGACAGTCCAAATTGTTCATCATAATAGTAATTACAGTTTTTGTTTTTCACAAAGTCTCATTAGTAAAAGAAATTGCACATAGAAGTAGTGGATTTCCATGCAGTCTTGAAGAAGTAGTGTTGTCCTTCCAACGGAAAGACAGTGCTGACTCTTGACATGCTGACATGTAATGGGCCACAATGGAGCAAACCCACAGCAGAGTCATTCGAAGTTCTAACGAATATTGGTAGGTAGGTCATCACTGAGCAGACCCACTGCAGTCCTGGTAGAGAGTATGGTATTTATGGGCCACCAGAGGTGCAGACCCACTGTAGTCCTTGTAGAGATGGCCAGCAGCCATCTGTTGCGACTGTGCAGGTGCACAATCACCATTGAAGAGTCTTGCGGATAATAGAGCAAGTCCATAACCACCACTTGTGCACTCACAAAGTTTTTGGAATTGTCCTTAGAACCAGCAATGCTGTTATCCAGTCCCTTGCTGAATTAGTAACACACGTGCAAACACTAACAGTCCCAACTTCTCACATAGTGTCCATATAGTATGACCAACAGAAAAGTGTGCAGTGAAATGAATGCTTACAAGTTAATAATATGATGAACTGGTGTCAATTACAATTTTATGACGTAAGAATACAATTACAAAGGTACAAAATACATCATTAAAAACATAACAATACAGATAACATTTGTAGTAATAGGGGCTTTACAAAGGAATAGAAATAAACATATACATCAGTGTTACAGGAATGATGACATGAGTACAAAAATAAAAGATCAGAATCACTTTCGAAACATCAATTTCACACATGAGCATTAAAACAAAACAGAATAAATAATGTCTAAGCATCATTACAAAGAAAATAACAGAGTATTAGAAAAATTCTACAACATAGCTCTCATCAGCTAAACACATAAAGACAGGAAAAACACAAATACACAAGGGTACACAAACATATAGCGGAATAATAGAAGGAAAGGACAGGGTTTGTTTTACTGCAGTATTTTCAAAACTTTCTTTACTTCTCGGAGATCTCCCTTCATTCATCATTATTCCCAAAAAGTCCTATCTATACCTCCTTCCTGTATTCTATTCATATTATTTCTGATTGTACAATACTCATTTGGGCCCAATCTTTTTCATATCACTTCGCATTGCATTCTTTACCTATTCTCCATAGTCAGTTTCTTATATAGTCTACCCCCTCTTAAGCTAACTTAAATCTACTGAGCTCAGATATATATACCAAGGGACGAGGCAATGCAGCATCACATAACACAGTTAATATAAACAGCAATGAAAAAAACGCAGATTTGCGAAGCAAGCAGCATTAAGAAATTAGCAAAAGTCAAATTCAATAACACTATACCTGGCAAACAGTAGCAACTTATACCTAGACATGACATAGCTCAAGCAGAAAAAATATTACAGTAAAAACAACAGTGCAGACAAGGGAAATGTCTATTCACATCTTAATGTCTATGTAATTAAAGTGGTGCACCATAACAACTTATTGGAAAAAAAAATATTACCATGTACTTGAAAAGAAAATTATGTGTTACTGTTACTAGTTCCTTCTTATTGTTCTTCCCTTTCCAAGTGCTCCTTTTTTAAAGAATGTGGATCATAAAATAATTATTTAATAGATCTGTTGACAGAAAGAGTTCACATTAGCAAATGCATTTCATTTTATAAAAGCAATGCTGCAACACAGCTGGAAACCAGATATCAAATGAAATAAGCAATTACGCAAACCAAAGCATAAAAATATCATTCAGTAGTCATGTGACATTTCATTTCATAAGTTAATGGCTCTCAACTCTCGTAGAAAGACACTTGTCATAATCAGGTGTGCAGATGTACGAATATTCCCCATCAATTCATAAGCATTTCAGTAATTAGCACAAAGTGCGAGTAATCATATGTTTTCAAGTAACGAGCGTGTCGCATTAGCGATGAAAGGCACACCCTAATGGCTTGTTCTCCAGGTGTTTGACGCAGCTGTGTGCCCACAACGCATTACAAAAATCATATGTTTTCAAGTAACGAGCGTGTCGCATTAGCGATGCCCTCTACAAAGGATTGTCAATAGCATGGTTAACCCCTTTTTTGTTTTTCTACCTGTGCTTCCGGAAAGGCCCTCACTCTAATGGCTTGTTCTCTGTTCTCCAGGTGTCTGACACAGCTGTGTGCCGACGACGCACGTGCAGGTGGTCACTTTCTTACGGAAATATTTACGACAGCAGTTTCCGCTGCAGTGACAGTCTCATTCACGCATTTACACACACATTTCATAACTCTTAAAGTACGATTCTTGGTTTCCAACAACCTTTTTCACAAGTCAAGAGTCCCTATCTTCTATTCATTATTCATATACATATAAACAGGTAATCACCTTCCTCATATATGGTAGCATCATCTTATTGACATAAACATACCTCAACAGCATAATACACATCGTCGTCGTAATAATAACATCATAACACCTCAGTCAAATCTCAAAAACGTCGTAGCTTTCTGCAGTTGTTTCAAAACCTAAAGAAAATTCTCTGCTCATTTCAGTAGTGTCATCTACCTCAAACGTACTTTAAAAATCATGATCTCATACCAAATACATCATTCAAAGCTCTCATAATATCACAATGGTTCCGAAAAAATATGAACAGTTCACAAAGTACAGACAAAGTACAATTTCTTAAGTGTGAAGTAATCCAACTCTGTAATTGCGTAAACATGTGTCACTGACGTAGTAAAAAGATGTTTGTTTCTCTGTTAAATGATCAGATACCTGTGTAATTTATGTGTTAGAGAAATATGGTACCGATGTGTTAAATTGTATAAGCAAATACCATATTAGCTAGGGCTCCTTGTGCTTGCCAAACACATGGTACACAAAGTAGGCGTGTACCCCCCTGAGGTTTAATGTAATTATACCCTCAGGTGTTACAGATTACAGCAATGGAATGAAATGTATCAGGGAAAACGTTTGTATCATTGTACTTCAAATATCTTTAAAAATAAATGTTTTAAATACAAAATTAATCACTCAAATACATGTACTGTAGCACTAAACTGTGCGTCTTGTTGTAAGATAATCTCTGTGGAAGTGCCGTAGGTATCGTCCTCCGAAAGCTAAGTTCTGCAGAAGTCAATGTACTTACCTCATGATACACAAAAGTGAAATGCTTTGCGTATAGATATCTTAGTTATTACGTACATTACCATGATCAAGAAAGTACTATACTGTAACGTATTGTTGTCCTACGGAAAAGGCTGTCTCCTTGTAGCTATAGCACAAAAGTTACTACTAAAACATGTTTTACTTTACAGAAGAATTCAGAAAAACTGTGCAGATATAAAACAGATACACCGCAAAAGCAACATTGTAAATTGTCACTCATTAGTAGTGTCGTGATAAAATCGTGTAGCTCTCACATAAACTAACCACTGTGTCATCTGGTATTTCACAGAAAGTACTTTAAATCCAGAATGTATTTTCAAGTAAACCAAAATGTTGCATTAAAATCTCATTAGCAGTACTGGTAAATGTTCTAAGTATGTGAGCCTTATAGTCGTTACGTAATCGTGCAACTAACAAGCAAGAATGTACAAATAACAACATTGTGTCATCTGTTCACTATAACAATGCATTCATAATTTCTGTTGAAATAAGTTCTCTTGGTTCTTGACTGGATATTTAACTTCAAACATTGTTGCATGGTAACAGTTTCTCAGTGGGACAAATTGTACAAGTAGCGTGAAGTGAAAATTGCAAAGACTAAGTTAAAAAGCAGATTATCTGTCAATAAATGGTTTTACATGAGAAATGTGGTGTAAACCTTTACTCTTCCTAGTACGCAGAGTTTCAACTTCAACGCAATTATCATGTGGTATACGTCGGATTCTGTAAGGTCCATTGTAAACTAGAAAGAATTTGTGACTCAAGTGTTTCTTCTTATGTGACAATGAATGAGCTTTATTGAGAACTTTCTGACCAATATATAATTTCTTTGCATTTGCTTTACCGTGTAGTTTTCTCCTTTTGTCTGCTGCAGATTTTATATTTTTTAGAGCCAAATCAATTATGTCTTTGTGTCGAAGTTTACGTGTATTCGGGAAAGGTACAAGCTCTCTGATTCTGTTCGGAGGTTCTACATTCTTCAGTACAAGAGTAGGTGGTAAAGCAGTGGAATCATGAGGCATTTCATTCAGCACATTTTGAAATAAGTGTAAATATCTGTCCCAATGCTGGTGCTTTCTGTGACAATAAAGTCTGCAAAGCTTATTGATTTCTTTCATAATCCGTTCAGACGGGTTACAGTGTGGTGAATACAATGAAATAATAACAGGTTTGATTTTATGATTCCGAAGCATGCGTGACCAAACAGCAGATCTGAATTGCGGTCCGTTATCTGAAATGACTTTACTAACGTGTCCCACTTCACGTAAGAAATTTTTAACAAAGGCGTTGGATACAGACCGTCCAGTGGCTTTACGTAACGGAGTGAAAGAAACAAATTTTGAAGTAAGTTCAACAGCGACTAGAACATACGAAAATCCATTCGATGTTCTGACAAGGGGTCCCAAGAGATCAACAGCAGCAAATTCTTTTAATTTAGAAGGAATGATAGGAAACAGCGGAGCACGATGGGAGACAGTAGATGGTTTCGCCTTTTGACAAAGTTTACAAATAGACAAGACTCTTCGAATTCTCTTTTCCATATTGTTAAAATAACAAGTCGTTCGAAGAATATGATAACATTTTCGTGGGCCAAAATGTGCGTAGCTGAAATGAATGTACCAAATGAGCTTATTAACAAAATCGTCTGGAATGCAAAGTACCCATAGCTTGTCATCAACAGTGCAGCGTTTGAACAGTATGTTGTTTCTAACCAGGTAATAATGCCGAATCTGAGTGTGTGTCTTTTCATGCCATTTACTTTTGATGTCTTTCCAACTCGGATCTTTATCTTGTTCATGAGCAATGTCCTTTAAAGATGTGGTGATGAAGTTTTCAAAGGCGACTTTCTGAATGTAAAGAATACTAAAATTTTTCTCGAGGTTGCCTTCTGTGTTACTTTTCTCAAGCCCAGCCGGTGCGCGTGACAGCGCGTCCGCAACAATGTTCTCCTTGCCGGGAATGTAGACTATTGTGAAGCGGAATTCTTGCAGAAACAATGCCCAACGTTTTAACCTATCATGATTTAATTTTGAAGACATAAGAAATTGTAATGCACGATGATCACTGTATACTTTTACGTGCTTACCAGAAAGAAAGAAACGGAATTTGTTAAATGCCCAAACGATAGCTAAAGCTTCTAATTCAGTAACGGAATAATTTTTTTCAGATTTTGTTAGCACTCGGCTAGCAAAAGCAATGGTTTTCTGAACAGTAATGTCATCTTCTATGGCTTCTTGAAATAAATGGGCACCAAGACCAACTTTGGAAGAATCAGTGCTAAGGCAGAAATCTTGTGACAGATCTGGATGAGCTAGTATTGGCGCGTGAGGTAACGCTTCTTTCAAAGAATTGAATTCCAACTGTGCTTGTTCGTCCCAGTTCCAAATAGTATTTTTTCCAGTGAGAGAACAAAGTTTTGGTGTAACTAGAATTTGCATATTCAGAAAACGACGGTAAAAATTTACGAGACCTAGAAAACTGCGGACTTGTTTTTTTGTGGATGGAACTGGAATGGCTCTAATTGCTTCTAACTTTTCAGGATCCGGCTGAATGCCTTCAGAAGAAATAATATGTCCCAAAAACTTCACCTTTGACCTACCGAATTCAGACTTTTCCAAGTTAACTGTAATTCCAGATTCTGCAAAAATACGTAACAAACTGTTGAGGATGCTGTTATGTTGTTCCCATGAAGCTTCTGCTATTAGAATATCGTCCACATATAAGGTGATGTGACGTTTTAAGAACTCAGGTAATATGGAATTTAACCCGCGAATGAATGCTGCCGAAGAAATGTTCAAACCAAAAGGAAGTTTCCGAAACTGATAACAAACGCCGAAACAAAGGAAAGCTGTGTATTTTCTACATTCTGGATGAAGTTCGATCTGATAAAAGCTGGATCTGAGATCAATGGAAGATAACACTTTTACACCATTAAAATTTTGAAGAAGTTCTTCCATCATCTGCGGCCTGTCTGTTTCAGGAATGATGATAGTATTGATTTGTCTCGAATCTAAAACAAGCCTGATCGATCCATTCTTCTTCTCAACAACATGTAATGGGTTGTTGTATGAGCTTACTGCAGGCTCAATAATGCCCTCGACAAGCATAGATTGTATTTCTGATCTAACACGGTCCCTATAATGCGCCGGAATTACGTATGGTCTAACACAAAATTTAGTATGCTCACGAACACGAAATTGGTATTGAAATCCCTTGATTGTTCCTGTTTTGTGAGTAAAAACTGTGGAATGTGCTTGTAAAATCTCAAAAAGGTCCTGCCTATCAGTGTCATTACAATTCTCAATTATTTGAATTTTATTCTGAATTAACTCATTAATTTCAAATATGCCGTCAATATCATCCCTTTCAGTACTTGCAGAGTGATTGTTGGTGTCTAGTTCCGTAGAAAATTCCGAACTGTTGTCTAACAGAACGTAAAGCCGATTAATGTCCTCATCATGGTTTGAGAGCCAGTCTTCAAATTTCAAAGCTATTGACTTACCTTCTTTCTCTAAACTTATTTCAGCATCGTGAAAGCTTAAGATTGCTTTATATTCATTCAAAAAGTCTACTCCCAGTATAATTTCCGTCGACAATAATGGAACAATAAGGAAGTTCATAGAGAAGCTGTGGCTTTGACAAAAGAATTCTAAATTGGTTTGTTGGCGTACATCTACACTTTTTCCAAAGATTGCACCTTGTAATTTAATCTTACGTAACGGAAGTGTGGGGCAATCGTTCGCTTTGTTGCATTTGCTAAAAGCTGTTTCGCTAATTACTGAAATGGGACTGCCAGAGTCAAGTACTGCCGTAAATTTTACGTCATTTACAGTAATATGAATCACAGGATATGCAATGTTGTTATGTTTTACGTCGTGTTCCTGGAGTAAGATGTCCCTAATGTCTTCCATTTTTACGTAATTACTAGCTACGGCAGCTGCGTCGTCAGTTTCATAAGTACGTCTTGTGGCTGCCAGTGGTGTGAGTCATCGCCTATTGTCTCTTTGTTGGCGCGTCGTTATTGGGATTTGGAGACCTAACTTCTACAAATTCATCGTGACGAGAGTGCTCTGCTCTATTTAAATCTCGCCAGTTCTGATGCAATTCAGGTCTGTCGTTACGATCATATCGTCTGTCGTCATGTCGGTAGGTTCGATAGTTTCTTTCTTGTCGGTCATGTGGTGGAGAATTTCTCCCAGAATCGTAACTACGCACTGGACCGTTGCGTCTAAAGTTATTCTGTCTCCCTTGATAATAGTTATTTTGGTTCCCATATTGTCTGTTTCTCTGATTGTTTCTGTGATAGTCATTACTGCGGAGAGGTGATCTTTCCCTGTAATTATTACTACTATGCCAACGGTTGTCATACGGGTGGTGTCTGTTTTGGTCACGGTTTGCGTTGTAAGAATAGACTTGTCGTGTCCAGTTATTATTTCTGTCGTCACGGAATTGTGACGGATGTGACCTGTAGTTATTGTTTTCCTGTTTTCGCATCCCGCGACTGTCTGTGTCAATTTCTAATTCTTGTAACAGTCCCTGAAAAGCTTCAATGTCGTCTTTGCAACGTCCTGCTAAAATAATATGTCGTAAATTTTCAGGCAGTTTGATTAAGCAAATGCGGACGAGTTCTGAGGGGCTGTATGGGTTTGACAGGTATTGATTCTTGTGCAACATGTCTTCAAAATATTTCACAAGACTGGAAAATTCAGATTGTTCAAAGTGTTTCATCATCATGATGCTATGTTTTACGCGGTCTTGTGTAGCTTGAGAACAATACGCTGAGAGGAAGGCGTGGTAAAATTCTCCTTCACTGTGACAATCGTGAATGACCGATCGCATTCTTACAGCTGGTTCATTCTCCAAGTAGCCACACATAAATTCTAACCTGTGCTCCAATGACCAGTTGGGAGGAAAACAATGAGAGAATTGATGGAGCCACGCTTGTGGATGAATGTCGTTGGCAGAATTCTTAAATGTTTTGAATTTACGTGTAGTAATGAACAGCTTATAATCAAAATCATCGTGTCGGCGAGTAGCATATCGGTCATTGTTACGTCGTGTCGGCGATTCCATCTCAAAATTCGGTGTACCTTGCCAATTTCTTTCATAATTACCGAAAAGCCCTGTGTTATTATTTTGTGGCTGTTCCGTATTTCTATCTCCCTCTTCCCTTATTGGGGCGCGAGTGTCCTCTGAAATACGTAATTCTTGTATTACCTGTGTCAGCTGATCTTGTACTTCCCGCATTTCTCTTTTGTATTGCGTATTAATTTGATTCTGATTTTGTTTGAATTTTCTTATTTGTTCATACTCTTCTGTGTCAGTGAAGGCTACGGGTCTTGTGTCATTCAGATCATCATCTACCTTTGTAGATAAGTTAGTGACCTGATCCGAAAGTTCAGCTACTTTCTCCGATAGTGAACACATTTCCTCAGTGTGTTTTTCTGAACCAAGTTTCAGAGTGTCCAATTGTGTTGAAATCGAATCTACTGTGTTCTTTAAGTTTTCCTGAGTTTTTGCCAGTTGCGTAACCGAATCGGTAGATGCAACTGAGTCAATTTTAGCCCACAAGGTCTCATGATTTTCATGAACAATGGTTTGCAGCGCTTTTATGGCTGCTTCGTGATTCTGTAATGCATTTTCATGCCGCGAAAAAATAGGTTGGAAATGCTCACAAATTTGTGTTTTTACGTCATTACAGACTTTTTGACATTTCGATTCGATGTTATGTAACTCAGTAGTTAAATCTTCACGTGTTTGTTCAAGTGTGGTGTCTAACTTCCGAAGATTTTGTTCCATTGTGTCTAACTTTTGCTGTGTTTGTCTCTGGTGTTGTTCCACTGTGTCTAACTTTTGAAGCTTTTGCTGTGTTTGTCTCTGATTTTGTTCCATTTGTTGCATTAGTTGTAATAACAATGCATTAGTGTCTGGAATCTGTTCCTCTACTCTTTTCGGCAGTGGATTTGCACCGGCAACATTCACATTTTGACAAGCTGAAAATGTGTCTTGACTTATTTGAGAAAACGGTGAGGACGCAAAACCTGAATCTACAGTATTTGCAAAATTGTGTCCTATCATTTCGGATTCCTGAGCCGAGCTGTTGCCGACCGATCGATCGACAATGCTTCCCTGTTCACTACCTGTTTCACTGCCTACGCCATTGTCTGACGCCCGCTCCATTTCCCTATGCACAGTTACCAAATTACTACTTTGAATATTAGTTAACTCATTACATGGTGGGGCCAACACACTGCTTTCGTCTTCACTGTCATTTCTTAGTTTACTTTGGAGCCGAGTGTTACGTTTTTCACACGCCATTATTGTCACAATATTTCACACGATGACACAGAAAAGCACAATTTGAATAGCAAAAATAAGAGAACACATTAACATAGCACTGAAAATAATATCTAGTTAATTGCAGCTGCGAAATACTTGGTGCAAATCTACATGCATGCCACAACTGTTTTACAGTACAACAATGAAAGACTGCAACTACAAAGGAGATTCTCTCTACAATTACGCGCTAGCAATAAACAAAAGCTACACTAAATACACAAACTACAAGAAAAAATCAGAAGATTCCAGTGAGGTATCCTAGGCTAAGGGTCGACATATGAAACTTCCCCTTAGAACAACTTATACACGTGAAACGTCCACTTAGAACAATTATACAATATGAAACGTCCCCTTAGAACGTCCCCTTTAGAACAATTTATACAAGCCTGTGCTTAACCTGACACACAATATTATTTAGCGCAACGCAATCTGACTTTCAATAACCCCTACAAAACAATGGCCCTGACTAACTTTAACCTATACCTTTTACAAATCACTTACCTCACAAAAATCTTCGCTACTCAAGCTACTGCAAAACAGCGAGCGCCACTACTGCCAGCTAAATAAAAGATTCAAACTACTGAAGGTACTAACTACTGATAGGGATAGTTAGCAAATGAAAGATATTAATAGAGAACAAACAATGTATTTACCTTAATATTCATAATTGACATTCAGTCTTACAGATTATCAAAACTCCGCCATCTCTCTCCCCACGTCCACCACTGCTGGCGGCTCACCTCCAACTGCCCAGCGCTACGCGCTGTTCGCATCCAGCTATAGCAGTTCATGACAACAATGGCAGACAACAATTCAAACTAGCCACATACTGCACACAGCACAGCCAGTGATTTTCATATAGAGAGTGCTACGTAACGTTGCCAATAAAAAACATAAACAGCAAACTTACATAAAGAAAACATAAACAGCCTACTTACAAAGCTTATTACAAATCTTAAAGCAAGTTTCCACTAAGTAACTCATGCTGTCCTTCTCTGTGTATGTTCTATATCCCTGTTAGGCCTATCTGGTATGGGTCCCACACACTTGAGCAATATTTTAAAACTGGTCGCACAAGTGATTTGTAAGCAATCTCCTTTGTGGATCGACTGCACTTCCCCAGTATTCTACAATAACAGGGTGTATACGTGGACAAGGAAAAAAAATTCCCGGATTTCCAGGTTAAAATTACATTTTCCCTTAAAAATCCTTTGAATGGTTATGGTTTTATACAAGGGCGTACAATTTCCCGGCACTTTAGAAAACGAAACTCAGGGGAAAAAGACACCTTTTGGAAATATCTTTGATGTGCAGCAACATGTACGCTTCGTATTTTCGTATTACGGCAGCACACATTGGAATTCCACCAAACCCCGCATGTTACTTTCCGAATCATTGAAATAGAGATTTCGATGCGCTTTTGTAAGCTGTTCGTGGCTCATGTCACGTGATCTCGCCAGCCGATGACAGCAGATATTCAGAGCATAGGACACGTGATGTAGTCAGCCAACAGCATCTCTGTTAAGTAGCATGAACACACAAACAGGGAAAGTTAATAGTTTAATTCATGGTACATTCTTGCACGTAGCTCAACTTACGTAAAAGGATATTTACTTGGAAACTAACGCTTTTCAAACCACCATTCGCAATATTTTCCCGCGACCTGTTAGAAATAGGTTCGTTTCAGCAGTTGCCAGAGCGCGCAGATAATAGGCGACAACGCGCTTGGGTAGCTATCATAACGTAGGAAACTCGTATGTACACTCTTTGACATAAAACTCGACCGGCGGCCGGCCGCTTCAGAGGCTAAGTCCGCGCCGATCGCGACATAGGACAAAAAAACTGGCCAACTCGCTAATTCTCTAAGTCCGGTTATCTGCACAATCTGGCAACACTGTAGACTGCGGCACTTCCTGGAGGAAAACTTGTCCCAAGATAGAGAGACTCTAGGCTGATTACGCCTGTGGTCTAGCGGTAGCGTGCGTTGTTTCTGTTCATAATGTCAGTGGATCGAGAGCAGCTGGCATAAAATATTTTTATAGCCTCTTCTGTCTGAATGCTGAAGACGTGAATGTAATGGTAGCGCAGATTCAATCTATTTCGCTTTGTGACACACCGATATCAAAATTTTATCTAGTAACGATTTTGCGGCAGATTTCCTGCAGACTGTCCTCCTCTGGACGCCGTATGCGGCAAAGCTCCGGGATCCATTTGCTGGCTACTGGCAGCGGCCGTGGCGACAGCAGCGGCGCTGCACTCCCCCGTTCTTTATCGAAAGCGCCTGCTACCGCTCATCGCTTTTGATGATTTAAAACGCTTTATTATTAAATGTTGCTCCACAGAAAATTTCTACAATTTCCATTCACGCTCAAAAGCAACGGAGACAGACGCCCTGATTAGTAGGCGGGTAATCGGCAAGAGCTGAGTATGGCCCGAAATTAATTTTATAGATTGGGACGAAATTAAACCACCTCACTACATTCGATGAATTTATAAATGCTTCATACCTCGTTTCTTTTCCTTTCAAACTAAATTATTTGTGCAACTTTTGGTCAATGTTTGGATGTTTTCGTCAAGCCAGAGTGAGCGTCTGTGGTGTGAAGTGTATTACAGTTCTTGTTTCATTCCTTATGGTAAGTCTATGCGATAAACCGTGTGAATACCTTGCAATGCATGCTCTGTAGCAGTGCAGGCACACTGCACATTTGGAGTTCCATGTATGGGTTCATGAAGTATTTATTGTTGATCGGAAGTGATAGTTAAGGTCATCAGATTTAAACCAGAAAAATTTGTCGTTTTGAAGGTTTCAGAGAACGGAAAGGAATTGCTAACGCCGGTGTTAGAAAACGTCTACAGTTAAATGCTATTGCAAAAATTTAGAAGATGGGAACTATATTAATGAACATGTGCACTTCATAAACAACCTTCTGACATGTTAGACCTATATGACGAACAAAGCTCAAATTTATATCGTTGACAGTCGGTTTGAATCTTTTCAGGACCTATTTTACAGTGAAGCACCTTGGAATTTGCAAAGCAGAAATCCATGATATTAACTTAATTTACTAAGTCGAAATCGGACGAAGATTGATGTTTAAAGGCATTCTTCAGATTTCGCATAAGAAATTTTTACTAGCAGTTTGCAACTCCATTAATTAAAATGGAAAATAAAAGGTTGTAGTCAGCGGCTTCTACCGTGATTCGAACTTACAGTACAAGCACTGCAACGCACAAGGGAACCTCTGAGCTAACGACACACTGGCGGCCAGAGGCGGACTATAGTCACTGCGATGTTGCCTGAGCCTCAAAACGCAACCTTAAACACACAAACAGAGGAGGTGGAGATTACTGTTTTAACGTCCCGTCGACAACGATGTCATTAGAGACGGAGCACAAGCTCGGATTAGGGAAGGATGGGGAAGGAAATCGGCCGTGCCCTTCCTAAGGAACCATCCCGGCATTTGCCTGAAGCGATTTAGGGAAATCATTGAAAACCTAAATCAGGATGGCCGGGCGCGGGATTGCACCGTCGTCCTCCCGAATGCACACACAAACAGGTTTTACTTATGTGAAGAACGCCGTTCTTGGAGTCCAGAAATTAAATATACTTTCTAATTGTGTCATCTTGCAGTGGATTATATCGTACGAGTCTTCGATGTGGAAAACGAATGTCAAGTGAATTTAGCGAGGTAACGCCGACCTACACCCGGAAGTAAATGCACTATCAGAGTGTTGACAAATACTTGCTACGACGCTGCCATTTCTCGGCTCTCTGACGAGGCAGCTCTGCAGCGAAATGCTTGCCGTGATTCTCCGATACGGTTCTTCAGAGTGGAGACGCGCGCGCACTTTTGGTTTTTATGCGGCGTTCTCCCCTGATGGTTTCTGACGTCGCCTTGTGGGCTATGTATACATATGAGACATTCAATTATCATTAATCCAGAATGATAAAAGTTTCAGCTTCCGGCGTGGAAGAAGGCTGTTGACGCCGACATTATATCATTTCAACGTAGGGAAAGCAAAACGAATCATTCAATGTTTCTCATTCAACATAAAGCATGTGAGATAAATTTCCGTAACGTTCATAATCATCTAAAAATACAAACGAAGTAAAAATACACCGGAAGCTTATTCGAATTGAATATAATGTGAGATACCAAACGCTTTGCACCTCGATGTCGAATTTGTCCACTTGCAATCGTTTGCAGCATGCACATAGAATGTCATGATTACCACGAGAATGAAGAAATATGTTGGTAAGGATGGAAGCAAGAAGAGACGCAGTCAACAAATATTCTATTCCTCATGGCATTCATTTCATTTGACACGTAAGAAGAGGTAAAGCGGGAATTTACTTTCGTTAACACGAAAGATATGCCGCACATATTGATAACGAGGAAGTCTGCGTCTTCATACGTTTCCTCCTTGAAATCTGTATGCTCTATTATATACTAAGTAGCCCGATCATTGTTTCAGTAATGTTACCCTCTTGTTTGACCCCGTAACGATGAACAGATTCCAAATGCATGTCTCTGCGTGAAAGTAGCTGTTCGAACCCTTCCTGGGTTGTTTTTTGTGTTTTATTGCTTGGAATTCCTGAAGCAGACCACTGTGCCTTCCCCCCTCGTGGGTTAGGTCTCAAAACTAAACCGCTTTGTATTCAATGGCATAATTTATTCATACAGCATCAGCATAAGACTCTTGCGAGTGAGAGAATGACAATAATAATCGTAACAAGAACAAGCAAATAATGAATGATGTTTATTCCAACGCAGAACGAGAATGGCTTTAAATATAAAAATCTATATCTATATCCATATCTATTGATCTTTGAGTTGGCACAATGCAAATATATTCTTAGCATTTAGTTCTGGATGTTTGCAGAGAAAAGGAAAAGTCGGTACTTCTCGCTAGTGTACTATAATGTGAACCAGCAACTACCCTTTCCTTAGAACACGACTCAAGCAGGTCCTCAAGTAGGCACTGCTGCATTCTGTTCCCTGACATTGCTCTGATGACGGTTAATGCAGATAGTTCCGATTATGAAATACAAAACGTATTGCAGATTAGTTCCTAGGATAGTAACATTAAATTTGCGTTGTAGACGGCACATGAACGTGACGACTATCCATATTACTCATCAATATAAAAAGACAATATTTTGAGAATTTAGCAGGATTACTCAAAATGAATTCTGAAATTGGGTGACTGACCGCACAGGTGCTAAACGTCGTCAAGAGTATACGATGTCCTAATCGCATTAGGAATATGAAGATCGTCTTCGACAGCTCGCAACTTTCACATTGCTATCTCCACCCTACTCCAGACAGCTCTCGGTGGAGTTGCACTACGTTGCCGATGTTATGGAAGGCCTTCAAACCGACAACAGACCACATATTGAAAAATACAAGCGAATTCTCTTGCAGCGTAAGCTTATTGTAACTAATCTAAAAATTATTGGAGAGGAACATTGTCCTATTCAAAAAAAGTAAGATGTTACACACTGTTGACGTCAAACGGACATTATCTATGTCCTGTCTTGTGTCCTACTCATCTATAATATCAAGTGTACTATGAAAATGATTATATATAATGGATTATAAGGTAATGCATTGATACAAGATGGTGGGGGCCGGCCGATGTGGCCGTGCGGTTCTAGGCGCTTCAGTCTGGAACCGCGTGACCGCTACGGTCGCAGGTTCGAATCCTGCCTCGGGCATGGATGTGTGTGATGTCCTTAGGTTAGTTAGGTTTAAGTAGTTCTAAGTTCTAGGGGACTGATGACCTTAGAAGTTAAGTCCCATAGTGCTCAGAGCCATTTGAACCATTTGAACTATTTAACACAAAATGACATTAAAAATTCAAGTTATTCACGAGCAGCTAGTTGAGAATATGTATGAACATTAAATGACACGACGAACCGTCTTGTTCTGCATATGGATTCAAACCCAGCTCATGCAGACTAAGCAAAGATTTCGTGACTGACGGAAACTAACAGTCATTCCTGATTAGGCATACAGAGAGTGATATACCTCGATTTTAGACAGTATCAGTTAGCAAATATCAACTTTAAATTGCATAACGCAAACATTTTTAACAGACGCGAATTCCTACCCAGCATCTGTTGTCCCTGTTAACGAACTACGAGAGATGTTAAATATTGCTTCTTCACAAGTAACTTACTTGAAATGCCGTGAGGTAAAGCTGTGTGTTGGACACGGATTCGAACCCGGAACCTAATCGGATTGCTATCGAAGCACAGTCAAATGTGACATACCGGAATTTCGCGGCAGTAACTAGATGTTTTAACTGAAATGACGAGACGAAACATTAATTTTTTCCTTCCAAGGACTCCAACCCGCACCTATCGCTGTTATACTCTAGAGAAAACTAACGTTAAATATGGGTTTGTTGCACCAGCAGTGACATGTGAGCATATTTGAACTGAAATAATATGACGAAGAGTTCAGCGCTCACTGGGAATAGAGCCCCACACATATCGTTGTTGACTACACACAAAGAGACGTCAGCTACCGAATTGTTCTCCACCAGCTGCTCAGAATAGCATCTTGAACTTACAGTCATCTCGCAAATAGTTCTGTGTCTCACTGCGAGTTAAAAACGTCGGTTATCGTTAGTGTTGACAGCGAATGAAAATACATTAAAAATCAAAATTATTATCCACCAGCAGATAGGTGTTCTCATGCTAGAGCTTGATAATACATAATTAAATCTTTAGTGCCGGGCCAGTATTCGATCCCATTCACACATAATATGTGAAGGTGTTGAGGAATCTGCAGTTTTGAACAAACAACAAATTGTAGCCGAGCTGTATTGCCACGAAGGGATCAAATTCCGCGTTAAGGGCGGTCTGAGTTGCATTCCCAGTTCAGAACCAATTTTATCGACATACAGAAGCTCAAATAAAAGATGGAATAAGTGTCCTGTGACCATACATAGCGTTTGTGTCGTCACTTGAAATAAATAACTAGTATAAGAAAGGTTACTGGTGATAGAGTTTCTACATGTCGCCACTCCAGACTTTATTGTGGTTCAACCTACCGTCTACTTGGTAAAGAAGGAATATCATCTTTAATGTGAATTTTCAGACCACGCAGCCATTATATCTCCTTCACTTGGTGTAGCCAGGAGAGAATGGAATCTGTCTCTCCCTATCTAAAATTATTGACAGAAGTGGGAATCGAACCCAGACCATAGGTATAACAACCTACCATCCGTCCAACAGACCACGAAATCCTCTTCTCTGCGAGTCATTTTTCTATCGTAACGCAGTTGCGCCACACTGGATGAGAATTCTGACACACAGGCTCCCTGTAGTAATTTGCAGCATGTTCAGTAAATTCATTTACTTGGTTGACCGAATCACCATGAACTAGCTGCCTCGGCTACCCAGTGCATACATTCGACTATTTTGTAATCACAGAAATAAAATCACGTTACTGCCACCTACACACAACTGACAACATTGTAGGATGCAGAAGTTTAAATAGGAAGTGTTCCTTTCCACTTGAGCTATTCTATTGCGCTATCTGTTACTAGAAAACGTCGTTCAGTCCAAAAGAAAAGCTGTAACTGTTTGTCTCTCAGAAGTCAAGACCTGGCCATATGCATAATCTCACAGTGCTGTGGAATCCAAAAGTTCTGGAGGAATAGTTGCCGAGCTCTGGAGCTGTTGTAGCTACATGTCAGCTTGTAGCATAGATAAGATGTCACGAGTTCGAATACATTCAGTGCTACATTTTTTAAAACGCAATTCTGCTCTCTGCTGAAGTTATCAATCTAATGGAACTTTGAACATAATTCCCTTCACTTCTCAACCCAAAGTAGTCGCATGTGGAAAAAGGACTAACTACTGTGACATTTTGTTCTATTCAGGTTTAATAGACAGCAGGCAGCAGATGCATCTCGAAGATGTGCAGGGAGAGCGCATTGTGCCATAATATGTCAGAAAAGTATTTTCTACATTAGCCGTCGTGTGGTAGTGATATTTTATTCTTCTTCAAACTTTGATTGACAGCTTTAACTCAGAACAAATTTTCTACATGCATGTAATCAATAAACTGCATGTGCATTGTCACACTGTCATAGGTAACATCAGAGAATTCGCATATATCGTTGATGATTAATTTCTCTCTCATGTTTACTATTGTTTTAACAACACTAAAGGAAACCTTACGAAAATTGTGCACTGTATTATAAGAAATGAAATAAAACTAACCATGATAACCTTACGACGAAAGTATCTGTACACAAGCATGCCTCTATCGACACGAATTAGTAAAATACTACTAACTTAGATTTTGATTGGGTCTGTGTTTAATTGGTATGCTGTGTCATACTCTAGAGGTATGCAAATGTGGCATTTCATAAATATAGTTACGTATTCCTAGAAACCCAAAATTCGCTTGTCAGCAGCAGAAAGAGGCGTTACCTGTTGTGCAGCATTGTAAGTTTTTCAACATTGCACTATGAGCTGAAAGCATTTTCTTGCGATTTCCTTATTGATGTTTGATCTGACTGCTTGTAGCTCTTTCACAGAATGGATAAAAACGCTTCAGTCAGTGAGACTGGAACTGCGAACCGTAACAGACGCTGTTTCACAGGTCAGCACGTTACCACAGAGCTGGCGAGGAGGTATGGGTCTCAGCTTCCTATTACGACGGCAATAGTAACTAGAACTCGTAAACCGCTATTTAAAGGTCGAGATTAGTTGCGATTTCCACCTGCAACGACTTTCCTGGGCTGAAAACCGTAAATTTTCAATCTTTTGTTACCCTTCAAGCTATAATAACTCAGATTATTCAATGGAAATGAGAGGTAAAATCAAGTGAACTTTGAGGCTTAATTCCGTGCACACCAGGAAGTAACTCGTCGATCACAGAGTTGCCAAACATACGTTGCCTTGTTGCCAAATCTCAGTTACAGTACCAGCAGAAGAAGACGAACCGATGTGATCCTACAGCGGTCTGGGAAGTGACCATAGCTGGTGTCTCCAAGTCGCGGCTGCTACGGCCTGGAATACGTAATGCGTCTGATTCGCTTTCTGTAACTAGGTTTAGGGACTGGAGCGTAGTTACTAATAATACTCAGAACTGACTGCAAACTGAGCATCATAAATCAGTAACTCTCATTGTTGTTTTTATATTTCTTTCGTAAGTGCACTCAAAACTAAGAAAGTCATTCACAGGCGTTTTCGTGCCTCGCCGATACGAAATGTCGTATTCATGATCTATGGAACAAGAGTTAATCTAATGCAATCTAATCTAATCTAATCACATCATATTGATGATTAGCCATGAAGAGTCATGAATTACCGAAAGTTTTGCCAATACCAGTAACCAAATCTAAACTTGAAAATAAAAGACGACAATTTTTGTAATAAACCGTGACTCCTATCAAGACCCTTTCATCCCTGTTATCTAACCACGAAAGATGTCTGATATACCTCCAGTCTGAAGTAACAAAGTGTGCATGCATTTAAAGATGAAGTGCATGATGTGAAGTTCTGTGACGGAGATACGAACCCAACACGTAATCCGATTGTTAACTAAGAAAAATCAAATGTTACGTATCGGTTTTTCTTACGAGCCGCTAGGTGTCTGAATCTAAAATAAGGATACAAACTTTTGTGCCTAAGCGACAATCGAACTGCACACCTACCGTGCATCCACGAATATAGCTTAAGTATCAGTTGCTTACTCATGAACAGTAAGATGTGTGCGTGTTTGACCAGAAATAACGACACCTGTTGCGATTGTTGGCAACACATGAACAGACATTGAAATTGCGCGTTAATTTTCACTAGCAGGTGGGTGTGCACTTGATAAAGCTAGAAATGAAATTATGAATATTTTTGTACTGGATCAGGTTTCAGACCCACATACTTACCTTTGGAGGAGACCTAGAGAAGATTGCAGTCTTGGGAAAAGGAACGAAATGACTGAACTATACTGTTCCGAGAGATTCAGATCCTCGAAAGAGGAGATACGAATTCGAATCACAGTCCAGCACCAAATTTTTAAACGTCTCTAGTTCAATCAAGTACAAGTAAAATAAGAGCCCTGTCCCTTTAAATGGCTATCGGTTCATCAAATAAAATAAAATTTTCTAATGTAAGTAAGCTTACTGGCGACTGTATTTCTTTTTACCATGACTTCCGCTGTGTCATTTGCCAACGTAAACCGGCTCTGCCCAGTTGGCAATGAAGGAACGTGATGTTTAATGCGGATTCTGAATTATAACGTCTTTCTCTTGAGGTTACCAGAGGTAAAATAAATCTGTTTGTGCCTCTTAAAAGTAAATGCCTGGACCCACGCATTGCACCTGTGATAGCTCGTTCCACCAGACCATTGTGGCCACATTACCCAGCCCCAGGAGTGTGCTGTAACGGATGATGTGCTTAGCTTACAAAATTAGTCATGGTGGAAAAAATGCGAGTCTGTTAAATGGTCCAGTAGAAGCAAGCTTCTGACGCAGAGATTATGCTATTCCCATGTCAGCAGGATGTAAAGACTCTTCTAGGCATCATAGGCTGGATGTGAAGCCATTTTGATTTTTCACAAATTCAGCAAATTTCTTAGTTCGAGAAAATCCACTGTGAAGTGTGAAGTTGCCGGATAATTCGATTATTACTGTTATTATTAATATCATTTTATTCATACTGCTGCTGTAACACAAGTGCTTGAACATCATTTAGTGCCTTTTGGTCACTATAGAAGTAGTTTCCCAAGAACAGGTTCTTTCCCTGTCTACGGAATCCTTTTCATGTTAATATCAAACACCAGCAATTATTCGTGGATTACATTAAAACTAAAGTAATTGACGAAGACGTTACTTGGTAACAAAAACGCACTGCCTTTCTTCATTTACTTTCGCCTAGAAATGGCTATCGAGTACTGTCAAACCAAAAGGCAAGAGATCGTACTGCCTTCCGATATACGTTGCTGTTAGTTCTTCCACATGATTTGGTCGACAGGACCTGTTTCAAGTAGTGTATGACAGACAGTGTTTTAGAAAATCTATTGTTTCCCTTTGCAATAAATAGAAGTATTTTCATTCTAAGCTGTCCAAGTACAAAATTTTCGCAATATTAGTGCAAATTTAATATTCGCTTCTATAATGTATAAAAGTATTTCACAGTCGCAAAACTCGCATCCGAAACGTTGACCTTACACTTAGTCGCTGACCATAAATTCTAGCTCAGCGTGACACCAGTTTAAATAACCTAATGTAGCGAAGACTGTTTGCCAGTGCTCTTTCTCACCGGAAAATACGCAATTGACTCATTTGGCTCCATAAGTACACTGTAACAGTAATTTCTGTGTGAAATTTGTCAGTAAGCTTTCGCCTTCCAACCGGCAAAATACGGAAGAGTACGGCCGGTAAACAATTCACAAACCACGATTTAGTGCCGATAAGACGATTTCTTTAAACATTTTCGAAGCTGAGGGAATTTAGTTTCTGCTTAAATCGTCTTAAGCAGCAACGTTCACAGATATCTCAAATAGGATAAAGCTGAATATCCAGGTACGAAGGTTGTAAAACAAACTTCCCACAGTTTGTGTCAGGTTGATCTTTTCGTCTGATAACACTGCTTAAGTATTTTGTCTACGAGGTATCACAAGTAGTAGCCCTGTAGCTGTGGGAATCATTGGTTGAAAACGAGTTTAACACCAATGGGTACAGTGCTGCTATATTTTCAAAATTATTATCAACCTAAGTCTGAGTTCATCCACAAACTGAGGCGTATTTATAATATTGAAGCTAGACTGTGTATCCTTGTCTTTCTTGAGTGGTCATTGGAAGGCGTTTACACACACGTATACAATACTATGAATACTTCGAACGCTATGGTTAACGTTGCTCTCATAAACTACTTTTTTTTTAAAATTCTTCTGGGTCTTACGCGTGCAATATGTGTTGTAGATACAGTCTCAGACCAAAAAATTGACCGCCGAGTCGTTCACGTAAGGTGGACAATACAGTCATGCTCCTCTCAGAATTCTATGTCTGGCAATATGCTCGATCTAGCAACATGTAGACTGCGGCAGTTCCCAGAGGAAGTCTTGACTCCAGTCTTAGTACATTACTCTTGACTACAACCGTAGCCTTGAGGTTAAACGCGAGACCAGCTAATATGATATTGTAGATTCGCTTGAATTACACTCATAGCTTCAGCACCGAGAGGAAAGTGGCGATAAAAATGTTGTCGATATGTGCTTTCGATGGCCAGACGTCATATTAGCTGGTCTCGCGTTTTACCTCAAGACTACGGTCGTGTTCCATCAGCGGTATGAATAAAATGATATTAATAATAACAGTAATAATCGAATTATCCGGCAACTTCACACTTCACAGTGGATTTTCTCGAACTAAGAAATTTGCTGAATTTGTGAAAAATCAAAATGGCTTCACATCCAGCCTATGATGCCTAGAAGAGTCTTTACATCCTGCTGACATGGGAATAGCATAATCTTTGCGTCAGAAGCTTGCTTCTACTGGACCATTTAACAGACTCGCATTTTTTCCACCATGACTAATTTTGTAAGCTAAGCACATCATCCGTTACAGCACACTCCTGGGGCTGGGTAATGTGGCCACAATGGTCTGGTGGAACGAGCTATCACAGGTGCAATGCGTGGGTCCAGGCATTTACTTTTAAGAGGCACAAACAGATTTATTTTACCTCTGGTAACCTCAAGAGAAAGACGTTATAATTCAGAATCCGCATTAAACATCACGTTCCTTCATTGCCAACTGGGCAGAGCCGGTTTACGTTGGCAAATGACACAGCGGAAGTCATGGTAAAAAGAAATACAGTCGCCAGTAAGCTTACTTACATTAGAAAATTTTATTTTATTTGATGAACCGATAGCCATTTAAAGGGACAGGGCTCTTATTTTACTTGTACTTGATTGAACTAGAGACGTTTAAAAATTTGGTGCTGGACTGTGATTCGAATTCGTATCTCCTCTTTCGAGGATCTGAATCTCTCGGAACAGTATAGTTCAGTCATTTCGTTCCTTTTCCCAAGACTGCAATCTTCTCTAGGTCTCCTCCAAAGGTAAGTATGTGGGTCTGAAACCTGATCCAGTACAAAAATATTCATAATTTCATTTCTAGCTTTATCAAGTGCACACCCACCTGCTAGTGAAAATTAACGCGCAATTTCAATGTCTGTTCATGTGTTGCCAACAATCGCAACAGGTGTCGTTATTTCTGGTCAAACACGCACACATCTTACTGTTCATGAGTAAGCAACTGATACTTAAGCTATATTCGTGGATGCACGGTAGGTGTGCAGTTCGATTGTCGCTTAGGCACAAAAGTTTGTATCCTTATTTTAGATTCAGACACCTAGCGGCTCGTAAGAAAAACCGATACGTAACATTTGATTTTTCTTAGTTAACAATCGGATTACGTGTTGGGTTCGTATCTCCGTCACAGAACTTCACATCATGCACTTCATCTTTAAATGCATGCACACTTTGTTACTTCAGACTGGAGGTATATCAGACATCTTTCGTGGTTAGATAACAGGGATGAAAGGGTCTTGATAGGAGTCACGGTTTATTACAAAAATTGTCGTCTTTTATTTTCAAGTTTAGATTTGGTTACTGGTATTGGCAAAACTTTCGGTAATTCATGACTCTTCATGGCTAATCATCAATATGATGTGATTAGATTAGATTAGATTGCATTAGATTAACTCTTGTTCCATAGATCATGAATACGACATTTCGTATCGGCGAGGCACGAAAACGCCTGTGAATGACTTTCTTAGTTTTGAGTGCACTTACGAAAGAAATATAAAAACAACAATGAGAGTTACTGATTTATGATGCTCAGTTTGCAGTCAGTTCTGAGTATTATTAGTAACTACGCTCCAGTCCCTAAACCTAGTTACAGAAAGCGAATCAGACGCATTACGTATTCCAGGCCGTAGCAGCCGCGACTTGGAGACACCAGCTATGGTCACTTCCCAGACCGCTGTAGGATCACATCGGTTCGTCTTCTTCTGCTGGTACTGTAACTGAGATTTGGCAACAAGGCAACGTATGTTTGGCAACTCTGTGATCGACGAGTTACTTCCTGGTGTGCACGGAATTAAGCCTCAAAGTTCACTTGATTTTACCTCTCATTTCCATTGAATAATCTGAGTTATTATAGCTTGAAGGGTAACAAAAGATTGAAAATTTACGGTTTTCAGCCCAGGAAAGTCGTTGCAGGTGGAAATCGCAACTAATCTCGACCTTTAAATAGCGGTTTACGAGTTCTAGTTACTATTGCCGTCGTAATAGGAAGCTGAGACCCATACCTCCTCGCCAGCTCTGTGGTAACGTGCTGACCTGTGAAACAGCGTCTGTTACGGTTCGCAGTTCCAGTCTCACTGACTGAAGCGTTTTTATCCATTCTGTGAAAGAGCTACAAGCAGTCAGATCAAACATCAATAAGGAAATCGCAAGAAAATGCTTTCAGCTCATAGTGCAATGTTGAAAAACTTACAATGCTGCACAACAGGTAACGCCTCTTTCCGCTGCTGACAAGCGAATTTTGGGTTTCTAGGAATACGTAACTATATTTATGAAATGCCACATTTGCATACCTCTAGAGTATGACACAGCATACCAATTAAACACAGACCCAATCAAAATCTAAGTTAGTAGTATTTTACTAATTCGTGTCGATAGAGGCATGCTTGTGTACAGACACTTTCGTCATGAGGTTATCATGGTTAGCTTTATTTCATTTCTTATAATACAGTGCACAATTTTCGTAAGGTTTCCTTTAGTGTTGTTAAAACAATAGTAAACATGAGAGAGAAATTAATCATCAACGATATATGCGAATTCTCTGATGTTACCTATGACAGTGTGACAATGCACATGCAGTTTATTGATTACATGCATGTAGAAAATTTGTTCTGAGTTAAAGCTGTCAATCAAAGTTTGAAGAAGAATAAAATATCACTACCACACGACGGCTAATGTAGAAAATACTTTTCTGACATATTATGGCACAATGCGCTCTCCCTGCACATCTTCGAGATGCATCTGCTGCCTGCTGTCTATTAAACCTGAATAGAACAAAATGTCACAGTAGTTAGTCCTTTTTCCACATGCGACTACTTTGGGTTGAGAAGTGAAGGGAATTATGTTCAAAGTTCCATTAGATTGATAACTTCAGCAGAGAGCAGAATTGCGTTTTAAAAAATGTAGCACTGAATGTATTCGAACTCGTGACATCTTATCTATGCTACAAGCTGACATGTAGCTACAACAGCTCCAGAGCTCGGCAACTATTCCTCCAGAACTTTTGGATTCCACAGCACTGTGAGATTATGCATATGGCCAGGTCTTGACTTCTGAGAGACAAACAGTTACAGCTTTTCTTTTGGACTGAACGACGTTTTCTAGTAACAGATAGCGCAATAGAATAGCTCAAGTGGAAAGGAACACTTCCTATTTAAACTTCTGCATCCTACAATGTTGTCAGTTGTGTGTAGGTGGCAGTAACGTGATTTTATTTCTGTGATTACAAAATAGTCGAATGTATGCACTGGGTAGCCGAGGCAGCTAGTTCATGGTGATTCGGTCAACCAAGTAAATGAATTTACTGAACATGCTGCAAATTACTACAGGGAGCCTGTGTGTCAGAATTCTCATCCAGTGTGGCGCAACTGCGTTACGATAGAAAAATGACTCGCAGAGAAGAGGATTTCGTGGTCTGTTGGACGGATGGTAGGTTGTTATACCTATGGTCTGGGTTCGATTCCCACTTCTGTCAATGATTTTAGATAGGGAGAGACAGATTCCATTCTCTCCTGGCTACACCAAGTGAAGGAGATATAATGGCTGCGTGGTCTGAAAATTCACATTAAAGATGATATTCCTTCTTTACCAAGTAGACGGTAGGTTGAACCACAATAAAGTCTGGAGTGGCGACATGTAGAAACTCTATCACCAGTAACCTTTCTTATACTAGTTATTTATTTCAAGTGACGACACAAACGCTATGTATGGTCACAGGACACTTATTCCATCTTTTATTTGAGCTTCTGTATGTCGATAAAATTGGTTCTGAACTGGGAATGCAACTCAGACCGCCCTTAACGCGGAATTTGATCCCTTCGTGGCAATACAGCTCGGCTACAATTTGTTGTTTGTTCAAAACTGCAGATTCCTCAACACCTTCACATATTATGTGTGAATGGGATCGAATACTGGCCCGGCACTAAAGATTTAATTATGTATTATCAAGCTCTAGCATGAGAACACCTATCTGCTGGTGGATAATAATTTTGATTTTTAATGTATTTTCATTCGCTGTCAACACTAACGATAACCGACGTTTTTAACTCGCAGTGAGACACAGAACTATTTGCGAGATGACTGTAAGTTCAAGATGCTATTCTGAGCAGCTGGTGGAGAACAATTCGGTAGCTGACGTCTCTTTGTGTGTAGTCAACAACGATATGTGTGGGGCTCTATTCCCAGTGAGCGCTGAACTCTTCGTCATATTATTTCAGTTCAAATATGCTCACATGTCACTGCTGGTGCAACAAACCCATATTTAACGTTAGTTTTCTCTAGAGTATAACAGCGATAGGTGCGGGTTGGAGTCCTTGGAAGGAAAAAATTAATGTTTCGTCTCGTCATTTCAGTTAAAACATCTAGTTACTGCCGCGAAATTCCGGTATGTCACATTTGACTGTGCTTCGATAGCAATCCGATTAGGTTCCGGGTTCGAATCCGTGTCCAACACACAGCTTTACCTCACGGCATTTCAAGTAAGTTACTTGTGAAGAAGCAATATTTAACATCTCTCGTAGTTCGTTAACAGGGACAACAGATGCTGGGTAGGAATTCGCGTCTGTTAAAAATGTTTGCGTTATGCAATTTAAAGTTGATATTTGCTAACTGATACTGTCTAAAATCGAGGTATATCACTCTCTGTATGCCTAATCAGGAATGACTGTTAGTTTCCGTCAGTCACGAAATCTTTGCTTAGTCTGCATGAGCTGGGTTTGAATCCATATGCAGAACAAGACGGTTCGTCGTGTCATTTAATGTTCATACATATTCTCAACTAGCTGCTCGTGAATAACTTGAATTTTTAATGTCATTTTGTGTTAAATAGTTCAAATGGTTCAAATGGCTCTGAGCACTATGGGACTTAACTTCTAAGGTCATCAGTCCCCTAGAACTTAGAACTACTTAAACCTAACTAACCTAAGGACATCACACACATCCATGCCCGAGGCAGGATTCGAACCTGCGACCGTAGCGGTCACGCGGTTCCAGACTGAAGCGCCTAGAACCGCACGGCCACATCGGCCGGCCCCCACCATCTTGTATCAATGCATTACCTTATAATCCATTATATATAATCATTTTCATAGTACACTTGATATTATAGATGAGTAGGACACAAGACAGGACATAGATAATGTCCGTTTGACGTCAACAGTGTGTAACATCTTACTTTTTTTGAATAGGACAATGTTCCTCTCCAATAATTTTTAGATTAGTTACAATAAGCTTACGCTGCAAGAGAATTCGCTTGTATTTTTCAATATGTGGTCTGTTGTCGGTTTGAAGGCCTTCCATAACATCGGCAACGTAGTGCAACTCCACCGAGAGCTGTCTGGAGTAGGGTGGAGATAGCAATGTGAAAGTTGCGAGCTGTCGAAGACGATCTTCATATTCCTAATGCGATTAGGACATCGTATACTCTTGACGACGTTTAGCACCTGTGCGGTCAGTCACCCAATTTCAGAATTCATTTTGAGTAATCCTGCTAAATTCTCAAAATATTGTCTTTTTATATTGATGAGTAATATGGATAGTCGTCACGTTCATGTGCCGTCTACAACGCAAATTTAATGTTACTATCCTAGGAACTAATCTGCAATACGTTTTGTATTTCATAATCGGAACTATCTGCATTAACCGTCATCAGAGCAATGTCAGGGAACAGAATGCAGCAGTGCCTACTTGAGGACCTGCTTGAGTCGTGTTCTAAGGAAAGGGTAGTTGCTGGTTCACATTATAGTACACTAGCGAGAAGTACCGACTTTTCCTTTTCTCTGCAAACATCCAGAACTAAATGCTAAGAATATATTTGCATTGTGCCAACTCAAAGATCAATAGATATGGATATAGATATAGATTTTTATATTTAAAGCCATTCTCGTTCTGCGTTGGAATAAACATCATTCATTATTTGCTTGTTCTTGTTACGATTATTATTGTCATTCTCTCACTCGCAAGAGTCTTATGCTGATGCTGTATGAATAAATTATGCCATTGAATACAAAGCGGTTTAGTTTTGAGACCTAACCCACGAGGGGGGAAGGCACAGTGGTCTGCTTCAGGAATTCCAAGCAATAAAACACAAAAAACAACCCAGGAAGGGTTCGAACAGCTACTTTCACGCAGAGACATGCATTTGGAATCTGTTCATCGTTACGGGGTCAAACAAGAGGGTAACATTACTGAAACAATGATCGGGCTACTTAGTATATAATAGAGCATACAGATTTCAAGGAGGAAACGTATGAAGACGCAGACTTCCTCGTTATCAATATGTGCGGCATATCTTTCGTGTTAACGAAAGTAAATTCCCGCTTTACCTCTTCTTACGTGTCAAATGAAATGAATGCCATGAGGAATAGAATATTTGTTGACTGCGTCTCTTCTTGCTTCCATCCTTACCAACATATTTCTTCATTCTCGTGGTAATTATGACATTCTATGTGCATGCTGCAAACGATTGCAAGTGGACAAATTCGACATCGAGGTGCAAAGCGTTTGGTATCTCACATTATATTCAATTCGAATAAGCTTCCGGTGTATTTTTACTTCGTTTGTATTTTTAGATGATTATGAACGTTACGGAAATTTATCTCACATGCTTTATGTTGAATGAGAAACATTGAATGATTCGTTTTGCTTTCCCTACGTTGAAATGATATAATGTCGGCGTCAACAGCCTTCTTCCACGCCGGAAGCTGAAACTTTTATCATTCTGGATTAATGATAATTGAATGTCTCATATGTATACATAGCCCACAAGGCGACGTCAGAAACCATCAGGGGAGAACGCCGCATAAAAACCAAACGTGCGCGCGCGTCTCCACTCTGAAGAACCGTATCGGAGAATCACGGCAAGCATTTCGCTGAAGAGCTGCCTCGTCAGAGAGCCGAGAAATGGCAGCGTCGTAGCAAGTATTTGTCAACACTCTGATAGTGCATTTACTTCCGGGTGTAGGTCGGCGTTACCTCGCTAAATTCACTTGACATTCGTTTTCCACATCGAAGACTCGTACGATATAATCCACTGCAAGATGACACAATTAGAAAGTATATTTAATTTCTGGACTCCAAGAACGGCGTTCTTCACATAAGTAACACCTGTTTGTGTGTGCATTCGGGAGGACGACGGTGCAATCCCGCGCCCGGCCATCCTGATTTAGGTTTTCAATGATTTCCCTAAATCGCTTCAGGCAAATGCCGGGATGGTTCCTTAGGAAGGGCACGGCCGATTTCCTTCCCCATCCTTCCCTAATCCGAGCTTGTGCTCCGTCTCTAATGACATCGTTGTCGACGGGACGTTAAAACAGTAATCTCCACCTCCTCTGTTTGTGTGTTTAAGGTTGCGTTTTGAGGCTCAGGCAACATCGCAGTGACTATAGTCCGCCTCTGGCCGCCAGTGTGTCGTTAGCTCAGAGGTTCCCTTGTGCGTTGCAGTGCTTGTACTGTAAGTTCGAATCACGGTAGAAGCCGCTGACTACAACCTTTTATTTTTCATTTTAATTAATGGAGTTGCAAACTGCTAGTAAAAATTTCTTATGCGAAATCTGAAGAATGCCTTTAAACATCAATCTTCGTCCGATTTCGACTTAGTAAATTAAGTTAATATCATGGATTTCTGCTTTGCAAATTCCAAGGTGCTTCACTGTAAAATAGGTCCTGAAAAGATTCAAACCGACTGTCAACGATATAAATTTGAGCTTTGTTCGTCATATAGGTCTAACATGTCAGAAGGTTGTTTATGAAGTGCACATGTTCATTAATATAGTTCCCATCTTCTAAATTTTTGCAATAGCATTTAACTGTAGACGTTTTCTAACACCGGCGTTAGCAATTCCTTTCCGTTCTCTGAAACCTTCAAAACGACAAATTTTTCTGGTTTAAATCTGATGACCTTAACTATCACTTCCGATCAACAATAAATACTTCATGAACCCATACATGGAACTCCAAATGTGCAGTGTGCCTGCACTGCTACAGAGCATGCATTGCAAGGTATTCACACGGTTTATCGCATAGACTTACCATAAGGAATGAAACAAGAACTGTAATACACTTCACACCACAGACGCTCACTCTGGCTTGACGAAAACATCCAAACATTGACCAAAAGTTGCACAAATAATTTAGTTTGAAAGGAAAAGAAACGAGGTATGAAGCATTTATAAATTCATCGAATGTAGTGAGGTGGTTTAATTTCGTCCCAATCTATAAAATTAATTTCGGGCCATACTCAGCTCTTGCCGATTACCCGCCTACTAATCAGGGCGTCTGTCTCCGTTGCTTTTGAGCGTGAATGGAAATTGTAGAAATTTTCTGTGGAGCAACATTTAATAATAAAGCGTTTTAAATCATCAAAAGCGATGAGCGGTAGCAGGCGCTTTCGATAAAGAACGGGGGAGTGCAGCGCCGCTGCTGTCGCCACGGCCGCTGCCAGTAGCCAGCAAATGGATCCCGGAGCTTTGCCGCATACGGCGTCCAGAGGAGGACAGTCTGCAGGAAATCTGCCGCAAAATCGTTACTAGATAAAATTTTGATATCGGTGTGTCACAAAGCGAAATAGATTGAATCTGCGCTACCATTACATTCACGTCTTCAGCATTCAGACAGAAGAGGCTATAAAAATATTTTATGCCAGCTGCTCTCGATCCACTGACATTATGAACAGAAACAACGCACGCTACCGCTAGACCACAGGCGTAATCAGCCTAGAGTCTCTCTATCTTGGGACAAGTTTTCCTCCAGGAAGTGCCGCAGTCTACAGTGTTGCCAGATTGTGCAGATAACCGGACTTAGAGAATTAGCGAGTTGGCCAGTTTTTTTGTCCTATGTCGCGATCGGCGCGGACTTAGCCTCTGAAGCGGCCGGCCGCCGGTCGAGTTTTATGTCAAAGAGTGTACATACGAGTTTCCTACGTTATGATAGCTACCCAAGCGCGTTGTCGCCTATTATCTGCGCGCTCTGGCAACTGCTGAAACGAACCTATTTCTAACAGGTCGCGGGAAAATATTGCGAATGGTGGTTTGAAAAGCGTTAGTTTCCAAGTAAATATCCTTTTACGTAAGTTGAGCTACGTGCAAGAATGTACCATGAATTAAACTATTAACTTTCCCTGTTTGTGTGTTCATGCTACTTAACAGAGATGCTGTTGGCTGACTACATCACGTGTCCTATGCTCTGAATATCTGCTGTCATCGGCTGGCGAGATCACGTGACATGAGCCACGAACAGCTTACAAAAGCGCATCGAAATCTCTATTTCAATGATTCGGAAAGTAACATGCGGGGTTTGGTGGAATTCCAATGTGTGCTGCCGTAATACGAAAATACGAAGCGTACATGTTGCTGCACATCAAAGATATTTCCAAAAGGTGTCTTTTTCCCCTGAGTTTCGTTTTCTAAAGTGCCGGGAAATTGTACGCCCTTGTATAAAACCATAACCATTCAAAGGATTTTTAAGGGAAAATGTAATTTTAACCTGGAAATCCGGGAATTTTTTTTCCTTGTCCACGTATACACCCTGTTATTGTAGAATACTGGGGAAGTGCAGTCGATCCACAAAGGAGATTGCTTACAAATCACTTGTGCGACCAGTTTTAAAATATTGCTCAAGTGTGTGGGACCCATACCAGATAGGCCTAACAGGGATATAGAACATACACAGAGAAGGACAGCATGAGTTACTTAGTGGAAACTTCCTTTAAGATTTGTAATAAGCTTGCCTGGCATTTCATCCCATCCTTTTAAGACATTTTCAGCTATTTAAATATTATTCATGGTGCAGAACTGCACTACGAACGAACAAGCCGCTGCCGCGGCACATTCAAACTGCATTAAATGAAATCAGTCATACCGCAAAGAAGCGGACAGGTAACAGTGAACTAAAATTATTTCTTTCAGCTTTCAGGATTGCAGGGCAGAGCAGCAGATTTTATGATGTGCTTTACAGGTGGACGTGGGCTGTGGATGATGTTATATTATTAACAGTGCAAAAAGATAATTTACCTTCATGACATAAAAGAAATCTTGCTGTGCGTAGTTCTGGTCTGGCAAACTTTATAGTGAAAACATTTTTTTTTTCTGATAATAGTCTCATGTTCTCGTGTTAGTCGTAGTACTTATGGGTGTTTTAATGTTAACAAAAATCCACTGCAAAATTTTGATGTTGAACAAACATTGCGTACTGTAACATCAATATTGATAACGAAACAATTTTCAGTAACCCTTCCAATAACTGTAAAGTAAGAAAGATATGTTGAACTTCATAGCGAGTTACAGTAACGAAACAATGTTCCTTTTATAGAAAGCCAGATCCATAATAATAATAATAATAATATATTTTGTTTTGTTGAAAATTAATGATCCAAAGAAGGTCACAGTACAGCATCCCTAAAAAGCATTTCCGGGCTCTTTTCGTAGCAACATATTTTATCTCATCCATTTATCAATATATTAGTTGTTACGTGAGCAATAACAAATTTCATGAAAAAATGCACCACTGCAAGCGAGTTAGATGAAAAGATCCTGATACTACTGAGAAACTGTAGCAGCTACATAATCTGGGAGCAGCCGAACCCTGAAATCAGATAAAGGTAAGACTACAGTGTAGTTCGCCTGTTCGTAGAAGCTTAACTCTCATCGCTAGTGTTGTGCACAGTTTGAAGTTTGTATTTTTGCTGGATTACCAGTAGCCAGCAAATGGATCCCGGAGCTTTGCCGCATACGGCGTCCAGAGGAGGACAGTCTGCAGGAAATCTGCCGCAAAATCGTTACTAGATAAAATTTTGATATCGGTGTGTCACAAAGCGAAATAGATTGAATCTGCGCTACCATTACATTCACGTCTTCAGCATTCAGACAGAAGAGGCTATAAAAATATTTTATGCCAGCTGCTCTCGATCCACTGACATTATGAACAGAAACAACGCACGCTACCGCTAGACCACAGGCGTAATCAGCCTAGAGTCTCTCTATCTTGGGACAAGTTTTCCTCCAGGAAGTGCCGCAGTCTACAGTGTTGCCAGATTGTGCAGATAACCGGACTTAGAGAATTAGCGAGTTGGCCAGTTTTTTTGTCCCATGTCGCGATCGGCGCGGACTTAGCCTCTGAAGCGGCCGGCCGCCGGTCGAGTTTTATGTCAAAGAGTGTACGTACGTGTAAAACACTGAAATATTATACATTGTCATAAAAGAAACAAGACATCAGAGGACACTGCAAGAGCATCGGAATTTCGTGAACCATATTAAAATGTGCACATTTAAAGTGCATACTTAAAGGGCACATTCGTATGTCCAGATTCCCAATGAAATAGACCTCGACCTGATATTAAGCTTTTCAGTATGGTTTTGGGGATGTAAATTTTCTTGGAGAGCACCAGTATTGTATTGTATCATGTTTGGGTCTTTATTATAGCATAAAGCCATACATGCTAGAAAATTAAAACGTGCACTTGAAATGCAGCGAGCAGTTGAAACTAACAAGTAGTGTGGAATTAAACATTTCGTTTCAAATGCATTGACTGCCTCTGTGGAAAAGTTTAACAAAAACCTAATTTCTTTAGCAAACAGACAAAAATAACTTCATTGTTCCGCAAGGCGATTAATGCTTGACTGTCAGAAAGGTGGAAATGAAATAAAATCTGAAACTAATGACATATTCCAACCTTCCATAATTATGTGAATGTATTTTAATTCACTTGATAGCTCCTGGCTACAAATATCCGTTTTGTTTTCATTTGACGTGAGAGTAAACGAAGGGGAAACAGCAAAATCACTAAATGTAAACACGGGTCACGTGGAGACTACTCACTATAGCTCAGACTGCTCTGCGCATCAGCCCCGGATCTACAACATTTGCGAACTGGGTCAATATTTAAAAAATAGAATTCTCAAAATATGTTCATCTTGTAGCGCACATTTTTCTGAAAAGTCTGAAACATAAAACATATGTACTTGAGGAAATGTAAGACATATTATTTGGTCTTAAGTATGCCGAAGTGGAGTGCCACGCCTCTTCATAAATCATTTTTCTACCGCACGTCCAAACTATATTCAGGAGAGTGGAAATTGAAATGTCCTGTGGTGGCTCTCCTGCTCCCAGTCGGCCGGTTTGACAGCCTGACCCTCTTTAAAAAAAATCTCACAATTAATATAGGATGGGATTATTTGTAACCGAGAGAACAAGAACTCTTCAGAAAATCTGAACTGTTTAATGCCTAATAGCTAATAATTTACTGTTTTGAGTGACATAAAATTAAATATAGGATATATAAAACCAATACTGACAAGAGATACGCAAGAAATTACACATTTCTTCAAACCTTAGCTCCTAGCATTTTTTCTCTCTAATCTTGCTACAGCTTTACATGGCGTGCTTTTCTTTCTGCGAAAGAATCTATTACCTCATCAAATGTTTTGCTACATGAAAAATCGAAATGTTATCTAATATTGAAAAAGCTGTTAATACAAATAATACCAAAGACTGGTGTGGTTTCTCGATCTGATTACGTCTATTTTGTCACTGTCTGCTAGATAAAACAAAATAGGCCTTTCTAATATGGCAACAATTTTGTAACACACCAAATAAATTCTTGTCATCGCCAATTCTGTAGCTATTGCTGCCGATGTCAATATTTGTTCGCCGATTAACTTCACTAACCCTGTACTACTGGTCCTTACTAGTGTAGTGGTCTGGCCAAAAATTTTCTGTCAAAATTTTGTTTCCTTGGATACACCGAGAAGATAATACGTAATACACCGAGAAGATAATACGTAATCTTTCTCACCTGTTATTCCTGTCAGTCGTTTATTTACACTCTGGTAGTCCGAATCTATGGAATTCGCAAGTGATTATGGCAACGCTGATCATTCGCAAACCCATCAACCACATAATCGGACAGCGATTGGCATTCATCCATTCAGCTTTACTCCCTCAGCTCGTATAGCCCCATCCCCTTGTCTGCGTAAAGTTTATTTCTAGGCGACGAGGATTCTCCTGAGAGAGACATCACGTGCACTACGCTTGCATTCAAAAGTCAACTTATGATTCATTCAGAAATCAACTTAAAATGTGTTCAAAAACCAACAGGGAAGCATTCCAAAATGATATGAATAATCGATAGTCATACGTACGCTGGATGCTATGTGCTTTGTGAAACAAGTTGTTTTCCTCAAAAATATGAATTTGGCGCCCCCTTTTCCCGGTAGCATCTACTCAAACGTGACAACTGCGCATGCCCAAGAGCCCGCGCGGAACTGCTAAAACAAATCGACTGTGACTTCACGCTCATTGGAGGCAATTTGTTGTTACGAAGCACTGCATAGTCTTCCTAAAGCCTTTGACACATTTTCAATTGGCATACTCTTGCATGAGCACTAGATTAGATTAGATTAGATTAGATTAGATTAATCCTAGTTCCATGGATCATGAATACGATATTTCGTAATGATGTGGAACGAGTCGAGTTTTCCAATACATGACATAATTAGGTTAATTTAACAACATACTTAAGTTAATATAACAACTTTATTCTTTTGTGTGTTTTTTTATTTTTCTTTATTTTTTATTTTTTTTATTTATTTTTTTTTTAATATTTTTTTTCTTAATTTATATCTAAAAATTCCTCTATGGAGTAGAAGGAGTTGTCATTCAGAAATTCTTTTAATTTCTTCTTAAATACTTGTTGGTTATCTGTCAGACTTTTGATACTATTTGGTAAGTGACCGAAGACTTTAGTGCCAGTATAATTCACCCCTTTCTGTGCCAAAGTTAGATTTAATCTTGAATAGTGAAGATCATCCTTTCTCCTAGTATTGTAGTTATGCACACTGCTATTACTTTTGAATTGGGTTTGGTTGTTAATCACAAATTTCATAAGAGAGTATATATACTGAGAAGCTACTGTGAATATCCCTAGATCCTTAAATAAATGTCTGCAGGATGATCTTGGGTGGACTCCAGCTATTATTCTGATTACACGCTTTTGTGCAATAAATACTTTATTCCTCAGTGATGAATTACCCCAAAATATGATGCCATATGAAAGCAATGAGTGAAAATAGGCGTAGTAAGCTAATTTACTAAGATGTTTATCACCAAAATTTGCAATGACCCTTATTGCATAAGTAGCTGAACTCAAACGTTTCAGCAGATCATCAATGTGTTTCTTCCAGTTTAATCTCTCATCAATGGACATACCTAAAAATTTGGAATGTTCTACCTTAGCTATATGCTTCTGATTTAGGTCTATATTTATTAATGGCGTCATACCATTCACTGTACGGAACTGTATGTACTGTGTCTTATCAAAATTCAGTGAGAGTCCGTTTACAAGGAACCACTTAGTAATTTTCTGAAAGACAGTATTGACAATTTCATCAGATAATTCTTGTTTCTCAGGTGTGATTACTATACTTGTATCATCAGCAAAGAGAACTAACTTTGCCTCTTCATGAATATAGAATGGCAAGTCATTAATATATAATAAGAACAATAAAGGACCCAAGACTGACCCTTGTGGAACCCCATTCTTGATAGTTCCCCAGTTTGAGGAATGTGCTGATCTTTGCATGTTACGAGAACTACTTATTTCAACTTTCTGCACTCTTCCAGTTAGGTACGAATTAAACCATTTGTGCACTGTCCCACTCATGCCACAATACTTGAGCTTGTCTAGCAGAATTTCATGATTTACACAATCAAAAGCCTTTGAGAGATCACAAAAAATCCCAATGGGTGGTTTATGTATATGGCGTTTATGTATATGGCGTATTTCCTTTGAAATTTAAGTTATTTTCGTTTTTTTTCCCCTCTCGTTTATATTTTATTGTTGAAGTATTATTCTGCAGTAGCGGGATTCAGTAATATCCGTTGTTAGATTATCAGTTCTTACCAGTCAAAAATTTAACCGAAAACTAAAACAACGAAAAATTCCCGGAATTGTAAAAATATCCCGGGTTTTTTGAAAAAATTCCCGTATCGTATACACCCTGAATAAATTGAAGTCTACCACTTGCTTTACAACCGCAAGCCATGACAGCAGTGGAACATGTTATTCCATAGAACTGACAAGTTACATCATTTGAGAAAGTGGTTTCAAGTTTATGTAGATATGCCACATGCATAGCCAACTGAATCCACTTGTTGATAGTTAGATCCCCCAGAGCCCCAAATTGCTGGACTGATATTGCTACATTCCACTTAACCTAACCCTGTTCCAAATAGCCCCAGACATTTTCTATGGGATTACAATCATTTGGTTTAGTGGGCAAGTCAAGATGTGATAGATGACTGTTTATCCAACTAGTAATATATAAGAGCAGTCCTGTGAACATAGCTAAGGCCATCTTAGAAGAGAGAAGGTTCCACAGTATGATCATTCAGATATAGAACAAAGGGCACCAATTTGTCACCAAAAATGTTGAAATAAAGATCCTTGTTTATGTTCCCAGTACCCTGACTGAACAGGTCCAAGCCTTGGTGCAAAAAAACACACCCAAAACTCATAGGCTGTCTCCATTCTTGATGCCTCACATTTGAAAAATCTCAAATCAATGGATTACAATGATGTCCACTGTGAGTTGTTTGGCACACCATAGAAATGCAGCCTTACATGCCACTGTGAGCAATAGCCTCTTGCAATGTTTGCTTAGAAACTGGTTGAGGTTTACCTGTATTCACTGACAGCAGCAATTTCTGTCAAGTTTGAAATCTAAATGTCATTGACACAGCAGAAGGCCTGTCTCCCGTACCTGTCTGTTTAACATTATTTCCTATGCCATATTACAAGGTGGCAAGTGGATTGCCATTCCTTGTAGAGACAGTATACAGATTGTGTTGATAAACCAACAAACTGAGCAACTTCACTCACAGAGGGGTCATTCCACATCAAACCATCCAGAAATTTTAGGAAATGACACTCATCATCACGCAAATACTTGAAATTTTGGGTACTGTAAGTTTACCTAGATATATTCACATTTCCATATTCACATCTCAATGTAAATGTTGCAGGTCAATTACTTTTTCACTTAAAAAGTTATATAGATTCAGGAATTCAGGCTTCCATAGACAATCTCTTTTATAATTTAAAAATGCAATAGTTCCTACAGTTTTTGCAGTGGAAGTCTGAATTTTTTTTAGTTAAAGAGGAAGGTTTATATTTTTATAGCCATGCTTCTCTTAGTGAATATCCATCATCTACATCTCAGAAAAAAATTTAATTTCTTTTAAACAAAATTCATGCATGGACATTACAATTTTTTAAAAGTAGTGCCCCTCCTAGATACATTTGAAAAATTTACAATATTATTATAAACATTCCATTATGCCACACAAAAAGAAGCAGTCAGTAGCTAAATTGCTGAAGTTGGCTGAACTGGATTTCTCTATGAGCAAACCATATCCGAACACTGTTTTATTGCCATTACATGTATTGCATCATCCAGTTCCTGTGTTTTGAGTCGTGTTCACTAAGCATGGAGTTCTGAGCTCTTGTACCGAGTTCGAACCAGTCAATTATTGGTTAAAAATTCAATTGTTGCAGTTTTTAACTATTCAAGCCAAAACAAAAGTAAGTCCCCTAATGTTACAATAATAATGTTAAATATTTTTGTGATGAAACAATGGGATAGAATGATTTTTCATTATTTAATTGCTTTGTTGGTTACTGCAATCATCTTTTAAATTATTTATGACAAATATTGGTTTTATGACTGAAGCAGTATGGAAAGTACAAGCAGGCAGTGTTTTCCTGTGACAATATCTGCAAGATATATGTGATAATGCCCTGGCTTGTGTGAATGAACTGACCAGTGAAGAACAAGAACTTTTATTATGGTAAAGCAACAGTGATTTGTGTACTGAAAAGGCAAACAGCTTCAAAATCAGACAATTTAGCATAATTCCTGGGGAGAAAATGTGGCCAACCTGTATAAAACTTATTAATAAAAAACAAGCAAGTGATGATTCATCACCACACTGTATAAATGAAAGTAATGTTAAGGTGCAGACACCTGAAAAATCTGTGCTCAATACTAGCTTATGAGTATCTCGTACAAAGCTGCATTCAGATCCCCGGCATAGTTGGTATGCAGCAAACGAAAATTGGAATAAGCAGCTGGGGCTCTGGAAACTAAAATTTCACATATTTATCAAGTTGAGCTGGCTGCTGATGCAAGCACTATCCTTGACAGTAATTTCACAGAACTGGAAGAAAAGGCAAAACATCATGACGAACTCATGGACAAAATCAAACAGAAAATTGAATATGCAAATAATCATATAAAAAAATTCGGTTACCCTTGTGCCGCCAACTTGGTCTCGACAAAAAGTCTGTTCCAAATTTCAGCGACGAGCAAGAGCTCTTTTGATGGGAAAGGGTTTATTGATGGCCGGGCAGAAAAGAGGAAAGACACTGCCACATACAGTACAAAAAGTAAACAGTTTTTATTTGGATGACGAAAACACAAGAATAGTGCCTGGGAAAAAGAAAGTGAGCACCAGCAAAAATACCTATGAACAAAAGAGTCTTGTTTTAAGTAATCTAACTGCACTGTATTGTCTCTACAAAAAAAAGTATCCTGAAGACAAAGTAGGATTCTCAAAATTTGTTTCTCTTCAACCAAAACAGTGTGTACTTGCAGGTTCATTAGGAACACATACCATGTGTGTGTGCATTTACCACCTAAACGTTAAATTGCTTCTAAATTCCATCTCTGTTAAAGAAACATACCAAGATCTAATTAAAATAATAATGTATGATATAAGTAACCGAGCCTGTATGCTTTGTCTGTGTGAAAAATTCCCCACTAGTTCATTGCTCCAAACCCACTTAAAAAAATGAACTACAGGACTATGGTCCTGATGAGATGGTTCAGTACAGTCAATGGGTATCAATTGATAGAAGGACTAAGTGTTCAAATCACTTCTCTATCAGAATTCTGTGACAAACTAATTAAGAAAACTGAGAAACTTACTCCACACATTTATTTCTCAATCACAATCTGATTATCTGAAAATGAAGGAAACATGTGATAAAGGATCAGTGTTAGTTTCAATGGATTTCAGTGAAAAATCTCAATTTTGTTGTTCAAGATGGAGTACAGGGGTACCATTGGAGCAATGGCAGCTACACTCTTCACACTGTCCATACATATTACAAAAAGGACAAACAGTTGCATGCAAAAAGTATTTGTATTGTTTCTGATGATCTAGAACGTGATGTAGCCTTGGTGTACCAGACTGAAGACTGTACCGAATTTTTTAAAGTGTGAATTTCTAGAAATTCATATTGCATATGTTGAATATTTCACTGATGATTATCCTGCACACTATACAAATTGTAAGAATTTCAGAAATAGCTGTTACCATGACCACGACAACATTTAAGTGCAGCTGGTCCTTTTATGCTACCAGCCATGGCAAATCTCCCTGTGATGGTAGAGTTTATAAAGATAAAATACTTACAGCTTCACAGGTATTTGAATTCTGTCACAAGAACCTGTAAGGCATTTCAGTTCTTTGTTTCAAAAGATGAAATGATACGAGTCAGACATTATCTTTCTCAGTACTTCACAAGCAGTAAAAAAAAGGCTGAGCTGTGATACAAATTTTAGTGTCGTGCTCGATTTCTCAGATGCACTTCCGCCACTAATGCCAGAATGCGCTGTGCAGCCCAACTGGTATGTTGCATGTGCATATGACTCTTCTTCGTATTTGGGAATTGTTGAGAAGGTGAATTGTGAAGGAGATGTTACAGTACGGTTCATGCATCCTCATGGACCATCCCCGACATCCTATTGTCCTGATAATGAAGTTTGTTTCTCTCATATTCTGTGTGAAGCTGATATCACCCCAGCAACAGGCCGTACTTATTCTCTGAGCAAAGAGTCTTCAAAGTTGGTGGAAGAGAAGTGGTTCTCATACAATAAAATATCATCTAAGCATCAAAGTGTTTCATCACATGTGTAGATTGCGCAGCACCAGCATTTTGTGCAATGCTGCCATTATTGGCTCTTGATAGAATGCTTAAATATTATAAACAAAATGCTATGTATTTTTATATTGAGTTAATTTGGTTATGGCAGAGGTAAGAAAGTGTTCACAAGTCATGTACAAGTTGCCCTGTATTTTATAATGTGTAATTTTGTTTCATATAGCGCAACTTTTGTTCAATTGGATGTTATGTGTACTTATGTGATTGTCTCTTGGATAGTAATTTTATTTCTCTCCAGGACACATGCACTCTCTCTCTCTCTCTCTCTCTCTCTCTCTCACTCTCACTCTAGTGAACTTTATACACAGAATTTTTCAGTTTCCTGTCGGTCGAAAACAATTTTTCTAATTTAACAATAAAATTAATTTACAAAAATTTAATTGGACAATTCTAGCGTTTTCAGAAACTACATGCCTGAAAGGATATTCAGGGGAAAAACTATCAGCATACCATTTTTTGTTAAAAACTGCAGCCAGTTTTCAAATTTTGCTGTTTCCTTTGAAGTAACGTACTGCATCAAACATTCAGCAATTGCTACCAACAGAATGTATATAAAGCAATAAAAATTGGCAGAATTTCATGATATTAGATACAAACGTAGTACACAAAATCTCAGTTCACAACTAGGTAATGGGTGTCGTGACCTGGATGCCTTGACACGGAATGACCCAGGGTGGTCCTGGGCTCTCTCTCTCTCTGTCACACACACACACACACACACACACACACACACACACACAAATTCATTGCGCAGTCTTGCATTAGCGACGTACATTTACACGACTGCCTGGCGCCAGTACTAAACCATCGAGCGCATCGCAAAGCGTCCAGCGTGCTCTTGAGGAGGATAGCAAATATTTTGTCCAATGGGTTTACACAAAGGTAAATCACTGTTACTCTGCCATATTTCTAATTACTGACCAGGCTCACCGCTTACCTCATGTTTTGGAAGTACCGGAAAAGATTATGTAACAAACAGAGAAATTTCAAAATGATGTCCTTACTCTCAATTTGGATTTCAACTAGATCTCTCCACAGAGCATGCCATTTTTCAATTCACCAAATGGATAATTCAAAACTTAAAAGACATTACAGTGCCAGTTGGTGTTTTCCCATGGCTTCCCAGAAGGATCTCATTGTGAACTTCATAGTATTCTCCTAAAGAATACCAAATAATATGGTGCACACACACACACACATGAGATTTAACTTTTACAAGCTTTCACAGCCAGTGGCTCCTGGCAGAACAGCTGAAGGAAGAGGGGTGAAGGAAAAGGACTGGAGAGGTTTAGGGAAAGGGGTACGTACAGTTTATAGAAGTCACCCAGAACCCCCTTGTCGGGGGAGACTTACTGAACAGGATGAGGGGCGGGCAAGTGAGTCAGTAGGCAGGTAGGTGGGCACTATTGGCGTCATTCTTGTGGTTGTTACATCATTTTCTTCAAGATTTGGCTTTTCTTTTCTTTTTCCTTTTCCTTATATATTATTGTAGACAGATGCCTTACCTGATGCAACAACTGTCATAATCATAAAGAGGAAAGTCATATGCACCATCTGCCTGTGGGTTGTGTAATTGTGTGTTACTATGTTTAAACTGCTTTTGTGTATTATTCTGTCAGGTTGAAGTTTGGCACCAGCCCATCATTTGCCTAAACAAGCATAGGAAACACATAGAAGCCACTGATGTTGGCTGATGCACCAGAGTCAAGTCAATCTGCTGCATGGTTTCAACCCTGGGTTTGTTTAACTTCGTATTTCCCAAGCTAGCATGCTGCCCATTAAGTTATGAAAGCACTCCCTATCAGTCATCATATATCTGAGAGGCAGAAACAGTTCTCTTTACCGATACCAGAAGTATTATAATCAAGTTCAACCCTTGAAGATGTAAATAGAATTTACCTGAAAATTAGTAATTGAGAAAGTTCACTGTAATTCTAAGATCGACTTGGTTCCCATCATAGTGAGGGGTCACTATTATGATCCGCGGAACCTGCAACTAATTAAACTAGTAAGGTACAGTTGCCTCTTTTGAACATACAAATTAACACACTTCTAGTCAACAGAAACAAATCTTTTCCTTCCAGGAATATTTTCTAATTTATTTCGATTTAGGTTTGTTGCATTATTATTTGGGTACGAGAGTTAAATTAATGTGCAAAACACGCAGCAAAATGCACTTTATATGCAAGTTAACAAAATGAAATATTAAAATTACAATAATATTAAGCAGTATCCTTTCTTTCACACATTGTCTTATTTCTTAAAACACATTTACTGACAAATCAAGGTTTAGGAGTTTCTGTATGTCCAATAAGATCTTTTAGATTTTCCCATATCACTTTTAGGTTTTCTTGAGTTTCAGGATCCATTTGCTGGGGCAACTGAGCAGTTCGTAGACCTCTCTGAGGAAGGATGGACATCACCTATGACAAAATTGATTAAATTCAACACTTCACTGATTTGGAAAATATTCCGTAATTATAAACTGACACAAATTGGAAACTGGTTACAATGACACAAACACCAGAGAGATGAAGCCACAAGGGATGAGGCAAAAGGAGGAGGAGGAGGAGGAGGAGGAGGAAGGGGGAGGACAATGGGAGAAAAAATATATATTGGGAGAGGGAGCACAGGGAAGATCGATTGGGGGGGGGGGGTGCAGGGGGGATGGGGGAGGGAGGCCAGACAAACCGTTGCAGAGGGAGCAGGGGACAGCCAGAGATGAGGTGACACACAACTGGGGTCACAGACACATGAAACTAGCTTTCCAGCTATATTTGACAAGCATGTGTGGAGGGGCAAGGACAGTCCCTGAAGGAACTGTGTGTTGTCACACAGCTAATTGTCCTTCAGGAAACATCCATTAAATTTTTAACGCTGATTTAATCCAGCCTGTTTCTTTGAAAAGCTTTCCGGTGTGTGCTGCAAACACAGCATGTGTATCACAAGTAAATTTTAACAATGCGAGTGAGTGTCAATAGATTTACAAGGAAGTTGTATCATTTACCACACCGAATAAGACATGTTCAAAATGAAATGTAAATTGCCAATTTTGATAAATGTATTATTTGATGTGAACTACACAACTTAACAAAACAAATAGTGAATCTGAAAACAAACCACTCCATCCTTACTTAAAGAAAGATTAGCAGTTGTAAAATTCAGACACATTTGAAATAAGGTTTAATAGTGATCTATGATACAGAAGGAGAAGAACAATAAATAAGATCATTAAGCCATTAGAAAACTAACTGATGACACTGCTGAGAAAATAAGACGTGAAGCACACTAAGCTCTAACAAGATCCTGTCCACAAAATTGCAACTTATCCTCGTCAGAGATATGTGCTTTGTAGCCCCAACAATTCCTAGACTGTACGTCTTCCTGTACACACAAGTAATGCCACTGTTTTGTTGCCAAAAGATGTCTAGGTACAGAAAATGTCCAACTTACTTCACGGCACAACATATCTTAAGATTGGCAAAGACCCCACTACATGTGTTCGAAGAAAAGCTACTTTACTTCCGGACTACAGTTCACTACCCAAGGAAATCATCAACATACTGAAGTAGTGCAGCAGCTCTGTGTCTCCAAGATTGACAGCCTCACCAAAGCCCACAAAGTTATACACAATTAAAAAATTGGTTCAGAGGAAGATGGGAGGTCATTAACCATGCTTGGGAGTAGAAAATAAAAGCACTGACATTTAGACCAATGGTAACATGTGTGTACCTAATTATTGGCCAGCCAAATATTTAAGCTCATTGTTAAGATCTTTTGTAGGTAAATGTTAACTTCAGACCCACAATTTGGCAGGTTTATTAATAGCTAGAAACTTTGAAACCTAACTACTCTGATATACTGTTTAGTTTTGACATTTCTTATTCACTGAGTCATCTATTGTTGACTATCATTGATTAGCAGCAACATCACCTAAGCATGTGCTAACCTCCACTTACTTTTTTTATTTGATAACCAATATTCTGAAGGGACTGACAATATTGTTATGGACAGTCATCTCATCCACTATAATTTATTTATGGAGGATTTTGAAGAAAAAGCTCTCAACTCTCCATTTTGAAAATGAATGTTCTGGAGGTATGCTGATCACACATTCTTAGTTTGGCCCTACACCAAATACAACTGAGTAAGTGCTTTATCATCATAACTTCACTCAAGAAAATACCGAATTTATAATGGAATGGGAAATGGTTTGCTTTCTACAGTTCTCGGATGTATTAGTTCTACATAAGGAAGGTGGGTTTTTAGGGCATTGTATTTACCCTAAGCTCATCCATATTGACTTGTGGGGGATCTAGCTGCCACCATCCTTCACAAACTATTAGTGCACTTAAAACCTGAGGACACAGGGCTCACGAGTGTGATGCTGACAGCCATTAGTTGAACTGGTATACTTTGAAGAGCTATTCAATAAGAACTGACATACATCAAATTAAAAGAGCTCAGTAAGTAAAAATGCCAGGCCAACAAAAAGAAGAGCAGATTTCTGCAAAATTTGCAAGAATAATGAGTCAAAGTGGATACACTTCCACCGACTAAGATGGCAGCCCATCTGACATCTGTGAAAGATAATATGCTTTTACAAAAGGGGCAGGGAGTTATGTATGAAATTCCTTGTGATTGGTGTAAAAGCCTAAATCAGAGCCATTGCTAGTCCTTTTGGGTCAACACTCTGGTGAAACCAACACCCCTCGGGATCTGACTGCTTCAGTACTGCCACTTCCACATGTCAATGACCTGAGATGTCAGGAAAGCTTGACACATTGCTGCTTAACAACACTGTGATCAGTAGTCTCTGACCCTGTTACAAACCTTTCTGGGCTCATGCATAGATACTGCACTTCCACGAAGCCAGCAAAAGAGGTTGCATTTAAATCAGCCTGTTGTGTTCAACCAGCTAGGCAACACAGCTGCAACCAAACTATAAGCTGCAGACTTGGAGTCTCCACCATAACTATGTTGTCATTGACACTGCTACGCCACGATACAAGGGCTGTTGCCCGACCGACCAACACATAGTGCCCAACACTGTCGCCACCTCCACATGGCAGCTTACCATCACCGAGTCTGGCAGCTGAGAGTTAGACCGGCAGCACCACAACCTACCCAACAGCAGATGGTGCCACTGGCTGTCCCACACCACCCTGAACCAAATGTCGTGTTATGAACGCTGCCAACTACTTAGCTCTGGCATGCATATGGCGCCAGATCAGAACACAATTGTCTGAGCAGTGCATATTATCCACGCACTGTCTTCCTTGCCTGCTGCAACATCATCTAAATATTATAAGATAACAATGAACCTTGTCACATGGAACAAATTAATAAAGAACTGTTTTCTAGTCATCAATGGTTTGTCTGCAACTGTTGGTGTTTCATTAATTTCCCTGCACTTACTCAGCACCAACGTAGCTGTAAAAGGTAAACGGGACGAACAATATGCACCTTACAAGATCATTGCCTCCAACACCAGCAATACATCTGCATTCTACAGCCCAATAAACTGCAGTGGCTGAACACTGCATTTAGACTGGCCACTCCATGGGTTACTGGAAGTTAAGATATTGGCCACAGCCTCATCCTACTGGAATTCAGTATTCAAGAAAGCTGTGGAAATACAATTAGCATGCAACCTGATCAACTGAGACAAGGATTTCCAGCTCGACAAATCGGGGAAACCCTTTATTTCATGTCTGCACTCTAAAAGCAAACAGTGTTTTAAGTCTTCAGTGCCTAACATTCCAAACTATGCCATCCGTACCAGTCAACCACATACTTGACAAGTGCCGATTTGTTGACACTGAAAATGGGCTCTAAGCACTAAGGGACTTAATATCTGAGGTCATTAGTGCTCTAGACTTACACCTACTTAAACCTAACCAACCTAAGGACACCACACACATCCATGCCCGAGGCATTGAAACCTGCGACTGTAGCAGCAGTGCGGTTCCGGACTGAAGCGCCTAGAACCACTCGGCCACAGCGGCTGGCCGTTGACACTGCAATTGCTTTGTTTTACTCTTAGATGCATAATGCTTTGTGTACGACTGATATTTGTTACTAAAAGTGTTATCTACAAGACACATATTTACTTTACTGCAGTGTGTTAAGTAATTTAAAACTTCTGGAAGTGATTCACCTTCAGAATGGCAACAAAGTTGTTAACCAAAATACTGGAAGAATTAATAATATCCTGGGTGCACACTCATAAGCTGATGGAATGACACATCCAATATTTTTAGGTGAAATGCTGTTTTTGTAAACCAATAAGGGCAAACAGAATGGAGAATCTTACAATGTTCCCAATGTGCCTCCAAAAGAAATAATTAATGGGGTGAATGTTTTGTACGCTTATTGTTATAAACACTTCAACTGTGTTGCTAGTAAAATATTTTCGGGCAACTGTCAGTGAGTGTTTCAGCAATTCAGTGTACCACTTTTTGTATCTTTTCATAGACTCAAGATCTGAATCTTCTGTGAAGTTTGGAAGGCAGGAGATGAGGTACTGGCAGAATTGAAGCTGTGAGGACAGGTCATTAGTCATGCTAGGGTAGATCAGTCTGTAGAGCACTTGCCCGCGAAAGGCAAACGTCCCAAGTTCGAGTCTCAGTCCGGTACACAGTTTTAATCTGCAAGGAAGTTTTATCTGAATTTTATCATTGACGAGTCCACATCAGGTATTTATGATCCATATATGCTGGTAGCCTTGTGACTTAATTCACCATTAGACTTTGAAATGGCTTCATCAGCTATCAGTACGATACCGTGAAATCTAGATTTTGATTTAGAATCTAGGTGCAGAAGAAACTTCTTGTTTGGATATCACCTTCCCATAGTTCTTGGTGAACATGGATGTGAGAAAGAAACTACTATCATGCAGATTTCTCCAATGGTACTTCTGCTCACGCTAGGATCTAGAGCTATTCTTGATGTAGAAAGATGTGGATTGAGATTTATTGCAGTAAGAATATCTGCACTTACATGGTGTTGAACATGTCTCCTGTCTTGTTTGTTATGAATGTGGATTAGTTGCACCTGACCACTATGCCAAATCAATGCCTCAAAACTCAAACATGTAACCAACAGTGAACGATCTTGGTATCTTCCCCCATGAACTCACTTTGGTTGCATGTAATTCTGGCAATATTTTCTGAGTATGATTAAATGTCTCTTCATTAGAATATGTCGTTACTGAACACGAACTTAAGGTCATTACAGAAATCTTTGACAATGTAGCCAGAGTAATGACATCAACGATGAGGAAATTCAAGTTACTTTATCTGGTGTCATACGTTCCTAATAGCTTCTGCTGACTGACATGGCACGTTGCCAGGAAGTGTTTCTGTGCGATACCACCAAAATACTGCGCAAGCGCACGCATGCGCGCACACACCATCATTTTGTTTAAAATGCATTGTACCTGAGAACTGTCAGTGTAGTAGGTTAGAATCACCTTGCATGTGTTGACACTTTTGAGTATGTGTAATCACAAATAACCACGCAGCAGTCTTCAGGTGACGGTAAGAATAGGCACTGATTTTTTGGGCAGAACAAGCCATTATTGTGCACTCTTGTGATGGTGATGGGCTCGTACAAAACACATATCAATAATTCAACGTGTTATTCAATCTTGTTCTTATCACTATGTTACAACTTTGAAAAATTCAAGAATTACCTCACAAACAAATTCATCTCAGATCTCTGCATAGTATCATAAATCAAGTAAAATAATCAATTTTTGAAAATATACCGTATTTACCTGAAACTAACCTGCAGCCAAAAAAATTAAACTCTAAATTGAAGAAAAGAGAAAATACCCAAATCTACCTGTACCCAAAAAATTAGCATTAAAATACAAGTTTGGGAACAGTTGCAGGCTGCACTTCAAAATCAAAACAAAGCTGATATGTTCTAACGTGAGATACAAATTAGATAGAATAGATGAAGATACAGTTACAGCAGTTGGTTTCGAGTCTTAAGTTTAGGAGCCTTTCTAACAATTAAAATCACAATTTTTCTGCACAGAATTTATAGGTGCAGAAGTTTTAAAAAATCAGTACTAGAAGTCAGTTGCTGTGCTTCATTTCTGTCACTATTCAGCATAATAATAAAATGTAAACATCATGTGATACGTAAATTTTTGTCTCACTAGTTTGTTATGTGAGCAAGATTTAAATGAGGTAACAGCAAACACAGAAGAATGTACAACACAATGTTTATATTTGTATTATTCTTATGGTGACAAGAGTATGTGATTCATGATTCATAGAAACCCCCTCTTGCCACTGGTAGGAAAAACATCCAAAAATGTAGTGTCAGCCATATTTATATAAATCTGAGATCCACTCTGCTTTTCATATTAGATTTTTAGTGAAGACTTCAAATGTATGTATAACAACACTTGTGAAATATGAATGAAAATAACTTAGACATTAAAAGTAGAAATATAAAACAAAATTTTATTAGATCTGTAATACAAACTTTATGAAATGTTTAAAATATCTATTAGATAATTCTGAATTGTCATCACTCTAGATATTTCAGATTTCGGTAAGGCCTCACTTAAACTATGGATGGGGTAACTTACGTCCATCTACTGTGCAAGCAAACACAGATGTCCGCTGTTTTTCACCCTCGGATATAAGAATATTTCTATCTTTTCCTCTGGCATCAACCGTGTAATCCACCTGATTTCCAGAAGTCTTTTTCATAATTTTTGGCAGCCCCTCTGAAGTGAAAAACCCCAGTGCTTCATAAAAAGACCAATCAAGTTGAAGCTAGCCTTAAAAAATTATCGATTTTTAGCTCTCGCATAATTTCACGTGCCTTAATTTTTAAAATTTCAGTGTTCACAGGCACGCATTTCTGATGCTGCTCCTTAAAATTATTTAAAATTACTTCAAGAGCATGATAATGGCCACATTTTGGCCTACTAAAGGCTTTCATGCAACTGGAACTTCCAAAAAATTTGTCTCTTTGCAATCGCCATAGTCTGATGTTAATCTCATCAATCCCATATCGCAAACCTGCAGTATGATTAAAATATTTTTCTGCAAAAGAAAAAAACCTCATTCTTTAATTTGGCACTACAAAGAAAGTGCTTCATTATGGATGACAAATACCAGCACTTTACACAATTCAACAGAATTATATGTGAAATTAGAATGAGCCGTGGCTTTGCAACTAGGGCAAGAATTCTGAAGCATTATGCATTGTTGTTATTGATGTAAAGAAATTTATTTTTATTGCTATGAATATTTGAAAGGCTGCTACATTTGAAGATGAGATACAGAATTTCTATTCTCTTCGCTGGATAATGTTTTAAAATTGCCGGGAAGGGGGGTGGGGGTGGGGGGAGACTCTTCTTCCACCTTTTTTTCTATGTTTGTTGGAGCAGAAGTTTTGATACAAATATCTATCTTAGTGTCTGCAAAGCATGCCTGTGTAGTTTGTGGTGGCAGTTAGTGCAATTTTTGAGAACTTCTGTTTACTTTGCACTCTATTCTTAGCAACAGGTGGTTTTCTAGATCATGAAAACCAAGGGAAGTGCAACTTACATTCCAGAATCTACTCACCATTCGACGACAGGAGAACACACTTACAAAGGTTAAATAAATGTGAAAATTTTTTGGAGCCAGTGGCTCCTGCTTTTGGCACAAGGCTTGATGGGGAAGGAAGAGGGATGAAGGAAATTGACCGGTAACATTTAGAAAATGGGGTGGATTGGTAAAGTCGCCCAAAGCACCAGGTCGGAGAAGGCTTACTGGACAGGAACTGAAAACCTAAGAACTTAAAAGGTGGAAGATATGGTAATAAGCAAGACTTATTACTGAAAAAGAAAACATTGTGCAAAAGTTAATAAGAGTGGATTATAATATGGTAGAGAAGAGGTAAGGGGAAATAGATAAAAAAAAATAAAAGATATAAAAAAACTAGGAGGCAATGAAGAAAGGAACAGTTCTTACGAAGAAATGATGAGTGGAGGAAATTAAAGAAACAATTAACACAAATTAAGGCCAAGCAGGTAGAAGGAACTAAGGACTTCTTGCACACCAGTAGCCAACTGCAAAGTCCTGAGAAACTTGTGCCTCAGTGAAGAGTCCAGATGGCCCATTTGGTGAAACAGATAGGCACCAAAGTCACGACTCATGTTTTACAGCATGTTCTATAACAGGACGTTGTGTGTTGCCAGTATACACCCTCTGTCTACATCCATTCATCCCAACTGATAACTTGGTGGTATTCACACCAATGTAGAAGACTGTATAGTGTTTACAAAATTGCTGGTACACGACATGCAGTTTCACAGGTGGCTCTCCCTTTAATAGTATGCATAGGGCAAGTCTTACAGCAGGGACACTAACAAGGGTAGGGGCCATAGAGTAGGGAAATTGATGCAGAAAGAAGACAGGGTCTGACCAGAAAATTGCAGAGATTGAAGGGGGCAGAGGGTGTCCATGTAAAGCTATTTTATGTGTGGTGGGCAAAATGTCTGAAGGAATGGACCTCATTTCAGGAAGTCAGAGCTTTCTCAAAATAGCTGATTAATACACTGAAGACTACTCTAATACTGAGTGATCAGAAATGTACTCCTAGGTAGTTTCTTTGAGGACTCTGCAATACTACAATTGGATGCAATGGCCCAGAAAATTTGATTTTGAACTAGGCTGATGGTATAATTATGTTCATTGAACGTTGGATGAGAATGGTGGTTTATTGATGTAAAATCAATTTGCAGGATAGACTGGCATCTGCATTGATATTCAACTGTGTATTTTTCAGTGCTTCCATATTTTGTCCAATCCTCATATCCTCAAGGAGTAAATCTATTTCCAGCAGAACTAGTCTCATGGGTTACCAGTACTGGTCAGAACAGTGTTCTGGGTAGTTGTGAGTGCTAACTAAATTTGATCATGGATGAGCTGTTGGTGCTCATATGGTGAGTGCTTCTGTAACCAAGGTGACTAAAGTATGCGACATCTGAAGAGGCACCATACTGAAGATTTACACCACATACAGGAAAAATGGAAGAAACAGTGTGAGCTAAGCTGCAACACGGATGAAAGTGTGTGTTGAGTGATCATGAGGAATCCTAATTGAAGATGATTGCGATGAAAAATAAGAGGCTGACAGCTGCAAAAGTCACTGTAGTACTAAATGTTGCACTTGCGAAATGTGTCAGCACCACAACAGGAAGGGTGCTCCGTAAGCAGGGAATTGCATGGCGAGCTACAATTCAAAATACACTAATCAGTGATGCAAATGCCCAGAACAAAAAATTGAGGTGCCGAAAAAATAACACATTGACTATGGAGCAATGGAAGAAGGTTTTTGTCCGACTGAGTCTTTCACTTCTTTTCCAACTTCTGGCGGAGTTTACATCCAAAGAGTGGAACACAGCAGGGGTTCGATAATTTGGGACCCACATTGGCTCTATGAACTTTAGTTGGAACACCTGGAGTGATGAAGACATTCTTGTCAAGACACACTACTGAGAAAGTTTGGAGAACCGACATTTGCAACAGGGTAGTGAAACCCAGATGCGCTTCCTATCTTAACATGGTTCCTATACATGAAAAGAGACAGTGTTTTCTTTATACTGTGACAGGATAGCAACCTTATACCTTCTCGTCAAAATTTTCAGAAATGCCCACTTATCAGATGAAAGAAAAATAAACAATCAATTCAAACCAGACGAAGCACGTGAAAAAGGAAGGGTACCCGTATAAATACGGACGGAGCGCCTGACGCATAGCAATGACTACCTGGTAAGCTTACGACAACCAAACTACTGTAGCTGTATCGTCATTTATTCAACCTAAATTGTCTCTCATATTACAATGGACCAACTTTGTTTCGAGTTGGAGGTGTCGCCTAAAACTTTTCTCTCTGCTTAGAGTCTCATTTTTCAGGTGCGGCTTAGATTCGAGTAAATACGGTAATCCTTCACAGTAATGTGACCTTAAAGAGTACCCATGCAGCCCATGTACTCTTTAAGGTCACATTACTGTGAAGGATTACCGTATTTACTCGAATCTAAGCCGCACCTGAAAATTGAGACTTGAAGCAGAGAGAAAAGTTTTAGGCGACACCTCCAACTCGAAACAAAGTTGGTCCATTGTAATATGAGAGACAATTTAGGTCGAATAAATGACGATACAGCTACAGTAGTTTGGTTGTCGTAAGCTTACCAGGTTGTCATTGCTATGCATCAGGCGCTCCGTCCGTATTTATACGGGTACCCTTCCTTTTTCACGTGCTTCGTCTGGTTTGAATCGATTGTTTATTTTTCTTTCACCTGATAAGTGCCGTTCTCTTTGTTATAGGTGTTTACGTCACTCTAAGCTGAAAATGCATTACTGTACTGTGTCACACATTGTTCGTCGCATTCTGATAATGAGTGTTTACGGCCTGTCGCCGCTCGCGGCATGGGCTGCTTTTGTGTGCGCTACCGCCGCTTACGATTTAAAAAAAAGAAGAGAGAGGGATCTTCTAATTAGCGAAACAATGGCAAGAGGCTGCTATTTGTTGTTACTTACACTGCTGCTTTCTTTGATAATGATCAGCAAGAACCAAATAATAGGCCGAGTATGATGGAAGATGTTCTGAACAAGAGTTTAGCGAAAACTTTTCTCCATTTGAAAATCTTTGCAGGCGCCTCTTTAGTAATTATATTCTGCACAGAAATTAGAGTCATCTTAGATTTAAAAATCTAGTCAATTCCCGTGCTTCAATTCTGACTGTATCACTATTAGGCATAAGAATAATACAAATATAAACATGACATGATATGTATATTCTTCCGCGTTTGCTGTTGTCGCACTCTAGTTTCATAGTTTATTGGGCAGAAAGGATTTAAATGAGATAGCAGCAAACACGAAAGAATACATGGCAAAATGTTGATATTCGTATTATTCTCAAGGTGAAGAGAATACTGCATGTGATTCACATTGCATCAGGTTCCTATTAGCAACCATCTCTTCTCACAGGTAGGATAAAATTCAGAAAGTAGAGTTGGCCATGTTGACAAACATCCCAAATGGTCTTGCCAGTCGGATTTTCATAGTACATTGAAATGCTGCTACATTCAAAGATGAACAATACGGAATTTGTATTTACTTCGTTCGATCATGTATGAAAATGAAGTGGTCAAAACTTGGGGCGGAGAAAAAAGCTCGTCTTCCACCTTTTTTTTAATTTTTTTTATTGACGCAGAGGTTTTGGTGCCAGTATTTATCTTTGTGCCTGCAAAGCATGCCTGTGTAGCACTACATATATTTGATGGCAGAAGTTAGTTGTGGCGGCACCTACCAACATTTTTCAGAACTTCCGCTTACTTTGCACTCGATTCTAAGCCGCAAGCAGTTTTTTTGGTTACAAAAACTGGAAAAAAAGTGCGGCTTAGATTCGAGTAAATACGGTATGTGACCATTTTGGCTAATCCCATGGTACAATGTGTATGCCCAAATTGAGATGCTGTGTTATGAGACAGGACCCCAGTCAGCACAGCACAGATGAACTGTCATCTCACCTGGCCACCACAGTCACCAAACCTCAACATTATTGAGCCTTTGTGGAGCCTTTTTGGAGAGAGGGTGGTGCCATAATCATTACCTGAACTTGCCACTATTTTGTAGGAAGACTGGAAAATGGTTCTCCTGAAAACCACGCATGACATGAATAGGACACATTGGGAGAATTCCAGGAAGTGCAGCTTATCTATAAAAGACAGAACATTTGTGGAACCCATTTCGAGTACTGTTCCAAGTCTTTGGAATCCTCAGCAGGTATGACTGCAGAAAGCGGGGGAAGCATTTCAGAGTCATGTTGCACTGTCAACGTGGGAGTATTACAGAAAGGCTCTATGAACTTTAGTTGGAACACCTGGAGTGATGAAGACGTTCTTGTCAAGACACACTACTGAGATAGTTTGGAGAACTGACATTTGCAACAGGCTAGTGAAACCCAGATGTGCTTCCTATCTTAACATGGTTCCTATACATGAAAAGAGACAGTGTTTTCTTTATACTGTGACAGGATAGCAACCTTATACATTCTCGTCAAAATTTTCAGAAATGCCCAACAACAAATGCCTGTAATTCCCTGTTTTGGGAGGAGGAGGGCAGCAGGGGAGAGGGTTATAAGAGGTGTGTTTCCCCTTCTGCCAATGCCTATTCTATGACATGATACAGAAATTTTCCTTGTGGCTATGTTGCATTTTGAAACTTATTTTAGACACACTTGTTGCTTGAAATGCTTTATCATGTTACAACACATGAAGATTTTCTCCCCCCCCCCCCCCCCCCCCCCCCCCCCCCCACACACACACACACACACACACACACACACACACACACACACACACACACACACACACACACTTAAAAAAGCTGTATTATGAAGATACGTCTTCTTGTTCTCCTTCTCCCTCCATTTTTTTGGAGTACAAATACCGTATTTACTCGAATCTAAGCCACACTTTTTTTCCGGTTTTTGTAATCCAAAAAACCGCCTGCGGCTTAGAATTGAGTGCAAAGCAAGCTGAAGTTCTGAAAAATGTTGGTAGGTGCCGCCACAACTAACTTCTGCCGTCGAATATATGTAGCGCTACACAAGCATGCTTTGTGGGCATAAAGATAAATACTGGCGCCAAAACCTATTTTTTTTCTCCGCCCCGAGTTTCGGCCACTGCATTTTCATACATTATCCAACGAAGTAAATACAAATTCCGTATTGTTCATCTTCAAATGTAGCAGAATTTCAATGTACTACGAAAATCCAACTGGCAAGACTGTTAGCGATGTTTGTCAATATGGCCAACTCTATGTTCCGAGCTTTTTCCTAGCTGTGAGAAGAGACGGTTGCTAATAGGAACCTGATGAAATGTGAATCACATGCAGTATTCTCTTCACCATAAGAATAATACGAAAATAAACATTTTGCCATGTATTCTTTCGTGTTTGCTGCTATCTCATTTAAATCCTGTCTGCCTAATAAACTACGAAACTAGAGTGAAACAACAGCAAACGCGGAAGAATATACGCATCGTGTCATGTTTATATTCGTATTATTCTTATGCCTAATAGTGATATAGTCAGAAATGAAGCACGGCAACTGACTAGATTTTAAAAGTAATGACTAATTTCTGTGCAGAATTTAATGTACTAAATAAGCGGCCGCAAAGATTTTCAAACGGAGAAAAATTTGCGCCTAACTCTCGTTCAGAACATGTTCTATCATATGCAGTCTATTATTTGGTTCTTGTTGATCATTATCAAAGAAAGCAGCAGTGTAAGTAACAACAAATAGCAGTCTCTTGCCATTGTTTCGCTAATGAGACGATTCCTCTCTCTCTTTTTTTTTTTTCTTTAATTGTAAGCGGCGGTAGTGCGCACAAAAGCAAGTCATGCCGCGAGCGGCGACAGGCCATAAATACGCACTATCAGAATGCGACAAACAATGCATGACACAGTACAGTAATGCATTTTCAGCTTAGAGTGACGTAAACACCTATAACAAAGAAAACGGCACTTATCAGATCAAAGCAAAATAAGCAATCGATTCAAACCAGACGAAGCACGTGAAAAAGGAAGGGTACCCGTATAAATACGGACGGAGCGCCTGACGCATAGCAATGGCTACCTGGTAAAGCTTAACTGCTAAGCTTACGACTCGAACCAAACTACTGTAGCTGTATGGTCTTTCATTCGACCTAAATTGTGTCTCATATTACAATGGACCAACTTTGTTTCGATTTGGAGGTGCGGCCTAAATAAAACTTTTCTCTCCCCTTGAATTTTGAGTCTCAAATTTCAGGTGCGGCTTAGATTCGGGAAATATTTTTTTCCTTTACTTCGAGTCTCATTTTTCAGGTGCGGCTTAGATTCGAGTAAATACGGTAGTGTTACAGGTGGTACAACAATACAGCGAAGAACTGTATGTTCCCAAGTGCCCACCCCTGCCCTTAAGAGGTAGAAATAGAAAAATGATGGAGGGAGGGGGGTGGGGCGGATTTAGGAAACAACAATGCTTAGCACAGCTCAACAGTGAAGTTAAATACTTAATATGACTTATCAATAACTGTACACCTTTTGATAATAGAAATAAGACTGAGTGGATGAAGGGAGGCAGGGAGATAATGATAAGTAAACAATTTTCATTCTTTGAAATAAAAACATTTTAGAATTGACATTCAAATATTAATATTTACTTACTGTTCCATTGGCCATTGGTATGTTTAGAGTTGGTTTGTCTTCTCTGGCAGCATTCAACATCACTGGACTTCCCTTCATGGATATAACTACTTCACCCAGTTTTGGACGCCGCAGAATTGTTATTGGAGAATCTGGGCCTACTTTTGGCGTTATAGTACCAATGCGTGGTGTTGGTAAACCAACAGCTGGAGTCTGAAATACAATTAATGTTCTGTAGACAAGAGGAGAAAAGTACATTTTAGACAGAAGGCTATTATATTCACAATCTATTTAACACAACCAACAAAGGGAGATGAGGGTTCATCCTCCCAGGGTTGACCAGGTCAAAGTTGGAGAATCTGAACTAATTTCCTCCCAAATGCAAGTCCAGTATCTGAACACTGTACCACCTTTGAGAGACCATGTAAACTGGGTAAAAAACAGAATGCGCCCAGTGATATTAAAAGTTGTGAAGATGGGGCTCATAGAAATAGATCTAAAGTGGGAGAACAGTCATCACAAGTATGAAGTAACTTAAGACTTCACACAAACTTGATGCAAGAAGCGTTCTTCGCATGCACAGCCAGAGCTGATGCAGCACGAGTCACTGCCCATGTCACAAAGTTACCATACATTAGGTCTCAATGGCACTGACAGGTCCGATCACTGCTGACAGCAGACTTAGAAAGCCAGATGGGAGTAATGCCAATCGGGGTTAGGTTAGCAAACAGTGTAGCCCAGCATTGGGCTCCTCCCCATCCTACGTGACAAGGAGTGATACCCTTTCCAAACATTAGTGGACCAAACTGCCATTCATACTACCCCATTTTAGCTAAGCAGATTGTCACCACTCGCAGACAGCCGCCAGAGGAAGTCTGCAGCAGGCATCGTTCTGAAATGGGTCACTTAGCTGCTGCCAAAAGACACTGCCTTCTCTAAGCTGTGGGACTGCCTGCTGTGCCTAAGTAGAGATGCCACTGGGAGTTGAAGTGGTGCCTTCCAGCTGTAGGGGCCTGCAGGTCCCATACTTGGGGGAGGGGGTGGGGGCGGCAGCTGTGGTTCACATCTTAGCCTGCCTAACTGCCTTGTGAGGGAACATTCTGCTGCTGTCAGCAACTGTCGCTGCTGTATACGGTGGAGTTAACAGCATGACTCCACCCATTTTGGAGAATCCTGCACTAGCCTGTGAGCCAGTGCAAGCACTTTCCTCAGAGGCAGTCACAGGTGCGTGCACCTGAGCCAGAGCCCTAATTCTGAGCTTCCTTGCTGCCACACTGTAACTGCTGCCGGGTGCAGCCTTGCTATGGCCTGCCTGTGCAATGGCATAGGCATAGCAGGATGCACCAATGAGAAGTTAGTCCTGAATTCAGTACCCTTGATGCACACAGGACCACTTTCTGTGACAGTACAATGCAATGGGAGAATGAATAAACTAAACACTGTTACCCTTTCGAATTAATGTAAGACATCAACCTGGTTACTACCCACTGCCTTGTTGCAACCATTCCCAGGAAGGAGAGGTTAACACCATCATGTCCTCTAGAAGAACAATGCAGCTGGGTTTGAATGGAAAGGAAATCCTATTCACAGCAGTTCGTTGCGGCCCCAGCTGTAATGAAGCATGGGAGAAATGTTTTGAGTAGAGATTCTACTGCTTATTGTGAACAACAACAACAACCTGACATCATACTCACCAATAAAAAGGAGAAATTAACACAACTAATGGAAATATCCATACCCAATACAACAAATATACAAAAGAAAACAGGAGAAAAAATTGAAAAATACATCCAACTGGCTGAGGAAGTCAAGGACATGTGGCATCAGGATAAAGTTGACATTATACCAATTATACTATCAACTACAGGAGTCATACCACACAATATCCACCAGTACATCAATGCAATACAGCTACTTATATATACAACTACAGAAATCCGTAATTATGATACATGTTCAATCACCCGAAAGTTCCTAAATGCAATATAACATATACCGTACAGTTAAAAGGAAGTCACGCTTGATCAAGGTCCGCGTCACTTTCCATTTGTGACCAGACATAACGTCTGAGAAAAGAAAGAAAGGAAGAATAATAATAATTATTATTTTATGAGTTATGTAATCTATAATAAGATGGCGGTTAAAGACCACAATTTCTGTGTCATTTATATGAGTTCATCTAATATGACATTCCATTAAGGGACAGTTCAGGTGCACTTCCAATTGATACAGCTGTGTTTATCCATAAATACAATTTTATCACAGGAAAACTCAATCAAGGAAACAAATTACGAGATAGTATTACTAACCAGTAATTGCCTTCATGAGGCAAAATGTTTAGTACTGCCAGCAGACATATTTATATGAAAGTGTTGATGAAATCCTAGCTTCGGAATTATTAGTTCCTTCCTTGGGGAGTAACATACATAAAAACAATTTGCCAATAAATGTCAAACCCACACAATAGCATTAATCAACATTATTATTGTCACACAACATGAGGTGTGGTCTGAGCAAATAGTGAATCTAGTTAGTCTCAATTACTCAGGAAAATCTTGAGGATGAACAACTCCAACTGAAATCTACAGGAGTTTTCATTGGCTATGAAGCTGGTTATGTCCTCGCAAAATTGAGCCGCTGTTCGTTATTGTGCCCACGTGGAAAACTTCTTTATTGAGTAATATTTACTTATCAGTAGGTATCTTATTGTGAACATATTTCCTCAAAAGAGGAAACAGCCAAATGTCAACCTCAATGGCTACTGTCCACAGGATAATTAAGATTGAGGTCTAAGAAGAGAAACTGACTATAAATTACAATTTGTTGCTTGATGGATGCTTTTGCCAACAGAATGAACTTCCGCACAACCAAGGTAATTTCTGTTTTTAAAAATGCTAAAAATACATATCAAACAATGGAAACTCAAGGTAGGAATATTGACAATGTAGGAAGAGATAGATTGCTACTTACCATAAAGAAGACATGTTAAGCTGCAGGCAGGCACAATTAAAATTCAGCCACAGCCTTTATCAGCAAAAGATAAACACACGTCATCCACACACACACAACCAATCACAACTCATGCATACACGACCACCACCTACAGGTGTGTCTGACCATTGTTTCTATAACTACAGCTGTATTAATAAACTGTAAATAATTCACATTTATATCTAAATTTTTAGTTAATGATGATCAGTAGTTGCATCTCCTGGACTTTTGTGCATTCCACCGATTAAATCCTGTATTTTTCCTATTGTATATGTGGTGATTTAAAAAAAACTGAGAACGTTAAAGTGGCTTACCTTAAATTTACTTGTAGATGGAAACGCATTTTCAGTATCTGAAACATATGATATTTTAAAAAATTAAACATGCAATGAAATCAATAATAAATATTTAGAGAGATACTTATTTGAACATTCTGTTATATGGCATAAAAGATTTATTACACAACATGAGTGAAATAGATCATGGAATAGAAGCATATATTTACAATAAACATAACTTCCTGCATACCAGCTGTACACTCTTTTTGTACATCACTGATGACCGTTTTATTCGTTTGTTCAACACTAAGTACAGTGGAATCATTATTCCCAACTTGCTGAGACACCGACAGTAAGTCATTAGAACAACTTGGTTTTAGCCCCTAGAAAAGAATTAAAAGATTGATCATATGAAAACAAAAAGTTTTTGCAAGAAATGATCAAGTAGGACAACATATTCATGATTGTCACAATTCTTCACGTTAGTTGTTTTATTCAAATTGTGTTATTACTTAAGATGGATACCTGCAGTTTAAGGAACACTCATTTGAATTTCCAAAATACATTCTCTGTTAACATTTCCCCTTGGCCCCCTGAAAATGCTATTTCAACGTAAATAATATATATATACCTGTTTCCTGAAAACCTCACCAACAGGAACATTTCTGATCTCCAGTGGAATCTTCATCTTAATTACATCTATCACACTAATGGCTTTTTGCCGTTTTTGGTCAAAAAACTTCCTTTGCTTATTGAGCATGTCTTCACCTGAAAGGAAACAAGGAGCTTGACAGTTTAAAACAAAATCATCAAAATTGTGTAACTTGTAACTTACAGTTTACACAGAAAGACCAGGGTATTAAGATGGCAAATTGTCCAATTCCTTGGGGTACATGTGGAGGAAGATGATGATGATGGGTGGTGATGATGATGATGAGGATGAGGATGAGGATGAGGAGGAAATCTTCACTTACACAATGCGAGGAATAAAAAGTAATCTTTTACTTGGGTTGACAAGTATTCTCTAGTGTAACTGACATGGATAAATCACAGCTATTCTGAGTCTGCTGTGAAGTACGAAAATATCTCCTGGGGGAAGGCAAGTAATTTAAACTTAATTTTAAAACACACATGCACACTACTAGAAATGTGTAACAAAAAAGCCTAGGGATTTATGCTGACAACTACTACTTACAAATATGAAGATTTTAACTACTTTCTGATTTAATTAAAGTGTATATCAAAGAAAATTTGATAGTGCAGTACCGGCAGGAAAATCATAAAGGTTATGGCAGTTTGTCTGAGAATGGGGATTTGCACCAATCTAAATTAAGCAAAAGATTTATCACGTTAGTAAATGAGTGTTACAGACAGAAAGCGTTGTTATTTAACAAAGCTGCGGAGAAACTAAAAGACAGTCTCAAATGTAACAAGAGGACACGGTAGAATCTGCTGTATTAAACAAAACTATACATGTCTTTGTGGGGATGTAAAGATACAATAAGAAGTTTAAGTATTGGAAGACAGGAAATTGTACAAGCAGTCAAAGGTTTAAGTACTGTGTACTTAAGAGTTGAATCAGAAATGTGTTCTTTAATTGGGAAGAGTGGGAGAGAATTTTTGCTACAAAGAGCAGGTGAGCAGTTGTTAGCCTCACACTTAGAGAATGAATGAACATCATTTTGTTCCAATATGAAGGATATAGAGGAATTATGAGCAAAGTTTAAAGTGGCTGTAAACCACACTCTGGAGAAGCGCATGTCAAGAATGTAGGTTAAGGATGGAAACAACCTGTAGTTTAATAGCAAAATTCTGAAAGTGCTGCGGAAGTGAAGATTGTTGCACTTTTGGATCAGAAAACAACCTGGCAATGACAGGCAATAGTTGATAGAAGTTTGTGCACCAGTAAAAAGATTTATGTATGAAGCATGTAACGTCCACCTTAGCAAAAGATGTTGCCAAGAACTCAAGAGAAGTCTAGCCCTATGAAAAGTCACAAAGTGGGTCAGAGGCTTCTTTCCAGGCACCAATTGACCAACCTGGTGTGGCAATAGAAGACAGGAAATGGAGAGCTGAAGTTTTGAATTTTGCATTTAAGAAATCATTCATAGAGGAAGATCATACAAACATACCATGTTTGACCATTGTGCAGACTCCCATATGGAGGACATAGTAATAAGCATCCCTGGCGTAGAGAAGCAACTGAAAAGAGTTGAAAACAAGTAAGTCACCAGTTCTGAATGGAATCTATTTGGTGCATTAGCCCCTTACTTAGCTTGCATTTCTAGTGAATTACTCGCCCAGCAAAGCCCTAAGCAACTGCAAAAAAATGCAGATGGCCCTTATATGTAAGAAGAGTAAAAGAAGAAATCCACACAGTTACAGACTAATATACTGCAGAATTCTTGAGCATAAAAGTTCAGATAAAGTTCCTTGAGACAAAAAAGCTTCTGTCCACATATCAGCTCATGCGAAACTCAGCTTGCCTTTTCCCACATTATATCCAGCTCATTATGGATAAAGGGCAACAGACACGTTCCATATTCATAGACCTCTCAAAAGCCTTCGATATGGTGTCCTGCTGCAGGCTGTTAAAAAAATTAAGAGCCTGTGGGATAGCTTCCCAGGTGTGATTAGCTTGAAGAGATATTAGCAGAGGCTAGTACGTTCCCCTTGACAGCAAGTGTTCATCAGAGACAAGGAGTGCCAAGGCGAAGTGTGGTAGGATTGCTGTTTTCTATACATACAAATGATTGAGTGGTGTACAGGAAGGTTTCATCATTAGCAAACTGTAGGAGGATAAAAGCTGACTTGTACAGAATTTCCAGTGTGGCAAATGGTAGGGTACTCCAAATGTAGAAAAATGTAAGTGAATGCAGGTGAGTAGGAAAAACAATCCTGTAATATTCGAATACAGCATTAGTAATGTGATGCTTGGCACAGTCGTGTGTCTAGGTGTAAAGTAAAATGATTTAAAATGGAATGAGCAAGTAAGAGTGGTAGTAGGGAAGACACCTCTTTGTGAGTCTTTTAGATAATGTGGTCCATCTTTTAAGGAGACTGCATATAGAACACTTGTGTGATACATTCTTGAGTACTGCTCAAATGTTGGGATTAAAGGAAGACATCAAAACAATTAGGTGGCAAGCCACTAGATTTTTTACCAGTAGGTTGGATCACCATAAAAGTATTGTGACAACACTTAACACTCTCAAATGGGAATCCCTCCAAGGAAGACTTGTTCTTGCCGCATTTTAAGCAGACTGCAGAACAATTCTTCTGCTGCCGATGTACATTTTGCATAAGGATCACAAAGATAAGAGAAATTAGGGCTTCTACGGAGGCATACAGACTGTCATATTTCCCTCTACGGTGGCTTGCAGTATGTGGATGTAGATGTAATGTTCACAAAGGGTCATAATTTTGTCTGGCTTCATGCAACTTGCAAAAGTTGTTTTGATGTGCAGGTGACTGAAGTGCAAACTATGTAATTGAGCGATTTAGTGATTTCATAGTTCCATCAGAAAAGCCAAAGAATACTTACTACTGTGCCCTGCAGCTGCATGTTCCGCAACTGCATTAAATTTACACTAGGTAGAGGAGCAGAACGAAAGAAAAAGGAAATGTACTTGGATGATGCCATGGATTTTACAGCGAGACGCTAAAAACATCCAACAAAATCTGTTAGGGGAACTGCAAGTCGAGGGTGTAAAATCATATGAAAATTACTTGCAAATAGACGAGAATACTTTCAATATATGCTAAAGAAAGTAGCTCCACATAATATCGAACACAATAGTCACATCAGAAACGCTATATCTGCGAAAGACAGACTTTCCTTTAACTCTGCAATGCCTTGCAACAGGAGAAAGCTATCTAGTTTAAACTACAGTACTAATACCACAGTGCAGATTGATGAAAGTGAAGCTATTTATAAAGCACTGAAGGAGGAATATCTGAAGACATAACTATTTAGTACAGTTATAGCCATTGCAAAATATTTTTACATCTACAAAAGTTGTAAATTTTTTCTTTTATATCCTTAGGGGGTACATCTTAGTCATACTTCACAACTAATGGCCTCAGTAATTTCCTTATAGTTCTCACTTCTTGTTCTATTTTTGTATTCGGGATGCTGCAAGTTATACAGTGCTTTATCTGCCTTGTACATTTCCATAAATTTCGTTATAGATGCGACACACCATTTAAATTCTGATGTCATGTTGATAAATATTAGATTAGACAGTTGCAGCGTTGCTACTGCACCAAGTGGTTGCATTTTTTAATGTAGTAGACAGAAAAACATTTTCTTTGATCAAATCAAAGGTGCTAGGTGTGATCAAAGAAAATATAACAAGGCCTAACTGCGACAAAATTATTTATTACACTATCAAATTTTATCTCAGAAAGAAACTTTGTCAAAGAAAACTTTATCGTGTACTACCAGCCTAATGAGTTTGATTCTACCTGACTGTATTTTTTCTGGATAATGATTCGAAAATAAGCCTGTTGCATATTACAAGCATTCGTTACAAAGCACAAAATGTTTCACGAGCCTGGAAGTACCAACTCAGTATTGAATCAAATTATGCTCAACTTCAGTCACGTCATTTTTCTTACTCTACCACTTCATTTCAGTGGGCCAAATCTAACGAGTACAACATGGCGAAGCTGCTTGTGCCCATCTTGGGCCAAGCTGGTAGCAACACAAGAGTAACGAATACCTATTGCATATTATTACTCTTGCTGGAGGTCAAGTCTAACGAGGAAATGTCATGGTACATACAATTCTTGCATGTCTCCAAGTTGGCAGACAAGAGTGAAGGTTATGAATTTCATTATTCTGTGTGTGTTTCTCTGCCCCCACCTCTCTCCTCCCCTTTCCCCATGCATCCTTTAACACCATACAGCCACCAAGCTATCAGAGTGAGTGTTACAGTTTAAGGGTGCATCTCACATTGCAAAGAATTTTCCAAAACTCGAGTTGCAGGTCATTGCACACAGTAAGTGTTAATACAATGATGATAATACGGTTTTATTAAATTAGAGGGTTTAATGTGTCTATTTAACTGAACAAATAATATCAGAGGCTAAGACCGTTCTGCGACCATGTGGGCTGCAGATTCCTCGACTTGCGCCTTTTTTTTTTTTTTTTTTTTTAGGTTAGATGGCCTCGGGAAGTACAGAAAGGGCAACAGCCTCATAGGGTGTGGGGGCAAAGTCAGGACATGCGGGGACCAAGCAGCAATCGGTATTTTAATTGTAAACTGTCGAAGCTGCGTTGGTGAAGTACCGAAACTTCAAGCAGTGATAGAAAGCATCGAAGCCGGAAATCATTATAGGTACGGAAAGCTGGCTGAAGCCAGAGATAAATACTGCCGAAATTTTTACAAAGGCACAGACGGTGTTTAGAAAGGATAGATTGCATGCAACCGGTGGTGGCATGTTTGTCGCTGTTAGTTGTAGTTTATCCTGTAGTGAAATAGAAGTGGATAGTTTCTGTGAATTATTATGGGTGGAGGTTATACTCAACAACTGAGCTAGGTTAATAATTGGCTCCTTTTACTGACCCCCCCCCGACCCAGCAGCATTAGTGGCAGAGCAACTGAGAGAAAATCTGGAATACATTTCACATAAATTTCCTCAGCATGTTATAATCTTAGGTGCTGATTTCAATTTACCAGATAGACTGGGACACTCAGATGTTTAGGACGGGTGGTAGGGACAGAGCATCGAGTGACATTATACTGAGCGCACTATCCGAAAATTACCTCAAGCAATTAAACAGAGAACTGACTCGTGGAGATAACATCTTGGACCCACTGATAACAAACAGACCCGAACTTTTCGACTCTAAGCGCAGAACAGGGAATCAGTGATCATAAGGCCGTTGCAGCATCCCTGAATATGGAAAGAAACAGGAATACAAAAAAGGGAGGAAGGTTTATCTTTTTAGCAAGAGTAATAGGAGGCAGATTTCAGACTACCTAACAGATCAAAACGAAAATTTCTGTTCCGGCGCTGACAATGTTGAGTGTTTATGGAAAAGTTCAAGGCAATTGTAAAATGCGTTTTAGACAGGTACATGCCAAGTAAAACTGTGAGGGACGGGAAAAACCCACCGTGGTTCAACAACAAAGTTAGGAAACTACTGAGAAAGCAAAGAGAGCTTCAATGCAAGTTTAAACGCAGCCTAAACCTCTCAGACAAACGGAAGCTATATGATATCAAAGTTAGCGTAAGAAGGGCTATGCATCAAGTGTTCAGTGAATTCGAAAGTAAAATTCTATGTACTGAATTGACAGAAAATCCTAGAAAGTTTTGGTCTTACGTTAAATCAGTAAGTGGATCGAAACAGCATATCCAGACACTCCGGGATGATGATGGCATTGAAACAGAGGATGACACGTGTAAAGCTGAAATACTGAACACCTTTTTTCAAAGCTGTTTCACAGAGGAAGACTGCACTGCAGTTCCTTCTCTAAATCCTTGCACGAACGAAAAAATGGATGACATCGAAATAAGTGTCCAAGGAATAGAAAAGCAACTGAAATCACTCAGAGGAAAGTCAACTGGACCTGACGAGATATCAATTCGATTCTACACAGAGTACGCGAAAGAACTTGCCCCCCCTTCTAGCAACCATGTACCGCAAGTCTCTAGAGGAACGGAAGGTTCCAAATGATTGGAAAAGGGCACAGGTAGTCCCAGTTCTCAAGAAGGGTTGTCGAGCAGATGCGCAAAACTATAGGCCTATATCTCTGACATCGATCTGTTGAAGAATTTTAGAACATGTTTTTTGCCCGTGTATCATGTCATTTTTGGAAACCTAGAATCTACTCTGTAGGAATCAACATGGATTCCGGAAACAGCGATCATGAGAGCCCAACTTGCTTTCTTTGTTCATGAGATCCAGAAAATATTAGATACAGGCTCCCAGGTAGGTGCCATTTTCCTTGACTTCCGGTAGGCATTCGTGTCGCCTGGTAAAGTAAGAGCCTACGGAATATCAGACCAGCTGTGTGGCTGGACTGAAGAGCAAACAGCAAACAGCAAACAGAACACAGCATGTTGTTCTCAATGGAGAGACGTCTATAGACAAAGTAACCTCTGGTGTGCCACGGGGGAGTGTTATGGGACCATTGCTTTTCACAATATATACAAATGGCCTAGTAGATAGTGTCTGAAGTTCCATGCGGCTCTTCGCGGAGGATGCTGTAGTATACAGAGAAGTTGCAGCATTAGAAAATTGCAGCGAAATGCAGGAAGATCTGCAGCAGATAGGCACTTGGTGCAGGGGGTGGCAACTGACCCTTAACATAGACAAATGCAATGTACTGCAAATACATAGAAAGAAGGATCCTTTATTGTATGATTATATGATAGTGGAACAAACACTGGTAGCAGTTACTTCTGTAAAATATCTGGGAGTATGAGTATGGAACGATTTGCAGTGGAATGATCATATAAAATTAATTGTTGGTAAGGCAGGTCACAGGTTGAGATTCACTGGGAGAGTCCTTAGAAAATGTAGTCCATCAACAAAGGAGGTGGCTTACAAAACACTCATTTGACCTATACTTGAGTACTGCTCATCAGTGTAGGATCCGTACCAGGTCAGGTTGACAGAAGAGATAGAGAAGATCCAAAGAAGATCGGCGCGTTTCGTCACAGGGTTATTTGATAAGTGTGATAGCGTTACAGAGATGTTTAGCAAACTCAAGTGGCAGACTCTGCAAGAGAGGCGCTCTGCATCGCGGTGTAGCTTGCTGTCCAGGTTTTGAGAGGGTGCGTTTCTGGATGAGGTATCGAATATATTGCTTCCCCCTACTTATACCTGCCAAGGAGATCATGAATGTAAAATTAGAGAGAGTCGAGCACGCAAGGAGGCTTTCCGGCAGTCGTTCTTCCCGCGAACCATACGTGACTGGAACATAAAAGGGAGGTAATGACAGTGGCACGTAAAGTGTACTCCGCTACACACCATTGGGTGGCTTGCGGAGTATAAATGGAGATGTAAAACAGTGTAATGTCTTGGATGAAAGTAATGTATATTTATGCAATGAGTATGGAGATTCAATTTGGTTATCTCATGTAGGTGTTTCCACAACAGAAGAAATTTACATACATACAAGTATGGGAACACTCATTTATTGCACAAGAACTAAACATTGTACAGATGACATACATATTGCATTTTGAAGAGAACCTCTGAAAGAGTTTTTTTTTTAACAAACATTCGATATGAAATGAGTGACCTGGCAGATGTCAATATGGTAATCTAATTCTTACCATACCTGTCCCAGCATGGCATCGTCGACTGTGGGAGTCAATTCCCGTACTCTCTCCCGGAGCTCTGCTACATCACACAGCGGAGGAGGTACATACACCAGAACTCTGATGTGCCAAGGACATGTTGTAGCACCAGTTCCCATGCTCTGCTAGATGACTGTGTGTTGCCAGTGTACATTACACCCTCTGCCTATGCCCTTTCATCCCAACTGATAACTTCGTTGTAGTCTTGTTGATGTAAAAGGCTGAATAGTGTTTACTTCAAAGTTGGTATACAACACGTTCTGCACCCATTGCCCTACCCTATGACTCCCATCGCTGTGACCATCCCCTCTGTAAGACTTGCCCTATGCAGCCCCCTATAAACGCATATACCAGCCCTATAGCATGCAAATATACCAGGCATTATGTAAACACTGTTAGGTCTTTTACATTGGCATGACTACAATCAAGCTATCAGTTAGGATGAATGGGCATAGGCAGAGGGTGTATAATGGCAAACAAACAATATCCTTTTGCAGAATATGCTCTGCCAATCACATGGCCTTAATTTACATTAATTTCTTCGTTCTGAGCACTTCTTCACAGTATCTATTCCTTTCTTTACTCCTGTTTTAGTTTTCTACATCTTTAATTTTCTGACCCATCTATTTTATGCCACCCACCTCCCACCTCTGTCACGTTAAATGCATTTATACTTTTCTTAACCCTGTCTTTCACATTTAAGTTCTACAGTTTTCACAACTCATCTGGTACAGTCCTCAACAACCAGTCTTTCCTTTCCATCCTGTCCAGTGAGTCCCCCCTGATGCGGTGTTCTGGATAACTTTTCTGAACTCTGCATCTTTTCCTAAAACCCACCAGTCCTTTTCCTTCACTCTCCCTTCTTACACCTTTAACCTTCTGCCAGAAGGGGCCACTAGCTCCAAAATCCTGTAAATTTTAATATCTTTTATATGAGTTTTCTCTTGCCGCCGCTTGGTGAGCACATTTTTTATCTATCCAATTACATTTTCAAAAACTGATTATTTTCTTTGATATATTAGCCTGTATGGCCATCATTCCTTCTAACGTAATCCTCTAGTAAGTCTTTGTTGTACTCTATCTTGTTCAAACGTTCGCTGTTTTGTAACTGATGAGCTAGTCAGCTTGTTAATTTACCTGTATCATCTATATTAACCAAAATCTTTTCCTTATATCTCTTCTAGTACCAATTTCTGTGCATGTAGACGGATACATTGTTATATATGAATATGCATATTACAATTTGTTTACAGTTCACTACATTGCAAGGCCTTCTCCTGGTCATCTTTCGTTGATTTATTTGCAAATCTGACAACTATTTTCTTTCCCACCATCCACTTACCTTTCTTAAACATAATTCTTTCACATTTGTGTGTCTTTTCACCCAAACTGCTCTAATCTACTTTTACCACCATCTCCTGCATCACTATTTGCCAAACACAGCAGATTAAATTTCCTCCAATGATGCCCTCTTTCTGTTTGCTCTGTTTTTTTTTTTTTAAATTTTTGTCTCCTTTCACAACTATCCCAATAGATTTTTTTCCTTTTCCAATTTTTTTTTTTTTTTTATCATATAACCCACTCGTCACCTCTTGCTAACACTTTTCTGTTCTTACACTTTTTGTAGAAACTATTCCAATTTTTCTGATCTTTTTCCTTGCTTTTCTTCAATTTTTCTATCTTTTCAACACTCTGCTTCTCTCTTTTGAGACATCCACCATACCCAACAATCTAAACCCTCCTTTCTTGCATTGCTGAAGCCCATGTTTCCTTCCGAAAACATGGTTTTGCACTATCCAAACTATGGTCCCACATTCTGTTCCTTGAATGTTGCTTGTTCCTGGGAGTTACTCTAAAGACCTAACAAATCTGTCTGTGTATGTTATCTTACTATACACCATACTCTTTTACAGCAAATTCTTGCATTTATCAATCTAACCTGTGACCTATATGCCTTACCTGCCAATTTCCACACTTCTCCTCCTACGAAACCCTTCAGTTATATCCACTCGTGTTTCCTCTGATATCATTCACCAAGCCAACATCAAACTGCAACAACATACCAGAGTTCACCTTAAAATGCTATCCCATCTCCTAAACTACCTCAACAGTGGTGCTTCCCATTCTCTCCCTCTGCAGCTGCCTGAACAGTCACACCATCGTCCACCACTTCCCTCCCACAAACTGAGCTTGGCCAATTCCCGTAATATCCTCCAACCTTCACCACTGCCTCCCAGACAAATGATAAATCATCATAAGAACATGTCACAACAGTACAGTGTTCTCAACCTCTGCAGCTCTACGGCACGACCCCCTCCTGAATTATCCGTATTACCGAAGGGTCTAACTTGCAGCCCTAGACCCACATTTAATCATGCTGCTTTGGTAAAGGACCTACTTTCCTTCACTCACAATGTCATCTGAAAATATCACCTTGCACACCAATTTCAAAACCACTCCAACAGCAAACCTAACATCCAGCCCTGCCTTTAACAGTTTCACCACTACCACCTCAAAATCATCCTTCACAAGCCTTCCAAGAATCTCTCATATCCAGTGTTGCTTAACAACCCTTCAACCCTTCCTCAGGTCACTGGAACATGGTCCTACCCAGTCCTCTGCAGAACTACAGGCTCTTTGTTCCCTAAAAGCTGATGACTGTCATTCACCCAGCAGACAAGATATCTACCACTGCAGTACCTGACCTATGGAATGAAGCTCTATGCCAATTATATGACACCTCTACGTACAGCATCTGCTATCAAGATCTCAGCCTTGTGATTCAAATTCGCCTGTAGTTGCTCCTCAAAACCTCAGGCCTCTCACAAGGACTAACATCTCAACCCATACAAATTCTTACCCAACTCAAACCATGCACCCCGCATTTTACCTTCCTCCCAATATCCCCAAACCCAATCATCCTGGACGTCTCACAGTTGCTGGCTTCCAAGCATTCACAAAATGTGGATCTGCCTCATTTCATCAAAACCTGCAACCTATAGTACAAAGACCTCCCTCTTATATCAAAGATACTGACCATTTCCTAGATTGCTAAATAAAATATTTTCAACAGCAGCTGAGCAGCTATCACTCCAGATGTCAACCTGGGGGTTGATTTGCACACTAAATTGCTTTACTGGGTTTGGCACTATTTGAGGTGGTATGCCTCGTCTTTCTCCAACCTTTGAAATGACTTCTCCAGTCAGGCACATAGGGAATGACAGTTTAGTGTCTACTCCTAATCAAGGAGTATCTACATTTTTTAAAAAATCAATCAAACACTCTCTCTCTCTCTCTCTCTCTCTCTCTCTCTCTCTCTCTCTCACACACACACACACACACACACACACACACACACACACAGGATTTGGGATTTTCCTTTAAGACTCTGAGGTGTGAAGTTTTCTGTACCCTCATTGTCTATAAATAACCTTGTTACTAATTTTATGTTAAAAGGTACATTTTTAAAATAACGTCCATGTGCATATTTTTGAACATATGATATGTGATAGTGCAAATATTTAGCCTTTGAATGGATGACGTTAATGAAGACATTTGTCAACAATTAATTAATGAAGTTTTCTGTAAAAATACCTGCAGAGTGTGTTAATGATATCCCCACACACAAAGCACTGTACATGACCATGTAGTAAATGTTCGTGGCCACACAGTCTAGCTGGAAGTTATCTGCAGAACAAAGATAAATGCAAAGTAATATCTCAAAATTTAAAATCGAACTAATATACACTGTTCAGTCCCATTAACGAGACCACCTGCCAAAAACCTCAATAACAACATTTTGCTGTGCAGATTGTTGCAACATGTGTGGGAAGTGAGTCAATGAGGTTCACGAAGGTACCGATGGGGATGTGAAGCCATGTGAACTCCAGCGCCATGGCCAGCTGTTTTTCAGCTGAAGATGCAGGGCATGAAAAGTCCAATTGAGGTGGGCCCACAGATCGTCAATTGGCTTTAAATCTCAGGACTTCAGAGGTTGGTGGAAGGGGAGTATGGTAACCTTGCACTGATGCTCTTTGAACCATGCACATACACTGCAAACTGTGGGAGACATTGCGCCATCATGCCAAGGAAAAACTACTGCATGTGGTCGCCAAGGACAAATGCAAAATTGTGTTGATCCATTGTGCCTTCCGAATGATGACATCACCCAGGGAATGCCACGAAAACATTCTCCAGATCCTTATACTATCTCCTCCGGCCTGGACCCTTCTGACAATAGCTGCAGGAAGTTTGGTGTCAAACATGTCACGCTGTACATACCAACTGTCATCTGTCCGATAGAGCATAAAATGTGATTCAGCTGGAAAGGCCACCTGTTGTTACTGAGTAAACGTCCACCTGCTATATCGGCGTGCTTCCAGCCTTTGTCGTCGATTTACAGCTGTCAGCACTGTTGCATGAACCAGGTGCCTGCTGCAGATGTTCTCTGTACAACTGTTGAGGCGAGACTGTTGGCAGCCCCATGGTTCATATGCGCAGCCAGTTGCGTGGTTTTTTTTTTTTTTTTTTTTTGTGGTTTTAGGGCGCACAACTTCAATGGTCATTAGCGCCCTGACTACCCTAAGAATGCACCGCGAGGCACAAGTTTACAACAAGAACTAAAAGGGAAAACACAATAAAACACAGACTGACAGGCATAGGATTAAAAAACAGCATCATCAAATGTCCTGAGCGAGGTTTGTCAAACTGATAAAACAAAGAACACGAGCAGCTGCTCGTGGGTCATCCGCTAAAATGGCATCGAAAGTATTAGGCAGGTTAAGATCTAGACGCAGTGTGTTAAAATCTGGACAGGACATTCAAATGTGTCTAACCGTCAGCAAGTGCCCACATGGGCAGAACGGCGCCGGCGCAGCCGTCAGCAGATGGCTGAACCGGCAGTGTCCAATTCTTAACCGGGCCAAAACTACCTCCTCCCGCCGAGAAGGGCGTGAGGAGGACGTCCAAGCCATGGGAAGAGGTTTTAAGGCCCGAAGTTTGTTGTCTGTAAGTGCAGCCCAATCGGCATGCCACAGCGATAAAATGTGCCGACAAATGACCCTGCTAAAATCGGACGAAGGGACACAACAAGAAGCTGTCCGAGGCTGGAGGCCCGCAGCCTTGGCCGCGGCATCTGCAGCTTCGTTCCCAGGGATACCGACATGGCCAGGAACCCACATAAAGCTAACCGGAGAACCGACGTCCACCAGCTGCTGAAGAGAACGTTGGATCCGGTGTACGAAAGGGTGAACCGGGTACGGATCACTGAGGCTCTGGATGGTGCTCAGGGAATCTGAGCAGATGACATAAGCAGAATGTCGGTGGCGGCAGATGTAAAGAACAGCCTGGTAGAGGGCAAAGAGCTCAGCCGTGAAGACCAAACAATGGCCATGGAGCCGGTATTTGAAACTTTGTGCCCCGACAATAAAGGAACACCCGACCCCGTCATTGGTCTTAGAGCCATCTGTATAAATGAAAGTCATGTTGATGAACTTCGAACGAAGTTCCAAAAAACGGGAGTGGTAGACCGAACCGGGGGTGACCTCTTTTGGGAGCGAGCTGAGGTCAAGGTGAATGCGGACCGGAGCCTGGAGCCAAGGTCGCGTGTGGCTCTCGCCCACTCTAAAGGTTGCAGGGAGTGAAAAATTAAGGTGTTGAAGGAGGCGACGAAAGCGAACTCCAGGGGGTAGCAGGGCAGAGACATACAACCCGTATTGACGGTCGAGAGAGTCGTCAAAAAAGGAACGATAAGACGGATGGTCGGGCATTGACAGTAGCCGACAGGCATACCGACAAAGCAGTATATCGCGCCGGTAGGTGAGTGGCAATTCGCCAGCGTCAGCATGAAGACTCTCTACGGGACTGGTATAAAATGCTCCGATCGCAAGTCGTAAACCCCGATGTTGTATGGAGTTGAGGCGGCGTAAGATGGATGGCCGTGCAGAGGAGTATACGAAGCTCCCATAATCCAGCTTGGAGCGGACGATCGACCGATATAGACGAAGTAGGACGGTTCGATCCGCTCCCCACGACATACCACTGAGAACACGGAGGACATTTAAAGAACGGGTACAACGGGCGGCCAAATATGACACATGTGGAGACCAGCTAAGTTTCCTGTCAAAGGTAAGGCCTAAAAATTTGGTTGTCTCCACGATTGGGAGAGCAACGGGACCGAGTCGTAAGGACGGTGGGAGAAACTCTTTGTAGCGCCAGAAGTTAATACAGACCGTCTTCTCGGCAGAAAAACGGAAGCCATTGGCGACACTCCAGGAGTAAAGACGGTCAAGAGAATGCTGAAGACAGCGCTCCAGGACACGTGTGCACAGCGCGCTGCAATAGATGGTACAATCGTCCACAAAAAGTGAGCCTGATACATCAGCTGGGAGGCAATCCATTATTGGATTGATCGCGATGGCGAAGAGAGCGACGCTCAAAACTGAGCCCTGTGGCACCCCATTCTCCTGGCGAAAGGTGTCGGACAGGACAGAACCCACACGTACCCTGAACTGTCGATCCATTAAAAAGGAACGAATAAAAAGAGGGAGGCGACCGCGAAGGCCCCATGTATGCATGGTGCGGAGAATGCCCGCCCTCCAACAGGTGTCGTAAGCCTTCTCCAAATCAAAGAACACAGCTGCGGTCGGGCGCTTCCGCAAGAAGTTATTCATAATGAAGGTCGACAAGGTAACCAGATGGTCAACAGCAGAGCCGCGCCTACGAAATCCACATTGTACATTGGTAAGTAGGCGTCGAGACTCTAGCAGCCAAACCAATCGAGAGTTAACCATTCGCTCCATCACTTTACAGACACAGCTGGTAAGCGAGATAGGTCGATAACTGGAAGGCAAGTGCTTGTCCTTCCCCGGCTTAGGAATCGGGACCACAATAGACTCGCGCCAGCATGCGGGAACATGTCCCTCAATCCAGAGGCGATTGTATGTACGAAGAAGAAAACCTTTACCCGCAGGAGAAAGGTTCTGCAGCATCTGAATATGAATAGAATCAGGCCCTGGAGCGGAGGACCGTGATCGGCCAAGTGCAGTTTCGAGTTCCCGCATGGTGAATGGGGCATTATAACTTTCACAATTCGAGGAGCGGAAGTCAGGTGGCCTAGCCTCCTCTGCCTGTTTGCGGGGGAGGAAGGCAGGGTGGTAATGAGCGGAGCTCGAAACCTCTTCGAAAAAGCAGCCGAAGGCATTGGAGACAGCCTCAGGGGCCACAAGGACTTCATTCGCGACCTTCAAGCCAGAAACTGGGGAGTGGACCTTAGTGCCAGATAGCCGGCGCAGGCTACCCCAGACAACAGAAGAAGGAGTAAAACTGTTGAAGGTGCTTGTGAAAGCAGCCCAGCTGGCTTTCTTGCTTTCTTTAATAATACGACGACACTGAGCACGTAATCGTTTATAATTAATACAATTCGCCACTGTAGGGTGGCGTTTAAAGGTGCGTAAAGCACGTCGACGAGCACGTAAAGCGTCTCTACATGCTGCGGTCCACCAGGGGACCGGTACGCGACGTGGAGAAGAAGGAGGGTGAGGGATGGAATATTCAGCAGCAGCGAGAATGACTTCCGTGAGGTGTGCGACCTGACGATCGCAGCTTGTGAAGGTTTGATCCTGAAAGGTCGCCCTGGAAGAGAAGAGCCCCCAGTCTGCCTTGGAGATGGTCCAACTAGAGGAGCACGGAGAGGGAGTATGCTGCAGGAGATGGATAACACACGGGAAGTGGTCGCTCGAATATGTATCAGCAAGTGCATACCACTCAAACCGGCGTGCAAGTTGGGGATTACATATAGAGAGGTCTAAATGGGAATAGGAGTGAGATGTGTCCGAAAGAAAAGTAGGGGCGCCAGTATTGAGGCAGACAAGATTGAGCTGGTTGAAAAGGTCTGCTAACAAGGAGCCCCTCGGGCAGGATGCTGGAGAGCCCCAAAGGGGATGGTGGGCATTGAAGTCTCCAGTTAACAAAAATGGTGCAGGTAGCTGAGCAATAAGTTGCATCATGTCTGCCCTGGTAACGGCAGATGACGATGGAGTGTAAACAGTACAAAAGGAAAATCGTAAAAGTGGGGAGAGTAATGCGGATGGCAACTGCCTGCAGGCCGGTGTGCAACGTGATGGGATCGTAGTAAATATCATCCCGGACCAGCAACATAACCCCTCCATGAGCTGGGATACCTACCACAGGGGGTAGGTCAAAACGCACAGAGGTGTAGTGTGCCAAGGCAATTTGATCGCATGGGCGTAGCTTCGTTTCCTGGAGGGCTACGATGAGCGGACGATGCAAGCGGAGCAGCAACTTCAAGTCCTCTCGGTTGGAGCGAATGCTGCGAATATTCCAGTGAATAAGTGCCATTGTAAGAAAAGGAAGATGAGAGAAGGGGTCACCTCGAAGGCCGCTTAGGGCCTGGCTTCGAGCGAGCACTGCCGCCGCTATCAGTAGGCGGACAGTCATCGTCCATGGGGTCTATAGGGTCATCGGCCATCTCGGGGGGATGGCCGGGAGGGGGAGCTTCCTCCGCCGGTGAACGGCCAGATGTACGGCTACCAGCGGTGCGGCCAGGCGAAACGGATGACGGCCTGGGGCGGCAACCGCCAGGTGGCGCAGGAGAAGAAATGCGCCGTGGCGGAGAAGGAGAACTGTGCTTCCTATGCGCCTTTTTGGAAGGACGCTTGGTGGAAGTACCGGTCGAAGGCTGGGAGGTCGAGGGACGGAGGAAGTCTGCACGGGATGGTTCCTTCTTGAAGGCCCGTGCATCTGACTTCGGGGTCGTCGACTTAGCAGAAGCTGAGGAAGGGGCTGGTGTCTGTGGGGTGATGGGAGGAAGAGGAGACATCGACCGCGCGATCTTAGCACTGGCCGAACGGACGACCGTGGTGCTGAAGGTCAGATCGCAGGTCTGGGTTGCTACCTCCCGGGTAGTCCGAGGAGAGGCGAGGACAGTACTGTATTTCCCCGCTGGGAGCAGGGTGGGCTTCCTACTAGCCAGTAGCTTGCGAGCAGCCGAGGTGGACACTTTCTCTTTGACCCGAATTTCTTGTATGCAACGTTCTTCCTTATAGACAGGACAGTCGCGGGAGGATGCGGCATGGTCACCCTGACAGTTCATACAACGAGGAGACGGAGGTGGACAGTCACCCTCATGGGCATCCCTGCCACAAGTGACACATTTAGCCGCATTGGAGCAAGACTGTCGAGTGTGATTGAAACGCTGACACTGGTAGCAGCGCGTAGGTGTCGGGACATAGGGGCGAACAGAAATAACCTCGTAGCCCGCCTTGATGCGCGATGGCAGCTTAACACTATCGAAGGTCAAGAAAAGTGTCCAGGTCGGTACAAGGTCGTTGTTGACCTTTTTCATGACCCGATGGACAGCCGTCACGCCCTGCTCAGCGAGGAAAGATTGAAGCTTCTCGTCAGTCAATCCGTCGAGGGAGCTAGTATAGACTACACCACGAGACGAATTCAACGTTCGGTGGGCCTCCACCCGGACAGGGAACGTGTACAGGAGGGAGGCCCGAAGCAGTTTTTGGGCCTGAAAGGCACTCTCAGTTTCTAGTAATAAGGTGCCGTTACGCAACCTGGTACAAGATTTGACAGATCCGGCTATGGCATCTACGCCCTTCTGAATAACGAAAGGGTTGACAGAGGAAAAATCCTTTCCGTCCTCAGTTCGAAAAACTACGAGGAACTGTGGGGCAGGCGGTAGTACTTTTGTCACTGTTGGCTGGTCACGTTTCCGTTTTTGGGTCGAAGTCGAGTGAGATGGAGTAGAATCCATTGCGGAGGAATCCCCCATGATTGCCAGCGTCTCCGATGGCGCGCTCCTTCCTTGTGGGGACCCTCTCAGAGGGCACTCCCGCCTTAGGTGAATGTTTACACCTCAGGTCACACCTCCCGAGAAACAGACGGAGGGACCAATCGGCATGGTCAGAAGGTATCAGCTCAGGCAATCACCCCTCCCCGGGCCTGGCCTTTACCAGGGGGTACGCGCGTGCCTTACATGTCTACCCAGGGCGGGGACTTACGCGTTACCCCGTCACCGGCTACGCGTGCTAACGCGTGGGTCGGCCTTCAGGCACGCACAGGGAGGAAGGAAGAAGAGGAAAAAAAAGAGAGAGAGGGAGAAAGAGGACAGACTGTCTCAAACGCCAAGGCGGAGACCAGAGAAGGCAAGGAGAAGAAGGCAGTGAGAAGGCAAGGAGAAAAAGGCAATGGGAAGGCAAGGAGAAAAAGGCAATGAGAAGGCAAGGAGAAGTCAAGGGAAAGAGTAAGGAAGACAGTGAGGTGGAGAAGAGCAAAGAAAGGAACCAACAAAAGGAAGGAAGAAACGAGAAGTGAAAAACCAAAAAGACCACGATTATAGGTCGTGGAACCGTCCGTCTCCGGACGCAGGCGCTAACTACCCCCGTGAGGGGGATGGACTCCTTTTAGTCGCCTCTTACGACAGGCAGGAATACCTCGGGCCTATTCGAATCCCCGGACCAGCAGGGGGGCCAGTTGCGTGTATTCACCCGTACACATCTCTACAGCTGTCTTTCACTCCTGTCTTCTATGGCTCATGGCGCCCCATTGCCTTGGCAATGGATTTGGAAAGCACCATTTTGTCATTCACAGTATATTTTAACCATGGTGGCATACAAATAGTTTACAAACAGTTCAGAAAAGCTCCTACCCTTGTCCCAACAGCTAGGATCATGCCGGTTTGGATGTCAGATAAATCACTCCATTTCCATGTTACTACGAGAGTGAGTCAAATGAAAATCTTAAATATTTTAAAAAAATATTATTTATTGTGCAGAAGTGGTACATATCTACCACTTTTCAACATAATCTCCCCATGCTCAATGCAAGTCCTCCAGCACTTACAAAGTGCATAATTCCTTTATAAAAAAAGTCTTGGTAGTCCGCGCAACCACTAATGCACCGCGTGGTGTACCTTTTCATCAGAATGGAACTTCATTCCTCCCATTGCGCCTTTGAGTGGTCCAAACATATGGAAATCACTTAAGGAAGGTCTGGTGAGTATGGCGGATGAGGAAGACACTCCAAATGCAGGTCTGTGATTGTTGCAACTGTTGTATGGGCAGTGTGGGGCCTTGCATATTCTGCTGACAGCAATCCACGTCGCTTTGATTTGATTGCAGGTTGCACATGATTTTTTAGGAGATCTGTGTATGATGCACTGGTAACAGTGGTCCCTTTAGGCATGTAATTCTCCAAAATAAAGTCTTTTCGTCCCAAAAGAGTTAGCATAACCTTCCCTGTTGATGGTTCTCTTCGAAACTTCTTTGGTTTTGGTGATGAGGAATGGTGCCATACCTTGCTCGCTCTTTTTGTTTCCGGTTGGTGGAAGTGAACCCAGGTTTCATCCCCAGTAACGATTCTTGCAAGGAAGCCATCACCTTCTCATTCAAAGCGCCGAAGAAGATCTTCACAAGCACCAACATGTTGTTCTCTCATTTCAGGAGTCAGCTGCCGAGGCACCCATCTTGCACACACTTTGTGAAACTGGAGCACATCATGCACAATGTGATGTGCTGACCCATGACTAATCTGTAAACATGCTGCAATGTCATTCAGTGTCACTCAGCGGTTTTCCTTCGCTACGGTTTCCACTGCTGCAATGTTCTGTGGAGTCACAACTCGTTGTGCCTGACCTGGACAAGGAGCATCTTCCACTGAAGACACACCATTTGCGAATTTCCTACTCCATTCATAGACTTGCTGCTGTGATAAACATGTATCACCGTACTCAATCTTCATTCGTTGATGAATTTCAATAGGATTCACACCTTCACTACTCAAAAACTGAATAACATAATGTTGTTCTTCCCTGGTGCAAGTCGCAAGTGGGGCGGCCATCTTTATACTTATATTGCGACGGTATGTGTGCATCTGCAGTATGCTGCCACCTACAGGCCATTCTGCACACTGTTTGTAGCACACTTACCAACTTACAGGATAACAGTGCGAAGTTTTGATTTGTTATTAAAAATTTAATATTTTCATTTGACTCACCCTCATACAAGGATGCAATGTTTTCTGTGTCCCCCGATATGCTTTATACACACTTCACTGCTAGTGCTGCCAACTGCAGTCTGAGTGGTTACTGCACTCTGGCAACTGACATACGTAGTGGTCACATTAATGTAACTGGACCGTGTGTTTTAACAATTTTTTTGCCACCCAGAACACACTTTACAATGTGAAAGTCAACTGTACCTGCAGAGCAATACCATGGTGGCAAATTTTATATACTGCAATTATTGGGAACTGTACAAAAATTGTCATCTTTTTGATGGAACTAATGTGTTGGTGGATACAAACAACATTTTACTCTTACAAGCCAGATTTTACAAAAAACCTACCAAAAATGAAGTTTACTTTCAGAACTGCAACAAAGTATGGTAAGTACCATGTTCAGCAGCTAGCCACAGCAATAGCATGTCCGTGGTCAGACACCAGTAGTAACAAGTATATGTATGGTTGAGGTCTCCGCAGTAGAAAATACATACTGTTTTTACAAGCCTAATCAATATTACAAAATGATGTAGTGCTATCAAATGTATAATTCCCTTAGCAATTAATTTTAATTTTTTCAGCTGAAAACCATTTTCCATATGCCCCCTCTGGAGGAACACCTTAAAAGAAACAGGTTTTCAGCAACTTTTACAAATAAATTACATTTGCAATGTGTAACATGCAAAGTTTGCCAATAAATAATTATTCTTTAATTCTTGTCCTACTGTAACATTAAAACCCACCATTATGATATTGAGAGATTTGCTACATTTATCAGCTTCTGAAAACTTTTGTACAGCTCAAAAGTAGATGGACTCTAGTCATTTCCAGACAACTCATTGTCACAGATGAGAAAGAACCAAGCAGCAGTATGACGTAGTGTATGTAGTGCTGGCTTCTAACGTAAAAGATCACCTTACCTGTCTGTAAATTTTAATTAGAATATTCAATTCTAATATCATGAACCAGTGAGAGGAACTTGTTAAGGATGTGCATGTATACTGTGTGATGATCTGGCCACAGGCAGTTCACTCCGTGCTCTTGTATGTGTCAGTCAAGTGTTAAATACAGCTTCACTAAGTTTAAACCAGTGTTTGTTAATCACCTAGCTACCTGATTCTTATTAGCTTCATGTATTGTCTGTCCTTCCTAAAAATTATTTTAATTGTCTTGTTTGCATTAATACCTGCAATTTAATTTCCTCTCCGATTCACTCCTTTGTAAATGAACAATATTTTATTCCACTGGATATCATTTAATTTCTCTAACTCTATTAACCTACCTCCATGTTACTTTATGCAACTGTGTTTTCCCTCCTCTTATCTACAGTTATATAGTTTGCAGATGTGATTCTGTAGCAACTACTTTCCTATGTACAGTTATCTAAAGTGAATGAAACTTAGTTAATGCTAATTTTCCAACATTTTATATGGACACAATTGTTGACTAGTTTTGTTTTTACTTCATTGTTGGCTTACAATTATTTTTAGTGTTGGTGGTCACATATTGTTTTCAGGGAGGGTTTGAATTTTACGTACATTGTGTTAATACTTCTTTGTTACCATTTACACTGTGATTGTGACAGTCTGTATTTCAGGGAGTGCTTTGACGTCCGCAATGGAGCATGTTGATGTAAAGTAAGTAATGTTTTGTAAAGAACTTCTTCATTCTGGCATGTGAAACTGTTTGCAATATATCTAAATATGTTTATAGAGATTTTCATTTGAGAAAAGTTGTTATCCATCGATTCATTTTCTGTTTATCAAGTGATTATCTCAGCCGTGTCCATATGGACACGCTGCTGGGCAGTTGCAGGGTAAAAAATGATTTTGTTTCTTTTTCTCTTTTCACATCATAACAGAGGTCTGGCAGAATCTTTAGAGCCTGGTTTGACTGTGCAGGATGTTTTAGACATCTTGTTTGAGGATTCAAATGCTCCTCAGGCTGATGGAATTTACATCACGCCCCCTGGTCCAGCAGTCCTCATGGATGAGGATGAAGGAGGAATAGCAGATGATCTCAATCCTAGACAACTCCGGGCTGAAGCTGAAATAACACACACACACACACACACACACACACACACACACACACACAGAGAGAGAGAGAGAGAGAGAGAGAGAGAGAGAGAGAGAGAGAGAGAGAGATTTCAGAAATATAGATTATAGGAACAGAAATATGCAAAAAAAACCTGGGTTCATGGTGCACTAATTTCAAATTTGAAGTCTTTTTCCTGATCCATGCTTTGACACGTATTTTGGTAAGTCTGCAGTGGAAATTTTCGAATTATTCTTTGATGACAATCTAATAAAATTCCTAGTTGATGAGTCAAACAACTAAGCACTTTTCAAGAACTTTCCAAATCCTAATATAACTTGTGAAGAAATGAGGTGTTTTCTAGGGATCCCCATTCTAAGTAGTTGTAACTCTCTCCCTAATAAGAGGTTATACTGGGATTCCAATTAAGACACACGAAACAATTTTGTATGCAATGCCATGAGGAGAAATAGTTTTGAACAAATTCTTAGATTTCTGCACTGTAACGACAATAACAAATTTGATGAATAGGACTAGATGTGGAAAATTAGACTCTTTATTGAAATGTAAGAGACAAATGTAATAAGCTCTTTGTTTCTCAGCAACGTCGTCTTACGATGAATCAATGATAAAATATTTTGGGAGACACTCTTGCATGCAATTTATAAGGGGGAAACCGATACGATTTGGATATAAAGCATGGTGTTTATTCACTACTTCTGGATATCTGGTAGATTTTTCCTTTTATCAAGGAAAATCACCCAATCCAAATACAGTATATGAAGCACAGTTTGGTAAGGCTACTGCCCCACTCGTTCAGATGATAGATGATTTTACACTGGCTGTAAAGCTACTGCCATTCCACTTTTTCTTTGACAACCTATTTACAGGTTTTTCTGTTCTGTCATACCTGAGAGAAAAGGGCTATGGAGCAACAGGCACTATCAGAGAAAACAAAAGTTCCCAAATCGTGCCCAATTTCCTCAAAGAAAGCGCTAGTTAAAAAGGAAAGGGGGTATTTTGAATCCTCACTTTGCAAGTATGATGGTGTTATAGTCACAAAAGGGCGGACAATTCAGTGGTTACTGTAACTTCTACCTGTGAAGGAGTTGAACCTGTATCATTTGTAAATAGATATTCCACAATGGAGAAGAAGACAATTCAAGTACAACGTCCTCAAATTATCACAGCTTATAATAAACACATGGGAGGAGTGAATAGGAGGGATGAAAACATTGCCTGTGCAGAATAAACATTCTAAACAAGAAGTGGTACTGGGCTTTACTTTCTTGGCTGATTGACGTATCTGTACATAATACGTGGCAGCTGAAGAAAGGAACGGGAGCTGGGACTACTCAACTTTAATTCAGAAGAGAAATTGTACAAGTTTGCCTAAAAAGATACATGAATCCCGTAAAAGGAGCAAGCAGGCCGTCTATCAGTCCTATGTGTGGATACAATTCGCATGTTCCAAGTGATATCAGATATGATGGTATAAAGCACTATATCAAGAAAACTGAGAAGTAGAGAAGATGTGTAGGTTTGTACTGCAAACAGAAATCATCAGCTGTTTGCTCAAAATGTGGGAAATGTGATGTAGGACTGAGTCTAGAATGCTTTGAAGTGTACCATGAAAGTCAGTAAAACAAACGATAGTGAATTATTTTGTGTATGGTGTTATAAATTGGTTTGTAAGAATTATTTTGTTCAAATTTTGCCTTACTTGTATTAAAAATCTGATTAATAAAACAAATCTTCAAATGTATTTCAGTATCACAGAAAATATTTCAAATATGCATCTGAGTGCCCAGTGTGTCCATATGGACAAACTGAGACAGAGAAGAGTCAAATAATAGCTTATATGCACTACTTAGATGCACAAGAAGTAAAAAAATTGAAAATAAATTTAAATATCCAATTTTGAAAAAATCGGGCAGTTAAGTGTTAATGAAATATTTGAGGGCACTTTCCTCACAACGAGACCATTGGGCCAACCTTGCACACAGTGAGAAGATGACAGGACGTTGCTGTATTAGGAATCACCACAGGGTGGAGACAGGCAGCAACAGACAGAAGACAATGGAAACAGATTGTTGATGCAGCACATTCTCGACAGGGCCTGTGATCACTGAAAATAAGAAGAATCTCACATTTGGTAATGTGTAAGAACTGTTTCCAGATGTGTTCTGCTCCACATTTACATGGCAATGGGAGAGCTGGGAAGGCATACATGAATTTTGCAGATTTCCTGTGTAATAAACAAACACACACACACACACACACACACACACACACACACACACACACACAAACAAACAAACAAACTTGCACACACGTGACCACTGAGGCCAGACTGTGGTCTATGGTGCCTGATGGGAGAAGTAATGTGGGAGGTGGGGGTAATGAGGAGGTTGGGGTATGTAGGGATAGCACGGTAGTGGTGGGGAAAGGTGTAGCAGTGCTTATGCGATGATGGTGGGAATGGGGGGAAAGGGGGGGGGGGGCTGCTAGGCGCAATTGGGTAGCAAAGGATGAGGCCAGGGGGGTTGCAGAAACATAGGATATATTGCAGGACATGTTACCACCTGTACAGTTCAGAAAAGCTGGTGTTTGTAGGAAAGATCAAGATGGCACAGGCTGTGAAGTTGTTACTCAAAAAAAAAAAGAACACTGTTGGGCTGCCATTTAATGTTATCTTTCCACACCTACAGCCTCCTTCCTGGTCATTGTGACCAACGATATCCTCACCCACAATTACTTCACCTATGAAGGCATCATCTACAAACAGTACAGCAATGGGTACTTGCATGGCACCATCCCATGTCAACCTATTCATGGACCATCTAAAGGAAGCCTTCCTAATCACACAGAATCTCAAACCTCTCTTTTGGCAGTTTATCAGTCACTTGTGAACACCATGTATGTTAACACGACTCATATCAATAAAGCTACAGACCAATCAAATCTGTTCTCTCCTATCTGAGTATAAAAAGATGTTTACGTAGTCATATCTGGTTCACAGCCGTAGTCACTGAAAGCCTACTTGCAGCTTTCACCACCATGATATGGGTAAGCTTTTAGCACACACTGCTCTTTACAGTGTCTCTCCTTTTTTTAGGGTAGTTATACACATCTTTTGTCCAGTTAGAACTCTTGAATGGCTGGTAGGGATCTGTACATTTATCACTTGTTCTATTCTTAACAAATTCTTTTTTCATAGTGAACAGGCTACAACCACTGATAATAAATCATTGTGGGTAGGGGGTTTTCCCAAATCACAAAGGCTGGCTCACATTTATCAAACAATATGCCAAACTAAACTTTTGTCCTTTACATGTCTTTAAACCCCCCCCCCCCCCCCCCCCCAGCTGCAACACCTGCTGTGGTTCCATAATCCAACACCGCCACTGCCAAAGAGAGAATGTTTTTTCAGGTAAGCAAAAAACTTATCTGACGGCACAGGGAGGAAGTAACAATTAGAGCAGCAGGTCCAACTGTGACCCTCATTAACATACCACCAATGGGATTCTACTATTTCTTTTACTATAATGTTTAGTTGATCCTATTTAGCAAATCACTCCGGAGATCAAATACAGCGAACAATACTATCCATCATTTGCACACGAACTAGTTTTGACTATAAGAATCTAAGAATATGAACAGGATAGTGGCGGAGACAGGTTGGTAAACTATCCATGCAGTTATTCAATCCGTAAGAGAGCTGGCAAGAAATCGAAGTTTAGGGTAAAGAAATAAAGACTTGGAGGCTAGCGAGTTTTAAAGATTATAATTTTGATAGAGATGGCAAAGGTCTCAAAAGAGCGCTCGAGTGAAATAGGCAGTGTCTTGAAAATATGTTTTAAGTTGAACATTGACAAAAGTAAAACAAGGACAAAGGCATGTAGTTTAATCAAACATGCAGTGCAGAGTGAATTAGAACTGTTGGTTGGTTGGTTTGTTTAAAAGAGGGGAAAAGGGACCAAACTACGAGGTCATCGATCCCTTGTTCCTAATAAAACAATGCCACATTTGTGAGAATAAAATAGATGAGACACATAACACAAAACGGAAAGAAAGGAAAGACCACAAGAACAAAGGAAAGGCAACGAACACTAAAAGGAACAAGAGGACAAGAGAACAACAGTGAGATGCAAGAAACAGCTAGAAGAGAGTAAAACAAAGAAGCAGATTACAGGGTCTGGCCGATCACGAAAATAAAAAGGAAAAGTCAGCCACCCTGCAACACATTAAAATCTCCACCCTAAAAGCAAATGGGTGGAGGACACATAGGGACAAAGGACAGGTGCTAAAACTCAGATCGGATGATAAAAGAATTAGACTGTAAATGAGACAAAACAGCAGAATAATTTTGCTGTTAGGGCTCCTTTTTGTGTGTTGTTTTAGGGCGCAAAACATCTAAGGTCATAGCGCCCAGTAAAGAACCAGAGAATGCTGGGACCACGGGGGAGAAACCGTTACGAGATCCAATACAAAAGGGAAGAAAAAAACAAAACTAAAACATCACGACATTACGGAAGAGTAACTAAAAGACGTCAACAAGAAACCGGAGACCCCAGGCAGAAATTAAATCTCTTTTGCCATATTACTGATTTTTAAAAAACTTCAGCCAGACCCTGAGATGTAAGTGGCTAAAATAGGGGCAGAGGATCAGGAAATGTCTGACTGTTAATGGCTGGCAACAGAAAGGACAGCTGGGTGCAGGGTCGCCACTCAACAAGTGTCGGTGACTAAAACGGCAGTGCCCTATTTGCAACCAAACTAACATTACTTCCTCATGGCGAGACGGACGGGAGTAAGTCGACCAGGCTGTTGGGAGAGGTTTCACTTCTCTGAGTTTGTTCCCATGAAGGGAGCACCAATGGTCATGCCAAAGTAACGCGATACGCTGATAGAGAAAAGTACAAATATCCTGTGAGGAAACAGAGTAAGAGGCGGGCCGACCGAGATGGACGGAGGCCTTGGCTGCAGCATCAGCAGCGCCACTGCCAGGCAAACCAACATGGCCAGGAGCCCACATGAACATCACTTGGGCTCCCCCATCTGGGATCAAATGGAGGCAGTCCTGGATCCATCGAACGATTGGGTGGACTGGATTGGGATCATTTAGAACACTCTGAAGGGCACTGAGGGAGTCAGAGCAGATCACACAGCGAGCGAGCTGGTGCCTACGGATGTAGTGAACAGCCTGATAGAGGGCAAAAAGTTCTGCAGTAAAAATTGTGCACTGGTCGAGAAGCCGGTATTGAAACTTATCAGTCCCAACGACAGAAGCACAGCCAACGCTGTGGGCGGACTTCGAACCATCAGTGTATAAGATGCAGCCAACGCTGTGGGCGGACTTCGAACCATCAGTGTAGAAGAATATGCTTTCGGCAAGTTGTGAGCGAAGCTCGAGAAATTTGCAGCGATAGGTCAGCTCGGGAGTCAAATCCTTTGGGAGCGAGCAGAGGTCAAAACGAACACAAATCTGTGTCTGAAGCCAAGGTGGTGAAGGGCTCTCCCCCGTTCAGAAAGTGGCAGGAAGCGTGAACTGCAGCTGCTCAAGCAGGTGACGAAAGCAGACACCGGGAGGCCGCAGAGAATAAACTTATGACAGTGGTAGTTCACCGGCTTCTGCGTAGAGACTCTCAATAGGGCTGGTACAGAAGGCACCAGTGGCGAGAGGGATCCCCAAATGGTGTATTGTATTTAGATGGTGTAAGATAGAAGGCCGTGCAGAGGAGTAGACAATACATCCATAATCCGACTTGGAGCGGACACGAGTTCAAATAGAGGCGGAGGAGAACAGTCCAGTCAGCCCCCGAAGAAGTACCACTCAATACACGAAGGACATTGAGGGACCAGGTGCAGCGTGCAGCCAGGTAGGACAAGTGGGGAGACCAACTGAGTTTCTAATGTAAGCCCTAAGAACTTCGTTGCATCCACGAACAGGAGAGCATTTTGGCCCAGTTGCAAGAATGGTGGAAGAAACGCCTTGTACCGCCAAAAGTTGACAAACGAATTTGGTAGCAGAAAAGCGGAAACCATTTGTGACATTCCACGAATAGAGAAGGTCCAGACAACGCTGAAGACAGCATTGCAGGAGAGACGTCCGCTGCGAGGTGCAATAAATAGCGAAGTCATCCACGAAAAGAGAGCCGGAAATGCCAGCTGGAAGGCAGTCCACAATGGGGTTGATGGCTATGGCGAAGAGGACAACACTCAGTACGGAGTCCTGAAGCACCCCATTCTCCTGTGAAAAGGTGTGGGATAAGGAGGAACCCACAAGTACCTAGAAAACTCTGTCCATTAAAAATTCCCAGATGCAAGTGGGAAGATGACTGCAGAGGCCCCATGTGTGCATAATGTCTGTCCGCCAACAGGTATCGTCGGCTTTCTCCAAATCAAAGAAAACAGCCACTGTTTGTTGCTTCTGCAGAAAATTATTCATGATGAATGTAGACAGGCTGACAAATGATCAACCGCGGAGCGGCGCTTTCAGAACCCACACTGAACATTAGTGAGAAGACGGTGAGACTCCAGCCATCACACTAATCGATCATTGATCATGCGTTCCATCACCTTACAAACACTGCTGGTAAGCGAAATTGGACGATAGCTGGAAGCAAGAGATTTATCTTTACCAGGCTTAGGTAGGGGAACAGTAGTAGCTTCACGCCAAAGCGTGGGAAATACACTGTCAGTCCAAATACGGTTGTAGGTATCGAGGAGAAAGCATTTTCCCACAGGAGGAAGATTCTGCAGCATGAGGACGTGGATTGTATCAGGCCCAGAAGCAGAAGACCTGGATGAGGAGAGAGCACACATGAGCTCCCTCATAGTAAAAGAATATTGCAGCATTCTCAATTCAAAGAGAGAAAAGCGATTGCACGAGCCGCCTCCGCCTGTTTCCGAGGAAGGCAGGCAGGATGGTAGTGGGTGGAGCTTGAAACCCCCGCAAAATACTGATCCAAGGCATTGGAAACATTGACAGGATCAATTATGATGTTTCCCGCCACAGTCAGACCAGAAATCGGGGAGTGGGTGATAGTCTCGGAAAGCTGGCGCAGGCCACCCCAAACAAGAGAGGACAGAGTTGTTGAACGAGCTGATGAAGGAAACCCAGGACGCTTTCTTGCTTTCCTTAATAGTGCGACGGCACTGCGCACATAGTTGCTTGTAGCGGATGCAGTTCATTAACGTAGGATGATGGTTAGAGACACAAAGCGCACGTTGTTGGGCACAAATCGCATTGCTGCACTCCACAGTCCACCAAGAGACAGAGACCCGATGGGGAGAAGTAATAGTATGAGGGATAGAGGATTCGGCAGCCGAGAGAATAACGTCCATGAGGTGCTCGACCTGATCATCGCAGCTGGGAAACTGTCGGTTGTCAAAGAATGCGGGATACACAAGAAATCTTCCCGGGAATATTCATTTTTGAACTGACAGTACGCTGGCTGCGTTGCAACCATCTTTGCTGGTGAGGGCAAAGAACGGGTAGCAGAATCTACAGCCCAGGATACGGGAGACGGGGTGTCAGCTTGAAGGCTGAACTGTAAGTCGCAAGTTTGGGACGGGGAGAGGCTAACACGGTGCAGTAGCTTCCACACAAAGGGACAGTCGGTTTATGGCTCGCCAACAGTTTCCGGGCAACAGGAAAAGGTACCTTCTCCTTCACCCGTGTCTCCTGAACAGCCCGCTCGTCTTGACAGACGGGACAAGAACGAGAAGAAGCAGCGTGGTCTCCATGACAATTAACGGCAGCGGGGGCAAGGAGGTGGACAGGCACCTTCGTGTACATCCCTGTTACAAGTGACACATTTGGCAGCATTTTTACATGACGTGCTGGTATGATTGAACTGGTGACATTTATAACACTGCAACAGATTGGGAATATAAGGATGCACAGAGATGACTTCATAGCCTGCCTATCTCTTGGTAGGAAGTGTTAACCGATTGAAATTCAGGAACAATGTGCGAGTGGGCACCAAACACCAAATTGGCAGCTTCTTTTTTTGTAACCCTATGAACAGCAGTAACGCCCTGATCCGATAGATAATTCAGGGTGTATACGTGGACAAGGAAAAAAATTCCCGGATTTCCCGGTTAAAATACACTTTCTCCTGGGTGAAAATACACTTTTTTCGTGTTAAGTGACAGTATACTCTTCCTTGGCACTGTAAAACTCATCTATTCTTTGAATGTTTATAGTTTAACATACCGACATAGAATTTCCCCACACTTTAGAAAACAAAACTCAGGGGGGAAAAGAACATGTTTTGAAATACCTTTGATGTGCAGCAACATGTACGCTGCATATTTCCGTATTACGAAGGTATAAATTTGAATTTCACCAAACTTTCCGAAGCATTGAAATCGAGAGTGCCACATGCTTTTGTAAGCCAGTCATAGGTCATTCAGGTGATCTCGCCAGCTGATGACAGCACAGGACACCTGATGTAGTCAGCCAATAGCAAGATCACTCTTAAGTAGTGCGAACACACAAATAAGAAAAGTTGATTGTTTAAATTAACATACATAGCATTCACATATAATATTGGTCTCTAAGATTAACGAGCTGGAAGAGAAGCTAAGCTTCCACGTATAATGTTGATCTTTTTTGCACGTGTTACACTTTAAGATACATCACACAAATGTGCCAGCAAAACTTTTAATAATGACGTAAATGTCTTATCTTCTGGGCTCTAAATTCTTCTAAATGGTCGTCCTTGAAGAGTTGATTTTTAAATGAGAGTCAAACGCTTTGTGATTTAAGTAATTCATCGTACATTCTCGCACATAGTTCATCTTGCGTACAAGGAAATTTGGTTTGAATGTAATGCTTTTCAAACCACCATTTGCAATATTTTCCTGCGACCTATTAGAAACAGGTTCGTTTCAGCAGTTGGAATAGAGTGCCAGGTAATAGGCGTCACCGTTCTTACGCAGCTACGATGATGCAGGAAGCTCATATGTTCATATGTATAAAACATTAAAAGATCTTACATTATGTAATAAAAGAAACTACACATCAGAGGATACTTCAAGAGCATCGGAATTTCGTGAACCATACTAAGTTGCATAATTTGGCTTAAAATGCACATTCATATGTCCAGATTCGTATGTAAATTTTCTTGGAGCACCAATGCTGTATTATCTCAAGTTTGGTTCTTTATTGCGGCATAATGCCATATGTGCACTTGAAATGCAGCGAACAGTTGAAACTAGCCAATAGTGTGAAATTAAAAACTTCCTTTCAAATAAAGCAGAAAAGATTAATGAAAGCCAAATCTCTTTAGCAAACCGTTAAAAATAACTTCATTGTTCTGCAAGGTGATTAATGCTTGACTATCAGGAAGGAGGAAATAAAATATAAAACTAATAACATATTTTAGCCTTCTGTAATTATGTGAACGTATTTTAATTCATTTGATAACTCCCGACCGCAAAAATCCGTTTGTTATAATTTAACGTGAGAGCAACAAACGAAGAGGAAACAACAAAATCACTTAACATAAACACAGGTCTTGTGGAGACCTCCCCACCACAACTGACTGCTCTGGGCATCAGCACCAGATTTACTATATTTCCAAACCAGGTCAATATTAAGTAGTGGCGCCCAGCCCTACTTCTGTAACCAGAAGCGAAAGAAGGTATTACTCATACCCGACTCAACTGCGCATGCGCAAGAGCCCACCCGCAACTGCGAATCTAATTTAAACAGTTGTCACGTCATGCTCATCGGAGGCAATTTGTTATTATGAAGCATTGCATAGTCTTCCTAAAGCCTTTGACACACTTTGCTGTTGGCAGATGCTTGTATGAGCACTGTGTTTTCTTGTTGTATACGGCGCATTTCCTTTGCATCTAAGTTTTATTTTCTTTTTTTTTTTTTTCCTCTCTCTCTCTCATTCATGTTTTGTTGCTGCAGTATTATTCTGCAATAGCAGGATACAGTAATATCCTTTGTTAGAGTATTGGTTCTTATCAGTCAAAATCACAAAAATTTAACTGAAAACTAAAACAATGAAAAATTCCCGGAATTCTAAACAATTCCCGGGTTTTTCCCCGGTTTCCTCCCGGATGAAAAAATTCCTGGTTTTTTCCCGGGTCGTATACACCCTGTAATTAGTTATTTCGTCCTCCGTCAAACTATCCAACAGCCGGGTGTAGATAACACCGCGGCGCGAGTTAAGTGTCCTGTGAGCATCCACTTTTACAGGATATTCGTGGAGGATTTGGGCCTTGAGAGCACTACCAATTTCTATTTGGAGACGAGAGCATGACTTCACAGGGCCGGCGTTGCCATCCACACCTTTCTATATAACAAAGAGGTTAACAGTAGCAAAAGTCTGGTTTCCATCTAAACATGAGACTGCTAGAAATCGAGGCGAAACAGGAAGAGACATCGAGGCAGGAGCCTCATTCCACTTTCGTTTATAGAAAACACTAAGAAGGAAAAGGAAAGTCAGTTATCGGGAAGAAGTCCCCCCATGATTGCCAGCGTCTCCGATGGCGCGCTCCTTCCAGCAGGGGCCCTCCAAATGGGAGCCCCCCGCTTTAGGTGATTTTCCTCACCTTAGGTCACACCTCCCGAACAACAGACGGAAGGACCAATCGGCAGAGAGGGAAGGTAACAGCTCAGGCAATCGCCCTTCTTGGGGCCTGGCCTGTACCAGGGGGTACGTGCGTGCCCTACATGCCAACCGGGGGCTGGGAATTACCCGTTACCCAGTCTCCTGCTGTGCGGCAAACATGTGGGTGGCCGTCAGGCACACACAGGGAGAAGGAGAGGGAAGAAGGAAAGGAGGAAAGAAAGAATGGCCTCAAACGTCACAGAGCAGGAACGGGGAAAGGAGCAGTGCAGGGAGAGAGCGATACAGGGAAGGAGCAGTGCAGGGAGAGAGCGATACAGGGAAGGAGCAGTGCAGGGAGAGAGCGATACAGGGAAGGAGCAGTATAAGGAAAGAGCAGTACAAGAGAGAAGAATCCTACAAGTAAACCAATGTAAATGAGCTTCAAGAGCCCATGGAGGCACGAGACATCTCCCCAAGAGAGGGGGAAAGAACAGGAGAAGAAGAGACAAGCAGCACTGAAAAAGGAGCGGTGCTGCGAGGGCTGGGGGCCTGTGGCCGCCAAGCACGTACTCACCAAACAGTGGTGAGCCCCCAGAGGGGGCTATTAGGGCTCCAAAATAGCTTATGACAACAGAACATAAAAAGCTGACTCAATAGCAAGAAAGGCTAAAAGCTGTTTTTCCTTTTATCCTTTTTTTAGGGGGGGAGGGGGGGGGGGGGGAGAAGGAGGAGGCAAAGGCAAGATAAACTTTTGGGACTACATGTACATCTGGACCCTGCAATTCACATCCACATTTCCCAGTTCCAGTTGCAAACTGGTCCACAGGAAAATGGTTGACAAGTCTGTGTGAGTATTTATCTCCCTAATTTAACCTTCATATTCTTTTCATAACATATGTATGAGGAGGCATTGTAGTGGTAGACTCTTCTAAGAAAGCTCACTGAATTTTAACATTAAACCACTGAACTGTGCACTATGCCTCTTCTAATGTCCGCCCAGTGCAGGTGGACAAGCATTTCTTTAATGTTTTTATGCTTATCAAGCAAACCTGTAGAACAGAACACACTTATTTTCCAGATCATCTTTATTTCCTGTCAATTCTGTCCCACACTTATGAGCAAATTCAAAGTATTGGCCAAGGTTTCGTACGCTACCTCCCTTGTGTGTGGACTACACTGACTTCTTCCAATGAATTTCAGTATGGTATCTGTCCTTCCTCCAATTATTTTTATGTGGTTGTACACTTCAAATCGCTCCATGTGCATACTCCTGGATATTTAATGCACGTCGCTAGTTCCAGTGATTGTACTGCAATTTTTTAAATCATACAACAAATGGTTTTCCTGTCTATTTACACATGTTACATTAAATTGATCTCTGTTGAGGTTAAACAGTCAATCCCTGAACCTTGTGTTGATGCTCTGTAGTTCTTCCAGCAATTTGCTACAATTTTCTAATGTTGTTACTTCTCCCCACCAGTACATAACATTGTCCATGAACAGCCTCACGGAATTTCCAGAGTAATCCGCTGGTTTATTTATACACCTTGTGGAAAGTAATGGTCTTCTAGACATTCCCTTGGAGTGCACCAAAAGTTACTTTTGTGTGAGAAGATTTCTCTCCATTAAGAATGACGTACTGTGTTCCATTTGCTAGAAACTCTACAATTCAATCACAAAGCTGGTCTGAAATGGTGCACCTGTTCATTAAGTGATAGTGCCAAACTGTATGTAAAACTTTCCTCAAGTGAAGGGACATGGTCTCCTGGCCACCAATACATGCTGCCTTCTACGTCTTGGCAACAAACAGAGCAAAACAGGTGTCACATGATAGTTGTTTTCAGAACCCTCATCCAGAAATGTCATACATGCAAACATAAGACATGATCAAAAATTTTACAACACACTGATGCAAAAGACTTAGGTCCACATTTGTGTGTGCCTATCCAACATGCCCTCTGGGTGCCAATGACTGGGAACATTTCACTGCTGATAGAAGAGAAGCAGGTTCTTTTGCATACTCTAAATTTAATTGCACAGGTATCTCATCTGGTTTAATCACCTTTTCTCTGTTGAGTGATTTCAGATGATTTTTCTGTCCTGAGGTCCACTATTTTGATATACAATGACAAGCTGCAATATTATGACCAACTCAATAGCGTGGTGGGCCACATCTGGAATGCAGTACAGTAGGTAGTTCTGCATGGTATAGATACACAAAGTCTAATTTTTCCAGAGATATGTGGCACCAGTTGCCCAATGCTTCCATGGCAGTTTTAGAGCCATTCAAAGAAAGTTTACTGTCAGAGCAGTCGAGTCATTCATTCAATGTAAAGTCAATACAGTGATTCAGATTTTGATAAAACTTTGGCATACAGTAAGCCTATATATAAATCAAGAAAAATACTCAATTTTATTAAAAAACATTGACCCATTTTGAAAATAAGGGATGTGAAGTTCTAAAAGCTCACAAAATACATCCCACTGCCATAATTTGAAACTGCTTAGCAACACTAATTAAGCTAAAACAATGAGAGAGGTGTAATACTGCAGAATTGCTATGACTTTCTTTTAACTGCAACATAGTATGAGTAAGATGAATTTTTTTTTTAAATTTGAATAAAAATTTAGAGTTTTCATTCATCAAACAAAGTATCTTCAAAAGTTTTCGAAAAAATTATATACAGGACTTCACATTATTGTTAACTAATTCCCTATGCATGGAAGTTTTTAAAGAAAAAAATTATAGATTTAAGTGGAAATATACATAAATTTAGTCCTGTTTCAACAGTAGATTCTGTTGTATCTGACAATATCATTACCAATATTTTTTATGTACTTGACGGTCTGTAAAACACATGTAATGTCTGTGCCCCTTTGATGGTAACAGTGCCTAAGGGTCTCTTCTAGAAATCTTTCAGTTTCTATGAAGTACGGATGTAATGTTTTTAATTCCCCAATTAAAAAGTATTTCTGCACACTTGCTTTGCTGCTACTCTCTTAACAGTGCCACCGACACAATCACAAAGACTTTTTCCATAAGCAGAGGCAACAAATGTCCTACTGTTTCCAGGCCAAAATCTTTTCTTAAAACACAAGTTCACAAAATTATTTTTAATCTAGGACTAGGCTGCACTGCCATCGGAAAAGTAGCAGATCTTCCGTACATCAGTTCAGGACCCGACCCCTCCCCCTCCCACAACTATGAACCTTGCCATTGGTGAGGAGGCTTGTGTGCCTCAGTGACAGGTGCAACTACAATGGAGGGGTATCTGTTGAGAGGCCAGACAAACATGTGGTTCCTCAAGAGAGGCAGCATCCTTTCCAGTAGTTGCAGGGGCAACAGTCTGGATGACTGACTGATCTAGCCTTTTAACATTATCCAAAATGGCCTTGCTTGCTCTGATGGTACTGCAAACGGCTGAAAGCAAGGGGAAATTACAGCCACAATTTTTCCCAGGGGCTTTACTGTATGGTTAAATGATGATGGTGTCCTCTTGGGTAAAATAGCCCCACCCCATTCGGATCTCCAAGTGGGGACTACTCAGGACGACGACATTATCAGGAGAGAGAAAACTGGCATTCTATGGATTAAAGCGTGGGATGTCAGATCCCTTATTCGGGCAGGTAGGTTAGCAAATTTCAAAAGGGAAATGGATAGGTTAAAGTTAGATATAGTGGGAATTAGTGAAGTTCGGCAGCAAGAGGAACAAGACTTCTGGTCAGGTGAATACAAGGTTATAAATAGAAAATCAAATAGGGTAATGCAGGAGTAGATTTAATAATAAATAAAAAATAAAATAAAAATGCAGATAAGCTCCTATGAACAACATAGTCGACACATTATTGTAGCCAAGACAGACATGAAACCCATACCTACCACAGCGGTACAAGTTTTTATGCCAACTAGCTCTGCAGATGATGAGGTTGAAGAAATGCATGATGAGATAAAATTATTCAGACAGTGAAGGGAGACGAAAATTTAATAGTCGTGGGGGACTGGAATTCGATTGTAGGAAAAGGAAGAGAAGGAAAAGTAGTAGGTGAATATGGAATGGGGGTAAGAAAGTGCAAAATTCTAACACTTGGTTTAATAATCATGATAGAAAATTGTATATGTGAAAGAGGCCTGGAGAGGTTCCAGATAGAATATATAATGGTAATACAGAGATTTAGAAACCGGGTTTTAAATTTAAGACATTTCTAGGGGCAGATGTGGACTGACCACAATCTATTGGTTATGAACTGTAGATTAAATCTGAAAAAACTGCAAAAAGGTGGGAATTTAAGGAGACGGGACCTGCATAAACTGAAAGAATCAGAGGTTGTAGAGAGTTTCAGAGAGAGCATTAGGGAATGATTGACAAGAACAAGGGAAAGAAATGCAATAGCAGAAGAATGGGTTGCTTTGAGAGATGAAATGGTGAAGGCAGCAGAGGATTAAGTAAGTAAAAGGACGAGGGCTAGTAGAAATTCTTGGGTAACAGAAGAGAGATTGAATTTAATTGATGAAAGGAGAAAATATAAAAATACAGTAAATGAAGCAGGCAAAAAGGAATACAAACATCTCAAAAATTAGCTCAACAGAAAGTGCTAAATAGGTAAGTGGGGATGGCTAGAGGACAAATATAAGGATATAGAGTAATATATCACTAGAGGGTAAGATAGATACTACCTACAGGAAAATTGAAGAGACCTTTGGAAAAGAGAAACCACCTATATGAATATCAAGAACTCAGATGGAAACCAGCTCTAAACAAAGAAGGTAAACCAGAAAGGTGGAAGGAATATACAGATGATTTATACAAGGGCAATATTATGGATATGGATGAGGACGTCTATGAAGATGAAATGGGAGCTATGATTGTGTGAAGAGTGTAACAGAGCACTGAAAGACCTAAGTCGAAACAAGGCCCCAGGAGTAGACAACATTCCATTAAAACTACTGATAGCCTTGGGAGATCCAGCCACGATAGAACTCTACCACCTGGCAAGAAAGATGTACGAGACAGGCGAAATACCCTCAGACTTCAAGAAGAATATAATAATTCCAATACCAAAGATACCAAGTGTTGACAGGTGTGAAAATTACCAAACTACCAGTTTAATGAGTCATGGCTGCAAAATACTGACATGAATTCTTTACAGACGAACGGAAAAAACTGGTAGCAGCTGACAACGAGGAAGATCAGTTTGGATTCCACAGAAATGTTGGAACATGAGACAATACTGATCCTACGACTTACCTTAGAAGATTGATTAAGGAAAGGGAAACCCATGTGTCTTGCATTTGTAGATGTAGAGAAGGCTTTTAACAATGCTGGCTGGAATACTCTCTTTCAAATTCTAAAGGCGGCAGGGATAAAATACAGGGAGCGTAAGGCTATTTACAATTTGTACAGAAACCAGAGGGCAGTAATACCAGGCAAGGGGCATGAAAGAGAAGCAGTGGTTGAGAAGTGAGTGAGACAGGGTTGTAACCTATCCCCGATGTTATTCAATCTGTATATTGAGCAAGCAGTAAAGGAAACAAAAGAAGAAAGATTCGGAGTAGGTATTAAAATCCATGGAGAAGAAATAAAAACTTTGAAGTTCACCGATGACACTGTAATTCTGTCAGAGACAGCAAAGGACTTGGAAGAGCAGTTGAACAGAATGGACAGTTTCTTGAAAGGAGGATATAAGATGAACATCAACAAAAGCAAAACGAGGATAATGGAATGTAGTCGAATTAAGTCGGGTGATGCTGAGGGAATTAGATTAGGAAATGAGACACTTGAAGTAGTAAAGTAGTTTTGCTATTTGGGGAGCAATATAACTGATGATGGTCGAAGTAGAGAGGATATAAAATGTAGACTGGCAATGGCAAGGAAAGTGTTTCTGAAGAAGAGAAATTTGTTAACATTGAGTATAGATTTAAGTGTCAGGAAGTCGTTTCTGAAAGTATTTGTATGGAGTGTAGCCATGTACGGAAGAGAAACGTGGACGATAAATAGTTTGGACAGGAAGAGAATAGAAGCTTACAAAATGTGGTGTTACAGAAGAATGCTGAAGATTAGATGGGTAGATCACGTAACTAATGAGAAGGTATTGAATAGAATAGGGGAGAAGATTAGATGGGTAGATCACTTACGGGGACCTGGATGTGAATGACTGAAATTTTAGAATTTTTTTCTCACCATCTGAAAGACAATTTTATCCTGTTTAAAATATGTATTTTTTTTATCTACTTTTCAGTTGTTGATTTGGTCTTAAATGCTCCTTGAACAAAAGCTGCAAACCAGCTGTGTTCATGCGACAGGCAAGTAATATCACCATAAACATTTCTTGTCTGCCAGTGTCATGGAAACAATAAAGCCAATATACAGGGACCTTGCAGATACAAAATTACTTAGCAAATGTCTACATGGCCATACACAAAACCCTGATTAGATTTGCAACAGTTGCATGTGGCAACGAGTACCAAAAACAGTGTTTGTTGGATGGACAGTACTCAAAACTGTGTGATGAATGCTGTCATCAGCAGGACAAAAGTAATGGATAAATTAGGCATACAGGTAGGAAATAATATGATAGCTGCTCTGCCACAGATCATCAGCGACTAGCTGAAGCTGAAAGGGTTGTGGAAGCCAAAACTAAAGAGTCCAGAGTAAGGAAAAGGCTCCTGAAGTAGTCTACAGAGAGTAAAGAAGCAGCTGGCCAACAAGATTATGCTGCTGGAATGTTCTGAAAGACGCATACGATGAGTCAGAAACAGTGTGAACATTTTTTATCATTTTCTCAAAACTACATTTTCAGAAATTAGGAACATCTAACTTCACAATGGTTTTATCCATGTTCACCAAATTTCTGTCAATTGACGAACAGGATAATATCTTCGTAGTATGCCTAATACATCACAGAAATGATCTATGTTTGTCATTTTGTATATAATTTTAGCAGTATGTTTTAGGCAAAATTGTAATGTGGTATAGTAAGAGTTTTTCTATTTCCTCAGATTTACTCCAAACTGCGAAATGAGAGGCATAATGTGTTCCTATGAATGTTAGCAGCAGCCTGCTATAGTTTGAATGCTATTAGACTGATGATGGACCAGAAAATGGTACCAGAATGGGAACGTGCATTATAAGAACATCTATTAGGCAAACTACTGTAATTCTTCAACTATAATATGTCAATAAATTTCCTTTGACAGTTTGTGGTTTTTATCAACAATGGATGAAATTAACTCAACTTCGTCTGCATTGTACACCAAGAATAACGTGCACTGAGAGCGAGGTATAAAAATGCAGCCCGTTTATGTCCAGGTCTCCTTATCTAATGAGGTGGTACTGAATACAATTGGGGAGAAGAGAAATTTGTGGCACAACTTGACTAGAAGAAGACATAGGTTGATAGGACATGTTCTGAGGCCTCAATTTAGTATTGAGGGGGAGCAGCAAGGAGGGTAAAAATCTTTAGAGGATACCAAGAGATGAACACACTAAACAGATTCAGAAAGATGTAGGTTGTAGTAGGTACTTTGAGAGGAAGCGGCGGCGGCAGCGGCGACGACGACGACCACCACCACCACCACTTCCCAGAAAGTCAAATGTAAGAACATATTCACCCTCATTCAAGTATTCCTTGACTTCATTTACGAAACAGCTTTGCTGCTTAGCTACAAAATTACAGTATCAATATGATCAATTTTTCAGAAAATAATTAAATGAACTCCAATGAGGTCTTCCACACTATTTCTAATTTACAGACTGTCAAAAAGTGATATTTTCAACCATATTATTTTAAAGCATATTTTGAGGGTGAACTTTCTGTTGTTGTTGTTGTTGTTGTCTTTAGTCCAGAGACTGATTTGATGCAACTCTCCATGCTACTCTACCCCATTCAAGCATGTTCATCTCCGAATAACTACTGCAACCTAAATCCTTCTGAATCTGCTTACTGTATTCATCTCGTGGTCTCCCTCTACAATTCTTATCCCCCACACTTCCCTCCAATATTTAATTGGTGATTCCTTGATGCCTCAATGTGTCCTACCAACTGATCCCTTCTTATAGTCGAGTTGGGCCACAAATTCCTCTTCTCCCCAGTTCTATTCAGTATCTCACTATTTACGTGATCTACCCATCTAATCTTCAGCATTCTTCTGCAGCACCACATTTCGAAAGCCTCTATTCTCTTCTTGTCTACTTTGTTTATCGTCCATGTTCCACTTCCACACATGGCTACAGTCCAGACAAATGCCTTCAGAAAGAGACTTTCTAACACTATATTCTATATTAAATATTCACAAATTTCTCTTCTTCAGAAACACTTTTCCTGCCATTTTCAGTCTATTTCAGGCTTCATCAGTTATTTTGCTGGCCAAGCAGCAAAACCAAACTACTATTCTAAGTGCCTTGTTTCCTGATCTAATTCGCTCAGCATCACCTGTTTGAATTCTACTACGTTCCATTACTTCTGTTTTACATTTGTTGATGTTCATCTTATTCTCCTTTCAAGACACTTTCCATTCTGTTCAACTGCTCTTCCAAGTACTTTTCTGTCTGACAGAATTACAATGTCATCAGCAAACTCAAAGTTTTTCTTTCTTCTCCCTGAACTTTAATTCCTATTCCAAATTTTTCTTTGGTTTCCTTTCCTGTTTGTTCAATGTACATACTGAATAACGTTGGGAATAGGCCATAACACTGTCTCACTCACTCTTCAACCACTGCCTCCTTTTCATCTCCCACAGCTTTTATAACTGCCATCTAGTTTTTGTACAAGTGGTAAATAGCCTTTCACTCCCAGTATTTCATCCCTGCTGCCTTCAGAATTTCAAAGAGAGTATTCCAGTCAACATCGTTAACAGTTTTCACTACATCTACAAATGCTGTAACATACGTTTGCCTTTCCTTAACCTATCTTCTAAGATAACTCATAGGGTCAGTATTGCCTCATGTGTTCCTACGTTTCTCCAGAATCCAAAGGGATCATCCCCAAGATCAGCTACCAGTTTTTCTATTCTCATGTAAAGTATTGGTGTTAGTATTTTGCAACCATGACTTATTAAACTGACAGTTCAGTAATTTTCACACCTGTCAGCACCTGCTTTCTTTGAGATTGGACTTACTATATTCTTCTTTAAGTCTGAGGGTATTTCACTTGCCTCATACATCTTGCTCACCTGATGGTACCGTTGTCATGGCTGACACAACACTATCAGTAGTTCTAATGGAATGTTGTCTATCCCGGTGCCTTGGTTCGACTTAGATCTTTCAGTGCTCTGTCAAATTCTTCGTGCCATATCTTATCTCCCCACTTCATCTTCACTCACGTCTTCTTCAATTTCAATAATATTGCCCTCAAGTACATCGTCCTTGTGTAGACACTCTGTATACTCCTTCCACCTTTCTGCTTTCCCTTCTTTGCTTAGGACTGGTTTTCCATCTGAGCTCTTGATATTCATAGTTGGTCCTCTTGTCCCTAAAGGTCTCTACAATTTTCCTGTAGGCAGTATCTGCCTTACCCATAGAGATATATGCTTCTATATCCTAGCATCTGTCCTCTAGCCATCCCTGCTTAACCATTTTGCACTTCCTGTCGATCACATTTTTCAGATGTTTGTATTCCTTTTGCCTGCTTCATTTGCTGCGCTTTTATATTTTCTCCTTTCCTCAGTTAAATTCAATATTTCTTCTGTTACCCGAGGATTTGTACTAGCCCTCGTCTTTTTACCTAATTGTTCCTCTGCTGCATTCACTATTTCATCTCTCAAAACTACCCTTCTCCTACCATATTTCTTTCCCCTCTAGTTAACTATTCCCTAACGCTCTCTGAAATGCTCTACAACCTCCGGTTCTTTCAGTTTATCCAGGTCCCCTCTCCTTAAATTCCTACCTTTTTGCAGTTTCTTCAGTTTTAATCTACCGTTCATAACCAATAGATTGTGCTCAGGGTCCACATCTGCCCTGGAAATGACAGTTTAAAACCTGCTTTGTATATCTATGTCTTACCATTATGTAACCTATCACATCTTCCAGTGTCTCCAGGCCTCTTCCATGTATACAACCTTCTTTCATGATTCTTAAACCAAGTGTTAGAATTTTCCTTCTTTTCCTTTCCCTACTATCGAATCCCAGTCCCCCAAGACTACTAAATTTTCATCTCCCTTCACTATCTGAATAATTTCTTTTATCTCATCATACTTTTCTTCAATATCTTCCGTCATCTATGGAGCTAGTTGGCATATAAACTTTTACTACTGTGGTAGGTATGGGCTTTGTGTCTATCTTTGCTACAATAATGCATTCACTATTCTGTTTGTAGTAGCTTATCAGCTTTCCTATTTTGTTATTCGTTATTAGACCTACTCCTGCATTACCCCTATTAGATTTTCTATTTATAACCCTGTATTCGCCTGACCAAGTCTTTTTCCTCCTGCCATAGAACTTCACTAATTCCCACTTTATCTAACTTTAACCTATCCATTTCTCTTTTTTCAGGGTGTATAAATGGACAAGGAAAAAAATTTCCGGATTTTTGCCAGATCTCCCGGTTAAAAATACACTTTCTATCGGGGAAAATACACTTTTTTCATGTTAAGTAACAGTATACTTTATCTCAGAACTGCAAAATTTATCAATCATTTGAATCGTGATGTTTTTGTACAGTGGCTTAGAATTTCCCGGCACTTTAGAAAACGCAACTCAGGGGAAAAACCACGTTTTGGAAAGTTCTTTGAAGTGCAGTAACATATATGCTGCATATTTTTGTATTACGAAAGTCTAAATTCGAATTTCACAAAAAAAACCGCATGTTACTTTTTGAAGCATTGAAATTGAGATTGCGATGCGCTTTTGAAAGCCAGTCATAGCTCATGTCATGTGATCTCGCCAGCTGATACTCATAGCATAGGACACATGACGTAGTCGGCCAATAGCAACATCACTGTTGTGTAGCGCAAACACAGAAACAGGAATAGTTAATGGTCTAAATTAATGTACATAGTGTTGCTACAGGAAAAGCAAACTTTTCATATATAATATTTGTCACAAAGATTAATAAGCTACAAGAGAAACTAAGCTTTCACATATAATGTTGATCTTTTTTTGCACGTTTTACACTTTAGGACACCACATAAATATGCCAGTAAAATGTTTAATACCAACATAAATCTCTGTCTTCTGGGATCAAAATTCCTCTAAATGGCTTGTCATCAAAGAGTTGATTTTTAAATGAGAGTCAAATGCTCTGTGATTTAAGAAATTCATCATACATTCTCGCACATAGTTCACCTTGCCCAAAAGGAAATTTACTTTGAAAATAATGCTTTTCAAATCACAATTTTCCCGAGACCTGTTACAAATAGATTTGTTCCAGCAGTTGCAAATAGATTTGTTCCAGCAGTTGCCAGAGAGTGCCACATAAGAGGCATCCCCGTGCTTGCGCAGCTAAGATGACGTAGGAAGCCCATATGTTTGTATGCGTAAAATATTAAGTAGATCTTACATTATGTCATAAAACAAACAAGACATCAGAGGATACTTCAAGAGAGTCAGAATTTCTTGTACAATACTGAGATGAATAATTCCCATTAAAGTGCACATTCGTATGTCCAGATTCCCAACGAAGTAGCCCTCGACCTCATATTAAGCTTTTCAGAGTGGTTTTCGGGATGTAAATTTTCTACGAGTACCAGTACTGTATTATCTCATGTTTGGTTCTTTATTATGGAATAATGCCACACATGTTAGAAGATGAAAAACATGCACTTGAAATGCAGTGAACAGTTAGTTGAAACTAGCCAATAGTGTGGAATTAAACACTTCGTTTGAAACAAACTGGCTGCCCCAGCAGTAAAGATAAATAAAAGGAGAATTTCTTTAGCAAAGCAACAAAAAAAACTTCATTGTTCTGCAAGGCGATTAATACTTGACTGTCAGAAAGGTGGACATAAAATAAAATCTGGAACTAACAACATATTGTAGCCTTCTATAATTAGATGAATGTATTTTAATTCACTTGATAGCATCCAGGCACAGAATTTTTTTTTAAATTTTTTTTTATTTGACGTGAAAGCAGTAAACGAAGAGGAAACAGCAAAATCACTAAATGTAAACACATTTCACATGGAGCCACCCCCCCCCCCCCCCCAATAACTCAGACTGCTCTGCACATCAGCCCCAGATCTACGATATTTCGAACCAGGGCAATAGATTTGTAGTAGATAAGAATACTCTGGAAATAACTAAACAAACTCTTACATACACAGTACTTAAATTTATTTAGCCTAGATCATTAGTCCCTCCCAAATTTTATTAAGAATCTGACAAGGAGGCAGATTATTATTATTATTATTATTATTATTATTGACTTTTTTTCCTCAGACTTAAGTCTGGTTAAAAATGGAACGTGACGCGGACCTCGGTCAAGCGTGACTTCCTTGTAACTGTATGGTATATGTTATATTGCATTTAGGAACTTTCGGGTAATTGAACAAGTATCAATAATTACAGATTTTTGTAATTGTATATATATGTTTGGATGTAGCTGTATTGCATTGATGTACTGGTGAATATTGTGAGGTATGACTCCTGTAGTTGATAGTATAATTGGGATAATGTCGACTTTATCCTGATGCCACATGTCCTTGACTTCCTCAGCCAGTTGGATGTATTTTTCAATTTTTTCCCCTGTTTTCTTCTGTATATTTGTTGTGTTGGGTATGGATATTTCAATTAGTTGTGTTAATTTCTTCTTTTTATTGGTGAGTATGATGTCAGGTTTGTTATGTGGTGTTGTTTTATCTGTTATAATCGTTCTGTTCCAGTATAATTTGTATTCATCATTCTCCAGTACATTTTGTGGTGTGTACTTGTATGTGGGAACGTGTTGTTTTATTAGTTTATGTTTTATGGCAAGTTGTTGATGTATTATTTTTGCTACATTGTCATGTCTTCTGGGGTATTCTGTATTTGCTAGTATTGTACATCCGCTTGTGATGTGATCTACTGTTTCTATTTGTTGTTTGCAAAGTCTGCATTTATCTGTTGTGGTGTTGGGATCTTTAATAATATGCTTGCTGTAATATCTGGTGTTTATTGTTTGATCCTGTATTGCGATCATGAATCCTTCCGTCTCACTGTATATATTGCCTTTCCTTAGCCATGTGTTGGATGCGTCTTGATCGATGTGTGGCTGTGTCAGATGATACGGGTGCTTGCCGTGTAGTGTTTTCTTTTTCCAATTTACTTTCTTTGTATCTGTTGATATTATGTGATCTAAAGGGTTGTAGAAGTGGTTATGAAATTGCAATGGTGTAGCTGATGTATTTATATGAGTGATTGCTTTGTGTATTTTGCTAGTTTCTGCTCGTTCTAGAAAGAATTTTCTTAAATTGTCTACCTGTCCATAATGTAGGTTTTTTATATCTATAAATCCCCTTCCACCTTCCTTTCTGCTTAATGTGAATCTTTCTGTTGCTGAATGTATGTGATGTATTCTATATTTGTGGCATTGTGATCGTGTAAGTGTATTGAGTGCTTCTAGGTCTGTGTCACTCCATTTCACTACTCCAAATGAGTAGGTCAATACTGGTATAGCATAAGTATTTATAGCTTTTGTCTTGTTTCTTGCTGTCAATTCTGTTTTCAGTATTTTTGTTAGTCTTTGTCTATATTTTTCTTTTAGTTCTTCTTTAATATTTGTATTATCTATTCCTATTTTTTGTCTGTATCCTAGGTATTTATAGGCATCTGTTTTTTCCATCGCTTCTATGCAGTCGCTGTGGTTATCCAATATGTAATCTTCTTGTTTAGTGTGTTTGCCCTTGACTATGCTATTTTTCTTACATTTGTCTGTTCCAAAAGCCATATTTATATCATTGCTGAATACTTCTGTTATCTTTAGTAATTGGTTGAGTTGTTGATTTGTTGCTGCCAGTAGTTTTAGATCATCCATGTATAGCAAATGTGTGATTTTGTGTGGATATGTTCCAGTAATATTGTATCCATAATTTGTATTATTTAGCATGTTGGATAGTGGGTTCAGAGCAAGACAGAACCAGAAAGGACTTAATGAGTCTCCTTGGTATATTCCACGCTTAATCTGTATTGGCTGTGATGTGATGCTATCTGAATTTGTTTGGATATTAAGTGTGGTTTTCCAGTTTTTCATTACTGTGTTTAGAAAGTGTATCAATTTAGGATCTACTTTGTATATTTCCAAAATCTGTAGTAACCATGAGTGGGGTACACTATCAAAGGCTTTTTGGTAATCAATGTATGCGTAGTGTAGGGACCTTTGTTTAGTTTTAGCTTGATATGTCACCTCTGTATCAATTATCAGTTGCTCTTTACATCCTCGTGCTCCTTTGCAGCAGCCTTTTTGTTCTTCATTTATAATTTTGTTCTGTGTTGTATGTGTCATTAATTTCTGTGTGATGACTGAAGTTAATATTTTGTATATTGTTGGTAGGCATGTTATGGGGCGATATTTAGCTGGGTTTGCTGTGTCTGCTTGATCTTTAGGTTTCAGATAGGTTATTCCATGTGCAAGTGTATCAGGGAATGTGTATGGGTCTGCAATGTAACTGTTAAATAACTTAGTTAGATGTGAATGTGTTGAGGTGAACTTCTTTAGCCAGTAATTTGCTATTTTATCATTTCCAGGGGCTTTCCAATTGTGTGTAGAATTAATTGCTCGGGTGACTTCATGTTGCAAAATTATCACTTCAGGCATTTGTGGTATCATCTTGTATGTGTCTGTTTCTGCTTGTATCCACCGTGCATGCCTGTTATGTTGTACCGGGTTTGACCATATGCTGCTCCAGAAGTGCTCCATGTCTGTTATGTTTGGTGGATTGTCTATTTTAATGTGTGTGTTATCCATTGTTTGGTAAAATCTCTTTTGGTTTGTGTTGAATGTTTGGTTTTGTTTCCTTCTATTTTCACTTTTTTTGTATCTTGTAAGTCGTTTGGCCAATGCTTGCAATTTCTGCTTTTTTTCATCTAATTGCTCTATTGCTTCTTGTTGTGAGATTTTACCTAACCTTTTTCGTTTTTTGTCTGATATTTCATTTCTTATAAATTGTGTTAGCTGTCCGATGTCTTTTCTCAGTTTTTCTATTCTGATCTGTAACCTGTGTTGCCATGCTGGTTTTGTGCGTTTCTTCTGTGTGTTGGTTTGTTCTGATCTCTGCCTAGTGTGTATATTTAGTGTAGTGAGTGCTCCTATATAAACCAGTAGTTGTAACTCTTCCATAGTTGTGTTTTCATTTATTTTGTTGTGTATGATTGTGTTGATAGTTTTTATTGTTGTTTCGACTTGTGGGTTATTTGGCGGTCTATGCAAGAATGGTCTAATGTCTGTATTTGTGTCTTTGTATTCTATATATGTCAGCTGAAATTTCTCTTCTATATCTAACACGTGTGTCTCTTCGTGTTCTATTTGTGCTTGTTCTGGTGGCTGTCTTAAGATTTCGTTTTCCTCTGATTGTTTAATTGATGCGTGTTGGTCTTTGTTTGTTTGCTCTGGGATGTTTGAGTCCATTACTGGGATGGTTGAGTCCATTACTGTATTTTCTTCTTCTTCTGATTGCACATTATTTAGTTCCAGTATTTGTTGTACTTGTTGTTTGATGTTTTCTAATTCTGACTGGGGTATCCTGTTATTTTTTATTATTACACGGATCTGATCAGCTAGTCGTTGTTCTGTTAAAAATTTTAATTCCGGGTATCTGGTAATAAATGTTGTGTATACTTGTGATCTGTATCCAGTTGTGTTGGTTCCTAGGTTTGTTGCTTGGTAATAACAGAACATGAGGTGTCGATTTACTTCATCTGACCATCTCATCCTCTGTCTTTGTTTTCCTTCTAGGGTGGTTGCAGGAAGCATATCCTGCAAAACACCTCTATTCGGATTTAAATCATTTTCCATGTGGGTAGCAGTGTCGTTACCATTGTGGGCGGGCATAGGGTTCAAGCGTCGTCCCCGACCATGACGGCGCTTGTCCGAGGCTTCTATAGTTCTGTCCTGAACCAAGTAATCACACTAAAAGGGGGGTTAGCCCTATTAGTGGTTTGTTCTTTTCGTCGCCTTTTACGACTGGCAGAACATACCGGAGGCCTATTCTTTTCCCGGGCCTCCACGGGGGTTATTATTATTATTATTATTATTATTATTATTATTATTATTATTATTATTATTATACTGAGAGCTGGAAAGAGTTTGAAGAAAATGAAAAATATAGGAAGGAAAAAGTTATTTAGATCAAAAGAAGCAGTAAGTTGTCTGGACTTGGGAGAGAAACCCCTGATAAATTTAAATACCTCGGTGGAACATATAAACATGAAAAAAGCAAGTAAAATCAGAATCCGAAGAGGGGGGGCGGGGGAGGGGGCGCAACTAGAAGAGCGTACATGAAAGTGTCAAATCTGTACAATAAATGAATTTTTCTACAGACGTTGTAAAACCACAAGTCCTGTATTGCTAGAAACATTACATTCATACAGATGCATGGCAGATCTGGTAACGATAGGAAGAATCTTCAAAAAAATATTAGGTCACAATTGTGGCAACTGGGGTTTGAGACCAAATAAGGAAATATACTTATTCTGCCCTGAAATAACAGATGAGATCAGGGAAAGACGTGTTATACATATACACTATGGACAGTTTGTGTGTATCTTTGCTAGGCTGTCTTCCTTCATTATCTCATTCTTCCATATCAGGAAAACAAATGAGTAAGGAAGCAAGACAACAATGGACTAAGAAGAAATGCAAATTTAATAGAAACCTTACTTAGCATGAACAAATTCAAACCAGAAGACAAGAAATTTAAAGGTTTTCAGGACGATAAAACAGAACAAAAAGTGGTGTCAGATGCGAGAAAAAGAGCTCATTCTGAGAAAAATAAAGTTTTGAAGGACGATGAGGGAAAAGAGAAGAATAGTTATCCAGGCATGGTTCTTAGTTGGCCTGTAATAAAATTACAAAGTCCAATTTGCATTTTTTGTAGTTGGTGTGTCCAATTCACGCGTCAAAATAATCCGACACTTTTCCATTATTCAATATACATTTTCCGAATATACTAGTATCCTGAAGTTTAGGTTTTCGTGATAAAAAGAGTGTTAAATGTGGCAAAATGCATTTAAATATGTAACAATTAGGCTACACTACAGGTCAATCTGTTACTGCGACCTGTCTTTGGCATTAACATTTGTTGACTTCACCTACACACTAATAAATTGTCACCTTTCAATCTAACCCAGATCTAAGGCTATACCAAAGAGCAGTGTCACAACAATCAATATTTTAGAGGTTGTTTAATATCACACTACAGCCCCCTGCTGCAAAGCTTACCATGAGCAGATTATGTGCATGGAATATGACTGCTACCACCCCAGTGTGGTTACACTACTATAGCACAGAAGAATATTACTTTTATCAATTTCTGTTGTTAAGTTCACCAAAGGAAGCTGCTTACTTCTGTTCAAATCCAATAGTATAATATTTCATCAAGAAGTGCATAACTTATTCTAAAATATGTCTTTAAAGCTAAGTGATTTTATAATCTACAATTCAAACAACATAAAAAGGCCAACACACTTACCAAGCTTTCTCAGTTGTGTAATTGAATACATATTAGCAGACTGGTTAACTTTGGACACCTGGAGTGGATAGTTGTCCTCGTCTAGATTACCATCTGCTTCAGCTTCAAATTCCATACTTTCTGGAGGTGGATCCTCAGGCTCTTGTTTAATAACAATATTTGGGTCAAGTTCAGTGTTAGCCGACTCATTTGGTTTTGTCTGTCTTCCTTTCTTTGGACGCTTTGTACGTGGCATATTTTAATCTGTGTATTACTGTTGAGGAGAAGGTAAGGAAAGGTAGCAACAGTTATTCCAAAAATTATTTGGAGGTAAACAGTAATTTATGTTGGCACAAATATCAATATACAACATATGTAACTGTATAGATAAGAAATCTACTCAGCAAATGGCAGCATGAGAACAGATATTAAAAAAAGGTCTTATTTATGAAAGCTTTTGGAGCCAGTGGCTCCTCCTTCCAGCAGAAGGGTTTAAGGGGAAGGATGAGAGGTGAAGGGGAGGTTGAGGAAAAGAGGTAGAGTTCGGAGAAGTCACCAGTACCCTGGGTCAGGTAAGACTTACCAGATGTGATGAGAAGGAAAGAAAGGAGTCTGTCCTCATCCTACCCAGTAAGTCTCACCTGACCATGGGTTCTGGGTGATATTTCCACACTACCTCACACAACCTGCAATTTTCCCGATGTGTGTGAACCCTTCACCACCTCGGCTTCATGCGGTGGCCCATGTTCACCTTGGACTTAATTAGCATCCTACGAAAACTACTCCATATTCGATCCATCAATGTAAGTTTCTCAATCTTCGCACAGAATTTAGCAACCTTTGTGTACACTGATGATTCTTGGACAGACTGTAGTGCCAGATGTGGCTTCGTCACTGGCACTGATGATTTTCACTATCTGCTCTCGGAACAATGATTAGTATTTACAGCAGAGCTCTCTGCTGCTATCAGGCCACACAGTACATTCAGCAAAATGATGTTGTTGTTGTTGTGCTCTTCAATCCTGAGACTGGTTTGATGCAGCTCTCCATGCTACTCTATCCTGTGCAAGCTTCTTCATCTCCCAGTATCTACTGCAACCTACATCCTTCTGAATCTGCTTAGTATATTCATCTCTTGGTCTCCCTCTACGATTTTTACCCTCCACGCTGCCCTCCAATGCTAAATTTGTGATCCCTTGATGCCTCAGAACATACCCTACCAACTGGTCCCTTCTTCTTGTCAAGTTGTGCCACAAACTTCTCTTCTCCCCTATTCTATTCAATACCTTCTCATTAGTTACGTGATCTACCCATCTAATCTTCAGCATTCTTCTGTAACACCACATTTTGTAAGCTTCTATTCTCTTCCTGTCCAAACTATTTATCGTCCACGTTTCTCTTCCGTACATGGCTACACTCCATACAAATACTTTCAGAAATGACTTCCTGACACTTAAATCTATACTCAATGTTAACAAATTTCTCTTCTTTAGAAACGCTTTTCCTTGCCATTGCCAGTCTACATTTTATATCCTCTCTACTTCGACCGTAATCGGTTACTTTGCTCCCCAAATAGCAAAACTCCTTTACTACTTTAAGTATCTCATTTCCTAATCTAATTCCCTCAGCATCACCTGACTTAATTCGACTGCATTCCATTATCCTCGTTTTGCTTTTGTTGATGTTCATCTTATATCCTCTTTTCAAAACACTATCCATTCCGTTCAACTGCTCTTCCAAGTCCTTTGCTGTCTCTGACAGAATTACAATGTCATCGGCGAACCTCAAAGTTTTTATTCCTTCTCCATGGATTTTAATACCTACTACGAATTTTTCTTTTGTTTCCTTTACTGCTTGCTCAATATACAGACTGAATAACATCGGGTATAGGCCACAACCCTGTCCCGCTCCCTTCTCGCCCACTGCTACCCTTTCGTGGCCTTCGACTCTTATAACTGCCATCTGGTTTCTATACAAATTGTAAATAGCCTTTCGCTCCCTGTATTTACCCCTGTCATCTTTAGAATTTGAAAGAAGGTATTCCATTTAAGATCGTCAAAAGCTCTAACTGTACAAATGCTATAAAGATGGATTTGCCTTTCTTTAACCTATCTTCTCTGAGTAGTTGTAGGGTCAGTATTGCTTCGTGTGATCCTACATTTCTCCTGAATCTAAACTGATCTTCTCCGAGGTCGACTTCTACCAGTTTTTCCATTCGTCTGTAAAGAATTTGTGTTAGTATTTTGCAGCTGTGACTAATTAAACTGATAGTTCAGTAATTTTCACATCTATCAACGCCTGCTTTCTTTGGAATTTGGAATTATTATATTATTCTTGAAGTCTGAGGGTACTTCGCCTGTCTCATAGATCTTGCTCACAAGATGGTAGAGTTTTGTCATGACTGGCTCTCCCAAGGGCTGCAGTAGTTCTAATGGGATGTTGTTTACTCCTGGGCCTTGTTTCGACTCAGGTCTTTTAGTGCTCTGTCAAACTCTTCATGCAGTATCTTATCTCCCATTCCATCTTCATCTACATCCTCTTCCCTTTCCATAATATTGTCCTCAAGTACATCGCCCTTATATAGACCCTCTATATACTCCTTCCATCTTTCTGCTTTCCCTTCTTTGCTTAGAACTGGGTTTGCATCTGAGCTCTTGATATTCATAAAAGTGGTTCTCTTTTCTCCAAAGGTCTCCTTAATTTCCCTTAGGCAGTATCTATCTTACCCCTAGTGAGATAAGCCCCTACATCCTTACATTTGTCCTCTAGCCATCCCTGCTTAGCAGTTTTGCACTTCCTGTCAATCTCACTTTTGAGACGTTTGTATTCCTTTTTGCCTGCTTCATTTACTGCATTTTTATATTTTCTCCTTTCATCAATTAAATTCAATATTTCTTCTGTTACCCAAGGATTTCTACCAGCCCTCGTCTTTTTACCTACTTGATCGTCTGCTGCCTTCACTACTTCATGCCTCAAAGCTACCCATTCTTCTTCTACTGTATTTCTTTCCCCCATTCCTGTCAATTGTTCCCTTATGCTCTCCCTGAAACTCTCTACAACCTTTGGTTTAGTCAGTTTATCCAGGTCCCTCTTTCTTCCTCTTTCATTTCTTACCCCCAATCCGTATTCATCTACTATGTTTCCTTCTCTCCCTTTTCCTACTACCGAATTCCAGTCACCCATGACTATAAATTTTCATCTCCCTTCACTATCTGAATAATTTCTTTTATCTCATCATACATTTCATCAATTTTTTCATCATCTGCAGAGCTAGTTGGCACATAAACTTGTACTACTGTAGTGGGCGGGGTCTTCATGTCTATATTGGCCACAATAATGCATTCATTATGCTGTTTGTAGTAGCTTATGCGCACTCCTATTTTTTTATTCATCATTAAACCTACTCCTGCATTACCCCTATTTGATTTTGTATTTATAACCCTGTATTCACCTGACCAAAAGTCTTGTTCCTCCTGCCACGTAACTTCACTAATTCCCACTATATCTAACTTTAACCTATCCATTTCCCTTTTGAAATTTTCTAATCTACCTGCCCGATTAAGTGATCTGACATTCCACGCTCCAATCTGTAGAACACCAGTTTTCTGCCTGGAGATCCGAATGGGGGCCTATTTTACCTCCGGAATATTTTACCCAAGAGGATGCCATCATCATTTTATCATACAGTAAAGCTGCATTCCCTCGGGAAAAATTACGGCTGTAGTTCCCCTTTGCTCTCAGCCGTTCACAGTACCAGCACAGCAAGGCTGTTTCGGTTAGTGTTACAAGGCCAGATCAGTCAATCATCCAGACTGTTGCCCCTGCAACTACTGAAAAGGCTGCTGCCCCTCTTCAGGAACCACACGTTTGTCTGGCCTCTCAACAGATACCCCTGCGTTGTGGTTGCAACTACGGTATGGCCATCTGTATCGCTGAGGCATGCAACATAAGCTTGTCAGTTGGGTCCTCTGATCTGACTCAGTGCCCTTCAGAGCCTCTGCGTGCAGTACACAGTCCATTCCTTAGTGCAATGGGTCCTAGAAAGCTTCCACTTGCTTACTTTTGAGGGAGCCACTGATGATTATGTGGGTTCCTGGTCATTCGGTCTGATGGGAAACAAGGCTACTGATGCTGCCACCAAGGCTGCAATTTATCACGACTAGCTAGTTCTTTCATTCCTTCCGATGATCTCCGTGTTGCCATCAATCAGCAGGTGGTGTCACTTTGGCATCACTATTGGTCTTCCCTTCATGGGAACAAGCTCTGGGGAGTTAACCACTCCAGCAGCTTGACCGAAATCCTATTGGCCCTCTCACCATTTTAGCGAGGTTGCGTCTTAGGCATTGTCTTTTTAGCCATCCTTTTTGTTAAGGGTGAAATTTGGAAATTTGTGGGTAGGTCTTATGGGACCAAATTGCTGAGGTCACAGGTCCCTAAGCTTACACATTACTTAAACTAACTTTAACTTATGCTAAGGGCAACACGCACACACACACACACACACACACACACACACACACACACACACACACACACACACACACGCGCGCGCGCGCGCACGCACGCACGCAAGGGATGGGGGGGCAAGCCACGCGTCGCCTCAGACCACGTGGCTATATTAAGGGTGATCCCATCAGTGCACATTATCATAACCTTTGATGGGTTGCCATTTCCAGACCGAATACAGTTTCTTTTTTTTTTAACCACTTATGTACCAGTAGTATGTTTGCTGTCTGAGTTAGTGGCCGTTTTAGCAAATGATGCACGAGCTGTCACCTGCATTTCATTTTTTATTCGCTGTAGCAATATGGCAAAGGACATTTAATCTTTGGTTGAGAACCTCCACAGCATTTTTTGTGGACCTTTCTTCAAGAGGGAGTCCTTGTTCTTAGCTCTCTTTCCTCGCATTGATTGGGCTTCACATGTAGTAATTTTTAACGACTTTTTCATATTGTTGTTCTGGGTTCTGGCTTGGGCACATATGACCCCTAATTGTTTTTGCGCTCTAAAACAAAATAAACTCATTTTTCTAATCCTCTCCAGTTCCTTTCCCTTCGCTCCCCTTCAGCCCAAAGGAATAGCCACTGGCTCCAAAAGCTTGCACAAGTAAAACCTTTTATTATTATTATTATTTTAAAATAAGTATGTTCTCCTGCTGCCGCTTGGTAAGTAGATTTTTTTCATGCATCCAACTACATTGTACTATCAAAAATTTATTATTTTCGTTGTTATAATACACAAAGTACATAACATGTATAAAAACATTCTTGAGATTTTTCCATTATCTAACATACATTTTCTGAATTTACATTGCAGTTTTAGTTTATATGACTGATGAAAGTGCATTTATATTCGGCACAAACAAACATTAGACTGCACTACAAATCAATGTCATCACAACAAAAGTCAGAGAGAGAGAGGGAGAGGGAGAGGGAGAGGGAGAGGGAGGAGAGAGAGAGAGAGAGAGAGAGAGAGAGAGAGAGAGAGAGAGAGAGAGCACAATATCACATTAGTCAAAAAGATATATACAGAAAGAAAAGGAATCATGTGAGGAATCTTACAATGCAGCCCTACAGTACAGTTTAATGGTGGTGGTGGCATCCATTTGATGAAGTATTCGGGAGGTAAAATAGGTTCCCATTCAGATCTCCATGTGGGGACTACACAGGAGGACAATGTCATTAGGAGAAACAAAACTAGCATTCTAAATTTTGGAACATGGAATGATTGGATGGATTAAAAGAGGGGGAAAGGGGCCAAACTACGAGGTCATCAGTCCTTTGTTCTGAATAACACAATGCCACAAGTGTGAGAATAGAACAAACAAGACCGACAACTCAAAATGGAATGAAAGGAAAAAGTCAGAAGAACGAGGAAGGACAAGAAAGATGTAAATAGACAAAAGGGGAAAAGAAAACCACAGAAACGCAAGAAACAGGATGAAGAGATTAAAACAACAAAGCAGATTACCATGGCTGGCTGACCATAAGAATAAAAAAGGAGAAGCCAGCCACTCTGCAACACATTAAAACCTCCACCCTTGAAGCACTAGGGTGGAGGACACAGAGGCACAAAGGACATGTGCTGAAACTTAGGCCAAATGATAAAACCCACCCTCATCAATAAAACTTTAAACTAAATAAGCCGATGAGGCGTTGTCATATAATATTAGTGGCAATGAGTCCGGTAACCCAAGATTTCGTCGCCGGGCAGTCGAAGTGGGACAGTGCACCAGAATATGGGCCACTGTGACCCGGGCACCGCACCGACACCCAGGCCAGTCTTCACAGCACAAGAGATAACCGTGGGTCACCCCAAGCGTGGCCAATGTGAAGCCTGCAGAGGACAACTGATTCCTTGTGAGGGCACCGAATGGAAGACTTCCACATGTTCGCAGTCTCCTTAATGACATGCAGTTTGTTGTGTGTACTGTTATGCCATTCCGTCTCCCAAAGCCGAAAAACCCTACAGCGTAAGTCAGAATGCAGGTCAGGTTCAGAGATGCCCGTCTCCAGAAGCGGTTTCCATGTAGCCTGTTTGGCCAGCCTGCCAGCCAGCTCGTTGCCTGGGATGCCGACATATACGGGGGCTCACACAAACACCACTGAATGACTTGACCGGTTCAAGGCATAGTTGGACCAAAGGATGGCGAGGGTAGCATTGGTCGATAAGCTTGTAGGCTGCTCAAGGAGTCAGTACACAGAAGAAACGATTCCCCAGGGCATGAATGGATATACTGAAGTGCACAAGGAGATGGCCACCAGTTCTGCAGTGAATACACTGAAGCCATCAGGCAAGGAATGCTGTTCAAAATGGCCTCTGTGAATGTATGTGAAGCCAACGTGACCATCAGCCATCGAGCCTTCAGGGTAAACCAATTCAGAGCCCCAGAAAAAGTAAAGAATCGAGAGGCAGTGACAGTGGAGAGCGGCAGGAGTAACTGAGTCCTTAGAATCATGTGAAAGGTCCAGACAAATCTGTGGCCTATGTGTATACAGATGGATCTGAATGGGAGGTGGTAAAGGGAAGGACTCCAATTCAGACAGAAGGGATCGCACGTGAACCGCAATTATTAGCCTTGACGTGGGAGATGAACTACCGCGGGTGGAAAAAGGAGACAGCAATTCAGATGTTCAGGAGAGCTAGGCATGTGTTCAACGGAAGTGGCCAGCAGTTGTGCAAGTCTGATCTGCAATGGAGGGACTCCGGCCTCCACCAGGACACTGGTCACCGGATTCGTCCTAAAAGCTCCCGTCGCTAGGCAAATGCCACAGTAGTGCACTGTGTCAAGTACACGCAACACTGCGGGCACTGCTGAACCATAAACCACATTCCCGTAGTGAAGGTGGGATTGAACAAGGGCTTTGTAGAGCTGCAGCAGAGTAGAGCAAATCTGCAACCCAGTCGGTATTGCTCAGGCAGCAGAGGGCACTGAAGTGCTGCCAGCACTTTCGTGGCTGGCGAAGGTGAGGAAGCCAAGTCAACTGGGTATCTAAAACCAGTCCTAAGAATTGATATGTCTCCACTACAGTGAGTGGATCATCATGAAGGTAAAGTTCTGGTTCCGGATGAAAGATACATCGCCAACAGAAGTGCATGACACACGACTTAGCAGCCGAAAACTCTAAGCCATGGGGGAGAGCCCATGACTGCGCCTTGTGGATGGCTCCCTGTAGGTGCCACTCAGCAACACCAGTGTTGGTGGAGCAGTATGAAATGCAGAAGTTGTCTGCACATAGAAGGTGAGACGGACAGCCATACAGCTGCTGCTAGACTGATAATGGCCACTAAAAATAGTGATACACTCAATACAGAACCCAGTGGGACTGCATTCTCCTGGATATGGGGGGAAGGGGGGACTGTGGGAGGCAACTTGGATAGGTAAAGTACGCAGCAACAGGAAATTTTGGACTAAAATATCAGGAGCAGGCCTCGGTAATCCCATCCATATAATGTGGCAAGGATATGATGTCACCAGGTGGCGTCATACGCTTTGCGTAGATCAAAAAATACGGCACCAAGGTATTGGCATCTGGAAAAGGCTGTTGGGATGACAGACTCTATGGACACAAGATTATTAGTGGTAGAATGCCCCTGGTGGAAGCCGCCCTGACATGCAGCCAGAAGGCCACATGACTCCAGGACTCATCCCAACCGTCACTATACCATACGTCCCAGGAGCTTACAAACAACATTGGTGAGGCTGATGGGATGATAGTTATCCACATCAAGCAGGTTTTTGCCAGGCTTTAGCACTGTAATGATGGTGGTCTCCTGCCATTGCGATGGAAAGACGCCATCGCACAAGATCTGGTAGATGATGACGAGGAGATGGCGCTTGTAGTCAGACGAGAGATGTTTAATCATCGGACTGTAGATCTGATCCAGCCCAGGAGCTGTTGGGGCAATGAGCAAGGGTACTGAGGAGCTCCCACTCCGTAAATGGGGTGTTATAGGGTTCACTGTGGCATGTAGTGAACAACAGGACTTTGCTTTCCATCCGCCGCGTGTGGTTGCAAAAGGTTGGGGGGGGGGGGGGGGGGGGGGGGGGGAGTTCACCAACTCAAGAGACCCAAGCATAGTACTCAGCAAAGTGCTTGGCAATCGCGTTTGCGTCAGTACATAGCACGCCATTGATGGTGGCGCCAGAGACACCTGTTGGGGTCTGGTACCCAAAAAGACGTCTGATCTTTGTCCAGATTTGGGAAGGTGACATATGGCACCCAATGGTCGACACGTACCTCTTCCAACACTCCTGTTTCCATCGTTTTATAAGCTGTCGTACACAGGCACGGAATTGCTTACAGGCTATCAGATGCTCTAGAGAAGGGTGACTTATGCCGCTGTAGAGCTCGCCGACGCTCTGTAACTGCCTCAGCGACTTCTGGCGACCACCAAGGAACTATCTTTCGCCAGTGGCACCCTAAAGAGCGAGGGATCGCGTTTTCTGCCGCAGAAATGATTGTGGTAGTCAACTGCCAGGGTGTATACAGGGACAAGGAAAAAAAATTCCCGGATTATTCCCGGATATCCTGTTTAAAAAATATGCTTTTTCCCGGGCGAAAATACACTTTTTCGGTGCTAAGTGACAGTAGGCTTTCTGTAGATTTTCCCTCGGAACTGTAAAACTTATCAATCGTTTGAATGGTTAACGTTTTATACAATCGCGTAGAACTTCCCGGAAAAAAAAAAAAAAAAAGACGAGGCAGAGAAGTTTTGGAGAGACTTTTAATAAAGGAAAGGAGAGAAGTTCTGAAAAGACCTTTGATTTGCAGCAACATATACGCAGCATATTTTCGTATTACGAAAGTATAAATGCGAATTGCACCAAACACAGCGCGTTAGTTTCCGGAGCGTTGAAACCGAGGTTGCCACGTCCTTTTGTAAGCGAGTCATATCTAAGCCACGAGATCTCGCCAGCCGATGACAGCAGCTATTCAGAGCATAGGACACATGTTATAGTCAGCCACTAGCAAGATCACTGGTTACATAGCGCGAACACACAAGAGGAAAAGTTTACGGTTTACATTAATGTACACAGTACCGTATATCTACAAGAAAAGCTAAGCTTTCACATATAATGTTAGTCTCTAATATTAACACGCTACAACATAATCTAAGCTTTCACACGTAATATTGATCTTTTTTTGCGTGTGTTATATTTTAAGACATCACACAAATGCGCCAGTAAATTTAAAATTATGACATAAATGTCTCGGCTCCAAATTCTTGTAAGTGGCTGGTCCTCAAACTGTTCAGTTTCGAACGCTCTGTGATTTAGATATCCATCCCACTTTCTCACACTTAACATAATTCATCTTGCGTAAAAAGAAATTTACTTTGAAAGTAACGCTTTTCTAACTACCGTTCTCAATACTATTCGGAGACTGTTAGAAATAGGTTCGATTTACCAGTTCCAGAGAGCGCCAGAAAACAGGCATTATTGTACGTGTGCAACTGCAGTGGTGTAGGAAGCCCGCATGTTCGTGTGTATAAAGCACTAAGAGAGCTTACATTACACCATAAAAGAAACAGTGCATCAGAGGATACCTCAAAGAGCTTCGGAATTTCGTAAACAATTCTAAAATGCATAATTCGCTTGAAGTGCAAATTGGCTTTTTCCAGATTTTAAATGAAGTAGGTCCCATCTGATATTAAGCTTTTCAGTGTGGTTTTTGGGATGCAAATTTTCTTGGAGTACCAGTACTCTACGATCTCATTTTTGGTTCTTTATTGTGGCATAATGCTATATATGGCAGAAGATGATAACGTGCACTTGAAATTGCACTTGAAATTCAGCGAACAGTTGGAACTAGCCAATACTGTAGAATGAAACACTTCGTTTCAAATAAAATGATTGCCTCAACGCAAAGATTAATGAAGCCAAATTCCTTTAGCAAACTTGCAAATCTAACTTCACTGTTCTGCAAGGCGATTAATGCTTGACTGCTACTAACTCGGAAATAAAATAAAATCAGAAAACTGAAATTAGTAATGTATTTTTGCCCTCCGTAATTATGTGAATGTATTTTAATTCACTTGATAGCTCCCGGCCTCAGAAATCCGTTTTGTTTTCATTTGACGTGGGAGCTGTACACAAAGAGAAGCAGCGAAATCACTTAACGTAAACATGGATCACGTGGAGGTTAACCCCCTCCCCACTACAACTCAGACAACTCTGTGCAAGCGTGAATCTGGCAGCTAGCGCGCGCGAGAAAAATTTTTCTCGTTTGCATCTGGCTGCTTGCTGCTACTACCGATACAGCTAACAGCCAAACTTCAAGTAGCGGGAGAAGGTACTGCTTAATACGCGAGTCAAACGCGCATGTGCAACAGACCGCTGGCAATTGGTCAAACGAACCTAATGTGAACAGTTGTGACGTCATGCTCATAGCAAGCAGTTTATTGTTACGAAGAATTACAGTCTGCGCCCTACGGCACTTGACATATTTTTGCTATTTGCAGACGCTTGTGCGTGCACGGTCTTTTGTCGTTGTAAATTGCACATTTCCTTTGCCACTAAAGTTTTATTTTTTTCCCTCTCGTTTATATTTTATTTTGCAGTATCATTCTCCAGTAGCAGAATATAATAACATTCTTTGCTAGAGAATCTTTTCTGCAGTCAAAGCTGAAAGCTAAAACAATGAAAAATTCCCGGAATTCCGAAAAATTCCCGGGTTTTTCCCGGATCGTATACACCCTGACTGCTCAACCATCACATTGATGCTACCATGTGGGGCAGAGACAACGGCGACATCAGAGCCGAAAGTTTCCCAGTCCGTCTTGTTTAAAGTCCATACGGGAAGGCGTCCGTGGGCCTGACACTGGGACAGTGACAGGAAGATGGGGAAGTGGTCACTACCACACAGGCAGTCATATGCTCTCCAGTGGATATATGGGAGAATTCGCTGCAATTTGATAAATCAATGGCAGAGTAACTACCTCGAGCCACACTGGAATGTGTGGCGGCCCTAGTATTTAAGAGGCAGAGGCCGAACTGAGAGTAAAGTTCCGACATCTCTTCCCTGGCCAGGAAGCACGTTGCCACCCCACAAGGGGTTATGGGTGTTAAAATCTCCCAAAAGTAGGAAAGGTTTAGGGAGTTGATCAATCAGTGCAGATAATACATTCAGGGGTACTGCACCATCTAGAGGAGGATATACATTGCTGACAGTTATTTCCTGCGTCATCCTTATTCTGACAGCCACAGCTTCAAGAGGGGTTTGAAGGGGCACAGATTCACTAGACTGAGTTTAGGACATAAAAGCAAACTCCACCTGATACTATTATAGTCGCTACAGTTCCTGTAATATCCCTTACAGCCGCAGAGGGCAGGGGTCTGCATTGCCGGGAACCAGGTTTCTTGGAGGGCAATGCAGAAAGCAGGTGTAAAGCTTAACAGTTGCCATAGCACATCCAGGCAGTGGAAAAAACAGCCGCATTTCCACTGGAGGATGACAACATTGTTAGACTGGGAAGGCATGGGACATTCAATGAGGCAGTTTATGCCCCAGGGTCACCTGCTGGGACCGACTTTTTGCTGAGCAGTCTATATCCATTGTGCCTGAGGATCCAGTGATATCCAGGTCCTCAGCAGATGCCAGAATCTCCACCCCATCATCATACACAGAGCTCATAGGTAGCGGTGGTGTGGGTGCCACCTCAAGTTTCTTGTTCTTAGTGGTATTCTTTTTCGGTTTCTCATGCCATTCCTTGAGTCTCCCTGGCTGGAAAGACTTCACTGAATCAGTCTCCGAGACTGAGGATGAGAGTGAAGCCCTACAACCAGCTGCTTTTGGGCACTTCAGCCACTGGAGGATGTCATCTTTTCTACTAGCAGAAACCTGGGAAGGGAGTGACCCAAGAGACCCCTTCCTAGCAAGAGGAGCCGAAGAAGACTTATGCTTCTCCGGCACAGAAGTGGAGACTGAAATCTCCAATTTGTGTGTGTGTGTGTGTGTGTGTGTGTGTGTGTGTGTGTGTGGGGGGGGGGGGGGGGGTGTTGCTTCCGAAATAGGTGGTGTGGTAGCAACTAGGACAGAAGTGCCCCCCCCCCCCCCCCCCCCAATCAAGGGGGCAGGTGCAGTCTCCCAGTTCTAAGAGGCGACAGGAATTTGAGGAACTGATGGGGACGAGAACTGTTCTCGTAGCGGCAGCGTATGAGGTCATAGCCACAAAATGTAGGCGTTTAAATTTCCTCTTAGCCTCAGTGTAGGTCAGTCAGTCCAGATAGTTTTATTCCACTATTTTCCTCTCTTTTTATAAAATCCTGCAGTTGATGAGCAAGGTGAATGATGCTCTCCGCAGTTGACACAGATGGGAGGTGGGGCGCATGGAGTATTGGGATGCGATGGATATCCACAATCTCAACAGGTGAGGCTGGAAGTACAGCGGGAAGACATATGCCCAACTTCCAGCACTTAAAGCACCGCATCAAGGGAGGGATATATGTCTTAACATCACAGCGGTAGAGTCACCTTGACCTTCTCGAGGAATGCGTCACACTCCTCGGTCAAGATGAAGGCACTGGTGGCAACCTGGTTATCCCCCGGACTCCGATGGACGCACTGGACGAAATGAACACCTCACCGTTCTAAATTGGCATGCAGCTCGTCGTCAGACTGTAAAAGTAGGTCCTTGTGGAATATAATACCCTGGACCATATTTAAGCTCGTATGAGGCTTGATGGTAACAGTAACATCGGGCAGAGGATGCTGCTTTTATCAAAACTGACCCAGAGCGCATTTTGGAAAAACCCTCCACCTCCCCAAACTTGTACTCCAAATGCTCTACAAAAAACTCAGGCTTCATGGATATGAAAGATTCCCCATCAACTGTCATACATATGAGGTACCGGGGCAAATAAGCTTCACTGCCACCCTTCGCCTGGAGTTCCTCCCATTGTGTGGCCAGGGAGGGGAACGACTTGGGGTCATATTTCTTAGCGTTAAAGTTAGACTTTACTCGCTTAGAGACTGCTGGCGGCAGACCACCAGCAAGAGATGACATATTATGCTTCACCGTGTGTCATCTGCCCTGATGCCACCCACTCCGATGAGGAGCCCTCTCCACGAGCATCACCCAGCCGCAGCCAAGGCCACCAGGTAGGATGGCCATTGCCGGGAGTCCCGATGCCCCAGAGTGACAGGCATCTACTCCTTGGCATACGTGGGGAGTTAACGGCGCAGGCATCAGCAGAGCGATCCCTGTGTTGTCAGGGGCTACAACCAACAGGGTACATGGAGGCCCCACCAAAACGGACTGGCTACTGTGCTGGATACGAGGTTCAAAGAAGTCCATGGTCATCGTTGGCACAGAAAGTGACATTGCATAGTGCATTGTGGAAAACACACCCAAGAAGGTGCCCTCACAAAAGAGATGGAGAATGGGCACGACTGCAATATGACGACGAGAAAGTGGGCTCAATGCACGATGGACACGGTGCACCATGTAAGGCGCCCTTCCCCAATTGGCTCGCTCTTCGGGAAAATTTTGAAAAATGGAGGTCAAACCCTACAGGGGACCATCACATAAAGGCCAAAACGTGAGAGACTCATTTTAGTCACCTCTTACTGCAGGCAGGAATACCTAGGGCCTATTCTTACCCCCGGACCCACAGGGGGAGCATGGAATGTTAAGATTCCTTGATCAGGTAAGTAAATTATGAGCACTGAAAAAGGAAAATGGATATGTTGACATCAGATATAGTGAAAATTAGTGAACTGAGGTGTGAGGAAGAAAATGACTTCTTGGCAAGTGAGTACAGAGATACAAATACAAAATCAATCAAGGGTAGTTTAAGAGTATGTCTAATAGTAAAAAGAAACTAAGAATACAGGTAAGTTACTGTGCGTAATGTACTAAACACATTATAACAGCCAATACAGATATGAAGGCAACACCCACCACAGCAGTACAAGTTTATATGCCAACCAGCTCCATGGATGGAGAGACTGAAGAATGAAAAATGTGATAAAAGAAATTATTCCAACAGTTAAGGAAGGGGAAAATCTAATTGTGATAGGTGACTAATTCAGTTATAGGGAAAGAAGGAGGAGAAACAGTAGGGGAAAGCAGACTGGGTGAAATATGTGAAAGAGGAAGCTACCTGGTAGAATTTTGTACAGAGTGTAATTTTATCATCACTAACACTTTGTTGAAGAATCATGACTGAAGATTGTGTATGTGGAATAGACCTTGTGGCACCAGAAGGTTTTCGATCGATTGTATCACAGTAACGCAGATACTTCAAAACGATGTTTTAAACTGTAAGACATTCCCACTGGCAAGTGGAGACTGACCATAATTTATTGGCTATTATTTGCAAATTCAAACTGAAAGAATTGCCAAAACGTAGAAGTCATGGATATGGGCCCTGAATAAATTTGAAAAACCATGTATATTACCTTGGATAATAAAGGAGACACTGAATTTAACTGACAAAAGGAAAAATATAAAAATTAAGAACATAAAAAAGCAGGTGAAAGAAAATACAGCTGTCTAAAAAAAAAAATAATGAGTACAGAAATTAAGTGGGAATGGCTAGAGGACTAACGCAAGATTTTGAAAGAACATAATTACAGGATAAATGCTGGCTACAAAAAATTATGGAGACCTTTGGAGGAAAGAGAAGCAACTGTATGAAATCAGAGTTCCGATGGCGCGATAAAGAGGAAGTGCAAGGAATGGAACTTTCTGCAGCAGTAAGGATAACGTTTGTAAGATATTCTACCTGGTGAGCACATGGGAAATGGTCGCTCAAGTACGTGTCACAGAGAACGGACCACTCCGGACAGTGGGCAAGCTGGGCAGTGCAGGAGAGGTCCAAATGGGAATAGGTGTGTATCGAGTCTGAAAGGATTGTGGGTGCCCCCGCGTTAAAAGCAGATGAAGTTAAATTGATTGAGGTCAGCCAAGAGGGCACCTCTGTGACATGTTCTGGGAAAGCCCCAAAGGGGAAGGTGCACATCAAATTAACTGAGCAGCAGAAAGGGGTGAGGGAGTTGCCCTAAAAATTCAATCACTGAAGACATTGGACTGAGATCTGGTATACACCCATCAAAGACCATATAGGATATTCACACTAAATTTCATTAGATTAGGAGAGGGTCGAGTGGGGACATGTTTTAATGTTGGTCCCATTGATGTGGAATGACCGAATATAAATGTATCAGACGATGCTGAGGTATTAGTAGATAAGAAAAAGTAGAAACAATATATTTCTATTTGGGCAGGCAAAATAAGTAACAACGGCCGATGTATGGAGGATTTAAAATTCTGGCTGGCAATAGCAAGAAAAGCAATTCTGTGTGCGTGTGTGTGTGTGTGTGTGTGTGTGTGTGTGTGTGTGTGTCTGTGTGTGTGAAGGAGAGAATGAGAATCTGTTTACAGAAAATATAAATTTAAGTGGTTGGATGTCTTTTCTGAAGGTATTTGCATGGAATGCAGCCTTGTACAGAAGTGAAATGTTGTTAAGCAGTTCAATCAAGGAAACAATAGTAGTTTCTGAAATGATGTGCTAGAGAAAAATGCTGAGGACCACGTGGATAAGCCTACGTAGAGCATTGAGGCACAGGATCAAAATGGGCTGGGGACAGAGGAGGGATGTAGGAAGGTGGAGGAAAAGGAAACCTACAACACAACTTGATTAAAAAGGAAGGATTGGTGGATAGGACCCCATCTTGAGACATCAACGAATTGTCATTTTGGTAATGGGGGGGAGGGAGGGAGAGGGAGAAGGCGCGTGCAGGGGGAGTGTGGTAGTCTTAGAGGGATGCCAAGGCTTGGACATTAAGCGGAGATGAAAATCATGATAGAACAGTATGGAAAGCTGCACCAAATCAGTCTTCAGGTTGGAAACAAGATGTTCCAACTATCCTATAAAATAATTTTATTTTTGCAACCAAGTATTGAAACTGACCGTTTGGTAGAAGGGTCAGCCCACATTAGATGTACAATATTAGGAACCATCTCCCCCCTAATCATTTCCTAATTAAGTGTAATATTGCACAGATAGGCTACTCTATATAGAAAGTAACTAACATTATGAGGAAATTTTGGCACAAGATGAAAAAAATCATAGTTTTAAGAAACTTTTAGTGGAAGGCTGAAAATGTAAAGCAAACTCAGTTCTGACCAAATTTAAAAACGTTTTACATTAAACTCACTATAGTATAATGTATTTATTTAAATTACATGCATTACAATTTGTGCTCACAAAAAAAAGTCGACGAGTCTAAGTGAAAACTCAAAAGGGAGAGTTGGGGAACACTCAACTATAAATTATTTGTAGAAATAAATTTTAAATACTAGGCAGACGCACACATTGTTTTCCGATACACACTGATGGGCCGCATATTTTCGTTACTGCCAATTGTAAGGCACAATTAAGCAAAATTTGTTTCAAATTGAAGTCTGTCCACTTCGTTTTCTATAAACACATCAGTACTTACTCTAAGGGACATAATATGTATCTCACACACATTGCAATCCGTGTAACTCAGAGAAATTAACAATGCTACCGTAACATAAAAAAGCAACGCACACAGTTTCTGAATCGTAACACACTTCATGGAATGGTTTTGACAGTAGAATGCTAACGGACCAATGCATGAAATAATATGAAATCGAATGCAGAGGCATTTTTCATGTCTCAATTGCATATAATGTGTATTAAAATAATGTACTATTCTGAATATAACTTCATCGATGCAGTATATTATTTATACTTACGCCCACTGCAACAACAAACGGCTAGATTGCTAATCAATGAGCAATCAATTACTCTTACTAATTGTCACTACTCTATCCCAAATCGGTGTACATTCAAATGTAGAACCGCCACTAAGCCCAAAGACATATGTTCATTTTCTTTGTTTATCAGATATCTTTGCTGTAGTCTGGAGTTGCAATTGTGGTGCCTATAAAAACCCGAAAAAGATTCTCAAAGGATTTATTTATGAATCTTGCTGACAGAATAAAAATTTATGGGTTGTACGTAACGATACACCCATTTCTTATTAAGTTAAAGTTCGCCAACTTCGCGAGGGGAGTGTATTGGTACCCCTCATCAGACCAAAGACGAATACATTTCGTAGTTGCACGATATTTGAAATTGTTATTCAGTTATCCAACTAAGCAATTATCATGAGTGACAGTGGCACGGATTGTGGTGAAGGTTTGTTTGTTTTGGTTTATTTGTTTTTCCATATAACTTAGATTTACAATGACTGTTTGAAATGTATTGGTAAAATTAAAATGGGTGTACAGATTTCTGTTGTAAGACATTATAAGACTTTACTGCTGCGCATCATGTTTTCAATGTTAGAAATTGATCTGCAATTCCCATTTCAAAAAAACAGCTGACTCTGTTCGTAGTTATTCCTATAGAATATTTCTCGAATGGAGGTTTTGTTCTGTAGTTTTAAAGTAGATTAATTTTAATGTGACCGTTAGTAAAATTGCCAAGAAGCTGCTACACGTAACGTGATATAATCTAAGAATGCTTGCTTTTATAAATCATTTGACACGTAGCCCATGCACCGATCTCTCTTCTTTATTCTATGCAATATTAAAGTACCATAACTATTGATCAGTTGTCGATGGTGGTTTAGGAGCTTGACAGTTGTGTTTTTGCGTTCTAAGGAAACCTCCGACAGCATCACCAGCGGGGAAGTGTTAATTTCCATGCAGTAGTGGTGGAAGTTGCGTTTTCTGCGACATTTTGATTTTATGTTAACTGCATGATGTACTAGAGCCACTGCCAAACCATGGACTGCTTAACACTCAGTTTCGGTCCCTAAATATGATTCGTGAAATACGCTAATACATAATTGCGATACTATTTCAGGTGAAGAGTTGCTTTTGGATAACTCCAGTTCACCAAAAGCACTCTGTGATGAACTGAGTGCCATCGTCATTGATGATGGACAGTCACATAATGGGTAAGAGCCTGCTCTCTTATACTAAGTGCAAGCATATACTTTTTTTGCATATGAATGTCTCCATATTGTGTGTAATGGACACAGAATTGCAAAAGGTAAGAAAAGGTAATGTTTAACTAGAGTTTGGTTTCTTAGCGCACTCTTGCAGGTGGAACTGTGACAGGTTTCTGAAACAACCGAAAGCATCACTGAGAGAACAGTACAGGTTTCCCAGAAACACTGTATGAGATAAGAAATAAATCTTAGATTGCCCATCATATATTGTCTAGTTAAATTCTGGTTTCATTACGCCATATGTAACTTGCTAACTAAAGAAAGCAATGGTGTGATTTTTAAGAAAATAGGCTTCATCTTTTACAGATGGAGGTCAAATCCCTGTGGCTCTGGTATGAACTAAGTTTTTGGTATTATCAGTTAATTTTTGTGATCAGTACCAGCAAAACTGTTCGATGCTCTCGTAGTGTAAGTTTTTTCAACTTTTCGGTGGTAACAGGAGTGTTGTAACATGATAAATTTTCAGTTTCTCTCCCTTAAATAACACTGTCAAAATGTTAAAACCATTTGTTGATTATATTTATTTTGTTTATTTATTTATTTATTTATTTTTGAAAGGACCCTAAGTTGTGAAAAATGGTAACTAGTGTACTTTTAAATCTTTGAAGTTACTCAACGTAAGCCACAGATATAATCATTGAATTTCAACCAGAACACCCCTCCTCAATTTAATACTTTATTACTAGATCTGTGTCATTTACCAGCCATGACTGGACAGACTGCGTCAACATTAATTACATATATACTTAATTATGTTTATACTTAATAGAAACAATATTTGTTTGTCCATTCACTTTGGTCCCTATTAAAGAATTCACCAATGGAGTACAATGGGCATTCTTTCAGGTCCTGTGCTACTCTCCATCTGAATGTTCCTAGTGGCAGGGATTGCACTTCTTGAGGCAGTGAGTTGAACATCTTTAGGGCAACCACTGGAAAGCTGTCTTGCGTTCCTGTCAGTCGACACCTGTGTATTTCGATGCTCCTCTTGTTACGGGTATTGTGATTGTGTATATCTTGCCTCATGCTGAAGACACCTTGGTTTTCTTTCACGCTGATGAGACATAAAAACACATACTGTCTGAAGACTAATAATTCCTATCTGGTTGAATATAGGCCTGCAGTGCCCCTGTCTTTTACTTGATGATTATTCTGAGAGCTTTTTTCTGTAGGATTAGCACATCCTTACAACCTGCAGAATGTCCACATAACAGTAGGCCATAATTGATGTGGCTATGGAATAGGGCACAATATACTGTTGTGAGATATTGGTCACTCAGTACACCTTTTAACCTCTTCAGAAGGCATATTACCCGGGAGAGCTTGGAGCACACGTACACTGTGTGTTCGTTCATTGTTAGTTTCCTGTCTATCATGAAGCCCAACAGTTTGACAGCCTCCTTATTATCATGGCATCTGATGTTAAGGGTGCATATCAGATGTTGTGTTTTTTCTTCATTCATTTTATTTTTGATGAACCATTCTTTAATGTTTTGGAAGAGTTCATCTGTTTCTTGGAGTGATTCTGCAGCAGTTCTTCCTTTGGCAAAAAGGGTGGTGTCATCAGCAAACTGAGATATTGTTGTTATAACCTGTATCATTGACATAAATAAGGAACAGGAGAGGCCCTATGACGGACCCTTGGGGTACTCCATGTTCCAGCTTTTGTTCTTGTGATGTTGCTCCATGAATTGATACCACTTGTCTCCGGTTTTCCAGATAAGCTGGGGTGCCGATCGGTCTACCCTTCTATGGCTGTACCAGGTGTTAATTCAGTCCCGTCTAGATTATGGGAGCCTGGCTTAAGGTTCGGCATCACCTTTCGCATTGACGTTGCTTGACCCCATCCTTCACAGCGGAGTCAGACTCGCCACTGGAGCTTTCCAGACAAGCCCTGTCAACATCATACTTGTGGAGGCAGGTGTCCCTCTCATTGCGGTTCCGGCGCCAATGGTTATGCTACACACGTTTGTAGCTTGCCCGGGCATCCCAATTATCGTCTCCTGTTCCCTCAGTCGGGCGTCCATCTTCCGGAGCGGTGACCCTGGTCAAGGTGTACAGTCGCGGTTTGCGTCAGAGCTCTTGTCTTTGGGCGTGAGGTTTTCCCTCTCCTACCTCTTTTCCAGGCCCCTCAGCATATACCCCTGTGGTGTGTGCCCTGCCCATGCCTTCGGCTCGACTTGGCACAGGGCTCGAAGGACTCAGTCCCTCCCGAGGCCCTCCACTGCCACTTTCTTTCAATCCTTGCCGCGTTTGATGGCTCTGACATAGTCTATACTGACGGTTCGATGGTTGCTGGTCATGTCTGTTATGCTCTAACTCTAGGAATCATTATGAACATCACTCGTTGCCGGCTTGCTGTAGTGTTTTCACTGCCGAGCTGGTCGCCATCTCTTGCGCCCTTGAGTATATCTGCTCCTGCTCAGGTGAGTCCTTCGTTGTCTGTAGTGACTCCCTGAGCAGTTTACGAGCTATTGACCAGTGTTTCCCTCACTCTCATTTGGTGATGGCTATCAAAGAGTCCCTCCATACTCTATCCCATTGCGGCCGCTCTGTGATCTTTGTGTGGACCCTGGTTCATATCGGCATCCCGGGAAATGAATGTGTTGACATGCTGGCCAAACAGGCTATCGGTGCACCAGCCTTGGAGATTGGCCTTTCGGAAAGTGACCTCAGGTCAGTTTTGCGGCAGAAGGAGCTTCGCACCTGGGGTGAAGAATGGCGCACCCTTCCTTCACCCAACAAACTTTGGGCCATCAAGGAGGCTACCGGTGCGTGGCGCTCCTCCTTGTGGGTCTCTCATTTTTAACTCTGCTCAGGCAGATGTTTGCGCTTCCTGGTAAGTTTCCTGCACTTTTCTCGGGTGACGTTGAGATGGCAGATTTAGTTTTGAGTTTTATTTTTGCAGGGGGTTTTTATTGCTTGATCTAAGTGTTTGTCCTTTTTTTTGTGTTGAGTCTGGCCTTTGGGTTACAATTTTAGACTGGGGTTTATAGTGCGTTTCTTGGTGGTTGGCTTTTCCTTTTTTGTTTCTATGGTCAGCCAACCACTGTCACATACAGTGTGGTTTTAATTCTTTTTTTCTGGTCTCTGTCTGTGTTGTCTTTTGTCGGCTCCATTGTTCTTATTCTTTGCAGGTGTTTCAAGTTCGTGGAAAACGGGACCGATGGCCGTAGTAGTCTGGTCCCTTCAATCCCACAAACCAACCAACCAACCAATCCTTCACCTCCTTGGTCAGCTCCCACCCCCCTATTTACTAGTTTGGGACTTCACCACCCACCACCCGCATTGGGGATCTCCGCATCCTTGTCAGAGAGGCTCCCTATTGATTGAACTCTTCCACCAAGCGGATCTTGTTTGCCTCAACACTGGGAACCTGACATTTTTGTCTACCTCCATGTCAGCCTACTCTCATCTGAATCTTTCGGTCAGTACTGTTCGGCTAGCTCTTGCTGATACACATTCAACTGACCATTTTCCTTGTGTCCTTTGATTACAGCCACAACTGCCATCTACGCGTCCAAGACGCTGGAAGTTTTCTCAAGCTGATTGGACACTTTTCTCTTCTCTAGCAACATTGATGACCGTCAATTCCCTAGCATCGATGATCAAGTCACTCATGTTGCGGAAGTTATTTTTACAGCCGCGGAACATTCAGTACCCCGTTCCTCCCCTTTACCCTGGTGCTCCCCAGTTCCTTGGTGGAAAGAGGCATGCCATAACGCAATACATGAGCGGAGACATGCTCCTCACGTTTTCCACCATTATCCTCGTATGTGGCCAACTGTATCCACTACAAGCAGTTACATGCGCAATGCTGTCGCATCATAACGAGGTAGCAAGAAGGCAATCTGGCATTTCCTTACCAGCTCCTTTGATCCTTTCACCCTGTTAACAGTTGTTCCGAGTTGAATCCGACAGATATCCGGCACACGCAGCTTTTCCCCGATCTCTGGCTAACTGTTGCGCAGGATACCTTAATGGATCCAGTTTGTAACGGAACATATTAAAGGCTTTACTGTACCGAAGTATGCGATACCCTCCAAATTCAACCAGTTTAACGAGTATTTATGATTATAGAAAAGTTATTGTGTATGTTAACAGTGATTGCATAACATGTCTCCATAAACAGTCAACCCATTAAATTATACTGAATAACTGACCAACACAATAGTTAAAATCACTTGATCACTGATGCAGCAAATGTCATCATGTAAAAACACTAAGTTCATCTTAAATAATTAATATGAAGTACAAAAAATAGTGGCCAACTTAGGTATTTTGGATCTCCTTAAATAAAAATCACCCAGTGAAACCTATTTGTTCACTAGAAGCGTTTTCGCTCAGTAGTCATGTAATCAATCCTATTTTAGACGAAAACCAATGTAATTCTTAATAATTCCTGTTATTTACTTATTTATGCAAATTAGAGAAGTCAATTGACAAACTTCTAAAACAGGGTCTTTTTTGTAACAAAGAATTATTCTGTCAAGTCAACAAATCTCTGTCATTTTAATAACATGTTAAATTATGTCACTCGATGCAAATTAATAACTTTTCTGCACAAATTATGATAACAGATGTACATCTGACTTATAAACTATATCTCTTTTTAGTAGTTCTTTGACAAGGTTATAAATACAAGCAGCAAGAAGGGTTGGGGCGCAGTTGGAATGTCACTTTGGTAAAGTGTGTTTGTGTGTTATTGTTTGAGGTGGATAAACAATGCAAAGAACATGTAACGGAAGTACTACTTTGTGTTTTGTCATGGTCTTTGGTGGACAGTGGAATTAAGATAGCCACCAGAGTAATAAATATTTGAAGTTTACATATTTGTTGGTTTCGCTCGTTCTTCATCATCAAAAGCACATAAAAAACACGGGACCTCATGGTTTTTAACCCTAGAGAACCAGATTTAGAGCCAGCATCAGCATCGAGACACAGCAGCGATCCAGCAAGTAGCAGCGATTACCACAACACAATGCATTTTAATGGTGCCAACCTAACATAAAGTGCTGACAAGTTCCGTAAGTGGGAGTGAAATAGTGCGATTATAGCAATTAGCAATATCTACGACTAGGCGACCATTACAAGTTGCATTCTCTAACTCATTGGATTGGCACTTTGCTGCGGTTTCAAGCTCTTCTAATTACCGTATTTACTTGAATCTAAGCCGCACCTGAAAAATGGGACTCGAAATAAAGGAAAAAAAAATTCCAGAATATAAGCCGCACCTGAAATTTGAGACTTGAAATTCAAGGGGAGAGAAAAGTTTTAGGCCGCACCTCCAAATCGGACCAACTTTTTTTCATTGTAATCTGAGACACAATGTAGGTCGAATGAATGACGATACAGCTACAGTAGTTTGGTTCGAGTCGTAAGCTTAGCAGTTAAGCTTTACCAGGTAGCCACTGCTATACGTCAGGTGCTCCGTCCGTATTTATACGAGTACCCTTCCTTTTTCACGTGCTTCATCTGGTTTGAATCGATTGCTTATTTTGCCTTGATCTGATAAGTGCTGTTTTCTTTGTTATAGGTGTTTACGTCACTTTAAGCAGAAAATGCATTATTGTACTGTGTCGTGCATTGTTTGTCGCATTCTGTTAGTGATTATTTACGGCCTGTCGCCGCTCACGGCATGGCTTGCTTTTGTGTGCGCTACCGCCGCTCACAATTAAAAAAAAGAGAGAGGAATCGTCTCATTAGTGAAACAATGGCAAGAGACTGCTATTTGTTGTTACTTACACTGCTGCTTCTTTGATAATGATCAAAAAGAACCAAATAATAGACTGTGTGTGATGATAATGATCAAAAAGAACCAAATAATAGACTGTGTATGATAGAACATGTTCTGAACGAGAGTTAGGCGAAAATGTTTCTCCGTTTGAACATCTTTGCGGCTGCTTCTTTAGTACATCAAATTCTGCACAGAAATTAGTCATCTTTGAATTAAAAATCTAGTCAGTTGCTGTGCCTCATTTCTGACTGTATCACTATTAGGCATAAGTATAATACGAATATAAACATGACATGATACATATATTCTTCCGCGATTGCTGTTGTCTCACTCTAGTTTCGTAGTTTATTAGGCAAACAGGATTTAAATGAGATAGCAGCAAACACGAAAGAATACATGGCAAAATGTTGATATTAGTATTATTCTCAAGGTGAAGAGAATATTGCATGTGATTCACAATTCATAAAAGTTCCTATTAGCAACCATCTCTTCTCACAGGTAGGATAAAATTCAGAAAGTAGAGTTGGCCATATTGACAAACATCCCAAACAGTCTTGCCAGTCGGATTTTCGTAGTACATTGAAATTCTGCTACATTCAAAGATGAACAATACGGAATTTGTATTTACTTCATTGGATAATGTACAAAAATGCAGTGGTCGAAACTCGGGGCGGAGAAAAAAAGCTAGTCTTCTACCTTTTTTTTTTTTTTTTAATTTATTTACTGACGCAGAGGTTTTGGTGCCAGTATTTATTTTGTGCCTACAAAGCATGCCTGTGTCACTACATGTATTCGACGGCAGAAGTTAGTTGTGGCAGCACCTACCAACATTTTCAGAACTTCTGCTTGCTTTGCACTCGATTCTAAGCCGCAGGATTTTGGATTACAAAAACTGGAAAAAAAAGTGCGGCTTAGATTTGAGTAAATACAGTACCCACCAGCCTTTCTCCTGAAAAACGGGTAGCAAAAGAGTGGACCTCTTGCTTTTTCCTCTCAAAATCGTGAAAGCTATAATGCTAGTTTTTTCTATGTGGGAACTCAGACATGCACCCTCCTCCTCTCGCTCTTCTGCTCCGGGACCGAATGGAATCCACGTCCAAATGTTGCTGCATCTATTATACCCTAGACTGTGCTACCTCCTTCGCCTTTATTATAGACTTTGATCCGACAGTACCTTTCCCAGATGATGGTAGGAAGCTATAGGCATTCCTGTTCCGATACCTGGAAAGGACAAACATTTCCCCTCCAGCTAGTGCACAATCTCTCTCTCAGGTAGTGTTTGTAAGGTTTTGGAGCATATGCTAAATTGCCATTTAGGCTGGTGGCTGGAGTCCCATAACCTTTTAACAAGTGCCCAATGTAGTTTCTGAAAGTATCGTTCTGCAGTTGACCATCCTGTTGCTCTTTCCACTTATATGATGAACAAGTTTCTCAGGTAATGTCAAACAGTAGCTATATTTTATGATCAGGAGAAGGCATACGATAGCTGTTGGGGGACAGGCATCCTCCGCACACCGTTTTCTTAGGGCTTTTGAGGTCGGCTACTCCTTGTCATCCACGAATTTATGACAGAATGCACATTTAAAGTGCGGGTGAACCCTACTCTATTGCATACTTTCTCCCAAGAATACGGGGTGCCCCAGGGCTCCGTGCTAAGTGTTGTACTGTTTGCCATTGCCATAAATCCAATTATGGATTGTCTCCTTTCCAATGTCTTGGACTCCTTCCTTGTTGACAATTTTGCAGTCTACTGCTGCTCTCAACGGACCAGCCTTCTTGAATGACGTCTTCAAGGATGTCTCGATCGCCTCCACTCGTGGAGCATCGAAACTGGCTTCAGATTTTCTCCCAGTAAGACCATCTGTATAAATTTTTGGCGTCATATGGAGTTTATGTGCCTTCCCTACATCTAGGCCCTGTTGACCTTCCGTTCATGGACATCCACCCCATTCTCATCTCCCACCCTGTTTATTTGCCGCTCTCTGTCAATGCATCCACCCATCTTTCCCTGCTCCTCTCCTTTTTTTCTCTACCTCCTTGCCCCACAACCTCCTGATACTGTGCCTGTTGGCTTTCTAGTTACTCCACAGGCTCACCCGCCTTATCCCCCTCCCCCTCCCCCTTGTCCAAGGGAACTCGCCGCCCTGGAGGTTTTGTGGTTGGCTACCACGGGGCCCCAGCCTTTGCAGCATCTTTTCCCTTCTGTGTTGCATGCCTATCCTTTTGCTGTTCTTTTCTCCTCCCTTGGGGAATATGAGTGGGATGCTTTTGGAAAGGTGTTCTGCATTTTCAGTAGCCAATACAAGAACTGTCTCTCCATTGTTTTTCATTCCAGCTACATCTAGATCTACATCTACATGGATACTCTGCAAATCACATTTAAGTGCATGGCAGAGGGTTCATCGAACCACCTTCACAATTCTGTTATTCCAATCTCGTATAGCGCGTGGAAAGAACGAACACCTATGTCTTTCCGTACGAGCCCTGACATACCTTATTTTATTGTGGTGATCATTTCTCCCCATGTAGGTCAGTGTCAAGAAAATATTTTCGCATTTGGAGGAGAAAGTTGGTGACTGGAAATTCGTGAGAAGATTCCGTCACAAAGAAAAATGCGTTTCTTTTAATGACGTCCAGCCCAAATACTGTGTCATTTCAGTGACACTCTCTCCCATATTTCACGATAATACAAAACGTGCTGCCCTTCTTTGAACTTTTTTGATGTACTTCGTCAGTCCTATCTTCTAAGGATCCCACACTACGCACCAGTATTCTAAAAGAGGACGGACCAAGTGTAGTGTATGCAGTCTCCTTAGTAGCTCTGTTAAGTTTTCTAAGTGTCCTGCCACTAAAATGCTGTCTTTGGTTAGCCTTACCCACATTTTCTGTGTGTTCCAATTTAAGTTGTTCATAATTGTAATACCTAGGTATTTAGTTGAATTTACGGCCTTTAGATTTGACTGATGTCATATAATTGAAGTTTAATGGATTCCTTTTAGCACTCATGTGGATGACCTCACACTTTTCGTTATTTAGATCAACTGCCAATTTTCGCACCATTCAGATATCTTTTCTAAATCGTTTTGCAGTTTGTTTTGATCTTCTAATGACTTTATTTGTTGGTAAACGACAGCATCATCTGCAAACAACCTAAGACGGCTGCTCGGATTGTCTCCCAAATCATTTATATAGATAAGGAAAAGTAAACGGCCTATAACACTACCTTGGGGAACACCAGAAATCACTTCTGTTTTACTTGATGACTTTCCGTCAATTATTACGAACTGTGACCTTTCTGACAGGAAATCACAAATCCAGTCACATAACTGGGGAGATATTCCATAAGCACGCAATTTCACTACCAGGTGCTTGTGTGGTACAGTGTCAAAAGCCTTCGAATATCCAGAAATACAGAATCGATCTGAAATCCCTTATCAGTAGTACTCCACAAGCTTCATGTGAAGAAAGAGCTATTTGTGTTTCACAAGAATGATGTTTTCTAAACCCATGTTGACTGTGTGTCAATAGATCTACCCACCCACCCCTGAGGTAATTCATAATGTTCGAACACAATGTATGTTCCATAATCCTGCTGCATATCGATGTTAATGATATGAGATTACTCCTACTACCTTTCTTGAATATTGGTGTGACCTGTACAACTTTCCAGTCTTTGGGTACGGATCTTTCGTTGAGCGAACGGTTGTGTTTGATTGTTATGTATGGAGCTAATGCATCAGCATACTCTGAAAGGAACCTAATTGGTATACAGTCTGGACCAGAAGACTTGCTTTTATTAAGTGATTTAAGTTGCTTCACTGCTCAGAGGATGTTTACTTCTATGTTACTCATGTTGGCAGCTGTTCTCGATTCAGATTCTGGAATATTTACTTAGTCTTCTTTTGTGAAGGCATTTCGAAAGGCTGTGTTTAGTAATTCTGCTTTGGCAGCACTGTCTTTGATAGTATCTCCATTGCTATCATGCAGAGAAGGTATTGATTGTTTCTTGCCACTAATATACTTCACATACGACCAGAATCTCTTTGGATTTTCTGCCAAGTTTAGAGACAAAGTTTCATTGTGGAAACTGTTATAAGCATCTCACATTGAAGCCCACGCTAAATTTCGAGCTTCTGTAAAAGAGCGCCAGTCTTGGGGATTTTGCGTCTGTTTAAATTTGGCACGTTTGTTTCATTGTTTCTGCAACAATGTTCTAACCTGTTTTGTGTACCAGGGAGGATCAGCTCTGTCATTTGTTAATTTATTTGGTATAAATATCTCAATTGCTGCTGGATATTTATTTTTTTTTTTTTCCAAGCCAATGAAGGTATTTAAATCTTTACAAAAACAGACATAATGTCTGATAGGATAGCTGCAATCAGTGATTTTACAGTGTTACTTATAATCTGTCTTGATTGCAAAATGTTTATTCACTAGGTGGACCAAAGCCGGTCATATGAATAAACATTTTGCAATCAAGACGGATTATAAGTAACATTGTATTTAAATCTGTCTTCAGACTCAAAGGAAATGCATATTTTTGGCACCAGATGTGTTTCATTTTATTGAAATAAAATATCATCAGTGGTCTTAATGAAACACACATACCTTTTGGCTTGGTTTCTGCATCTAAAAACAGTTAATTACAAAGATATTCATGTTAGTACTTACAGTTTGTGCTCACACGGGGGAGAAATACAAAAGTCCTTACATTTTTTTGTTAACTTACGTCTTTACTTACCCTTGAGATCTCAAAATTTGTCAGGGAAAAATGCTAAAACTTGTCTGGAAATCAGGGAAATACTAGAGAATTTCAGTTGAGGAAACATGTGGCAACCATGGAACCACCCTACTCTGTATGTACTGGTCCCTTGTATGTTTGAAACTAGACTATGAGTGCTTTGTTTATGCATCTGCATATCCATCCCTCTTACACTATCTCAGCAACAGGGGGGCTTCTGTCAGGGCCGCTCAGCGCTCGAAAATTTAGTTTCGCTAGAGTCGGCTATTCGTACAGCTTTTACTCGGTGAGAACATCTAGTTGCTGTTTTCTTTGATCTTCGGAAGGCGTAAGATACCACCTGGTGCCATCATATCCTTGCTACGCTGCACGAATGGGGCTTACGGGGTCCACTTCAGATTTTTCTACGGAATTTTCTCTCCAATCGCTCCTTTCGGGTTAGGGTTGGCACTTATTTTAGCTCTGCTCAGATTCAGGAGAACGGTGTCCCGCAGGGCTCGGTTCTCAGTGTTCCCCTCTTTTTGGTGGCAATTAACGGTCTTGTGGCTGTGGTGGGCTCATCGGTCTGTTCCTCTGTATATGCCAATGACTTTTGTCTTTATTACAGTTCCCCAAGACCAGTGTCGCTGAATGGCGGCTGCAGGGCACATTTTTGGGCATCCAACCATGGTTTTCAGTTCTCAGCCTCTAAGACCTGAGTGATGCATTTCTGTCGTCGTCGAACGGTCCACCTCCATCCAGAGCTCTACCTTGCCAATGAACTCCTTCGTATTGAGGAGACGCATCGCTTTCTTGGCATGCTGTTTGGTGCTCAGCTCACTTGGACACCTCATCTTTGCGAGCTTAAACAACGGTGCTGGCGGCACCTCTACATTCTTCGCTGCCTCAGCCACCCCGTTTGGGGGCTGCACGAGCAACCCTCCTACAGCTCTATAAGGCCTTAGTCCAGTCCCGTCTCGACTACGGGAGCGTGGTGCAAGACTCAGCAGCACCTTCAACATTGCAGATCCTCGACCCGATTCTCCATTGTGGCGTCAGAATGGCGACAGGTGCCTTCTGCACTAGTCCGGTGACTAACCTTCTTGTAGAAGCTGGAATCCCTCCCCTAAGATTCCGCCGGCAACAGTTACTTGTGTCATACATTGCCCGCGTCCATGCCTCGTCCGACTACCCAAACCGCAGGCTCCTTTTTCTATCTTCTGCACTCCCCTCCCCACGACGGCGGCCTAGATCGGGTCTCCCGATCGTGGTCCGCATTCGTTCCCTTCTCTTGTCACTAAAGTCCTTTCCACTTCCTCCATCCTTCCAGCCCTCTTCTTCTATCCCTCCTTGGTCCCTCCCTCGCTTGCGGCTTTACTTGGATTTGACCTGTGACTCAGTCCTCCGTTCCACCTGACTGTGAGGAAGAGTTGCAACCAGTGCCTGGATATCTGTAGTTAAGTGCTGCCGCCCCCACCCCCACCCCCCAAAAAAAGGCAGTGTCTCAGTTTGAGCCCTGGTTCAGCATACAGCTCTAGTGAAGTTCATTTGAAAATTTCTACACTGCATGTGGCTACAGTTGTCTGAGACTGCAATCGTGAGTGAGTTGTGTTTGTGCGCGGGCGTGTGTGTGTCATCTATATGACGAAGGTCTTATGGGCTGAAAGCTTTATTTTTGACAGTCTTTTCATTGTGCCCTTCTGCGATTCAGTGAGTGGCAACTTTCCTTTTGATAATGTTGTTAAATTCCATCCTGGATTTTCCATTGTTTGATCCTTGCATATACCTCGTACTTCTTATTGCCTAACATTATATTGATTTTGTGAATTTGCTTTTCACGAAATGTACTGTCAGTGGTAACATCCTCCTGTCCTTCCATTTAGTTACCTTTAACCTTTGCCTCTAAGCTAGTTCTCTTCTCTGCAGCCATACCATACCCACAGATACAAAAAAAAGTGTTTGTTACTGACATAATTCCAACGTATCTGTATCTAGTCCGTAGTACAGTACAGACAAAAGTTCACAGTTGGTGTACCAGTCATCCAGGTAACATATAATTTTCAAATGTTTCATTTTAAAGTTTGTTAACCGATATTTGGTCCATCAACTGGTTCCAGTGAATTTGCAAAGGGTCATGCCTTCTACTATGGATGTCAGTGGTTCGCAGAGTTTGGATTTTGTTGTAGATATAGGTAGTTGAGCTTTAAAAGATTGTGAAACTAATTTCAAAAGCGCTTACCTAAAACAGGATACAGCAGATCATTCCAACATTCCCCGCAAAGGTAAAAGAGGTATCAGAATGTCCTAAAACTGTGGCATGGCAAAGATTTCAGTTTGGCAAAATACATGTAAACCTCGAGTTTGTTTAAATGCATTTTGAAATTGGCATTCTGATGGTCAACAATTTCTCATATTTGATGTGATCAGAATTATTTGTCACGTAGCTTCGCACCATAAAACTTAAGATTTCTCAACTATTTTCTTAATTGGCGGCACTTAGACTTGCCTATAAATCCCTTAACAGCTAATTTGTAGTTAATTACAATGTACTTGTTGTGCTTGAGATTGTCAGTGCCGTAAGAAATGAATATCTCGGTTGCCTTGGTTTGTCAAAGAGAAATTAGAGCAATATCAGAACATAGGAACATTGGGTAAATGTACTCATGTCACAGGTTTGGATGAATGTGTATTTTATTCTTTTTAAAAATTGTTTTGCTGTACGTTTTTCATAGAACGGGATTAGGCTCTTTGTATCACTGTCATTTTTATATAACAGGAATGAATTGTATTATAGGCTGTTGCTGTTCCATTTAAAATAGGTTGCCAATAGGTATAAGTTAATAGTAACTACCAAGATTGCATTAACTTTCATTCTGGTTTCAGTTCTCAGTCACTAAAACCTGATTCCTCAGGAAGACAAAGGCACAATTCTTTATGTTCACCAAGCAGGAAACGTCCTGATAAACGGAGGCGGTCACGTTCGCTACATATGGTGAGTAAAAAAGTCTGTATGCTGTCCATTTTTTATGCTATACTTTGTACAATTGTGGGGAAATAAACAGCAGTGCCTTGTGTGACAGTGAAATTTTTATTTTGAACTAGACTGAAACGCATGCTTCTTAAGACTTGCTGGTTATGAAGCGGTTTATTGGATATTAAGAATGGGCTGGAAATACATAAACCACCGTCGTAATAATACTGTAGTTGTAACTTAAATGTATTTGACGCTTCGGGCTTGTCACATGTTGCAGTATGTGAAAGATTGAAGTTTGTTTAAATCTGTATTGGTAATATCATACATCTACTTAGTGTAGGTCAGGCGCACCTTGTGGTTAAAGACTCAGAGCCGGGACTGCCGCAAAAGATTTACTAACATAAATTCTTACTAATGGATTACAGAATTCAAATTATCAGGGTGTATTTTGAATGTTTCCCACATGGTTTTAAATAATAAATCATTGTTTTTGGAACTTTTGTCATTGACTTGTATTTTCCAAACAAGTAGAGTTAGTCTTAAGGCTCCAACGTGAAATGCCTCTTGGCTCCATATGACAGGGGTGAGGGTGTGGCTGCAGCTGCTACAGAGTACATCACTTATTAGCCTCGTGAAGGCTCGGTTCGTTCAGCCCAAGTGTGTCCTATGACCACCAGATGATTTTCACGTTTCACCACTTTCAGTGAAAACAGAGTAGACTGGCTGAACCTCCACTATTGAACGACTGTCTCTATATATCTCTATTATGATTTGATGTGCTGTTACTTGACATTTAATGTTAATTTTTTATAGTGCTGAAGATAGTTTTGTTTCTGGCATTGGGAATTTTATCAGCTGTAGGAAATGTATGCAAAGATTGTAAATTTCTTGATAGAATGCACTATAGTACAGGAATGGCACCAACTAGTGAGAGTTTCACGAAGGCTCATTTCATTTAAAATCACCCAAAATAAAGAAATCTCGTTGCCATCATGTCACAGATATTTGTGAAAATTTAGTGTAAGAAAGTACATAAATAGAAAGTGATAAAACAAATTTTTTCAGATATTTTTAGATCAAAACTGTAGTCAGGGGGGGCCATTTGGAAATGTCTAGCATTTTCTCGATCTGGCGTCAGCACGAAAGGTAGGTTGAAAGTTTTTAACTACTATAACTCCTTTATTTATAAATCAATTTTATTCAATTTGGTGTCATTAGAAAGATAAATGGACCAACTATATCACTAAACTATAAAAATGCTGCAACTGTGCATATAAATATGTGCAAATCTGTAATTAAAGTCATTTTTCAGTGTCTTTTTCATGAATTTTTTTGTCAAAATCACAGGTTCCACCATTTTATATTTTGTCTCAAAGAATTCGTATTGCCATAAAAAAACCAAAGGGTATTTGTTCTGTTTAATCATTTAAAACAGAAAGAACATAAATAATAATAATATACACGTTTAACTTTGTGACTCTTACCTAGTGGTCACAAATGATGATCAGTTCTCATAAAACACATTCATAAAATTCTAAAGAGCATTCATTCTTTGAAACAAGTTTTCAATGGACAATATTTTGTCTGATTCAAAAGTAAATAAATGACCAGTACTTGTGCTTGCACTAGGAGCAGGCAAAGCCATTAAAATGTTTTCGTAAGGTATCCAGCAAACATCAGTGTGAAGTGGCCATGAATAACTTGAGGAAGGACCACTTGGAATCATGAACTTGACTTTTGCATTTCTGTGTTCTTTTCTTATCTCTATATTTTTTCCAAGCCACCACTGGTTATCGTAGGTAGCTGTGACAAATTTTCTTCTTTGTGTTAGAGGCAGTGTTTTGAATTCCAAGAGGAACTTGAATGAATTTAGTAGATGATGAAACACGCTTTATGAGAAACTTGTCTTCATTCAGTGGTTTGAAAAAATGATTCACCTCCCAGGAATAGTAGAACCAGTCTCATATCGTTTTAGGAAGATGTTTGTGAACTTTATTATCTCTTCTGTTGTAACATAAAAGGTTTCTATTCCTGGAACATGAGTTTTGGTAAATGTTAACTGATCTTTTGGACTTAAAATGTGACTGTCATATGAACAATGTAAACTTGCTCTTGTTGCTAAACGTTTAATAGTACTACCAACTCCATCACATGCATTTTTGCCGTGACTAGTGGCAAAAAAAAAATTTGATTCCGCAGTTACTCCATCATCTTGCTTGTGATGGCACAAATTTAAAAAGTTCTTGAAGTTTTTTATATTGTGCAGAACTGCCATCATTGAAGCACATAACATGCTGGATGTGTAGTAATTGTTCCAATACATAAGTGAGAGCAGTTTTCTGGAAAACATAGAATGTGTTTGTATCATGCTGCAAACAGTCACTTGTACAACACAATGACATTGACATAATGCAATCATCTGTTTTAAAGTACACCACAAAAGGATGAAGGGTGAATTAAATGTTCTGCCAGTGAAATCCTTGTACAGCATCCTGAAGCAAAGAGGTATAGTACTCTGCAAAATCCACTATAATGGTGCATGTAGTATCAGGGAGGGTTTCTTTGCTCGATTTAAAGTAGTGACTCTGAGATTTTGATACATAATGATGCTGTGTTAAATTTTGAAGATTTTTGCATGAAATAATCAACAAATTCATCGGTCATCTTCATTAATGTCTCCAGTGTAGGTCGATCAGCTTGCATCCGTTGTTTGAATACACTTTCACAATCTTGTAAGGACTCCAGCTCCATTAAAAAATTGCGCAGTTCATATTTGTCAGGACACTGAGAACAGTAATGCTGCATGCACTCCTCGTTTTCCAGATTGCACACAAGTTTCTGTAGAAGTTCAGTGTATGGTTCTTTCACATCTACTGCATGCGTTAAGTTTTACGTTTTGGTGATATGTGCATAAACATACGTTATGCATTCCACAACTGTTTACAATAATGCATTCTTTTGGCCTAAGTTCACAAAATTTAGTAAAACCAATTTTATCTTTAGGATATTTTTCTCTGAAAGCTAAGTATACATCTTTCAGATTATGTAAAATCAGTCTTTTTGTCTTGTACACTATTTTTGCCGTTTTCTGAAGAGACACAGACAGTCTTTTTTTATTAGCAGAAATGCGACTTATATCATCTTCACAGTAAAAATTCTGGACACATTTTTCCACATCCTTACCTGTTCTGTTTCTCACTTTATAACCCCCTTTTGACAAAATACCATCTTCTTTTAGCAGTACCCTCAATTTCTTTACCATGTATTCAGTAGTGTTAAAAACTTTTGGGTTTTTTCTTTACTCTGTGCAGTTGATGCTAAGGTAAGTAGTTGTAGTTTTTCTTGAACAGAACTTATCATGAATTTCTCTTTAAGTTTTTGCATTAAAATATTACAGTCTGTATATTCAGCACTGCCAGTTTCTTCACACACATTTTTCACTGGAACATGTAGCACTTTTGATCTGTTTGCTGGAATTTTAAAGCTAAGTGACGAGACTTGGATCAAATCTATTCTGGTAACCTTAAATGGTGAAATTTCAAGTAATTCACAACTATCATTAAGTTTTTGAAGAGCTCTAGATGGACCTGGTGTATATTCTTGATCTTCAACGTCACATTCATCCATCCCTGGAAGGTTATCCCCCATAGGAGATAAAATTTCCGTAAGTCCAAGGGTTTTATATTTCCTTGCCATGGTTAAAGAAGTAGATTTCTTAGCAGCCTTTTTACCATGCTTCTTAAAAGGGCCACAGCAAATTCTTTGTCTTCGAATGTTCCCAAATAGAGCCTTTTGTGAGAAGAACAAACACACTCAATATTTTCACAGGTGCTTCTTAGCTTCAATAATTCAGTATCAGCTTGATTCAGGCTTGACATATCTACTAAATCAAGTTTTTCTCTGCTACCACTTTTCTTCTGACACACAACTGCTGACGCAAAACCTAAAGAACATTTGTTTTCCATTGTGATGTTTAATCAACTGTGTAAGTTGCAGAAAAGAACTGGATGGTTTGAAACTTTTTCTTGTTATCTAATTAGTCACACAGCCTGTGTTGCATGTGACTGTTGCTACTAGACTGAATTTTTCATTGTTGTTTCATGTATTGTTGATTACTATTTAAAGCAATTATTTATTCCAGCATTATTGAAAAAGTTTAAGATCTAACAATAGAGGACAAACACCTTTCTGATTTTTTTTTTTTTTTAATTGAAAAGTATGGCAGTAGGAATTATTTGAAACACAAATTCAGATGGCAGAAACTTGTGATTCTGCTGAAAAAAACTTCCTGAAATTTGGCAAAAGAAAAAAGTCAGAAATTACATTATTTACAAAGTTTCAAACATTTGTTGCTTAGACACAGCATTTTAATAATTTTTGTATTATAGCTCTATTCTTTTACTTTCCAATGACACCAAATTCAATAAAATTGATACATAAATAAAAAAAAGTTATAGTGGTTACAAACTTACAAGGCACTTCATTTCTCAACGCCAGTTGGTAGAAGGGACCCACGTTTCAAAATGGTCTCCTAATTACAATTTTGGTCAAAAAATTCCAGAAAAAATATTTTAACCCCAACTCATTATGTACATTCTTACGCCAAATTTTCAGAAAAATCTGACATAAGGGCAACGGCCACTGGGTGATTTCACATGAAATTACCCCGAATGATTAGAAAAAATAAGCATGCTAAACTTGTGCTGTTACCTTTAGCTGCTAAGTGTTTCACTGATGGCATTAGTGGGATAAATCACATTAATAATGATATATTGTGCCTGAGTTCTTCGGACTTTCATTTTCTGTGGAATAACTGAAGCATACTGAGAGTCTGAAAATGGTAAATTACGAATCCAGTATGCAGTTTATTAGGAAAAAAATTGAAACTTAAGCTTAGCACAATAGTGTAGGAACTTGATGCATCAAAACTCGATATAACATCAAACAGGGGAAACAAAAAAACTGTCAAAGCCAGACAAGGGTATGTATGTAATTTCAGCGACATATTTAGCCACTGCCACATTTTCCGAAACCTTAGCACAGGCATGGGCAAGCTTTGGTGATCCGCAGATCTCATTCACACACTTAAGCTTACGTGCCGCTTCATCATGTGATGCAGTGGAAGCACTTTTGGTGCATAAAGCCAAAACTAATCTCTGACGTTATTGTTCATGGATTAATGTACGGGGTTTATACGCCATGGGACAGCTGGGAAAAACCCGAGAGTTTTTCATTGTTTTAGTTTCTATTTAAATTTTTGTAATTTTGACTGGTAAGAACTGATTTTTGACAAATAATTTTACTATGTCCTGCCACACTGCAGAAAAATACTGCAGTCGTAAAACATAAACGAGAGGGGAAAAAAATAAAATAAAATAAAACTTAAGTTGCAAATGAAATGCACCATTTAAGACAGTGAAACACAGTTCACACCCAAACATCTGTCAACAGCAAAACAGGTCAAAGGCAAGCAATTCTTCATAACAACAAACTGCTTCTGATGAGCATGACATCACAACTGTTCACATTAGGTTCGTTTCAACAGTTGCCAGCGGGCTCATGCGCATGCACAGTTGAGTCGCGTATGAGCAGTACCTTCTCCTGCTTCTGGTTACTTGAAGTGTGGCTGTTAATTGTATCAGCAGTAGCAACAAGCAGCCAGATGCTACCCAGAAAAATTTGTCTGGCACGCCCAGGCTGCCATATTCGTACATGTGCAGAGCAGTCTTGAGTTTTTACTTTTAGTGATTTTGCTGTTTCCGCTTAGTTTACAACTGTCATGTCAATTGAAAACTAAATAGAATCCTGTGGCTGCGAGCTGTCAAGTGAATTAAAATGCATTCACATAATTATATATGGCTGAAATATGTTACTAGTTTGTTTTCTGATTTTATTTTATTTTCACGTTTTTGGCAGTCAAGCATTAATCCCCTTGCAGAATAATGGAGATATTTCTGTTGATTTTCTAAAGAAATTTGCCTTTTGTTAATATTTTCCACAGAGGCAGTTAATTTATTTGGAACGAAGTGTTTCATCCCACACCATTGTCCAATTTCAACTGTTTGCTGAATTTCAAATGTACGTTTTCATCTTCTGGCGTGTATGGCATTATGTCATAATAAAGAACCAAACATGAGCTAATAGAGTACTGGTACTCCAAGAAAATTTGCACTCCGAAAACCACAGTGCGAAGCTTAATATCAGATTGGGACCTACATCTCTGTGAATCTGGACATTCAAATGTGCACTTTAAGCCAAATTATGTGTTTTAGTATGATTTACGGAAGTCTGATGCTGTTGGAGTATCATCTGATGTCCTGTTTCGTGTAGATGTAATGTAAGACCTCTTATTGCTATGTAAGATCTCTTAATGATATAAACATATTAACATATTGGCTTCCTATGTAATTGTAGTTGTGCCCATGCAGTACCGCCGGTTCCCTTGTGCTCTGACAGTTGGTGAAATGAATTCTAACAGATCGCCAGGCAGTTGGAAAATATTGCGAATGGTGATCTGAAAAGCATTACTTTCACAGTCAGTTTCATTTTGTGCGAGATGAATTATGTTTCGTGTGAGAATTTCCTTTGAATTTATTAAAACACAGACCATTTGACTCTCATTTAAAGGCTAACACTTTGAAGGCCAGCCACTTAAAAGTATCTCAAGACCAGACATTTACGTCATTATGCGTGATGTATCTTAAAGTGTAATACATGCAAAAAAGTCCAATATTATATTTGAAAGCTTAGCTTTTCTTGTAGATACACTATACACATTAATTTAAACCATTAACTTTTCCCATTTGCTTGTTCACACTTGTTAACAGTGATGTTGCTATTGGCCGACTACACCATGTGTTCTACGATTTGAAGATCTGCTATCATTGCTTGGCGATATCACGTGACGTGAACTATGACTGTCTTATAAAAGCGCATCGCAATCTCAATTTCAGTGCTACAGAAACTAATAAACTGTTTGATGTAAGAGGGAAAGTTTACTGTGGCTTTAACACTGAAAAAGTGTGCTTTTTCCTGGGAAAAAATGCATTGTTAACCGGGAAATCCGGGAATTTATTTTTCTCGGCCGCGTATACATCTGGAATGTAACAATATGCATGGCATCACACTGCCATTGTCCAAATCAGTACATTTTGTGAGTAGTCGGTAAGTTTTGTGCTGTTGTTACCATTTTCCAATGTTTGCAACCTATCAATTTGGCAGCAAGCAGTATCACATGTGGGTGGGGGTTCAGCATTGGTCCAGAAGTGAAAGTGCTTCTCAAGGTAGTGAGCCATTTCCCACATTCTACAAACTGCACATGAGCAGTGGGCCATAACTTCACACTCACACTGGAAACTTGTTTCTCTTTGTTATCCAAATCTAGTGGCAGTGAAATATCATTGTGCATGTGCGGAGAAAAAAAAAACCTTCACTTGCCTAAGTTATGAGGTCAACCTGAGGGGAGCAGAGTGTGGGTGAAAATATCCAAATGTAGACCCTGGGTAGAGTACATTGTGAGCAATTCTCTCTCCCTCCTGCAAATTTCTTCCATGGGCTGGGTTGAAACTAATCATGGGCTGCATCCGGCCTATGGGCTGTTGGTTGCCCATCTGTGCTATATGACAACAAAAACTACTAAAATTTATGCATTTTGAAATATCTCAAATGTGGTGTATTATTTAAGCTGAATATCTTCATAATACACAAGTGCAAATATGAAAACCAACAATTATTGCAACCAGTGTGGAGGCTACACACACTGTTTCTGTTAGCCAATCACAGAACACAATGTGACTTCACTAAATGTCACTTTTTACTCAAGTGAACCCATAAATGCCATGTATTGAACACACATGAAAAACATTAAACGTCGAAGTTCAGAACTGAAAACAAACAGCATTAAGAACAGTAACATACACACAGTAAAGATCTCTCCAAAATGTGCTGTTTTTAGTAAAATTTGTTGTGATGGTGTTGGGAAATGTTTTTTGTAGCAGCTGAATGTACTACCTGTAGATCTTACATTAACTTAGATTTTGGTATTGTTTAGTATTTTGTTATGAAAAGGAATGGAGATATAGTCCATGAACTAGTTAGAGTGCCTTGACACCTTAGTTCCAGTTGGTGCTTGGTGCTGCCTCAGTGTGGAAATCACAAGCAGTGCTTAGTGTAGATCCTGGTGGAAACGGTATCATCAGAGTGCGTTATGCTGTTAAATTGGGATATGTACTGGCCAGTATTTACCTCAGCTCAGTACAGCCGACAGATACACAAAACAGAACAGAAAATTTTTTATCCTAGCTTTCGGAACTTTGTTCCTTCATCAGGGAGGGGAGAGGACAAAAAAGGGGAAGAAGGAAAGTAGATTCAGTTACTCACAACCCAGGTTATGAAGCAACTGGGGAAAGGTAAACAGGGAGGGTAGCAAAGATGGAGGCATCCCTTTGCCCAAGCCATGAAAGTTCAGACAAAAACAGTCTGCTGGTAAAGTAATGGCATCTGTGATTTGGGTCTGAAAGGGGATACTATTTTTCAGATTTTTGCCTGCTAGTACAGTAATAAACATTGACAGGGTGGGAAAACACTTAAAAAGCTCGGAAGGTCAATTCAGAACCAGAGAAGAGGAATTTGAGCAACAGCATAAGTGCTGTCCCTTACAGTACCTTTCTACATGTCTGTCAAACCACCAGTTTTCTGCAAAACTTTGGTTGGAACATCGCCATCACCCATCATGCAATCCAGACTTGACACTGAGCTTTTACCACCTGTCTCCCAAGTGGTAGAAAGATTTGTCTTGATGGCAGTTCACCTCCAATAACGAGGTGAAGGATGATGTTAAAAAGTTCCTGAAGAACATGCCAGTGGGAGAGTATGATGTGGATACTGCTGTAGTGTCTACAAAAATGCTTCAACCAAAATATGGATTATGTAAAAAGTAAAGCATTCTTCAACCTAGCAAATGATTTAATTATCGTAGAACATAAACTGTTGTTTGTGTATCTCCCAAGTATATACCTTTGGGATTGCATTTGTATTAAGTTGATGAGGAACACATCTCTCATGTACTGGTGAGTGGTTGTCTTTCCTCACTTTTGTTTACTATAATCTAAATGTTTTTGGTTTCAGAACAAATCAAATGAGTCGCTATATGAAAAGAAGCCTCCACAGAAGAAATTTGTGAGTATGGCAGAAGCTATGTACAAATTTGAGAGAAGTACACCAGAGAGGTTCCATACAAGGCCTGTTATAGGTAATTAACAGCTATGTGTTTTTGACCAATTAAAATCATCTTGTGCAGTTTGGAATTGGCTTCATCAAATTGGTTTGTATTTAGGCTATTGGCTGAGTACCAGATGTTCCTAAGTTTTTTAGACTGTCATGTTACATATAACTGGAATGGTTACAAACGAAATGATCTCATGTGTGCCAAGAATCCTTTAACTCCAATATGCCAACAAAGTGTCACAATCAGAATTTGGAAGTTTATAGGTCATTTAGGTAGTACTCTTCGATCTCAAGCACACCTCACTTAGCATTAGCAAATCCTAACATAAATACTAATACTACACACTTTTCAGTAACTGGGTAGATATTAAGTTTAGTCACACGTAAAACCACCACCTGATGTTTTGATTTAAAATTAACTTCCAAAATGATGTAAAAATTGCTTATATTCGAAAGGTGTTTCATTCAGCTTATCACAAAATTCCATAAATGACGTCATTTATTTTCCTGCTGGCACAGTGTGCTGGTTAGAGTTGTTGCTGAAGGAGGTTATTGGCCAGAACCATTTCATCTACACTGAATGAGAGAAACTAGTTTCTAACAGCTGTATCCTCCTCATCGCCCACTGCCAAACTTTCATCTAGCTCTGCTTGGTTCGATACAAAAGCATCACACAGTTCCCTGCGTTAACCTGATATGCAGAAGTTATCATCTCAACAAAATTTTGAAATAGCATGCTTACTGCAATATCCGTGAGAGCATTCTGAGAAATCGCCATCTTCTAAACAATCTGATGCTGATTGACGCTGATGAGAGTTCAATAGTGTCTGAAGTTTCTAACATCTCTTCTTATTTCAGTGATTTATTAAAATGAAATGATCAAAGCTCATCATCAGACATTCAGTGGCATGCGTTGGTGTATACAGCATATGACAAAATACAAAGGCAAGGTGAATTAGTATAATGTTGCGAAAAAACACTATCTGAATAGGAATAAGTTAATTAGCTTGCTTCTTCTATGTAGTTTTCTTTAAATTCCATTTAGTTGTTAGCTCAGTATCCATTTTGAGTGGATCCTGGTTTTACAAGGAGAAATTCAGGATTTGCAGTTTATGTACTAAATCTGAAATGAAACGATGCAGAGCCTTTGTTTACATAATTTTATTATTTTCGTAAACACAACATGACACAACCCATCACGTAATAACGATCATAAACATTTCCAAATAAATATCTGCCTTCCCACATGGTGGCAACTAACAACTACGGGCATAGAACAGAATTGGGAATATAAGACGCAACATCAGAAATATTACCAGGAATGTACGTCTTTCAGTGCAAAGATGTTAAGATATTAAATTACACACCCAGAGACAATCACGTGATTAGTATAGTGATATCTATATTACCTGGATTTAGATGTCTGGTCTAGGAGTATGGAACTTCGACATGCCTGCAGATTCTTGTCATCTGCATAGTCTGCCATGTTGTAGTAAGGCAAAAAGATTTCAATCGGTCTGTATGTTATAAAGAATTAGTTATTTATTTCTAGCTTTGTATTTTGTACCAACAAGCCATGTAATAGGCTGATCTGGAAGTGGAATCGAAAAGTATTTTCATTTTGCGTTCTCATGGCATTTTGTGGCAGTCGTGATGTAATTAGGCAAGAAATGTAATATGAGCATCTTTGGTCGATATGATTAGACATTTGGAGTTAGACTTCCAGTTGATACAGAAATTAATTCGATTCAAAATTTACTTTACAAATTGTATCAAATTATCATCCAAAAAATTGTTTGCAAGCTTTCAGAACCAGTGGCTCCTTCTGGTAGAAGGGTTGAAGGGAAAGCAGCAATGTTGAAGGAAAAGGACTGGTGAGGTTGAGTAAAATGGATAGGGTGCGGAAGAGTCACCCAGAACCACTGGTCAGGGGAGACTTAAAAGATGGCATGAGAAGGTCTTTCCTTCTTGTCCAATCTGGTAGGTCTCCCCTGACCTGGGATTCTGAACAACTTTTCTGAACTTTACTCCTTTTTGTTAACCTCACCATTTGTTTTCCTTCAGTCCTCTTCCTTCCCTTTCAGCCACTGACTCCAAAAGCTTGAAAACTGTAATACCTTTTTATATGTATGTTCTCGTACTGGTGCTTGGTGAGTAGATTTTTTTTACCTATTCAATTACTTATATCTTCGAAAATTGGTTATTTTCGTTAAAAAATTACTACTTCTATTTGGAACATCTTTCCAGAATTTGAAAAAAAATCTGTTTGTCACCACTTATTTTTGTTTTCAGTTTGAAATAATTTCTCATTACTTAATTTTGTAATTTAATGTAAATGTAATGTAATGTAAATGAAACAATACTTGACTGTTTGTTTACTCATAAATAATAAGCCAAAACTTTGTGAACTATAAAGGAAAAGTGTCACTGATCAGTTCCTTTGCAGTTTCCATCACCACTGAAAATATTTCTGGGCAGTTATCCATTTTCAACTGTGATAAAATATAATATTCATCTTTCAGGGTTTACTTTGTTCAGTTTTGGTAAGAGGTTATGGTGGTATCTTGCACAAAAAAAGTGCAAGCCATTCAGTGTGCCAAAATATTCAGTCCCAAAATTCGGTGCTATTTCTCGGACGTTTCATCGTAATAAATTTCCATCTATGGATCAGAATCCTTACACTACTCATTTCATGAGCCCATTTTGTTAGAGGGTAATTTCAAATTTCTGGGGCCTACACAGCTTCAGTTAAGTGTGCAGCTTCTCACCTGTGACGTCTGAGTAATAAACTGTAAAATGGCCTGAGATAACAATGTATTTCAGGCAAGCTATTTGCTTCTTTATCAATGATAAACTGTGCAGTTCCTTCAGGTAAATTTGGAGCTGCCTGTCTGTCACTTGAACCTCAAACTGTTATCATAACTACATGGGAGGGGATGCAGCTTTGGATTTTATGTGAAGACTTCCGGAATCTTCTTGAACTCCGGGATACAGAATGTGTTACATGCTATAATATAAAAACAGATTTTTGTGGGACCTAATGTGACTCGTGGTGGTACAGTCAAGAAAATAAAGGACTTTAGATCTGCTTTTCAGAAACAATTAAACATTTTTTATGTAAAGCTTGAGAGTATTTATCCCTTAACAGTATGTTAGACCTTATTGTATTTTATAACAACGAAAACAGGCAATTTTGATATTATTATGTAAATGGATAGATAAAGATATAGCTAAAAACAAAGATGATGTGAGTTACCAAACGAAAGCACTGGCAGGTCGATAGACACACAAACATACACACAAAATTCAAGCTTTCGCAACCAACAGTTGCTTCATCAGGAAAGAGGGAAGGCGAGGGAAAGATGAAAGGATGTGGGTTTTAAGGGAGAGGGTAAGGAGTCATTCCAATCCCGGGAGCAGAAAGACTTACCTTAGGGGGAAAAAAGGACAGGTACACACACACACACCAGTGTATGTGCGGTTGGATATGGGTGTGTGTGTGTGTGTGCGCGAGTGTATACCTGTCCTTTTTTTTCCCCCTAAGGTAAGTCTTTCTGCTCCCGGGATTGGAATGACTCCTTACCCTCTCCCTCAAAACCCACATCCTTTCGTCTTTCCCTCTCCTTCCCTCTTTCCTGATGAAGCAACCGTTGGTTGCGAAAGCTTGAATTTTGTGTGTATGTTTGTGTTTGTTTGTGTGTCTATCGACCTCCCAGCGCTTTCGTTTGGTAAGTCACATCATCTTTGTTTTTAGATATATTTTTCCCACATGGAATGTTTCCCTCTATTATATGGATAGATAAAGAAATATACTTAACAAGTGGTGGCAGGGAATACACTTGCAAAAGGCTTTAATTTTTACAAGCTTTTGGAGCCAGTGGCTCCTTGTGGGAGACGAGTTGAAGGGGAAGGAAGAGGGGTGACGGAAAAGGACTGGAGAGGTTCAGGGCAAGGGGTACAGCTCAGAAAAGTCACCCAGAACCCGGGTCAGGGGAGACTTATGGGACAGGATGAGAAGGAAAGACAACCTCATGAATCCATGGAGCCTGCATGTCAATAGGGGACTGTTCAAATTGGTGGAGGCTCTGTAATGGTGCAGATGGAATGATGTGGGAAACCCTGATACATCTAGATATGACTCTTGACAGGTGACATGTACGTAAGCATCCTGTCTGATCACCTGCATCCATTCATGTCCATTGTGCATTCCGATGGACTTGAGCAATTCCAGCAAGACAATGCGACACCCCACACATCCGATTAAACACTTCCACTGGCCATCAACCCCCCCCCCCCCCCCCCCCCCCCCTCCCCCAGACGTGAACATTATTGACCATATCTGGTACGCCTTGTAACATGCTGTTCAGAAGAGATCCCCACCCCCTTGTACTTTCACGAATTTATGGACAGCCCTGCAGGATTCGTGGTGCCAATTCCGTCCAGCACTACTTCAGATGTTTGTCAGGTCCACGCCACATCGTGTTGTGGCACTTGCGCGTGCTCGTGGGGGCCCTTCATTATATTAGGCAGGTGTATCAGTTTCTTTGGCTTCAGTGTAGTTTGCTTTATAACATGTTGTATTGCCTCAGCCAGCTTGGATGCTGATATTGTAATGGAACACTAAGTGGTGGGATATTATGTATCAGTATTACCCCTAAGGTACATTACTCAGTTTCATTCCTTCATTGTAATGTATATTTCTTCATTTTGTCATACATTTTATTCTTATGCCACAGATTATATGTCATGAGACATTAAAAATAAAGAAAAAAATTTGTAACAAAGACAAGTGTACCGTCATTAATTAAGGAAACAATGCAGTTGTAACTAAACAAACAGCAGATCTTTTTTTTTTTTTTCCTGCTCACCTTTGTCTAGTTATAATCTTGAACACTGCACAGAATACCAAAATTGAGAGGACTCGGGGGATAACAGATTGTAGTCCATATGCCATCAGTTCAGATATCTGTACAAATATTGGCTGGAATGGATAACTGCATAGTTAATCTGAAAGTGTGTAGGCCTCTTTACATCACTGAGCATGAATGTTCACCCGTTTGCTGCAGAAGGTCCATGAGTGTCGGCATTCAGGAAAGGCTATAACTACACAGAACTTTCACAGTGTAGAATTAAAAACTTTGCCAAATAACACGATGTGATAAGTGTGTGGACCAAAATTTGAACCTGGGATCTTTGCCTTTGATGAGCAAGTGCTTTACTGACTGACCTATCGAAGCAAGGTTTGAGATTTGCCCTCATAGCTTTACTTATTGTAATACCTCGTCTCCTACCTTCCAAACTTCACAGAAGTCCTTCAAGGTACTTCTGTAAAGTTTGGCAGGACATAATACATGAGCTTTCTTTTGACATTTTACATTGTAAAAACAGATCAGCAGTGCAGCTTCAGTACTGACAGTCTGACGCATAATAGTATTCATACTAGATTCTTTGGTGTGTGGCATTTCAGTTGTCTAGACCCCTTTTAAAACAGATGTCTGAATGTAGTATTTAACCTAAAAAAAGGCTTCACTTTCACATGTATGTGATAGCAACTCTCTCTCTCTCTCTCCCCCCCCCCCCCTCTCTCTCTCTCTCTCTCTCTCTCTCTCTCTCTCTCTCTCTCTCCCCCCCTCCCCCTCCCCCCCCCTCTCCTCCACCTCTGCCTCCCCCTGCCCCTGCCCTGCCCTGCCCCGCCCCTCCCCCCCACACACACCCCTTACATGTTCAGTTATTAGTTGAGTTAATATATCTAGGATGTAAGCCATGTATTCTCCCCACCTTTCATAACACCAACTGACACGTCATCAATGTGAGGTCCATCCGAACTTAGCAACAACTTGATCAGTTCCTGGTTAACTTGCCTGATCACTTCGTTCACTTTGCCACTGCAAAACTTCTGCAAACCCCAAATGTGTTTGATGATGATGCTGCATCTATCTTCACCAAGGCTCTTTGATGTGTTTCCTATATTCTTGGCCAATCTGTTGCCTGCTCCAACTATCATTATAACACATTGCTTTTGGTGTCCTGCTGTTTCAGTATTTGATGAAAAATTATTCTTGGTGTTAAGATTTCCAAAACCAGTAATATTTTAATTCTTTCATTGTAATTTTTTTCTGTGCTCTTTGTGTATCTTCCTGTACAGTGTTGCGAGTCTGATAAATTCATTATTGTCTTTTACAGATGGTTCACAGAGGTGGCAAGGTAGCCAGATAAAGCCATCTTACAAGAAATTACGCTGTACTGTGCCACAGTCACCTAACTTCACTTCCCATTTACGTGTCAGACCAGTAACTTACCCATCAAAAGAGGAACGGGAGGAAGCTGAATTGCAGCAAATGCAAAAGTAAGTTACTGAAATAACAATCTTTTAATACTGCATTAAGACAGCATGTTGTTAACATTAATTTTAATGCTTCAGGTACATCTTCAAGGCAGCACCATTGAAAGCAGACATCTTAAAGGAACCACAATTACTTAAGAAAGTTGAGCCGAAACCAGTGACGAAGCCTAGTCCATTTAACTTGACTGAAGTAAAGAAGTTGGTAAGTTCTGTTATCGAAAAGTTGAAACTAATTTCTAAAATGGAAATTCAGCATTGTCAGAAAGTTAATGCAGAGCTGTATCTCAATATTGATTTAGGCTTCATCTTGCCAATGAATTTTTTTTCCATACCACTGCATAGTAATAATTAAATTCTTTTTCCAGTATTAATGACTGAATATCAGAAATAGCAGATCTTTACAGAATAAATCTGTCCATCACTATCAAAACCTTGCAATAATACAATGATGTTGACCACCTGCTCAGAGAATGCGTGTGAATCAGATTCTTTATGGCTAAATATGTATCACTTTTATTTACTGAACTTAATTAATTAATGTATGTCTGCCTGTATGTTTCTATATTCTTCTTCTTGATCTGAGTTGAATATGAGCTAGTAGTTACTCAGATATCTGAATGTAAAGTGTCATCCCTACTTATGTTAAGTGTACAGTCACATTAGCCTTAAACTTCTGTTGTTTTTACTGTTGTCTTAAAACCTCAAGGATGGCTACATCAGTACCTCTCTCCACTTCAAACTTACCAATCACCAGCAATTCCTCCTCTTTGAAGCTGCCACCATTCTTATCAATAAGTTCCTTCCAGCCACCTGTGGCCATCACACCTGCAGTGTGATGACCAAGCCCTCTCTGAATATACCAAGGGTCTCACTGAGGCCATCATAGACCAGAATTACCTTCCCAACATTGTAAAGAAACAGATCAGCTGTGCCTTGTCTCTCCAGTCACTACTACCTCCCATGTACCCATCATCCAGCTACAAAATAGCATTTCCCCCATGATTCAGTACCACTCAGGACTGGAGCAACTGAATCTCATTCTCTGCCAGGATTTAGACTACCTGTCCTTTTCCCCTGTAATGAGGAATATTCTCCTGACAGCTTCCACAGTAGTATTCTGCCAGCCATTGAACCTACTCAGTATCCTCATCCATTCCAGCTCCATATCATTGTAATAGACATAGATGCAAGAACTGTCACATACATACTCCCAACACCACATACTTCAGTCAGGTCACAAGCATCACCTACCCCATCAAAGGCAGGACTACTTGTGAAAGCAGTCATGCAGTCTACAAACAAAGCTGTAACCACTGTGCTACTTTCTATGTGGCCATGATGACTAACAAACCGTCTGTCTGCATGAAAGGCCTCCAACAAACTGTGGCCGAGAGACAGGTGGACGACCGAGTTGCTGAACATGCTGCCCAACAGGACGTGCTTCGTTCAGTGACTGCTTCACAGTCTGTGCCATCAAGGTGGTCCTTACCAACACCAGCTTTCCTGATTTGCACAGATGGGAACTCTCCTTGCAATGTATCTTACATTCCTGTAACCCTCCTTGGCTTCAGTTGTTGCTCATCCCTGTCCTTCACCTACCTATCCACTTCCCTGCTCCCACTCCAGCATGACACTGCCTTCTGTCCCACCGACACCCACTAGTCTCCTCCTCCTCCTCCTCCTCCTCCTCCTCCTCCTCCTCACTTTTCTCCATTTCTGCTTCCCTTCAAACCACACTCCCCCACAGTGTCTAGCAGTCCTATCCTGTCCCCAACATGTCACTGCATGCTCCCACCCATCTGTACCCCGCTATCCCTCACTCTCCCTGTCCCAGCCACCTCCTTACCCCAACACCCATTGATTGCTTCTCGTATCAGGTGCATTTACTGTATGCAGTCCAGCCTCAGTGCCCAGAGTGAGTGGCCATGTGTTTGTGAGCTGTTCTTGTATGAATGTGTGTATGTGCTTTCTATCTTAGAAGAAGGTCTTGTGGCTAAAAGATCAAATGGATAGTGCTCTTTTTGGTGTGCTTGTGTACGACTTAACATCTCCTCTATTTCGTGAGTAGCAGTCTGTCCTTTCCAACTACAGTGGGAGACACTAGAGCACCTGCTCTATAGTCCTGGTATCATCCCATGTGATTATCATGCCTTCAGACCCTTAAAAGCTTTGAAGGAATGAATTTTCATGTTGAAAGAGGATGTGTAGCAGGCAGTTACTGACTTTTTCAAGCTGCAGGACACAGTGTTTTACCAACCTTCAACTTGATACACCAATGGAATGATTGCCTTAATGGTCAGTGATTTTGTCTCATTGGCATACCGAATCTGGATTATACTTCCTTCAAATGGAAACTTTTTTATTGCTCCTTATAGTATTATTTTTCCCTAAGCTATAATTTCACGTAACACTTAATTCTTTTTTATGCTATTAAGTTCCATTACCTTGTAGGCAAGGATCTGTCTAATGGTCCCTGGTTGCAATGATGTGCTGTGTTCTTAGTGGCATAAGACAGAACTATGTGCTGTATAACTGTGTATGTAGTTGAAGAATGGAAAGTCGAGGATGGAATAAAGACAGTATTATGAAAATGATAATTGGTACTCATTATATAGCAGATATGCTGAGTCGCAGAGAGGGACAACAAAAAGACTGTCAAAGAAGAAGGCTTTCGGCCAAAAAGGCCTTCATCAGAATTACAGGCACACACATGTCTGGCCTTGGCAGCCAGGGACAGGTCGTGCATGCTTTCGTTGTCTAGTTCCGATGAAGGCCTGTTTGGCTGAAAGCTTACTTGTGTGATATTTGTTTTGCTATGCCTGTCTGTGACTCGGCACCTCTGCTATATGATGAGTAGCAACTATTCTTTTCATAATATTGTGTATATAGTTGTAAGGCACCAGACGATCGAGTAGGTAAAAAGACGAAGGCTAGTAGAAATCCTTGGGTAACAGAAGAAATATTGAATTTAATTGATGAAAGGAGAAAACATAAAAATGCAGTAAATGAAGCAGGCAAAAAGGCATACAAGCGTCTCAAAAATGAGATAGACAGGAAATGCAAAATGGCTAAGCAGGGATGGCTAGAGTACAAATGTAAGGATGTAGAGGCTTATTTCACTAGGGGTGAGATAGATACTGCCTACAGGAAAATTAAAGAGAACTTTGGAGAAAAGAGAGCCACTTGTATGAATATCAAGGGCTCAGATGGAAACCCAGTTCTAAGCAAAGAAGGGAAAGCAGAAAGGCGGAAGGAGTATATAGAGGGACTATACAAGAGCGATGTTCTTGAGGACAATATTATGGAAATGGAAGAGGATGTAGATGAAGATGAAATGGGAGATACGATACTGCGTGAAGAGTTTGACAGAGCGCTGAAAGACCTGAGTCGAAACAAGGCCCTGGGAGTAGACAACATTCCATTGGAACTACTGACTGCCTTGGGAGAGCCAGTCCTGACAAAACTCTACCATCTGGTGAGCAAGATGTATGAGACAGGTGAAATATCATCAGACTTCAAGAAGAATATAATTATTCCAATCTCAAAGAAAGCAGGTGTTGACAGATGTGAAAATTATTGAACTATCAGCCATGGCTGCAAAATACTGGCACGAATTCTTTACAGGTGAATGGAAAAACTGGTAGAAGCCGTCCTCGGGGAAGATTAGTTTGGCTTCCGTAGAAATGTTGGAACACGTGAGGCAATACTGACCTTACAACTTATCTTAGAAGATAGAGTAAGGAAAGGCAAACCTACGTTTCTAGCATTTGTAGATTTAGAGAAAGCTTTTGACAATGTTGACTGGAATACTCTTTCAAATTCTGTAGGTAGCAGGGGTAAAATACAGGGAGCGAAAGGCTATTTACAATTTGTACAGAAACCAGATGGCAGTTATAAGACTCGAGGGACATGAAAGGAAGCAGTGGTTGGCAAGGGAGTGAGGCAGGGTTGTAGCCTCTCCCCGATGTTATTCAATCTGTATATTGAGCAAGCAGTGAAGGAAACAAAAGAAAAATTCGGAGTAGGTATTAAAATCCATGGAGAAGAAATAAAAACTTTGAGGTTCACCGATGACATTGTAATTCTGTCAGAGACAGCAAAGGACTATGAAGAGCAGCTGAACGGAATGGACAGCGTCTTGAAAGGAGGATATGAACATCAACAAAAGCAAAACGCGGATAATGGAATGTAGTCGAACTAAGTCGGGTGGTGCTGAGGGAATTAGATTAGGAAATGAGACACTTATAGTAGTAAAGGAGTTTTGCTATTTGGGGAGCAAAGTAACTGATTATGGTCGAAGTAGAGAGGATATAAAGTGTAGACTGGCATTGGCAAGGAAAGCGTTTCTGAAGAAGAAACGTCGAGTATAGATTTAAATGTCAGGAAGTCATTTCTGAAAGTATTTGTATAGAGTGTAGCCATGTATGGAAGTGAAACATGGACAATAAATAGTTTGGACAAGAAGAGAATACAAGCCTTTGAAATGTGGTGCTACAGAAAAATGCTGAAGATTAGATGGGTAGATCACATCACTAATGAGGAGCTATTGAATAGAAGAGTTTCTGGCACAGCTTGACAAGAAGGAGGGACCGGTTGGTAGGACATGTTCTGAGGCATTAAAGGATCACAAATTTAGCATTGGAGGGCAGCGTGGAGGATAAAAATCGTAGAGGGAGACCAAGAGATGAATATAGTAAGCAGATTCAGGAGGATGTAGGTTGCAGTAAGTACTGGGAGATGATGAAGCTTGCACAGGATAGAGTAGCATGGAGAGCTGCATCAAACCAATCTCAGGACTGAAGACCACAACAACAACAACAGCAGCAGCAGTTGTTTTAATTTTGACATGCTGATGCATGTCTTCTAGTCTTGTTATACACATGCCAGTTCCTGAGAAAGAGTATGCTTATTGCATATTTTGAAAAAATGCAATGATCTCTCTCTTGAGATCTGAAGATGGTAACATTGGTTGCCGAAACAGGTTATTGAGAATAAAGGTTATTAATAGCGATCTTGGCAAAGAAACTTACTTTCTCAGTCCTGTTGAACGAATGGAATGCAGTGATGCAGAAATTACGCCTGACACCATGTCTTATGAGAAATGTACCAAAATAGGTCTATTCTGACAAGTAAACTTGCAATATTGTGAAACGTCTTGACAGATGAAAATTGTGTGCCAGACCAAGACTCAAATATTGGGATCTTTGGCTTTCCTGGGAGAATGCTCTATAGACAGAGCTACCCGAGATGACTCACAACCCTTCCTCGCAGCTTCAATTCTGCCAGTGCCTCGTCTCCAACCTTCCAAACTTCATCATTGCTTCCAGGAGTGTTAGTTCTGCAAGGTTCGCAGGAGACCTTCTGTGAAGATTCCAAGGTTGGAGATGAGGTACTGTTGGAGTTGAAGTTGTGGGGATGGGCTGTGAGTCAACTTTGGTAGCTCAGACGGTAGAGCATTTGCCCACAAAAGGCAAATGTCCCGAGTTTGTCTCGGTCTGGAACACAGTTTTAATCTGCCAGGAAGTTTCATATCAGTACACTCTCTGCTGCAGAGTGAAAATTTCATTCTGGAAGAATATTGTGTTCTGTGGACAAAGAAATTAGACTTGAATGGTTTTGAATTCACTGGGCACCACAGGAAACTTAAACTGATTTGGGCCTTTGTTAAGAACAAGGTACCGTCAGTTGGTGTAACTTTGTACTGCTTTTATCCATTTCGTGAAAATTCTAGACATGAAAGAAGTAACACATCACAACAAATATTGTAACATTTAACATCTATAGTTACCGATTGATTTGGAAAGTGAAAATGTACTCCAGCTATGCCCTATCAGATTAAAATTTCTATTTTAAAACTGGTACAAAGTTACAGTCATTTACTGTGTTTTTACACCAGTCTTGACAAACGTAATATTTTTCCTATATGTAATGCTTTGGGTAAATTTAGATCATGCCAGGAGGAGATCGGCTGTTAATAAGAAGTCAAAACGAACAGTATTAATTCTGTTCAGCATTTTTACTGTGAAATATCAAGGTACTTTTATAGACTTTGCATTGTGCAACTGTCACCTGAAGATCTCTTCACAGCCACTGCAATTAAAGGATAATCACAAGCCTGAGAGCTTGTAAGGATGTGGAAAAATAACTAAAATACTAATTAGAAACCACAGAAGTAAGTAATAAAACGGCTACATTTAGTAGAAAAGAATGCAATCAGATGGAGCAGCAGACATTTGAAACAAAAGTGCAAAGATATCTTGACTGGTAAAAAGTTAGCCTAAGTTTCTGTAGTGAAGAAGAATAGGATTTGAAAAATAAATCATACTTCACAGCTGTTTTTCTTCACTGCGAGTCATTAGTACAGAAAGATCTGGGTTTTGATATATAGACACAGTGCTAATGTAAGTAGAGAAATAAAATTATTTTAAAAGTATAAGCTAAGTTTAATTTTCATCATCGTTCTCCGGCAAAATTTATTCAGGTTAATCTTTGCACAGAGAGAAGTTGGATTTTTCATTTGGTATTAAAAATGATCAATACATTTCATTGTTAATTTTTTTGAAAGCTGCTTGTGCTGTGTATTAATCCAAACTTGCCTACCGTATTTACTCGAATCTAAGCCGCACCTGAAAAATGAGACTCGAAATCAAGGAAAAAAAATTTTCCCGAATCTAAGCCGCACCTGAAATTTGAGACTCGAAATTCAAGGGGAGAGAAAGGTTTTAGGCCGCACCTCCAAATCGAAACAAAGTTGGTCCATTGTAATATGAGACACAATTTAGGTCGAATGAATGATGATACAGGTAGAGTAGTTTGGTTCGAGTCATAAGCTTAGCAGTTGAGCTTTCCAGGTAGCCATTGCTATGCTTCGGGCACTCCTTTCGTATTTATAGGGGTACACTTCCTTTTTCACGTGCTTCGTCTGGTTTGAATTGATTGCTTATTTTTCTTTGATCTGGTAAGCGCCGTTTTCTTTGTTACAGGTGTTTACGTCACTCTAAGCTGAAAATTTATTCCTGTACTGTGTCATGCATTGTTTGTTGCATTCTGATAGTGCCTGTTTACGGCCTGTCGCCGCTCGCGGCATGGCTTGCTTTTGTGCGCGCTACCGCCGCTTACAATTAAAGAAGAAGAAGAAGAAGAAGAAGAAGAAGAAGAAGAAGAGAGAGGAATCGTTTCATTAACGAAACAGTGGCAAGCGACTGCTATGTGTTGTTACTTAAACTGCTGCTTTCTTTGATAGTGATCAACAAGAACCAAATAATAGACTGCGAATTATAGAAGATGTTCTGAACGAGAGTTTCGCGAAAATTTTTCTCCGTTTGAAAATATTTGCAGACACCTTAGTACATTACATTCTGCACAGAAATTAGAGTCATCTTGGATTTAAAAATCTAGTCAATTGCCGTGCTTCATTTTTGGCTGTATCACTATTAGGCATAAGAATAATAAGAATATAAATGTGACATGATATGTATATTCTTCCGCGTTTGCTGTCTTCTCACTCTAGTTTTGTAGTTTATTAGGCAGACAGGATTTAAATGAGATAGCAGAAAACACGAAACAATACGTGGCAAAATATTTATATTCGTATTATTCTTATGGTGAAGAGAATACTGCATGTGATTCACAATTCATAAAAGTTCCTATTAGCAACCATCTCTTCTCACAGGTAGGAAAAAATTCAGAATGTAGAGTTGGCCATATTGACAAACATCCCAAACAGTCCTGCCAGTCGGATTTTCGTAGTACATTGAAATGCTCCTACATTCGAAGATGAACAATACGGAATTTGTATTTACTTCGTTGGATAATGTATGAAAATGCAGTGGTCGAAACTCGAGGCGGAGAAAAAGCTCGTCTTCTACGTTTTTTTAAATTTATTTACTGACGCAGAGGTTTTGGTTCCAGTATTTATCTTTGTGCCTACAAAGCATGCCTGTGTAGCGCAACATATATTCTACGGCAGATGTTAGTTGTGGCGGCACCCATCAACATTTTTCAGAACTTCCGCTTGCTTTGCACTCGATTCCAAGCCGCAGGCGGTTTTTTGGATTACAAAAACCAGAAAAAAAGTGCAGCTTAGATTCGAGTAAATACGGTATTTTATTGCTCTCATCTTGTGGCAGCAACATAACTTCAATGCTGTACTGGAATACAAGAAAAAATTGGCATTCTTGAGTGGTGAAACACCACCACACCTTCATAGATATCAGTTACTAATTAGTAATGAAACGTGATGTAACTAACAAAATTCAACCTTTACAGCAGTGATTATCACTGCCACAGTGGCTCAGACAGCTAAGTTGTTGCTTCATCTATTGCCAGTATGTAATAAAGTGAGTGAGCAGAAAACAGCTAAAATCTGCCTGTAAGTAGAGAATTGTTTTTTTAGTAAATTGTTCACGTAATTATGTTCAGATTGCTGCGACTCCTCAAGCTTGACATTTGCCAAATGTGCTTAAAAAAGCTTTATGATAAACTTATCCGCCTATATTCAAACAATACACAATATTCACATGAGGAAGAAAAATAAAATTTTCACAATTATGGCAAGGAACAAATAGACCTTGGTTGTGTAACATAGCCAAATTACAAATAATATAAATTGGTTTCAATCACATAGATAATGTTGAGGGGGGAAAGCAAACCAAAGACTCCGATCTAGTAGTGGAACACTCAGAAAATGTAACAGGTCTATTAAAACGACTGCTTACATTAAGCTTGTCTTCCCTCTTCTGGAATGCTGCTGTGCAGTGTGAATTCCACAGAGGACATGGAAAATGTTAAAAGAAGAGCAACTTGTTTTGTATTGTTGCAAAGTAAGGGATACGGTGCCATGGATTAGCATCACTAGCTACAGCAGGGATAAGATGTGCTTAGTTGGTGCTGCACATTTTAGCAATTTTGACCAAGATAAACTCACGTTGTAGTGTTCGTCTTTGAAACACCAATGTAGAAGTGTGCACAGACATAGCTAAGTGAAAAATTGGTGCAACATGCACGTTTGTATATAAAAGCCGACTTAAGAATTTTCCTTCTTGTGAGACAGCGTGTACAAGATTTGTGTGCCGATTTGAAGTTAAAGATGTACGGTCTCGTCACTTCTGCATAATTTTCCATTGATTCTATCAGTATCTGTTTGTATTGTGATACTTTGTAAAATTTTGAACATTCCTGAGTGCCACGATTAAAATTTTTGAGACCAGTAGGCCTACCCACGTTCAAAACAGTAACTCGTAATTTCATTGTATAATTATCTGAGGAATAGGTTATTTTTGAAAATTTTCAGGCACTTACAAAAATACAATTTCCTAAGTTAACGGCATGAGTGTTCTAAACATGTAACTTATTTTTTTAGCAAATCAGTGTTTGTGGTTCACAGTTAATGCCAAATAATACATCAATCTTTAATTTAATTGTATATCAACACAAATAAATGTCTGTTTTTGAGAATTTTTGGTAACAGCCATTGTCCTTCGATAATCTACGGGTAATTTATAATAAATTTGAGTTTGTGATTTATTTAGTGTGACAGATATTCTAAAAAACATGGTTTACATCTTGTTTTCGTTAAAGAGGTGCAGCTTTCTGTATTATAGCACCTGCATTTATTGTAAATTGATTGTTTTTGATTTTGCAAACAATTGTAATTAACTTCAAAATGTTCTAGGAAACTGACAATTCTTCTCACAGGTTTTTGCGTTACATTAATAGATGTCTCGTTTTGTGTACTTGTTTCAAATCTTGTAGGAAATTAGCAACATTTTATCTCAACATATTAAAAGATAATCTGTGGGTTAAATTTAGTTATTTTATCACTGCCATGTAATACATTGCACCAGCCAAAATGCAACCCCACTGTGAATGCTGTTCTTGAACACAGGATGAGTTGGTTGGCTTTTATAAGCTGCTGGGAGTTGCCCTGTCTACTGTCAAACAATTGGGAGCTGCTGTGAATCAGTGTGTTGGAAAGCTCCCGAGAGTTGTGTGCCTGTGATACTGATACCAGAGGTACCTCAAGTGCTATCCTCTCATGTGGATCCTATCTCATGCAGAAAATACAGGATCTGTCGTTACCCACTCACTTTACTGTGAATGATGTCAGTGGTAGATTTAGGCATGCTGTACAGAATGGACAGGAACCAGGAAGGACTCGTGGTGTTGTGCCGACCCCACCTAATCAACAAGTTTGAGGTGCTGTCTTGCACTGAAACTGCATTTTAGCCAGTGGGACTCACTTCCTCTGTTTTGTAGATACCTGTTTTGTCCAGCATCAAGAGGAGGCAAATGCAAAAGGATCATTGGCAGTTCAAACATACGGTGAATGATGGTACCCCTGAGGGAAATCTAGCAAGGGACAAGAAAGGAAGGACTGAACCAGTGGCTTTGAAGATTGTAATAATATTGTGAAAAGGGAAGTTGTCACTCACCATATGGCAGAGATGTTGAGTCACAGATAGGCACAGTAAAAAGACTGTCACTAACATAGCTTTCAGCCAGTGAGACCTTCAAAATTAGACGACAAACACACACATACAAAAACAACTCACAAACATGACTGCAGTCTCAGGCAACTGACGCCATACTTCGGCAACTGTCCTTTTCTAACAATGGATTTTCCATTGTTAGACTTGGAAGATTCTATGACAAGCTAGACTGCTTGGTTGAGAGTATCGGTAAAAGATTGAAAGGAATGCCTCCTGCAGGTGAGAGTAATAAAAATCCTAATGTTAAACCGCCAAAGCTTCATAACATGCCAACATTTGAATTTCTTCTGAAAAGCAGTGAAGCTCACATAATATCAAGTACAGATAGCTGGTGGTAACCTGAATTTGATACTACTGAGATTTTTGGGGAACATGTGTTTTATATCAAAAGGATAGGCAAATGGGATTCAGAGGTGGTGTATTTGTTGCAGTAGACAAGAAACTCAAATCCTCCATGATTTAAATTGAAGCTGCATGTGAGACTGTTTGGGCAAGACTCAGTATAAGTGGATCCTTCTATTGCCCACCAGATACATCTTCTGATGTAACCCAAAACTTAAGAAAACCTCAGTTCACTTACTGTTATAATGTCAAGTTGAACACATATATTTCAAAACGACACAACACATGTAAGTCACAGAGCAAGTTGACAAAGCAAGACATGTGAACACGGTAACATTCAAATCAGTACCGAGTCCAAGTCTAGCGGCCGCTGGCTGGCTGGCCGCTTAGGTGGCACGGCTGTTGCATGGCTGGCAGGCAGTGCCGCATGTAGAGGACATGCGTAATTGCACGGTGACACTTTGAATGATCGGTGAGTCACAACACTTTTCCCCCCTTTTGAAATTTTTGCACTGGACTTGATGGAGGTGGCCTGTAGATTCCTAACATCCATAGGCGTTGTTTGACTGGCTGTAAAGTCTCGAGGAGGAGGAGGAGGCTTCTCGTACGGACGGAAGTGTCCCCGATCATACCTGGTCGAGATGACAGGAGATGTAGGGGTCGAATCTGCTGGGGCCACGTGCACCAATCTGCCCGTTGCGGCAAGTCCGGTTGTTATAACAGGAGACATGGGCAATGTGTCGGTGTCCGTAGGAGGAGGAGGCGAGTCAAGTTACTCCTACAGATAATGGTCATCCGGTTCCTGCATGGGCACGTCTCCTGTTGGTGTCAGTTCTTGTGCTGGCACCGAGATGATGGTGAGAGGGCTGCGTTGTGAGTAATGAGAGATGCCAAGATCCTGAGCGTCAGGGAGAGCTGAAGGTGGTGTAGCGGCATCCGGAACAGGCGCTGCCGGCACATGAGGCCGAAGCTGGTCCAAATGACGCACCGCAACACCCGTGTCCGTCTGGATTTCATACAGGCGTTGGCCACGGTGTCGTAAGATGCGGCCAGGACTCCATTTTGGCCGCCTGCCATATCCCCGGCGGTGAACAGGCCTAGCGAAGGCACCCACGGCCGTGAGGTGGAAGGCCGCAGAAGATGAAGTAGTGTGCGGGGCTGTCGGCCATGTAAAAGCTCAGCCAGGCTGTGGTCGCCCATGGGGGTGAAACGGTTAAAAGCCAGAAATTGGAGAAGTGCATCATCAGCAGCAGAAGAAGTCAGGAGTTTCCTCATCTGATCCTTAAATGTGTGGACAAGTCGTTCAGCCTCACCATTTGATTGGGGATGGAACGGAGGGGCCGTGACATGCATGACACCGTGACGAGCACAAAAATCCGCAAAATTGGAAGAGGCAAATTGTGGACCATTATCAGTAACAAGAGTAGAGGGAAGGCCTTCCAAAGAGAAAGTGTGGGCGAGAGCACTTGTGGTTGCCGCAGTGGTAGGTGACGTGCAACGGACAATGAAAGGAAAGTTAGAGTGGGCGTCAATTAGTGCCTAAAAAAGGTCCCGCAAAGTCAGCATGAACGTGCTCCCAGGCCTTCTCAGGCGAAGGCCATGGTGACAAAGATGACTTCGGGGTGGCGGCCTGTGATGCACAAGGGCCGCAGGCAGCGACCATGTGTGCAATTTCAGAGTCGATGCCGGGCCAGTACACACGACGGCGTGCCAGAGATTTTATGCGAGACACACCCCAGTGCCCTTGGTGAAGGAGGCGCAAGACCGAAGCCTGCAAAGATGCAGGTACCACAACACGCGGCGAAGCATTTTCGGTGGAAAGGAGGATAACACCATCCCTAGCTGCGAGGCGGTAACGCAAAGTGTAGTAGTTCCGCAACAGATCAGAAGTCTTAGCGGATGGACGATCTGGCCGACCCTTCTGAATACAGAGTAAAACCTGGGAGAGGGTAGGGTCAGAACCCGTAGCAGCCACCAGCCGGTCCCCGGTGATGGGGAACCTGTCCACAACCCGCTGCTCGGCAACATCTAGGTGGGAACACAAAAAGTTCGTCCCTATCGAATGTCAGATCAGGACCCATGGGAAGGCGAGACAGTGCATCAGCATTCACATGTTGAGCCGTCAGCCGGAAATGAATCTCATAATTGAAACGAGACAAGTAAAGAGCCCAACACTGGAGGCGATGTGCAGCCTTGTTGGGAAGCAGAGTTGATGGATGAAACAAGGAAACAAGTGGTTTGTGGCCCGTAACAAGATGAAATTTGGATCCATAGAGAAAAACACCAAACTTATGAAGAGCATAAATAATGGCCAAAGCTTCTTTTTCAATTTGAGAATATTTTTGTTGGGCATCTGTGAGTGTTTTGGAGGCATAAGAAATGGGTTGTTCAGAACCGTCAGAAAAATGGTGCGCAAGGACTGCACCAACCCCATATTGAGAGGCGTCTGTGGCAAGAACGAGATGCTGGCCAGGTCGATAAGTAGCCAGGCACGGGGCCTGTTTCAGCATAGTCTTCAATTTCTGGAAAGCCGCATCGCATGACGCAGACCAGTGAAAAGGCATGTTTTTATGCAACAGGCGATGCAATAGCTGAGCCACCGAAGCAGCAGACGGTAAAAACCTGTGATAGTATGCTACTTTCCCCAAGAAGGCCTGCAGTTCCTTAACAGATGTAGGGTGAGGGAGGGCATCGATCGCAGCGACAGTTTGCTGAAGTGGATGAATACCATCTCGAGAGAGTTGGAAACCCAAGTACGTGATGGATGCCTGAAAAAATTTTGATTTCTGAAGAGTATACTTAAGACCGGCAATCTGTAAGACATGAAAAAGTGTGGGGAGATTCTGAAGATGTTCTTCAGTTGTGGAACCAGTGACAACAATGTTGTCCATGTGATTGATACATCCAGGGATAGGGAGCAATAATTGTTCCAAGAATCACTGAAAGAGAGCAGGGGCACTGGCAACCCTGAATGGCAATCGTTGGTATTGATAGAGGCCGAAAGGTGTGTTAAGGACCAGAAACTGCTGGGAAGCAGTGTCAAGAGGAAGTTGATTAGCTTCTGACAGGTCAATTTTAAGAAAATACTGGCTTCTTGCAAGTTTAGTGAACAATTCTTCAGGACGGGGCATAGGGTAAGTGTCGATGAGGCATTGAGCATTTACAGTGGCTTTGAAATCGCCACAGAGACGAATATCACCATTGGGCTTAGCAACTACAATGACAGGAGAGGACCACTCACTGGTAGTGACAGGAAGCAAGACCCCTGAAATAGTGAGATGATCCAGCTCCTGTTTTACCCGATAGCGAAGGGCCACAGGAATGGGCCGAGCCCGAAAAAACTTAGGCCGAGCAGTGGGTTTGAGCGTGATATGAGCTTCAAAGTCGTTTGCATGGCCTAACCCAGGAGAAAAAAAAGAGACAAAAATGTTGTCAACAAGGAATCCAATTGAGCATAAGGAATAGCATCAGAGACGATATTGACAGTCATCTATGGAGAACCCAAAAACGCGAAATGCATCGAAACCAAAAAGATTTTCTGCGTTATTCTGGTCGACCACAAATATGGGAACAGTGCGAACGACAGATTTGTAAGATACCTCGGCATTAAATTGTCCCAAGAGAGAAATCTTCTGTTTATTGTACGTCCGTAATTGCCGAGTGACAGGTGATAGCAGTGGAGAACCCAACTGAAGATACGTCTGAGAATTAATGATAGTGGCAGCAGAACCAGTATCCACCTGCATACGAACATCTCGACCAAGTATTTGGACTGTGAGGAATAACTTGCCTGAAAGGGAAGAAGTGCAATTGACAGACAACACAGAATCAGAATCAGCGTCGCGGTCATGAACATCATGTATGCGGTCGGATTTGCAAACGGAAGACACATGACCCTTCTTTTTGCAATTGTGACACACGGTCCAACGTTGGGGACAATCCTCGCATGAATGTTTCGTAAAACACCGCGGACATGAAGGAAGTAGCCAGGGCTTTTGCTGCAGTTTCTGAGAGGTTTGTTTACCGCTAGGCCGAGGCTGCGTGTGGGAGCGTGCTGCGGCCACGTCGGCCGGCGGGGACACACCGCACGCGTCGTCAACAGCACACAGAGGTTGTATGTCCCCGAGGTCACCCCATGCCTCTATTTGCACTCCAGCGGCCCGAGAAATTTCAAAAGACTGTGCGATGGATAGGACTTCATCTAGAGTCAGATTTGCCAACTGAAGGGCACATTGCCTAACTTCCTTGTCGGGCGCCGATCGGATAATAGCATCGTGTACCATGGAATTGGCATAGGATTCTTTGTGAACGTCAGTAACAAATTGACACTTTCGATTGAGGCCATGGAGCTCAGCACCCCAAGTGCGATAGGATTGTTTCGGTTGTTTTTGACAACGGTAACAGGCAACACGAGAGGCTACCACATGAGTTTGCTTATGAAAATATAGGGACAGAAGTAAGCACATTTCAGCAAAGGACAAAGACGCAGGATCTTTCAAAGGAGCCAACTGTGACAATAATCAATACATTTGAGGTGAAATCCATGAAAGGAACAGAGACTTACATGTTTGTTCGTCCGTGACATGAAATGCCAAGAAGTGCTGACGAAGACGTTTTTCGTAATCAGACCAGTCTTCCGCCGTCTTGTCGTAAGGAGGAAAAGGGGTTACAGACAACGACGAGAAATGGCCTGCATTCGATGCCGTGACGAAATCGCGAATCGCCGATGTGAGAAGCGTTTGCTGTTCAATGAGACCTTGCAATAGTTGCTCTAAAGTAGCCATGGAAACCTGGGGGTCAACGATGAAAAGGAAAAATCCACTACCTCATCGCCAATTGTTATACGTTAAGTTGAACACACACATTCCAAAAGACACAACACATGTAAGTCACAGAGCAAGTTGACAAAGCATGACATGTGAACATGGTAACATTCAAATCAGTGCTGAGTCCAAGTCTAGCTGCCACTGGCTGGCTGGCCGCTTAGGTGGCGCGGCTGTTGCATGGCTGGCAGACAGCGCCGCATGTAGAGAACACACGTAATTGCACGGCGGCACTTTGAATGATCGACGAGTCACAACACTTACATGCAAGTTCCTGAATCATACTGTAATCATCAGTGGAGAGTTTAATTATCCAACGATTAATTGGGGAAATTGCAATTTTGTTACTGGTGGGCGTAATAAGACTTCCTGTGAAATATTATTAAACAGCTTCTCTGAAAACTACCAAGCACATGTAGTAAGGAACCCTACTCATGTTGAAAGTACATTGGATCTAACGGCAACAAATAGACCTGACCTCTTAGAGGATGTCCATGTAGAAACTGGTATCAGTCTCCATGTTGTTGTGGCAACAGTAATCACCAAAGTATAAACAAACAACTAAAACCAGCAGAAAGATATGTGTTCTATAATTTAGATAAATAGTCAGTAGTGTCATACCTCAATGAGGAACTTGAAACTTTCAGCATAAGGTCGGAGCATGTACAGGAACTATGGCACAAGTTTAAAAGAATAGTAGATCTTGCACTGGATAGATATGTTCCCAGGAGGACAGTTCATAATTGTAGATAACATCTTGGTATACAGTCACTACAAAGAAATTTCTAAAGAAACAGAGATTACTGAATAACAGGTTTAAAACAAAGCATAGGGCTGTAGAGAGAGAGAGAGAGAGAGAGAGAGAGAGAGAGAGAGAGAGAGAGAGAGAGAGAGAGAGAGAGAGATGGTGCATCAAACTTTCTCAGTTGTCAAAAGAGCAATGCGTGATGTGTTCTGTGACTATCATGGCAGGATATTGTCAAATATTTCACAAAACCCAAAGAAATTCTGGTTGTGGGTAAAGGCTGTTAGTGGCACTAAAATTAGTGTCTAGTTCGTAGGGAATGAGACAGGAACGGAAATTTAGGACATCAAAGGAAAAGCTGAAATGCTTAACTGTGTTTTCAAATGTTCCTTTACGCTTCAGTGCCCCATGGAATCCATATGATACTATATTAAATTTGTGGTTTAGTTAGCCCTTCTTCTAACTGTAATCTATCATCGATCCCTTGAACAAAAAACCATACCTAGTTCTTGGAAAAAGTTCAGGTCACATCTGTCTACAAGAAGGGTAGTAGAAGTGATCCACAAATCTACCATCCAAGATCCTTGACACAGATCTGTTGTGGAATCTTGGAACGTATTCTGAGCCCAAACGTAATAAGGTGTCTTGAACAGGACTTCCTCAATGCCAACCAGCGTGGATTTCAATAACGATATTGTGAAGTACAACTAGCACTTTTCTCTCAAGACTTATTGAAAGCCTTGTAACAAGACAGTCAGTTAGATACAGTATTTCTCAGTTTCTGAAAACCAAATATTGGAAACTTGCACAGAGTACGCCAATATTCTAAAAAGGTAGTAGGAGTATTCTACTAAATTACAGGCCCATATCAGTAACATTTCTATGCAGCAGGATTTTGGAACATGTATTGTGTTTCGAACATTATGCATTACCTCGAAGAAAATGCTCTATTGACTCAGTCAACACTGATGTAAGAAACATCATTCTTGCAAAACACAACTAGCTCTTGAGACCCACATGAAGTGTTGAGTTAATGCTAGTGACAAGGGATTTCAAATGGGTTACATATTTCTAAATTTGCAAAAAGCTTTCTACACTATACTACACAAGTGGCTTTTAGTGAAATTGTGCAGTTATGGAATATCGTCTCAGTGGCATGATTCATGATTTCCTGTCGGAGAGGTCACAGTTTGTAGCAATTGACGGAAAGTCTTAGAGTAAAACAAAAGTGATTTCTGGCATTCCCCAAGGTAGTGTTATAGGCCCTCTGCTATTCTTTATCTATATAAACGATTTAGGAAACAATCTGAGCAGCCAATGATGCTGTTGTTTATTTTCTAGTAACCTTGTCAGAATATCACAGCAAATTGCAAAAGAGATTGAGAAAAGATATCTGTATGGTGCAAAAATTGGCAGTAGATGCTAAATAATGAATTATGCGGTCATCCACAGGAGTGCTAAAGGGAATCCACTAAACTAGGGTTACATGAAAAATCAGTCAAATGTAAAGGTTGTAAATTCAACTAAATACCTAGGAATTACAGTTACAAGCAACTTCAATGGGAAGGAACACACAGAACATGTTGTAAGGAAGGCAACCAAAGACTGTGTTTTATTGGCAGAACACTTAGACAATGTAACAGATCTACTAATGAGACTGCCTGCATTACACTTGTCTGTCTTCTTTTGGAGTACTGCTGCACGGTCTGTGATCAACGAAGAGCATGATACAGAATATGGGATAGACATCATTAAAACAAAGGTAGTTTTTCACTGCAACAGAATCTTCTCATGAAATTTCAGTCACCATTATCTGCAGAATGCAAAAATATTTTGTTGAACTGACGTACATAGGGAAAAACGATAATCATAATATAAGGGAAATCGGAATTCGCACTGAAAGATATAGGGGTTCGTTTTTTTCTCCCCATGAGATTTTTGAGAGCGGAGTAATAGAGAATTATTGTGAATGTGGTTAGATGAACACACTGCCAGGCACTTAAGTATGATTTACAGAGTACCCATGTAGATGTAGAAGCGAAATTTGTGACTGGATTGAGGACTTTTGGTTGGGAGGACAGAGCATGTTGTCTTTCATGAAGGCATTGTCAGATGTAGAAGTAATTTGGGGTGTGCCCGAGGGATGTGTGTTGAGACCCTTGCTGTTCATGTTCTATATTAATGACTTGCAGGCAGTATTAATAGTATCCACAGATTGTTTGCAGATCATGCGGTTATCTATGATGAAATACTGTCTGAAAGAAACTGCACAAGTATTAAATCAGATCTTGATAAGATTTCAAACTGATGCAGAGATTTGCAATTTGTTTTAATGTTCATAAATTTATGATTGTGCATTTAACAAAATGAATAATGTTTCCCGGCACTATAGTATCAATGAGTCACAGTTGGAATCTGAAAACTTGTACAGATATGTGTGTGTAACACTTTGTAGGGAAAGGAAATGGAATGATCACATAGTATATCATGGGTAAACCAGGTGGTAGACATTGGTTTATTGGTAGAATAATAGGGAAGTGCAGACAATCTACAAAAGAGATTGCTTACAAATCACTTGCGTGACCAATTCTAGAATATTGCTCCAATGTGTGGGGCTCATACCAGGTAGGACTAACAGGGGATATTGTACGTATACAGAAAAGGGCAGCATGAATGATCACAGGTTTGTTTAATTCATTGAAGAGTGCCAAAGAGGGACTGAGGAAACTGAACTGCAGACTTGAAGATAGATATAAACTATCCTGAGAAAGTCTACCAACAAAATTTCAAGTAGCAGGTTTTAATAACAACTCTAGGAGTAAACTACAGCCCCTCTATGCACAGAGGCATTCAAACCATCATTCTTCCCACGCTGCATACGTACACCTTGGGGGCTCGCTTGGCTACCACAGCCCCCAGCCTTTGCAGCATCTTTTCCGCTCTATGTTGCATGCCTATCCTCTTGCTGTTCTTTGTCCCCTCCCTTGGGGAAAATGTCTGGAAAGTTTTTGGAAATGTGTTCTGCATTTTCAGTAGCTATTACAAGAACTGCCTCACCACTGTGCATTCGCCCAGTATCACGTTAGCATCCCCATCTCCTTCTCCTATAGTTACCAAATATTTGTCCCCGGTGATAAAATCACCTGCTACACATCTGGCAGACCGGAAAGAACAAAAGGAATGCTCCCGAAAAGGATTTTTAACACACAACATTCTAAATACTTTTACCCAGTCTCTCTTTTTATATAAGGCTTCATACTCAGCATTCCATCTCTCTCTCTCTCTCTCTCTCTCTCTCTCTCTCTCTCTCTCTCCCTCTCCCTCTCCCTCTCCCTCTCCCTCTCTCCCCCCAACTGTTCATCTTTTTCTCCTATTGGTAGCCAGTATATCCCACTGGCACGGTCTCCTTTCACACTACAGTGTCTCTCTTCGTCATTTTTCCCACTGCCACTGTCTGCACTGTACCTCGGCAAATCAACAGCTCAAAACTTCTGGTTTGGCTGGTGGGCAACATTTTCCCTCTATATCGATGTGTTTAAAATTTCAGTCTAAAATGCACCCTCACATAGACCTGTGTGTTAAAGTTCGCTGGTCTGAAAGGATCCAGACCCCACCGTTCCAAGCCCATGTATGGTCTCTGTTTATCTGTAAATTATTTTTTAGTTCCACTGTCTGCTCTCTCTCTCTCTCTCTCTCTCTCTCTCTCTCTCTCTCTCTCTCTCGTGCTCCCATTGTTATCGTCTTCATCCACTTGTCTTTCTCTTTCACAGCCACATTCTCTCCCCTCTTTCTTTACCCATCACTGTCTCTTTGCTACTCTTTCCTACTCTTTCTGCACAAAAAGTGCGAATATGCTTGCATGTCACAGTTTTTGGTGAGATGAGGATTGAGGCAGCTACTGCCCCATTTTTCTGTCAATCTTTTAAAGAGGAGCAAATTCACCTCTCTTGTGCTCTAACAGAAGGATTTTTCAGGTTTTTTCCCTGTTACAACAGGGTGTGCTGATTATATAAAACGAATTCTGTAGGTCAGTCAAGTTTTGACAGTTTACTTACATACTTTGACACATTTACATACTTTGACACACATTATGAGGACAAGTAAGAATGCATAATACACTGAAGAGCCATAGAAACTGGTATACCTGCCTCATATTGTGTAGGGCCCCCGCAAGCACGCGGAAGTGCCACAATACGATGTGGCATGGACTCGACTAACATCTGAAGTAGTGCTGGACGGAATTGGCACTATGAATCCTGCAGGGCTGTCCATAAATCCGTAAGAGTACGAGGGAGTGGAGATCTCTTCTGAACGGCATGTTGCAAGGCATATCAGATAGGCTCAATAATGTTAATATCTGGGGAGTTTGGTGGCCAGTGGAAGTGTTTAAACTCAGAAATGTGTTCCTGGAGCCACTCTGTAGCAGTTCTGGACGTGTGGGGTGTCACATTGTCTTGTTGGAATTGCCCAAGTCTGTCGGAATGCACAGTACACATGAATGGCTGCAGGTGATCAGAAAGGATTCTTACGTATGTGTCATCTGTCAGAGTATATTTAGATGTGTCAGGGGTCCCACATCACTCAAACTTCTCAAACCCCACACCATTACAGAACCTCCACAAGCTTGAACAGTCCCCTGCTGACATGCAGGTCCATTGATTAATTAGGTTTCTCCAATACAATTTGAAACGAGAATTGTCTGCCCAGGCAACACGTTTCCAGTCTTCAGTAGTCCGATGTCAGCTTTGATGGGTCCAGGCGAGGCGTAAGGCTTTGTGCCGTGCAGTCATCAAGGATACATGAATGGACCTTCAGCTCTGAAAGCCCATATCGTTGAATGGTTCGCACGCTGACACTTGGTGATGGCACAGCATTGAAATCTGCAACAGTATACGGAAGGGTTGCACTTCTGTCACATTGAACGATTCTCTTCAGTCATTGTTGTCCTGTTCTTGCAGGATTTCTTTCCAGCTGCAGTGATATCAGAGATTTGATGTTTACTGGACTCCTGATATTCATGGAACACTCATGAAATGGTTGTATGGGAAAATCCTCACTTCATCGCTACCTCGGAGGTGCTGTGTGCCATCGCTTGTGCACGGACTATATCACTATGTTCAGACTCACTTAAATCTTGATAACCTGCCGTGGTAGCAGCAGTAACTGATGTAACAAGTGCACTGACCGCAAGGATGTATTCTGCCTGTTTACATATATCTGTATTTGAATACGAGTGTCTACACCAGTTTCTGTGGAATTTCAGTGTATAATCAAACATTGGAAACCCCAGGTAGGAATATCAGCAGTATAGGAAAAGACAGATGGCTACTTACTGCAAAAAAGACAAGTCAGGTTGCAGACAGGCACCATTAAGATACTCGCATAAATCTTTCACCCACAGCCTTCAGCAATAAAAAACACACACACACACACACACACACACACACACACACACACACACGCAAGCACACGTGAGGTGTGCTTGCTTTGTGCGAGTGCAATCTGTCTTTCCCTACATTGTTGATATGCATAATATAAAGTTAACAAAATATCGTCTCCCAACACATTCACTTTACATTACTTAACATAAAATTGCACAATATTTTTGGGCTTCACTTATGCTATACAAAAAATGCATTGTTTGATTTTAAAATACTAAGAGTTTCATAGACAGAATAATTTTTAGTAATTTCCTTATGCCACCAGGTGCCACTGTCGAATAATTTTCAGGTGAAGACTGCCTGTCCAAGTGTGAAGTGCCCATTATATGGGGATAGTAAAACATAGTTTTATTGGAGGAAGAATGCTGACTAAAAACTTAGTTTGATGACATCAGAACTGTTGCGATGACTTTAGAGAACCCCTGTCATGTGTTCACCAAGTTAGTTGAAACTTCATGGTCATTCTGAAAAGTATTGCTTCTGAATTTTTTATTCTGTTCTCAATGTTGGTTGAGGAATTGAATGTTGTACATATTACTCAGTTGACATTCCCGTTTCATGGGGGCGAGTTGCAGCCCTCTCACATCAGAGGGTTCCGAATGGTAGCATGTAACATGGCATTGTGTAATGTAACTATATCATTGCGTGAGAAATGGCATACTGTAATAGAGTTTCTAACCACAGGAAACGTGCCTCCAATTGAAATACATAGAAGAATTAAATCTGTGGACAGTGACGATTGTATCAACATAAGTAACGTGTGACAGTGGGTTGTTGTTGCTGGTAATGAAGGAAATGCTGGTGCTAACCCCTACATATGTGACGGAGCTTGGAGTGTTTTCAAAACTTAAAGAACACCTTACAGGACTTCACTTTGATAACAGTGAAGTTCAAGCAGAGGTGAGGTTGTGGCTCAATCAACAAATTCGCGCATTCTGCACTGGTAACTATGAACTGGTCTCTCATGGGAGAAATATTTATGATCCCCTGAAGAATCACATTTGTGCACGTGGATTTTTTTAACATATTGATACTGCACAATGTCGGGCACAGACTGGTACTTTCCCTTTGAGCTACTTTTCTTCCTTTTATGATACTTTAAGATCAACACACAGCAAGGGTATGGGGGGGGGGGGGGGGGGGTGTAGGTTCTTCACGTGATGTTAAAACTTCGAAAGTAGGCCTTCGTGGGATAATTGCTATACCTTTAATATTAAGATGACAAATGTGCAAAGCCATCAGACTCTACGAACTTGTTGGGCCTAAAAAGTACCTTCTGACATCTTTTGTGTCCTATGGCTTACAGGTCTTTCCAGACAGTTCAGTCTCACCTTATCACTGTTGCTTTCTTGACATCACCTACTTAACAACACACTGAAAAATATGCTTTCAAATCTATTCTGATTGTTACATAATCATATTATTTAAATGATGATTTTACCAGAAGGATCTGCTCTGGCTCCCCACCTTTTCATCCTGTAAATACACGGCATACTGGAAAAATCTGCAAGAAAATTGATTTATGCTGATAGCATTTTGTTGGTTATGAATAGCTCCAACTTTCCTGTTGCTGAAACCATTATACGTCTGATGCAGAAGTGTTTGATGCATATTTGAGGAAATGGTACCTCTATCTAAATCGTCAAGAAACAATTACATATGCATTCCACCATGCAACAGACAACCAGATTAAAAATGAGGAGTCAGATTCAGAGGCTGTGTGTTGCCATACTGCAGTACACGAAAATACATAGGAATAACACAAGACAGAACTTTCAAGCAGCATATCTGAAATGTAGCAGCTAAAATAAACACGGGAAATGTTCTTTAAAAGCTTGCTTGTACCTCATTGGTACGTAATACGTGTGTGCTAAGATGAACAGTGTTAACCCTATCATACCTTGTTGCTAATCGCTGCTGTTTGAGCAAGGTAAATAGTGCTTACTCGAGGAAGGTAGACATACAGCTGTCAGGCAATACGGATATTTATGTGATGTAGCTGCAGTACAAACACCCTCTGGCTTTCTGTTTTCATCGGTATCCCACCTTCAGATCTAAAAAAAAATAAGCTCCCCTGAACGTGTAGCTCAGCATACAGAAAAATCTGTAGCTACTTGTTAATAAAGGTATGGCACAAGCAGAACACAAATGCTTAAAATCAAGGAAACTGTTTTGGCATGCAACAGCCTTATCTTGTTGGTCTTTCAGTGTCAGCCGTTCATGGAAAATCCAATTGGAACTGACAGCAATAGTAAAACACACCTTATTGAGAAACCTTGACACAAGACAAAAGGATGTGATCTCCCCAGATGCCAATGGAGGATCATGATTCAAACTGGGCAGGGCAGATATGGTTATCTGCTACACGAATGGAAATGGGCTAGTTCTTCAAATTCTGATCTAAGTGCCTCTTACACTCAGTCCTCCATGGTGTTGCTGAATGTCCTCTTACAAAAGTGTGTATCAAAGAACTGTAACGGCCATTCACTGCACATCAGATGAAATGATCAAATTGATCAGAGAACTAGATCTGGAGCTGTAAGATTGTACGAGGTTGTACAGTATTGAACAGTATTCTAAAACGGGTTACAAAAGTGATTTCAAAACAATCACCTTTGTAGAATGTTCGCATTTTACTGGTACATTGCCAGTGAATGGAAATTTAGTGGTACTGGCCTATTTTTTTGTAGACCCTGCTCAGTAGAACAAACTTCTGGTCACCTCAAAGCTGAAAGCCTAAACAAGTGGAGAATGGTGTTTGCTTGAGGAAGTAAGAGGCCATGATTTGAATTGCACTAATACATTTCTTCTTCACGAAGTTCAGTTGTTAGGAACACTAGGGGAGAAAACTCAGTTGTGTACAGAACCAGGTCAACAATCCAGTGGCGAAGTTATTTAATTTATTGTGGCACTAAACAAAGTTCACATATACATGAAAATGTCACAGTTCACACTTAGCACAATCCTGCAGCAATTTATTTGAGAAAAAATACAATGTGGTAATTGAATTAAGTCAATCCATAATGAGCATTACCATGTCCAACAACCGCTCTTTTCAATGAAAGTGACATTCACACCTCTTGCTTATCACAACACAGTTCTGTTACGTTCATTGATTTTGATTAAGGAAGTCAGTCGAAAGCTTTGGGTATTGATGTTGTCGAGTTTCATGGATGTCAGTATGCATATTTTCTTTTTGCGTACTAAATGAGCATAATAGTGCCAGTAGTCACCACTGACAAAACACTTGACACGGTTACCTCATGAGATTTCAAACCGTGAACTGCCAGTTTTGGGTGACGTCAGACTACTTACAGGCAGGTGTAAGAATAAAATGCTATTTCATAAATTAAATTATACTTTGAAAGTTGGGTAGGCTCTATTCTTCTTTCAGTTGCAAGAACTATTATGGTTTTGGCTTATAGAAAATGTTGCTGCTTACAAATTTAGAGAAATACGTGCATACCATTAATATCAATTTATTATTACACAATGTGGATATTCTTGTTTACATGCATGAGTGCCATATTGCAAATTAGATCAAATTACATGAAATTATTGATTAGTGAGTTAAATAACCAGTGCCGTGTCATATTGCTCAGGAAAATTAAAGTAGCAGAAGTATTTGGTCAAAGTTCAGAATCCAACAATGGTTACGAAACAATTTGTGATGGAAAATAGGGTTGGTTATCAACTAGAATGCTAATTATCTCTTCAATTAATTTCTTGAATTAGTTAAGTGTTACTGGAAAGTCGAATAGGCGGACTTTCTTTTGGTACCTTTTTACATTTTTCAAATGTACTCATTAGTGCATAGGCTTTTGCATGTTGTGAACTGTAGTATTAACATCAGTTAATTGTACTTTTTTAATTATGAGTGCCCATCAATTACACTAGTGTAAACAGAGCTACTAAAATGATAATCTTAACAATAAATTCAAATGAAATCAGGTGTAAGAAAGATCTCAAGAGGTTACGTTTTACATGCAAGTATATAAATGTATGGAAAGTAAGATGATAACTAGCTAAAAAATTTATTTCTAGGAGCAGAAAAAACATAACAGATGGGAAGAATCCACTTGCTACGTCACAGTCTGTCACCTACCTTACCTTCGACTAATCCTATGAGATCATTCCTTTTTGTAACCCTACAAATTAATATGATTGATTTCCATTTGTGATTGATGTATTTTGAAGTCCTAGGATACTAAAATTCTTCATTTTGTAAAGTGCACACTGTACATTTCTGACATTTAAAGCAAGTTGCAATTTCTGCATCACTTTGAAACCTTATCAATATTTACCTGTATTTTTGCACGGCTTTTTTCAGATAGCACTCATAGATAACTGCACTTTGTGCAAAAGTGTGAGGTTACCATGGTGAGGGACTGGGTTGTCACATGTATAAGATTTTGCTTTATTTATTTATTCATTCATTCAGTCATCAAATGAGTAGATTTTGCAAGTGTTGGGTGTACCAGAAATACAATAATCATGCTCAAAATGTTACATAAAACAGTTAATGCACATTAAAGTTATGTAGTTATCACATTACAATTCCTGTGCTGGTGATGGAAACAGATTCTTAACTTGAGCCATATAATATTACAAATTACAATTCCCTGTTAAAATTCTTCGATCTAATAAAACTGTTTCCTGTTAAAAATGTTTTAATTTTGTGTTGAAGTAATCCACTTGGGTGTCCTCCTTGAATCTGGCAGCCTGTTAATCCAAATCAAACCATTGATAAGTAGACTTAGATATTTCATTCTACACTTTGGTCCTTTGTCGAATGTAGCTCCATTTTGTGCTGGATCATTGTAGGTGTGATAAGTAGTATCTATTGCATTTGCTTCACTTCTTAAGGGACAAAACAACAGATTTAAAAGGGTATAAAATGTATTAAGTATAAGAGTTTGTGGCTTCTTACTGTAACAGCAATATTTTGTTTTTCTGCTGAACAGCTCCATATTTCAGTCTCACAGTTACGAAAAGTCAAAATTGGTATATTCTCGTGTTTGGCTAGACGAGTGTCAATAGCTTGCTAAGGTGATTCAGGCTACTGCAAATTTTTCCACTTCTAAAATTAATGTAGTTTACCCACTTACCATATTTATAGATGTTCACACCCAGAAACTCAGTCACCAGTTTGTTGTAAAGATTCAGAATAAATTATTTACATTGTAGTGGTGAGAACTATCTGTTTAAACCTTCGGTTGCTGCAGATGTGTTTGGCACATGCCAAGCTGAGTGCAGCCCCATTATTCTGTAATTTCTAACTGAACTAATTAACCTGCATTTGGGCATATTCCTGTGCTGGGCCAACTGAAGTAGCTTGTCTCACTCTGTGCTAGTTATTTCTGGAGTGCTTCCAGTTATGTCGTTTTTGTCGCTGTAAGATGTCACCATCAAGATTAACATTGTTGTAGGTGTCCAAATTAGTTCCTGATTTTGAAGCTATTCAGTGAATTTTTCAGGTGCTAGGCATCTACAGAGATGTAAAGGTAGCTTTTTCTTCAAAAGTTTCTGATAGAATTTTGGCAATCCTTTCAGAAAGCTACTATCACTTCGATTCTTTGGATTCTATTTCTCTTCTGGAAACATAAGACTGAAGTTCTACATCTCCTGATGTAGACATAGTAGGTCTGTTGCCTTCAGAATTTGGAGAGGAGCTATCGCATACATCAACATAGAATAATTTATCCTCATTGTTGCTACGAATCTCTTTGATTTCATTCTTGGAGCAGCCATGATGTCTTGTGATTTTCTTTAACACTGATGACAACCCTGATGAACAGTAAGACATAAAGCGAAGTTAAATGCCATAAAGTGAGCTTGCAACAAACTACCCGAGCACAACTAAGTGACCAGAGATGCAGAGAGCTACTGAGACACAGGGCAGAAAATCCACTGTAAACTTAAATTTAACAGCAGCTGGAGGAGCAGCGAAGTGTGAAGAGTTAACTTTTGAATAACAGTCAAAAGCTTAGATCTCTACAACAGTTGTGCTGAAATTAATCTGTAAGCCCTTGTTACTGAAGTATTAAGCTATTTCTGTTACATAATTAGTCACTAGGTTCAGAATAATGTATGGTTTAATGAGTCAAAAGTTTTTATCGAGCCTAAAAGTACCCTTGTAGTCCACGCATACTGATCGAGAAGACAATATACTTCTGAAAACTTGTAACATTACTCAAATTCTTCACTTCATTTTCATTGAAATGTCAATTACATCAACTGCTAGGTCCATAAACTGCTTTAAGCAGACTCTATCGAAGTTGCTTTTAAAGTAAAGCACATTTGTCACAGCAGTTTTATGACAATCGGCTCGAAGATAATACACTCCTGGAAATTGAAATAAGAACACCGTGAATTCATTGTCCCAGGAAGGGGAAACTTTATTGACACATTCCTGGGGTCAGATACATCACATGATCACACTGACAGAACCACAGGCACGTAGACACAGGCAACAGAGCATGCACAATGTCGGCACTAGTACAGTGTATATCCACCTTTCGCAGCAATGCAGGCTGCTATTCTCCCATGGAGACGATCGTAGAGATGCTGGATGTAGTCCTGTGGAACGGCTTGCCATGCCATTTCCACCTGGCGCCTCAGTTGGACCAGCGTTCGTGCTGGACGTGCAGACCGTGTGAGACGACGCTTCATCCAGTCCCAAACATGCTCAATGGGGGACAGATCCGGAGATCTTGCTGGCCAGGGTAGTTGACTTACACCTTCTAGAGCACGTTGGGTGGCACGGGATACATGCGGACGTGCATTGTCCTGTTGGAACAGCAAGTTCCCTTGCCGGTCTAGGAATGGTAGAACGATGGGTTCGATGACGCTTTGGATGTACCGTGCACTATTCAGTGTCCCCTCGACGATCACCAGTGGTGTACGGCCAGTGTAGGAGATTGCTCCCCACACCATGATGCCGGGTGTTGGCCCTGTGTGCCTCGGTCGTATGCAGTCCTGATTGTGGCGCTCACCTGCACAGCGCCAAACACGCATACGACCATCATTGGCACCAAGGCAGAAGCGACTCTCATCGCTGAAGACGACACGTCTCCATTCGTCCCTCCATTCACGCCTGTCGCGACACCACTGGAGGCGGGCTGCACGATGTTGGGGCGTGAGCGGAAGACGGCCTAACGGTGTGCGGGACCGTAGCCCAGCTTCATGGAGACGGTTGCGAATGGTCCTCGCCGATACCCCAGGAGCAACAGTGTCCCTAATTTGCTGGGAAGTGGCGGTGCGGTCCCCTACGGCACTGCGTAGGATCCTACGGTCTTGGCGTGCATCCGTGCGTCGCTGCGGTCCGGTCCCAGGTCGACGGGCACGTGCACCTTCCGCCGACCACTGGCGACAACATCGATGTACTGTGGAGACCTCACGCCCCACGTGTTGAGCAATTCGGCGGTACGTCCACCCGGCCTCCCGCATGCCCACTATATGCCCTCGCTCAAAGTCCGTCAACTGCACATACGGTTCACGTCCACGCTGTCGCGGCATGCTACCAGTGTTAAAGACTGCAATGGAGCTCCGTATGCCACGGCAAACTGGCTGACACTGACGGCGGCGGTGCACAAATGCTGTGCAGCTAGCGCCATTCGACGGCAAACACCGCGGTTCCTGTTGTCCGCTGTGCCGTGCGTGTGATCATTGCTTGTACAGCCCTCTCGCAGTGTCCGGAGCAAGTATGGTGGGTCTGACACACCGGTGTCAATGTGTTCTTTTTTCCATTTCCAGGAGTGTAAATTCCACAATTATCAGAAAATGGGTCAGCAGTCTACAAAGACCTGGAACTGAAGTCACATCATTTTAACTATTAATTGTATTTCCTTGGCACTAATATTAAGTGTGTTTTCCGTAGTGGATTTTTAAACACACTCTATTTCCCCCAGTGTTCTAGCAAAGCCCATAAAGATTTTTCTAGAAACTCAGATTTTACATCTGAAAATTTCATTAATGTATTGTCGTAGTAAAAGAATAAATTTTTAATTGAGAAAAATTAGGGGTACTAGACAGTAACTCCAGATTTTTGGAAGGTTTGCTTTTTAAAATCAGAATGGTCATGCAAATTTTGTGTGTGTGTGTGTGTGTGTGTGTGTGTGTGTGTGTGTGTCTCGAATACAATTACTTAGAAAAAAGACATGCATAAAGAGGCCTTTCGTATAAGATAGCTCAATCCTAAAACAAGCCATTGTTAGTGAGGTTGGATTTTTAATGTCACATAGTTTCATAATTCGCATGCTATGAATATGTCCTTAAAGTAAAAGTTTCAACAAATAATGTTTATACTCTTACTAATAGCTACATGTAAATTATATTCATAAAAATGAAGTGTCTCAAATCAAGATTTAATGAATAATTTTTATATTGTCACATTGTAACCACAGTAGACCATATCCAAAAGCAGGGTCTTCAATAGAGTAAAACATTAGCACTAAAAGCGTGTTTATTATGGACACCAATGCACAGGTAGAAGAGAGCTGAACTGGTCAGAGATTGCTCTGTTTGTACAGACATGAAATATTCCAGAATATATGACCATAAGAAATTTTGAGAAACTTCCAGAAATGATAACTACTGAATAAATTTCTGTTTGGGTTTGAACTGATAAGCCTCAGCATACCAACGCCAGTGCCACTGTTACGTAATACGTGCAGCACAGCTTGCGCATTGCATCCTCCTTAGAAGTTCATTGGACGTGATTACAGCACCCTGAATCTATATCTTATCAACAGTCCTCTGTATGGTGGCACTTGCAGACCCTCGTATTCTGGCCCTTTTGTCACATCCACGTCATTGTGATTAGCATTGAAGATAGCCTCTCCCATCAAAGCTTTGTGGTTTTTAAACAAGTCTTTTGTTTCCATGAGTGAGAAGCCCCCATTGTTGTTTTGTGCCTCAGGACTGTAGTAGAACTTCATACGGAGGAATAGAGTATAATGTGGGTGACATACCTGTACATTTGTTTTCTTGGTGAAAGGTCATTATCCTGGACTTTGTGACGTCCGGCAATCAACAAATAAGATATGGGTAAAGGTAGTGCTTTAAAAACTTTTCTATTAATCCCACATTCTGGATAGGTGTAAATATTGATACTAGGTCTGCTGAACAGTATCTCACTAGTTGATGCTTCGTGTTATAGCATTCTTGTTCTGGGCACAAGGAACTTTGTACGAGCCCGCTATCTTCTTCCATTCTGGTGATGTTTCACTGAGTCATTCTGAGTATCATCTGGTTGAAATGGGAACAGTATATTCATTATTGTTTTGGTGTCATGACCATGGAGTGGAAAGAATAGTGTGAAGTGTCTTTGGTTCACTGTGTTGGATGCAAATGTCACAACAGCCAGTGTTGTATACCAGTCTCTCTGCAGTTGGCAGATCTGCTCTTCATGTAAGCTGATATTGAGTGGAGAGATGTGCCTACAAATGTACCTTTAGGGATGAGCTGTGGCTGCTCATTACAGTGATCCGAAGTTCTCCTTACCCACCTATAATAGTTAAGATTGTCACTGATGCATGTGTTTCCGTTGTGAGTGTGATTAAATTTTTGATGTTGACAAAAGCTTCACAGGTTGAGCTTCTAGATTGACAACAGGAACCCATCTTCTTGGTGGCTGTGGAATGGCACCATCTTCAACAGCAAACTGGTTCCCAGAAAAATCTGTATGCTTGTTAGAATGGCTTTATCAGTCTGGTGCTCTGACCTTTCGCAGTGTGACTGTTCGTGACACCTGTTAAAAGTCCTGTTTGAGAATAATGTTGACTATGTTTTGATCAGCTAATGTACGTGATGGAGGAGTTGGTTGTACTTAATTTGTCAAATGGTGTGTTGTTTGATTTGACTCTGACACATCCTTCCTGGTGTGTGCAGCTGGTGGCAGAGATTGGTGTTAGAGATTGAAATATTTGTAGACCTTCTCTGTAACCTCTTGCTGTGTGTGAGGCTGACATTCATAGCAGCTAACTCTCTCTTGCATACTTGGTCAGACAGTTCTGCTTGCCATAAAACACTTTTTCTTACAACTTGAAATCATGAAGGTCTTCCACAACTACCATAGGGGTCACATTCGGGAATCTGTCATACTTCTTTCACCCATCCCTTTTCTGTTGCATTTCTTCAATGTACTGGCACTGTTTGATGAATTCTTCAATTGTTGTGAAATTCTTTACCAGAAGAGTTCTTCTGCAACTTAATTTTTGAATCCTTTGTTTTCTGAGTATACAGTCCTTGGGAATGATGTACTGCTTGTATTCCGGTACTTGGCTGTGTAGGCAACAGATTTTTTGCTGGCAAATTGGAATCGCGATGGAGTAGGTATTTCAAAGGACAAGGGTTCTCCACCAAATTTTGTGAAGTCATAACCACAAAGCACAATCATCAATGAAGAACATTTAGCACTTAAAACACATTTGTTATGAACAGCAGTGTACAGATAGAGGATCACTGAACTCGTGGGCTGAGTTTGCTGCTACCTATACAAACATGCCACTTAGGAGTGGCAACGGAGCAAGTGTAGTTATTCCATCTTGCTACATTTCAAACTGTATTGCTGCTGTGGTTATGCTTATCTCCTTTTTACAAACGTTTGATTGTGTAAACTGTTTACCTCATGAATATGGCACAAAGTTGAGACATTGCATGAGTTAGCAGAAAAAAACTTTCATCTTCTTATTATGCCTTCTTTGAATCTCACTTACAGTACGGAATAAAATTATGGGGCAACTCAACTGGTGCTCAGACAGTGTTCATGTGGCAGAAGAAAGCAATTAGAGCAATTACAGGTATTAAAAGCCAAGAATCATGTCGAAAGCACTTTAAGGAACTTAACATCTTAACATTACCTTCTCTGTATATAAAGTTTCTTCTTTCCATAAAAAAAACAAATACATACTTTACCTTCCAGAATGGATGTTCATTCACATGATACCAGATATAAAAACAATCTTGATGTAGACTTTACTGGGTTGTCTAAGGTCCAAAGTAGCTTTAAGCAAACAGGATTAAAATTATATAACAAGTTACCACAATCACTGAAAGACCTACAAGGTGATGCCTTCAAGAAGCAGCTGCACAAATTGTTAGCTGATAAGCGTATCTATGATATAAAGGAATTGGAATGTAGTAGAGAGTAACTATGATGTTAAGGAATTATAATGTAGAGAATAACTCTTTATCCTCATGTAATGTAATCTGAATGTACATAGGTTCCCAATTTTAGATTCACTATCAAATGTAATGTCAAAACTGTCTATTTCAACAAATGTTGGCTAATGACAAGTAATTAATAAATAAATAAATAGTTTCATGTATGTTACTGGAAGTGTGGATATTCTTCATCTTCTGTAGTTTCCAGCTCCTGGTTGGGTCTGGTTAGAACAAAAAGCTCACCATCTTTTCCTGCCTTTCCAACATGGTTCCCTCTCCACTCTCTTGGACTGCTTCCCTCTTCACCACACATTCCTTCACTCTGATTGATCTATATCTGTCTTACCCTATGTTGCTTTTCCTCCTATTGCCATTTCGTGAGCTGTCTTGGTGTACTGCCAAATTCCATTCTTTTAACAACCTCGTACCATCTTAGCTCACCTTTCCTATGGTCTCTTGCACGGGGTTCTGTTTCACTATTTCTCACACTATCTCATTCCTTACTATATTCATTCTAGTGAGTCATATTCTTTGAAATTTCATTCCACAAACGTATATCTTGCTAACCTGTATTTTCTCCGTTACCCATATTTTGTTTGCATATATGAATATTGTAGCATAATATGCTCGTTATAATATTCGCTCTCTTTTTGTCAGTACATTCTTGCTCCAAACCAGGCTTCTCGCACACTGCGGAAAATCATGGGCTTGCCTTCCCCTTTCTTGTACCTCGTCATTCCTCCCACTGTCTCCTACTATCACTTCACACTACTTAGCATTAAATTTCTATTCATATTGTCCCATCACCACCTCCCATATATTTAGTCTTTCTTGTACCACCATTTTCCCCACCTTTAAATACTCTGCAAACACCATTGCCTTCATATTTTTATTTTCCATTTGCTCTGCCAGCTCTGTGGATTAATGACACTGATCTAAAATTACACACACATTCCTAACTACCATTTGCATGGTATGGCTTGAACACACACATTTTTAGTCCACTCTAATATATTTTTTTTCAAGTACTGCACAAATAAGGAGGGCAAGACTTTTTGACATGTTTTTAACCCCAGTGAATGTTTATTCTTTAACTTCTGTATTACACTGCTTACTTAATGTTGATTCACTTCCACAAATTCTAAATTAGCACATTGTGACATGTGCATTTGTAAAATGGATTGGTTGGTCAACAGGAGAAATAAAATACAGTGCATAAAATCAGGGAAAGGCAGCCACACAGCCAGATGTGTGGAGCCCACACACTTAACATGAAACTGCATTCACACTAGCTTTTGAACTCTTGCTCGTTTCCTATCAGAAAGTACACACAAGCGCGCACACTCAAACGCACACTCTCACGGCCATGGAAGTGTGCATTCAGGTTTCACTAGAAAAAGACCAAGAGCTCAAAAGTTAGTGCTGTTAAGTGTGTATGCTCCACACTTCGGGCCACTGTGGGTGAGTTGCTGCCTTTCTGTTACTTTATGTATTGCTCCATCGCAGAAGTAAAATACATAATATATTACAAATAGTGTTCAGTGTTTCATACCATTTCTGTGGCTAATAAAGTGAAATGGATTGTGAATATGTGAAATAGAAGTGAAATAACTGACGAACTGCAGTAAAGTAAGAGATATTTAGAAAAGTCATTGTAAATTTGTTGTGCATTCCTAGTCATTATTTTTATTATTTTTCAATCAGACAGGTGGTGCAAAACTGGCTGACACATCTCAAATGCTGCATACTAAAATGAATACACTTCCAGACGAAAAACAGCCTGTAGAACCTGATGAACATAATACTGTTCATCCTGTGTGGGAGGTAAAACTAGTATTATTTACTTTGCTTCATTTTTTAATGAAATATATAGCATTACATGCATTGTATGGTCATATTCAGTGTCTCATAATGTATTGGTAAATGTCCTGCCTGTTTGCAGTAAGATGTACTGTATCACAGTTAATCATAGTCTATTCAACTCAACAGGATTTAGTGTATATATGTATATTTAGAGAACAAACAAACTATATTTAATGTATCTGATAACTTGAATTGTAATGTATACAAAACTGTGTGTTAATATTAAATTTTCCAGCTATTTGACAGAAGAAAAGGCGTGAGGAAAATTTATTGGAACTATTAGAATAATACTGTTAGAGCCTATACCATGCTGGATTCACTAACTGCAAAACAAGTTTTCACCTCTCATGTTGTTTTCGATTAGTGGTGAAAAAACTATTTGTTGTTTGCCTTTCTTATAGCTGCTTAAAATTTCTGAAATTTTAAACACACAGTTAGTTCCATGCAGTGATGGTTTTATTCGGGGATTTGCAACTAGACTGCACTATTGTATCCATTCCGTGTGGCAGGTGACTTGTTGATAGCTCCATGTAGTAAGTGTTAATTGTTAACAGGAGCAGACTACTGTCTGTCCTGTCATTCCACAGGCCAAGCTATGTCAACAACCCAATGTGGAAGTAGGTGCATACTCACAGCTCAAAGTGTATTGTGTGTTCCTGACTAGGGTCCTGTTCTTGGGTATTATGCAAATGTGATACATTATGGGAAAGTGAAGTGTAGAAATTGTACATTCATTTTTGTATAGCTGCTTTTGGTTGCCAACAGTGAATAAGTCTAGGTATTCATGAGGATATATATATATATATAAAAACAAAGTAGATGTGACTTACCAAATGAAAGTGCTGGCAGGTCGACAGACACACATACGAACACAAACATACACACAAAATTCAAGCTTTCGCAACAAACTGTTGCCTCATCAGGAAATATGATCCTCTTTCCTGATGAGGCAACAGTTTGTTGCGAAAGCTTGAATTTTGTGTGTATGTTTGTGTTCGTATGTGTGTCTGTCGACCTGCCAGCACTTTCATTTGGTAAGTCACATCTACTTTGTTTTTAGATATATTTTTCCTTCGTGGAATGTTTCCTTCTATTATAACCATATATATATATATATATATATATATATATATATATATATATATATATATATATATATATATATATATATATATATATAGTTATAATAGAAGGAAACATTCCACAAAGGAAAATATACCTAAAAACAAAGGTGATGTGACTTACCAAATGAAAGTGCTGGCAGGTCGACAGACACACAAAAACTAACACAAACATACACACAAAATTCAAGCTTTCGCAACAAGCTGTTGCCTCATCAGGAAAGAGAGAAGTTTGTGTGTCTGTCGACCTGCCAGCACTTTCATTTGGTAAGTCACATCACCTTTGTTTTTAGGTGTGTGTGTGTATATATATATAATCTCCTCATGAATACCTAGACTTATTCACTGTTGGCAACCAAAAGCAGCTATACGGATGGATATGTGTGTGTGTGCGAGTGTATACCTATCCTTTTTTTCCCCTAAGGTAAGTCTTTCCGCTCCCGGGATTGGAATGACTCCTTACCCTCTCCCTTAAAACCCAATCCTTTTGTCTTTCCTTCTCCTTCCCTCTTTCCTGACGAGGCAACCGTTGGTTGCGAAAGCTAGAGTTTTGTGTGTATGTTTGTGTTTATTTGTGTGTCTATCGACCTGCCAGCGCTTTTGTTGGGTAAGTCTCATCTTTCTTTTTAAATATATTTTTCCCTCGTGGAATGTTTCCCTCTATTATATATATATATATATATATAAAGAAAGATGATGAAACTTACCAAACAAAAGCGCTGGCAGGTCGATAGACACACAAACATACACACAAAATTCTAGCTTCGCAACCAATGGTTGCCTCGTCAGGAAAGAGGGAAGGAGAAGGAAAGACAAAAGGATATGGGTTTTAAGGGAGAGGGTAAGGAGTTATTCCAATCCCGGGAGCGGAAAGACTTACCTTAGGGGGAAAAAAGGACAGGTATACACTCGCGCGCGCACACACACACATATCCATCCACACATACACAGACACAAGCAGACATTTGTAAAGGCAAAGAGTTTGGGCAGAGATGTCAGTCGGGGCGGATGTCAGAGGCAAAGATGAAGTTGAAAGACAGGTGAGGTATGAGCGGCGGCAAATTGAAATTAGAAATTAGCGGAGATTGAGGCCTGGCGGATAGCGAGAAGAAAGGATATGCTGAAGGGCAAGTTCCCATCTCCGGAGTTCTGACAGGTTGGTGTTAGTGGGAAGTATCCAGATAACCCGGACGGTGTAACACTGTGCCAAGATGTGCTGGCCGTGCACCAAGGCATGTTTAGCCACAGGGTGATCCTCATTACCAACAAACACTGTCTGCCTGTGTCCATTCATGCGAATGGACAGTTTGTTGCTGGTCATTCCCACATAGAACGCTTCACAGTGTAGGCAGGTCAGTTGGTAAATCACGTGGGTGCTTTCACACGTGGCTCTGCCTTTGATCGTGTACACCTTCCGGGTTACAGGACTGGAATAGGTGGTGGTGGTTACAGGGGTAGGAGCCAGAGGGTAGGGAAGGTGGTTTGGGGATTTCATAGGGATGAACTAAGAGGTTGCGAAGGTTAGGTGGACGGCGGAAAGACACTCTTGGTGGAGTGGGGAGGATTTCATGAAGGATGGATCTCATTTCAGGGCAGGATTTGAGTAAGTCGTATCCCTGCTGGAGAGCCACATTCAGAATCTGATCCAGTCCCGGAAAGTATCCTGTCACAAGTGGGGCACTTTTGGTGTTCTTCTGTGGAAGGTTCCGGGTTTGAGGAGATGAGGAAGTGGCTCTGGTTATTTGCTTCTGTACCAGGTCGGGAGGGTAGTTACGGGATGCAAAAGCTGTTTTCAGGTTGTTGGTGTAATGGTTCAAGGATTCCGGACTGGAGCAGATTCGTTTGCCACGAAGACCTAGGCTGTAGGGAAGGGACCGTTTGATGTGGAATGGGTGGCAGCTGTCATAATGGAGGTACTGTTGCTTGTTGGTGGGTTTAATGTGGACGGACGTGTGAAGCTGGCCATTGGACCTGTCCAAAATTTGTTCCAAAACACTTTTCGAACTCTTCATACGATTCGCACGACCTACATTTAGCATTTGCCCAAGACTGTGGGTCTCCCTCCAAATGCCTTTTAACGTATTTTATTTTCGCTTTGCCCGACATGCCATGAACAGAAGTGTCCCTACACGCAGCCAAGAAATTTGCTGGGTGATATATTCCGTCTTCTGTGTAACGTTTCACAGATCCGGTATTTGCCCAAGGGATATTTTTAACCGCAGTGGCCTGTTGGGAGGCTAACAAATTTAAATCACTTTTTGTCTGTGGCGTTTGTTTCTTAAATTCATTTTCTCTAGTGATACTGGATGCTCTTTTATCTCTAATTTTGCCCACTTCTTTCTTCCCCTCACCTACACAATTGGCAATGTTACTAATTGCTAAATTTACATCGCTTTTATGAGCATGTTGCGCTTTTATACACTCGCTTACCTTGTCCCAAAGTTCCATCTATATCTTATCCATTTTTTTCCCCCAAGATCTTTTTCCACTGATTCGACTTTAGATTTTACTACTGCAGCTTCGTCTGTAATTTTCCCCATATTCACTCGGACACATTTTATCATCAATTGCTTTTTCAAGGTTACCCGTAAGTTTTTAAACTTCCTCTTTCACATTGGAATCTATTTCAGTTCGCATTGTACCCATATCAGACTGAAATGTATCTGTCACTGTTTGAATTGTACTGATATTATTTGCCATTATATTCATACTATTTCCCAATCCCTGGATCATTTGCATTAGCTGAGACATCATATCTCCCCCACATTTATTTCCCTTGCCTGAATTCCTACTAGTTACACTTTCGCGCTCTGATTTCAGACTAACTGGCTCACTTCCATTTTCAGAATTGCACATACTAGGTGACTGTTTTATATCCATGGAGCTTGAACTTCAGAAACAAACACTATGTCTCTATTTGCACAGGCACTTATCTGATCTGAGATAGTTCCCTCAGCCATGGTGATGCCGTCGGTTGAAGGAGAAGTCGACATGAAGACTGTCCTGGAATACTCGAAGAAGCTGCCGGCGTACTGCTGTTGATCTACGTCCGCCACTGGATAAAGTCCCCTGATGTAGTTGTAGCTGCTGCCGGTTACCGTGTGTTCCAACTGTCTCAGATACCGCTGTCCATTAAACGTGCCAACCGCTACTGTTCGCTGCACTCAACTTATTTAGACTCTGAGACCCCACGTAATTTGCCTTTGACGTGGTGGATTAGGATCTCTATTGATAGCGTGTGTTAGTTGTGGAAATTACGCAGTAATTTCACTATTTACAGAAACCTACTTGCGAAGGAAAAAAAACTCTCTCACACTGTATTTTGTGAGAGGTTCACTCTACAGAAATCTCTACTGGTTTTGCCAAGGTTTATACACACTGCATAGTGTGCTGAATAACAGAGAGCAAAGTAATTACCAGTTTGCAGGTCACAAATCCCGGACAAGCCCCCAATTGCAGCCTCTCAAACAATATGAAATGGATGAAATGATGGTGAGGTGTTGCCCTCAACTATATACCCTCGGACTCAGAGTAGCAATATTAAAAGTTTTGGCTGGCTTCGTTGTCTAGGGGCTGGGATTCGTAGTTGCCGCATTACTGGCCAAACACTGCTGAGTCTACAGTATACCATAAGAATATAATAGAGGGAAACATTCCACGTGGGAAAAATATATTTAAAAAGAAAGATGATGAGACTTACCAAACAAAAGCGCTGGCAGGTCGATAGACACACAAACAAACACAAACATACACACAAAATCTAGCTTTCGCAACCAACGGTTGCCTCGTCAGGAAAGAGGGAAGGAGAAGGAAAGACAAAAGGATATGGGTTTTAAGGGAGAGGGTAAGGAGTCATTCCAATCCCGGGAGCGGAAAGACTTACCTTAGGGGGAAAAAAGGACAGGTATACACTCGCACACACACACATATCCATCCATACATACAAGACACAAGCTTGTGTCTTGTATGTATGGATGGATATGTGTGTGTGTGCGCGAGTGTATACCTGTCCTTTTTTCCCCCTAAGGTAAGTCTTTCCGCTCCCGGGATTGGAATGACTCCTTACCCTCTCCCTTAAAACCCATATCCTTTTGTCTTTCCTTCTCCTTCCCTCTTTCCTGACGAGGCAACCGTTGGTTGCGAAAGCTAGATTTTGTGTGTATGTTTGTGTTTGTTTGTGTGTCTATCGACCTGCCAGCGCTTTTGTTTGGTAAGTCTCATCATCTTTCTTTTTAAGTATACCATAAGAATACACACATGAATCGAATGGTCGAATCACCCGTACGCACCACACACATACACAGAAAAGGGACTGTGGGGGCAATGGCCATGCTCCACCATGGAACTGGCCGGCAGCAATCGGGGCCCATCAAGAGGGAATGGCAATGCTGGCAGTGTGAATTATCTTATGTAAATATGACCTGGGAGTTATATACAGGCCAGTCAGCACAATGGAAAGCCCAGTGGGGTAACCTGGCCATCAGGAGATGGGAAGGGAACGAGAAGTGCTAACTATTAGAGAAGTCATTGTGTGGTGACTGGTGTAAGGAAGGAAGAAGGGGAGGGAAAGTGAATGAAAAATCACTGGCAGAGAAAGCCCCATATGTGGCACAAAAATGAGTTGGAGTCCACTATTAAGAAGGCACAAGTAATCAATGAGGAGACCCCGACTAGACAAACAAACACTGTACAACTGAAAAATAGCCAAAGGAGCAAATTTCATATCATTTTATTTACTTCATGAATAGTTTTGGGCCATGATTCATTTTCAAATCATCCAGATAGTCAAAATAGTATTTCGAAAAATACAAAAACTGTGTCATAAAATATATGTAATATTAAGTGCAAATGAACATTACTTTTCTTAAAAGCTTAAATATTTCTCTATTTCAGCAACACAAAATTTTCATTGAATTTAAAAAAATTGACAGAAGGTAGTTCTTTTATCACTATCATGTACAGTTGTGCAGTTACAAAACACACCACTTTCATTTTTTACATTTTGATGCGCACTCTGCCATGCATAGGCAAACGTTTAATGCAGCATCCTACAGCTGCATCAGGCAGTGGAAGACGCGCTACGATAAATTTCTGCACTTAGGCAAATGTAGCAAGTGAAGATATCTCAGGGCACATGCCTAAGTTATAATAATAATCATTATACATACATATTTATTTAATTTTGAACATACTTTTCTTTTCATCATTTAAAACTGATTAATATATTGTATAAAATGTATGGTTGGCCATCAGCTGCTTCTTTTATTTAAAACCCAAATATCAGTTGGTTTCAGTCACAGACCATCTTCACGGATTAGGATTAAAACAGTTTAGGCCACATCATCACATCTGTCTTTACTTAAATAATGGCCATGTCTCTTCTGTGCCGTGATCAAAGCCAGTCAATGTTTGGGTTTTAAATAAACAAGCAGCTGATGGTCAGACATGCATTTTATACATTACGTGACGGATGTTAATAGCCACCTTCCAAAAATGATTACTATATTATTGTTCGTTAAGTTTTCTAGTTGCAATTAACACTTAACCAACAAAACTGATGTATTGTTGGGGGTACAAATTTTACTTTGAAAACTTCCTTAGGGGTACATGTAGCAGAAAGGAATACTGCAAAATTTTAGAGTTGTTTGCATTACATTTTACTGGAAAAGAAATTAAAAATGATTTGAATCTAGCCCCCTAAGCACTCCTTCAGCCATTTATTCGTTGGCAGGAAATATATTATGCACACACAATTACATTACCTGCTACATATGCACAAAACAAACTCCTGCACAAAGCTGTTTACATTTTACAGTCTTTGAAAAAAAACAAGTATAGTATTTCACTAGCATAAAGAAGTAATATTCACATGCATATATTGATACTTCAATTCAGAGTTAAGCCTGTCTCTTGCAGTAACTGTAATCAGTCAGACTCCATGTTGTTCACATCCTTCAGAACCACTGTGAGCATGTGTCACCTGCACTCCAGCCCACTGCAGCAGAAGCAGTGGAGAAGTGGTGCATTTCACCTGCTAGCTATAGTTGTCTGTTGTAGCAGCAGGCACATGGTACCTCCTGTGTTCACTTGCTCTAAAAGTCAAACAATGAGCTCTGTTTCGCACAGTAGGCACCCAAAATGCCTGAGATGGAGGTGGTTTAATACTAGTATTAACCTTCGGATCATATGAAGAGGCTCCACCATCTGTTGGCTTTCACAAGAATGGTCTGCTGAGAGTTCCTTGATGTGATGTTTTAAGCAAACTAATGTTTTTAGAAATATATTTTTTATTCCTCTCTTTGAAATTTGATATGTTATTTGTCTCCAAAAAGATTGAAGAATATAGAAGTGAAATCACTCATACCACTCCCAGATACTAAACACACACACACACACACACACACACACACACACACACACACACACACACACTCGCTATTGTTTCTATCACATGTCACAGTGAGTGTCGACAACATTGCTGCACAAAACATGAAGTAGGCTACTGGCCCCAGTCGAGACTTTTAACATCTCCTGCAGAAATGCATGCTGTTGTTCAGTATTTGGCCAATTTTGAAGTCAGTTAGATTCCAAGTACACATGGGTTCAGGAAAACTCCAGTTTAAATATGATGGATGCTCATAAAAAGCCGAAGTGCACAATATAGGTACATGTGGCAGACAGCAAGACTGAATTTGCTGCCTGCTCTCCACTCCTGCCCCCCCCCCCCCCCCCACACACACACACACACACTCATTATTGTTCTCAGCTAAGCTTGTCACTTTTCCATCTCCAAGCATTCTGTAGTGCTGTGCTTGTGAAACGTGGAAAGCTGTATCCTATAGGGGGCAGGTCATATGTACTACCAGCAACTAATACAGGAATAAAAGATCAGTCATAATTTAGTCTTCCCACTCATCCTGCGATCTAGTGCTGTCTGTTGGTATTATTTCCACAATTTATTGTTGCAGTAACAATTGTAGTCGGTTTAATGTGATTTGTTTTGTTTACTAGACTTCGAATTTCGGATTAATTTTCTTTTTTGTTTCACTGAATGTCACCATCTTGTTTTAAAGCTGGTAACATTTTCCCCCATATTCTGATACATGAACAGCTACTGAATTTTCATTTGCAATGCAATTCATAAATCATTAGTTTCTCATAACCAAATAAAATACTGACTTGATTTCAAAACCATGTAATGATTTTTAAAGAACAGAATCTTCACCTTTAAATATTATCTTTACTTAAAAAGCAGCACAAATGTATTTGTACAGTTTCCATAAATGTATGAGAACTTCTGTCACAAACCTATTCAAATACAACAGAACTTTGTGAGTTGATAGAATTTAATGCGATTTCCTCCTGTGTTCTCACTTTTTTAAGCAGAGCATTAGATTGTTGTAGTGACTAGTTCATAGTTTCTCACATATCGGGATGCTGTTGCATTAACGCTGTGAGCGAAATGTCACATGGTGGATTGAACAGGTTCAATACTGTATCGCTTCAGTGTATTTGAAAATCTAGGCTCTTATTCAAATGGAAGTATTGTGTGCTGAGCTCTACACACCAGAATTCTTCAAAATAAATTTGTATGAAACCTCAATAGCCATAGCTTCATCTGTAAATGTAATCCGACCTTTATATTAATCTATTTCTCAGGGTAAAAATGTGTACATCAGCAGCAATAGTTTCACCTGCGAACATAAAATGATCCCGTATTTTTTGAATGACAAATATGGGCGTAAAACCTTGTCTTATAATAGGGTAAATACAGTAGTAGGGCCCATGTATGCCACAGTGTATAGTCCCCCCCTGCGGGTCCGGCGATTAGAATAGGCCCGAGGTATTCCTGCCTGTCGTAAGAGGCGACTAAAAGGAGTCCATCCCCCTCACAGGGGTAGTTAGCGCCTGCGTCCGGAGACGGACGGTTCCACGACCTATAATTGTGGTCTTTTTGGTTTTTCACTTCTCGTTTCTTCCTTCCTTTTGTTGGTTCCTGTCTTTGCTCTTCTCCACCTCACTGTCTTCCTTACTCTTTCCCTTGACTTCTCCTTGCCTTCTCATTGCCTTCTTCTCCTTGCCTTCTCATTGCCTTCTTCTCCTTGCCTTCTCATTGCCTTCTTCTCCTTGCCTTCTCTGGTCTTCGCCTCGGCATTTGAGACAGTCTGTCCTCTTTCTCCCTCTCTCTCTTCTTTTTCCTCTTCTTCCTTCCTCCCTGTGCGTGCCTGAAGGCCGACCCACGCGTTCGCACGCGTAGCCGGTGACGGGGTAACGCGTAAGTCCCCGCCCTGGGTAGACATGTAAGGCACGCGCGTACCCCCTGGTAAAGGCCAGGCCCGGGGAGGGGTGATTGCCTGAGCTGATACCTTCTGACCATGCCGATTGGTCCCTCCGTCTGTTTCTCGGGAGGTGTGACCTGAGGTGTAAACATTCACCTAAGGCGGGAGTGCCCTCTGAGAGGGTCCCCACAAGGAAGGAGCGCGCCATCGGAGACGCTGGCAATCATGGGGGATTCCTCCGCAATGGATTCTACTCCATCTCTCTCGACTTCTGCCCAAAAACGGAAACGTGACCAGCCACCAGTGACAAAAGTACTACCGCCTGCCCCACAGTTCCTCGTCGTTTCTTGATCTGAGGACGGAAAGGATTTTTCCTCTGTCAACCCTTTCGTTATCCAGAAGGGCGTAGATGCCATAGCCGGATCTGTCAAATCTTGTACCAGGTTGCGTAACGGTACCTTATTACTAGAAACTGAGAGTGCCTTTCAGGCACAAAAACTGCTTCGGGCCACACTCCTGTACACGTTCCCTGTCCGGGTGGAGGCCCACCGAACTTTGAATTCGTCTCGTGGTGTAGTCTATACTAGCTCCCTCGACGGATTGACTGACGAGGAGATTCAATCTTTCCTCGCTGAGCAGGGCGTGACGGCTGTCCATAGGGTCATGAAAAAGGTCAACAATGACCTTGTACCGACCCGGACCCGACCCGGACACTTTTCTTGACCTTTGATAGTGTTAAGCTGCCATTGCGCATCAAGGCGGGCTACGAGGTTATTTCTGTTCGCCCCTATGTCCCGACACCTACGCGCTGCTACCAGTGTCAGCGTTTCAATCACACTCGACAGTCTTGTTCCAATGCGGCTAAATGTGTCACTTGTGGCAGGGATGCCCATGAGGGTGACTGTCCACCTCCGTCTCCTCGTTGTGTGAACTGTCAGGGTGACCATGCCGCATCCTCCCACGACTGTCCTGTCTATAAGGAAGAACGCTGTATCCAAGAAATTCGGGTCAAAGAGAAAGTGTCCACCTCGGCTTCTCGCAAGCTATTGGCTAGTAGGAAGCCCGCGCTGCTCCCAGCGGGGAAATACAGTACTGTCCTCGCCTCTCCTCGGACTACCAGGGAGGTAGCAACCCAGACATGCGATCTGACCTTCAGCACCACGGTCGTCCGTTCGGCCAGTGCTAAGATCGCGCGGTCGACGTCTCCTCTTCCTCCCATCACCCCACAGACACCAGCCCCTTCATCAGCTTCTGCTAAGTCGAAGACCCCGAAGTCAGATGCACGGGCCTTCAAGAAGGAACCATCCCGTGCAGACTTCCTACGTACCTCGACCTCCCAGCCTTCGACCGGTACTTCCACCAAACGTCCTTCCAAAAAGGCTCATAGGAAGCACAGTTCTCCTCCTCCGCCACGGCGCATTTCTTCTCCTGCGCCACCTGGCGGTTGCCGCCCCAGGCCGTCATCCGTTTCGCCTGGCCGCACCGCTGGTAGCCGTACATCTGGCCGTTCACTGGCGGAGGAAGCTCCCCCTCCCTGCCATCCTCCCGAGATGGCCGATGAACCTATAGACCCAATGGACGATGACTGTCCGCCTACTGATAGCGGCGGCAGTGCTCGCTCGAAGCCAGGCCCTCAGCGGCCTTCGAGGTGACCCCCTTCTTTCATCTTCCTTTTCTTACGATGGCACTTATTCACTGGAATATTCGCAGCATTCGCTCCAACCGAGAGGACTTGAAGTTGCTGCTCCGCTTGCACCGTCCGCTCGTCGTAGCCCTCCAGGAAACGAAGCTACGCCCATGCGATCAAATTGCCTTGGCACACTACACCTCTGTGCGTTTTGACCTACCCCCTGTGGTAGGTATCCCAGCTCATGGAGGGGTTATGTTGCTGGTCCGGGATGATATTTACTACGATCCCATCACGTTGCACACCGGCCTGCAGGCAGTTGCCATCCGCATTACTCTCCCCACTTTTACGTTTTCCTTTTGTACCGTTTACACTCCATCGTCATCTGCCGTTACCAGGGCAGACATGATGCAACTTATTGCTCAGCTACCTGCACCATTTTTGTTAACTGGAGACTTCAATGCCCACCACCCCCTTTGGGGCTCTCCAGCATCCTGCCCGAGGGGCTCCTTGTTAGCAGACCTTTTCAACCAGCTCAATCTTGTCTGCCTCAATACTGGTGCCCCTACTTTTCTTTCGGACACATCTCACACCTATTCCCATTTAGACCTCTCTATATGTACTCCCCAACTTGCACGCCAGTTTGAGTGGTATGTACTTTCTGATACATATTCGAGCGACCACTTCCCGTGTGTTATCCATCTCCTGCAGCATACCCCCTCTCCGTGCTCCTCTAGTTGGACCATCTCCAAGGCAGACTGGGGGCTCTTCTCTTCCAGGGCGACCTTTCAGGATCAAACCTTCACAAGCTGCGATCGTCAGGTTGCACACCTCACGGAAGTCATTCTCGCTGCTGCTGAATATTCCATCCCTCACCCTACTACTTCTCCACGTCGCGTACCGGTCCCCTGGTGGACCGCAGCATGTAGAGACGCTTTACGTACTCGTCGACGTGCTTTACGCACATTTAAACGCCACCCTACAGTGGCGAATTGTATCAATTATAAACGATTACGTGCTCAGTGTCGTCGTATTATCAAAGAAAGCAAGAAAGCCAGCTGGGCTGCTTTCACAAGCACCTTCAACAGTTTTACTCCTTCTTCTGTTGTCTGGGGTAGCCTGCGCCGGCTATCTGGCACTAAGGTCCACTCCCCAGTTTCTGGCTTGAAGGTTGTGAATGACGTCCTTGTGGCCCCTGAGGCTGTCTCCAATGCCTTCGGCCACTTTTTCGCAGAGGTTTCGAGCTCTGCTCATTACCACCCTGCCTTCCTCCCCCGCAAACAGGCAGATGAGGCTAGGCCACCTAACTTCCGCTCCTCGAATTGTGAAAGTTATAATGCCCCATTCACCATGCGGGAACTCGAAAATGCACTTGGCCGATCACGGTCCTCCACTCCAGGGCCTGATTCTATTCATATTCAGATGCTGAAGAACCTTTCTCCTGCGGGTAAAGGTTTTCTTCTTCGTACATACAATCGCATCTGGATTGAGGGACATATTCCCGCATGCTGGCGCGAGTCTATTGTTGTCCCGATTCCTAAGCCGGGGAAGGACAAGCACTTGCCTTCCAGTTATCGACCTATCTCGCTTACCAGCTGTGTCTGTAAAGTGATGGAGCGAATGGTTAACTCTCGATTGGTTTGGCTGCTCGAGTCTCGACGCCTACTTACCAATGTACAATGTGGATTTCGTAGGCGCGGCTCTGCTGTTGACCATCTGGTTACCTTGTCGACCTTCATTATGAATAACTTCTTGCGGAAGCGCCCGACCGCGGCTGTGTTCTTTGATTTGGAGAAGGCTTACGACACCTGTTGGAGGGCGGGCATTCTCCGCACCATGCATACATGGGGCCTTCGCGGTCGCCTCCCTCTTTTTATTCGTTCCTTTTTAATGGATCGACAGTTCAGGGTACGTGTGGGTTCTGTCCTGTCCGACACCTTTCGCCAGGAGAATGGGGTGCCACAGGGCTCAGTTTTGAGCGTCGCTCTCTTCGCCATCGCGATCAATCCAATAATGGATTGCCTCCCAGCTGATGTACCAGGCTCCCTTTTCGTGGACGATTTTACCATCTATTGCAGCGCGGAGTGTACACGTGTCCTGGAGCGCTGTCTTCAGCATTCTCTTGACCGTCTTTACTCCTGGAGTGTCGCCAATGGCTTCCGTTTTTCTGCCGAGAAGACGGTCTGTATTAACTTCTGGCGCTACAAAGAGTTTCTCCCACCGTCCTTACGACTCGGTCCCGTTGCTCTCCCAATCGCGGAGACAACCAAATTTTTAGGCCTTACATTTGACAGGAAACTTAGCTGGTCTCCACATGTGTCATATTTGGCCGCCCGTTGTACCCGTTCTTTAAATGTCCTCCGTGTTCTCAGTGGTATGTCGTGGGGAGCGGATCGATCGAACCGTCCTACTTCGTCTATATCGGTCGATCGTCCGCTCCAAGCTGGATTATGGGAGCTTCGTATACTCCTCTGCACGGCCATCCATCTTACGCCGCCTCAACTCCATACAACATCGGGGTTTACGACTTGCAATTGGAGCATTTTATACTAGTCCCGTAGAGAGTCTTCATGCTGACGCTGGCGAATTGCCACTCACCTACCGACGCGATATACTGCTTTGTCGGTATGCCTGTCGGCTACTGTCAATGCCCGACCATCCGTCTTATCGTTCCTTTTTTGACGACTCTCTCGACCGTCAATACGGGTTGTATGTCTCTGCCCTGCTACCCCCTGGAGTTCGCTTTCGTCGCCTCCTTCAACACCTTAATTTTTCACTTCCTGCAACCTTTCGAGTGGGCGAGAGCCACACGCCACCTTGGCTCCAGGCTCAGGTCCGCGTTCACCTTGACCTCAGCTCGCTCCCAAAAGAGGTTACCCCCGGTTCGGTCTACCACTCCCGTTTTTTGGAACTTCGTTCGAAGTTCATCAACATGACTTTCATTTATACAGATGGCTCTAAGACCAATGACGGGGTCGGGTGTTCCTTTATTGTCGGGGCACAAAGTTTCAAATACCGGCTCCATGGCCATTGTTCGGTCTTCACAGCTGAGCTCTTTGCCCTCTACCAGACTGTTCTTTGCATCTGCCGCCACCGACATTCTGCTTGTGTCATCTGCTCCGATTCCCTGAGCGCCATCCAGAGCCTCAGTGATCCGTACCCGGTTCACCCTTTCGTACACCGGATCCAACGCTCTCTTCAGCAGCTGGTGGACGTCGGTTCTCCGGTTAGCTTTATGTGGGTTCCTGGCCATGTCGGTATCCCTGGGAACGAAGCTGCAGATGCCGCGGCCAAGGCTGCGGTCCTCCAGCCTCGGACAGCTTCTTGTTGTGTCCCTTCGTCCGATTTTAGCAGGGTCATTTGTCGGCACATTTTATCGCTGTGGCATGCCGATTGGGCTGCACTTACAGACAACAAACTTCGGGCCTTAAAACCTCTTCCCATGGCTTGGACGTCCTCCTCACGCCCTTCTCGGCGGGAGGAGGTAGTTTTGGCCCGGTTAAGAATTGGACACTGCCGGTTCAGCCATCTGCTGACGGCTGCGCCGGCGCCGTTCTGCCCATGTGGGCACTTGCTGACGGTTCGACACATTTTACTGTCCTGTCCAGATTTTAACACACTGCGTCTAGATCTTAACCTGCCAAGTACTTTCGATGCCATTTTAGCGGATGACCCACGAGCAGCTGCTCGTGTTCTTCGTTTTATCAATTTGACAAACCTCTCTAAGGACATTTGATGATGCTGTTTTTTAATCCTTTGCCTGTCAGTCTGTCTTTTATCGTGTTTTCCCTTTTAGTTGTTGTTGTCAACTTGTGCCTCGCGGTGCATTCTTAGAGTAGTCAGGGCGCTAATGACCATTGAAGTTGTGCGCCCTAAAACCACAAAAAAAAAGTGTATAGCTACTTAGTTACCATATTTATTCAATTATACGACAAAGTTGTTTTTCAAATTGGTCATCCAAAAAAACACGGGGTCGTCTTTTATTCGCAGATTAAGCAACTACTGCTGCTGACATCAATCTTAACATTGTTCAAAAGATACCCTCCCAGACAATGTCAAGGTGATGGTGTATCAGTGTGATGTAAAACCTTACATTCCACCACCGATGAGATGCTTTAAATGCTTACAGTTTGGACACACCTCTTACCACTGCACCAATGATCCCCTATGCAGTGACGGCGGGCACCCTCTCTGTGAGGGGAGTGCCCGTGCTCCCCCGCCAGTGTGCGTAAATTGTAATGCGCAACATCCTCCACACTCGCCAGCATGCCCGGTGTATGTGAAAAAACGATGGATTCAGGAGTACAAGACCTTAAATAGACTTACCTACACTGAGGCTTGTCGAAAGTATGCCAGCTCTATCCCGTGCCTATAACTTCTACTTTTGCTTCAGTTACATCCATACCCCCTCCTCTTCCCATCCCCCCCCCCCCCCCCCATTCGCCCCACACCTGCCTCACACTCACTCTCCCACTTCCCTACCCCTCCCCATCCCCATCAGTACCCATAATCACCTCTCAGGTGCTGCTCCTCCGCCGCTCCCCTTCTTCGGCAGCTGCCAGTACTGGAGCTCCCTCCTGGGACTCCTCTTCCTGTCAGCCCCCTGAAAAGTGATCTGCAGCTCCACATCGGCCGCGCGATCCGCGGCTGGTGGGCGCCAAGATTGCCAGGTGTAATTCCGTGTCCGACCTCGCTGCAGTCTGCCCTTCTCTTCCTTCACAAGAGAAGAAGCAGAAATGTAAGAGCAAGGTGCAAGGCCCCTCTGGTACCCCCTGAGGTGCCGCCTTCCCCTCCTCCAGCCAATGAACCAACAGTGTCTGACCCCACCCATATGGACATTACCCTTCGGTGACGGATGGCGACTCGGCGGCAGACCGGGTCCAGTCCGTTAACTTCCCATTTGGACTCCAGCTTGAGAATCCTCCAGTGGAATTGTAATGGATATTTGCGTCACCTCCCGGAGTTGCATCCCCTCCTTTCCTCGTACTCTGCTGCTTGCATTGCTCTCCAGGAAACCCATCTTGTCATTTATTACTCACCCACCCTTCGTGGGTTTCATGTTTTCTGTGTGAATCAAATTGGCCGCTTGTGGGCTTCTGGTGGTGTTTACACACTTAAGTGTGGCACACGGCACTTTCTCTGCCATTTACCTCTCCATCTGCAGTTCCGGCCTTCCTCCCTCCATTCAGTGGGGTGTCCACGATGACTTATGTGACAGCGATCATTACCCGATTGTTTTGACCGTTCTTCATTGTATCTCACTCTGTCACCCACCCAGGTGGGCCTTCTCTAAAGCTGATTGGGGGACCTTCTCTTCTGCTACCATCGCCCCTATACGGGCCCACAGCAGTAGTGATGAGTCTACACAGACTTTGACTGCTGCCATTGTGTCCACAGCTGTTTCAGTCATCCCTTCTTCGGGTTCCCCCTGTCAGAAGATGGTCCCTTGGCGGACTCTGGAAATTGCTGCGGCCATAACAGACTGCCGCTGTGCTCTTCAACACTTCAAGTGGCACCCTTCTACTGCTCTCCTTCTGGTCTTTAAACGTCCTTGCCCAAGCCCTTACCTAATGAGATTTCAGAAATGGATTTGCTGGGAACGATATGTGGCTGCCATAGGACCGCACACCCTTCTTCACAAGTCTGGGAAAAACTCGGGTGAATTTTTGGCCATCGTCCTCCCACCGGCGTTTCAGGAATTTCACTGCATGGTGTTGTCCTTACCCATCTGGACTTTGTCGCAGAGCATTTCGCTCAACACTTTGCCCAAGCGTCTGCATCAATTCGGTATCTGCCCACGTACCTCCTCCTGAAAGAGCACTCGGAAGGACTGCCTTTGTCTTTCGTTTCTCACTGCTTGAAACCTTATAATGCCCCATTTAGTGAGCAGGAATTCGCCAGTGCCAGTGCCCTTGCCCTTTGTCCCGACACAACTCCTGGACCGGATCGGATACATAACCAAATACTCCAACACTTCTCGGTCGCTAGCCACCTTTTTCAACCATCTGTGGAGTGAGGGAGTATTTACTACCCAGTGGCAGGAAAGCATTGTTATTCTGGTGTTGAAGCTTGGTAAGCCATCTCTTCAGCTGGATAACTACCATCCAATTAGCTTTATCAACACCCTCTGCAAGCTCCTTGTGAATGCCTGGTGAGTCGGCAGCTGTTTCGGATTCTTGAATCCCGCAACCTTTTGTTATCGACTCAAGGTGGTTTTTGCTGTGACCGCGCTATGATGGATAACTTAGTCCACCTGGAGTCTGCTATCCGGTCAGCTTTTGCCCATCGGCAACACTTCATTACAGTCTTCTTTGACCTGCATAAACCCTACAACACCACGTGGCACCACCACATCCTCAACACCCTTCATGAATGGGGCCTTTGTGGCACTCTGCCCATTTTTATCCGTAACTTTCTTTCTTGCCGCTCTTTCTGGGTCCAAGTTGATTCCTCCTACAGCACTTCTCATCGGCAAGAAAATGGGGTTCCACAGGGTTCTGTGCTCAGTGTCCATCTCTTTCTCGTAGCTATTGATTAACTGGTGGTGGCTGCTGGCCCGACAGTGCCCCCCACCCCCCACCCCACGCCCCAAACCTTGTATGCTGGCGATTTTTCTCTGTACTTCACTTCCTCCATCATGGGCACTGCAGAACGCCCTCTACAGGGGGCAATCAACCGGGCTCAATCTTGGGCTCTCTCCCATGGGTTTCAGTTTTCGATGACAAAGTCATGTGTCACACATTTCTGCCGTCGCCGTAAGGTCCATCCCCATCTGGACCTGTTCCTCAATGGCCAATCCCTTGAGATGGTAGACACCCATCGCTTCTTGGGCCTGGCCTTCGATGCCCAGTTGACATGGCTCCCTCATCTTTGCCAGCTGAAGGGGACATGATGGTTATATCTCAATGTTCTTAGATGTCTGTGCAATACCACCTGGGGGTGCAGATTCTCTGTTCTACTGCGATTGTACAAAGTGCTGGTCCAGTCTCGTTTAGATGACGAGAGTCCTATCTATGGTTCTGCGTCACCTTCGAAATTGCAGATACTAGACCCCATCCACCATTGTGGGATACGACTTGCGACTGGTGCCTTCCGAACTAGCCCCATGATTAGCCTTCTTGCAGAGGTGGAGATTCCACCGCGCTGAGAGTTTTGCACTAACAGCAGCTGATATCTTACGTGCTACGCATTTGCTGCACTGCAAAGCACCCTAATTATGATCTCCTTTATCCAGACACGGAGATCCACATCCCGTGGCGGCAGCTACAATGCGGGCTTACCATGGCAGCCCACATTCACTCGCTCTTTTCTGAGCTCCAGCCCTTCCCTTTACCGCCTCTTTTCTCCGCTCACGCACATACCCCTTTGTGGTGCGTCTCTCGACCACAACACTGTCTTGATCTCTCCATCAATTCAAAGGATTTTTTCCCTCCAGAGGCCTTTCACCACCAATTCTACTGTCTCCTCAGTTCATTCCAGGGTTCAGAAGTGATTTATACTGATGGCTTCATGGTTGCTGGTCACATTGGGTATGCTTACATCTATGCGAGAGACACAGATCTTCGTTCCTTGCCAGATGGCTGTAGTGTTTTTACTGCAGAATTGGTAGCCATCTTGTGCACACTGGACCATGTCCTCTTCTGTTCAGGACTGTCCTTCACTATCTGTAGTGACTCCTTGAGCAGTTTGCAAGCTATTGCCCTGTCCTTCCCTCCACCCATTGGTCATAGCTATCCAGGACTTCCTTTATCTCCTTGATCAACGTGGATGCTCAGTGGTTTTCATTTGGACCCCAGGCCATGCTGGAACCCCCGGCAATGAACTTGCCGATCAATTGGCTACTCGCAGGACATCTCTTGCTATTGGCATTCCATAAATAGACCTTCGTTTGGCATTATGTCATCAGGTTTTGGGACTCTGGAATGCAGAATGGCATACTCTCTTTGCCGAACAAGCTCAGGGCGATAAAGGATTCTACAACTATGTGGCAGTCCTCCTTACAGGCCTCTTGTCTTTCTTTTTCTGGCTCCGCATCGGCCATACTTGGCTGACTCACGATTATCTCCTCCATGGTGAGAATCCCCCTATGTCGTTGTGGATCAATGTTGACTGTGGTTCACCTCTTACTGGACTGTCTCAACTTACCCGCCCTTTGATGGACATTTAGCTTTCCTGACTCGCTTCCCCTAGTATTAGCTGACAGTGCCTCAGCAGCAGATCTAGTTTTATGATTTCTTCGTGATTGGGGTTTTTATCGCTTTATTTAAGGGTGGAACTTTCAACCTTATCTATGGGTGGAGGGAATGGCTGGCTGTCTTGCTCCCTCTTTCGGCCTGATTGGACTGGCTTCGACTGGGGTTGGTGGTTCACCTCTGCCTTCCCACTCCTTTTCTTATGGGGTCTGTTTTATCTTGAGTGTCTCTCTTGTCTACCTGTGCCTCTTCCTTCATGCCCCAGTCATTAGTCACTTTCTTTCCCTCCTCTCTTCTTCCACCTTCTTCCTTTCTTCTCTATCAGTAGTTTGTAACTTTATTTCCATATTAGTTCCCTCTTAATAGTGCGAGGTTTTATCGGTTTCAGTTATTCCAAGGTTTGAGGGACTGATGACCGCAAAGTTTGGTCCCTTTCTCCAATCCAACCAACCATGGCCATTGCCAGTGTCATCCATGGTTGTCATCACGCCTTTCAACACTTTATGTGGCACTTGTCCTCTGCCGATCTTACTGCCTTTAAAAGCCTTCATGCCAAAGCTGTTATTTAACAAAACAGTTGTGTTGGGAATGATTTGTCTCCTCCATGGGTTCTTCTGTCCTTTCTTCATGAGTCTGGACTACACTCCAAAATTGTCAGTGGTAGTCTTCTATTCTGGGACTTGCAGTTCCAGGTGAACTTTATATGGACCCATCTGTTTTTGCAGAACACATTGTGATCCATTTTGCAACAACGTTGATATCAGCCCTCTATCCAGCTGCCTTCTCCTCGTCCAGAAACAATGGACTGAAGCTTTCCCTTTGTCAGGCGGAACCCTACGATGAACATTTTACTGAATGGGAACTACGTGTGGCCCTCTCTTCTTCCCGTTGATTCCATGCATAACCAATTGCTTCATCACCTCAGTCCTCCACAAGTATGGTATCTCCTCCATGTGCTTTATCATATTTGGCATTTTCCCATCTCAATGGAGACACAGTATTGTGGTTCCTGTCCTATGATAGTTACCAGCCCATCAGTCTCACTGTCCCCTGCAAGTTACTGGAACAGAGTGGAGCTCATGTGAAACTTCCTGACAGATTAAAACTGTGTACCCTACCGAGACTCGAACTCAAACTCGAATTCAGAGTTAGAGTATTGGTACAACACACAATTTTAATGTGCGAGGAAGTTTCATATCAGCACACACTTCGCTGCAGAGTGAAAATTTCATTCTGGATTGAGGGCTGGTCGGCTCAGTTGCATTCGCAAGTCTGACCCTTTTATCGCCTAATCAGTGCAGCTTTTGGGAGGGACAGTCTCCGATTAGTCATGTGATTTGATTGGAAACCACAGTTCAGCTGGCCTTTTCTTAGTGCCGCTAAGTTGTCGCAATTTTCTTCGATCTTCATAAGGCCTACAACACAGCTTGACACCATCACATCTTACTTACGCTCCACGAGCAGACTCTTCGCCACCTCCGATTTTTATTCCCAAATTCCTGCCCCACCGGGTGTTCAGAGTTCGGGTTGAAACTGTTTTAACCTTTCTGCAAACCCAGGAGAACGGTGTTCCATAGGGCTTTTTTTTCTGATCACTATTAATGGACATAGGGCCTTCACCAGACTGTTGGTTATCGCTGCTCTGTATGTGGATAATTTCTATATTTGGGCTAGTTCCCATTAGGTGGCCTCTGCGAGACAATAGCTTTAAGCTGCTGTATGGCGCGCTTCCATGTAAATACTCTCTCAAGGTTTTCAGCTCTCCCCCCCTTAAGTTGAGGATGGTGCATTTCTGTTGCTGTAGTATGGCCTATCCTAATGTGGAGCTCTACCTCAATGCCCATCACCTGACCACGGTCCTTCTTTTCAGTTTCTTAGGTCTTTGTTTGACAACAAGCTTACATTGTTGTCCCATATCCTTTGAAAGGAAACCAAGGAGCAATTAGGAAAGGGAATCAATTCAGGAAGAAGAAATGTAAGCTTAGAGATTTTCCAATAATGTCAAAGATGACAAAGAATTTGGGAGAGCAGTTAAATTTAATAGGCTGTGTCTTGAAAAGATATAATAAGATGGACTTGAACAAAAGTAAAGAGAGGTTACAGAATTTAGTCAAATCAAATCAGGTGATGCTAAGAGAATTTTTTATGGAAGGTGCCTAAAAATGGATCAGTTCTGTTATTATGACAGCAAAGTAGCTGATGGCTGAGATAGATAGCAATAAAATACTGACTGGCAGCAGCTAGAAAAGCAAATCTGCAAAACTTCATCTAATGAAAGAAAGAAATAATAAAAATTTGTTATGAAATCTGTTTCTTTAGAGATTTGTGTGGAATGTAGTTCTTTTACAGAACTGAAACATATACAATAACCAGTTCAGATGAGACAGAATAGAAGTTTTTGTAATCTGTTGCTGCAGAAAAGTGCTGATGATCAGATGGATATGATCTCGAAATGGCACAAAGGTTGACAACTTGCTTTAAATGTTCAGAAATGTAAAATTATGCACTTTACTAAAAGAAAAAAATAGTATCCTATGACCATAATATCAATGAGTCACAGTTGGAATCGGCCAACTCTTACAAATACCTTGGTGTAATACTTCGTAGGTATATGAAATGGAATGATCATGCAAGCTCAGTTGTGGGTGAAGCTGGTGGTAGACTTCGGTTTATTGGTAGAATACTGGGAAGTGTAATCAGTCTGCAAAGCAGATTGCTTGCAAATCACTTGTGCAACCCATCCTAGAATGTTCAGGTATGTGGGACTAGTACCAAATAGTACTACAGGGGATGTTGAACGTATACAGAGCTGGTCAGCATGAATGGTCACAGGTTTGTTTGGCCCATAGGAAAGTGTTAGAGATGCTGAAGAAACTGAACTGGATACTCTTGAATATTGAAGTAAACTAATCCGAGAAAGTTTACTAATAAAGTTTAAAATAGCATCTTTAAATGATAATTCTACCCACTACGTATTCCTCACATAGGGTTCATGAGGACAAGACTATAATAATTATAGCATGCATAGAGGCATTCAGTCAATCACACTTCCCATGCTCCTAATGGAATGGGAAGAAACTCTAATATTTAGTACAATGGGATGTACCTTCTGCCAAGCAAATCACAGTGGTTTTGCAGAGTATAGTTGTAGATGTTGATGGGTAGATAGTGTAACTGATGAGGTACTAAAACAAATCGAAGGGGCAGAGACTGACGGCACAACTTAACTAAAAGAAGGTATTGGTTGATAAGGTACATCCTGAGGCATCGATGAGTAATTAAACATAGTGGCTGCTGGATCAAAATGGTGTCTGTTCTTTTGGACATGGCCGGAAGAATCTGTAGTATCCTCTTTGCCACGGTAGAGTCCTTTAAGAGAGGCTGTGTGCTGTGGTACAAGCTCTTCTGCAATATTCCTCTCGCAGACAATGTCGGTATTCTAGCTACTGCAAGCTTTAGTATGGCTATCGGTAAAGTAAAGGTTCCGCTATGTACTGTCATAGCTTAAGCCTGGGCTGCTATGAGTGACAGACATCAGACTAGAATGATTCAGTGGGAGTGACTGAGCTAATGTCTGAAACTGAGCCCTCCGGTCAGTGGCAGGGATTTAAATCCTTGCAGTTGAGAGGGCATTGTTTGCGTGTTTGTTTGTGAGTCTCCTTTGGGCCTCTCTCGTGAAGACCCACTTGATCCAGTGCCTACTATCTGTCTTCTTGCTACATCTTTTCCAGCCAGTGTGCTGGTGACAGCTTACGCCAGCACAGTTCAAGTAACATTGAAAAATGCCGGGTGTGGAAGCAGAGCGCTCATGAAGGTCAAACACAAATACTTGAAGGGCCTTAAGTGTGTATTTACCACAAACACTTTCTGTGATTCTTGTAATGGAATTTGCAAGTAGGTGTCATGGAAATCTTTGTTAGAAAAGTAATGTCCTGCACCAAGCCTGTTCGCAAATTGCTCAGGGTGAGGTAATGGATAAGTGTCAACTACTGTCTGTGGGTTGAGTGTAGGCTTGAAGTCAACACGAATGCAAATGCGACCAGAAGGTATAGGCAACAAACTGAGAGGACTTGCCCATTGACTAGCTTGAATGGGAGCAATTACACCATTATCTTGCAATTCTTTCAATTCACTTGCTACTTTCTTTCTTAAAACAATTGGAATGGGGCAGACCTGGAGAAATTTAGGCTGTGCGTTGTCTTTCCATGTTACATGCACTAAAAAGTTATTAGCTTTTCCCATTCCTTCTGAAAATAGTTCAGGAAATTCTTTAAGCAAACTAGCTACATTGTCTTTTGGTGCAAAATCGGATAGGTAAAGTACATTGTCTTGGATGCCAAGTCCAAACAAAACAAAGGCATCTAAAATGTTCTCACAGTCCCTTCATTTGGACGCAGCAAAATTCACTGTCCCAGTGTGAGATTTGTGAGTAGCAGGCAAACAACACTGTCCAAGCACTGGACTTTCCTTTCCATTGTAAGCAGTGAGGTGCTTGCTAGATTTAGAAAGGCTTAGTGAGCCTAACTGTTTGTGCGTGACACAATTAAGCGAAGTTACTGAGGCACCTGTACCTAACTGAAAATTCACACGATGGTCAGCAATTTGTAATGAGACAAATAGTTTGTTAGAACACCATTGCAAAGCACTAGGGCGAGGAGGCAGCACAACCTTAATCCTACTTTTGTCAGGAGCTGTTGTAGGTTTTGAATACACATCATTTACTGCATGAACACAAGCCTGTTTTTTTTCTGAGAGCGGGCAAAATTGAAATTTTGGTGGCATTGCAAACAAAGTGTTTAGACTTTGCCTTCCCCCACCCCCACATGTGCAACATGTTGTGTTATGTAACGGGCAATCCTGTCTTTTATGGCGAGCAAAACATCTAGGGCATGACTTCAAGAAATTCATAGGCCTGTTTACATTTCTACGTAGCTATCTGTGAGGCTGTGTATGCACTCGTTGTGGGCGGGTGCAAGCAAGGGACGACCTGACCCGACAAATTGGTGCGTGGTCAGACTTAGCAGCTGCTATATTACCTGAATCATATTGCTCTAGTATTTTCAACACTTGAGTAACTGATGGATCATATTACTTTAGGATCTGTTCCCATATTCTGTTATCTGAGACATTGAATATTATTCTGTCCCGAATCATTAAATTGCTGGAAAATTTACCCCAACTACTCTTAAATTTACACTTCCTAGTCATGCCCATTAATTCTATGTACCACTGGGAGTACGTCTGTTCGACTTTATCTGCAGGCAAAAGAACTGATATGTAGCTGCAGCTACTTGGACTTGCTGGTCATAGTACTTGGTTAATGCAGCGATTACTCGGTCATACTGAGTGAGGTGTGGCGCAGTGGTTAGCACACTGGATTTGCATTTGGGTGGACGATTATTCAATCCCGCATCCTGATTTATGTTTTCCATGATTTCCCTAAATCACTTCAGGCAAATGCCGGGATGGTTCCTTTGAAAGGGCATGGCCGACTTCCTTCCCCATACTTCCCTAAGCAGATGAGATCGATGACCTCACTGTTTGGTCTTCTCCCCCAAATCAACCCCAACCCCAACTTAGTCATAGTTGAGTTCGTCGGGAGATACAGTTGGGAATAATTTTTGTATTAACCCTTAAAGTGGTTACTGCACTTGATGATTTCAGTTGTAAATCGAAATATTAAAAAAGGTAGGAAGATTTTTCTGTTTAGCAAAAGTGGCAAAAGCAGATTTCAGAGTACTTGACGGCTCAATACAAAAGTTTTGTCTCAAGTACAGATAGTGTTGAGGATCAGTGGACAAAGTTAAAAACTATCATACAATATGCATTAGATGAGTATGTGCCAAGCAAGATCGTAAGAGATGGAAAAGAGCCACCGTGGTACAACAACCAAATTAGAAAACTGCTGCGGAAGCAAAGGTATCTTCACAGCAAACATAAACATAGCCAAAGCCTTGCAGACAAACAAAAATTACGCGAAGTGAAATGTAGTGTGAGGAGGGCTATGCGAGAGGCGTTCAATGAATTTGAAAGTAAACTTTCATCTACTGACTTGGCAGAAAATCCTAAGAAATTTTGGTCTTATGTCAAAGCGGTAGATGGATCAAAACAAAATGTCCAGACACTCTGTGACCAAAATGGTACTGAAACAGGGGATGACAGACTAAAGGCCGAAATACTAAATGTCTTTTCCCAAAGCTTTCACAGAAGAAGACTGCACTGTAGTTCCTTCTCTAGATTGTCGCACAGATGACGAAATGGTAGATATCGAAATAAATGACAGAGGGATAGAAAACAATTAAAATCACTCAAAATATGAAAGGCCACTGGACCTGATGGGATACCAGTTCGATTTTACACAGAGTACGCAAGGAATTTGCCTCCCTTCGTGCAGTGGTGTACTGTAGGTCTCTAGAAGAGCGTAGCGTTCCAAAGGATTGGAAAAGGGCACAGGTCATCCCCATTTTCAAGAAGGGACATCGAACAAATGTACAGAACTATAGACCTATATCTCTAATGTCGATCAGTTGTAGAATTTTGGAACACACATTATGTTAGAGTATAATGACTTTTCTGGAGACTAGAAATCTACTCTGTAGGAATCGGCATCGGTTTTGAAAAAGATCATCGTGTGAAACTTATCTCGCGCTATTCGTCCCCGAGACTCAGAGGGCCATAGACACTGGTTCCCAGGTAGATGTCATGTTTCTTGACTTCCGCAAGGCGTTTGATACAGTTGCCCACAGTTGTTTAATGAACAAAATAAGAGCATATGGACTATCAGACCAATTGTGTGATTGGATTGAAGAGTTCCTAGATAACAGAACGCAGCATGTCATTCTCAATGGAGGGAAGTCTTCCAAAGTAAGAGTGATTTCAGGTGTGCCGCAGGGGTGTGTCGTGGGATCATTGCTATTCACAGTATACATAAATTACCTTGTGGATAACATCGGAAGTTCACTGAGGCTGTTTGCGGATGATGCTGTAGTATATCGAGAAGTTGTAGCAATGGAAAATTGTACTGAAATGCAGGAGGATCTGCAACAAATTGACGCATGGTGCAGGGAATGGCAATTGAATCTTAATGTAGACAAGTGTAATGTGCTGCAAATACATAGAAAGAAAGATCCTTTATCATTTAGCTACAATATAGCAGATCAGCAACTGGAAGCAGTTAATTCCATAAATTATCTTGGAGTAGGCATTAGGAGTGATTTAAAATGGAATGATAATATAAAGTTGATCATCAGTAAAGCAGATGCCAGACTGAGATACATTGGAAGAATCCTAAGGAAATGCAATCCGAAAACAAAGGAAGTAGGTTACAGTACAGTTGTTCGCCCACTGGTTGAATATTGCTCACGAGTGTGGGATCTGTACCAGATAGTTGATAGAAGAGATAGAGAAGGTCCAACGGAGAGCAGCGTGCTTCTTTACGGGATCATTTAGTAATCGCAAAAGTGTTACGGAGATCATAGATAAACTGCAGTGGAAGACTCTGCAGGAGAGACGCTCAGTACGGGCTTTTGTTGAAGTTTCGAGAACATAACTTCACCGAGGAGTCAAACAATATATTGCTCCCTCCTACGTATATCTCGCGAAGAGACCATGAGGATAAAATCAGAGATTAGAGCCCACACAGAGGCATACGGGCAGTCTTTCTTTCCGCGAACAATACGAGACTGGAACAGAAGGGAGAACCAATAGAGGTACTCAAATTACCCTCTGCCACACACCGTCAGGTTTCTTGCGGAGTATGGATGTAGATGTAGATGTGAAACACTGAGAACCGCACAAACGAAAGGAAATGTTATAACTTTACAGTACCTTGAACATGATGAACTTGACAGTGTGCTTGGAACTGAGTCAGGTATTCGTGCCATTCCTATTCTGTGTCGTTAAACTGCTGGAATGTTGGTATGCTGGTAGGGGTACTTGTTGGGCTGGTTGGTTGGTCGGGTGTGCGGCCAACACAGTTTGTGCAGCCAGTAGTTGTTGTACTGTCGTCAGTAAGGTAGCAATTTGTTGGTTCTGAAAGTGAAAAACTTGTCAGATCCATCACATTGGCTGTCAGTGGCTGAGGCAGGGGTTTGATGGGGCGGGGAAGTCATGGTTTACACAGATATGTTATAGTAAAAAGCAAGCAAAGCCTTTGAAAAGAGAAAATTGATTAGCTTGGCAGAACCCCTCCTGGAATATATGCGAGAACACAACAAAAAATTAGCAATTACAAGCACTTTAACACTATAACTCCTACAAGTTAAAACACAAGAGAAGCAAGCAAAATCTTCAGCCAAATGGATTACCTTTGATCAGCACTGAACTATTCTCGTCCCCACTGTAGCATCCTTGTCACACTGTAGTGCCTTAGTCGCCACTGTAGTATCCTCATCGCCACTGTAGAGCTCTTAAGAGAGTCAGTGTGTTACGCTACAAGATCTTCCATAATAGTTTTCTCGCAGACAATATTGGTATTCTAACTACTACAAACCTTAGTATCACTATTGGTAAAATAAAAATCCCGCTGTGTACTGTTTTAGCTTAAGCCCACTCTGAATGACAGCTGCCAAACCAGAATGAATCAGTGAGAGTGACTGAGTGAGTGACTGTTAGTAACTGAGTCCAGTCAGCAGCAGTGGCCTAAATACTTGCTGTCGAGAGGGCATTGGTAGAATGTTGCTTGGTGAGTCTCTCTGGCCTCTCTCATGATAGGCGCACTTGCTCTGGCTTCTATGTCAGGAAGCTTCAGGGTGGGGGAAGGTAAAATCTGGAGAGGGAGACCAAATTTGTGTAGGTTGCAGTAGTTTTTCTCAGGTGGAAGACTAGCACAAGATAGAATAGTGTGGAGACAAATACTTCAGTTACACCCTACAGAGTGTGTATATAACTGACACAATGTAACTGGCCACATATTTCCCCCGGACAATGAAATTTTCAACTTTGTTGAGATGTTAGTGCTGAGCAGGATCTAGCTTGCTAATCTATTACCGTTAACAATATATTTCTTATTGGTTATGCATGAGCCAAATATTAGCTTACAGCCAAACAGTCAAAGGCTGATAATACTAACCAGAACCAAACGTGCTCAACCATATACGCGTAATATCAACATTATAGAATAATGCAAATATAAAGTGGCAATTGTGTAATGAAGTTCAAAATAGAAGTTAAGACCGTGTAAAATTTTAGTATTATCAAGTTATGAAGTGTAAAGGTGCATGCACACCTCCCCTGTCAGTACTGTGTATTTTATGCTTTATTGTTAACAAAAATCTTTAAATATTGTCTGTATTTTAACAGTTTTCAAACATCCTTTTAATATGATTTATTCTTGTATTCACGGCATGTGTAAAACTGGCGATGTCTTTGAATTTGGCACACTTTGAAGAAAAAAAAAGGGGGGGCAGCATACGGTGTTTTATGATGTCATTTCTACACTCATAAAGCTCGTCTTTTTCTTACTAGAAAAAAGTGGCAGAAGTAATAATTAACAATGATATAGAACAGAAAGGGGTAAAGAAAGCAACACCTACAAAGCGTGTAACAGTAATTGCACCATTCACATTTGAGGAGAGGGACAAGATACGACAGCAACAGAAAGAAGAAAAAATAAGGCAGGTATGTAAAAAGTATTCTTACAGTTTATCTTCAGAGAGGCATGAGTAATAATGCAAGGATTTAGCTTGGTAGGAACTGTACAGTGTCACATAAGAAATGTTCATTGTTCAGGAACAATACTAGAGCTGGTACTGGATAAAAGCCTGATACATTACTGTTGGATAAAAAGTAATAATTTGTATAGTGTGTTTAAGGAAAAACATAAACTTACAGGTAAAGATGTGACTAAGATAGTCTGAATGTTAAATGATGGGTGTATGTTAGTAATAAAATACCTAACTTGTTGGTGTAGCATTGACATGTCACTTAATACTCAATTTTAACAGCATGCTATGGCATACTTGTTGCACATGTACATAGAGATAAAATATTCCAGAAATCTTTTATCATGATTTTCATCTGTGTTGTCAAAAACATGTTTTCTTCCTTATTTCATTTCTTTACCTTTTGTCCAGCTGTGATACAACAGTGGATTAGATATATTCTTCATTTGTTCAGTTCATTATGCATTTTTGTGACAATGTGACTGCTCACATGTTGCCACACCTCTCCTGTTGCTGGAGAAAGAACTTTTCTGTTCAGCAAGCTAAACATTCTGTACTGTCTTGTCAGTGTTTAGAATGGCTCCTTGTCCCCATATTAAGTAATTATTGTAATTTGAAGACCAACAGTTGCTTTCAGTTCCTGAGTTAAACATCTTCCAGTACGTTGCCAATAAAAATGCTGAAATGACTTTTGCTCCAACATTTCCCATCATGGCACTTGCTTCGTGTAGTTTTCTCTGTTTACAGCTAGTACATCAGAATTACTGTTTCAGTTTTTAGAAGAGGAGAAAAGAGCTCGAGAATTCCATGCAAATCCAATACCCAAATCAGTAAAATGCTCAGTCTCACAATTGGAAATAAAATCCCACTCCCCTACACAGCCTGAACCTTTCCATTTGTATACAGAGGAAAGAAGACGACTGCATGAAGAAGCGCAGAAGGCTAAAGTAAGTTTCTCCACCATCGCCACATTCTTTGTTAAAAAGCTTTGCTTAAAGTACTACAAATATTGGTGTTCGGTGTGCACACAGATTCTAATTCTTTGTTGTAGCTTGAAGAAGAACGTCGAGCAGCAGCAGAAGCAGCACAGTTTAAAGCCAGGCCTCCTGTTGTCCTCTTGAAAAAGCCATTTGAACCAGTGAAGCCGCACCGTGTATTGAAGGAAATAACAGATGTATGCTTAAATACTGAAATTCGTTCAAAAGAACGTGAGAGGTTTGAAATGAAAATGAAAGAGAAGGAAATACTTAAGGAGGAACGCAGGAGACAAGTAAGTTTACTATGTAGAAACACTTTGCACTTCTAAATTTGAAATTTGTTCTGCTTGCATTTAAATTGAAGTTGTGAATACATTTTTGTTGTACAGAGCAGAGAGTATGAAATGTATGTGGTATGTGAGGTTTTCGTCTAGTATTACAGCACAGAAATGAAATTATTGTCCCATCACTATTAGACTGTGACTGGATCTTTGGTGTGGCTGTCCTGATCTTGTTTTGTGTGGCATACTAAGTAATTTTGGGAACTATTACAAAACAAGAGCTGAAATTGTAAAAATATCTATTACGGTCTCAAACTGTAGACTTGGTGGAAATAGATGTAGTCTTACTTCAGGTAGTAACAGCAACAAAAAAATAATTGTATTTTTCCCAGGCTTCTTGGGAATCATTGCATTCTGGCCTCAGACTGAAGGAGGATATATCAGTGTGAAGTACACAACACACACACACTCTCTCTCCTTCTTTATACTGTTAAAATTTCTTCTCTGTGCTGATTTCTTTGCAGTAATTTTCAAAGTTATTTTCAGCTGTGTCCTTCGGTGCTCCCAATTGGAGCTTCTGTATCAGTGAGTATAAAATTGCTATTGGTGTAATTTTACATATATTTAAAGCAAATGCATAATTGAATATAAGTCTTTCTCTACTATTCTGTACCGGCTTTCATGAGTTGATTATCATCAAGAATTTTACAGTTCTGGTACAGAAAACTATTTTGAGCAACAAACCTTATTTTTCCACCTAACAGTACTGAATCACACATTAACATTGTTGTCCTATCATTGTTGTGTCTGTACAAGATTGCGTAACACACCAGACATCTACAAAATGAATAAAATATTAACACATTTATTTATGATACGTTCAAGCTGAAACTTGAGCAATGCTTAACATTGGTAATGTTATGAGTAGTACTGTTAATATCAGGAATCTGATATACCGATATTTAAAAAAATATCATTATCAGCCCTCAAGATATCAAAAAAAGTATCAAAATGTTGATGGGATAAATATTGACATAACGGCCTAGCTGTATATTTAAGTATTGATTTATTAGTAGATATTCTATACAGCAATGAGCTAGCAGCCTGCTGGTCCCTCATAGAGCAAGAGTTGAAAGGAAAACAATGCACGTTCACCCGTGGAAATAGCCACTTTGCAAAGATTTCACTAAGAAAAAACCATGGTTATAGCGGGTGGGCCAGGTAATAGTATTGACAGAGATCTTGGATACAGTATTAGTGTGACCTGGCAAAGATTGCATCAGCATCGAAGCATACTAGTGTTGAATTTGTATCTGTTCTTGGGCGCCATTACCAACCTCATTTGAACTCTTCTGTCAAGAGTTAATTTGGAGTTGGAACAGCTGCTATGTCAGGTGCAGGATCACACATTGGTGTGGTTCCTGTTGATTCTCTCAATAGGTGGGATTATACTAGGCATGGCCTTCACCTCAACAGGAAAGGGAAGGGTAAACTGGTTGGGAAAATAGCAGGAAAGTTAAAGGGGGGAGGCATTGTCTGTAGCGATTTGAGAATTTCTGTGTAAATTGTAGAACCACTCAGCCTTCTACTGTCTCAAACACACGATATTCTGGATATTCGTGTGGGATGGTAGTATCCTGCCTACTGTGCATCACATGCTTGTGTGTGCAGGTTTAAAATCAGTCGCAGGAAGAAAGTAGACGCGGCAGTCGGACGGCACCGACAAGTACCTGTTGGGCAATCCATAGATGTTTTAGTGGGTGTGTAAGGAAGAACCATGGAGTTATGCAGCTCTGTGCTTATTGAGTTATTGACTATTTTTATTAAAACAAGAACAGTTTAAAAAAGTACTCTTGTAGACTCTTGACGCAACCTTGTTAGAGGAAAGACTCATATTATGATTCATGTTAAGGAAGGTCGTGGTATCCAAGCCAACTTGCTTTTAACTGTAAACCAATTTGTTTGTAACGTCGTACTGTAAAAGAGACTTGCAGGAAGCCACACATTCATGTGGAAAGTGAGACTTTTATTGTGTATGAAAGTCAAATACATCGACAGTTGGTAGAAAGTAAAGTTTGTATGTCTAATTATTTCATAAGTAGAAAGAGTCTAAAAGTTCCTGTACCTAGCGTTATTCGATGGAGAAGAAGTCAAGAGGGTTTCCAGCAGCTGGCTATTCAGCAAAGAAGAGTGGCTGCAAATTCCAAGTAAGTCACCTCGTAAAGAAGTGGAGGGTGGTTTGCGAGAATTAGCCGATATAACTCGGATCCACACTCACACTTCGTCATCAGAATGTTAGAACATGGCGACCTGTGTGAAAGGACTAAGAAAACAGGAATTTTAAGTAAAAAACAAGAGAAGCTGCCGTCACATGTTGCCATAGCAACCAAACATAATAAGACAAGGGAAATACTCCGAGACATTGGAATATGTTTAAATATCCATGGAGTGAGATTTAAATGGAAAAACATTGAAGAAATGAAAAATTCACAACGATAAAAATAGTAAAGAAGATTTTGACATACTTATCTAAGAATGCATAGAATGCTTCATCAAAGAAGATCCAGTGCGGGGAGTATAGAGCTCTCGCACACATCGCGGGGATGCAGACGCGGAAACGAACATACATCTGACACTGCCGGCACTAGCTGCTGTTCACCGGTGCTGACCTGCTCCCACATCCACTCACCTACGCGATGAGAATTCTATGCTGGGTGAGCGTGAAACAAAACTTGATTACTTTAGTACAAAGTAACACAAGGTACTGTTGAGTGAACTGTTATTGTGTAATTATCATATTTAAAGTTAGTTTTAAATTCTTACAAGAGCTAAGGCATATAAAAGTATAGAAAATATACAACAGGTTGGGGAAACTCAAGACGCAGCTATGGCCATGAAGATTAGCAAAGAAGTGCCTGACTGGGCTGAGTTGATAAATTTAATCGAAGCTCAGAGTCTTAAGTTAAACTCATTAAATTCTCAATTAAATGCTCGCGACTCTAAGTAAAGAACTAGACTTGGTAAATTCTCAGTTAAGTGGTCAAATGACAAATTTAGGTTTGTTGGACGCCAAAGTCGACTCTCAATGCAAGGAATTTTAGTAATCTATGCGAGGGCAAAGGTGCTTTAAAGACTGAATTCGATGCCATAAGTAATAAAATAGAGAATTTACAAGTAGATTTAAATAACGAGTTGACAAATTCTTTGACCACTCATATAAATCATATGTTTATTGACCTTAGTCAGAAACAGAACGACGCTTTTCAAGATTTATTGAAAATGTTAAACTTGACATTGAGAACAAATGTAATAATTTAGAATCAGAACTTATTGAAAGATTAGAATCTTTCGAAAAAATTTACAATATTAAATATAATGATGGAAGACAGGGAATGAATACTTTGAGAGTGTGCATAAGCATAATGATTTAATGCCAATTATTCAATCGCAAATCAAAGGTGTCAACACATGGGTAGATAATGTAGAAAGGAATTTCAGAGAGAAAATAGCTAACTCTGATATTATAACGATACCAGAGAAGGAAAGTTGCTACTTACCATATAGCGGAGATGCTGAGTCGAGAGAGGCACAACAAAAAGATTCATACAATTAAAGCTTTCGGCCTTTAAAGCCCTTTTCAGCAGCAGCAGTTGTGGTGGTGGTGGTGTGTGTGTGTGTGTGTGTGTGTGTGTGTGTGTGTGTGTGGTGCTGACAAAAGGCCGAAAGCTTTAATTGTGTGAATCTTTTTGTTGTGCCTATCTCGACTCAGCATCTCCGCAATATGGTAAGTAGCAACTTTCCGTCTCTGGTATTGTTAAAATATCAGGGCGCGCGCGCATTATAGATCGAAAGGTTACCAAGAGAATAACATCCGGGAATGTTATTGCCTATTCTTTCTTCCGAACTTAATGATACCAGGAAGGGTGTGGACGACCTGTTGAGAGAAATTAAGCTTATCCAAAACAAAGTAGAAGAAAGGGTAACTTCACCTAATGTTGTGTTAACTAGTGAAGCGGTGACTGATTTGCAATGGGAAGGTAATTGCGGGTTATCTAGACAATTCCCTGAATTTAAGCCGGATGGAGATGTACATCCAACCCATTTCTTAAAAAAAATTGGGAAGATTCCAAGAATATCGAATTTGCTGTGGGGTACCTTCTAGGGGAAGCCTCAGAATGAGGAACTGTAAATATTGAGAATTTTTCCTCTTGGGAAGACTTTCAAAAGAAATTTAAAGAGAAGTACTGGTCTGCCAGTGCTCAAGAAAAGTTAATATCAGATCTGTGGGACCCAAAATATTATAATACTACTTGGGGTACTATGAGGAAATATTCCCATTGCCATTTAACACAAGCAAAAAATTTAGATAAGCCAATGGTAGAAGAAGGATTAGTACGTATTTTAATTAGACGATTGCCAATCTATGCAAGAAAAGACATATTATGTAGTAGTTGGAAAATGATAGAAGAGATTGTTGTCTTTTGTTAACACACTTAATGCGATAAGGACCGCAACGAAACTTTACACCAAGGTGAAAGTTCAAACTGTAAAAGAAATAGTGGAAATAATTTTAAAAAGCTCGAGGCAAACTTAGCAAAAGTACACCAGTACAATAAGAAAAGTTGTAACAACGATTATCAAAAGAAGAATTCACATTCAAATTTAGATCCAGTAGCTTCTCAAAAATTTGTACTGAGTAACCATAAAACACAGAATGGGAATGTATTATCTCATTTCGATAACCAGCCTATAATTAGTAGTAATCAGGAAAACATTGTTCGACCTGGATCAAGGGCCGGGGTCCAGGTTGTGGAGATACATTAGGAGGCCTTATTCCGTATAGCTATATTAACTTTACACACAAGATACCCACGAAGGAATACTTGGTGCTTGAAGAACCAAGCTTAGCCACTAATAACCCACAACCTATAATAGCAGGAACAGTGGAAAATTCAGAGATTAGCGTATTTACAGATTCAGAAAGTGAGGTATCACTCATCTCAAATGCATTTTTTTTCTCACTACAAAATAAACAGCACTTGCCATTATTGCCAGTGACTGGAGTGTACATAATTGGGATAATGGGAACAAAAAGTAAACTTGTAAAATACAAAACTCAAAGTTAACTGAAATATTGGAAATATGTTATTTCATCAAATGCTACTAATAGTAGACAATATTTATGGAGATGTACTGTTTGGTGTAGATTGGTTGTTAGAGTTTAAAGTCCTCTTAAACTTTGATGACCATCATCTTTGTTTTGGTAGAGGGGACAGTAGATGCTGGACACCATTTGTGACAAATGGTCACATTTAGGGACAAACAGCTGAGTGTCAGTGTCTGCGAGTAACATCTAGAACTCAGTTATCACCAAAAATCAATAATGTGGATCAAGGAACACATCGAACTGATATACAAGACAAAGTTAATGAATCCCTAATATTAACCGATCAACAAAGGCGAAATTTATATAAAAATTTTAATGGAGTATGAAGTGGTGTTTTCCGATTGTCCAGGTAACATTAGCAACTATATCTGTAAGTTCAAAATCAAAGGTGGCACTCCATTCTTTTGCAAACCGTATCCAATACCAGTGAGTTTGAAGGAAGCAGTTCGGGATGAGATTAACAAAATGATTGATGATAATATTATAGAACAGAGTTCCAGTGTAATGAATAATCCTCTGGTCGTGGTGAAGAAAGCTACAGGCAGGGTACGATTAGTCTTAGGCACTCATACATTGAATCGAAATCGACAAACTGTTATCCAAATTTGAAAGGGCAAGATTCTTCAGCACAATGGACTTAACTGCAGGACATTGGCAGATAAAACTACATCCATAATCCAAAAAATATACAGCCTTTTTATTTGATGGAAAATCATATCATATATCATTTCAATGTTTGCCATTCGGACTTAATATCTCTGTGTCTGTATTTATACGTGCGTTAGATGGATCACTAGGGAGAGACTTGTTGAAGGATTTGATAATATACATAGACGATATCCTAATAATATCAGCTACATGGCAGGAACATTGCCTCACTTTGTGCAAGACTCTGAAAAGATTCAAAGAGAAAGGTATTACGGTGAAGCTGTCAAAATCGTTTCCCCCCCCTCCCCCGCACCAAGAACTTAACTACTTAGGTCGTATTATAAGGGTAAAGGGAATTAGACCAGACACTGAACACATAAAAGCTATCAAAGGATGTCTGCACTCCAGAAATGTAAGACAGTTAAAAGGATTTATAGGTATGGCCTGACACTATCGACAGTACGTATGAGGGCAAGAGTTAAATGACCTGAGAATTTAAGTTTATTAAGAAAGGGAGTACTGTGGACTTGGGATCAAGGTGAAAATGATGCGTTTCAAAATGTTAAGAGAGCGCTTGTTGAGTCACCCATATTACATCATCCAGTTATGGGCGAACCGTTTAAACTTTAGACAGATGCATCTGATTATGGTGTTACTGCTGAACTTTTCCGGGGAGAATGGGATCCAAGTGATGTAGGGCACAGAACCATAGCTTTTGCTAGCCGGAGCCTAAATAAGCACAAACTAAATTACACAGCTGCCGAGAAGGAACTATTGGCGATTGTGTGGAGTATTCACAAGTTTCAGACACTAGTCTGAGGATCAGAAATCCATATTTATACAGATCATCAAGCTTTATCTTTTCTGATGAGTAGTCGATTACTACACAGTAGGTTGATGCGATGGATGCTTTTCCTACAGGAATACGACCTAAAGATACAATATGTAAAATATTGTACCTGATATGTTATCAAGGCTACTCATAGGAATGGAAGACTTACAACGTCTGGAAGGACCCGACATTATTTTTGCCATTAATTTTATGTCAGCAGAATATCCTAACATCCTTGTAAAGGAAATGTGTCAAAGAATAACAAGGATTATCCATCATGAACCGTATTTCACAGAAATATTTTCTATGTGTATCCAGAACTCGTTACCTCCTAATCAGTTAGGAAAATGGAAAATTATAGATCATAACTTGTTTTGGAGAGATGGCATAACATCACAGCGATGGTGCTTATGTATTCCGAAGGTAATGGATGACAAACTTGTATGGTACGTTCACACAGGATATGGACACTTCGGAATCAGAAAATATATATCCCATATGAATAAGTTTTATTATTTCAAGAAACTAGGGCATAAAATAGCGTCTTTGATTAGAACCTATGAAACTTGCCAGGAAGTAAAAGAGAAAAATACATGAAATACAAAATGTATTCTATTATTCCTAAGTCATTACATGACCTCACAGTGGCAGATTTTTCTTGGTCCAGTTCCACAAGGAAAGGGAGGAGTATCATATATTTTGGTTATCATAGAATGTTGGTCAAAATATGTCAAACTATATCCCATTAAAAAAGCAAATACACAGATGGTTATACACTGTTTTCAACAATACTTTCTAGAAGTAGGTAAACCAAAACTGTTTCTTACGGATAACGGACACATAATTTGTGAATAACAAATTTAGAGAATTCCTAGCATGGGAAGGTATTCGACAAGTGTTAATATCCAATTATAACCCGTAATCAAATCTGTTTGAGCGAGTAATGAAGGAAATTGGAAAATTATGTCGTACTTACTGCCATGACAAACATACTTCATGGGCAACGAAAATTAAGGACCTTGAACTTACCCTAAATGAATTACCCCATTTATTGACTGTGTTGGTACCTTTAGAAGTTATAGGCAAACCTTTTGTAGGAGAACCTCTAATTAAGAGTTTTAATTGGCCTGAACAATGTAGTGTCAATTACGAAGTAAATCGGGAAATATTTTCTAAAAATTTAATTTAAAAGGCACAACAAAGAGTAAGTAAGTGTAACGAAAAGGCTGTGGAACCTCAGTACCAAGTCGATGACCTGGTTCTTATAAAATATCATCTTCCCAGCACTTAAAAAAAAAAAAACATCTTCCCAGCTCGACTCTGAAGAAAGAGACTCATAAGTTTTTCCAAAAATATGAGGGACCATACTGGTTACAAACAGTGGTGCATCCTAAGACATAATTTTTAGTAGATCCCACAACTGGATTAGGGAAGGGTAAATGCAATGTAAAGGATGTAAAATTGTATTTCCCCTAGGGACGTTAACATTCTAAGTTAATGGGCGGAGTAACGACTGTCAGATCCCAAGTTGTTTTCGGTGTTTTTTCCAAATAGTTTCCTGCATCGAAATCCTTTAAAATATAGAATTATTTTGTAATCTTATTGCTTAGAAAACCAGTTATGACTATGAAATAGAAAACAACGTAAGATAATCACAGGAAAAAGTAATGTCTAGACGAAATGAACTAAATAGAGTGTTGCCGGTATATTCGTGGAAAATATAATAAGATGTGACTAGCTGAACAACTGTTATACGATAATATATAGATTTCCTATTCTGTATAGTGTGTTTTAGACCTTCTATGAGATGTGATATAGATGAGAGGGTTTGTAAAAATTTTGAAAGTAGTGGATATTGTAGCTAAAAGCATGATTTACAAGAACAGGTAAATCATGTCTAACACAAAACGCACATCACACCTTTCAAACAACCTTCGCAAACAAGTGTGCCTGATTTTTCATCATTTGCCATTTCCATACGGTTGCTAGGATTTCTTTCGGGGACCTCAAAGGGTGAAGGTGGGACAATTCCATTCTGTAGGAGACGATTTAACACCAAACCACCTCCGACGTTTCACTCCAGTACCTGAGAGGTAGGGATCCTAGGGAAAGGGGGTGGGAAGGGTTTCCTGGCTTTAGTGCTATCTTCTTTCTCTTCTTTGATCCTAGTATCCATATCTTTTTTTTTTTTTTTTTTTTTTTTTTTTTTTTTTTTTTCCCTTTCTTGCTTCTCATTTGAGGACCTGTCCCCCCCCCCCCCCCCCCCCCCTATTTCACAAACTTCTTCGCTGAAGTCCTTCTGTATTTCTGTCATTATTAAAAACCTAAATCTTATCTTTAGATAAGAAGGCCAAAGAATCAGACTACACAAACAGACATCCACCTATACACAAATACAGGGCTATTACAAATGATTGAAGCGATTTCATAAATTCACTGTTGCTCCATTCATTGACATATGGTCACAACACACTACAGATACATAGAAAAACTCATAAAGTTTTGTTCGGCTGAAGCCGCACTTCAGGTTTCTGCCGTCAGCGTGCTCGAGAGGGCCGTGAGACAAAATGGCGACAGGAGCCAAGAAAGCGTATGTCGTGCTTGAAATGCACTCACATCAGTCAGTCATAACAGTGCAACGACACTTCAGGACAAAGTTCAACAAAGATCCAACTGCTAACTCCATTCGGCGATGGTATACGCAGTTTAAAGCTTCTGGATGCCTCTGTAAGGGGAAATCAACGGGTCGGCCTGCAGTGAGCGAAGAAACGGTTGAACGCGTGCGGGCAAGTTTCACGCGTAGCCCGCGGAAAATTGGCTCATGCCACAGCCGGAGACCGACAGCGCCGACTTCATGTTTCAACAGGATGGTGCTCCACCGCACTTCCATCGTGATGTTCGGCATTTCTTAAACAGGAGATTGGAAAACCGATGCATCGTTCGTGGTGGAGATCATGATCAGCAATTCATGTCATGGCCTCCACGCTCTCCCGACTTAACCCCGTGTGATTTCTTTCTGTGGGGTTATGTGAAAGATTCAGTGTTAAAACCTCCTCTACCAAGAAACGTGCCAGAACTGCGAGCTCGCATCAACCATGCTTTCGAACTCATTGATGGGGACATGCTGCGCCGAGTGTGGGAGGAACTTGATTACCGGCTTGATGTCTGCCGAATCACTAAAGGGGCACATATCGAACATTTGTGAATGCCTAAAAAAACTTTTTGAGTTTTTGTATGTGTGTGCAAAACATTTTGAAAATATCTCAAATAATAAAGTTATTGTAGAGCTGTGAAATCGCTTCAATCATTTGTAATAACCCTGTATACACTTCTACACAAATATTAAATCATATAAGAGGAAGCCTGTCACGATATGAGAATCGTCAGGTGTTGGGAAAATGTGTTTAATTATGGAAATATGTGCACATATATAGGAAGCTATGACTGTTCTACATCGAATATACATAAGAAGAGTGCACATAAATAATGAACTATAAAGTAGTAATGAGTAAAGGATAAATAAGAGAGAAGCGTAAGCAAAGAAAGAAAACGAAAGTAGGAGTAGAATTAGTCATGTTTATCATTAAGAAACATCAGTGTAATGAATACTCTGATGAATTGAAGGATAGTGGGATGTAAATAGTATTGTAGACATAGTATCTATTGAAAATATAGAAGTTGATAAGTAGAGGAGGACTCTAGGGAGTAAATGATATATTAAAGAATGACTGTGAAGTTTAAGACAAACCAGAAGATAGTTAATAATGGTATACATAGAAATGTATACTAGGGTAATAACCGTGAGGCCTATTCGGAAAGGATAAGGGGGGCGTACCCGGCATTCGCTAAATATAAAGGGCAGGCATACGTACAGGGAGATACGATGATCTGTGGCCTAAAAAATAGGGATGTTTCGTATGGGACATACCTACCAGAATGGAAAGAGGCAGTGCTCTCATAAGGTCAACCCAAAAGCAAGGAGTTGGTGCTGATCTTAGGAGAAGGGAACAGTATCATGACAAAAGTCACAAATTTTATAGGGAAAATTCTGGAAAGTGTGAGTTCTATGAACGACTAGCATTATGATGTTTCGTGGAACTGAATGAGAGTCAAAAGAACACTTTCATTTCGTCCAGAGTTCCTCCAAGCTTCAAGCAATGAAAATAGTACACACTAGGAAAAAGGTAGTACAAATGATAAGAATAGTAAGTTTACAATTGAATAAAAAGAAAATAAAGAGAAGAAAGTGTCCTCACAATTCCTAAATTTAGTAAAGCTGACAAAGTAAATGCTCATGTCTTAATAACAAAGTAAAATAAGAAAGAGTAGAGAAACAGTAAGCGAAAGATTTTTCAAGAGAGGACAGAGAATTGTTATGGAAAGGAAAGATACGTATATAAACATGTGTAAGAAATGTATACTTTTAAGATGTTGTTGTTGTGGTCTTCAGTCCCGAGACTGGTTTGATGCAGCTCTCCATGCTACTCTATCCTGTGCAAGCTTCTTCATCTCCCAGTACCTACTGCATCCTACATCCTTCTGAATCTGCTTAGTGTATTCATCTCTTGGTCTCCCCCTACGATTTTTATCCTCCACGCTGCCCTCCAATACTAAATTGGTGATCCCTTGATGCCTCAGAACATGTCCTACCAACCGATCCCATCATCTACTCAAGTTGTGCCACAAACATCTCTTCTCCCCAATCCTATTCAATACCTCCTCATTAGCTACGTGATCTACCCATCTAATCTTCAGCATTCTTCTGTAGCACCACATTTCGAAAGCTTCTATTCTCTTCTTGTCCAAACTATTAACCGTCCATGTTTCACTTCCATACATGGCTACATCCATACAAATACTTTCAGAAATCACTTCATGACACTTAAATCTATACTCGATGTTAACAAATTTCTCTTCTTTAGAAACGCTTTCCTTGCCATTGCCAGTCTACATTTAATATCCTCTCTACTTCGACCATCATCAGTTATTTTGCTCCCCAAATAGCAAAACTCCTTTACTACTTTAAGTGTCTCATTTCCTAACCTAATACCCTCAACATCACCCGACTTAATTCGACTACATTCCATTATTCTCGTTTTGCTTTTGTTGATGTTCATCTTATATCCTCCTTTCAAGACACTGTCCATTCTATTCAACTGCTCTTCCAAGTCCTTTGCTGTCTCTGACAGAATTACAGTGTCATCGGTGAACCTCAAAGTTTTTATTTCTTCTCCATGGATTTTAATACCTACTCCAAATTTTTCTTTTGTTTCCTTTACTGCTTACTCAATATACAGATTGAATAACATCGGGGAGAGGCTACAACCCTGTCTTACTCCCTTCCCAACCACTGCTTCCCTTTCATGTCCCTCGACTCTTATAACTGCCATCTGGTTTCTGTACAAATTGTAAATAGCCTTTCGCTCCCTGTATTTTACCCCTGCCACCTTTAGAATTTGAAAGAGAGTATTCCAGTCAACATTGTCAAAAGCTTTCTCTAACATATGAAATGTTATTATGAGTGATATTATTAGCGTAATGATTATGTATAAAATATTGCGATTCGTTCTGAGGTGAAAGGAAATGTAGTGATTCGAGAATTTCTGTGTAAATTCTAGAATCACTCAGCCTTCTACCGTCTCGAACACACGAAATTCTGGATAAGGGTGTGGGATGGGAATCCATAGATGTTGTAGTGGGTATATAAGGAAGAACCATAGAGTTTATATGCAGCTCTGTGCTTATTGTGTTATTGACTATTTTTATTAAAACAAGAACTGTTAAAAAAAAGTACTCTTGTAGACTCTTGACGCAACTTTGTTTGAGGTAAGATTGATTTTATGATTCATGTTCAGAAAGGTCACGGAGGGGGGGAGGGGGCTGAGGTGGGAAAGGGGTGGGATAACAGGGTAGGGTTGGAGGATGGTAAAACGCTGCTTCAGAGAGCATGCAGGGATGTGGTGGAACCGGTAGTGCAGCTAGGTGTAGTCTGGGAGTACAATGTCCTTTAGCGTCAACCAGTTTGTCAACCTGGTAATGTGGGGTCTGGCTTATACAGCACTTCAGGTTCCATTAACTTTGCCTTATACACCTAGGTTGAACTTTATCCAGTGGAACATTTCTTTGTACCCAGAGGCAAATATCCGCTTTCATCTATCGTATTGTTATAGCTCCAACAAGAGTTGCCGAATGCAGATGCATCTATTGTGCAACACCACATGGTAATGTTTATCCACAGTGTGGCAACAGTGGCACTTTCAATCAAAGCACTGGCGTCATGGTAGGGAAAGCCTGCATGCCATTGGTGTTATCTGGACAACGGCATCACGTCCCCTCTGCTGAGCCAAACTGCAAAAGACGCAACTAGTTTTAAATGCACTATGAAAAACTGTATCTGTAGTTGTGCAGCATAAGTAGTCGTCAGACATTATTTTGATAGCATTGACAGAAGAAAGAAATACCTTCAAATAGGAATACTTGATGATGAGCTCTTGAGCTTAAGAATATGGTTTTGTGGAATGAGGGGTTGGGAGTATTAGTATCCTGGCTGTGTGGGTATACTGAGGCCACAGATGGAATTCTTGGAGGGGACCGGGGTGATTGTTACAACAATATTATGAAGCGATTACCAACTGTTCTGTATCACACATTTTATTGTTTACTACATTTATAAGCGAGTTCTGAAGAAAGGGGGAGCCTGTCAAAAGTCCCAAGGTTTCCGACATGCTCGGTGGCTGTAGTAGCAGTTCACTCCCCGCCAAAGGATTGGTTCCGAGTTCACATGTTATAAGGTAACTGTGCCTACTCATCATAACTGACTTGGTACAGATTCGTGGTATATGCAGGGCTTGTCCAGAAACGAAAGTTACGGAAATGGGAGCTCCAGTTGGCCAAGGATGTGGTGTGTGAGGTGGAATAAAAATAGCATTATTGGTACTGTACGTGACACATCAGCCATTCATGGTAATATACATCCCAGGCAGCCATTGGTGCTGCAGAAAGTGTACAGAACGGTAAACGGACGTGCAGTAGTCCCCCTATATGAAAACTTTTTTATACTGCAGATAAATCAAAATAATGCTACATATACTGTAATTATTTATCTTCCAATAAAATGCATAAAAAGGAATATTTTGGATTGTAAATAAACTTCCATGAAGGGATTGCAAAGTGTCCACTATAACTTTGAGCATAAAATTACAATATTTATTGTTTCACAGTTCATGATTTACAAGTGCTGAGGTGATATCCGTAGTAAAAAAGAGTAATTATAGTCAGATTAAAATTACTTTATAGTTGAAATTTCATGTGTTGTAGCTGGTTTGCTCCAATCGGAGTACTCAGTGTCCTGCCTGAACCATTCGCCATTGCCAATTATTACAACAATTAATCAGTTCACTTTTAGTTCCCTGTCTGGCTTTCTTTCTTGGTGTGTCTAGATTCCAGATCCTGGATCTGGCCCTTTCATTTCGTATTTCAGAACACATGACATTGTTGTCTTCACTCCAGAGACAGGTTTAATTGATATCTCCATGCTACTTCATCCTGTGCAAGCCCCTTCATCTCTGAGTAACTACTGCAACCTACATCCTTCTGAATCTGCGTAGTGTATTCATCTCTTGGTCTCTTTCTCCGATTTTTACCCTCCACTATTAAATTGGTGATACCTTGATGCATCAGAACGTGTCCTACCAACTGACCCCTTCTTCTATTCAAGTTGTGCCACAAATTTCTCTTCTCCCCAATTCTATTCAGTACCTCATCAGTTACATGATCCACCCATCTTATCTTCAGCATTCTTCTGTAGCACCACATTTCGAAAGTGTCTATTCTCATGTTGTCTACACTGTTCATCGTCCATGTTCCACTTCCATACATGGCTACATTCCAGACAAATGCCTTCAGAAAAAGACTTCCTAATACTATATTTAATGTTCACAAATTTCTCTTCTTCAGAAACGCTTTCCTTGCCATTGCCAGTCTACATTTTATATCCTCTCTACTTCGACCATCATCAGTTATTTTGCTCCCCAAATAGCAAAAGTCCTTTACTACTTTAAGTGTCTCATTTCCTAATCCAATTCCCGCAGCATCACCCGACTTAATTAGACTACATTCCATTATCCTCGTTTTGCTTTTGTTGATGTTCATCTTATACCCTCCTTTCAAGACACTGTCCATTCCGTTCAACTGCCCTTCCAAGTCCTTTGCTGTCTCTGACAGAATTACAATGTCATTGGCAAACCTCATAGTTTTTATTTCTCCTCTATGGATATTTATGCCTACTCTAAATTTGTTCTTTTGTTTCCTTTATTGCTTGCTCAATACCCAGACTGAATAACATTAGGGATAGGCCACAAACCTGTCTCACTCCCTTCTCAACCACTGCTTCCCATTCATGCCCCTCGACTCTTATAACTGTCATCAGATGTCTGTATAAGTTGTAAATAGCATTTTGCTCCCTGTATTTGACCCCTGCAACCTTCAGAATTCAAAAGAGAGTATTCCAGTCAACGTTGTCAAAAGCATTCTCTAAGTCTACAATTGCTAGAAATGTGGGTTTGAAGTCGTAGGGTCAGTATTGCCTCGCTTGTTCCAACATTCCTACCTAATCCAAATGGATCTTCCTCAAGATCACTTCTACCAGTTTTTCTATTCATGTTAGTATTTTGCATCCATGACTTATTAACCTGATTGCTCAGTAATTTTCAAACCTGTCAACAGGTGCTTTCTTTGGGATTGGAATTATTATACTCTTCTTGAAGTCTGAGTATATTTCGCCTGTCTCATACATCTTGCTTACCAGATGGAAGAGTTCTGTATGGGCTGCCTCTCCAAGGCTATCACTAGTTCTAATGGAATGCTGTCTGCTCCCGGGGCCTTGATTCAACTTACATCTTTCAGTACTCTGTCAAATTCTTCACGCATTATCATATCTCCCATTTCATCTTTGTCTACACTCCTCTTCCATTTCCATAAAATTGCCGTAAAGTAAATCACTCTTGTACAGACCCTCTGTGTACTCCTTCCCTCATTCTGCTTTCCCTTTTATGCGTAGGACTGGTTTTCCATCTGAGCTCTTGACATTGATACAAGTGGTTCTTTTTTCTCCAAAGGTCTCTTTAATTTTCCTGTAGGCAGTATCTATCTTACCCTAGTGATACATGCCTCTACGTTCTTACATTTGTCCCCTAGCCATCCCTGCTTAGCCATTTTGTACTTTCTGTCGATCTCGTTTTTGAGACATTTGTGTTCCTTTTCGCCTGCTTCATTTACTGCATTTTTATATTTCCTCCTTTCATCAATTAAATTCAGTCTCTCTTCTCTTACCCATGGATATCTACTAGCCCCCGTCTTTTTACCTACTTGATCGTCTGCTGCCTGCACTATTCCATCCCTCAAACCTACCCATTCTTCTTCTACTGCATTTCTTCCCCCCGTTCTTGTCAATCATTCTGTAATGCTCTCTCTGAAACTCTCTACAGCCTGTGGTTCTTTCATTTTATTCTGGTCCCATCTCCTTAAATTCCCACCTTCTTGCAGTTTCTTCAGTTTTACTCACAGTTCATAACCAATAAATTGTGGTCAGAGTCAAGATCTGCCCCCTGGAAATTTATTACAACCTGGTACCTAAATCCCTGTCTTACCATTATGCAATCTATCTGAAATCTTCCAGTGTCTCTAGGTCTCTTCCATGTATACAACCTTCTTTCATGATTCTTAAACCAAGTGTTGGCTGGGATTAGGTTAAGCTCTGTGCAAAAATTCTACCAGACGGCTTCCTCTTTCATTTCTTACCCCAATCCATATTCACGTACTAATTTTCCTTCTCTTCCTTTTCCTACTATAGAATTCCAGTCCCCCTTGACTGTTAAATTTTTGTCTCCCTTAACCATCTGAATAATTTCTTTTATCACATCATACATTTCTTTAATCTCTTCATCTGTGGAGCTAGGCTAGTTGACATATAAACTTGTACTACTGTGGTAGGGGTTGCCTTTGTGTCTGTCTTGGCAACAATAATGTGTCCACTATGCTGATCGGAGAAGTTTACCTGTGCCCCTATTATTTAATTCATTATTAAACCTACTCCTGCATTACCCGTATTTGATTTTGTGTTTATAACCATATATTCATCTGACTAGAAGTCTTGTTCCTCCTACCACCGAACTTCACCATCTCCCACTACATCTAGCTTCAACCTATCCATTTCCTTTTTTAAATTTTGTAACATACCTGCCCGATTAAGCGATCTGTAGAACGCCAGTTTTCTTTCTCGTGACAACGACGTCGTCCTGAGTAGTCCCTGCCAGGAGATCTGAATGGGGGACTATTTCATCTTCGGAATATTTTACTCAAGAGGACGCCATCATCATTTAACCATACAGTAAAGATGCATGCCCTTGGGAAAAATTACAGCTGTAGTTTCCCCCTTGCTTTCAGTTGTTCACAGTACCAGCACAGCAAGGTCGTTCTAGTTAATGTTACAAGGCCAGATCAGGCAATCATCCATACTGTTGCTCCTGCAACTACTAAAAAGGCTGCTGCCCATTTTCAAGAACCACATGTTTGTTTGACCTCTCAACAGCTACCCCTCCATTGTGGTTACACATATGGTACGGCTATTCTGTATCACTGAGGCACGCAAGCCTCTCCACCAGTTTCAAAGTCCGTGGTTCACGGGATAACCACACCACACACACATGCACAGGGGTGCTGACGAAGTAAACATGTTTCATACGCGGTGTTGTAACACACTACTGGATACTTCCACACAAGATACAAATCAGCGTCATGTATACAGTTACTATAATTTCAGCAAGCAGCATACATTAGATAAGGTTCGCATGACATTGCGTGAAGACAAATTTTTTAAGACTGCAATTAATTGTAGTGACTGGAAGATCATTATATTGTACTTCTGACTCTGATGACCCGCAGTGTATTGGTGTGGTGCAGTGGTTAGTGTATGAACTTGCCGTGTAGGTCATAATAAGTTCGAATATTGTCAAATGCACTGAAATAAAAACGTTTCTAAATATAATCAAAACTCATACCTTTTTATTTTTTCAGTTAATTGATTTAATTGTAATTTTTTTAAATCTCAGATACTTAATTGCATCATTTTCAAAATTTTATTGTCTTTATTTGCTTTACTTTTCTTCATATCATTGTTTTGCCTTTTGAATCTTTTTGTGTCATCTGTAATCTACAATCAACCACCAACCAGGACTGATCATTGGTTGGTAATGCACCAGCTCATGGAACCAGGTTGAAGATAGTTCCAGCTAACCAGTGTCAACAAGAAATTACAGTGTGCCCTTAGGGCTGAAACTGAAATTTTTGTGTCGTGTCTTTGCTTGTAGAGGTTAGCATTAATCGCCTTCAACAAAACGATTACAATTTTAGGTCTGCTGCAGATTGTTGATAGCTGTTTTCTCAGATAAGTTGCACATCACAAGGTTGTGGTTAGGTTAGTGAAAGAGTTTAAATTTAGGGCTACAAAACGCACAGTTCAGTTGAGTCAATAGTAGTGCCAGGTGACAAATGTCAGCTATCAAGTAGTTTTAATGGGGCTATAGTAATTGTCTCGGCATATTGGACGCATGATAAACATCGCATTTTTACAATTACACAGTTGTTTTACAGTTTCTACAGAAAGGTAAGTTGGTTTACATTCAGCACAGGTTTTGGCAGCAAACCATGCGTAATGCATCACAACGAAATATGAAGTCCTGTACACTTTAGTTACAGTTATTTGTGGAGTCCTCATGGATGCTGCGAGTACAATAATTTTTTCTTGGAAATTTATTTGCAATCCCACATTTTCCTTTACCTTTGTTCTTCATGACTTTTACAAAAATACTGGTAATTAAAATGTATAGAGAACTATTTTGGGTTACTTGCAGGATAAAGAATGTGAAAACCTAAAATAAAAGAACATTCCACATAGTGAATTGACCCCATTACTGTAGGATTGTCATTCCGTGTACTCCCCCTGCGGGTCTGGGTGTTAGAATAGGTCTGTTATTCCTGCCTGTCATAAGCGGTGACTAAAAGGAGTGTCTCACATTTTGGCCTTTATGTGATGGTCCCCTGTAGGGTTTGATCCATATTTTTCAAAATTTTCACAAAGAGCAAGCCAATTGGGGAAGCGCGCCTTACATGGTGCATTGTGTCCATCATGCGCTGAGACCTATCGCATCCTTCGTTGACATGAATCTGCACTTCGGCTCACGCTCCAACTGTTTGGTGAGGTCACCCTCCTGCGTGTGTATTCTTCCATCAACTGTGCAGTATTGTTTTCTTTGCTGATGATGACAGTGGACTTGTTTGCTTGGTTGCACCTGATATCCAGCACAGTAGCCAGTCCGTTGTGGTGGGGCTGTCATGTACCCTGTTGGTTGTAGCCCCATGACCACACAGGGATTGTTCTGCTGATGCCTGCGCCGTTAACTCTCCATGTATGCCGAGGAGTAGATGCCTGTCACTCTGGGGCATTGGGACTCCCAGCAATGGCCATCCTGCCAGGTGGCCTTTTCTGCAGCTGGGTGGTGCCCACTGGGAGGGTCCCTGGTCAGGGTGGGTGGCATCAGGGCGGATGACACATGATGAAGCATAGTACATCATCTCTTGCTGGTGGTCAAACACCAGCAGTCTCTTAAGCATTGATGGGCTCAATTCAACGCACAGAAGTAAGACCCCAAATCGTTCCCCTCCCTGGCCATACCATGGGAGGAATGTCAGGCTAATGATGGCAGTGGCTCTTATCTGCCCCGGTACCCTGTATGTTTGAGAGCTGATGGGGAATCTTTCACGACAACGATGCCTGCTTTTGTTGAGCGTTTAGAGGACAATTTCGGGGAGGTGGAGGGCTTGTCGAAAATGAGATCTGGGTCAGTCTTGACCAAAACAGCATCCTCTGCCTAGTCACGGTCTTTACTTGCTTGTGACAAGTTGGGAGATGTAACCATCACACCCCATAAAAGCTTAAATATTCCACAGGGCCCTTTCTTTTGCATTCTGACGATGAACTGCGCACTAATTTAGAGAGGCGAGGTGTTCATCTCATTCGGCTTGTCCACCGGGGTCTGAGGGATATTTAGGTTCCCACCGGTGCCTTCATCTTGGCCTTATTGGGTGATACATTACCCGAGAAGGTCAATTTGATGGTCTACCACTGTGATGTAAAGCCCTATATCCCTCCCCCAATGCGGTGCTTCCAGTTCTGGAAGTTCACCATATGTCTTCCCACTGTACTTCCAGCATCACACATCGAGTTTGCGGGCACCCATCACATCCCAGTACTCCATGTGCCCCGCCTTCCAGCTGCAGAAAGCACCATTCGCCTCGCTCACCAGACTGTGGGATTCTCCAGAAAGAAGGGAAAATCATGGAGTAAAAGACCCTGGACCGACTGACCTACACTGTGGCTAAGAGGAAATTTGAACGCCTACATTGCGGATGTATGACAACGTATTACTCCGCCGCTACAACAGGTCTAGGCCAGTCAGCCCTGCCAACCCCACTCACCTCTCAGAGCCAAATGACTACACCTGCCCCCTGTGGGGGACACTTCCCTCCGTGTTGCTCCTGCACCACCTGCTTCAGGAGCAAACCCTCTCCCCTCCCCTCTGCCCCCAGCTATCGGTGACATCAGTCCCCACTTATGCGCCAGATAAGCATCAGTCTTCTTCGGCTCCTCTCTCTAGGAAGGGATCCCTTGGGTCACTCCCTTCTCAGGTTTCTGCTAGTGGGAAAGATGACAGCCACCAGTGACTGAAGAGCCCAAAAGTTGCTGGTCGTAGGGCTTCACACTCATCCTTTGTCCTGGAGACTGAATCAGTGAAGTTCTCCCAGCCATGGAAACAGATCCTGAGGCGTAAACTGCTTCATTGAATGTTCCATGCCTTCCCAGTCTCACAATGATGTCATCCTGCAGTGGGATTGCAGCGATTTTTTCCACCACCTGGCTGAGCTATGGCAACTATCAAGCTTTACACCTGCTTTCTGCATTGCCCTGCAGGAAACCTGGTTCCCAGCAATGCGGACCGCTGCCCTCCGCAGCCATAAGGGAAACTACACAAACAGTAGCAACTATAATCGAGTGTCAGGTGGAGTTTGTGTTATGTCCTAATCTCAGCTTTTAGTGAAACTGTGCCCCTTCAAACCCCTCCTGAAGCTGTGGCTGTCAGAATGTCGACGACGCAGGAAATAACTGTCTGCTATGCATATTTTCCTCCAGATGGTGCAGTACCCCTGAATGTATTAGCTGCACTGATTGATCAACTCCTTAACCTTTCCTACTTTTGGGAGATTTTAACACTCATAACCCCTTGTGGGGTGGCACCGTGCTTACTGGCCGAGGCAGAGATGTGGAAACTTTACTGTCTCAGTTGGGCCTCTGCCTCATAAATACTGGGGCCGCCACACATTTCAGTGTTGCTCATGGTAGTTACTCGGCCATTCATTTCTTCTGTGTACTGACTCCTTGAGCAGCCAACAAGCTATCAACCAGTGCTACCCTCGTCATCCTTTAGTAGAAATCATCCAGGAGTTCATCTATGCCCTGGAATGGTCCATTTGCTCAGGGGTGTTTGTTTGTTTGTCTGGATCCCAGGTCATGTCGGAATCCCAGTCAGCGAACTTGCCAACAGGCTGGCCAAACCGGTTACGTGGAAACTGCTTCTCTGCAACTGACCTGCGTTCAGTACTACAATGCAAGGTTTTGTGGCTTTGGGAGATAGAGTGGCGTAACCTCAGTACACACAACAAACTGCGTGCCATTAAGGAGACTATGAATGTGTAGAAGATCGCCACACAGGCCTCTCGCAAGGACTCTGTGGTTCTCTGTCAGCTCCGCATTGGCCACGATTGGATGACACCTGGCTGACAGTGGCCCATATTTTGGTGAGCTGTCATTTTTTGGCTGCCCTGCACCAGACTTTTTAGTTACCGGACTCATTGCCATAGCCTCATAGGCTAATTTAGTTTTCCGTTTTATATGTGACGGTAGGTTTTATCGTTCCATATCAGTTTTCGCGCATGTCCTTTGTCCCTTTGTGTTTTCCACTTCTTGTAGGGTGGATGTTTTAATATGTTGCTGACTGGCTGGCGTTTCATTTCTATTCTCGTGGTCGGTCAGCCACAGTCGCATTTTGTATTCTTACTTGAGCGTCAACCATTGCCTGGAAACTGCGTTGACATAATTGGCACTAGCCGCGCCTGATGTGTGTCAAAAATGATCTATTTTAGAAAATGCTGTATTTCTTTATTCTACTCACTTGTCCAAAAAGCCCTGAATATTTTCTGCCTTACTTTTTACACGCACTAAAAAAAGTTTTTCATCACCCTGGTTCCCAGAACTCCTGAAGATAGACGTTGATTGTTGTAGATATTGTATCACATACACAGTCCCTTTGACTGTTCAGAGATGTCACTAAACTTGCACAAAGATGTAAACAACCATGCATGATCAGCGCCTAATAGACGGAGGTGGTCCATCAGCCGATCAGTTCCCATCGTTCCACGAGGAAGGGGGTACACGGCTCGTGTTGTCTGTAGTTCAACCATGCCTAGACGGTCAAAATTGCAGTTCAGTAGCATCTGCATTATTACTTCGTGTCAAAAAGGGCTCTCAACAAGTGAAGTATCTAGGCATCTTGGAATGAACTAAAGCGATGTTTTTCGGATATGGAGGAGATACGGGAACTGTTGATGACATGACTTGCTCAGGCGGCCCAATGGCTACTACTGCAGTGGATGACAGTTACTTACGGATTATGGCTCTGAGGAACCCTGACAGCAATGCCACCATGTTGAATAATGCTTTTTGTGCAGCCACAGGACATCGTGTCAAGACACAAACTGTGCGCAATAAGCTGCATGATGCACAACTTCATTCCCAACGTTCATGGCAAGGTTCATCTTTGCTACGACAACACCATGCAGTGTAGTACAGATGGGCCCAACAACATGCTGAATGGACTTCTCAGGATTGGCATCACATTCTCTTCACCAATGAGTGTCGCATTTGCCTTCAACCAGACAATTGTCGGAGATGTGTTTGCATGCAGTCCGGTCAGGCCGAACGGCTTAGACACATTGTCCAGCGAGTGCAGCTAGGTGGAGGCTCCCTGCTGTTTTGGGGTGGCATTATGTGGGGCCAACATACGCTCCTGGTGGTCATGGAGGGTGCCATAATGGCTGTACAATACATGAATGAATGTAATCCTCCGACCGATAGTTCAACCATATTGGCAGCATATTGATAAGGCATTTGTCTTCATGAACGACAATTCACAACCCCGTTTTGTACACCTTGTGAATGACTTCCTCCAGGATAATGACATTGCTCAACTAGAGTGGCCAGCATGTTCTCCAGGCATGAACTCTATCAAACATGCCTGGGATATATTGAAAAGGACTGTGGGATCTATGCCAAATTGCCATTGAGGAGTGGGCAATCTGGACCAACAGTGCCTTGATGAACTTGTGGTTAGTATCCCACGACGACGAATAGAAGCACGCATCAGTGCAAGAGGATGTGCTACTGGGTATTAGAGGTATCTACAATCTAGACTACCACCTCTGAAGGTCTCTCTATATGGTGGTACAACATGCAATTTATATGGTGGTACAACATGCAGTGTGTGATTTTCATGAGCAGAAAAAGGGCAGAAATGATGTTTATGTTGATCTCTATTCCTATTTTCTGTACAGGTTCCGGATCTCTCGGACCTGAGGTGATGCAAAACTTTTTTTGATGTGTATATAATATTAACTCTTTAATCAGTGCTGAATGCTTCTCACAATGCACAAATTACAGTATGATTGTCCATATTAGAAAGAAAAAGAAAAGAACAAGTAGCAGTCCACGGTGGCATACATTCATAATTCATTTACAGTGAAAAATGAAGAGGAACAAAAAATTTTATGTAATACTTATTTTCTTACAACTTAAATAATGAATGAAATGCTGTTTTAAACTTGTTTGTCTAACTTTATAATTATTTTCTTTGCTGAGTATACCTAAAAAACTAAACAGAATAATAAAAATTATTTTATGTTTGTTTAACTCAAAGCTAACACATTGCTAATCACCTCGCTACACTTACAAAGTATTAATGCCTGAGCACTGTCTAAAAAATTGATTGTGGAGGTTTGACATAAGATTGGGAAAATCCATGCATTTGCAAAATTCCCCATGTCATTGTCATTGTTGTTGTTTATAGGGGGCTGGTATTTGTGAGAACTTCATCTCTCAAGAAATGGCTTTAATTGAACTGAACACTTCAAATTTGCTGTGGTGGAAACCATATAGTCCATAAATCAAACCTCCATTTGTGTAGGAGCCTCGCCTGAACCAAATGCGGAAGAAACAGAAGAAAGAGGAGAGGAAAAAAACTACATGCCAATAACATGATTTCATTGGGTACAGAATCTTTGTGGATTACGGAGACTGTTTTCGAAAGTGTGTCCAATTTACTTATGTCTTCAAGAGACTCCACTCTGACACTGATGCGCATATACAGCTTGTTCTAGCTTCCACAGAAAGTGAGGAGGTGGTTACTGCAGTTCCATTATATGTCATTGACTTAGATCCCTTGCATATACCCTGATTCAACAATTTGTTCCATGTATGGGAAAAGTCATGTCCTTTTCCCTTACCACTGCACAGCACAGATAGCTGAGGCTCTCCACAGCTGTGATCTCCACATCCCATTAATCCATTCCTCCTCTGTGGGGATTTGTTATGAGTTATAGGTGTTAATTATTGCAAACATCAACCTCAGTCTGCCCATGGACCTGCCAAAAGCAGGTGACATTTTTAACTCCAGATATGACAAACAGAATGATAACTCGAGCTCACAGGAATCTGCAAAGAGAAAGCTATGAAAAGACAAACTTCACGTGTAAATGCAATTAAACAAGGAAACAACACTTTGTATCAGTTTTATATATATGTGTATCTTTCAACGAAAGGCATGCCAAAAGTCTACCTTGTGTTGAAAAGTATTTCAGATTGTATCCAAAACAGAATGGGAATCTGCATTTTCACATCTCTGTCTACTGTGGAATGTTGTTGTACTGATATACATTTGGACAAACTGCGCCACATTCACGATAAAATCTCTCAGATGTACATATTTCCTTGAATTTACAGATGACATTTGTTTCTTGTAATTATAATAAATATTGAAAAAAATAAACCTGATTTTCATCACATTCCTTAAACACTACTAATTTTTCTTTAGAGAATATGGGGTCTCACAAGTCCTCTATCACTGTGTGAATCTCTTTGGAAAGTTGGAAATATTCCCTGAATAGTTTATCAGGAAGTTCTGTAGACAACACACATTCATCACATTTTGTTCTCTTGCTTGTACTTACTGCTCTTACATGCAGTATATGCATTAAAAAAATAATTTAAAAAATTGAGTACAGAATCACTCTGGATCTTAATCTAATTATATCGAAAAGTTTGCAGTGGGCATGCAGAATATGCTATGCTGCAAGAGCCCTACACATTGAGCTGCAGAGGCTCTGCTGTGTTTCTGCTGGTGCAGTGTGTGGCAGGACTAAAGATAGTGCAGTTGTCTGAGCTGTTACATCTATGTGCCATCTATCAGTTAACTGTTTGGTTTCTTTTAACTAGATATAAAGCTGATTATATTAAATCATGTTTTTCCAAATGAAAGAAATGTCAGAGTTTCTGCTTTGTGGTAATAATTTTCATTGTTGGTTACTGATGGTTTTGTCTTTTCAGTTAAAAGAGGAGCAGGAAAGAGAGGAAGAGGAAGAAAGAGCAAGGCTACGCAGGGAGGCCATACATAAGGCCCAACCCATTCCCAAATATGCCCCCATTGTAGTTACAAAATCTACAAAAGAACTGACTATACCAGAATCGCCATTTTCGAGAACTAAGACAAATAAACAATGACTAAGGTTTTTCGACTTGACAGTGCTGCTGTACATTTGTATTTATTATTTTTTGACATGGTTTAGAACTATTTATTAATAATTTTAAAGATACATTTACTGAAGTTTGTTGTATAGTGAAATGTCACTGGTTATCTGTATGATTAGAATCTCTCTTTCACATTTGTTAGGGAAAGTAAAGATATCAAATCATGGAAGACTTTATAATCATTGTTATAGCTTCATGACAAAAAATCTCATGTGGTATGTACTTTATAGTCATTCTAGATGACCACATGTGCAAAGACAAGGAAACAGACTAAGATTTTGACTTCACAGCATAATGTTATATTTGTATTACTTTTATTTTTGACATGTTTCAATACATTTCTTAAATATTTGTAAAACCACATGTAATAAAGTTTATTTTATATTGAAGTGTCAGTGGTTATCCTATTTGGGTGTTCATAATGTATATATTTCTAAATTTTTAGGGAAACCTGTGTAAAAGTATCCACCACAAATGATTACTGCATTGTTATGGTTGTAGCTTCATGACTAAAAAGCTCATGTTGTATGTTGAGGCTAATCATATGGAAGTTACCATTTTTAGCCAAACATTACTTAGCATTTTGTATGAGCTTCAGTAAGTTGAATTTCTTAAAAACAAAAAACCACACACACACACACACACACACACACACACACACACACACACACACACACACACAGATTCTTAGCTACTGGAAATGTATCTGTATTCTCACAAGTACAGATCTCTCTGTGGTACAGATGGGCTTTTAGATAACACCAACAGACCATTTAGAGGGTTCAACAGTGTAAAATTACATCTTGCCAAGTGATGACACTGATGATTGATTACCTGATTTTAACCAAAAAATTACCACAGCTGAACCGATGGTACATTTATACTGGCATCCACTTTGCAGTTTGAATTGTAAAATTGTTCCCAGGACAGTCTTTGAAACTGTATTTCAGCGTTATGATCCCATTAACTGCCTGGGGCAAGAAGCCGTTTCCTTTAGACCACTGAAATGTTGTTAAAGCAGAAAACCCTTTCGATGTTTGCATTGCAGCTTGGCCTGAAAAACTACAATTGGCAAATTTTCAAAAGTTCTGACAGTTTCAGCACATGTAGTTGATGTAATTTCTCCCCCTCTCCCCTGTCTCCATCCCCCCAACCCTGCAGTTTAAAATCAATACTAATACTCTTGGATTGCACATATTTTATTCACAGAAAGACATTGTCAAAATCTTTGTATTATTATTATTATTATTATTATTGTGCTCATTTTTGTGAAAAATGTTAAATTCCTTTTGAAATCTGAGTTCTGTACATTAGTTCAATGACTGTTTCAATGATAGGATGTGAAACAAGAGCAGACTAAAGTGTGTGCTATTTCTGCAATATAATTATTTTCATGTACACTGCTGAGATATTGAAGTGGAATACAAACATTGTGGGGTGAAGGAACCAAAGCTGCAGTTCAGAGAAATTGTTTCCAAAGAATGACCTTACCAGCACTGTTACAGATTTAGATGGTTGGGAGAGAAAATAAGGCTTTATTGAAGGGAATGGGACTTAAGTTCAGCTATCTAGTTTTCAGAGACCTCAAAAGCTGCTGGTGTGTAATAAAAACAAGTCCACATAAATACTTCAGATGACTTGACAGAAAGTTTTTTTCCTTCCTGCTCATGCCGCAGGGTGATCCCCCCTGACTGTCCAATGATCTGGGTCTTTGTGAATAATGTATGACTTGGAATCATTTTTCACTCTTAAAGGAGTCCTTGCTATAACATGACACATGTTTCAAACGGAATTTGTTTTAAATTACACTGGTACACTGTGGTTTCTTTTTCCCTGCAGAAACCAAAGTAAACAGCTCAGAGTTACAAGTAAGTTGGGGTTTAAAAAAGGGTGTTGTCGCAAAATACCTGTGGAGTAAGCAGTCAGTCTTCATCTGACTGGGAATTAATTACGTGTGATGTTCCATATTGGGTCCATTGCTTTTTCGTGTGTACATTAATGACCTCTCATCTGTTACATTGCCAGATGCTAAGTTTGTTTTGTTTGCAGATGATACAAACATTGCAATAAGTAGCAAGTCAATCACAGATTTAGAAATAGCTGATAATCTAATTTTCACTGACATTAATAAATTGTTTAAAGCTAATTCACAGTCATTAAACTTTGAGAAGACCCACTATTTGCAGTTCAGAACTTGGAAGAGATTTCCTTCCAGCATGTGTATAACATATGAAGACATGCAGATTGAAGAGGTTGACAGTGTTAAATTTCTGGGATCACAACTTGATAATAAATTCAGTTGGAAAGGGCACACCACAAAATTGCTGAAGTGCCTAATCAAGTCTGTATTTACAGTGAGAATAATTCAGATGTAGGAGATATAAATATAAAAAAACTTGCATATTTTGCTTACTTTCATTCTGTTATGTAATATGGGATCATATTCTGGGGCAACTCATCGAACCAAGCAAAAGTTTTTAGGATGCAAAAGTGTGTGAAAAGAATCATTTGTGGTGTAAATTCAAGATCATCATGTAGAAACTTATTCAAGGAACTTTGTATTCTAACCTCTGCTTCTCGGTATATTTATTTCTTAATTAAATTTGTTGCAAGTAATACATCTCTTTCCAACCAATAGCTCAATACATCTCTTTCGAACCAATAGCTCAATACATATTATCAATACTAGGAATAAGAACAAACTACATAAAGACTTAAAATCACTTACCTTTGTCCAAAAAGGGCGCCAATATTCAGGAACACACATTTTCAATAAATTGCCAGCAACCATTAAAAACTTGGTTTCAGATAAATCATGGTTTAAGCACAGTTTGAAAGACTTTTTGATAGGCAACTCCTTCTACTCTATAGATGAATATCTTAACAAAGACTGTTAAGTCAGCTTAAGTAAAAATGTCTTTTAGATTTCAGTTTTTACAGCACTTGATCATAACATTCAAGATTAGGTATTTTGTGTATGATAAATTTAGTAATAGTGCGTAACAGTGTTTCATTCTGACAGTGTGTTAATTCTGTAAATATTAGCTGTTTCAGTTTACCACATTGTATTCACCTTTTTCAACAATCTCCAGACAAATGATCAGGGTAGGAAGTATTATATTCAAATGTTTTATGTTGTACTTTCTGACATGCTCCAAACCCATGAGAATCAACTCATTTTTGGGTCTATGGAACGAAAACTGAATCTAATCTAAACTAGCGTAATCGATATGATGTCTACATTAACTGAACTTACCTGGTGAGTTTGTTCACAAGGTCCCTGTAATTTTCTTTTCTCCTATTTCCCAAGAACAGTGTTCTCATATTACAAAAAAATTCAAAGTGTGCAGCTGCTCAGGGGTTAGAAGGACTCAGTGTGTATCCCAATAGTTGGTGGGTGTGTGTGTGTGTGTGTGTGTGTGTGTGTGTGTGTGTGTGTGTGTGTGTGTGTGTACGTACTAATGAATATTCCTATTGTGATCTCTGTGCTCAGTCATGAAAACTTCTTACACAAATACTACAATACTGCTTTATTTCTGTGCATAGCTTTAACAAATGCTGTTATGAGTTCCAAATTAATGTGCATTGGTGGGAGAATAATTTTATTCAGATTCACGAGAGGTTCTTCGGCAATATTTTTTGACCCAGGCACCACGGCTGTTCACAGAACCCATTCCCCTCTGTGTAGTGTTTTTCCCTTGCATGACAGTCCCACTCACACAGGCAGCAGCAGTACTTAGTGTAAGCCACTTGAAAACCAGCAGAATCAAAATGACTTTGAAGTCTACACATACTAGCCATTCATACGTATCGTAATTAACATAGTTTACAATCGATTTTAACATAACTTTCTTTAGCTAAGGCAGTGTTTGCAACAAAAATAGATGAGCTTTGTTACTATTTTGTAACAGTACTGCCTTCAGGCTTGTTTCTTGAGGCTTATATGAGGAGTCTCCATTCGTTTGGTTTGTCTGTAATGTCAGTGAGAAGATTTCACTGCTGCAAAGATGAGGCCAAGAATTCAGCTTTCCCTAATCGGATCACTGAGGCCATGCGGTGTGATTTTTGTGTGGTTCCCCAAATGACAGTGTTGGTGTAAACATAGGGTCAGTGTCACTGGCATATGATTGCACTTTTTCGGCTGTTGTGTCAATTTAGCATCACTGCGTAATGGCAATACATGTGAGGGAACAGGAACTGGCAATCTTTCGCCATCAGCCGCAGGGAGAACAACAGATGGGGTGTCAGGGTATTGAATATTTCTCGGGGGATTGACTACTTTCCTCAAGGGAGGTACCATACGAAAATAGCAATCAGACACACGATTTGTGGGTTCACACCAAATAGCAGGCACATCAACTTCATGGAGACATTTTCACTATGCAATCAAGCATTAAATGTAAATGAACATGAGGTGCTACTCGTGTGTGAAGACCACGATTTATCTTGGTCTCCAACTCGGCACCCGAAATACAAGATGTATGTTTCTTTTACTGCTTTAGTCAGTGGTCACCTCCTTGAAACACAAATAACATGGGCACAAATTTAACAAAAGGTATCACTTTTTTGAAAGCTTACATGCACATTAATAACATAATTCTTCAATTTCTACACTCCACCTAACTTAAGATTCACTGCAGCCTCTGCAACACTAGTCCAGTAATGAGTGAACTAGTGCAGCACAAGACCACGCAGCTGTGACAAATGACAATGAAAATAACATCGGATTTTACATTCAACAGTGTTCATGGACTGGATGGCCGCACCCGAGTCTGGTGTAAAGCGCTGTTGCCAAATTGTCCACTTCACTCGAGGAAGAAGAACCTATGTCACAATTCCTTTGCATATAGATATCATAATGTTCCGTATGTGGGATAGTGAAACAGAAACACAGTACTTACTGGTAACACTCAGCTGGGTGACAGATTTAATCTTGATATTCTTTTTCAGTGCATTAAATCTATTAAGTGCATCTATTTCTTTTTCTGTAAAAAAAAAAAATCATAGGTAAACGTTTTGCAGACTTTCTGCCACATCAGATGTAAATGTAATCTCAGGCTTTCAACAACTTCCTTTATCACTGTCAAGAGGTTTTTAGGTCATGTGGTACATCATTTAGTTGTGAACTATAATGTGGAAACATCACAGAACTTCTATATCCAACCACATATTTTTGAAGTCTATGATGGATTGACGTCTGTAGTGGTGCTGATGGTGAAGAACTCAACATTTACTGTGTAATCTTTCAGCATCAAGTGCCCATTTCCATGCATGGTTATGATATAGCCACTGTCCTGGTTAAAGTAGTTGTCCATTTTGATCTTAATGGCTTGTTTGGTGATGGAGTACCACTAGTAGATACATGGAATGTCGTCAAATACAATTACATTTTTCTTTAGGATACTATGTTTGGCATCAGCAGATTTCTCAGAATCACGATACGTCATATGTGATGTATTCTAGAATAGTATCTCACTTGGGCAACAATAATATCCTCAGCAAATCACAGTTTGTATTTCAGAAGAGTCACTATACTGAGAAGACCATTTACATGTTCGGACACACAATTTTACAAGCATTAAATAATAAAATAGCACCAGCTGGCATATTCTCCACCCTATCTAAGGCATCTGGCTCTGTGAATCACAGTATTCTTTTAAATAAATCAAAGTTTTATGGTACTGATGGTACAGCCAACCAATGGATGTCATATCTAACCAAAAGAATATAGAATGTTGTACTTAGTAATTCAGTTAATGTAGTCCTGGGACATTATTCTGACTGGGAAGAAATTGTGTATGGGTTTTCTCAAGGCTCAATTTTGTGTCTACTATTGTTCCTTGCATGTAAATGATCTTCTGTTTGATATACAACAAGCAGAATTTGTTCGTTTTGCAGATGACCCTAGTATTGTAATCAACCCTAGCATATATACTGACAGAAAAAATAGTAAACAATGTTCTTAAAACTATCACTGACTGGCTTACATTAAATGGTCTCACTCTCAATTTTAAAAAGACACAGCATATTCTGTTCTGCACATCTAGGGGTACTGTACTGATGATAAGTGTGACACATGGTGAGGAAATAGTAAACAGGGCAGAAACTTCAAAATTCTTAGGTGTCCATATTGATAAGAATATAAACTGAAAAAAGCACATTTTGGAACTACTAAAACAACTTAGTGGAATTACGAGGGTTATTCCAAAAGTAAGGTCCGATCGGTCGCGAAATGGAAACGACTACGAAAATCTGATAAAGCTTTGCACAGATGTGTTGGGTAGTGTCTCTAGTATAACCCCAGTTAGCATCACGTCGCTCTTCTCATTTCTGAGCTCGCAGTGAGTGCGTAAAGATGTCTAGAAAATAGTGTCTGCCGCCAAGTACGAGGGCCTGGTGAGAAATTTCGCCTGAAGCTATGCAGCCAACATTACATAACTGTCGTGCTGTTTCGTCTTCACGACAATTCTCAGTCGCATTCTGCAGGGGCAATGAAGATGCTCCTGCATCGTTTTCAAATGGAAATGCTAGATTACCCACAATACAGTCCGCAATTGTCTCCCCCTGAGTTTCATCTCTGGTCACATGAACCGCTGTCTTTGAAGACAACATTTTGACACAGACAACGAGGTGTAGGCCAGCGTGGAGAATTGGCAGAAAGCACTGGCGGCTGCCTTCTATGATGAGGCTATTGAAAAGTTGGTACAACGCTATGACAAACGTCTAAGTCAGAACGGCGACTACGTAGAGAAGTAGCTGAAAGGTGTAGCTAATTGTTACAAGTAAAACATTTCTGATGTTCACTGTGGTTTCAATTTGGCAATCAATCGGACCTTACTTTTGGAATAACCCTCGTATGTTTGCATTTAGAATCACTGCAAATCTGGGAGAGAGAGATAACTCAGAAAGTTGGCATATTTTCATTCAGTAAAGATATATCGAATAATGTTCTTGGGTAACTTATCTGTAAGAAAGAAAGTCTTCATTGCTCAAAAAGGTCCTGTAAGACCATTATGTGATGCTTACCCACAATCATCTTGTAGACATCTGTTTAAGGAGCTGGGCATTCTGACTACTACTTCAGAGAATATTTTTTCCTTCATGGAGTTCATTGTAAATAATCCACTGTAGGTCAGAAGGAACAACAAATGTACACAATTGCAATACCAGAAGGAAAAATGACATTTATTGTTCTACATTAAAGTTGTCTTAACACAGAAAGGGGCGCACAATGCTACAACTAAAATTTTTGATCACTTATTCATTGCTACAAAATGTCTGACAGATAGCAAAGCAAAATTTGAAAACAAACTGGAAAAGCTTCTCCTTGACACGTTCTACACCCTAGAAGAATTTCTATTATTGTAATGTGTAAAATGTGCTGATTCACATCTTTATTTTTAATAATAATAATAATGCTTATAAACATTAAGCATGTAAACACATTTACAGATTTGCGACATGAATGTAAAATGACTCATTCCACATCATTGTGATTTATCGTGCAAAATGATCCATGGAACATGAATCTAACTGGCTTGGTGCTCTGCAGCATTCTGAAAACATGAATATTGCCAGACCAACATAACTGCTGCCACATTCACAAAGAATTTTATCTACTCCAATTTGTTTATTTTGCCCTTGTGTCATCCCAAATGTACTTGGTTGCTAGGTTTTGTGGGTCAGCGACACCTTCGGCTTTGAAATTATTGTATTCAGCTACATCATCATGGGAGAATACTTGTCACTGGCATCTTCCAGACTAACCTCATAGACAGTCCATTTGTTGAAGCAGGGCTCTTTTATCTTTTCAGGCAGTACCAACTCATGTTCACTTATGCAATCTCCATACGACATTTTCCTAATCATCCATCTTTCCTTTGAACTCGTATTTCATTCAGATACTCATTCTCATGTGTATCTATTTGTTGGAATGAGCCTTGAGCTCCTTTGTTGGGACCTCCGCATACCCCACACGTTAGATGATCCCGCATATGTGCTCACAATGTTGCCCCCCCCCCCCCCCCCCCCCCCCAACACTTCTTGTTGGTAAGTACCCAGGCCACAAATGACATTTTGGTGTCCATTCCTCTCAGTTCTGGTAGAGTAGCAGGATGCTGCTAATATTTACGCTGGTGGCTCTGGAACCATGAATAGGACAGGATATGGATTTACACCTCTGAACAGTCAGAAAATCATTTGTTGCCGTCAACAAGTAGCATTTTCACAGGGAAGCTGATGGCCATTAACAAAGCCCTATGTTTCATTAAACAGATCTCTCTAGATCTCTAGTGACATGATGAGCAGTCACCAGGATTGTGATTATTACATTTCCAGGCTATTGCCTGATGTTACACTTCTACATATGCATACATAATCTGCAAGCCACCACACACTGTGTGGCAGAGGGTATGCTGCACCATACTAGTCATTTCCTTTCCTGTATCACTTGCAGGTGGAGCGATGGAGGAACGACTGCTTATATGCCTCTGAATGTGCCCTAATTTCTCGTATCTTATCTTTGTGGTCCCTATGCAAAATGTAAATTAATGGCAGTAGGATCATTCTGGAGGCAGCTTCAAATGCCAGTTCTCTAAACTTTCTCAGTAGTTTTCTTCGAAATGAATGTTTTCTTCTCTCCAGGGATACCCACTTGAGTTCCTGAAGAATATCCATAACACTTGCATGCTGATCAAACCACAAATGTAGCAGCTCACCTCTGAACTGCTTCGATGTCTTCTTTCAATCTAACCTGGTGTGGATCATGCGCACTCAAGCAGCACTCAAGAATAGGTCGCACTAACATCCTGTATGCGATCTCCATTATAGATGAACTGCACTTTCCTAAAATTCTTCCAATAAACCAAAGTCGACCTTTCACCCTCCCTACCAAAATCCTCAGATGCTTGTTCCACTTCATATTGTTTTGCATTGTTATGACCAGATGTTTAAACGATGTAACTGTGTCCTGCAGGACACTACTAATGCCGTATCCGAATATTACGGGTCTATTTTTCCTACTCGTGCACATTAACTTACATTCTTCTAATTTAGGGCCAGCTGCCATCCATTACACCAACTGGCAATTTTTTCAAGGTCATCTTGTATCAACCTACAGTCACTGATCTTTGATACCTTCCTGCGTACTACATCATCATCAGCGAACAACGGCAGATTGCTGTCCGCCAGACCATACATGTACATGGGGATGTTGGGAAATAAGTTTCCCCTTTCGACTGTGGTCAAGAGTTGTGTGTGAAAGGAAAAAAAAAGAGAGTGAGACATTAAAGATAAGACAGATCTTTATTTTTCTTCATAACTTCCAAGTACATTGAGACATTTATCATACTTCTTTATAAGCTTCAAAAACGCTTTCCAGGAAAAAATCAGGGCATTGCATATGGAAGAAGCATTGAATGGCTTGTTTGACATCAGCATTGCTGCCAAAACACCTTCCGCTGAGAGACTTCTTCAAAGTAGGAAACAGATGGAAGTCACTTGGTGCGAGATCAGACTGTAAGGTGGATGGTGTAGGCGCTCCCAACCAAGAGTTGCATTATGGTTTTGCATTGCCGTCATCGTGTGTAGTCTCGCATTGTCATCCAACAGCAGAATGCCAGATCTGAGAAGGCCAGGCCGCTTTTTCCGAATCACCTCTTTCAGTTTCGACAGAGTGGCACCGTACCGTGCAGCATTGACGGTTGCATCCCCCAGAAAGTCCAGCAGCAAACTCATTTGGCTTCCTAGAAAACGGTGAGTAGCACTTTACATGCAGATGGAGTGCTTTTGAACTTCTTTCGGACAGGTGATGACGGATGTTTTCCCTCCATGGATGCGGCCTTTGATTTTTTTTTTATTTTTTATTTTTTATTTTTTTTTTTTTTTGGGAGGGGGGGGGGTGTAATGGTCAATCAGAAACAGGTCATTGCCAGGTTCATAGTTACGCACAAGCTCTTCCAGGCTGAATGCCATGCGTTATTCCCTGTGTGTCGGGGTCAGTTGACGGGGCACCCATTGTGCTGACACCTTCTTGTATTGAAGAATGTCGTGGATGATCTCATGAGCTCACTCATGTCCGATTCCAAGTTCTGCCGCTGCTCCATCAATGGTGATATGCTGGTTCACTTTAATCATGTCATCCACCTTCTTGACATTTGCATGTGTAGTGGCCGCGCTCATCTGTCCTGGTCTCGGTATGTCCTGCACTTGCTGACATCCATCACTAATTTGCTGGCACCATTTGCCTTGACATCACATCTGACCCATACACCTCAACAAGGTGGTTGTGAATTTCTGTGCCTGATACTCCATGTGCCCATTCATAGCGGATAACAGCTCTCACTTCCGCCTTTGACCACAACTCCAAAACACACCTCTCCATAGCTCTGGGAAAAGACTGAGCGGCTGGCCTCTGTTTTGCGCAGGCACTGCAACAGCGCCATCTGCTTGATCGCGGTTGACCTACCCAATGATGTATCAGTGTCTTGCACATGCACGTTCACCTGTCATGTTGTTTTTCACCCATATCACACAACTCTGCCCACAGTCAACTGGGAAAACTTATTTTCCAACTCCTCCTCGTATAGAGAAAATAGCAACGGTCCTGTCACACTTCCCTGGGACATCCCTGATATTACCCCTGTCTTGAATGAACACTCACCGTCGAGGACAATATACTGGGTCCTATTACTTAAGAAGTCTTCCAGCCAGTAACATATCTGGGAACCTATTCCATATGATCGTACCTTCATTAACAGTTTGGAGTGGGGTACTGTGGCAAATGCTTTTTGGAAATGTAGAAGTATGGAACCTGCCAGTTGCCCTTAATCCGTAGTTTGCAGTATATCATGTGAGAAAAGGGCAAGCTGGGTTTCACATGAGCCATAATTATGAAAGAACAGTTGAACAAGTTTTTGTGCTTCCTCCATGAGAGTGTGTACTGGTGGTGAGACAGTTGTGAGAGGGACTACTCCTACCCCTTGCTCTTCCCTGCCACACACGAAACTGTGCCCATCTGTCTATTGCTCTTATTATTTCTCTCATCTTATTTTAGTGCGGTTGGTCCTACTGGTGTTCATCACACTTGGTATTATGGATCTCATCTATTTGGGCAGAAAGAATTATCTGGTTGTTGCCTTAACCCTGCTTTGGGTTTGTGGAGTTTCATACGTGGGAGAGGTGCCTTTACCTGCAGGTAAACCCCTGGGCCTCTTGCCTGTTCTCTGGCCTAGAGATAGTCCCAACTGTAATTGAATTGGCATAAGATCACGGAGAGCTCACAGTGTTGTTGCCAGCTTTCAACTGTGAAACGCTAATGGCTGAACACGAAAACAATAGCCATCTACAGAGCTGTGACAGCCCTGAGGCACTGGCATAGAGATGTTAACAAAATCGCATTACATCATTGGTTGAGGTAGGCTTACAAAGCTGTTGCACCCAGCCTGCTGCAATTGTCAAGGATCAACTTAGAATGATTCAACTACAGGGATGCCCCTTTTCAAGAAACCTTGGACCAGGAAAAGTTCCAATCATTTGGAATGAGGAAATTGCTAATAGTTTACTACAAATATCATAAGCAATATGTACCTGTGATTACTAAACATATTAAAATTTTAACACAAAGAAGATCTCCTCCTTTTCATTCTTATTTTAATGTATGGATTTGCCATTCAAACAGGAAATGCCCAGCAGTAATATGATAACTGTTTTGTGTTTTTGAATGCATATTTTGTGTTATCATTCACTGCTTTCAGCACTCCTTCACTGCCCCTCTCCTTCTCTCTTTCAGAAAATTCAAGTATTCACCAAAACTTTCAGAAAAGTTCATTTTGATTTGAAGTTATCTTTTTACTAGGGCCACTGGCTTTTCATCAAACTGAAAATTCTTTCAGCAAATAAGTCACTTGTAGGAATTGAAAATATGTGTGATGTAAGAGTAAGCAGTTGGGAATGGCACGTCAGTTGTGGTCTACTGCTTAAAGAAATCTACCAAAATCTGGCATTCCACTTTATTTTTATCAGGCCCAGCATATGCATTCTGGCAATCACAGAATTCATTGTATAACTGATTTTCATACAGGTTGAGATTCAGTTTATTGGTAATCTTTGAAACATAATGTCATAGCAGACAAAAATCTTCTTGTCCCTTATGCAAAAAACTTGTAAGCAAAGAACACACTGTTTTCAGAAAGGTCATCATTGTGGGACAAACGATCACTGCAACATGACAAAGATTTGCCTTGCTTTCAAAACTCAACCTTTGTGATTTTGGTATCACTTCCAGCATTTCATAGACTTCCTTTCCTAAGAGTTAATCTTGTTTCCAGCTTTCTAGTAAGGTCCCTTCAACTCAACAGAAGTAACTGAGCTGTTTTCCAACAGCAATTTGTCATGGGCAAAAAGTGATGCAGAAAATATAGATAGTATTCAGGAAGGGAATGTTGGCATCATGCTCCCCATTTGATGTCACAAACTGCCAAATCAGCCTTGAACAATCTTCGTCGCCCTATATGACCAACAGTATACAATTCTGTCAATTGCAAGAAGTAATGAGAGCCATCTTGTATGGACATGTCATGACATTCCTTTAAACTCTATCTCCACAACTCTGAAAATTGTCTCTGTGACTTAACATTTGATGCAAAGGAACCAAATCTGCTGTAAGTTTTGAGAATTATTGCATCTACATCATAATGAAATGTTTTATAACCATGGTTTATAGTATTATTTATGACACGGCAGTTGCAATTAGCTCTCAAAATAGGTAGATTTTTTGTTTTTCAGTAAGACAAAAACTAAATTGATATTTCAATGAATTACAAACATCAGCTGTGTACGGGATGTTGATAGAAATCAACGGGGAGAGTTGAAAATGTGGGTCCGACCGGGATTTGAAGCCAGAATCTCCTGCTTGCTAGGCAGGCACTCTAACCCCTAAGCCATTGAGGACACAGCAATTAGTGCAGCTCTGCATACTTATCCCAAGTACGCTCTCCAGCAGACGAACATTCTCATCTTACTCCACACACTACATAAGTAGTGCTCCCTTCCCAGTAATCTCAATGCTTGTGGCAAGGCCTATTTCCACACAAGTTTGAGCATGTGTGCGCATCCACACAGAAATGATCCTTGTCTTGTGATCTCCGTAATTATATATGTATGGTGTCTGTTCCTTTGGAACTCGGCAAGTGTTAACAGGACAGTCTGAGGACATGAAATGAGAAATTTCAAACTTAGTTGTGAATTAGAGGCTCATAAAAAGAGTCATGATCAGTTGCAATCAGAGTCACAGGAAAGTAAGTATGGATTGAGAGTGCCTTCTGTATGTCACACAATTAGTCCCTTCTTAGACAAGGCAACAGAGGGCATGACAGTTTTTGTTAAGGATATTAGGGATACTGCAGAAACATGGGTGGCCAGATGAAGTAACCCGTATGTTGCTAATATGTTTGGTGGGGGACACCAAGCACATGTTGTCTACCATGAGACATTGAGTAAAACACTTACATTCCAGGAGTGGGCCATTGGTTTGTGCCAGCAGTACCAAAAGCAGAACAGTGCGCAATTTTTTCAGGGGAAATTTAAGTATGTTGTTAATGCAGCCCAGTGGGTCTGTGGGAGCATTGTCGGATAGAATCCATAAGCTAAATGCAAAGACATATGTACAGACCCACAATGCAGAAGTCAGCAGTACTGATACAGGGGGGGAGGGGGGGGGGGGGGGGTAGGTGGATGTTTTTTTGCGTGGTGTATCCCTGAAATGTCATGAAGGGTAGAGATGGAAACATGGAGGACTTAGTCAGCTCTTAGGATTGCAACACTTGTAGAGGATGTGGATATGGCCACAAAGCCGAGTGTGGACCACCACGTGTGTGTTTCTGAAGTCAGGTGTTATAGATGTGATCAGGAGGGGCATGTAAGGAAGCAGTGTAAGCAACCAGAGTGCTATGTGAATGGCACAGTGGGTCTCCGGGCATTTGATTGTAGATGTAGGAAGGGTGGAAAGCACTGGCGTTAAATGCAAACAGGATTGCTTCAACCATCAGAAGGCAGTCCCAATAGATCGGAACACCATACACCAACAGAATGCAGTTTAGTGGGCATAGCAGGAGGCAGGAAACTGATTTTTGGTGAACACAAATACGAATTTGTCCTTTATCTGTGTGGATCTCATGCGGGAAAAAGGAGACTGGGATCACCACAGTGCCAGTTATGTGGTATTGGGAATAATAGAGTGAAATCATTGGATATGGCAGTACTGGAGTTTTTGGTCAGGAATATGAAGTTCAGCAAACGCGTGCAGATGTTGCCATGCGTAGGTGAGGGTTATTCAGTGATTCTTGGGCTAGAGTTCCTCAACAAACATCACACTAAGATTGATCTTTTACAATACACAGTAGAGCTTATTTGGATTTTTTTTTTCAACTGGGGGAACAGTTGCAACGGAGACAGTGGAACAAGGTTCACCTACATGGGGGTTCGACCAACTATACTGCGTTCATTTTCAGTAAAGATCAATCAGCAGGATAGAATACCAGTAGGTATGGGAAAGATAGTGTGGGTTTCAGTGGACACCGTTTTGCTGAGGGGAAACAAATGTGGTTGAACTGCTCTTAAGGAATAAAAACTTGGATAGTTTGCATTGTTTTATCTGCAGGAGTTTGGTGCGTGCGAGTGACAGTAATGGGAAATAGATGATTCTGGTTAGTATGGATAACTTTGGCAGAGGGGAGATGACTCTGTCAAAGGGTGCAATAAGAGTCGCTCTGGAAGTCTTGGAAGATAAAGACTTCAATAGGTCGAGCCTACAGGAAAGCCACAAACAAATCATCGATACAGAAATGTTAAGAGGGAAAATAAGTCATTTGGAGGGCAATGATCAAATGATTATGAAGAACTTGTTGTTAGGTTTAGTGATTTATTTTGTGTGAACGGAAGGTTACTGGCAACCCCGCTGATGCAACATCACATACCGACAGGAGATAGCGCACCATACCGTATAGAGATGGGCAGTCTGATACGTAATTGATTGAAAGAGCCAGATCTTTCTTAAGAGTGGGTGACTGATTTTCAGAGAAAATGAATATTAGCTCATCTGATTTCAAAATGCATCTCGGGTGGCTGTAATGAGCAGGACGAAAATTCTGCGCTAGGATGCTGCAGCGGTACCCCACCCCACATCCACAAGATAACGTTTCCAAGCTACAAAAAATGTGTTATAGACCATGTGCACATGTGAATCTGCATACCTTATTAGTACATGAAGCTTTCCTCATCCATGAAAACAGAAAATAAAGCAAGCCACGTTCTTTTTTAAATTTTTTTTATTTATTTTATTTTATTTTTTTATTTATTGGCTGTCAGGTAGTACCCATTCAGCTATCTCAATAGTAATACTATTTAGGCCGATATGAAAGTAAGCAAAAGACAACACTCAGTCTCAGAGTAGAAGAAAAGTCTTCGACACAATTGGGAATCGAACCTGGACGCTTTTGCATTACATTCCACTGTGTTGACAGTGCAACTACCGAGACAGGAGTACTTCAGTATGATACATTAACATAGGAAAGACTTCCAGCATCATGTTTCCACTCTTGATTTCAAAAGAGTATCTCAAATATCTGAAGTTTGATAAATGCTAAAATACATTTGAGTGAGTTGTTACTTCTTATCCTTTGACTTAGCATCGGACTCGGATTGTGTTCTCAGCGATTATAAAAACTGCTGTCTTCAGCCATCGTGCTGTCGGAGCATATCCCAAAGCGATCCAGGCATCACTCCCTCACAACAGCTCAGGCTCCCCAGCATTCCCTGACCGAACTGTATCTCACTAGCTCTCTGCTTCCCACCACTCTCTGGAATCAAACCACAAGGTAGCTCACTACTTCCCACCATTTTTAAGGACAGCATTGCGAGCTAGCTCACTGCTCCCTGCCGCTCTCGCAGACGAGATCGCATGGAGCATACCACACGGTAACTTGAGGCGTCACTCTGTTTTCTGCACTTGTGGCACAGTGTTACAGCTTGCTACTCACTTTCTTTACTGAGCACTTCTCCATCCGAGTTCAGGTCTTTATTCTTTGTATCCTTATTTGATTATTTCTAGTCATCGTCGTCTTGTTTTATTGCTCTTCTGTTTTCTTGTGTGAGTGTTCTTGTCAGGTGTACTATTATGTCTTCTTCTATGATTGTTGCATTTATAGTTGCTTTTGTTGGTGTGGTGGTAGCCTTTACAAGGTTTTAATTACTTTGTGTGAACAGGATACTAAATGTAATTGTATGTATAACAAAATTACTTTAACATACCTGATAGTCCATGTATAAATGTTGTCTGAGGAGAAATGGTTAATATTCAGAGATACAACAGGAACGATCATTTGAAGCAAAATACTAAATATGGACATATGCCCTATTCCAAATGGTTTCTGAGATGGAACATAATTAAAGTTTCTTTTGTACATTTTTCTTGAATAACACAAAATCCGCAGTCCATAGCGGAAAACTATCGCAGTATAAAATTAAACTACATTAAATTTCCTTTAAAAAGGTCTTATTCATTTTTTTCTCAAGGACCTGTAGAATACATGAAGAGAGCAAGAGAATACGGAAAATCTTGCACAACATGGAGGTAAACCAGTTTGCGGCAGTTTCCCAAGTTGATATACCATGTGTCCTGTATCAGATTATTCCTCTCGACTCTGTCTACACTACTATGGTATGTTGTAAACAATGACAAAGTACTGAGCAATAAAGGAAATAAGTAACTATGGACGTATAATATGTTCTACCTCAGAAACCATTCAGAATAGTGCGTGTGTTCAAACGAAGAGTTTTGCTTCAAATTGCTCATTCTCATCCTGTACTTGAATATTGACCATTCATCTTGGAATAATCTGTTTATTATGTTAAATTTTTTGTTTATTCATTTAAATCAGACTAGCGTATTATATGTTTACAAAACCCATTAAAATAAAAGTTTCTTAAAAAATCATAATATTTTTAATAAGACATCTCTTCTTCTTCTCTCTTCATGTATTAGGCATTTGCCTGTTGTGCCCTCTTGGTTGAAATTGATGATTTTCCTCTGTCTTCCTAAATATCTTCTGCACACTGGGTAATAATTATCATCAATTTTTATAATCTTTGTCTTCCATTCTTGCGATGTAATCCCTCCATTTAGTTCCGTGGTTCGGACAATGGGATCAGCTGCAGCTTCTACTTTGCCTACTCTCCTTAGATTACACAAGCTTTTCCATAGAGCATCTGGTCTTTGTTTTAGATTAATGTATTGGCACATCTTAGTTATTGTTTCTCTCAGACTGATTGACTCTGTTTGCTTTCTGCTTGTAATCAAATTGTATTTTCAAAGGTAGGAGGTCGTTTGTAATTCCAATGTGCAGTGTCTCTAAGATTCATGAACCGTTTTAGCTCTGTTAGCCAAGGTGCAGGTTTTTCCTTCAGATTTCCAGTCTTTGGGGGGAGTAAGTTTATTCTGTAATAGAGTTAGTTTGGTAGTAAATCCATGGAGTTGGTCTTTCACGTCCATGGATGGTATGGAAGTCATCTCCCAGATTATTTCTTGTGCCTCCACTGCAAGTTCAGGTACACTGATACACTTAGTCTTTGTATTTTGGCACAGTTTATTCTTTGAATATTGAAGAGAGTAAGTCATGAATAAGATTATGTGAGCTGATATTCCATTCATTGCTCATGGATCTGGTGGCAAATATTTGTATGTGGCTGCATTATGAGTAGGTGCAAGCTGAAATACTGTTACATTTGAAGGAGAAACTACACACTTGAATTTCACAATGAAGGAGCAGAATATTTATGCTAGTGTCCCTAGCATAATCTGTATGCTCCTAAGTCGAATCGAATTTTGAAAGGTCAGTTTTGAAACAGGCTGTTCCACATGCTTTTGGAAGTCTGAAGAGGACGCACATTAGGCAGATTTTCTTAAGGGATTTGATATTTATGAACATATATTTAACTTGTTTGTCTTCATTACTAATGGAAATGAGTAGCATGGTCAGTAATAAGTCAAAGCGTTTGTTTGCCACAACTACACCTGCTCATCTGTTACTTCTGTAGTGTCTTCAGACAGAGGCACTTATATTTAGAGAACTGTAGAGCATGCTTCATTAGAAGAAAGACTGGATATCAATATTCTGAAATATGTGGCGGAGTTCATCGAAATTAGTTGAAGGCGATGGCCAACTATGTTCTACAGCAACAGTAGCCCCATGATACAAACTTCATGGTTGTGGGTCTAGGTTTCACAGATCAAAACGTTCTACATCCTACTCTGTAACTTCTGATTATAGAATGTGCTGCATGTATGTTTGTTCTCACTTTAAGCTTTTACCATTTAAAATGGCTATGTTAATTGTAAGTAATTTTATCAGATTACTTTTCAGTGCTGCACAGCATGATGTCATCCACATTGCCTTCGCTTAGAAGAATTATGGGTGATGTTTGGTACCATTTCACCAAAATGGAAGAAAAAGGAAAATGCCACTACTGTCAGCACTTAATTGCTGTGGTATCTGGCTCATCATCAAACTTGCAGACATGTAAAATCAGAGCTTCCTACAGTACCTCGGGAACGATGTGGGCCAGGAAGCTGACCAAAATCACCATCAATCAATGCAGAAATTCGAGAAATCATTTCTCGTTAACCATCCTCACTGGTATATGCTTCCAACTCGGGTGAAGGTATCCTCACAGAAAGGCAACTTGAGTCTCAAACTGTATCCAGCCCATCAGTGTTGTCAGGTTGTGAACCAAGTCTTGATTTATTTCCTTTTGTGGTGCCCTCACCCTCACCTGCTTTTCATGTACAGCAACCAACAAGAGATTTTTTTATTATTATAAAGCTGCTCACATTGAATAAAAGTATGGCATTGGATGTACAGCTTTTAAAAATGGTTTGTAGAGAATACTATTCTTTTGCTGTAGTTGAAGAGACAGAATTTAATATGTGCTTTGCCCAAATTATAATTAACCTAGTCGAAAAATGTTGCCAAACTCTTTAACGCTCAGTTTGCATCATGTGTTATTTGATAAAATTAAAAATGATTTGACCACTGCAAGGGCAGTCTGCCTTTCGTCTGATGTGTGGATGAGTTTGAATAACAATAGTTTCTAGGCACTCACTGCACATTTCACAGACAAGTATGAACTAAAGTCATACCTTTTAGAGTGCTTACGACGAAGACAGACACAGTGTGGAAAACATCCCAAACTGGGTTAGTCAGCTTCAAGAAAGTCATGACCCAGAAAGTGTGACAGTTGTCGAACTGGACAAATATTTATATATTTGCAATAAAACTATGAAAATATAACAACAATCAGTCTTCATTCTCAAAATTTGTTTTTACTGCAGACGAAATTTAAAATTTTTTTACCTGAAAATTACTAGGGACATGACACACAATAATTATTCCTCTTTACATGTGCTTTCAAAATAGGATCAAATGAGATAAAAATACAGGTTTAGTGACCTGAATTAAAAATACAAAGTACCTTCCTTTTACTGTACTTATTTTCTGAGTGAATGGTTAGTACTGAGTCATGAAAAAGAGCTAGGTCATTTGACTGAGTGACCAATTCTAATCCGGTCTCTGCAAAGAGCAGTTTTGCCCATCTCTGATACCGTACAGCAGAGCAGCTGCAACCATGGGTAGAAGAATTTATTGTACAAGTGCTACAGGATGGGATCACAGAACTGAGTGATGGTCCCTGGAACACAAATATTGTCATTTTGCTGTAGAAATTGGTGGATGGGACACAGAAATACGGATTTGCTGTGACTACAGGTATCTAAATTCACGAACTGTATTGGATTCTTACCCAATTCCAAACATCATGGAAACTTTGGATAAGCTGGGTCAGTATTAGTTCTTGACAATATGGACCTCAGGAGCGGTGGAGCAGTATGTTAAGGACTGTGTGCTGTGTGCAAAGCTGGCTGACATCACGCATCAGAATATCCTGTTGCGAAGGTTAGCAGATGCGTCCAGTACATTTCCTGTGTTGTGGTTGGATGTTCTCAGGCCATTTAATAATGTTCTCATGATCATTAATCATTTTCTCGATTTTTGGCAAAGATACAGAGCTCAGACCAGTGGGCTAGTACTGCAGCACAGGTGTTAGTAAACAACTGGATATTAAAGTTTGGGGTACCTGAGACCATAATTATGGACCAGGGTGCAAACATTGTCTCAGATTTAATGAAAAACAGCTATGCCGCAAGTTACAGACAAGTCCGTTCCATCTGCAGATCAAGGGGAGAACCCAAACGCCTGCACAAGCCAACTGCAGATGTGTTGAGTTATTATGTAAGTTTCAGGCATGATGATTAGTACACCTGTGTATATTATGTACAGTGTGCCTATAATTCTTAGGTTCGTACTGCAATGGGCCTATCACTATTTCACGTGGTGTATGGCAGGAAAATGTCATCTCCATGTAACATTTTAATTCCTAAATTACAACCAGATGGTGAGTCGGGGAGGAAGTTTGCCAGAAGAATTAGGAAAGTATGGAGGAATGTATCAAAGGCTGACACAAAGACACCAGAGCACCAGGAACAATTGAACAGACGCATGGGCAAATTGCCACAGTACTGTGTGGGGCAGTTGGTAGTTCCTATTATGTCAAAGGGAAAAAATGAAGAAATTTTTAACAAAATACCATGGACCATACCAGGTTGTGGAAATGACCTCATCAGTTGACATGAAGATACAGGTCCCCACAAAAAGTCATTTATACACGTCAGTCATATAAAACTGTTTAAAACAATGGTAAAGGGGATACCACAGTTACTGGCAACCAACCAGGAGATTAAAGTTACAAAGGATAGAAAGAAGGAACCTGTGATTGGTGAGCAATTAAGGTGTGTGATGTGCTGTATGGGTTAAGGTCGCAGGTTGCATAATTGTAATTTGTTGGGAGCTTTTAGTTTTTCATGTTGTTATTACTGATACTGCAACATACATCGCGTTTCTACAGAATGATCTGCCAACGTTGCTCGAAAGTGTCCCACTGGAAACGCGTTGACGTATGTGGTATCAGCATGATGGTGCACCTGCACATTCCACAATTAACACCAGGCTGACCCTTGACAGGATGTTCGACGGGCGTTTCATAGGACGTGGAGGATGCATAAATTAGCCAGCCCGTTCTCCTGATCTTATACCTCTGGACTTCTGTCTGTGGGGTACGTTAAAGGAGAATGTGTGCCGTGATGTGCCTACAACCCCAGAGGATATGAAACAACATATTGTGGCAGCCTGCGGCGACATTACACCAGATGTACTGCGGTGTGTACGACATTCATTACGCCAGAGATTGCAACTGTGTGCAGCAAACGATGGCCACCACACTAAACATCTATTGGCCTGACATGTCGGGACACACTCTATTCCACTCCGTAATTGAAAACGGAAACCACGTGTGTACGTGTACCTCACCCCTCATGGTAATGTACATGTATGTCAGTGAAAAAGACCACATGTGGACGTAACGTGCTGTTCCAGTCTCTTCTGTACCTAAGGGCCATCACCGTTCCCTTTGGAACCCTATGTAATTCGGTGCTCTCCGATACACACGATCGAACAGCGGAGGAGTGGTACTCAAGCGTCAACTTTAGGTTACAATATCTCCGGATGTAATTAACATTTTACAATGCAACAAGCGGCACTGATTACATATTTGTTTATATGTTCAGACGTGCTAACAAAACTAATGGGGTTCCATTTAAAAAAACATAGGTTTGTGTTAAAAAACATACTTCCGTGCATTTTTGTATGGTTTGTATTAAACAATTACACTAGCCCTTTTTTTTGGGGATTGTGAGTTCTTGGAAGGACGGATGGGTGATGAAGTAATGTTGTTCTACAGGTGGCGAATACATAAGGACATCTTGGGGAACAAGGATGGTCCTGCTGTTGCTGAACGTCTGCAAGAGCAAGGCAGGGGTGTGGTATTCTCGAGACAATCAGATGTTTGGCTTATTAGTCATAAAAGAATGCTTGGGAGAGTTCCAGGAGTTGCAGTTCACTTACAGAAAATTAAGGGCACACTTGTCGCAGTTGATATATGTGGTTTCTCAAGCTAGGAGTCAGTGGGAAAGGGGCTGGATAAATGCTGGACAAAAATTGTTAAAGACAATATTCAGGACAGCAGATGAAGAGGAAATGCAGGAATTAAATAGCACATTTCTTTAGGTTCAACAGATGGCAAGTTCTATGAAGGATGCCATGGAGTGGCACACACCGCAGTTATCAAACTTAGCACAAGGGGTGTTGAATAACACAAGACTAGTACAGAAATTAGAAGCAGAGCTAACCTGGTGTGTTGGTGAAGTGAGGGAGTTGCTGAATAGCAATTTGGAGGAAATTCTAAAGTAATTGAGTGCATTGGACAATGAATCGAATGTAGTGAGGTTGCTGTGCGGGCTAGTGGACCAACTTGAGGATGCTAGGAATGAAGTGGTGCTAGGATGGAGGTGGAAAGAGATGGAACCAGGGTGCATATAGTGATCTGTGTATATAGTGATCTTCACCGTATAATATTTGCATTATAAAAATTGATTAAATTCAAAATCAGTTAATTGCATCATAAACTGCCTCCTTTATATTTATAACATTGATACAAAACATAGAAAACTGAATGTGCTTCATATGTGAAGCGAATTATATAGGTACCACAGTTTGCAGTAGAGCAGGCATCAGTATGTATTTAATGTACTAAGTGCTCCTTTCAATCCTCCTACATTTCAAACAAAAGCACCTCAAAAAATTTATATTCCAGCATCAGATGTGGCAACAATTGTCATCAGAGTGCAGCATAATCACATGAAGTGGAATTGGTGAATTGTGGTTTATATGTCTCATAACGTGCATAATCTAAATCATTTTATTCAGGTACAGATGACACGTCAAATTGTGGTAAAATGTCACCATAACAGACACAATCATAATAATAATACAAACATGCAAAGGAGATGCATTATTTGATATGGCCATCATTGTGAATAAGGAGATCCTTGGCTCTGCTATAGAAGTAAATCAAATCAGTAAATGACTAATGACCATGCAATTTAAGCACACCAACAAGACATACATAATTATTAATGTTCACACACCTACTGTCATTGACAACAAAAAGGAACATGAGAAGACAGAAAAATTTTGGAAAAACTTGAAACTGAAGGAGGATGTAAAACTTCTCCTCGGTGATTTCAACGCACAAATTGGCAAAGAGAAGAAACATAAAAAAAGCAGTTGTCAATTAGCCTGCACACAAATTCATGAACAATAATGGCATTAGGCTCATGGAGTTGTACCAACAAAACAATCTAAAAATCATGTCAACATCACTTCAAAAGAATCCTAAGAAGCAAAACACATGGCGATCCCCGATCTTTCAGCTATGTGAATTTCAAATAGACCATGTTGCAATCTCCTATGATTTACATAAAGGAATACTCGGTGTTGAAGTCCACAAGGGGCAAATATACAGGGTGGTCCATTGATAGTGACCAGGTCAAATATCTCACAAAATAAGCATCAAACGAAAAACTGCAAAGATCGAAACTCGTCTAGCTTGATTGGGGGAAACCAGATGGCGCTATGGTTGGCCAACTAGATGGCACTGCCATAGGTCAAAAGGATATCAACTGCATTTTTTTAAAAATAGGAACGTCCAGTTTCTATTACCTATTTGTGTAGTACGTAAAGAAAAATGAATGTTTTAGTAGGATCACTTTTTTCGCTTTGTGATAGATTGCGCTGTAATAGTCACAAACGTATAAGTACGTGGTATCACGTAACATTCCTCCAGTGTGGACAGTATTTGCTTTGTGATACATTACCCATATGAAAATGGACCGTTTACCAATTGCGGAAAAGGTCGATATCGTGTTGATGTATGGCTATTGTGATCAAAATGCCCAACGGGCGTGTGCTATTTATGCTGCTCGGTATCCTGGATGACATCATCCAAGTGTCCAGACTGTTCGGCGAATAGTTACATTGTTTAAGGAAACAGGAAGTGTTCAGCCACATGCGAAATGTCAACCACGACCTGCAACAAATGATGATGCCTAAGTAGGTGTTTTAGCTGCTGTCACGGCTAATCCGCACATCAGTAGCAGACAAATTGCATGAGAATTGGGAATCTCAAAAATGTCGGTGTTGAGAATGCTACATCAACGTCAATTAAACACATACCATATTTCTATGCAACAGGAATTGCAGGATGACGACTTTGAACGTCGTGTACAGTTCTGCCACTGGGCACAAGAGAAATTATGGGACGATGACAGATTTTTTGCAAGCGCTCTATTTAGCGACGAAGTGTCATTCACCAACAGTGGTAGCATAAATCAGCATAATATGCACTATTCGGCAATGGAAAATCCACGATGGCTGTGACAAGTGGAACATCAATGACCTTGGCGGGTTAATGTATGGTGCGGCATTATGGGAGGAAGGATAATTGGCCCCCATTTTATCGATGGCAATCTAAATGATGCAATGTATGCTGATTTCCTTCGTAATGTTCTACCGATGTTACTACAAGATGTTTCACTGTATGACAAAATAGATGTCCGGCACATAGATCGCGTGCTGTTGAAGCGGTATTGAATAGCATATTTCATGACAGGTAGGTTGGTCTCGAAGCACCATGTCATGGCCTGCATGTTCACTGGTTCTGACGTCCCCGGATGCCTTTCTGTGGGGAAAGTTGAAGGATATTTGCTATTGTGATCCACTGACAACGCCTGACAACATGCGGCAGCGAATTATCAATGCATGAGCGAACATTACGGAAGGCGAACTAGCCGCTGTTGAGACGAATGTCATTACACGTATTGCCAAATGCATTGAGGTTGATGGACATCATTTTAAGCATTTACTGCATTAATGTGGTATTTACAGGTAATCACGCTGCAACAGCGTTCTCAGGAATGATAAGTTCACGAAGGTACATGTATCACATTGGAACAACTGAAAATATTCAAGTGTACCTACATTCTGTATTTTAATTTAAAAAACCTACCTGTTACCAACTGTTCGTCTAAAATTGTGAGCCATCTATCACAAAGCGAAAAAAGTAGTCCAACTAAAACACTGATATTTCTTTACATACTACACAAATATGTAATAAAAAATGGGAGTTCCTATTTTTTAAAAATGTTGTTGATATTCGTTTGACCTATGGCAGCACCATCTAGCAGGCCAACCATAGTGCCATCTGGTTTCCACCTTCAAGCTAGACAAGTTTCATTCTTTGTAGTTTTTATGTTTGATACTTATTTCGTGAGATATTTGGCCCGGTCACGATCAATGGACCACCCTGTATATTCTGACCACTACCTTACCAGAGTCAAAATTAAATTCACACCAAAAAGGAAATGATGAAGGAAAAGACCACTAATTCCCAAATTTGATATTAAAAAAAAAAAAATCGAAAATTACAGAAGCATGGGAAAACAAACCTACAAACAACTGGAAGGATTTCCAAACAAAAATTATACAGGAGGCAAGAGAACTGATTGCATTAGTGAAAAACTCCAAGATATCCAAAATAGATCCAAAATATCCCAGATGGCCGCCATGTGAGATCACAGGTATTATCTTTGTCCATTAAAAGAATTTATTTAATAGGAAATAGTAACAAATTTTATTTGTTTTGTATTCTTGCTGTAGTGTCTGTTCTTGTCACACAACTGAATATTGGCGTCCCAGCAGAGCTTGTTCTTGAAAAAACTTGTTATTTAGCTGAAGTCCCGATAATCGCGACATAACCCAAAATTTTGCCTAGCATACACACAAAACATTATATTCAAGTTTTCTTGATAGTGCAAAATTCGTTTAAAAAAGACAGCTACTAGTTACATCAGTTTCTATTGTGGCAATAAAACTGTAAATAAACGTTTCTAAATCATATTTAACTAACACATTTCGTATTGTTTACTGGTTAGATAGACGTGACATAGGCCTAAATTTTCTGAATTATAAACGCTTTAAAACCTGACCAAACACGCCTGATAACGTAAATTCTCTAAAAGCAAGGTAATTACAAATTCAATCTTCTGTCATTATATCTCCAAATAAGTACAAAAACAACAACCACAGCACATAAGACCTTTGTGTCTTTTTTGTTTACACAGAACCAGTCTCGCATCCTTGACAAATTTAAAACATTCTTTAAACTTAATTATTCTTTCGAAACCGACCATGAGTGATAAATGTGGGAGCTCTTGTATGGTAGTGAGTAGAGGGATTTGTTGCCAATCTTGTAGGAAATATTTTCACTGCGGGGGAATTCAATGGGCAGAATGTTGGGAGAACAGAAGAGGCTCTCTCCTAGAACTACATAGTATGCAGTAGGAACATTTTGATTGGGGAACAGGAAAGGAGAATCTGTGCCCTACAGGCACAGTTGGAGGAAGCAAGGAAGGAACTCATCAGGATCAGGGGAGATAGGGGAGAGGAAGGTGGTTGGGAACTGGCAGTTGGTAGGAGGATAGGAAGAAAGAGGGTGTGATCTGACAGTTTTATCATAAACAACAAAAACAGGTATCTACCACTGCCAGAGTTAAGTGGAGAAGAGCTTCAGGTAGAATGAGGAGCAGGAAATGTGCAGCACAACCAAGCCCAAGAAGCCAAGGAATGTACAAAGTGTTAGGAAGAAGAAAGTGCTGCTACTATGTAGTAGCCGTGGAGATGGTGTAGGCCCTCAATTACAGGAAAGTTTAGGGGCAGCATACCAGGTCACCAGTATCTCAAAGACAAATGCAGGGCTAAGTCATGTGATAGAGGACCTAGGGTGTTTATATAAGGACTTTACAAAAGAGAACCATGTAGTGATAGCGGGTGGGGTGGGAAACAGTTTGGGCAGGGATGGGGCATATGACATAGGTGGTGACATGGACAAAATAACTTACACTTTGTTGAGCTGTTCCGGCGTCATGATCGACCATACCTTGATGTAGCTGTGAGGTGAATCAGTGTGGGGTTAGGGATGGCTCTGAGGACAGCCAATTTTGCTCATGTTTCCCTGGTGCCTGTAGGGACTATCAACAGATGGGGTTTCACTAAGCATGGCCTACACCTAAACAGGACTCGAAAGGGAAGATTGGTAGAGCTGATTCATGAAAGTACAGGGGGTGGAACTCGGACGACACATGGTTAAATACATATTGTCATGGATAGGAAAAGTAGGTATTTTTTAGGATAAATCCAGACTACAGGTTTCCCTGCCTAAACACTATCTCCAGCAGTTTAAAAAATACTGAAACAATCACTCACAAGACAGATTTTAACACTTCAAATATCACACATACCAGATGTCACAAAGAAAAACAACCCGTTGGAAAGAGTAACATGCTGCATTTCACAGACTTAAAAATCCTCCATCAAAACATGCAATCAATAAAAAATAAAATACAACTATTAGAAGTTGAGTTCCAATCTTTGAACTGCACAGTAGTTTGTATTACCGAGCACTGGTGCAGAGACACAGAAATCCAACATGTAGTATTATCATTGTATGAAAGAGCAAACTTTTACTGCAGAACTACTTCAAGGGGTGGAGGATCATGCATTTTTGTCAGAAAAGGAAAACAGTTCGAATTAAGACATGACCTCAGTATGGTAAGTGAAGACAAACACTTTAAAATATTGGCAGTTGAATTACCAGGCCTGATATCACCAAGAAATTAGTCATTTTGTTTGTGTATAGATCTCCTAGTGGTAGTGAGGACACTTCTTTCAATAAATTAACAGAAGTCCAAGATAAAGTCTCAAGTACAAAGTTCAACATAATTCAGTGTGGGGACATTAACATCAACACTAAATGAATCCACCAGCACCTTCATAAACATCCTTCAAAGTATGGCATGTCCCTATTGGTCAATAGTGCAACAAGGGTTACTACAATGACTGCATCAGTAATGGACCATGTGGCCACAAATATGAACAGGGAAAAATGTTATGTAGCTGTAAAAGATTTCGGACTATCTCTGTCAAATGAAAACAGTAAAATCAGGTATTGAATCATTCCCTAAACTACAAGCCTACAAACAATGTCTATCAGAAATCAAAATAATGGATTTTTCAAAAGAAATAGAAAAACAAAGTTGGGATGAAGTGTATAAGGAAACCAGTGTGAATATGAAGTTCTTCACATTGTTTAAACTGGACTTTGCAAAGGCATTTCCAAAAGTAAGCATGTCTGTATCAACATCTCACATAAACAGATGGATAACAGCAGGTATTTAAGAAGTCTTCCCAAACACTTAAACACCTCAGTTCCATGAAAAAGATCTGCAGTTATCCAGGATTCTTAAATTTCTATCAATAGACAAAAAAAGATGCTGATCGCTGCAAAAAGAGTCACTTAATGGCGAAATAATATATAATGCAGAGAATAAAATCAAAGCAGTCTGGGATGTTATACAAAAGGAAATGGGTAGAGACAAACAAATGCAGAATAACATACTGCTATAGGAGGGAGATAAGGTAATAAATGATCCAGAAAACTATGTAACCGAGCATTTTTCAAATATTGCAAAGACATTACAGCAAAAATTCCCCAAAACAAATATAACACCTGTAAATAATGTTGCACTAAATACAATGATATTAGTTCCAAGCACAGAGAATGAAGTCAATAAAACTGTTCAAAAACTAAAAAATAAATAGTCAAAAGACTTAGATGTAATACCAATGTGTGTACTGAAACAATGCATAGTGATTATATGAGGGTGAGTCATATGAAAACCTTAAATTTGTAATAACAAATCAAAATTTCGTGCCATTATCCTATAAGTTGGTAAGCGTGCTACAAACAGTGTGCAGAATGGCCTGTAGGTGGTGTCATAGAGCAGATGCACACATACCATCACAGTATCCGTATAAAGCTGGCCGCGCACTTGCGACTTGCACCAGGGAAGAACAGCATTCTGTTATTTGATCTTTGCGTACTGAAGGTGTGAAAGCTATTGAAATTCAGTACAGTGATACATGTTTGTCACAGCAGCAAGTCTACGAATGGAGTAGGAAGTTCGTACATGCTGTGACTTAAGTGGAAGATACTCCTCGTCCAGGTCAGGCTCAATGAGTTGTGACTCCACAGAACATTGCAACAGTTGAAGCCATAGTGAAGGGAAACCGCCCAGTGACACAATGACATTGCAGCATATTTACAGACTAGTCATGGGTCAGCACTCCACATTGTGCATGATGTGCTCCAGTTTCACAAAGTGTCTGCAAAATGGGTGCCTCGGCAGCTGACTCCTGAAATAAGAGAACAGTGTGTTTATGCTTGTGAAGAACTTCTTCGGCACTATGAATGAGAAGGTGATGGCCTCCTTGCAAGAATCATTACTGGGGACGAAACCTGGGTTCACTTCCACCAACCAGAAACGAAGAGAGCGAGCAAGGAATGGCACCATTCCTCATCACCAAAACCAAAGAAGTTTTGAACAGATCCATCAGAAGGAAAGGTTATGCTGGCTCTCTTTTGGAACAAAATAGGTGTCATTTTGGAGCATTACATGCCTAGAGGGACCACTGTCACCAGTGCATCATACACAGATCACCTAAATAATCCTCTGCGGCCTGAAATTAAATAAAAGCAATGTGGATTGCTGTCAGCAGGTGTCCTTTTGCAACATGACAATGCAAGGCCCCACACTGCCCGTACAACAGTTGCAACAATCACAGACCTGCATTTTGAGTGTCTTCCTCATCCACGATACTCACCAGACCTTGCCCCAAGTGATTTCCATATGTTTGGACCACTCAAAGAAGCAATGGAGGAAAGAAGTTCCATTCTGATGAAGATGTACACCACGTGGTGCATGAGTGGTTGCGTGGACTACCAAAATTTTTTTCTAAAGGAATTTATGCACTTTGTAAGCGCTGGACGACTTGCATTGAGCGTGGGGGAGATTTTGTTAAAAAGTGATACAGCTTTGTACCACTTCTGCACAATAAATAACATTTTAAAAAATATTTAAAGTTTTCATTTGACTCACCCTTGTACAAGGCCCCTTAACAAATATAATAAATGAATTCTTCACATCTGGGACATTTCCAGAGCAGTTAAAACAGGCAAGAGGTGTACCTTTGCTTAAGAAAGGTAATGCAGAAGACGTAGAAAATTACCGGCCCATTTCCCTGCTGTCAGCATTCTCAAAAATAATAGAAACAATTATGAAAGACAGATTAATGAATTATCTGAATAAATACAATCTTTTAAGTGAATCACAGTTTGGTTTCCGAAGTGGCAAAAATACGGAGTCAGCCATAGTAGAATTCACAAAAGTTGTACTTAATGCTCTTGATAAAGATGAGTGTGTCACAGCCATATTTTTGGCTCTTTCTAAGGCTTTTGATACAGTTGACCACAAGATTCTATTAAATCAATTAGAATCATTAGGAATAAGAGGGGTAGCTAATGACTGTTTCAATCATACTTAGCAGGTAGGATACAATGAGTAGAGATAGTCAAATACATCTAAACATTTAGTAAAACACTTATTAGAACCAAAATACATTAATACAGGGGTTCCGCATATTAGGACCAACACTATTCCTGATATACATCAATGGATTTCCCACCAGTGTTACTCATGGTGAAAAAATTCTCTTCACTGATGACAGCAATATTATAGTCACTGAGAAAACAAGAGAACTCCTTGCCGAAAAAACAAATTAAACTCTCAAGGAAGTTCATGATTGGTCAATAAGTAATAAAGTGACATTGGACATAAAGAAAACTAATGCCATGAATTTCAGTTTGAAGAGGAGAAAAGACAATGTTAAATTAAATTTAGATGGCACCTCTATAGACTGTGTAACAAATGCAAAATTTCTAGGAATGAATATTGATTCTCAGTTGAAGTGGTGTGAACATACAAAGGTAGTTGTAAACAGAATGTCATCAGCATGTTATGCCCTTAGAATCCTATTATCAGTGTGTAACATGTGGTATCTTTTAGTTACATATTATTCATATGTACACTCAATTCTTAGCTATGGCATTCTTTTTTGGGGAACAAATGCACAAAATGTGAACACAATTTTCAAACTCCAGAAAAGAGCCATAAGAATAATAACCAAAAATACTAGTTGAGCTCATTGTAAAGATCTGTTCAAATCACTGGGGATTTTAACTGCTCCATGCTGAATTAGCCAAATATTTCTCACAACTGCTATATTGCTATTGAAGAATCGTGGTACAAATTCCTTAAAAAGAAATCAGTCAAATCATCCAAGAAATTTGGCAGACAGAAAAAATTCCAGAGGATTGGAAATGTGCACTAATTCATCCACTGCACATAAAGGGAGATAGATCGGATGTGAACAACTGCAGAGGCTACTTTTGCCAGTCACTTAGAAATTTTATCCGTGCTTCTTCTAAAAAGAGCACAAGAACAGGTAGAACATACAATTTCAGATTACCAAGCAGGCTTTCAAGCTAATAGATTGTGCCCAGAACAGATCTTTAACATTAAAACTATTGCAAAAATTTAAGCAGTCAGGTTGAATCCAATAGTCTGCACATTTGTTGATTTTAAAAAGTATATGATTCTATAGATAGACAATCCGTATTCAATATTCCAGAAGAATATGGACTAGACACCAAAACTTGAAAACTGAGTGAACAAACACTGTCAAAAACCAAATCAAAAATTAAATTCATAGATGAAATTTTGGAACCATTCTTAGTTAAAACTATAGTAAGACAAATAGATGGGATCTCACCACTATTATTCAACATAGTTTTAGACAAAGTAATGAAAGAATGTGAAACTGAACTAAGAAAACAAAACTTGTGGCAGACAATTGAACTAGGAAGAAATCATGGAAAACTGAACATTCCAGACTTATCGTTTGCAGAAGACTTAGCGATTCTGACACTGAAGAAACACTAGTGAAATGAATTGAGGCCCTCAAAAAATGTGCAGAGAAAGTTGGCTTGCGAATCTCCTTTGAGAAGACTGAATTCATGTGTTCCAAGTTAGATATTCCAAAACTTAAAACAAATTATGGTGAAATCAAAAGAGTCAAACACTTTAAGTACCTTGGTGAAATTATTGAACCAACAGGACTGGAAAAAATAGCACAAAAAAATCAGATTGCAGAAAATCAAGAAAGCTTCCAGACTAGCTTCAAATTTGTATAACAAAAAATGCCTTTCAAAAGGCACTAAATGCAGACACTACAACACAGTAATCAAACTGACAGTCACATATGCAAGTGAAAGACACTCACTGAATTGAAAACTAGATTTACAAGAAATTAAGAAAATAGAGAGAAAGTTATTAGAAAAATTCTGGGACCATGATACACACAAGATGGATACAGACTGCAAACTATCGAGCAAAATTATCAAACATCAAAATTGATATCAGAAAGAGACGAATGAAGTTCTATGGACAGATTACTTGGAAACAGCCTAGCTAAATGTCTGTTGGACTATGTGACCTCTCTTAAAGCATCAATACCTCGGGTAACTGAAGTTTGGAGTATTTGACAAAAGCAAAAATTGATGTAACAAACACACCAGACAGGGGTACATTCAGAAGCAAAATTGATAAGTGGAAGTTTATTCCAGAGATGGAACCAAAACCATACCAACCAAAGAGGTCTGAAGAAAGAAAGTAGGCATTCGGGGAGAAAATGAAGAAATATTGAGAAAATAAAAAGAACCCTAAGGAAGATTGAAAATTACCTGCTTAATGTTCTCCAGTGGGAACTTTCACTAATAATATATATATTTTTTATACATACATACAAAAAAATCTAACACTTAATTACTCCTTGCCCAAATGATCATTTCATCCTCTATTAATTCTTATGTTGAATAGTAGCATTTCTTCCAAAGAATCTGCTGCAGCCTCTTTTTTTAAAGTTCTGGCTTAATATTAAATATGTTTTTGCCCATTAACGTATTGCATATTGTCATCCCCATATACTATGGAGCCTGTGCGTATAATTTCAACTGGTGTGTGGGTAGCATAAAATTATTTTTATTTCTTGTGTTACTGTATGGTTAAAATGATTCACCGAAAACAATTATTGTCTGCTGTGTAGGAAGATTATAATTTCACAAATGTATATGGAGGAAACAATTAGGATTTACAGTCTCCGAAATAATGGGCAACAAGACTCTGTTTGCTGTGCAGTACACAGGTATAGGATAATTTGCTTTTGCACTTTCAGTGTTCAAGATACACTACTTGAACTTCCTGAGAAAATTATCCCATATCTACTGACAGATTCAAAATAACTATGACAAGCAACTTTTTGTGTACTCGATTCAGCGGAATTTGCTAGTATTTGCATTGCAAATGCAAAACTGATTAGTTTATTTAATAGTAAATCAATATTTGTATTCCACGTTAAGTTCTTGTCCACATTTAGTCCCAGGAATTTGACCATGTCAAGCTTTTTTCATAGGTTGATTGTCATGTTGTATTTTAAGTTCCACACATTTGAATGTTTGGTTTTGAAATGTGCCGTATGGTTTTTTGCAATATTCAGTTTCAACTGATTTAACTGGAACCAGTTTTCTAAGGTATCCAGTGTGCTTACGATGGAGGTGAGATTTTTTTTTTCTGCATCATCATCTTCAATTAAAACAGAAGTATCATCTGCAAACAGAGCTGATGGGGAATTTATATTTATGGGTAAGTCATTTAAGTAGATTAGGAACAGGATTGGCACCAGAATGGAGCCTTGAGGCGTACCTTGTGATACTGTACTCCATTTAGAATAATAATTCAATGCATCTGAGGTGATTGTTACCCTTTATTTTCTGTTGTGTAAGTATGATGTTAGCCAATTTAGAGCATTGTCCTTAATTCTGTATTTGTCTAATAATGAAAATCAGGGAATTTATAATGTGTCAGGGAATTTTGGGAGGAAAAAAAAAACACTGGAAAAATATCATTTTTGTCTCAACAGGCGAAATAGCTCATATGCTGAGATATCATGGATCATCATGATTGGGTGCAGCTGAGTACACGTGCCACTTCCCTACTTCCTCATTCTTACTGATTCTCCCCTTCCTACCATTCCCCTCAGCTTGCAGTCAGTGCTGCCACCATTTCTTCCCACTAGTCCAGCAACTGAGGGCAGGGGAGTCATGAGGGGTGGTTTGTTTGGAGCTGACTGTCTCACCACAATTACATTGCACAGTGCAGCTTTTTATAGACATTTTATTTATTCTAGAACATTTTGGCACTTCGAAAATAATTTAAATATTACAAAGTATGGATGATAAGAAGAAGAAAATTGTGGCAGTTGCTGGCGGTTTGTATGCTATGTGCTCATATATTTCTCGAAAGAAAAATCACACAATCCCTGTAAAATAATTGATGTAACACAGTGACTAATAACTGACAATATCAAACATAGTTAACAAACACTTTATTGGTGCTGGTTTACAAAACTCCCTGCCTTATACACTTCTTTCAAGAGGTCTACTTTTTTCTGAGGCTATTCCTGAAATTACTGAAGGTATTTTAAATCTGTCTTTTCACTCCAAGGTAATGCATGTTTTTGTCACCAAATGTGTTTCGTTTTATTGAAGTAAAATAACAGTCCTGGTCTTAATGAAATACATGTACCATTTGGCCTGCTTTCTCCATTTGAAAACAGTTCATTACCTAAGATGTTGATGTTAGTACTTAACATTTTTGCTCTCACGGGGGAGAAATATGGAAGCCCTTACATTATTTTGTCGAGTTATGCCTTTACTTACCCTTGAGATCTCAAAACTTGTCAGAGAAAAATGCTAAAACTTGTCTGGATTTCATGGACATATAAGGGAATTTCACTTGGGAAAACTTGTGGCAATCCTGTTAGTGCACTCTGAGCAACATTGCATCATGTAGTAAACCAGTGTCTTCATTTTTATGCTTACAAAATGCAAATTCTGCAACATCTGATGCTGAATGACAAACCATGCTGACAATAACTTGCTACTGATATACAGCAGTGTATTGACATGAATGCCATCTTCTTGGAAAGATGTTTGTTCTCATATGAGAGAACCTGTTACGTATTAGAAATGGTTAATCAGCATAATATTTGGAATTTGGGGCTCGCAACATCTGCATGCTATAATTGAACATGTTCATACTAGCCTAAACTGGGTGTGGACAATGCATGACAGAATTGTTAGACCCTTTTTGTTTGCAGGAAACACACTGAATGGGTCAGTGTATCTGGACATGTTGGAACAGTTTATGTGCCCTCAGATATAAAACTTACCATGCAGCATTATCTTTCACCAAGATGGGGCTCTGCTGCAGAGGTCAATGGATGCTCACAAGTTCTTGAATGTAAAATTTCCCTATCGGTGGATTCCACCGCATTCCTCCAGCAGTACCTCACTGGATTCTTCTTGTGTGGATTTGTGAAGGAACACTTGGATGCAACCACAGTGGACTATATTCCTAGGTTAAGAGATTGAATCACTGATGTGATTGCAAAAGTGAGAAAGATCATGTTACGAGGCCAAGGTATGCATGCATCAGGATGGGAAATTTGTTACTCAACATAATTATAGTGTGCATATCTGTGAGATAAATTCCATTAATCATATTGTATAATATATTGTAAAATATAACAGAGTGTGTTTTCATTACAAAGTCATCATTAGACTGCAATAACTCATTAACAACGTCTTATCCTCAAATGTGTGAAGCTTGATGATTTAGTGTCCCATCTCTCATTATTTTTGCTAAAGTGTTTACATCTCAACTCATCCTGTAGTCTTTGAAATACCATACTGTGTTAATTACCAATAGTTCATTCAGCATAATTACTGAAAAACATAAACAACATCAAATGATTTATATATACAGCTAGGCTTTACAGTTCTTAATATATTATACCTAGAAAAGTCCAACTTTATCAGATTAAAGAAACAATTATCACAGGCAATAAAATCATCAAAATGGACAAGTGTGTATCTGAATTGTGTCAGTTTCAAATATCATAATTTATTCACAAATACAGGTTCTTAGTAACTCCCTTTCCTAGCCATAATGATATATTAAAGATATACTTTGTCACAGCAGTGGGGATGGACGTGGTAGTTACAAGCCAAGGCTGAGGTGTGACAGTCGTTTCAGGGGAAAAGGTAGGTCACACATATTTCCTAAATAAGGAAATGTATCACAAAGTTTAGTCAGTGTTGTATTTTAGAATTAAGATAAGAACAGCTCATTACGTAGGATATGGTATGCTGTTATGTGCAGATGTTGCAGTTTTGTGGGTGCAGCATATCGACTGGGAAGAATGATGAACAGTACAGCACCACTTGCTCAACGAGATGTGCTATGGCCATGGAATGCTAGCCATGAAGTTAAACAAAAGTAGTGTGCTATCAGTAGAAATGATGGAAGAGCTGCAAATAGAAGATGAGATCTTGTCTTGTGAGATAAAAAATACCCATGTAAGGAGAAGAGGAAATGTATGTACAGTTAATTGAAGGAAGGCTTTCATCATTTAGTAGATTGCAGAGGATGACAGCCATTTTCTTATAGTTTTAGAGTGTAGCTAAAATGTCAGGAGAAGAAGTAAAAAATAGAGGTGACTGATTTCTATTTAGTTCCATCACAGAATATAGGCAAGAAGACTATGAATATGGACTTACTCAACACCAGAAGCAAGATAGGAACAGCTCATCCTGGCGATCAAGACAGGACCAGGATGAGGCTGTGCCAAAAAGAAAGTGAAATTATATTAAGAAGATTTTTATGAAAATTTTATAAAAATACGCAAGAGATTCACATTGTTGTCCTTCAACACCCAAAATAACAGCATGAATAAGGTGCAGCATAAGCACAATTAAATTACTCTGCAGTTGCTGAAGTCGGGCAATATTGATAGTCAATCACTTAATAATTTCTTTGACTGCCATTTCAAATTATGACTTTTGATAACTTAACAATCTAAGAGTTGGAACAGAGAAACAGGAGTAGTACATACACCTTTCAACTTCACCACAGGGTGACCGACTGTTGGTGTTGTGAATGATCAGTAGGGGGTAGTTTATAGACAGAGTTATTTTATTTTGTGATTGGTCATATCACTTATTGACTTAGTCCTAACACATAACCCTGATAGTTTGTGTCAAAAATATTTTGTTTAAGTTATGCATGCCTGTTACAAGTGATATGGTGGATGCCGCATCAGAATTGTTTAGGAACTGTATAGAGATATCAAATAAGCAGTTTAATGAGTTGAAAGATAAATTACAAGCTGTTAAAGATAGTATTCAATGACAAGTGAAGGAATTACAATTATTCCTTACTTACAAACAATCCAGTCCGGCCGATCAGAAGTATCATACCAAGATACAGAACAATGTGATTTGATACAAAACAAGGTAAATGAGCAGTTCAGGGAAGTACACTAACATTTTGGACAACATACATATGTACATATCTTAATACTTGTTCCATAGACCATGAATATGACATTTCATAATGATGTGAAATATGTCACTTTAACACAAGTTTTCTTTACACAGTTATTTTTTACTACTTCACATCTAGAAACTCATTGGTTGAGTAAAAGGAGTTGTCATCCAGAAATTCTTTTAATTTATTTTTAAATGTTAGTTGGCTGCCTGTCAGACTTTTAATGTTGTTTGGCAAATTCCCAAAGATTTTTGTGGCAGCATAATTTACCTCTTTCTGTGCCAAAGTCAGATTTAATCCAGAATAGTGAAGTCATCCTTTCTTCTAGTGTTGTAGCTATGCACTTCACTGTTATTTTTGAATTGGGATTGGTTATTAATAACAAATTTCATATTAATAACAAATTTCATAAGTGAATATATGTATTGCAAAGGTACTGTGAATATTCCAAGTTCCTGAAATACATGTCTGCAAGGTGATCTTGATGGACTCCAGCTGTTATTCTGATTACATGCTTTTGTGCAATGAATACTTTTTCTCTTGATGATGAATTGCCCCAAAATATGATGCCATATGAAAGCAGTGAATGAAAATAGCCATAGTAGGCTAATTTGCTGATGTGTTTATCACCAAAATTTGCATTAACCCTAATAGCATAAGTAGCCGAACGTAACCATTTCAGCAGATCATCAATGTGTTTCTTCCAACTCAATTTCTTATCAATGCACACACCCAGAAATTTTGAATATTGTGCCTTAGCAACAGGCTTCGTTCATAGTCTATATTTATCAATGTGTACAGAAGTGTATACACTATGTTTTCTCAACATTTGGTAAGAGTGAATTTGCAGAGAACCACTTAATAATTTTCTGAAAGATCGTTACAATTTCCTCAGCTGATTCTTGTTTGTTGGGTGTGATTACTGTACTTGTATCATCAGAAAGAGGAACTGGCTTTGCATCTTCATGAATACAGAGTGGAAAGTCATTAATATATAATAAGAACAATAAGGGACCCAAGACTGAACCCTGTGGGACTCCATTCTTGATACCTCCCTAGTTAGAGGACTCTACTGATTTTTACAGACTATCTGTACTGTTTATTTATTTATTTATTTACATGTCAAGTTCTGTAGGACCTTCTCCATTCTTCCAGTTAAATATGAATTAAGCCTTTTGTGCACTGTCCTACTCATACCACAATATTTAAGCTTACCTAGAAGAATTTCATGATTCATGCTATCAAAAGCCTTTGAGAAATCAGAAAATATCACAGTGGGTGATGTTCAGTTATTCAATGCATTTAAGATTCGATTTGTGAAAGCATATATAGCATTTTCTGTTGAAAAGCCTTACTGGAAACCAAACTGAAATTTTGTTAGTACTTAATTTTTATAAATATGTGATGCTACTCTTGAATGCATTACTTTTTCAAGAATTCTAGGATAAAGCTGTCAGAAGTGAGATTGGCCAGTAGTTGTTAGCATCAGACCTATCCCCTTTCATATGCAACGGTTTAACAACAGCACATGTCAGTCTGTCTGGAAAAATGCCCTTTTTCAGTAAGCTACTACATATGGGGATAAGAACCCTACTTATTTGTTGGGAACAAGCTTTTAGTACTTCGTTGGCAGTCGATCTGGATAAATGCCCTTTTTCAGTGAGCTAATACATATGTGGTTAAGAACCCTACTTATTTGTTGGTTAACAAGCTTTTAGTACTTTGTTGGAAATGCCATCAATTCTATGTGAGCTTTTACTTTTGAGTGAATTTGTTATTTTCCTAATTTCAGTAGGAGAGGTGGGTTGAATTTCAGTTTTATCAAATTGTGTAGGTTTTGCCTCTTCCATATACTGCCTTGCATTTTCTAATGAATAGCTGGATCCTATTTTCTCTACAACACTTAGAAAATAATTATTAGAAATGTTTTCCACTTCTGACTTCTTGTTAACAAAATTTTCATTGAGTCTGATAGAAATACAGTCTTCCTGTGCTCTTTGGTTGCCCTGTTTCCCTTTTAAAAATATTCTAAATTGTTTTAATTTTTTATCAGATGTTCTAATCTCATATATAATGCACATACTTCTGTACTTTTTAATCACTATTCTTTTTATAATGTTTCACTGTTTCTGGATCATTACTCCTCCTAGAAATAAGAGTCATTTCCCTTATCTGTTTACAAGATATTTTTATCCCTTTAGTAAGCTATGGCTTTGTTGCTTGTTTATTACAATTATGTCACACTGTTTTTGTAGGGAAACTGTTTTCAAATATACTCACAAAGGTCTCATGAAATAGGTTAAATTTTAAATTAACATCAGGTTCCCTGTACACCTCATCCCAGTCTAACTGTTGCAAGCTTTCCTTAAAATTTTCATTTGTTAAATCGTTAATTGAAGGCACTGTTTTGGAGGACTGTTTTGGATTACTGTATGGAGCTATGTCATACATTGTAACTAGCTGTGCATTATGGTAAGACAGAACATTCCTAACATGAAAAGTTTTTACTTGATTAAATTTATCTTGGTCTATAAAAACATCTATCAGTGTGCTGCTTTCCTGTAAGACTTGAGTAAGAAAATCAATTACTGCCATTAGATTGAAAGCACCAAGTAATACGTAAAGGTCATGCTTTCTATCAGACTCTTCCAGAAAATCTACATTGAGGTCCCCACAAACAACAATTTGCTTCCCTCTGTCTGACAGATAGCACAACAAAAAATCCAAGTTTTTCAAAAATGGCTGAAAATTTCCCAATGGGGACCTATACCTAGGGTGACCAGATGTCCGAATTAATCTGGACATGTCCTCCTTTTTAGCTCTTTGTCTGGGGTCCAGGTGGATTTTTACAGTGTCCGGCTTTTTTTGCAAAGTTGAGCGTAATGCAGTTAAATTTACAATTCGGTTAAATTTACAATTCGTCCCGTTCTACTGCTCTTTTCTTAAAGATCAATAATTGTTAAGAAATGTGTGTGTTCTAAGTCTATAAATAATAAACTCATTTATTAAAATCGTACGTATGGTTGATGGGGAATACTGCAGATGAGGATACCACCTGTCAGCTTTGGACAAGTCACATGAAAGTAGCCAATCAGGAGTGGCGTTTAGGCAGCCATCTTTGTTAAATCTTAAAACTATGCGTAAATATAAAAGCAATTGATGCCACACTGTCACCACAATCAATGTTTTTAATTTAAAATTAAAAAAAAATATTTCTCTGGGAATCAACACCTGACCACCAGTAACAATTAACTACTAGTTTTACCGGTAATTCCTGACAGTCACATGACTTGACCAAAGCTGATGGGTGGTATCCTCATTTGCAGTTGGCTCGTTTGATGTGTCCTCTTTTTTCTTCCTTCTTTTTGAAGCTGTTTGTCCTCCTTTTTAAACAGTTGCATCTGATCACCCTACCTATACCCAGTTACAATTATAAAAGTACCATTGTTTAGTTTAAGCTCACAGACACATGTTTCTGTATGTTGATCTACACAAAATTTTTTAGTTTCCAAATTTTTCACACTATGACAGATTTTAACATACATGGCAACTCCTCCTCTCTCCATAGTATGTCTACTTACATGTGCTAAAAGCTTGTATCCACCTACATATACCTTTTCCGTACCTGTGACTATATGATGTTCAGACAGGCATAGTACATCTATTCCACCCTCAGTTTCTAAATCTTCTAAACATACAAGAAGCTCATTTACTTTGTTTTTTAACCCATGATATTCTGATGCAATATACTAACACTATTTTTCACTGGGCCTTTATGAGAATCTTGTGACAACTAACATTATTTCTCACTGTACTGTTATGAGTCTCTTGTGCTATTTTAATATCTCTAGTACCTTCATTTCTGAGCTTCTCATTAAGCTTAATTTCAATCAATGATGGATGACTGGACATTGATTTTAGCCTAAAAAAATACTCCGATGACTTTCAGCCCCCTTAAAGATTTTGCTATCATCCCAGCCAATTTGCCCTTCCCTTTCCTATTGAGATGCAGGTCATGTCTTGTAGCCACCTGAAGCAGTTGCTCTAGCTCCATATTAACCCTCCTGACAGATCTATTCAGTTTGGGCTGATCATACCACATGAAAGTAGGAACCAAGTCAACATTTGTAAGGTTTGTTACATATGCTATTTTTACTCAATATTGTAGCCCTGATTCCTATCAATACTCAACTTAAACAGTTGTCTGGGCAGAAGTTTCAGACAGTGTCCAGACAAATCTCGCACACACAAGGCAAATACAATGTGTTAAAAGGAAATGAGGAGATGATAGTAAGTGACAGTCCAGGGTCTACTTTAGCTAGTTTGGAGGAATGTGTAAATAATTTGGCTAAACAAAAAAAATGTGAGAATAAGCAAAATCTTCGATCAGTACCCTAGATCCTTGAGTGCCAAAGATAGCATGAAAGGGGAGTTACAGAAGTTGTGGGAGGGACATGCAAAAACAAAAGCAGATTTAAATCAAAAGAAGTTTAACAAAAGTAATGGGCTATCAGTAGAAATGATGGAAGAGCTGCAAATAGGTAATGGAATAAGTTTATCAAAACAGTTTCCACAGTTGACCTGATGGGCATGTCTACCCCACTTATATGTGGTGTGAATGCTCCTGAACATTATCTAAGTGCTGGAATGATTCTAGAAAAATAGATTTTGCACTCAGGTATTTGGAAGAGGACGCTGCTGAGTGGAGAACTGCTCACTCAGAGGAATTCTCTTCTTGTGTAGTAACACGGTTCACGTTTTCCATCGCACTTCACAGTAGACCAGGGACTGTCTCCTCGGCATGCTTGATGTGAACTGACCGGGCATGGCCCATACTGCCTGAGTTGCTGTTGTTGTTGTTGTTGTTCCGCTGGCAGAGGTCACGGCCGAATTCTCGCCTGCCCTTTGGTGGATGGGACTCTACTTGTGGCAACTACCGTCCGCGACGCACCATGCCGATGTGCGACTCCCGCAATCTTTCTGGTGGCTACTGCACTCCTCCTCCTTCGGAGGGTGAAGCCACTGTGATCCACTGTGTCAGAAGGTGGAGCGTCGTGCAGGAGCGTGACCTCCACGTCCATCGGAAGGCTGGAGTCGAGGGGATCTGCCAACCCTCGAGCCGGAACCTTCGAATACGGCTGGAAGTGACCCACACGAAGAGGCCCCCATCGTCCCACCACCGGAGCCCGGGACAGAACGGGAGACAGGCCGTCGAACTCTGGATCCTGGTCCACCCCGGGAGGGGCAAGACCCAGCAGCAGGGACGATGGGGAAGGGACAACCACAGGGGAACCAGCCGCCTGAGAAACGGGGCCTGCGAGGGGGGCCGGCTCTCGCTGGGGCATCGCTAACGATGGTGATGCCGGTGCTGGAGCTACTGGAGGCTGCCAGGGCTGAGAGCCATTGCAGTGTGGCGGAATCACAGGGGGGAGGGGTGGTAGCGTCCCCGGAGAAACCAACACAGGTGCCGGCAATGGGGAAGCCGGTGCCCGAGGGGTCGGAGGGTGGGTGCCTAAATGTGGACGTAGCTGATTTTGGTGATGAAGTACCTCCTGGTCGCCCGTCTGCAAGGTATAGAGGTGGCGGCCATTTCGGCGCAGGACCACCACCGATATCCAACATGGATTGCGACCAAACCCACGTACCCAGACCGACATACCCGGTGGAAAGCCGGGTACTCCGTTTTGCGAAGACTGGCAAGGACCAGGCCGGAGGATGTGCAGCAGAGTCCTAGGTTGGAGGAGCTCTGCGGGGCTGCGTTCTCCCATTGGTGTGGTCCGGTATGCCATCAGGAAAAACGTCAACGCCTCCTCCGCAGGAAATTCGTGCACATACTTTTTCATCTACGTCTTAAATGTGTGCACCATGCGCTCGGCTTCCCCATTCGATTGTGGATGAATGTGGGGGAGAGCAAACGCGCCGAATACCGAAGTGCCTACAAAAATCTGGTCTGCGAAATAAACTGAGGTCCATTGTCCGAGACCAGGGTGACTGGCAGACCTTCCACAGAAAAGATTTTTGCTAGTGCTTGGATGGCAACTTCTGAAGTGGTTGAGGAGCAGTGAACCACATATGGAAATCGGGAATAAGCGTCAATGACAATGAGCCAAAAGCCAATGAGAAACGGGCCCGCAAAATCGATGTGAACACGTTCCCATACCAGGGTTGCAGGCAGCCATGAAGAGAATGCTGACCTGGGAGATGCCTGTTGGCTCGCACACTGGGAACAGGCGGCCACCAAGTGCTCAATTTCTCTGTCAATACCGGGCCAGTACACATGTCTGCGAGCCAAAGTTTTAGTACGGGAAACATCCCAGTGCCCCTCATGTAACAATGTGAGGACTTCCCTTCGCAAACTTGCAGGAACAACCATGCGAGGAGCTGTATCATCGGTAGCCACAAGGAGAACTCCTTCCAAGACAGAGAGGCGGCCTCGTAGAACAAAATAATTCCAAAGAGGGTCCGAGGCCCGGCCTGGAGGTCGGGATGACCACCCCTGCTGAACGAGGCAAACTACTTACCAGAGAACCGGGTCAGCTGCCGTTTCCCTGGCGACTCTAGAACTAGTGATCGGGAAGCCATCAACCGCTTGGCGGGACGCCACATCCAAATGAAAACACATAATCTCCTCTCGATCGAACTTAGGATCCGGGCCCACCGGAAGTCGGGAAAGAGCGTCTGCATTGGCATGCTGTACGGTAGGGCAAAAATGAATGTCATAATGGTACTTAGAGAGAAACAAGGGCCAGTGCTGTAGTCTGTGGGCCGCCCTATCCGGAATCTGAGAGGCGGGGCCAAATAACGATATTAAAGGCTTATGGTCAGTGATTAACTGAAACTTCGTGCCATACAAGAAAGGCTGAAACTTGGTAACAGCGTAGACAATGGCCAAAGCCTCTTTTTCCACCTGGGAGTAATGGGCCTGTGCGGGACTAAGACTTTTAGACGCAAACGCCAGTGGCTGCTCGGAACCATCCGCGTTGCGATGGGCCAGGACCGCCCCCACCCCATACTGTGAAGCATCGGTAGCCAGGACCAACAGCTTATGTGGGTAAAAAGTAGCCAAACAAGGCGCTAACGTGAGGAGGTCCTTCAACGAGGTGAACGTTCGCTCGCATGCAGGCTACCAATCAAAAGGAACACCCTTGCACAGACGGCAGTACAGGGGGTGGGCGATGGTGGAAGCCCTGGGAATGAACCGGTGGTAATAGGCAATATTGCCTAAAAAAGCTTGTAACTCCTTCAGCGAAGCGGGCCGCAGAAGGTCGACGATACCTTGGACCAAACTTCCTAGCAGCTGGACACCGTGCCGAGAGATTGTGTAGCCCACATACTCAATGGACGGTTGGAAGAAGTTTGACTTACGCAGGTTGCAATGCAAGCTTATGGACCTGAATTTGAGAAAGAGGGTGCGAAGGGTGTGCAAGTGTTCCTTTGTGCTGCGGCCTGTGACAATTATGTCGTCCAGATAATTAATACAATGAGGGATTGTCGATGTGACGTGCTCAAGATAATGCTGGAATACTGCCGGGGCACTAGTCATTCCAAAGGCCAACTGCTGGTATTGGTAAAGGCCCAAACGGGGTGTTGACAACCGCCAGCCGTTTGGAGTCCTCATCAAGAGGTATCTCATGATAAGCCTCCAAAAGATCGATTTTCGAAAAACATTGGCCTCCCGCCATGGCGGAGAACAATTCATCTGCACGAGGCAAAGGATAGGTGTCCACCACCAATTGGGAATTAATGGTGGCCTTGAAATCGCCACAAAGACGTAATTTTCCCGAGGGTTTCCTGACAATAACGAGGGGCGAAGCCCACTCACTAGAATAAATGGGAAGAACGACCCCTAGGACTGTCAGCTGGTCTAGCTCTTCTTTTACCTGAGGGTGGAGAGCCAAGGGGATCTGCCTCGCATGTAGAAAACGCGGGCGAGCCAACGCCTTCAACGTTAAGTGAGCTTCAAAGTCTGAAACACGCCCCAGGCCCTCCTCAAAGATATCCGGAAAGTCAGAGATCAAAGATTCTAACAATTGATAGGGAACGTCTTTGGAGCCCAACTGTATGGTGTCAGTGATAGAAAAACCGAAAGCTTGAAAGGCATCCAAGCCAAAAAGGTTAGCAGAGCTCGCATCACTGACAACAATAAAAGTAATAGGCCGAGTGACTGATTTGTAAGTCACGTCGGTAGTGAACTGACCCAGTAGGGAAATGAACTGTTTACCATAACCGCGTAGACGCCAGTAAACTGGCACCAACGGAGGCGACCCAAGGTCAGATTAAGTTTGTGCATTCAACAAAGAAACTGCCGCACCCGTATCTACTTGCAGTTGTAATTGGCGCGACCGAACCGACACCTCGGTAAAGAGTTTGTGTGCCGACGCGTCGGGAGCCTGGCCCGATGAAACTTCCTGAATGTCCTCTGTAACTGCTTCCTTCGATTCTTTTGAGGCCGAGTGGCAAACTTTAGCAATGTGCCCTTTTTTATTACATTTGCGACAAACGGCCCAACGCTGGGGGCACTCCGACCGATCATGATGTATACAGCACGACGCACAGGATGGTAACAAGGGCCGGCGGCCGGAACTCTGTTTATACACCATGCGGGAGCGGCCGTAACGGCCGGATTGTATGGCTCGTACGTCGTACACCTTGGACGCAGTGACGCGGCCACACCGCCGTCAACCGCCGCGACATCGCACCACGCTTCCAACTGTTGACCTGTGGCGTGAGAGACTTCATACGATTGAGCAATGGACAGGACTTCCTCAAGGGAAGGGTCTTCTAACTGCAGTGCCCGTTGCTGGACCTCCCTATCAGGGGCCGAACGAACAGTGACGTCGTGCACCATATCGTGGGCATACGACTCTCGCGACTGCTCCGTGACAAAATGACACTTGCGACTAAGACCGTGCAGGGTAGCGGCCCATGCCCGGTAAGACTGATGGGGCTGCTTCTTGCATTGATAGAACTCGACCCTAGCTGCCACAACATGCGTGCAGCAGCGATAATAGGAAGACAGTAATGAACACAATGCGTCAAAAGACAAGGACGAGGGTTCCTGCAACGGCGCTAGCTGCCGCAAAACTTGATACAGCGAGGGAGATATCCAAGACAAGAAAAGAGCGCGACAGATCTCTGCATCGGCAACATGAAACGCCTGGAAATGCTGCCGAAGGCGATGTTCATACGTGTCCCAATCCTCCGCCGTCTCGTCATACGGGGGAAAGGGAGGAGGGAACGGCGCTGGAGCAGACAGCATGGACAGCAACATCGGAAGCACTTGTTTCATGGTTGCCATGAGCTCTGTCTGCTGCTCAACCAAAACCTGCACTAAATCCTCCATGCCGCGGATAAGCTAAAAAACCGGAACAATGATGCAACATGCGAAAGAACGACCCTACTCGTCACCAATTGTGTAGTAACACGGTTCACGTTTTCCGTCGCACTTCACAGTAGACCGGGAACTGTCTCCTAGGCATGCCCGATGTGAACTGACCAGGCACGGCCCGTGCTGCCCGAGTTGTTGTTGTTGTTCCGCTGGCAGAGGTCGCAGCCGAATTCTCGTGTGCCCTCTGGTGGACGGGACTCTACTTGCGGCAACTACCGTCCATGATGCACCGTGCCGATGTGCGACTCCCGCGATCTTTCTGGTGGCTACTGCATCTTGGGACAGTTATCAAGAGAAATTTAAAAATAAATATTGGTCAGGTAGCATGCAAGGAAAATCAACACTTCAGCTATTTGATCAGAAATACTATAATAATAGCTGGTGTTCCAACAAGAAATATGTCAAGTGGCACCTCACAAAGGCTAAATATTTAGACAATAAAATTTGGGAAGGGTATTTAATTTAAAGTATTCGTGAGAATATTACCTTATCTTGTATCTAAAGAAGTGTAGTATTGGAGATGGACAAACATCAACAAGTTACTGACATTTATCGAAGGTTTAGATAAACGATATATTATTCCCAAGAGAACAGTCGAGCAAGGCAGAATTATGAAGAGAATTCCTACCCTTCAAGATTTAAAAGGAAGAATGAAAGCAAATTCTGTAAAATAAAATACAAGGTAACGATAGAAATAACTGAAGCAATGAGCGGTCTCTTACATTTCATTTCAGCAATGTAAACTGTACAGTGACTTATGTATCAGTAAACCATTCTAATTTGAATCAGGTTGAAAAATAACAATTGCTTCAGGACTTGGCCGGTTTTCAGGACAATCCAATACATAAGGAGGAACAAATGAAACCTATAGTTGTGGGAAGGTACTTTTTAGCTACCTTTTTAAATAAGTGTATTTTTGCAATTTCTTTAATCTCTTTTCGTACTTAATTGTACAGTTTTAAACCTTGATAGGAAATGCTGTTTTGAGCTTTATGTTTATTTTTTCTTGGTAAATGTAAGTTGAGTCTATCTTGTGTTGCACGATCATGGACCGAGCTGTTAGTGCAGTAATTACCAATGTTATTTTTGATGTGTACAACTGACTGGTAAATGTATTCACAAGGAGCATTAAAATCACCGCTGTTTTGAACATATCTTTACAATGAGCTCGACCAGTATTTTTGGTTATTATTCTTATGGCTCTTTACTGGAGTTTGAAAATTGTGTTCATATTTTGTGCATTTGTTCCCCAAAAAAGAACGTCATAGCTAAGAATTGAGTGTACATATGAATAATATGTAACTAAAAGACATTGCATGTCACACACTGATGATAGGATTGTAAGAGCATAACATGCTGATGACATTCTGTTTGCAAGTACCTTTGTGTATTCACACCACTTCAACTGAGAATTAATATTCATTCCTAGAAATTTTACATTTGTTACACAGTCTATAGAGGTGCCATCTACATTTAATTTAACATTGTCATTTTTCCTCTTCAAGCTGATATTCATGGCGTTAGTTTTCTTTATGCTGAATGTCACTTTATTGCTTATTGATCAATCACAAACTTCCTTGAGAGTTTCATTTGCTATTTCGGCGAGGAGTTCTCTTGTTTTCTCAGTGACTATAATATTGCTGTCATCAGTGAAGAGAATTTTTTCACCATGAGTAACACTACTGGGAAATTCATAGATGTATATCAGGAATAGTATTGGTCCTAATATGCTACCTTGTGGAACCCCTGTATTAATGTATTTTGGTTGTGATAAGTGTTTTATTAAATGTTTAGATCTATTTGAAGTATGTGCTATCTCTACTCATTGCACCCTACCTGCTAGCTATGATTGAAACAGTCATTAGCTACCCCTCTTATTTGTAATGCTTCTAATTTATTTAATAGAATCTTGTGGTCAACTGTATCAAAATCCTTAGAAAGATAAAAAAAATATGGCTGTGACACACTCATCTTTATCAAGAGCATAAAGTACAACTTTTGTGAATTCTACTATGGGACTCCGTATTTTTGCCACTTTGGAAACCAAACTGTGATTCGCTTAAAAGATTGTATTTATTCAGATAATTCATTAATCTGTCTTTCATAGTTGCTTCTATTATATTTGAGAATGCTGACAGCAGGGAAATGGGCTGGTAATTTTCTATGTCTTCTGCATTACCTTTCTGAAGCAAAGGTACAACTCTTGCCTGTTTAACTGCTCTGGAAATGTCCCTGATTTGAAGGATTCATTTATTATATTTGTTAAGGAGCTTTTCATAATCCCTATGCATTGTTTCAGTACACACATTAGTACTTCATCTAAGTCTTTTGACTTTTTATTTTTTAGTTTTCAAACAGTTTTATTGACTTCATTCCCTGTGGTTGGATGTAACATCATTGTATTTAGTGCAACATTATTTACAGGTGTTATATTTGTTTTGGGGAATTTTTGCTGTAACTTGCTTGCAATACTTGAAAAATGCTTGTCTACATAGTTTGCTAAGTGTTGTGGATCATTTATTACCTTATCCCCCCCTCTTAGCAGTATGTCATTCTACCCCTTCTCTTAGCAGTACGCCATTCTGCATTTGTTTGCCTCTCCCCATTTCTGTTTTTATAACATCCCAGACTGCTTTGCTTTTATTCTCTGCATTATATATTATTTTGTCATTAAATGAGTTTTTCGCAACAATAAGCACCTTCCTATAGATCTTTTTGTATCTATGGTAGAAATTTAAGAATTCTGTATCATTGTGAATTTTTTTCGTGGTACTGAGGTATTTAAGTGTCAGGGAGGACTTCTTAATACCTGCTGTTATCCATCTGGTTTGTGAGATGTTGATACAGACATGCATACTTTTGGAAATGCCTTTGCAAAGTTCAATTTAAACATTGTTGCAAATTTAGAGAATTTCTTATTCACATTGGTTACCATATACACTTCATCCCAGCTTTGTTTTTCTAGTTCCTTTGACATATCTTTTATTGTGATTTCTGATAGATGTCATTTTTAGGCTTGTAGTTTAGGGAATGATTTGATGCCTGATTTTACTGTTGTTATTTGACAGAGATGGTCTGATTGTCCAAGATCTTTTACAGCTACATCACATTTTTCCTTGCTCATATTTGTGGCCACATGGTCCATTACTGATGCAGTCATTGTAGTAACCCTTGTTGCACTCTTGATCGATAGAGACATGCCAAAACTTTGAAGGATGTTTGTGGACTCATTTATGACATTAGTATTGATGTTAATGTCCCCACACTGAATTATGTTGACCTTTGTACTCGAGACTTTATCTTGAACATCCGTTAACTTGTTGAAAAAAGTGTCCACACTACCACTGGGAAATCTATACACACACAAAATGATTAATTTCTTGGTGATATCAGGCCTGATAATTCAATTGCCAATATTTAAAAGTGTTTGTCTTCACTTACCATATTGAGGTCATGTCTTGATTCGAACTGTTTTCCTTTTCTGACAAAAATGCATGATCCTCCACCCCTTGAAGTAGTTCTGCAGTAAAAGTTTGCCCTTTCATACAATGATAATACTACATGTTGGATTTCTGTGTCTCTGCACCAGTGCTCGGTAATACAAACTACTGTGCAGTTCAAAGATTGGAGCTCAACTTCCAATAGTTGTATTTTATTTTTTATTGATTGCATGTTTTGATGGAGGATTTTTAAGTCTGTGAAATGCAGCATGTTACTCTTTCCAACGGGTTGTTTTTCTTTGTGACATCTGGTATGTGTGATATTTGAAGTGTTAAAATCTGTCTTGTGAGTGATTGTTTCAGTATTTTTTAAACTGCTGGAGATAGTGTTTAGGCAGGGAAACCTGTAGTCTGGATTTATCCTAAAAAATACCTACTTTTCCTATCCATGACAATATGTATTTAACCATGTGTCGTCCGAGTTCCACTCCCTGTACTTTCATGAATCAGCTCTACCAATCTTCCCTTTCGAGTCCTGTTTAGGTGTAGGCCATGCTTAGTGAAACCCCATCTGTTGATAGTCCCTACAGGCACCAGGGAAACATGAGCAAAATTGGCTGTCCTCAGAGCCATCCCTAACCCCACACTGATTCACCTCACAGCTACATCAAGGTATGGTCGATCATGACGCCGGAACAGCTCAACAAAGTGTAAGTTATTTTGTCCAGGTCACCACCTATGTCATATGCCCCATCCCTGCCCAAACTGTTTCCCACCCCACCCGCTATCACTACATGGTTCTCTTTTGTAAAGTCCTTACATAAACACCCTAGGTCCTCTATCACATGACTTAGCCCTGCATTTGTCTTTGAGATACTGGTGACCTGGTATGCTGCCCCTAAACTTTCCTGTAATTGAGGGCCTACACCATCTCCACGGCTACTACATAGTAGCAGCACTTTCTTCTTCCTAACACTTTGTACATTCCTTGGCTTCTTGGGCTTGGTTGTGCTGCACATTTCCTGCTCCTCATTCTACCTGAAGCTCTTCTCCACTTAACTCTGGCAGTGGTAGATACCTGTTTTTGTTGTTTATGATAAAACTGTCAGATCACACCCTCTTTCTTCCTATCCTCCTACCAACTGCCAGTTCCCAACCACCTTCCTCTCCCCTATCTCCCCTGATCCTGATGAGTTCCTTCCTTGCTTCCTCCAACTGTGCCTGAAGGGCTCAGATTTTCCTTTCCTGTTCCCCAATCAAAATGTTCCTACTGCATACTCTGTAGTTCCAGGAGAGAGCCTCTTCTGTTCTCCCATTATTCTGCCCATTGCATTCCCCTGTAGTGAAAATATTTCCTACAAGATTGGCAACAAATCCCTCTACTCACTACCCTACAACAGCTCCCACATTTCTCACTCATGGTTGGTTTCAAAACAATAATTAAGTTTAATGAATGTTTTAAATTTTCAAGTACGTGAGATTGGCTCTGTGTAAACAAAAAACGACACTAGGTCTCATGTGCGATGGTTGTTGTTTTTGTACTGATTTAGAAATACAATCACAGAAGAATGAATTTGTAATTACTTTGCTCTATCTAACTAGTAAATAATATGAAATGTGTCAGTAAAATACAATTAAAATTGCTTAATTACACTTTGATTGTGATAATAGACACTTATGAAACTAGTAGCTAGTAGTCTTTTTTAAATGAAGTTTGCACTATCAAGAAAACTTGAATAATGTTTTGTGTTTATGTGACACAAAATTTGCAGTTTTGTTGCGATTATCAGGACTTCAGCTAAATAACAAGTTTTTTCAGGAACAGACTCTGCTATGATTCTAATATTGTGTGACAAGAACGGACACTACAGCAAGTATAAAAAACAAAGAAAATTTAAATATGACACTATTTCCTCTTAAATAAGTTCTTTTAGTTGACAAAGAAAATACCTGTGGTCTCACTTGATGGCCATCTTGTATTGGAAAGTTAATCCCCCTTCTTGAAAAACATACATTTATGTGGAATAACACTGCTCATAGCAGTGACTTCCTTTGTAAACAAATAGTTCCTTGAAATTTATATAAATACTAGAATTTTGCTTTTAGGATGATTTCTTGGCTAACAATATACAAACTTTAGTCACATGACTGATGTTGTTGGCAGATGCTTGAGTACATTACCCAGCACCTTGGATCTACACACATTTTTCAGTTTCCTGACTACACTTCTCATCACACACTCCAACAGATAGCTAACTTCCTGCCTAGCTTCCGCATCGAATCCTGAAACATTGTTTTATGTGCTAAGTATGCTATTCAATACCTCCCACACATCACCCTATATTTTGCCTATCTATACTGAAAAACTAAGTATTCAGGGTTTACATCAGAATGGATTAAAAGTGTTCACAAATATGGTACATTAATAAACAGAGCTAAATACAACAAAAAAGTGAAGTAGTAATGTAATATATGCATATATACAAAAGATATCTCAAAGTAATGTTGACTTACCAAGTAGCAGATTAAAAGAAATTTTGTACACAAACAAGACAAGTTGGAATGCATGGATGCAGCATCTGACAGATGCCCACAAAATGAAGTATGGATCATAGTCGACGATGTACTGACGTAAGAATTCTGTGTGTAGCATACACTTGTGTCTGGTTTGTGCATATGAAATTTCAAGATACTATTCCTTATATTTACAGTACACATGAATAAAATGAGTCTTTCCTCAATTTACCACAACACCCATGACTTTACCCAAAAGAGTTCCTGGGAATTAAATTAAATCACTTGCTGCAGAGTACACAGGAATAATAGTAATAATAATATTTAACACTAATAGCATTCTAAAATAAGAAATCTTTTGCTAGATATTTAATGGCAATGTCACATTTCAAAATTGTAAAAGGATCTACCCATTTAGTCACATGGCATATATGTATCAAATTCTAAAACAGTAATCTATTACATAACAGAATTATGTAGTTGTATGAACGTGCAAATATAGTGTGGCATAGGCTTAAACTCAGTCAGTAGACAAAACAGAACTTCAGAAATCACAGACAAGAAAGAAAAAAAGTTTAATACTTGTGGATGATATCTATAAATTTTCAGTTCAGTGATAGTGCATACTCCAGACAACTTCTTAGATTTATCATACACAAGTCTGTATGCATTAGGATGCACATTTTCAAGAATTTCAAATGGTCCTATATAAATATCAAAGGATTTCTTTATCGCAGATGTCAACATGCTTTAGATTTCTCTTTTGCTTTCACCAACGCAAGATCTCCTACCTGAAACTTAGAAGATCTGCTTTTACCATCATGCCTCCACATTGTCCTATCCCCCTGCTTTTTCATCATCTCCCTGACACACTCTTCTTTCTCTTGCGGTGGCAGAATTTTACATGGTGGAAACTCAACATTTTTAGAAATAAAGTTAGTTGGTCTGCAATTAAACATTATTTCAAATGGTGAAAGACCTGTTGAAGAATATTGTAAGCTGTTCATAATAGCCTCAAAATCAATGACATAATCCATCCAACTGGTAGGATTCTTATTACAATGCTGGCCATTAAAATTACTACACCAAGAAGAAATGCAGATGATAAACAGGTATTCATTGGACAAATATATTATACTAGAACTGACATGTGATTACATTTTCACGCAATTTGGGTGCATAGATCCTGAGAAATCAGTACCCAGAACAACCACCTCTAGCCGTAATAATGGCCCTGATATGCCGGGGCATTGAGTCAAACAGAGCTTGGATGGTGTGTACAGGTACAGCTTCCCATGCAGCTTCAACACAATACCACAGTTCATCAAGAGTAGTGACTGGTGTATTGTGACGAGCCAGTTGCTCGGCCACCATTGACCAGACGTTTTCAATTGGTGAGAGATCTGGAGAATCTGCTGGCCAGGGCAGCAGTAGAACATTTTCTGTATCCAGAAAGGCCCATACAGGACCTGCAACATGTGGTCGTGCATTATCCTGCTGAAATGTAGGATTTCGCAGGGATCGAATAAAGGGTAGAGCCACGGGTCATAACACATCTGAAATGTAATGTCCACTGTTCAAAGTGCCATCAATGTGAACAAGAGGTGACCGAGACGTGTAACCAATGGCACCCCATACCATCACGCCGGGTGATATGCCAGTATGGCGATGACAAATACAAACTTCCAATGTGCGTTCACCACAACGTCACCAAGCACGGATGCGACCTTCATGATGCTGTAAACAGAACCCGGATTCATCCGAAAAAATGACGTTTTGCCATTCGTGCACCCAGGTTCGTCGTTGAGTACACCATTGTAGGCGCTCCTGTGTGTGATGCAGCGTCAAGGGTAACTGCAGCCACGGTCTCTGAGCTGATAGTCCATGCTGCTGCAAACGCCATCAAACTTTTCATGTCTTGCAAACATCCCCATCTGTTGACTCAGGGATCAAGACATCGCTGCACGATCCGTTACAGCCATGCGGATAAGATGCCTGTCATCTCGACTGCTAGTGATACAAGGCCATTGGGATCCAGCATGGTGTTCCGTATTACCCTCCTGAACCCACCGATTCCATATTCTGCTAACAGTCATTGGATCTCAACCAACACGAGCAGTAATGTCGCGATACGATAAACTGCAATTGCTATAGGCTATAATCTGACCTTTATCAAAGTCAGAAACATGATGGTACGCATTTCTCCTCCTTACACGAGGCATCACAAAAATGTTTCACCAGGCAACGCCAGTCAACTGCTGTTTGTGTATGAGAAATCGGTTGGAAACTTTCCTCATGTCAGCACGTTGTAGGTGTCGCCATCGGAGCCAACTGTGTGTGAATGCAGTGAAAAGCTAATCATTTGCATATCACAGCATCTTCTTCCTGTCAGTTAAATTTCTCGTCTGTAGCATGTGATCTTCGTGGTGTAGCTATTTTAATGGCCAGTAGTGTATGATATATTCCAAACAGTCTTCCAATTTCTCTCATAAATCTTTCTGCAGGATTACTTGGCAGATGGTACACAGAAGTTAGAATATGCCTTATTTTTGCATGATCAACAAAGTCTTTCCAAGCTTGTGATTTAAAATGAGAACCATTGTAAGATAAAATTGTTTTAGGGATACCCACTGATGAAAATATGTGTTTTCAAACTTAGAAATGACTTGCTTACTGGTAGCTTTCTTAAAAGGAAACAGCCTTATGAACTTCTAAAATATGTCAACCACCACAAAATATCTGAGTCAGTCTTATGTCTCCTAAACAAGATACCCTTGTGTACCATATAATATTATTCAGTATTCAGTCTTTTCCCCTCCTTTTCCTTACCCAACATGCTCTTAACCAATTTCTAGTTTTTATCATGATTTTGATACCTGCAGATTTCTTTGCAAATTTTCAAGATCTCTTTTTCCTCTTTCACACCTCTCAAGCACATAATTTTAAGCTCTTTCTCTCCTTTCTCCAAAGTGGTTAGATGAGCCACTCCCTTAAGGTAGCCTAGACAAAGCTTCAGCAACTACATTGTCTGTGCCCTTAATGTATCTGATTTTGTAATTGAACTGCTGTAAAAACAAGGCACAATGAGTAATTCTATTATGGCAGAGCTTACACTCCTGGAGGTAACAAAATGGTTTGTGATCAGTATAGATGAAGACTTTGTGATCTAGTAAATAATTTTTAATCTTATTGAATACCCAGTGTACAGCTAAAAGTTCTTTCTCAGTTAGTGTGTACGTTGTGCTTCTGCAATACTCTACTAGCAAATGTAAGTGATCTATGTTCAATAATACCAGCAACTTCAACCTCCTGAAATAAATGAGCACCCAAACCAACATCACTACTGTCCATTGTAATACAGAAAGGAAGAGACAAATCCAGTCTGAAGAATATATGACTTTGACATAACTGTCCTTTGATCGCATCAAAAGCATCCTGATTCCAATCCCAAACAGTATTCTTTATCAAAAGTTCACACAGGCATGAAGCATTCAAAGCTTGGTTGTTACAACATTTCCTATAGAATCCAGTTAACCCAGAAAATGATTTAAGCTGTTTTTTGTTGCAAGGAGCAGGAAAATAAGCAGTAGTATCAGTTTTTCTTTATCTGTTGCAATTCCTTCCTCAGATATAACATGTCCTAAAAATTTTACTTCTTCCACACCAAATTTACACTTACCTGTTTTCAAAGTCATACCTCCTGATTCCAATTTTGAAAACACATCTCTCTTAACAGATCCAAATGTTGTTTCCAAGTCTTTCCAGTGGCCAAAATGTCATCAACATACACAATTCACTTTGGAATCACTTCACATACCAAGACAGAATCCAAAGCTCTTATGAATTCAGCTACAGATTCATTTAGCCCCAATGGCGCCACACAGTATTGAAAACACTTACCTCCATACAAAAATGCAGTATAGTGGTGCTCTTGTGCTGATCATTGAGTTGTGAGTATCAGAATAATACCTGATGAGTATCCCATACCTACTATGCAGAAGTTCATGAACACTTTGGTGAGTGCCACCATTTTTAGTGTTTTTGATTGTCGCAAGGCTACCAGGCAAATCCCCATGGCACCTGGTTGTATACCCAAGATAGTGGTGATTATTCTCTTTGGGCTGTTCGAAACTTTGTGTATTCCATCTGCACTTAAAAATGAAAAATGTGGCCTATGTTGGCAGAATTTTTTGGACAAAATTCTGAATGGAATTCCTTTTGTTTTGCAAATCTTGATGTTACACTCAGTTACATGAGTGGCATGTCAAGGCATGCAATGGAGGTTACACAGCTATGACATCAAGCTGCACAAAGACAAGTGTGTAGTTAATAAACCAGAGGTGACTTTCCTCGTCGGACACTAGGTATCAGCACAGGGCATCTCCCCATTACTGGGAAGGATTTTCATTTTGAGTAACCTCCTGATACTGAAAGATTGCCACCAGCTAAGACATTTCCTCAGGGTGGTGAATTTTAAGCAACTCCATCTCCCTGGAACTTCAGCCTGTGAAACACCCCTCACCACTGCCTTGTCTGTTATAAACATTACAAGCAAATAGTTACTCCAGTGGATGTCAGAAATAGGTAACACTTTGAAGGATGTACAGAAGAGCCTAACCGATGTACTGTTGCTTGTTCATCCTGTACTGGACACTCCATTGGCTATGGTGATGCCAGCCAAAGTGCTGTTGGTGTGGCTCTACATCAAAAAATAAATAGCCATTAGCAACCATTATGTTTCTTTTCTAAAATGGTTCAAATGTCTCTGAGCACTATGGGACTTTACATCTGAGGTCATCAGTCCCCTAGAACTTAGAACTACTTAAACCAAACTATTTTAAGGACATCACACACATCCATGCCCAAGGCAGGATTCAAACCTGTGACTGTATCAGTCGCGCGGTGCCGAATTGCTCGCCCACAATGGCCGGCCTTTCTTTTCTAAAAAGCTGCAGCAGGGAGAAATATGTTGGAAGGCATATAACAGAAGTTTTAGTCGTTTACAAGAGTGTGAAGTGTTTCTGCTCCCTTGTAGAGGCCAGGCCAGTGACAATCTTTATTCATTACAAATCTATTGTCTCAGCATTTCAGAATGTGAGTGGCACACATTTCCCATGACAGTTCCAGTTTATTGAATATGTCAACCAATTCAACACAGATATTCATCATATCACAGGCATGGGTAAAGTGGTTGCTGACTACTACTCTCAAACTGCCAGCTTGACTATACTGACATTGCAAACACTCAAGTGGTGGGTCATCAATTAAAACTGTTATTGAACAGTACCTTCACAGGATTGTGCCTACAGTGGGAAAGGGTGCCAGATAGCAGCATAAAACTATCTCATGACATAGACCAAGACCCTACATCTCAGTGCCATTTTGAATACAGCTTTCAACAGTGTACATAACCTGGCATATCTAGGGGCTAAGGCCACAGTGACATTAATTACCAACTCATTCATTTGACCATAAATCGAGAAAGAATGGAAAATCTAGAATGGTATAATGACAATATTATCAAAAGGATAGATTGCTACTCACCATAATGTGAAGAGGTTGAGTCACAGACAGGCACATCAAAAGAGTGCTAAACAAGTAAGTTTTCAGCCAAAAGGCCTTCTTCTGCTGTAGATAACATACTTGCACACACCTACGCAAACACAATTCACACACATGTGACCACTGCCTCTGGCTCCCAAAGCCATGATGGGAGAAGCTGTCATGGTGGTGAGGGTAAGGAGGAGGCGGTAGTGGGTAGAGGGAGGGATAACAGGGTAGGGATGGGGGCCCCGTTATCCCTCTTCGTCCTGCCCCAGCACCCTCCCTACCCCCACCACCCAGATTGCTTCTCTCGTAATGTGCTGTTGCTCACCGTCTGACCTTAGCAGATACAGACGGTCGTCATGTGGTGTGAGTTGTGTTTCTGTGGATGTGTTTGGGTCTGTTGTAAGTCAGAAGAAGGCTTTTTGGCTAAAAGATTACTGATATAGCAGTCTTTTTGTGTGCCTATGTCTGTCAATCTCCACTATATGGTAAGTAGCAACCTATCATTTTCATAATATTGTCATCAATAAAGAAAGATGAAATTAAAGCTGTAGACAATGTCAAATTTTTAGGTCTACAAATTGACCACAACCTAAATTGGAAAACTCACACTCACGCCTTAGTTCAGCTACATTTGCAGTATGCATGATAGCAGAAATAGGTGATTTAAAAATGAAGAAGTTAGTTTATTCAGCCTATTTCCATTCACTAATAAGTTATGGAGTCATCTTTTGGGGAAACTCCTCTCACAAAGAGAACATTTTCAAAATTCAGAAATGAGTCATTAGAATTATATCTTGTGTCAGTCCAAGATCATCATGCAAAGACCTCATTAAGAAACTTGGTATCCTGACTACTACTTCTCGGTACATATACTCATTGATGTCCTTTGTCATTTCCAGCATATCTCTTTTTACACAAAATAGTGCAAAACATGATTATAATAACAGAACCAAAAACAATCTGTATAAGGACTATAAAAGCTTAACATTAGTACAAAAAGGAGTCAAATACATGGGTACTCATATATTTAAAACTTACCAGAGCATATCAAAGGCCTTGTAAGCGATAAAGATTGGTTTCAGAGTGAATTGAAGAACTTCCTGTTGGCCAACTCCTTCTACTCCATCATTGAATATCTTCACAAGGATTATAGCTTGTAACTCTGTCTGCATTAGCATTGTGCAATATACATGTATCTGAGTAAAAAAATAAAAAATAGAAAAAACCACCTTCGACTCTTTCCACATCCCAGAGGCTCCTCTCCAAGGGATCCATGGAAAATGATAAAAGTAATGTAAAAAAAAAAAGTAATGTAATGAGTGAGCTCGATCAGTCGTGTGCATGCCTCCAGTTTTAGTGTTGCAAAGTGGCATGCCACTTCCATGCAGAAGTTGGCCATTTTCCCATATTGCCAGTGAGGTTCAGCCAGTTCACATTGACCTTGTTGCCCCCCTACCACCCTCTGAAGGTTACAGATACCTATTCACTTCAGCGGATAGATGTGTGCGATGGGTGGAAATGGTACCAGTTGCTGACATCTGTGTCAAAGTGATGCCAAAAACATCTGTTGAGAATTGGTTGGGGTGCTCTGGCTATTTTCTTCATATGACAATGGTTCAAGGATGACAGTTTGAGTTGATCCTCTATGGCAAACTGTCCAAACGTGTAGTTTTCAATGCCACCATACCAAAAGTTACCATCCAGCCAGCAGTGGCAGGGTCAACTAGTGATGTAGGACACTGGAGGACGCTCTCATGTGCCAATGTGAGAAATTTACACAATCACTCCCTCTGGTCCTGTTTTCATTATGGACTGCATATGAAACTGACCTCAGTACACTGGATGCAGAGATCTTGTACCGTGAGTGTGTAAGGATTCCTGTAGACTTTCTCACTAGGGCACCACTGCCAGGTGATTTAAAGCTACCTCAGTTGTTGCAACAACTTACAGAACATATCTCCAACATCCAATTGCACCCATCTTTGCACCATGGTCACAACCAATTTTCATGCACAAGACATTAATTAATTGCACCCACGTCATACTATGCACTGTTTTCATGCAAGCCCCTCTGCAACCAACCCTTTCCCAGTTGTGTGCTGTGGAGGTCATATGTTCAATATATTATTGAATGGTAAATGTTATATCCTAGCCAGTAATGCCAACCGAGCCCGCTGCCAAAAGGTTGGCAGCATCAAAGTCCGGACGCCGTCCGCATAAGCAGCGCCAGTGATACAGGAAATCGCCACAAGTCTGCGCGCGCCACCGCTGGCTTCTGGCTTCTTAAGCGCTGGAGTCGCGAGCGCGAGGACAGTTCTGTATTCGCCGCTCAGTTGTATACTCGCCACCGATTTGTGTACTTGCTAGTCAGTTGTGTGTTCATCACAGCAGAGTTGTTGTTTGTCATCAGCCGACGCTGACCTAGCCGCTCCGACTCGAACTAGACAGATTTCTGTAGACACGGAGTTCACTACTGTGTTTCTGTATCTTCGTTAATAAAGATAAGTACCGACTTTATTTAATCAGAGTGTTTGGGTTTTCATCTTTCTGTTCACTGTTCCAGCGGACCGGTCGGCCCGCTATTAAAAGTGTGGCGGTGACTTCGTAAGCCATTTCTACAGCGAAGTGTTTGTCGCTACGAACGCCGCCACAAAAGTAAAAGCAACAGAATGTCCATTGAGACTGTCCACATGAGAACTGACCATGTAGTGAAGTTCGATTAATCATTTATCCCCAAAGCTAGGGAGGGCGTGGGGGGAAGGGGGGGGGGGGGCTTTGTGGCAGTAAAATGATTGATTAATTGATTGTGACTCGGAAATACCTTTTTGTATGTACAGACTATCTTTGTTAGTTCTTGTTTGGTTTTTTTTGCATTCACTTAGTATATTCTAGATGCAAAAATAAAAATAGTGGAAGCCATATGGTTAGGAGGTTACACTCCACAGTGAGGAACTCAAACCCAGTTCGCATAACTCTGCCATCTCAGTTTTACAGTCTGATTTAAAAAGTTAAGATTGACCTACTCCCCAGTTTAAAACAGAATGCTAATATGAGACACCATACTAAAAGAAAGTGGAATTATCCATGATAAATACTGGCTTATGTAAAAATAAGTAGTTGTGTCGAATCATATTGCAGATTTTAATAGCAGTTATGCTGAAGAAGAAATTAACTATAATATGATAAAAGTCCATCTTAAATAGTAATATAAACAGTTCTCACAGCTTTCATAACAGTGTTCCACACATATCACATAAGAAATGGGATCTATCTGAACAACTTATGATTGTAATTAATTCAGATAGATGGAAGTGATAACTTCAGTTACTAGTATCCTGGACTAAAAAAAAGTCTGCAATAAGTGTCCATAAGAAAGTTTTTAAAAAAGTATTCAATGGTGCTGAGCTACAGTTTTTGAAAGAATACACCACCATTTGATAATATGTTATTGTATTACTCTTCCATAATCTACATTTCGGTTTTTACATCATTATCAAGTAGAATGCTAAAAGTTCTTAATCCATTAACAGTCATACTGGGTAAAGTCAACCCAAAGAAGTTTTTGGGTGACTTTGACAGATATGACATGTTAATGGTTTAAGAACTTTTAGCATTGTACTCAATAATGTCATAAAAACTGAAAACTAGATTGTACAGAAGAAAAATACAGTAATATACAATCAAATGGCAGTGTATCCTTTCAAAACAAGAAGTGTTTGCTCTACGTGCAATTAATTTAGAGGCACTGCATTTTATTTGTGACAATACAAGTACAGAAATACAGCAGTAATTTTGTAACTTGTAGGATTGTAGTGAACAATAACCATTTCTCATTTCTCTTGAGTTGTTTCAAATAAATTAACATAATGAAATTCCAGAAAAAAACTCTTAGCACTGACTTCTGTTTCCCACAAAACTCCAGTCTTGGGAATTAGATACTACAAAGTTTGCTATAAAACTCCTTGTGCTGTTGAGGAAGAAGTTGCAACTTAGCCAACAGGTCCTTCTGTTTTGCAACTGATAAACATAGCTCATCTTTCAGATGCAGCACAGCATGACATACATCTGCCATGGTCCTTCCTGTTTTCAATACATTGACATTTTTCCATTCTTTTGTTTCAGAGTACGAATTGTAGATAGCTTTTTGAGATAGATGAGTATGAACACTTTGATTATACTGCATTTGGAGTTCTTACACATCTGCATTAACAACATTGTCTCCGCAGTGTGTTTATAATCAAAACAGTCAGTTGTATGTATTGGAATTACATGGAATGGGTCCATAGCCTTAGCTGACTCAACAATCTTGTGTAAATCTTGCAGAACAAAGAACTTGTTTACCATTCTTCATTTTATTTATAATTGAAAAATCTCTGTCACACTCAAAAAGCTGTGTTCACTCACCAAAAACTCATGTGTTATCTCTTCATATCATCCCAAGCTAAATGGAGGAGACCTTGAGACATAGCACTTGGAAACTCCAGAGGGAAGCACTGCTTGACAGAAATATCATGTACATCATAGTAATGAATACTTGAAACATTCTCTACATAATTTGATACTTGGAACAAATCTAGAGATACACAACAGAGTACTGAGAGTTCAATAGAACTGAAATTTATTTTGTGAAAAAATGGCACTTAGAATTTTTTCTATTTCCATTCTTTAAATGTTGTTACTGTGTAGAAAAACTTCATCATATCCTGTTAAATATTTTAATAGTGGTATTTGAAGAGCATTTGCAGGAAACAACATTTTTGCAGATGTACTGATTGGCCAATAGCAGCAACTTTCATCCATTAATTGCATCCTTCTTGCAGTGAACCACATTTCCATTCTTGATGACATATGCTATCAGGTTATCATGGCAGCCAAACTGATAAATGATGTGCTCCCACCTGCAAACAGTAACAATTAAAAATTGCTGTTATAAGCACGGTGGGAGAGGTATTCAGCTCACTGCTGATAGTTTGTAATATTCTCTTGTGATAAAACTTGCATTTCATTAATAAACAGTTACATGAGAGAAGAATATGTATGGCAAGCATTACATTGTGGATAGGCACATAACAAACAGATAAACATTACAACTCATCTTATGAACTTGCATTCTTCTTCAAGGTTGAGCTGTCACGTCCAAGTCCTTTTTGATGTCTCTGTCTGTTGTTCAACCATTCATACATGTGATGAGTGATAGTCTTCACTCATATCACTGTTTGTACTCCGCCCAAAATCTTCACTATTATATTAATTTAGTAATGGTAGCTTATAGTATCATGTTTACAAGTGTGTAATTATGCTGTGTTTGTGTGGCATATAGCCTCATAGTCCAAAGAATACATTAGTTTGACATATGTCTTGTACGTATGCTGTGCTGTTCTATTGCTGCATCTGTGCCCCAAACCCAGAATTTTTCTGGTCAGACTGTACTTGTTTTTCATTTAATTTAGAAAGTACTGTGAGTATATTTATATGGTTTTCTGGGTGGTACTGGCATGTTCCGAAACAGGAAGCATATATCCCAGTGAATAGTGAATAGTGCTTTATTCGTCTCATAACATACAATTTCTAATCATATGATTAACGTACAGGAGACACATAAAAAAAATAGATAACACAACTTAGGCCTAATTGGTACAAAGAATTTTAACATTAATATAAACTTTTATTTTTCTTTCCTCCCTTTTGTGAAGGACAGCTACATTTACACACAAAACTATAAGTAAATTTATCCTGCTCAAATGTTCAGTTCATCCTTCATGAACTCCTCAACAGTGTAGTAGCAGCGTTTGACAAGTATATCATATAGCTTTGTTTTCAGTGTCTCTAGGTTCATCCTCAGAACATTCTTTCCTTTTAGCTTGTTATGAATTTTCATTGCCACATACTGAGGAGACTGCACATATAGGTTTAAGCGATCAGTGGGAAGCATAATTTTTTTTTTTGTTTCTCGTGTTATACGTGTGATTGAAACAGTTTTTCTCGAATAACTCTAAATTGCTGTGTAGAAAGATGATAATATCATAGATGTATAAGGAGGGAACTGTTAATAACTGTTGTTTTTCAAATAGTGGGCAACATGATGTCCTTGGATGGGCAGTACACATGTTCATTATTATTCTTTTCTGTAACTTTAGTATGTGCAATATATTGCTTGGATTTCTCCAAAAAGTAATACAATACCTTACAACTGATTGAAAGTAGCTGTAGTATGCAATTTTCCTTGTATTCATGTCTGTTGCACCAGCTAATATTTGCATAGCAAATGCAAAGCTACATAATTTGTTTAACAGGTAGTCAACATGTTTATTCCAATTTAAATATTTATATAGGTTTAACCCTAAAAACTTCACAGAATCCACTTCTTCTATATCCTGATTTTTAGGAGTTATTTTAATTTCTTGGGGCTTTGACTGTTTTATTCTGAACTGGACCATGTGGGTTTTGGGTATGTTCAATATTAATCCATTCAGTTGGAACCATGTTTCTAGTTTGTTCATTGTGCTTATTATGTAGAGAGGGATGTTTTCTGGCTCCTGGTTTTCAATTAATACAGATGTGTCATCTGCAAATAAAATCGATGGAGCATTTATATTGTTCGGTAATCATTAACATAGAACAAAAACAAAATAGGTCCTAGAATCTGTCTTGATGTTATTTGGGCATCATGTGTTGGTGTCAGAACATCACTGTGTCACTTTATTAGTACACAGGGTGTCCCATTTATCTTGACCATGCTAAATAACTCTTTGTCCAGATGCAAATTATAAAATGTTTAAAGCCAATGTTCTTTAGTCATCGGGGGACATCAATCAGAATGATTGCCTTCATTGTAGCTTTGTTTTTTTTACAACGATATGAACAGCAGTATGACTTTTTTAAATGGCACCCTGTATTTTTTATTTGGTAATTTATTTACTCTCCTAAAGATCTATTCAAAATGTATCACAGTGTACCATTCACTGAAACACAACATTATTAATTACACAACACAACACTGATGTTGACGCTCCCAGCACTTAGTGCAGGTACTCGGGTAATGTAACACATCCATGTGCTGACACTGACAGAGGACAAATGTAAACATAAGTTGAATGTACATCCATCTTCCATCAACCATCATCAGTTGAAGAGTTGTGTGAGTAGAATGTACACCAACGAAGAGAAGGTAGAAATGCTACTCATCTATGGGGAATGTAAGTTAGCAGAACAGTAATTGCAATACTTTTTTCTTATGTATGGGTACAGTAATTTAGTCCTTTGAAGTACTATTGTGTAGAGTAGGCATACAGTAAAGGCTGTCCTTCCTACAAACTGCATCGATGCTTGGGTTCTACAATTATTGGGCCTTATTTCATCAATGGTAGTCTAAAAGGCACAGCGTATGCCAACTTCCTCAGATGAATTCTTCCTCCTCTTCTGGATGAAGTGCCACTAAGAACCAGAATGCATATGCGGTATCAACACGATAGATGCCCAGCACATAATGCCTCATGTGCACGTCGTGTTCTGAACCAAAAGTATCTTGCCAGATGGATTGGTCGAGGAGGAACAGTTACTTGGCCTGCTAGGTCTCCTGATTTAAATCCTCTGGGCTTTATTCTGTGGGGATGCAATGAAGATATTGTCTGCCGTGATATTCCAACAGCTCCAGAGGACATGCAGGAACTTATCGTGCTTGCTTGTAATTCTCTTCGGCAGGCAACACTGGAAGCAGTAAATAATTCTTTCATTCAATGAGTGCACCAGTGTATCGGTGTCCAGGGTCACCACTCTGAGCAACTTTAAATGTTCTACTCATGGGCAGTGGTACAGGAGAGTCAAAGTCAATTTTGTGTTATGTTTTTACTTGGTTTTCATTTGTTTTCTGGCAACTCCAGCAAGTGGGCAAGTTTGTGATACTGGGCTCAAAGTCAATGTTGTGTTATGTAATTAATAATGTTGTGTTTCAGTGAACGGTACACTGTGATACATTCTTGAATAGGTCTTTAGGAGAGGAAATGAATTACCGAATAAAAAATACATGGTGCCATTTAAAAAAGTCATACTATTGTTCATATCTTTGTAAAAAAACAAAGCTACGAAGAAGGCAATCATGCTGACTGTTGTCACCCTGCTGACTAAACAACATTCGCTTGAAACATTTTATAATTTGCATCTGGACAAACAGTTATTTAGGATGGTCAAGATAAATGGGACACCCAGTATATTTGGTAATGCTGGTGGTGGTTGTGGTGGTGGTGGTGGTGGTGGTGGTGGTGGAGGAGGAGGAGGAGGAGGAAGTGAAGGAGTAATTTAGCTGTACCTTCCATTTTGGCTTGCTACCTTTCATATTCTGCTAAACATGAGTTTTTACTGTCTTATATTGCTCTGTGTTCAGATGCCTGTGTGACTAGTGCATGGGGAAATTATTTCATTATTATTATTATTTCTTTCTATTCTCAGACGTTATGTCTGGTCAAAAATGGACAGTGACACGGACCTTGATCAAGCGTCACTTCCTTTTAACTGTACGGTATATGTTATGTTGCATTTAGGAACTTTCGGGTCATTGAACATGTATCAATAATTACAGATTTTTGTAGTTGTATATATATGTTTGGATGTAGCTGTATTGCATTGATGTACTGGTGGATATTGTGAGGTATGACTCCTGTAGTTGATAGTATAATTGGTATAATGTCAACTTTATTCTGATGCCACATGTCCTTGACTTCCTCAGCCAGTTGGATGTATTTTTCAATTTTTTCTCCTGTTTTCTTCTGTATATTTGTTGTGTTGGGTATGGATATTTCAATTAGTTGTGTTAATTTCTTCTTTTTATTGGTGAGTATGATGTCAGGTTTGTTATGTGGTGTTGTTTTATCTGTTATAATCGTTCTGTTCCAGTATAATTTGTATTCATCATTCTCCAGTACATTTTGTGGTGTGTACTTGTATGTGGGAACGTGTTGTTTTATTAGTTTATGTTTTATGGCAAGTTGTTGATGTATTATTTTTGCTACATTGTCATGTCTTCTGGGGTATTTGGTATTTGCTAGTATTGTACATCCGCTTGTGATGTGATCTACTGTTTCTATTTGTTGTTTGCAAAGTCTGCATTTATCTGTTGTGGTATTGGGATCTTTAATAATATGCTTGCTGTAATATCTGGTATTTATTGTTTGATCCTGTATTGCAATCATGAATCCTTCCGTCTCACTGTATATATTGCCTTTTCTTAGCCATGTGTTGGATGCGTCTTGATCTATGTGTGGCTGTGTTAGATGATACAGGTGCTTGCCATGTAGTGTTTTCTTTTTCCAATTTACTTTCTTTGTATCTGTTGATGTTATGTGATCTAAAGGGTTGTAGAAGTGGTTATGAAATTGCAATGGTGTAGCTGATGTATTTATATGAGTGATTGCTTTGTGTATTTTGCTAGTTTCTGCTCGTTCTAGAAAGAATTTTCTTAAATTGTCTACCTGTCCATAATGTAGGTTTTTTATATCTATAAATCCCCTTCCACCTTCCTTTCTGCTTAATGTGAATCTTTCTGTTGCTGAATGTATGTGATGTATTCTATATTTGTGGCATTGTGATCGTGTAAGTGTATTGAGTGCTTCTAGGTCTGTGTCACTCCATTTCACTACTCCAAATGAGTAGGTCAATACTGGTATAGCATAAGTATTTATAGCTTTTGTCTTGTTTCTTGCTGTCAATTCTGTTTTCAGTATTTTTGTTAGTCTTTGTCTATATTTTTCTTTTAGTTCTTCTTTAATATTTGTATTATCTATTCCTATTTTTTGTCTGTATCCTAGGTATTTATAGGCACCTGTTTTTTCCATCGCTTCTATGCAGTCGCTGTGGTTATCCAATATGTAATCTTCTTGTTTAGTGTGTTTGCCCTTGACTATGCTATTTTTCTTACATTTGTCTGTTCCAAAAGCCATATTTATATCATTGCTGAATACTTCTGTTATCTTTAGTAATTGGTTGAGTTGTTGATTTGTTGCTGCCAGTAGTTTTAGATCATCCATGTATAGCAAATGTGTGATTTTGTGTGGGTATGTTCCAGTAATATTGTATCCATAATTTGTATTATTTAGCATGTTGGATAGTGGGTTCAGAGCAAGACAGAACCAGAAAGGACTTAATGAGTCTCCTTGGTATATTCCACGCTTAATCTGTATTGGCTGTGATGTGATGTTATCAGAATTTGTTTGGATATTAAGTGTGGTTTTCCAGTTTTTCATTACTGTGTTTAGAAACTGTATCAATTTAGGATCTACTTTGTATATTTCCAAAATCTGTAGTAACCATGAGTGGGGTACACTATCAAAGGCTTTTTGGTAATCAATGTATGCGTAGTGTAGGGACCTTTGTTTAGTTTTCGCTTGATATGTCACCTCTGTATCTATTATCAGTTGCTCTTTACATCCTCGTGCTCCTTTGCAGCAGCCTTTTTGTTCTTCATTTATAATTTTGTTCTGTGTTGTATGTGTCATTAATTTCTGTGTGATGACTGAAGTTAATATTTTGTAGATTGTTGGTAGGCATGTTATGGGGCGATATTTAGCTGGGTTTGCTGTGTCTGCTTGATCTTTATGATCTTTAGGTTTCAGATAGGTTATTCCATGTGCAAGTGTATCAGGGAATGTGTATGGGTCTGCAATGTAACTGTTAAATAATTTAGTTAGATGTGAATGTGTTGAGGTGAACTTCTTTAGCCAGTAATTTGCTATTTTATCATTTCCAGGGGCTTTCCAATTGTGTGTAGAATTAATTGCTCGGGTGACTTCATGTTGCAAAATTATCACTTCAGGCATTTGTGGAATCATCTTGTATGTGTCTGTTTCTGCTTGTATCCACCGTGCATGCCTGTTATGTTGTACTGGGTTTGACCATATGCTGCTCCAGAAGTGTTCCATGTCTGTTATGTTTGGTGGATTGTCTATTTTAATGTGTGTGTTATCCATTGTTTGGTAAAATCTCTTTTGGTTTGTGTTGAATGTTTGGTTTTGTTTCCTTCTATTTTCACTTTTTTTGTATCTTCTAAGTCGTTATTATTATTATTATTATTATTATTATTATTATTAGTTGGTAGAGGTGTGCTGAATATGTAGCATCAGATCATCATTGTCTGCTATGTGTGTTTATTATTATTATTATTATTATTATTATTATTATTATTATTATTATTAGTTGGTAGAGGTGTGCTGAATATGTAGCATCAGATCATCATTGTCTGCTATGTGTGTTTTGTCGCTGCTGTCAGGTTTAATTATGTGCCAATCTGCAGCACTGTATGCAGCAGCAGTAACAGTGACAGTTTATTCTTTGACTTGTGTTTCGTTTTTCGTTCATTGTAATGTATACATAGTGACAGAGATTTCCTGTTATGAGCTAATGTTTAATCTTCTGGGATGGTTCTGCTTTCAAGCATGACATCACCTAGTCTGTTCATTGCTTGGAGCTAGTATATGTTGAGTGTGTTTATTCTATTAAACACGGTTTCTACTTTTCACAGAGCATGAGAATGATATTTAAAGTACTACTAGTTAGTTTAATAAATACCTGCTATTCGAATGTAGGACAGCCCTAATTCTAGCTGTACTTGACAAGTGGGGACCCTGACATGGTATTTAAGCCAACGAGACTAAGCTGTAGCAAAAATTTTGAAAAAATTTCACAAGATGACACACAAAACAGCTGTATCAAAATTAGCTGTGTGCTTAACTCCACTCAGGCCCCATAACTCTGTAATGCAGTTTGCCCAAGTTGAGCATCAGCATCACTGCTGATTAAAAAAGGTTGCCGTAGTAGTGAGCTGGTTAGATTACCACTTCACCACTTCACCGTGGAAATACAGGATGTCATAACTGGGCCACTGATGGCAAATTCTTATGACAAGCTCAAGACAGAATTGATTTGAAGAGTAGCATCCTCCCAGGAAGACAAAATTCATCAGATGCTGTCATAGGGGGATATTGGAAACTGCAAACCATTACAGTACCTTTGTCACCTAAGGAGCTTTGTGGATAGCAGCACTATTCCAGATAATTTACTGCACACCATTTGGAGCAGCTGCCTACCATCACAATTAAAGGCAATAGTAGCATCCCAAACAGAGATGCCACTGGATAGGGTTACAGAACTTGCAGACAGAATTCAAGAAACTGCCACTGCTGCTCAGATTAGCACATTAACAGAGCCGTGCAGCAGTACAACAGCAGCAGCAGCAGTAGTTGCACATGCTGATAATGACTCTCTAATGTCAAAAGTTGAGTTATGAAGTACACAAATCAGCAAGCTGTTGTCGCAGAGGGACAGTGGGTGGTACTGCAGAAGATCAAGAAGCTGTCCATCAACTAATGCTATGTCCTGTAATGCAGAGCATCCCATTTACTGGTACCATTGCTAGTTTGGTGAGCAGCCCTGAAAATGTACTGCAAAAAGGTCCTTCCTAAATGCCAGCACAGTCAAACGTTGGTGATGCCAACTGCCTGTCAACACCACAGGGCTTGTTTATCAGTGACAGGAAACCAGGTTAAAACTATTTGGTGGACACTGTTTCTGATTTATGTTTTTGCCACAAACTGCAGTTTTGACTAGACTATCACGCACTTGTAAACAAGTGCTACGTAATACAGGGCACCATATAAAAACTACTGATGGCTCACCAGTATCATATGGACTTAGGTACTTGGCACCCAGCTACCTGGCTGTCACTAAAAGGAGGCATTATCCAACTAGAAAGTGGCCTCTGGTAGTCCCTCTTACATCTTTTTGTTAATAAGTGTGGAGCATAGTGCCCATGAGTATTTAACACCAGAACTGTGCCAGACCACTACTTGGTACCACTGTTGCAGGACTATAATTGTGCCTTGCATGGTGCAACTATGTTCAGTGCACTCAATTAGGCCAAAGCCCTAATGCTAGCTGCACCTGACAAATACATACATGAGTACTGATATAACAGTTCCCTGTGGCACTACTGCTTGTAGTAAGGAAGAGCTTGTAACTCTGTTGTTTATATGCACACCACCTTCCAAACAATAGATCTTTTATTATTTTTATTAAACATATTGAAATAGTCATAGAAACCAGTTTGAACAGCAAACTGTTATTTCATATATTGATAAATGTGCATTTAGTACCTAAAATATAGAAAATCTGCAAAAGCCAACTTGAAAACATTTGTTATAAGATTTAGAGCCAGATTACTGGTTGATTCTGTTCACCTGAACCCTGTGTTTATGTAGTCAGAATTAGTTGACGGTGTTCTGTTCCCTGAGTGGGAAGTTGGAGTCTATCCAATCATGTATTTTTGTCTGTTAATTTAAGAAGACACTCTTACATTTCAAATTTGCATTCTGGAAGATATGCATCCCATAAAAGAAACAGGTAAAAGAGTGTTTTGAGTCAACTGATGTGGAAAAGCACATTGTCAACAAACACTGGAGTGGCTGTTCAAGCTACTGTGACCATACATTGCACAGTTATTTTGTTGGGGGAATTTCTAGGTTATCAGGTTTGCTCATACTTTTTACCATCTACTACTCTTCCTGTACATTGTAATGTAACTGTTTGATAGATCTATTTTATTTTATTTTTTTAAATCAAAATCAGAGAACCCAATACACTATGATTCTTAACACAATTCAAATAGATCAATACTGCAAATTGTGTATTTTCTATAATACTGGTGTAAATGTACATTGATGAAGCCATAATGATGACATAAAATTAACTGTTTTATGGAAAACTTAACTATTTCTAATATAATTCACAATTTTGTTCACTTGTTAAGTCAAGAATATTTAGATGTTATAAAACATAGTTATTATTTTACAGAAGTGTTCAAATAGATAAAATCAACAGAAGAATGTATTTCTTTTCACTTACATGAAATATTAATGAAATTGTAATTCTTTGGTCAAGGATGTCAATTATATCGATATTGTAAGCATATCTTTGGACTGAAACAGACATGTTTCTGTTCTTGTTCTTGTGTGAGACACTTGGAAATTAGCAGTTCTAGTTAAGAAGTTTATTATTTTGTGGAATAAAATAATTTTGAAGAGAATATACGTTTCTGCAGCTTTGGCATGACGGAATCATTAAGCTAGGGTGGCAGTGCCAACAGAAAGCACAACTTATAACGCACGATGAGAAATAATTTAAGTGAAAATACTTCGTACTGGTTCTCTTCTCTACTAGTTGCTTTGAATAACTGAAGACTTATATCTCTAATACACATGCAGTAATTGCATAAAACCTGGATTAATTAACAACATTTTTGATTCAATTTTTATACTTTTTATGGTTCAAACAAGGCAAGAGATGTAAGAATACCCACCATAATTTCAGGCATGTGCATGAGCTTCTTAGTTCTCTTCCCATTTGCAGCAGTTTTTCTATAAATATGGGATGGGGCCATACCCATGTCTTGGTATTTTCATAGTTTCGTTCAGGGTAATATTAACACAAATATCTCAATACAAACATTTTCATTGTGCATATTCTCTGTTGTATATTAAAAAAAGTATGTTACATTTAATGATTGTTACTTGTGTATGTGCTCACCTGCTTGCATCAATAATGACTAAGTCTGCTGCTTTCCCTTCTTCAATGGAGCCCACTCTGTCTGCTCGACCCAATGTTGCAGCAGCATTTAATGTAGCTGCCACAAGCGCCTCCTCAACACTCATTCGCATGAGTATGCAAGCCAATAGCATCACTATTGGCTACACATATTAAAAGAATAAACAACAGAATTAATATGCTTCAGGCATGTAGAAAGGTGCTTTATATGGTGCTCTAAAGTAACACATAAAATGATACAATGGCTCTGATGTGCACTATAATTACGTGGTTCTGGAAATGAATATGATGTTGATAGAAAAGTGTCATGAAATTACTTTATAGATGAACACACTGATGTAGTCATAGAAGAATATAAAAGAGAACATTGGATATTTTCCTGCACCCAAGTCCATTACACATTTGTCTATTTTTTGATATGCTACTATTTGCTGTACCTCAGTTACAGTTTCCCTAAACCATGAAAAGCGCTTGTCTGGACGGGACCTTCAAGAATGGCAAATTCAGTTTCCTTCCCTATCTTTGTGAAACAGAGGTAGACGTGTATGCTGCTGTAAAAGGGATGGTAAACACTAACTTTTCTTCTTCAACTCACAGCATTGTAATGCTCAGAAAACTAGCTTAAAAGCTTCTGGATCATTTCCAAGTCCTGTCAAGTACAAAAAAGACAAAGCTGTGGAACAAGCTATTGAGTCTCCACTAAATCAGACAAATGAGAAATGACAGTGCATGGAATTTGAACTGTTAGAGGAAAGTCAAGTAAGATTATGATTTTGACAACCCCTGAAGATGATGCTGTCTGAAAGAACTGCATATTTGTCATAAGAGACTTACAGCAGCTAGCCTGAACAATTCATTTGTTTAGTTTACCATCAGCAACATGTGGTCCGAAGTTTTTGATGTCCATTCATAAGCAAAAGTATTTTTAAAGTAAATACCTAATTTATTTGTATATCAATGGGCATAATCAATTTTTGAAAATACCTATACATAAAAGGCAAGGAAAGCAATGGAAGCAAGGAGCAAGAAGGAGTAAAATGGAACTAGCTTTCCAGAAAAGCAAAAACACATACACTAAGAAAGCCCTCTCTTGGAACACCAAAATAAGGCATTATAACACACTATTTAAGTTGGAAGCACTCTATGCAGCAGAGACACTACTCATGGGGAAAAAAGAGCAAATGGAGAAATTGGAAAACAAGGAGAGGAAAATTTTGAGGAAGATTATGGGTCCCAATTTCCAAAATAACAAACAAGTTTTCTATAGAAACAAAGCCCTCAATGCAAAGTCGGGCAGACTCTCAGAAACCATATGGAAAAGGAGGATTGATTTCTATGGACACATACTCCAAATGAATCCCAACGGACTAGAAAGAAGAGATCAGATAGAATGAAGAAATATTTGGAGAAAAAGAGAGCACAAGCATCTAAGAACTGATTGATCTGATGCACCCCAAAGATGGGTGATACGAAGTGGGGGAGAGGAAAAAAAAGGCGGGGGGGGGGGGGGGAGGGGGGGGCAAGGACCCGACTGACAGATTTGCTCACTGACTCATCATCCCCCAACCTAAACCAATAAAGTTAGAAACTTGAAACTTTGAGAGGATGTTGATCTTATACTGTAGGAGTTGTTTAAGAAGAGATTTTTTTTGAAATTCCACCTCTAAGGAGGTGAAACAGGGGATGAAATGTTTTTTGAAAATATGTTGCTATTAAGGCAATTGTGAAGCCAGACCTACAAAAATAGGAGCATGGTTTCTTGGTCAGAAATAAAAAAAATTGTGTTTCAGCATTTCTGGAAATTTAACTCCTATGGGGGTGAAATAGTGTGTGAAAGTTTTTTTGGAACTAAAACATTATTAAAGTACAGCAGAGTCCCACTAATCCGAATCCTGGTAATCCGAACATTCAGTTAATCTCAACATAAAAAATGTTAGACTAAGTACGGAAAACTTTGTGGTATACTGCTGTACTTACACACTATTTTAATTTACAAGTACAGTAAACACGTACTAGAAAAATTGGCAAGAAAAAAATTAGGTTTAAACAATGCATAACAATGAAAGAAAAGCAGTCAAACTTACTAAAATACAGCAGACATTTTATCCCTACTTTTTAGATTACAAAAACTCGGTCATTGTTTTTTGGCATAGGAAGACAGTCTGTTATCCCATGCATTGTTGCGCCATCGTCTCATGAACATCAGATCAGCAGGCGTAGCAGTGAGCTGTTGCTCCAAATAATGTAGTGTGAGGTCAAGGACTTCTGCTGTGTCACTGTGTGGCACCAGCTCTCCTTTGTCGCTTTCAGGCTCATTGTCACTTCTGTCACAGCAGTCCACTTCTTCCTGGTCTTGAGTCACAGGAGCAACTAACTTAGCATCAGTAAGGTTCTCCACACATGTCCCATTTGCTGTCATCCAGTCATCTTTGCCTCATTTGCTAGCTTCTTCACATTCAGGGATTGTCTGTATAATTTGTAGTAGATTTTCCTCTTCATCTTCAATTAGGTTGTCCTGAAATTCAAGAGATGTCCACAGTTTTCTCCACAATTTTCTCAGAGTATTTTCTGAAACATTCTGCCATGCCTCAGTGGCCCAATAAACAACATCCTTGACGTTGGTGTTTTTATTTTGTCCACTAAAGGAATGCTATCATCTTGGATCAGCATTCTTAAAAATTGTTTTCTGTAAATCAGTTTTAATGTTTGCAGTATGCCCTGGTCCATCAGCTGTAGAAATGGTGTAACATTTGACGGCAAAAACTTCGTCACAATTTCTCCATTACATAATTCCGCAGTGCTGGAGTGAGATGGCATGTTATCAATCAAAAGGACTGCACAGGGAGACAAATGATTTTCCTCAGAAAACTGTCAAACGGAGGGAACAAACTGGATGTGAAACCATTCTTTGAACAGCTTACCTTCCATCCATGCTTTTTTCTGGTTGCGATATTATATGGGCAGGGACTTCATGTTGCAGTTTTTAAAAGCTCTGGGTCTAGCAGATTTGCTGACCAGCATTAAAGGCAGCTTGTGATTAGCAGCAGCATTGCTGCATACTAATAAATTCACACAATCTTTGTACATTTTAAAAACAGGAGCATGGTCTTTTGCTTTTGATGCCAGGGTTTTTGTTGGCAATGCCCTAAAATTAAGGCCAGTCTCTTCAGCGTTATAACTTTGTTGGGGAGAATACTTTCCCTCTCTTATCATTTTTTCAAACTCACCCAAGTATTCCTTCACTGCATCATGGTCAAAAGAAAGCTTCTCTCCAGTAACTGTTAGCTGACGGATCCCATGATGTTTTTTGAATCTGTCCAACTAACCCATACTTGCACTAAAACTAATCACCATTCACTAACTTGTTCAGGTAAATAGCCTTCTCCTTGAGCTCCACTCAAAGGAGTTCCCCTTTCTCTTTCCTGTGTAGACGAAAGGAACAGAGCTTCATCCACTTTATCACACTGGGACTGTTTCAAAAGTCTGCTGAATTTCAAGTGTTTTTCCTGAAGATATTGCACAGGACTGTTCAAGCTTCACTCAGTTCTTCTTCCAATCACAAATTGTTGCTTTACCAACAGCTTGTTCCATTGCCAGTTCAGATACATTCTCACCATTGTCTATCCACTTCAAAACATTCAGTTTTTCTTTGAGAGTTAACGTTGTATGTTTCCATTTACTCATGACGAATACAATACAATACAACTATTATGTGTGCCAGCGATCAATAACTAACATTACCAAGCACTTTGTGAGCCAATTGACAGTGCACTGACCTCAGACACTACTAAGGTCTCAACAATGCACAACAATAAGTGCAGGGGGTGAGACTGAGCCATTGTTCCCACACTTGTTCCCATTTGTTACCATGGTGTACCCTCTTATCTGCTTGGTATACTTCATTCTAGAAACTCAGCTAATCCGAACAAATTGGTAATCTGAACAAGGTTCGGTGCCAATTAGTTCGGATTAATGGGACTCTATGGTACTTCTAAAATATTTTTAAAGCTACATCGATCATAATTGGCATTTGACTTCTTGGTTATAAATAAAAAATACATATGTATATATGTGGTGTCTGTTCTTTTGGACATGTCTGAAAGAACATGATTTTGATCCAGTAGCCAGTATGAAAGAAGGTACAAAGGAATTATTGACAATGGCTGTGAGTGAGCATTAATTGAAATCATTGGGGAAAGTTGAAAATTGGTGCTGGACTGGGAGTTGAACCTGGGTTTCCTGCTTACTCGGCAGATGCACTGACCACTGTGCCAGCCACAAACAGTGGCCCTCACAGGTGCATAGACAACCCTAGCACGCCTCCGGTGAGAGCCAAATTCTCATCTCGTCCACACACAATGAATGTAGTCCCCCTTGCCCATTATCCTCATTACTCGCGGCATTTCACCAATTCCTGTAAGAGTTTGAGGTTAGTGTGCATCCACACTGAAGAGATCATTGACCGTCTTGCCTTAATTATATATATGTGGAATCTGTTTTATTGGACATGTCCAAAGGAACAGATGCCACAATAAATGCAATGTGAGATGGCTAACGATCTCTTTAGTGTGGATGCACACTAGGCTCAAACTCTTATGGGAAATGGTGAAATGCCATGAGTACTGAGGATGATGCACATGGAGCACTACATTTGTAGTGTGTGGATAAGTTGAGAATTTGGGTCTGGCTGGAGGTGTCCATGCAACTGCAATGGTCTCTGTGTCCAGATGAGACAATGGTCATCACGTATGCCTCGTAAGCAGGAGACCTGGATTTGACTCCCAATCTGGCAAAATTTTCAACTTTGGCCATTGATTTCAATCAATGCTCACTCACAGACAATGTCTGTACTTCCTTTGGGTCTTAAAAAAAATGTGTTTGAGTGTTTTATGAAATTCAACTCCTAAGGGGGTGAAATAGGAACAGAAATTTTTTATGAAATATTTCATAATGAACACACTTTCAAAGTTAAATTTATGAAAATTTGATTTTGGTAGGGAATAAAAAATACATCTGTCACTGTTTTTGGAAATTCAACCCCTATGGCGGTGAAATAGGGGACATAAGTCTTTGTTGAAATTTTTCATTATGCAAGCATTTTTGAAACTAAGTCTATAAACTTGTGTTTAGCTTCTTATCTAGAAATAAAAAAATACACATGTCACTGTTTTTGGAAATTCAGCTCTTAATGGAGTGAAATATGGAGTGGAAAGCTTTATGAAAATATTACATTGTGAAAGTGTTTTTAAAGATAAACCTATGAAAATTAGTATTTGGCTTTTCGATTAGAAATGAAAGAAATAAGTGTGTCACTGTTTCTGAAAATTCAACCACTAAGGGCTGAAATAGGGAAAGACTGATTCACTAACTCATCTGTGACCAGCTAAAGCAGTTAAGGTTACGAGCTTGAAATTTAGAGAGATTGTGGATCTTATACTATACCATTTTAGAAAGCATCGTTCAAAAATACACTAATAAGGAGTTGAAATAGAGGATGAAAGGCTTTTTGAAAAAATGTCACTATTAAGGCAGTTTCAAAAACAGAACTGTGAAAATTGGTATTTGATTTCTCAAGCAGAAATAAAATAATATGTGTTTCAGTACCAGTATTTTTGGAAATTCGACAGTAAGGTGGTAAAATAGTTTTTTTTTTTTTTTTAAAAATAGATTATTATTAAAGAACTACTAAAGCATTTTTAAAGCTTCATCTATGAAAATTGGTATTTGACTTTGTGGTTAAAAACAAAAAGTGTGTGTTTCAGTGTTTTTGGAAATTCAGTCCCACAAGGGAGTGAAACGGGATGAAAAGAACTATGAAATTATTTCATTATGAAAACATTTTCAGAGCTAAATCTATAAAAATTTGTATTTAATTTCCCTGTTAGACATTTAAAAAGTACATGTTTCACTGTTTTTGGAAATTCAACCCCTGTTGGGGGTCAAACAGAAGATGAGAATTTTTAAGAAAGTACTTTATTGTATAAAAAACTTTTTAACGCCAATTCTATGGAAATGGACATTTTGCTTGTCACTTAGATAGAAAGAAATATGTGTTATGGGATGAAAGTTCTGTGGCAATATCACCACAAGAATGCAAAAGGCGTTACTGACAAAAACTTTGGACTCCAGAATCGCTTTTTGGTCAAAAGTACATTTGGAAAAGACCATGCTTTCATGGCCTTAGTTAGGTTTAGAAGGTGTTGCAGTTTGCGAACAACATAAAAATTCGGTTAAAGAAAAACAAAAAAATGCCTGTGCAGATCATACAGTTTATTTGAGTGTACCAGCGGGCGCTCAGCTAATATAATATAATTGGACATATATGTGCAAGCCTTCGTAACCAGTGGTTCTTTCTGGCTGAAGGGTTGAAGGAGAAGGAAGAGGTATGAAGGGAAAGGGCTGGCAAGGTTTAAGAAATGGGGGTCTGGGGAGACTTTCCAGATGGGATGAGAAGGAAAGACTGACTGTTGGGGAAGCTTACAGGTGGAAGATAACGTAATAAGCAAGACAGAGATTGCTGACAAAACATCATGCAAGAGTTAAGAACAGAAAGGTAAATTCATTATATACTGTAGACACATGTGATAGTGGGCAGGAAACATATACAGGTCAGACACAAAAAGATATAGAAAACTAAAAGGGAGCAAAGAAATGGAACAGTTACTGAAAATGAACCCTTAGACCACAGAAATTAATTAAATTTAGACAAGGTGGGTGGCAAGAAGAGAGAGGACATGATGTATTGCCAGTTACCACCTGCAGAGTTTTGAAAAACTTGTGTCAGGAAGGAGAATCCAGAGGGCATGTGTGATCAAACAGGCACCAAGATCTCGACTGTGATGATGTAGAGCATGCTCTGGAATAGGGTATTGTGTGTTGTCAGTATACTCTTTCTGTCTACGGCCATTCATTCTAACTGATAACTTGACAGTAGTTGTATCAATATACACTCCTGGAAATTGAAATAAGAACACCGTGAATTCATTGTCCCAGGAAGGGGAAACTTTATTGACACGTTCCTGGGGTCAGATACATCACATGATCACACTGACAGAACCACAGGCACATAGACACAGGCAACAGAGCATGCACAATGTCGGCACTAGTACAGTGTATATCCACCTTTCGCAGCAATGCAGGCTGCTATTCTCCCATGGAGACGATCGTAGAGATGCTGGATGTAGTCCTGTGGAACGGCTTGCCATGCCATTTCCACCTGGCGCCTCAGTTGGACCAGCGTTCGTGCTGGACGTGCAGACCGCGTGAGACGACGCTTCATCCAGTCCCAAACATGCTCAATGGGGGACAGATCCGGAGATCTTGCTGGCCAGGGTAGTTGACTTACACCTTCTAGAGCACGTTGGGTGGCACGGGATACATGCGGACGTGCATTGTCCTGTTGGAACAGCAAGTTCCCTTGCCGGTCTAGGAATGGTAGAACGATGGGTTCGATGACGGTTTGGATGTACCGTGCACTATTCAGTGTCCCCTCGACGATCACCAGTGGTGTACGGCCAGTGTAGGAGATCGCTCCTCACACCATGATGCCGGGTGTTGGCCCTGTGTGCCTCGGTCGTATGCAGTCCTGATTGTGGCGCTCACCTGCACGGTGCCAAACACGCATACGACCATCATTGGCACCAAGGCAGAAGCGACTCTCATCGCTGAAGACGACACGTCTCCATTCGTCCCTCCATTCACGCCTGTCGCGACACCACTGGAGGCGGGCTGCACGATGTTGGGGCGTGAGCGGAAGACGGCCTAACGGTGTGCGGGACCGTAGCCCAGCTTCATGGAGACGGTTGCGAATGGTCCTCGCCGATACCCCAGGAGCAACAGTGTCCCTAATTTGCTGGGAAGTGGCGGTGCGGTCCCCTACGGCACTGCGTAGGATCCTACGGTCTTGGCGTGCATCCGTGCGTCGCTGCGGTCCAGTCCCAGGTCGACGGGCACGTGCACCTTCCGCCGACCACTGGCGACAACATCGATGTACTGTGGAGACCTCACGCCCCACGTGTTGAGCAATTCGGCGGTACGTCCACCCGGCCTCCCGCATGCCCACTATACGCCCTCGGTCAAAGTCCGTCAACTGCACATACGGTTCACGTCCACGCTGTCGCGGCATGCTACCAGTGTTAAAGACTGCGATGGAGCTCAGTATCCCACGGCAAACTGGCTGACACTGACGGCGGTGCACAAATGCTGCGCAGCTAGCGCCATTCGACGGCCAACACCGCGGTTCCTGGTGTGTCCGCTGTGCCGTGCGTGTGATCATTGCCTGTACAGCCCTCTCGCAGTGTCCGGAGCAAGTATGGTGGGTCTGACACACCGGTGTCAATGTGTTCTTTTTTCCATTTCCAGAAGTGTAGAAGGCCAAAAAATGATTACATAACATCTGGTACATGACATGTCATTTCACAGGTGGCTCTCCCTTTGATAGTACATGTTTTTCCAATTACTGGACTGGTATACATTGTGGTAGGATGTTGCACAGGACAAGCCTTACAGCATGGTTGGTCACAGTGCTAGAAGCCATAGGGTGGGGAAATGCAGAAAGAGCGTAGAGTCTGACCAGTATATTGATATTGTGAAGATTGCAAGGGTGGAGGTGGGGCAAAAAAAAGCTATTTTGGGTGTGGTGGGTAAAATGTAAGACATGGGCATGATTTTAGGTAGTCATGGGGTTGATGAAATAACTGATTAAAAATTGGAGGCCAGATATTATGGAGTGACAAGAAGTGTATACCTAAGTTGTTTTTTGGACGGATCATCGGTACCAGGACTGGATGTGACAGCTTGGGAAATCTCCTTTTGAACTAGGATGGTGGGGTAATTACATACAGTGAAGGCTGAGATGAGAATGGTGGTTTACAGCTGTAAAAAGTTTGCATCTGAACAAATACAATTGCCTCAAATGCCATTATGTATGGGAGGGAATGTTTGACATGGGAAGGATGGCAGCTGTTAAAATGTAAGTACAACAGTACTTATTAGAAGGTTAGATGTGAACAGAAGCTTGTAGCTGATGCTCATTGAGGAAAAGGCATCAGATGTGGAATAGAACCATGCAAAATTTAAAGCATTTAGAAAGTCAAAAAATTTCAACAGGCTAGCCTCATCATGAGTCCAAATGGAAAAGAAGTTATGAATGCATCTAAGTCAAACCAGGGGCTGATGGCTTATGGATCCCAGGAAAGCCCCTCCAAGTGACACATGAAAAGGTTGTGTAATATTCATGAACTATAATTTTTGTTTTCTGGTAAGTTAATTTTCTGGAATATTGTTTGAATTAAAAATGGTAATGTCTTCTAAGATAACAAACTAGACAGAGGGTAAGATGATAGATAACCACCAATTTACAACTTAACTTTTTTAACAAGTGTGTTATCTTAGCCAGCTATTTATTTAGCCCCTCATATTAAAAAATAATAATTTCCTGGTATTTCTATTGCATTATATTTCGAATTTCAGGAAACTGAGTAATTATAAACTTATCAGAAAAATGAGAAAATCATATGAAAGAAAAACAAAGAGGCAGAGTAGGAGAAACAATGAATGGTTGAGATTATTGCTGAAGTTGTGAAAAATAAAAATGATTGTAAATTCTACAGCCAAAATTGAATTTCTGAGTCAAGTTACAGAAGATATGAGAAGAAATGTGATGGAAGAGTATTAGAAGGGAAAATAGGCATATTTTTCAACAAGATTTAATTGAAGCCAGTGCTCCTGTTCTATTGACATAAGCACCTATCTACCTGTTTTTTCCCCTTTGTCAGGGACTGCCTGAGAATGATGGAATATGAAAGAAACCCCATACTGTTTTGATCAATAGCAGAACTGAGAAATTACATTACAGAGGTAACACAAGAGCATTTGGACTAACGAAAGGACAGCTTTGACAAGAGTGCTATGCAGAACCTCTGGACACCAGATTCTACAAAAAAACTGCTGGAAAGAACTTCATCACAGCATTTGCACAGGTGTACTTCATAACAGTGAGAGCACCTGAGCAACATCCTTGGTTCAGATTTCAGCTTTAAATCCAGTTAATGTGGTAAAATTATTAACACTTCAATAAATCAGTGAACCAAAATATATAAATCTGAAAAAGAAAAAGTTGTAGAGTTGATGAGACAAGATTTCTACAGTGCTGGAGATACATCCCAATGTGTAAACATTATTTGGGAACCACTGAGTGATAAGAATGGTGTGTACTAAAGGTGGGACCACAGTCACTAATGTGTGTGCTATAAGAACTTCTGAAAATTTGTCCCACTTCCTTCATTTTTCCTCTTGTAAAAATGAACCCAATATTTATTACTGGAGAAATTCCACACTCACAGGGAATCACCCTCATTTCTCATTGGATGAGAGATAACAGTTTCCTTTTCTAAGATATTTAGAAAACTTTGTGAATTTTTGTACTTCCAGTGCACAACATCTTGTTCTTGTGACTGTGGGCAACTATCCCTAACATACTATTTTAGAAGCACTGTCACTCTAATTTTATTTTTATAACTTGGCTGTCTTCTTATTGCAGTTAATGATCATGCAGCCTCTGATGTAGCCTGTTATGATCCTCTCAAAACCATTAAGAGGTTAAAGTGCAATGGATGACAAGTAATTCACAAGTAAGTAGAGAAGATACTGTAAAAGATCATTCAGCCATCAGAGAATTTTTATCCCACCCCTGTGGTCCTTGTTATGTGGTATTTCTGACCTGATTACCAGTGGTTGAACAAAATCACAAAAAGGATATATCCCCAGAGCACAAATAAATGACATCTTGGACTGTCTGAAAAGAGTGAAGTATATCTCCACTACGGATATGCAGACTGTTAACTGGTAGATCAAGGTTCATAAGGCTGGCCTAGAAACACTGCTTTCACAATGCCTGATGATATCTATGAGCTCCAAGATATGTCATTTTGTCTCTCCTAAGCATGATGGACAATCTACTTTGACATCTTAAGTGGATGAGGTGTCTTTGCTACTTGAATGGTATTGTTATCCTTATCCAGAAAAATTAAGGACCGTAACAGAGTTTCCAACTCTTTGGCACATTTCAGTGTATGAAGTTCTCTCACAATGTGTTCTACTACAGATGCCTCATGAAAGATTTTAGTTGAAGGCACAGTCACTACAAGAGCTACTGGCATGGAATGAAGATAAAAAAGATCTTTTTATATCCTTAAAGAGATGAGGAAGTCTTCACCAGTCTACTTAAAAACTGTTAGCCAGTGGATGGAGCCAGTGGGTGGAGAATTTGTTTTTTAGTGTAGTTACATATTTTCATTGATGTTACCACCAATCATATATACAGGGCCTGTAAACTGATTCATTCTACATCATTTCCATAAAAGAATCATTCATATGATTTATGGAACATGTAACTAACTAACAGGAAAATGCTGAAAGATTGACTACCATATTTACTCGAATCTAAGCGACACCTTTTCCCGGTTTTTGTAATCCAAAAAACCGCCTGAGGCTTAGAATCGAGTGCAAAGTAAGCGGAAGTTCTGAAAAATATTTGTAGGTGCCGCCACAACTTACTTCAGCAACCGAATATATGTAGCGCACACGGGCATGTTTTGCAGGCACAAGATAAATACTGGCGCCAAAACCTCTGTGTCAGTAAATAAATTTTTAAAAAAGGTGTAAGACGAGCTTTTTTTCTTCACCCAGAGTTTCGACCACTGCATTTTCATACATTATCCAACGAAGTAAATACAAATTCCGTATTGTTCATCTTCGAATGTGGCAGTATTTCAATGTACTACGAAAGTCCGACTGGCAAGACTGTTTGGGATGTTTGTCAATATGACCAACTCTACGTTCTGAATTTTTTGCTACCTGTGAGAAGAGATGGTTGCTAATAGGAACTTTTATGAATTGTGAATCACATGCAGTATTCTCTTCACCATAAGAACAATACGAATATAAACATTTTGCCATGTATTCTTTTGTGTTTACTGCTATCTCATTTAAATCCCGTCTGCCTAATAAACTACGAAACTAGTGTGAGACAACAGCAAACACGGAAGAATTACATATCATGTCATGTTTATATTCATATTATTCTTATGCCTAATAGTGATACAGTTAGAAATGAAGCACGACAATTGACTAGATTTTTAAATCTAAGATGACTCTAATTTCCATTTTTTCGCTAATGCGACAGTTCCTCTTTTTTATTGTAAGCGGCGGTAGCACGCACAAAAGCAAGCCATGCCGCGAGCGGCGACAGGTCGTAAACACACATTATCAGAATGCGACAAACAATGCATGACACAGTACAATAATGCATTTTCAGCCTAGAGTGACGTAAACACCTACAACAAGGAGAACGACACTTATCAGATCAAAGAAAAATAAGCAATCGATTCAAACCAGACGAAGCACGTGAAATGGGAAGGGTACCCGTATAAACACAGACGGAGCGCCTGACGCATGGCAATGGCTATCTGGTAAAGCTTAACTGCTAAGCTTACGACTCGAACCAAACTACTGTAGCTGTATCGTCATTCATTCGACCTAAATTGTGTCTCATATTACAATGGACCAACTTTGTTTCGATTTGGAGGTGCGGCCTAAAACCTTTCTCTCCCCTTGAATTTCGAGTCTCAAATTTCAGGTGCGGCTTAGATTCGGGAATTTTTTTTCCCTTGATTTCGAGTATCATTTTTCAGGTGCGGCTTAGATTCGAGTGCAGCTTCGATTCGAGTAAATACGGTATTCACTCCTCCAATGTACTCTCCCAGTCATAGAAGACTTATTCTGCAGTTGAGAAAGATTGCCTTCATGCAATTGAGCAATCAGATAAGTTCTAAACCTTATTTACATAGCAGACTATTCACTGTTTTGCCCAACCAGCATTCCTTTTGCTGGCTGACAGTCCTAAAGGATCCATCTGGCTGACTGGCAAGATGAGAATTTATAGATGTAACATTGTAATAAAGAAATCCCTTTTGATTGGGATTAAAATAATTGTGGCTCCTGCCAGCTCATTTACAGCCAGTCATATTGAAGCATTTTCTTGATGTATCTTCATCAGGTCATTTGTGGAGACCCTTGATAGAATTGGAAGCAGTTATCACTGGCCAGGTCACTACTGATCTGTCAAACATTGGGTAAGACATTGTAGAGCATGCCAACTATGGCAGTAAGTGTCTCATTTAGCCCCAGGACACCTAGACCAATTCCTCCTGCCATTGCTCCATTTCACCAGATTGTAATTCACTTTTTGAGACATTGTGGGTCACCTGGTGTGGTGTAACTGTTGTGGTCACTGGCAGGCAGTATGCGGTTCACCGATTTGATACCTACATTGATCAGCTAACATTTGTAATTTCTGAAAGGTTTCAGTATTACTTATTTATGGGATACTGTAATTTGATAGAACAGTCTATGCATTTGTAAATATGAGCATTTTGAGTGTGTTATATTGACTCTTAATGTTGAGAACTGAATTTTCATAATGTACTCAGAACACCCAATCTTCTCATGACAGAGTCAGATTATTCTTATGATTTTATCCCACTTAAAAGCAAGGGAAATATTTTACAAAAACTTTATATATCATGATGACCTCACAGAAAGCACTTTAATGAAGTTGATGTCTATAATATTTCCCATGTAAATTAAACTTCTTCAGCCTAGTGTGTTCACCCCTACAGGGCACCTCTTGCCATTTCTGCTTAAGCATACACCTATTTTCAACACGTTTTCATTTAGATAATAGTTCATTTACTGAAGATCTTAGCTCACTTTTTATTTTTTGAATATAAGTATAATTGACTACTGGAGCTTGATTCCTGACTTCAAATCACATTCACCTTGGTATCAAACAAAAGTGCTGGCAGGTCGATAGACACACAAACAAACACAAACATACACAAAAAATTCTAGCTTTCGCAACCAACGGCTGCTTCATCAGGAAAGAGGGAAGGAGAGGGAAAGACAAAAGGATGTGGGTTTTAAGGGAGAGGGTAAGGAGTCATTCCAATCCCGGGAGCAGAAAGACTTACCTTAGGGGGAAAAAAGGACAGGTATACACTCGCACACACACACATGTCCATCCACACATATACAGACACAAGCAGAAATATGTAAGTCTTTCCGCTCCCAGGATTGGAATGACTCCTTACCCTCTCCCTTAAAACCCACATCCTTTCGTCTTTCCCTCTCCTTCCCTCTTTCCTGACGAAGCAGCCGTTGGTTGCGAAAGCTAGAATTTTGTGTGTATGTTTGTGTTTGTTTGTGTGTCTATCAACCTGCCAGTGCTTTTGTTTGGTAAGTCTCATCATCTTTGTTTTTAGATATATTTTTCCTACGTGGAATGTTTCCCTCTATTATATTCACCTTGGTATCATTTTTAGTTGATAGTATTTCAATTGGAAATATTCTGTCTCAATTTTTACCACTTGTTTATCCTAATTTTCAGACTATTTTCTGTTTTGTTAACATTGTGAGGTGAAGACTTCAGCTCTCATCCTACTTTTATGGGCAATCTAACTAATGCACATTACTACTAGTAATTTATGATGGTAATATATTCATCTAATGACAATAGCATTGGAGGAATTTTGTCAGAAAATTCATAGCATAAAAATACACCATACAAGGCTGCACAGTAACCTACACAAGTTGTTTAAAGTCCCATATGCAACCCTGATGAATTACAAAAATGTATGAAAATGTATTACATATGGACTACATAGTTGACATTTACATACAAAAATTACTTTTGTTCAAAATATTAATTTAAATTAGAGCAAGCACTTAATTAAAAAGACTATTGACAGTAGTAAATGGATATAGTTATTTGCTACAAGTTTATTTGGTATGACGTCATAAGCGCCTGACTGTGTGTGAGATCGCTCTCTAAGTTTTCATATATTTTTAGGTTTCAGATATATATTTTAACGGTTTTTGTGATAATATTTACTATATAAGTGACTTATTAGTGGTTTCTTCATTCACCTCTGCCTTTCTTGTGTTGTGACATGATATTTGTGAGTGTTTCATATTGAGCAACTTAATCTCTTACCTGTGTTTACATTCCGCGCTGACCAGTTGCAGCTGTAGCGGCGCATCGAAAGCTAAGTACTAATTAATTGTTTGTGTATAGTGGTTTATTTAGGAACTTCAGGAGTCTTCAACCGGTGTTCTTGGTGTTTTCTGGTGAAATAATTTCAGAAGAAATTTTTGGAAACTGCTTTCAGTTTCGTTACTGTGTCATTAGATGTTTGATTTTCTTTCTGTGTTAGTCTTTTGTTATATTCTCATTTGTTGTTGATTAATACCACCAATAATAATAGTTACTTCCCTTGTAGAGCAAGTTTGTGATTATTGTAGTTAGTTTTTTAACATCTTCTTATTGTAGTAGTGGAACTTAGATAAAGTAGTTTTCTTGTTTCAATAACTGTAAAATTTTACCATGAGTGAGAAGGAGTGTAAGATTTGTGCCCTTCAGGTGCAGTTGAAAAATGCACAGGAGGAGCTAGATAGGATGTGGAGGGAGAACAGGGTTGGGGAATGGGAGCTGGCTGTTGGCAAGAGATCTGCTAGGAGAAGGAGATTTTCAGATAGTTTTACTATTGGTGTTTGCAATAGATATGACCAACCGTCAGAGTCTAGTGGAGAGGAATCTCTAGTAGCTGTAGATGTAGGAAGTATGCAGCAGACCTCAGCAGTTACGGTGGCTAGGACAGTTGCAAAGTCTAAGAGAAAGAAGAAGGTTCTGCTGTTAGGTAGTTCTCATGGTAGAGGTGTAGGCCAGCAGTTGCAGGAAGTGTTGGGGAGTGAGTACCAGGTCACCAGTGTTGTGAAGCCTAATGCAGGATTGCCTCAGGTGATTGTTAACATAGGGGGGTTATGTAGGGATTTTACTAAAGAGGATCAAGTAATGATTGTGGGAGGGGCTGGTAATAGTATTGACAGGGATGGGGAGTATGACGTAGATGGTGACCTGGAAAAGATAGATACTCAGACTGGCAACACGAATGTGCATTTCGTGGAACTGTTTCAGCATCACGATCGGCCTCATCTTAATACAGCCGTCAGGCATAATAACATGAGACTTGGGGGTGCGCTGATGACAGAAGGCATGAGTCACATTTCAGTGGTGCCGGTGGAGTCTAACAGCAGGACGGGTTTCACTATACATGGTCTGCACCTCAACAGGTATGGAAAGGGGAGGTTGGCAAAGCTTATAGGTGACAGCATAGGTGGGGGTGGTGGGATCACTCATGGGAAAATTTCTGTAGTAGTGGGTGTTAGAGCTGTATCTTTTTTAGATTGAAGTCAGCTGATAGGTATTCCTGCTTAAGGGAAGTCTCTCTAACAAAGAAACCACTTTTGACAAAGCTTAGGTATCCGATTAATGAGGGAATTAGTATATTTCATCAAAATATACAAGGTATTAGAGATAAAGTTAGTGAACTGCTTATAGATGTTGACTCTGAAATTATTGGTATATCTGAACACTTCTTAAATAAGGAGATAATTCAGAGGCTTCCTTTACCAGGATACAGGTTGGCTGGCAGCTTTTCTAGGAGCTCTTTGCACTGTGGGGAAGTAGCCATGTATGTGAAAAACGGTATCCCATTTGAGTCAATTGATGTTTCAAAGTACTGCACTGAAAAGGTGTTTGAATGTTGTGCAGGTGTGGTTAAATTTAGTGGAGCAAAACTTCTAACTGTTGTTATTTATAGATCCCCAAACTCCGATTTCACAACATTTTTGCTAAAGCTAGAGGAGGTTCGTGGTTCACTTTATAGGAAATACAAAAAGTTAGTTATATGTGGTGACCTCAGTATTAATTGTATAAGTGATTGTGCAAGGAAAAGGATGCTGGTAGACCTCCTTAATTCATATAATCTTATGCAAACCATATTCTTTCCAACGAGAGTGCAAGGGAACAGTAGAACAACCATAGACAACATTTTTGTTCATTCCTAATTACTAGAAGGGCATTCTGTTAGCAAAAAGGTGAATGGCCTTTCAGATCATGATGCACAAATTTTAACTCTAAAAGATTTTTGTGCTGCAACACATGTTAAATATAGTTATCAACTTTTTAGGAAAGCTGATACAGTTGCTGTAGAGACTTTTGTAAACCTTATCAAGGAACAAGAGTGGCAAGATGTTTATAGTGCTGATACAGTAGATGATAAATATAATGCTTTCCTCAAAACTTTTCTCGTGCTCTTTGAAAGCTGCTTTCCATTAGAATGTTCAAAACAGGGTACAAACAGGCAGCCTGGGTGGCTGACTAGAGGGATAAGAAAATCCTATAGAACAAAGTGGCAATTATATCAAAATGTTAGAAATAGTCAAAATCTAAATGCAGCAGCCCATTACAAACAGTATTGTAAAAAAATGGATCAAATGGCTCTGAGCACTATGGGACTTAACTTCTGAGGTCATCAGTCCCCTGGAACTTAGAACTACTTAAACCTTAACTAACCTAAGGACATCACACACATCCATGCCCACGGCAGGATTCGAACCTGCGACCGTAGCGGTCACGCGGTTCCGGACTGAGCGCCTAGAACTGCTAGACCACCGCGGCCGGCAGTATTGTAAGGTGCTTAAAATGTTATTAGGAAGGCAAAAAGTATGCGGTATGCAGATAGAATAACTAAGTCTCAGGATAAAATTAAAACCATGTGGTCAGTCGTAAAGGAAGTGCCTGGGCTGCAGAGACAGGTCGAGGATATAGAATCAGTGCATAGTGGGAATGTCCGTGTTACTGATAAGTCGCATATATGTACAGTATTTAATAATCACTTTCTGAATATAGCAGGTGAACTAAATAGAAACCTAGTCCCAACAGGGAATCATATAGTGCTCGCAGAAAAAAGTGTTCCGAGACTGTTACCTGAAATGCTCCTCCATGATACTGACAAGAGGGATATTGAGTTAATAATTAAATCACTAAAGACCAAGAACTCTCACGGATATGACGGGGTATCTAGCAAAATACTGAAGTATTGTTCTATGTATGTTAGTCCAGTACTTAGCCATATATGTAACTTTTCCTTTAGGAGTGGTCGGTTTCCTGACCGATTAAAGTACTCTGTAGTGAAGCCACTTTATAAAAAGGGAAACAGGGATAATGTTGACAATTATAGACCTATTTCTATGCCATTGGTGTTTGCTAAAGTTATCGAGAGGATTGTATACACAAGGTTACTGGAGCATTTAAATTCACATAATTTGCTGTCAAATGTACAGTTTGGTTTTAGAAATGGTTTAACAACTGAAAATACTACTTTTTTTTCTCTGTGAGGTTTTGGATGGATTAAATAAAAGGGTGTGAATGCTAGGTGTTTTCTTTGATTTAATGAAGGCTTTTGACTGTGTTGACCACAAAATATTACTGCAGAAGTTGGACCATTATGGAGTAAGGGGAGTAGCTTACAATTGGTTCACCTCTTACTTTAAGAACAGAAAGCAGAAGGTAATTCTCTGCAATATTGAGAGTGGTAGTGATGTTCAGTCCCAATGGGGCACTGTTAAGTGGGGCGTTCCCCAAGGGTCGGTGCTGGGGCCACTGCTGTTTCTTATTTATATAAATGATATGCCTTCTAGTATTACAGGTGATTCAAAAATATTTCTGTTTGCTGATGACACCAGTTTGGTAGTGAAGGATCTTGTGTGTAATATTGAAACAGTATCAAATAATGTAGTTCATGAAATAAGTTCGTGGCTTGTGGAAAATAATTTGATGCTAAATCACAGTAAGACTCAGTTTTTACAGTTTCTAACTCACAATTCAACAAGAACCAATATTTTGATCAGACAGAATGGGCATATTATAAGTGAGACGGAACAGTTCAAGTTCCTAGGCATTCGGATAGATAGTAAGCTGTTGTGGAAAGCCCATGTTCATGATCTTGTTCAGAAACTAAATGCTGCTTTATTTACCATTAGAACAGTATCTGAAATAAGTGACAGTTCAACACGAAAAGTAGTCTACTTCTACTTTCATACGCTTATGTCATATGGTATTATTTTTTTGGTAATTCTTCTGATTCAAAAAGGGTATTTTTGGCTCAAAAACGGGCTGTTTGAGCTATGTGTGGTGTAAGTTCGAGAACCTCTTGTCAACCCCTATTCAATAGTCTGGGAATCCTGACATTGCCCTCACAGTATATATTTTCTTTAATGTCATTTGTTGTTAGCAATGTTAGCTTATTCCCAAGTGTTAGCAGCTTTCACTAAGTTAGTACTAGGCAGAAATCTAATCTGCATGTGGAATACACTTCCTTGACTCTTGTGCAGCAAGGAGTGCAGTATTCTACTGCATCCATTTTCAATAAGCTGCCACAAGAACTCAAAAATCTTAGCAGTAGTCCAAACACTTTTAAGTCTAAACTGAAGAGCTTCCTAATGGCTCACCCCTTCTATTCTGTCGAGGAGCTCATGGAAGAGCTGAGAAATCAAGCAAATTCCAGTGTTACATTGTTGATTTTCTCTATTTAAACTTACAAACTGTCGCCTGAATATTTTACTTATATTTCATTTTATTTGTTTCTACTATCGTGTTATAATTTCATGTATTGACTCATTCCATGACCATGGAGACTTCTCCTTAATTTGGTCCCATGTAACAATAAATAAATAAAGGTATTCATTCACACTATAATAGCAGTTGATGATAAAAATTTAAATAGCACTTCGTTAAATGAAGACAATTGTATTATTTCTCTCAACTGTGGCGGAAGTTTGTCGTAGTATCTAGTACCCTGAATGTTTGTTTGTTTTTACCATAAAGCCTTGTATACCCTTTTTATATGGATGTATTGCACATTCTTGCATTGTAAAAATTAAGATCTGCATTATACTTGAAACTATCTGTGTAGCTTTTCATATTAATTACACAACTTTGTGGGACACCATTCTTTATACCTACCCAGTTAGAGGATTCTGCTGATTTTTGCAGACTAGTTGTACTGTTAATTTCAACCTTCTGCATTCTTCCAGTTAAATATGAATCAAACCATTTGTGCGCTGTCACACTCATACCACACAGTTAAAAGCTTTTGAGAGATCACAAAATGTCCCAGTGGGTTATATTTGGTTATTCAAGAGCATTTAATATTTGATCAGTGAAAGCATATGTAGTATTTTCTGTTGAAAAGCCTTTCTGAAAACCAAATGGAATTTTTTTTAATACTTCATTTTTAAGAATATGTGATGCTACTCTTCAACGCATTACTTTTTCAAGAATTTTGGATAAAGCTGTCAGAAGTGAGATTGGGCAGTAGTTGTTAGCATCAGACCTATCCCCTTTTTTATGCAAAAGTTTAACAATAGCATATTTCAGTCTATCTGGAAAAATGCCGTTTGGTGCTGATGAAATCGACACAAACATCGATGCATCCATCTTTGAACTAAGCTAAGATTATCTTTGGCCTCTTCCGCCATGTCCAGTTCTTTATGAGCCTTTGATATGTTTAGGTGAATAAACGAACTACTCCTAAATGGGGGTTGTTTGGTGTAACTAACCTGAACATCACCCACACTGGTGACCCCGAGTTGTAATGTCTTCCGTTTTCGCTGTTTTACTGTGTCCGCGACCTCCGTGTCGGTTATTTTCGCATGTATTACATCGACACAGCATTCAAACAATGACTTCGGCCCAGCGCCTAACGCCGGATTTTGTGATCGACATGCATCGTGTAGCAGGCGATGTACACCCACCAGGACTGCAACACGATGCCTCTAACTCGACGATTACACCGATTTTGCCAGACGTTTTCGAACCTGCAACAATAAGTGAGGTTAGGAATGTGCATGACTCCGGCTATCACACGCCTTTGTTCCCACCACATTTGCCCTCCATCATCGACTGTGCAGTTACCTCTTACAGATCTCCGTGCAGTGCGGGACCAATGCCTATTTCTGCAAATGCTTCATTGGACAACCTACCACTGCCAGGACAATGATTTGTCACGGCACAATCCGTGCAGTACCACACGGATACCTGCCATGTGGCTGGAACTGCTTCATTCACAGGTCAACCTCCTCAGCATCCGACCACGCCCACGCCTGCCTCGGTTCAGCATCAGCACATGCCTTCCTACTTCAATACCTCGGCCTGCATCAGGAACAATAACTTGTTATCTGTGCTGACCTCCACCTCCGTCCCACTGCTAAGCCTCAGTGTTTTGTGCCATGACATTCACCTTATCCGCACACTGTTTTAAGTGGAGTGACTATGAACAGTGAACATTCACACATTCCATCCCATGTTCGACATCATTTCCCACACTGTGCTTCTGGACAGCCTGCACCTATGCAGCCTCCCTGCAACACAGGTGGCCCCGGCTCTGATCATACATCAAGCTTTCCGCGGAATAACAAGTGTTCTCAAACTTTGAACTTTTTCTCACCTGTCCCCCCTGCGCCGGCTCCAGTCGAATTTCCGCTACCGTTCTCGGCACATCATGGTGCCTCATCCGCGTCGGTCTTCCGTGACACGTCAATCCGAACACACCCACAACGCGTTGAGCTTCCACAACTGCAATCAACACATTATGGTGTCTCACCCGTGTCGGCCTTCCACGTCACGATGGATTGCGCCCAACCACAATGTGTCCCCTTCCACACTGCCACCCAAACAGCCATCATTGCCACATCCCCTGGAGGCACACTCTCCTGGAATAGTACAGCAACAACAGCTCGTTTCAGCCAGTGCCACGACAAACTCATCTCAACCTGTTCTTCCGAACATTCTACAATGCTTACTGACGCTGCTGCCATTTAATCCCAACAGAGCTACAAACTGGTTCAAAATTGCGGACGAAGTGTTCGACCATTACAAACTCGACGAGTCAACCACGTTTCTGTGCCTCATCACCCACCTGCACGACCAGGAGGACTTGATTACTGACCTGGTCGATGCCCCGGACTCATCTACCTAGTACACTCTAGCCAAAAAGACAGTTCTACATTGACTTGCATGCTCAACTGAGGCAATAATACGGCAAGTGCTCCACGTTGAGCTACTAGGCAATGACAAACCTTCACAGCTCTGGAGATGGCTACCTGCCCTGGTCAGCACCGATCTACTCTCTGACACAGCTCTCCTCGCCATCTGGTCAGACAAACTGTCTCCTCACATCTACTTTGCTCTGGCTCAGAGGCCTCCTGAACCTGTCGAGCAAAGAATGACAATTGCTGACAAGCTACACAATGCATCACTGCTCTATTTCGCCAGCCACTGCCTACCTGACAAGTCTCAGGTTCAGGCTCATCGTCCTGCGGCTAGACACAGCCGGGGCCGCACTGTGCCTACCGTTACGCTCGCTCCGGGAAGCAGTAAACGAGCTACTGGGACGTCACCGGCTCCGCCCGCAGTCACGCCCTCTTTTGCAACTGAGCCTGCTGTGGCCACCAAACCTCGGCCACCGCCACTGGCAATGAACATTCCGCAGGAAATGCAACCGCACTACCCATACTGTTACTTCCACACATGGTTTGGTGAGGCAGCACGGAACTGCAGACCACCCTGCTACTTCCCAAACCCCAATCGCAGGTAGGTCCAGGTGCTGCCTCCTATGCACAACATGACAGGCACCCCCCAGTCCTCCATTCTGTCTGGGAACGACTGGATAATTGTGGATGACTTTACATTAAAGACATTTCATCGGGATACCTTTTCCTAGTGGACACAGGCGCCAATGTTTCGCTGCTGCCTACATCCTTAGTGTCATCAAACATCCTGCCTCATCATACTTCACTGCAGGCCGTGAATTCAACTAAACTACAATGCTCTGGTTCAACTTTCCACGTCGTCTCACTCTCTGCAAACTGCAAACTCAAGTGGACTTTTTTAGTGTGTGAAATTGACGAACCTATACTAGGCATTGACTTCTTGCGACACCACAAACTTTCATCAGACCTAGTGCGAAACACCGTGTTTCATCACCTGTCCAAGACTCACTTCCCCTGTGCTCCATCGAGCGAACCCCCCCGTGACACATCAGTCCGGGCTCATCTCATCTGTACATGCTCGTCTCTGTTGACGACGTTACAAGAAGCAACACACAAGTGCCTTGTCAAGCTTGAAAACGACGCTCGCCTACGCATGGAAAACTTCAAGCTCTCCCTCCGGCTCCATGAAACTCAGCTCCAGCTCTCCGATGCAGCAAAGGAATTACAGACACTACAGCAAGGACACAGCAAGGTCAGTAAGTGCCCCGAATCTGCTTGCAGTCCCAGCAATCAAACCTCTGGTGTTTACCTCCCACTACCCCTCGCAACTGTGCTATCGAGACTGCCATAACGTGTACTGACAGCTCCGCAGGGCCACACCCTCCTAACACGGCAGCATTTGACACTGGGCTGGACACAAGTGCGCATGTGCGACGAGCGTCACGTGTTCCCGAACTGACGGCTCCTACCCCGCCCCTCGCGGACAGCACCTCAAACTATGCAACTTCGGCTCCTGCGTGCTGCTGTGCGACCGCCACTGACAACACAAACAGTGCACTCGCACCAAGCGTTTTGCCCGCGACCGTGCTGTCACAGGCCACACCCTCGGACAATGGACTCACTAATGGCTCATGAGCTCTACCGAGCTCACCCGACCATGGTGCCACTGCTTCGGGCCGGTGGCCATCTTGTCGCATTGACTCCTGGGACACTTTGCCGCCTCGGCTCCCGTTGGATCCGCCGAGTGGCTCCGAACACCACGACCACACCTCGCCTGCCCCGCCCGCCACACATTGTAAACAAACCGCCTCCTGTGCTGCCGGCAACATTTCTGTCGTCACCAATGGCACGGTTCACAAGCTTTGCCTCACACCAGATCCCCTGATCTCCAGTAAACCATGTTGACTTTGTCCCAAGTACCTCTCTGACCTTAAAAATCAGATTTCTGAACTACTAAGCTCCGGCATCCTTGAACCCTCTGCTAGTAGCTGGTCTACGCCCATACATATGACACCCAAGAAAGACGAGTCCTGGCGCATGTGCAGAGACTACCATCGACCAAATGCACGAACAATTATGGACACCTACCCCATACCCAACATTGTCAACTTTACCAGTTCCCTCGCAGGTGCGACCACGTTCTCTGTCATTGATTGCAAACGGGCCTACCACCAAATCCCCATGGCACCTGAAGACGTCGAGAAGACAGCAATCACCACCCCGATCAGGTTATTTCAGTTTCGATTCATGCCCTTCGGTCTGAAAAACGCAACCCAGACCTGGCAACGCTTCATAAATGAAGTGCTATTCGACCTAAAATTCTGCTTTGCATATCTTGATGATATTCTTGTGTTCAGTTCCTCCGTCGAGGACAACATTCGACATGTGCAAACTGTTATGAACACTCTCGCAGCAGCAGGCATCGAGACCAACCAGGACAAATTGCAGCCACATCAACCCGCTGTCACTTTTCTTGGTTTTTGGGTGTTTGCTGACGGCATTTCACCGCCCCCTGAGAAAGTACAAACAATACTAAACCTAGCCAGACCTTCGTCATTCAAAGAGCTCCGGCACTTTCTGGGGACGATTAATTATTATCGCTGACATCTACCTCGGGCTGTGGAGATTCAGGCTCCACTGACAGATGCCTTGGCAGGCACCAACACTCCTGGATGTCGGCCCGTTCCAGGGACCCCTGCTATAACTGACTCTTTCACTGCCCTCAAAAATCTTCTTGCCGAGGCCTGCACCATCACGCATTCTCATCCCAATGCGCAGCTTTTCATCACCACAGACGCAAGCGATACTGCCATCAGCGCTGTCCTTAGCCAGACAATCAACGGCCAAACTTCACCTCTGCAGTTCTTCTCGCGCAAGCTCACCAATGCACAATGGCAATATTCCATGTTTGACAGGGAGTTGCTCGCTGTCTACGAAGCAATCTAGCATTTTAAGACTGACATTGAGGACGCCCTTTCTATGTTTTAACTGACCACAAACCCATGGCTGCGGCCATTACAAACCCGCCAGCTGACCCGCCTCCTTGCCGCTTCAGATACATGGACTTCATATCTCAGTTCACCACTGATGTCAGACACACAAAGGGTGCTGACAATATAGTTGTTGATTTACTTTCACGAGTCGACGCCTTCCATTTGCTGTTAGACCTCTCTGAACTACCTAACCTCCAACCCGCCGACGAGGAAACACAAACCCTGATTTCAGACTCTACCTCTTCACTGCATTTCATCCACACCACCTTCCCTGGCATTTCTGGTGGGATCTGGTGCGACGACAGTACGGGCACGTTACGCCCCCTCATCCCAACCACGCTCAATCAAGCTGTCTTCAGCACATTGCATAATTTAGCCCACCCCGGTGTCTGTGCATCCGCCCACCTCGTAGCGGAGCGCTTTGTGTGGAGAAATATCAACAAGGACTGCCAGCAATGGCACACTCCTGCATCACGTGCCAACGCTGCAAAGTACACAAGCACAATTCACCCCCCCTCGGCGCCTTTTTGATCCCTCCTGGGCGTTTCCAGCATATTCATATTGACATTGTTGGCCCTCTCCCCCCCCTCTAACGGCTTTTGCTATGTTCTCTCGTCTATCAACCGAACAACTTTCTGGGTTGAGGCTGTCCCCCTCCCCAGTATTACGGCAGAAACTGTTGCTCGAGCTTTTGTCGAGTCATGGGTATCACGTTTCAGATGTCCAGCTATCATCACGACTGACCAGGGAAGACAATTTGAGTCGGCCCTGTTCAACGAGATTTGTAACATTTGTGGCATCCGGCGCATTCATACCACAGAATATCAGCCGCAAAGTAACAGGCCAGTTGAGCGCTGGCACCACACTTTCAAGGCGGCTCTTCGATGCCACGACTCTCTATGGACGGAGGCTTTTCCCCTTGTGCTACTTGGCATTCGTGCAATCTATAAGGAAGACCTCAAAGGCACAATAGCCGAGTTCGTATACGGCCAGAACATTGTTCTCCCTGGTGAACTTGTGAGCCCTTCCGCTTCTCTCCCTCAGTCTGACTTACCTTCCTTCATGGACCGCGTCAGACGCCACTTCATCAACCTCCATAACCCTCCACGTGCCAGCCACTCCCGCCCTAAGGTTCACGTCCTAAAATCTCTGACAATTGCGAGTACATCGTGCTCTGAGATGACACTGTCCGTGCTCCCCTCCAACCTCCATATACCGGCCTGTACCGAGTTCTCTGGCGCTCAGCCAACACCTATGACATCCAGATGAAAGATTCAGCTGTTGCAGTCTCTCTCAACAGACTTAAGCCTGCTCATGTCGAGCCTTCTTCTACCCCCCTTCAGGCCACGACCACGCCACTCACTGTCATGGCTCACGACACTCCGACCACTCCCTCCACGTTGGACTTACACACTCGGTCGAGTGACTTCCAGCTCCAGTCGTCGAGCTCTCCTCCAACCTCACCCTCTACTCCAGTCTCACGCACTCCATCGAGTGACCACATGCTCCCCACGTCGAGCTTACCTAGGATCATGCCCTCGCCGCCGGGCCCTTTGCCTGTCCCTTCGACCTCTCCACCATCGCCTGCCTCGCCCTGTCGAGGTTTCTCATGCACCCCCCATCTTGAACGTGCCCTCACTCGAGGTGTTTGTGCCTGTTCCCTCAGACATAATCCATGACATCTCAATAATAATGCGCGATTATACACTGTTCGACATGTGTTTCTCTTCATCCAGTGCTCATGACACAACCTCTGCCATTCCCTGCCACCTGGTGAAATGTGTTTCCCTCCCACCCGACGTCGACCTGGACGTGCTTCGTGTGTTCACCATGCCCACCGGAGACATCGTCATCATCACTCTGTTCCACGTGCAAACCACTGGCCTACCTGTTGCCGCACGACCAGCACACCCAGTACGACACCCGGCTCGCTTCAACGACTTCCAGGTTCGGTGGCCGAACCTTCCTTCATGACATCTCCCCAACGATGCTGTCGAGCTGACCATGGTCCGGCTCCTGCAGACCACTCCTGCCAACGCCGTAGTCACCCCCCCCCCCCCACCCTGGCCTCTCAAGAGTACTCCGTACTATGGGGGGGGGGGGGGGGGGGGGCTATGTGGCATCGATGAAATCGACACCAACATCGATGCATCCATCTTTCAACTAAGCTAAGATTATCTTTGACCTCTTCCGCCATGTCCAGTTCTTTGTGAGCCTTTGATGTGTTTAGGTGAATAAACAAACTACTGCTAAATGGGTGTTGTTTGGTGTAACTAACCTGAACATCACCCTCACCCTTTTTCAGTGAGCTACTACATATGTCGGTGAGAATTCTATTTATCTGTTGGGAACAAGCTTATAGTACTCTGTTGGAAATGCAGTCAATTCCACGCGGTGATCTTTTGCTTTTGAATGAATTTATTATTTTTCTAATTTCAGTTTTATCAAATTGCATAGGTATTGCCTCTTCCATATACTGCCTTGTATTTTCTAATGAATAGTTGGATCCTATTTTCTGTATAATACTTAAAAAATGATTATTAAAAATGTTTTCTAACAAACTTTTCATTGAGTTACAACAATGAAAGCAATCAATTTTTGACAGAATAATTTAATTGTATAGATAAAGAATCTACTCACCAAGTGGCAACAGAACATACACACAAGGAAAGGTGGGTCCTCCTTCAGGAAGAAGGGTTGAAGAGGATGGAAGATGGAAGAGGGGTGAAGGAAACGGATTGGAGAGATCTAGGATAAGGGGAAATTTTGGGAAAGTTACCCAGAACCATGGATCAGGGGAGACTTACAGCATGGGATGAGAAGGAAAGACTGATTGCCGGGGACTGCATCGAATAAGATTTGAAAACCTGAGTACAGTCTTCTTGTGCTCTCAGTTCCCATTTCCCATTTAACGATATTATGAAGGACTTTGTGGCATTATATTTCTAAATTGTGAATAGTTTTTGGTTGCTCCTTTTTTTGAGGTGGTTGCTACCATTTCTGGAACTTTGTTAGTTATTGGAAACATTTCTCTTGTTCTTCCATTTTCCTACAGTAAAATTTATGTTACTCTGCATGCATAACATTTCACCTTTCTTAACATCTCCTTTCACTATGGTCACTGGATTGTATGTTCTTTTATTCCTCAGTGTACCAATGAGATGGGTTGAATGTTCGTTCAACTTATGGGCTAAGGTAGTGCTTGTGTAGTATCTGTCGATACATAGAGTGCATTTGACACTCAGCAATAAACCAGTCAACTCCATCACTACACAGGAAGGTACTTCATGGTCTACAAGAGCAGTTTTGTTTCCAGCATACCTGTCAAGTATAGCTGAAAACACAGCCTGAATAGCTTGAGACCATATTTATGACGTTTACCTGGAATAAACTGCCAAAACTCCAGGATTCCTCTAAAGGGCACCATAGTTGCATCAGTGAACACTATTTCACCAGTACAATACACTTCTTGAAATTTATCATTTATTAGATCAACTTTTTGTACAGTTTACCTTTAGTTGTGCTAGAATTGTCCAAAAAATGTAGCATATTCAAAAGGGCCTCAAACTTGTTGTGAGGCAAAGGCCCCCTTTTTTCATTTTTGTACAGTGCATTTTTTTCACCAGGGTTTTGGAGTATAGGTTTTTGAACCAAACCAAGCTACAATACGAACCAAAAGAACATCTCATTTCTTCATTATTTGTGTCTACCCTTTGCTATAGTCTGTTGTGTTCTGAACTTTCTTCATTCACAATACTGTCAATAATTCATTGCTCAGCATAACAATTCATCTTGGTGACAATCATTTCCAAAACTGGGTCATAAAAAAATTGGTAAAACTTCAAGTCATCACTCCTATCAGTCATTTTTGTCTTCACATGATCAGCAATTCCTTCATTACAGATGTGGTAAAATAATTCATGTTTCTAGTTACATCATGCCAAAAAGCTTTGGAGACATCTCTGGGTGGCACATTTACTGATTCCCCAATAGTCAGTCTTTTCCTTTTCCTTGGGCCACCTGCATCAGAATTATGATCAGAATTCTCAGGAGAGTATTCAGGATCATTGTTGTCAGATACTTCACCAAACAAACTGTCCTCAGTCTCACTGAATTCGCTTTCCAACCAACTTGTAATTTTCTCTGTCACAAATTCACAAGGAAACAAGCTGAAATCTTCATATAAACATGACTTCAAACACACACAACCTATACTAGTCATTAGACATCGTGAGAGAGCAGAATGGGGCACTCTGTGGAACTCACAGACTTCGAACTTGGTCAGGTGATTGGGTGTCACTTGTGTTATACATCTGTACACAAGATTTTTACACTCCTAAACATCCCTAGGTCCACTGTTCTGATGTGATAGTGAAGTGGAAATGTGAAGGGACATGTACAGCACAAAAGCGTACAAGCCAACCTCATCTGTTGACTGACAGAGACTGCCAACAGTTGAAGAGGGTCGTAATATGTAATAGACAGACATTTATCCAGACCAACAAACAGGTATTCCAAATTGCATCAAGATCCACTGCAAGTACTATGACAGTTAGGCGGGAGGTGAGAAAACTTGGATTTTATGGTCGAGTGGCTGCTCATAAGCCACACATCATGCCAGTAAATGCCAAACAATCCCTTGCTTGGTGTAAGGAGTGTACACATTGGATGAAAGACATTGTGTGGAGTGACGAATCATGGTACACAATGTGGAGACCCAATGGCAGGGTGTGGGTATGGCAAATACCCGGTGAGTGTCATCTGCTGTCATGTGTAGTGCCAACAGTAAAATTCAGAGGAGGTGGTGTTGTGGTGTGGTAGTATTTTTCATGGAGGAGGCTTGCACCCATTGTTGTTTTGTGTGGCACTATCACAGCACAGGCCTACATTGATGTTTAAAGCTCCTTCTTGCTTCCCACTGTTGAAGACCAATTCGGGGATGGCTACTGCATCTTTCAACACGATCAAGCACCTGTTCGTAATGCACAGCCTGTGGTGGAGTGGTTACATGGCAATAACATCCCTGAAATCTACTGGCCTGCACAGAGACCTGACCTGAATCCTATAGAACGCATTTGGGGTGTTTTGGAATGCTGACTTTGTGCCACGCCTCACCGACCAACATTGATACCTCTCCCCAGTGCAGCACTCTGTGAAGAATGGGCTGCCATTCTCCAATAAACCTTCTAACACCTGATTGAATGTATGACTGTGAGAGTGGAGGCCGTCATCAAGGCTAAGGGTGGGCCAACACCATATTGAATTCCAGCAATACCGATGGTGGGCACCACAAACTTGTAAGTCATTTTCAGCCAGGTTTCCAGTTACTTTTGATCACATAGTGTACCAATGTTGCCAAGTGAAATGCTGCAAGTGTAACAGAGGTTGTAAATGCAAGGAAACTGTTGACTACAGGGCAAACTACAAGAGTTGACTGTCACATTATCTGTCAACAAATTTTGGAACCAAAATTCTATGGTTTGGAATGGATGTAGATGTGTATATGAATTGTGCAGGTGACCTGGAATATGTGTATCAATTTGAAGCACATGGACTGCCAGTGAAGTCACCTTGTAGATTATTTTGATACATGTGACAGCCAATGTATTAATTATGATTGAATCAGGTATGTCATCGATCCCTGTACATGTTGGTGCAATGTCATCTTATCTGGAGGTAAACATGTTGACTACTGGTTCTCAAATCAAGTTTCATCATGGGAATTAGCCAGCAAGGCAGTAAAGATGGTAATTTTCAGATACAACCACCAAACTGTGCAATAAAGGTCCTGGGCAAAGCCTGATTTAAGATCAAACGTGACTTCTGTTCAGCAATACAAGCATGTAGTCATGGATTTTTAATATGTAATTTTACTTCCACATAATATGTAAAGGTAAAAGCTAATAAAATTTAATTTCACTAATTTAAGCACTAATGACTTTGAAACTATATATGAACAACACAGTGAACATTAAAATTTATTAGCTCCAACCATATAGCAAGAAGAAAAAGTCACTGTTTATGAGTAATAAGTTTCTCCATCATAAAACTGAAATGAAGTTTCAGACCAATTCCTATTTAACCTGTGTATACACTCAAACTAATCAAGTAACCAGTCTGGTCTGGCTCTCGTTTGTAAGAGGGAAGTGTAAGGTTGCCACTGTTACTGATTTTTACCATCGCTTGAGTAACTGGCAAGCAGAAATGACAGTTACCTATTGTCATAGGAGCTGACTAGTGCAGACTGCCTCTAAAAGGATTATAAATTGCTAGTGAATGCCTGATTCTTTAAAGAATTGAACTTCCATGGAAATAACAGTTTCAAACTTTTGGTTACTTTACAAATGAGTTTATGATGATGACCAATAACCAAAAAATCTACACCTATGACGAATTATGATATCTGACTTCAGTCTCTGCTCTTGTGTGTTAACTTTTGCATCTGCTTCTGTTTACATGTTGTGTTTCTTCGACAATAAAATAAATTCTGTATCTAAAGTGGTGTCTTCTCATATCTGCAATGAGCATAGAGTGTGACTACCCACAGTGGTGATCCTAAATCCGTTTCCATTCATGAATCATTAATTTCATTTTGTGCATTACCTTTAATCATTGCTGGCCAACAGACAATGGATCACCTACCGTATAATGTTTTGGATCCCACTTTTCATTTCTATGTACTGAACTTTAACTGCAAAGCACAGGCAACATCAACATTACAAGTGTGGTGTCACCGCCAGACACCACACTTGCTAGGTGGTAGCTTTAAATCGGCCGCAGTCCATTAGTACATGTCGGACCCGCGTGTCGCCACTGTCAGTAATTGCAGACCGAGCGCCACCACACGGCAGGTCTACAGAGACGTACTAGGACTCGCACCAGTAGTACGGACGACTTTGCTAGCGACTACACTGATGAAGCCTTTCTCTCCTTTGCCGAGAGATAGTTAGAATAGCCTTCAGCTAAGTCCATGGCTACGACCTAGCAAGGTGCCATTAACCATTTCTAGAGAGAGTCTCACTTGTATCATCAAGAATGCTGTATACAAATGATGGATTAAAGTTAAGTATTCCTGGAGCTACGTACTTTTCTTTATAGCATTCATTACGTATCCTGTTTCAGACCTCACGCCAGCAGGCGTGTGTAAACGCGTGCATTTCGGCTACTTCCGAGTGGCGTGGCTGTCTTGATACGCCACAACAACAAGTACCATCTTCACTTGATTATGGATTACATGGCATAGCAACCATTATGCAATGAACCTAACCTTGTCTCTGCCGCAATGGTGGGATCCATATACTACAGTTCTGCTCCAAATGGCAGTGCACGATGCATACCATATTCCATCTCTGCTGCCTCAGATTGTGGCCTATGCCAATTGAAACAGGAATTCATGCCACAAACTTTCATCTTGATGGATCTACCTCAGCCATCGGTGTCTTACCCATGACAGATGGAGAACAGTTATCACAGATCCCTGTTGCAGGCTCCTGTTCAGCCTTTTGACTACTGCCTTATCCTTTGATGACCACAGTCGTCCCATTGGCACTGGTAGTTTTCTCATCTGCACCTCCCACATTGTGCAACACTTGCGTCCCCTATGGCATCCCACGCAATGCATCACATTCTTCTCCCACTTCATATTTCATAAAGCACTCTCAATCAAGATTTTGCACCATCTTCAGGAGAGCCACCTACATCACAACTCCTCTGCAGCATACGGCAATTCAACCACTGGCTATGCAACACATTCACATGGACACCAGCACCATACTATCCTCTTGTGCTCCCACTCAATTAATTCCTGCAAAACTTGCTGTCTGTGCAGCTAACAGCTCTTCCATGAAAGTTCATAGCACAATGGAACTCCTGCTCCAGCTCTCACTGCAGATGCATTTCATCTGAACATTCAACATGACAGACGTCAATAACCCAGTTCTTGGTACTGACCTTCTGAAAAACTTCAGTCTCTCAGCAGATTTGCAAACAACTTCCTTGATTCACCATATGACAGTCACTCACATATCTGGCTTCTTTAGCCCTTCTGCTGCTACATCCTTCTTGAGATCCCATTAGCTTCTCCTAGCTCTCTCTGAATGTGCAATGCTGACTGCTCCTCTCATTAACACACTGACTTCACTACAAGACGCACCTAGATTGGCACTATGCACACAAAATGCTGAGCAAACAAAACACACTGACAATGCCTCACAGAAACTGTCACATGCCTAACACAGACTCTACTGCCTCACTGGTTTGTGGCCAAAGCATACCACCATGATGCCCTCCACAACCACAACAGCTCTGCAGGGCCTCCACCTCCACAAGCAAAGGTCAGTGACATAATTTCTACAAGTGTTTTACCTCTCACACTAACTCCTTGTGAGACGGTAATTGTGTTCTTTCCTTGTGTATTCAAGCTGCACAATAGATGCTATCACTAATGGTGATTGTCACAGGATAACAATGACTGAAGGCCCCACATGTGTTACAAAGCATGATGCCTCATCCCTAAAAAATTGTGTCATGCTAAAGCAAGTATTAATGAGGTTTTAAGCATGGGCCTTATGTGCCCTTCAGACAGTAACTGGTCCTATCCCCATCCACTTTGTGCCTAAAAAAATTGTTTGTTTCAGCTGTGTGTTGACTATCAGAAACTTAACGCCTATACTACTATAGACAATGATCCCATCCCCCACATTCAGGACTTTTACCCAGCTGCTTAACGTTAATGGGATGTGAGTGTTTAGTGTTCTTGACTGTTTCAAAGCATATTACCAGATTCCGATGTTCAAAGACGACATCCCCAAAACAGCAATCATACACCGTTCGTCTAATTTGAATATTGCTTGACGCCTTATGACCTGAAAAATGCAGCTCAGACCTGGAAAAGGCTCATTGACTCTGCTTTATTTAACCTAACTTATTGCTATGCCTACCTCAACAATATCCTGATCTTCTCTCCCTCTGCTGAGGAACAAGAGCAACACTAGACCTACATTCTGACTGCACTTGCTGATAATGATGTGGAAATTAACCACAACAAATCACAATAAGCAGCCCGAGTGTCACCTTCCAAGGTTGTACAGTCACATCTGAAGGCATCCACTTGATGTCTAACCATGTCGCTTTTATCCATGACTTTCCATTACCTATGATCTACAATAACTTGTGTCATTTTCTTGGCATGGTAAATTTTTATTGTAGACATTTGCCCCATGCTGCCTCCCTCCAGGTCACCACTGATAGGTGCTTTGGCTGGTAAAATCACTTCTGGGACATGGAAGATTTGGTGATCAGATGAAATGATTCAAGCATTCAGTGCACTTAACACTGCACTTTTGAACCATGTCTCTGTCATGCATCCACTGCTGAATGCTTACATCTCCAATTCTCCATCACAGCTGATATGAGTGACATTTCAATCTGCTCAGTTCTGCAACAGCACATTGGTGATACAGCACAACCCCTTTGATTTTTCTTAAAGAAACTCACTGCTTCTCAATCCAAGTGGTCAGCTTTCGACCATGCACTGTTTGTGGTGACGAGGCTGTATGATACTTCTGCGATGACACAGAAGCATGAGGTTATGATTTTTGCTCATAAACCACTCACTGACACTATTTGCAACCAGGCTTAGGATCTTCCTCCACGAAGATTTTGCCACGAGGACTTAATTAGCCACTATACCACTGATGTTTGGCCCATCACTGCAGATTATCTCCACAAGTGAACTCCATCACTTCTCCATTGGTCTTGGATGAACTGGCTCATCTCCAAGCAGATTACGCTAAACTTCAAAATCTTCAACAGGATTCTAACTTGGTGCAGAACTTTGTTTCCCACTACCTCCCCAGTTTCTCACATCTAATACTATGTGACATATCTATAGGGCAACCTCCATCCTTTGTCCCATCTTCTGTCTGTTGGACAATTTTCTGGGATATCCATGACCTTGTGCACCCAGGCATCAAGGCTATAATCCTCCTCATCACAGAACTTTTTTTTTGGCCTAGCACAAAGAATGATTGCTGCTTATGGACTCATGCATGCACACCATGTCATTGAAGCAAGGTCGTTCAGCATACTTAACCATCACAGAGAAAATTTGACATACTGAAGCGATGACTTTGACACATGCACCTTGACATCAGGTCTACAGCTCGTGGTATAGTGCTGGTATATTGCTGCTTCTGGATCACGGGATCTCGGGTTTGGTTCCTGGCCGGGTTGGGGATTTTTCTCTGCCCAGGGATTGGGCATTTGTGTTGTCCTCATCCTTTCATCATCATCATCATCCTTATTGACAGTGGCTAGATTGGACTGTGTAAAAATTGTGACTTTGTACGGGTGCTGATGACCATGCAGTTGAGTGCCCCACAAACCAAACATCATCATGATGTCCTTTTCGGCCACTGATCGCATAACCAGATGGGTTGAGGCCATACCTTTTTCAGACATCACAGCTGATTCTGTTTGTGCTTTCACTTCTGCATGGATTTTGCACTTCGGATGCCCTTCTTCCATCACTAGCAACCAGATATGCCAGTTCGAGTCTCTACTCTTTGCCAAATTATGTCCCTGGTGTAATGTTGACAAATTCCATATAACTGCATAGCACCTGCAGAGCAATGGACTAGAGGAACATTGACAGCATATACTTAAAGTGGCTATCATGTGCCATTACAGTCCCTGGTTGGATGTCCTGCTGTCAATCATATGTGGCATCTGCTCACCTCACAAAGATGACCTAAACCCCTCTCTTGCTAATATCTCTATGACAAGCTTCTAGTGCTACCTGCAGAGTTAGTCAAGGATATTGAATTTCGATCTTGGAATGAGCTTCCTGCACTAGTTGAGCATGTCTGCTCACACATCACTTTTATACACATACCAGCGCCATGTCCTCACATCCTGCCCCGGGTGTTCACAAGTAGTGATCTGGCACTTCACAAATTCGTCATGCCAAGCAATACCACAGTCTGGGTGGCCCTCCAACCTCCATACTCTGGTTCGTATCGGGTACTCAGCCATGCAAATAACACAGTGAACATCCTTCTCGATGGGAAATGTCAAACAGCTTCTATCAACAGGGTTAAACCAGCTAGGACAAGACAAGTGCCCTCTTCCAACCACAAACTCAACTCAGGAGCAGATTCATGACAAAGTTCTTCCTGCAGGCAGTGATGACCCTATCCAATCTTCTACCCCTACCAGTGCACAACACAACAGTAGTGCCGCATGGGAAGCTTCTCTGGTGGAGATAATCAGGCTATGCGATTCCCCTGTGTCTCTAAAGCCTTAAACTGTCAGTGCAATCGTCTTCACAGTCAATGTATCCAATTTCAGCATCACAGCCACTCTATCCAACTCTTTGATGGCATGATCTTTGTGTTAGCCACTCGCCTTCAGCCTCACAATGACTTGTCTACCACCCCCATCACCCTCATTCACTCCTCCCAATAATGGATAGCACTGACAAAGACAACATCACAGCCACTATCGATGAGGATGGCAGCCTGTCCATTGCCATCCTGCTACTTCCAACCCAGCATGGCCAAGCACACTCACAAGAGATCCCCCTTTCCCATGCAGGCTGACACCTACATCCTCCTGGTTGGCTGCATGATTATGTAGTAGCTGACAGATCTCAAACTTTGCCCACTCTCCAAGAAATGATCCCATCCTGCCTCTGTTATGGACCAGCTGTGACACAGCTGGGCACACAACCTTGCGCAGCTGTTTGTTCAATGTCATCTGAACAACTGAAATCTCTATGCACCTTCTCAGTGGTTCCACACTTACTTCCTCTCCAAGAGGGGGAAGGTGGGAGGCATCTGTGGCAACTATCGATAGGCCAAACAAACTATTCCTATGGTGAGCTATGATCTTTGGCTTCAGTTGCTGCTCTTGTGTGTTAACTTTTGCATGTACTTCTGTTGACATGTTGTGGTTCTTTGACAACAAAGTCAATTCTGTATCTACAGTTGTGTCTTCTCATATCTGCATTGAACATGGAGTGTGACAACCCAAAAGTTAATATGTTAAATACTTTGTGGTGAAATGAGCACTGTATCATTTGAGAGATACAGAGGTGAGTGAGTGTGCTGGGACTTACCCCAGTTCACTGCTACTAGCACACTGTCATAATAATGTGCCTGTGTGTAGCATACAAAGTATTGTGCTATAACTTAAGAATGGAATTAAAAATTAAAGTAGCTTTTCCAAACTTTAGCAACATATGCTTCAGTATAGTAACGTTAAAATGTTAAATCTCAGGATTATTTGATGAATATGTTTCACTAAGTACATTGTTTTAAGTTAAAATAAAAGGTAGAAGGCTAAAAACTGTCCAGTATGTGCAAATGTATGTCACAATCAACTGTTGCAAGTCTCAACTTGATTGGAACAATATTTTGGTTAAAATCGGCAATTTTTAAAAAAATGAAGGTGCTAAATATTAGACTTAGAAATATTAAAATTCGTAAGAAGTTTCAGTTTCATATAAAAGCATTAATTATGTGACCTCATTAAGCTACCTCTAATAATTTTCAAGTAATTTACTGAAAACTAAATTTGGAAAAAGTTCTTATTTGTAATAGAGACAGAAAGTTCTGATTATAGCACTTGATTAAATCCATTACATAATGAAGCTATAACAAGTTTCAAGACTTTGATGTGAATATCAATCAATGCAAGGACTCTTAAAGAAGTATATCAGAGGTTCCATTCTAAAAATTCTAACCGGCAAAGTTTAAATGCAATTGAGCTAAAACTTTTTCTGTTAAAGCCATCTTAACTCAATTCCTATTAAAATTACCAAGATTGTAAATTGATTCATGACAGAGTTATTAAATATTATGTGTCCTAGAAAGTGGCCATGAAGATGCTACTACCTGGACACAGAGTGGATGACAGCGGATGTTCCGTTTGGCCATCTGCTGCACCCATATATAAATACGGCCTGAGAGGTAGTGACAGACACACTTCACACCCAGCTATCAGTCTGTATGCACTAGTTGAATGCCAGTGTACACTGTGTCTTGGATGACATCACTGCCAAGTTGCTACCAAAAGTGTGTTTTTGGTACAAATAGTAAGTGAAATCATGAGAACTGTTCACCATCCTGGATCACTTAGAATTCACAGAAGTAACTGTTTGGGTGCTGCTTTTAAAAACTGTGTGGGAATTTGTGAGATTATTTTCCTCTTTTGTAGTGAGCAGTTAACTTTGACGATTATAAGTCAGAACAAAATAGCATTTAATTGGAACTTACCATAGAGGTCACCTCTGAACTGCTCATAGCATTGTTTATGATAGGACCATTGTCATTATTATTATTACTATTATTATCTGGAATATAACTATGTTTGTGCATGTGAACTTTTACTGAATATATAAATCAATTAAAACTCAAAACTTCTATTCATAATCATAGTTCCTGATCCCGCTGTGTAAATAGAGAGCAGAAACATTTATTTCAGTGAGCACAAGAAGAATGTGGACTTGCAGACTGGAAACTATGGTCAGCATGGTCTCCATCACTTTCTGGCTGACTACAAAAATAGTTTTCAGGTTGTAGTGACGTCGGGCGTCAGCCGAAAAAGATTCAATTAATCAGCTGATAGGTCAGTGCATGTTAACAGGGTTTGTGCGCTGCCTTCCAGGAGCTCCGTGAGATGCTTTCTCCTTGCTGCAGTGCACGCTCCATGAATTTTATAATTTGCTTTGAATTTTTTAGTATTCCTATTACTGTTACTGTTTTCCTCACTTAGTTACCAAAAAACTCATAATATTTGTTGCACTGGAAATGTTTCATAACGTTTTTCCTACTGTTATGTGTGCTTAAAATAAACTTCTCCTCTAAATAAAGTGTTGAACAGTATTATACGTCACACGTATCTTATTCTCACTGCGGACAAGAACATGATAACAAGATTGCAAGTACAACATGCACAACTTGCGACAGTGGTGACCCTGACATGATAGCAGCTAGAGAGAGAATAAATCAGCAGCACAAATGGCTAGCAATGAACTTCAAGAATCATCCTCCCTTCAGTCCTGACTTGCCCCATCCAATTTTAATTTATTTTCAAAACTTAAAGAACACCTTCAAGGACTTCACTTTGACAGCGATGAGGCAGTGCAGGAAGAGGCAAGATTATGGCTCTGTCAACAAAGTCGAACATTCTACACTGACACTATCAACAAACTGGTCTCTCATTGGGAGAAATCTGTTTGTTGCCAGAATGACTATGTTGGGAAATAAATATGTAGGCATAAAGAATAAGAAGGATGCTGTTGTAATTAGGTTTACTTAATGCAGTGACCCTCATTCAAATTCAGTGCTATTTCCAGAGTACTCAGAAGCCAAGGGTTTCTGGAGTATGCTTCTCTCTGCTTCTTTGGTGTAGTTGGAATAAGGCATGTAAAACAATCTGAGAGAGGAATGTAGTGTGATGGTAATGCCATTATCCACATCCGTTTTTCAATACTCACTGCACACAAAAAAATTACAACAGGCCATGTGTCCAGTGCATGGATGGTGTGAGCTTGTTTGAGTTCGATGAAAAAAGAACACAAGGTACAAGAACAGATGAAGATGACATATCTGACATTTTACCTTAGCTGACAATGAATGAAACAATTCAGAGTGATTGAACCATCCATGAGGATTGATCACTTCTGCAGTAATAACTATCTCGCATGGTCAATTTTTGTTCGTTCACTGATACAACATTGTGAGGCATGAGATGTCGTAGAACCCAATTTGGAAAATGTTACAATCAATTGGATGGGGAGAAAAAGAAGAAAAATGAGAGGGCCTAGTACATCATTCTAATGCTGGTTGAAGACTGCTACCTATAGGTGATTGGCACTCTAAAACTAGCAAAGGAAGTGTGGGAGAAACTGGAAAAAATACACTGAAACAATGGCCTACTTAACACTTTATTCAAGATGAGGGTCTTAGTAAATATGAAGAAAGAATATGATATGACTATGGCTGACTATGTAGTGAAGGTACTGGCTGCCAATAGATTAGTGAAACAGGGGGCTTTACCTGTGATGGCAAAACAGCATTAGGCTTTACGCTTCTGGGGCTAGCTCTGGAGAAGTATGAAAGCCTCATTAGAAGTTTAGAAAGAGATGAAGACAGATTGACCACATACCTTGTCATCAACAGGCTAGAATTAGAAGAGGAACACCTGGAACCACATCTGAAGTCCACTAAGAGCCAAGAAGAAGCCAAAGCATATACAGCACAAGATGGAGGTAATTAACAACACAAGTTTGGCCAGAGACACAATAAACATCACAAACAAACCAAGAAGATGAGAAGGAAGTGTTGAGATGAAGATCATCAGGCAGCAATATCTATTTAGTGCACTGTGAATATTACAAAGTGAGTAACAATACAGTGATTCCCCACAATGATGAAACATATCAACTAGTGAAAAATGAAGCAACAGCCAGATGGGCAGAAATTTTGTGGTACTAAAGACTTGAACACAGAGAAGCTATATCCAAAATACATGGAGTCACTAAGTATAAAGAAAAATGGAAGTGTGCGTGCATGGAAAAAATGAAAAGACAGCCTTTCAAACCAAGCCGAACTACTACTGAAAATGTTCTAGAAATGGTACATAGTGATGTGGGCAATATTAGACAGGCCTCCTTTGTTGGAGCACATTTCTGTGTTACTTACCTGGATGATCACTCAAGGTATTTGGTAGTGAAAGTGCTAATGCAGAAAAGTGATGTGTTTGACTCATTTGTGGAACTTAAGTGACATGCAGAGTATGAGACAGGGAGCAAACTGCAAAGTTTCCTATTGGACAATAGGACTGAATATAACAACAACAAATATGAACAGTTGTTCAAGAAAGAGGGCATATTACATCAAACAAGCACAGTTTACTCCCCCGTCCCGTCCAACGGAAAAGCAGAACATCTGAATCAAATAATTATATCCATTATGAGGTGTCTACTATTCCAAGGCGGTTTTCCCAACGACTTTTGGGGAGAAGTTCTGATGTTGGTCTGCTACATATAAAATAGATGCCCAATAAGATCCTTTGGTGTAAAAATCCTGTATGAAGTCTGGAAGCAGAAAGAACTACTTAAATACGACTTGAAAATGGTCAAAGCATTTGGCTGCAGAGTCTGGACAAGCACATTGACATCTGACAAACTTGGGGAACAGGCAGAATAATTTGTTTATCTTGGAGTAGAAGCAGGATCAAAAGGATATCATCTGTGAAGTCTTGGAAAAAGAAAAATCCTTTTTAGAACAGGTGTCATATTTGATGGGAGAGTATTCCCTCTGAAGGCTACACTAACAAAGAACTGTGTCTTTTAAGGGAAGTAATCATGAAACAGATGGCAACAGCTGATCCACACAGCAGTGAGGTGACAGCATACAATGGCAATATGGTGTGGTTGAGCTTTTCTGATCTATCAACAGATGGCAACAACACACCACCAATGAGTGCAGAACCGGTATCAGACAATGCAGTTGAGCCAACAGCTGTTAGAGGAGATGGAAGCCAATCCAGGGTCAGAGAAGAGGATGGATACGGTACTGAAGGCAGTGTAGTTACCAGCAGTGGAGATAGTGGTATGTGTGAGGGGTGTGATACCATGTTGGAAAGTGAAATTTCTAGTGCAAATAGTAAAGTAGGGTTATGACAGTCTTCACGGATGGCACAGCCAGAAATGTGTGGTTCATATCTCTTTGCATGTTTTTTTGCTACCATGTGTCAAGATAATCCATCTGATTCATCAGTAGAAGAGGCTTTAGCCTCAGTTCATAGGGACAAGTGGTGAGCAGCCATGGTGTCAGAAATGAGTAGCCTAAAATGCTACAATACACGACAACTTGTCGACAGTTGATCGAGTTATAGGAAGTAAGTGGGTGTTTGCTACAAAGAGAAACAAAAAAGGTGAGATTACTAAATTTAAAGCAAGGTTAGTAGCGTTGGGTTATAGCCAGGTATTTGAAGTAGATTACTGGGAAAGCTACGGCCCAGTAATGAGACGAAGTAACTTGAGGATTCTGACAGCAATTGTGGTACTGAGGGGATGGAAAACCAAGTTCACTGATGTAGAAACTGCTTATCTTAGTAGCCCCATAAGTTGCAATGTTTTCATGGAGCAATCAAAATTGTTTAGTGTGGGGATACAGTGTTTTTATTGAATAAGAGTTTGTATGGACTTCACCAAGCAGGTAAGGTCTGGGATGATTTTTTCTGCTCTGTGATGAAAAAGTTAGGATTGGAACAACGTGAAAAGGATCTTTGTGTATTCTTCTCTAATCATTTGATCATTAGGGTTCATGCTGACGATGTTGTTGTAATAGGTGGGGAAGAGAATATTGAAAAATTCAAGAACGTTTTGAAATCTCACATTAGCATTAAAGAAATGGATGAGATGTTGTTCATTTTAGGACTTAAGATTAAACAGTCTCAAGGGCAAGTGAAATTAAACCAAACTAGTTACATTCACATTGAGAGAGAGTTTAAAATGCATGACTGCAAGGGCATAACTACACCATGTAACGACAAACATTTTGGTGACAATAAGAGTGATGAGCCATTTGACCTAAAATTGTACCAAAGAGCAGAGGGTTGTTTGTGGTATACATCCACTTGTACTTGACCTGATGTTGCCTTTGTTGCAGAAAGGCTGAGTCAGTTTAGCTCTAAATCAAGTGTTTCTCAGCAGGCCACAGTAAAAAGGGTGTTTCGTTACTTGCAGCAAACTAAAGATTTGAGCTTATGTTTCAATGCCAGTTGTTCTGATCCGAGTGCATTCAGTGATGCTGACTGGGCAAATGACTGACCTGACAGTAAATCTGTAACGGGGTATGCAGGTTTGTTAGCTAGAACAGCAATCAGTTGGAAGAGTAAAAAACAATCCACGGTAGCCACCTCCATAGCAGAAGCCAAATACACTGCAATGTTCAAGGCATGTAAGGAGGTGGCAATGTTTGTAGATTTTTTAAAATGAGACCAAGTGTTATGAATTTACTATATTACCCCTGTAGGTCGTTGCTGACAACATAGGTGCCATTGAGATTACCACGAAACAACGAGTATTAGAAAGAACCAAACATTTCAGAGTGCAGTAACATAAAGTCAGGCAGACTGTCTTGGATGGTTTTCTTCAGTTTAAGTATGTTTCAGCTGATGACAATGCTGTGGACATTTTAACTAAAAGTTGTAGCGGTATGAAAATTGAGAGATTCAGAGACATGTTAGGATTAAAATAAGTATTATTTCATGTTAGACTACCTGCCTGTTAAATTTTGTCTCATTTATATTCTTATGTTTAATAATGTATTTCTGCAATGTGAAAGTGATAAATTATTCTCTTATGATGCCCATCAAGTGGAAGTGTTGTAATTAGATTTACTTAATGTGGTGACCATCATTCGAATTCATCGCCATTTCCAGAGCACTCAGAAGGCAAGGGTTTCTAATGTATGCTTCTCTTCTCTGTATGTGCTTCTTTGGTGAGAGAAGAATATAGTGTGGTGGTAGTGCCATTCTGCGTATTATATGTGCTTGTTCAACTGTGACAATGCGTGTATTTCAATTCAACTGCTCACCCATGTTCATGTGTCAATATTTACTGCACATGTAAAAATTAAAACAGATGTAGAATGTTAATAATGTTTGTTTTATTTAAAAATCTATGACAGTTTCCATGTAAAAATTTTGGAGGTATTACATTTCAGCATGCCCTCGCATTTAGGTGAAGACAATCCAGTCTATGAATACTATCACAACTGTCACTCAAGAAAGAACTGTCGTGATGTAAACACACCAATGAAACAAATTACACAGTTACTGCTACATCAAAGCCAGGTGCAGCGGAACTACAATCATAAGAATCTTTAACACTGTCATCTTTTGAAGATGAATTGATTTGATTAAATAAAATTATTCATGTGTTGGGAAATAGAGTGAAGTGTAAGAATTTACAAATAAACAGAATCCATGCAAAATTATTATGTGGCAAACAAAGTGGCTTTCACAATAAGAACAGGCAATCACAGAAATGTCATACAAACAAAGTGTAAAAAGATGAAGATATTTAAAAAATATTGGATCCATGTAAAAAGAAAGTAAGTTCTTTTTTTATTTTATTTTATTTTTTGTTAAATCAGATCAGTACCTCATTGACAGAAAAATTGGGGCAAGATGGAAAGACAAAAATAACTTTGCAAATATTTTTCCATAAATACGTTGTAACTTGGAGGTATGTTCTTCCACTTATGGATTCTGAGCCTTTTAATTTTACTCTGTCTGACAAAAAAGTGAAGCAACCAAAAGACATTCCCATATGTCATTGTAAGTTTGTAGATGTACACATCATCAGTGGGCTTGTAAATGAGTAGAGTTGCAATTCTCTGTGACAGGTAGAATCACCACCATAGCGCATTAGTGTTGTTACCAGGCCTGGTAGCGTCTATAAGGAGCGTCAACATCGTCAGGCGACAGAGTTTGAAAGGGGCCTCATTGTGGACATTCATTTGGCTGGCTTTTGAATCATACAGTATCCAGATCAGTGAAGTATTCAGATGTAACAGTGGCATGATGTTGGACTGCATATGAACATCGGGGTAGATGTACTCATTGTCAAGGTTCCAGTAGGTCGTTCTGACCACGACAAGAGATGATGGCCGTAATGTGTGCCAGACATCATTACCTCTTCACATCTGCATCTGCCATCTGAGAACAAGCAATGAATTCCCTGCAACACTCTGTGTCAGCCAACACCACAAATAGCAGCAGCACACCAGGAAACACCATCACATTCATAAATTACCGTTAATATCATAACATGTATGGCTGCATATGGTTACCAGAAAAATGGACAGCTGATGAGTGGCGCCACAGAGTGTTCAGCAATAAATCACTGTTCTGCACTACCCTGGGTGACTGTCATCGGTGAGTGTGATTATGATCTGGGAAGAAGTAAGAAGTCTCATTCTTGCAATGTTTGGAGAAACACAGTGGTGTTAGTCCTGGTGTCATTGAGTGGGGAGCTATCAAGTATGATTTCAGGTAAAGCTGGTAATGACTGAGGGAACTCTGGTGGCACAATATTACGTCACAGACATCCTGCGTCCCCACGAGTTTCTCGTGCGACAGTATAGTGGTGCCGCTTTTCAACAGGACATTGCTCATGAACACATGACATGTGTCTTTACAAACTGTTTGTGTGATGCTGAGGTACTCCTGTGGCCAGCAAGATCCCAAGATCTGTGCCTAATAGCTCACATGTGCAATTATTTCAGACATGAACATCGTCCTAGTGCCAGTAAATACGATAACAAGGTCCAATTACAATAGTTGTGGGCCATCTTGCCTCAGATCACTGTGTGCATTCAGGGCAGAGGGGGCGCAATGTCATGGTGATAAGTGAGCTCATATTGCCAAGTTATTTGTAAATTTGGCACGATTCTGTAATCACCGAAATAACATGACATACGCTCTCAACCCATAAAGTTTCATTTCATTTTCTTCTCATCTCCTGATGGCTTCATGTTTTTTGTCAGGCATTGTATTTTACAAACCAGAATGAAATTTTCACTCTGCAGAGGACAGTGCACTGATACAAAACTTCCTGACAGATTAAGTCTGTGTGTTGGACCGAGACTCGAACTCGGCACCTTTCGTCAGCAAGTACTGCATCGATGTGAGCCACAGTGACTAGCAAAGGTGTGTCTGGAGGCACACCAACCACCAGAGGGCATACTACCCTGCCTGTCGCCTGCCATATGGCAAGCAGTTTGGCTTATCATTGGTCGCTAGAGTTGTTGGATGTGCTTCTAAGAGATATCATGCTAAATTCTGACAATTGGTGTGTTAGATAATCAAAATACTGAGCTGGTTGGAGGACTCTGCCCATAATGCTCCAAACGTTCTTAATTGGCCAAAGTAGGATTTGGCAAGCACAAAGACAAGCAGGACAAACTCTCACCATGTGCAGGCAGGCTTTATCTTGCTGAAATGTAAGCCAACGATGGCTTGCCATGAAAGGAAAAAAAATTGGGCATATAACATCATTGATGCAGTGCTGTGCTGTAAGGATGCCGCAGATGACAAGCAAAGATTCAAATGGCTCTGAGCACTATGGGACTTAACTTCTGAAGTCATCAGTCCCCTAGAACTTAGAACTACTCAAACCTAACTAACCTAAGGACATCACACACATCCATGCCTGAGGCAGGATTCAAACCTGTGATCATAGCGGACACGTGGTTCCAGACTGTAGCGACTAGACCCGCTCAGCCACTCCAGCCAGTGACAAGCAAAGAGATTGTGCCATGAAAAGAAATGACATTCCAGACCTTCATGCGTGGTTGTCAGGCTATATGGCAGGCAACTGCAGACTGGCATGCCCTCCACTGGCTGGTGAATTTCCAGACACATCTTTGCTGGTCACTGGGTCTCAGTTCAGAGCAGGATTCATCACTAAATACAATTTTACTCCAGTCAATGAGATTACATGCCTAATGCCACTGTAGACAGGTTTATTGGTATGCAAAGGTCAATGGTACTCAGTGCAAGTAGCGCCATGAGCTCAGCCCCCTTTGTGCGAGCCGCCTGTTAGTGGTCCTTGTGGTCGCTGAAGCACCAGTTGCATGTCAGATCACTGACAATGATAAATTTGGGGCTCTGAATACCTCTCTGTTGTCTTTCTAGGTCGACTGCTTCCTTATTGATGCTGTGTTTGGCCAAGGTTCACCATTCGTGTTAACATCGTCGAGTAGTGGTATTGCTTCTATCCAAATGTCGAGTGATTTGTTGATTACTCCAATTAGTTTCTTTGAGCCCAATTATACCTCCTCTTACCAATGCTGACATCTCCATCTATTGTTTACGCGCCTCGCTGTGGGGCATAGTTACTGTCCAACTGAGTCTACGGAATGAAATTCATTAAGACTTTATGCCCTAGTATCGATATGTTCAAATGTGTGTGAATTCCTAAGGTATCAAACTGCTGAGGTCATTAGTCCCTAGACTTACAAATTACTAAACTAACTTATGCTAAGAACAACACACACACACATGCCCGAGGGAGGACTCTAACCTCCAGTGGGAGGGACCACGCAATCCGTGATATGGCGACTCAGACTGCTCAGCCATTATCGACATGTCCCCTGTTTACTGTCCTTGCTAATGTGTGGTGAAATTGCCCTGCAGCTTCACACATTCATCTGTCAGTCGACAAAGTATACAGTTTTGCATTTTCTGTAGATAGCTGTACGAATATCAATTTGTGACCAATACGCATAAGTCTTCGTGGCGCTTTTCTTTGTATTAGAGTGCAATTATCACAGCAGTCTGTGTTGTGATTACTGTGTGTGTTAGACTTTGACTTACCATGGCGTAGCAGTGCGCGTTGGGGTTGAAGTCCGATCCTAGGGCGACGAGTGCACCCGCATCCAGTAGCTGCCTGGCCGGAGGCGGCTGCAGCTGCAACAGCAGCGCTGTTGTGGGCAGCAGGACCGCCCCCGGGGGCTGGTGCGCTGATCCCAGTGCCGCCACCCCCTCTGTGGACACTTCCTCCAGGTGGCTCACTGCCCACGCTCCTATATCCACTGCCAGCTGCCGGCATATGTGGACACAAATGTCACTCCACTGCTGCCAGAAGTACAAGAGAAGAGGTCCTATTTCTTGATGGTTAAATTTGTTACTACTAGGGTGAGTTATATGAAAACCATAAAACTGAAAGAATTTAAAGATATTCTAAGTGAAGTTGCCTTTCAAGGAAGTTTGAAATACACTAAAACTACTATAGATGGAGCAGAGGGTTTACTTCTAGAAGAATGGAGGGGGCAACATGCTCGATGTGGACAAGGTTGTGGAAGTAAACTGGCCATGTCATTTTCAAAGGTACTATCCCAGTATTTGCCTCCATCCACGAATAGAATTTGAACCCTGTTTCTCCCAGTATTGTACCAATTACCCAACATCGGTCGGTCTGCCACTTAAAAAGAGCACCTCCCCCCTTCCTTCCCACTCTCTCTCTCTCTCTCCCCCCCCCTTCCTCCCTCCCGCTCCCCCTCCTCCCTCCCCCCACCTTCCCCCCTCCCTCCTCCTCCCTCTGCCTCATCCCCTTTTCTAACGAGGGGACCATCAGACTTGTTAATCACGGATTTTGATGAGTCTTAGATATGTTGTAGAGAGACCTCTCCTGAGTAGCTGGCTAGTAGTTTATGAGAAAATCAATGTTGGAGTTTTATGCATACACCCTATACTCGTAATGTTAAGTATGTTTCAATCGAGCATGCACAGTGCATGGGCTAAGGTTCGCGGCTTTCACTCTGTCGGTGTCGGTTCAAACCTTGGATGTATACCTTTCCTTTGTTTTCAATTCCGTCCTACAAAATATCATTAAATAGCAGTTGTTATACAAAATTATTACAAAATAGAGAAATTATTAACTGCTGTGGAAGGATTCCACATACAGACAAAAGTATGCATCCCTAATTTTGACTTCGCTTATGTAATTAATACCAATCAAAGCGGCTGCGAGATCCAATCGACGTACAGTAGAACCACGGACGAAAACTGGCTTGAACAAGATTAGTCATTGCTAGTACACTATATCTGTGTTAGAAAAGATATTCTCTTACATTTTCTTATGTATGAAAGACTACTCTGGGAAATTTAGCCAGATTGTTCAAAAATAGTTGATGACTTGTCTCATAAAGTGGGAGAAATAAATGTAACATGTGGAAATCAACCAATGGAAAGAATGGATGTGTGTAAATTTCTTGGAGTACATATTGATAGCAAAATGAACTGGTCGTTCCATATACAACAGGCCCTAAGAAAATTGAGCTCGGCTATGTATGCTATCAGAATGATGTCTTCCATTGGAGATTTATCCACTATGAAGTCCGCATACTATGGGTATTTTCACTCTGTTATGTGTTACGGAATTATCTTCTGGGGAAATTTAGCTTTGGCAAAGAAAATTTTTGTGGCCCAGAAAAGGGCTATTAGAATTATGTGCAGAGTACCCCCTAGGACATCATGTCGTAACCTTTTCAAAAAGCTGCAAATGATGACCACTGTATCCCAGTACATATATTCGCTGATGTGTTTTGTAATTAAGAACCCTGTACAATTTCCATCAAATAAGAACTATCACAAATATAATACAAGAGGGAAGACAATCCTCACTATGAACTTAAGAACCTGACAGTTGTTCAGAGAGGTGTCTAATGGTCAGGAACAAAAATTTTTAACCATCTCCCTGACCAGATAAAATGTTTAAGAGAAAATTAATCTCTTTTTAAAGCAAAACTAAAGGAATATTTGTTAAATATGTCTGTTTATACATTAGAAGAGTTTTATGATGCAAAAAGGGAAATAGCATTTAGATAGAATTATCCATCTTGTTAACAAAGAAAAGTGCTTGCAATTTTTCTCAAAATTAAAACATGAAATTTTTTATTAACACTCAAAGAAATCTGCTGTTATATGTACAATATCTGTTTTTCCTCTAAACTTTGTATTAAGTATATGCAGTTATGTAGCACATTTTTTATACATTTAATGAAGACTGTTTTGTATTTTTTTGTATGTTTGTTGTTTTGTATGTTTGACTCATTCCACATCTCATGTGACGTGCTCACAATACGAGATCTATGGAACATGAAATAAATAAATTAATTAATTAATTAAGAAAATGTAACTGTGATCTGCTCGAAATCAGGGAAGTTCCTCAAAGAGCTGTGCAAAGAGTTCTTGAAATCTACCATTGTTCTGTACGTGGGACAAGAAAAATATCTTTACATTATTGATTCGAGGGGAGAGCAGAATGATCGGACACTTTATGATCAAATCTTAGTACATGAAAGACAAGCCTGTATCTGCACCGTAAAAATTATCCCGCCCAAGTGTGCTCCACTGTGCCAACCGCGTGATGTTTATTTTTACAGGTAGGTTGAAATTTTCCCAAAAAAATTCAAAATGCTCCCAACTTGTTAAATACAAACAAAGAAATCACTTCAAGGGAAGATTCCATAAAAATATTGTGCATCAGTTTAGTGCACCTGCTTTCACAGGAATGATCAAATACACGTAGTTTGCATCGAAGTTGGTCGAAGAAAGAACAATCGACTTGGTTTTAAACGAACTGTATTTTACGGTATCGCTTCTGAAAAATCTGTGTGTCTGTGAGGCAACGACTTTTGTTAAGGGTGCGTGGTGCTCTGCGAATTTGTGTTTCGCCTGCTTCTGCAACAAATACCGATGGGATTCTGTTCCAGCGAAAGTGAACAAGACAATTCTGTAATATATTCTGTAACAAACGCAATGTACATTTGAAGAAACTTCACTGTATATTTGATTTATTAATGAAATAAGTATGGCGAAAATGACTGTTTTTGAATAATTTTGCATGACATGTGCTATTTAATGATATTCTGTATGATGAAACTGAGAAAAGGGAAAAGGTACACGGGCAGGGTTTGAACCCGTACCGCCAGTGCGGCAGCCGTGAGCCTTAGCCCATGCATTATACCCACTCGGTCGAAACATAGTGTAGCGTTACTGATCTAGCTAGTATGCATAAGACTTCCACATCTATTTTCTCAGAAACTAGGGGCCGTCGTATGAAAAGCTACTCAGGGCTGGTCCCTCAGCAATATATCTAAGCAGGACTGGTTCGAGAATGTTTTTCTATACAAAAGCGACTTTTCATCAGTCACCCTCCTCTCCCCCCCTACCCCTCCTCCCATAGCCTCTCCCTTTTTCCATCTCCCTCGCACAGTCTCTCGTCTGCGTCAGTTTTTGCTGCTGTACACAAATCTCACACTTGGACTCACCTGGCGCCTCCCTCAACCTGGCGCATCAAATGGCGGTTTGTGCTACTTGATCTTTAAATCGGACCATTACCTAAAATAAGGTAGGGACTGCGGATAGGTGGTGCACGGTAGGAATATGCCGGGAGGCGTGCAGAAGCAGTCCATGCAGTTGCGATGAACGCTGTGTCCTGGATGGCACACCTGCGTAGTAAGCAGGAGATCCCGGGTTCGAATCCCATTCGATACACATATTCACTCATCGACGCTGATTCCGCATAATGTCCAATACAGATGACATAAGTAATCCCTTCCATTCCTTTCCCTCCACTTTCAATTTACATAATAGCATTACCTAAACGCTGTCTTCACATGAGACATGTTTCTCATCGCGAAGCACGCCAGACGTGTTGTCCATCGTGGTTGCTACACGTTCTAAAACGACCTGCTACACCTCACGGAACATAACGTGCTCCCCATCCTTAGTGCTCTCTCCAGCAGCAGTTCCCGGCTGCATCTGGCTCGTCAATAGCTGCATTAGCCCTGACAGCGACTGTCGAAGAAGAGCGGAGAAAACCGCGAAGATGATTCTGGGCTCATCGGTGGCATGAACAGCAAACTTCTGGTAAAGGAACATTACATAATGCTGTACAATGACCTGAGAAACATACCAGTAGAAGTTATTCGCTAACTCAGTTGTGTCCTCATCCCAATTTCGGTTTTAAATTGAATATAGTTAACGTGTAGTGTCTAATGTCAGTTCGCGCATGCATAAAATCCATATTCAAGACGTTGCACCGACTACCATCACTCTGAAGCAACATGCTTCGCCACATAGTTTCAGTATGTAGGCTCGTTCCGTAGTTTCATTTGAGTGGAAGAGATTTTTTTCCAAGATGCTCACAACCAAAAAAGAAAAAAAAATCCCAGCAAGATAGAACCATGAGGCAGCCCAAAAAACCAAGAGATAGGTTGTTGTTGTTGTTGTTGTTGTGGTCTTCAGTCCTGAGACTGGTTTGATGCAGCTCTCCATGCTACCCTGTCCTGTGCAAGCTTCTTCATCTCCCAGTACTTACTGCAACCTACATCCTTCTGAATCTGCTTAGTGTATTCATCTCTTGGTCTCCCTCTATGATTTTTACCCTCCCCGCTGCTCTCCAAAGCTAGATTTGTAATCCCTTGATGCCTCAGAACATGTCCTACCAACCGGTCCCTTCTTCTTGTCAAGTTGTGCCACAAACTCCTCTTCTCCGCAATTCTATTCACTACCTCCTCATTAGTTATGTGATCCACCCATCTAATCTCCAGCATCCTTCTGTAGCACCACATTTCAAAAGCTTCTATTCTCTTCTTGTTCAAACTATTTATCATCCATGTTTCACTTCCATACATGGCTACACTCCATATAAGAGAAAGGTATACATATGTTTTACAGTAAGTTCCATAATAGCAAAATATTTCATTGTGTAACTTGCATTCACTTTCTGACGTAGACTGGCAATCATATTATGAATTCTGACCAGTGAGGAAACATCCCAGTCGTTGGCATTTGCAACAATAATTGCAACAGACACATTACTTATAATAAATAACATCGACTTTTGCAGATAATACCTCTGTTACATTAAAAGAAAGACCCAGAATCATTTACAAAACAAAATGTGAAAAAAAAATTGGAGGAGAACGTGAATCTGCTACCCTTCTGTTCACGGCTCACAGCACCTACTAACTACGCTATGGCTTCGACATGGCACCCACGCCTCCGCATATGGTATACACTATCTACAGACTCTATCTACGAACATTATTATTTAATATGTAAATTGTACCAAAAAGACACCCTTGTGATAGGCTATCATTGTGCTGTAGCACGGAAATGGTATACTTTCGTAACATACAGGTTATAACACTAAAACCAACTACAGGAAGCCTTTACCTACCGATATGTAGTTTCCTGTCATTATATTACATATCCGGTTTCGAGATATCCTCAATCTGCTGATGCTTTGAAAGAGCTTATTTTCATATCACGTACTTTATCCACCAAATACGACGTTTAACGCCATAAAATATGGCGACCTGTGATGTAAAAATGATGTCACATCTTACTGACCTAATTCCTTTCCACGAGGTAAAAATATGACACGCCAGATTCTTTATTTCACTATCGGCAGTGTAGTGGAAAGTGGAATTCCATGCTATGACGTCACCAGCACCTCGTCCACGTGTGTTTTCACTCCCCGTAAGAGGACGGCTTTTTAAGACTCATCAAAATCTGTGATCAACAGGTCCCTTGGAAGCAGGAGAGAGAAAGAACCAGGTTGGGAAGGGATGGTGGCAGAAGATCACTGCAGATCATCATTACAATAGTCAGATCAAATTTTTTTCCTTGGAATTAACATTCGTTTAATCTAATTTCACACTTATTTTCTGCAAATATCTGGCGTCTGTTAGAATGTACTCCCTTACAGCCAAAGAAAATATTCAAAATTTTTTGCCCAGAAATTTCCTATTTCCAAATTTTTTACTAAGATGTTAGAAAATAATATAAAGCTATTATCCTATAAGGATATAGTGCTATCAGAAATGATATAACAAATGTCTTGGAGATGACACTAAAGTGCTACCGAGCAAGGTGGCACAGTGGCTAGCACACTGGACTCGCATTTGGGAGGACGACGGTTCAATCCCGCATCCGGCCATCCTGATTTAGGTTTTCCGTGATTTCCCTAAATCGCTCCGGGCAAATGCCGGGATGGTTCCTTTGAAAGGGCACGGCCAACTTCCTACCCAGTCCTTCCCTAATCCGATGAGACCGATGACTTCACAGTTTGGTCTCTTCCCCCAAAACAACCCAACAACTAAAGTGCTGATGAACTGACACCATCTCAGAGCCAGAGTAAGAATAGTTGCTCGAACTGAGATGGCGTTAAAAATAGGCAATATTTATTTTTAGCAATGAACGTGCAAAAGCTGAGAAAATTCCAAAGCGAATAATTCACTCTGGAAACTGAGTGTGGCTAATCGAACCTCCATTGTATCCTCTATCTCAGGAGTACTGGCCCAGTAATGGAGGAAAAATGGTCCGATGAACATGTGTCCAGAAATGCATCGTTGTCATGGTAAATGGCGCTAATGAATAACAGTTACTCTGACCACATGCCGTGTGTTCCTTGTGTGTTGCAGGCTCTGTGATTGATGCGGCAAACTGTAAGCAACAGAATGGTCCGGTATTCGTGTCGGGAACCAGCCCGAGACGCTGTTTGTGTACGGTGAAGCAGTTGGAAACAGTCGAGAGGCACCACGGCTACACCAAAACGTGTGCCCTCACAGGCACCAACCACATCACACAACATTTCAAGCCCATTTTGGTCGTTTTTGTGATCGTGGGGCCTTTCAGACAGAGGAACATGCAGGTAAGCGGTGGACTGTGCATACACCAGATTTGGAGCTTGTAGAGGTTTCGTCTCAATACCCTGTAGAACTCAGTCCTCCAAATCTGGAGCACACACAGTCCGCTGGCCCCCTGCACGTTCATCTGTCTGAAAGGCCCCATGGTCACACAAACGCCCAAAAAGGGCTTGAGATGTTGTGTGATGTAGCCGCTCTGCCTCGCGACCGTTTCCATCTGCTTCACCGTACACAAACACCATCTCGGCTGTTCCTGATATGAATACCAGACCATTCTGTTTCTTACAATATGCTGCATCAATCATACAGCCTGCAACACACAAGGAACACAAGGCACGTGGTCAAAGCAAATGTCATTCGTTAGCACCATCTATGGGAACAATGATGTATTTCCGGGCACATGTTCATCGGACCTTCTTTCCTCCATTTCCAGTCAGGAATCAGTCCCTGCAGTTTGTCACTTTTGTTAATATTCACCCTGTAGCAGTGTACGATTTGTGCTTTTACCAGTGGGGGGGGGGGGGGGGGGGGGGGGGGGAGGAGATGTCTTATGGGGTTAGTATAATTATATATGTTACTAGCTTGGATCGTGGCGTTACCCATGGTTAAACAGTTATTTATAAATAGATGTTAATGCCGAAACTCACTATTGACGCGTATGCACTATCAGAAAAGCCATCCCTCGTTATATCTTTAAAAGTACATTATAGGTAAAGCTTATTTACAAAATCATCTACATACAGGTATATGAGGGGAATTCAAAAAGCAAAGGCACATTTGTGAAAAGCTGTACTTATTCTGACGATAGAGAACTAAAACATGCGCTATTTTTCTACGTAACCTCCCTGGACTTCAATGCAGTTTTCCCGACGTTTTACGAGTTTTTTTTATTTCTTCATAAAATACGTTTATCGGTTGCATCTGTAACTAATTTTGCACTGCAGCAATGACGTCTTCATCACTTTCAAATCTTCTTCCCGGTAGTGCTTCCGTTAAGGGTCCAAACATGTGAAAATCGCTTGGAGCCAGGTCTGGACAGTATGGTGGATGTTCCAGCACCTCGAATCTCAACTCCTTTATTGTGCCAGCTGTCCATTTGGCAGAATGTGGGTGAGCGTTTCTTGCTGCAGGATGACACCTCTTCACAGTTTTCCACGACGTTTGGATCTGATTGCAGGTTTTAGTTTCGTACGCAACACATCACATCCACCATACAATACAGACCTGGCTCTAAAGCCTCGTTTACGCTGGGGCGATGTCTTGCAACATTGTGGCATGCTACGGAAATGTTGCGTGCGTCGTCTTGTCGTTTAGTTCTAAATGTTTTTAAATGCTTACCTACTACATAACACTTTTTCAAAATTAATAAGCAAATATATTAATAGTATTAATAGTAAACTTTCAGTGTTCGGCTCCACAAATTTAAATTATATTTAAAGTTTTACTCCGGTGCCTGGGAAATAAACATCCCAGGTTGGAATGCATAAACTAAAACCAGAGGAGGGGATGGTCTGATGCAGAGGGCCCCATCCCGCCCCCTCCCCCCCCTGCAAATCGCACACTGCCCTGTAGCTACCATGTTGGACAAAGAGTGCCCCCGATACTATGATGATTGGTACAGTAGCCAACACGTTGTCCTGGGCAGCGAGTGTAATTGGAGTCGAAGCTGTTGTCAGGAATGCACTCTAGTGATCGAGAAGAATTCTCCTCTCTGACATAAAATGACATGTAGATGAATAATGGGATCGTTCACATTGGGGACCAAAAATGTAGTGAATTGAGAAGTCTTCTGTTCTCTTGCATAAAATGACGTGCAGATTACTAATTACATTGCCCCGTATTGGGAGCCAATAATCAAATGACATTAATAAGTGAAATCAGAAATTAAAAGATTATGATAAGTGAATGGAACAGATTGAGTAGATGGATAAAATTTGAAATGAATTAATTTATTTCACTATCTTATACACAAACTGGAAATTGATGGTAAGTTCCTATGGGACCAAACTGATGAGGTCATCGGTCCCTAGGCTTACACACTACTTAATCTAACTTAAAACTAACTTACGCTGAGGACAACACACACACACACACACACACACACACACACATACCCGAGGGAGGACTCCAACCCCCGACGGGGGAAGCCGCGCGAACTGTGGCAATGTGCCCTAGACCATGCGGCTACCCCGCGCAGCCCTTATACATGCAAACAGAAAAAAATTACAAACCATGGGGCCGATTTGATTGGGCTTGGACACGACTCGCTTATTAAGGGAAATGAGGCGGCAACGAATCGTTTCACCTTTCTTCACAGTCATTTGTAACGTGGTGATGACAGCGGCAGGTGCTGGTTCGGAACGGCGCGTCACCTTCTACACTACTGGCCATTAAAATTGCTACACCACGAAGATGACGTGCTACAGATGAGAAATTTAACCGACAGGGAGAAGACGCTGTGATATGCAAATGATTAGCTTTTCAAAACTTTCACATAAGGTTGGCGCCGGTGGCGACACCTACAACGTGCTGACATGAGGAAAGTTTCCAACCGATTTCTCATACACAAACGGCAGTTGACCGGCGTTGCCCGTTGTGAAGCCTCGTGTGAGGAGGAGAAATGCATACCATCACGTTTCTGACTTTGATAAAGGTCGGATTGTAGCCTATCGCGAATGCAGTTTATCGTATCACGACATTGCTGCTCGCGTTGGTCCAGATCCAATGACTGTTAGCAGTATATGGAATCGGTGGGTTCAGGAGGGTGTGCTAGATCCCAATGGCCTCGTATCACTAGCAGTCGAGATGACAAGCATCTTATCCGCATGGCTGTAACGGATCGTGCAGCCATTTTTCGATCCCTGAGTCAACAGATGGGAGCGTTTGCAAGACAACAACCATCTGCACGAACAGTTCGACGGCATTTGCAGCAGCATTCACTATCATCTCGGAGACCGTGGCTGCAGTTACCCTTGACGCTACATCACAGACAGGAGCGCCTGCGATGGTGTACTCAACGACGAACCTGGGTGCACGAGTGGCAAATCATCATTTTTTCGGATGAATCGAGGTTCTGTTTACAGCACCATGATCGTCGCATCCGTGTTTGGTGACATCGCGGTGAACGCACATTGGAAGCGTGTATTTGTCATCGCCATACTGGCATATCACCCGGCGTGATGGTGTGGGGTGCCATTGGTTACACGTCTCGGTCACCTCTTGTTCGCATTGACGGCACTTTGAACAGTGGACGTTACATTTCAGATGTGTTGCGACCCGTGGATCTACCCTTGATTCGATCCCTGCAAAATCCTACATTTCAGCAGGATAATGCACGACCGCATGTTGCAGGTTCTGTATGGACCTTTCTGGATTCTCCAGAACTCTCACCAATTGAAAACGTCTGGTCAATGGTGACCAACCAACTGGCTCGTCACAATACGCCAGTCTCTACTCTTGATGATCTGCGGTATTGTGTTGAAGCTGCATGGGCAGCTGTACCTGTACACTCTATCCAAGCTCTGTTTGACTCAATGCCCAGGTGTATCAATGCCGTTATTATGGCCAGAGGTGGTTGTTCTGGGTACTAATTTCTCAGGATCCATGCACCCAAATTGCGTGAAAATGTAATCACATGTCGGTTCTAGTATAATATATTTGTCCAATGAATACCTGTTTATCATCTGCATTTCTTCTTAGTGTAGCAATTTTAATGACCAGTAGTGTAGCTGTGCAGTGCGAGTCGGCAGCTCTCCCCGGTTTGCAGCGAGGGCATGGTCCAGTCTCCACTTTGACAGCTTGTTGCGTGGTCGAAGCTGCAATATCGCGGTGTGTTGGGAGGCAGATCTAGGCTATGAATGGAAGAGCCCCCATGTCCTCTCGTTTCCGTACTGTCTCACCAACTGTCTTCTTTATTTCTCATTCGTCTCTAAGCTAAACAACGCCTTGAAATTTTCCTTCTCTTGATGTTGTCCTTGGCAGACTAAATTTGCAACGCTGCCCAGTGACTGACACCGCAGGGTGGAGATTCTCTACCTTGTGTGGGCTGGTCTGCGACTTGGGAATTGGAAACTTTCTCACGATTTCACTGTCAATGTTGTTCGCAGTGTTGATGGTAAATTGTTCCGACGTTTTTCTGCAGTCCTAAGTTGCTGTGGAAGTAGCTACACAAAATTTGTTTGTAACGTCTGTCTCTGTGTGAGGCCTGAACAGTCTCACGCTTGTGCTTTGTCTAAGAATTTCCTGGCAACTGTGATTTATCAGCAACCTCCCCACTGTCCAGCAAACTGGATTATCTTTCCTATTTTTTTTTTTTAAACAAGCTGACTTCTGCACGTCTTTAGTTTCACACGCCTCCCTGCGCGTATTTTTGGCGCTTTGTCTATACTCCATCCCCAGTGCCTGTGGGACGCTGGAATTGTCGACACATTCTCACTTCCTAAGGCAGGTAAAAATGACTGCTGCGAGCCATAAGATTCATACGCCTCCACATGTGCGTTCTTGACGCTTTTGTGTCTGTGCTCCATCCGTTTTAGGCACGCTTCTCATTGTCCACCATGCTCTTTGCAAGGTGTCCCTTAAGCCGTCGGCACACGGACTGTGCATCTGAACGTTGAGCGTGCCGAGTTTCTGACGTCATAGCGTGGAATAGCACGTTCGGGAGTCTTAGCGTGCGTCTGAGCGTTGACCAATGAGATGGCACAACGCCGCCTACGTCACACGCACCCCGTCTCGCTTCAGTACAGAGTTGTGAGGCGCCATATTGGCATTCAAGCCTATATGTATATTTGCCGTTTCTGAGCACCAGCAAATTGAGAATCACTGGAAAACCCGTTGTTAAAACCCGTTGTTAACTGTGTGATTCGTTCCAGTACAATAATGAGAAACATCATATTTGTGGCAAAAGAATTATTCTAACTTGCGTATTATGAGAGTAGGCTACTTGAAGGCAGCAACACACTGAAGATCCACCCAAAACGTATTGTTCTTGGTACAATTTGTTATAATTGTATTGAATTATCAACATATCTACGATTAAGGTTTTGAGTAATGGCTAGTACACTTCTGTATGTGTTAATGGTTGCCGGCACGGTAGCTCAGCGTGTTCGGTCAGAGAGCCAGATGGTCTCTAACTTGCACAGTATGTCTTGCGACGTCCGCAACGACCAAACACAACGATAAAAAAAAAAAAAAAAAAAAAAAAAAAAAAAAAAAAAAAAAAAAATGGTTCAGCGGAATGGGTAGCGCCACTGAACTCGATTGAGTTGTTTAGCATCTGCATACTTCCAAAATTTTTTTCCTAGCATTCGCGTTTTGTTAAGTTCTGATACTTTATTATTAGTTTAATATAAGTATATTCTATAATATCTGATGTTATGTAAATATAAGTTCACCTTTTCTTTTGAGGGGTGACTTTGATCGATTGATTTAATCTACTGGACTGCTTGCGCTACTTGTATAAAGATATTCTGCTCCTTTTTCTTTTACGCTTCGTAATTCACAGGTTGCAAAGATTCTGCTGCTGGGCAGGAACAGTGATCAAGTAAGACTGACCTTCGGGTTTTACTAAAATGTGGGAATGATGAAATTATGTTTATCTTATGCGGAGAAGTAAACCAAATTTGTATCGCACTATTTGTAATGGAGCCCGCATCTCGTGGTCGTGCGGTAGCGTTCTCGCTTCCCACGCTCGGGTTCCCGGGTTCGATTCCCGGCGGGGTCAGGGATTTTCTCTGCCTCGTGATGGCTGGGTGTTGTGTGCTGTCCTTCGGTTAGTTAGGTTTAGGTAGTTCTAAGTTCTAGGGGACTGATGACCATAGATGTTAAGTCCCATAGTGCTCAGAGCCATTTGAACCATTTTTTTTATTTGTATTGGCACTTTTATAAGCCTGTGTCCTTATTGATTGGACATGGTATTTTCCTTTTCGTGGACGAAGGAGGAAATGTGAGTGTTAATTGAGCTAACGTGGGAATTTTACGCGCGCCCATTGAGTAAACAGTGTGATCTACGAACTAGAAACATCCCTCAACTGCCGCTGGAGTGCGTTGTGATCGTGTATACCACGTTGGGGCCCACGTACCGTATGCACAAGTCGCATCGTTCCTGAGCGTTCAGCAGCACGTTGAACTTGGCACGCTCAACGTTAACGTTCGACAGCACGGTCCATGTGCCAACGGCTTTAGTAAGCGGGGCTAGGACAGCCGCTGGGCTACCCCGTGCGTGTTTACAGAATGCGTCTCTGGTTCTCTCTCTATGGGGTCCAACTTTGCTCGTGTGCTGGGCCATTGGTGTTGTGAGTTGGGGAAAGTTGCCACCAACGGAAGTGTAACAGCACCACGGAAATGTAATAGGACCGCTCTTGTTCTTTAAATACATAAAAGATCTGAGGGACAAAGTGAGCAAATTTTTGTTATTGTTTTTCTGATGGTGCCATAGCCTACGGGAGAGTGTCTGTCGTCTTTAAGAGACTGTAGGAGGATACAGGGTCGCTTGGGCAGAATTTCTATTTATTGTGATGAATGGCAGCTTGCCTAAATATCTAAAAATATAAATTAATTTACATTATAAAAGACAGTCCTTTAACGTTTTAAAATAGTATTAGTGCTGACTGCCACTGTCACATCGATTAAAGGTCTAGGCGTAATGTTGCAAGGCGATGTGAAATGGTATGACTGCATAAGGTTGGTTGCAGGGGAGGCAAATGATCGATATGCGTTTATTGGGAGAATTATAGGAACTTGTAGCTCATCTATAAAGAAGACCGCATGCAGGACACTTTTGAGTGTTCGGGATCCCCATGAGGATGGATTACAGAAAGACAGTGAATCAGAATGAGATTTTCACTCTGCAGCGGAGTGTGCGCTGATGTGAACTGTGTGCCGGGCCGAGACTCGAACTCGGGACCTTTGCCTTTCGCGGGCAAGTGCTCTACCAACTGAGCTACCCAAGCATGACTCACGCCCCGTCCTCACAGCTTTACTAAAGTTTGGAAGGTAGGAGACGAGGTACTGGCAGAAGTAAAGCTGTGAGGACGGGGCGTGAGTCGTGCCTGTAGATAGTTCGGCGCATCATATGACTAGGACGCCATGAGGCCTCCTTCTGGCCATCGCTTGACAGTCGAGGGAAGACAAGTAATATCAGTAACATCATGGGTGCTCAAACATGAGATGCTTCATTTGAGAGGTCGTGCCCCCTCCTCCCCTCCCCCCTTCCCGTTCATTTTACACACCATGTGTGCTCCTCGATTTGGGGAAAACTGCCGTTTTCAGAATCTGACATCGGTAACAAAGCGTTTACGTAAAGTGGTAAAGAGGTTGTCACATATTACAACAAGTCAACAGTTCAATGCTGGAGCACATCAAACTCTGGAAAGCAGCCATAACATCAGAAACTTCTCTTCCATATGAGGCATGTAACCCTCTGAACCATATGAGTGCTTCTACTGATCAGATTCTCCCAGCACAAAGATTGGTATGCGTACAGGAAAAGCGCCATTGAGAATCCAAAGTATGGTAAAGGTTCGATTAATGATTAGCGATATACTGAAGGAAATTTCACGAATTACAAAATGTACAACTCAAACTGAAATACAAACACAGTAAAAAAAATACAAATGCACAGTCTTAACCAACCGTAATCTAAGAGTGCATCTCTAGTGGGATGAGTTAACATACGAGGGTTGGAACTTAAATAGTGGCAACTATTTATTTACAACCGATACAAAAGAGGTACGTGTTTGCACCTGTTACTCTCCTTCAAAGTAGTCACCAGTGTTACGTGGAACCCGTTGCCAACGATGTGGAAGGCGTAGTATACCGTTAGCAGAGCCTGTCCTGTTGGTGGTGCGAATGGAGCGGTCTAATGTTATGGTGATTCTCGTGAACGACTGTGATGGTGTTATTCTAACGCATTACGTTCCTCCACGGCATTCCGTCAATGCACAGTATTACTGTTCGTTTTTGGAGCATCACCTGCGACCAGCTTTGCGAAAAAAGCGGCGACACTTTCTGCGCAACCCATCCATCATTTGCAGGACAATGTGCGGGCGCACACAGCGCAAGCTGTGGCTGCTCTGTTCGGTCGATGGGACTGGGAAGGACTGTACCATCCACCATACTCCCTGGACTGAAGTCCTTGTGACTTTGATTTGATTCTGAAGATAAAGGAACCACTTCGTGGCATTCGCTTCAGAGCTGTTCCAGAGATTCGACAGGCAGTAGACCGCTCCATTCACACCATCAACAGCGGTTTCTAATGATGGATAGGTTTGTAAGAAAAAAGATGAGGAAAACCTTTTTTGATTCGCTCGCTAGCGTTACTGTAAGTTAAAAATGTGTATACACTGCTATAAGACCTTAATTACCTTTGTATCTATCTATCTGTCTATAGCAGCACTAGAGTCATTCGGAGGCTGGCAGAACTTTGGGATTGCAATATTTCAGTTTTCAAAGGCAGTGGAGCGGTAAATATCATTACAAATAACATAAAGGCCGGCCGGAGTGCCGGGCGGTTCTAGGCACTACAGACTGGAACCGCGTGACCGCTACGGTCGCAGGTTCGAATCGTACCTCGGGCATGGATGTGTGTGATGTCCTTAGGTTAGTTAGGTTTACGTAGTTCTAAGTTCTATGGGACTGATGACCTCAGAAGTTAAGTCCAATAGTGCTCAGAACCATTTGAAATAACATTAAATAAAAAACAAGTGCATAAAGATACACTTAGATTTGTCTGGGTCGTCCAAAAATCACGTTGATCAACAAAAATGTCACCCAAATGGCGATGGTTGCATTTCCCTAATATGTTTATTCAATATTCTATCATTAGTAGTCCAAATGACAAAATACCGCTCAATCTGGTCGTCCAGAACGGTACTCAGTTATGTAAAGCAGTTCCGATACGGAACGTTGAGGAGGGGTTTGTGAAAAGCGAAAGGAGTATGACAGTACATTCTATAGTACGTTCGCTTCCAAAAAATTTTTTTCAGTGGGTTGCTTGAATTCATTCGACCCGATTGCGTCCTGCATCCCTCCCTCCCCTTTCGTCCAAAATCTATTTACGATCTAGTAACAAGAGGGGGGTTTGAAAATTTTTCGAAACGGAACAGGGAAAAAAGTACTTACATCACTGAATACTAATACGACCTATTCTTGAGTACTGTTCGAGCGTTTGGGATCCCTATCAGGTTGGATTGAGGGAGGACATAGAAGAAATTCTGAGGCGGGCTGCTAGATTTGTTACTGGTAGGTTTGATCATCACGCGAGTGTTACAGAACTGCTTCAGGAACTCGGGTGGGAGTCTCTAGAGGACAGGAGGCGTTTTTATCGTGAATCGCTACTGAGGAAATTTAGAGAACCAACATCTGAGGCTGACTGCAGTACAATTTTACTGCCGCCAACTTACATTTCGCGGAAAGACCACAAAGATAAGATAAGAGAGATTAAGGCTCGTACAGAGGCATATAAGCAGTCATTTTTCCCTCGTTCTGTTTGGGAGTGGAACAGGAAGAGAAGATGCTAGTTGTGGTACGAGGTACCCTCCGCCACGCACCGTATGGTGGATTGCAGAGTATGTATGTAGATGTAGATTACCGTTGCTGACCTACCATGAAAGTGTCGAAATTTAGCAATGCATGAAGATTCATAACGAAATTCAGCTAAAAATCAGTGTCACACTTAAGTCAATTCAATTATTGCCTGAACCGGAAAAATAGGCAGTAACAAGTATTAAATTCTACAAGAGTTTCATATTGACATCCACAGGAGGCTGGTACAGAATAAAGGTAGCGACAAAACGTATTGGGGGCGCAAGAATTTCTTGAAATTGCTTTACTGGTAGTCTATCTGCCTCCATCGAGATTAGAACCGCAAACCAGACCTTTTAGCGTCTAAGGATTCAATTGAAGCGGTGGCTCAGCTGCTAAAAGGTATGTACACTATAGCAGCAGCATACATTGTCCGTCGTTTTCTCAGAAGCGGTCGAGTGTTTGCAGATTAGCCGAGACACGTGTTCGCTTATTTTTGTCCCCTCTTTCACTGACCGAAGCTTCAGCAACATTGGGGTACGACACTTCGCGGGTCCCTTCGTAAGTGGCGTGCGTTGCGATTCAGTAGACAGAATGCGTCCACTTTCCTCGACTACTCACTGACACGTTTGGAAACTTTCGTTCTAGTAGTGGCAGTTTGCATTAGGAGAGCTGGTTTTCCTGATAACGATCTACTAATGGACTTTGCTCCTAATTTATGTAACTGTGTAGTAGATCTACTGCAACGACTTGAACCGGAAACGTTTGTTTATTTGGATAGTCCGCTTCTTAGTTGCCATATTCCGCTATAATATTTTCCTTTGTTTCAAAACGGCAAGTTTAGATGACCACTGCAACTTGGTGACGTCAGAAACAATTTAATACTTTGAAACAGTTACGTGTGGTGTACGAAGAGTGTACTCTGTTGAATGAGGAACACATCAAACACAGAAGCTGCGTCCATTAACAATACGTGATGGCTGGGTGTTGTGTGCTGTCCTTAGGTTAGTTAGGTTTAAGTAGTTCTAAGTTCTAGGGGACTGATGACCATAGATGTTAAGTCCCATAGTGCTCAGAGCCATTTTTTGAACCATTAACAATAATTAACTTTCGGTTACATGACAAAACACAAGTCGAAATACTGTCTATTCATCCCAGTACCCAGTAAAACTTAAACTGGAACGATCGCAAACATACTTTTGTGGGGAAGGCAAACGAAAGACTACGTTTTATTGTCCGCACGCTAAGAATGCGCAACAGGTCTTGTGAAAACACTGCCTACACTACGTTTGTCCGTCCACTGCTATAGTTTTCCCGCGCGGTATGGGATACTTGACAGACGTGATTGACGGTGCACGCCAGAAACGTCCAAGGAATGGTAGCACGATTTGCAGTGTCACGAAATAGGGGAGAGAGAGTCCCAGATTTGATAACCGAGTTGGGGCGACATTCATGAAAACAAAAGCGTATTTCGTTGCCGCCAGGTCTTTGTACGAAATTTCAATCACCAACATGTGTTCTGAATGCCAAAACATTATTTCCTCCGAAACTTACACAGTAATAATGTAATTCAGTGCTCTTTAGAAAAGATTTAAGTGGTCCTTTTTCCCGCACGCTGTTAAAGAGTTCGACGGTAGAGAAATGGTCCGAAGGTGGTTCGATAAACCCTCCGCCAGGCAGATAAGTCTGGATTGCAAAGAAATCCTGTAGATGTAGTCATGTAGATGTAACAACGAAATTATGTTGTAATATGCTACATGTGAGTTACATTTGATTTGAATATCGAAGTTGTTTGCTGTTTATTTATTTTTTGTTCATTATTTTCAGCCATAGACAACACCTAGGTGCGTTAAATTGATACTGAAATAAAGTGTCACGCATGAACCATTAACAATAAATTAATTACTACTTGTTGTGGTACTGCAGTATCTGCCAGCGTCTTCAGGAGTGGATATCTCATACGACGTTCCTAGGGTGTTTGTAAGTGGATATGGCAAACGGCTTCGAACAAAATTTGAATGTAGCTTCGTAAAAGTTCCGTGATCAAACGATCTGATTGGTGGCGAATACAATTTATCCTCACTAGACAGTATATATTATCATTATACATGAGGTGAAAAAGGTTTTGCCGAGTGCGGTGGCCGAGTGGTTCTAGGCACTTCAGTCACGAACCTCGCAGCTGCTTCAGTCGCAGGTTGGAGTCCTACCTTGGGGATGGATGTGTGTGATGTCCTTAGGTTAGGTAGGTTTACGTAGTTCTAGGTTTAGGGGACTGATGACCTAAGCAGTTTGGTCGCATAGTTCTTAGAGCCATTTTTTGATCTTTCGCGTAAATTTTCTTTACATAAACGGCCGTATCTTTAGATTGCGTTGACATAGAAGCTCACTTTTTTACACCACCAAGGGACCGTATACCGCAGGAAGTGCGAAACATTTCCGCTTATTATGTCCACCCGTACTCGAGGTAAAAGAGTTTTAAGCGTTGGGTAGACAGATAAACGGTCAAGAAAGTGAGACTAGTAGGGTTCCAATTTTACCGATTTAGGCAACGAAATCCAAACAATGAAACTAGCTACGACAGTTACTGAAGATGAGGGCCGTATAAATAATTCCCCCTACTCTTTATTCAAATGTTCTAGTTACAGTCGATACATCAGCATATTAATCGTAGCTACGCTTTCGATCCAAATCACGTTTCCAGGAATGCAAATAAAATCCATTTGCCTATACACGTGGTAAATTAGATCCCAGTATTAATGCCACCGCGTTTTAGAAGTAATGGAGAATTCGAAACATTGTAGAATACGTTTGGCAGCTATATCGCCGTTTATTTCCTGAGGTGGTGCAGAATTATTTTACTAAATTTACTTGCTAATGACAGTATTTTGTTATTTCGATTAACATACCGAATGATTGTCACATAAGCGGTGACATAAATGTAGAAAATTCATGTTTTTGAGTCCAGAAAGCTCTATGCTACAGAAACTGCAGATCATTTTGCAATTTTCATTGCGAAATTGCCGGCTTATTCATGTCTGGGGTAATAATAGAGGGCTGTTTACCTGGGTTGTCTGATAGCGTAGTGAAAGGTGTTTACTACTGCAAGGGAGGTCTGGTCTGTTTTCGGTTTTAATCTCGATGGAGACAGATAGACTACCAGTAAAGCAATTTTAAGAAATTCTCGCGCCCCCAATACTTTTTATTGCTACCTTTATTCTGTACTGGCGCCTTGTGGATGTTAATATGAAATTCTTGTAGAATTTCATACTTGTTGCTGCCTACTTTTTCCGCTTCAGTCAACAATTGAATTGACTTAAGTGTGACACTGAATGATTTTTAGTTGAATTTCATTATGAATCTTCATGCATTGCTAAATTTCGACACTTTCATGGTAGGTCAGCAACGGTAATCCAGTATGACTGGTCTGAACGTTGACACGACCGTTTCGCGGCCAAATGCGCATAATATTTTGCTAATTCGTAACGATCTGGGGTACTTTGTCTTACTAAAACAGTTATGTTATCTCGATAAGCTGAAATTAATTTTTATTAGTACAGTTCATACTAATTAGCGTTTCTTCTGTCATTTATATCTTATATTTACGTGTTGTGTTGGACACACTAATCAGCATTAATATAGTCTTACACATGATTGAAAACTGTCTGACAAAGTTCGGATGGTTTTTCAATTTCACCCCATGTTGGTAGCACTTCGTCGCCTTGCCTGTTATGCTGTGTAGCAGACTTAAAGCTGTGCAGATCAGCATAACGAAAAGGCGACTGGTCTCGCTCGTTTTGCCCACGACTGTCCATAAGCATCCTGTCTGATCACCTGCATCCATTCATGTCCATTGAGCATTCCGACGGACTTGGACAATTCCAGCAGGACAATGCGACACCCCACACGTCCAGAATTGCTACGTAGTGGCTCCAGGAACACTCTGCTGAGTTTAAACACTTCCGCTGGCCACCAAACTCCCCAGGCATGAACATTATTGAGCGTATCTGGGATGCCTTGCAACGTGCTGTTCAGAAGCGATCTTCACCCCGTTCACTCTTACGGATTTATGGACAGTCCTCAGGATTCATGGTGTCAATTCCCTCCAACACTACTTCAGATATTAGTCGAGTCCATGCCACGTCGTGTTGCGGCACTTCGGCGTGCTCGCGGGGACCTACACGACATTAGGCAGGTGTACCAGTTTCATGGCTCTTTTAGTGTATAATAACTGAAGCCAGCAACTCCATGCACAATTAAATCTTAAAATACGCATGCATTCGTGCACTATTAAATGATGAAACATGCACAACTAAAGGGAAAATATGCAATGTCGGAATTCAATCTTTTGTTGTGATGCATTTTATTTTATTTTAAAACAGTGTACAACAACCAGTTTTTCCAAATTCTCCACTGACTTGAGGTAGCTCTGCGCGTTCAGCTGCTGAACTAGCAATCCTTGGATTCTGGAGGCGAAGTGGTTTGAAAATGATCTTCTCTGGTTCCCCATTGTCAGTTTAGGTAAATACCAGGGTTGGTAGCTTACTATAGGCTACAACCAATTCCTTCCGAATACCTTTCTTCCCTGGCAGATTCCATTTCCCTTAAAGGTGTAGCCCCTTTGGTTAGATGAAAATAGCTGCATAGAAGGCGAGCCGAGTGTCTCTTCGGAGACTCCCAGCATTAAAAGGCACATAATAAATAAATAATAATCCAAATTCTCTACGTTTAGGCTCATGTATTTGTCTGCTGGGACATTCTTTAATGCAGAAAATTATCTTTCTTACACTGTAAGAAGTGGTAGATTCATACTTAAATAAGAAAATTTGGGAAACTGTAAGGTTGAATAAATCCCACCCTCCCAGGTCATTTTACACTCTTCTTTTTCAGTTTTGGTTTAAGCTGAAGAAGTGATTAGGAATGCTCGAGCGCTTACTTTTTGCGACACCGTGATTATTACAGATTTTGGAGTAAAGATATCTTTGTTCAACAGAGAAGCTAAAACAATTTTTGATGGGGAAAGTACAAAGGATATGGAATTATTCAGCCTTACACTTTCCCAAATTTTCTTATTTAAGTATGAATCTACCACTTCTTACAACGTAAGAAAGATAATTTTCTGCATTAAAGAATGTCCCAGCAGACAAATACATGAGCCTAAACGTAGAGAATTTGGATTATGAGCACTATGGGACTTAACATCGGAGGTCATCAGTCCCTTAGAACTTAGAACTAATTAAACCTAACTAACCTAAGGACATCACACACATCCATGCCTGAGGCAGGATTCGAACCTGCGACCGTAGAGGTCGCGCGGTTCCAGACTGAAGCGCCTAGAACCGCTCGGCCACACCGGCCATTGTCGAATAAAACGGTTTATCGTTCTTTAGGGGAATTTTCAGAATAAATGAAAAACATGCCTTTTTAAGGTCCTCTTTAACGAATTCCTCCCACCCTTCTTCTTTGACAATATCTTGGTCACGTCCTTGAATGTCACGAGTGTAAGCCAGGAGTTTGGTATTGCTCAGAGCACTGTTTCACTTGTACGGGCCCTGCGAAGTGCAAATTGGCACTGGAAACCGTAAAACGGCGCATGATGTATAGGGTCACTGACCACGGGTAGTAAGCAAGTGGACGAGACAAATTAATCTTCAAAAAAGGCTACTTTTCACAGCTGGCATTTACATCTTTGGTGATTTATGTTTTATAAGCACAGAAATTTAACAAAAATACATAACAACTTTAATTGAAAAGAAGGAGGAGTCAAGTTTGACAAGTAGTGGGCTACAGCAGTGAATAAAGCAAACGATGCTAACTTGTATGCAGTACAAGCTTCATAACAGGTGACTGCGCGGTCTTTGGTCGGCCACTTGGCAGCGGCGAGATGTCGTCACGACCGGGTCACGGTCTTTAGGAGGCAAAATGTTAGATACGGAAACATGCCTTACACCACAACCCATAAATAGAAATTACGAGACTAATGTTCTTTCCTTTGTCATTCTTGTAAAACGCTGAGGTGAGAAAAGGCATAGGATACCTCCTAATAACGTGTCGGACCTCCTTTCGCAGCAACACGACGTGACACGGATTTAAAAAGTCGTTGGATGTTCCCAGCAGAAATATTGAGCCATTCTGCCTCTACAGCCATCCATAATTGTGAAAGTGCTGTCGGTGCAGGATTTTGTGCAGGAACTGACCTCTCGCTCAAGTCCCATAGGCATTCTCTGGAATTCATCCCGGCCGACTGGGTGGCCAAATCATTCACTCTAATAGTCCAGAATGTTCTTCAAATCAATCGCCAACAATTGTGGCCCGGTGAGAAGGCGTATTGTCATTCATAAAAATTCGTTGTTTGGGAACATGAAGTCCATTAATGGCTGCAAATGGGCCCATACAGCCGAACATGGCCATTTGCAGTCCACGCATTGTCCGTGATGAGAGGTAATGTCTGAAATTTGGTATTCTCGACACTCTTTTGGCACTGTGGATCGTGGAATATTGAATTCCCTAACGATCTCCGAAGGACCATTCCACATAAACACAGTCCACATCATTACGGAGCCACCACCAGCTTGCACAGTGCCTTGTTGACAAGTTGGGTCCATGGCAGCATGGGATCTGCGCCTCACTCAAATCCTACCATCAGCTCTTACCAACTGAAATCGGGGCTCATCTGACCAGGCTACAGTTTTCCAGTCGTCTAGGATACAACCTAAATGGTCACGAGCCCAGAAGAGGCGCTGCAGGCCATATCGTGCCGTTAGTAAAGGCACTCGGATTGGTCGTCTGCTGCTATAGCCGGATAATACCATATTTAGCCGTACTGTCCTAACAGATACGTTTGTCGTCCCACATTGATTTCTGCGGTTGTTTCATGCAGTGTTGCTTGTCTGTTAGCACTGACAACTCTTCGCAATCGTTACTGATGTCAGTCGTTAAGTGAAGACCGTCAGCCAGTGTGTTGTCTGTGAAGAGAGGTAATGTCTGAAATTTGGTATTTTCGACCCACTTTTGGGCACTGTGGATCGTGGAATATTGGATTCCCAAACGATTTCCGAATTGGAATGTCCCATGCGTCTGGCTCCAACTTCTATTCCGCGTTCAACGTCTGTTAATTCCCGTCGTGCGGCCATAATCACACCAGAAAGCTTTTTACATGAATGACCTGAGTATAAACGACTGCTCCGCCAATGCAGTACCCTTTTATACCTCGTGTACACGATACTACCGCCGTCTGTATATGTGTGTATCGCTATTCCACGACTTTTTCACATCATTGTAATTATTTCGTTTGCTGAACGGCCTGGTGTGTCTTACAATTGGACGCTACTTGGGTGACTTGTGTGTCCCCAGAAACCTTACCAGCGAAAGGGACCTCAAGTTTAAGTGACATGTCGTTCATTGAAAACTTCACATCACTGAGAGCTGAAGGCCCAGAATGCAATCCTCCGAAATTTCAGTTTCCAAACAGGCGCTTTATCATTAGACCACTGGGCCCAACAGATTCATTCTTCTATGCTTTAATAGTTTTGATATTCAGTTATTCCCTCAATCTGGTAGAACCTATGGATCATCCTGTATACTGAACCAGTGTAGCGCTAGTGCTTAATATGCCACTATACAGAGCACATTAATGAACTGTGTCGATAACCACACCTGTGCACAGCCCATCGGGTTGAGCTCATCGCCGTGGAAGTTGGGACGCATGCCGGCCTCTTTGCCCTTCTCTAGGATGGCCCTCGCCTGGTCGGTACTGAAGACGCCTTTCTCGCAGAAGACATCGATGTTTTCGACAGCCAGCTCCCCTGCGTCCACCAGTTTCTTGATCGACGGTATTTGCTGCTCCACGATGTCACGCACTGCCTCTTCCGCAGTCTTCCCTCTGCAAAAAATGAAAACCTTTACTACGACGGCTGTTCGGAAAGTAAGGTCGATCGGTCGCAATGGAAACTACAGTGGAAATCAAAAGTGTTTTATTTGCAGCAGTTTCCTCCAACTACCACCTACTTCTTTACATAGTCGCCGCTCCGACTTAAGACATTTATCGTAGCGTTGTATTAACTTTCTAATATCCTCGTCATAGAAGGCAGCTGTCTTTCTACCAGTTCTCTGCTCTGGTATGGAGATTGCATGATAGGTGCGTTATGCGGGCTTGCATGAAATCAGGCGCAATCTCGCAGTGACCACCCATACTTGGTGGGAGACACTGTTTTTTAGGCATCTTTATATATTCACTGTGTGCTCAGATCTGAGAAGAGCTACGTGTCGTGGTCGACAGGCTTACTGGGGACACTGCCCAACACATGTATATAAAGCTTCATCGCATTTTCACTGTCGTTTCCATTTCGTGAGGCATCCATTATCGATACAATACACACATGTATATAAAGCTTCATCGCATTTTCACTGTCGTTTCCATTTCGTGAGGCATCCATTATCGATACAATACAGCTCAGACAAAGCTATGAAAATATTCCATAGACGACATTGATGTCAGCATATTAAGCCTACGAGATTTTACCAAAGCATTTTATATTGTCAGTTCTGAGATACAGAAATGAGACAGCTAAAATTTTCTGGTTGTGTGCAGAAGTTACCTAAGTCCTACTTTTGAAACTGAAAGCAATGTGTTGTGTGTGAGAAAGAAAAATCTAATCGGAAGTGTGTTCTCCCAGGGCAGGCGTCATTCCTTTGTGTATTGTCGTGCTTGTATGTTAACAACTCCTCCTAAAAATACCGTGTCTACAACGATGATTTGAAGCTTTCCTGAAGATATTAATACTACCATGGTCCACCACAATGAAGGCCAGTTTTCAGCGACCAGATGAGCAAAAATGTGAGCCTAAACGTGAAGAAGTACCACGTAATTTTAATATCTCATCAGGAGTTAATCAGTCAAGAATTTGCGAAAAATGGCTCCCTGTTCTTTGGGAAAATACCCCAATTAATAATCAGCAAACGATAGGTGTATCTGACATGCCAGTATGTGAATCACCTTAAAACCAAGCCACGAGTGTGTCAGTTACGTTAATAACCAATTTATTACGGAGAACTGAAACGCCATAGCACTGCAGATGCGTGCATATCAGGAGGAGAATATGCTAGTAGACGCAGAAAACCTAGTGTATCACAATAAGGTAATTTTGGAACTATTTTATATTCCATGTGGTCTAGTGATGCTCGGTTTGTGATACACTCTCCCCTGAAGAAACACTAGGGTAGAGTCTATTACTCCTCAACTCAAAGTGGAGTGACTACAAATGATAGTCTAAATGTGTACTTATATAAACAACGAAATATGTTGCAAATTTGTATGAAACTGTAATATGATGGAAGAGGCGAATGTTTTCTGCTCTAGCACAGTGTTGTGCTGGTTTGTCGGAAGCTATGACTGCACAAGTTTCCGTTCCACATCTTGTGGATCGGTATTTCGACATAGTTGGAAAACATAGCGGCAAGTAGAAGTCCTCATGGTCATGGCGATAGATTTTTCTGCCTAGCTGAGGAGCTCGTAAGAAGTTACACTCAGAATATTCATCGTTTGCTGATTATTAATTGGGGTATTTTCGCAAAGAACAAGGAGACATTTTCTCCTTTGGTTCCATCAGATTCACCTGGTCCTAGCATCTAATTCCGTAAATGAGCAGCATGACATGGTTATCAGTCACAGTTGTCACCGTGGCCGAACAGAACTCCAACGCTGCCTGTGGAACTATGCTTCACACTGTATAGGCTATCAGGCTTCTTTCATATGAACGACTTTCTTGTCTGAATTTACTACTCATGGTAGGTGTATCTGACATGCCAGTATGTGAATCACCTTAAAACCAAGTCACGAGTGTGTCAGTTACGTTAATAACCAATTTATTACGGAGAACTGAAACGCCATAGCACTGCAGATGCGTGCATATCAGGAGGAGAATATGCTAGTAGACGCTGAAAACCTAGTGTATCACAATAAGGTAATTTTGGAACTATTTTATATTCCATGTGGTCCATTTGGAGTAGGACCAGGCGAATCTGATGGAACCAAAGGAGTTGTTGATTCACCTTCCCATGCCACTTTCCTTGACGCTGACCTCCACCTGTCCAATGGCCAGCTTCACACGTCCGTCCACATCAAACCCACCAACAAACAACAGTACCTCCATTATGACAGCTGCCACCCATTCCACATCAAATGGTCCCTTCTCTACAGCCTAGGTCTTCATGGCAAACGGATCTGCTCCAGTCCGGAATCCCTGAACCATTACACCAACAACCTGAAAACAGCTTTCGCATCCCGCAACTACCCTCCCGACCTGGTACAGAAGCAAATAACCAGAGCCACTTCCTCATCTCCTCAAACCCAGAACCTCCCACGGAAGAACCCCAAAAGTGCCCCACTTGTGACAGGATACTTTCCGGGACTGGATACGATTCTGAATGTGGCTCTCCAGCAGGGATACGACTTCCTCAAATCCTGCCCTGAAATGAGATCCATCCTTCATGAAATCCTTCCCACTCCACCAAGAGTGTCTTTCCGCCGTCCACCTAACCTTCATAACCTCTTGGTTCATCCCTATGAAATCCCCAAACCACCTTCCCTACCCTCTGGCTCCTACCCTTGTAACCACCCCCGGTGTAAAACCTGTCCCATGCACCCTCCCACCACCACCACCACTCCAGTCCTGTGACCCGGAAGGTGTACACGATCAAAGGCAGAGCCACGTGTGAAAGCACCCACATGATTTACCAACTGACCTGCCTACACTGTGAAGCTTTCTATGTGGGAATGACCAGCAACAAACTGTCCATTCGCATGAATGGACTCAGGCAGGCAGTGTTTGTTGGTAATGAGGATCACCCTGTGGCTAAACATGCCTTGGTGCACGGCCAGCACATCTTGGCACAGTGTTACACCGTCCGGGTTATCTGGATACTTCCCACTAACACCAACCTGTCAGAACTCTGGAGATGGGAACTTGCCCTTCAGTATATCCTCTCTTCTTGTTATCCACCAGGCCTCAATCTGCGCTAATTTCTAATTTCAATTTGCTGCCGCTCATACCTCACCTGTCTTTCAACAACATCTTTGCCTCTGTACTTCCGCCTCGACTGACATCTCTGCCCAAACTCTTTGCCTTTACAAATGTCTGCTTGTGTCTGTGTATGTGCGGATGGATATGTGTGTGTGTGCGAGTGTATACCTGTCCTTTTTTCCCCCTAAGGTAAGTCTTTCAGCTCCCGGGATTGGAAAGACTCCTTACCCTCTCCCTTTAAACCCACATCCTTTCGTCTTTCCCTCTCCTTCCCTCTTTCCTGACGAAGCAACCGTTGGTTGCGAAAGCTTGAATTTTGTGTGTATGTTTGTGTTTGTTTGTGTGTCTATCGACCTGCCAGCACTTTCGTTTGGTAAGTCACATCATCTTTGTTTTTAGATATATTTCTCCCACATGGAATGTTTCCCTCTAATATATATATATACATACATATATATACATATGCATATATATATATATATATATATATATATATATATATATATATATATATATAGATATATATGAATATAATAGAGGGAAACATTCCACGTGGGAAAAATATATTTAAAAAGAAAGATGATGAGACTTACCAAACAAAAGCGCTGGCAGGTCGATAGACACACAAACAAACACAAACATACACACAAAATTCTAGTTTTCGCAACCAACGGTTGCCTCGTCAGGAAAGAGGGAAGGAGAAGGAAAGACAAAAGGATATGGGTTTTTAGGGAGAGGGTAAGGAGTCATTCCAATCCCGGGAGCGGAAAGACTTACCTTAGGGGGAAAAAATGTCCTTTTTTCCCCCTAAGGTAAGTCTTTCCGCTCCCGGGATTGGAATGATTCCTTACCCTCTCCCTTAAAACCCATATCCTTTTGTCTTTCCTTCTCCTTCCCTCTTTCCTGACGAGGCAACCGTTGGTTGCGAAAACTAGAATTTTGTGTGTATGTTTGTGTTTGTTTGTGTGTCTATCGACCTGCCAGCGCTTTTATTTGGTAAGTCTCATCATCTTTCTTTTTAAATTATATATATATATATATATATATATATATATATATATATATATATATATATATATATATATATATTACAATACAGAGTTAAAGATTAATATTTCTATTACTAACACCATTCCCTTATATGGCACAAAATGCATATATTATATTTATAGATTTATTTATTCCTATTCAAGAATTCATCTATGGTATAGAAGGAGTTGTCAAGGAGATATGATTTCAATTTATTTTTGAAGCTATTACTGCTGTCTGTCAGACATTTTATTTCATCTATCAATTTGTCGAAAACTTTTATAGCAGCATATTTTACCCCTTTCTGTGCCAAAGATAGGTTGAGTAAAGGATAGGGTAAGTCTTTCTTTTTTCTGGTATTATATTCGTGAATGTCACTATTGTTTTCAAACTGGTCCATGTTGTTGAGAACAAATTTTATCAGTGAGTAAATATACTGTGAGACTGTCGTAAGAATTCCCAATCTACAAGATGAGCGACTATGAACCTCACACATTATTCTGATCACTTTCTTTTGAGCAGTGAATACGTTTTGTCTAAATATTGAGTTACCCCAACATTTTATTCTGTATGACATCAGAGAGTGAAAGAATGCAAAGTATGTTCGCTTACTAATTTCTGTATCCTCAAAATTGGCAATCATTCTGATTGCAAAAGTTGCTGAACCTAGTCGCTTCAGAAGATCCAAAATATGAATTTTCCAATTAAGATTCTCTTCTATATGTACACCCAAAAACTGACTATGCTCTACGCTGTCTACTGACTTCTGTTGATGTGTTATATTTATTGAAGGAATTGTACTTTTTGCAGCAGAAAATTGGATGTCCTGTGTTTTTTCAAAGTTTAGAGTAAGCCCATTTGTAGAAAACCAATTAATGACTTTTCCAAAGACCTTATTTGTATCATTTTCAATTGGAGTTTCTTTTACTGGATAAATAATGATGCTTGTATCATCAGCAAACAGTGTCAGTTCAGCTTCCTGTTTCAGATAGGAAGGGAGGTCGCACATGTATCAAGAACAGAATGGGACCCATCATTAAACCCTGTGGAACACCTAATGTAATTTCACCCCAGTTAGATGAAGTGGCAAACTTTTTTAAATCACTTGACACAAATAAGGAAACGTTTTGCTTCCTGTTCTGTAGGTATGACTTAAACCACTCACATGCTATTCCATTTATACCATAGAATTGTAATTTCTGTAACATAATGTCATGGTTCACACAATCAAATGCTTTGGACAAGTCACAGAAATTTCCTATTGGTGACATTTTACAATTTAAAGACTCTATTATGTGGATAGTGAAATTGTATATTGCTGTTTCAGGGGAACAGCATTTTTGAAATCTGAACTGTGATTTACTAAGTGTCTCATTACTGTTGAGATGGATAACCACTCTTGAGTACATTACTTTCTCGAAGATTTTTGAAAATGCTGTAAGCAAGGATACTGGCCGATAATTATTGACATCTGTGGTGTCCCCCTTTTTGTAGAGAGGCCTGACAATGGCATATTTTAACCTGTCTGGTAAAATACCTTGAGTTTGTGATGCATTACATATGTGACTCAGAACATCAGCTGTAATTGCCACATATTGTTTTAATATCTTATTAGAGATGTCATCTACTACAACAGACCATTTATTTTTCAAAGATTTTATAATTTTACTTATTTCACAAGAGGTTGTTAGATGAAACTTAATCAGACAATTTTTTTTTTTCAAAACTGACTCTCCATGTACTGCCTGGTTTTTTCTTTTGAACTGCTCTCACCAATCTTTTCTCCTACACTTAAGAAATGGTTGTTAAATACATTAGCTACTTGTGCACTGTTGGTTAAGATGGCCTCATTCTCTTTATAGTAATACTACCCACTCCAGTGGTTACTTTTCCTGTCTCCCTTCTAACAACATTCCATATTGATTTTATTTTATTGCCAAAGGTGTTAATTTCTTCTCTAACATACATATTTCTTGATTTCGTTACAACTTTTCTCAGTATGTTACAACAATTTTTATAGTGTAGAACTACTTCTGGATCTTTACTAGTTCTTGCAGTCTCATACAGTTTTCTTTTTCTTTCTGAAGACACTTTAATACCTATAGTAATCCAAGGTTTCTTTTAAAAGTGTGTGGCGTTACATTTAGTAATTTTCTTTGGGAAACAATGTTCAAAAAGGGATATAAATTTATCAAGAAATATGTAGAGGGGAAACTGATTCTTCAGTCATCCTGAATGGCATCTGTAGCGTTCTTCTGGGAATGGCAACTTCCCCCACCGACAACTACTGCTCACTTTTCAGCTTACACAGAGTCTACCTCCCCAGAGTTTTCTGTCCTTTTCTCTTATGTGAGCAGACGAAAAGACTTCACTGAACTTACGTTTATAAGATGGACTCTTCATTGCAGGGGCCCAAACAGCTGCAACATACATCGCGTTTCTACCGAATGATCTGCCAACGTTGCTCGAAAATGTCCCACTGGAAACGCGTCGACGTATGTGGTATCAGTATGATGGTGCACCTGCACATTCCGCAATTAACACTAGGCTGACCCTTGACAGGATGTTCGACGGGCGTTTCATAGGATGTGGAGGACGCGTAAATTGGCCAGCCCGTTCTCCTGATCTTACACATCTGGACTTCTTTCTGTGGGGTACGTTAAAGGAGAATGTGTACCGTGATGTGCCTACAACCCCAGAGGATATGAAACAACGTATTGTGGCAGCCTGCGGCGACATTACACCAGATGTACTGCGGCGTGTACGACATTCATTACGCCAGAGATTGCAATTGTGTGCAGCAAATGATGGCCACCACATTGAACATCTATTGGCCTGACATGTCGGGACACACTCTATTCCACTTCGTAATTGAAAATGGAAACCACGTGTGTACGTGTACCTCACCCCTCATGGTAATGTACATGTGCGTCAGTGAAAAAGACTAATAAAAAGGTGTTAGCATGTGGACGTAATGTGCTGCTCCAGTCTCTTCTGTACCTAAGGACCATCACCGTTCCCTCTGGATCCCTACGTAATTCGGTGCTCTCCGATACACACGATCGAACAGCAGAGGAGTGGTACTCAAGCGTCAACTTTAGGTTACAATATCTCTGGATGTAATTAACATTTTACAATGCAACAAACGGCACTGATTACGTATTTGTTTATATGTTCAGATGTGCTAACAAAACTAATGGGGTTCCATTTAAAAAAACGTAGGTTTGCGTTAAAAAACATACTTCCGTGCATTTTTTATGGTTTGTAGTAACCAATTACACTAGCCCCTCTCCTCACGTTCGGTCTGTGGAATCGATTCGTCAGTATTTGATGTGGTTTACGAAATATATCCAGCGGTAATGTTAGGTGACTCACCCTATATATCTATATCTATATATATATATATATATATATATATATATATATCAGGTGATCAAAAAGTATAAATTTGAAAACCGAATAAATCACGGAATAATGTAGTTAGAGAGATACAAATTGACACACATGCTTGGAAAGACATGGGATTTTATTAGAACCAAAAAAAATACAAAAGTTCAAATGTCCGACAGATGGCGCTTCATCTGATCAGAATAGCAATAATTAGCATAACAAAGCTAAGATGATGTTCTTTGCAGGAAATGCTCAATATGTCCACCATCATTCCTCAACAATAGCTGTAGTCGAGGAATAATGTTGTGAACAACACCGTAAAGCATGCCCGGAGTTATGGTGAGGCATTGGCGTCGGATGTTGTCTTTCAGCATCCCTAGAGATGTCGGTCGATCACGGTACACTTGCGACTTCAGATAACCCCAAAGCAAATAATCGCACGGCATGAGGTCTGGGGACCTGGGAGGCCAAGTATGACGAAAGTGGCGGCTGAGCACACGATCATAACCAAACGACGCGCGCAAGAGATCTTTCACGCGTCTAGCAATATGGCATAGAGCGCCATCCTGCATAAACATCGTACGTTCCAGCAGGTGTTTATCAGCCAGGCTTTTCTGTAACATATTGACGTACCTCTCACCCGTCACGGTAGCAGTTAATGACGTTTTACTGTCTAGCGCCATCTGTCGGACATTTTGTATATACAGGGTGTTACAAAATGCTACGGCCAAACTTTCAGGAAACATTCCTCACACACAAAGAAAGAAAATATGTTATGTGGACAAGTGTCCACAAACGCTAACTTTCCATGTTAGAGCTCATTTTATTACTTCTCTTCAAATCACATTAATCATGGAATGGAAACACACAGCAACAGAACGTACCAGCCTGACTTCAAACACTTTGTTACAGGAAATGTTCAAAATGTCCTCCGTTAGCGAGGCTACATGCACCCACCCTCCGTCGCATGGAATCCCTGATGCGCTGATGCAGCCCTGGAGAATGGCGTATTGTTTCACAGCCGTCCACAATACGAGCACGAAGAGTCTCTACATTTGGCACCGGGGTTGCGTAGACAAGAGCTTTCAAATGCCCCCATAAATGAAAGTCAAGAGGGTTGAGGTCAGGAGAGCGTGGAGGCCACGGAATTGGTCCGCCTCTACCAATCCATCGGTCGCCGAATCTGTTGTTGAGAAGCGTACGAACACTTCGACTGAAATGTGCAGGAGCTCCATCGTGCATGAACCACATGTTGTGTCGTACTTGTAAAGACACATGTTCTAGCAGCACAGGTAGAGTATCCCGAATGAAATCATGGTAACGTGTTCCATTCTGCGTGCGGATTCTCGTCAGCCCACACATGTCGATTGTGAAAATTTACAATTTGATCACGTTGGAATGAAGCCTCATCCGTAAAGAGAACATTTGCACTGAAATGAGGAGTGAGACATTGTTGGATGAACCATTCGCAGAAGTGTACCCGTGGAGGCCAATCAGCTGCTGATAGTGCCTGCACACTCTGTACATGGTACAGAAACAACTGGTTCTCCCGTAGCACTCTCCATACAGTGACGTGGTCAACGTTACCTTGTACAGCAGCAACTTCTCTGACGCTGACATTAGGGTTATCGTCAACTGCACGAAGAATTGCCTCATCCATTGCAGGTGTCCTCGTCGTTCTAGGTCTTCCCCAGTCGCGAGTCGTAGGCTGGAATGTTCCGTGCTCCCTAAGACGCCGATCAATTGCTTCGAACGTCTCCTGTCGGGACACCTTCGTTCTGGAAATCGTTACAAACGTACCGCGCCACGGCTATTGCCCCGTGCTAATCCATATATCAAGTGGGCATCTGCCAACTCCGCATTTGTAAACATTGCACTGACTGCAAAACCACGTTCGTGATGAACACTAACCTGTTGATGCTACGTACTGATGTGCTTGATGCTAGTACTGTAGAGCAATGAGTCGCATGTCAACACAGCACCGAAGGCAACATTACCTTCCTTCAATTGGGCCAACTGGCGGTGAATCGAGGAAGTACGCTAGATACTGACGAAACTAAAATGAGGTCTAACATGGAAATTAAGCGTTTCCGGACACATGTCCACATAACATCTTTTCTTTATTTGTGTGTGAGGAATGTTTCCTGAAAGTTTGGCCGTACCTTTTTGTAACACCCTGTATATATAAGACCGAAAGATAATCCATTCGATGCAATTCATTCTCTTCAAAATTTATAAAAATCAAATTTGATGCTATTGTAATTAATTTGCATTTGCACAGCGTATAGGTAGGAAGGACTAGGGCTGGCGGCGGCTGACCTGGGCACGGCGTGCGCGCCGCAGTAGGTGACGCTGAGCTCCAGCGGCAGGTCGCGTCGCGCGCGCTCCAGCAGCCGCAGCAGCCGCAGCTCCGCCGCCGCCTCCAGGCCGTAGCCCGACTTCACCTCCGCCAGCGTCGTCCCTGCATGCGGGCACACGACAAATTACTCACAGCGGAACAAAGCGCGTTTACAGTCGGTCATTAGCAACTGGTCTTGTTTGTCAAAGGTTCACTACTGGCCTTTAAAATTGCTACACCACGAAAATGACGTGCTACAGACGCGAAATTTAACCAACAGGAAGAAGATGTAGTGATATGCAAATGATTAGCTTTTCAGAGCATTCACACAAGGTTGGCTCCGGTGGCGACGCCTACAACGTGCTGACATGAGGAAAGTTTCCAACCGATTTCTCGTACACAAACAGTTGTTGACCGGCGTTGCCTGGTGAAACGTTCTTGTGATGCTTCGTGTAAGGAGGAGAAATGCGTGCCATCACGTTTCTGACTTTGATAAAGGTCGGATTGTAGCCTATCCCGCTTGCTGTTTATCGTATCGCGACATTGCTGCTCGCGTTGGTCGAGATCCAATGACGCGAAATTTAACCGACAGGAAGAAGATGTAGTGATATGCAAATGATTAGCTTTTCAGAGCATTCACACAAGGTTGGCTCCGGTGGCGACACCTACAACGTACTGACATGAGGAAAGTTTCCAACCGATTTCTCATACACAAACAACAGCTGACCGGCGTTGCCTGGTGAAACGTTGTTATGATGCCTCGTGTAAGGAGGAGAAATGCGTGCCATCACGTTTCTGACTTTGATAAAGGTCGGATTGTAGCCTATCCCGCTTGCTGTTTATCGTATCGCGACATTGCTGCTCGCGTTGGTCGAGATCCAATGACGCGAAATTTAACCGACAGGAAGAAGATGTAGTGATATGCAAATGATTAGCTTTTCAGAGCATTCACACAAGGTTGGCTCCGGTGGCGACACCTACAACGTACTGACATGAGGAAAGTTTCCAACCGATTTCTCATACACAAACAACAGTTGACCGGCGTTGCCTGGTGAAACGTTGTTGTGATGCCTCGCGTAAGGAGGAGAAATGCGTACCATCATGTTTCCGACTTTGATAAAGGTCGGATTGTAGCCTATCGCGCTTGCGGTTTATCGTATCGCGACATTGCTGCTCGTGTTGGGCGAGATCCAATGACTGTTATCAGAATTTGGAATCGGTGGGTTCGGGAGGGTAATACGGAACGCCGTGCTAGATCCCAACGGCCTTGTATCACTAGCAGTCGAGATGACAGGCATCTTAAGGCCGGTTCCCACTAGGGCTGCCGCGCGTCAAAACCGCGCGTCAGCGGCGTGGTTGCCATGTAAACGGCGTCAGCGGCACGGCGCGGCGGGCTCTGCGTCGCCGTTTGCCCATGTCGAACCGCTTCCGCTGCCGCGTGACGCGCTCCAGGTGCGCGCCGCCAATCACAGAACGCGCTGAGCGTGACGTCAGGTACGGCACCGCGGGCCACACGAACTTCCGCCGAAGCGCTGACGCGGACGCGGCGGCAGCTATGAAAAACATATCATCCGATTCCAAGGAAACTATTCGATAGAAAAATTTGATTCTTGGACATGTTATAGCCTGATATCTTCTCTCAATAAAGGACCGAATTTCTTTTCGTTATTCGTCGTAGTTACTTGCTGTATCGCATTTACGTAAACCTTTATACGAAATTTTAATGAGTGTGCAGAGGTGAAAACGCATTGCGTGGACTTTGCGTACAGTTTATTTTAGGTTATACGTTATTGCGTATGAAATTTAGTCAACATATCGAAATTGTTTTTAAAGCTGAGAGCAGATTGATAGCTATCACCGTTCTCGAGATATTGAATGATATGTCGGCGGACGGGCTGTGCCGTGACCGCGCTAGGCTCGCTCGCGACGCGACCGATACTTCGTCCTGCTCGTCGTAAACCACGTGGTTGTATCAACTGCAAATTTCGTAAACGTTTCAAGAAATCGAAACGTGTTTTTTTGCAAACGATAACTTGTGAAAAGTCATGTATTTCGTCGTATGATAAATATCCTAAATCTGTTTATCTACCGAGATATGAAAGTAACTACAGTTTTTCAGAAGGGATAGATGAATTTTTTTTAAACAGCATTAATAGCATGTCGAATAAGAAGTTAAACCGAAACTAATTTGCTGGTATGTCATAAGATGTAATTTACTAAATATGTAGAGCTATTGATTATTTCCTTTCTTTTTTCTTTATCCAGTGTACTTTACTGATTCAAGACGCGTTTCGCCTTTTACTTTAAGGCATCTTCGGTGGAATCTAGAATGATTCAGTTTTGTTTTGATATGTGATACTTGCAGATTATAAAACAGTTAACATCTTTTTTTACGTGAATGACTGATTACTTACAGTGAATCGAGTTTTTGGCGGACATATACGTTTCCCCTCACCTGGTCACATGCTGGAGGGTGAACTAAAACTTAGATTATGGAACATAAGCACATTTTCATGTTCGCTCTTTTTTCTTCTGTCACTAGCAGTAGACGTTTTACTGAAAACTCTGATTCGACGTCGTAACTACAGTGTGTTCACCTTATGTCCTTTCCTGTCTGGTTTGTTTATGTACATGTTGCCAAACTGCAGAATTATATGCTGAAAACTAATGTTCGTTTATTTTCGTTCTCCTTATATCTGTATGTGTGTGTGGCTAGCCGGTGATAGTTATAGAAAGTTGAAAGTGAATCCAGTAGTTGTTAGACAGTGGTTGAAAGATTTCGTGTTCAGCTGATTTCAGTTTTGGTTTAAATGTTTTGTGGAGGAGTGCATGGAAGAGTAAATTAACTGCTTACATTAATAGATAAAATAGTAGAATAGTATTTCAACAGATGATTATTATCAGAATAGTATCACCCAACCCCTTTGTCCTCACTCTTTCACGCCTCATAATACGTCCTGTCAATTAACCCCTATTGTTATCAAAGTTGTGCCGTAATTTCCTCTTCCTCCTCTATTTAATTCCGTACCTCTTCTTTAGTCACACGATCCTCGTATCTAATGTTCAGCATTCTTATGAATCACCACGTTTTGAAAGCGTCTATTGTCTTTTTGACAGAACTGTTCATCGTCCACGTTTCACTTACGTACAAGGCTGCACTCCACACAAATACCTTTGTAAAATAGTATCCAACCATTAGAATTTATATTCGGCGTGAACAAATTTTCTTTTTCAGAACGCTTTTCTTGCTATTGACAGTCTTCAGTCAGGTTTGCGTCTGCACCAGGAAATGCCTTTCAATTTAAAATCTGGTTTCGAAAACTGTTCGAAATATATATTATTCTTTCGTGATTCTTAAGCAAGGTGCTGGCGATGATTACATTATGCTCTGTTGGAAATTCTATCAGGTGGCTTCCACTTTCATCCCTTCCACCTAGCCTTTGTGTTCTTCCTGTTTCGTGTACCTGCTACCGTATCACATTTTAAATTTTTGTCTCGCTTAACTATCTGAATAATTTCTTTTGTCATACATTGTTTCAATGTGTTAGGAGATAGTGAACAATCATGAACGGTAGTCATGAAATCTGTTCATGGTGAAATGAGAAAACATGAATAATGAAATATGAGAAAGAGTACATTGTACAGAAAATGAAAAATTGGTATGTCTTCACCCAACTTCGTCTTTCCTTCATGTAGGTGTAAGATATAGTTAATCAAACGCACCGCGCGTTTCAGTGGGTCCTGCCCCATACCTCAGTGGCTGTCCGTCATTGGCTACCGCTAACGTCTGCCGCTTCCAGATGGGAACGCCAATTCCGCGAGCCGCCGCGTCAACGCGGAAAACGCTTGCCGCTGCCGTTGCCGCACGCCGCGCTGCCGCGCTCTAGTGGGAACCGGCCTTTATCCGCATGGCTGTAACGGATCGTGCAGCCACGTCTCGATCCTTGAGTCAACAGATGGGGACGTTTGCAAGACAACAACCAGCAGCACGAACAGTTCGACGACGTTTGCAGCAGCATGGACTATCAGCTTGGAGACCATGGCTGCGGTTACCCTTGACGCTGCATCACAGACAGGAGCGCCTGCGATGGTGTACTCAACGACCAACCTGGGTGCATGAATGTCAGAACGTCATTTTTTATGGATGAATCCAGGTTCTGTTTACAGCATCATGATGGTCGTATGCGTGTTTGGCGACATCGTGATGAACGCACATTGGAAGAGTGTATTCGTCATCGCCATACTGGCGTATCACCGCGGGTCATGGTATGGGGTGCCATTGGTTACACGTCTCGGTCACCTCTTGTTCGCATTGACGGCACTTTGAACAGTGGACGTTACATTTCAGATGTGTTACGACCCGTGGCTCTACCCTTCATTCGATGCCTCCGAAACCCTACATTTCAGCAGGATAATGCACGACTGCATGTTGCAGGTCCTGTACGGGCCTTTCTGGATACAGAAAATGTTCGACTGCTGCCCTGGCCAGCACATTCTCCAGATCTCTCACCAATTGAAAACGTCTGGTCAATGGTGGCCGAGCAACTGGCTCGTCACAATACGCCAGTCACTACTCTTGATGAACTGTGGTATCGTGTTGAAGCTGCATGGGCAGCTGTACTTGTACACGCCATCCAAGCTCTGTTTGACTCAATGCCCAGGCGTATCAAGGCCGTTATTACGGCCAGAGGTAGTTGTTCTGGGTACTGATTTTTCAGGATCTATGCACCCAAATTGCGTGAAAATGTAATCATATGTCAGTTCTAGTATAATATATTTGTCCATTGAATACCCGTTTATCATCTGCTTTCCTTCTTGGTGTACCAATTTTAATGGCCAGTAGTGTAATATACTGAGATGACAAGTCATGCGACACCTTCTACTATTGTGTCGAAACTCATTTTGACCGGTGCAGTGCAGCATTTCAGCGTGAAGTCACTGGAAGTCCCCTGAAGAAATACTGAGTTATGCTGCCTCTGTACCCGTCTCGATTATGTCCCATAAATGTTCGATGGGATTCATCTCGGGCGATCTGGGCGGCCATACCATTCTCTGGGGCTGACCAGAATGTTCTTCAAATCAATTTGGAACAGTTGTGCTACGGAGACATGGCGCATCGTCATCCACAAAAATTCCATCGTTGTACGGGGCAAGAAGTCCATGAACGGCTGCAGATGGTCTCCATTTAGGCGAACATAACGATCTGCACTCCGTGATAGGTTCAGTTGGACAAGAGGAGCCAGTTCGTTTCATGTAAACACAGTGCACACCATTGAGGAGCAACAGCTAGCTTGCACAGGGCCTTGTTGACATCTTGGGTCCATGGCTTCGTGGGGTCTGCACCACACTCGAATCCTACCATCAGTTCTTACCAGCTGAAGTCGGCACTCATCTGACCAGTCCACGGTTTTCCACTCGTCTAGGATGTGGTATCGATAGCTACGATGCCACGGCATAGGTGCAGATTCTTAGGTTGGCACTTCGACCATAGATACTAGTAGACTGGCCTTCTGTGCAGAAGCTATAGGGCTGGTGTGGCTCCAACATAAACCACGTGACTGTTGGCAAAACGTGGCGGGATTTCAAATCAGCGGTCTGCCATCCTATGTTTGTATCGTATTTTACCCACATTTCTCAATTGACTTCCAAAAGCTTCCTACAAAAATTACTTTTTTATTTGCGAAAAATTATGTCAGAACTACATTTGACCTGGATCTGTTCACAGTACCATTTATAAAATGTAACAAATACATCGAACGCCCCTCTGGTGGGCAGCGGGACGAAATTACTATAAACTATCAATTAAAGTAAAATGTCGCTAAAATTCTTTTAAATAGTAAGAGTGGGCTCGTGTCAAAATTTTAAATATTGGATTCGTCGCGTTTTGAGCTCTAGTCATTTATAAAAGTAAATGGGATATGGGAATTATGTCAACTATAGGTGCCAAAATTGTCGACTTTAGGAACAGGTCCATATTAGAGTATCAATTTTAGGTGCACTTCAAAGGTTCAGTTCCTACTATTTTTACAAAAGTTTAAACTATCAGTTTTAAAAAAAAAGATATTTTAGATGAAAGGTGAGACTTTGAAGTTTCAGAAAATAATTTTGGAGCCTACATTTATTTAATAGTATTAGAAGGTAGAAAAAAATTCTCTTCATGTGTCGACTATAGGTGCTCTTACCTTATTATAATCTCACTTGTATATACAAAAAGGCACGTACGTGCAGATGGCTTAAAGTTTTTCCGTTTCAGGGCCTGTATCCAAAGCTGCCTTCGGTTTTCATCCTTAGGGAACCTATGAGTAGGAACGAGAAACAGTTATACTTACTTCTGTAACCGAATTATCACAGATACTTTCCAAAATGTAATATGAGTCTGACTTTACAGGCATCACTTTCAACACTTTAATTTACGTGATACTCTATTTCAAGTGTAAAAAACATATAAAAGTCACTTCAGTAGATTTCAATAAACGCATCTGCACTATCATAGAAACACACGTGAAATGTAATGGCATTTCCCCCAACAAAACGCTGAGTACAGCCATAAGCGTAACACGAAACAACCATGTTTTGTCAACATTCACGTGACTTTAGCCCAGAGATGTTGGAGCCACGAAAATGACGTCACGGCTAGTCTATTATATTTATGGTCGAAGGCTTGGCACTACGACAGCGCCCTCTAGCTGTCCAGCTCTACGAGCGCCGCTGCAGATTCTGCCCGTTTCATAAAGAGCAGACGGCCTGGAAACATCGCTTAAACTTCAGAGGGTGTTGGTTTGCTGTTGAGACTTTGTACTACTTACGACGGGAATACGGTTTCGCACCTCCGTGCTTATAATTGGAAAGTTATGTAACCATTTATTAACTTGTTTTTGCCTATAGTAAACATCTATAATTTTACACGCAGTTCCGAAGTGTTTTACCTCTCCTGCTCCTAGTAGCTTTCATCATTCGGCCAACCTTTCAGTTTTCAGGAGCAGACCCACGCGCCGCCTTCCAGGCAGAATACAAAATAGTGTCCAACCGATGTGCAAGGAGCCCAGGAGAGGCGCTGCAGCCCATGTCGTGCTGTTAGCAAAAGCACTCGCATCGGTCGTCTGATGCCATAACCCATTAACGACAAATTTTGCCGCACTGTCCTAACGGACATGTTCGTTGTACGTCCCACACTGATTTCTGTAGTTATTTCACACAGTGTTGGTTGTCTGTTAGCACTGACAACTCTGTGCAAACGCCGCTGCTCTCGGTCGTTAAGCGAAGACCATCAGCTACTGTGTTGACTGTGGTGAAAGGTAATCACTGCGTAAGTTGGTGTTCTCGGCACATTCTTGGCATTGTGTATCTCGGATTACTGAATTCCCTAACGGTTTCCGAAACGGAAAATCCTATGACTCTAGCTTCAACTACCATTCCGTGATCATAGTCTGTTAATTCCCGTCGTGTGGTCATAATCACGTCGGATACTTTTCCACATGAATCACCTGATTACAAATGACAGCTCCGCCAATGCACTGCCCTTTCACACGTTGTGTGCGCCATACTACCGCCTTCTCCATATGTGGATATCGCTATGCCATGACTTATGTCACCTCCTAGTACTAAGAATAGAAAAGCTGAGTGAAACCAGCGCCAAACAACAACGAAATTTTCAGTTCAGACTCAGATATACACTACTGCGCCAAAATACACTGGCGTGCAAAACTTAAGGGGCTAGACCACAGCGACTGTCGATTTTGGAACTGATATTTATGACTTTTTTCAATAAAATAACAAACAAATTACAAAACTGACTTTACACCTTTACTGTACACCCTTAAGAGTTTATTACGTATTTTGTTAAGTAAAGAAGTTGCCCCAGAGGATCACTACACGACATCGACGATTGGGTTTGTCGACTGCGAGGGTGGTTGGTGGGAACTCTGCACGCCACAATTTTCAAGTTGGAACACAATTTCAAAAACTGCTTTGAAACTGATGAGATTGTCTAACATAGTACGTAGGGATATTTTTAAAAAAACATGGTTTTTAACCTGATGGCGGAATTCTGAAATGAAAGTAAAGTTTTCCGACAAAAAAGTCGTTATAAAAACGTGCAGCAAAAATCTAAATTAAAATGTATCGCGAGAATCTTACGTACCGTACCACAACAGAAAAATCGCCGACTCACAACTTACAAAAAAGAATAATGTAACTGCGTCTATATTTCATGATTTATAGTTCCCGCCAACTTGAAAAATGTTGTTTCGAAAAAACAAGCGTTAAATGTTTCAACTTGCGTTTTTAAGAGAGAAAATTTAAAAAATGCTTTAAGCGGCATTGCCAGCACCATACAGTTGGTCTTTTTAATCGCCAGTGTCGAAACACTCTCATTTTGACGAAATTATATCCATTAACTGGCTTCCACTTACCTACGCGTTTTTTGTACGATTGGGATAACATTTCGAACTTTTTCTATCCGCATAAGTATGTTTGTTTGTCATTTTCAAACACTCCCATTTTGCTACGTATGAAAAACAAGCGAAATCATAAGTTAAGCACACACGAGACAAGCTCTTGCTTTCAGACTGTTTATCATGAACGAATTATATTACCAAGATCAATCTTGTTGAGGACAGTATTTTAGTTGATACTGACACCCCCTGTGGTAGTATCCAAAAGTAACAGGGCCTCTGTTCCGTCGGCAACTATCATAACATCACATCGGTTGCATTCGAGCACTCGAATATGCCAGATCCCCAAACAGTAAATCACATTTTAACATATTTTAACGTTTGTGGCACTCTATACATGAATGAATCGTAAAAAATAGACTCTTAGGAATTTTTTATGTCAATAAAAAATTAGGCTCAAAAAAATTTCTACCCCAGTCTACCCTTTTAAGGACCAATGTTAACTTTCACGCGATGTTTCACTGCCAAGTAACACAGCTCGATGAAACTTGGACCAAATGTTCTGGCGTAAAGTCAAGCGCCGGCATGCCAGGCGGGAATATGTTAGAGCAGAGAGAGGGCTGTGAGGCGACGTCAGCCAACAGCAAGCTGACGGACCCCTCTCCAGGATGACAATACGACGGCAGCGCCGTATACACTAAAGTTACGTTGTGCAAGACGCGACAGTTGGCTGCGACTGCGACGCTGCCCCCTCCTCTTTTCCCACCCTGGCAGACGGCGACACGGCCACAACACGACTGGAGTCGTCGCTGTTTCCCAAGCTCCGGTCGGCGGCGGCGGATTCAAATACATAAGAAAAATAAGAATTCCGATTTTCTTGCTGTAAAAAATACTGTATGTTAATGCAAAAAGTTACATTGGCTCCCAGAGTTAGTTTTTCGATACAGATTCTCCTTTACTTTAAAACATTGAAAAGTATCTTCCGGTTTTGCGTGTTTTTTTCGCTGTATATTACTTCTCTATCAATTGTGAGGAAAGTAAAAGGCACAGAAAATTGATGTTTGCGTATCTTACAGTTTCACATCACAGCTTGATAATGAGGTGTCTATTTTTCCGATATTCGTCACAGTTATTCCGATACTTAATTTACAAGTAACCTACTGCATAAAATTTGAATTGTGTACAGTGAAAAATGTGGTCGCTGGCTACTTTACATATGGTTCACGTTAGGTCATACATCGTTGCCGATGAAAAGAAGCTAACATATCGAAATTATTTTTAAAGTTGAGATCAGAATGATATCGATCTCCGTTCCCGAGATTTGGGCTCACATATCTCCGGGAGCGTCGTGACTAGCCGCCAGTTCTGTCGACACGCAACGAGAATCATGTGGTCATCACACGATAGAGAATGCATTTGTTTTGTTTCGCTGACACATTTGGACCTAATGAAACCATTTTATGTCATAATTTCTCCGGTATGAGTTACTAATATTTCTCCATATGCTCTTGACAATTTCATTTAAAATGCCACGAAATGTAGGTTTCTTAAAGCCAAGTGATCAAACAGAACCCATTTTCTTGGTTTTGCTGAGGCATCTGAACCTGCTCCAAGCATTCTTTCTCGTTTATTTCTCTGATACGAGTCCCGAATATTCCTCCATCTGTTTTTGCACATTTCACCTAAAATTCCAATGAAAGATAAGTTTATTAACAATAAGCGCATGCTAGCGTCATTTCATTGTTTCAAGTTCTTGACAACAAGATAGGGTTACACCTTAAACACCTCTAGAATTTTCATTCTGAACGTCTACAGTATACACTGGCAGAAATGTGGAAGAAATAATGTCCGTGCTTGTTCACAAAATTTCCCCAAATTATACTTGTCAGTTTCTCCCATGCAGAAACTTTTGGAACAAGCTAAGGCAACTTTCATAGCCGACTGACTCTTTATTCCCATCCAAATGAACTTCCAAATTCTTATATTCTGACAGCATACATCGTTATGGATGACATGAACATTTAATCTCGCCAAGCTGCACTCAAAAGATGACTCCAGGATTTACAAAAGACGAATTTCAATTGTGAACTGTGTCAGACCAGAAGAGCCTTGTAAAACAGTAGTGCACTTTTGGCACAAGTTTTTTGAGCACCATCTTCTACCAATGAATTGAAGTGAATGTGACAAATTACTTATTGCAGCATACTGTTTGCGCAATCTGTTGAGAAACGCCTTCCTCAAAAACGAACATCTATTGATTACAGAAAGCTGTACAACAATCTGGTGGTGGTTTTTGACAACTAGAAGGTATCATCAAGACACCAATCTACCGTTTACTTTCAAAGTGAAGGGACCGAGCGAGGTGGCGCAGTGGTTAGACACTGGACTCGCATTCGGGAGGACGACGGTTCAATCCCGCGTCCGGCCATCCTGATTTAGGTTTTCCGTGATTTCCCTAAATCACTCCAGGCAAATGCCGGGATGGTTCCTTTGAAAGGGCATGGCCGACTTCCTTCCCCATCCTTCCCTAATTCGATGAGACCGATGACCACGCTGTCTGGTCTCCTTCCCCAAAACAACCAACCAACCAACCAACCAAAGTGAAGGTATTTTAAAATGTAACTTTCTCGTTGTACTTTAGATTGTTCCTTTTATAATGTACTTGCCGTTTTCAATTTTTAATGTCACAAAAAAGAGTAATGCGAAAATTGACCTTCATGTTCATTTTCATCATTCTAATTCTACATCTGCATGGATTATACTGATTTTCATAACAGGCCTGAAAAATTTGCATTAATGGGAAAGTATATATTTCACTCACCTGCCAGTTTCAACTGTGCACCAATTTCTTCCCAAATTCTGTCTGAAGATAATGTCTCTATATTTAGGGTTCTTCAAATCGTAAAGGCAAGGATGTTGCGAGACCAGCTCACAGAGCATCACATCCTGTGAGTGGCTCATTTCAGTTTTCCTTGACTGGCTCGACATCTTTCTGGCAGCCGTACGTCTTTGTGTCGTCCGACTTCCGTCGCAACACTGCTCACTGGTGCAGTGCTGCGGCAGCTGCCGCAACAGTCGCGCGTCGCATCCCAAACTCGAACTGCTCATGCGCCAGCAGGCAACTTCTGACGTCACGTAGCGTCGCAGTCGCTAGTGTGCGTTGCGTCTTGGACAACGTACCTTAAGAGGACACAAGCGCCGTGTCGCCTGGCCACGGCCCCAGTTCTAAGAGTTCTACAGCAGCGAGTTCAAGAATAACATCAAGACTAGTCATTTCGCTTCTACTATGTAGCATTGTATATACTGAAGGGATTTCTTGTTTGCATGTCGCCCTTTGCTTGCGACACACCATTGTAAATTCTCAAACTTAAGTACTGTCATTTATTTTCTGTAAATAAAATTCATTAATACGATTTAATCACATAACTAATGAGGAGGTATTGAATAGAATTGGGGAGAAGAGACATTTGTGGCACAACTTGACTAGAAGAAGGGATCGCTTGGTAGGACATATTCTGAGGCAACAAGGGATCACCAATGTAGTATTGGAGGGCAGCGTGGAGGGTAAAAATCGTAGAGGGAGACCAAGAGATGAATACACTAAGCAGATTCAGAAGGATGTAGGCTGCAGTAGGTACTGGGAGATGAAGAACCTTGCACAGGATAGAGTAGCATGGAGAGCTGCATCAAACCAGTCTCAGGACTGAAGACCACAACAACAACAACGTTCGGGAAGCGTTGGACAGGTAGCGGCGGTCCTCTCCCATGGTCAGCACGTTCATCCGACATGACGCCACGCGATTTTTGGCTGTGGGGCGCGGTCAAGGAGCATCTCTCTGCCAGAAAACCTGGCAACTTGGACGACTTGAAGCACCGCATCACCAAGATCGTCGCTTCTATCCCTGCCCAAATTGCCCATTGGGCGCTACAGTTAACAATGGACAGACCCTGAAAGTGCATTGAGCGGAATGGGAGCGAAATTTAAACCTAGTAACCAAAGTCCTGCCTTGCAATTTTAGGCAATGAAAAATCCATTTAATTTTAACATCCTTTGCATCACCCTCTATGCTGCAAGAAAAATTGAAATAGGCCTATTGTCTCCTTGAGTTATTTGAAAACCAGCACACAAATATTAATCAGCGAAGGGAGAGAAGAAAGCACTGCTAAGAAGTCCGATCGCCTACCATTATTATTGCACACGGCATAAAATCATATTAGAAGAACGGAAAGAAAGATCTACCACCTCCAGGAAAAAGGAGAATGTCGAAAAGGTAATCTTTATTGGACGCCAGCTATAATTCCGGCTACGCGACGGAAGAAAAAACAGCAAGGTGTGTTAAATCCCGCTTAATGACAATTGTAGAAAAATCAATTTATCTCCTCATAATACGAATTTTCTCTATGAGGAAAGCCGTTTGTTTCTCTTAACACATAATAACATAAATATTTCAGTTCCTTCCTTCGCAGGATTACAACTTCGCTGATTTTCAGCACTTCTGAGCGCTCGTAGTGGGATTAATAAATATTAAGTCGGATATAAAATTGTTTCTTGACATCGCGAGGTCGGACATACGCAGTGTGTAATTGTTTACAATTGCTGGATTCAGATAACGATGATTTTACGTTATTTCATCGAGCTCTATAATCAGACTGAAGTTATTCTGCTTACACAAAATTTATGACGATGTATTCTACATGATGGAGATTATTCACGGAAAAAAAATTAATCTTATCCTGTGACATGAAGATGGTAAATAACTTTAGTTGCCCGCCGCTGTGACCGAACGGTTCTAGGCGCTTCAGTCTGGAACCGCGCGAACACTACGGTCACAGGTTCGAATCCTGCCTCGGGCATGGATGTGTGTGATGTCCTGAGGTTAGTTAGGTTTAAGTAGTTCTAAGTTCTAGGGGACTGATGACCTCAGATGTTAAGTCCCATAGTGCTCAGAGCCATTTGAACCATAACTTTAGCTGAATCTAGAAATCAATAAAAATAATAAACTGCGATCTTGACTAATAAAGGACCTTTTTTCTGAATCCAGTATCTGTAAAAGGATATGATAGTCTTGTTGTTCTTGCAATGTAATCTAAAATATGGCTAATGATGTTATGATTTTCATTTGGCTCGGCAAGTACGATGCATGCAGCTGACTTTGACTACCGTCTGTAAGTTTGGAAACACCATGGTGCGCATTACAGTGGAGCAAGATGGAGGTGATCTTTGCGAATTATCGGTTAGAGTACGGAATAACATGCTCAACTAACGATTAATAATGACACAATACTGTATAGATAACTATTGTACATATACATACATGTTGGTACATATTAGTATTGACCAGTGTCATATAAACTGACTTTACCTGTCCAAGAAGTTATACTAAACACGCCAGGTGACGCCAGTAGAGGAGGAGGAGGATATTGGTGTTTAACGTCCCGTCGACAGCGAGGTCATTAGAGACGGAGCACAAGCTCGGATTAGAGAAGGATGGGGAAGGAGGTCGGCCGTGCCCTTTCAAAGGAACCATCCCAGCATTTGCCTGGAGTGATCTAGGGAAATCACGGAAACCTAAATCAGGATGGCCGGACGCGGAATTGAACCGTCGTCCTCCCGAATGACGCCAGTAGACGGTACGACTGTGTAGAGCTACACTATGTGATCAAAAGTACCCGGACACCTGGCTGAAAATGATTTACAAGTTCGAGGCGCCCTCCATCGGTAATGCTGGAATTCAGTATGGTGTTGGCCCACCATTAGCTTTGATGACAACTTCCATTCTCGCAGGCATACGTTCAGTCAGGTGCTGGAAAGTTTCTTGGGGAATGGCAGCTCATTCTTGACGGAGTGCTGCACTGAGAGGTATCGATGTCGGTCGGTGAGGCCTGGCACGAAGTCTCCGTTCCAAAACATCCCAAAGGTGTTCTAAGGATTCAGGTTAGGACTCTGTGCAAGCCAGTCCATTCCAGGGATGTTATTGTCGTGCAACCACTTCGCCACAGGCCGTGCATTATGAACAGGTGCTCGATCGTGTTGAAAGATGCAGTCGTCACCACAGAATTGCTCTTCAACAGTGGGAGGCAAGAAGGTGCTTAAAACATTAATGTAGGCCTGTGCTGTGATAGTGCCACGCAAAACAACAAGGGGTGCAAGCCCCCCTCCATGAAAAACGCGAACACACCATAACACCGCCGTCTCCGAATTTTACTGTGGTCACTACACACGCTGGCAGATACATTCACCGGGCATTCGCCATACCCAGACCCTGCCTTCGGATCGCCACATTGTGTACCGTGATTCGTCACTCCGCATAATGTTTTTCCTCTTTTCAATCTCCAATGTTTACGCACCTTACACCAACGAGGCGTCGTTTGGTATTTACCGGCGTGATGTGTGGCTTATGAGCAGCAGCTCGACCATGAAATCCAAGTTTTCTCACCTACCACCTAAAACTCACAGTACTTGCAGTGGATCCTCATGTAGTTTGGAATTCCTGTGTGATGGTCTGGATACATGTCTGCCTATTACACATTACGATCCTGTTCAACGTCCGGCAGTCTCTATCAGTCAACAGGCGAGGTCGGCCTGTATGCTTTTGTGCTGTACGTGTCCTTTCACGTTTCCACTTCACTACCATATCGGACATAGTGGACCTAGGGATGTTTAGGAGCGTGGAAATCTTCTGTACAGACGTATGACACTAGTGACACTGCCCACATTCGAAGTCCGTGGGTTCCGCGGAGCGCCCCATTCTGCTCTCTCACGATGTCTAATGACTACTGAGATCGCTGATATGGAGTACCTGGCGGTAGGTGGCAGCACAATGCACCTCATATGAAAAACGTATGTTTTTGGGGGTGTCCGGATACTTTTGATCACATAGTGTACGTTGTTTACAGTTCTGTTCAGTTGTAGTTCCGTTTGTATGAAGGTAGGACACACCTCGAAAGAAGCTAGTATAAGCAGCGAAAGTAATTGAAAATGACCCCAAACTGCCAGAGTCTGTATGATTCACGGGTAATGATTATCAGTTTGCACCAAGAAGGCAACAGTGTCCGACAAATGTTAAAGAAACTGGAGATTTCCATCATTGGAGTTGTGAATAACACACAGCCGCATCGAGATACATGCTCCTATGATCTTCGTCCTCTCTCAGAAGCGCCCAGGAAGATATCACAACGCAAGATAAAGTATTTGGTACTGGTTAGTAAACGTAACAGATTTATAAGTGTCCGTATATTGACTACTAGGGATACACCAGTGAATGAGTCAACAGTGAGACGGCGCCTGGCGGAAAACAACCTCCACGGTTGTATAGCAGCAAGCAGACGATTGTTGCGTCCTGTTAACAAGAACTTCAGTTGGCTGCTGCACACCATTACTGAACAGCAGGGGCTTGGTAAAGAATCTTATTCACTGATGAATTCAAGAGAATACTTGGAAGTAAACTCAGTCAATTCGTGCGCCGGTTACCCCGTGAACGCTTGAATCCTCAGTGCATAATTCCAACTGTGAAGCGTGGAGGGTGTTCTATGATGGTACGCGGTCTTTTGGAGGGAATGAAGTCGGAGATCTCGTGCAGGTAGATAGAAAAATGAAACAAAAGGATTATCATGCATGTTTTCCTGCGACATGCCAAGACATCTGGTTTGCGTCTGATTGGGTATGGGTTTGTCTTGCAGCTATACAACGACTCCAAACATACATGACGCTAGTGTCAGAACAAAGTGAAATCTTTAGGGACACAGCCCTTTGACTGTAACCTAGTCGAGCCACTATGAGACGAGTTGGACAGGACGATCCGAGAGGCGTTGCAGCAAGAATGGAGATTCCAGCTGGAACCCTGGCAAAACTGATCCATAGTATGACGAGAGTATACAAGGCAGTGATTAAAGCAAAGGGTGGTTACTCTGAGGGATCGAAAATTTAATAGTTGCATTTACCTATGTATTTCTGAGCTTAACAAACATATAGGAAACAATAAAATACAGTTTTATAACGTATTTCCTTTCCATTGTCGATAATCACTCGGTGTTTCCATACTTAAAGAGGACAGTGTATGCATATGGAATATCTGCATGCTAAGTGTTGGAGGCACACTGACCTGCCTGCAGCATCTTTGTGAGCCGCTCCTTGAGGCTCGCGTACAGCTCATCATCTGAAGCTTTAGTCGTCTGCTCCACCGTGAAGTAAATGCCACCGCCCTTTTCGTGGATCTCCAGATATGACGCCCCGGCCAGCTGCAACATACGCTGACACTGAAGTAAGTGCGAAAGCAACTTCGAAAAGGCAAAGTCATTTGCCGCAACCTGCGTTACAAAGAAATCGCGAAAGAGAGAGAGAGAGAGAGAGAGAGACAGACAGAGAGAAGAAAAAAAAGCATATATTAAGTAGCTTCTTCAGTAATTGTGCCTAATTATATACTGAAAAAAATACTGCAAACTGATTTGTAAGCCGCAGATATACACTCCTGGAAATGGAAAAAAGAACACATTGACACCGGTGTGTCAGACCCACCATACTTGCTCCGGACACTGCGAGAGGGCTGTCCAAGCAATGATCACACGCACGGCACAGCGGACACACCAGGAACCGCGGTGTTGGCCGTCGAATGGCGCTAGCTGCGCAGCATTTGTGCACCGCCACCGTCAGTGTCAGCCAGTTTGCCGTGGCATACGGAGTTGACGGACTTTGAGCGAGGGCGTATAGTGGGCATGCGGGAGGCCGGGTGGACGTACCGCCGAATTGCTCAACACGTGGGGCGTGAGGTCTCCACAGTACATCGATGTTGTCGCCAGTGGTCGGCGGAAGGTGCACGTGCCCGTCGACCTGGGACCGGACCGCAGCGACGCACGGATGCACGCCAAGACCGTAGGATCCTACGCAGTGCCGTAGGGGACCGCACCGCCACTTCCCAGCAAATTAGGGACACTGTTGCTCCTGGGGTATCGGCGAGGACCATTCGCAACCGTCTCCATGAAGCTGGGCTACGGTCCCGCACACCGTTAGGCCGTCTTCCGCTCACGCCCCAACATCGTGCAGCCCGCCTCCAGTGGTGTCGCGACAGGCGTGAATGGAGGGACGAATGGAGACGTGTCGTCTTCAGCGATGAGAGTCGCTTCTGCCTTGGTGCCAATGATGGTCGTATGCGTGTTTGGCGCCGTGCAGGTGAGCGCCACAATCAGGACTGCATACGACTGAGGCACACAGGGCCAACACCCGGCATCATGGTGTGGGGAGCGATCTCCTACACTGGCTGTACACCACTGGTGATCGTCGAGGGGACACTGAATAGTGCACGGTACATCCAAACCGTCATCGAACCCATCGTTCTACCATTCCTAGACCGGCAAGGGAACTTGCTGTTCCAACAGGACAATGCACGTCCGCATGTATCCCGTGCCACCCAACGTGCTCTAGAAGGTGTAAGTCAACTACCCTGGCCAGCAAGATCTCCGGATCTGTCCCCCATTGAGCATGTTTGGGACTGAATGAAGCGTCGTCTCACGCGGTCTGCACGTCCAGCACGAACGCTGGTCCAACTGAGGCGCCAGGTGGAAATGGCATGGCAAGCCGTTCCACAGGACTACATCCAGCATCTCTACGATCGTCTCCATGGGAGAATAGCAGCCTGCATTGCTGCGAAAGGTGGATATACACTGTACTAGTGCCGACATTGTGCATGCTCTGTTGCCTGTGTCTATGTGCCTGTGGTTCTGTCAGTGTGATCATGTGATGTATCTGACCCCAGGAATGTGTCAATAAAGTTTCCCCTTCCTGGGACAATGAATTCACGGTGTTCTTATTTCAATTTCCAGGAGTGTATTTCGCATTAGCCAGCCATTTAATCGCGTTCCCTCCTAAGTAAATTTCTCATTAATCGTAGCGCTACGAAATGTATCGTCATTCTCACTGACACTGTGTACATGGTATAAATTTTCGTGCTGTTGAGAAGTGGGTAACACGATTTATGCGTCTACGCAAATGCGTCAGAGATCTATTCTACTCTCGTAGGATCCCTGCAGTGCAATTGGATGAATTCGTGAGTAAATATAACATCAAATCAAAGATTATTGTTTCAGTCGCCGATAGCTGCTAGCATTTTCCAACTTTTAACAATGTTTAATGGAAGTAAAAACGCCAAATTGTAGTTTTCTGAATTTTGCGTCAACGCGCAGATTAATTGCCGGAACCGAGGTAATAAATTTAATGTCAGGTTGTATTGTAAATCCAGTTGCATTATACATTGAAGGCTAAGTACTTCAATGGGTTATATAGCTTCAGCAAATTAGTCAGCACCACCTGTCTCCTGTTTTTAACAGACGGTTTACACCACGTAAGCTCGAAACCTAGTCTTAGATGCTGCAAATCCTTCACAAAGAAGAGAGAGACTGATTTGTACACATTTGGTTTAAATACATCAGCTACGTGATAGAAAACAGTAATGTTGTATTTAAAATATTATGATACGTAGCTGTAACTCTCTGGAAGATAATTAAATAAAATGTGTTCACACCTCGTAGATCCGCGGAAAGAGTAATGTTTCATATGTGTTCCCACCTCGCACCGTATGAGGCTACATAATGCACCCGAAAACATTGTACGAGGCGTGTTTTTCTAAGTAAGTACTGTTTTGAAATTAAAAAAGACGTACTAAGATATCTCAATAATTTTATTTTTACATGAAAGCCTGTACCTTAATCTACGCACTGACGCCATCACAGTCTGATTCTTCCTTGTTTGCATTGTGTTCTGAGTGTTTAAGATGCCTCCGATAATCGTGAGTCCCGCCGACTGTGAAGTAAGGGCTGTTATAAGATTTCTTAGTGATAAAGGCCTAAAAGCGATCGATATTCACCGTGAGATCTGTGCAGTTTATGGTGAAAACATTATGAATGATGTAATGGTAAGAAAGTGGGTGAGAGCATTTAAAGATGGCCGCACAAATGTGCATGATGAACAACGGAGTGTGCGTCCTTCGGTCCTTAATGAAAGTTTGGTGCAGGAAGTGGACAATAAGGTGAGAGAAAACAGACGCTTTACGAGTTCCTCCTTGCGGGATTACTTTCCTAGTGTTTCTCGTAGTGTTTTGTATGGCGTTGTGACCGAGCACTTGAATTACCGAAAATTGTGCGCACGTTGGGTACCGAAAATGGTAACGGATGTGCACAAAACCAAACGTTTAGACAGTGCATTGACTTTCCTTAAGCGGTACCACAACGACGGTGATGATTTCTTCAGCCAAATTGTGACGGGCGATGAAACATGGGTGGCCTACGTCACACCAGAATCAAAGCAAGCTGAAGTTGAGCAAGGTCATCGTTTTGCTGCAAGACAATGCCCGTCCGCATGTGGCGGATCAAACAAAAGATCTCATCACATCTTTTCGATGGAAAACTCTAGATCATCCTCCGTGCAGCCACGATCTTGCTCCCAGTGACTACCATCTGTTCCTGCACTTGAAGAAACACCTGGGCGGTCAGCGTCTTCAAGGCGATGACGAAGTCAACACAGTGGTGATGCAGTGATTAACAAGTCAGGCGGCAGACTTCTGTGAGGAGGGTATTCAAAAAATGGTACAACGTTATGACAAGTGCCTCAATATTGACGGAAATTATGCAGAAAAGTAGATTAAGGTACAGGCTTTCGTGTAAAAATAAAGTCATTGAGATATCTTAGCATGTCTTTTTTAAATTTCAAAACGGTTCTTAAAAAACACGCCTCGTAGAACATGACAATTCTTGTGGTCCAGATGTTGTGGTGTGGGGAGGTCAAATTCTGCATGGGGATCTTTGAACACGGCGCACCCACCGGCCAACGTTAACGTGACACTGTATTCGTTCCACATGTGCGTCTCTTCAGAGTTGCCTTCGGCCGTGACTTCATTTTTCGGGAACAGTACCTCCATCGGGAAAAACGGAACCCTTATAGGATCGCTTACTTGTCCGTCCGTCTGTCTGTCTGTGCTTCTGTTAACACTCCTCTTTCTCAGGAAAGGGGAGGCGTATCAAATTGAAATTTATATCACATACTATCGTCTACGGTCCCTTGGCGGTGTAGGTAATTTAAGTTTCTACATCGATGCAATCAAAAGATACGGCCATTTATGTCACGTCTTTTGATATCTTGTCAATGTCGATATCGATAATAGGCAAAAATCGCCGAAATTCTCGATTCTCGAGGTGGATGAACTGTCTGCATACTCAATTAAGTTTGGACAGAATCCTCGGCGCGCGAGATGCGCGACCGCATCTAACTGCGCGTGTGAGGGAGCAAGAGGATATTCGGAGAATGCACTGGCCTGCCCGTTTCCCCTGAGTTAAATCTCACAGAGCACGTGCGAAATGCGTTGGAAGGATGTACGACAGTACATCCTCATGCTACAACGACCATCCAGCAGTTGTCAACAATGGAACGCCCTATCCCTGGAACTCCTTACCAAACTCGTGGCCAGGATAGTAGCGCGTTGCAGAGCACGTACTGCCGTCCGTGATGATCGCACACCCTATTAAGAACCGTGTCCCGCCGTCTGGAATATACAGGGGATCATCATAGATTGCAGCGACTTCGGTGGAATTATTATTGTCCTTGAATAAAGGTGTCATTTCTGTACGCGTCTTTACGCATTTCTTCCAGTTTTCTTCTGTACTATAGTGCAGCAGTTCTTTCTATGTGTACTCCAAGTTTCATCGAGCCATATTGCTTGGCAGTGACACATAATGAGAAAGTTTATTTCGTCCTTAAGTTTCGCACACCATCGTATTATTTTGCAAGTTAAAGAACAAATCTCGTTATGTGAAATACTTTGTGTGTATGAGGCGTGTTTTTTAAGAAAGGTCCGTTTGAACGTAAGCACACAACGAAATGTTATTTCAATAAAGTAAATTTATTTTCAGAAAGTACATACTTCACTATATTTTTCGACATAGTTGCCAAGTTTGTTCAAACACGTATCATACATATCAACCAATTTTAAAATACCCTCTTCATAAAAACTTGCCGCCTGCTCCGACAAGCAAGAGTTCACTGCCATTTTCACATAGTCGTCATCATTGTTACGCTCGCCATTGAGGTGTTGTTTGGGGTGGAGAAACAGATGGTAATCGCTCGGCGCAAGATCAGCACCGTTGGGTGGATGGTCTAAAACTTCCCAGCCAAAACAGTCCAATAAATCGCGAGTCTGACCTGCAGTGTGAGGTCTTGCATTGTCATGAAGAAGGACAATTCCCTTTGTCAGCATGCCGCGTCTTTTGTTTTGAATCACTCTGCATAGCTTTCTCAGGGTTTGGTAGTATGCTTCTGCATTGATAGTAGTTCCTCGTTGCATGAAATCGACCAACGAAACACAATGCCTATCCCAAAACACCGACGCCGTGATTTTGCGCTGGAAAGAGTCTGTTTGGCCTTCAAATTTACAGGCGAGTGTGTGTGTCTCCATTCCATGCTCTGTTGGTTCGATTCGGGCGTGATACGTGAAACCCATGTTTCGTCTCCAGTTGCGATCTGACTCAAGAAGCCGTCACCTTCTTCGTGATAACGAGTCAAGAACTTCAACTCACACTCAAATCTTTGGTTTTCGCGGTCCTTTGTTAGGAGTTTCGGGACCCAACGGGAGCACAGTTTCCTAAACTTTAGGTGTTCAGAAACAATGTTGTAAAGTACTGATCTCGACACGTCAGGAAATTCGTTTGAGAGACCTCTTATTGTGAAGCACCTGTTCTCAAGAATCCTCCCTTCAACTGAAGCCACCAAATCGTCTGTAATCAAAGAAGGGCGACCGGAGCGGTCCTCATCATGGACGTTGTCACAGCCATCTTTGAATTCTCGTACCCATTTAAGCACTTTGCTTTCACTCATAACAGTATCACCGTACACTTCACAAATCTGTCGATGAATTTCTGCAGCAGACAGGTTCCTTGCTGACGAAAATCGTATCATTGAGCGAATCTCATACGCAGTGGGCGAGCAGATAGTTTTAACATTTTGAAAGCACAGAAGAGAACCGCACAGGTTAGCTACACAGCTGAAACTGAGCACAGTTGTTTCCGAGGCATGCCGGTACATGACGCACGCGCTCCTTGCCGTATGTCTACAGCAAAACGGACCTTACTTAAAAAAACACGCCTCGTAATTTGTGTTATGTGGTGTAAGGAAATATACAGATGAAGATGTAACATTCACAGTTCATGAAGGTTGTTTAGGCTTTAACATCACGTTGGCTACAAGGTTATCGTTAGTATCAAGAGCAGGTGAATCGTCGCCCTCCCGAATGCGAGTCTAGTGTCTTACCAGTGCGTCACTAAACATTCCATTTGTATGCTCTTGGATGACACCAGAGAATGCTACTACTGCTCTTCTGTTGTACGCAAACTGACAAGGCGTTTTTAAATAGTCTCGGGGAGTTATTGCGACTGTTTACTAGATACATTGTTATAGTAATATGTATTGCACGTTACGGATTGACATACACATTGTGAGAATGTTGTAAGGTGTCAGGCAAATCCAGCACCTTCCATGAAAACCCTGACATGATAGCAAATCCGGCAGTATGTCACATAGCTCCGAATAAATCCTGACATTAAATTAACCAAAGTAACACCATCAACGAGTGAGCAAATGGAATACCACATACTAACACAAGAATGCCTAAATTCATGTCATACCTTCCCACCGTGAAACAGACGCAGTTCCGGGGGAAGAAACGAGAACAGAAGCCGAGAGCAGAGTCGTGTTGGCTAGGAGGCCGTACGACAGGGGACGGACACCCACGTCGCCAGCCGACCGCCAAGACCACCCCTAGCCCATGTTAAAAGATAGAGCCCTCCAGAAGAACAGTATAGATCTTACGATAACACTAAAAGGGCCACACCACTTGCAAGTTTTAGCGTGAGACTATACACGTCTCTGTTGAGTAGCAAACATTAAAAACATTGCCCCACCACGAAAAGTATAACGTTTCTCATTGGATAGACAGAATTTTTGTAGGCGGAGCTTAAGGTTAACATTGAGACCCTGATTGGTCAGTTGAAAACACAGCCAGATACCTTTTCTTAAACCCACTTCAGCAAACTATAGTAAGGAGAGGCGAGGTGTGCGGAGCTGCACCGCCCGCCGCCCCCTGACTCTGCCTAACAACCGACAAGGTAATGAACGCACGCGATGCCGCATTTTTGAGCGCATAAGGCTTCACTCAGAACTGCAGAAGTATCATCTGTTACATCCCCTTTTTATGTAATACTAGTGTCGATCGTCAATTAAACTTCGTGGTATTCACATTTGCTATTAGAAGTTAAAATCTGAAATGCGATGATTTTTCTGTTATATAATTATTGAGAAGCCACATCAGCCACTGTAATTTACGAGAAGTTAAATAAGTAATTAAAGATAATTGAGGGTCACCGTAGACCATTTTGATAGTTTTCTCTTTTATGAAACTTAATTTAAACCTAGATTATAGATGTGATAAGGCATAGGTCGTCCTTCGATCCATTATAGAACTTGTAAACCCATTCAGGGAATATTCGTTCACATTTTTGTTGAACGCAGTTGGTTTTTATCATCCTGTATTAAAATATTTCCTTTTATCAATAGTGCAATTTATAAACAATGTTTTGTGAGTAGAATAAAAACTTCAATGGTAAACTTAACTACTTTCTCGACGTTATTTTACCAGCTAACTAAAAATAGGAAAGCCTTGCACCCCTTCCACTAAATTTAGTTAGTATTGAGATTCTTTTACAGGGAGTGCAGTGGAGCTGACACTGAAATCATTAAGTATTTTATTATATCATCGCTAGTCTCACTGAACTCTTCTGAACTCTACATGTCATGTGTGGTCTGGCGTCTCCTTACCAGCAACAGGTCCCAGGTTCAAACTAGTCAGTTCCCTAAAAAACACGCTCAGGGCGTCGTTGCGCGAAAGTGGTAGGGAGACGCGACTTAGAACAGACAGACACCGCGCGGAATGTTAGAATGTCTTACAAGGGGACTGCACCTCGTCCTCATCATCGATTTCGTCCAAATCTATGGTACATGCAGGTCTTGGCCAGAAGTGAAAATGACAGAACTGGGAATTCCAGATGGCCAGCTCATTAGGAAAAATAGCACTTTTGGCGCGGTTGGGGAGAGGCATGAACCATTTATGTTGGCGCATATTCTAGGCAGCGGTTGCCACAGCGGAAAGAGTACAAACATAACCCAAGGGTCGTGGGGCCGATTCCCCATTATAACTGCCCACGTAGTATTGTGACGACTCCACTGTAGCTTGAATGGATTTTTAAGTTTGTTTTATATGCCCGACTTCTAATTTCACCACCCAAGTCTCCAGGGTTGAGCAGTTATTGCCCGATGACGACACGCAATACAGTTTGTTAAAGCGGAGTTCGCCGTTTTTAATTATAGTGTTACTTAAAATCCGTCTTGATTGCAAAAAAAAAAAATTTTTTATTATTCATATGACCGGTTTCGGTTCATTTAGAACCATCTTCAGATCTGTAAAAATAATTATACTAATTTACTATTTCACGGAAGCAAATGTTTTTCATCCTATCTAATCAACATCAAATGTACCAGAACGTACCTGATATTTCAGTTACAGGAGTAACCCGTCCAAATCCAGCAACTTTCACATGCTACGTCACATAAAATTGGTTGGCAGAGTGCACGTCATTTATATTAATTATAACACTATTACCGACAGGTGGCGTCTGGTACATTTGTTACATTCCATTTGTTCATACTGTATTCAGTAGATCTTTTTTATATTAAAAATATTTAGTTAAAATATGTAGATGTCAAAGTTAAAATCTGTACTTGTCAGGATTAAAAAACAGTAAAATTATCATTTTTATACGATCTAAAAGCATAGGGCGATTTATATATCTATGGTGCTGGTGTGAACTTGTTTTCCTCTACGGTCTGCTTCCGTGGTTCCCGCCATTTTGGTGTTGTGCCGCGGTGCGCTCAGTCGTCTGATGTCCATCGCCGCGGGCAAGAGGGCCTCACAGCAGGACCCCGTCAACGAAGATAAAGAAGAGGCAAATGGAACAAACAAAAGGAAGTGAAGTAGCAGTTAAGAGGAACAACAAGAAAAAATATGTAGCTCTCACTTACAATGGAAGAATTGCAGACAAAATTGAAAGATGCTTTCGTAAATCCGACGTTAAAATAGGGTTCCGAACAAATAACACGTTAAAATTGAAGCTCCGGCATAGAATATGTAATAGTAGGAATAAATTTCAGGATTCAGGTGTATATAAGATCAAATGTAATGACTGCTGTAAACAATATATAGGACAGACTGGTAGGAACTTTGAAACCAGATTCAGGGAGCACACCTACTCTCAAAACAAAACAGCTTTTGGGGCGCATATGGCTGCGACAAAGCACTCAGTCACGAATATTGAAAACAATTTAGAAATCCTGCATAGAGCTCATAAGGGGCGGTTTCTTAACATTTTGGAAGAGATCGAAATATACACCCACAAAAATAAAGATCCGGATTTAACCCTCAACGAACAAAACGAATTCAATCATAACGCCTATTTTAGAATTTATGACGACCTACTAAGATGACAACTGTTGCGTATGGAGATCTAGGCCGAGGGATGAGAGATGGTGCGAGGTGGAGAAGCCGGAAGACGCGTGCAGCGCCTGGCGTCGTTGACGGGGCCCTCCTGTGCGGCCCTCTTGCCCGCGGCGATGGACATCAGACGACTGAGCGCACCGCGGCACAACACCAAAATGGCGGGAACCACGGAAGCAGACCGTAGAGGAAAACAAGTTCACACCAGCACCATAGATATATAAATCGCCCTATGCTTTTAGATCGTATAAAATGATAATTTTACTGTTTTTTAATCCTGACAAGTACAGATTTTAACTTTGACATCTACATATTTTAACCAAATATTTTTAATATAAGAAAGATCTACTGAATACAGTATGTACAAATGGAATGTAACAAATGTACCAGACGCCACCTGTCGGTAATAGTGTTATAATTAATATAAATGACGTGCACTCTGCCAACCAATTTTATGTGACGTAGCATGTGAAAGTTGCTGGATTTGGACGGGTTACTCCTGTAACTGAAATATCAGGTACGTTCTGGTAAATTTGATGTTGATTAGATAGGATGAAAAACATTTGCTTCCGTGAAATAGTAAATTAGTACAATTATTTTTACAGATCTGAAGACGGTTCTGAATGAACCGAAACCGGTCATATGAATAATAAAAAAATTTCTTTTTTGCAATCAAGACGGATTTTAAGTAACATTATAAAATCACTGATTGCTGTTATCCCATAAGACATTATGTCTGTTTTTGCAAAGTTTTTAATTATGTTTTTAGATTTAATTTTATTACTCGTACAGAGACTCAACGTTCGTTTGTTTAACAGCGCGTCGTCAAAATAAGTATGAAATGCTATTGTCTTTGCAATACGTAATGTCGACTATTGAGTTAAAGTTCGTACCTATTTTGCCATTTTAGAGAAGAGAAACCTTAAGCGCTTCTGCTTCTATAGTCTCAGTATCAAATGTTCACTAATTTCAGTTTACTTCCTATCTCAGTTCAGTATTTAACACAAATTATATATTACTTCCTATCTCAGTTCAGTATTTAACACAAATTATATATCAATGTCATTTCAGAGATATTATGTCGGTTCCACACTAACGGAATAACACGTAATTGTCATTTAACATCACTTTTATTAATAATCGTTTTTCTTATGACGTAAATGTTAATGAATGATCACTATCTAGGAGGAAAGAGGGATTGATCCTAATCATGAGATAATAGCTTTTAATGAGCCCGCGATCGTTAATTAAATAAAAAGTCACGTTCAAGGATGATATGCGAACAACTTTCGTTACGTCCGTTTTCACGTATCTGTCAAAACTAATCCTGTCGCCCACAATTCAAATTAACACTGACGTTAACCCCTTTTGTCGGAACATCGAATCGTAACTATTATGTGAAAGTTTATTCTAGTCTCCGAATTAATACGCGCACGACCGAACAGCAGAACGGAACACAAACGACTTGTTTTAACAACCGAACAACACAATGACGTTACATTACGACAATGTCCGCCCGATGAACATCTCTTTGACTTTATCTTCTCTACTCTGCTTATTTAAATTATTTCTAATTACAATTTATTCAGCTATTTAACGAAAACATCTAACAAAAAATAAAATAAATTGATCCCAACGTAAAAGATCCGTTATACCATGCAGAAACTTATCGTATTTTCAGTTTTTACGTTACTGATACTGCAAATAAGCCGAAATGATGCTCAATATGTAGAATTTATTAATATTTTCAGAAAACCATAAAGGACATCGCAATAAAATCGGCCCATTAGCCATAGACGACTGGTTGCATCACAAATTGTACTGTAGGGGTACCATATTGCCTCTAAGATGTCTGAAGAGCGGGATGTTGCGCTGACAAGCAGATGATGGGATGCATTAGCACAGAACGATGTGCCATTAAGTTTAGATGAGGCCTTATGAAACAACCGTAGCAACAGATTTAGTTTCTGTAGCAATGGCAACATCGCAGTAAGACGAGGACATGTTTACCACTGCAGGCCACCTGGATACAAGCCAGAAGCCACTGACGACCGGCCTATACCAGAAGGTCGCCACGTCTGTAAACTCGTCTCTGGTTTATCCAGCTAAGCCAGCACCTGCTGCTGGGCTGCCTTCCTACGGTCTACGAGTATGTCGTCGATAGACGCCACATAAATGCAGGAGAACGGCAGTAACATGATTATGCTAAGAAAGGTGTGCAACTCCAGAACAGAAGTTCAAAAAAATGGTTCAAATGGCTCTGAGCACTATGGTATTAACCTCTGAGGTCATCGGTCGCCTAGAACTTACAACTACTTAAAACTAACTAACCTAAGGACATCACACACATCCATGCCCGAGACAGGATTCGAACCTGCGACCGTAGCGGTCGCGCGGTTCCAGACTGAAGCGCCTAGAACCGCTCGGCCACATCGGCCGGCACAGAAGTTCAGACTGATTCGAAACGGAGTACACAGTCTAATACGGAAGTTGTCTCTCACCACTCCTATCCATCGTCATACTGGATGAAACCGTATAAGCAGGTAAGAGAAAGGATGCAACACTTAATGCCTTAATATCCGCAGATGACGAGCTGGCATGGCATCAGACATAAGTGGACGTATAAGCTAAATTAGATCTCTGGCAAGAAAAAATTGTGGCATCGAGTAGAGGTCTACACGGATGCACATATCCGCGAATATCTGTAATAATGTTGAATTTGTTCTTAAAAGCCTACACCGATGCGCATGTCCGCTGGTATATCTGCAGATATGCCAATGATGATTGTTTTGTTGTGAAATGTCAAAGAACAATGTCAGTATTACGATTTTCGTTTGTTTTTCCGTTACATGCGGTCGATATTAATGATTATTATTGTTTAAGTCATTATTACTCCCCATTAGGGACGAAGTGCCGCTGTATTGACTTGCATTCACAGTATCTTGGGGTTGATAGATGCATTGCTGATATCTGAAAGGACAAAATATGCCTACGTAGCTGTCTTCCTCTTCCTGATTCTCCGAACAGTTACATGTGCATCCTGCTTCTGTAGCATCAGCAGCTGTCTAACGCCAGATTCATTCCTGTCTCATTTACATTAACAGGGGACACACGCGTAATTACCGAAAGCTGTCGCAAAGCGACTTGAAGACTGCTCTAGGACACTCCATCTATTGGAATTTTCGCTTCATGGCCTGACTCCTACTCGCGTATTACATAAGACATAAATAATATTCGATACAATGTGTGAGACAGTATCAACAGTTGACTTTAAAATATTTAAAACTAAACAGTGTAACGCACATTATATTGAGAAGTTTCACATGTTAACACGATGTCATACTGTGGTCAGTTACGTAGTTTCGGTAAACGAAATACACTCTAAGACAAAAAACGACGCATCACGAAGTAATTATCCGAATGGGACGGAAGTTGGTATATCAGATGTACTTCTACGAACAAATGATTACAGTGTCAGAAAAACTGTATGATTTTCTCAAGTAGGTACCCCACGGCTGTCCGCTGTCCCAGGACGCGTCTGCGATCTGTAATGTCATTGAGTGTAGTAGAACTGTCTTCAGTGGGGAGTCCCGCTTCGAACAGACCCGCAATGACCAGCGAAGACGTGTTTCGAGATTCTCCGAAGACTGGTGGGATACCAAACTAACTGTTATCCGCTGAAGGGCTCGACAACCAGGGGGTAGGGCTTCCATTTCATTTCGTAGCAGGAGCCCTTTGACTGTCATCCGCAGTAACATTACAGCGCGGCGGTACGTCGACGATATTCTACGCCCCGTTTTGTTGTCCTTCATGGCAAGCCATCCACGGCTTAAATTACTGCAAGATAATGCCCGACCGCACACGGCGAGAGTTTTTACAGCTTGTCTTTGTGTTTTCCAAACCCTACAATGGGCAGCAACGTCGAGAAATCTCTTCCCAATTGAGGACGTGCGAATATTTTGGGTAGGGCCCTCCAGCCACCTCGGGATTCTGAGGGCCTAAAGCGCCAACTGTACAAAATTTGGCATGATATCCTTCAGGAGCACAGTGTCAATCAATACCAAGCTGAATAACTACTTGCATAAGGTCCAAAGTTCGGCCACCGCGTTATTGACTTGCTCAATTTGTGAAGCTGTTTCTCTTGAATAAATCACCCATTTTTTCTGAAATTGTAATCGTTTGTTTGTCTGTACATATACATCATATCTAACGATTTCCGTTACAATCGGATAAATCCTTCGTGGTGCAGCGTTTTTTCTTTGTGTGTGCATTTTTTTAATAGTGTACGTGGATAACTTAACAGTATGCAAGATGGGACCAAAACTTTAACACGACTCCATTTGACTCGAGGAAATTTTCTGCACAATACTTCATAATATCTATTCCGGTAAACGCGACAGAAAGTTGCAAGTTAACGGACGTACCTGTTGTGTTAAACTGTGGTTATGCTCGGCTTCTATGATCTTAGTCAATGGATTGTGAACTACGAGGCCCAGCTTCAGCAGACAAAAGTCATGGACAGGCGGAAGTCTACCGCCAGCAGTCCAGCGTACCAAACGGATGAAAGTGGTCTACAGTATTTTAACATCCGAGGATGCTGATGAAAGACTTGTGGGTGCGGATACGAGACCATCAGATTCTGTGCGGATAGCGTTTTTCTTATATGCGCGGACTTCTTGTGATGGGTCTGAATATCGGCAAAAACAAGACAATAGGCCTAATGCTGAGCAGAAGGTCTCCAGTATCCGATCTAAAAATTGGAAACGGAGAGATGGAGATAGCGGGCAAGCTCCAGTACTTGGGTACCGTCCTGCCTTATAATAATACAACACACCAAGAGACTTGACAGAATACAAGAACTTTGGGATAAAACATTTCTGCAGTGTTTCAATATTAGTTCGTAAAAGAGAAAATATTGTTTTATATCCATACTGAGTTATGTATTGGAGGCAGCAACGATTATTGGACCAGCAATTAAGCTTCTTCAGGCAACAGCAATGAGATCCCTCCAATCTTTAATCCATAGGACAAAAATGGATGAAACATAGAATGAAAAAATTGACAACAGCTTGGTTTGGAAAGATTCCTGCTGAAGATCATTGAAGTGAAAGTATCACAGTGGTATGGTCGCACGAAGAGAATCGATCATTATATTATTGTACGCATGCTAAAACACCAACACTTCCCCGCCTTTTGGAAGACGGCCAAGGTCCTGATGTTCAGGAAGCCGGGGAAAGACCACAGCCTCCCACAAAATTACCGACCCATCAGCCTTCTGAGCTCGCTCAGCAAGATTGTTGAGAAGGTGATTCTCAAACGCATCACTAGGCACTGCATAAAAAATGACATCCTGAGACCGGAGCAATTCGGCTTCAGAAATCACCACTCCACAACACAACAACGCTTACGGGTCGTTGAACATATAACACATGGCTTCAACACAAACAAAGCAACAGGGGCGGTGTTCCTGGACATCGAAAAGGCTTTCGACCGTCTATGGCACAACGGCCTCATTCGCAAACTCAGCGACGCGGGATTCCCCGACGGGCTGGTGCGTCTAATACACTCATACCTCATAGACAGGAGTTTCAACCCTGACGTGCAGGGAAAACAATCAACACGACACGGTATACACGCGGGAGTACCCCAGGGAAGCATCCTAGGGCCCCTACTGTTTAATATCTACATAAACGATCTCCCAACCACACACAACACAACGATGGCAATCTACGCGGATGACACAGCCATCCTCGCGCAAGATTGGAAACCATCAAACTTTACGTCACGCTTACAGACTGCATTCAGAGTGGCTGAGCCTTGGTCGTAGAAATGGCGTGTTAGAGTAAACGTCGATAAGTGCGAAGCCGTTCTGTTCACTAGAAGACCGAAGCAACTGCGCAAACACCGATACTGCAGACCAATAACTCTACATGCACGCCCAATACGTTTCCGTGAGAAAGTCAAATACAAGTCAAATACAACACACAACCAACCGAGCAAGCGCGAGGCTCAAACAGCTCTATCCTATGCTCAACAGGCGTAACACACTGAACAGAAGGGTGTCGAGGTCCATGTACATGACACTTATTCGACCCCTGATGACGTACGCAGCTCCTGTCTGGGGATACGCTGCGCCTACACGCCTGCGCCGTCTGCAGCTCATACAAAACAAAGTACTCAAAATCATAAGCAATGCTTCACGATACACACGCATCGCGGACCTTCACCGGGAATACCGACTTGAGACTCTCACGGAGGTAATCCACAAACTCACCACAAGACTATACAGAAACTCCAGACATTCGCAGAACCCGTTTATTCTGAATCTGGGGAACTACGACCACAACCATAGATGGAAACATAAAAGACCGAAAGACATACTTGTAAGGACCTAACATCTATGGCCAAGCACACGCAAACACAATGGTACAGGTGAGCCCCTGTTAATCAGACGCCATTACTGGATATCCAGCTGGAACACACTGCCGAATAACTGGCACCACGCAGGGAAGCCGTACCGTACACTGCATGCAGACAAGCTCCACACACCCTCCACACAGTGAGATGATCTATGGCCTATCTCCCACTACTACATAACGATCTTGATTGTTCCAGGAATGTAGCGGCTGCAGCAACTGGGATACATCGCCATCGCTTGCCACGGCAGTGATGCATGATACCCATACTAACAAATCCAACCTTGCATGAACTATCGCAGCTAGTAAGCCACTACTGCTCTTACTACCCATCCCACTGTCGCAGAGGTTTTTTTCCCACGGCACGAGCCTTGGCACTTTTTTCCCTCTGCTCTTCAAATAGCTACCCTCACTCGTGTTTCGTCCACTATCTATCACCCGATGGACCGTGTTAATGCGTAGTCTTACCCAGACGTACGGATAACATCACAGCCCAGCATCCTGTGATCCACCTATTAGATAACTAACATGTTGACGGAGGTGACGGTAGAACTTTTGGTCTGGTCACCACGTTGGTGCGGGCGTGGAGGGGCCCCATCTCTTCATAGTATGCTGGCTGATAGAAGCAGCTCTCCAAAAACTCAGAACTACTGACGCCAAAGTGGAGTCAAGTACATGAACAACAACGCTGGATGGAGAAAGCTTTATGTAATAGGCTCAAACGGAAATGGTGACGATCATGCCTAGAGTTGAAAGAAGCTGCTGCGAGTACCATAAAATATCAAATTAAATTTTCTTTGCCCACTGTAGCCGCTATTAGGAAGAGTAGACTTGTCGAACATTGCCATGCCGTTTCGGGTGAAATGAAATCGGTTCCTTGCTTTTTGCTTTAAAATCTCTTTTAATCCATACGATATATTGTCTTCGGATTACTTCTAAAGACAACTTTAAAAATGTAGAGGTTATAGGCCTACGTGAGGAGCACAGTAGTCGCTGAAACTGATATTTTCACGCGTGCTCAAATAATAATAATAATAATAATAATAATAGGCTAATAACGAAGCAGGCACAGCAGACTAAATAAGTAAGTAGCTAAGAAATAAGAAAAGTTGGTATGCTTCATGAAGGATTAGTTGGAGTTGTTTCATGAGTATATCAGTGGAATTAAGCACAAAGGATTTCTACATCTACATCTACATCTACGTGATTACTCCGCTATTCACAATAAAGTGCCTGGCGGCGGGTTCAATGAACCACCTTCATGCTGTCTCTCTACCGTTCCACTCTCGAACGGCACGCGGGAAAACCTAGCACTTAAATTTTTCTCTGCGAGCCCTGATTTCTCTTATTTTGTCGTGATGATCATTTCGCCATATGTAGGTAGGTGCCAACAGAATGTTTTCACAATCGGAGGAGAAATCTGGTGATTGAAAGTTCATGAGAAGATCCCGTCGAAACGAAAAACGCCTTTGTTTTAATGATTGCCACTCCAATTCACGTATCATGTCTGTGACACTATCTCCCCTATTTCACGATAATACAAAACGAGCGGCCCTTCTTTGTACTTTTTCGATGTCATCCGTCAGTCCCACATGATGTGGATCCCAAACCGCACAGCAACACGCCAGAATAAGGCGGACAAGCGTAGTGTAAGCAGTCCCTTTAGTAGACCTGTTGCACCTTCCAAGTGCTCCGCGAATGAATCGCAGTCTTTGGTTTGCTCTACCCACAAAATTATCTATGTGATCGTTCCAGTTTAGTTTATTTGTAATTGTAATCCCTAAGTATTTAGTTGAATTTACAGCCCTCAGATTTGTGTGACGTATCGCCTAATCGAAATTTAGCTGATTCCTTTTAGTACTCATGTGAATGGCTTCACACTTTTCTTTATTCAGGGTCAATTGCCACTTTTCGCACCATACAGATATCTTATCTAAATCATTTTGCAAGTCGTTTTGATCATCTGATGACTTTACAAGACGGTAAATGACAGCATCATCTGCAAACAATCTAAGACGTCTACTCAGATTGTCTTCTATGTCGTTAATATAGATCAGGTTCCTTGGGGAACGCCGGATATTACTTCTGTTTTACTCGATGACTTTCCGTCTATTACTACGAACTGTGAACTTTCTGACAGGAAATCACGAATCTCCGTAGGCACGCAGTTTGGTTAGAAGACGATTATGGAAATCTAAAAATTTGGAATCAAAGTATAAAGAGCTAGTTGTGTTAAGTATGTGAATGCATGTTGCCTGTCCGAAAGAACGGACATCATGCGGACCTGCCTGGTAAGCAGGGGATCCCAGGTTCGAATACCAGTCCGGTACTCATTTTCGCTCGTCACAACTGATCCCGCTTAATGCTCCGCGACAGCTGACAGCAGTGATCCCCCTTCAATTTACAAGCAATGTTTCGCTGTTGCGGATTCTGTGCAGTGTCTGTTCTTTCGGACATGTCCGAAAGAACAGACACCACGCAATGGATTCACCTTCCTCAGTGCCGATGTGCAAATACGTTCGACCTCCTGTGGGGATGTCTGAGTAGCGAACGTGAGTATAATGGACTGGGACTGCGGGTAGGTGGGGCTCGGTAGGATCGTGGATCGGCGTTGAGGCCTGCCGGGATAGTACGAGCAGTTGCGTTAACGGTGTATCCCGGATGGCGCAGTGTTTGCCGCAGTTGACTCAGCAAGCAGAGATCCCGGGTTCGAATCCCGGTTCCGTACACATTTTCGCTCGTCGCCGCTTATTCCTATTGATGTCTCGCTGCCGCTGACAGCAGTGATCCCCATTCAATTTACATACAATTTCCATAAATTACTGCCACAATAGCGTCTCGAGGAAGGCTACACAACCCTTATCCAGAAGTCAGTAATCGCAAGGATATAGAGAGTCCTTTTTCCTGACCTTACCCCGCATCTTCACGAGGTTGGTATGTTAATTTTTGTTTAGCAATGTTAGTAGTAGATGTCCTTCCAGTAATCGCCATCCCTTCCCTCTTCCCCTCCCGCGACGGAATTTGTGTAGCCCAATTGTCTTCTGCGCCTAGTGTTAAGTCATGTTACGACGTACGTTTTCTAAATATTAGCGAATAATATATATATATATACAGGGTGTTACAAAAAGGTACGGCCAAACTTTCAGGAAACATTCCTCACACACAAATAAAGAAAAGATGTTATGTGGACATGTGTCCGGAAACGCTTAATTTCCATGTTAGAGCTCATTTTAGTTTCGTCAGTATCTAGCGTACTTCCTCGATTCACCGCCAGTTGGCCCAATTGAAGGAAGGTAATGTTGACTTCGGTGCTGTGTTGACATGCGACTCATTGCTCTACAGTACTAGCATCAAGTACATCAGTATGTAGCATCAACAGGTTAGTGTTCATCACGAACGTGGTTTTGCAGTCAGTGCAATGTTTACAAATGCGGAGTTGGCAGATGCCCATTTGATATATGGATTAGCACGGGGCAATAGCCGTGGCGCGGTACGTTTGTATCGAGACCGATTTCCAGAACATAGGTGTCCCGACAGGAAGACGTTCGAAGCAATTGATCGGCGTCTTAGGGAGCACGGAATATTCCAGCCTATGACTCGCGACTGGGGAAGACCTTGAACGACGAGGACACCTGCAATGGACGAGCCAATTCTTCGTGCAGTTGACGATAACCCTAATGTCAGCGTCAGAGAAGTTGCTGCTGTACAAGGTAACGTTGACCACGTCACTGTATGGAGAGTGCTACGGGAGAACCAGTTGTTTCCGTACCATGTACAGCGTGTACAGGCACTATCAGCAACTGATTGGCCTCCACGGGTACACTTCTGCGAATGGTTCATCCAACAATGTCTCACTCCTCATTTCAGTGCAAATGTTCTCTTTACAGATGAGGCTTCATTCCAACGTGATCAAATTGTAAATTTTCACAATCAACATGTGTGGGCTGACGAGAATCCGCACGCAATCGTGCAATCACGTCATCAACACAGATTTTCTGTGAACGTTTTGGCAGGCATTGTTGGTGATATCTTGATTGGGCCCCATGGTCTTCCACCTACGCTCAATGGAGTACGTTATCATGATTTCATACGGGATACTCTACCTGTGCTGCTAGAACATGTGCCTTTACAAGTACGACACAACATGTGGTTCATGCACGATGGAGCTCCTGCACATTTCAGTCGAAGTGTTCGTACGCTTCTCAACAACAGATTCGGCAACCGATGGATTGGTAGAGGCAGACCAATTCCATGGCCTCCACGCTCTCCTGACCTCAACCCTCTTGACTTTTATTTATGGGGGCATTTGAAAGCTCTTGTCTACGAAACCCCGGTACCAAATGTACAGACTCTTCGTGCTCGTATTGTGGACGGCTGTGATACAATACGCCATTCTTCAGGGCTGCATCAGCGCACCAGGGATTCCATGCGACGGAGGGTGGATGCATGTATCCTCGCTAACGGAGGACATTTTGAACATTTCCTGTAACAAAGTGTTTGAAGTCAGGCTGGTACGTTCTGTTGCTGTGTGTTTCCATTCCATGACGAATGTGATTTGAAGAGAAGTAATAAAATGAGCTCTAACATGGAAAGTAAGCGTTTCCGGACACATGTCCATATAACATACTTTCTTTCTTTGTGTGTGAGGAATGTTTCCTGAAAGTTTGGCCGTACCTTTTTGTAACACCATCTCTTTTAATATTACAAAGTAACATACAAAGGCAACTTCAGTAGGAATATATAGTATGTGGCACAGTTTATTAAACAAAAATATATACATATTACATACGCGTTTTGCATGAACAATACACACAGTATACAAAATTAACGTTTAAAAAAATCCTTTATTTTGGTCGGTCTAAGCAAGCTTACACGCTTACAAGCAGCTAACTCACGTACTTTTTTCATTACAGATATCTGAAACTGGTCACTTTCATCTTGGGCTTCAAACCATCGCAAGGCAGTATCTAAACAAGTGAACGCCTCAGAAGCTGTTGGTATACTTTCATCTTCACTTTCTGGAGCACTGATTGATGAGATGCTGGCGGCGTCATCTTTATCAGTGACGACGTTTACAATCTCGCTGTCCTGCATGATTTGGTGTCCTGGATCTGCATCATCGATATTCATCCATTAGAAGAAATGTTCCGCCAGCGGTGGCCCAGTGCGGCGACTAGTGTGGGAAACTTGGTTTGGGAGTAAGGGGGATGATGGACGGTAGGGTGGGACAGTAACAGGTGCGAGCGAGTACACAGTTCGGGTAAGCGGTCGTTCGGTTGACCGACGTTCGGATAATCGACGCTCTACTGTATATAATAATTCCAATCCCAAAGAAAGCAGAAGTTGACAGATGTGAAAATTACCGAACTATCAGTTTGATAAGTCACAGCTGAAAAATACTAACACGAATTCTTTACAGACGAATGGAAAAACTGGTAGAAGCCGAGCTCGGGGAAGATCAGTTCGGATTCCTTAGAAATGTTGGAACACGTGAGGTAATACTGACCCTACGACTTATCTTAGAAAATAGATTAAGGAAAGGCAAACGTACGTTTCTAGTATATGTAGACTTAGAGAAAGCTTTTGACAATGTTGAGTGGAATACTCTCTATCAAACTATGAAGGTGGCAGTGGTAAAATACAGGGAGCGAATTGCTATTTACAATTTGTACATAAACCACATGGCAGTTATAAGAGTCGAGGGGCATGAAAGGGAAGCAGTGGCTGGGAAGGGAGTGAGGCAGGGTTGAAGCCTATCCCCGATGTTATTCAATGTGTATATTGAGCAAGTAGTAAAGGAAACAAAAGAAAAATTCGGAGTAGGAATTACAATCCATAGAGAAGAAATTAAAACTTTTTAGGTTCGCCGATGACACTGTAATTTTGTCAGAGACAGCAAAGGACCTGGAAGAGCAGCTGAACGGAATGGACCGTGTCTTGAAAGGAGGATATAAGATGAACATTAACAAAAGCAAAACGATGATAATGGAATGTAGTCGAATTAAACCGGGTGCTGCTGAGGGAACTAGATTAGGAAATGAGACACTTAAAGTAGTAAAGAAGTGTTGCTATTTGGGGAGCGAAATAACTGATGATGGCTGAAGTAGAGAGGATATAAAATGTAGACTGGCAATGGCAAGGAAAGCGTTTCTGAAGAAGAGAAATATGTTAACATAGTATAGATTTAAGTGTCAGGAAGTCGTTTCTGAAAGTATTTGTATGGAGTGTAGCCATGTATGGAAGTGAAACGTGGACGCGTGGACGATAAATAGTTTGAACAAAAAGAGAATAGAAGATTTCGAAATGTGGTGCTACAGAAGGATGCTGGAGATTAGATGGGTAGATCACATAACTAATGAGGAGATATTGAATAGAATTGGGGAGAAGAGAAACTTGTGGCACAACTTGACTAAAAGAAGGGATCGGTTGGTCGGACATGTTCTGAGGCATCAAGGGATCACCAATTTAGTATTGGAGGGCAGCGCGGAGGGTAAAAATCGTAGAGGGAGACCAAGAGATGAATACACTAAGCAGATTCAGAAGGATGTAGATTGCAGTAGGTACTGGGAGATAAAGAAGCTTGCACGGGATAGAGTAGCATGGAGAGCTGCATCAAACCAGTCTCTGGACTGAAGACCACAACAACAACAATGTAATTGACATGGGACGTGGGTACAAGCTTGGTATTTATTTAATCGGATGTGGGAAACCGCCTAACAACCAATCCGGGCTGGCTAGCACACTAGCCGTCGTCGTTAATCAGCCGAGCGAATTCAATAAGGAGCCAGTGCGCCTCCCCGAATCCCGGAAGCGGAGTGCTAACGTTCACGGCTGCCAGGGCGAGTCAGAATTAAGGAGAGTAGTAATACAAGAAATGCGAACCTTCATGGCGAACTCGTGGGAGCGGTCGCCGGCCCAGACGGGGTGTGTGTGCGCGTCCACGAAGCCAGGCATGACGCAGCGGCCGCTCGCGTCTATCCGGGCGTCGAACTGCTGGCCCTCGTAGCGCCGGCACACCGCTTCCGAGTCGCCCACCGCCGCGATCCTCCCCTGCCTGCACACACAAACAGCGGTCCTCCATCTCCTGCCATATGCAGTACTTTCATCGTTCGAGTCATGCTCGTGCCTGCGAATAAAGTAAAAATCATTAAAAAACATTACACGTTGAACGTTATGAAATTTAGCTCACAAGGGGAGGTCACGATGTTCGGATCACGAATTTACTTCAGACTTTGTACAGTTTTACATCTACATCTACATCTACATCCATACTCCGTAAGCCACCTGACGCTGTGTGGCGGAGGGTACCTTGAGTACCTCTATCAGTTCTCCCTTATATTCCAGTCTCATATTGTTCGTGGAAAGAAGGACTGTCGGTATGCCTCTGTGTGGTCACTAATCTCTCTGATTTTATCCTCATGGTCTCTTCGCGAGATATACGTAGGAGGGAGCAATATACTGCTTGACTCCTCGGTGAACGTATGTTCTCGAAACTTCAACAAAAGCCCGTACCGAGCTACTGAGCGCCTCTCCTGCAGAGTCTTCCACTGGAGTTTATCATCTCCGTAACGCTTTCGCGATTTCTAAATGATCCTGTAACGAAGCGCGCTGCTCTCCGTTGGATCTTCTCTATCTCTTCTATCAACCCTATCTGGTACGGATCCCACACTGCTGAGCAGTATTCAAGCAGTGGGCGAACAAGCGTGCTGTAACCTACTTCCTTTGTTTTCGGATTGCATTTCCTTAGGATTCTTCCAATGAATCTGGCATCTCCTTTACCGACGATCAACTTAATATGATCATTCCATTTTAAATCACTCCTAATGCGTGCTCCCAGATAATTTATGGAATTAACTGCTTGCAGTTGCTGACCTGCTATATTGTAGCTAAATGATAAGGGATCTATCTTTTCTATGTATTCGCAGCACATTACACTTGTCTACATTGAGATTCAATTGCCATTCCCTGCACCATGCGTCAATTCGCTGCAGATCCGACTGCATTTCAGTACAATTTTCCATTGTTACAACCTCTCGATATACCACAGCATCATCCGCAAAAAGCTTCAGTGAACTTCCGATGTCATTCAAAAGGTCATTTATGTATATTGTGAATAGCAACGGTCTTGTGACACTCCCCTGCGGCACACCTGAAATCACTGTTACTTCGGAAGACTTCTCTCCATTGAGAATGACATGCTGCGTTCTGTTATCTAGGAACTCTTCAATCCAATCACACAATTGGTCTGGTAGTCCATATGCTCTTACTTTGTTCATTAAACGACTGTGGGGAACTGTATCGAAAGCCTTGCGGAAGTCAAGAAACACTGCATCTACCTGGGAACCCGTGTCTATGGCCCTCTGAGTCTCGTGAACGAATAGCGCAAGCTGGGTTTCACACGATCGTGTTTTTCGAAACCCATGCTGATTCCTACAGAGTAGATTTCTAGTCTCCAGAAAAGTCATTATACTCGAACATAATACGTGTTCCAAAATTCTACAACTGATAGACGTTAGAGATATAGGTATATAGTTCTGCACATCTGTTCGACGTCCCTTCTTGAAAACGGGGATGACCTGTGTCCTATTCCAATCCTTTGGAACGCTACGCTCTTCTAGAGACCTATGGTACACCGCTGCAAGAAGGGGGGCAAGTTCCTTCGTGTACTGTGTGTAAAATCGAACTGGTATTCCATCAAGTCCAGCGGCCTTTCCTCTTTTGGGCGATTTTAATTGTTTCTCTGTCCCTCTAGCCCATTATGACACCATAAAATGCAAATAGTAAGGCGTAAGGTTAAGGCGCCAAATTTCGTCCCCCAGTCTCTTTTTAGCCTCTGAATACAATATCTTTAAATCAATTATTCCCAAAAAACTTATATAACACCAGCAACTAAGCATACACATCGTACTTAGCTCAAAATATATCAGAAACGATTAGTTATCTTTACAGAAAAAACTTCAAAAACAATGTACTTTTACTAAACTTGACAAAGTGGTCCTATTTTCGTCCCCTACTGATACGTCTTGTAAAAGAGGTATTGTTGTTGTTGTTGTGGTCTTCCGTCCTGAGACTGGTTTGATGCAACTCTCTAAGCTACTCTATCCTGTGCAAGCTTCTTCATCTCCCAGTACCTACTGCAACCTACATCCTTTTGAATCTGCTTAGTGTATTCTTCTTTTGGTCTCCCTCTATCATTTTTACCCTCGACGCTGCCCTCCAATACTAAATTGGTGATCCCTTGATGCCTCAGAACATGTCCTACCAACCGATCCCTTCTTCTAGTCAAGTTGTATCACAAACTCCTCTTCTCCCCAATTCTATTCAATACCTTCTGATTACTTATGTGATCTAGTCATCTAATCTTCAGCATTCTTCTGTAGCACCACATTTCGAAAGCTTCTATTCTCTTCTTGTCTAAACTATTTATCGTCCAAGTTTCACTTCCATACATGGTTACACTCCATACAAATACTTTCAAAAACGACTTCCTGACACTTAAATCTATACTCGCTGTTAACAAATTTCTCTTCTTCAGAAACGCTTTCCTTGCCATTGCCAGTCTACATTTTATATCCTCTCTACTTTGATCATCAGTTGTTTTGCTCCCCAAATAGCAAAACTCCTTTACTACTTTAAGCGTCTCGTTTCCTAATCTTATTCCCTCAGCATCACCCGATTTACTTCGACTACATTCCATTATCCTCGTTTTGCTTTTGTTGATGTTCATCTTATATCCTCCTTTCAAGACACTGTCCATTCCGTTCAACAGCTCTTCCAAGTCCTTTGCTGTCCCTGACAGAATTGCAACGTCATCGGCGAACCTCAAAGTTTTTATTTCTTCTCCATGGATTTTAATACCTACTCCGAATTTTTCTTTTGTTTCCTTTACTGCTTGCTCAATATACAGATTGAATAACATCGGGGATAGGCTACAACCCTGTTTCACTCCCTTCCCAACCACTGCTTCCCTTTCATACCCCTCGACTCTTATAACTGCCATCTGCTTTCTGTACAAATTGTAAATAGCCTTTCGCTCTCTGTATTTTACCCCTGCCACCTTCAGAATTTGAAAGAGAATATTCCAGTCTACATTGTCAAAAGCTTTCTCTAAGCCTACAAATGCTAGGAACGTAGGTTTCCTTTTCTTTAATCTTTCTTCTAAGGTGAGTCGTAAGGTCAGTATTGCCTCACGTGTTCCAACATTTCTACGGAACCCAAACTGATTTTCCTCGAGGGCGGCTCCTACCAGTTTTTCCATTCGAATGTAAAGAATTCGTGTTAGTATTTTGCAGGTATTACTTATTAAACTGATAGTTCGGTAATTTTCACATCTGTCAACACCTGCTTTCTTTGGAATTGGAATTATTATATTCTTCTTGAAGTCTGAGGGTACTTCGCCTGTCTCATACATCTTGCTCACCAAATGATAGAGTTTTGTCAGGACTGGCTCTCCCAAGGCTGTCAGCAGTTCTAATGGAATGTTGTCTACTCCTGGAGCCTTGTTTCGACTCAGGTCTTTTAGTACTGTGCCAAACTCTTCACGCAGTATCGTATCTTCCATTTCATCTTCATCCACATCCTCTTCCATTTCCATAATATCCTCAAGTACATCGCCCTTGTATAGACCCTCTATATACTCCTTCCACGTTTCTGCTTTCCCTTCTTTGCTTAGAACTGGGTTTCCATCTGAGCTCTTGATATTCATACAAGTGGTTCTCTTTTCTCCAAAGGTCTCTTTAATTTTCCTGTAGACAGTCTTAGCAGTTTAAAAACAAGGTAATAATAATAGAGACATGTTACAATTTTTATTTATATTAGATACAGGTTACAAACGTCCATTTTTGTTACAAAAATATTGATTAGCAACTGTACGATTATTTTTTACCCTTCCAAACAAGAGTTGCAAATAAATTTATTTATTTTTTTGTTCTTTGCTCGTGAGCACATTTCGTGTTGCCACACGGAACATTGAGTGCAACGCATCCGTTTTCCCCATGATTTTCTTGAGAAAAACGTTTCAGGCAAATGGGGCACTCTGCATCATCGTCATTATCCTCGCTTCCACTTGAATCTTGGTATCGGACATCACAGTTGTCATCAGAGTCACTGGATATTATCAGGCTTGTTTTCTTTTTTAACGGTTTCTTTACCTTTCCTGGCAACGTCTTCGGAATTAGATCCAACCGTTTTCTCACATTACGTTTGGTTTTCTCTTGAGATTGTTTCATCTTGTAAGGCGAGCGTGTAATAAGAGAAGCCCTGCCTCGTCCCTTAGACGAAGATGAATGGATAACAGGCACCCCTGCGATATCTGTTGGGCTAACTGCTACTAACTGTGGCATCGATGTGCTGCTCGAAGGTTGAGCGGCTGGAAAGGCCGGCTGTATAGCTGTGCTTGTTGAGGGCTGATTTTTTGCATGCGTGTCCGGAGCTGAGGAGGCGTCAGCGATCGCCGAAAGGTCTTCTGGGCCAAACACATTTGGGTTGTAAGGCAGAATCCCAGTTTTCTTAAAACCATTAACGGCAGTTTATACAACCGCTGCGCATTAATAGGCTTCATTGAATAGCTGTGCAATCCGCATGTCACCAACAATCCTGCCAGGATGGCTAGACAGCCTATTTTCTATTGCCTGCGCATAAAATGTTTTGAAAGGAAACATGAACGACACATCAAGAGGCTGCAGTTTTGAAGTGGAGTGAGGAGGCAAGCAGACTATGGTAACACCATTATCAGAGCAATGTCAGTAACATTCACATTGCGAGAATGTGAATAGTGTCCGTCAAATATCAACACAACAGGATCTTCCTTTGATGGCTTTACAATTGAAATGAAAAGTCGAAATAATTTTACAAAAAGCTCACTTGTATCCACCAAGACTCAATCGCTCCCATAATTGACCCAGGAGGAGCTCCATCCATGAGTACGTTCTTCATCAGCTTTCTGGGAAAAATCATAAGAGGAGGCACAAATGTACCCGATGCCGACATGCACAAAACAGCCGTCACTAGTGCACCTCTCTCTGCAGACGACAGTTTGTGCGCAAACTTCTTCCCTTTCACAGCAACAGTCTTCCTTACTTTGTGTTGTACCACTGTGATGCGGGTTTCACCTATGTTGAACACTTTAAGTGCCGGTCAAGGTGGCCGAGCGGTTCTAGGCGCTACAGTCTGAAACCGCGCGACAGCTATGGTCGCAGGTTCGAATCCTGCCTCGGGTATGGATGTGTGTGATGTCCTTAGGTTCGTTAGGTTTAAGTAGTTCTAAGTTCTAGGGGACTGATGACCTTAGAAGTTAAGTCCCATAGTGCTCAGAGCCATTTGAACCATTTTTTTTAACACTTTAAGTGGATTACATTGTATTTTCTCCAACTCGGGGTTCAAAATAGAGAAAAAGAGCTTAACACTTTCCTCGTTGAAACTTTGTACCCTAGCTAGTGACACGGATTGCGGCGTTCATGTAGAAAGTGTAGTGAATTGGCAGGAGCCAATTCACGGGGTTTGGAGGAAGCCGAAATGCACGCGTTAAAGCCCACGCAGGCTGGCGTGAGGTCTGGAACAGGTCAGAGAAATAAGACTAGCAAAACAAGAGTAACTGGTAGAATACTTAACTTTAATCCACAATTGTAGAACATCGCTCTTGTTACTGTACAGGCTTCACAATATTAATTATCAAATGCTATGGCGCCTTGCTAGGTCGTAGCAAATGACGTAGCTGAAGGCTATGCTAACTATCGTCTCGGCAAATGAGAGCGTAGTTGTCAGTGATCCATCTCTAGCAAAGTCGGCTGTACAAATGGGCGAGTCCTAGGAAGTGTCTCTAGACCTGCCGTGTGGCGGCGCTCGGTCTGCAATCACTGATAATGGCGACACGCGGGTCCGACGTATACTAACGGACCGCGGCCGATTTAAAAGCTACCACCTAGCAAGTGTGGTGTCTGGCGGTGACACCACAGAAAGTGTCTCTGAAGAAACAGACGCAACCACTTCCATCCCACTGAAAATGGGTGAGCAACATTACTGCGTATAGTAAGCTGAAAGGCCATTCGCCTAAGGTCATTCAGAGTAAAGCCATAGAAATTTTTCTCCGTGTCCTTACAATAAGACACTAACTCAGCCTCTAACTCACGTTAAAAACTGGTTTTCTACCAATAGCTTTTTCAATTAACCCTTCAGCACTTTAACTTCTCCTTTCTGTATATAATCCTTGAGAGTTGCTCTAAGCACACTAAATGTTTTACTCGCAGCTTTATATCCCATTTCCTTATTTCTCACCGCAGTTATTGCAGATTTAAATGCCTCTCTATCCCACTACTTCCATGGCGGCATCTGAAACAAAGTGTAGAAGTATGTTCTAAATTTTATCCCCTGGACGTATTTAGAATCAGTTGGGGGGACGTAAATAGGGACATCCTGCTTGCCGATATGACGCTTCCCACACTACGTGAAGTAAACCAAACACGGCAAAACGCTCACATCATTCACTTTATAGCTTACCCTTTACAGATAATGTCAAATACAACTAAATAAACACATTACAATAATTCGAAAAGAGCATTTAGAAATAGTATTTCGACAACTCAAATTTTGACAAATTAGAATACGTTTTCTCAAACGGCCACGGAGAGGACTGGACGCATGAAACTTTCACAACTAACTGGTGGCCATGGGCGCAACTAACGAAAAATATCACCGATGGCGCCCCTACCGGCAGAACAGAGAACGTTATGGGGACGAAATTAGGTACGGAGACGAAATTTGGCGCCTTTACCTTACTACTTAGGCGATTTCGAGAAAATCTCAAGAGGAATTCTCTAACATTCTGCTTGGTATCTGTTTGTTCTAAGTCGTGCCCCCCTACCACTTTCGCGCAACGACGCTCTGAACGTGTTTTTTTAGGGAATTGACTAGTTTGAACCTGGGACCTGTTGCTAGTAAGGAGACGCCAGACGACACATGACATGTAGAGTTCAGTGAGACTAGCGATGATATAATCAAATACAGGGCTATTACAAATGATTGAAGCGATTTCATAAATTCACTGTAGCTCCATTCATTGACATATGGTCACAACACACTACACATACGTAGAAAAACTCATAAACTTTTGTTCGGCTGAAGCCGCACTTCAGGTTTCTGCCGCCAGAGCGCTCGAGAGCGCGGTGAGACAAAATGGCGACAGGAGCCGAGAAAGCGTATGTCGTGCTTGAAATTCGCTCACATCAATCAGTCATAACAGTGCAACGACACTTCAGGACGAAGTTCAACAAAGATCCACCAACTGCTAACTCCATTCGGCGATGGTATGCGCAGTTTAAAGCTTCTGGATGCCTCTGTAAGGGGAAATCAACGGGTCGGCCTGCAGTGTGCGAAGAAACGGTTGAACGCGTGCGGGCAAGTTTCACGCGTTGCCCGTGGAAGTCGACGAATAAAGCAGGTAGGGAGCTAAACGTACCACAGCCGACGGTTTGGAAAATCTTACGGAAAAGGCTAAAGCAGAAGCCTTACCGTTTACAATTGCTACAAGCCCTGACACCCGATGACAAAGTCAAACGCTTTGAATTTTCGCGCGTGGTTGCAACAGCTCATGGGAGAGGATGCGTTCAGTGCGAAACTTGTTTTCAGTGATGAAGCAACATTTTTTCTTAATGGTGAAGTGAACAGACTCAATGTGCGAATCTGGGCGGTAGAGAATCCTCACGCATTCGTGCAGCAAATTCGCAATTCACCAAAAGTTAACGTGTTTTGTGCAATCTCACGGTTTAAAGTTTACGGCCCCTTTTTCTTCTGCGAAAAAAACGTTACAGGACACGTGTATCTGGACATGTTGGAAAATTGGCTCATGCCACAACTGGAGACCGACAGCGCTGACTTCATCTTTCAACAGGATGGTGCTCCACCGCACTTCCATCATGATGTTCGGCATTTCTTAAACAGGAGATTGGAAAACTGATGGATCGGTCGTGGTGGAGATCATGATCAGCAATTCATGTCATGGCCTCCACGCTCTCTCGACTTAACCCCATGCGATTTCTTTCTGTGGGGTTATGTGAAAGATTCAGTGTTTACACCTCCTCTACCAAGAAACGTGCTAGAACTGCGAGCTCGCATCAACGATGCTTTCGAACTCATGCTGCGCCGAGAGTGGGAGGAACTTGATTATCGGCTTGATGTCTGCCGAATCACTGAAGGGGCACATATCGAACATTTGTGAATGCCTAAAAAAACTTTTTGAGTTTTTGAAAGCATTGTGAAAATATCTCAAATAATAAAGTTATTGTAGAGCTGTGAAATCGCTTCAATCATTTGTAATGACCCTGTACTTAATGATTTCAGCGTCAGCTCCACTGCACTCCCTGTAAAAGCATCTTAATACTAACTAAATTTAGTGGAAGGGGTTCAAGGCTTTCCTATTTTTAGTTAGCCGGTAAAATAACGTCGAAAAAGCTGTTATGTTTTCCATTGGAAATTTTATTCTACTCACAAAACATTGTTCATAAATTGCACTATTGATAAAAGAAAACGTTTTACTACAGGATGATAAAAACCAACTGCGTTCAACAAAAATGTGAACGAATATTCCCTGAATGGGTTTCCAGGTTCTACAATGGATCGAAGGATGACCTATGCCATATCACATCTATAATCTAGATTTAAGTTAAGTTTCATAAAAGAGAAAACTATCAAAATGGTCTACAGTGACCCTTAATTATCTTTAATTACTTATCTAACTTGTCGTAAATTACAGTGGCTGATATGGCTTCTCAATAATTATATAACAGAAAAATCATCGCGTTTCAGATTTTTACTTCAAGTAGCAAATGTGAACACCATGAGATTTAATTGACGATCGACACTAATATTATGTAAAAAGGGGATGTAACAGATGAGACTTCTGCAGTTCTGAGTGAAGCCTTATGTGCTCAAAAATGCGGCATCGCGTGCGTTCATTAGCTTGTCGGTGTTTAGGCAGTGTCAGGGACGGCGGGCGGCACAGCTCCACGCACCTCACCGTCTCAGAAGCAACTCTCTCGTAACTTCTCCTTTCTACAATTACCGAAGTTGGTTTTAAAAAAAGGTATCTGGCTGTGTTTTCAACTGACCAATCAGGGTCTCAATGTTAACCTTAAGCTCCGCCTACAAAAATTCTGTCTGTCCAATGAGAAACGTTATACTTTTCGTGGTGGGGCAATGTTTTTAACGTTTACAACGTAACAGAAACGCAAAAAAGTCTCACGCTAAAACTTGCAGCTGGTGTGGCCCATTTAGTGTTATCGTAAGATCTATACTGTTCTTCTGGCGGGCTTTATCTTTTAACATGGGCTGGGGGTGGTCCTGGTGGTCAGCCGGCTATGTGGGTGTCCGTCCCTTATCGTAGGGCCTTCTAGCTTAACACGGTTCTGCTCTCGGCTTCTGTTCTCGTTTCTCCCCTCGGAACTGCGTCTGTTTCACGGTGGGAAGGTATGACATGGATTCAGGCGTTCTTGTGTTAGTCTGTGGTGTTCCATTTGCTCACTCGTTGATGGTGTTACTTTGGTTAATTTAATGTCAGGATTTATTCGGAGCAATGTGACATACTGCTGGATTTGCTTATCACGTCAGGGTTTTCATGGAAGGTGTTGGATTTGCCTGACACTTTACATATCACTATCCGTCGAACTTAATTTTTGCACTGAAGTTAGGCAATGATTGAATCGTTGTCTAAGTCAGTCAAAAATTATTCCTTTATCTAAATTTTGTTGCCTACTGTTCAGCCACATTATTCTAGTTCTATGCTAGTTTCTATCACTAATTTATATTTTTATATTCTTCCACATTATTCTCAAAAATATGTTTATATTGACAAGAGAAGAATATATTTATGTTATTATCATTATTAATTTTTAATTATTTTCTTTCTTTATTTAAGTGTGAAGTTTGTTTTTTAAGAAGTTTGTCATCGAAAGTGAGGAGTCTTTCACATCGATTTTATTAGAAATATTTTTTTTATATAAATGTGGTAATTAAGTAAAATCTATTCCTAACACATTTTGTAAATATCATGTACAAGTAAAATGTTTTTGTTTCTAGACACTCATTTCAACATTGTTACACTAACAAATAAGAACTATTTCCAAGAGTTGCTTTGACAAAGAAATACACATACACAAGTATTGAGATATTATCCTAACAAATGGTACAAATGTTAAAAAAAGGGAAAACATGCACCAAGATAATTTTGGATTATTTGTTTTTATAAGGAGAAAATAAGTAAAATATAGTTATTCTTTTATTTTTATGCAGAGAAAATAGTAGCATATAGTTTTAGTGTTTATTATGGCTTACTTTTGTTCTTTATACACTGTCCATTTCAGAATTAATGACTTATTTTTATCGATAGTCAATTTTTACTTAAGTCCATAGTCATTGACTGTTATTTTGTAGTTTATTAGCTGTCTGGTGTGCTTAACATAATTAGTTTTTCACACGTGTCTTTTGCACAATTTCTACATCACATAATTTGATTTCACACATTCACATAATCCTATGAGTGTTTGAGCATGAGGTTGGCGAATGTTTTTGCACGAAGATGATGGACTTGAGCGAGATGGATGTGGGCAAGTATTTGATGTACAGCTTCGTTCGTCGTTCCTTGTTGGTTTTGCAACTGTGTGTTGCTGTTGTGGAGGTCCCATAATGGAATGGAGCTGAGAGTGCAGAATTTCGTGGTTTACTGGCTTTGTATGCGTGAAAGTCATCGTTATGTGTCGCTGAAAGCGGTCGTTTTTCGTTGTAATACTTCACAGACGACTAGTTTACAATAGGATAGGGATTTTGGAAGGTATGTCGTCTATTCTTCACCCATCTTCTTTCTTGGTCTCAATCTTGCAAATCTTCAACTTCTGTTCTTCCTGCTTTTTCTCTGCTTCTTACTTGATTCTTGGTTCTTCTCTGGGCAGGATATGGGAATATTATTGATAACTAGTCGCTTTGAAGTTCTTCTCTTAATAACAGTTTGCTAAATTGTTTGGACGTGTCATTTCTACTTTGTGGAAGTTTTCTTCAGTTTTGTGCATCAGCGTGCTGTTTAACAGCAGTAGTGTGACTTTTACACTTTTTTTTTCTTTTTTTTTGCCAGTGGTGGCTTGCCCAAGCGGTCTTCTCGTCAGGCCGTTTTTTGCTCACTTCGCTGAGTCGGGGCGTCCCGGTGTTTACGAGCGGCGAAAGTCTGGTGTTTGCTTGTCTGACCCTGCACGAGTCCCTTTTAGCAGTAGATTTACTGTCGACTTTGGGTACAAGTACCCTTTGATGGTCTCGCTGTCCTTTCCCTTCTCTCGACACTTCTGTCTTGTAGGAATCGTGTCTTGCTAATCACGTCCTTTTCTTTCTTGATACTTCTCTCGTTGCAACTTGTGGGTCGTTGCATTTGCTTCTTGCTGGAGTTTTTACAATGGTTCTTACAAAAAGTTTTATTTATAATCATCTAACATATGTCTAATACCTACATTGTTTTACGCCTTTTTAAAAAGCTTTACAAATTTTGGCGCCCTTTCCATGTTACAATTCTAAGATATTTTGAGTCTTAACTTCTACAAGAATACTCAAATTCGTTTTTTATTTTTGTGTAGTGTCATGGTGTATAGCATTTTAATATTTCATGCTGTTAGACTATCTACGCTTTATCCCTTCACCTTAATCTATGCTGCTATTGGTGTTATTTTTGTTTTTGTTTTTATTGAAACTACTTTCTTTTTCCCACCTTCCTCTCTCTTCATTCTTCTTTTCCTGACGATCTTATATGCAACATAAACATGAAATATTGTGCTGATTATTTACTTGAATTTCTTGAAATTTTTCGTCAATTTCTTTATTGACTTTTAACATGAGTTGAGGCGATTCCCCCTTTTGTGCATACCATTCTAATTCTTCATCCTCTTTATCTCGCATCATTCTTAATTGTTTGTTTATAACTGGTATTTCTTCTAATTTTAGCTTTTGCTCAAAGAGTAGTGTGACATTCCCGAATGTTACGCTACCTTTCCCCATATCTATTATCACTCGTCTCTCATTTAAAAAATCTGCACCTATAATCAAATCTACAGTTAGTTTAGGTATAATCACGAAGTTGGCTTCGATCTTTTGACCTTGGCACGAAACCTTGTTTGTCTCGTAACTTCCGCAGCATTGTTTCTAATACGACCTCTTACTTTAATCTTACGTGTTTTCAGAACTGGCAATTCCCCATTGGCATTACACTGCATGAATAAATTTTCTGAGATCGCGGTCAGTTCACTTCCGCTATCAATTACAATATTGACTGGGGTATGATTTACCATGGCCTTCACAATTTGTTGAATTTGAAAGGGTTGGTTCTGTTCTTCTTCTTCTTGCATTAACGAATCCTCCACTGAATCATACATGAGTCTTTTCAGGAATTTCCCTTGTGAATTCGAACTTTCTGTAGGATAAGCTTCGACTGTTACTTCTCTCTCTTTTATTTCCTCTTCTCTATTTCTTCTTTCATTTTCGCTTTCTTCAACATCCTCTACTTTTTCCTCATCTTCGTCTATCTTCTCCTTCTTCGTCGCTACTTCCTCATAATCGCATTTAAATGCTCTGATTGTCGCTTCATAACTTCCTTCATTATATACGTTGGGTTCTGTGTCCACTAGTAACTTATTTTCATCTTCTGTCGACTGCGCATTATCCTCATTGAATTTGCTTTCTCTGGTTTCCATCTCAAATAGCTCTGCAATACTCATTACTTCGTCCTTTCCTCCTACATTCGTTGTGCAGGCCTCTGGTAATTCATCTTCCTCGTCAGTATTCTCCCAATTAATTTCGTCCCAACACGATATTGTTATTTTCCTGTCTTCGTTTTCATCTGGTCCCTGCGGTTTTGTTTCTTCCTTCTTCTCTTCTCGTGATAAGGTATATACTTCTCTGTTCCAGGTGCTGCAATTGTCCTGGGTCGGTTCGTCATTTTCTTTAGCATGGGCGCTTAGCTGTCAATTCGAACGTTTTTCGGGGTTTGGTGGTCTTACCTCCACCTCTTCTATCTGTATTCTCTTTTCTTGCTCCGCTTGTTAAAGTTGGTTTCTTTGTTGATAATTTGTCGGTCTATTGGTTCTCCAATACCCGTTCCGGTTGTCACTGTCCCCTCTGTAATAGTTGTTGCCGTTCCTGGGTGAATTATAGTTATTGCCGTATTCTCTTCTAAATCCATAACAGTTTTTTTGTTGAAATTTGTTGTCGTTTCTTGGTGCGAAGTTATCACGTGGTCCGTAAGTATTGTTTCTTCGTACTGTGTCTTGTGGATTCCACTGCTTTTTGCTTTCGTTTTCATGTGCCTTCGCCTTTTTCTTGCGTCATCTTCCGAAAATATAAACTCTAGTTCCCTTAGAATGCCTTTAAATGCTTCGACGTCATTGCCTCCGCGACCTACTAATGATTGCTAGTATATCAATGGTAACTTCATCGCGCATAATTTAATCAACTCTCCGTCAGTGTATGGTACATCTAACCATTGATTTTTCTTTGCCATTACTTCGAAAAATTTCACGGGACTCTTCTCTCCTGAATTTTCAAAATATGGGTTCTGTAATAATTCGTACTTCACTCTATTCTGTGCTTCGCTGGACCAATATCGTGAGAGAAACTTCTCTCTGAAATCTCCGTACGATCGGCATGTCGCTGCAACATTCTGCATGGTTTCTGCGACTGTTCCTGACATGTGTGCACATATAAAGTCTAATTTGTATGCTAGCGTCCAGTGTTCTGGTAATCCTACTCGGAACTGATCAACTCGTGGATGTAATGAGTTTCCTTCTCGAAAGTGTTGAAATTTTCTGACTGTGAGGAAATGATCGTTGTCATACTTCGTCATAGTTCCATATGAAATTCGCGATTCTTCGCCACTTTTGTTTCTGATCATTTCTCCTGTCGTTCTTTCCGGTTGTGGTAGATCCATTGGATATTGTCCACTGTAACTTTCGCCTATCCTTGCTTGATATCGTTGGAGTGGTACGCCATAATTTTCTTCCATCGGTTTTGAACGTGTAGCTGAATGCATTGCACTGTACTCTTCGCGACCTGGCTTTCCATTGTCACGTATTGGTTCGGTATCTTGTCTGGCTAACCTTGCCGCTTCATTGCACGATCCAGACTGTCTTGAAACATACATTTGTGGTTCTGCATGTGTTTGTGGTGCCGTTTGTTCATCAAGAATTTGGAAACGTGTTTGTTGCTGTGCAGGCTGTCTGATTTCACGTATGTTACTTTCATCCTATGATTGGAATCGCAAATACGTAACGTCTTCGTTAATTGCTTGTTTTTACGGTGCTGTTACAGATACGGATGTGGTTGCAGACTCAGTGCTCGTTCGATCCTGTTCACTACGCTCTTCAATGATTTGCAACAACTCTGTTCGCAATTTCTGAAATTGTTACTTCGTTTGCGCTTCTATTTTGACTATGCGATTATCATATCTTTTCAGCATTGCTTTTGTGATACGTTTGTGTAACACACTGTTTTCAACAATTTCACGCGCTGTACCTGCTGCTTGTCTAGTAATTACGTTTACTGTTTCTCTTGTTTCTTGACTTCTCCCTGGGTGTTGTTACGTAATGTTTTGATCTCGTCCTGAGTGTCATTACGCAATGTTTGTACGTCCACTTGTACCTTGTCAATGTCTGTTCTCAATTGATTGTGACCTGTCATTAAGTTTCCTATCACTTTTCGAGATTCTTTTGCCTCGTCTTCAGTATGACTTAGGTGTAACTGAATTGTTTTGTTTTCTTCTTTAATCTCACGCATTTGTCTCGTGGTTTCTGCATTCTGAATTTTAATTTGGTTCGCTATTTCTTTATTTTGCTTGTCATGGTTTCCGTAATTTGTTGTAATAATTCTGCCAGATTGGTGGATCGTATTGCGTTTCCTTCCGACGTCCTACGCTCTGTATTTTCGCCCAAGTGTTGGTTCGCAACCAATTGCATTGAACTGTGTGGTGACACGTTTCTGCTCGAATTCCTTGTACTCTGTGGTGAGGAAGCTCTTATTACTTGTACTATGGGTTCTACGCATTCAAGACGCAAGTTAGAATCCTCATCGACTGTCTCTCTACTTTCCTGTCCTCTGTAGTATGCTGACCTACGTTTTCTATGCCTTGGCGTACATTATCCTCGTTATGGTGCGTTATCTGTCCTATTTCTCGCGATACTGCATCGTCTGTTGTACTGTCCTCTATTCTCTGTCCATCTTAATGCTGTGTCTCTACCTCAATTCGGTCAATGTCTCGATCTGCCATTGCTATCCTTTCCGAATCCCTTATTTTCTGTTTTAAAAGCGATTCACGCGCCCTACTTCGCGTCAACATGCGCTCATACGATCTCACGCGTTTCATATACTTTTTGTTCACACGACTTGACACTTATTATACCTAAGACTGACAATCCATCCACTTACTTGTTGGGTCAGAACCAACTTGTCAACTATGTATCCGCCACCTTTGCGCTTGCATTGGAGAGAAAACTTAATTCTAACAATATTAAAATTCATAACTTAATTATGCTATTGTCTCTGCTAGAATGTCTCACTTTCTATTGAATACTTTCTTACTATCAATCGCTGCAGCTACTGTTTTTAACTATTCATGTCTTTAAAAAAAAATTTATTACGAAAATTTTTAACAGGATATTTTTCTGACCTAGTTGGGCATGTGATCGACCTTCAATCATGGTATTTTACCATCCTGGCAGGGTCACCATTCTCTAACATTCTGCGTGGTATCTGTTTGTTCTAAGTTGTGTCTCCCTACCACTTTCGCGCAACAATGCTCTGAGCGTGTTTTTTTAGGGAACTGACTAGTTTGAACCTGGGACCTGTTGCTGGTAAGGAGACGCCAGAACACACATGACATGTAGAGTTCAGAAGAGTTCAGTGGGACTAGCGATGATATAATCAAATACTTAATGATTTCAGCGTCAGCTCCACTGCACTCCCTGTAAAAGAATCTTAATACTAACTAAATTTAGTGGAAGGGGTTCAAGGCTTTCCTATTTTTAGTCAGTTGGTAAAATAACGTCGAAAAAGCAGCTAAGTTTACCACTGGAAATTTTATTCTACTCACAAAACATTGTTCATAAATTGCACTATTGATAAAAGAAAACGTTTTACTACAGGATGATAAAAACCAACTGTGTTCAACAAAAATGTGAACGAATATTCCCTGAATGGGTTTCCAAGTTCTACAATGGATCGAAGGATGACCTATGCCATATCACATCTACAATCTAGATTTAAGTTAAGTTTCATAAAAGAGAAAACTATCAAAATGGTCTACAGTGACCCTCAATTATCTTTAATTACTTATCTAACTTGTCGTAAATTACAGTGGCTGATGTGGCTTCTCAATAATTATATAACAGAAAAATCATCGCGTTTCAGATTTTTACTTCAAGTAGCAAATGTGAACACCATGAGATTTAATTGACGATCGATACTAGTATTACGTAAAAAGGGGATGTAACAGATGAGACTTCTGCAGTTCTGAGTGAAGCCTTATGTGCTCAAAAATGCGGCATCGCGTGCATTCATTAGCTTGTCGGTGTTTAGGCAGCGTCAGGGGGCGGCGGGCGGCACAGCTCCACGCACCTCGCCGTCTCAGAAGCAACTCTCTCGTAACTTCTCCTTACTACACTTACCGAAGTTGGTTTTAAAAAAAGGTATCTGGCTGTGTTTTCAACTGACCAATCAGGGTCTCAATGTTAACCTTAAGCTCTGCCTACAAAAATTCTGTCTGTCCAATGAGAAACGTTATACTTTTCGTGGTGGGGCAATGTTTTTAACGTTTACAACGTAACAGAGACGCGAAATAGTCTCACGCTAAAACTTGCAGCTGGTGTGGCCCGTTTAGTGTTATCGTAAGATCTATACTGTTCTTCTGGCGGGCTCTATCTTTTAACATGGGCTGGGGGTGGTCCTGGCGGTCAGCCGGCTATGTGGGTGTCTGTCCCTTATCGCAGGGCCTTCTAGCTTAACACGGTTCTGCTCTCGGCTTCTGTTCTCGTTTCTCCCCTCGGAACTGCGTCTGTTTCACGGTGGGAAGGTATGACGTGCATTCAGGCGTTCCTGTGTTAGTCTGTGGTATTCCATTTGCTCACTCGTTGATGGTGTTACTTTGGTTAATTAAATGTCAGGATTTATTCGGAGCTATGTGACATACTGCCAGATTTGCTTATCATGTCAGGGTTTTCATGGAAGGTGTTGGATTTGCCTGACACTTTACAATTCTACGCGTCGAATGCTGTAACGCTGTGTTGCATCTTTCAGCATGGGATGGCGGCTGTCACGTGGTTAGCATTCAAGCTAGTGCCCTAAGCGAGCCTCCACACAGCTGGATCATGATCAGGCAGGAGAAGATAACCACTAACCGAGCTGACACGAACACGACCGATTACCGGCGAAATAACATACGACATGCGACGCTAGTTAGACGTATTTTAGGTGTTTTATAAAGGAAATATAAATTTAAAGAAATTATAGTATATCCCACTCTTGATTTCCCTGCACCGTCCTAATCCCTTGATAGCGAAGGGGACACTGTGACCAGGCCTCGTGTTACGACCCCTGCCCACTGCCCTTCCCGCCCTTCCCTCCACGCTATCCTTCCTTAATAAAAGAACAAGGTAAGGCGACCGCCTTAAAAAAGAACTCCCTAATCCGTGGATCCCTTGATCGAGTCCTACCCATCCTTTTTTTTTAAATTTATACGTTTTTCAACACTACTTATATAATTTGATACATATTACATTTGAATAATAATATAATTAAAAAAACTGGTGCATTCTTTTACTGAGTTTCCAATGTTATTTCGCCGTTCGCAAGTTAAAAACTTTATCAAACGCTTTCAGACTTGTCCGTATTTGATCGACAACGAACGAGAAAATGCTTCTCGTGAAGACGCTATTAAAATACCTCTATCCTACATCGCCAATTTTCGGCACCGATATTTACGAAAATGTTACGTTACGCGTGGTTTGCATCGAAATTGACGGAAAAAAGGGAAATTTTTCAAAATGTCAACGAGTTTTGTCTTTTCTTAGAAAATCTGAAGATTCCTCGTGCATGTGCGGAAATTCCATTCATTCGATGTAGCAGATGCCCCTTTAAATTCTGTTTCCCGTATCTGCACGAAAAATACCTTCCCGCAATTCCGCAATTAGTAATGTCGAAAGTACATCCGACAATTAATCGTACATTGTAACTCATTTCATTACCGAATAAAGTTATTTATACCTTTATTCATTGATGTTTCACTTGGACTTTCCAAGCCTGTTGCTCGTCCTTGAAACCTGTGTCTGCAGATCGAAGCGAGCAGGTGCACATCAGTTCTCGCTACCTTACCCGACTGTAGGTGTAAGGTATTTCGGATATCACGACAGGCAATCATTTCCAGGAAAACTTTATCGGTTTGGTCGTTTTCTTCTCGATGATTATAAATATAATATTTGTTGAAACTTCCTGGCAGATTAAAACTGTGTGCCGGACCGAGACTCGAACCCTTTGCCTTCTGTGGGCAAGTGCTCTACATCGAAGCTACCCAAGCACGACACACGACCCGTCCTCGCGGCTTTACTTCTGCCAGTACCTCGTCTCCCACTTTGCAAACTTTACAGAAGCTCTCCTGCGAACCTTGCAGAGTGACAATCTCATTCCTGAAACATCCCCCAGGCTGTGGCTAAGCCATGTCTCCGCGATATCCTTTCTTTCGGGAGTGCTATTTCTGCAAGGTTCGCAGGAGAGCTTCAGTAAAGTTTGGAAGGTAGGAGACGAGGTACTGGCAGAAGTAAAGCTGTGAGGACGGGGCGTGAGTCGTGCTTGGGAAGCTCAGTTGGTAGAGCACTTGCCCGCGAAAGGGAAAGGTCCTGAGTTCTAGTCTCAGTCCGGCACACAGTTTTAATCTGCCAGGAAGTTTCATATCAGCGCACACTCCGCTGCAGAGTGAGAATCTCATTCTGGAAACATCCCCCTGGCTGTGGCTAAGCCATGTCTCCGCAATATCCTCTCCTCCAGGAGTGCTAGTTCTGCAAGGTTCGCGGGATAGCTTCTGTAAAGTTTGGAAGGTAGGGGACGAGGTACTGGCAGAAGTAAAGCTGTGAGGACGGGGTGAGTCGTGCTTCGATAGCTCTGATGGACGCCGGCACGGTAGCTCAGCGTGTTCGGTCAGAGAGCTGGTTGGCCTCTGCAATAAAAAAAAAACTGAGTGAAACGATCAACAAACGAACTTAACCGGATGTCATGTGACGTCCGCAAAGAAAAAACACAACGATCAAAAAAAAAAAAAAATGGTAGAGCACTTGTCTGCGCAAGGCAAAGGTCCCGAGTTCGAGTCTCGGTCCGGCACACAGTTTTAATCTGCCAGGAAGTTTCATATCAGCGTACACTCCGTTGCAGAGTGAAAATCTTATGATATTTGTTGTGATAATAAAAACTAGCAAACAGCGACGAAATATTGGAAATTCAATATAAATTCATGCAAATACATGTGTCTTTCCATTATATTACCTTTCAAATATAATACACATGAGATAATATGACTAATGTTAAAAAGTACAAATTAAAAGAAATGAGTGGAACTCGATCCATGACCCACCGATTACGGAACCTGAACGCTAAGCGCGTGACCGCCGCCACGTCGTGCTCAGACTCGCAACCCAGTGATACATCATCGATGCGCGAAACTTCTCTCGCAATTTTCTCGAAATACCTTTTAGCTTAACTGGGCCACACTGGAAGAAGATTATTTTTGGGCCGCACATAATCTGCTTAACGCTAATAACAATACCTGCTCGGCAAAAAAAATAAAATAATTAAAAAAAAATGCATAGACTGAAAATATTTAGTTTATCATAACTAAACATAACGCCCATGGCCTAAGTAGAACGCCCTACTACTTGCACATTATGTAGTCGTAATGGACTATTAGAAATGTAAGAAGTTTGAAGTAATTCCGTTATCCGAACGTCCGTTAGCTCGCCTAGTCACTTGTAAAATAAAAAGGCATGGCATAAACAAGAGACGTTGTCATAAAATTTTAATTATCACCTCGAAAAAAACAAGTTACGTGATTACTGAGGGGCTACACATTGAAATCCCAGTGCCACATTACATCATAAAAAAAAAAAAAAAAAAAAAGTAAACAAAGAAAAATAAAAAAATAAAGAGGCGCAGCTCATTGACACTAAACAATATGTGAAGTAATTTGTTTGCATTTTACTTTAAAGGGAACAACGCTTTCACAATCTATGCTCAGTTGGTGGAAAAGACGGAAACATTGACCCATAATATGACTGACAGAGTGGTTCGGTGGAGTGTCCTGGAGATATGAGAACAAGGAGACTTGTGGACACATGAGATTGAGTAATAATATGAAGCGCTCTAGCGGCTGCAAATAGAATTGTTTATCTACTGTTTGTTCACTATACGTTGACAATTCGCTCAGTGGCTGTTGGAAACGGCAGGACACGTGCTTTGCCTCAGCATTGGACTGCCGAGGGGAGAGGAGCAGCGTCGGCTGTTTGGCGCAGTCCTGGCACCATTAGTATTGGACAGTAATACTTCTCGTCTGGGGGCAGCATGACGTTGGCATCGTTCGGAGCTAAACAAACATCTTTCAACTAGTGCCGATTTTCTCCGTTTCTGGCACCACCAATATAATCGTCAAGTTATCGTGGACAACCAGTATACACAACACCAGTATGATTAAAACGTACGCGCTGGTCGAGTGTTGCACAATTACACATTGAATAGTTAACAGAGATGTGTTACAGGTCTGAAAGGAACCTTGTCATCATGTCATCTTGGTTAATAACCTTTTTAATTAACTCCTTACATAGCACCTCCATCTTCTACAGGTATTTAAAAACAAATAAATACAAGACCATGTTCTATGATATGATCTAACAATTAATGCAGTGGCCTATGTCATTTCCTTTTAAACCTGACTGATACACCTGACCAGCGTACATGTGCATACCCATATTAATTACACATGAACGAACTCGCAGCTCCCTGTTGTGTGTAGTTTGAACAGTACTACTTGCAGTCGCAACCATATTACATAAGTAGCGTATGCATCCATGCGTATCTTCGTATTACACATTAAAACAAAACAACAACGTCCTCGTCAGGGGACACCGCCTTAACGAAGCACTGTCCGCGCGGGTGAGGAGGTTTGCGTACTCTGGATCCAGAGCGCTATGGTGGTTTAACATATTTACTTGAATTTTACTGGGCAGGACTTGCAACGTCAGCCACTATTGACCGGCAAGTTCCCGATCTGGCGCATCCAGAACGAGAACACTTCATGCTAGGCGTCGAAAGAGTGCACTGCAAGTTAGGAGATGGAGGGGTAAACACTTCGTGTTAGGTTCAAATGGCTCTAAGCACTAAGGGACTTAACATCTGAGGTGATCAGTCCCCTAGACTTAGAACTACTTAAACCTAACAAACCTAAGGACACCACACACATCCATGCCCGAGGCAGGATTCGAACCTGCGACCGTAGTAGCATCGCGGTTCCGGACTGAAGCGCCTAGAACCGCTCGGCCAAAACGGCCGGCTAATTTACTTTTGACACAACAGGGCCGGCTGCAGAGTATAGACTTCACGTTAAGGGATGGAGGAGTAAACCCTGGCGTCTTGATGGCGAAGAATTAGAATGACTGACGATGTGTGCCTTGCGGTCACAGATAAGGGAGTTTACGCTCGAACTCTGATGACAGAAGGAGAGCTGGACTCTGAGTATACGGCTGCTATCACCCTTGCCTTCCGCGTTATTGTAAGAGTAATATGCACCATCGTTGCCATCGGCGAATCAGTAGGGATGTTACATTAATTCACTCCTTTCAGGAGCCAGTTATTCCGTTTTAATGCTTCGCAACCAGCTAGTTTGCTTTCAGTATGCATTTTGGCGATATCACTGGTGTTCAGTCCCATTTTTCCATGTTCTTCCTATAATTTACTAACCATGCTTACAGTTAGTGGTCGTACTCATGTTCACGATGCCGGCCGGTGTGGCCAAGCGGTTCTAGGCGCTTCAGTCTGGAACTTGGAACCGCGCGACCGCTACGGTCGCAGGTTCGAATCCTGGCTCGGGCATGGATGTGTGTGATTTCCTTAGGTTAGTTTGGTTTAAGTAGCTCTAAATTCTAGGGGACTCATGACCTCAGATGTTAAGTCCCATAGTGCTCAGAGCCATTTGAATCATTTGAACCATGTTCACGGTCCACTCAAATTAACGTTACCACCGCCTGTGTTCAACGTCAGCATGCAATAACCATTCACAGACAGCAGGTGGCAGTGTTTATAAAGCACGTTGGGGAGACGTGGAAAACAGTGCAGTCGTCGTAATGCATAAACAGAGCGATTTATCTGACATCCAAAATGGCATGATCATTGGCTTTCGGGCCAAGGGTGGAAGCATTTCCGAAATGGCTAAATGGCTGTCCAAAACCGCCGCCGAGGCGACTGTGATGCACCACGGGCCATAGATGGCAGGGGTGAATGGCGGCTGTGGAGATGTGTACACGCAGAACGAAGCGCAATTGTTGAACAACTGACCGCCCAGATGAACCAAGGGGCTACGAACAATCTCTCTTCAAAGATCGTTCAGCGAATGTTGCTGCATATGGCCTCAGCAGCAAGCGCTTGGTTCGTGCACCCATGCTGACTGCTGTTTACCGCGTCAAAGGATGGAATTTGCACGCCAGTAACGCAGCTGGATCAACACAAGTAAGCATCTATCCTCGGAGAACATGCCCACCCCTACATGTTTTTCCTCAGCACCATGGCTTCTGCCAGGAGAACAATGTAAAGTGTCACACACTCCCTGGATTTGATCATAATTGAGAATCTGTGGGACTACCTCGATCGAGATGTCAGCGCCGTGGATCCTCAACCGAGAAACCTAGCCCAGCTGGCCACGGCTCTGAAGTCGGCATGACTCCATATCCCTGTCGGTGTCTTCCAGAACGTGACTGACTATTTTCCCGCATATCTCGCAGCTATCCGCGCTGCAAAAGAGCATTATTCAGGTTTTTGACAGGGCGGTCAGATTAATGTGATTGGACAGTGCATTATCTGCACAACTTTGCCTTTATCGTGTCCACCCACCTGTGCCAAGGTTACAGCTCACCGTTAGAACCCCTTGTCCAAGCATTTAATCTTCAATTATTTATTTCAGTAGGTAATTCATGTGTTTCACTTTGCGGTAATAAATCTGATTGTCAAAGCGACCACTTGTTTCTGTTATAGATTATATTATCCCCTCGCTCATAACATGCATAATTTTGTGCGTCGTGTGGTACCTCGCATTCGGGAGGACGACGGTTCAATCCCGCGTCCGGCCATCCTGATTTAGGCTTTTGTGATTTCCCTAAATCAATACAGGCAAATGCCGGGGTGGTTCCTTTGAAAGGGCACGGCCGACTTCCTTCCCCGTCCTTCCCTAATCTGACGAGACCGATGATCTCGCGGTCTGGTCTCCTCCCCCAAACAACCCAACCCCAACCCAAACCCCGTGTGGTACCCATATTGTCATATAGTCATGTTTGATTGGGTCAGCCCTATAAATTATCACTCAGTGAGAAGTTTCCGTTGCGCGACATTATTATTTCCTTTAATTAACTTGCGTGATCATATGGAGTGCTCCCCTTCTCTGCAGGTCACCAGAGATCTGGCCGTAGCGTCTAGGGGTACACAAAACAGCATAACCGACGCTCTACACAAGGTCTCTGTTAGCCCTCCATCGTTGGAAAAAACGTGGCACATTGAAGGGCGAACAGGTAGAGAAGGGCTAATATCAACACCAAGTTTCATGGTCGCAGCCTTATTTTTTAAGCAGATAATTAAAATTGTTTGACCACTCCTCATAACAAGAAAAAACACGTTTGGTCAAAATAATTTATGTCAGAGCTTAGAACAAGTTTTGAAATAGACTCATAACCAAGAGTTGAATCAGAGACAGCTGCTGTATTGAAGAGAAACCACTCTTATCACCATGACAAGCGGAACAACTTGTCGTGTCACATGACTGGGAAATCTTCAGGCATTATATTGTATTGTCTGTCGTCGTGTATAAGTCGAAAAACAAGAGGCAAAAGATGCCCAATATCAGAATATTTGATCGCATGTCCATCTATGAGATTTCGAACTTTTTACGTACCACCGTGTCCAGGTGTTTAGCAAGTACCTAGATTAGGGGGGGGGGTGAGGGGGGGGACTCCATCACTAGGATCAAACGCTGCAGGCAACAACGTGTTGTTGACAGCGCTTGCTTTCGTTGGGTCTGGTGGTCTAGTGGTAATGTGTGTGTCCAGTTAACGAAAGGTCACTGGGTCGAACCTCTTTGGATCAAGGAGTTTTTAATCTGCGTTTATCATAGCTTTCTCCTCTCAATGATGTGAAGATTTGTCAGGAACGGCAGTGGTTCGGATTACACAGTTAAACTACAGTCCAATTGAAAGACTTGCACTTGGCCGTTGAGCTACAAAGAATTATTACTACTATATTAGCGGCCGCGGATTATATGAATGAGTAGACGACCAACACTTCAGCTGATTCAGTACTAGAAAACAACAGTCGATGAGCATCCATAACCACCTGCTCGCTGTAAAAGATATGAAGTCACCTCCCCTCATATGAAATTCTGCACACTACAGCTCTCGCCGAGATTTAAATGACCACAGGAACTGCCTTACTGAACGTGAAACCTGTGGACACAGGTCGGCTGGACTGGTGGTACACATTGGTAAACGCTGATGGCGGGGAATGAGTATGTCGCGGCCCATAAGAATTGTACTCTGTAGAAGCCATACCTCTAAAACTCTCCTTAACGGAACTAACTGGCGTTTCAAAACTCAAACTTAAGACTAGCTGCAACCTTTTCGAAAAACATCACTCGTTATCAACAGTTCCATAAACGTCGACTGTCATTACGTAAATTAGTGTGGAGAACATTCAAAATGCATTCTGATAATTTCTTTTTCGTTCATTTATTTGCTTTTGGTTTCATGACCATACACCCAATCACAGATAATTTAAATTCTCTAATCCATTATTGAGAAACGTATTTTAATATATACATTCTACGACCAAAAAAGAAAATAAAAGGACACACCACGAAGGATTTATCCGAGTGGGACGGAAATCAGGGTAGATGTGACACTCATGTACAGATAAACTAATGATTACAATTTCAGAAAAACTGGATGGTTTAGTCAAGAGAGAGTTTCATAAATTGAGTAAGTCAATAACGTGGCTGGATACTAGAATTGGAATTGCTTGACAGAGGTGTTGGATGTACCAAATTCTCTCTAACTGGCGCGTCAGATCGTCAAAAACCCGAGATAGTTGGAAGGCCCTGTCCATAATGCCCCAAACGTTTTCAATTGGGTCGAGATCCAGCAACCTTGCCGGCGAAAGTACGGTTTGGCAAGCGCGAAGACAAGCAGTAGAAACTCTTGCCGTGTGCGAACGGGCGTTATCTTGCTGAAACGTAAGCTTGCATAAAGCCAGCGGAGGACGAATGCGTTATTGACTTGCTCAACTTGTGAAGCACTTTCTCTTGAATAAGTCATCCAATTTTTCTGAAATTGTAATCATTTGTTTGTTTTTCTGTACATGTATGTTACATCTAGTCCGTCCCATTCCGATAATTCTTCGTGGTGTGTCATTTTTTGTCTTCCAGTGCATTTCGGGACGGCGCCGTCTCGAAGCTTTTAACTACGAGCCGCATCTGCCTTGCTGTAACGTCTGGTATTCTGAAGTAAGGGCGCTCAAGGCTTTAGTAGTGAATGCAAGAAATGATTATGAGGTAGAGTGGACACCTGGCCTATTGCGGCCCATTCGCAGCCATCCACACAACAGACCCCAGTTGTAGATGTTGCCTTCTCTGGAACACAGTGTGTAAGCCACTCGATGATCGATGCCACCAGGAAGCCTGTTATAGCCTGATGATGATATGAACTGAAGCACACCAGTAAAAGTCCGCCTGTAGTGTGCTGGTCGTATCATGGCCGTTAATAACTAACATACATAAAAGTGACATTGAGATAATTATTAGTAGAATGTTGATATTTCTGGGTTTAAATCTTTGCTTGTGATGGAAATATGAGCGTTATTTTTGTTTAGGTTTTTCAGGGTAATGTATTAAGTAGTTCTGTGAAGGATAATTACCTTCAGTTTAGACATGGCCCAAAATACATTATGTGTAAATAAAAGAAATTATTATGTCCTTTAATTACATTACTGTAGGTGATGGTAACCATTTCTAACCATAGTTTCGGTATCCAGATGGTTCACTCAAGCATATACAGGGGATATGACAAGAATCAGTGACAGAGATTTGTGTTACCTACGAAGGTACACGACTACAAGTGTGTTGCAACTGTTCGCCTTTGGTGCAACTATCTGAAAGCTTACACAGTGTGTTCCAAACCCTTAAGAGTCACAATTATACATAAGGTGGAGGATACGTAACTGATTATTTTGAGTGCACTACCAATAACTACAATCCTAATGGCTCACCGCTCGTCATAGAAGGCAGTGTTTTTAATGGTCGCATCATTACGTGCACAAGGCTGGTCGTCAGTGGAGGAAGTTGTGTTCTTTAGCGAGTTCGGGTTTAGCCAGCAGAGTCAACCTGTACAAAGCAGCAGTCAGGTGAAAAAGCTTAAATTCTCAAACCTCCAAATAAAATTCTTTGGGAGCTTTTACTCCTCACTACTGCAATGTACGTGGCATCCCACACCATTAGGATAAAAATCACGGGGTCTGTTCAAAAACATTCCGCAACTTCATCCAAAAAATTTTTCTAAGCGTACCTTTTACTTACTGTGCATGGTCTCCTTCGAAATACTTGCCTCCACAGTTGATACACTACTCCCGACGCCGTTTCCACTTCCGGAAGCAGTCTTGGTACGCCTCTTGCTCGATCACGCGAAACGCCGTCTACGAATTTTCTTTTATCTCGTGTACCGTTTCAAATATTCGCCCTTTCAACGGGTTTTTCAACTTTGGAAATAAAAAAAGTACGCAGGGGCCAGGTCTGAAGAGTACGCAGGATGTGGCAGCACAGTGATTTCATTTTTGCGCAATAGTCACGCACCAACAGGAGTGAATGTGCGGGTGCGTTTCGTGATGCAAGAGGCATGAAATGTCTCGCGACGTTTCAGGCCGTTTCCTTCTCATATTTTCTCGCAGGCATCGCAAGACGCCCTGGTATTACCATCGGTTAACAGTTTGTCCCTGTGGCATGAACTCGTCATATTCTTCGAAGTCAAAGAAAACTATCGGCACAGCTTTGACATTTGACCAGACCTGACGAGCTTTTTTTCGTCTTGGAGAAACTTTCCCGACCCATTCTGAAGATTGAACCTTGGTCTCAACAACATAACCGTAGACCCACGTCTCATCATCTCTTAAGGAACACCTCGTTCTCATTTGCGCGATCCAAAAGCTCTTCACAGATTGTGAGGTGAAGGTCTTTCTGGTCTTGACTTATGAGCCGCTGGAGGAACTTGGCGGCAATACGATGCATTCCACGATGTTGTGTCGGGATTTCATGACATGATCCCACTGAAATGTTACATTCTTCCGCAATCTCTCGGACAGTCAGTCTTCGATTGGCATGAGCAATGTCGTTGAAGTTCCTGACACGAGCGTCATTGGTAGACGCCCGGGGGGCGTCCTCTATGAGGATCATCTTTAACTTCCGTCCAGCCATTTTTAACCCTCGCGTTACCAAGCGGGGTATTCTGGCTACCCCAGGTTGATTTTTTCCCTATAATAATGTTATCTGAAGGGCCACATGCCTGTGGTTTCATGACTTTGTACTAAAATGATTGACGCTGAATTCACACTCACGACTGTCTAATTTTTTTGGCTTTATCATTGTTATTCAAGTCATTTATTGGTGGGATTGTGAGACTACTCCGCTTGGTATGAAACGTCTTATTTCCTTTTTGTAGAAAAAGAAGATTTTGGGAAATATATCTGTCATACATCTTCTTTGTTGAGTTTTGTCATAGATCCAATGTTTGTTATTGTTGCTGGTTACTATTGTTGATTTGAATTTGACGTCCACTATTGAGCTGACATTACACGAGTCAGTATTTCATCTGCAAGTAAGGATGTCCAAAGGACTTTCTAGCGAAGAGATCATGGAAATTCTATACAGTTCTGATGTCAGTGACGATGAAAATGAATGGGACATTGATAATGAACTGAATGAATATATGGAACCTCTTGACAAAGACCATATCATAGCATCAGATGAAGCTGATGATGAAATATCAGAAGACACTGCACATTCACGTGAACAAGTAGAAGAAGAAGAAGAAGAAGACGAAGACACTGGAGATTTGTTTGTTTCTAGAAGTGGACTACAATTTTCTAGTGAACCAGCAAAAGGTGGGCGGCGTCGACGTCGCAACATTTTGAAAGTAACACCTGGCCCAGTGAATGATGGAAAAACAATCAAAACAATAACAGAGTCATTTTTATTATTTATCTCACTGGAAATCATGAGCATCATTGTAGAAGAAACGAACTGGGAAGCCAAAAGAGTAATTTCTTTGTGGACTGCAGCTCATTCTTCGAACAAAACGACATGGAGAAATATAAATGCAGCTGAAGTGTACCCTGTATTAGCAATTCTACTAGGAGCTGGTCGAACTCACGGGCATCGCGCAAGTGCTTCCGATGTATGGGGAGCTAATGTTGCCTTTCGGCAACCATTCTTTTCTGCTGCCATGTCAAGAAACCGTGTTTTGTCTATACTGAAATTCTTGCGATTTGACAACAGAGACATAAGACCACAGACAACTGAAGAAACCATGGACAAGCTACAAGCCATTAGGATAATGTTCGACAAATTTCAATCTAACTTGTGCAAGAACTTCTATCCATGTGAATACGTAACTATTGATGAACGATTAGCGACGTACCGAGGAAACTGCCCTTTTAGGGTTTATATGAAGAGCAAGCCTGGCAAGTATGGCATTAAAATTTGGGTTTGTGCTGATTTGAAGACATCTTAATTATTACAGATCCAAATTTACACAGGAATGGTGGACAATACTCGGGAAGTGAATCAAGGACAGAGAGTTGTTTTGGATCTGATGGAACCTTTTCTGAATAACGGTCATAGTGTAACAACTAACAATTTTTTCACTAGTTTTCCACTGGCTGCTAAACTACTAAAATGAAACACGACATTGGTTGGTACCTTGCGAACCAATAAGAAAGAGATACCAAAGGAATTCTTGCCAAACAGAAAGAGAGAAGTTCACTCTTCAATGTTTGGTTTCACAAATGACTTGACCCTAGTTTCCTATGTTCCAAAGAAGGGAAAGGCAGTAATACTACTCTCTGCTCAGCATAATGAGAGACAAGTGAGTGGTGAAGAAAGTGAACACAAACCCGAAATCATACTGCACTACAACAAAACCAAAGGTGCTGTAGATAATGGGGACAAAATGACAAGAGAATACAGTTGTGTTAGAGGAACGAGGCAGTGGCCACTAAGAATCTTCATGGAAATGATAGATATTGCAGCACTGAATGCATATATTCTGTACACTCAAAGATTTCCTGAATGGCAAAAGAATAACCGAAGCCGACGTAAACTCTTCACGACAGAACTGGCATTTGGACTCAGCAAAGGCAACATGGAATAAAGAGCCAAAAATATCAACGGTCTTCATAAAGATGTACAAGATGCACAGAAAGCTTGTATTGCAATTCCTACAGCAGTGATCCAGACCCAGTGTTCCGAGTTACCAACGCCACAACGATGTCAAGATTGCAAGAGAAACGAAGATCGGAAAACAAGATTCTGTTGTGTAACGTGCAAGAAACCTGTTCGTGATATACACAGAGAAGAAACCGTTACTGTGGAGTGTATGCAATGCAAAAATGTACTTGACTGAAAAGTTGAAAAAGTGTTATTTTACTGTAGTGACTGTTGAGGTACATAGATTATTAATTTTCTGTTCGTTGAGTACCGAATTTAGTGAAACATATAAAACTTTTTTTGTACTTTGTATCTGTGATCTGATTCAATACTTCTAATAACTTGAAAAGCTGATTTTCAATACTAAATAAACCCATTCAATAGAAATAACTAAATCTGAGAACAAATATTACAATAAAACACAAAACTCTTTGGGGATAGTCCAAATACCCCGCTTGGAAAAATAGAGGTGTGAAAAAGCTTGGTAATGGAAGGGTTAAACTGTGTGAACCAATCGTAACACCGAGTGCGGCTTAAGCACTCATCACCGTAGGCTTCCTGCATCATTTGGTGTGTCTCTCTAAAGGTTTTCCAGAGTTTCACACAACATTTAATGCAGATGCGTTGCTCCCTTAATTCCGCCAGCTCCAAATTTGCAAACTGTGCGACACAACGATCTGCTCAGAAACTTCCTACAGTTACACATTAAACACAGGCATGTGCAGGGCGCCAACCGCATTTCGTTCCAACACATCACAGGCGTGAAATCACGAATGTTCCGGAATTTTTTGAACAAACCTCATACATAGAAGGTAGAAGATCATAAATTCAGTACTTTAGGATAAGAAAATAAGACAGAAAACAATTTTCTGTTTTTATTGGCACGAACAGCTTTCACGTTATAGCGACAAATTAAGCTTTCAGGAGCTTTTCAAAGCGTTGAAAGGCTTTCTTAGTGCTTGCATTAGAACACCACATAAAATTTTTCCGTGTCTCTGAAATATCCCTGCAGAGAGAGATCCTTAGATTCTCTTCCATTTGGAGAGGATTTCCGTACACCAGGGATTTATGTCACCTCATGGGAAAAAATGAACATTGTCACATCGCAGACGATTATATACTGTTTTCCTAGGTAGCACTATGAACGTCCATGCAGAACTAAAGGCGTTCAAGATCTCATACCGCCTGAAATATCAATTTCTGACCATCCATTCCTGATCTCTAAATACTGCTAGCGTCAGTACAATTTTGCCCCTAAGGTTTTGGAAGATATTGAAATAGTTGCACCAAATGCACATCATTGTTACGATACCTTCGCGGGTAACCGCAAATATCTGTCATTGATTGTTATCATAGCCCGTTACTATACTTCAGTCCGCCCCCGGTAGCTGAGTGGTCAGCGCGACAGACTGTCAATCCAAAGGGCCCGGGTTCGATTCCCGGCTGGGTCGGAGATTTTCTCCGCTCAGGGACTGGGTGTTGTGTTGTCCTAATCATCATCATTTCATCCCCATCGACGCGCAAGTCGCCGAAGTGGCGTCAAATCGAAAGACTTGCACCAGACGAACGGTCTACCCGACGGGAGGCCCTCGTCACACGACATTTCATTACTATACTTCAGCCCTACTCGAGAGCTTGTCTGCTATGTGTAGATGACGTATCTGGATTAAAGTTTCGCTAGATTGCATGTGGTAGTTCTGCGCAGCTCCATTGCTGTAACATGTTAAACTTCAATGTTTCATTTTCACTGCGTTTTCCTGAAGAATCCCTATATTGTATCGTTGATGCTGTGCTTGCGTGAAACATGTTGTACGTTTAGTTACCTGCATTACATTTTTAATTATTTATGTTGATCTAACCGATGTGGATAGCTCTGTCCTAATGGTTTTCACTGCTGTTGCTGTGGGAAACCATCTCTGCCTTAACTTACATTATTTCGATTTTGCCACTCAAAACTAGTATTTAATGTCTGAAAAAGATGTGATTGGCTGGTAATATACGTTTCGTGTTAAGAAGGTACAAAGCCGGCGGCAATGATAGCATTTTATGGCGAACATATTTCCTGTTCTGCAAATGACAGATCCTCAATCATGGAATCCGTACGTACTGCCCACCACAGGGAGCTTATAGTACTCACTCATCAACGGCGATGGCTGCATTATGAAGGACACGCACTTCTGGTTTCCTGCCCCGTTCTACGGAGACAGGAGTTACCACCTGGTCTGCAGAGTGGATCAACAGCCGCATCTTGAACTTGCAGAGTCTCGGCGACGGCGATGTCAGCAACTCTTTAACTAAAAGAAAAAAAATTGCAGTAAACACGTTATTTGCCTCGTTATCTGTTCTAGTCTTTGAGACATGGTAGAGCTCCAGTCCACATGCGTAGGAAAACGCTCATTCCCGCTAACAAACGACTGTAGAAAAGTACATAGGTACAATGTTAAACTGGAGACTGTGGAGACTGTATATGATTCTCAACCTACACAATTGAAATATATGATTATATGAAGCCAGACGTAGATCATACAGGAGGTCTGTAAAGAAGAAGAAATACTTGAGTGTGTTGTCATATGGGCTACATCAAACAAGAAAGTCTTCAGAATGAGATTTTCACTCTGCAGCGGAGTGTGCGCTGATATGAAACTTCCTGGCAGATTAAAACTGTGTGCCCGACCGAGACTCGAACTCGGGACCTTTGCCTTTCGCGGGCAAGTGCTCTACCAACTGAGCTACCGAAGCTCGACTCACGCCCGGTACTCACAGCTTTACTTCTGCCAGTATCTCGTCTCCTACCTTCCAAACTTTACAGAAGCTCTTCTGCGAACCTTGCAGAACTAGCACTCCTGAAAGAAAGGATACTGCGGAGACATGGCTTAGCCACAGCCTGGGGGATGTTTCCAGAATGAGATTTTCACTCTGCAGCGGAGTGTGCGCTGATATGAAACTTCCTGGCAGATTAAAACTGTGTGCCCGACCGAGACTCGAACTCGGGACCTTTGCCTTTCGAGGCGAAAGGCAAAGGTCCCGAGTTCGAGTCTCGGTCGGGCACACAGTTTTAATCTGCCAGGAAGTTTCAAGAAAGTCTTGGCTATTCAGTTTCCATTACCCAATTTATGAAGCTCAGATTCACAAGGAAAAGCTTCTTGGTTCATCAGAGACTTGCTTCACGGAAACGGTCAACAATTTTCAAAGGGAGGCACTACAGGAAGGTGGCCTTGGCTATGATGCATGTGTAAGAGGGGAACCAGACCACAAGTCACGTCGTGTCACAGACAGGAAAAGTGGAGAAGGGTGTCCATCTGGGCATTAATGTTGCAGGCACTTTCTGGAGGGCCGCTGTAAGTGCATATCCGACTAGCTGTTACCCTGTAGATCGGCGATGGCAGTACAGTGGAGGAACCTGTCAAACTGACGACTCAAGAGGCCACAGAGTTCTGCATTTATCAGCAAACTAAACAATCACTAGGTTACACAGGAAAGCTTTTAGAAAGGAATATTTCTGATGAATGCAGCGAAGCACTCGCAAATAATAGTGTTGAGAATGGCGTAGAATTTCGAAAGTCTTCCCTCGGTAACCCAAGAGTCGAGCTAATCAGGTCAGTACACAACAGCCAGGCGGAAAACCAACAAGGAAGGACTACTAATGTTACATGCAATACGGCCACAAGGTAGAATTCACTGCTTCATACCGTAAGAGTTGGGTGTTTAAAGCGCCAATACAGAGTAATGGCATTACAGAGCACTGGTCGTCAATCTTTTTTGCTTGAGAGCAATTCTGACATTGTGGGACGTCACCTCAGGCCGCTTATGTACCGATCTTATTGGTAACCTACATACAGTAAGAGTGTTACACTGAAGTGCCAAAGGAACCGGTATAGGCATGCATATTCAAATACAGAGATATACTGTATAAACAGGCAGAATACGGCGCTGCGGTCGGCATCGCCTGTATAAGACAACAAATATCTGGCGCAGTTGTTACATCGGTTACTGCTGCGCTGCTACAATGGCAGGTTATCAAGATTTAAGTGAGGTTGAACGAGGTATTATAGTCGGCGCATGAGCGATGGGACACAGGATCTCCGAGGTAGCGATGAAGCGGAGATTTTCCCGTACGACCATTTCACGAATGTGTCGTGAATATCAGCAATCCGGTGAAACATTAAATCTCCGACATCGCTGCATCCTGAAACAGACCCTGCAAGAACGGGACCAATGAACGACGACTGAAGAGAATCGTTCAACGTGACAGAAGTGCAACCCTTCCGCAGATTGCTGCAGATTTCCATGCTGGGCTGTGTAAGCGTGCGAAACATTCAACGAAACACCATCGATATGGGCTTTCGGAGCCGAAGGCCCACTCATGTACCCTCGATGACTGCACGACATAAAGCTTTACGCCTCGCCTGGGCCCGTCAACACTGACATTGGACCGTTGATGACTGGAAACATGTTGCCTGGTCGGACGAGTCTCGTTTCAGAATTTAGTGAGTGGATGGACGTTTACGGGTATGGAGACAACCTCATGAACCCATGGAACCTGCCACTTACGCAAGCAGCCTGTCTGATTACCTGCATCCATTCTTGTCCATTGTGCATTCCGATGGACTTGGACAATTTCAGCAGGACAATGCGACACACCACACATCCATAACTGCTACAGAGTGGCTCCAAGAACACTCTTCTGAGTTTAACACTTCCGCTGGCCACCAATCTCCCCATACCTGAACATTATTGAGCATATCTGGGATGCCTTGCAACGTGCTTTTTCGGATTTATGGACAGCCCTGCAGGATTAATACTGTCCGTTCCTTCCAGTACTACTTCAGACGTTAGTCGAGTCCATGCCATGTCGTGTTGCCTCACTTTTGCGTGCATCTTTGGCTCTTCAGTGTATGAGGGCCCTCGTAGACTAGCGACAGTAAGGGAGCGATAAGCTGGTCGCCTGCACCAAGTATCGATCTATAAAAGACAACACCATTCGCAACATTTTGGGTCGAGTGTTCTCTGTTTCAGATTGCTGCCACCGGGACTCTTATTGTGACACAGTTAGTGTTAGCTTTTGACAATGTTGACTGGAGTACTCTGTTTGAAATTCTGAAGGTATCAGGAGTAAAATGCAAGGAACGAAAGGCAATTTACAACTTCAACTGAAAGGAGACGACAATTATAAGAGTCGAGGGGCATGAAAGGGAAGCAGTGGTTGAGAAGGGTGTGAGGCAGGTTTGTAGCCTATCCCAGATGTTGTTCAATATGTACATTGAACAAGCAGTAAAGGAAACCAAAGAAAAATTTGGAGCAGAAATTAAACTCCATGGAGAAGAAATAAAAACTTCAAGGTTTGCCGATGACTTTATAATTCTTTCAGATACAGAGAAGGACTTGGAACAACAGCAGAACGGAATGAACCGTACCTTGAAAGGAGGATATAAGATGAACATCAAAAAATGCAAAGCAAGGATAAAGGAATTTAGTAGAATGAAATATGATGCTGAGAGAATTAGCTCAGGAAACGAGACATTTAAAGTAGTAGATGAGTTTTGCTATTTGGCAGCAAAACAACTGATGATGGCCGAAGCAGAGAGAGTATAAAATGTAGACTGACTATGGCAAGAAAATCGTTTCTGGAGAAGAAAAATTTGTTGACATCGAATATCGATTTAAGTTTTAGGAAGTGTTTTCTGAAAGTATTTGTATGGAATGTAGCCATGTATGGGAGCGAAACACTGAAGATAAACAGTTTAGACAAAAAGAGAATAGTAACTTTGCAGATGTGGTGTTACAGAATAATACCGTAGATTAGATGGACTGATCACGTAACTAATCAGGAATACTGAATAGAATTAACGAGGAAAGAAATTTGTGGCGCTATCTGACTAGAAGAAGGGATCGGTTGGTAGGACACATTCTGAGACGTCAGGGGATCACCAGTTTAGTATTGAGGGAAATGTGGGGGGGGGGGGGGGGGGGTAAAAATCGTAGAGAGGGACCAAGAGATGAATACAGTAAGAGGAGTCAGAAGGATCTAAGTTGCAATAGTTATTCCGAACTGAAGAGGTTTGCAGAGAATAGAGTAGCACGGAGTGCTGCACCAAACCAGTCTTTAGACTGAAGACCACAACTCCAACAAGTGTTTGACAAAGTGTTGTTATGCTGTCTCTGTGAGCGGATGATTAATTGATTAATAACAATAAATGTACTTGTGTTTCGATGCATTATGCAATGTGAGACACTATCACAAGTGTTTAATAACTGGTCTGAATGTCATGTTTCTTCTACTCATTGTCTTGTATTACAACAACATTCTTTTCTGCAGGTAAGCACGACATTTGAAAATGGCCAACTCTGTAATGCGCAGTCGTGAGTCCATGTTACTTCTGTGCCGAAATTTATACCATTGCAGCTGATCGGCAAGAGTGCACACACCCCTGAGTTGTCAAACAGTAAAACAGTCCCCCTCTCACACGCTATAACCCCGCAATGGTCATGCTACTTACTCTCTTCCCCTGAGGTAGGCGGCCAACTTTACTTAGGTCGGAATTACACCAGCAAATTTATTTGACCAAACTGATTTGTTCAATATATTTGGCGTAGTGTAGTAGGGAACTTTTATCACATGTTAGCTTTAGCAAATTTATTCGGTCAAGTCTAGAGCCTCGCCTTAGGTTTGTTCAAACAAAGCGATCATCTTTTGTTTACTACAAGCGGCTCACATGAAACACATAGCGAATTGTGTATTGCGTTGTGTTGTGTATATGGCGTGAGGAAGCCCATTCAGAATGCAAAGGAGATCGTATTTCGGAGCTTATTGTGGCGCCGAAGCTATGGAAAGATGTTTTATAATCTGAGATCAAAGAAAATATTTTTCCTCTTTTAGACGGGGAGATGGAAACCCAACTGGAATACTCTGCATTGGCAGATTTGTATAAGAATCCAAAATCAGGAAAGATGTAAGGCCAGTTAATTGTCAGTATTGATATTTGTTCACAAGCGAACCTGGCAATGCCTCCCAATTGTTAATGTATATGGGAATTGGACATACGTCCCAATCTCCTCCTGCCCCCTCTCTCCATCCCTTTCCTCCTCCCCCTTCCTTTGTCCATTTCCACCTCCTCCCCGTATCTCTGCCCACTTGGCCACCACCTCCCCCCCCTCCCTTGTACATTTATCCCACCCTCTCTATCCATCTCCTCACCCCCTCATCTCTCTGACCATGTCCTCATTGCCCGTCTCTACAGGGTGAAAAGTATTTAAACCGACAAACTCTGGAAGGTTGTATGGGACATCAAAACAAATATTTTTCCCTAATGTCATTTTTTCCTGTGAGGAGTATTTAAACCAGTAGTGGAAGATTTCTCTGGCGGCAAATTAATTAAACCAACAAACACTTTTGCATTTTTTTATGACCAAGAGACAACATGTTAACACAACCCAATTCCAATTACAGTAGATTATCAAAAATGCCTCCATTGACACGCAAACACACCGTCGGATCATGTTCTGTCTGACACGGGAAAAAACCCCAGGATTATCATGATTTGTTCCTGCTGCTGCTACTATCCGGGCAACCAGATCCTCTTCTGATGCAACAGGGGTTGCGTAAACAAGGTTGCGCATCCCTCCCCACACAAAAAAGTCAGAGGGGACATTTCTGTGGATAGAGCAGGCCATGGTACAGGACCACCTCTGCCAATCCACGTTTCTGGGAATCGTCGGTCCAGGAATCGACGCACACGACGACTGAAATGTGCCGCCGCCCCGTCACGTTGGAACCACACGCGTTGTCTTGTAGGGAGCAATTCTGGCAATGCTCTGGCGACAAAATTGTAATAGTGCCTGCCATTTAATGGCCTAGGTAGAAGATACTGCCCAATTAAACAGTCCCCAACAACACCGACCCACACATTACCGAAGAACCGCACTTGATGAGCGCTAGTAACTGTGGCATGTGGGTTACCCTCACTCCAAAAATGCGAATTGTGCATGTTGAAGACCCCATCACGCCCGAACGTTGCTTCATCGGTAAACAACACAGAAGATGGAAATTCGGTCTCACGCAGACGTTGGTACACAGCAGCAAAGGTCGTATGATGCGGGATACGGCGATTAGGATATTGTTGTTGAAAAAGCAAAGGTCGTATGATGCGGGATACGGCGATTAGGATATTGTTGTTGAAAAACCCGCTGTGTAGCTACGTAGTACGCACCAACCATATCAGTGTACTCACTCCAGGTGTATCGCTTATGTTAGTAAACAGAGACAATGCAATACTACACTGGTAGACAGCAGTTGCCTACAACTGAAGAGCGTAATACGTCCTCTAACAACTGAAGATCGTAAAACGGCCTCTAACAACTGAAGAGCGTAATAGGGCCTCCACCGGTTTAAATAATCCTCATAGGAAAAAATGACATTAGGGAAAAATATTTGCTTTGATGTCCTCTAAAACCTCCCAGAGTTTGTCGGTTTAAATACTTTTCACCCTGTATATCCATTTCCTCGCCCCTTCTCTGTTCATCTCCTTCTCGCCCCTCTCTCTGACCTTATTTACTGTTATTGCAAACCGAACCGCGATTGGGAGTAGAAGTAAAAATGAATGGGTAAATCGGTTGTAATTATTAGTATACGATGTATGACAGAGACTTTTCCAGCTGCTGGATCTGAGAGGGTACTAACTTTAAAGACAGTATTTCTCATGGTTTTAATCTGTTAACTGGTAGGATTATAAAGTAAGTCATAAACTCAACTTTCCTGTATTCTTTTAAAAATGACTGTGAAAAGCAAAACAAAATCGCACATTTCCATAGCACAGTTTAGCATGTTCATACTAGCAGCCGGTATCACAAAGTGTTTATCGTATAAAATGTCTACACCTCCAGTGCGTTAGGCTGTGCGCTATCAGTCAGGCAGTTGGTCGAAAAGAGATTCGTTCAATCGGATCTTTCCCTGAACTTGTGTGACTGAAATAAAACAATTTCAGTGAGATCATGAATTTATTAACACGAAATGAATCGGAATTTCGTGTCCCGGAGTTATACTGAATTGCGCTTGAGAAATTCTTTTTCGATTTGCTCCAAACGCTGTTTATGCTCTTCGTCACTCTCATTGACTCGACGATCATGTAGTTGGTTTGGATTGCGCCGCGCCAACGCCGACCGATATTTTGACGGCCCACTGGTGCCATTTTTTCCAAAGAAATAAATCACCCACTCAAATCAACTGAATGTTTGCAGCACACCAAATTACCACGATCTGACATCAGTTCAATCTCTGCGACCAAACTGTAACAAACGTTTGTCCGTCTGCTTCGTCAACATTCCGAATTATTTTGTGCGTAAGCTCCAACAAAGCGAGTCGAGCTCGACTGCATCCGTAATAATAGATCGCGCTTGAGAAATTCTTATTCGATTTGCCTCCAAGCGCTGTCTAAGCTCTTCGTCAGTCTCACTGACTCGACGATCATGTAGCTGGCGTGCGTTGCGCTTACGCCGACCAACATTTCAACGTCTCCTGGTGGCATTTTTTGCAAAGAAATAAATCACTAACTGAAATCAATTGAATGATTGCGGCACACCGAAGTACCACGAATTGACATCAGTTCAGTCTCTGCAACACATCAAATACAGTATCGTTACCGGTTACACACAGGAATGTCACTTTCCATTTTATTCTTTTTCGCAAGATGCCAATATTCAATTTGTTACTGTTACGAAAACATGCGACAGCAGAACTGTCAAACTGAACGTCACAATGGTTTTTTTTTTGTTACGAAAACTTGTCGCATTTCTTTTATCGAGATATTCATACAAAAATACTGTATCATCAAATATTCAGACTTTTTCGGTGGATTTTCCAAAAATTTCCTTGCATACAAGCATTATCCTGACAATTACGAAAACACACACACACACAAATCAGTCAAATCGGTCGAGCCGTTCTCTAGTGATGATGCGGCAACTGATTTTTATTTATAGAAGGTAGAAAAAGAAAGAAGATTGAAAAGGGAATTAAAGAGCTATTGATGTTTGTCAAGGGCAGAAAATTAGCGCAATACGATTCATTGATGATGCAACAGTAGTAACTGAAAGTGAATAGGAATTTTTTGTGCTAAAAGTAATAGGACGTTTGTTACATGTAGGTTAAGATATGAACATAAAAAAACAGTGTCTCTCAAGTGGACATGTTAAAGGACTAAATGTTAGAGTTAAAAAAACTAAAAAAACCAAACTCTTCCCGAAAGGGCCATGAAGGCCCAAAGGAACCGACTGGCCACCGTGTCATCCTCACTTCACAGGCGTCACTGGATGCGGATATGGAGGGGCATGTGGTCAACATACCGCTCTCCCGGCCGTATATCAGTTTCCGAGACCGGAACCGCTCCTTCTCAATCAAGTAGCTCCTCAGTTTGCCTCACAAGGGCTGAGTGCACCCCGCGTGCCAATAGCGCTCGACAGACCGGATGGTCACCCATCCAAGTACTAGCCCAGCCCGACATCGCTTAACTTAGGTCATCTGACGGGAACCGGTGTTACCACTGCGGCAAGACCGTTGGCAATGTTAGAGCTGGGATAGAGAAACTTGACAGGTACAAACTAGGCATAGAAGCGAGGACAAGGCCAAAGGATCATTTATACGAATAAATAGTAGCTAATGTGCAAGAATGTAAAAGTTGTGCCTGGTTTCGAATGTATTAAAATGAATCTGAAATCCATTATGATATTCGCGAAACGAACTACAATCGTCGTGAAACTCAGGAAGTACCAGACAAGCACATGGATATACTAATAACCGGTTCCCTTTGCACTTAAACAAATATCACAATTCATTTCTCACTGTAAAGGATTTTCGATGGTACGATTACAACTCGGCAACATGAACTGTATACATCACATTGCACTCAGATTTTATTATATGTTAACATTAGTAGGGGAGAGAATATTAGTTCGTTACTTTCCGTATTCGTCTTGGAAAAACACTGTTCCGTTTCGTGAATGGGAACTCTGATGCTAATAGCATTAAAAATAGCAATTTCTCAGTCGACATCAAGCGGTTCTTCTGTTACTTCATGAACGAACTACGACGAAATATTTTATGAGTAATTCCCCTTCTGCATCATGTCAAAGATATTTGTCAAAGAAATATAATGATTACTTGATAACATTTCTTTGTTAAAGAAATTTTATAGCGTAATAAAGGCCTTAGCCCACGGGTGAATTCACCAATGTCAACAATTGTATCAAAACTTATCATCCGATTTGATATGTCTGTATTTCTGAAACTAATAAACATATACAATGAATTTTGTGTTTTGATGAACGGGAAACTCAAAAAGTTTTTTTTTTTTTCAAACCTTTTCATAGGTATTCTGTATGCCCCATTTGAGTTGCACGACATACGTCAATGCGGCATTCAATTGTTCCCACACTGCAGCGAGCATGTCGTGAGTTACGGCTTCCACAGCTGCTGTTATGCGATGTCTCACTTCAACCATTGTTATTGGTAACGGAGGCACATAAACAGTCTTTTATAAACCCGCACAAGAAATATTCACATACAGTGAGGTTCGGTGATCTTGGAGGCGAGTAATGTTAGGCTGAACCATTTGGTCCAGTGCGACCGATCCTTCGTATAGCAATCCTTTGGTTTAAAAATTTCCGCACTTCCAGATACCAGTGTCGTGGTGCCCCGTCCTATTGGTAAATGAAGTTGTTCGAATCAGTCTCCAAGTGTGGGAAAAGAAAGTTCTCGAGCGTATCGAGATATGTGCTTCCTGTAAGAGTGTTGTCAGCAGCCGCGCGGAGTGGCGGCGAGGTTTGAGGCGCCATGTCACGGACTGTGCGGTTCCTCCCGCCGGAGGTTCGAGTCCTAACTCGGACACGGGTGTGTGTGTTGTTCTTAGCTTAAGTTAGCTTAAGTAGTGTGTAAGTCTAGGGACCATTGACCTCAGCAATTTGGTGCCTCAGGAATTCACACACAGTTTTTGTACTCGGCAAAGAAAAATGGACCATACACGTTTTCCCGTGAAACTGCAAAAAACACATTATATTTTGGAGAGTCCCTCTCATGTTGTACAACTTCATTTGGTTGTTCCATACCCCATATTCTCACATTATAACGGTTCACCTTTCCATTTAAATGGAACGTTGCCTCGTCACTAAACACTAAGTGTGAAAGAAAACTTCATCCTTCATCTAGCATAGAACGAAATTACAGGACGCCACACATTGTTGTTTGTCACCTTCATGAAGAGCTTGCAGCAGCTGAATTTTGTATGGTTTCGTGTGTAAACGTGGACGCAACACGTCTCAGACGGACGTCGGGGGCATGATCTGCCGAGCTGCACGGTGAACGGATTCAAAAAATGGTTCAAATGGCTCTGAGCACTATGGGACTTAGCTGCTGTGGTCATCAGTCCCCTAGAACTTAGAACTACTTAAACCTAACTAACCTAAGGACATCACACACATCCATGCCCGGGGCAGGATTCGAACCCGCGACCGTAGCGGTCGCGCGGTACCAGACTGTAGCACCTAGAACCGCTCGGCCACTCCGGCCGCCGCGGTCGGATTCCTGCGGGCTCTGTAAACAGGAAGACACGTTCGACGTCTGTGTCAGATACTCGGGGCCGGCCTGGCGATTCGCCTTTGCACAAAGAACCTGTTTCTGTGAATTGTTCGTGCCATCGTCTAACGCTCTGTGCTGTAGGAGGATCCACACCATACCTAGTACGGAAGTCATGCTGAACAGTTTTTACTAGCCCGCATTGGGCAATACATATAACATAAAACGCTTTCTGTTATCCCGACACTAATTTTACTAGAATTGAAGTGGGCACACGCTACTGCTACCTAGCGGTAACCATGTAAAACTCGAGAGTTTGCTCTTTCCAACAGTACGTTGTTCACAAACGGATGGTTCTCTTTGATACACCTTCTATTACTATCACCGGAAGTATTTTTGTTTTTACTGAGCAGGAAAACTATAATCTCAAGAAACTCTTAATGTTAGGCGAAGTTTCTGAATTCGGCTGTTAGTTGCTAGATGCATATTGTTATAAAATATGACTCAGAACAGCGGTTTGCACGATACTTCATTCGAGCCACAGTTGGACGACGACTGCTACAGAGAGAGAGAGAGAGAGAGATGCCGTCACTGTGTTCACCATGCAGAGTGAAGTAACAAGCCATAAGTCGGACGTAAAAACGATTATTCAAAGTACCGACACTGCAGAATATGTCCACCACTGCTTCTAAAGGCGAAGTTAAAATACCTTTCAGCTACAGGTGAAGCATCCAGAAAGCTGACCAGTCAAGAAAAGCAGGCTAACCGAAGTCACACAGTCACCTGGTAATAGCAATGTGCACATACAGTTCCTGTGTAAACATTACTTATATCCAGCGGCTTGCTCTACTCGTACTCAGTTGGCAGCCAACCAAGCTTGAGGTGGGACATGTATCTGTCTGTTCTCTGTTTGTGAAACCATCTTCGAACCCTGAGGGAATAGCGACTCCTGCTAGGAGGACTTTGCCAATGCAAATTGCAGTGCCACTGTTGGAGTCAAGACTGATGGTAAGTTGTAGGCGACATTCACCATCAAGCCTTCTGGAGGCCTGAGTGGTGGGGCCAAGGCGCATTCAACGATCTTCATCCTGGAGGGACCAGCACAGTTGCTACCAGATAAATGGCTCTGAGCACTACGGGACTTAACATCTGAGGTCATCAGTCCACTAGAACTTAGAACTACTTAAACCTAACTAACCTAAGGACATCACACACAGCCATGCCCGAGGGAGGACTCGAACCTCCGACGAGGGTCGCCACGCCAACCGTGGCAAGGCGCTTCAGAACACACGGCTACCCCACGCGGCTGAGTCTGCCAGGCAGGTATGTAGACGAGAAGCTTTGTAAACCAAATAACTGCTGTCAATCTAACCATACTCCAGAAGAAATATATTTTGTGGGAATAAAATGGTGGTATCCTATTTACACTACTGGTCATTAAAATTGCTACACGAAGAAGAAATGCAGATGATAGACGGGTATTCATTGGACAAATATATTATACTAGAACTGACATGTGATTACATTTACACGCAATTTGGGTGCATAGATCCTGAGAAAGCAGTACCCAGAACAACCACCTCTGGCCGTAATAACGGCCTTGATACGCCTGGGCACTGAGTCAAACAGAGCTTGGATGGAGTGTACAGGTACAGCCGCCCATGCAACTTCAACACGATACCACAGTTCTTCAAGAGTAGTGACTGGCGTATTGTGACGAGCCAGTTGCTCGGCCACCATTGACCAGACGTTTTCAATTGGTGAGATATCTCGAGAATGTGCTGGCCAGGGCAGCAGTCGGACATTTTCTGTATCCAAAAAAGCTCGTACAGGGCCTGTAACATGCGGTCGTGCGTTATCTTGCTCAAATGTAGGATTTCGCAGGGATCGAATAAAGGGTAGAGCCACGGGTCGTAACACATCTGAAATGTAATGTCCACTGTTCAAAGTGCCGTCAATGAGAACAAGAGGTGACCGAAACGTGTAACCAATGGCACGCCATACCATCACGCCGGGTGATACGCCAGTATGGCGATGACGAATACACGCTTCCAATGTGCGTTCACCGCGATGTCGCCAAACACGGATGCGACCATCATGATGCTGTAAACAGAACCTGAATACATCCGAAAAAATGACGTCTTGCCATTCGTGCACCCAGGTTCGTCGTTGAGTACACCATCGCAGGCGCTCCTGTCTGTGATGCAGCGTCAAGGGTAACCGCAGCCATGGTCCCCGAGCTGATAGTCCATGCTGCTGCAAAAGTCGTCGAACTATTCGTGCAGATGGCTGTTGTCTTGCAAACTTTACCATCTGTTGACTCAGGGATCGAGACGTGGCTGCACGATCTGTTACAGCCATGCGGATAAGATGCCTGTCATCTCGACGGCTAGTGATACGAGGCCGTTAGGATCCAGCACGGCGTTCCGTATTACCCTCCTGAACCCACCGGTTCCATATTCTGCTAACAGTCATTGGATCTCGACCAACGCGAGCAGCAATGTCGCGATACGATAAACCGCAATCGCTATAGGCTACAATCCGACCTTTATCAAAGTCGGAAACGTGATGGTACGCGTTTCTCCTCCTTACACGAGGCATCACAACAACGTTTCACCAGGCAACGCCGCTCAACTGTTGTTTGTGTATGAGAAATCGGTTAGAAGCTTTCCTCGTGTCAGCACGTTGTGGGTGTCGCCACCGGCGCCAACCTTGTGTGAATGCTCTGAAAAGCTAATTATTTGCATATCACAACATCTTCTTCCTGTCGGTTAAATTTCGCGTCTGCAGCGCGTCATCTTCGTGGTGTAACAATTTTAACGGCCAGTAGTGTACATTACTGCGTATGGCCCAACAAACAATTTCTTAATTATAAATGCTGCACTGAAGGTTGATGATGATGATGATGTTTGCTTTGTGGGGAGCTCAGCTGCGCGGTCCTCAGCGCCTGTACAAAGTCCCAATTTTTACACAGTCCATTTTTTTTACCCAATCCAATCTAGCCACTGTCGCGAATAATGACGAAGAGGAAATGATGAATACGACACAAACACTCAGTGCCCGGGAAGAGAAAATACCTTACCCAGCCAGGAATCGAACCTGGGACCCCGTGATCCAGAGGCAGCAACTTTTTATTAGTAATTTTGATGAAAAAAAAATTAGTTTCACAGTGCTAACAACAAAACCACCAGTAAGTAAATATCTTAGGAACTTGCACCTAACAAATTTGACATTATAGAAATGTCGCCCAAAGTGTGGCTTAGCAAAAACTGTCATAAGATAAATGGCGCCCAGTGTGGAGATATTAATCGACCGATACAAAAATGGCGTCCAAGGTAATTTTATAACTGCATCACCAAAAGAGTTGCTCCCAATATTCTGGGGCCGAAATTTATAGGACAATCAAGAGTTTTAGAAATCCCCCCCCCGACACACACCACACATACACACACACATATAAGAACACTAGTCAAAAAATTGGTTACACCCAAGAGAGATCACGCCAATGTCGTCTAACACAAGATCTAGGCTTGATAATGTCTTCAATTCAGAGAAATGTGAAATTACATCTTCGTAAGATTAAACCTACTGTATTCAGAAACTTACGAAATAAAGTTACACAATATTCACAAAAATATTTGTTCACATTTCCATAATATTCGATTAGAACAGCAAGTTAAAAATTAGAAAGAGGAAAAAAGTGAGAATGACTGAGAAAATTCAGTTGATTATAAACAAAAATAATCAACAAACAGGGAAAAAATTTCAATAAAGTTTTGTTTAACGTAGATGTCTTCTGCAACACCTTGTTTGTTCACATTTGATGAAGTTACAGGATTTTGTCATTAGCACAGGTCACACCAATATTCAAGAAAGAAAATAGGAGTAACTCATTGAATTACAGACCCATATCACTGACCTCAATTTGCAGTAGGATTTTGGAGCATATACTGTACTCGAAAATTATGAATCACCTTGAAGAAAATGACTTATTGATACATAACCAACACGGATTTAGAAAATATCGTTCTTGTGCAAAACAGCTAGCTCTTTATTCCCATGAAGTAATGAGTGCTGTCGACAAGGGATCTGCCATGTTCCTTGATTTCCAGAAGGCTTTTGAAACCGTTCCTCACAAGCGACTATTAATCAAATTGCGAGCATATGGAGTATCGTCTCAGTTATGTGACTGGTTTCGTGATTTCCTCTCAGAGAGGTCACAGTTCGTAGTGATAGACGGTAAATCATCGAGTTGAACAGAAGTGATATCTGGCGTTCCACAAGGTAGTGTCATAGGCCCCCTGCTGTTCCTGATTTACATAAATGATCTAGAGGATAATCTGAGCAGCCCCCTTAGATTGTTTGCAGATGGCGCTGTAATTTACCGTCTAGTAAAATCATCAGACGATCAACTCCAATTACAAAATGATCTAGAGAGAATTTATCTATGGTGTGAAAAGTGGAAATTGGCACCAAACAAAGAAAAGTGCGAGATCATCCACATGGGTACTAAAAGAAATCCGATAAATTTTGGGTGTACGATAAATCGCACAAATATAAGGGCTGTCGATTCGACTAATTACCTAGGAATTACAATTACGAACAACTTAAATCGGAAAGACCACATAGATAATATTGTGGGGAAGGCGAAACAAAGACTACGCTTTGTTGGCAGGACACTTAGAAAATGCGACAAACCCACTAAAGAGACAGCCTACATTACACTTGTCCGTCCTCTGCTGGAATATTGCTGCTCCGTGCGGGATCCTTACCAGGTAGGATGGACGCACATCGAAAAAGCGCAAAGAAGGGCAGCCCATTTGGTGTTATGGCGCAATAGGGTTAAGAGTGTCACTGATGTGATACGCGAGTTGGGGTGGCAGTCATTGAAACAAAGGCGCTTTTCTTTGCTGCGAGATCTATTTATGAAATTTCAATCACCAACTTTCTCTTCCGAATGGGAAAATATGTTGTTGACACCCACCTACGTAGGGAGAAATTATCATCATAATAAAATAAGAGAAATCAGAGCTCGAATGGAAAGATTTAGGTGTTCCTTTTTCCCACGCGCCATTCGAGAGTTGAATGGTAGAGAAGTAGTATGAAAATGGTTTGATGAACCCTCTGCCAGGCACTTAAGTGTGAATTGTGGAGTAACCATGTAGATATACAGGGTGTTTCAAAAATGACCGGTATATTTGAAACGGCAATAAAAACTAAACGAGTAGCGATAGAAATACACCGTTTGTTGCTATATGCTTGGGACAACAGTACATTTTCAGGCGGACAAACTTTCGAAATTACAGTAGTTACAATTTTCAACAACAGATGGCGCTGCAAGTGATGTGAAAGATATAGAAGACAACGCAGTCTGTGGGTGCGCCATTCTGTACGTCGTCTTTCTGCTGTAAGCGTGTGCTGTTCACAACGTGCAAGTGTGCTGTGGACAACATGGTTTATTCCTTAGAACAGAGGATTTTTCTGGTGTTGGAATTCCACCGCCTAGAACACAGTGTTGTTGCAACAAGACGAAGTTTTCAACGGAGGTTTAATGTAACCAAAGGACCGAAAAGCGATACAATAAAGGATCTGCTTGAAAAATTTCAACGGACTGGGAACGTGACGGATGAACGTGCTGGAAAGGTAGGGCGACCGCGTACGGCAACCACAGAGGGCAACGCGCCGCTAGTGCAGCAGGTGATCCAACAGCGGCGTCGGGTTTCCGTTCGCTGTGTTGCAGCTGCGGTCCAAATGACGCCAACGTACACGTATCGTCTCATGCGCCAGAGTTTACACCTCTATCCATACAAAATTCAAACGCGGTAACCCCTCAGCGCCGCTACCATTGCTGCACGAGAGACATTCGCTAACGATATAGTGCACAGGATTGATGACGGCGATATGCATGTGGGTAGCATTTGGTTTACTGTCGAAGCTTATTTTTACCTGGACGGCTTCGTCAATAAACAGAACTGGCGCATATGAGCAACCGAAAAGCCCCATGTTGCAGTCCCATCGTCCCTGCATCCTCAAAAAGTACTGGTCTGGGCCGCCATTTCTTCCAAAGGAATCATTGGTCCATTTTTCAGATCCGAAACGACTACTGCATCACGCTATCTGGACATTCTTCGTGAATTTGTGGCGGTACAAACAGCCTTAGACGACACTGCGAACATCTCGTGGTTTATGCAAGATGGTGCCCGGCCACATCGCACGGCCGACGTCTTTAATTTGCTGAATGAATATTTCGATGATCGTGTGATTGCTTTGGGCTATCCGAAACATACAGGAGGCGGCGTGGATTGGCCTCCCTATTCGCCAGACATGAACCCCTGTGACTTCTTTCTGTGGGGACACTTGAAAGACCAGGTGTACCGCCAGAATCCAGAAACAATTGAACAGCTGAAGCAGTACATCTCATCTGCATGTGAAGCCATTCCGCCAGACACGTTGTCAAAGGTTTCGGGTAATTTCATTCAGAGACTACGCCATATTATTGCTACGCATGGTGGATATGTGGAAAATATCATGCTATAGAGTTTCCCAGACCGCAGCGCCATCTGTTGTTGACAATTGTAACTACTGTAATTTCGAAAGTTTGTCTGCCTGAAAATGTACTGTTGTCCCAAGCATATTGCAACAAACGGTGTATTTCTATCGCTGCTCGTTTAGTTTTTATTACCGTTTCAAATATACCGGTCATTTTTGAAACACCCTGTAGATGTAGATTTTCAGGCCTTCTCATTTTTGTTTAGGTAAATTTCTGGCTGCTTACGGCCACGTTTGCGTTGCGTTGAAAATCCGCGAGCGATTGTCAGATCGGTTCAAAATGGTTCCAATGGCTCTGAGCACTATGGGACTTAACATCTGTGGTCATCAGTTCCCTAGAACTTACAACTACTTAAACGTAACTAACCTAAGGACATCACACACATCCATACCCGAGGAGGATTCGAACCTGCGACCGTAGCGATCACGCGATTCCAGACTGAAGCGCCTAGAACCGCTGGTCACACCGTCCGGCGTTAGATCGGGCCCTTCATGCAGGTCTAAAAAAGCATTACGCGCAAGTGCCAGAGGAAAGATTGAGGGCACTATTTCGACGTTGTTCTGTACCATCCGTCCATACCGCCTGCAGAACAGCGCCAAAACAGACGCTGCAGTAATCGTGCAGCTCCTCATAAGCTACACATTTACATAGTCGATAACAAGCAACGCTGAGTTTGTGTGTAGAGCGACGCCACGGGACAGTGGATGACTGGAAACGACTGATTTGGAGTGATGAATAACGCCATACCCTCTGACAATATGACGGAGGAATTTGGGTCTGGCACATGTCTGGAGAACGCTACCTGCCATCAAATTTAGGGGCAACAGTGCAATACGGAGGAGGTGGTGTTGTGGCAAGGAGGGATCTTTCGCAGTTAGGGTGTGCTCGCCTTGTGCTTAAGAAACGTCTAAATGTGGCTGGCCGGCTCACCGACCCTCGTCGATCTGGGGCCGCCGCATTTCCCCGTCCCAGAGGAGGAGGAGGAGGAGGAGGAGGAGGAGGAGGAGATTAGTGTGTAACATCCCGTCGACGACGAGGTGGTTAGAGACGGAGCACAGACGCAGGTTAGGGAAGGATGGATATGGAAAGTGGCCGTGACCTTTCGAAGGAACCATCCCGGCATTTGCGGGAAAATCACGGAAAACTTAAATCATTTCTAGCGGACGCGGGTTTGAACCATCGTCATCCCGAAAGCGAGTCCACTGTGCTAACCACAGCGCCACCCCACTCGGTCCCGTCCCACAAGGGGCGTTTTCATACACGGGGCTATCCGGGTGGGTTAGAGAACGAAAATCTGTTCTGTAAAAATCAACGTATATTGTGGAAAGAGAGATCTTGCGAAACTCAGCTAGCTCGATTGCTCCATCGGATCAAGAGTGCCGTAGACAACGGCGCTCAGGTTGATGCCGTGTTCCTAGACTTCGGGACGGCATTTAACACGGTCCAGCACGGTCGTTTAGTGAACAACGTAGGAGCTTACCGAGTATCGGACCAGATTTGTGACTGAATTCATAACTTCCTTGCAGGTAGAACTCAACACGTCGTTGTTAACGGAACAGAATCGGCAGCTGTATAGGGAATCTCAGGAGTGTCCCATCGAAGTGTGATAGAAAAATTACTATGATATTTTCACTCTGCAGCGGAGTGTGCGGTGATATGAAACTTCCTGGCAGATTAAAACTGTGTGCCGGATCGAGACTCGAACTGGGGTCGTGAGTCGTGCTTTGATAGCTCAGTTAGTCAGCCCTCAGCGGTTCGGTCGGTGTTTACGTCGCTGCCGCACGAGCGCGCGAGAGGTGCATGCGTTAAGTGTGTAGCGGTGTGCCGCGATAATACATACAACGAATCATGGCCTTGTCGTTCCGCAAATCGACACTGAAATTCAGTTTTGTTCACGAATTTGCCCGACCGAAGGCTTACGAGACAGAACGTTATTTACGGGACGAGGTAAAAATCGAACCTGACGTTCTAGTTGGACCACACTTACGTATAGTCAGCAGCGTGGTCTATGTCAAGCTAATCAATGAAGCGGCATGTGACGAACTACTATTCCGATACCCACAAGGACTTCGTTTCTGTCATGCAGACGGGAATGTTGGAGCGGTTACAGTTGAACACGCCGGCATGGGATTACGAATTATCCGCGCCTTTGGGCTTCCATTCGAAGTGAAGAATTGGTGACAGACGTCCTGCGTCCTTACGGAACGGTCCTATCGCATGTGGCTGAAAAATGGACGAGTTTCAAAAACGTATCCTGCTCTCAACGGCGTCAGACAAATACGGATGCAAGGGTGGCCAGCGGGACGGTGACACGACCTTCCGATGACGATGCTAGAAGAAGACCCACCGCCGTGGGGAACAGATGATGCTGGAGGAACTGTTCCTACACACTCTGCCGGTGTAAGAGCGGAAGAGTGCATGGAATAACGACAAACCATATGAGGAGACGGCGGGTGATGTTAGAAAGAAAGCAGCCTGCGTACAGAAGAATTAGCGACCGTAAGGTGCCCCATCTACGTTGACAGCCATGTAACAAGCTTATCGGATAGGGTCTGTTAACATCAATAGCACTGGGACGCCGGTAAAACTCAAGATGCTCAGTGACATGATAAAAGCTGCATATTTAGACACAGCGCCATTACAGGAAATTCGGGTGCTTCTCGCCCCCCCCCCCTCCCCTCGGACTTTTACGGTTACGATATTTACTGTTCCCCATGTGACGAGAGAGGCGTTGGCCTGCGATACTATTGAAGCAAGGGATACGTGCAGACAAAGTAGAGTATTTGCCTTCTGCCCATGGTACGGCCGTGACCATACGTGGAATACGTTTGATCAATATATATGCACCCTCCGGCTCGGATAAGAGAAAGGACAGAGAAGATTTTTACGCCCATGAGGATACACCGTTGTTCCGGAGACGATACGATGCTTGCATACTCGACGGAGATTTTAATTGTGTGCTCAACAGAAAGGACCAACATCCTAACTATGCTCCTAGCCAAGAATTTCGGGAGCTGTTCAACGGGATGGAATTAGTCGATACATGGGACCTGAAGTATCGCAACCAACCAGATATACATTTTTTACGAGCCATTCCGCGAGCCGTTTGGATCGGATCTACGTTTCAAGGGCGTTAGCGATGTCGACGGCGGACGCAGAAATCTGGCCGACCGCGTTTACACACCATGAGGCATATATTTGTACGGTTAACTTTGATAGACAGCAGGTATGGAGAAGAAGGGGTAATTGGAAGATGAACGTCTCCCACATGCGTGATGCAGAATGCCGACGCATGGTGGAGGACGCGTAGCATGGCTGCCTCCGTCGACGAAATTCTTACGGTACTGTCCTGAAGTGGTGGATCGAGTGCGCGAAGCCAGCTCTCCGGAGGACATTAATAGGTTATGGGAAGGAGGTTTCTCAATGGCCGTGCACGACCACTGACTTTTACTTTACGGCCCTCCGGGAACTGTTCGCTCAACCACCTACACCAGAAGGCCAGAGGGCCGTCCACCGAGTCAAGGCGAAGCTGGTACAACTTGCGACACTGAGGATTGCGGGTACGATGATACGCGTGAGGTCGCAGGATTGCCTGCCCAGTGAGGTTCCCTCGATGCATTATGTGATAAAGGAAAGAAGAAGAAGACGAAGGACGTTAATTCATGAGATCGATCTTGGCGATGGCCATCGTTTTTTTTTTTAGCACAAATGGACATAGCACAGGCATTCACGGATCATTTTAGCAGATTCTGTGCGAGCGACAGAGAGGGCCGGAGGAAGCTGGGGAACGTCCTGGAAGAGATCCCAGATGTGACACGTGTGAGCGGGGAAGCGGACGTGTTATCTGAAATTACGTGTGAGGTGCTGGAGGAAGCGATTACACGAGGTGCCTCCAACAAGTCCCCAGGTACAGACGGGTTCCCGTTGAAATTTTACCGTGCCTGACTGATGTCGTCGCCCTCGCGGCTGCATGCCGCCTCCGAGGGGGGAGGGCATTGGTTGCTATAGATTTCGATCATGCTTTTGATCGAGTGGATCATGTGTACCTCGCGGCGGTGATGAATAGGATGGGTGTCTCGCCATTACTGACCACTGTAGGGACGTAGCTGTTGCATGAAGCAAGATCAGCGATGGTGATCAATAGAGGGAGAACAGAGTATTTTAAGATCTTAAGATCAGTCAGACAGGATTGCCCGTTGTCGATCCTCCTATATGCGATCGCCTTAGGACCATGCCTCGCTGGCCTTCGCCGCTGTCTTACCGGGATATTCCTGTGGCATCTATCATTCAAATGTAGAGCGTATGCGGATGACATTGTGTTCCTGTCCGGAATGAGGGGGAGACAGAATCAGCACTTGATTGGCTACAGACGTATGGGATGGCAGCACGCATGTGGAGCGTGGACTAGAACCAGTAACGGAAGTACCCTTGCCTGTGGCGCAAACCCTCCGATGTTTGGGTATCGCGTTTCATAAGGAGACGGCAGGAACGGCTGCGGACAACTACCGACGGCTGTTGCTCAGGGCCCGCATGTCAGTACGACTAAACGCCCTACGGTCTGGATATGCTGCAGCGAGTGCCACTCGTCAACCTTATCTCGCTCCCATGATGTGCCACCTGACACACCTTCTCCCGTTGACGCGCACGATGGCTATGAGGATTCATGCGGCTTTTGGGTACTTTGTAAGTCTGGGACAGCTCTTTAAGGTGCAGCACAACTCGCTTACCATCCCAGCACGAGAAGGGAGCGTTGGTTTAGTGAAAGTGCACGAGAAGGCGCGTGCCATGTATATTAATACTATGCTAAAACGGTGGCGCAACAGGAATCACTCGCTTATGGGGACGATCATCGAAGAACTAGTACCAACATCGCATCTTCCTCCAGTCACTGTCGGCTATATATCGTCCCATTTAACGTACGTGCGCACGTTACTTGTTGAACACAGTTACGTTCGAGAGCGTTTACCGACGTCCCGACAGTCGACATCGAAGGACGTGTACCATCTGCTACTTCGACAATCGTCCAGAACAGGGTGGAACGGAAACATCCAGCCGTTAATTGGCACGTGGTGTGGCGCACGATACACTACCCCCCAAACCCCCACTTACCTGCAACAGTCAGGTCAAAAATGGTTCAAGTGGCTCTAAGCACTATGGGACTTAACGTCTGGGGTCATCAGTCCCCTAGACTTAGAAACTACTTAAACCTAACTAACCTAATGACATCACACACATCCATGCCCGAGGCAAGATTCGAACCTGCGACCGTAGCAGCAGCGCGGTTCCGGACTGAAGCGCCTAGAACCGCTCGGCCACAACGGCCGGCCAGTAAGGTCAACATGGTACATTGTAGTGAACCGGAAATACTCGACGAATGACAAAAAGTACGCAATACATTTGGCAGATTCGCCCACGTGTCAGCAATGCGGCATGCTGGATACGGACGACCACCGGCTGGTCTGCGGCGAGGCGTTGGCTGTCTGGTCTCCAGCAAGGAAGATAATAGCGTTCATGCGGCGCACTATATATACAGCAATATCTTCCGACATACTATTTTTTCCAGAGGAAACGTATTTTCCGCGTCATAAGACGAACGCAGTGGCATGGATCACATGTACGAAGGTCCATACATATATACAGACACACGTCTGAACGTACTGGATTGCTGGTAATACTTGCAAGATGGACACACAAAACTGTTACAGCTACGAAAGTACAAGAACTGGTATGCCAATTTCCTGGGAATGTTTTTTGCGGACCCGCCATATACTTGGGGCGCGCCAGATGCGCAAAGATGAGCGGCGGTGCTTTCGTTATGAAACCGATCAAGTAAAGTGATCAGCTAAGGAAAACTACGTGAGTACGCGACCCAGTAAGAACTAACACTTGCACATTTAGAAATCGAATGTTTCTTGGAATTTTGTTTTAATATCTATAAATACTGTTCTTAAGGGTGCCGGAGGTGGCCCCACTTGACTTTCTTGCTATTTCATGCTGCATGGTAGGACGGCAGACGGGTTCCTTCCAGGACAGTTATAATGTATAAGAACGTGCTATGGTTTTGTGGATAATAAAGGTTTCTGTTTCTCCTATTTTTCTTAAAAACAAAATAAAAAATACTAAAAATGGTAATGCGACTGCAAAAAAAAAAAAAAAAACTGTTAAGTGAGTAAGCGCCTGGTTTCATGGACGCGTCTGTCCTCCACATGAAAAAAAATTAAAAGTAAAGTCGGTAGAGCACTTTCCGGCGAAAGGTAAAGGTCACGAGTTCGAGTCTCGGTCTGGCACACAGTATTAATCTTCCAGACAGTTTTAGTAAAGTTGCTGTTTAGAATACACATATAAATGAATAACATCGCAAGCTCCGTGAGGCGCTTTGCAGATGATATGGTTGTCTGTAAGAGGGTAGCAACGCTGTAAGACTGCAGCGAACTGCAAGAAGACTGTAGAAGATTAACGAATAGTGCTTAGACTGACAGTGAACCCTGAACACATATAAATGTGACGTATTGCGCATACAGAAGACAAGAAATCCGCTATTGTACACTTATGCTATTGGTGACAAACCGCTGGAAACAGTAAGTACTGTAAAAAACCCAGGATTAACCAGCCTCAGCGACCTTCAGTGGAATGACCACAGAAAACAAATAGCAGGAAAAGTGCATGACAGATTCATAGGAAGCGATGTAATATATCCACGAAAGAAGTGGTTTAAAAACACTTGTTCAACTGATTATTGAGTGCTGTTCATTAGTCATAGATCCTTACCAGGTAGGACTTATAGAAGAGAAGATGTGCATCACGGAGAGGTTTATTACTGAGTCAGAGAATATACTTCTTCCCACATACGTCTCGCGAAATGAGCACAACGAGAATATCCGAGAAATTAGAATTAATACAGAGAGTTACCGATAATCATTCCTCCCAATCGCCGTTCACGAATGGGACAGGGAAGGGCGGGGGGGGGGGGGGGGGAGGGGAAGTGGAGTCAGATAATAGTATCAGAAGTAGACCTGCCACACACTGTGACGTACGTTACGTAGCATAGATGCAAATGTAGATGTACATTTTAAAATAATACAGGTATTTGTTTTACATTCGAAGATCCAGTGCACCTGTTCTATTAAAATACTGTTCTATATACAATATCATCTGATAAATAACAATTAATTTACTCATACATAATAATTATCTTACATCTATGTCTATATCTACATACATACTCCGCAAGCCACCGTGCGGTAGGTGGCGGAGGTTACCCTGTCTGTATGCCTCCGCATGAGACCCAGTTTTCATATCTTATCTTTGTTGTCCTTAAGCGAAATGTATGTTGGTGGCATTAACACTTATGTGTTGTTCGAAACTACTGGTAACAAATCAACAAATCTAGAAGCCTGCCTCTGAATTGCTTCGATGTCTTTCTTCAATCCGACCTGGTACCGACACCAAACACTCGAGCAGTACTCAACAGTAGGTCGCACTAGCGTCCCACATGCGGCCTCCTTTACAGGTGAACCACACTTTCCCAAAATACTCGCAATAAACCGAAGTCGATCATGGGCTTTCCTCCCACAATCCTCACATGCTCGTTCCACTTCATATTGCTTTGCAACATTTCGCCCAGATATTTAAACGACGTAACTGTGTCAAGCAGGATACTACTAATGCTGCATCCGTACATTACAGATTTGTTTTTCCTGTTCATCCTCTTTAACATACACTTTTCTACATTTAGTGAGTGCTACCATTCATCACACCAACTAGAAATTTTGTCTACGGTATTTTGTATCCTCCTACAGTCACTCAACTTTGACACCTTCTTGCACACTATGGCATCTTCAGCAAACAGTCATAGATTCCTGTTCACCTTGTCTGCCAGATCATTTATATACAGGGTGTCCCACTCAAACCTCCCCGATTTCAAAGACCCAGGAAAAAAACCACAGTAGATGTGACAATGACAAATGCACCACATTGTAGACCACCTCAAAGAATTTATTTATTTATCAGCAGTACACCTCTACATGTGGACCATTTGCAGCACGAAGAATATCGAGCCTATATTCAATTTCTTGCCAAGTTCTTTGTAACATTTCCTCTGTTATTGTTGCAATCACATTAGTGATATGATACCACAATGTAGGAATATTGTCCACTTTGGTCACATACATGCGGTCCTTTACGAATCTCCACATGAAGAAATCACGTGGTGTAATGTCGGGTGAACGTGGTGGCCAGGCAATGGGTCCTCCGCGTGCGATCCAATGGTTGGAAAATTTCCTATCAGTTTCCTATCCAGAAACATGTGAACAGCCGTTGACCAATGTGGCGGAGCTCCATCTTGTTGAAAAATGATGTTGGGTTGCAAGTCTTGTATCTGAGGGTACACAAACTGCTACTACATGTCCAGATACACTGACCCATTCAATGTTTGTTCCACAAAGAAGAATGGTCCAACAACTCTGTCGTGCATTTGGCCACAACAGGCATTTCGTTTAGGGCTATCGTGAACATGTTCAATGACAACGTGCAGATTTTGCGAACCCCAAATCCGAAAACCATGCCTATTAACCCTTCCTGGTAGATGAAAGGTTGCCTCATCTGAGAATGAACATCTTTCCAGGAAGCTGGCATCCATATCAATATGCTGCAGCATATCTGCAGCAAATTGTTGTCAGTGTGGTTTGTCGTTCGGCGTCAGATGTTGCAGAATTTGCATTTTGTAAGCACACGTACGAAGATGCTGGTGAACTACTCGATGCAAAGTTGATTGAGGTACACCAAGTTGCCTAGATGCTTGACGAATTGACTTATGTGTGCTTCTGAGAAACGTTTGTCTGATGTCCTCCACTGTCTCTTCTGAAACTCAGTAACGTGCATTGCCAGAATGTTTCAGGACACTTCCTGTTGCCAGAAATTTCCTATACCATTCCTTAATTGTTTTCACATCAAGTGAACACATTCATACACACGACGATGATTTCTTTGCACAGTAATGGCGATTTTGTTTCTGCAAACCATACTTGTGCGCACTGCTGTGGAGTCGCCATTTTCACTTCATGCGACCATGCTGCATCCTGGCGACGATACTTTGCACTTCTGACGTGGGAGTACAAATTCTTTGAGATGCTCTACAATGTGGTGCATTTTTCACTGTCGTATCTACTGTGGTTTTTCTCTCCTGGGTCCTTGAAATCAGGGAGGTTTGAGTGGGACACACTGTATCTACAAAATAGCTGCGTTCCTATGACATTTCCTGGGGCACTCCTGGCGATATCCTTGTCTCTGACGAACACTCGTCTTCGAGGACAACATACTGGGTTGTATGCTTAAGAAATCTCCGAGTCACTCACATACGCTTGCACCGTTGCTAAGAGTCTGGAGTGGGGCACTGTGTCAAATGCCAGCCGGAAATCTAGAAATATGGAATCTGCCTGTTGCCCTTCATCTGTGGTTCGCAGTATATCCTGTAAGAAAAGGGTAAGCTGAGTGTCACACGAGCGAGCTCTGTAAAACGGAGCTGATTCGTGGATATAAGCTTTTCTGTTCAAGAAAATCTATTATATTCAAACTGAGAATATGTTCAAAGATTCTGCAGCAAACCGACGTTAGTGATATTGGCCTGTAATTTTGAGGGTCTGTTCTTTTACCCTTCTAATATGCAAGAGTCACTTGCGCTTTCTTCCAGTCGCTTGGGACTTTGAGCTTGGCGAGAGTTTTACGATAAATGCAAGTTAAGTAAAGGACCAATGCCGCAGGGTACTTTTTGTAAAACCGAACTCGTATTCCATCCAGACTTGGCGACTTATATGTTTCTCTACACCACGGATGCTTATTACTATGTCATCCATACGGGAGTCTGTTCGATGGTCAAATAACGGTGTGATTATACGATTCACCTGCGTGAGTGATTTCTTAAACGCGAAATTTAAAATTTCGGTTTTTGTTTTGCTGCCTCCAAAAACCACAACAGAATGGTCAATGATTGACTGGATGGAAGCCTTAGACCCGCTTAGTTATGTTACATAGGACCAGAATTTTCTCAGGTTCTCTGCCAAATGCAAGTATCTCCACTAACCTTTGCCTGTCGTCATCTTTGGTTTCTCCTTTGAACCAAGAGTGCAACAGTCTTTGTTTCCTCAGCATTTACCGAATTTCGTTGTTAAACCATGATGCATGGATGTGTGTGATGTCCTTAGGTTAGTTAGGTTTAAGTAGTTCTAAGTTCTAGGGGCCTGATGACCTTAGACGTTAAGTCCCATAGTGCTCAGAGCCATTTTTGAAACCATGATGGGTTTTTTCCGCCCTTAATTCACGTACTAGGCACATAGTTCACGAGACAAGGTTTACAGTCTGTTTAAGCTTTGTCCATATTTCCTCTACACCAGTATAAGTGATGTCAATTCGCTGTCTAAGTGAGATGCCTACAAACTGCTTATCTGTTGTTTCTAGCAGAAACACGCTCCTAGTTTCCTGATTGACTAATTAACTTCCACAACCACAATTGCTATAATAGCATCATCCCCATCTCTATAGTGACGCTGTCGATAAGGTCCGGACCGTATTTTGCATAGGACTTTAAGGTTCCTGGCTTTCGATATCTGTCCTAATTTCAACCAAACAAAAAAGTCGAAAAGAATTCTCAGGTTCAGGTTTAACCTACATTTTTACCCGGGCACAAGTAGGTATTCTCGCTCTTTCTCACACGATTTTGTGGCAATCATGGGTGCGGATTCCTCGATGTACATCTACATCTATTCTCTGCAAACCACCTTAGGGTGCGTGGAAGTTGTTCCTTCTGGTTGCCGTATTACAATTATATACGAACTTCACTATAAACTTTCCCAACGCGATAAAACCCTTCAGATGTTGTCTCTGTAGATTCTTTACAATCCCAAGGCATTTCATTATGGCCAGGGGACTTGCATTTTACGTAGGCCATCATTGTTACTGTTAAATTTTTGATTATTGCTCAAAATCTTTGTCTTCAAATATGGGTGTTTAGTATAACAAATTGAGTATGAACTGAAAACAACAGGAAAAAATTAAAACTTAGTGACATCAAATGCATTCATTATCTTCCTCTTCATCTGTAGGCCTTTCTCGTTTTAACGAACCACTTTTTAACGAACGGTCCCTTTTTAATTACGCGAACTGTAGCTTCCGCGAGAAACAACACTTACAAACACTACTGTTTTAATATAGAATATTGAATAGGTAAACAACACGGTCTGTGAAAGCACTGGTAATAAATTAACAATGGCCGATTGTCGTCTGAAATGCCAGTTTCTGTGTAAAGTGACTGTCAGTTGTCAGCTGCAAAGAGGCAGCGCGCGCAGTCTAATGGCATACAGCAGAACTATTTTCCTCTATCCAATTCAAGTTTTGCGCTAGTGTGTGCTAGTGTCAGTTGGCTCTAGGAAGACGCTAGACGCAAAAGTTAGCGTTAGCTAAAGCTCAGCTCATTCAGGAAGCGGCCAAAACAAAAAATCTGTTATCAAACGAAATATATTTAATATATATTTTATATTCTAATAGCGTCTTGCGGACCCCTCCGGCATAGCTCGCGAACCCCTGGGCGTCCGCGGACCACCTATTGGGAACCACTGCTCTAGACAAAATTCACGATCGTACGCAAGTAATACTTCACTAACTATACGTTATAGCACCCACGGTCGACAAATGATTTGCTTATGCTAAGACAGAAATGCAACACCCATTCATTGAACAAGTGCGCCGTCTCATCTGTACCCATCAGCTTACAAATTTCTACGTACCTTGTCCTTTTTGTACGCAGTTCACGTCCGCTGCTGTTGGCCTGGCACTGTGCGAGCTGAGATGTCCGACTGGAAGGTGCGGCGGCTGAGGGAGATAAACGGCGCTAGGATTTACAGCGACCTTCACTAGCCTGTTGGCCTCGCCCGCTGCTGGGACGCACCACAGCCAAACAGAATCCAGTTCGACTCGAAGATCGGCTTGCGGAAAAGAAATATCGAATCCTCGAACAAAAGATGGATAGGGAGCCACCATAATTTAGTAAAACTGGCCAAGAGAATTATATTTGCGCAGGCGACGCTCCAGTCATACAGCGAAGACATACGAACGAGCGACCGGACCGCTTTGGAGAATTTTTATATTTTGGCTGCTCCAATGAAAGCCGTCATATGGTTTCCAACTAAGCAAGGTGACATAATGATTATGACACTGGACTCGAAGCAGATCCAAATCGTCCGTAGTCTCCCACAAAATACCAAGCAACATAGGACACATTTTGAACTTGTTTTAAATAAATTAATAATTTTATCTAGTTTTAATAATTAAGCTTCAATAAAATTTGAATTAAATATGTGTATCTAGCCTACTAGTAATGTTTTATCTTCAAGAAAATTTGAATATCGTATATGTAAATTGTAATTTCTCTTTCTATTCAGTGTCGTCCTGCTTTTTAGCAACGTCCTCTTGTTTAAACATTAGCTTCCTTCTTGCGCGACATTTCGCGTCTTGAGCGGCAACTCTGACCACAAACATGTCACTCCGCTGTGTCAAATCAGCTCTTCCTTAATTAATATAAAAATCACAAAACCTTAAGTCATATTTGAATGAGAATTCACGAAGTTCCAAAATCCCTCACACTCACGTGTCGTGAAACTTAAATGCTTAACTTAGACGTAGACTTTATGTGGTATAGCATGTTTCACCACTGAAAGACGGCTCTTACACCCGTTATATCCTCCTGCAGACACAGCACACTGTCAGGTTAAGCTTCCATAGCGCGCCTAATACCAAAGTATTATTTCCAAAATACGGCTTATCGAAGCTCATGTTACTGCAACTGGTTCTTTGGCAAACAATACTTCATTAATACACTGTACTGTACAGTCTGCACACACAGCTTTTATGAAGTTCAGAGCCAGTCTTGCATTCTTTGCAGTTGTTGGCAATGCACTAGTAATCTAGTCGTAGCCCATCGAGCGAGCAGCCGCCACCTAGTTTGCATACGGCGTTCAGTTTAGACGTTTTTTTGCATGTTTCTTGAAGGAGTGAATAACAGCTGTCTGTTTTGGGTACTGATAAATTAATCTTTTCGTACGTGTCTGCGTATTTTGCGAGTTTTAGTGGGGCTGTGTGGTTCAGTTGTCTCCAATGGGATCATACACTGTGGTATTCAAACTAACCTCTGAGTTGTTGACAGCTTAACCTTAGTGGAGAGTGATCCGAATTTGTACAGTAGTATTCCAGTCCTTAGCGGAGAAACATCAGTATATAGTTTTATATTAAGTGCCAGTCTCAGTCCTTTGATACATGCTTCTATTTATCAATAGCTGTTGCGACCCACAAACCTAACATCAATAGCTGTTTTCATATGGTCAGTACTGAATAGTTCTTCTCATAACATATGTAGACAAGTTTAATGTGCTGCGAATACATAGAAAGAAAGATCCTTTATCATTTAGCTACAATATAGCAGGTCAGCAACTGGAAGCAGTTAATTCCATAAATTATCTAGGAGTAGGCATTAGGAGTGATTTAAAATGGAAAGATCATATAAAGTTGATCGTCGGTAAAGCAGATGCCAGACTGAGATTCATTGGAAGAATCCTAAGGAAATGCAATCCGAAAACAAAGGAAGAAGGTTACAGCACACTTGTTTGCCCACTGCTTGAATATTGCTCAGCAGTGTGGGATCCGTACCAGATAGGGTTGATAGAAGAGATACAGAAGATCCAATGGAGAGCAGCGCATTTCGTTACAGGATCGTTTAGTAATCGCGAAAGCATTACAGAGATGATAGATAAACTCCAGTGGAAGACTTTGCAGGAGAGACGCTCAGTAGCTCGGTACGGGCTTTTGTTGAAGTTTCGAGAACATACCTTCTCCGAGGAGTCAAGCAGTATATTGCTCCCTCCTACGTATATCTTACGAAGAGACCATGAGGATAAAATCAGAAAGATTAGAGCCCACACAGAGGCATACCGACAATCTTTCTTTCCATGAACAATACGAGACTGGAATAGAAGGGAGAACTGATAGAGGTACACAAAGTACCCTTTGCCACATACCGTCAGGTGGCTTGCTGACTATGGATGTAGATGTAGATATTTTCCGTGGGATACCACCATCTTGTACTCGACAGCATGCCCATGCCACCGATCGCTCAACAACAATCCCACTTTGGCCACCTCCAGCACTCACCCGTGTACCTGGAGGGTTTTAAACCTCATGCAGCATAATGAGAACCTCACCTACTCACACCAAGTGCTCTGCACTGTGTGGAAGTGCTCTATGGGACCTACATACAAAGTAATGCTGCTGACAAGTGATCTCTCTTCACAGAGTACATCGTCAACTCTGTTGTGCATAGAGACAGTGCAGTGTGTGTTTCCTTGTAACATGGACATGTTTTGCTACTGTGTATCAATTGTAAATCAGCAGTCATTATGTTGAGTCTGTTATTATTGTCTCCTGTATCGTATAGGACTACAAGGTATTTGTGTGTAACACTAAGAACCAATATGTAATGGGGCAACCACATAAAATCTGTAAATAGAAAGTGAATGGAAAACTTAGATTTTTAGAAGGAGTCTAGAAAAGTGAAGTTCATCTGAATAAAGAAAATGACAAATCATATAAATTCTAGAGTATAGTTCCAGCATTTAGAGTCCTTAACAAGGAGGCATTACAATTTACATTGAATGAATTCAGACACAGGCTGCTACGTTCATAACAAGTTGGTTGTAGCAGAGGAGCTTTGAGAGCTGAAATGAGAATCTTTGAAAGAAAGGCAATGTAGTTCTGGTAAAAGTCTGTTTGGTGAATTTAGAGAACGTGTATTTGAGGAAGACTGCACTACCATTCTGTTCCCATCATTGTACATTGTGCAAAGGGATTGTGAGGAAAAAATGAGAGAGATTCTGGTATGTCCCTCACTCATTTTATGAACAGAGTAGTACAGATAATCATGAATAATGGTAAGATATATCCTTCACCATACAGTGCACAGCGGTTTGTGGAGTATATGAAGTGTAGTCATAAGATTTTAATTATCACCTCAAAGGGAAAACAATGAAGTTAAGTAATTAATTTTTTACTTGGTTGCAGGTACATGTTTGTAGTTCTGGTTAACATTGAAGTACTGCAGCAGACTGCTTAAAGCAGTCACAACAAAATGATGCAGTCCATATGCAAATTATAAATGGATGATGCCATATTGTTTTGGTTCCTCCACAACACGCTACAGAACTGTGGCATGGGGATTTCAGTGTGTGCAAGAACTGCAGACATGTGCAGTTAACAAAACAAAACTGTTTGCACGGAGACTGGCCAAGCCATACCTCAGCATGTACAGTCACTATAGTGACACTTTCCCCCTGTTAATGCCCATGTAGGGGTACAGTGAAAACATATTATCATACCAGTGAGATGCACTACACACAGCATTGGAAATTAATGTCAATTAAACACTATACACCAACATTTAGGATATCAACAGTGATTGCAAAATACACTCCTGGAAATTGAAATAAGAACACCGTGAATTCATTGTCCCAGGAAGGGGAAACTTTATTGACACATTCCTGGGGTCAGATACATCACATGATCACACTGACAGAACCACAGGCACATAGACACAGGCAACAGAGCATGCACAATGTCGGCACTAGTACAGTGTATATGCACCTTTCGCAGCAATGCAGGCTGCTATTCTCCCATGGAGACGATCGTAGAGATGCTGGATGTAGTCCTGTGGAACGGCTTGCCATGCCATTTCCACCTGGCGCCTCAGTTGGACCAGCGTTCGTGCTGGACGTGCAGACCGCGTGAGACGACGCTTCATCCAGTCCCAAACATGCTCAATGGGGGACAGATCCGGAGATCTTGCTGGCCAGGGTAGTTGACTTACATCTTCTAGAGCACGTTGGGTGGCACGGGATACATGCATTGTCCTGTTGGAACAGCAAGTTCCCTTGCCGGTCTAGGAATGGTAGAACGATGGGTTCGATGACGGTTTGGATGTACCGTGCACTATTCAGTGTCCCCTCGACGATCACCAGTGGTGTACGGCCAGTGTAGGAGATCGCTCCCCACACCATGATGCCGGGTGTTGGCCCTGTGTGCCTCGGTCGTATGAAGTCCTGATTGTGGCGCTCACCTGCACGGCGCCAAACACGCATACGACCATCATTGGCACCAAGGCAGAAGCGACTCTCATCGTTGAAGACGACACGTCTCCATTCGTCCCTCCATTCACGCCTGTCGCGACACCACTGGAGGCGGGCTGCACGATGTTGGGGCATGAGCGGAAGACGGCCTAACGGTGTGCGGGACCGTAGCCCAGCTTCATGGAGACGGTTGCGAATGGTCCTCGCCGATACCCCAGGAGCAACAGTGTCCCTAATTTGCTGGGAAGTGGCGGTGCGGTCCCCTACGGCACTGCGTAGGATCCTACGGTCTTGGCGTGCATCCGTGCGTCGCTGCGGTCCGGTCCCAGGTCGACGGGCACGTGCACCTTCCGCCGACCACTGGCGACAACATCGATGTACTGTGGAGACCTCGCGCCCCACGTGTTCAGCAATTCGGCGGTACGTCCACCCGGCCTCTGCCGCATGCCCACTATACGCCCTCGCTCAAAGTCCGTCAACTGCACATACGGTTCACGTCCTCGCTGTCGCGGCATGCTACCAGTGTTAAAGACTGCGCTGGAGCTCCGTATGCCACGGCAAACTGGCTGACACTGACGGCGGCGGTGCACAAATGCTGCGCAGCTAGCGCCATTCGACGGCCAACACCGCGGTTCCTGGTGTGTCCGCTGTGCCGTGCGTGTGATCATTGCTTGTACAGCCCTCTCGCAGTGTCCGGAGCAAGTATGGTGGGTCTGACACACCGGTGTCAATGTGTTCTTTTTTCCATTTCCAGGAGTGTATATAGTGATTTGACCAGCAGTGTGACATGCGGTCTAAAGGAGGCATTAGCATCACTCATGGTCAAAGTGCCTGGCTTTTATGAAGCTTGTATTACAAATGTAGGAGAGAGTAATTAATTTAATAATTATTCAGTTCTTTGGCACAAATGAAACTGGTAATGATATGCTTTTTTTTCAAATTACATACAAAAATGTAAGTGCCTAGCTTAACAGCAATTCTTTTGCTCTTTTATTCAGGAATACAGAAATTAACTATCACCCTAAATTTTGAAAGTTGCCAGAAGGTTTTGCCTGTTTGCATACAACTATTCACAGAAGTAGCACACAGAACAGGAAAGCAGATGCAACAAAAATGATAAGAATAATAATAATAATAATTAGAAAGAATAAATGTTTAATGATGAGTACATAATTTTTGGTCTCAGAGTAAAATTCCAAATCTGATGGGAAAAATGGTTGAATAATCCAGCGTAATGAGTCTGAATAATATGTTTAAATTCTGTCACTCAATACTTACTAAAATCCAGTTGGACACTGAAAGAGATAAGTAGATACAAAATTGCAAGACCTTCCCAGTAACAGGACAAATGTAGAACATGGTTTTCCAATGGAAATTATGGTGCCTTTTCTCTCATTTTGAAGGAAAATACAATTAAGTAATTTCAATAGTCTGCAGGTACAAAAATACGGGTGCCAGATGACTGTTTATTTTCTGATTTGACATTGTTTTTAATTTACTCACAAGATTCTATCATTATTGAAAATGGTTCTGAATGTAGAGGACAGTTGCTATTAAGGGGGCATTTGCTACTGTGAGAACTAGATTCTGGCTAAAGTAAATGTTCAACCCTCTTGGGAAATATTAGAATGTAGTTCCCACAGTGCCTGATGTTTAAAGCAGTGGCAATAACACCACACTGTGAAGAGTCCTTCATTTTAAAAGCATTAAATTTCATGTTTTTTGAATGTATGTGTTCATAGAGCTTTAATATCTGAAGTTGAGTAGTTGTCAGAACAGTATTCATGTGATCACATTCTTCAAAGTACTTTTATATTCCCTATAATGAATTGCCTTTCAAACAGAGCAGTGTCACTATGAGGCTGGATTTCTGCTGCAAGATGGTTTATTCCTAATATTATGTGGTACCATGGGTATCCTAATACATGACAATATTGCATATTAGGACACACTTACTCAGATTAGGATAACTTCTGCTAGCCACTCTGATAGCTAAATTCAGTCTCACATTTATACTAACAGATTTGACAATTTCGGGAACATTGTGGAACCATTTGGTGATGAATGGTTATGCTAATACTTGATGGGGATCATATCAAATGTATGTGATAGACAAAGCAAGAGAAAACCATGTCCACATCATGTTTGTCCCCCCATTCTGCACATAAAATCCAGTCTCTTGTGTGGAATTGATGAGACTGTTTAAAACATGTATTCCCCAAGAAATAGGAACATGGTGGACAAATAACCCAGGTTCAATAGTAATCTCAGTTTTGTTTACGGGTTTATTTGCAGTGGCCTACTTGAGAGCAGTAACAATGGGGAACACTGCAAATGGCCTCTGGAAAATGGGACTCTTCCTATGTAACAGGAATATACGTAGGGACACTGACTTTGCAATACATGAGGGATTTGACAAAAAATATTTAAAAACATAAACAACATGCAAGTTCAAATGGTATTTGGCAAGATCCCAAAATCAGTGAGCCACATCAATTCACCAGCTCTAGTAAAATCAGCACTTATGGCTCTATTAAGTAACTAACATCTCCGTAGGGGGGAACATTTGAAAAAATTCAAAGAGAAGAAGGCTGTAGCTAAATCACTGGAGAAAAAAGCAAAAGTTTTATACTTGAAAAAGAAAGAGAGAAAACCACAGGAAACATTAACTTCCAGTCATTCAGAGTCTGATACACATGATTGAGGACAATGCTTCAGATGTGCAACCTGAGGAAGACAATGAATGCATATTCTGCAATGGCCATTTCTCTGAAAACTAATATGCAGAAATGGGCACAGTGTGTGGAATGCTACCCTTGGGTTCCCAAAGTATGCTATTGGGGAAAAAAAAAATGAGAGAGAGAGAGAGAGAGAGAGAGAGAGAGAGAGAAAGGTTCTGTGTGCCACAACTGCATTTCTTTTGCACAATGAATACAGAAAATGTTGGAGAGGTAGTAAGGAAGAGAAAATTATTGTTGTAGGTTTTACCTGTTCCTATATTGGTCAATACCGTTTTCTCTGCATGTCTCACATGAGGACACCATTTCTATTTCTATTCAAATTGACTTGCCTGCACTTTTTCAAAATTTATATGTATTAACTTTTAAGTACCATGAATTCCATAAATAAAATTTATAGTACAATGATTTCATATAGATTTGCAATCAACAAACTTAACAGTTATATCAAATATAAAGTGGAGTAAAGTGAAATGAGGAAGATTTCACATCAGGGATGAGGCTATTATGAAGCCCATGCACCACTGGCATCAACTACCTGCCTCATCCGTCAAGGTTAGCCTCTGAAAACAAGGTCTGAGAGACTCTCCCACGCATCCAGCACTAGGTCCCACAGTTGGTCAAGTGCACATGAAGCCAGTTTTGGCCATGTAAGTTCTTGTGATGCTTCATTTTGGTCCAAAAATTTTCAGTTTAATTCATATCTGGTGCTGGAGAAGGCCAGGCAATCAAGTCAACATCAGCTTGTTGCAAAACCAATGGTCAATGATTTGACTTGTTTGAACCAGTCAGTAATCCTGGCGGAACTGGGTCACTCCAATGGGGTAGCACATCCTAACACTTGAAACCATAGTACATTTCATTATATGCACATACTGATCTACAGTGAGATGATCATAAATTCATTGAAGTGTTCCTGACGCATCTGTTGATATCCACCTGCAGCAAAGGCCAGCATCACATAAGCAGTTGCGAGCTTTTTGTGGGCCTGAAGGGAAATTGGTTTCATTTTTGAGTTGGACAGCATTTAAAAAATGGACATTCCATATGGGTGTCAACTAACGTAGTAACTTGCTAAGGTGTTGACACTATTTACATCTACAATTGAAGTCGATAATCATATTTTCGTAAAATTAACAGAATGAGAAGCTTTCAAAAGATGAGAAATATAATTAAAATATATATAGTGATGGGCACAGAAAAAGAAACGACTCAAGGCAAAGTGAATGAACAATAACACAATTTCGTACATGCAGAACATTTCATAATAATGCAATTGTACTAATATTCTCTTTTCATTGCAAGTAAAAAGACATTTACCAATCAATTTATTTCATTATTTCCTTTATTTTTTATTATAATACACCATTAACTTGTTATATATTGTCGTCCCCACATACTGTGGAGTTCATGCACATAATTTCTACTGACGTTTGGGTAGCATAAAATTATTTTTATTTCTCATGTTATATTTGTGGTTAAAATACTTCTACTCAAATAATTTTTTTCTGTTGTGTAGGAACGTTATAATTTCATAAATGAATATGATGGTAACCATTAGGATTTGTAGTTTCCAAAATAATCAGCAACTAGACTCTGTTTGCTGTACAGTACACATGTATTTAACAATTTTCTTTTGCTGTTTCAGTACTTGAGATACACCACTTGAACTTCCCCATAAAATAATCCCATATCTAATAACAGATTCAAAATAACTATGATAAGCAATTTTTCATGTACCCAAGAAAATAGAATTTGCTAGTATCTGAACTGCAAACAACACTGCATAGTTTATTTGACAGAAAGACAGTATGTGTGTTCCAGCTTAAGTTCTTGTGAATATTTATTCCCAGGAATTTGACTATGTCAACTTCTTTCAAAAGTTGGTTGTTAAGTTGCATTTAAAGTTCCATATATATTGAATGTTTGGTTTTGAAATGCACTGTACATATTTTTGCAGTGTTCAGTTTCAACCCACTTAACAGGAACCAGTTTTCTAAGGTATCCAGTGTGCTTACAATGGAGCTTAGAATTTTTTCTGTATTGCCATCTTCAATTAAAACAAAAGTCTCATCTGCAAACAGAACTGATGGGGAATTTATATTTGTAGGTAAGTCATTTATGTAGAATAGGAACAGGACTGGCACCAAAATTGAGCCTTGAGACACACCTTGTCATACTGTACTCCATTTAGAGTAATAACTCACTGCTTCTGAGGTGATAGTTACCCTTTGTTTTTGTTGTGTAAGTATGATGTGAACCAATTTAGAGCATTGTCCTTAATCCTGTATTTGGCTGAATTGTAGATAAGCAAGTTATGGTTCATGTAGTCAAATGATTTTGTGAGAGCACAGAAGACACCTGAAACTTTACTCCTCTGAGCGAATGATTTGCATGCCTTTTCAAAATTTATTCACTGCATCGAGAGTGTTTTTTCCTGGTTGAAATCCAAATAGGTTACTTACAAGAACATCATTTTTTACAATAAATTTTTTTAACTAGTTTGCAGCTACTTTCTCTAAAACTTTTGACAGGACTGGAAGAACAGAAATAGGGTGATAGTGTCCCATGTCTTCCCTCGGCCCTTCCTTGAACAGAGGTCTGACTCCAGCGTATTTCAAAACATTGTGGAAGGAAGGGTTCAGAAGATTGGTTGAATATTTTAGTCAGGGGAGGTACTATTATGTCACACACTCCTTTAGTCACTATATAACATTTCCCACATCCTTTATTGTGACTCTTTTAAAATCCTGAAGTACTCAGCTTGTTGGTGGAGTTCAAAGGGATTAACTTTACTCTGATACTCCACTACATCAGCATCTGACTTTGTCATATTTTTGAAGAATTCAATTAAACACTCTGATATTTGAGCAGGGTATCCAAAAAAGTGATTATCTACTTTAATCCTAGATATTTCACTACTACTAATTCTAACACGTAACTTTGATTTGACAACAGACCACACTGCTTTTGCTTTACTTTTATGTTGTACAATGAACTTACTGTCTGCCACTTGTTTGGCTGCCTTCACAAATGAAATATTTCAAGAAAGCTAGTTAAAGAATTGTTAAAGTTGCTATTGTTTGAAATACAGCTGTTGTAAGGCCATTAAACCTCTCTTAGCTTATTTCTAAATGTAAGTGAATTTTTTCTTTGAAGTTTCTTTTCATATGGCTTTTGTTACACGAAATTTCTTTGTTAATTTTTGCTAGTTCAGTGAATAATGCAAAGTGGTCAGAGATTCCTAAATCTATGTAAAATTTATAAACATCATCAAATACATTATTTGTTGGAATATTATCAATCATGTAGCTGACTATACATTTAATCTAATGAGTTGGAAGAAGTTTATTTTGAAGCCAAAATTTTTTTTGAAGCCTCTCTTAGAGGTTGTCAGGACCAGATCTTTAGCTTACGGCAAATAATGGAGAAGTGTTGCAAGTGGAACAGGGAATTGTATCTATGCATTACAAATCTAGAAAAGGCATATGACCGGGTTCCTAGGAGGAAGTTATTGTCTGTTCTACGAGATTATGAAATAGGAGGCAAACTTTTGCAAGCAAGTAAAGGTCTGTACATAGATAGTCAGGCAGCAGTTAGAGTTGACAGTAAATTGAGTTCATGGTTCAGAGTAGTTTCAAGGGTAAGACAAGGCTGCAACCTGTCTCCACTGTTGTTCATATTATTTATGGATCATATGTTGAAAACATTAGACTGGCTCGGCGAGATTAAGATATGTGAACACAAAATAAGCAGTCTCGCATATGCGGATGACTTAGTTGTGATGGCAGATTCGATTGAAAGTTTGCAAAGTAATATTTCAGAGCTAGATCAGAAATGTAAGGACTATGGTATGAAGATTAGCATCTCCAAAACGAAAGTAATGTCAGTAGGAAAGAGATATAAACGGATTGAAGGCCAAATAGGAGGAAATAAGTTAGAACAGGTGGACAGTTTCAAGTACTTAGGATACATATTCTCACAGGATGGCAACATAGTGAAAGAACTGGAATCCATGTGTAGCAAAGCTAATGCAGTGAGCGCTCAGCTACTATCTACTCTCTTCTTCAAGAAGGAAGTCAGTATCAAGACTAAGTTATCTGTGCACTGTTCAATCTTTCGACCAACTTCGCTGTGTGGGAGTGAAAGCTGGGTGGATTCAGGTTACCTTATCAATAAGGCTGAGGTTACGGATATGAAAGTAGCTAGGATGATTGCAGGTACTAGTATATGGGAACAATGGCAGGAGGGTGTCCACAATGAGGAAATCAAAGAAAAACTGGGAATGAACTCTACAGATGTAGCAGTCAGGGCGAACAGGCTTAGATGGTGGGGTCATGTTACACGCATGGGAGAAACAAGGTTACCCAAGAGACTCATGGGTTCAGCAATAGAGGGCAGGAGGAGTCAGGGTAGACCAAGAAGTAGGTACCTGGATTCAGTTAAGAATGATTTTGAAGTAATAGGCACCAATGTTAGAACTGAATAGGGGATCACGGAGGAATTTTATAACGGGGATTATGCTCCAGACTGAACGCTGAAAGGCATAATTAAGTCTTAAATGATGATGATGATGATGAGTTGTATTTTAATTCATGCAATGCACACAGTGTGGACAAGGGATCAACATACATTGTGCTAAGCAGATGATGTGCAATTATGTTAAGACTGGTGCCTAGCAATAAAAAATATCAAATTCATACAAGATTAAATTCATCAGAGACAATTAACACATTACTGTTATAGCTAAATCATAATACATTGATGGAAAAAAATCTCAACACCAAAAAATAATTAATGTACAGTAATGAAATTATTGGAATACATTTGTCTAGGTATCATATTTAAGTGATTAACATTGCAAAATCACAGGTTAATGTAAGCACAAGATAATTCATTCCAAATGTGAAATGTTGGTACATTAACAACCGGTGTAACCAACAGAATGTTGAATGCAAACACACATGCATTTTGTTGTGCAGGTGTCAGATGTCAATTTGTGAGACGGCTTTCCATGCCTGTTGCACTTGGTTCATCAACATAGGGATAGTTAATGCTGGTTGTAGATAACACTGGAGTTGTCATCCGATGATGTCCTATATGTGCTTGATTGGAGAAAAATCTGATGATTGAGCAGCTCAAGGCAATATGTCGACACTTCGAAGAGACTTTTGGGTTACAACAGAAGTTATGTTGCTGAGAGTTATACTGTTGGAAAACACCAACTGAAATGCTGGTCATGAATGGCCCTCCAACAGGTCAAATCACCAGAGTGATGTACAAATTCGCAGTCAGGATGCATGGGACACCACGAGAGTGCTGCTGCTGTCATACGAAATTGCAGCTCAATTGATAACTCCAGGTGCAGGTCCAATGTGTCTAGCACACAGGCAGGTTGGTTACACACCTTCAACTGGCCTCCTCCTAAGCAACATATGGCCATCACTGGCACCAAGGCAGAACCAGCTTTCATCAGAAAACATAACACATCTCCACCCTGCCCTCCAATGAGCTCTCACTTGACATCACTTAAGTTGCAAATGGTGGTGGTTTGGGGTTAGTGAAATGCATGCTACAGGGATTCTGGCTTGGAGCTGTCCTTAAGTAACTGATCTGTAACAGCCTTGTGTCACTGTGGTGCCAACAGCTGCTCAAGCATACGATGCACCAGAGCCATACACTGTGGTCTTCCCTATCGGTAGTGCCATGTGGCCACCTGGAGCCTGATCTTCTTGCAACTGAAGATTCTAGTGACCACCACTGCCAGCAATCATGTACAGTGGCTACAAGTATTTCTGCAGTATCACAGCTTCATTACATGACCTCATTCAAACTCAGTGAGATGTTGATAATGGTGTCTTTATCACCTTAAAGGCATTCTTGACAAACATCAACTCACCTTGTCCAATCTCAAAGGTAACTAATGCTCATGACCATTACTATGTGTATTTAAAGCAAACCTGATTTACATCCTCATAGTGGGACTAGTAGTGCTACTCTTATATGACTGGTGCAAAATCTGAATAGACATCATCTTTCAGATGTAGAAACATACCTACGAACTTTCATTTTGTTTCACACATTTCCCCCTTGGTGCTGTGATTTTTTTTTTTTTTTCTATCAGTGACTTAATAAATTCAATCAGAAGCAATTTGAGCTACGCATGCACCTCTGTTGGCACTATTCCCTGCCACTGCCTCATTCCAACCCTCTGTCAAGAAGAGACTTAATCCCATTTTATAATAAGGTTTTCAAGTGCACATATCATATTCTAATGACATCTGTGGACAATTCCATGTCAGAACAGCATGTGAGCCAAAACAGCTAAGTGTCATACTTTGCTGAAAAGTGATCTATATAAAAGTTTATACAGCCTAGGTTCATATGCAAAACAAGCACAATGAGAAAAAGTTAATCACCTACTGAAAAGAAATCATACTAATATCATGTAACAGCATTTCTAGCCTTTAAAATGGCCTCAGTTCAGCAATGAAGAGAGTTCACATATTTCTTTAGGTATGCGATATTCAGCTGAAGTCACTCACTGATCATTAGATTTTGGAGTTACCAACTGTGGGAATGTTGCCTGCTACGTTTTACTGGCTTTTTCAAATAATCCCAGACATTTTCTATGGGATTAAGGTCAAGTGATTTAGTGGGCCCATCAAGACACCGTAGGATATATGAGTATTCATTAAACCAGGAACACGTGTGTTCAGCTCTGTGAATACAGCTGTCGTCATCTTGGAATTTGGAAGAGGCCACAGTATACTCATCATCAGTTGGTCATCAGAAAAGTGGAAATACAGATTCTGGTTCATTTTCACATTAATGTGAATGAGAAGGCCCAAGTCATTGAGCAAAAAAAAGCACCAAAGCATCCTTGAACCACCTCCAACTTGAAACAAGTCCTTCACACATCACATGCTTAATGCCTAATTGGGCCACCTGTGCAGTCAACATCTTACAACATTTGAAAAGAGGCAAAACTGTAACTTATCACATCACACTAAACACCTCCAATCAATTACTGTACATCTCCTGTGTTGTTTGTCCCACTGAAAATGCACTTATTTATGCATTGCTGGAAGCAATGGTCTGTCACAAGACACCTCACTCCAAACGTCCATTTCATGCAGATCCCTTCACAATGTTCACTCAGGAACTGGCTGAGATGGACCTGAGCTCACTGGCAGCAGCAGTTCCTATGGGTTTGAAACATATAAGGCCTGACACTCATCTCCAACCTGTGATGGTTAGTATCCTTTTACGACCTCTGTTCTTATACCACGTTACTTGGCTGTGAGTGGTATATGTTGGACAGTCCATACTGATACACCAATATATTGGACAACTTTGTTCGTGGCATGGTCAAGGCTACACTCTGTAATTCAATCACATCAACATCTTACTCCTGCAACTTCCTGCATTGATTCCATACAGCTGACTGGTCCTTCAGTGTCATGACTTAAATCAGCACAATAGGGCCATGTGAGCACCTGGAGCCACTTCTGTCCTAACTACAAACTCTAGAATGATCCATATGCTCTTTTAAAGGGGGTGACTAATACAGGGTGTCCCACATAAAACAGGTATACATAATGTACCAGTAAATCATCCCTAATCAAGTTGCTTGTGAGGTGGCAACACTGTCTTGAAATGCCCATGACCATCATTTCCAGCCTCTCTTATAAACAAGGACCTACATATTTTTTAACATTACTGTCAACTATTCTTTCTTTGTTAGTTCATCGTTACTTGAATCTTGGGTTTGAGGCATACCAGTTTTATGTGGGACACCCTGCATTTTGTTTGGTGAGCTTACTTTCCTTGAGATCACAGTAGTGTTTAAATAATGTAGGGCTGAGATTACCATTTTTGAGAACATGCATCAGAAAATGTGTGTACAACATTTCCAGAAAAGTAAATATAGATATACTTCTAATAGTTCTGTATGTTGAAATTTGGTATCTGGTTAATAAACACACATACTGAACCATTCTGCCAGTTAACAGGTTTATATTTCTAAAATTTTAAGTTATTTAAAATATAAATTTGTATCAATTCTTCAGTTTTGTGAATACAGTCGACTATGTACTTGAGAAATACTTTATTTCTGAAGGAAAAAAAAAAAAAAAAGTCTGAACACTTGAATTTTCCAAATCTGCAAGCCTGTGTTCCAAACAATGTATTCTAACAGGTACCAAAGGAATTGCCCCCTCCCCCTTCCTCCACCACTCTCTCTCACACTGTGTGTATATATTGTAATATCCTAAAACTAATAACAGTTAAAACACATGCTTGTCACAACGTACAGCTGTTCTGGTGCCAAAACGCAGTTCGTGATTAACTAAAAGGAAAACTGCAATGTGAGGATGAAATCTCTCATAAAAGTGGGTGATATCATACTGCACATCACTAGCAACTGTTGTTTCACTTTTAAAAGAATTTATCAATAATCTTATTGACAGAAGTTTGTTTTTCATATGTCCTCATAGTTTCATTGCACAAATTTTGGCTCAGTTTCTAACATAATGCAAACAGAACTTACTACATGAGTGTGCTATTTAGGTAGATTTTTTTTAGAGCACTGCAAGATTACAATGGGAAAACAATCAAATTACACTTCTTCCTGTTGCTGTGTATATACTGAAGAAGCAAAACGTTATGATCATCTGCTCAGTGGTGTGTTGGTGCACCTTTGGAGGAAGGAAGAAAAGAAGATTAGTGTTCAGCATTCCGTCAACAGCATGGAGACTAGACAGGGAGCACTAGCTTGCATTGTGAAAGGAGGGGGAATCATACTGGCATTTGCCTGAAGCGATTTAAGGACATCATGGAAAACATAAAACTAGGTGGTCTGCTGCCAATTTGAACTTTTGGAACACAATACAGCAGTGATTAAGTGTGGCATGGATTTGATGAGTCCTTTGTATGTGTCCAGAGGTATAATGCACAAGCCTATGTACAGTTCATGCAACTATCATAAAATATGGGCTGGTGGTTTGCGGGCACAGAGCTGGCACCTGATAGTGTACCAGATGTGTTCCATTGGATTCAAATCAACTGAATTTGATGGCCAAGACATCAACTGGAATTCATTCAAAACACTGTATGGCAATTCTGACCTTGTGACATGGACATTTATCCTGCTCGGAGATGCCATTGCCATAGTGGAAGACATCAAGAATGAAGGGATGCAAGGGGCCTGCAATAATGTTCATGTAGTCCACAGCCACGGTTCCTTTGATTGCTACCATACGTCATACGGAACCACAAATGAATATCCCTCATACCATAATACTGTCCCAACAGGCCTGCATCCATAGTGCAGTGCACATTAAGAACAGTTCTTCATACGGATGACAACATAACCAGACCCGGTATAACAAGAAATGTGATTTATCCAACCAAGAAAAATATTTCCATTGATCCACAATCCAATCTTGATGGTCCCGTGCCTGTTGCAGTTGTAACTGATGATGTTACTGGGTTAACATGGGAACAAACGTGAGGTCGTCTGCTGCAGAAACCTATGTTCAACAATGTGCACTGAATGGTGTGTTTTGAGACCCTTGTCTCGGCACCAGAATTTCCTTTATTGTCAGATCTGCCACAGATTGCTGTCTATCCTGCTTTACAATGTGACCTCCACATTCTGTGATGAAGTGTGGACATTGAGCACCTTGCCTACTCATGATTTCATTTTCTTCAACAACTTCCCATAAATGCTCTTAACAGTAGTATGCAAACAGATGACCAGCCTTGTCATTTTTGATACACTCAATTCCAGGTGTTGACCCATAATACTCTGTCCTTTGTCAAAGTTGCTTATGTCAGTGGATTTCCCCATTTTTGTCACATATAAGTCACCCAGCAGAGCAGATATCATGTGACAGCAGGTGACCATCTGACATAGTACATGTCATTCCGCCTACATACTCCATATGATGACAAGCAACTCTGAGACTTTCCTCTTTTCCTCAGCAGACATGGTCACATTACAAATCTGAACTGAAACTGTTGTAGAATAGAAATGGTATGTTTGTGCACATGGGTTCCTATTCAAAATATTATGTACTCACTCCCCTCTACAAGTCCTAGAAGTTTGTAATGGTAATTCCCAAATTTTGCATTCTTCAGTGATGGAGCTGCATCACAATACAAACACAGAAAAAAGGGCCACCTCATAAATCTTAAAGAGATTTTGGGATAGAAACAAAGTAGTATTTCTTTGGAACCAGTCAAGGAAAAAGTCCATCTGATGGCGTAGGTGATACAACAAATTGCCTTCCTGCCAATGTCAGTTCCCAAAGGCCAGATGGCAACAAATTCTAATAGCAGAAGATCTATTTAATTTTGCCGAAGAAAATATTCCAGGTCTGTTCATCAGTCAGTCACAAGTACTAGGAACTGAAATATTGGTGCTAGAATGTTTCACCAATGGCACGAAAATCCCTCATACAAGAGAAAATCACTATTTCATTCTGGTAGACTCAAAATCACTGCAAGTTTTGAGTTTGTGAGTCAAGATATTGCTTTCAAACACATTTCTTCATGAGTCAGGACAACAGTTTATTCTGTAAGAAGAGATTGTGTTGTAAAGATATGGTGACATTACACCAACAATGAAAATAGTGATTGCTTAATAAAGTTTATGCATCCAGCTCTAAGTATACCTAACCTCTTGTATACTGACTCTCCACAGTTCCTCTCCCCTTACCACAGGTTGCCTGCTTGTCACTGTCAATGCCACCTCCTGTACATTGACATCTCCAACGCCCATGAGTTCCCATCATTGAACACTACCTTTCCCACTGCCAGACTGACTCCAAACTTACAGCTCCCTGCCTTGTCTCTATGACCAACAATAGCCTTCTTTCTCACAATTACTTCTTCTTTGAAGACATCACCTACAAACAAATCTGCAATACAAACATGGGCACACACATGACACTGTCCTATGCCAACCTGTTCATATGTCATCTAGAGGAATCCTTTCTAGCCATCCAGAATCCTAATTCAATGGAGACGTCTTCATGACCTGGACTGAGAGTAAAGGCACCGTGTCCACACTCCTCTGGAACCTCAACATCTCCCCAATTCACTTCACCTGGACCTCCGAGACATAGCAAGCCACCTTCCTCAATATTAATCTCCACCTTATGGGAGGCTCCAACAGTACTTTATCCACATCAGACATACCAACCATCGAAAATACAAGCTATTCCTACAACTCTCAACCATTCCACAACAAGCCCCTTCCACACAGCCAAGCCACCCACAGTAATTGCATCTGAAGTGACCACCAGTTCCTCCCCAGTCCCTCCATGCCACCATGGAGTGCCTCTCTCATGACTCACTACACCCTGGATCAACTGAATCACTTTCTCCACTAGAGTTTTGACTAACTCTCATTGTGCTCTAAAATGATTAATACCCTCCCCACTACACTCCACAGCCCACCCACAGTGGCTTTCCACCACCAAATCAACTTTCACAGTATCCTTGTCCATCACTATTTTACCCCTGCTCCCAATCAGTTGCCTCATGCCTCATATTCCTGTAAAAGTTCTTGATGCAAGACCTGTCCCATACATCTTCCTACTACCACCTAATCCAGTCCTGTCACAGGAATTTTCTAGCCCATCAAAGGCAGGGCCACCTGTGAAAGCAGCCATGTCGCCTGCCATCTTAGATGCAATCGCTGTGTGAAATTCTATCTCACATAACAACTAACAACCTGTCTATCCATGTGGATCGCCACTGCCAAACTGTGGCCTAGAGATAGCTGGACAACTCAGTTGCTGAGCATGCTGCACAACATAATGTGCACGACTTCAATGAAAAATTATGGTTAGTGTCATCTGGAATCCTTCCCACCACCAACAGCTAATCTGAACTGTGCAAGCCCAAACTCTCCCTCCTTTGTTCCTGTAATCCCCCTTGGCTCAATCTTTGCTAATCGTCATTCTCCAACACTTGCCTGTAAGCTCATCCCTTTTCTCACTCCACTCTCACACATATCTTCTATCTCCCCACACCTCCAGCACAGTCTTTTGGTGGACTTTGATTGATAGCTTAGTTTACTTTTAAATGTGCATGTCTGCTACTCCACACCTCTTCTATCGGTGAGTAGCAATTTATCATAATTCATATTGTTATTAAAAAAGCAATACACTAGTTTAAAAATTTAATCGAATAAAAAAGAAAATTTATGTTCATTTTTGGCTAAAAAGAGAAAATCTAGTAACATTTTTCACTCATGTGGCAAGTTTTGATAAATATTATTTGCAAGTTTCATCACTGATTAAAGGTAAATCTTACATTTTTTTACAAATTGATAATTAAAATCAGTGATCCATTTTTTGAATTAAAAGGGTACATCCGTAGATGAAGTGTGTGTGTGTGTGTGTGTGTTGTTTGTTATATTTACAAATATAACATATTTAGATATTTTGTGGCTAAATTGAATGTGCAAGTAATTAAATTTATTTCATGTTTAGCCATGTCTTGTTCATAGATTATACAACTAATTGAGACAAAAAACTTTTCAGTTTTTTTCTGAAGTGTCCATATTTTTGTTGTCACAAACTTTCAGAAGATCTGAAAGAAATGTTAACAAATTTTGTTGACCCATGTAGAACAATATTAGACTCTGAAAGTACCTAAGAAACAATGAAAAACAGCAAATAAATTTAAACATACAATGGAAATTTATTATGACAATAAGTACAATGAATATGTTATGAGTGGTATTTATTGGTCAACATACAAAACTGGGTACAACTCTGCACTAACATACACATTTAGGAATACATGTAATACTGGTTAAGGCCTAATTAAAGACTATAATGAAATGAAATAAATTGGTGCACTTATTGCTCCTATACCACCACCACCACCACCACCACCAGCACTACCACTGCAAAATTCTCAGAAGATGTGCAATCTGTTACTAAGAATGATGATAATTTTTATGGAGCTGTTCAAAGAAATTTAGTTTCATACTTGCTTCATGACTACATTTTTCATCACTATCGTACCCATAATTTATTCTTTCCTTCTTGTTATTTTTCATCTCCTTTTATTGTGCAAATCAGCTCAGTCTGCAGTAATATCTGTGGTGATGACAGGAGGGAATGGGGGCTGAGAACAAAGAGAAACTACTTCTCTATATCTGTCAGGGTTGACACAACATTCAGTTTCATGTTCAGATTCAACCACTTGTTGCTTCTTATAAATGTACATATGCCACTGGTTAATTCCACTTGCACTGAGACAATAATAAGATTGTATATCTGCGTAAATGTATATGAGTGGCTTACTACAACAGACAAATTGTCAAAGTCAGTCATATTGTGTGGTCATGCTATAAAAAAGCAACAGAGTTCGGAAAGCAATGCATGACGAAAAAAAAAAAAAAGATTAAAATGGAGGGTGAACAATCATCAATTACTATAAAATTAGCACATCTGAGGATGGTCATTCAGTCATAAAAAGGCAAACTGTGGTCACACCGTAGGGTTTACACTGTGATGGGTTCATTTTGAGATAGTGAGGAAAATCTGTGCATAAAATTACTTATTGCACAGACTACAGTAAGTCTTGTTTTGAGGAAGAGAAAATGTAATGGGAGGAAAAAGGTATAGAAAGAGATGAAAGGCTACAGCAGGAAATACTTCTGTTTGCATGTAAATATCCTCCTAGTGATGAGTGAAGCGTTATTCTAACAAGATGACATCTGACTATTTCATAGAGTGATGTATGAACTGTTGTAATGGAAGAGATCTGCTGTAGTTTACCCACTATGGTGGAAAGAGTGGTGATACTTGAGAATTACAGCTCAGAAATGTAAGTAATGTATTTATAGTTGTTCTTTGTTCATCTTAATCATTTTCTGTTTAGTCTCCTCTTTCACTTATTCTGATGTGATATTTTATAAAAGGAACTTGACTGATAACAAGAATGTTTTAAAAAAAGTAATAGATGAAATTGTTTTGGTAGATGTAGATTGTTTATTTTCTAATCAAAGAAGAAATTGAGACCGCAATAAAAAGAGTGACCAGAGTCAAATTGATTTAACTGAAAAGAATGGAGCTGAAATCTTTTATTTCAATAGAACAGAGTTCAAGGAAAGATATGGAGAACTGAAAACACAAACTTATACTGCCTCTGGGATATATACAAATAGAAGATGCTGCTGTCACACAGAGTATGCACAACCGAACAATCTTCCAAAGTAAACACTTTATCAAAATTTATTACTGACTATCTCATAATGTTTCTTATGTCTGGCAGTCTAGGATTGAGGGTCTGGGAATTCCTATACATCTGTTGCTCCCACTTCAAAATTATTCTGAGAGGACTGCACCTCAACATACAACAATATTACCTAAAAACTACAGGGTCACCATTACTGTACTGTGATTTCTTTCTTAACGACACAAATAAAACAGAACTAACAAAATTACTCTATACAGTGAATCTTCTCTCATAATTTACAAGCTTGTGTAATTACTGTATTTTTTTAAATTTTTGATAGAATGCACAATGATAAATTTTTGTGGGTTATGAGGAGGGAGGCTGGGGTACGTAGATATATCACACAAAATAAGAAAAATGGAAGAAAAGGTTGTGTTATTTACGAGGAAAAGGTCTTCACCTTATACAAAGGAAAGTCTTTACGTTTTCCAACCTTACACACACTAACAATTTACACTGTACATTCAAACGTATCTGGTGTCTTACACTATGGGATGAATATTTATTTCCTCATGCTTAAGTTGTAAGCACATTAACTACACAAATTCTTTGGTTCTCTTCTACAAATTAACCCATTATTGCCCTTAGACAATCTATAATCTTATTAGGTTTGTTTAAGGATTGCTGAACATCTGTTCTTTCATACCTGTCAGTAGTTGTGAGAAGCAGTACGTAATTGGGAACAACTGGCAATTGAATTTAAACATTATTTCTACAGCTTGAATCTCATCAAATCGTGGAGTTAAAAGAGTACATATAACTAGTAAAATAAGTTTTGTTCAGGTTCAGAAACTGTAAGTAGTTCCTCAATAAGCCAACAATCGTGTGTCATTTATTTAAATTTATGCAACATTATTTGCATCACAGGGACACATGCTAATTATTTAATTTTACACAAAAGTAGTACTAAGCACTAATGGGAGCATTTAAATAATTTTATACATTATTCTAGTAAGTCTATTGCTTTTGTAATTTTTCTTAGAGAACAAGGCTTTGGAGGCACCAAGTCAATGAGAGAAAATTTTATCTTCCACAGAAGAAGAAAATAGAGAAATATGAAAGAGTTACTACTCATTCTGCCATATAAAAGAAAAGATCTGTTTCTGTTTGATTCCATTGTTTCTGCAGCATCAAGTACAAGTGAGGTGAACACAGTAACTAATGTAATTACAATACCCTCAACAGTCAATGATACTCCTTGAAGTTCCTCAGCCATCTATCTATACTTACAGAATACATCAGGCACATGTGAGGACCTGATCAAATGGATCAACATGTGAATCAGTACAGGATAAAAATCTTTAATAGGAAATGGACTCGGCTCTTTTCAGTTTGTTATTGGATGTCACTGTACACAATGTCTTGATGGCTTACTGCAAAAATGGAAATTCAACTGACCATGTAAACTTTCAATGAGAATTTGTGCAGGTGTACTTGAGACAGTACATGACACCACCAAAAGCACTTTGGATGAACCTCGCACTCCATTACTGTAGCAAATGAACTTGAATATAATGGAATGAACCACCTGATGGTTAAAATACAGGAAATCAAAGGAAATATGTTGAAATAAACAGCAGGACAGCAGCATGCTACCAGTGCAAGAACTGTAATATGGGATTGTTTGTTGAGTGTTTTGCTCTTTATCATACCAAATAAGTTAACTTTTTTTATTGGTAATTTGTACTCATCTTTAATTTGTTTCTGTTAATACAAAAATGTGTAACCTTTTCATACAGATGTATATCTTGCTCTCAATAGTACTTAGCATTGTGGTGTAGTGTATTATAACTAGAAAGACAAAAACTGCTTTTTCACTTTAAATGCTTCTTCTCAATCTAACACACAAGGTAAAGGTAACAAATGTAAAATTTTCAAGCACTAATTGGCTAAACAACATGCAGCTTCAAAAGAATTTCATATCAAATTTATAGGAACAATTCAAGTGTAAAAGTAAAGATACTTCATTCATTTTATTAAGGTACATCACCATATTTTACTTAATGCTTACAAGACAGTAGAGCAAATATCTACACAGTCTGATTAATTAATGATGTTACACCAGTAGTCACTATGGTTCCAACATATAAATTACATCATCAATGGGGAAAATCATTACAGAATTAACTGAAGAAGCCTGATCTTTGCCAGAGAAACCTTAGAATAAATTGTTATCTAAGCTAGAATACTGTATATTATCACATGTCCACCTAAATACTTCACACACCACAAAAACATAAAGTGCTATTAAAGTTATAGATTTGTTTGCACACTACTATGATTACAGGACTTTACCACACATGGACATATTAGACATGGTGCACTTTCCTCTTCCACCATCATCCAACCTAGCTTACCCACTCAGTTAGAGGGTGGCTTGTACTGTTTTCTATAGTGAACCATACACTAATTAGGCATTTTTCCCACACACTAAGAATTGTTAGTGTTTAGTCACATTAGGTCCTAGAAACAATATCCAAGGATAAATCCGGGATTGAATTTCAAACCTTGGATTTGCAACCTGACAAAAAAAAAAGATGAAAGACAGCTAGGGCACTCATTAGTACTTCATTATTACTGGATAACAATAATGAAAATTCCTGGATGAAAAATACATAAAATAAAGGAAAGGCAACCTCTGAGCCCTGCTTTCCTTCTGGTAGAAATTACACACATCCACATGCAAAATCACAAAGACACTCAAGCGCACATAACCGTGGCTGTGGCAACACTGATAAACTAGCTCTAGATATCTAATGTGGTATTTTGTTTTTGTACTGTAGTTTGGTATTCGAATTTCAAGTCCGAAAATCATTTTTCTCTACCATGTCATGTTTTGAAGATATTGACAAAAGTTAATTTTCATGGACCACCATTAATTTCTTTTACCCCCATATTGTCAGTAATTTTTTGTGCAACACCATACAATATTTTTGTTGACTGTAAAAATAATTATATTTAAAGTAATATGTCAAAACATTTTCAATATTGCACTACTAATATTTCATTCATTTCTTTTTTATTTTCAGTTTAGAACAGTATTAAGGCACAGAGGTTGTATAACGCCACAGACTGTTACTTGTTCGGCAAATGTCACTAGATTTTTCTTACAATACTTGTGCACCTGTAATGTAGCCCAATGTTCTCTTGGTTTCTAAACCAGTTCCACATGATCCCACCACTTGTTTAATGCCAATAAATAGCACCTCCAGAAAATACAGTTGATGAAGAAATGCAAGAAAGTTCTCTTTCATCTTTCAGCAATGTATCAGACTTTGATTACCAATCTGGAGAAGGTATTCATTTAATGAGCAATGCTGATCTTTGTGATTTTGTACTGGACTGGCACTAACAAGCTGAAATGCTCACTTTGTGCATTAAAGAATTTAATTTGCTTGCACTGGATACAATGACTTCATATTTTTGCCACAGACATGAAGAATTTGTGAAATTCTTTGCAATGAGTGACACTATTTGCTACTGTACAGGCATTTGTTGCCTCATGTCAATCCTCGGGGTAGATCACAACATTAAAGCATGGTGGTTCTTCATTAACTCATCTAAAAGAGAGTTTGAAAGCAATGTTATTTTACAAGGAAACAAGTATGCAGCAGTACCAGCTGGATATTCCACCCTCCTGAAAGAGACATATTAAAATATGTTGTTACTTTTTGAAAAAAAAGTAAAGTGTGGTATCATGAGTATAAATGGTGTACTGTGTCCACTTAAAAGTTATCACCATTTTCATGGGAATAGAGAAAAGGTACACAAAGTACTGCTGTTTTATCTGCAAGTGGGACAGTAGAGTAGTAAGCACCACTACATAAAGAAAAATTGGCCAATCAGAAACGAATCTAGCCAGGAAATAAAAATGTTCTTCATGTGCCACTGACTGACTGTGATAAAGTTAGCACACCACCACTTTATAACAAGCTGGGGCTCGTGAACAATTTTGTGAAGGCACTAGACAATGATTCAGATGCTTTTTGATATTTGTGCAACAAGTTTCCAGAGTTGAGTTATATGAAAGTGAAAGAAGGTGAGTCCATAGGTCCACAAATAAGGAAGGTAATTGTTAACAGTCATTTCCAAGACTTACTGAATGATTCAGAAAGAAATGCATGGGTGGTATACAAATCAGCTGTAAATTATAAATCTGCTGACTATGTCAATGTTGTGAAGAAGTGCATCAGTGCACACAAACAGCTGGGTGTCAACATGTCCCTCAAAAATCATCTCCTCAACTCACATCTTGACTTCTTCCCCAAAAACCTAGGTTCAGTGAGTGAAAAACATGTGAACATTTTCAACAGGATAACTCAGTAACAGAGTCGCAGTATCAGCGCTGATGGACTACAGCAATGTTAGCTAACTAGTGCTGGACACTTCAGCGTGACATACCAAATGCTCAGCATGAACACAAGTTTACTGCCAAGAAATTCAAACCAAACACACTTTAAATTAAAGAAGTATTGTCAATGTGTATGGATTTTGTGTGTATTATATCTTGAACTAGATATTACTATTTAGCATGTGCATCACGTAGTACTAAAAAATGGTGCATGGTAGAGACAAATGGTTTGTGTATTTCGAATCAGCATGTTTCACTTGTCTCGGAATAAGTGTTGGATACCACGATATTTGCCAATTTTTAAACTCTGTTTTTCAGTGTTATCAGAGAGCAGCATCGCACACTACTGCGGCATCTTTGCTCTTTAAAATGTGTGTTGTTGCGGCTGACTATTGCTGGACACTTCAGTGTGACATACCAATTGCTCAGCACAAACAAGTCTACAGCCATGAAACTGAAACCAAACAAAACTTAGATTAGGGAAGTATTTTCAGTGTGCATATGGGTGCCTGCATGGTAGTGTGTGTATTTTCTGCTAAAAGAAGAGTCAGGGTGTGAAATCTAGTTAATACTGTGTTCTTTCACGTGTGTCTATGTACCACACATCAGTTTGCTACAGGTGAGTAGTTGCCTTTCCTTTACTTTAGGTACTCATTCTTATTTTAGACAGACACGGGGTCTTCATAACAAAGATGAGGAATACTGCAGAAGCACTGCTGTTTACATTATACACTTTTAAATCCTTTGAGTACTGTATTAACTTAGAAGTAACCCTCATGAAAGCAGAGGAAGTGAAATTTCTAACACCTAATGAACACAACAGTTGAGTCCTCCAGTAGCCAATCACCATTCTACTCCTTCCTGTCAATGTCCAATCAATTGAATATTTGTTAAAAAGTTATGTTTTGTGTTTGGATACAGTGATCCGTTTCTAATAATGTTGAAGGCTTAAAATCTTACAGCACTTGCCCATATACAAAGCATACTTTTGTACAATGATTGCGTCATCTACAGGTAGTAACACAAAAGTGTTAACTGGTAAAAATATTCACATTTATCTGCTACTAAAATAATCAGGCAACATGTAACTCATAAAACAGAGTACCCCACTCAAAAAGCACAAATGTAATTATCACATCAGCATTAAAGCATGTACCACATAACTTTTAAAAATATAATTTTTATATACAATTTCTTTGTAAATATATATTTTCTTCTCTACATCTTTATCTTACAATTATTTTGTAAATAAATAAATAAATGCTTCCACTAAAATACGAAAAAATAAAATTAATGTTAAAGGAACTGTAGTAATCAATGTCAAAACTTTCCTCTTCAGGAACAACAATGTATGTGCAAACAGTTAATTATACAGTAGAAGATAATACTTTGAAAATAAAACAAATGTTGTAATAATTACAGTCTTTAAGACATTATATTTTCAGTATATAGACATCTAGCTTTGAGAGCAGAATATTGACTCTGCCTAATATGAAGCAAAACAACATTAAGTAATAGCACTTTTACAATATTAATTAAAATTGATACTACACATGTAAAACTGCATATCAAGCCCAAGAGGCACAACTAAAAGCAAAGAAATTGCCACAAATAGTTAAATGTTACATTTATGTATTTGGTTATAGAGTGTATGTGAACAGGAATAGTTTACGCAATCTGTGATAACACAGACATATAAACAGCTGCACTTCGTAAGCTTGACTTGCCCCAGAACCAATAGTACCACTGAAATATTTATGTTATTGTATGCTGCATCCACTTTCAGTCTTTGGGTCCTTAGATGACTGGTGAACTTGAGCTTCCTTCACTGCTGGAAGTTCTCCTTCCAGTTTTGCTGCTGTATTCTGAAGAAATAAACAGATGAAAAGTTCTTAAAATCTAATTGTTCTTCTATAATTTTTTATTTTTATTTATTCTTTTCTTGTTAGTCATAGTCTACAATGTATGTGAAATTTTAGCTTCTCCGGGTGTATCAAATTTTCAGATAATTTAATTGGCATATTGGCAAGGGAACAATCCATTATTTTCAAGGAATAAGTGAAGTGAGATCACTGGCATGACTATTTAAATCCTCGGTACTTGGGACTGCACCAGCCAGGAAATGAAGAGAGAGTGTAAGCAGAAAAACAATATGTACTGTAAGCAACCAGCACTACCAGACAACTCTCATTAGGCATTATTGGTGAGTAAGCAGCATTGACTCACCTCTCAGTTGTTTGATGAGGGAGAAAGCAGGATTCCAAGCAATATTTAATCAAAAGGCTCTATCTTCACTTTTAAAGTACCTTGTTAGTTCAATGTCAACCACATCAATAATTTTACTATACCAGTGACTGGAAGTTCACATCATAATCTCTATGTTGTTACTTTCCATTGCAGGACTGTTGCTGAGGCAGTGTTCTACAGTTGCAGTTTTGCCTGACTGCTTAAGCATGTGTGACACTTATGCTCTATTTATCAGGCCTCTATGGTCCTAATAGTTTTATTTATTTATTTACATGTCAAGTTCTGTAGTACCAAATTGAGGAGCAAATCTCCAAGGTCATGGAATGTGACAGTGCATGAAATTCCAATATAAATGTATTAAAAGATAAAAATAAAATGCTTATGAACCCAAAAAAGTCAGCCATAAGTTTCAGTAAATGCAGTCAACAATATAGCATAAGAATCAGCTTAATTTTTCAACGAACTCTGCAACAGAATAGAAGGAATGAGGAAACTCTTCAGTTTCGATTTGAAAGTGCGTGGATTAGTGCTAAGATTTTTTAATTCAGTGGTAGCTTACTGAAAATGGATGCAGCAGTATATTGCACACCTTTCTGGACAAGGGTTAAGGAAGTCCAATCCAAATGCAGGTTGGATTTCTGCCGAGTATTAACTGAGTGGAAGCTGCTTATTCTTGGGAAAAAGTTGATATTGTTAACAAGAAACAGCAGTAAAGAATACATATATTGAGAGGCCAATGTCAAAATACACGGACTAGTGAAAAGGGATCGACAAGAGGTTCGTGAACTTACACCACTTATTGCCCAAACCACCTGTTTCTGAGCCAAAAATATCCTTTTAGAATGGGAAGAGGTACCCCAAAATATAATACTATATGACATTAAGTGAATGAAAATAAGCAAAGTAGGCTAATTTTTGTGTCAAACGATCACTTACTTCAGATACTGTTCTAATAGTAAAAATGGCAGCATTAAGTCTTTGAACAAAATCCTGAATGTGGGCTTTCCACAACAATTTACTATCTATCTGAACACCAGAAATCTGAATTGTTCAGTTTCACGAATCATATGCCCGTTCTGTGAAATTAAAATGTTGGGTTTTGTTGAATTGTGTGGTAGAAACTGAGTCTTAATGTGATTTAGAGTTAATTTATTTTCCACAAGCCATGAACTGCACTGTTTGAAACTGACAATGATGAAGATGATGATGATGATGATGATGATGATGATGATGCCTGGTTTGTGGGGCGCTCAACTGCACGGTCATCAGCACCTGTACAAAGTACCAATTTTTACACAGTCCACTCTAGCCACTGTCATACATGATGATGATGAAATACTGAGGACAACACAAACACCCAGTCCCCGGGCAGAGAAAACCCCAAAACATGGCTGGGAATCGAACCCGGGATACCGTGATCCACAGGCAGCAATGCTAGCCATTAGACTATGAGGTTTGAAACCGAGACAATGTTGCATGCAACATCCTTTACTACCAAGCTAGTGTCATCAGCAAACAGAAATGTTTTAGAGTTACCTGTAATACTAGAGGCCATATCATTTATATAAATAAGGAACAGGAGTGGCCACAACAATGATCCCTGGGGCACCACCCATTTGACCGTACCCCACTCAGACCCCACATCACAGCCATTCTCAACACTGTGAATAATGATCTTGTGCTGTCTGCTGTTAAAGTAAGAGGTGAACCAATTGTGAGCTACTCCCCATATTCCGTAATGGTCCCACTTCAGGAGCAATATTCTGTGATCAACACAATCAAACACCTTAGTTAAATCAAAAAATATGCCTAGTGTTCGAAACCTTTTCAATTACCATTACATACACAGCCTTTTCTTTTAGCAAACACTGATGGCATATAAATAGATCGAAAATTATCTACATTATCCCTTTCTCCCTTTTAATAAAGCGGCTTTACTACTGAGTACTTTAATTGTTCAGGGGATGGAGAGGTTTGTACGGGCACACAACGGCAAGGTCTTCAATGCCCTTTAATTGTTCAGAAAACTGGCTACGGACGAGAGGAACATCCATATATTCTCTTGTTACGCTCTGCAACCAGGCTGCACACAAAAGACAAAAGATGACTTTTGGATGTTGCTTGATGATAGGATCTTAGAAGTGCCACCTGAAGATACTCTCGTCGTATTTGGTGATCTCACTGGTCATGTTGGTTCAAATGCAGATGGATACCGATGAAATAGTAGTGGGGGGCTGGACATAGAAATGTAGATGGCGAGAGAATACTGAACTTTGCAGAAACACATGACCTAGTCACCGCGAACACCTATTCAAGAAGAGGATGTCCCACCTTTGGACTTACTACAGTGCTAACAACATGAGCCAGATAGATTTCATTCCTGTACGGTGACGCAACATAAACTTCATTTTGGATGAAAAAAACTATTCCATATGAAACAGTTGCTACACAACACCGCCTGCTAGTTGTCAAATTGCGCATCAAACGTCAAAATCAAAGGAAGAGAGAATGCAATGTCCTAGCATGTACTAAGTGGTGGCAACTCAAAGATGCAGAAAGAGACATTATTTCACCCATCACTCTTCCCCATATTACTGACGTAGGAACATCATGGGATGCCCTGAAAGTCCATGTAATAACAGCAGCCCAGGAAACATTAGGCACCACAGAACCAGGCTGACGTAAAATCTATTGCCAAACATGGCTCTGGACTGAGGAGGTGAAGAAGGCAGTGCACATTAGAAAGCAGCTATGCCAAAAGGTCCTCACCTCTAAGACAAATGAAAACTGGAAGGATTACCGTGAAGCTAGGAATGCAGCAAAGAAGGCAGTTGCAGCAGCCAAATCAGCCCATTTCAGTGAAGTCTACTAGAAACACCTACTGGAGAATGAGAAATTTGTTGACTGGTGAAGCAGCACAATAAACAAATTGCAGACATTGAAAAATTCTGTGGAATCAATTATGAAGAAGACAAACTTATCACCAACAGAAAGAAAGTAGCAAAGCTATGGAGGAAATACTTTGAGGAAGTTTGCAACGAGGAGTTTCCACATGCTCCAATTACAGTGTTAATTCCAGTAGAGGAACCCATTGCACCAGTCTCCAAGGATGAGGTTGTCAAAGCATTACGGAAAATGAAAAATGGAAAGGCAATGGGGCCATATGATCTTCCTGCAGACTTGTGAATCAAAACACTGTGATTCAGCTGAATGGTTGACAAATTACTTTAATAAGATCATTGAGGAGGGAACATTTCCAGTTGACTGGACATGTAGCACAACAGTTCCAATTTGGAAGCAGAACAGAATGGAAGTCCAGCTGAATGTAGCAACTACTGTCCAATAAGCCTTCTGTCACACACCATTAAAGTATTCGAGCGCATCATCGATAAAAGGATCTGATAAACTATCAGTCTCTCCATCAATCAACATGGATTCGTGAGGGGCTGTGGGATGACAAATGTTATCCATGCAGCTCGTCTGCTTATCAAAAAGCACTGTGAGAAGTCAAAACATCTACACTTTGCCTTTCTCAATCTTGAAAAGGTCTTTGACCGAGTGCCACACGAGTTAATTTAGCTTGTCCTGCAAGAGCATGGAGTACCTGAAGACTGGGTCAGACTGCTCTACCAGAACCCGAAGAGCCGGATACAGTCTGCTGCCGGACTATCTGACAACTTCCTTATTTCCGTGGGAGTTCATCAGGGATCTGTTCTCTCACTGCGCCTATTTATCACTCTCATGTATACCGCCCCAAGAAACCTCCAGAAAACCTCACCCTGGACGTTACTGTATACTGATGATGTGCTATTGGCCAGTGAAGATAAGAATGATCTGCAACTTCAAGTGTAAGCCTGGAATGACCGCCTTATAGATGTAGGACTACAGCTCAATGTGTTGAAAACATATTACCTTTCGACAGATTTAAATAAAGCTATAACCATCAGAATCAATGATGTTGACCTCCCAACAGCAAGGGCTTTTAAGTACCTAGGCTCGACAATTGCTGCCGATGGAAATCTGAGTACAGGAATCTCCAACCGCCTTAGCAGCGTGTGGCTCAAATGGTGTGCCGTTACTGCAGTAAGAAAATTCCAAACAGTCTCAAATCAAAAGTACACTGATTGATAATCCATTTAGTTGCACTGTATGGGGCTGAATGCTGGTCTTCAACAAGGGAAGCAGAGTCTACAGGCTATACGGTGTGGCACCAATAGTAGACAAAATGAGAGAAAGCGGCCTACGTTGGTACGGACATGTCCTTAGAGCAGATGAGACAATAGTGGCAAAGACTAGTTTCAACCTAAATGTCAATGGGAAATGGCCAGCAGGACGATCAAGGCAGCGATGGCTTGACACCATGCATGAAGACCTCAAGATCTCAGCTTTCACCCTGATCAGGCACAAGATAACAAGAAGTGGTGACAATGAGCCAAAACAGCGGAACCCGCCAGCATGCAGGACAAACGCTAAGGAAGAAGAAGAAAAAGAAGGAAACTGACCATTCCTAAATAAAAAATTACAAATATGGCTAAGTAAAGGGCTAACATGTGTGGCACAGTAGTTTAATATTCTGCTAGGCACTCCATCATATCCATGAGAGTGCTTAGTCTTCAATGATTTAACTATTGACTCAATCTCCCCACTGTCAGTATCACAGAGGAGTATTTCAGACATCATCTCGGAAGGGCGTTTCCCAAGAGAGTTATATGATTCTCTGCAGAAACTAATTTTTTATTAATTCACCAGCAATGCTCAGAAAATGATTGTTAAATACTGTACATATATCAGGTTTATCAGTAACAGCAATATTTTTACTATGAACTGAATTATATCGTCGACCTTGTGCTGCTGACCAGACAGTTTCTTCACAACTGACGATATGATTTTAATTTTATCCTGTGAATTAGCTATTCTATTTGCACACCACATACTCTTTGCCTTCCTAATAACATTTTAAGCACCTTACAATACTGTTTGTAATGAGCAACTGTAGCCTGATTGTGACTACTTCTAACATTTTGATATAATTCCTGTTTTGTTCTACATGATATTCTTGTCCCACTAGTCAGCCACCCAGGCTGCCTTTTGCTTTTTATTGCTAGTACCCCATTTAGAAAGTTCTAATGGAAAGCAATGAGAAATGTGTTAAGAAAAGCATTATATTTGTCATTATGTTATCGACACTATAAACATCCTGCCATTCTTGTTCCTTGATGAGTTTTAAAAAACTCTCTATTGCTGTTGGATTAACTTTCCTACGTAGTTCATAATTATATGACATTTGTTTGAGTACAAAAGCCTTTTAGTGTCAAAATTTGTGAATCGTGGACCGAAAGACCATTTACCCTTTTACTAAGAGACTGCTCATCTAGTATTGCAGAATGAATAAAAATGTTGTCTATGGCTGAGCTACTGTTCCCCTGCACCCTACATGGAAAAAACACTATCTGCATTAGATCATATGAATTTAGGAGATCTACCAACACCCTCTTTCTTGCACAATCATATACAAAATTAATATTGAAGTCATCACATCCAGCTAATTTCTGGTACCTCCTATAAAGTGAATCAAGAACCCTCTCTAGCTTGAGCATAAATGCTCTGAAGTCAGATTTAGAGGACATATAAACAACAAAAATTAGGAGTTTAGTTTCATTAAATTTAACTGCTCCTGCACAATATTCAAATATCTGTTCAGTACAGTACCGTGATACGTCTATGGACTGACGATGTGTGACATGCCATGACGACATGCGAAATAGTAGGACACAAACTTTACGCTTCATTTACAGACCATAAAAGGGCCCTAATATTAGATTGTGGTTGAAGAACACATTTCACATGGTGTTTCCTCAGAATACAACCAAACCTGTTGGAAAAACTATCTGCGTAGCCTCAGGCACCACCTCATTATTCTCATCACTCGCCCAATTCACAGTTGGTCGATAGCATAATACATCTGATCTGTCTCTCACTTCATCTGTTCTGGCAAAAGGCAACCTCAAGGAGTGCTAAACTTAGATGTCATGGGCCCTCTGAAGCAAGCCCCATCACAACCTCATTTGTCTGATCACCGAACTGGTCATTGGAACAAGTTATTTAATTCAGTTCCAAACCTAACCTCAATTTTTTTAAGCCTTCAGCCAGAGAGAGAGAGAGAGAGAGAGAGAGAGAGAGAGAGAGAGAGAAATTAAACTATCAAGTGACCTTACAAATAGACGGAGATTTTTTTCTTAAATTCTTCTTGGAAATCCACTCTTTGCCTAAAGTACAGAGGTAGCACTACTTGTGCAGCTACTGTTGGTTAATATTTCACAACCGATAACATCTGAGAATTGTTATCTTTGCTTGTGTAGTGGCACTGGTTGTTTACAGTGGATGTTGTCTGCCTTTACATGCCATCTTTTGGTTTCCTGATTGGTACAGCACTGACCACCAAGGGTTTAAATTGCCATGCAAGTTATTTCCCCTTTGATACGAATCTTGAAAATGACACAGCATTCACCTGTCAAAACTCCAGCAATTGTTAAGGAATTATGTGGCTGCAGTCATGTAAGTTATTCAAATATCGTCTAGTTCAGGGAATGCTCACAGCCAGAAGTCTCAGTGTGGTGTCAACACAAACTGATGCGAACCAGTTATTAGAAGTGGGACTGCGGGCACGCATATCTCTAGCCCATTTTCCACTCACGCCACAGCACTGATGTACATGGTTCGACTGGTTCCATCAGAGGGTCACTTGGAAGATGATGTGGCACACCATGGTCTTCAGCAATGAAAGCAGATTCTGCCTGCAAGCAACTGAAGGTCATTCGTGTGTATGATGTAGACCTGGTGAGCACTCTCACATGAAATGCATTCCTTCAAGACACAAAGGCCCTGCAACAGGTCCTACCTCAGGCTTTATGGTCTGGAGTGCAACAATCTACAACTCTCATCCACATCTGGTGTGTCTGGATGGGACACTAACCAATGCTCTTTACGTGAAGAGTTTTGTTAGATCCATTCTTTAGCCATTTTCCCAACATAAAGGTGATGTGTTCTTCTAATATGATAATGCTCACCCATATGTTGGTGTTGTTGTTGTTGTTGTTGTTGTTGTTGAGGTCTTCAGTCCTGAGACTGGTTTGATGCAGCTCTCCATGCTACTCTATCCTGTGCAGGCTCCTTCATCTCCCAGTACCAACTGCAACCTACATCCTTCTGAATCTGTTTATTGTATTCATCTCTTGGTCTCCCTCTATGATTTTTACCCTCCACGCTGCCCTCCAGTGCTAAATTTGTGATCCCTTGATGACTCAGAACATGTCCTACCAACCGATCCCTTCTTCTAGTCAAGTTGTGCCACAAACATCTCTTCTCCCCAATCCTATTCAATACCTCCTCATTAGCTACGTGATCTACCCACCTAATCTTCAACATTCTTCTGTAGCACCACATTTCAAAAGCTCCTATTATCTTCTTGTTCAAACTATTTATTGTCCATGTTTCATTTCCATACATGGCTACACTCCATACAAATACTTTTAGAAACGACTTCCTGACACTTAAATCTATACTCGATGTTAACAAATTTCTCTTCTGTAGAAACGCTTTCCTTGCCATTGCCAGTCTACATTTTATATCCTCTCTACTTCGACCATCATCAGTTATTTTGCTCCCCAAATAGCAAAACTCCTTTACTACTTTAAGTATCTCATTTCCTAATCTAATTCCCTCAGCAGCACCCAACTTAATTCGACTACATTCCATTATCCTCGTTTTGCTTTTGTTGATGTTCATCTTATATCCTCCTTTCAAGACACTGTCCATTCCGTTCAACTGCTCTTCCAAGTCCTTTGCTGTCTCTGACAGAATTACAATGTCAGCGGCGAACCTCAAAGTTTTTATTTCTTCTCCCTGGATTTTAACATCTACTCCAAATTTTTCTTTTGTTTCCTTTACTGCTTGCTCAATATACAGATTGAATAACATCAGGGAGAGGCTACAACCCTGTCTCACTCACTTCCCAACCACTGCTTCCCTTTCATGACCCTCAACTCTTTATAACTGCCATCTGGTTTCTGTGCAAATTGTAAATAGCCTTTCGCTCCCTGTATTTTACCCCTGTCACCTTTAGAATTTGAAAGAGAGTATTCCAGTCAACATTGTCAAAAGCTTTCTCTAAGTCTACAAATGCTAGAAACGTAGGTTTGCCTTTCCTTAATCTTTCTTCTAAGATAAGTCGTAAGGTCAGTATTGCCTCACGTGTTCCAACATTTCTACGGAATCCAAATTGATCTTCCCTGAAGTAGGCTTCTACCAGTTTTTCCATTCGTCTGTAAACAATTCGCGTTAGTATTCTGCAGCTGTGACTTATTAAACTGATAGTTCGGTAATTTTCACACCTGTCAACACCTGCTTTCTTTGGGACTGGAATTATTATATTCTTCTTGAAGTCTGAGGGTATTTCGCCTGTCCCATACATCTTGCTCACCAGATGGTAGAGTTTTGACAGGACTGGCTCTCCCAAGGCCATCAGTAGTTCTAATGGAATGTTGTCTAATCCCGGGGCCTTGTTTCGACACAGGTCTTTCAGTGCTCTGTCAAACTCTTCACACAGTATCGTATCTCCCATTTCATCTTCATCTACATCCTCTTCCGTTTCCATAATATTGTCCTCAAGTACATCGCCCTTGTATAGACCCTCTATATACTCCTTCCACCTTTCTGCTTTCCCTTCTTTGCTTAGAACTGGGTTTCCATCTGAGCTCTTGATATTCATGCAAGTGGCTCTCTTTTCTCCAAAAGGTCTCTTTAATTTTCCTGTAGGCAGTATCTATCTTACCCCTAGTGAGATAAACCTCTACATCCTTACATTTGTCCTCTAGCCATCCCTGCTTAGCCATTTTGCACTTCCTGCCGATCTCATTTTTGAGAAATTTGTATTCCTTTTTGGCTGCTTCATTTACTGCATTTTTATATCTTCTCCTTTCATCAATTAAATTCAATATTTCTTCTGTTACCCAAGAATTTTTACTAGCTCTCGTCTTTTTACCTACTTGATCCTCTGCTGCCTTCACTACTTCATCCCTCAGAGCTACCCATTCTTCTTCTACTGTATTTCTTTCCCCCATTCCTGTTCATTGTTCCCTTATGCTCTCCCTGAAACTCTGCACAACCTCTGGTTTAGTCAGTTTATCCAGGTCCCATCTCCTCAAATTCCCACCTTTTTGCAATTTCTTCAGTTTTAATCTACAGTTAATAACTAATAGTTTGTGGTCAGAGTCCACATCTGCCCCTGGAAATGTCTTACAATTTAAAACCTGGTTCCTAAATCTCTGTCTTACCATTATATAATCTATCTGATACCGTATAGTATCTCCAGGACTCTTCCATGTATACAACCTTCTTTTATGATTCTTGAACCAAGTGTTAGCTATGATTAATTTAAGCTCTGTGCAAAATTCTACCAGACGGCTCCCTCTTTCATTTCTTACCCCCAATCCATATTCACCTACTATGTTTCCTTCTCTCCCTTTTCCTACTCTCGAATTCCAGTCACCCATGACTATTAAATTTTCGTCTCCCTTCACTACCTGAATAATTTCTTTTATCTCATCATACATTTCTTCAATTTCGTCATCTGCAGAGCTAGTTGGCATATAAACATGTACTACTGCAGTAGGCGTGGGCTTCGTGTCTATCTTGGCCACAATAATACATTCACTATGCTGTTTGTAGAAGCTTACCCGCACTCCTTTTTTTTTTATTCATTATTAAACCTACTCCTGCATTACCCCTATTTGATTTTGTATTTATAACCCTGTATTCACCTGACCACAAGTCTTGTTCCTTCTGCCACCGAACTTGACTAATTCCCACTATATCTAACTTTAACCTATCCATTTCCCTTTTTAAATTTTCTACCTACCTGCCCGATTAAGGGATCTGACATTCCGCGCTCCAATCCGTAGAATGCCAGCTTTCTTTCTCCTGATAATGACATCCTCTTGAGTAGTCCCCGCCCGGAGATCCGAATGGGGGACTATTTTACCTCCGGAATATTTTACCCAAGAGGACGCTATCACCATTTAACCATACAGTAAAGCTGCATGCCCTCGGGAAAAACTATGGCTGTAGTTTTCCCTTGTTCTCAGCTGTTCGCACTACCAGCACAGCAAGGCCATTTTGGTTAGTGTTACAAGGCCAGATCAGTCAATCATCCAGACTGTTGACCCTGCAACTATTGAAAAGGCTGCTGCCTCTCTTCAGGAACCACAGGTTTGCCTGGCCTCTCAACAGATACCCCTCTGTTGTGGTTGCACCTACAGTACCCATATACTGCCCATGAAAGTCGATGTGCTCTCCAAGACGTGCAGCAGCTTCCACGGCCAGCATGATCTCTGGACTTGTCTCCAATTGACTTGTCTCCAATTGAGCACATGTGGGATACGATGGGAGGGAGAAGTGACTCTTAAGAGTCTTCAATCAACAGCTCTTACAGAACTACATGAACTAGTCATGCAGGTGTGGAATAACGTATCCCAGGACAGTATTCACCATCTGTACAATTGTCTGGATGTCACGAGTCACTGCCTGCATTGCCACTCGTGGAGACTACACCAAGTAGCCTGTGTTTCAGCATGGATCGTTACCTGGTACATCTACATCTACATCTACATCTACATTTATACTCCGCAAGCCACCCAACGGTGTGTGGCGGAGGGCACTTTACGTGCCACTGTCATTATCTCCCTTTCCTGTTCCAGTCGCGTATGGTTCGCGGGAAGAACGACTGTCTGAAAGCCTCTGTGCGCGCTCTAATCTCTCTAATTTTACATTCGTGATCTCCTCGGGAGGTATAAGTAGGGGGAAGCAATATATTCGATACCTCATCCAGAAACGCACCCTCTCGAAACCTGGCGAGCAAGCTACACCGCGATGCAGAGCGCCTCTCTTGCAGAGTCTGCCACTTGAGTTTGTTAAACATCTCCGTAACGCTATCACGGTTACCAAATAACCCTGTGACGAAACGCGCCGCTCTTCTTTGGATCTTCTCTATCTCCTCCGTCAACCCGATCTGCTATTGATCTGTAAATATAATCATTTTATGTACACCATGTGAACTATATCAACAATAAATCTTGAGTGAACTGAAAATCTCTGAAAGTGTATACTAATTTTTTTCCAGTGGTGCATTAAACTACAATTAACTGAATTGGTATTTCTAGAAAAAATCCTTGGACATTCTTTCCCTTTTGTTTCCTTGTCTTTCTTTCTCCCAAGGCATACTGATATCCTTCTCACTCTTGTTGCTTCTGCCTATTTCATGCTTCATCATGGTTCTCTAACCATTTTGTAGGTTTTTTGTTCTCTCTTGTCGCTTCCCACCTTTTGCCTGCCAGTTTTTCCATTCTTTCAATTATCTCTCACTTCTTGTTTGTTCCTCCTGTGTCCTGCTCTGATTTTCCTCCAATAGCTGAGATCAAAGATCTTTTCCACTCTCTCTCTGCCTGTCTGCCTGCCTCCCTGGCAACATGCCACCTTCCTGTTGATAAAGGCTACCACTTAACAAACGTTTCCCCACTACTTTCTTCTGTGTTTCATTTTAATTTTGTTATTTATTGAAAAAGACATTTTTTTTACAGGAACCCATCTGTGCACCTTTCTCTCTTGTATGTATCTACCTCCTTGAAAGTGCAGCATTTTTTTTAGGAAATATGAAATACCAAATCCTGTTACATCTTCATCATCATAACACAAGACAGAAAACTGATTTTCACATGCCCCAAATAAAAACATTTTGTACAGGAACATTACAGCACAGTAAAATTATTTACAATAAGCTGCCACAAGCTATTAAAGTAACAAATGATTGAAACAAATTTAAAGCAGTATTAAAAGAATATCTATTAATTGCTTCTATAGTCTGTAAGAGTTCCTTCAAAATCTTTGAGAGCCTATGAAGGTTAATGTTATGTGTATAGGCCACAGTCTTCATCACTTACAAAAATGTTGTGTAAATATGACTATTTACCTGTAGCATGTAAAGACCGTAATAATTAATATTAGGGTTTATTTATATTTCTGGTTGTAATTTTGTAGCTAAATTGTAAATCAGAGCTGAAAAAACATTGTATTCATTAATACATACAAAACACTAGGTAAACAAGAAGATATATTTTCATTGACCTGTCCAATGTCTGATATGCAGTACTATACATGTACAATTTACTGAACCAAATAAAAAATACAACACAATATTAAAAATTGATCAATTTCCATATTTTGTCACCATAATAATTTTATCATCTCAAATGAAGTTAAGTTGAACATATGGCTGTAAACTCAAGAATTTCACAATAAATATCTGGTTGCTTAACAAATATTGAACATGTGCAGCACATAATTTCAGTAGTAAGGAAAGTGAGGAGACATGCTGCTAGATTTGCTACCGATAGGTTCAATCAGCATGTAGGTATCACAGAAATGCTCTGTGAAATAAGACGGGAATTCCTGGAGGGAAGATGATGAACTTTTCGTGAAACAATACTGAGAAGATTTAGAGAACCAGAATATCTGGCTGACTGCTAAATTATTCTACTGCCACTAACATACATCCTGTGCAAGGACTGCAAAGACAAAAATAAGAGAAATTAGGGCTTGTAAGTATGCATATAAATGAGCATTATAATTGTCTGCTCCATTTGTGAGTGGAACAGGAAAGGGAATGACTGTTTTGGTACAAGACATCCTCCACCATGCACCACATCATGGCTTACACTTTATGTTTTAAATGAAGATCTTCTCTCAAAATGTATTTACAGCCAACAAATATTGGTTGTTGTCATCTAAGAGGATGAAGAATCCTGTTTCTAAATACTCACAAAGGGCACTTCATTATTATCTAAGAGAAAATTTCTTTGTTAAAAAGTGCACAATAAATCATGTATCAAAGTATTTACCCCCATGCAGAACTAATATAATTTCTGCTAACATAAAAACATCATTGCCCACTTATTCATCAATTTAGATGTCTGTGTCCTCAAACTAGCTTTCTTTTAGGTGAACTGTTCCTCCAAGAATGTGCAAAGATTACAGACACATCAGATTTGACAACGGATTTATGAATGGTTCCACAATCTAAACAAGAAAGAATGGGCTGGTAGATCTGGTTGTTAGAGTACAAAGATGTTGCAAGAAAATTTTCTTAATAAGGAGACAACAAGGGGTACAAGATTATTCTGTAGACTCTAGTGTGGCGACACCATAGTTAACCACCCTAGTAGTGAAAATCCGCATGCAACAGAAAAAAGAAAACACACACACAGACACACACACAAACACGTGCCCACCTCTACCTCTGTCCCTAACTCTCACTTCATTTTTTCTTTTTCCTAAACTTGACAAAATACTGTATTATATAATTCTTCTGTGACTTGTTCAGTTACTATCGCATTTCCTCTCCCATACCCCATAGCTAAACTGATAACAAATAATTCAATAACAATACACTTGTTAATTATTTTCAAAAATATTTTGGGAAAACAGTGATCAATTTCATGATTGTCCAGATCACACAAAACATATTTATTGGTCGCCACTTTCAGTCCAAATGCAGACAATCTACAGACCTTACTGTGGAATACAGTGTACTATACTTTAGAAGGACACAAAGCTGGACAAGCAATGATGTGGTGTGGCTGAATAGCAGAAACTATGCCCCTTGGTCGTCCCCACATGTCTTTCATAATCAGTAGAATCCATGCTCACTGAAAACATGATGAAAAATTTTAGCTACTATCTTAACAATGGCATCTATTTATAATACTGGTTGTAAAATTAACCACTATTACATTTGCGATGCAAATAATTAAAACATAAAATTTCATATAATAAAAGACAATAACTTACACTGACCTCTATGGAACAGTATGTATGTATAAGCTGTGACTGGTCAACTCAGCAATGTGTATAAGTAACCAGTGACTCCTTACACTTACTTACTTACTTACTTACTTACTTACATACATACATACATACATACATACATACATACATACTACAGTGTATACTACAGTGTAAGTTGTAAGCTTTTTATTTACTGTATGCTATTTTATGTCTTAAATCTTTGCGCCACAAATATAATAGAGGTTAGAGGTTAATTTTAAGCCAATACTATTAATACATACCATTTTTAAGTTAGTAACTAAAGTTTTTCATCATGTGTTCAATAACCATTCATTCTACCAGTTACGAACGACATGTGGAGATGACTACGGGATGGAGCTTCTGCTATTTAATGACACTACATAGTTGCTTCTCCAGCAATTGATGGCACTGGAGACTTCTGCAGTTTCTGCGCCATAAATCCATCTCTACACAATGACTTTGGGTATAACTATGTTTTATTCTACTACATTATTTATTTTTTATCTGTCTGCCCCTCTGTATTTATAGTACTCTACACCCCAGAGTACATCTGAAGATACTCTGCCTTTGGACTGAAATTGGTCACCAATAAATGTGATTTGCATGATCTAGACTGTTTTTCTAAGAATAACTACTTTATTAGTCACTAAAACTTATACTTGTTCATTTTAAAGAATTTTGAAGGCATAGTTTCAATTTCTGGTGACAATCTTGCATTTTAGTTCATCCGAATACTGTAGCTCCCACAAACACAATGCCATTAAGTTTCCTGCATATTTATCTCTTTACAGCGTAAATATTAAAGCGAGCTAATAAGTTGCACAACTGGGATAAAACAGAAAAACATCTACTGGTGTAGCATTCATTAAGTGTGTAATGACAAACTAAAATTCAAGACTGTCATCATAAGACGTCTCTGAAATGCGAATAATAAATATGTTTTAGTAATTGGTTATGGAGTGATTCTATTTTTTTTATGAATGGTTCTGGGTGACTTTTCTCTAATTTTCCCCCTTTCCTAAACCTCGCCAGTCCTTTTGCTTCACCCCTCTTCCTTCCCCTTCACTCCTTCTGTCAGAAGAAGGAGGCACTGGCTCTGAAGCTTGCATATTTCTGTAACATTTGTGTGTGTTTCTTCCAGCTGCCTCTAGGTAAGTAGATTTTTTATCCATCCAATAAACTTGATTCATTGTATAAATGACTAGCACATCTTGGCTGTGCACCTAACTTCAAGGCACATAACACTCTCAAACATGTAGCAATTCCCAGGTTTTTTTCATGACTTTTCATGGTTAAAACAGATGTCAAATGGTAACTTGAAAGTTTGGTAATACAATACAGCTAGTGATTGGAAAGCACCTTAAGTTATAATAAAAAATAAAGTAACTTAACTTATTGCAACTTTGCAGCAATATGAAGACCAGAATAAAAATGCAATCCACAATCAAAATTTTTTCTCAATTTGTGAGCAAATGAATTGCTTCCTAAATTAGTAATTTGCAAATATTTTTCAAAGAGTATTGCACTATCACCTAACTATCTTCAGCTTCTGTTCAATGGGGAATTCAAATAAATCTATGTTCTATTACTCTCAGAGTTATATATTTGTCTCCACAAGTTCTACTTGTTCACTATTGTATTTAAAACTTTCAAATTCAATAAAGGTCTGTTTGCTGCAGACACAAGAATCATATTGCTTAGTAACAATCGTTGCGAAGATACCACATGTAACTTGTTATGACAACTGATTTACACTGCATAGTTTAAAATATGTTTCACTACTAAAATTACTCATGTTCAAACTGTGTGTGTTCTTCATAATTCTGTGCAATTGTGACAATTGTCTTTCCAGTTCGCATTGTTCTCAGACCAGACAGCAGTCTTCCATGCATCACCACTACGCCATATAAATTTTTCTGAAATTTATATTGTTTTGTAATGTAAATTCTTTCCCGTTTTTTTCCTTGATTTGCTGCCTTTCCTAAAAATGACCTTCATCACTTCTTTTCTCCTTAGTCTTATAAAAGGAAATAGCTACTTTATTAATGTGCTTTAGTGTAACACTCCTCCTGCATCCTCATATCTCAAAAGATAACGGTACGGCAAGCATGTAGTGTTATGACAGTTATTATACTAGTCCAAAGGACAAATCATGCCATGTTTTGCAGTATTAAGACATACCGAGCTGGTTGTTGGATCATTGGCTGCAGCATTTTTAGAGTCATCAAATGCAGCATATGATGCAGGGTTCCAGAGAGGACATGGTGATGGCATTGAGAATTCCTCAGGGTTGGCCAGCCCATAGGTTGCCTTATGTTCTAGTTCAGGTGGATCAGCAGGTACCTTCTGATGGTAGCTGGAAGAAGTAACAATTCTTTACAATACTTGCTATAAACATCAGTAGGAAATAGTATAAAATGAGCCTGATCCATAAAGAATAGCAAATAGATCACAGGTATGTCCACTTAACAATAAATTTTGATTACAATAAATACTGGCTAAAAGAATTAAGCACCAATGACATTTTACTCAATAAAGAAATTCATTCATGAGGAAAGAAGCATGTGGAACCATTCTATACTGTCAGGCTTAATGCCAGACAACTCACACTTTTGTATGTAAGGTACGAAGTATCCTGTTGACAGAATCCATTCAGTGTTATATCAGTGATAGAGTTAACTTGTTAATGTAGTCAACAGAAATATTTCACCTTAGCTGCACACATACACTCCTGGAAATTGAAATAAGAACACCGTGAATTCATTGTCCCAGGAAGGGGAAACTTTATTGACACATTCCTGGGGTCAGATACATCACATGATCACACTGACAGAACCACAGGCACATAGACACAGGCAACAGAGCATGCACAATGTCGGCACTAGTACAGTGTATATCCACCTTTCGCAGCAATGCAGGCTGCTATTCTCCCATGGAGACGATCGTAGAGATGCTGGATGTAGTCCTGTGGAACGGCTTGCCATGCCATTTCCACCTGGCGCCTCAGTTGGACCAGCGTTCGTGCTGGACGTGCAGACCGCGTGAGACGACGCTTCATCCAGTCCCAAACATGCTCAATGGGGGACAGATCCGGAGATCTTGCTGGCCAGGGTAGTTGACTTACACCTTCTAGAGCACGTTGGGTGGCACGGGATACATGCGGACGTGCATTGTCCTGTTGGAACAGCAAGTTCCCTTGCCGGTCTAGGAATGGTAGAACGATGGGTTCGATGATGGTTTGGATGTACCGTGCACTATTCAGTGTCCCCTCGACGATCACCAGTGGTGTACGGCCAGTGTAGGAGATCGCTCCCCACACCATGATGCCGGGTGTTGGCCCTGTGTGCCTCGGTCGTATGCAGTCCTGATTGTGGCGCTCACATGCACGGCGCCAAACACGCATACGACCATCACTGGCACCAAGGCAGAAGCGACTCTCATCGCTGAAGACGACACGTCTCCATTCGTCCCTCCATTCACGCCTGTTGCGACACCACTGGAGGCGGGCTGCACGATGTTGAGGCGTGAGCGGAAGACGGCCTAACGGTGTGCGGGACCGTAGCCCAGCTTCATGGAGACGGTTGCGAATGGTCCTCGCCGATACCCCAGGAGCAACAGTGTCCCTAATTTGCTGGGAAGTGGCGGTGCGGTCCCCTACGGCACTGCGTAGGATCCTACGGTCTTGGCGTGCATCCGTGCGTCGCTGCGGTCCGGTCCCAGGTCGACGGGCACGTGCACCTTCCGCCGACCACTGGCGACAACATCGATGTACTGTGGAGACCTCACGCCCCACGTGTTGAGCAATTCGGCGGTACGTCCACCCGGCCTCCCGCATGCCCACTATATGCCCTCGCTCAAAGTCCGTCAACTGCACATACGGTTCACGTCCACGCTGTCGCGGCATGCTACCAGTGTTAAAGACTGCAATGGAGCTCCGTATGCCACGGCAAACTGGCTGACACTGACGGCGGCGGTGCACAAATGCTGCGCAGCTAGCGCCATTCGACGGCCAACACCGCGGTTCCTGGTGTGTCCGCTGTGCCGTGCGTGTGATCATTGCTTGTACAGCCCTCTCGCAGTGTCCGGAGCAAGTATGGTGGGTCTGACACACCGGTGTCAATGTGTTCTTTTTTCCATTTCCAGGAGTGTATTTCAATTTATTTCATTTTTCTGAGGGTTCTCCCCCTTAACACTTTGAGGATGTACAAGAATATTTGGCCAAGAAGACCAACTATTTGAGCCATTATTTGAGGCATTACTAACATGTGTAATTGATGTATCTTCAAGGGTAACATGAGGGAAAGTAAAATGAAACCTAAACACTGGCCACAAGGGGTACCACGGAATGGTGTCACTCAAGAGTAATTGGCATATGCGTTAAGACATTTATCCCACTGGGAGGCAAGATGATTAATTCCTCTTTCATAGTATGCACCCAGATGCTGAAGGATCCACAACTGCACCTGCTCTTCCACTTCTATATCTGACTGAAAACATTATCCACATATGTCTTTCTTCAAGTTGCCAAAGGTGTGAAAAATAACACGGTGAAAGACCTGGCCTGTAAGGAGGATGTTGCAGTGTTTCCCAACCAAATCACTGAAGTGTTGCCTTCATTTGATTGGCAGTGTGGGTGAGGGTGTTATTGTGCAACAGGATGATTCTGTCCAACAGCCTTCCTGGGCATTTTGTCTTTATGGTATGCCACAGTTTTTGCAAAGTGCCTTCATAGCACTGCACACTGAATGTGGCTCCACACTCAAGAATCTTGATGAACAATTGAAAAAGAAGATCATCATGACCTTACCACAACTTGGATGAACAGCTTTGGATTTCTTTGATGGGGAAGATGGGGAAGATGTGGAATGTATCCATTGTTGGCTCTGGCATATGCTTTTGAGCTGTCGGAATGCTGTCAGATGCCAGACAAAGGCTACGTTTCTGCGACTTGGTTGAGAAACACTCCAACATCCTCCATACACCCAGGATCTTTCACTAATTTTTACATCTTTGGCAAACTGAACAAAGAAATGTGTGGACATCTCTTTTAATTGCACAAGCAAATGCAAAAGTGGGTGCAATTGTGGATCTGTCAGTGGTTTACCGCATTCTATGAAACAGGAATTGATCGTCTTGTCTCCCAATGGGATAAATGTCTTAGTGCATGTGATGATTACTTTTGAATGGAACCATCCCATGGTTCCATTGTGGTGAGTGTTCAGTTTTCATTTGATTGCTACTCATACACACTAAAAAAGGACCATGTTCCACAACCTCTTTTTTTCATATTTACTTTAGCTCTTTGATAGATTAAAAATTTTAAAATAATGACAGAAAGCATAATAATCCTACCAAAAACAAGTGTGATGTGAGTTATTGAGCAATTTCTTCCTCCTGAGCTACCAAAATTTCTTGCTTACTCAACAATTGTGACTTACTGCAGCAGAATTACAGCAAATCACAAAATCTAACAACCTGTGCACAAAATTACATCCACGCAATCATACATTGGCTCAGTTATTTGTGACAGTAGCTGTTGTGTTTGCTAACATTTCTTTTGAAATAATTCTAGAAATTGACAACAGAAGGCAGCACCTGTCAACGGACATGTAGAGAGACATCTGTACATTGTTCTCATAGCTCTACTCAGACATGGGATTTTGAACACAGCGATGTGCCCCAACTTGTGCTCGGCCTCAGTCACCAAAGAGTTTGATGTGAGCTATTTAATGCGGTAGGTGAATGAATGTAAACTCCACTGAATAAGCTGAACAAAAAGGAGCATCACTCCATATTAAAAGAGACCTGAAATGAAAAGGCAGCGAAAGAACATAAAATCGGCAGGCAGAATGGGGAGAGTAAACAACAAAAACACATGATGACATCGAAAGTTTCATAAGGCTTTTCATGGATGATGCTGTTATATACAGAGAAGTTGTAATGCTAGAAAATGTTAGAAAAATGAAGGAAGCCCTATAGAGGTTTGACATTCAGGAAAGGGATCGGCAGTTTACCTTCAACAGAAATGTAGTATAATGCACTTAAATACCCAAAAAGACCCATTGTTTTATGATAACACAAATGTGGAACAATCAGTGGAAGCAATCACATTTGTTAAAAAGCTGGGAGTATGTGTACAGAGCTGTTTCAAATGGAATGATCACACAAAACTAATAACAGGTAATGTATGTGCCAGACTGAGATTCACTAGAAGAATCATCAGAAGAATGTAGCTTACGAAATCCTCAAGTCTGGAACCTGTACCAAATAGGGTTGAAGTGAAAGTAGAGAAGATCCAAAGGACAGCAGTTCATTTTGTCACAAGTTCATTTAGTATGTGCGAAAGAGTCATGGAGATGCTCAGCCAACTATGGTAGCAGAAGCTAAAAGAGAGGCATGGTGAGGTTTACTGTAAAAATTCCAAGAGTGTACATTATTAGAAACGTCAACCAACATATTGTTCCCTGTGATGTTACTTATAATTCCAGAAGCTTGATGAATAGTCCTAAACAGCAAAACGACACAATCATTTAATATTTAGGAAAGTGCAACAGCTGTGCATCTTTTGAGAACATTTGCATGTGGCTAGTAATCTGGAGGGACAACACATGTCTTTGAAGTGGGACGATGACTGCATTAACTGTGCAAGTGGCAGTACCGCAGGAGTATTTGTATGAGCTCATTGAATTGTCGCATCGTACTGAAGAAGCACGTCAGCCCTGTAGCAAGACTCACAGATGACACAGGGAAAGCAACTAAAGTGTTGTATTTTGATCTATCAACTTGACATGAGACATTGAGACTGAGAGTTACGCAATTATGTAAAGAAATGTTTAATACAAAGGGTTACTGTATTTGAGAGCAAGAAAATATGGCACAGAGACCTGAAAAATGTCATATTTAGTAGTACAGCTAAAGGCACCTACCAAAGTGGAGATCAGCAGTGGCTTGTTTCGTTTTGTTTTATGGCGCTAAAACAACTAAGTTCATACGTGCTCATGTCAGAACTGTATAACACAAAGACAAAGACAAGAGTTAAAAACGATTACACGTTAAACCCAACCAATGGAAGAGAAGTCAGCTAAAAGCAGGGATGTTGCGAAAGGTCTATAAAATATGCCACAGAGAAACAAAGGCCATGAACTAAAAATTAAATGGCCTTCACCATATTGCTACAAGGGATAAAAAGTAAAACGCGGGTGACAGCCTGCATGTCATTTGCCAGTAACTCAGATGGCAAATAAAAGAGAACATAAACGGTTAAAAAAAGGGCATTCCATCAGGAAAAGGCAAACCGTCAATGGCTGAATGCTATGGAAAAAGGGGAGGGGGGGAGGAGCAGTTAACAAATGGTGATGGCTAAAAAGACAGTGCTTGATATGCAACATAACTAAAATGATCTCCTCACAGTGAGAGGGCTGAGAGGTGGTCATCCAAACCGCTGGGAATGGCTTAATAACCCAGAGCCTTTTCTCATGAAGGGAGGACCAGTGGTGATGCCAAAGTGATACCAGCTGCTGACAGCAACACAGAGATCATTGGAGGGAATATAAGAACAAGCGGGCTGAGGTACGAGGACTGCAGCCTTGACAGCAGCACCAGTGGCCTTGTTTCCTGTCAGACCGACGTGACCAGGAACCCACATAAACATCACTGTGGCTTCATCAAGAGTGAGCAAGTAGTGAAAGCTTTCCTGGACCTGTTGCACTAAGAGATGGAAGGTGTACAGCACACAGAGGCTTTAAACGGCACTGAGAGAGTCGGAGCACATGACGCAATTGAAAAGCCTGTGTCGCCGGATGTACAACATGGCCTGATACAGAGTGAAGAGCTCTGCTGTAAATACTGAGCAGTGTTCCGGAAGCTGATACCAAAAAACATTGGTGCCAATGACGACACCGTGCCCAAGAGCCATCGGTGTATACAAAGGTACTATCGTGAAGTTTCATGCGAAGATCGTGAAACAAACCGATAAAGCGAGGCTGGAGTAGTGTTCTTATGAAGCAAATGAAGGCCAAGGTGAACCTGGGATGCCACATCAAGCCAAGGTGGGTTCACATTCACCGAGGAAGTTGCAGGTAGTGTGAGGGTAAGATGACAGAGCAAGAGCCAAAAGCAAACTCCAGGAGGTAATAGAGAAGAGGGACACATCCCATACTGGCAATCAAAGGAGTCACTGATGGAAGCACAGGATTGGTGGCCACGAGTGACAGACAAATGGCATGCATATCTGCTGAGGAGAAAGTCACGGCAGTGGGACAGCAGTACTTTGGCAGCTTCTGCAAACAGACACTCAACTGAACTAGTGTAAAAGGTGCCAGTGGCCTATTGGTTGACATGATGGTGGATAATACTGAGACAGTGTAGGGAAGACAGACGTGCAGATGCACACATGAAACACCCGTAGACTAGTTTCGAATGGACAAGGGACCAGTACAAACGGAAGAGGGTGGTTTGATCTGCTCCCCAGGAAGTACCACTGAGGACACACGGGACACTGAGGGACAGCATACAGTAGGCTGCTAGGTAAGAAATGTAGGAGGACCAAGAAAGTTTCCTATCAAGTATGAGCCCCAGGAATTTTGTAGTGTCAACAAATGGAAGAGCAAAGGGCCAAGATATAAAGATGGTGGAAGAAACCAATTGTGCCACCAGAAATTCATATAAACAGCATTGTCAGTGGAAAAACGGAATCCATTGTCAATGCTCCAGGAGTAAAGATGACTGAGACATCGCTAAAGATGCTGGTCAATGAGACAAGTCCATTAAGAACTGCAATAGATCATCAACTAAGAGAGTCGGAGATGCCTGGTGGGAGAACGGCCATTATAGGGTTAATGGCGATAGAGGATAGAACTCTAAGGCACACCATTTTCCTGGATAATGGTGTCTGATGAGGCAGAACCCACATGTACCTTGAAAACCCGGTCTTTTAAAAATTTCTAAAGGAAATGGGGCATGCAGCCACAGAAGCTCCATGTGTAGAGAGTACAGAGGAGATCAGTCCTCCAGCAAATGTTGTAGGCTTTCTCCAAATCGAAAAAAAAAAAAAAAAAAAAAAAAAAAAAGGTCACAGTCTGGGATTTCTGCAAAAACCCATTCATGACATGGGGGTACAAAGTGATGAATGGAGTGCAGAATGGAGTGCTCGAAATCCACACTGTGCTGTGGTTTGTAAATTGCGAAACTCGAGTCACCATACCAACCGTACATGAATCATACATCCCATCACCTTGCCAACACAGCTGGTGTGAGAAGTTGTGGCAGCTAGAAAGAAGGTGTTTGTCCTTACCAGGCTTAGGTATGGGTATGACAGTGGCTCCACGCCAGTGTGGGAAATGTGCCCTCTGCCCAGATGCGGTTGTACATATTGAGCGGAACGTGCTTACCTGCAAGAGAAAGGTACTGCAACATCTGAATGTGAACATTGTCTGGCCCTGGGGCAGAGGATCTGGATGGAGCGAGAGCATGATCTAGCTCCCTCATATAAAGGTGACACTGTAGCAATCACAATTCTGAGGAGAGAAGGGTATCACCCGAGCATCCTCCACTCATTTACGATGGAGGAAGGCAGGATGATAGGGGGAGGAGCTCGAAATATCCACAAAATGGCAGTCCAAGGTGTCGGAAACAGCAACATGGTTCACTATGACATTGTCTACTGCTGTCAGGCTGGAAATTGGGGAATGTATCATGGTCCCAGAGAGCCATTGGAGGCTGGCCCACACAATGGAAGAGGGAGTGGAACTGTTAAGAGAACCAGTGAATGTAGTCCAGCAAGCTTTTGTGCTATCCCAAAGAATGCAATGGCATTGTGCATGCAACTGTTTATAATGAGTACATTTTGCCATCGTAGGGTGATAGTTAAAAACACAGAGAGCATTTCTCCATGCACGAATTGCGTAATGGTATGCCTCAGTCTACCAAGGGACTGGGACACAGCATGGTAAATAGGAAGTGTGAGGAATGGAACATTTTGCAGCGGTAAGGATAATGTTTGTAAGATATTCTACCTAGCCATCATAACTGGGGATATGTTGTTTGTTGAAGGTCGCCAGGGAGGAATAAAGCCTCAAGCGGTCCTAGTAAGCTGCCATTTGGGTGTGCACGTAGGTGGGGGAGGAGTCAGCAAATGGATTGCACACGGGAAATGGTCACTCGAGTATGTATCAGAGAGAATGGACCACTTGAGGTGGTGGGCAAGCTGGGCAGTGGAGAAGGTTAGGTCCGTATGGGAATACGTGTGCATGGACTCTGCAAGGAACATGGGTGCTCCTGTGTTAAAGCAGAGGAGGGTAAGTTGATTGAGAAGGTCAGCCAAGACAGGTTCTGGAAAAACCCCTAGGGAGATGGTGCACATTAAAGTCACCAAGCAGCAGAAAGTGGTGATGTAGCTGCCTAAGAAGCTGGAGGAAGTCTGCCATGGTGACAACGAATGACGGAGGGATGTAAACAGTACAAAAAGCAAAAAGGTAAGGTGGGGAAGAAAAGGGCGAACTGTAACACCTTGAAGGCAGGTAGTCAGGAAGATGTGTTGATTATGAACATCATCCTGTATCTGTATGAGCAGCATGACTCTCCTGTGAGATGGAATGCCGTCCTTGGGGGAGGGGGGATCAAAATGGAACGGTAAGAAATGTGAGAGCTCAAAGTGGTCGTGTGGACACAATTTTGTTTCCTGGAGACAGAGAACAATTGGATGCTGTGATTCTATGAGAAGCCATAAATTTTCTTTGTTTGATTGAAGGCCATGAACATTCTATTGAACGAGAGTCAGAACAAGAAAAGGGAACTAAACTTAACTCTGCCCGAACAGGCCATGAAGGCCCAATGGTACTGACTGGCCGCCATGTCGTCCTCAGCCCACAAGCATCATTGGATGCAGACATGGAGGGGCATTTGGTCAGCACACCATGCTCCCAGCCGTTTTGTCAGTTTAAGAGACCAGACAAGGCAAGGGAAGGAGGAAAAAAATTAAGGGGTGTCACCTCGGTGGCTGCCGAGTGCCAGCCTTCAAAGACTCACTGCTGCAGGGCACAGAGGGTAGAGAATTCTACTCCATGAGATCTCATCCATCCTGCACACATAGACATGTGTTGCGCAGTAAATAGGCTCTCTCTCACATTTATCTTTAAAATTTTGCGAGTTCGAGATGGCAGAAGGTCAAGTGGTTCCAGAATTTACGTGTAAATTCTCGAAGCACTACAACTTGTTGTCTATTTTACCACACTACAAATGAATGAAAGAATTTGAAATATATGCAAATTCTGCTGTATTTCAAACTGTCAACTTGACATTTACACTGAGATAGAGAGCTAAGCAATTCAATAACTTTCTGTCTAAAGAAATATTGAATATGAAGAGTAATTGTATTTGAGAGCAAGAATATTTGGCACCTAAACTTGAGAAGTGCCATGTTTATTTATGCAGCTGGGAACTGTGCTAAATTCTTGGGTTCCAGCAGTTATTGCTAAATTTGAAGTCCGAGATTTATCCATGGTCAAGAGCACAGTAATCATTAACAAAAGGGGAACATGGCATTGCATGTGTCTTGCAAAAAGATCATGAACGTAAAATCACGGATATTCAAGCTCACATAGAAATTTACTAGCAATCGTTCTTCCTGCAGACCATTTGCAACTGGAACAGGAAAAGGTACGAAGTTCAACAAGCACATAAACTACCCTCCACCACACAGTACATGGTGGCTTGCAGAGTACAAATGTAGATTTAGAATAAATATTTGAAAAAGAGCTGTGAAGTATCAGTGAAGGGTATCATAAACTATCTGACATCTGTGGAATGTTTTCAACAAGATGGATGGTAGGTTAGTTTCAGATTCCACTGATCAATTTGCACAATAAATAGTAATGATGTGCAACATGTCATTTTACATTCACAGCACAAACCAATTTGTAAATATGTCTACATGATGAATATTTATAAATTAGGTTTTTTATGATTTTGTTCACAGCTGTAGTCCAACAACTGTAGAATATTTCCATAAAGATAAAAAGTCGGTCATTAGCCACACAAGAAAACCACTATTTGGTTCACTTTACTGGATTCAACAGTCTATACTTCATCTTCAGAAGTGAAACAGGCTCCATACTTGCCTTTCCACTGTCACAGGATTTATTACAGTTGTACATACACTAGTGCTCCAACGTCGTATATACGTGGGTTCAATGCCCATCATGTCATCAGTTTCGGGGTTGGCTTCTCTTACACATACTACGTACAATGTGAAATTTGACAGTTAACTGTATGCCACTCACCACATGCGTTATTTATTTTTTGAGAGGTCACTTTGTTTTATTGACTTTGTAGCAAAGGTATATTGTGTCTATTAAGCTTAACCATTTTAGTTCTCTTTTAACAAACCTGTTTTACTTCTGCTGTTCAATCTTTGTCCGTTTGTTTTTAACATACTTGCTTTATATATGGATTTTTTGCCAATACTTTGTAGGACACTACCATCCAGTTCTTATTTTGGTGTTAGTTTAACAATAATTTGAGCCTATTTCACTTCTGAAGATGACAGTATAAATTGTCAAAGGTAAAGTGCAGCAAATAAAGGTTTCCTTGTGTGGCTGACGACTGATTTTTTATCATTGCGGTTTTTTATTTTTTACATTGATTGCTGCTGATGCTTCTCCAATAAAGTGATACATGTTTTGCAATGCAATCTAATTTACTGCAGCTGTATGAAGTGTCATTCCCAAGTTGTTGTATGTTTAAACCGTGGCTGCAAATGGATAGTCACAAAAGGAAAATTTAATAAGAGGAAAGTACTTTCAAGACAGAAACCATATAATCAGTTGACTAATATGGACTGTGCTACTACTAAATGTTTTGTTTTATGAATTCTGAAACAGTAAGATAGCTACAGATGTATACTACATAAATTACAAATCACTAAGTGCATCACTTACATGAATCCATTTTCTCTTACACACTTTTCCAAGGTTCGGTTTAGAAGTGGTGACAACCGACGAAAAGATGCATGAGTTTCTGGCTGCACTTTTGGAGCAGGGCCTTTAGTTTTTGCATATTCCTTACTAAGTTCTATTGCCCTTTTATAACCTGTAATGAAAAGTTTGTTATATTTACAGAGCCACATCTTTTTGGACATTGCCATTTACTTAATTGGCACTTGAGATCTATTAATATGATGATGTGGAACTCAGGGTGGAATACAAGCAATGGAATAAGTAAAGACAACCATTTATAATATGGATGAAATGTTGAGCACTGCAAAGGGACATAAATAAAAATTCCAACATTTTGGCTCAGGTTTCAAGCTTCTGATCTTCAGAGCAAACAGATATGGTAGACCACTCATGCTCTCTCACTCCTTTCATCCCCGCCCCCTGCCTCCTTTTGTCTCTCCTGTGTGTGTGTGTGTGTGTGTGTGTGTGTGTGTGTGTGTGTGTGTGTGAGTGAGAGAGAGAGAGAGAGAGAGAGAGAGAGAGAGAGAGAGAGAGAGAGAGAGAGAGAGCACTCCGCACGTGTTTGTGCACCACACATAAACTCAGGTAACTGTCCTAACCAAACAATGGAAAGTCTACACTGGAATATCAACAATCATATTAAAAGGATAGATTGCTACTCACCATAAAGATGACACATTGAGTTGAAAGATGGCACACTGAGTTGCAGACAGGCAAAACAAACAGAGTGCTACACATATGGCTTCTGGCCAAAGCCTTCCACAAAGAAAATGCACACACATTCAGACAAGCAAGCACTCCTCATGCACATGTGAGCACTACCACTGGCAGCTCCAACCAAAATGATTCCAGTATGGGTAGCAGTCATGAGGCCAAAAGCTGTAATGTGTAACAGTCTTTTCATCGTGCCTGTCTGTAATTCAGTGGGTCATCTTCACAATGGGATGCAATCTATCATTTTCCAGACAGTGTGTCCTAATTAGACACATAGAAAATATGAACAAATATTGATGACTATTAACTTTAACCACTCATTCCTTAAAATCAATAATGTATTCATCTTCAGCACGGATCCTGTGGATACAAGTGTTATTACATTATATACCACAGAACACCTGCCTGGATAGCTGAGCTTGTTAATGTACTGCTTCTGGGAATTGAGGAGGTGAGCCTGCACTGGACTGAATTTGCTTCTTGGATCGATGATGGGGGCTGGTCAGCCAGCCAGCCTTTATGTGGTTTTCAGGCACTTTCCCCACATCGAACAAGATAAATATCGGCCTGTTACCCACGTACCACCTGAGGTAAATGCTATGCAGACATTTAGAAAAAGTTCTCACATTTGAATGTGGTTCTGCCTGCTAGTGACAGATTTGGAATAGAGTGTATTGGGTGAGTGTGCGTGTGTATGACAAATCTTGCAGCTGTCTTTCACAGATGCCTGAACCATGTGGTAGTTGATGAAAGGTAATCAGAAAGAATGTGATTAAATTGTTCCATTCTGGGTTGATATTGGGTAATGAAAGGGATGCTATTCTGCAGTTGATTGGAGAATTACGTATGTGTGTGGATATGGTATCTGAGAACTGTCTGTGGGCTAGTTTGGAGAATAGCGTCTGTCTGTGAAAGCCTTAGTCCGAACTTCAGTTTACTGGGCAGGCAAGTACTTGTCACTACAGATTCACCATTCATAAATAGCTAGACTGTAAAGGAGAGACTTTAACCAGAATGGATGGCAGCTATTGAGATGCATATAGGCTTTATTTCAACAAAGGTTTTTACAGATCCATCAGGAAGGTGGACAAAATACAGGAAGATGAAATACTGAGCTAAAGAGACCCACTGAAATGCATATGGGAGAAGTTGTTGAGGCTGTGGAGGAAAAGGATCTAGACCATGAAGAAATTATTAGAGAGACTTTAGAGAGACCCACTAAATGTTGCAGGAAGCCTATGGTGGTAAGTGCTTAAGCTGCACTTGGTGTTAAGAATGGTTCACATGGTTTACAAATGGCTGGATAGAAGTTGAAGATGACACTTGCACAGGGCATACTTTCAAATCCACCAATGCTGCTCACATCAGCAACATCAACGAAATTATGCATGACAATCACACTGACTGTCCAAGATACTGAAGAAAAATGTAATATTTCAGTTGGATCATGTCATGAAATCCTGACACAGCATCTTGGAATGCATCGTGTTGCCGCCAAGTTTGTGCCACGGCTCATGAGTCAAGATCAGAAAGATCTTCGCCTCACAATCTGCAAAGAGCTTATAGATTTTGCAAATGAGAATGAGATGTTCCTTAAGAGAATAATAACTGGTGATGAGATGTTAGTCTATGATTAAAATCTTGAGACCAAGGTTCAAACTTCACAGTGCATCAGGAAAGGTTCTCCATGACAAAAAAAAGCTCATTGGGTCAGATCAAATGTCGAAGACATGCTGATAGTTTTCTTTGACTCTGAAGGATTTGTTCATCATGAATTCATGCCATGGTGACAAACTGTTAATCGATGGTAGTTTTGGGACACATTGTGACACCTGCGAGAAACTGAGAGAAGGAAATGGCCTGAAATGTGGCGAGACAATTCATGGCTCTTGCATCAAGATAACGCACCTGCACATTCATCCCTGTTGCTGTGTAGCCATTATACAAAACAAGAAATCACTGTGTTGCCTCATCCTCTGTACTTTCCAGATCTGGCCCCTGCGAACTTTTTTTATTTCCAAAGTTGAAAGCGCCGTTGAAAGGATGAAGATCTGCAATGATAGACAAGATAAAAGAAAATTCACAGATAGCACTTCGTGCAATCCAGCAAGATGCATAACAGGACTGCTTCCAGTTGTGGAAACAGCATTGGGAGTAGTGTAACTAAGGAGGAGAGTATTTCGTAGGAGACCACGCACAATCTATCAGGAAGGTGGACAAAATACAGGAAGGTGAAATACTGAGCTAAAGAGACCCACTGAAATGCATATGGGAGAAGTTGTTGAGGCTGTGGAGGAAAAGGATCTAGACCATGAAGAAATTATTAGAGAGACTTTAGAGAGACACACTAAATGTTGCAGGAAGCCTATGGTAAAAATTTTGTGGACAAAGTTCTGAAATTTTTTGAACAGACCTCATATGAATGGGTAAGTATATACTTGGTCATATGTATATGAAATAGGGTGGGTTCTGAAGTCTGCATGCATTTGGAAAGGTAGAGCTTCATGGTGGCAGGGCCATGTCGTGCAAGATGTTGATATAAAGCAAAGTGTTGTCCACTGGGACTAGGTGGTAGTGGGATGATAATGGCAGAGAGATGGTGAACGAGGTACATGCCTTTGATATAGAAAGGCTGTGGGTAATAGTTTGGTTGTGATGAAATTCTCGTATGCCAAGCTGTTCATGGGTGGTCTAGAAACCTTTCTAGTCAGCCAACATACTAAACCCCTTGTCTGGCTTCATAGATAATAACTTTGTGATATGAGCCATCATTCTTCCACAGCTCTAATGCCTTCTCTCTTACCCATTTGAAATGATGCTTTTAGGATCAGGGTGCCACCTTTCTGGATGTGGACATCCACTTCTCTGATGGATCCATCAACATGTCTGTTCTGATGTATTTTCTAAAATACTGAAATATCCAATAGTAACACCTATTTGTAAAAGTGGAGATAAGCAAGTGTCCTGTAATTACAAACTCAACTCTCATTTTCTCTTTGACACAGTTTGGGAATGGACAATCATTCAGGTGGAGAGCTGATTGATGGTTGGTCCCAGAAATGAGGAATACCCTACCTAAAAATCCTCCCCAACCCCATTCATAAAGGTATTCTGGTGCTCTGCCAAGTTACAAAATATTCTGGGCCATTCTTAGGCAACATGTACACCCTACCCCTTGCAACAGGATTACATCTCTATGAAGGAGCCAGGTGCTGGAACTGTCGCATGTACCCACACAGTATGTTCTGTTCCAGATCTGTCAGAGAAATATTCTAAACCATTAGAGGCAGGGCCACTTTTAAAAGCAGTCATATCAAATACCAACTTTGTTGTAACTTCTGCACATATTTTTAAGTGGGCGTGACCACCAACCAGTTGTCTACTCCAACAGATACTCACCACTGAACTGGCCAAGAACTGAGTTGACCACACAGTGACAGAATATACGGCTGGTCAACTTCTCTGTATGTTCTTATACACAACCTGCGACTCTGCAACCCACTGGCCTCAATCTCTACTAGCCCCAGGCCCACATACACCCCTGTCCACATGCCTATCATTTCCCTTATTCTACACTCCCAGTATCGTCTCCACAGGCTTCCTCTTTCTGTGTCCTATATCCCCCACTCCAAAATCAATCTTTCATTCTTTACTTGACCATGTGCCCCATGCAATCTCCCTGCCTGCACGATGGCAAGCTCATTGGTGTCACATTCATATCCAAATCTTCTTGCTGCCTATCTATCTCTCCTAGCTGTCACCTAACCCTGCCTCCCCCCTACAACTCCCTTCTGCTCTTCTCAACTTCAACTGACACACACTCTCACCACACAGTTGAGCAGCAGTCCCAGTAAAATGTAACCACATCTGTGTGTGTGTGTGTGTGTGTGTGTGTGTGTGTGTGTGTGTGTGTGTGAAGGGTTCTGCATTAGATAGCTCTGAAGCTCTTTGGTCAGAAACCAAATGCACTTAATCATCAATGGAGAAACCAAACAATTTCAAAGTGTCCAAACCAAATAGATTTTTAGGGTAAGCATTGTGCACAACTAGAAATGTTAATGAGTGGACAGCAGCTTTGTAACTCACAGGTGCAGGAAACTGTCCAAGAATGGGAATTTATTGTTAATTATATCTCACCAGCCTCCATGGCACTGAAATAAGAGAGAGAAAACCTGTATCCACTTAAGTTTGAGAATTCACCAACACTGCTGTTGCACCAATGTCCACCTGCATTCTCAGTGATTTGTTAAACACAGGCACTTCAGTGTGTGGTTTGCTGTGAGACACTGTCACTGCTGACAGTGTTCACATCCACGTTCATTTTGTCCTCACTCAGATTTGGAAAGGAGTTACATAAAGAAGCAATGCTTCTTTTCTTATCACACCTATTACATGTTGCCCAGCGCTTGGGACACGCAGTCTGTTCATGTTGAATGATGCAGTATGGCCATGAAGGCAGCAGAACACGAGGCTGTCACTGTTGTGATGCATACTGTTGTTGTTGTGAATGCCAATTACCTATACGATCCTAAGACATTTGCTGGACTGCTGCAATAGTGTCTACATTGCCTTGCGAAGTGGATGAAGGCTGGGAGGGGTGAGACCAGATCTGACTACCTGCAGCCCATGAAATTTCAAATAACTGAATTATGTTCAATACTGTCATAAGCACAGGATTTTCACACTGCAGAACTCACTCTTGAACTTCCCTATAAGGAGGAAGGTGTTTGACTATGTCACGAAGCATTTGATCAGCATAGAATCCCTTATGAACATTTGTCATAAAATTATGTTGACAGCTAAGTCCATGTAGTTCTGCTACCCATGCCCTGTAAAACTGGTTTGGCCACTTTTGGCAGAGGTAAAACTCCACACAAGCAGCAATAACATTCTTACATGTACAGTGATAGGTAGAAAGTATCTTGCATATCAGCTTGAAAGAAAGACTTGAAGGTTCTTATAACAGCGTGAGATGATGCAACAACTGATACCAATGAGGTGAAATCCACAACAAAAAAGTGCCTCGCACAGGTTTACATGTATTACCACAAATGCCTGGAAATGTTGCCGCAGGCATTTTTCATGAGTGTCCCAGTTTTCTGCTGCATCATTGTATGCAGGGAACAGCAGTGGATATGTTGTTGGTGGGGCAGCAGGCTGTGTCAGTGTAGTCATTAAACTGGAAACAGCAATGGTCAGTGCCTGCTGTTGCACAAGAAGAGATTTGAGCACTCTCTCTATGGAAATTATACTCAAAGGACTAATGACTGAAGTGGAACACTTGTAATTGAATCCCATACTTGTCGTCAAAAGTGTTCTAACCCAAGGATACTGTAATTTATTGCTCAAACACTACACACAAATCGAAGACAGGGTACAATACAATTAGCAATACACAAGACACCAGCGGAGCATTGTGCTGTATATTCATTAGTTACAACAGGGTGCCCAGCCAGCAGGCTACGCACGCAGTGGCTGTGTTATTAGCATGCCGGGTAGTCTGTGGTGACGGATCCTTCACGCATGAACCATGAAGTGATGCACTCTCAAAATTGGTAGTTACAGCAGAACATTTCAGGTAAAATAGAAACATCAGGAGTAGTAAAGAATTACATCGCACTGTACACTTGATGTTTTGAGTGGTCAATAGGCATAAAAAAAGGTGCAAATATTGCTCTCTCTCTCTCTCTCTCTCTCTCTCTCTCTCTCATTTCAGTGTCGTGGAGGCTGTCACCAGCCCGGTGACATGTAATAGGTGTGATAAGAAAAGAAGCATTGCTTCTTTATGTAACTCCTTTCCAAATCTGAGTGAGGACAAAATGAATGTGGATGTGAACACTGTCAGCAGAGACAGTGTCTCACAGCAAACCACACACTGAAGTACCTGTGTTTAACAAATCACTGAGAATGCAGGTGGACATTGGTGCAACAGCAGTGTTGGTGAATTCTCAAACTTAAGTGGATACAGGTTCTCTCTCTCTTATTTCAGTGCCATGGAGGCTGGTGAGATATAATTAACAATAAATTCCCATTCTTGGACAGTTTCCTGCACATGTAAGTTACAAAGCTGCTGTCCACTCATTAACATTCCTAGTTGTGCACAATGCTTACCCTAAAAATCTATTTGGTTTGGACACTTTGAAATTGTTTGGTTTCTCCATTGATGATTAAGTGTATTTGGTTTCTGACTAAGTTTCATATAGCAGCTAAATGCTCTCTCTGCCATATTTCCCTCTCATTTGCTCCATGACTGGGTTGTGCAACAAAATATCAGGCTCATTTTATGATGAAAAAGTCTGCCCGCACCCATTTTTTCTGGGCCCACCCAGTACCGGTAACTTTACACGATTAAGTAAAAGGAGAACTGGATCGTCTTCAATCCCTTGAAGTTATCCAACCTTTTTATTCCAGTGGACAGTCAGCACCACATTGGTGATAGTTAAGAAATCTACTGGTAAATTATGACTACGCAGTGATTTTTTAAAAATCTATTAATGCCAATCATTGATACCTATCCTCAGCCATACCCTGACAAGGTGTTAGCAAAATTATCGGGGGCCATTGTTTTTCTAAGATTGAATTGGCAGAGGCATATTTATAGTCGCTGTTTGATGAGAATCTAAATGCTTTCTAGTTATCAATACCCCCTTTGGGCTTTATCAATACCAGTGTTTGCGTTTTGGTGTGGGAAGTGCACCAGCTATTTTTCAATGCTTTTTTACAGTAACTTATTGCATCAGTTCCAGCCTGCATCATTTAGATGACATAGCAGTGTCTGGTGCCTCTACGGAGGAACATTTGCAGAACCTTCGTGCTCTGCTCCCTGTTTTACACTCTGCAGGGTTAAAGTGCAATTTGGGCAAGACTCAGTTTTTTCAATCATCCATTATCTGTCTGGGTTTTGAAGTGTTGCATGTTGGGATTAAACCAGTGCACCAGCATACTGATGCTATTGCCACATTGCCACACTCCACGTCTGTCAATTAATTACAGGCATTTCTATGAAAAATTACGTACTATCGCAAATTCATACCACACATTGCTACTGTGGCACCACTACTCCATGCATTATTATGTAAAGACATTCCTTTCCACTGGTTCACAGCTAGTGACCGGGCATTCAAGTTGTTGAAATCTAAGCTGCAGTCAGCCCCTTGTTTAGTCACCTTTCAGCCAGACCAATACCTTGTGTTAACGACGGACATGTCTCATCTGACCTTGGGGGTCCATCCTTGCTCATAAGTATGTGGATGGTTTTGAATGCCCTATTGCATGCCTCTAAATTCTCAAATTCAGCATAACAGTGTTATTCTCAGATAGAGAAAGAGGCTCTGGTGATCCGGTATGCTCTAAAAAATATTCATGGTTTTCTATATGGGTCTAAGTGTCACCTGATCAGTCTTCAAACCACTGATGTCTCTCTCTAACTCTTCAGCATCCTTGCCGGACAAAGCCACACATTGCTTACGGCGGTGGGCTCTATTCCATATTTTCAACCTATGACACAACAAGCAAATGCTGATGTCTTATCATGTTTGGTGATTGGTCTGGATCCGGAGTTTGCTGAAGAGGAATTACTTTGTTTTCATTTAGACCCGGAAGCTCAAAATATTGTTGATGGTTTTCCTACTATTAGCACTAAAATTGCAGCCACAGGTCCTGTTTTAAGTAGCACTGTTTCTTTTGTGCAACACAATTGGCCAGGCTAACCTCTGGGCCATACTTCTGTTCCTTTAAGATATTATTTTACACTACAAAAATGTTTTTCCATTTGGGACAGAGTGCTGCTGTTAGCTACATAGGACTCTGCTCCGTGAGTTGTAGACACGTTTTTAGCCGTACATTGGTGGAGAAATAGTGTGAGTCATTGCAGCCAGCCCACAGTGTGCCATCCATCCGGCTGTTCCCCGTGTTTCTTTGTCACTATAGCCGGATCCACAGTAGCCTTGCAAACGAATTCACGTAGATTTTGTGGAACCTTTTTAGAATTTCTACTGGCTTGTAGTAACTGATACTCATTCAAAGTTTCTGTAAATGCTGCATTGTTTGTCTGCTTCTGTGGCGGCAACAATTTCCGCTTTGTCAAAAATTTGGGCAATGGGAGGTCTTCCGTATACGTTAGTTAATGTCAATGGTCCTCAGTTCATATCTCAGGAATTTGAAAATTTTTGTAAAAAAAGTGGTGTTTCCCATTTCACAGCTCCTGCTTTCCACCCTCAATCGAATGGGGAAGCAAGATTACTAGTGTGAACACTTAAGACTCACATGAAAAAATGTGTTTCGGATGTGTCACCGCATGTAGCTCTTGATCAGTTCCTTAGTTCTTATAGGTTTACCTCTGTTGGTGATAAGAATCTAACAGAGTTGTTGGATGGTCATCAGCCCCGGACTCTGCTACACCTGCATTGGCTGAAGTCAGGTCACCCACTGGCACAGGCGCTGCAATGCTTCCGGCCTGTTGCAGCTGTCTGGGCTCACAGGTTTGGCCGCCGGCCGAAATAGGCGCCAGCGATAATCAAGAGTACCTGTGGCCGACACATCTGCCTTGTCGGCACGGCTGAGGATAAAGTATCGAGACATATCAACCAGCTACCACTTCACACGGATGGCTATGCATCCGGTGTGCATCTGCCGCCCCCGCATCAATGGCAGTGCATCACATGGCTCAACAACCTACATCAACCACAGAAGAAATGGATGTGAACACACTGTTGACTTCTTCACAAAGGAAGAGGAGTGGTGTAACTACCAATTTTGTGTGTCTGTCATTTCATAGTTCGTGCGTGATTCAGTCACTAGAGGCCACCAAGCCTGCTAATATGAAAGCCAGTGTGTGTGTAACCTGCCAGTTGCACCACCTTTTGGGACAAATGAATATACAGGAGAGAGTGCACAGCTCCACCAGTGACTTTTGTATTACTGACAGTAATGTACCTTGTCTTCCATGTGTGTTGTGATAGATCTTACGTTGGTTTAGTCATAAAGTATATGTCATTTAACAAGTATCAGAACACTGTGTGGAGTAAAGATGCAATGTAAATATGCCTGCACCAAAAATATATGTTTAGAAAAGAAAGATGAACATATATCTGTATTCAAACGTTTCCTTAAGCCAATATCAAATTTTTCACTCTTCAACTATCTATCTCCTCCCATCCGTGATTCTGGGTAGGTGTGTTGTGTATGTGTCAGGCAGCTATGTGTATTTGTGTAAAAGTTTTTTACAATATACCTTCTGGAAAGGGAGGCAGTTTCTTACATTTCTAAATTACTCATCCTGAATAATACCTGGATACACTGCAGCCTGCAATCTTTGGATAAAACTGCAACAAACTTTATGATTGTATTATATTACTATTCTTTATTTTTACTTTTCTTCAAAAAAGAAGACGTAAATATCACTCTCTTCAAATGAGAATCAATCAAAACAGATTGTTTCAGTGGTAGTCGTAGTGAGAGATTGTGGGGGCATGAACTTAAGATGCGTGAATTGCTGCCGGTGAAAGTATCTGCCAGCCACACCCCTCTAAATAATCCACATTATTCACGCCACTACTTAAATACCAGTGTAACTGGCATGAGTAAGAATGGTATCCCCTAACAATTGAAGTAATTAAAATAGATAAAATATGTTTTAAAATTTTTCCACTGTATTAATTAACTTTTGTTCTCTTTTTTACGTGATACAAGTAATATTTCCAAGAGAAGGAGAGGAAGGATCATAAAAGAAGGATATGCTTGGATGGAAAATAAAATTTGTGTGGAAACTAACAGAAAAAATTGTGGAACCCATCAAGAAGGTAGGAAAATTCTATCTCATAGCTGCATGACTGCACTCAGTAGTGCCTCACTCACATTTAATAGTAACAGTAATACCTCTGCCCTCCCATCCTAAAAGCTGCATCTTTTAAAACCATAGTAGAATAGCGTATTCATTTTTGGCTGTAAAATAGTGTATTCATTGTTGGCTGATAATTTTGAATAACAACAATGAGTTGTAGTTCATGTTCACAACATATCACAAGATAGTTTAGAAAATTTTCTCAGCGTAATTAAGAAAGGGATGTTCATTTTAAAATTCTGCAATTAATAATCATCAAGACTTAAATGGATACATCAGGTAAAACCACTGTACCCAAGAATTAATGTACAAGTTCAAAATGTCATCACAACTAACACGATAACAAATGATAGTGATTGTGAACATGCTGATGAGTCAGATGATAACGTCAAGTATTATTTAAGCTCAACTATGATTGAGGATTGCAGTGCTGTGATTAATGACATGACTTTACTTACAGTAGATGAAATAAATTTGCGAATATCACTGGGAAGCATTTTTTCACATGAGGCTATTGATATGACTGAGTAGGCATTCAAAAGCACCCCCCAACAGTGATACAACTTACACAGGGAATGATGAAAGCTCTTAATGATTTTAGGAATGAACAAACACAAAAATTTAATAATTTAATACAAAAAGTCAAAGATTCTTCAAAACAACAAACACTAATATTTAATGGCTACGAAGTCTTTTGCGACGTATTTCTTGAATAAAAATCTCTCGGTGTACATGCCACATCAATTCGGGATAAAACTCCAAGCTTTCGACCACTACCTCCATGGTCATCGTCAGGGCTAAAACTGACTGTTGTGAACTAGTGAGGCTCCCACTTTTATATGCAAAGGACAGCTTCTGATTGGCTGGAATATGTCATAGCAACAGCGATATGGTGTGTAGTGAAGTGGTGCCCTCTACTTACATAGACGTAATTTCTATCCCGCGTTGCTTGCAGCCCCATCCCTTGAATCAGGAGGTAAAGTGGGGGAAGTTTTTCTCTGCGATTTTTCTTTATCCAGTGCACTCTTCCAAGTGTTGCTAAGTGCATAGCCGTTGTCTCTGTTAAAATTACTATTGCTAAGTCTAATTTCGACTGCTTCCCGGATCACAGAGAGCTATGCTGAATACTTTAGTACACAGAGCCAGGACTATTTCCGACAAGGACCACCTCGGTCCCGAGATTAACCATTTGATGACTGTTTTCAAGAGAAATGGTTATTCTGCCGGTGAAATTAAATCAGTATTGTCCAAGAAAGTAAGACACGATGCCGGCCATATACAAGAAGAGGACCAACACATAGCGCGGCTTCCTTTTTGCGGTGCTACAACAAGCAAGATAGGCAGAGTCCTAAAGAGGGAAGGAATAAAACAAGTTTTCCGACCACCTAGGAAAATTAAGGAAATGTTGAGACCAGTCAAAGATAGTCTCAGCTTAAGAGTGCCGGGAATTTATACTATTCCTTGCGAATGCAGCAAGAATTACGTGGGCCAGTCTGTAAGAACCGTTGCCGACCGTTGCATTGAGCACCAGCGCCACCTGAAATACAGGTATTTGGAGAAATCAGTGGTGGCTGAACATAGCCTGTTTAACAAGCATAAGATTTTATTTGAAGAAACCAGAGTAATAGCCCACGCATCGAATTACTGGGACTCTGTGATCCGGGAAGCAGTCGAAATTAGACTTAGCGATAATAATTTTAACAGAGACAACAGCTATGCACTTAGCAACACTTGGAAGAGTGCACTGGATAAAGAAAAATCGCAGAGAAAAACTTCTCGCATTTTACCTCTTGATTCAAGGGATGGCGCTGCAAGCAACGCGGGATAGAAACTACATCTATGGAAGTAGAGGGCACCATTTTACTACACGCCATATCGCTGTTGCTATGACGTATTCCAGCCAATCAGAAGCCGTCCTTTGCATATAAAAGTGGGAGCCTCGCTAGTTCACGACAGTCAGTTTTACCCTGACGACGACCATGGAGGTAGTGGTCGAAAGCTTGGAGTTTTATCCCGAATTGACGCGGCATGTACACCGAGAGATTTTTATTCAACAAATATTTAATGATTTTGGGAATCACGTGACACAAAAATTTGAGGAACTTTCAAATGAACAAAATTTGATGAGCTAAGAAAGAAGTTGTGCACTGACCTATCAAACGATTTAACATTTAAGTTGTCCAAAAAGGGCACAGAATGAAAGGTGTAGTTATTCACAGATCTGTTTCAGAAAATAGATAAGCTGGGTAAAAAGGTATCAGTTATAGACAAGGTGCAGGAGGATATGACAGGTAAGCTGAAAAATGAGAAACACATAGATTAAAATGCAGGGTACTCAATCTGAAATTAATATTAAGTGTAAAGGAGATGCAAGATACTATTACTGATTTGCACACTATATGTAAAGCTTTGCTGTCAGACTGAATCAGGTTTAACGGCAGCAGAAAAAAAATTGCAGCACACTTTTATTAGTGGCACTGATATCACAAAGGAGCCACTAATCGCTAGCAATCGGGTGCAGTCAGGCAGAATAGAGAGCTGGAATACCTATCTGCTGTTAACCACTAGTCCTTCAGGCAGAGAGGGAGGGGATTGTAAAATGAAACAGGCTCTGCCAATGTCAATACCAGTTGAACTGGCATACACAGAATATACCTGTAAGCAGCCAAACAATGCAACAGCAGTAGCAGGTGGTATCTCCTGCCTGTCTATTCTCCTTGAAGACAGTAGGAAGTACACAGCCTTGTATGTGAGGGCAGAAGCTATTAACTTTGTGTCTTGCCTTTCAGCTTAAATGTGAGCACAGGTGTCTTCACTTCCATGTTAGACAAAGTTTTAAGTCCAGAACTAATTAATAAAGTAACTTTCTACATGGGTGACTTGCTAATTGCAACACTTACCTGGGAAAAGTGTTTTACAACTTTTGGGACAAGTACTATACCAATTCCCAGAATACAGAGTTACGGCAAATTTAAAGAAATCTGAATTTGGGAAAGAAAAGTCCCAGGACACATCATATCACCCCCTGGTAGTCTGTCAGATATGGAAACTAGAGGCAATCAGACATTTTGCCCTGCTTAAAAAAATCCTCAAAGCTTATCTGGGCTTTAGAAAATTTATTCCTGATCAGTTGCTGAACAGTGATGCCCTGAACTTGTTACAGGAGAATACTGATGGATATTAACCAATCAATGTCAAACAGACTTTGAAAACATAAAAGAAACTCTACTCAACCCAAATACATTATTTCACCCTGACATGTCATTAGAGTTTTATGTAAGCACTGATGCATCCTTGCAGGGTCTGGGAGCATGCCTATTCCAAATCACTGAGACAGTAACAGACCTTGAAGTTCTCTCTATAGAGTGCGCTTTTAAGAAATTCAAATATTATTTGTGGGGAAAACATACCAAAGTCTACTGTGACCATCAAGAACTTTCTTTTATCTTGAATGCAAATTGCTGCACAGAAGAACAGACAATGGAAAATCCAGGTTGTTGCAGATGGGATCGTTAATTGCAGGAAATAGGTTTTGAGGTAGCGTACATCAAAGGTAAACAAAACACAATTGCTGACACCTTGCTGAGGTTATCCCACGGGTTAAATGAATTTTTAGAGCTCACTGAACAGAATTGTGAAATCCATGTCCTACTTATGCAAGACAAAACACACCAAGCCTATTACGTAGAAATGTGCAATAGCCTGGAACAAATGTAAGACGATGATCTGCACTGGAAATGGTAAGACTGAAACTATGTAAGGAGATGATGATAACAACTTTAAAAAAAAATTATATTATTTATAAAGGAGTACTGTTTCACTGACGGACACCTAACCAAGAATGGTGGTATTTGTGTTTACCTGAAAAGTTTGTAGAGGAATTCATTCTTTACACTTGCAATGTATGGTGGCTTTATGGTGTTTCTAAATGCACTGATAAGATAATCACGTACTGCTACTTCCCCAACATGTGGCACCGAATTCTCCAAGTAATTTGAAAATGTATTACTTGTCAGAAGACCATACACTGCAACAAGTCAAAATTTTGGATGCTACTGGCCCTTATCCCAAAATGCAAATGGGACATTAAGCGTGCAATTGCCTTATATGATGTTTTTTTCCAAGTATGTTAAGTTGTAAGCGGTGTAGTCAGTGACCATCGGTTCTACTATTAGAAGAATTATGATGACTAGTTTCTGAGAGTAGGGAAGCCGCAGGCACTGTTAACTGATAATGCATTGTACTTCACAGGTAACACATGGGAGGAATTCACGAGCACAAATAAAATAAAACAAACAATGATATCAACATTCTACACCCACGCAAGCCCCATAGCAAGGGTGTTTAAGGAATTTAACAGATTTATGTGCTGCTACACCCTACACAAACATATAAAATGGAATAAGTTCATCTCACCATTTCACCGCATCATTAACAACTTGTCACATATGTCGACAGGTTTTACGCCAACTGAACTAATGTTTAAGAAATAAGAAATGGATGAGTGGGAAAAACCATTGTCTAACGTACCCAAGGAAAATATGTCATTTGAAGAAAAAATATGCCAACCCTTGATTGAGAAAAGGTTGAGTAGCGAAAAAAAAAAAAAAAAAAACGTTTTACGACAAAAGATTGGGGTGCACCATACAGTTCCATACAGGACATGGAGTAGTGTTGCAAATGCGCCCAGAGTCTACCAAACAAGGAAAACTTAACTGCAAATGGCAATTCTTATACACTGGCCCACTTATAATTACACAAGTCCCTCTTCTTGGATCATATAGACTAGGAATCCTATAATGCAAAGGACAAGGGTTTTTATGAACCAAAGGATCTAAAGGAATTTGTACTCTGAATGGGTTAGACAAAAGGTTAAACCAACTAACAAAGCTATTGTGCTTACGTACAGTTAAAATATTTCACTATAAATTAGGAAAGGTGTTCACTTGGTTTTACAATAAGTTTCTCTCTTGTTATTTATATGTGTGTAAATAGAAATAAGGTGAGTCAATAGTTATTTAAGATTTTTTTCACTGACAAAAGGATGTTGCGAAATAAGTAATAAGCAGAATTTAATCCCTATGATTCAAAGTCACTACTAAAACACATATACCTTCCAGCCGCAAAAGTGTTAAATGTGGTGGGGAGAAATAAATTATGTAGCATTAAGAGGCGAGGCTACGCACAAGCACAGTAGAAATTTGCATCACAGGACAGTGATCTCAGCCCATGTGTGAAATGAGTCCAACACACTGTTTAACATGCCAAACATTCGGCTCATATTAATATCTGTACACCAAGTAGAATATACTCAAAAGTTTATGAATGTAAATTAATTATTAAAATAAATTCAAAGGTCTACACCACAAGAATAAAATTAATATAAGAAAAGAAAACTAAGATAAGGAAATATTTACATGAAAGGGAATAAAATGAACTAACTACGGGAGATATCTACACACTAGGTTACTATTTACAATGTATACATAAAAACCTACATTGTAGCTATATACAAAATAAACTAAGCACTATAGTATAGCAAATCTGTATATCCCATGAAAGAATGAATAATTCTAAGGATATGCTCTTGCTCTAAATAAGCTCTGAGAGGGGGTAATCACACAGTGGCTTGTCTTCGAAGATACCAATTTATTTCATGTGTACTCATTGTATGAATATGGAAGGAATTGAAAAGGTAAGTAGCAACGATTGACAAGCTGTTAATATTTCCACATTTTGCTCTCACAAAAAAGGGATGAATTCTGAGAATGAGTCAGAATATGATGAACTAAAAATGTTTGTGTACTAAATGCTTAGTTTATAAGTAAATATTAAGGTTTTTTTTTTTATAGGGAATGATGCAAGGACATGTCCCAGTAATGAGAAGAAAAATAATTTAAGTAGGTGGTACCAAAAGAAATGGGTCACACCACAATATGAATAATTATTTATATATAAATATGTGTATGAATGTGACAGTGTGAATGTTATGTGTGAATATAAGGAAGTTATAGTACGTGAAATGTTGTGTAATGAAGTCAAGGATGTGTACTACCAAAGGATAAAAATAAGGGGTCACACTGTACACTGAAGAATACAAGTAACAGATATGAATGCCAAATACACATTACACATGATCAGGGCTTATCTGGATGTCCTTCCATGAAACATTTCTTTTGACACAGCTTTCATAGTAAAGTATTTACATATGTACATGTACACTACACAGGAGCTGTATCCCATGATGAAAAGTACAAATTAGGTACACTGATTACAATCATTATAAGTACTTTTAAGCAAAAGACATTAATAAACTTGTAAGAGACAATGACGTTAGAATTTTATCTATAGTGCTGCAAACACTGAGTAAATAGTTATGTCACAAAACACAAAGAAGCCTTCAAGAGAATTTGCTCAATTATTGTGTGATGTGTAAACAATGGATTTCAGCAGGAGATGATAAATGCTTCTTTGAATTCTTTATCATAACTCCCTGTATATTCATAGACCACCTCATGGAAGAAATGGGAGAGTGTTGCTAAGTGTAGTTAGGCCTGCTTGTGTTGGAAACATGAGATTGAAGGTCTTCATTCCTTTCGTTAGCAATATGGAATTATGAATGTTTAAGTTAAATGAGGTCATGGTAGTAGTTCATGCGTATCATCAAATTGCATACATATTTCTTTTTTTTTTTCAGTCCTGACTTGTAACATGTTTTGCAATTTATTTGTGTAAACAAAGATTATGTCAAGAGTTTAAAAGTTAAAGGGAATAATAGCTCATCATAAAAGTTTTAAATATAAGTGATTTATAAACAATGAGAATTAATATTAAATAGCTTGTCACAGAAATGTTTCCCTATGAATTTACAAGGCGAAAATGACTTCTTAAACATTATTCACTTGTATCTAAATATTGTTATGCAAATATCAAAATGATGTGACATAGTCATGTATACACTTGTTCATAACTGAAATGTATTAGATATTGTTTGTCAGCTAATATTAAAATTACATTGATGTATAGTTGTAAGGAGCAATTATGTCATATTTTAATTTCTTTAAATCATGTAAAATTTTACACACTTGTACAAGACAACTAAGGAAAAGAGTATATGAAAAGGGTTTTTAACATGTGTGAAATAAAAAGGGTTCTTACAGAAAATTTCTACATAGCATATGTTTAGCAGGTGTTAAATTAGGAATACACACTCATATGAAACAATGATCAAATTATGGTGCACCTAAAATGACAAAAACATTGTAAGTGCCTTTGTAGTGGTGTTGGATGCTGAACTTTACTACAAAGGAGGAATTAAAGTATGTAATTTATGGGTTTACCTGGAATATGGTGAGCTCTAGGCATGGCGTTGATGATAAGGGATGGCCTTTTGGACTCTAAAATACATGATGGACAATGTGGTCTATATACCTTGATTGGAACTTTATAGCTGCTCCATTGCGGCATTGAACTTTTTAAACAAATGCACATGAAGATGCACTTTTCCTATGGAGCAAAAGATTATAATTCAAATATGCCCTTTGTTGAGTGATGATCTCTTAGAAACTGAGCATTTAAAGTTTTGTAAATTTCATGAAAATTAACTGTAATATAAATAAAGCTGACATGTGCAGGGGATAAATAAGATATAAACTTGGCCACAAATAAAGGGATTTGATCCCCAGCCAGGCCAAAAGTAGTTTAAGAAGTACTTTCATATGAAATTTGATTATTTATGTTGTTTGTAAAATCCACCACTGCTGAATAATATCATCCAGTAATCATGATCATGTATATGTTGTTTAATCATTACTGGAACACTGTGTGGGGCAAAGATGCAACATAAAACATGCACACACCAAAAAGAGGCATGCATGAAAAGAAAGATGATCATATATCTGTAATCTAAAGTTTCATTAAGCCAATATCAAATTTTTCACTCTTCAAATATCTGTCTCTTCCCGTCCATGATTCTGGGTGAACGTGGTGAATGTGTGTCGGGCGCCTATGAGTATTTGTGTAAAAGTTTTTCTACAACATATGTTCTGGAAAGGGAGGCAATTTCTTTCATTTCTAAATTACTCATCCTGGGAATGATACCTGGATACACCGCAGCCTGCAATCTTCGAATATAGCTGCAACATTATTTATGATTGCATTGTACTGTATTCTTTATCATGATTATGGATGGTGTTTCCTTTTCTTCAAGAAAGAAGAGGTAAATATCACTCTGTTCAAAGGAGAGTTAATACATCAATCAATTTAGACTATTTCAGTGGTAATCGAAGTGAGATACTGCAGAGGTGCAAGCTTAGATGCGTGAATTGATGCTGGTGAAAGTAGCCACCAACCATACATCTCGAAATAATCCACATCCACATTATTTGCACCTCTCTACAGCACCAGTACTTAAAATGCCAGTATAGTGTGCACTAGTTGAGTAATAAATTACAGTGTTCTTGGGTTAGAGCATTTTCCAACGTCATATTGCAGTAGCCACCAGAAAGATCACGGGAGGCGCACATCGGCACAACGCATCACGGACAGTAGTTGCCGCAAGTAAAGTCCCATCCACCAGAGGGCACGCGAGAAATCGGCCGCGCCCTCTGCCGGCAGAACAACAACAACTCAGGCAACACAGGCTGTGTCCAGTCAGTTTTACATCAGGCATGCCTAACAGACAGTTCCCAGTCTACACTATGTGAAGTGTGACGGACAATGTGAATCGTGTTAATACACATATTCTCTGTATTAAGTGTTACCTGAAAATACTGCTATTATCTTACAATTCCAGTCATAGAAATGAGTCAAACATGTGATTATATCCTTTTATTTATTACATCATTCTGGTCAGGTGCAGTTGAAATAATAATACTTACTGGTTTGACCCTCCTGTAAGCCCCTTACAGCTTCTCCACACTTGTCCTGTGACAAGAGATTTTCTCCACAAAAAGTGTATGCCTGAAAGAGTAAACAGTACATTAACAATTCAACTGAATGTTTCCATTACTATTTGTGGCATAACTGAAAGCCCATATACCTTTCTTAAGACAACTGAGGAATGACTGAATACATGAGTTACTATAACAATATTATGAGAAGGAAAGTTGCTACTCAACATATAGCGGGGATGCTGAGTCGCAGATACGCACAAGAAAAAGACTGTCACAATTATAGTTTTCGGCCGTTAAGGCCTTCATCAACAATAGATAGGTGTGTGTGTGTGTGTGTGTGTGTGTGTGTGTGTGTGTGTGTGTGTGTGTGTGTCTATTTTTGACAAAGGCCTTAATGGTCAAAAGCTATAATTGTGAGAGTCTTTTTCTTGTGCCTATCTGCAACTCAGAATCTCCACTATATGATGACTAGCACCTTTCCTTCTCATAATATTGTTACATTTCATCTTGGATTTTCCATTGCATGAGTTACTATAACATGTATGTAGCTACTTTTAGCATTTCTTCTTTCCTTTTTGTCCCTGCCCTCAGAAATATTTTAGTAGAGTGATGCCACATTACTTTGATATTGCTGTCTTGTTTGATTAAATAATTACTAATTGATTTTTGTTATAAAATGAGCTAAAGAGAGATGTTGCCACAATCAGCGCTGCTGATTAACAAGAAACATAAGAAGAGCAAAATATGAAAGTATTGCAAACAATAATACAAGACAGAAAATGAAAGTGAATATTAGATCACTTTTAGAAAACAAAACATACTGACAGAATTAGGTAAATATGACATTCACAAATTATTATTAGCAATCTTTGTGACAGAAGAGGACCCATCTTCTCTCAGCTGCCATAACAAGAACAACTGGAGCAGGACTGACAGACATAATTTAAAAACATAGGTGTATCATGATTAAGACGGGGAACATGTAAAAGAAAAGAGTAGGGCAGAAAAAGTCACGGCAATACCAGGGACACGAGAGATGTAATGCAGAAGAAAAGTTTATAGACATAACAATGGACAAATGGGTGGCATTCAAAACTAGTGAAGAGACAAACTGTGTGCCAGACCATAATTTGATCACTAGCAACCAGCTGATAAATGATCACTTCCATGTGGTAACCTTCCATGATTTAAAAGGCACATGAGTGAGTCCGAAAATCTTGAGCGTTTGCAATGGTTCGTTGGGAAATGTCATGCTTCCTACATAACAGTATTACAGTGATTTTTATAATTTTGGAGAGGCAGAACATTGTTGCATAATGAGAGTGAGGTGGGTATCTCATGATTGTAGTGAAGCAGCAAATCTTGGTCATTAGGCAGAAAATCATTTGAGTGAATAAAAAGTGACATATAAGGACATAAAGGCATCATTAATAGATTGTGTCACTCTATGACAAATGAGCCACGACATTTCCATATAAAATAATGCGAAGAAATGTAGTATTAGATTGAGAAGACATAAAAATCTAGGATTATAGATTTTCATTGTAAGTGCAACAGCAGTTCCTATAGTTAGGTATGATTGATTTGTGCAGTCTTATGAATGTATGTACACATTTATGTGTCCTAATATTAATGTACTGATATATGGGTGTTGGTGCAGTATTGCTACATGGGACAGGTGCCATGACCTTTTTCAAGATTCCTTAGGTCAGTGAATTTATTCATGAGGCCACAAATGAATAAATTCATTTGTAGCCTCATCTTGGGTACAATGACTCCACATTTCTCTCTCCTACACTTATATATTTTCCTTTCCACATCACGTGCCATCAGGCGGCAGGCACTTGATGAGCAGTGGATAATAATGATAATGATAATAATTCTTTATAGAACGAGCAGAAACTAGCAAAATACACAAAGCAATCACTCATATAAATACATCGACTACACCATTGCAATTTCATAACCACTTCTACAACCCTTTAGATCACATAACATCAACAGATACAAAGAAAGTAAATTGGAAAAAGAAAACACTACATGGCAAACACCCGTATCATCTAACACAGCCACACATCGATCAAGACACATCCAACACATGGCTAAGAAAACGCAATATATACAGAGAGATGGAAGGATTCATGATTGCAATACAGGATCAAACAATAAACACCAGATATTACAGCAAGCATATTATTAAAGATCCCAATACCACAACAAATAAATGCAGACTTTGCAAACAACAAATAGAAACAGTAGATCACATCACAAGCAGATGTACAATACTAGCAAATACAGAATACACCAGAAGACATGACAATGTAGCAAAAATAATACATCAACAACTTGCCAGACAACATAAACTAATAAAACAACACGTTCCCACATACAAGTATGCACCACAAAATGTACTGGAGAATGATGAATACAAATTATACTGGAACAGAACCATTATAACAGATAAAACAACACCACATAACAAACCTGACATCATACTCACCAATAAAAAGAAGAAATTAACACAACTAATCAAAATATCCATACCCAATACAACAAATATACAGAAGAAAACAGGATAAGAAATTGAAAAATACATCCAACTGGCTGAGGAAGTCAAGGACATGTGGCATCAGGATGAAGTTGACATTATACCAATTATACTATCAACTACAGGAGTCATCCCACACAATATCCACCAGTACATCAACACAATACAGCTACATCCAAATGTATATATACAACTACAGAAATCCGTAATTATTGATACATGTTCAATTACCCGAAAGTTCCTAAATGCAATGTAACATATACCGTACAGTTAAAAGGAAGTTACGCTTGATCAAGGTCCGTGTCACTTTCCATTTTTAACCAGACATAATGTCTGAGAAAGGAAAGAAATGATAATAATAATAATGCTGAAGGCCAAAGCATACCACTTAACACAGTGTTTCTGATACGAATAAAAACGATGATGTTACTACATACATAGGTACTACTAACATGTGCAAAAGTTAGACTATGTCCTACTCACAGTCAGTAAATGGTGCTAGTGATTAACTAACATGCAAATGTTTAGTATCATAAAATAGCTAATTTATAATAATTACTCAAGTGTATCATGACAGCAAGGTAAAGTTACTGGACTGAGTTTCAATTGTTGCAACACAAAGTAGCTGGAATTGAGTATCATGTTTTTGAAATCAAATCCTCCTTCCCCTGGTATTAAAGAGAACAGTGTAATGGACATGAAAAGACAGGAAAGGAAAGTGTAGGTGAAGCAGTCTGTTTAACATAGGGTAGCAACAGAGTAAGAAAAAAAAAATCCATTATTTATAACTTCATACCTCGTGTACTCATATCTACTAATGAAGCTGAGTGAGTTTCTTCCTCTGAACACCATCATATACTTCCTCCTGTGGATAATGAGTAGTTGAGAACACACATGCACTGTGTGTGTGTGTGTGTGTGTGTGTGTGTGTTTAGACGCAGACAATACAACAATGAAAACAAGAATTTATATGACATTTTACTTACATAAGCTTCATAGAAAGCTGCCTTAATCTTCAGGTAGAGCACCCACTGCTTTGCTTGCTCAACTGTAGCTAATACCGTTGCAGCATCAGCAAACATTTTGGAAGTCTCATTCGATAAAGCTGATATTAAGCTTGGATTGTGTTTCAGTTCCACTGCCCTTGCAACTGTCACTGTTGAGAGGATTGATCAGAAACCAAGTGAAATATAAATATTATAGACTAAGGAGAGAACAATTACTTTTACGTAACATTCTTTAAATGCATTTGAAGCATAATACGAGTGCAAGATGAACAGTTTTAGCTTCATGATTGAACTTTAAAAGCTCTCTTTTTATTTCATCTGCTTTTAATTTTGACTCTGAATCACCCAATTTTCTCATTGCCAAAGCACCTTTTGTGGACAGCAGCATTTTCCTTTTTTATCTACATCTCTTCTTACATAAGCTTACTGGACATTTAGTCACCTCCGTAAAAGAGTACACTGAGGTATGTAGAACTGGTACCATGCAGCCATTTGACCTACCAACTCTGACTTAAGCCATGGCACTGAAGTAGTGTGTATGTGCCTGTTCATTGTACAGGATCAGTGGAGTAAGATGGGTCGACATAAAGACATTACAGAATAGCACAAAGGGGCTATGAAGTTGTCACATTTGTTAGTACATCAATGTGGACAGTCCAATGCATTTACAAAGAACTGTGTAGCACATATAGAAATGTGACAAACAATAAGGTTAGTGGTCATAAAAAGATACCAACTGACACAGACTGGAGATGAGTGCCATGTCTTGTCAATGACAATCATCATTTCAAACATGATAGGAATCGCTGCTGTCAGTGAATGCAGGTCCATCTCAACCAGTATCTGAAAGAGCACTGCGAAGGGAACTGCATGCAAGGGCGTTTGCAAACAGGTACCCCACAGACGGCCACCGCTCACAGCTGCACATAAAGCTTCAGGTTATCAATGGGCCAAACAATACAGAAACTGGACGGGAGATAGTGCGGTCCAATTAGCCAGAATTTCCTCTTTTCAAATGATGCACTGCATTGAGTGCCCCAACATCCCATTGTGCTGTTTAATTTGCATGGTGTGGAGGGTGTAGTCTTTGTCCTGCGTCCTCCATACAATGACTTCGGTACAATCATTTAGGTTACCATAACATGAGCTATTATGTTTTTTATTTCAAGGTGTTCAGTGACCAAGTTCTGCCCTTCCTTCTACACTCCTGGAAATGGAAAAAAGAACACATTGACACCGGTGTGTCAGACCCACCATACTTGCTCCGGACACTGCGAGAGGGCTGTACAAGCAATGATCACACGCACGGCACAGCGGACACACCAGGAACCGCGGTGTTGGCCGTCGAATGGCGCTAGCTGCGCAGAATTTGTGCACCACCGCCGTCAGTGTCAGCCAGTTTGCCGTGGCATACGGAGCTCCATCGCAGTCTTTAACACTGGTAGCATGCCGCGACAGCGTGGACGTGAACCGTATGTGCAGTTGACGGACTTTGAGCGAGGGCGTATAGTGGGAATGCGGGAGGCCGGGTGGACGTACCACCGAATTGCTCAACACGTGGGGCGTGAGGTCTCCACAGTACATCGATGTTGTCGCCAATGTTCGGCGGAAGGTGCACGTGCCCGTCGACCTGGGACCGGACCGCAGTGACGCACGGATGCACGCCAAGACCTACGCAGTGCCGTAGGGGACCGCACCGCCACTTCCCAGCAAATTAGGGACACTGTTGCTCCTGGGGTATCGGCGAGGACCATTCGCAACCGTCTCCATGAAGCTGGGCTACGGTCCCGCACACCGTTAGGCCGTCTTCCGCTCACGCCCCAACATCGTGCAGCCCGCCTCCAGTGGTGTCGCAACAGGCGTGAATGGAGGGACGAATGGAGACGTGTCGTCTTCAGCGATGAGAGTCGCTACTGCCTTGGTGCCAATGATGGTCGTATGCGTGTTTGGCGCTGTGCAGGTGAGCGCCACAATCAGGACTGCATACGACCGAGGCACACAGGGCCAACACCCGGCATCATGGTGTGGGGAGCGATCTCCTACACTGGCCGTACACCACTGGTGATCGTCGAGGGGACACTGAATAGTGCACGGTACATCCAAACCGTCATCGAACCCATCGTTCTACCATTCCTAGACCGGCAAGGGAACTTGCTGTTCCAACAGGACAATGCACGTCCGCATGCATCCCGTGCCACCCAACGTGCTCTAGAAGGTGTAAGTCAACTACCCTGGCCAGCAAGATCTCCGGATCTGTCCCCCATTGAGCATGTTTGGGACTGGATGAAGCGTCGTCTCACGCGGTCTGCACGTCCAGCACGAACGCTGGTCCAACTGAGGCGCCAGGTGGAAATGGCATGGCAAGCCGTTCCACAGGACTACATCCAGCATCTCTACGATCGTCTCCATGGGAGAATAGCAGCCTGCATTGCTGCGAAAGGTGGATATACACTGTACTAGTGCCGACATTGTGCATGCTCTGTTGCCTGTGTCTATGTGCCTGTGGTTCTGTCAGTGTGATCATGTGATGTATCTGACCCCAGGAATGTGTCAATAAAGTTTCCCCTTCCTGGGACAATGAATTCACGGTGTTCTTATTTCAATTTCCAGGAGTGTATTTCTTTATGATGCTGTGAACACAACCATCTTCCAAGATGACAATGTTCACAGAGCTGCACACACTCATATTCTTGGCTTGATGAGCACTCAGGCACCCATCACATCCTGACTGGCCCACTAAATTACCCACCGAACAGCAAAAAAAAAAAAAAATAAATAAATAATTTTTTTTGCTGATATTAATGCTATCAAAGTGTGAGCTGCCGAGCTTTTCACCTTGCCCTCACACACCTGAGTTCACTAACCAACTCAATAATGAAAGTACTATAAATTAAACGAGGTGGAAGGAAAGTTGCACCTTTCTGGCCTATTAACTTCAGTTGGATAAGGAGGACAAAGGAAATCAGCCTGACCTTCATATGGGAACTCTCCTGGCAACCATCAGAAATTTTAAATCAGGATGGCCGGATGGGGATATAAATCACTCATGATGATGAAGAGATGCCATGACATTAGCTACAAAATTCTTTACAAATCTAACATTTTTTATTGATGTGCTAATGTGTATTAATTTATCCCAGAACTCGCTGAAATCGTTTAATGAGTTTTTCACCCGATATGATGAATGCTGCCTACAGAATAATTGTCTGTGATCTTGAGTTGACTGTTATTTTTTCATTTACAAATCTTAAGAAGGTATACTGAAAACAGAAATTAACATAAGAAGATCTGCAACAGGTAAAAAAGAAGGTTTCAAACTGGGAAAATTATGGTACTTGGTTTAATGTAAAGCAAATAGTGCTAATTTATCTGCAAAATTATCATCGAAACCCTCTTTAGGTCAGTTTATGGTGCTTACAGTTTTCAGATTACACAGAAGTTTTGTACAAATGTGAATGACCAATTAATATGTTCTTGCTAATCAGTACCTGCAAAGAGTTTAGAAATACTTTTCTTCACCCCCCCTTCCCCCAACCCACCCCACTCAAAGCAGTCAACACTGGAGATTTTAAATGCCTATCTCCACAACACCTGATGATGTCTCCTACAATTAAAGGTGAAACAATAGGCAGATACTTTTTAGAAAATCATGTTCTGTGCCCCAAAAACAAATATATTATTAAAGAAATGGTTACCACCCATGAAAACCCAGAATGTTAACCAGATTTATGATCTGTAACATTGAAAGAGTATAACAAAAGAGATGTCACACACTGCCATTGATACTATTTGACCCCCTCTTACAACTAAGCACTTGTTAGAAGGACGGATCCTCAAAATTACAGACCAATATCCTTAACATCGATTTGTTGCAGGATTCTCGAACATATTCTAAGTTCGAATATAATGAATTTCCTTGAGACAGAGAAGTTGCTGTCCATGAATCAGCATGGCTTTAGGAAGCATCGCTCCTGCGAAACACAACTCGCCCTTTTTTCACATGATATCTTGCGAACCATGGATGAAGGGTATCAGACGGATACCATATTCCTTGACTTCCGGAAAGCGTTTGACTCGGTGCCCCACTGCAGACTCCTAACTAAGGTACGAGCATATGGAATTGGTTCCCAAATATGTGAGTGGCTCGAAGACTTCTTAAGTAATAGAACCCAATACGTTGTCCTCGATGGTGAATATTCAACGGAGGTGAGGGTATCATTTGGAGTGCCCCAGGGAAGTGCGGTAGGTCCGCTGTTGTTTTCTATCTACATAAATGATCTTTTGGATTGGGTGAATAGCAATGTGTGGCTGTTTGCTGATGATGCTGTGGTGTACGGGAAGGTGTCGTCGTTGAGTGACTGTAGGAAGATACAAGATGACTTGGACAGGATTTGTGATTGGTGTAAAGAATGGCAGCTAACTCTAAATATAGATAAATGTAAATTAATGCAGATGAATAGGAAAAAGAATCCCATAATGTTTGAATACTCCATTAGTAGTGTAGCGTTTGACACAGTCACGTCGATTAAATATTTGGGCGTAACATTGCAGAGCGATATGAAGTGGGACAAGCATGTAATGGCAGTTGTGGGGAAGGCGGATAGTTGTCTTCGGTTCATTGGTAGAATTTTGGGAAGATGTGGGATCTCTATCAGGTCAGATTGAGGGAGGAGATAGAAGCAATTCAGAGGCGGGCTGCTAGATTTGTTACTGGTAGATTTGATCATAATGCGAGTGTTACGGAAATGCTTCAGGAACTCGGGTGGGAGTCTCTGGAGGAAAGGAGGCATTCTTTTTGTGAATCGCTACTGAGGAAATTTAGAGAACCAGCATTTGAGGCTGACTGCAGTACAACTTTACTGCTGCCAACTTATATTTCACGGAAAGACCACGAAGGTAAGATAAGAGAGATTAGGGCTCGTACAGAGGCATATAGGCAGTAATTTTTCCCTCGTTCTGTTTGGGAGTGGAACAGGGAGAGAAGATGCTAGTTGTGGTATGCGGTACCCTCCACCACGCACCATATGGTGGATTGCGGATTATGTATGTAGATGTAGATGTAGATGTTCTTCACATTTTATCATTACAGTCACTGTGGCACTTGTGTTACAAAGGTTTTATATTTAGTATGGAACTTCACACTTAGAAACAGTAATGACAGAAATACCAAGAAACACTAATAACTATAACAAAAAACAATAGTTTATATTTGTTCATGAAGTGTAGAATAACAGAGCCAATTTACAGGCAAGCAGATTTATATTGTGAGCCATGGCAACAATGGACATGAAGTAAAGAGAAGGAAGGGGGTGATTTGAGAGACTAAGGGAAGTAGTGGAATACAGGGGGGAAAAGCTAAGATGATGTGAGTGAGTGAAAGAAAAAGGGCAATGGAAGAGGGAGTGTTTGCACTGTTTGACAGAGAGTAATGACCTCTTTTTTTATGTAATTTATTTACTTATTTGGTGGGGATGTAATCAAGAAGATGTTAAAAGAAAGTGCTTCAGGTTTTTATTGAATGTAGGCATTGAATTGTGCTTAGAGTGCACGGAAGCTTGTACAAGAAGATACCAGAAATGAAGGAGGAATTTGGGGATGTTTTTGTTTTACAGATTGGTACATCACAAACGCTACACACATTACTTCCTGAGTTACAAATAGAATGTGAAGATAAATATTTGATTTGTGACATAAGGCACTAAGGGATGTACACATTATGAAGCTGATAAAAGGGTGTCTGGTCACGGCCATTCAAATGTCTGTGTGAGGACTATACGATCAGACAGGCAGATATAAAAGATGTAACACACACACACACACACACACACACACACACACAAGTATTCATTACTTGTGCTGTGGTACTCTGCATTACAATAATACAGGTTCACCAGAACAAGTGAAGCAACATTTCTATTTCACATCCTGTACAAATACATTCCAGAATTCCTTATAAGCATAAAGACATGTGAGAGTCATTCTGCACAAAGTGAGAGTTCTTTTTTTTCTTTCTTTCTTTTTTTTCCCAGCTCCACTGAGATGTTCATCCAAAGTTATACTCATGTCTGGAATTATTTTCTGTTATAGTATTGGGTAACTGACAAAAAGAAATAGGCACAAGTATTTAAAGATTTTACTGCCAATTAAGTTCTAATGAGTTCCTACAATTATTTGAGACTTCTCTGCACTTAGTTTTCAGTCTGTCTGAACAATGAAGATGCGCTGTCATTCGCGGGTGATGGCAGCACTAATATGTTCAGGCCAGGTGTTTAAGCAAAGTCGGAGGTCACTAGCACGTACAGGTGGACACAACCAACAAGATATCATCAACATACAAGAATAACAACTGCAGGTCGAAAACTGCTCCTTGTAGAACTACTGATGCTGTTGTCTATTTCTCAATGTTACCTGCCCTCCTCCCAAAAAGGGTTCAGTACACTATCTGAAAATTTTGCATTTTTCATCTTTATCAGCAGTATGTTAAACTGGTTGCATAATTTTTTTTGCTAAAGTTTAATAATGGCAATACTGTGGTCTCTCAGTAGTCTACAGTTTAGATCATCATTTACCCTAATTAGTGTAGTGTTCGTTATATGATGTTTACTAAAACCAAACTGATTTTTATTTAATAAGTTGAATGGGCTTAAGTGTTCAGTCATTAATATTTCAAGGTCATAAAAACAGCAACTGTACTCCTATACAAGTCATGACATTGTTTCACCTTACCTTCTTGTGCTTCTGCAGTGCATTGTGTCAAGTAAGCAGATAGGACACGTGGATCAAGATCACCACCCTCAAGCTGTTTCCCTGGTAACTGAGGCAAATACTGGGACTGAATAAACCTGAATATGCCAGCAGCTTTCCTTAGGCATTTGTGCACTTCCTTTGCTTCTTCCATGGTGATGCTGAAATACAAATAAAACCAAAGCATTCTCAATAATTTTCCCAAGAAAGACACTAGTATTACTTCTCCCATGTAAAGATGGCTCAAATGACTCTGAGCACTATGGGACTTACCGTGTAAAGAACACAAAATCAACAAATGAAGGAATTAGCAAGATATCTCCACAACCAAAGACTAAAATCAGGTATTTTTTCCCGAAGGAAAAAAAAAATTCCTGAGGCAGGAACAGTAAAGAACAAACACAGACACAATACCTACATTTTAATTTGAAGATACAGCCACATTCAACAATTCACAACCTATGAAGTGAGGAAGTGAAAAGAATCAGGCATTCACTGGGAAGAAAGGTATGAAATTGATGCCGAGACATATTTTCTGTCTTCAATTTTTTTCACAATGTGGAACATATAAAGTCTGATATAATTCCATTTAATTTTATATACAAGCAGCTGTTTTATGGGAGTCCTGTTGATAAATGCTGGGGATGTGAGAAGACTTAGAAATAAATGTTTAATGCAACTAGATGAGGAGGATACAAGGAAAGGAGGAGTGAAAATGAATATTTTTTCTCAGATATAACCCACTTACAACATTAAAAAGTATGATTACATAGTGATGGCAATCAACAATGACATATGGGAAAGTGGATTTTTCAACAGTGAGCGAACACACCACAATGGGAAAATGGCTAATTAAAGAAAATGTAGCCAGACTACAATAGCAAAATTTAGTCCTGAAATATTGCTTCAAGCTACAAATATACATCATCAATTGCAGTGGGCGCATAGTGATGATATCTTTTTCTTTAGTTACAGCATTTATGTGCTTAACTATTTCAGAGGGATCACACATTGACTTCTAAACAAGGAAATTTACAGACACCACCCAGAGCAGTGTATGCGACTGTAATTACCAGGTTTTAAGTAAAAGTACTTCATAACACTGGTTACTGTGCCAAAGTGTTTCTACAGCTAATACGATCATCACTGTTCATGATCACTTATCCGTGAGATGCGGGTACAATCAGTGCTGAAACCTGAACCAAAGCTGTTCCCCAAGATGCATGCAAGATCTGTAAATGTCACATTCAATGATGCGTAGGACTTTTTCTTTATTTTTATGCTGACCAGTCCTTGCAGTTCAATAAATGAGAACAGCTATGATCCTTTTGCTCATGTGTACAAAACAATCAAAGCAAAGTTCACTGCCTTATGATACTGTGCTACTGAGATGTAGTCAAACATTCAGACTTAAATCAGACTGATACATGCAAAATTTAACTAGTGGAGATTATTTCATTAGAAATTTTTTGGTCTGTATTTTGAACAGAAAACTTGTCTCTCCTAACTACTGAGAGATTTTATTTCCTACAACATACTATAGTTGCATATTAATTTCTACTATGAGCTATGCCAGTCAGAACTATCTTGATGATAATATCATTACTGGTGCAACAGGAACATTGTAATCTGCATGCTCTATACACAATGCTGCAATCACAAAGTTTACTATGTAGATTTCAGAAATACAGACTCTTTCAGCCCTCAGTGGAATACATGGAATTTGTTGTTAGTAAAACAAGCTATTACTAACAGAGAAACCTCTGAAAGCTATGAAAGTAACTCCCCCCCCCCCACCAAAGAAAAAAAAAACCCTAAAAGAACTCAATTTTTTTTTACTTGGGAAAGTGAATTATTGCTCATACTTTATTCCTAGTATTATAGACATTTACACTACAGAGGTGTCAAATCCATATGGTCACCAGCTGACACCAGATATTCAGGAGGCTCAAAAAACACCATTCAACCATGGCTTATTGGCCTATTCATTGCAAAAGCCTCCGATCTTAGCCACAGATGCTTCATAGCAATGTGCTGGTGCAGTCCTCTTTGATAAAGACTGTGGAACATCCAAAATTGCGTACATCTAAAAAAATTGACCCCCACTCAACATAATTATAACTAGATAGAAAATAAAACCCTGACCATTGTTCGTATCACTGGGATACTGGGGGATTTATAAGATGAAAGTTCTGTCCTGCCACTTTGTAAACTGGGCAGTGATTGACAAAGACATGCAGCATGAGACATGCACACCTAAAAGTCAGCACTGCAAGGTAACAACCAGACACATGCAAAACCTTTTTGCCTTGATCCAACCACAAACATAATGGCATTTACTATGCATTGACTATGCTGGCTCAGTTCTCAATGTCATGTGACTTAATCTGGCTGATACCTATTCAAGGTTCTTGTATGTGAATAACATTTTTCAACAATGACTGAAGTTGCCCTATGAGCAAACTGCAAAAGATTTTTACTACTGACAGTTTAATCTAAAGCAATCAAAAGCTCACTCACTACAAAATTTACAGTGAAATGGAGGAAACAGATGCAAATATTATACTAGTTAAAACTGTACTAAACAATTGTGACATGCAATTGCTATTTCTGAGAGGAATGATTCTGTTATAAGCATCAAATCTACACTGACGAAAAATGAATAGCTACGTTAGAATTCTTGTAGGATAACTGCCAGTTAGTCTGGCTCTGAAAATCAGCGGTGGAATTTGAAAACTTATTGCGGCAACTACTTGAACAAGAATATCACCCTCATATCTACATAAATTAACTTTATATGCTTTTAAAGCACTGTTTGTCATCTATCTTTCTGGAAAATAAATTTAATTGAGTTATACAATATATGTTGAAATTACAAGGAGTCAGACTGCTCAGCCAGAACTCATTTTCAGACAGTGAAAAGTACAGGACTGCTGAAATATATACAAAAACAATTCTAGCTTCCAGAAGTATTACTTGCTTCCTTAGGGAGGAAGATTGGAGTAAGGTTAGAAAGAAGGGGTAGACCTCTTGCTGCGGGTTGCTGAATCCCACTGTGCAAGGTGTACTCTAAAATGAATGGATGAAGCCAGGCAGCCAAAAGAGGAACACACTACCTAATGCACATACAACAAAAAACAGCTTCTGGAGTGATACCACTTGAGACTGTCCTTGTCCTTATCTGATAAAGCTTGACCCCAAACACAATGACAGTTTCTTGAATGTACAAGCCACACCATTCTGGTAATGTAGCCATTGAGTTAAGGGCCCAGAAAAGGCAAGAGAGGGTTCAATTGAGGGTGGCACTGAGTGGGCTGACAAAGTGAGGGCCAGTGGTGAGGGTGATGGAACCTCAAGAAGTGCTGGGTCTGGCAGTGGGGGCACCGGGGTTGCCAGTAAGGATGCTGGGATGTGAAGAGGCACCGAGCCCAGTGGCAAGGATGTCAGTGGGACTGGAAGGGCATGGGGGCTGCCAGTGCGAACACTGGTGGCACTGGGATCAAAAAGGTACCAGGCCCAGCAACAAGAATGCCAGTAACATTGGAACTGATGGACACGTGCTGTGCCTGGTAAGCACGCCGTGCCCAGTGGGCATGCCAGAGGTTGAGTTGTCAGAGGAGATCAGAACACAATTGACAGGGAACTCAAAGGCTTGGAGGAACTGTGTTAGCTGCACAAGGAATGTGGGCCACTAATCCAGGACAATCTTAAATTTCGGAGGAGGCAGAGGCGCTTTGTCTGTGTTGGAGCCAAGGCAGTGTTGGGACTGGCAAGCTGCCAGACGAGAAGCACCAAGGTACACTGTAAGAGCTGGATGTGAGGCAGAAGCTGTGATGAGATGTCACTCATGTGCAGCTGCCACTGTACACTGAATCAAATGAGTAAAGGTGTGGAGCAACTGCTGTATCAGCCACCTTTGTCACTGCACAAGCTGAGACAGAGACAGTTCAGACACTGGAATGAGTCATGACAAGTGTCAAATGATACCAGTCAACTTGACAACAGGGCTTCCTGCACAACTACTATGTCATGTAATGACTGAGAACTATAATGGCACAACCAGAAACTGCTACACAATCTAACTGTCCACACAAACACACAGTTTCCAGGTCAACTAATTTTGAACCATCAGCAGCAACCAGTGATGAACTGTTTCACTTGAAACTGTTTCACTAATGACAGCTACCTCCAGAATACAAAGGAACTGCAAACAGAATACATGGTAATCTATTTCCTTGTAGCCTACAAAAAAAGTGTACAGACACCAAGATGTTGTAACTCACACAAGAGAGATCCCAGTATTTAAAATAACACAACAGAAGTGAAATGGATGCAGTTAACAGAACAAACATCTAACTCAGCAAAACACCATAACAAATGAAAGTGTGTGCCCTACTGTTAGAGAGGAATTAATAATAACGTGCATTTTAAATGTGGACTGTGAAGAAATTCTGCACAAACAAATGAAGAGCCAAGGGCTCTAAGCTAAGAACAAATAGTAAAGAACAGTTAATGAGCACTAAGCAATATCTCCTACAGAAAATTGCATTAACAAGGAAATGGAAAGTGAGAAAAATGCAATGACCACGGGTCACTCAGAAGCAACATATAATGAACCCATCTAGCCACAATGCTGCAGAATGTAATAAGAGGACACACAAATGCAAGTAAGCCAAAGGAAACAGCCAACAACTGGGCTACATCTGGATGTGGAGCAGAACCATAAAAAATTCCAAGTAGAGGACACACGAACACACAGAGGAAGACTATCCAACTGAACACATGACACAGGGAATGATGTTCAGAACCAAATCAACCATAGTTTAATTACGTATGCTCATCACCAAAGCTTTTACCTCATTACCACTGTTGAATCCCATTGTGGGAGGTGCACGCTACAATGAATGGATGAAGCCAGGAAGCCAAAAGAACAATAGAACTTTATTACACAGTACCTCAGCCAGTATAACAGGAAACAGCTTCTGAAGTGATACCACTAAAGATTGTGCTGATCCAACAAGAGTTGACATCAAACACAATGACAGTTTCTTGAAGGTACAAGTCCCACTGTTATTCTAATTTAGAAACTGAGTTAAGTTCACTGTCTGTCCTAAGTCAGGTAGCACTGGTGTAGCCCAGAAATGTCTGTACATAGGCATAGTCCATGGCTGAAACACAAGCACAGACTCAGAAGTTTGGATGTTGTACACGAGGCTGCAAGCTCCGACTCGTTTGCTCTGTGCTCTGATGAATGGAACTCTGATTGTGGGACTGCTTGCACACTCAGCTCTGGCCCAGAGAAGCGTAGCCTGATTGGCAAGTGACTGGGTGGCGTCCTACAAAGCTGTCTGGCAGAAGAATACTAGGAAATTGTGATAATGTCATATGGCTCACGGAGGTAAGCTAGTGTCAGTGACAGCAGAGCTGTACCGGCGGATGTGGGGCCACTGGATTCGCAATAGCTGCTGCAAGCGTGACATGCTGCAATTGAATTACAAGTACCTTGGAGGGCAGCAATGCAGCTTGTGTGGTTGGTGGCTGGACTGCAAGGTGTCACTCAGTCACTACACAAATGACCTGTTCCTTCTTTCTAACTCTCTCCAATCTATCACCCTTTCCTCCTTGGGGAAGAGGCCCAGATAATTTTTTGTGCTTCTTCACTTTGCGTCTATCAGTGATACTTAAAATTTTACCCTCTGAAAGTAAGTGATAGCCATCCACTCTATTTCACAATTTTATATTTTCCTCGAGTGAATTTTGCTTTGGACAAATTCCATTGTTCAGTTTCTCTTCACATAAGGTTACATTATTTACTCTAAACAATAAATACTCACTCATCCTTTCCAGCAAGCATGGCTGCGTGTTTCATGTACCAAATTGCTACATTGTAACTCATGTTAGCACCCTCAAAATATGAGTCTCTCATCAACCTGAAAGAAGAAAATACACTTTGCACACACTCAGAAGACTGGTTGTAAAAAGCAGGAATATACATACAAAGAGTTTTGTAAACTTACTGCGGTTTATTTCCCAGCAGAGTGTGTGTCCACTTAAAAAGCACGCTATAACGCATCTTACTTTCTACTCCAGTATTTTTACTGTCAGGTGAAGTTAAAAAACCAATAAAAATAGCCATATACTGATTGAAAGCAACATCAACGGTCTCCGGAGCATGGTTGGCATCTGGAAATAACTGAATAAGCCGTGCTCTGGACTGCTTCAGGTCACTGTAAATAAAAGAAATACCAGTAAGTCTAATTCAGATATGCAATCACTCATTTAAATTTGAGCTCAAAAATGCTTAAAACTGTTTACTTGGCCATAAACATATATATCATACGGAGATGACAATATCAAATGGTTAGGGGCTTCCTGTGAAGTCACTATTGTTGCATCTACACTGACACAAGAACAGATACAACCTTTGTGAAGTGTGGCAACATGTGGTGAAGCATCTCTGGGCTTCGCTATGAGTTTCCTGGTTGCTTGTTTTGAGTGCCCGGCAGTGTAGGGGTCATTTAAGTGGAATCTACAGATGCAGTCAGTCATGAACAGTCAGTTGGAAGAAGCAGTGAAATGGTGGCCAAGCTGAGTACTGAATTTTATGGCCTCATCTCGAGCAAAGTGTAATAATAATACTGAAAAATATTACACAAGAAGGCTATGTCATTCAAAGTTTGATTTGGATCTTGTGGGCTAATTCTGTCACTATAATTCAATAACTGGGTCTAGCAAAAGACTTAATAGTTTGTTCCAGTCAATTGTGCTTAATGAACTCAACCCAACCAGTTGTCATAGAGGTGCTACCCAAAATTTTCGGGTCTGGTGCTGCCATCTGTTGAAAACCTTACCTTTGGACTAATGGTCACCATCACCCTTGAAGTAGTTCCCATCTACACGTACACACCAGTCCCAGCGCTTCTGCTACTGGTCAAACGTTTTCTGGAAGTCCTGTTCTTTGAGGGCATTTATCACTACCAGATATGCTTCTTGAACCCTCTCTAGAGTGCCGAACCAATGGCCTTTCAACTCGAGTTTCAGTTTTGGGGATAGCGCAAAGTCGCAAGGTGCCAAATCTGGCGAGTACAGTGGTTGGGGTACAATCACCATGTTGTCTTTTGCCAAAAAGGTCCTGGTGAGCAAGGATGTGTGACAGGGTGCATTGTCATGATGCAGCAGCCAGTTCCCTTGATGCCAAAGTTTGGGCCATTGTCACCGCTCGTTTTCATGGAGCCATCGCAAAACGTCACAGTAGTACGCGGAATTCATTGTTTGGTTGGGTGGGACAAATTCTTTGTGCACAATTCCCTTGGTATTAAAGAAAACAATGATCATGCTCTTCACTTTGCTCTTCACCTGTCTCGCTTTTTTGGATCTTGGAGAGCCCAGGCTCTTTCACTGGGACAATTGTTGCTTTGTCTCTGGGTCATAACCGTAAATCCAGCTCTCGTCGCCGGTGATAAGCCATGACATGAAGGTTGGATCATCAGATGCGGTCTGACAAAGATCCGTGCACACTTTAACACGCTGTCCTTCTGATCGGCAGTCAAGATCCTTGGCACAAATTTTGCGGCGACACGATGCATGCCCAATTCATCAGTCAACATTTGTTGGCATGTCCCATAGCCAATACCCACTTCATCTACAAGATCTTGAATGGTTTGATGTCAATCCGCATGAACCAACTGTTGAAGTTTGGCAACAATGTCTGGCGTTGTGCGGCTAACGGGCCTTCCAGTGTGAGCATCATCTTCAACGTCTGTACAGCCTGCCCTGAACTGAGCATGGCACTCAAATACAGATGTATGGCTCATGCTCTGTCCCCCAAACACTTGTTGAATCACTGCGAGGGTCTCCGTAACACTTTTCCCGAGATTTGCTCAGAATTTGATACACATGCGCTGTTCTGTTCGCGGATCCATCGTAAAATCGCCACACAACAAACACAGAGTATTACGGAAATCACTGTGGACACGCAACACATACTCCCAGCTGAATGCCACTCCGCACACTGACTCATCAGATATGCAGCTCTCGTCACCTAGCGGTGCAAAGACCCACTACTCCTACTTTCCAGATGGCAGCACCGGTCCCGAAAATTTTGGATTTCACCTCATGTAATGGTAATTGACAAATAATTAGTAACTGACAAGGAGAGGAGTAACTATAAAGAATGTGAGCATGTGGACAGCTCACAACTTCCACTAGTTACTAATGCTACAAATGAGGTTCAGCCTACGAGCCCAGGCTGCAGTTTTGATAAGTACACAACAGATATTGCACATCAGGTTTTGCAATGGAAAGTTTCTTTAGTGAAATCATGTGTCACCCAAATTCCATTTTAGTACTTTAACCACTGCACCACTTCACTTGGTAGGATACTATTGTCATTCTAATAATACCACATGCATAATTAAGATTAAATTGAATAAATGCCCTAAAAACTTGGTAGACATCATCCATCTGCTCTTCAGTTGCTTCTACCAGCTCATAAAAACTTACGGTCTTTAACACCGTCATCTTAATGTTTCTCAGGAGTGATAAACTACATGGTACTTATGAGGCTTAGAACTTCACTGACTTGCCAAAATCTTGAATCATGTCTTCACATTACAAGTGAAAGTAATTAAAAATGCTTCAAACAAGCAAAAATTCACCAAACACTCTGTGTATATGATTAGTTTCTCCTTTCGACTCACTCAGCTACTAATAGTGTAAAAAGAGTGGACTTTTTATGAAGTTTAATACTGTGTAATGAAATGAAGTAAATTCTGACATCAGTCACAATTGGGAAATGAAATGAACTCAGTGGTGACAGTGAAAATCTGTGTAGGGTTGGGAATCGGACAAAGATTTCCTGCTTTATGTGAGTAGTCACTTTAACTGCTTTGGTTATCTGAGCATACTTTCTGCCTGATCCAAACTCCTGACCTGTTGCACACTACTTACGCAGTGCCTCCTGCCATCATACAACACTATGTAAGTAGGAAGGGGCAAGTCAGAAATTTGGGTCAGATGGAAAGTGTGCTTCAATAGCTGAAGCAGGTAAGGGTCAGAGTACAGGCCTGGCACTAATTTTCACTTACTGCCATTGAAATCATTTAACTGCCCAACTGAAGCTGAGGCACAATTTATTTCATCTCATAATGTATAAGTATGGCTGTAGGATCAAAAATAGTATCTGTTCTTTTGTACAGACATCACACATATATCATTCCTAGCAAATCTAACAAAGTTTCACAGTTGCTAAATATGTCTGGTAATTGGATATACATCCAAATGCCCTCCTCCCCTATTTCTGTCCGTCACTTCTCCCCCCTCTTTCTGCCCATCTCCTCCTTCTCTCTCTCTCTCTCTCTCTCTCTCTCTCTCTCTCTCTCTCTCTCTCCCCATTTTCTCCTCCTTTCGCTGTCCATCTCTTCCCTCCCCCCTCTCTACATACACTTCCTGCCCCCCTCCCTTCCATTATTCACTTGGTTTGTTGGTTGGTTGGGGGGAAGGGACCAAACAATGAGATCATCAGTCCCTCAATCCAAGCATGGTGCATCTGAAAGTAGATGTCCACCCATAACATTTTGTGATCTAGATGACAGGTTCACAATAGTGAAAACGAAAAGGCTAAAAACTTAATGAATATCTTTGTTTCATCAATAATAAAAGCAAGATGAAGAAGATAGGGAATTCATAAAGTGGGCATTCCCTGTGTTCTTTATGTGATACGAAACATTCCACCCACAGCTGTCCCACCCCTTATCCATTGAAGTCATGGGTGCTCACTATCCAACAAAATGTGACACCAAGAATAGAAAATTGAGTATGGCAGAAAGGAGGTGAATTGAAACTAAAAGTGATTAAAACAGAGTAAAAGAGGGATGAAAGAGTAGCCTGGTCAAGGAGGTAGGGTTGGGGATCCCCAAGACCTAGCATACAGCAGGAGAACCCCATCCTCAACCTTTGTGCCCCTGACCTGGAGGTAGATTAAAGCCTCATAATTGAGAATAAAAACCACTTTCACGGAGACAATTGAGAACCAGTTTAAGCATCCATGAATAATACACCAATATTAGAGGCAATGAGTTCGAAAGTTTATGCTTAGCATGTAGAGCCAAAAGGGGGGTTGGGGGAGGGAGGGGGGGGGTTGCACTCCACTACGATATGAGCTACTGTCTGTAAGACTCCACAGCGACAATGTGGGTGTTACTCATAAAACAGTAAAAAAACTATGGATCAACCTGCTATGTCTGATGTGGACACAACAAAGGTCTGTGGATTCCTTCTGGGGGAAGCGGAAGGAAGAGCACCTTGTTGCGTCAGTCTCCTTGAGAGTTCAGAGTTTACTAGATGGGGCAGTAGACCACTAGATATCGTTCCACTTCCAAGTGAGCATAGATCTTATGTGCAGCTGCAAATCTGAACTTCGAAGTGGCAAAGTGAATGGGGGTGAGTCAGTGCTCCAGCAGCCAGTCAACCTGCCAGTCATTCACCAGGATACCCCCATAACTTGGGAGACAGAGAAAGACAAGTGAGGAGGCAGAGTGAAGGAGGTCAGCAAGGTCATGAATAAAGGATACCAAACGGTGGCAAGAGTAGCATTGGTAAACAGCCTGCAGACTGCTCATCGAATCAGTACATATTAAAACACAATTAAGGTAGACATGTTTAATAAACTGGAGGGCTCAGCAAATGGCCATCATCTCTGCTGTAAACACACTACATGTTTCTTGCAGTGAGTGGTGTTCCATACTGACAGGGTATGTAATAGCACATCTCTTCTGATCCACAGTTTTCGAGCCCTTGGTGTAAAAGATATAAGCACACTGGAACTCTTAAAGAACTGGACGTAACAGATCCCAGCAGGTCATGGGGGTGACAGAACTTCAGAATCTTGGTAGAGACTGGTCCTTATCTGTGACTTGGACACCATCCAAGGAGGTGAACAAGGAGGGGGAGGGGGGGGGCAAGAGGTGGGGATGGGGGTGGGGGTGGAGGCTAGAAAACACAGAGAGCACAATCCAGGGAGGGGAGATGGAGGTCTTAGCAGAAGGAAGCAAGGCACATTCCAACTGGAAGCCCCACCTGAGGGCACGAATCAAGATGACAACACCCCTCATATGTAAAGAGAATGGGATACATGTGATGACCATGTAATTCTCGAACGGGAATTACATTTGTGACCAAGAGCTGGTGTCACTGAATCTGAAGAGCGAAGATCCCTGCTTCAATAAGCTATGGGACCAGCTGAAAAGGCACCTGTGGCCAGATGTTTGCCTTGATGGTGGACTGGGTCTAACAGCTGAACGAACCGCCAAGCCATAAAGCTGGAAAACATAGTTCAGACAGGACAAAACCAGGGCCCGGTCTTCAGGTGGCAAATAGGGGGCAGCCAGGTCAGCTTTTTACCAAAAAGGTGGCCAAAATAAAAAAAAAAGGGACTGTACTACAATGTCCACATGCCGAGTGCTTAAGTGGAGTTCTGGGTCAGGAAAGACTGTGATATGATGGCAGAAATGCACAATCTGCATTTTTTGTACAACAGAATTGGAAACCAAGGAAAGAGCCCATGCAAAGCACCACTGGATAGTACCTTGAAGCTGGTGCCCAGCAGAGGGGACCTAATGGAGAGCTGTACCAAATGCAAAAATCATCAATATACAATGCATGTGTAGCCAGTGGCCCAACAGACGTCACTAACCCATTGATGATGATGAGGAAAAGAGCGACACTCAAAGCAGAACCTGTGGGGAGTTGAGTGAAGTGCTGACTCTCACATGGAACAACTGGTGGAATAAAAACTGATGAATAAGAATTGGTAGGGGTGGAGTAGAATGTGATGATGCCAAGTGTCATACACCTTATGTAGGTCAAATAGACTGAAAAAAGATGTTGGCGTTTAGAAAAAGCCTGTCATTTGTGTGGATTGTCCCTCCCAGAAACAAAACTACCGGGGAGCAGGGGGGGGGGGGGGGGGGGCGGACCCCAAGATTTGAGAAGCTGGTGGAATCTGCAGGCACAACCATCCTTTCAGGAAGCTTACAGAGTACATTTGCTCAGGCTAATCTGCTGGTAACTATCGAGAGACGTTGGGTTCTTGCCTGGCTTCAAGACTAGGACAACAATGCTAACTTGCCAATGTGAGGGGAAGGCACCTTGGGTCCAAAGATGATTAAAGGCCCCGAGGAGATGTTGAGGAATATACAAGTGTTGGATTATTTGAATGTCAACTGAATCAGGGCCTGCACCTTTGTCATGGGATCTGGCAAGTGTTTCAAGTAGTTACCAGTCAGTGAAAGTTTCATAATAGTGTTCAGCTTGGTGGGGTGTGAAACCTAAGTGGACATCTTCAACTTGTCATTTCTGCAGTAGGAATGGAACCTCAAAGGAAAAGGACGCTGATGTTGTCGCAAAGTGGGTCGCAACGTGTTCTGTAAGAACCAACGAATTGGTCAAAGCCCACCCGGCAGGACTAGACCCAGAACAGCTGTTGAATGTTGGTAATCCATAAGGCCACAGAACTAAGCCACATCTGATACGAAAAGGCGTACATCTCCATGGAGGAGACGTAGTGCTCCCAGCATTCCTTCTTATTCTGTCATTAAATAATGAGACTTACCATGACGTTGCTTCAAAGTGATAACATTGGTTTGGGAAGGATGTTGTTTGAATCCGTGCAGAGCTGGTCTGCAATCCTGAATAGCTAGGTAATGTCTTTGGCCCATCATGGCACTGGCTGACAGTGCAGGGAATCTGTAGAAAGGGGGATAGCTGTAGTTCCAGTGGCATGGATGATCATGTCTGAGACGCCTTGTACAATTTCATCAATAGAGAGGTGGTGAATGTAACAGTAGAGGCATACAAAAGTCATTTGGCTCTGTGAAGTACTCAATGTGGTAGTCAGTCTGTCTGGCGGTGGCAAGGAAATGGTAGGATCACCAGAAAGTGGTCACAGTCACAAAGCTCATTGTGTTGTGACCAATGTAGCAAAATGGCTAGATTTGGGGAAGAGATTGTTAGATTGACAGCGGAGAAGGTGCCATGGGCGGCACTAAAGTGGGTAAGAGACTCATTATTGAGGAGGCACAGTTCATGACCTGTGAAAAGCTGGTCAGTTAGAAGGTCCCTGCGAGGTGAAGTGGTACACTCTCATTTTCGGGCGGGGGGGTGATTGCATTCCCTCTCTGTCTGTCTCCTCCCCTTCTCTCTCTATGACCTCCATCATTGCTTATTGTTATTGCAAACGAAACCTCGACTGGGGATTGAAGTTGTTTACAATGGATGGCTGAATTGTTTGGGGTCATCGGTATACAGCGTATGAGAGAGAGATCTCTCCATCTAATGGATCTGTGAGGATGGTAGCTTCAATAACACTGTTTCCAATAGTTTTAATTTTAAGCTGTGAAGGGTTAGGATTACAAAGTTAGCCATAAATGCTACTTTCCCATTTTACATTACAACCAACTACAAGCAAGCAAACAAAACAGCACATTGTTCTGTATACCTTTTTGTGTAAAATTATATATAAGGAGCAATAATACATGTGGGAGAAACAGTTTATCTAATGCTGGAAATGTTCTGATATTGTAGTTAAGGCTGACTATAAAAAAGAATATGGAACCACACATTTTTGCAGCACAACATGCATTTTCTTTTTCAGAGTCGGTTTTAACAGAAAACCTGTACAAGGTTACTTTAAAAAAAATTAGGTAATTTTCATCCAAATGTTTATTAGAGTATTGTGTAAAAATTTGCAGTAAATCAGTAAAGAACTTTTCGAGATTTTGCTAATAATGTTTTCTCTTTATATATTACATATATTTATATACCATATGTAGTTTTAAAAAATATGTAGCCTATGTCTGCCTGAACATGTCTTAGAGTATAGTGTAAGGTTTTGAAGTAAATATGTCAAGCTCGAAGTAAATCACTGAAGAACATTTTGAGATTTTTGCTGATATTTTTGCTAACAACTTTTCCAATTTTTGAGTGTGTGCTCACAACCTTAAACAACAACTTGTCTTTGTATAGTAGTACATACAAAAATTCGTATACCATGCATATTCAAACAAATATTTAGCTTGTGTCCATCTGAACATTTATTAGAGCATTGTGTAAATGTTTGAAGTTAACTTGTCAAGAACTTTTCAAGATATTTATCAAATAACATTTCACTGTTTGTTACATATATCTAGCCTGTGCCCATCCAAATGCTTATTAGATCATCTTGTAAAAATCTGAAATAAATTGGTCAAGAACATTTTGAGAGATTTTGTTACTAACGTTTTGTCTGACCGTTTGCAGAGTACTGTGTAAAAAATTTGGAGTATATCTATCAAGAAATTTTAGAAATTTTTGGTAACAATGTTAAACAATGACTCATTTTTATATAGTAGTACAGATTTGGTTTACAGTAATGGAAGATAGAGCGATGCTTTGCATGCTGCCCTATTGGACGTTATTCTCTTAGGCGAATGTAAGTGAAGTATTATGCCAACTTCATACAAGTAACAACATGCTGTGATATACAACTGCAGAAAGAATGGCAAATGGTCACAGAGGTCCCAGCCATTAAACTGTCTCAGGTCAATGTTCCTACAAGTCATGCCAAATGCCTTAATCACATGGGGGAAAAAAGAAGAAGAAGAAGAAGAAGAAGAAGAAGAAAAAAAAAAAACTTACACGACTTTTCAATGTCTGACTACAGCTGGGTGAGTTTATCAAGAGATCTATGGCACTTTTCAAATAAACACTGGATTTGAATGATGAAGTCCCGTGATTCAAGAACCCATAAAAGATGCAAGTTTATAATTTGCTAAAGAATCCCATCACGTGGGGGGATACCGGGAGATCTACATTGATGAAATCATGGAAAATATTATAACTGATCATGGAGTTAATATCTTCCCCTGGTTTGAAAATCAGTATGGTCTCTTTCCACAAGCCCAGATAGCCAGGATATAAACCTTGCCACAAACTCTGACCTGTTTATTTAGTACTGATGCCAGACGAACAGATGATATCCAACACAGATTAGGTCAGCAGCCTCCAGATGGCGCCACCAGGAATAGCTTCGTAAATCTCTCATGCGCACGACTCTCTCTCTCTCTCTCTCTCTCTCTCTCTCTCTCTCTCTCTCTCTCTGTGTGTGTGTGTGTGTGTGTGTGTGTGTGTGTGTGTGTGTGAGAGAGAGAGAGAGAGAGAGAGAGAGAGAGAGAGAGAGAGAGAGAGAGAGAGAGAGAGAGAGAGAGTACACTGACCCAGACAGAAAGGGAATACTGAACCCCAAATACAGGTATACATAATGATAACGTTCGATTTAAATAGAGAGGAGAGATGGAAGGAAGGCTGTGAACACTAAACGGGGAATTTTTTCTATCTCCATCTTTCGTTTTTTAATTATTGTTGGTCCTACAATGTGGATTCTTATTAAGCAGCATTATCTTTTTTGTGTGGAACTGGAAATGTGAAACTGAAATTATATTATCATTACAGTCAAAGCATTAATGTTTAGGCCATGGGATACATTTTAACATGCAATTTTATAATTTCTTTACATCACTGTGGCTTCTTCCTTTCTTAAATCACAATTAGGAAGACTATATCAAGGAATCTCCTGTAATTACAATTCAAGAAACTTGCTGAATGGACTTGCCAAGATAGAGCTCCTACACGCCACTTGTCTAGTCAGTGCTATTTTACTCAGTATCTGACGGGAAGTTGATGTTCACTTTATTTTCTTGCTTTTTACACTGTGTACATTCTTTGTGTAACTTGGTGGCAATGGTGTCATCACATGCTGTTGCTGTGGAGAAACTGCATATCAGCTGGGCCATTAAAAATGAGAGGTGCTATATAGAGATCCTACTTCTGAGAGTCCTTCAGTGTCCCACTCCAAGATTTTACTTGTCTCAGTGTGAGAGGCAGGTTCTCTATGCTTCTGGCTGCTCAAAGCAGAAATTATTTGTGACAATAGGTCATCTGGTAATCTGTGTGTATTATTTTTTTCAAATGATATCGGGCAATCCTGGAAACTGGTAGATTAATTGTGGCAGTTGTTACTACTATTTCAGCAGAATCTGGGCGAACGTACATGAAAGGATTCTGGCATATATTGGAAACTTCATTGTTAAGGGAGAGATGTTCAGGGAAACAGCAGTAAGACAGAAAAAGAAACTTAAAGATGTTTAGTCTCCATGTTCTTGGGTTATCTTCAGCTTTGAGCAATAATTATTGGAAGCACTGATGAATCAAAGATAGGCCAGAGTTGTATTTGGATTTGCATCGTTACCACATCCAGAGAAGCTATGAGACAAACTTGACTGGGTATTATGTAGAATTGAAATGCCAAACTAGATAGGTTCATTCTACTCTATGAGCATGAGCATTCAGTCAAGCAGCAGGATGCATATGGAATGCCCATAACAGTTGGATCTCTTTGAATGTACTGTACTTATCTCTACTAAAGGCCCAACTGAGCCTGACAAGGTCAGTACACATTCAATCCGTATATCAATTATCATAGTCAGACTGAAAAATTGTAGACAAGTGTTTTTACTAGCTACTTGTGCTAAGCAGCATCTCACTTCCAGCACAGCTTTGAAAGTATTGTAAACAGATTTCTTGGTCATTCTATTGTACTGTAGTGTGATTCCAAATTGCTGGCTATTAAGTGGAAGAGTTATCAGTGTGCTACTAAGGGTGGAGATAATTAGTTGATGATACACTCAGAAAGATATTGCACCAATCTTTATCTCAATAACTACTTAGATAACCCAACAGAGATAGTAACATCTTAAGACATTCCAGCAACTAACAAAACCAATGTCTTTGGCGCAGTTAGCATATATTTAAAGATCAGCAGCCACAAATTACCCGCCGCATGGATAGATTACAGTTGAAACAGTCGTTAGAAGGCTAAAAATGGGTCTTTTGTTGGAAAAAAAGAGGAATCTTTTGTAGATATGCAGAACTTAAATCATATTAAAACCGCCAATGACAAATTAATATTATAGGTAAGCATAGGAGATGAAATAATGAATTAAAATTTGTCCCACGGCTGGGCCTTGAATCTGGATCTCCTGCTTACTAGGCAATGTAATTCCATTATATGATAACAGACATCAAGGAATTAATAGACTGGCAATAGTTTCGTAACAGATGAATACAGATCATGCGAATATGTAACAAAAAAGCTCAGAAAACCTAAATGGAAATTGTTGGAGTTGAGATGAGATTGTTATTGCAAAACCCTGTGGGGTAAATTTAGAGAACTAGTGCTCAAGAATTGTTCATGCAACAATTATACTGCCTTGATTAGTTACCTTGTGATTAACTGATTGGTTGGAGGGTAAGGGAATAAACAGTAGGGTCATCAGTCACTTGTTCATGGATTAGTCCATATGGAGCTAGTAATGTCAACTACAAATTTGGTCATTTACAATAGTATGTAGGAGAGGTAAAATATGAGGCACTGAGAGCAATGCCAACATCAGAGAGAAGAAGTAACTGAGTGAATGTATGCCCCCACCAACTCAACACAGGGGCTAGACAGAAACTGAATACATAATTTCTTCTATCTAGGTAGTGAAGATCAGTAACTGTAAAACTGAAAAGCCTAAAAACATAATGAATGTCAGTAGGACTGACAATAGTAAATTAAGGTAAGAGAAATAGTCAGAGACAGGGAGTGATTGCTGTTGATTTATTTTCAACATCATTTAAAAAAATTACCTGTTAGGGGAAAAAAAAACAACTGATTTAAGCTACAACTTTAGTCGTGATTTGTACAACAGTCTCATGTGACACATGAAAACCAAAATCAGATTTGAAATTAGAATGAAAAACACTTGAAGTATCACTTTACAGTCATAAAACTTTGTTCCAAAAGTTTTAAAATGCAGCATAGCGATACCTAGGCACTGCGTTACAACGTGGCATGAAATGGAATGAGCACGTGTGGGTAGTAGTAGGTAAGGCGAATGGTCAGCTTCAGTTTACTGGGAGAGCTTCAGGAAACAGTAGCTTATCTACAAAGGAGTCCACATATAGAACACTTATGTGACCCATTTTTGAGTACTGCTTGTGTGTTTGGGATCCCCACCATGTCATATTAAAGGGAGACATCAATCCAATTCAGAAATGTGCAGCTAGATCTGTTACCAATAACTCTGATCAACTTCCATGTGTAACGGAAATGCTTCATGAACTCAAATGGGAATCACTGGTGCGAACGCAACATTCTTTTTGTGAAACACTATTGAGAAACTTTAAGAACAGTAATTTGCAGTTGCCTGTAGAACAATGCTACTGATTCCAATGTACATTTTATGTAGGGACTGCGGAAATAAGGTAAGAGAAATTACGGCTCATGTGGAGGCTTATAAACAGTCTTTTTTTGCTCTCACTCCCTTTGTGATTGAAAGAGGAAAAGAAATGACTAGTAGTGGTACATGGTATCCTCTGCCATGCAGAATATGGTTGCTTGCAGAGCATAAAGATGTAGTTTAGGAAATTGTTTTATGGTGAGTAGGAGTTGGTACTACTGGAACTGAAAAGGCAGGATCACCACTTTGTAGAGAAGACTGCCTATGGGGATAGTTCATAAGGTGTTAAGGGTCATACTCCAAGATGAAGTACTGAGTCCAACAATGCCAGAGCCAAAGGTTCTGTTTTGTTTTGTTGTAGGGTGCAAAAACAACTAAGGTCATACACGCCCGTGTCAGAACCTTAGAACACTAAGACGAAAAAGGAGTTAGACCAACTACTCGTTAAACCCAATTGACAGAAGGAAAAACAGCTACAAAAAAAGGACTTCGTCTTTGAGAAAGGTCCACAAAATGCACTGTAGGGACAACAGAGGTCCTGTACTAAAGATTAAATATCCTTTGCCATATTGCTATGATGAGTAAAAAATAAAACACGGTCTACAACACACAAGTCATTTGCTAAAATGGCTGATAAATCAGACAGTAAACATACACTTAAGTGGTTAAAAAAAGGGTATTCACCCAGGAAATAGCACGTTGTTAAGTTTGATGACAATGTGCCCAAAGTGGTGGAGGATCACCACTTAACAAATGGCAATGGCTGAAACAACAGCGTCCAATACGTAATCTAGCTAAAATGATCTTCTCATGGTGAGAAGGTCAAGAGGAGGTTGCCCAAGCAGCTGGGAGAGATTTAATAACCCGCAACTTCTTCTCTGAAGGGAGGACCAGTGGTGATGGCTATGTCACACCACCTGCAGATAGATGGCAATGCGGAGATCATTACAAGGAATGGAGGTAGCAGGCCGAGGTAGGAGGACTGCAGACTAGGCAGTAGCATTAGCTGTCTCATTTCCTGTCAGACTGACATGACCAGGGACCCACATAAACATCACAGTGACTCCCTGAAACGTGAGCAAGTGAAAGTTCTTGGACCCGTTGCACTAACAGATGGACTGTGTACAGCACACAGAGGCTCTGAAGGGCACTAGGAGAATAGGAGCAGATGACACAATTGAAAGGCCTGTGCCACTGGATGTACTGCGTGGCCTGATACAGGGTGAAGAGCTGTGTTGTAAATACTGAGCAGTGGTCTGGAATCCGAAAACGAAAAAGGTCGGTGCACACCCACCACTGTCAGTCCGAGAGCCATCAATGTACACGAAAGTATTATCACTAAGCTCCAAGCAAAGGTCGAGAAATTTACAGCGATAGATAGAATCTGGAGTAGTGTCCTTAGAAAGCGAATGAAGACCAAGGTGAACATGGGCTACCACACAAAGCCAAGGTGGTGAAGGATTCACACTCATGAGGAATGTGGCAGGTAGTATGAAGCTAAGCTGCCAGAACAATAGCACAAAGCAAACTCCATGAGGTAACAGAGAAGAGGGACGCGCCCCATATTGGCAGTCAAAGGAGTTATCGAAGAAGGAGGCATAGGATGGGTGGCCAGGCATGGCAGACAAACGACATGTGTATCTGCTAGACAAACAACATGTGTATCTGCTGAGGAGAACATCATGTCAGTATGACAGTGGTAATTCAGCAGCTTCTGCAAACATACTTTCAATTGGACTAATGTAAAAATGGATCCTTCGCCAAATGGGTGCCACAATGGCAGCTTGTATTTAGACAGCATAAGATGGACAGATGTGCAGATACATAAATGAAACACACATAGTCTAGCTTCAAACAGACAAGGGACTGGTACAAATGGAGGAGGGTGGTCCGATATGCTCCCCGGAAAGTACTGCTGAGGACACGCAGGACACAGAGGGACAGGGTACAGTATGCAGCTAGGTAAGATAGTTGGGAGGACAAAGAAAGTTTCCTATCAAGCATGAGTCCCCACTGTGTCACCGGTAATTCATCAAATGGTTTTCTCCGTGGAAAAGTGAAAAGTATTGTCAATGTTCCACGAGTAAAGACGATCAAGACATCACCAAAGATGCTACTCATGGAGACAAGTCTGTGGAGAACTGCAACAGATTGGAAAATTGTCAACAAAAAGGGAACCAAAGAAACCAAGAGGGACACAGGCCATAAAAGGGTTAACAGCTATAGCAAAGAGGACGACACTAAGGACAGAGCCCTGAGGCTCCCTGTTTTCCTGGATAAAAGTGTCTGACAAGGTAGAAACCAACATGTACATTGAAAACTTTGTCTCTTTAATATTCTGGAAGGAAATGGGGCAGGCAGCCTCGGATGCTCCACATGTAGAGAGTACGGAGGACACCAGTCCTCCAGCATGTGTTGTAGACATTCTCCAAATTGAAAAACACAGCCACAGTCTGGTATTTTTGCAGAAAACTGTTCATTGCATGATAAAGTGACAAGATGGTCAACTGCAGAATGGCGCACTTGAAATCCACATTGTGCAGTGGTTAGTAGTCTCCGAGACTCGAGTCACCACACCAACCTGGCATGAATCATATGTTCCATTATATTGCAAACACAGTTGGTGAGAGAAATGGGGCTGTAGCTAAATGAAGGTGTTTGTTCTTACTAGGCTTAGGTATGGGTCTGACAGTAGCTTCACGTCAGCATCTGTGTAACGTGTCATCCACCCAGTTGCAATTGTACTTATGAAGGAGAAAGTGATTGCCTGCAAGAGAAAGATGCTACAACATCTGAATGTGAACACCATCCAGCCATGGGGCAGAAGATCGGGAGGACGTGAGAGCATGATCTATCTCCCACATAATAAAGGCAACATTGTAGCATTTACGATTCTGAGAGAAGAAGAATATCTCTCGAGCCTCCTCCACTTGTTTCCAATGCAGGAAGGCAGGGCGATGGTGCGTCGAGCTCAAACTCTCCACAAAATAGCAGCCCAAGGTGTTTGAGATAGTAATATGGTCCACAATGACATCATCTGCTATGATCAGGCCAGAAAGAAATGCAAGAGGTCAAAAAGGTCATGAGGACAAAATTTTGTTTCCTGGAGACAGAAAAAAAGTGGACGCTGTGATTTCAAGAACAGCCGTAGTTCCTCCTTGTTGGACCTAATACTGAAAACATTCCATTGGAGGAGAGTCATGATGGGGAAAGGGGAGGAGGCACAAAATGAAGGGTTGTTATCTCGTTAGCTGCTGAGCGTAAGCCTTCTAAGACTCACTGCTGCAGGGCGCAGAGGCTGGAGGATCCTGCTCCGTGAGATCTACAGAGGCATCAGCATTCTCCCTTGGTTGGTCTGTGGATTCCAGTGCAGAAAAACATTTAGTGGTGCATGCCAGCGAAATGGAAGTCAGCCTGGTGAGGGTATCATGTGGTAACTTCATTGAAGGGAATCTCCGAGTCAGCGAAGGTGAAGACCTTTCGCCTTTGATTTCTTAGAGCCTTTTGTGGTTGACATATGAAGACTCAGATGTTTGTTGGCTGCAGAGATATAAAAATCCTTCGTGGGAGTATTCCTTCTGTTCCTTCCAGCCTGCCGGTTGTGTAGTAAGTCACTTGTTGTACAGCTAGAGGAGAAGGAGACAGGGATGCTACTATTACACTGGGCAATTTTACAACCATGGTGTTGAATTTGAGGTCACAAGTCTGCATGGCTGTTTCCTTTGTGGAGCAAGGTGTTGCAAGAATGGTAATGTAAGTACCAGATGGTAAAATACAGGACTTTCAACTAGCCTACAACTTGCAAGTGACAGAGTAAAGCACTTTTTCTTTCACCTAGATCTCCTGGACAGCATGCTCATCGAGATACATGGGACATTCTTGGGATGAGGCTGCATCGTCACCATTGCAAGTGATTCAGTGAGCATCCCTACCACAAGTAACGTATGTGGCAAGGTTTTGACAGGACATTTGAGTGTAGTTGTAATATCGACACTGGTAGCAGCGCTTCAGGTTTGGAATGTATGGGCAAACCGTGATAGCTTCATAGCCTGCTTTGATCTTTGATGGAAGCACTACTCTATCAAACCTGAGAAAAAGAGTGCATGTAAGCACTAAGGATGCAACAATATATTTTCATCACCTGATGGACTGCAGTGACACCTTGATCAGAGGCATAAATTCAGATTTCTCCTTCAGTCAGGCCATCGAGCAGCCTAGTGCAAATAACACCATGTGAAGAATTCAGTATTCGATGTATCTCAACATGAAGAGGATAGCTGTGGAGGAGTGAAACTACAAGCAGTTGTTGTGTTTGAGAATCACAATTAGTTTCCAAAAGCAAATTGATATTGCATAAAAAAAAGCAGGATTTCACAGGGCCACAAATTACATCAACACCTTTCTGAATAATAAACAGATTTACTGTGGCAAGGACTGACTGTCTTCAGTAGGTGTAACTACAAGGAACCAAGTTGCAGCTGGGAGAGCCTTTGAATCTTTGGGCTCATTCTGTTTACGTTTAGTAGATGTACGCTGAGATGAAGATGTTTGGCTCAATGTGAGGAAATTCCTCATGATTGCCTGTATCTCCTATGGTATGGTCCTTTCAATTGGGGGACTCCTCCCTCAACGGGGTTTTCACCCGCCTTAGGTGACTGTTCACACCTTAGGTCACACTTCTTAAACTCATGACAGAGGGATCAATTGGGAATTTGGGAAGGTAACAGCTCAGGCAATCACCCCTCCATGGTCCTGGACTGTACCAGGGGCTACATGCGAACCCTACCTGTCAATCCAGGGCTCGGAATTATGCGTTACCTGGTCACCTGTTACATGCCTGACACATGAGCCCATGCAAACCCTACCTGTCGATCCAGGGCTCGGAATTACGCATTACCCAGTCACCTGTTACATGCAAGATGCGGGAGCCAGCCTTCAGGAGAGCACAAGGAAGAAGAAGAAGAAACAAAGAGGAACATCAAACACCAAAGTGGAGGAAGGATACGAGAAGGAGAATGAAGAAAGAAAGAACGAAAGAAAGGAAACGGGGGGAAAAAAAGTGGAGGGTCTGTTCTCATGTCAGGTTACTGAAAATTGAGAACACATTCCAAAAAATATCACAGGCATGTTCCGCACGGGAGGGGATGAAGAATAGCAGAAGGGTAGACATGCAGCACAGAAGGGAAAAGGTGCTGCAAAGGCTGGAGACCCGTGGTAGCCAAGCACAAACTCACCAAAGAGTGGTGAGCCCCCTGAGGGGGCCGAAGGTTCTGCTGACTACAAACCTAGCAGCCATAATCTAGCCAAGATGAGACCAGGGCCCAGCAACATTACTATGGTCCAGAGCATGGGTAAGAAAGCAGAGAATGTTAGGCTTTCACATAAAGCTAGTCTTTAGTTGATGAAAATGGGGCACCCATGTCAATGTTTTATCAAAGATGAGTTCTAATATTCAGGACTGCACAACACCACCAAAGCACAGGGTACCCAAGAAGAGTTCGGGGTCAGGAAGAACTGTGCTATGACAACAGATATGCACAGTTTGTACGTTCGTGGGAGAAATTTCAAAGCGACTGAAGAAATGGTTTTTAGCCAAGGCTACAGATTGGGAGCTATATCAATAGTAAAAATCAGTGACATACAGTTAGGAGCTAATCCCCTATCCTATGGAGGTCACAAGCCCATTGAGGCCACATGGAGCCTTGAGAAATAGAAGGCTTACTTCGAGAATCCAGCATAATTGTCAGGCTACTATCCTTTCAAGCAATTTGCAGATCATGTTGGTGAGGCTAATTGGTCTGGATGATGGTTTGTGTCTAGTTCAAGATTTAGGACTATGACACTGACTCTCTAATCAAAGGGGAAATACTTTCTATCCAAATACGGCTGAAGACTGACAAGACAGAATATTTGAGTGACATTCTGATTTTGGATCATCTGATAATGAATCAAATCAGAGCCCTGCATCGAATTCTGCAATAAGGTAGTTGCCTAAGATGACAATGTCGATGCTCTCACAAAGTGCATCATGAAGTGCTCAGCAAGAACCACCATGAAAGAGGACACCCGGAGCAGCTGTTGATCTTTGGTGACCCGATAGAATAAGGGGCTTCACTCACATACGGTATGAAGAGGCACATGTTCCCATGAAGATATAGTATTGCCAGCATTCCTTTTTGCGGTGTTTAATGAGGCAGCAAGGCTTAACACTGTGCCACTTAAAAGTGATGAAGGCAGTCTATGAAGAATATCACTTGAGAAACTGCAGTGTCCTTTGGTGGTCCTGAATACCGTTGCAATGTCTTTGGCGCACCATAGTACCAGCTGCTGGTGGATGCGGCCCACAAAAGGGGGTATGGCAGTTGCAGGAGGCATACTAACCTCAAAGGATTGGAGAACCATCATCAGTAAAATGTGTTTTTTAGAGAGCAACCCAGATCGCAGAACTGGAGGACATTAGTTGTTGTGGTTCTGACAGGTGATGGTATGAGGGTCACTCCAAAAGAAATGCACACTATTTTTGTAAAAATACAGTTTTCGTTCTGCATGTGTGAAAGTTTTACAGTGTGTAGATACATCCTTCCCGCTTGTTTTCAAACTTAGTTCAACCTGTTCCCGTGAGTGGCACCGTCACAGAATGTCTTCAAGATGGCTGCTACACTTGATGTTCGACAGAAGCAACGTGCTGTCATAGAATTCCTGTGCTGTGAAAACGAGACAGTGGGAAACATCCACAAGAGGTTGAAAAAGGTGTATGGAGATGCTGCTGTTGATTGCAGTACAGTTAGTCGGTGGGCAAGCAGGTTATGTGATGAAAGCGGGCACGGCAATATTGAGGATTGTCCTCACAGCGGCAGGCCTCGTACTGCACACACTCCAGACAATGTGCAGAGAGTTAACGAATTGGTGACTGCTGACAGACACATCACATTGAACGAATTGTCACACTACATTGGGATAGGGGAAGGAAGTGTTTGCAGAATACTGAAAGTGTTGGCATTAAAAAAGGTTTGTGCTAGGTGGGTTCCCAGGACATTGACAGTGGCTCACAAAAAAGCAAGAAAAATGGTATGCAGCAAACTTTTGGAACACTACGAGAATGGTGGAGATGAATTTCTTGGAAGAATTGTGACAGGTGATGAAACGTGACTCCGTCATTTTTCACCAGAGATGAAGAGGCAATTAATGGAGTGGCATCATGCAAATTCACCCAAGAAAAAAAGAATCAAAACCAAACCTTCTGCTGGAAAAGTTATGGCTACAGTGTTTCTCGTTTGCAAAGGACTCTTGCTTGTGATCATCATGCCAAGTGGAACCACCATAAATTCTGATGCATATGTGACAACACTGAAGAAACTTCAAACTCGACTGAGTTGTGTTCGACGGCAAAAGCAGGATGTTTTGCTCTTGCACGACAATGCACAGCCACATGTCAGTCAAAAAACCATGGAAGCGATCACTCAGATGGACAACGCTGAAACACCCACCTTACAGTCCTGACCTGGCTCCATGTGACTACCATCTCTTTGGGAAACTGAAAGACTCTCTTTGTGGAACAAGATTTGAAGATGATGACTGCCTTGTGCACGCTGCCAAACAGTGGCTCCAACAGGTTCGTCCAAAATTTTACCATGCGGGTATACATGCACTGGTTCCAAGATGGCGTAAGGCAGTTGAGAGGGATGAAATTATGTGGGGAATTGGAAGTATTGTTCCTAAAGGATGTCTCTACACACTGTAAAACTTTCAAACATGTAGAATAAAAGATGGATTTTTTTTTAAAAAATAGTGTGCATTTCTTTTGGAGTGACTCTCGTAACATCCATTGCAGTTTCACTGAATTATAATCTTAAGGGGACCTGGAAGGTTGTATGTTTTCCTTGCTAAAACTACAAGTTTTAGGTATATTTTTCTTGGAACTACTTCAGATATTACAATGAAATTTTTAAGGGTTGTTAAACAGGCTTTATTTGGTATTTAAAATTGTTTTGGGAGCAATGGACTGTAATACGGAAAACTAATATTTTTATCTGAATACTAATATCTTAACAAAAGATATCACATATAAGATCTCATAACTTTTTTCTGTAACATGAAATTTGCAGAAACATTTTAAAATAGTAAACAAACATACTGCAACAACCTGTGAAAGTTTGAGGCCTGTTTTAAAGCAAATAGTACTTATAATTTTAAAAATGCAAATTTGAGAAATGATGCTTTAAAATCTGTTACCTGTTTAGAACATCCCAGCTGCATAGGATGCTCTATCATCGTCTTCAATCTCATCTAATAATTTTCTTTTTACACTTTTTTCTGTTAAAGTTGGTCCCGTAAACATTTTGTACCCTTTCAGCATTTCTTATTTTTTCAGAGTCTATTGCAGCCATGGATTGAACTGTGAAGCATCCTGGTTTTAGTCCTAGCCTCTTCAGAACTTCACATTTAATCACATTTCCTTTATTGTAAAAAGCTACTGCATCACAGACTTCAAAATGTAGAGTACTAATTTCAACAAAAACCCTTTTGGGAATGCGGCTCCAAATTACATTGTTCACACTTTCATTGCAATTTTGGGTTTCTCCATATAGACATTTCTCCAATAATACTAAGCACTCCGTCTTCAGGCCCCAAGAGGCCTACCGGGACCATCCGACCGCCGTGTCATCCTCGGTGGAGGATGCGGCTATGAGGGGCGTGGGGTCAGCACACCGCTCTCCCGGTCGTAAGATGGTATTCTTGACCAAAGCCGCTACTATTCGGTCGAGTAGCTCCTCAATTGGCATCACGAGGCTGAGTGCACCCCGTAAAATGGCAACAGTGCATGGCAGCCTGGATGGTCACCCACTCAAGTGCCGACCACGCCCAACAGCGCTTAACTTCGTTGATCTCACGGGAACTGGTGCATCCACCGCGGCAAGGCCGTTGCCTTCTTCAATAATATTCCATTTGATAATTCTCTAAATTATGGCTTAATTTCTTCCACAATTTCTGCAGGTAAATTGTGTTTGTGATCATTTATATGATGATGGACCAGGTGGACATATACTGTGCTCGAGTTTTGCGTCTGATGACATCATATGAAAAAATAATGTCGAAATTGCCTTTCTCATATCACTTACACATTGGTATTCTGTCTTGTACAAAGCCCATAATATCTCTGAAATCTGTGTATGACATCATCTGTCAGCCTGTTCCTACCTCCAATGGGCTTTCCATCAGTAAGTTGCTTTCTTCCTAATTTTGTTTTGAGCTTTCTCAGTCTTGATCCCCTTCTCTTCTGAATGTGACCAATATGTTCCAACTTTTTTGCTTTGATGTCATTACCGTAGGGTTTCAATTCCTCAATTGTTCTGAATCTTTTCTGGTCACCATCATCTAAGAAATTGGCATATATACCATTGTACCATGAAATAGACCTTTAAAAAATTTTCTTTGCTCCCTCAACTTCAATATCATCACTGCTTCCACTATAATTAGCTTGACAGCTTTCAGAATGTTTTTAATTCCGTAGGGCATCTGTACTATTTTGATAAAATTACAACATCAGTTACCTTTGCAGTGTCTCCACAAGTGTCTTTACCACACCACTGAGTGAGTGTTCTCCTCTTTTTTGTCAGGAACCATCTAAGTCTACAGGAAGGTATCTCTTGTTGACACTCTGGTCGGATAACATTTCTAATTGTTTCAATTAATACTATAAATGACATTAATGCAGGCATCACTGACACTAACAGCTTCTTCAATTGCTTCCTACATAGTTTCTTGAGCAACATCATCTACTACAGAGCCTAATGTTTTATTGCAGATATTAAATTTTGTGGGAGGCTTTGGTAAGTCCCTAACACCACACGTGATTTGTCGTCCTGTGGCTGCACGTGTTCCAATAGATTGAAGGGCATAAACCAGTCTCAGACTAAGTTCAAGTAACTTTCCTGACCCACTTTGCACAGAGTGAAAGTTAAAAAATGATACTTTGTAATCACACATATCACTTGATAGCATAATTTCACATGCAAGGCCAAGATGTCGCTTGTCTTGAAGCTCAAAACCTTTCTGGTTACAATTCTTACACCTGATATAATTTTAAAAAGTATCTGACTGTACCCTTATGTCAAATATTTAATTTACACTGTTTTGATCTGTTTATGGGGACATTTTATTATAGCTGTCTTTGCCAGTATTCAGTTTCCTCTTGGATGGACTGCATTGAGAAGAAGAAGCCTCACTACCTGCTTCTGACCTAGCCTTGGCATTTGCACTAAAAATATGATATTTCAACAAGAATGCACCCACTCTGTCTACCTACTCAACACACTTCAGAACAACACACTGAATACTGCTCTCGAAAACTACACAACTTTGATGTATGATTGTCTTATTTTCTGCCAGAGGTGCCAACCTCTGCCCTGGATCCACACAACGCAAAATCCCTATCCCTATCCCTATCACCAAAGACGATAGAGGGCAGTTCAAACAAACAAAAACAACCTGTCAAATGGGTCAGGAAAACATCCATAAAGAGCAGCACCAGCCCTTTTTATTTATTTATTTATTTTTAAATACTTAGAATTAAAGTAGACATTTGATTCTTGAAGCAAATTAATCAGAAAACTTGGTAAAATTTTGATACACAAGAAACAAAAATTTCACATTTTTCACCTTCCAGGTGCCCTTAAGGGCATCATGTTTAGGTGAGAATGGGTCAAAGAGGATAGTTCACACCCCAGGATCACTGTCTGCCACAGGTTTTTTATAACAACATCAACTAACATAGGTTTTGGGTCCAATAGTGTGGCTGGATCCGATGCCTCTCTGGACACTGGAGTTACTTTCTCCTCCAATTTCTTCTTTTCCTCCTCAAGTACTTTAAGAGTGACGAGACTCTTCTAAAGGCTTATTTGCTGTTAAGGGTAAGAAATGAAGAGGAGTGGACAGTCCTCTCATGGTCTAATATACTTTGATGACTACCGGAGAATGATACTGATGGTATAGGAACAGTTAACACTCAGGATAGTTGTAATGACCTGATCACAGTAGAACTGAAATTCAATACCAGTGGAACAGGATGTAAGTGATCATATTTTTCCAGCAAAATATCAGAGACCTTAAGTTCCTGGATTTTACATTCCTTAAGTAGGGTAGCACACTTCAGGAATCAGGGAGGGTGATCATCTCTACAACTGACAGAGAATGGTGACAGATCGCGTGGGGTGTTTTCATGAAGTGATAGACCAGCCTGCACAACAGGAAGCTCATGCAACAGGAAGACAAATGTTTGAAGCATTGGACCTTTTAATCTGATGGGAGGTTGGAAATTCAGCTTTACATCACAACAACAGATAATGATTTTGACTTTCTCGAGAAGTGAATCCCACTGAAAAGCAAGGATGAGTGCTTCAATGTCAATACTGCTGTCTGGCGGGCCTCAATGTACATGAAGTATAATGTGGACCACTCATTTCTGCTCGTTTTTGCATAATTCTCTGTCTGTTCTGCAGCATTAAGTCCAGGTGAAATATTAATCCCTGTATCATGTTCACACTCTTGTAGGAGTGGGTAGGATTCACCATTTTAATTAAGACAGAATCACTTTGTAATTTACTGAAGGATAATATTTCTAAAAGAACATTTTCTATATTACCTACACAGAACATTGGCTTTGTAGGTAAAACGGGCCCTCCATCAGTGCAGGTACAAACCAAAAATTAAAAGAGGTAACTTTCTGCATTTCATTGTACTTTACTTCCTCTCTGAGTGTGCTCAAGGATAGAAAGTTTCGGTCCACTAAAGCATTTTCAGGTCTGTCTGAAGAGATTGCTGGAGCCTAACAGCCAGTGGCTGATAACTTTGTGTTTTCATTGTTCAAGATATCTGCCACAATGCCACCTACTCTAAACGAGGCTCTCCCCTTGCGAACCACCCACGCACTGCAATGACCACCATGCCTGATGGCTACTGTGTGGAGTCCTGGTGCTCCCAAATGGGTGTACACCTATTTCCTGACATGCGAAGGGACTCTGGCATCAATGGTGTGTTCCTTGTTAAGTCTATAGGCTACCACCATATGGGTACCCACTCCCCCCCCCCCCTGCCTTCTTAACCCCTCCCCCCCTCACCGCACAAAGAGTGGCTCTCACACTGAGCTTTGGGAAACCATCCCAGCATGGACCACACTTCAGTAAATTTTTATTTTGAAAATGTTGAAGTCAATCTGGATGAGGGGACCAAACATAAATGAAGCAAAATAAGTGACATCCAATAAATAAACAAAGTAGGAAAAGCCACAATCAGTCTAAAAATGTAGAAACCCTCCGTGAATTGATGCACATAAATTATGAATAGTTTTATCAAGCACTGGAAAATCCAGGACGGAATAATGACAGTATTATGAAAAGGATAGACTGCTACTCACCATATAGATTTGCTGAGCTGCAGAAAGGCACAAAAAAAAGACCACTAAACATGTGAGCTCTCTGTCAAAAAGCCTTCTTTAAATGTAGAAAACATACACACATTCATAAAAACACAACTCACACACACATGGCCACCGAGTCCGGCCTTGGTGGCCAGAGACAGTGGTCATGTGTATGTGAGTTGTGCTTGTGTGAAAGTGAGTGTCTTCTGTGTTAGAAGAAAGTCTTTTGGAAGAAAGCTCATATGTTTTGCAGTCTTTCCGTTGATACCGTCTGTGACTCAACATCTTCTCTATTAAGCGAGTATCAATCTGTCCTTTTCATAATGTGAATGTTTATCAGTAAGATTTTATGTCATTCCTTAAAAAAACTATTTCCGTTTGTCAAGCGATGTTATAGGGAGGTAAAAGTAAGGGTTCTCTGGTGCATGCCTAAAATCCATATCTGTATCTTAGGGTACACTACAAAACAGTTGTATGCCACACCCTTCATTTTAAAAAATAAATCCCCTGTAGGTTTGGGGGTTAGAATAGACCTGACGTATTCCAGCCTGTTATAAGAGGTGAATAAAAGGAGTCTCTAATTTTTCTGCCTAATATGTTATTGTCTCCCTTTAGGGTGATAATCTTCATCAATTGTCCATTGTCCTCTTTTGCCCCCATAACAATACTGGATTTCCACACACCCAGTATGTGGCATGGTAGCAAGTCCACCATGGAGGGGTTGTCACGTACCCTCCTGGTCATAGCCCCCTGACAACACAGAGATCGCACTGCTGATGCCTAAGCTGCAACCTCCCTGCATATGCCAATGAGTAGATGCCCTTCGTCTTGGGGCATCAGGACTCCCAGCAATGGCCACCATGCTAGGTGGCCTTTGCTGTGGCTGGGTAGCAGCCATGGGGAGAGCCCCTGATCGGAGTGGGTGGCACCAGGGCGGATGACCTGCAATGAAGTGGACCAAGTCATCTTTCGCTGGGGATCAAATAGCCCCAGCAGTCCCTAAGAAAGGGAAAGCTGAATTCAGTGCTGAGAAATATGACCCAATTCCAGTGCCACATGTCGAGACTGTGGATGTCCACTGCATCCAAACACTCCATGTGCCCATGCTCCCAACTGTGTCAACTGTGGAGAGCACCACTCCCCCTGCTTGCTGGACTGCATGGTACTCCAAAAGGAGAGGAAAATTATGGAGTACAAGACCCTGTACAGGTTGAATTACCTAGAGGCTAATTCATTGGCAATGGTATGCTCCTCATCTAACCCTTCTTCCGTGGGCCCTCAGTGCCATGCATCTACATCCCCTCCAAGTGGTTGGGGACACATCTTCTGTTGCTCCCAGAGCTTCTACTTTGGAAGCACTGCCACCCCAAATATAAGGGAGATTGGGCCCCTCCCCCAGTTGGAGAAGCAAAAGCCTCCTGCACTGCGGCCCCTCTCACACAGAAGGGGTCCCCTGGGACTCTACCTTCCACGGTCTCCCCCCCCCCCCCCCCCCCCCCTCCTGGTAAAGTGGATATCAGCCAGTGGCTGAAGGAGCCACTAGCTGCTGGTTGAAGGGCTTTGCAGTCTTGATTTCTCCCTGAAACTCCTTTAGTGAAGCTCTCCAAGCAAGCCCTAAGGAGTGACAAGAGGGCAAACAGAAAAAGAAGTCTGTTAAGAAACGAGAGACTCCAGTGTCCTTCATGCCATCGCTCCCTAACAGTTCCACGTCTGAGAACGAGGTGAAGATTCTAGCATCCCCCAAGGATCTAAAACTCACCAATGCCTCAGACACAATGGTACTGGATGCCAGCACTCAACCAGTGGCAGCAGACGACCCTCAGGCGTAAACTGCAGACGACAGAGAGGGTCAGGGGCTCCAGTGGAGCTGTGGTGGTTTTTTCTCCCACCTGGCTGAGTTCGACAACTATTAAACAATACATCTGCTTTTTGCGTTACCCTTGAGGAAACCTGGTTTCCCGTACTGCGGACCCCCTATTTCGTGGCTATCGGGGGTACAACAAATATTGTAATGGCTGTAACAGAATGCCAGGTGGAGTCTTTATTTATGTCCTTACCTCTGCATGTAGAGAATCTGTGCTCCTTCAAACACCTTAAAAAGCTGTGGCTGTCAGGATCACGACAACACAGGAAAATATCATCTGCAACATCTACCTTCCTCCAGATTGTGAAGTGTCGCACCATGTCTTTGCTGCACTTATTTCCCCAACTCCCCCCACCTTTTCTCCTTCTGAGTGGTTTTAATCCTTTGTGGGGTGGAATGAACATTAATGACCCTTTGTCTCGTCAATACAGGTGCCTCCTCTCATTTCAATGTGGCACATGGCGTTACGCGGCCATTAATTTCTCCATATGCATTCCTGGCCTTCTACTGCCTATCCACTGGAGAGTTCATCATTATTTGTGTGATAGTGACTACTTTCCGCTTTTCCTGTCCCTCCCACAGCATAACTTACTTGGATGCTTGTCCAGACAGGCTCTTACCAAGGTTGACTGGAATGTTTTCACCTCCGCTACCACTGTTGGATCTCCATTGCATTGCAACATCAATGAGGTGACCCAGACTGTTGGAACTACCATTGTTTCTGCAGCCGAATCAGTAATCCCTTGTTCATACAGTCGCTCCTGACAGAAGACAGTGCCTTGGTGGTTGCTGGATATTGCAGATACCATTCGAGACTGTAGGCAGGCCCTCCAGTGTCTTAAGCGGCACCCACCCCTGGAGCACCTCATTGCCTCCAAACAGCTCCATGCTCACCTGTCAACTCAGCAAATGGTGGAAGAAGGAGTGTTGGGAATGATACATCTTCACCATTGGAAAATGGATCTTTCCTTCCCAGGTTCAGACGCCTCTATGGATATCAGATCACAGCCAGTATACCTGGACTTTCCATGCATCGAGCTGTATACTGTCTTGCTGAGCGTTATGCTCGCACCTTTGCGTCTGAGAATTATCACCCCCACCTTTCATACCCTAAAACAGCGGGTGTAATGACAACACCTATCTTTTGTTACATGTCACCCTGAGCCATATAATGCTCCTTTCAGTGAGTGGGAATTTCTCAGTGTTCTTGCTGATTGTCCTGACACATCTCTTGGACCAGACCACATCCATCCCCAAGTGATTAAACTTCTGTCAGCAGTTTAACAGTGCCACCTCCTTGTCATCTTCAACAGCATCTAGAGCAATGGCAAATTCATGTCATACTGGCGAGAATGTATTGCTGTTCCAGTGCTCAAAACCTGGTAAGGACCTGCTAGATGTGGACAGCTATCTTCCTATTAGCCTCACCAATGTTCTGTGAAAGCTGCACAAATGGCTGGTGAGCTGGTAGTTGTGTTGGCTCCTTTAGTCTCGAGCCCTCCTGGCTCCGTCCTGGGGCAGTTTCTGCCAAGGTTGCTACAGCACTGGCAACTTGGTATACCTGGAGTCTGCCATCCGAACAGCCTTTTCCTGCCATCAACACTTCACTGCAGTCTTTTTTTGACCTCATAAAAACCCATGATACCACTTGGCAACACCACTTCCCTGCTATCCTGCATGAGTGGGGTCTCTGGGGCCTGCTCCCAGCTTTTATTGGAACTTTTTGTCGCTCCGCACCTGCAGAGTTGGAGTCAGTGCTTCACACAGTCTGCCCCATGTCCAAGAGAATGGGGTTCTGCAGGGCTCTGTACTAATCATTCCACTCTTTTTAGTGGCTATTAATGGTCTTACAGCAGAAGTGGCATCCTCAGTGTTTCCGTTCTTACATGCTGACAATTTTTGTATTTCCTTCTGCTCCTCTTCTATTGTTGCAGCTGAATGTGGACTGCAAAGAGCCACATGAAAGGTGCAGTCATGGACCCTCAGTCAAGGTTTTCAGTTTTCAGCTGCCAAGACCATCGTCATGCACTTCTGTTGTCATCGTACTGTCCACTCACATCTGGAGCTTTACCTCGATGACCAACTACTTAACGTAGTGGAGACTTACCACTTTTTAGGACTGGTTTTCGACACCCGCTAACTTGGCTTCCCCATCTTCATCAGCTTAAAGAAAAGTGCTAGTGGCATCTTAATATTCTTCAATGCCTGAGCCATACCAATTGGGCTGCAGAACATTCTACACTCTGCAGCTGTACAAAGCCCTTGTGCAGTTCTGTCTTGACCATGGAAGCCTGGTGTATGGTTTAGCATTGCCCTCAGCATTGCAGCTGCTGGACCCTATACACCACACTACAGAATTCAACTTGTAATGGGAGATTTCTGAACAAACCCAGTGAATGCTGGGGTTACTCCAGTGTGGATCAGGCTACAACAACTGCTTGCGAATTATACTGCCCACATTCACAGTTCACCTGAACATCCAGATTACTGTCTCCTTTTCCCTAACACGGTGATCCATCTCCCGCAACGACAGCCCAGATCAGGGATTCTGATTGCAGTCTGTGTCCAGTTCCTTCTCACTGAACTTGAGTCTTTCCCTCTGCCATCTGTCCTCTGGGTCCACTCAAGTATACCTCCATGGCCCATGCCTCACCACAGCTTCGTCTGGACCTATTGCAAGGTCCGAAAGGCTCAGTTCCACCTGAACCCCTCCGCCGACAATTTTTCTCTATTCTCGGTGAGTTCAAGGGCTCAGAAATAGTCTACATTGATGGCTTGATTGTCGATAATCATGTTGGCTTTGCTTATGCTCATGGTGGACATACTGAACAGCGCTCCTTGCCAGATGGCTGCAGTATTTTTACTGCAGAGTTGGTAGCCATCTCTCGCACACTTGAGCATATCCGCTCAGGGCAGGTGAGTCATTCATCATCTGTTGTGACTCTCTAAGCAGCCTACAAGCTCTTGACCAATGCTTTCCTTGCCACCCTTTCGTAATGATTACCCACGAGTCTCTTTATGCCCTCCAAAACAGTGGACGTCCAATGGCCTTCATTTGGACCCCACGACATGTTCGGATACAGGGCAATGAACTGCTGACAGGCTGGTCAAACAGACTATCGTTAAACAGACCCTAGAGATCAGCACACTGGTGACTGATCTCCGTTCGGACTTATGCCATAAAGTTTTGGGATCTGAGATACTGAAAGGTGCATCCTCAGTACACCAAATAAATTACATGTTATTAAGGAGACAATGAATGTGTGGAGGTCATCCATGTACGCCATTTCCAAGGACTCTGTTGTCCTTCGCTGGCTCTGCATCGGCCATACTTGGGCGACTCAGGATCACCACCTGCATTGCAAGGACCCACCTAAGTGTTGCTGTGGTTCCCACGTGGCTGTGATCCACATCTTGTTGGGCTGCACATTTTTAGCTGCCCTTAGGCGGACTTTTAATCTTCCTACCACACTGCCTATCATGTCAGGTGACAATACCTCAATAGCTGATCTAGATTTTTTTGTTTTCTTCGAGAGGGAGGTTTTTAGCACTCAATTTAAGGGTGGGCGTCTGGCCTAATGTAGTACCTCAAGAATTTCGGTGTAAATTCTAGAAACACTCGGCCATCAACCGTCTCAAACACCCAATATTTTAGGTACATCTGCGGGAGAGTGAGAATGTTTCTACCGATCCACCTGTTTATAAATGCAGGTTGGAAGTTTGTTATTAGAAGACTGAAAGAGGGGCGAGTCACCGATGCCGACAAGCGTTTGCCGCCAGCGCCACAGAAGACCTGAGGAGAACTCGAGCAATAATTATCTCGTATTCTTTGATGTGTTAGTGTCTGTGGTGATTGTAAAAAAGACTAAGGAACAATTGAATCAAATATAGATTTTTATGCACATTGATGTAATGGACTCGCTTGAGGCTACAGACGTTTGAATTACTTCGTGTCTTGCCTATGAACGAAACAAGACACGTGTATGCTATTTGAATATGTGTAAATGAGTCTAACATGTAAGGAATAAGTTATCTTGCAGAAGTTATTATGTGAAAGCTGAAAATATAAAGTGATTGAACTGAAAAGTATTGTACGAGTACCAAAATTATTTCAAGGATAGAGGAGTATTTTAATAAATTCCCTTAACCAGCTATAGTCTTCGGAGAAGAAGCTTGTGGGAGATCAACGAAGCTGATTACCCAGAGAAGAGGATAGGGTACACACAACATGCAAGTTAACTGAATTGAGAGACGTGTGTGCCTTGCAACCCGACACCACACTGTCTCTTGTCGTCCGAAAAATGTTAGAACGTGGTGACCCAAATGACAGGACCCAATGGAAAAGGGGATCATCATCATCATCATCATCATCATTATTTAAGACTGATTATGCCTTTCAGCGTTCAGTCTGGAGCATAGCCCCCCTTATACAGTTCCTCCATGATCCCCTATTCAGTGCTAACTTTGGTGCCTCTTCTGATGTTAAACCTATTACTTCAAAATCATTCTTAACCGAATCCAGGTACCTTTTCCTCGGTCTGCCCCGACTCCTCCTACCCTCTACTGCTGAATCCATGAGTCTCTTGGGTAACCTTGCTTCTCCCATGCGTGTAACATGACCCCACCATCTAAGCCTGTTCGCCCTGACTGCTACATCTATAGAGTTCATTCCCAGTTTTTCTTTGATTTCTTCATTGTGGACACCCTCCTGCCATTGTTCCCATCTACTAGTACCTGCAATCATCCTAGCTACTTTCATATCCGTAACCTCAACCTTGTTGATAAGGTAGCCTGAATCCACCCAGCTTTCGCTCCCATACAACAAAGTTGGTCGAAAGATTGAACGGTGCACAGATAACTTAGTCTTGGTACTGACTTCCTTCTTGCAGAAGAGAGTAGATCGTAGCTGAGCGCTCACTGCATTAGCTTTGCTACACCTTGCTTCCAGTTCTTTCACTATGTTGCCATCCTGTGAGAATATGCATCCTAAGTACTTGAAACCGTCCACCTGTTCTAGCTTTGTTCCTCCTATTTGGCACTCCATCCGTTTCTATTTCTTTCCCACTGACATTACTTTCGTTTTGGAGATGCTAATCTTCATACCATAGTCCTTACATTTCTGATCTAGCTCTGAAATATTACTTTGCAAACTTTCAATCGAATCTGCCATCACAACTAAGTCATCCGCATATGCAAGACTGCTTATTTTGTGTTCACATATCTTAATCTCACCCCGCCAGTCTATTGTTTTCAACATATGATCCATAAATAATATGAACAACAGTGGAGACAGGTTGCAGCCTTGTCTTACCCCTGAAACTACTCTGAACCATGAACTCAATTTACCGTCAACTCTAACTGCTGCCTGACTATCCATGTAAAGACCTTTAATTGCTTGCAAAAGTTTGCCTCCTATTCCATAATCTTGTAGAACAGACAATAACTTCCTCCTAGGAACCCGGTCATATGCCTTTTCTAGATCTATAAAGCATAGATACAATTCCCTGTTCCACTCATAACACTTCTCCATTATTTGCCGTAAGCTAAAGATCTGGTCCTGACAACCTCTAAGAGGCCTAAACCCAGACTGATTTTCATCCAATTGGTCCTCAACTAATACTCGCACTTTCCTTTCAACAATACCTGAGAAGATTTTACCCACAACGCTGATTAAAGAGATACCTCTGTAGTTGTTACAATCTTTTCTGTTTCCATGTTTAAAGATTGGTGTGATTACTGCTTTTGTCCAGTCTGATGGAACCTGTCCCGACTCCCAGGCCATTTCAATTATCCTGTGTAGCCATTTAAGACCTGACATTCCACTGTATTTGATGAGTTCCGACTTAATTTCATCCACCCCAGCCGCTTTATTGCACTGCAATCTATTGACCATTTTTTCCACTTCCTCAAATGTGATCCTATTTCCATCATCATTCCTATCCCATTCTACCTCGAAATCTGAAACATTACTGATCGCATTTTCACCTACATTGAGCAACTCTTCAAAATATTCCCTCCATCTGCCCAAGGCATCCACAGGATTCACCAGCAGTTTTCCTGACCTGTCCAAAATACTTGTCATTTCCTTCTTACCTCCCTTCCGAAGACTGCTAATTACACTCCAGAATGGTTTTCTAGCAGCTTGACCCATAGTCTCCAACCTGTTTCCAAAGTCTTCCCACGATTTCTTCTTGGATGCTGCAATTATCTGTTTGGCTTTGTTTCTTTCTTCAACATAACTTTCTCTATCTACCTGGGTTCTGGTATGTAGCCATTTTTGATACGCCTTCTTTTCCTTTTACAGGCTGCCTTGACTGTATCATTCCACCAAGCTGTTTGCTTCATCCTACTTTTACACACTACTGTTCCAAGACATTCTTTAGCCACTTCTAGTACTGTGTCCCTGTACCTTGTCCATTCCTTTTCCAATGACTGTAATTGACTACATTCAACTAACTGGTACCTTTCTGAGATCGCTGTTATGTACTTGTGCCTGATTTCCTTATCCTGAAGTTTCTCCACTCTTATCCTCCTACATATGGACCTGACCTCCTGCACTTTCGGCCTCACAATCCCAATTTCACTGCAGATTAAATAATGATCAGTGTCATCAAAGAATCCCCTGAATACACGTGTGTCCTTCACAGCCTTCCTGAATTCCTGATCTGTTATTATATAGTCAACGACAGATCTGGTTCCCCTGCCTTCCCAAGTATATCAGTGAATGTTCTTATGTTTAAAAAAGGAGTTTGTGATTACTAAGCCCATACTGGCACAGAAATCCAAGAGTTGTTTCCCGTTCCTGTTGGCCTCCATATCCTCTCCAAATTTACCCATAACCTTTTCATACCCTTCTGTTCAATTTCCAATCCTGGCGTTAAAATCACCCATGAGCAGAACACTGTCCTTGTCCTTTACTCTAACAACTACATCACTGAGTGCCTCATAAAAACTATCCATCTTATCTTGATCTGTCCCTTCACAATGCGAATATACTGACAAAATCCTAATTTTCTTGCTAGACACTGTCAAATCTATCCACATCAGTCGTTCGTTTACATACCTTATTGCAACTATGCTGGGTTCCATTTCTTTCCTGATGTAAAGCCCTACACCCCATTGTGCTATTCCTGCTTTAACTCCTGACAGGTAGACCTTGTATTCTCCCACTTCCTCTTCTTTCTCCCCCCTTACCCGAATGTCACTAACAGCTAAAACGTCCAGCCCCATCTTACTTGCAGCCTCTGCCAGCTCTACCTTCTTCCCAGAGTAGCCCCCATTGATATTAATAGCTCCCCATCTCATTACCATTTGTTTGCCAAGTCGTATCTTAGGAGTCCCTGATTTGTCAGTTAGAGGTGGGACTCTGTCACCTCCAAAGGTCCGAGGCATTTTGCTCTGATTGTTGCCAGCATCATATTTAAAGTACCAGGGAAGCAGGTTGCTAGCCTTACTTGCCCCGAGTCCCATTGGGTTTTACCCCTAACGGCTGAGGGACTAACCAGTGGATTTGGTAGTCTTTGCCGTATGAGCACAAAGATGACCACGACTCAGAATATGTCCGAGATGCCCAGCCTTATTCCGAAGTAACCGGTATCCCGACTGTCGGGACCACTTACTTGGCCACTCATATGTTGCCCGTGGTTCATGAACTAGGACATGACTACAGGAACCCACACCATGAACCACAGGAAAAGGGGATTTAAAAACAGAAATGGAAAGAAGATATTAGGCGTTCCAATAGCAACCAGGCCTAACAAGATACAAGAACTGTTTCCAGAAATCGTATGGAGTCCAATAAACAAATGGAAGAAAGTTGTGAGTGCAACGCTGTAAAAGACGTGAGAAAGTAATAGCGGAGAAAACTGGAGAGAAGACCTCAACTTTTCGACTAAGAAAATCGGGTGTGAAGTGGAAGCAGTCTTCACACACGTACATCGTGCTGATGCCGATGCAGTATCCAGCCACCGACGACGCTGTAACCAAAGTCTGACGCCGCCGGTGCCAGTGCTGTCCACAGGCACTGATTACACATCTGCTCACCAATGCAGCTAGAACTCTATACCGGATGAGTGAAAACCAATAATTATTTGATAAAAGTTGTGGGGATGAGTGAATAATAAATTTTTAGTGTAGTTATTGTATTCAGTGGTGGATTTTCTTTTAGATCATTACTAGGTCTAAGATCAATAAAATTATAGATCAAGAACAGCAACAAACTTCAGAACCAACCACGGTCATTAAGGTAAATAGGGAAATGCCAGACTTGTCTGAATTTGTGAATTTAATTAAAGCCCAGCGGGCATATTCGGCAGCTGTAAATGCTCAAATTGCTTCCTTAAGAACAGAGTTATATGCTCAAAATGTTTCCTTGAGACAAGAACTAAATGCTAGATTACAAGACCAGAAGGCTGATTCAGCCACTCTAATTGAAAAAGTAGATGCTCAGAGTGAAATTTTAAGTAATCAAAGTGAAACCTAGAACAGTCAAGAAGCAAATATCATTTTGAAACGGAACTCCAAAAAATTAGGATCATTTCAAAGTGTATGCAATGTTACCTTTGGTGTTGTAAATCAGAGGTTGCACACCCTGAAGGAGAGTATTGAGAAACAAGATAAGCTAATTCCTTTTGTCCAATCGCGAACTGCAGGTGTCAACACTCGAGTTGATACCATGGAAAGGGATTTCAAAGAGCAACTAGCGACATCAGATACCTCAAATACAAGCAATCTGGAGGAACAAGTAGAAGAGTTAATAGACAGAAAAGTGGCCGAGAGGTTAACCCCTAACAACATTTCTTCAGATTTAGCTTTGGAACTTAATGATATGAAGAAAAGCATAGTTACTTTGGAGACTAAATGCAACATCAAATATACTAATAATAATAATAATAATAATAATAATAATAATAATAATAATAATAATAATGTAGAATCTGAATGTAGTGAAAAATTAAAATCTTGTGAAAATGTATGTAATATCAAATTTAATTCTGTAAGACAGGAATTGAATACTTTGGAAGAGAGCACTGACCAGCCGAAGGAATTAATATTGATTATTCAATCGAATTCCGGGTGTTAGTATACGAGCAGTTACTACAAGAGCTGTCAGTTTGCAAGTAAATAATGTGGGACAGAATGTCAGGGAAAAATTAGCCAACTTTGATATGATAAATGTAAGTAATCTGGCGGAACCTTTTGAGCTAATTATAGGTCGAGAAATTACCGAGAGTATATCTCCGGAAATTTTGCAACTGTCGCTTTTTCCAAAACTAATGATACCAACAAGGTTATAGATGACTCATGGAAATAATTCAAACTTGTCCAAGAGAGATTAGAACATAGAATAATTTTACCTATGTTGGTATCTAGTAAAGTGGTGATTGTTTTGCTGTGGGTTGACTTTCACACAAAACTTAACGAGAAGTACCGGTTTGCATTTGCTCAAGTGAGGTTAATATCAGATCCATGGGATCCAGGCGAAGTCACATCTGTCCCCCCAGGGATGTTAAAATTCTGTGTTAACGGGTGGATCGACAACCATCGAATCCCTAGTTGTTTTCAGTGTTTCTTCAACCTTAGTTTTCCTGCACCGAATTCCCTTCAATTCTTCAACTATTCTGTAATCTACTCTTGAATTCTTAAACTATCCTATAATTTTAGTAAGTAGGAAACCGGATATGACTACAAGATTAGGACCAATTTAAGAGAAATCACAGATGAACAGTGATCTCTAGACATGAAATGAAATGAATAGAATGTAGTGCTAGTATAAAGATAATATCATGGTACTATTCAAACAAAGTGATATCTAGACACCATAAACTGAATGGTGTAATTTATATGTGTATAAAATATAGTGTAAAATGAATAACTAAACAACTATGTTATCGTAGTGTATAATTTTCTATTTTTATAGAATAATTTCATACCTTTTGTGAGATGTACTATAAACGAGAGGGTTTGTATCACTTTTGGAAGGGGTGGGTAGTGTAAGTACAAGCATGACTAACACTAATCACACCCCCCACTTTTCAGACAACCCTCGCAGACAATTGTAACTGATTCTTCACCATTTGCCGTTCCATAGGTGTTGCTAAGATTTTTCTTCGGGGGCTTCAAAGGTGCAGGTGAGAATGTCCATTCTGTAGGAGATGTTTAACATCATACCTCCTCCAGCTTCTCACTCAAGTACCGGTGAAGTAGGAATCCCAGTGAAAAGGGGGGGGGGGGGGGGAGATTCCTGTCTTTGTGGCTATCTTCCTTCTCCTCTTTCATCTTAGCAGCCAGTTCTACTTTTTCCTTTCTTACTTCTCGTTTGAGCAACAGACTATCTTTCCCTTTTTCCATATGCATATACTTCTACTGCTGAAGTCCTCCTTATTTTCCGTGGGTTCCAATAACCTTCAACTTATTTCATATAAGTAGGCTGAAGAATCAGGATACACAAACACACATCTACATACACACAAAGATACACTAAAACACAAACAGGAGAATGACGAATTAGAAACCTGAAGTGATGTCAGAACTGCCAAGGGATTTGGGGACTAAAGATATATGTACATCTGAGTCAATGCACATGTTACACTGTTGATATGTGACAGTTCTGGATCGTCATTTTTTTGTCACGTACATCTGAGTCGATACACATATTACATTGTTGATATCTGACAGTTCTGCATCATTATGTTTTGTCGCCCTCGAAAATATATTTACATGTGCCATGTTAGTCCTTTGAGAAAAGGCACAGTATCTACTGGGAGTTGGTAAATACAGGTAGACATAGCATCTACTATGTGTGGGCATGATATCTGTTTATATGGTAAAAGTGAGGAGTGAAAGAGGACTCTAGGGTATTAGATAGAGTATTGGAAAGTGGAGTTAGGGTGTAAAGCAGAGTTGTAATTTTACCAGAGAACATTTAAGAATAGTATTCATAAAGGTGTATGTTAGAGCAATGAACCAGGAGGACTACTCAAGAAGGATATTGAGGGTGCACTCAACATTTATTGGCTGAGAAAAAGGGCAGATAGGCAGACCTATGAAAGGCTGACCTATACTGCACGGACAGGGCCACCAAGAAGGGGACTGACCTGTACCATAGGAGGATAGGAATAGGAAAGGGTCATTCCTACCAAAACGGAAGGAGAAAGGGTACTCCTAGATCAACCCATGTAAGATATAGGTACTGTTCCTAAAGGGAGAAAGGGCAGTATAATGACAGAAGTAACACATTTTGAAGGAAATAATCTGGTAAGTTTGAATTCTATGCAGCACTAGCATTACTACATTTTAGATTACAAGTGTCAGACGAAGGGAACACTTTTATTCTACCCAGAGTTCCTCCAGATTACAATAAGGAATGAATAAGTACATACTTAGGAAAAACAGTATGGGAAGTAAGAACACAGCAGTAAGTAAGAACACAGCAGTAAAGTATTCACGAGTTATGTGCAATTGGAAGAGGAATAGGAAACGAAGTTTTTTTTTAACTCCAACATGGATTAAAAGGTTCACATTTTGTAATTGTAGTAAAATATGGATGGTTATTAGTAAAAAGAGAGGTACTGTTAAAAGATAATGAATAATCTTGTGAAATATTATTGTACATAATGAATAAATATAAAATATCGCGTGTTTGAGCTAAGGGGAGGGATATGTAGTGCCTCAAGAATTTCAGTGTAAATTCTAGAAACACTCGGCCTTCAACCATCTCGAACACGTGACATTTTAGGTATGAGTGTGGGAGAGTGAGAACATATCTACCAATCCACCTGTTTCTATGTGCAAGTCAGAAGTTTGTTATTAGAAGACTGTAAGAGTGGTGAGTCACTGACGACGACAAGTGCTTGCCGCCAGCACCACAGAAGACCTGAGGAGAACTCAAGGAATAATTATGTCGTATTCTTTGATGTGCTAGTGTCTGTGATGATTGTAAAAAAGACTAAGGAACAATTGAATCGAATATAGATTTTTATGCAGATTCATGTAATGGACTCGCTTGAGACTAGAGATGTTTGAATTACTTCATGTCTTGGCTATGAATGAAACAATGTATGTTATTTGAATATGTATAAATGAGTCTAACATGTAAGGAATAAGTTAGCTTGCAGAAGTTATTATCTGTGAAAGCCGAAAATACGTGGGGGAGCTGGAAAATAAGTTCCCCCTGTCAACTGTGGTCAGAGTTGTGTGTGAAAGGAAAAAAAAAGAGAAAGAGACATTAAAAATAAGACATATCTTTATTTATCTACATAATTTCCTAGTACATTGAGACATCTGTCATACCGCTTTATGAGATTCAAAAAGGCTTCCAGGAAAAAATCAGGGCATTGCATAGAGAAGAAGCCTTGAACGGCTTGTTTGATGTCAGTATTGCTGCCAAAGTGACTACCGCCGAGAGTCTTCTTCAAAGCAGGAAACAGATGGAAGTCAGTTGGTGCAAGATCCGGACAGTAAGACGGATGGTGTAGGCGCTCCCAACCCAGAGTTGCAATATGGTTTTGCGTTGTCATTGCCATGTGTGGTCTCACATTGTCATCCAACAGCAGAATGCCAGATCTGAGACGGCCAGGCCGCTTTTTCCGAATCACCTCTTTCAATTTCGACAGAGTGGCACAGTACCGTGTGGCATTGATGGTTGCATCCTATAGAAAGTCCAGCAGCAAAACTCCTTTGGCGTCCCAGAAAATGGTGAGTAGTACTTTACCTACAGACAGAGTGCTTTTGAACTTCTTTTGGACAGGTGATGACGTATGTTTCCACTCCATGGATGTGGCCTTCGATTCGGGTGTGTAACGGTGGACCCATGTTTCATCTCCTGTCACAATCCGAAACAGAAGGTCATTGCCAGATTCATGGTAACATGCGAGCTGTTCCAGGCTAAACACCATGCATTGTTCCACGGGTGTCAGGGTCAGTTGGCAGGGCACCCATTGTTCTGACACCTTCCTGTATCGAAGAATGTCGTGGATGATCTTATGAGCTCGTTCACGTCCGATTTCATGTTCTGGCACTACTCCATCGATGGTGATACACCGGTTCGCTTTAATCATGTCATCCACCTTCCTGACATGTGCATCTGTAGTGGCCGTGTGCGTCCATCCATGTCTCGGTATGTCCTGCACTTGCTGATGTCCATCACTGAATTGCTGGCACCATCTCCATACCATTTGCCTCAACATCACACCTGGCTCATACACCTCAATGAGGCGGTTATGAACTTCTGTGCCTGATACTCCATGTGCCCATTCATAGCGGATAACAGCTCTCACTTCCGCATGTAACCACAACACCAAAACGCACCTTATCTCCATAGCGGCTGGCCTCCGCTTTGCGCAGGCACTGCGACAGCACCAACTGCTTGATTGCCGTTGACCTCTACCCGATGGTGTATCAGTGTCTTGCACGTGCACATTCACCTGCCGTGTCATCTTTCGCTCATATCACACAACTCTGCCTACAGTTGACAGGGGAAACTTATTTTCCAACTCCCCCTCATATAAAGTGACTGAACTGAAAAGTATTGTATGAGTACCAAAATTATTTCAAGGATAGAGAAATATTTTAATAAATTTCCTTAACAAGCTATAGTCTTTGGAGAGAAGCTTGTGGGAGATCGATGTAGCTGATTACCCAGAGAAGGGGATAGGCTACACACAATGTGCAAGTTAACTGAATTGAGAGAAGTGTGTGCCTTGCAGTCCAATACCACACTGTCTCTTGTTGTCCGAAAAACATTAGACTTCTCTCTAAAGCCTTTCCTCTCCCTCCTTTTTTAAACTCTTCTTCACTCTTCCCACACTGTTTGTTTGCCTTGATGTTCATCTTTTTCCCTATTTGTGTTTCTCTAGCCTTGTGTCTTTGGCCGGAGATTTTAGTATGTGGCACAGTGGCTGGCTCATCCTTTTTTATTCTTGCGATCAGTCAGCCCAGGCGATCTGCTATATTATTTTAATATATACCATGATTTTTTAAAAGTTTTTCCCCTTTTAGCAAACATTTTCCCCTTTTGGTTTGCTTCTTCTATTTTGTCTTTCAGTGTGGTTCCCTGTTTTATGCTTGTTTACTTTCCCCAATTCCTCTTGAGAATGGTTTTAACCTGAAACCGGTTTGCATGAGGAAAAAAGGACTGATAACCCTGTAGTTCAAACCAACCAACCAACCAACCTTAAAAAATAAAGAAGGATTGGTTTTGTGACACATTCATTGGCTTCACCAACTCAGACTCAAACTGTCACCTTGTAACTTTACACTGACCTCTTGTTATTCCACATGTCTGACGTCACATCCTGCATTCAAGGGAGAAAAAAGGAGTGCTGACAGTGATGTAAAAGGTAAAAGTGTAAAATCAATACCATTACCTTCAATACACCCTGTAATGGTCCATGTCACTCATGGTAGGGCACACATCATGTCAAATATAGAGGTCAGAGTAACTGTGTGCATGATTGCAATTAGTTTGTAAATGTCAGGCCACAAATTGTAGGAAAGTATTTCTCGACAGGTGCATTGTCTACCTGCTGGAGAGCATTTGTAATCTCCCTGGAGCACGGAGAAATGAAGGAGCTCTGATACCATAGAAGACCTCTGGCACCAACTAAGACGAATATGATATATATAAGCAATTGTTGTTTTATACTTTTCACATACATGTTAATGAGATGTCTTTAAGGCAGCAATGTTAGTTGGTTCAGGGAGTAATAACTCCGAACGTAACATGTAACTGTTTACGAAAGTTTGTGACAATATACAGGTTTATTTGGAGCCAATCTACACTTTATTTAACCATGGAAAACCCAGAAATGTAACAATATTATGAAAAGGATAGTTGCTACTCACCATATAGCAGAGACGATGGTCACAGGCTGTCATAAAATGAGCTTTCACCAAGTTGCCAGAGACTGTACTCATGTGCACATGAGTTACATTTGCATGAAATAGAGAGAGAGAGAGAGAGAGAGAGAGAGAGAGAGAGAGAGAGTGTGTGTGTGTGTGTGTGTGTGTGTGTGTGTGTGTGCGTTTGTTTTCTATCTCTGATGAAGGCCTTGTTGGCCAAAAAATCATTTTCTGACAGTCTTTTTGTTGCGCCTATCTACAACTCAGCATCTACACTTCATTTAAGAAGAGAAGCAATGTTTTGTTTTATAGCCAATTCACTTATAGAAATTTGAACGGAAGAAAGAAGTTCGATGCTGAACAAGAACAGGGCACAGAATAGCTGGGCCCTAAGATAAATCAAAGAGTTGTAAGGTTGAATCTCTACACTAATTTACTAATGGAGTGTTAAGGTGGCAGTGTTAGGTGAAGCTGCATGGAGTAACAGGTCTAGAACAGACATTACTCAAGTGGTCAAAACATTGCCACACAAGCTAAATACAGCAGTCATCAGCCATTAATGAACACTCTATGGGGCGACTCTATGGTTATAAGTGGAAAGTGTCAAATAAAATAAAAAACAGATTAAAAGGAAGAAATTCCATAATAAATCAGCAAAGGAAGACATGTTGCCAAGGGCAACAATGATTATAAACAACAGTGTTGATGCACCTGAGCTAAGTGTATCCATCTAAACCGATGAAAAATGCAGCTGTAGACAACCCGCCAAGAGCCAGCATGCAGCCAGGGACATCCGGCCAGCATGCAACCATCGACAAGCGAACCATCACCAGCACACAGTCTACACCACGACGCCAGCATGCAGCATGCAGTCTACACCACCGTGGCCAACCGCCGTGGCTGAACGGCTCTAGGCGCTTCAGTCTAGAACCACGTGACCTCTAAGGTCACAGGTTCAAATCCTGCCTTGGGCATGGATGTTTGTGATGTCCTTAGGTTAGTTAGGTTTAAGTAGTTCTAAGTTCTAGGGGAATGATGACCTCAGATGTTAAGTCCCTTAGTGCTCAGAGCCATTTGAATCATTTTTAAACACCACCGCGACGCCAGTACACAATCTAAACAACTGTGTCATCATCACACAATCGTTGACAACCAGACCACTGCCAGCATGCAGTGAGACTATGGTGATCTACAAGAGTACTTCACTTCAAAATTGTTATGGTGGGCGTAGTGCGGTGATTCGATAAACTCAGATTAAAGGCATTCATGAAGCATTATAGTTGCATTTAGGACATAAGCTAGATTGAAGACTCAATTTGTTAAGAGAAGAAAGTCTTGAAAAAAAGTGACCTCGTTAGGGAAGAGATACATGAACATATTAAATACGGATGTAGGTAGTTTACATAACTTTTGCAGAAACAAAATGTAAGTTGGTCAAAGATCAGATGTCAGATGCGCAAATGTGTATAGAAATTTTATAACAGAAAATAAACAATTGAGATGTCATATATTTGCACATGGTACATTCAGGTATGGAGGAAAAATACAAGCATTGTTACATCAGAAATTTCAGGAGACTTCATGCACCTTAGGAAATGGGCAGCTTTCCAGGGAGGAAGTCACTAACAATACCAATGATTTTAAAAGACTACAGGACAAGTTGGCAAAAGCTAGAAGGGAATTAATAGAAAGTCAAGTTGAAGGTAAATCTTTTGATGCTGTAACACTATTAGAGGAATTACAGTTGAGAAGCAGAATGAACTTATATAAGCATTTTCAAAATTTAAGCTAGATGGGGAAGTACAGCCAAAGTATTTCCTGAGAGTGTTTTCCATGTCATTACCACAAAAATGGGAAGACTCTAGAAAGGTAGATTTCGTTTTGGGTTACTTGCTAGAGGATGCTGCTGAGTGGGGAAATGTCCACTCAGAAGTGTTTCCCTTGTGGGATGATTTTCAGGAGATATTCAAGTGTAAATAAGACCCAAAACATTTTAAAATTTCATGGGCTAGCTTCAAAAAGCATATAGAATGGCATCTAAAAAGATCCAAGTATTTAGATAATCCAGTAGATGAAATATATCTAGCAAAGCTATTGGTAAGGCACTGACCATACCACGTAAGAAAGGAAATTTTATATAGGTGTTGGTCTACTGTGAATGAATTACTGTCATTTTGTTGAAAATCTAGATATGACGAATAATGAGTGCAATAATCCCAGGCACAAGATTTATGCCAGGAAGGAGGTAAAATTAACCCTAAATAGCAGAAAAAATGAGGGGTTAATTATTTTCAGGTAAATAGAAGTAAGAGTAGTAAATTTAAATATCAAATATGGACAGTATGAAGCATTGATAAACAAATACTTACAAATAATGGCCTAAAGGAAGGTGATAGAAGAGTGCAGCCTTTTTTGACAAACCAAACAACAATGGTAACAGAAAACGATTGATGTCCTGGCCAATGGGTCATGATTCAGGACATGTCCAACTAACTGTAGGCCCATATGGGAAAAAAAAGGTTGGTTGCCTTTACTAAGGTAACACCACTATGAAGCTGGTTACTTGCTGAAGAAGACAAAGAAACAGGTATCGAGTTTAGTAAACCAATAGTTTTGGGAATGACTAATGATCAGGAAGTGAGTGAGTGCATAGATTTGAGAAGTGAAATTTCTACTGTGTCTGAGTTTGTTCAAAGTATTAAAACATAAGAGAGTGTACCCAATACTGTCAGTTACTGGGGTACACATACTAGGAATAACTGGAAGCAAAGCAAGACAAGTTAAGCATGAAGCTCGGTTACCAATAGCATCAAACAATGTTACATTTATGAAGATGTGCTTAGTAGTGACTGACTTAAATTTGCAGTTACTACTAGGAATTGACTGGCTGATGAGATTTAAAGTAATACTGGGTTTTCCAACACAGATATTAATATTTTCTTATCAAGACCAAGTATTTGTACTACCATTTAGTAGGAAGATTACTGGTAATATCAAGACATATAGCATCTGCCTTGTAGCAACGAGCACCACGATGGATTTAGAGAACACTTTGGGTGCACAAAGTACACTGCAAAAACTAATTTGGGCAAAAGCTTATGAATCTGGTCTGTTAACTGAGTTACAGAAAAATGATCTTTACCATAAATTGTTGAAGTATAGTAAAGTTTTCTCAGATAAACCTGGAGTACTTGGTAATTATATTTGTACAGGGTTATTACAAATGATTGAAGCGATTTCACAGCTCTACAATAACGTTATTATTTGAGATATTTTCACAATGCTTTGCACACACATACAAAAACTCAAAAAGTTTTTTTAGGCATTCACAAATGTTCGACATGTGCCCCTTTAGTGATTCGGCAGACATCAAGCCAATAATCAAGTTCCTCCCACACTCGGCGCAGCATGTCCCCATCAATGAGTTCGAAAGCATCGTTGATGCAAACTCGCAGTTCTGGCATGTTTCTTAGTAGAGGAGGTTTAAACACTGAATCTTTCACATAGCCCCACAGAAATAAATCGCATGGGGTTAAGTCGGGAGAGCGTGGAGGCCATGACATGAATTGCTGATCATGATCTCCACCACAACCAATCCATCTGTTTTCCAATCCCCTGTTTAAGAAATGCCGAACATCATGATGGAAGTGCGGTGGAGCACCATCCTGTTGAAAAATGAAGTCGGCGCTGTCAGTCTCCAGTTCTGGCATGAGCCAATTTTCCGCAGGCTACACGTGAAACTTGCCCGCACGCGTTCAACCGTTTCTTCGCTTACTGAAGGCCGACCCGTTGATTTCCCCTTACAGAGGCATCCAGAAGCTTTAAACTGCGCATACCATCGCCGAATGGAGTTAGCAGTTGGTGGATCTTCGTTGAACTTCATCCTGAAGTGTCGTTGCACTGTTATGACTGACTGATGTGAGTGCATTTCAAACACGACATACGCTTTCTCGGCTCCTGTCGCCATTTTGTCTCACTGCGCTCTCGAGCGCTCTGACGGCAGAAACCGGAAGTGCGGCTTCAGCCGAACAAAACTTTATGAGTTTTTCTACGTATCTGTAGTGTGTCGTGACCATATGTCAATGAATGGAGCTACAGTGAATTTATGAAATCGCTTCAATCATTTGTAATAGCCCTGTAGTTTTAAAATCAAAGATGAATCGTCTTTATTCTGTAAACCCTGTCGAGTACCGTTAAGCATATGACCAGCTTACAAGAGGAGATTAATAAAATGTTAGGAGGAATAATAGGAAGGAGTTCTAGTGTAGGCTATATAACACATTATCAGTAGTGCGTACAGTGACGGGGTGAGTACACCTACGGTTGGACTCACATACTCTAAACAAGCACATAGAACCTGAATGAGATCAACCAGTCAGTATAGATGAAATATTGATGAAGTTTGAGCAAGCAAATTACTTTAGCTCACTGGATGTCATGTCTGGATACTGACAAGTCAAACTTCTTGAGACTTCACAGAAATTTACTGCATTCTTGTATGAAGGTAAGTCATACCAATTTACAGTGTTACCCTTTGGACTAAATATCTCAGTGCCAGTATTCATCAGAGCCTCGGATGCTGTGCTGGGTAAGAATTTATTGAAAGAACTAATAATCCATGTAGATGACATACTCCTAGTGTCATCCAAGACATGGGAAGAACATTGTGATTTACTGAATAGAACATTAGAAAGGTTTTGTGTTAAAGAAATCACTAGAAGACTGTCAAAGTTGATTTTTGTGAGAGAAGGACTTAAGTTTCTTGGTCACTTGGTAGGTATAAATGAAATAAAAGCACATCCAGGCAGGGTAAGAGCCATGAGAGGATGTTCAGAACCTAAAAGTACAAAACAACTGAAAGCCTTTCTGGGACTAGCATGATTCTATAGAAAATAAATTTGATGTCAAATTACGAATAATCCTAAGTTATTAAACTTACTCAAGCAAAAAACTAAATGGATTTGGGCTAATGAAGAGTCTAAGACCTTTAATGAGATTAAAGTAGCTCTAGTAGTGGCACCCATTTTAAAACACCCACAGATGGACAAACATTTCAAGTTAAGTACTAATGCCTCAGAGTAAGGGATAGCGTGTGAGCTGTTTAAGGGAGAGTGAGATATTAGCATCGGAGAACATAGTACACCAGCTTTTGTGAGCCAAGTTCAAACGAAACACGAGTTGAACTACACAGCAACAGAGAGAGTCACTTGCTATAGTGTGGAGTGTCAAGAAATTTTAAACTCTAATTTGGGGATCTAAATTATAGTGCAAACTGATTATGAAGTACTAGCATTCCCTATGAAAATTCTACTACTACATAGCACGTTAATACGCTATTCTTGCAAATATCTAATTGAAATTATTTACATAAAGGATTCACAAAATATAGTTCCTGATGCATTATCACGACTACCATTGGGCATGAATGATCCATTAAGGATGGAAGATCCTGGAGTTATCTTCAACATCCATTTTTTTTATCAATAATTAGACCCAAATGGAGGCTGTGTGCACAAAAACATGTAGAACTTGATTTAATTACATTTATTTATCAAGGGTATGGACATTTTGGGGTATGAAAATGTCTTCCACATATGGTAAAATTTTACTATTTAAGAACTTAGGTAAAAAAAATACTGTCTGTACTATGTACATGTGAAACTTCCCAAAAGATGAAAGACAAAATCAAGCAACAATGTATAAGTTACACCTGATAGTACCTAAAGACTTACATGACTTCATGGCTGCTGATTTCTTTGGCCAATTACCAATGAGCAGAGGGAGGTAACTTATATATTTGTACAAGTTGAGTGTTGGTCTAAGTATGATAAACTGGGTCCTATTAAGCATGCCAACAGAGAGACGATGATTAGACGTCTGTGGAAATATTTCTCGGATATAGGAGAGTCATGTAGATTGTTGACAGACAATGGCTCACGGTTTGTGAGTAAAGCCTTTAAAGAGTTTTTAACATGGGAAAATGTTAGACACATTGCTATCTTGAAATACCACCTGCAATGTAACACTTTGAATGCACAATGAAAGAAATTGCTACGCTGTGTAGGACCAACTGTTTGACAAGGCACACAGTTTGGTTGCAATTAATCCCCAAATTCCAAGGAATAATTAATGATTGACCATATTTACCAACAGGATTATTACCTATGGAAATAATGGATATGCCATTTACAGGAGGACCTTTATTAAAATTGTTTGGTTGGCCTCAGGCTGAAACCAGAGCGACAGAGGAAGTACATCAACAAGTGAAGAAAAACATAACAGACAGAGTGAATTCGTGAGTGAAGAAGACAGATATTTAAATGTTATCAAGTTATTAAACAAAACTGTTTACAACACAAAGCCTCAACACTCTCTCTTACTTAATAACTTACACACAATCATATTATTGCACTACTGTTGTAGTCAGACAGCAACTAATTCGTTTGTTAATAAATCTGCAAGCTGATTTTCTGTATTTACTCTTGAAATAGAAATTTCATCAGCTGTACCTAACTCTTAAACAAAGTGTCTGAGATGAACATGTTCTGTTTGTCGGTGAAATTCAGGATTCTGTGCGAGCCGAACAGCACTCGTAGGTAAGGTTTTGAATTCTTTAGCTGGCAAAATTCATTAATAGTCTCTTGAGCCAAACGATTTTTCATGTTGCTTCATTGACAGCTAAAAGTTCAGATTCTTTAGCAGAGATTGCAACTGAAGTTTGTCACTGTCTCCCACAACTGACAGGTGCACCGAAGCACAGGCAAAGAACACCTGAGATAATCTGTCCAATCCCTAAATCACCTCCATGATAAGCACAACTATAACATTCAAGAATGCCTTTTCTTCACTGCTTTTAGAAAAAAGCCCATAGTCATATGTGCCTCTCAAACAGCAAAAGGTTCCTTTTACCCTTATCACATTACACATTGTCAGATTTTCAAGTCTTCTAGATATTATTCCTACAGCATATGCCATGTCTGATCTTGTCCTATTCATCAGGCACATCAAGGATCCAACTGCTTGCTTATAAGGCTACTCAGTGTTGACAAGGTTCTCTTCCATGCCTTTGTCCTTGACAACTTGAGTTGCAACAGCTCTACAATCACTCATGTCTAAGCCCTCCAAAACCATCTTCGTGTAATGAGACTGACTGATTTTAATGGACTCATCTTCTTTTCTATAAATTTCCACTTCTAAGAAATAGAATGCCAGGTTTGATTTTATTTTGTGTTCCCTTCAAGATCTACAATAAATTCTTTAAGTTCACTATCACTGTTTGCCACAACCAAGCCATCAAAAACACAAGAGTACGAAGAAAATCTTGTAAGAACCTTTCTGTCCAATAAAGAGGCAGGGATCAGCTGCACTTCGCTTAAATCCTAAATTCATGACATAATTAGTGAATCTCTCATTCTAGCAACGGGGTGCCTGTTTCAGACCAGTAAACACTTTTTGCTAATCAACATAATTTTCTACAACCATCATTGTAGCCTTCAGGCTATGTCATAAATATCATTTCCTGTTGGTTTCTGTAAAGAAAAGCAGTAATCACATCTATCTGTGAAATGTTCACCATCTCCTTGGTTGCAGTGCAGAGTAACATTTGAACAGTCGACAGCTTCACCACAGGGTTCAAAATTTGTTCATTATCAGTCCTTTTCTCTTGAGACAGTTCTTTAACAACCAATCTTGCTTTGAATCTGTCAACCAATATATCAGCATTCATCTTCATTTTGTAGATCCACTAACATGGAATTGCCTTTTTTCTTGGAAGTAAATCTTCCAAGTCCAAGTTCTATTTTCTTGTTGAGCCGCCGTTTCTGCATTAATTTTGCTGTGGAGTGTATGGCACTATGAAACATTGGATTATGCCCTCCTCTTGTACAGTCTCCCTTACCTGTTTATTGTTGAACTCTCCTCCATTAGCACTTAAGAGGTTTTTAATTGTATGCCCAGCAGTCTTTGTTTCGGTTATAAATTGTCTTAGTTCACTAGGAACATCTGATTCTTCCTTGCTGAAGTAAATAGCTTGAAATTTACTGTAATCATTTTTGAGTAAAACAAAGTAGTGATATTCAAACCTGGATTTTTCAAAAGGACAATAAACATCTGTATAATCAGCTCTACTGGTTCAGAGCTCTCTTCAGGGTGCCAAATGGGAGCCAATATCCCTTACCATACAAACAGAGCTCGGAGTCCAATCCTACGTTTCTGCCAAACATTTCTGAAATTAACATCTTGACACGTTGTTTATTTTGATGTCCAAACCTTTTATGGTTAAATGATGATGGCGTCCTCTTGGGTAAAATAGTCCTAAATTTGGATCTCTGGGTGGGGACTACTCAGGACGACGACGTTATCAGGAGAAACAAAACTGAAATTCTGCAGATCTGACCATGGAATGCCAGATCCCTTAATCAGGCACGTATATTAGAAAATATAAAAAGGGAAATGGATAGGTTAAAGTTAGGTATAGTGGGAATTAGTGAAGTTCGGTGGCAGGAGGAACAAGACTTCTGGTCAGGTGAATAAAGGTTTATAAATACATAATCCAATTGGGGGAAAACAGGAGTAGGTTTAATAATGAATAAAAAAAGGAGTGTGGGTAAGCTACTACAAACAGCATAGTGAATGCATTATTGTAGCCAAGATAGACATGAAGCCCACAGCTACCGCAGTAGCACAAGTATATATGCCAATGAGCTCCGCAAGTAATGAAGAGATTGATGAAATATATGATGAGATAAAAAGAAATTATTCAGATAGTGAAAGGAGGTGAAAAGTTAATACTGGTGGGGGACTGGAATTCGATAGTAGGGGAAGGAAGAGAAGGAAAAGTAGTAGGTGAATATGGAATGGGGGTAAGGAATGAAAGAGGAAGCCGTCTGGTAGAATTTTGCACAGAGCGTAACTTAATCATAGCTAACACTTGGTAAAGAATCAAGAAAGAAAGTTGTATACGTTGAAAAGGCCTGAAGACTCTGGAAGGTTTCAGATAGATTATATAATGGTACGACATATTTAGGAACCAGGTTTTAAATTGTAAGACATTTCCAGGGGCAGATACAGACTCTGACCACAATCTATTGGTTATGAACTGTAGATTAAAACTGAAAAAACAACAAAAAGGAGGTAATTTAAGGAGATGGAACGTGGATAAACTGAAAGAACCAGAGGTTGTAGAGAGTTTCAGAGAGAGCATTAGGCAATGAATGACACGAATGGGAGAAAGAAATACAGTGGAAGAAGAATGGGTAACTTTGAGAGATGAAATAGTGAAGGCAGCGGAGGATCAAGTAGGTAAAAAGAGGAGGGATAGTAGAAATCCTTGGGTAACAGAAGAGATATTGAATTTAATTGATGAAAGGAGAAAATATAAAAATGCAGTGAATGAAGCAGAAAGAAGGGAATACAAACATCTCAAAAATGAGATCAACAGGAAGGAGCAAGATGGCTAATCATGGATGGCTAGAAGACAAATGTAAGTATGTAGAGGCATATATCACTAAGGGTAAGATAGATATTGCCTACAGGAAAATTAAAGAGACTTTTGGAGAAAAGAGAAACGCTTGTATGAATATCAAGAGCTCAGATGGAAAACCAGTCCTAAGCAAAGAAGGGAAGGCAGAAAGGTGGAAGGAGTATATAGAGGGTCTATACAAGGGCAATGTACTTGAGGACAATATTATGGAAACGGAAGAGGATGTAGATGATGAAGAAGAAATGAGAGATACGATAATGGGTGAAGAGTTTGACAGAGCACTGAAAGACCTAAGTCGAAACAAGGTCCCAGAAGTAGACAACATTCCATCAGAACTACTGATAGCCTTGGGAGAGCCAGCCATGACAAAACTCTACCATCTGGTGAGCAAGATGTATGAGACAGGCGAAATACCCTCAGGCTTCAAGAAGAATATAATAATTCCAATCCCAAAGAAAGCAGGTGTTGACAGGTGTGAAAATTACCAAACTATCAGTTTAATAAGTCACAGCTGCAAAATACTAACATGAATTCTTTACAGACAAATGGAAAAACTGGTAGATACTGACCTTGGGGAAGATCAGTTTGGGTTCCATAGAAATGTTGGACCACGTGAAGCAATACTGACCCTATGACTTATCTTAGAAGATAGATTAAGGAAAGGTAAACCCATGTTTCTAGCATTTGTAGACTTAAAGAAAGCTTTTGACAATGCGGACTGGAATACTCTCTTAATTCTGAAGGTGTCAGGGGTCAAATACAAGGAGTGAAAGGCTATTTACAATTTGTACAGAAACCAGATGGCAGTTATACGAGTAAAAGGGGCATGAAAGGGAAGCAGTGGTTGGGAAAGGAGTAAGACAGAGTTGTAGCCTATCCAATGTTATTCAGTCTGTATACAGAGCAAGCTGTAAAGGAAACAAAAGAAAAATTTGGAGTAGGAATTAAAATCCATGGGGAAGAAATAAAACTCTGAGGTTTACCGATGACATTGTCAGAGACAGCAAATGACCCGGAAGAGCAGCTGAACAGAATGGACAATGTCTTGAAATGAGGATATAAGATGAACATCAATAATGCAAAACAAGGATAATTGAATGTAGACAAATTAAATTGGGATAAACAGAAACGAATAGAAGCTTTCAAAATGAGGCGTTACAGAAGAATGCTGAAGATTAGATGGGTAGATCACGTATCTAATGAGGAGGTACTGAATAGAATTGGGGAGAAGAGGAATTTGTGGCACAACTTGACTAGAATAAGGAATCAGTTCATAGGACATGTTTTGAGGCATCAAGGGATCACCAAATTAGTATTGGAGGGCAGCTTGGAGTGTAGACATCATAGAGGGAGACCAAGAGACGAATACACTAAACAGATTCAGAAGGATGTAGGTTGCAGTAGGTAGTTGAAGATGAAGAAGCTTGCACAAGCTAGAGTAGCATGGAGAGCTGCATCAAACCAGTCTCTGAACTGAAGAACACAACAACAGTAATAACAAACAATTTTTTTCCCACTATGGTTGTATAAAGAGATGTTCTAACGATTACTTATAAATGTCTCTTGAGATGTAGAATCCCTTCTTTCATTCAAAAAAGCTTTCCCGTTTGCACAAGGTTGAGTTGTCAAGTTATTAACTGTCCTATCACTTTTTGATATAAGTATCCAACTTCATTGGATTAAAAAGACTCATCTGACAGTTTGTGTACAATTATACAAAATAAAAATAAATAGGGTAATTCTGGATTATTTCCTACATCTTGGTAAAATCATTCCACACATTTTACGACTTTGATATATGAGATGCTACATCATCATCGTTCGAATGCTTCACAAATCCAAAAAATTTTAATTATGAATGTCTGTTACCTGCCCCTTTAGCTGAGTGGTTAGTGCATTCCAACAGCCATGCAGTGGGCCCGGGTTCGATTCCTGCCGGGTCAGAGATTTTCTACAATTGGGGACTGGATGTTGTGTTGCTCTCATCATCATTTCATCATCACTGACATACAAGTCGTCCAATGTAACATCAACTGAAAAGACATGCACCTTGCCAGCCAAACTTTCCCATGTGGGCCACCCAGCCATCAATGTCATATTCATTTCATTCTGCAATGATCCTCTGCATTACTCATAGTCAATACAATTAAAGCAATGCTGTCAGCTTTAAGATAATTATTTAATGTGTTCTTATATGTCTCTTTTTACGTGAGCAGTAGCATCTTCCACACATTCTACACGTTTAACTAATCTATGTTCAATAACGTCAAGTGCTCCAGGAATACCACATAGCGAAACATTTGCTTTGTATTTCAATGTATTCCTGTTTGATAGCCCTTCCAGTAAATCAATGATTATCGTTCTTGTTGAATACATAGACAAAATTACTCTAAAAGTTACTCCGATGTACACTAATTCAAAATTTTCACGTCATTTATGTAGGGCCTACAAAACTTACAACTTGTGTTTCTACAATTTACTTTAAATTATTCTGTAGTGAGTTTGGCCCCATAACCTGTTTAACAATCACGCATATCATTGTTTGAAAACACTGGTTTATTAAAAGAAGCACATTAATGCTTAAAATAATAATAAACACTTCCATTCAGCAAAGAGCATAAAACAATCTGTGTCTAGTAAAACAAAGCTATTTAGATGTCATTCAAGTTATTAAATAAAACTGTTCACAACACAAAATTTTAACACATAACACTTACATCTATTTTCGATGTTAAGAAATTTTTCTTCTTCACAATGCTTTTCCTGCCATTGCCATTACCAGTTTTACATGACGCATTATGTCAAGAATACTTTCAACTTGGAGTAGTGCAAGCAGTAGACTGTATGGACTGACACTACATGAGAAAATTTGATTAGGCCTATTTCCCTTCCAGCCCCCTCTAGCTTTCATATCATTTCATGGATGCTTACATCTGGCAGCATGTGATTCACCTGGTTGATGTTCTCTTGGGAGAGACTTCGATGTCAATGGGACGTTAAATCTTGGGAGGGCAGATGCCGAGTACAGATCCTTTTAAAGATGACTTCCTACAGGATCCTATTGCTTTTCTGGAATTGATGAGCAGAAAACATGTTGAAATACTGCAGAAAGAGGTGATCTTTCCTGGTTAATACATCAAGAAAATTCCATCAACAGTTCTGTAGTACAGGCTAACAGACGAGGAAAACTTGTGGAGCACTTACAGCATTTCTGTTTTAGAAAGGAAAACAAAAACGTTTATCACAATATTTTTCAATTTGTCATAATAATGAAGACTATTAGACCACTGTGGTATCCTGTTTATTGGGGTGCAGCAACATGATTTGCATTGCCATTTAGTCGAAATTGTAAATCCTCTTAGAAGGTGGGTACATATAGTGTTTCATACCTCAATGTAGGCAGCCTTCTGGCAGTCAACAAATTCTTTGTACATCTGGAAATATGGAAGCGTCCGACCCCGCCCGTCTGCTTTGACCCATGACATCACAAATATGGCGGAAACACACACACTTTCCACAAGAAGCCTAATGACACTAACGGGACAAACGCGAGAAATGGGGTTGTTTTGGGTGGGGGGGTGGGGGGGGCAAACTAAATATAAACAAATTTAGACGCCTTGCGTAGCTACAACGTGCAAGTGAAGACAGCCATGCATGAATACCCACCCACCTCCCCAGGGGTCATAACCCCTGCAACCCATAGAAGATAAAGATGCTTCAGTAGCTGATTAGTGTTCTTTGTCTTTAAAAAAAAAAAAATCTCACGGGATAGAACGAACAGATCAGAAAGATAAGTATAATAAACTAAAGCAGAAATTGGAGGAAACAGATAATTAAAATAAGTAATAAGCGTTTTTAAATTAAAAAAAAAAAAAAAAAATCTCACGAGATAGAACGAACAGATCAGAAAAGTAAATAAAATAAGATAAAACAGAACTGGAGACAGCCACACTCAAACCAAACTCCGCGCCGTCATGACGTCACACACGACAACACCCTTACGTCACGGGTCAAAGCCGACGCGTGGGATCGGACGCTTCTGTCGACCCGTACATCTTTGCTTTTGACCCTTCCGAGAGCAAAGCTTTTCATATCATTGTTTATAAAATCTCAAAAGAATGGCATCTAAAATCGAGAGAGCTATGCACAATGAGGAGTGGTTTTTGGACTGCATCAGTTTATACAGCAGTATTTTTAAAGTGGTAGAACAGAAGTGCAACCCTTGAACCATATCCTTTACGGTGCAAATCACAAATAAGAAATTTGTTTGCACTAACTGACATACTAGATGAGATCCACATTTAAAATTAGCGGTCAGACATAAAAAAAAGAGTTTTTTTGTGACAGTGTCAAATCAGGTGGATGGGGGTGGGGATGAAAAGACTCAAAGCAAAAATAGGATCATGATTTTACGACTATCTGACAGAGTTGGGTATTAAGACAAGCATTTATAAGAAACAGTGGGTATATGAGGGTCACAGTAACAAAATAAATCAGGAGATGTTATTGTTTCATTGTAAACAGAAACAAAAACAGTATTTAACGACAACATTTTAGTTAATGTAAGACTTCCTTGATGTTAGTAGGTTAAGCAGATACGTATAATTTTGAATAGTGTGCTGCGTCGGACAGATTATGGCATACAATTCCTTATGGCTCACCGAACGTGCCACGGACGTCACCATAGTCGGTTAAGAATTGTCAGTCTTTACGTGTAAGGTAAATTTCAGAAATTTTTGATATAACGTTGCTGCACTGAAATAAGTTACATTTATTCGTGGAAACCATTCTTAAGGCTGAATGCTACTGGGAGCATTCTAACATTGTGCACTTTGAGTATATAAAAAAGTACTGTATGGAAGCCTTCTGATGATAGCTAATGATTCATACACTACAATGATTTAGCACTGACAATACTTACCTACAAATTTTTAATGCTTCACCATCCATGGCTATTAGTTTTAGATCGAAATTAACTGGTGCTGTCGCTTTAAAAACATTTCTATGGAACCAATGAGCCATTTCTACACAATGTTTGTTATGGATCTGCTTACTGTGTTGATACTTGACAGATAACCAAAGATGTAATTTGATGGATCAAATCATGCATAAAATGGATACAAGCTGGAGAATTCTAACAACGGTTCAGACGAAATATCTAAAATCAGGACTGTTACAATTGCGAGCTAGAATTTCTTCAAATTTTACGAAATAAAAGTTATATTTTATTCCTTCAGTTGTATTTTTTAAACTGAAATCAGTTGTTGCTAGCATTGCGAGGCTTTCCTCCTACCCATATAAGTTATATTTGTAGCTATATTTATCATTAATACAATGCTGGACAATATTATGGGTAGCTGAAGGAAGTAAATAATCCATTGCATATTATCTGTTCCTCGAAAGATAAAGATTGAGCATATGGCTACGCTGTTTTTAAAGTTCGTGGCAGCGATTATAGTAAACATGTGTACATAGCTTTTTCTTTCAAGTCTGTGGAAAGAGGTGTGTGTTGAGGGTTGGTTGAGGCCTGAGGGCGACGTCAGGAACTCAGGAAAGATGGCATCCGGCGTGGTTAAGAGAGTGCTGATATGTGTTATATTCTTATGTTCATTAAATTTGTCCGGCATAGCAGCGAAAAGCATGTTAAGAGAGCTAAATGAAGACAACTGGGATGAAATGCTGACGAAAGAATGGATGGTTGAATTGTAAGTGTGCCAAGAAGCTTACTTCACCGCATGTGTCAAACTTTCAGAGACTTTGCCGTTCATTTCGTAAAGTATAGCAACAGAGGCATCATGGAATAAAATTCATTATGACCTCGGAGCCAACATTCGGAACGTATGGAGAACATCTGTGTACCCTGTTTTTTTTTTCTAGGAAAAAAAGTGACGCCCACACCATGTTCAGGTAGCAAGGGTTTAGGGATAATTATGTAATAATATTTGTGGGTTGACTTGAACAAAGCTGATATATTTCTTAAATTTTTGAAACAGTTTCTGTGGCACAGGAGTCCAACAACATTATCGCATTTGATTATTTAAAGTGTGAAATAATTGTGTAGTATTTTCTTGTGTAGTGAACAGGATATGATGAGTGATTTACAGCGGACGTAGTAACTTTTCGCTATATTAGAATTATATTGTATATTTTATCAGGAGTCATCAGTTGCTTTTGGAGTAAACCATGGAGTAAAATGTTTTAGGTTAGGGCTGCAGCAATTTGCCATGTAGTCTTGGCAGCTATGTGAGACTTAAAAATGTGAAACCAAATTTAGAGTCGGTATTGTGTACAGTTTCATAGACCTTGATTTATGTATTCAACCAGGGTTCATCTCCTAATGATATGGGATTTGTAATTATTACACAATGAAAACAAGTAGTGCAAAACACATTCACACATACAATATATGACTAGGCTATCTTTTTTTTGAGGATATAACCTTATATGAATGACTCATCCTGGCATTTGCGTGAAATGATTTAGGAACACTAGACATCCTATACCAGAATGCCCAGGCGGATTAAACTCCATTCTCCAGACTATAAGGTCAGTCTCTTAAACATTACACTACCTCATTTGGATGGTCCCTTTTGCAAAATGCCCTTTCTTTACACACAATTTCTTGTATGTAACGTACAATATTGAACAATGTTTTGCACTTCATTATGGCACCTCTTAGGACACCCACTGTTGACTGCTGGACCATGAACATGCTGTAATGCTTCCGCAAACTCCAATGTCTGGAAAACTAACTCCAGGCTTATAAATATTGAACTGTGCTACATGCACGTCTTCTGTCTGCCTGGTTGGTAGACTTATATATTCTGACCTATGTGTCGTAGTTGTGTACAGTGAGATAAAATGGATGTAATTGCTCTTCAATGCAAAAATTTCAAAAATTGGTTCGTAAGGTAGTCTTGTAAAATTGGGGTTGTGTGTTGCATTTTGATGTTGTGGTATTTACCTTGTAACTCTCAGAACAATTTTGAAGTATTTTTGTATTGAGATTGTGAAATTAATCACTTGTAAATTTACTGAATGTCCTAGACCAAAATTGCTATGGAAAATTGCTCAATTTTATAAAAAGATTGAGGAATCTCTATGGGCACCTTGTAATGGTTAGAGTAGTTTTTGTGTAGTCTCAAGTGTAACCTGTTTGCTGATCAGAGGTGTTTGAAGCATGGAGTTTATTCTGCAAGAAACATGTGGAGTGAATAAACCAATGCAGTCTTCTAGCACTTTACAAATAACTAGAACTTCTTCAGAATACACAGAGGCTAGTGATTGATTTTTGAGATTACAAACTGACTACAATCATTAATATATATTTTTTATAAATTTTAATTTGTATATCAACAGTTTTTCTGTTGGTTTAGTCATTTCCTATAATCATGTTCTGTTGGTGTCAGCATGAAGAGTCTGCAGAAATATAGAAGAAGAACTTTCCTGAATAGTCTAGCTGAGACAACTGTCTTAAATTACTTCAAAATGCTTAAGTATGTGCAATAATTAATGCTAGTCAGCATTTGAATTTAACTGTGCTTCATTTTAAGTAAAATGGTTGTAAATACACAAAAAAATATTACTTTGACTTTGAAACTTGTCTACCTAGAGGGGTATTCATGATGTTTTAGTTACCGCCCACAAAAAAATAAAATAAAATAAAAAAAATGCAAGCATTATAGTTGGGGGTGTAAGGCATTCTCTACGTATTCATCCTTCAGTGGTCCAATTTTCCCAATAGTGGATGACTTGTCAGGAACCTTGATTGTAGATGTCTGTATTTTAGCTGTATAGGAAACATTCCACATTTCAAATCACCTTGTCATTATTCTAGAAATATCTGCCATGTAATGTTTTATTCATCCAAGGAAAGAGAAAGTCATCATTGGGTGGCATGTCAGAAATAGAGGCGTAGGTAAAATTTGGTAGTACAAAGCAGCAGCATGTGTTACTGTCTTTTACAAAATTAGCTGGGGGATGGTATGGTACTGTGGTGTCTTGGTTTCAGTGTGTAACAGGGCTGTAACATGTACTTGGAAACACAGAGTTAATTATGTAACTATATTTTTTGATGTTATGATTAAAACTTCGACGATCCCTCATACTTTCTCATTTCCTAATAATTTAATTTGTTCAGCATTGCCCAATTTAGTTCAGTTGGAGTCCATTAGCTTTGTTTTATGTTTGTTGATAGTTTTCAAACAATCTCTTTCCAAGAGACAATCTGTCCTCTTCAACTGAAGTTCAAAGTCTTTCGCTGTTTGACAGCTTGAAGTTAATGTTTTAATTTGTTCTCCCTGAACTTTAAGGATCTCTTTCCCGATTACTTGACTCTTTCTCGTACTGCTTTCTTGATGTCGCATTGAATAACGAGAATAGGCTACAATCCTCTCTTCACTCAGTTTTCAACCACTGCTTGCCTTTCATGTGCTTAGACTCTTTATTGCTGCAGTGTGGCTTCTATAGAAGTTGTGCATGACTGATTGCTCCCTATGTTTGGAAATACAGAAGCGTCCGATCCTACCCGTCGGCTTTGACCCATCACGTCACAAATATGGCGGAAACGACCATAAACGACAATTCCAATATGGCGGATATAAAAACGTCGCATACGTATCATAAAGACGAAAATACATAGAAAAAAAACACACACACAGGTTTCACAAAAAGCCTAATGACTCTAACGGGACAAGCGTGGGAAATTGGGGGTTTTTGGGTGGGGAGAAACTAAATATACACAAATTTAGCCATCCACCGCCATACAAAACCACGCAAGACGACGAAAAAAATTGACATCACAAAACTCACCAAATACCACAAAACACATTCTTATCCGGAATCGGACACTTCCCTTGACCTATATAGATCTACAGTAGCTCCCGATCCCATAAATTAGGATCGAACACTTCCCTTGACCTATATAGCTCAACAGCATCTCCCGATCCCATCCCCCAATACAAAAATCAAAATACACCGCAAAACATTGCGAACAAACACTTCCCTTCACCTACATATATCTGCAGCAGCTCCCGACCCCATAAATTGGGATCGAACACTTCCCTTGACCTATATAGCTCAACAGCAACTCCCGATCCCATCTCCCATTACAAAAATCAACATACTCCACCAAACATTGAGATTGAACACTTCCCTCCAACTATATAGCTCAACAGCAGCTACCAATCCCATAACTTAGGATCGACCACTACCCTTGACCTATGTAACTCAAAAACATCTCCCAATACGAATACCAAATATGGCGGATATAAAAACGTCGCATACGTATCATAAAGACGAAAATAGCCCTCAACTGAGAACTATTAATCCGGTCTTTCATATCCATTCCTGAACAAAAAACCACAACCGAATACACTTAATAACAAACTCAGCTGACGTACAGCAATCATCATTACATTAACCATCACACAAAACCGTTAACTCACTAATACAAATTCCGCTTCAAAAAGACGCACGCAGCACTCACCACTGACCAACAGCAAACTGAGCCAAACACACCAAACAAACGAAAACCATGAACATACCACCAGAGGGCACAACAAACAACAACACGACATCTACAAACACGCCACGCTCACAAACCAAACTCCGCGCCGTAATGACGTCACACACCACAACACCCTTACGTCACGGGTCAAAGCCGACGCGTGAGATCGGATGTTTCTGTTGACCCCTATGTTTTATCCCTTGCTGTCTTCAGAATTTCAAAGATTAGATTCCAGGTAATGGTGTAACAAGCTGACTCAACGGGACCATCCGATACCATCCTTCTGCTTTGACGTGTGACGTAATGCTGGTGTGATGTGTGGCGTCATTACAGGGTAGTGTTTGAGTTGGTTGTGTTTGTAGATGTCGTGTTTTTCATGGTGCCATCTGGTAGCGGATGTGGACGTACTGAGCTTAACATGTGGTATTGGGTTCATCTGAATTTTGGCTGTCATCATGCTAATGTAGTTTTGAGTTCTTGTTTTGTTTTTATTCTATAGTAGTTGTGATATTTTGTCTGTTGTATATTTATGGGAGGTTGGTTCTGTTTTAATTGATGTAGTGAATATGGGATATTTGGGTTTTTAAGTTGTTGGGGCTTCAGTTCCACTCTTCGGAGCAGTAGGTGTTGGTTTTTTGGCATTGATAGTAGTGATTGAGCTATATGGGTCAAGGGAAACGTCCGATTCCTGTGGTTTTGTTGGTGTGCTGGAATGTTGTGATTTAACTTTTTGTGTTATTTTTTTAGCTTGGTGTGGTGTTTTTAATTGTTGTGTATTTAGCTTGTCCCCACCTTAAACCCCCAATTTCCCATGGTTGTTTCATTTTATTTTTGGCTTGAGATGTTACTGTGTCATTTTTTATTTTTGTTAGTATTTGTTGGTGCGTGTATGTAGTCATGTCAGTGTTGCCATATTGTGTAGGCTGGAACTAGCAATTTCTGCCGTATTGATGACATCATGGGTCAAAGCAGATGGGTGGAATTGGATGCTTCTGCTATGCCAGATAGCTTCTTCTAAATTGCAAATGCTGTAAATGTAGGTGTCTGTCTTCAGTCTATCTATAACAGTCATGAGAGTCAATATTGCTTTGTGTGTTCGTACATTTCTTCATGACCCAAACTGATTTCCCAGCTGAGATGGGTAACTCTGCTGAATATTTCTATTTTTGTGTAACAGACTGAATGCGAAGATGGCGTAGTGTGTACAGCTCTATCAGGTAGTAGTAATACTAGAATTTAAATACTTGTTATGTTGAAAAGAACTTTTGGCGACATTTTTGTAACCACTTTGGTGGATGCCCTGTATATTGGTATATCTCATGATGCATTCAGTGTCAACCTGAGTAAAAATCTTTATTACTGACATATTTAGAGGGGTATCTCATGAACAACAGTTACAAGCTTTGTCAATGTTAACCAAGAAAGTACTTTCATTGGTATCGTGTGTGTGTTTTTTTTTAAATGCTCCAAATAATTGTTGTTTAACCTTAAAATTTACTTTTTATATATGGTGCAATTTCTGTACTTATGATAGCATCTTGTAATTTAACAGCAATGTTAATAGAACAGCCTCCCTTCTGTGTGCATAATATTTAGAACCCAGAAATCAGTTGTTCCATTTTCTGTTCAAATTTGCTTTCCTCCATGAAGGGGAAAATAGATTCAAATTGTTGTAGGAATATATTTAATGAAAGAAATGTACAAGTTATGTATTAAACCTACTTTAACCAGTATTTGCCGAGTTACCACTATTTTCTGTAGCTGACAAACTACAAATCAGAACAACATGGAACAAAAATAAAATTATGTGAACTGATCACATAAGGTTTGCATGAAACTGCTTCACCTAAACAAAGCATTTTGGTCACAAACTGAGTGAAGATTTCATAGTGAAATAAGAGGAAGGAGGCCAAAACTTCAAAAACATTGTACTTCTTTCTGGCTTGGCTGGCAGATCTAGTTGGCAGTTATCATTGAATGTAGTGTACTTCTCCTTGTCTGTATTTGCTGAATATATTCAACAAGAGAATCTCAGAACAACTTTTCTGATTTTTGTCATCTGAATCCATTTACCAAAATTTGATGATTGAAGTCAAATGCAGTTGTTTGAATTTTGTTCTTATTGTTAGCTGCTGTATGAAGTATTGTAGAGCTGCCTCTGTTGACACTTTGATCAGTTTTTGTTAGTTTTCAATCAAGAGGTTAGTGTTCAGTAGAGGTTAGCATTCAAAAATAGTCTTAAACAATCTGAAAACCTGGGCACTTGACAGAAAAGTTTTTGTGTGCAGTAATCCTTAGCAAAATTTTTCTCTTCTTATTAGTTCAAGTCAGAAACAAACAATTGCTCACAAATGCTAGAAACTGGTCTTAATAATTTTACATCTCTCATTGGGAACAGTTGTTACATAGTTCAGTACAAATGAGTGTTACACAAGTTTGTGAACCTGGGAGGTGTAAGCATGTTGTTGTTGTTGTTGTGTTGTTGTGGTCTTCAGTCCTGAGACTGGTTTGATGCAGCTCTCCACGCTACTCTATCCTGTGCAAGCTTCTTCAGCTCCCAGTATCTACTGCAACCTACATCCTTCTGAATCTGCTTAGTGTATTCATCTCTTGGTCTCCCTCTACGATTTTTACCCTCCACACTGCCCTCCAATGCTAAATTTGTGATCCCTTGATGCCTCAAAACATGTCCTACCAACCGATCCCTTCTTCTAGTCAAGTTGTGCCACAAACTTCTCTTCTCCCCAATCCTATTCAATACCTCCTCATTAGTTACGTGATCTACCCACCTTATCTTCAGCATTCTTCTGTAGCACCACATTTCGAAAGCTTCTATTCTCTTCTTGTCCAAACTAGTTATCGTCCATGTTTCACTTCCATACATGGCTACACTCCATACAAATACTTTCAGAAACGACTTCCTGACACTTAAATCTATACTCGATGTTAACAAATTCCTCTTCTTGAGAAACGCTTTCCTTGCCATTGCCAGTCTACATTTTATATCCTCTCTACTTCGACCATCATCGGTTATTTTACTCCCTAAATAGCAAAACTCCTTTACTACTTTAAGTGTCTCATTTCCTAATCTAATTCCCTCAGCATATGGAATGTTAACTTGCTGTGAACAAATGCACATCTGCAGTGTTGAGAGACGGAAGACTAGAGTGTTAGTCGTGTGGATTTTTTATTGACCTCATGTATGTTACTCAGCACATCAGTTTCTAATATTGTGAGCTCAATTGTTTTAGTTGTGAGGCTAACAGGCCTATGTTTGCAAAATCAAAACTAATGCTTTGTCATACAGTTCGTTGCTAAGAAGTTTTATTACACAATTATGACTTTCTGCTGTAGCAGACATGAGATAATAGTAACTAAATAATTATTACACATCTCCTGCTTTACTAGGGTAACACCTGCCACGTCATTGGCATTCAGGAAGCTCCTGGTCATGCCATATGTTTAGTGGGTTTTGAGAAATTTGAGATCCATGGGCTGGGGCTGGTGGATGCCATCAGTCTTCTGTAATCATAGACTCTAGACATGTGCTAGCAATCAGTGCTCCGCAGTAATGGCAGGTTGTCACATTGACTGGGTATCTTGATTTGGCCACCCAGATCACCAGTATGCTACTGTAATAAATAAAGAAATAAAGAAATAAATAAAAATGTCGATGTTAGAGTGTAGTGTTCTATGTGCTGCTGGGGTGTATGCCAGCTGAGATGAAACAATAATTAGCGGCTAACTGACGGGATATCTGTCACAAAGAAATTATATTAGGCTTGTTCAGATAATGTAGGCTCCTGTCTGTATTTACCTCTGTATTCATAGTTGCTTTTGGGAACTGTATGACCATTAATTCCCAAGAAGCCAGTTTAGGGTGAGAATGAGGGGGATGATAGCCTCCCCAAAGTAGTCAATAACAAAATGAAGGTAAACACACCTAGCAGGATGTTTCCAGCATGTCACGAAGTGTTTAAAAAAAGCAAACACTTGTACCAGCTGTTATGTAAATGCTGTTTGGCTTTCTACATTGTCATGACTACCACCAAGTTATCAGTTAGGGTGAGTGGACATAAGCAGTGAGTGCGTACTGCTAACACACAATATCATGTTGCAAGGACTGCTCTACAGTATGACAGTTGACCTCGGTGCCTTTTTCAACACACTTGCCATCTGGATTTTTGCCCCAGACAAGTTTTCCAGAACTTGTGGGAATGTCATTACAACATGTCCTTGGTTATTGCCAACCACCTGTGTTTAATTAGTGTTAATTTCTTCACTCCCTTTTACTTCTCTATATCTTTTCTGACCTGTCTGTTTTTCCCTGTTCACCTCCACCACATACAATGCACTTAGCTTTCTGAGCTTATTAACTAGTGCATGACATTCTGGCAGTAATCTGCCTTACATATTACTCTATCTTCCATCTTCAAGCATGCAAATTTTCAAATCTTCTGGTGCAGTCCCCAATAATCAGTCTTTCCTTCTCATTCTGTCCGGTAAGTCTCCCCTGACTCGGTGTTCTGGGTGACTATTCTGAACTCTCCCCATTTCCTACACCTCACCAGTCCTTTTCCGTCACCGCTTTTCTTTCCTCTTCATCCCTCCTTCCAGGAGGAGCCATTGGCTTCTAAAGCTTGCAGATTTCTACACCTTATGTGTGTTCGCCTGCCACCACTTGGCGGTTAGATTTTTTATTTTTAAGTGTGAGCAGTTCAGGCATACCACTCAGCGGTATAACGCTCAGACAAGTGGGAAGTGCAGAATAAAGGCTCATACTAAAGGAACGAGAACTGTCCCTGGCTGCTGTGTAAACTGCTCAATTAAACAGTGTGAAGCAGGAATGTCTTCTGGCTTGGAAGATAATAAAATCAAGAATGTGATGGTGACGTATCAAATGCTGAGGCAAAGAAGAGAAGAATTCTTAACGTATTTTAGAGCAGCACTAAACAAAACCCTGAACAAAAAAAAAATAGGTCAGAGGCAAACTATGGATCCAACATAAACAGGTGTTTGTTCAAATGCACGTTTAAAAATGTTGTAAATGAGCTATTGCTGAGCCCAAACCAGCCCCAGCAGTAAGCAAACCTACAGTAATTACCAGTGCTTCAGAATGTGAAATAAGAAATGTGGAAGAAATAAAACAAATGTAAAACAGCATACTGCTATGTAAATTGGCTTCACAAAGTAATGGAAACCTGTAGAGAAATAACAGTGAAGTTTTAGTATGAGTCAAAACGAGAAGGCTGTAAGTGACCAGTTAAATCAGATGACTGTGGCACACTTTGGGATATGCTGAAGTGAACTCCCAAGCCCTCTGTTCTTCTCATGTGATTAAGATTTGTCAACTCAAAAGGGAAACGGGGAGACAGTACTTGCCAATAAATGACTCGCATAATGGGAGCCATATATTTGACTGGTCTCAGAATATACGTAGTTGAATTTGTTAGTAGAGGGAAAATATATCCCCCTTTCTTCCTGTGATCATGTGTACATGACAATTATTTATACCACTCGGTTCAGGTGACTCAGCCTCTGCAAGCCATTGAGTCCCATTATGTGAATCACATGTCACTTCACTCTTATCCCTCTTGCGACAGCTGTTCAAGCACTTCCAGTAAATCTTCTGAGAACTGTTCAGATTTAGTTTTTAGTTTGAAATATGAGCTCCAATGCAGTAGTTTCTTAAATCCATATCTCCCATGCATGTGCATACCTATTATAGTCACTTCGTTCAGGGTTGTTAAACCACACCTTCATACAATGTTTGACGTGATTTGAAAAAGTTGAAAACAAAAACTTTTTACATTATGTTTATGATAATAAAGCACAAAATAAAAACATTGCATTGCTTCATTATAGCTGACATCAATTTTGCCAGCATGCCTTCACTTGAAAACAGTGACATCTAAAACTGTCAAACTGAGCTACCACCTGCTGCTTCCATCATTCACTAGAAAGTGCTGAAACACCCTGAAAAACTGCGCCTCATCTGAACTTGCAGCTGTTGGCTTTTGACCTCATTCTTACGACGTCAGTCGATCCTACAGTGGAATTGAACTCTTTGCCGGATGGCTATGGTGTTTTCAGTGCCGCATTCATAGCCATCTTTCATGCTCTTGAGCATACCTGTTCCTGCACTGTTGAGTCCTTTCTCATCTGCAGTGACTCCTTGAGCTGTTTGCAAGCTTTTGGCCAGTGTTACCTTTGCCATTGCTTGGCTTTGGCTTTAAAGGATTCCCTGCATGCCCTAGAACAATGTGGATGCTCATTGACCTTTGTCTGGATCGTGGGCCACATGGGGTTCCTGCGGAATGAACTAACTGATAGCCTCACCAAACTGGCCACCAGCAATCTTGAGATTGGTATTCTGGAAACAGATCTCCAATCGGTATTACACCATCAAGTTTTAAGGATCTGAAATCTAGAATGACTTACTCTTGACTTTACCAGAATAACTGCAGGTGATAAAGGAGATTACGAATCAGTGGCAGCCCTCCATGCAGGCCTCTCACTAGGACTCCACTATCCTTTGCCAGCTCCACATTGGCCATACTTGACTGACTCATGGTCACTCCTCCATTGCAAGGACCTACCCTACTGTTATTGTGGTTCCCGTTTGTTGGTGGTCCATATTTTACTGGACTGCCCCAACCTAGCCACCCTGTGGCAGACTCTTAATCTCCCTGACTTGCTACCCCTTGTGTTAGGGGACGATGCCTCAGTGGCTGACTTAGTTTTACAATGTAATTGGATAGATAAAAAAAAATTACTTACCAAGTGATGACAGGAGAACACACATATAAAAAAAGGTTGTATGTATGCAAGCTTTTGGCACCACTGATTCCTTCTTCCGGAAAAAGGGCTGAAGGGGAAGGAAGAGTGGTGAAGGGAAAGGAACTGGGGGAGGGGGCGGCTTTTACTACTCCTTTTAAGGGAGAGTCACTTAACCTAACGGGCCCATTGAGGGGTTGGCAGAGAACTCTGTTGCCTTCTCAACCCAGACCAAGCTGTGTCTGTCTGGGCTTGGTGATCCATCCCAGCCCTCATCCTACCTGCTCTTTTACTCTTCCCCTCTGTCTCATGTGGTCTGTTCAACTTGTTCATCTTTAGTCTGCCTGTGCTTCTCTCTCCCTGCCTGCATTGCCAGTCTTCCCTTTGCAATTTCTGAGTGGAGTACCTCTGGTAAGTGGTGGTGGGGTGGGGAATGTATGTCCCCTCATTGCTGTCTGCTTTTGTGGGCTTCTGGCTGTTCCCTAGATGGGGCACCTTGCCTACCTTTCTTCCTGTGCCTCCCTTTCATCTTTTCTGCCCCTTTATCTAGTCTTGGTTGACCTTTGGTAGACCATATCTGATTTAGCCACATAAACCTGTCTGTTCCAGAAAAAAGGGGACTGATGACCTAATAGTTGGTTCCATTAATCAACCAGCCAGTAACATTTATGCTGAAGTAAAAGTATCTCAAATGTAGAACTCCAGACAATGATAGAGAACTTCAATCACCACCACCTTTCTGTCACTATGTGGAATAAATGGAAAGGAACAGCTGCAACTTTTTTTTTCAAATACTACTGAAGATTAAAACTAATTTAATTGTATAGATGAAAAATCTACTCACAAAGCGGTGGCCAAACGCATACATAAAAGGTTATAATTAGGCAAGCTTTTGGAGCCGATAGGTCCTCCTTCAGGCAGAAGGGTTGGAGGGGAAGGAAGAGGGGTGAAGGAAAAGGACTGGAGAGGTGTAGGAAAAGGGGTAGAAAGAAGTGTTTCCTTCTCATCCTGTGCAGTATCTCTCTATGGGCCTGTGATTCTGGATGTTGTACCCGAAATCTACTTTTTTTGCTAGACCTCTCTAGTCCTTTTCCTTCACTTCTCTTCCTTCCCCTCCAGCCCTTCTGCCTGAAGGAGGAGCCACTGACTCCAAAAGATTGCCAAATTATAACCTTCTTTTATGTGTATATTCTGCTGCTGCTTGGTGAGTAGATTTTTTATCTACCCAATTAAATTATTTTGCCTAAAATTGTTTTCGTTGAGGATTAAAACTGCAACATTTCATTTGGTTACTGGATTCTGTATGGTGAGAGTCACTGAAGACTCCACCAAGCAGTGATCTCATCAATGTTGGTGCTATGGAATGTAAAACGTAGACTAAAAGGAAATCCTCTTGGCTGATTTTAATAAAATCTGGCTGGAAACTGCCCTGACACATGAAAGGAGGTAATCTGTTCTCCCATGAAACCAGTGGAGGACCACATGTTGTTAACCTGTTATTGTAGTGTGCCCCACCCTGGTTGCATAGTAATCACCAGAAGTGCATTGTCAGCTAACCTGTGTTTGGATCTTGGAATCCAGAAAACTCAACTAGTTGCTTCCAGTATGGGTACAACCCTTGAAAGCGTTACCCTGATGGAGAAGACAATAATAAAATTATTCCTATGCAAACACCACCTTATAGAGGGTGTTTCCTAAAGAATGACCTGATTTCAAAACTCCATATTTGTTGATAAAAACCAACTACAAACATGGGATTAATTGCAGAGCATTCACAAAGTCTTAAAGTTTAGCTATGTTATTACAAATGCTGTGTGTCCACCAGCAGCAGCACGAACAACAAACATCTAGATGATAACTAAATTCATCAGCTTTTACAGAAGCTATGGCGGCTATTATTCTGTTCATCATACTGAACTGGAGAGAGGTTTCCCCTAGAGATTTTAACAAGGGAATGATTTCCACGGCGTACCTGTGATAATGACTTCAGTTAGCTATTGCAATTGATCGTATTATGTCACCAGTTAACATTCCTAATCAGTGTTCATTGATGGAGTACAATTTCATGATCTTCCTCCAGCTTTGCAGGAACTGGTTAATTTGAAACTGACAATAATGTGATTGGAGGAGTGGGGAGATTGGGCTTGCCTTCAATGTTGGAAAGAATGTAATATACATGTTTTGGAGGCAGAATATTAGTGGGGACTGCCATGTAAATAATGTTACCATTATGGTAGTCCTCGCTAAGATATTGTGTGTGAATTATTATGGGATGGCATATTTGCTGACATTGAAGGCAACACAATATTATGGGCAATGTGCTCAATGTTAAAAGCTGAGATTTCTGGTTCTCATTTTCATTTATTAGCTTGGTTGCTCCACAGCTTAAGAATTTAAAGGCTACAAGTACAATGTAGTGCCTCAGTCAGGAACCATGGAGAAGATATAAACTATGTCTGATCCAGACATAAAAGCCTCTATTATGAACCCAGTTCATCTGTGTGTGCTTCATGAATCAAGGCAGTGATATTTTACACTCACTTTGAAGTAAATATATATTGTAGCAACTATTTTTATCATATGTGAGATTTATCTATAAGGGCCAGAGGCATAATTACAGAAACCAGTACCTGTATGTTAGAAGTATTGACCCTGTCTGTTGAGACACTTGTCCCACTGTGACACAAGGCAATGAATGGCTGTCTCATAAATTTCCTGGGGCTGTGGTGTGAACCAGTTCTGCATGTACAGCTGGACATCATCACCCGAAGTGAATTGTTTGCCCCTCAGAGCCTTTTTAAGGGACCAAAAATGGTGTAATCACAGGGAGACAGGTCTGGACTGTATGGAGGGTGGCAGAGAACCACCCATTTGAATTTCTGCAGGCGTGCCGAGACTGTGTTGCCATATGAGGCCTTTCACGGGCAAGTGTTCTCCTGACTGAGCTACCCAAGCACGACTCACGACCTGTCCTCACAGCTTCAGTTCTGCCTTTACTGTGTCTCCTACCTTTCAAACTTCACAGATCTCCTGCACTGCAAACCTTGCAGAACTAGCACTCCCAGAAGAAAGAATTCTGTGGAGACATGGATTAGCCATGTTGTTGTGGTCTTCAGTCCTGAGACTGGTTTGATGCAGCTCTCCATGCTACTCTATCCTGAGCAAGCTTCTTCATCTCCCAGTACCTACTGCAACCTACATCCTTCTGAATCTGCTTAGTGTATTCATCTCTTGGTCTCCCCCTGCGATTTTTACTCTCCACGCTGCCCTCCAAAACTAAATTGGTGATCCCTTGATGCCTGAGAACATGTCCTACCAACCGATCCCTTCTTCTGGTCAAGTTGTGCCACAAACTTCTCTTCTCCCCTATCCTCTTCAATACTTCCTCAATAGTTATGTGATCTACCCACCTAATCTTCAGCATTCTTCTGTAGCACCACATTTTGAAAGCTTCTATTCTCTTCTTGTCCAAACTATTTACCGTCCATGTTTCACTTCCATACATCGCTACACTCCATACAAATACTTTCAGAAATGACTTCGTGACACTTAAATCTATACTCGATGTTATCAAATTTATCTTCTTCAGAAACGCTTTCCTTGCCATTGCCAGTCTACATTTTATATCCTCTCTACTTTGACCATCATCAGTTATTTTGCTTCTCAAATAGCAAAACTCTTTTACTACTTTGTGTCTCATTTCCTAATCTAATACCCTCAACATCACCCGACTTAATTTGACTACATTCCATTATCCTCGTTTTGCTTTTGTTGATGTTCATCTTATATCCTCCCTTCAAGACACCATCCATTCCGTTCAACTGCTCTTCCAAGTCCTTTGCTGTCTCTGACAGGATTACAATGTCATCGGTGAACCTCAAAGTTTTTATTTCTTCTCCATGGATTTTAATACCTACTCCGAATTTTTCTTTTGTTTCCTTTACTGCTTGCTCAATATACAGATTGAATAACATCGGGGAGAGGATACAACCCTGTCTTACTCCCTTCCCAACGACTGCTTCCCTTTCATACCCCTCGACTCTTATAACTGCCATCTGGTTTCTGTACAAATTGTAAATAGCCTTTCGCTCCCTGTATTTTACCCCTGCCACCTTTAGAATTTGAAAGAGAGTATTCCAGTCAACATTTTCAAAAGCTTTCTCTAAGTCTACAAATGCTAGAAACATAGGTTTGCCTTTCCTTAATCTTTCTTCTAAGATAAGTCGTAAGGTCAGTATTGTCTCACCTGTTCCAGTATTTCTACGGAATCCAAACTGATCTTCCCCGAGGTCGGCTTCTACTAGTTTTTCCATTCGTCTGTAAAGAATTCGTGTTAGTATTTTGCACCTGTGGCTTATTAAACTGATTGTTCGGTAATTTTCACATCTGTCAACACCTGCTTTCTTTGGGATTGGAATTATTATATTCTTCTTGAAGTCTGAGGGTATTTCGCCTGTTTCATACGTCTTGCTCACCTGATGGTACAGTTTTGTCAGGACTGGCTCTCCCAAGGCTATCAGTAGTTCCAATGGAATGTTGTGTACTCCGGGGGCCTTGTTTCGACTCAGGTCTTTCAGTGCTCTGTCAAACTCTTCACGCAGTGTCGTATCTCCCATTTCATTTTCATCTACATCCTCTTCCATTTCCATAATATTGTCCTCAAGTACATTGCCCTCGTATAGACCCTCTATATACTCCTTCCACCTTTCTGCTTTCCCTTCTTTGCTTAGAACTGGGTTTCCATCGGACCTCTTGATGTTCATACAAGTGGTTCTCTTATTTCCAAAGGTCTCTTTAATTTTCCTGTAGGCAGTATCTATCTTACCCCTAGTGAGATAACCCTCTGCATCCTTACATTTATCCTCTAGTCATTTAGCACTTCCTGTTGATCTCATTTTTGAGACGTTTGTATTCCTTTTTGCCTGCTTCATTTACTGCATTTTTATATTTTCTCCTTTCATCAATTAAATTCAATATTTCTTCTGTTACCCAAGGATTTCTACTAGCCCTCTTCTTTTTACCTACTTGATCCTCTGCTGCCTTCACTACTTCATCCCTCAAAGCTACCCATTCTTCTTCTACTGTATTTCTTTCCCCCATTCCTGTCAATTGTTCCCTTATGCTCTCCCTAAAACTCTGCACAACCTCTGGTTCTTTCAGTTTATCCAGGTCCCATCTCCTTAAATTCCCACCTTTTTGCAGTTTCTTCAGTTTTAATCTACAGGTCATTACCAATAGATTGTGGTCAGTCCACATCTGCCCCTGGAAACGTCTTACAATTTAAAAACTGGTTCCTAAATCTCTGTCTTACCATTATACAGGGTGATTCAAAAAGAATACCACAACTTTAGGAATTTAAAACTCTGCAACGACAAAAGGCAGAGCTAAGCACTACCTGTCGGCGAATTAAGGGAGCTATAAAGTTTCATTTAGTTGTACATTTGTTCACTTGAGGCGCTGTTGACTAGGCGTCAGCGTCAGTTGATGGTAAGATGGCTACTGTAACTGGACTACAGTATCTGGAGATGTTAGAGAATTGGCTGTTCCCTCAGCTCGAACAAGAAGCACAACAATTCATATTTCAGCAGGATGGAGCGCCACCACATTGGCACTTATCTGTCCGTAACTACCTGAACGTCAACTACCCGAGGCGATGGATCGGCCACCAGGCAGCCCGTGACAGAGCACTTCATCACTGGCCTCCAAGAAGCCCTGATCTTACCCCCTGCGATTTTTTCTTATGGGGGTATGTTAAGGATATGGTGTTTCGGCCACCTCTCCCAGCCACCATTGATGATTTGAAACGAGAAATAACAGCAGCTATCCAAATTGTTAAGCCTGATATGCTACAGAGAGTGTGGAACGAGTTGGAGTATCGGGTTGATATTGCTCGAGTGTCTGGAGGGGGCCATATTGAACATCACTGAACTTGTTTTTGAGTGAAAAAAAACCTTTTTAAATACTCGTTGTAATAATGTATAACAGAAGGTTATATTATGTTTCTTTCATTAAATACACATTTTTAAAGTTGTATTCTTTTTGAATCACCCTGTATAATCTATCTGATATCTTTTAGTATCCAGGGTTCTTCCATGTATACAACCTTCTTTCATGATTCTTAAACCAAGTGTTAGCTATGATTAAGTTGTGCTCTGTGCAGAATTCTACCAGGCGGCTTCCTCTTTCATTCCTTACCTTCATTCCATATTCACCTACTATGTTTCCTTCTCTCCCTTTTCCTTCTCTCCCTTTTCCTATCCTCGAATTCCAGTCACCCATGACTATTAAATTTTCGTCCCCCTTCACTATCTGAATAATTTCTTATATTTCATCATACATTTCTTCAATTTCTTCGTCATCTACGGAGCTAGTTGGCATATAAACTTGTACTACTGTAGTAGGTGTGGGCTTTGTATCTATCTTGGCCACAATAATGCGTTCACTATGTTGTTTGTAGTAGCTTACTCGCATTCCTATTTTCCTATTCATTATTGAACCTACTCCTGCATTACCCCTATTTGACTTTGTGTTTATCACCCTGTAGTCACCTGACCAGAAGTCTTGTTCCTCCTGCCACCGACCTTCACTAATTCCCACTATATCTAACTTTAACCTATCCATTTCCCTTTTTAAATTTTCTAACCTACCTGCCCGATTAAGGGATCTGACATTCCACGCTCCGATCCGTAGAACGCCAGTTTTCTTTCTCCTGATAACGACATCCTCTTGAGTAGTCCCCGCCCAGAGATCCGAATGGGGAACTATTTTACCTCCGGAATATTTTACCCAAGAGGACGCCATCATCATTTAATCATACAGTCAAGCTGCATGCCCTCGGGGAAAATTATTGCCGTAGTTTCCCCTTGCTTTCAGCCGTTCGCAGTACCAGCACAGTAAGGCCGTTTTGGTTATTGTTACAAGGCCAGATCAGACAATCATCCAGACTGTTGCCCTTGCAGCTACTGAAAAGGCTGCTGCCCCTCTTCAGGAACCACACGTTTATCTGGCCTCTCAACAGATACCCCTCCGTTGTGGTTGTACCTACAGTACAGCTATCTGTATCGCTCAGGCACGCAAGCCTCCCCACCAATGGCAAGGTCCATGGTTCATGGGTGGCGGGGGGGGGGGGGGGGGGATTAGCCATAGCCTGAATTTTTCCAAAATGAAATTTTCACTCTTCTGTGGAGAGTGCACTGATATGAAGCTTCATGCCAGATTAAAACTGTGTGCGCACAGTTTTAATCTGCCAGGAAGTTTCATCATCTCTTCAGTTAGACAACTGGCTGGATGCAAAACAGGAGAATTCGGTTCCTTTAAAAGCTTCTCATAATCTTTCTCTTGGTCTACATGAATTCCCAGCAGTTTGTAACTTACTGTCATTACTATCCAACATTAGATTAAGATCTTAAGTTTTAATTTGTCATCATTTTTCCAAAATGATACATAATACTTTTTAAGACACACAGGAATTAAAGGCATTCGCTACCAGTGGGCGCTGATTTAAATCAGTGGGGACAGTTGAAACTTTATGCCGGACTGGGACTTGAGCCTACGTCTTGTGCATACTAGGCATTTCTCTGATCACTAAGTCATCCGGATACACTGGTCATCACAACTGCCGATTACCCCAGCACGCTTCCCACCACACACAAATTCTCAACTCATCCACACACTACTAATGTAGTGCCCCTTGCCCATTATCCACATTACTCACGGTGTTTTGCCGATTCCCGAAAAAAATTCGAACCTGCTGTACATCCGCACTGAAGAGCTCATTCACTGTCCTTGGCGTAATTATATACACGTGGTGTCTGTTCCTTTGGACATGTCTAAAAGAACAGTCACCATTTTTGATCTGGAGCCACTTTGAATTAACACACAAAGGAATTATTTTCACTGAGTTTGCATAAGTGTAATTTTGCTGCAGTGAGTTGCGAGTCAGGGTGTGAATCAGACACTCCAAGAAAATGTCCTCCTCAGATGGGTATAAAAATGTTGTGTTTTAATGTGAAATTCATTCAACCATAACATAATAGCCTAGAACATTTTATTGTGACCGAAAGACATATTATTAATAACCTCAGAAAGTTTTAATAATGCGACTCCATTAATGCACATTGCAGAAAAAGTCAAACACTGTTTATCTTCTCAAGTATATCAATATTGCCGATGACTGTGAAATCATACACACTTGAGGTAACAGAGGCTTTGACGGTTGCCCTTTCCACATACCATATGCAAATGTATCATTGAAGTTTGATGGTGGCAACAAATATTCTAGCCACCACATTGTAAAGTGTCTTTCAGAGTACATAATATAAATGTAACTGTGTATTTTGAAGCTTCGCTACCATATTCCAAATGTTTTTTGTGTGTGTATTTACTGCTAAAAACCTACATTATATGGTGAATGGACTCAACTCATCTAGTGATTCTTTCGTCAAAGATTTTCCAGTATTGTGGAATGAATATGTAATTTATTAATAGATTGTCAGATCACAATGGACAACATATAAACATCTGCACAGACATTTCTGACATCAGCATAAGAGCAATCTGTAGTATTATGAAAACCGAATAAAATTTCGTGTGCGAGGATTGATAAAATAATTTCATATACACTCCTGGAAATGGAAAAAAGAACACATTGACCCACCATACTTGCTCCGGACACTGCGAGGGGGCTGTACAAGCAATGATCACACGCACGGCACAGCGGACACACCAGGAACCGCGGTGTTGGCTGTCGAATGGCGCTAGCTGCGCAGCATTTGTGCACCGCCGCCGTCAGTGTCAGCCAGTTTGCCGTGGCATACGGAGCTCCATCGCAGTCTTTAACACTGGTAGCATGCCGCGACAGCGTGGACGTGAACCGTATGTGCAGTTGACAGACTTTGAGCGAGGGCGTATAGTGGGCATGCGGGAGGCCGGGTGGACGTACCGCCGAATTGCTCAACACGTGGGGCGTAAGGTCTCCACAGTACATCGATGTTGTCGGCAGTGGTCGGCGGAAGGTGCACGTGCCCGTCGACCTGGGACCGGACCGCAGCGACGCACGGATGCACGCCAAGACCGTAGGATCCTACGCAGTGCCGTAGGGGACCGCACCGCCACTTCCCAGCAAATTAGGGACATTGTTGCTCCTGGGGTATCGGCGAGGACCATTCGCAACCGTCTCCATGAAGCTGGGCTACGGTCCCGCACACCGTTAGGCCGTCTTCCGCTCACGCCCCAACATCGTGCAGCCCGCCTCCAGTGGTGTCGCGACAGGCGTGAATGGAGGGACGAATGGAGACGTGTCGTCTTCAGCGATGAGAGTCGCTTCTGCCTTGGTGCCAATGATGGTCGTATGCGTGTTTGGCGCCGTGCAGGTGAACGCCACAATCAGGACTGCATACGACCGAGGCACACAGGGCCAACACCCGGCATCATGGTGTGGGGAGCGATCTCCTACACTGGCCGTACACCACTGGTGATCGTCGAGGGGACACTGAATAGTGCACGGTACATCCAAACCATCATCGAACCCATCGTTCTACCATTCCTAGACCGGCAAGGGAACTTGCTGTTCCAACAGGACAATGCACGTCCGCATGTATCCCGTGCCACCCAACGTGCTCTAGAAGGTGTAAGTCAACTACCCTGGCCAGCAAGATCTCCGGATCTGTCCCCCATTGAGCATGTTTGGGACTGGATGAAGCGTCGTGTCACGCGGTCTGCACGTCCAGCACGAACGCTGGTCCAACTGAGGCGCCAGGTGGAAATGGCATGGCAAGCCGTTCCACAGGACTACATCCAGCATCTCTACGATCGTCTCCATGGTAGAATAGCAGCCTGCATTGCTGTGAAAGGTGGATATACACTGTACTAGTGCCGACATTGTGCATGCTCTGTTGCCTGTGTCTATGTGCCTGTGGTTCTGTCAGTGTGATCATGTGATGTATCTGACCCCAGGAATGTGTCAATAAAGTTTCCCCTTCCTGGGACAATGAATTCACGGTGTTCTTATTTCAATTTCCAGGAGTGTAGATTGCCAGTTTTGGCAATTCTCTGTTGCCATCTTTGGCTCCACAGAAGGATGGAACTGAAAACCAAAAATCATGGAATAACAACAGATGTATGTTTACATGAGTACATCAGATGGTACAGTGGTAGTATGAATCAATATTATCATCTCACATTAGATTAAGACATGGATCTACTATTCCATGTAATTACATATGCCCTCATTATCATTATAATACATAAGCCAAGTCGTCATTCTACACTTTGTAAAAAAACCTCCTGTAAACTCGTGTGAAATAGTCCTAAAACATGATCTATTAAAAAATGTTTTTATATCATTTTAGAAATTTTTAAAAAACAATTTTTAAATATTCTTAACCAAACTTAACTGTGCCTGTCGGCAACTTAGCATGTTATTTTTCCGTTAAGTAGCAATCTATCTTTTTGCAACATTATTGATACTCCTACACCCTACATGGAGTTTTCATTGTTTGATTACCAACTCACTTTTACATATGCCTGTGCCAGGAGAGAAAAAAAAAAGGTTTGTGTTATGCAGTCATGTAACAGAATGTGGCCAGTGTCCAGATCATAATAATTTTAAAAAACATTTTTACAACAAATTCTTGCCGGCCACTGTGGCTGAGTGGTTCTAGGCGCTTCAGTCCAGAATCACGCTGCTGCTATGGTCACAGGTTCGAATCCTGTCTCTGGCATGGATGTGTGTGATGTCCTTAGGTTAGTTAGGTTTAAGTAGTTCTAAGTCCAGGGGACTGATGACCTCAGTTGTTAAGTCCCATAGTGCTTAGAGCCATTTGAACAACAAATCCTTAAGACAAATTTTCATACAGAATTATGTTATATGCCAATGTTCTTTAAAAAACTTTTCAAAAATATTTCTAAAATTTTTTAACAATTCGTAATATAAAATTATGTAAGATAAAGCTAAAACTTTAAAAAATCATATGTCTTGTAATGCCATATGTGACCTAATTTTATAACATCCATAAATCCTTGAAATCAAATTGCAGTTAATAAACTATAATATTTTTTACCTGAAAAACATATACTGTGTGTGTTTACCAACAGAGAAACAACTAATATTTCATATTTTTGTCATCAAACATGCTGTTTTTATGAGCTTGTATACAAAAATAAGCCATTTGACGCCTAGTTGAGAACTTATTACCCAATGTCTACCAACAATTTTAGGTTTGTCTTATGTAATTTGATATTAAGCATTGTGAAAAAAAATTATAAATATTTTTGAAATAGTTTTTTAGATAAAGGTTGGCATATAATGTAATTCTATATGAAAATTTGTCTTAAGGATTTGTTGTAAAACTCTGTTTTAAGCTATAATGATCTGGACACTGGCCATATTCTGTTGCAAGAGGGCATCTAGGGTGAACATCACACGAATATATTTGTTCTGGCACAGGCATATGTAAGAGTGAGCTGGTAATACTAGCTCATGGGCTCAGTTTAAGACCAATAGAAATCTCATATGGTTTAATAATTATACATTGGTCATAAAGTTTGGAAGAATGTTCACCCAGATATCAGGCAATGAGATTGGACATAGGCATCAGGTGCCTGTAAATATCGAGATATTCCTGGATAGATGTTCATAGAGGGCTTTTAAGTGATTCGTTCATTATTTTGTATAAAGGTGCAGTTTGGTTAAGAATTTCTATAAAATGTTTTTAAAAAGTTTCTAAAACAATATAAAAAGGTTTTGCGTATAAATTATGTTTTGTGAATGTTGCAAGTGATTTTTCATGCCCTTTTTTTACTGTACAATACTAATATGACTTATATGTTATAATGATAATTCAGGCATATGTAATTGTATGGAATAGTAGATTTATGTCTTAATCTAATGTAATGTGAGATGATGATAGTGCTGATTCATACTACCACTGCACCGTCTGATGTACTCGGGTATCACGGAGGTTTATACGGAGATCTGTCAGTTGTAAAGTGATGATGACTGTGAGCACTTGTAATTGGCACAATAATGTGTGTACATAGCTGTTGTTTTAAAATTGACACGCTGACTTCTGTTATAGCTCATGATACCAACATGGATATATATTGTACAGCACTATTTACTGTACAAAAGGGGAAGATTGTGTTGTGATGTAAACATAGGCAAGTTGCTATTCCATGTATTTCAAATCTTGGCTATAATTATGTGTTTTGTTAAGTTACTTGATGTATCCTAGCATTTTCAATCCAATCTTTTACAGATCCGAAGATGGCAACAGAGAATTGCTGAAACTGGTAATCTGTGTGAATAAATGATTTTAGTGCTGTGGCAGTTGAAAATCTATTTGGTGTTCATGTAAACATTTTGCCTGTTTCACTGTTTTTTTTTTCATTGTGATGATCACAGAATCTTCATTTTTCTGTGTAGTTAATGTACTTGATAAAATGGGTGTTAAGATATGTCTGTTATACCATTGCAAATAATGGTAAAACAGTGTCGTGGCATATCAGTTCATTATCTTTATGTATTGTTATTTGCGTTATTTTTTCTATATTGCTCAGTGTTGGTGCAACACAGTTTATGATCACCCGCACTGGTCATGATGCAGACACTGCTGGAACATAGAGACTGTTCCCATTGTCAATGATGGAGAAGTTCAGAAAGAGAATGGCTAGCCAGAAGCAACAACGGAGCAATTAGAATCAAAAATAGTAAATGCAGACAAGGTCACTCACTCTCAGTTGTGCACATCAGACAGAGGTTGCAGAGAATATTGAAAATTGCAGGACAAGAAAGAGACTGTGGTGTTTACTAGCAATTTCACGTGCCCTGCCCTGCATGGAAATGAGCTGCAGTCATAGTATGGAGTCTGAGTATCTCTGACCCTTCGTCCAAATAGATAAATGGGCTGGGCATGGTATCCAAATTACTGTCCAATACAAAAGTTTTTGTTGTGGATTAAAAGACAGTGACGTTTGAAAATTATCCTTCTCCTTACTGCCTCCTTCCTCCTTGTAATATGAAACATACTTATACTTATCTTTGAAGCTAAACACCAAGGATTGGCATAATTACTGTGTAACATTTTCTGAAGTAGTTTTATTTTTTATCCCTTGTAACCACCTTGAACATTCCTGTAGCTGTAAGGTTGGATCAATGTTGTATCAGCTTCATACTGCCAAATAAGAAGCTGCTTGAATGAATACATATATACTCTGCAAGCCACCATACCACTTCTGGTCATTTCCTTTCTTGTTCCACTTACAAATAGTGAGGGGAAAAATGGCTATCTATATGCCTGCGTACGAGTCCTACTGTGTGTAATCTTACCTTTGTGGTCCTTAAGTGAAATATAGTTTAGCAGCAGTAGAATTGTTTGGGAGTCAGCTTCATGCCAGGTCTCCAGATTTTCTCAATAGCGTTTCTAGAAAAGAACATTACCTGCCCTCCAGGTACTCCCATTTGAGTTCATAAGGTATCTCTTTTTATACTTGAGTGTTGTTCAAACCTACTATTAAGAACTCTACCAACTCATCTCTGAATCCAAACTCTCAAACAGTACTCAAGGCTGCATCGTACCAGTGTCCAATATGCAGTCTCCTGTACAGATGAAACACACTTTCCTAAAATTCTCCCAATAAACTGAAGTTGACCATATGCCTTCCCTACTACAATCCTCATATGCTTAATCAATTTCATATTGTGCAGTATTACACATGTATGTGACTGTCAAGCAGCACACTACTAATGATGTATTTGAACATCATGGGTTTGTTTTTCTGCATTTTCTACTCATCTTACATTTTTTTCCACATTCAGAGCTAGCTGCCATTCATCACACCAACTGGAAATTTTGTCAGTCATCTTTTATCCTCCAACAGTCACTCAGAGACAATTTTCCCATACAGCACAGCATCATCAGCAAACTGCTGCAGATTGCTGCTCACCCTGTCTGCCAGATCATTTATGAACGTAGAAAACAACAACGGTCCTATCGTACTTCCCTATAGCACTCGTGTACCCTTGACTCTGATGAACACTCACCATCGAGGATGACATACTCGGTCCCGTTACTTAAGAAGTCTTCGGGCGATGCTCATATCTGGGAATATATTCTGCATGTTTGTACCTTCATTAACAGTCAGCAGTGTGGCACCATTTCAAATGCTTCATGGAAATTTAGGAATATGGAATGTGCCTGTTGCCCATCATCCATGGTTTGTAGAATATTGTGAGAAAAGGGCAAACTGAGTTTTGCACGAGGGATGCTCTCTAAAATTGTTCTGATTTGTGAAAAAAAGAATTAATGTATCAAGGAAATGTATTATATTCAAACTGAGAATTGTTCAAGAATTCTGCAGCAAACTGATGTTAAGGATTAAATTAAATGAAATAACAAGTTTATTGTTCCCAGTCACTGTTTATTTATCTCCACAACGCGTTTCAAAGGTTTAAACCTTCATCATCAGGTGGATTTACATTTGTTAGTATGACATTTGTGTGAGAGTTGTGTTATGATTTTTTGGAGTAACTTGTGGCACTGTCTAGAGGAGAAAACAAAATACTATTTCAGAATATGGTTTTGGGTTTCTTTTGACAAAAAATTAAATGTATATCTAATGGTCACTCCTTAGACCACCTTATCGCCTTCAAACGGGTGCGTGCGCGGGCCCGCCTCCTTATCCGCCAAGGCAAGAAGGAGTGCTGGGAGCGGTATGTGTCCACCATTGGCCTCCATGTCACTCCTTCGCAGGTCTGGGCCAAGATTCGACGCGGCTACGGCTATCGGACCCCTGCCAGCGTCCCTGCGCTCTCACTGAATGGAGCAGTTTGTACTGACTCCGACGTCATTGCCAATCGCTTAGCAGAGCATTTTGCTATGAGTTCCGCTTCTGCGAATTACCCCCAGGCCTTCCGCTCCATTAAAGAGCGGATGGAATGTCGGAGCCTTTCGTTTCACACCAACCACCCAGAATCTTACAATGCTCCATTCAGTGAGTGGGAATTTCGCAGTGCCCTAGCTGCTTGCCCTGATACCGCTCCTGGGCCAGATGGCATCCACTGTCAGATGCTGAAACACCTTTCAGTGGACTGCCAGCGGCGCCTTCTCGATCTTTACAACCGTCTTTGGGTCGAGGGGGTGTTTCCGTCGCAATGGCGGGAAGGCGTTGTCATCCCCGTTTTGAAACCTGGAAAGACCCCTCTGGAGGTGGACAGCTACCGCCCCATTAGCCTCACCAACGTTCTTTGTAAGCTTCTCGAACGGATGGTGAGCCGGCGCTTACATTGGGTACTGGAGTCTCGGGGCCTTCTGGCTCCGTCTCAGGGTGGGTTTCGGAAAGGCCGCTCCGCCGCCGACAATCTGGTGAGCCTGGAGTCGGCCATCCGTACTGCCTTTGCCCGCCGTCAGCACCTGGTCGCTGTCTTTTTCGACATGCGGAAGGCGTACGATACGACATGGCGTCATCACATCCTTTCTACGCTTCATGGATGGGGTCTTCGGGGCCCTCTGCCGATCTTTATCCGCAATTTCCTGTCGTATCGTACCTTCCGCGTGCAAGTCGCAGCCTCCTATAGTTCCACCCACGTCCAGGAGAACGGTGTGCCACAGGGTTCTGTTTTAAGTGTCTGCCTGTTTTTAATAGCCATTAACGGGCTCGCTGCGGCCGTGGGAAATTCTGTCTCTGCTTCCCTGTATGCTGACGACTTCTGCCTTTATTACAGCTCTACTGGCATTGCAGCTGTTGAACGTCAGCTACAGGGCGCTATCCGTAAGGCGCAGTCTTGGGCTGTAGCGCATGGGTTTCAGTTTTCGGCAGCGAAGACCCGCGTTATGCATTTCTGCCGGCGCTGAACAGTCCATCCTGAGCCGCGGCTTTATCTTGCCGACGAACTCCTTGCTGTGGTGGAGACCCACAGGTTTTTGGGGGTGGTTTTCGATGCCCGGTTGACTTGGCTGCCTCATATCCAGCAGCTTAAACAGACGTGTTGGCGGCATCTAAACGCTCTGAGATGCTTGAGCCACCCCCGCTGGGGCGCCGACCGCTCTACCCTGTTGCGGCTCTACCAGGCGTTAATCCAGTCCCGTCTGGATTATGGGAGCCTGGCTTATGGCTCAGCATCCCCATCTGCATTACGGGTGCTGCACCCAATTCTTCACAGCGGGATACGCCTTGCCACTGGTGCTTTCCGCACCAGCCCTGTGGACAGCGTACTAGTGGAGGCAGGTGTACCTCCACTGCGGTTCCGGCGCCAACGTTTGCTGGCCGCTTATGCTGCCCATGTTCTAAGCTTGCCCGGGCATCCAAATTATTGTGTCCTGTTCCCGCAATCAGTCGCCCATCTGCCAGACCGTCGGCCCCGGTCGGGTTGTCCGATCGCCGTACGCGTCAAGGAGCTTCTCTGCGGGCTTGGGTTTTTCCCTGTTCCACCTCCTTTCCGGGCGCCTCTGCATACACCCCCGTGGCGTGTTCCTCGCCCTTGCCTTCGGCTCAACTTGGCACAGGGCTCGAAGGACTCGGTCCCTCCAGAGGCCTTCCGCCGCCGCTTTTATTCCATCCTGGCCACGTATCAGGGCTCTGGAATTGTTTACACCGACGGTTCGATGGTTGCTGGTCGTGTCGGGTATGCGCTAACTCTAGGGGACCATTCCGAACAACGGTCCTTGGCGGCTGGCTGCAGCGTTTACACTGCTGAGCTAGTCGCCATCTTTCGAGCCCTAGAGTATATCCGCTCCTGCTCAGGTGAGTCCTTCGTTATCTGTAGCGATTCCCTGAGCGGTTTACGAGCTCTCGACCAGTGTTTTCCTCGTTCTCGTCTGGTGATGGCTATCCATGAGTCCCTGCATACTCTTGCGCGTTGCGGCCGCTCTGTGGTCTTTGTGTGGACCCCCGGTCATGTCGGTATCCCGGGCAATGAACATGTTGACCGCCTGGCGAAAGAGGCCACAAGTAAACCATATCTGGATGTTGGCCTCCCAGAGGCTGATTTGCGGGCAGTCCTCTGCCGAAAAGTTTTTGCGCTTTGGGACGCTGAATGGCGCGATCGGATTACACCCAATAAACTCCGTGCCATTAAGGAGACGACGACTGTGTGGCGGTCCTCCATGCGAGCGAACCGCAGGGACTCAGTTGTCCTTTGTCGGCTCCGCATTGGCCACTCCCGGCTAACACACAGTTATTTACTGCGCCGGGAGGACCCTCCTGTATGTCGCTGCGGGGCGGCTTTGACGGTGGCCCACATTCTGTTGGTCTGCCCCCTTTTAGCTGTGGTCAGGCAGACATTTGCGCTGCCTGATACGCTCCCTGCCGTTTTATCTGATGACCCTGTTATGGCTGCCTTAGTTTTACGTTTTATTAGGGCAGGGAGTTTTTATTCTTTCATCTGAGTGTTTCTGTTTTATTTTTTGTGTTGATTCTGGCCTTTGGCCTATGATTTTAAACTGATCTTTTAATGTGTTTCTCAGTGGTTGGCTTTTCCTTTTTTATTTCTATGGTCGGCCAACCACTGTCACACTCTGTGTGGTTTTAGTTCGTTTTGTCTTGTCCTTGTCTCCGTTTCTCTTGTTCTGAATCGTCTGTGATCTATTCTGTTCCTCATTTGTATTCTCTGTGGGTGTTCTTTGTATTTGGAAAAAGGGACCGATGACCGTAGCAGTCTGGTCCCTTTCATCCCCCAAACCAACCAACCAACCTATATCTAACGGTAAACATAAAATAAGTAAAAGAGTACCTCCAGTGGTCACAGGTTCCTTTCACTGTTGTAACACATAACATGTGTAGTGTCATACTTTGTAAACAAATATGGTGTCTGGAAACTATTGGGTGCAAGGATCGTATAGCAGAAGTGAAACATTATCACAAAGAATATACATCGTAACAGTACAGAATAATTTTTTAAGGATTTGGAGGTGTTTGTTTTGAGATGTCGAATACATGCATTAGAATAAATACTTCAAGTGGTATATAAATCAGATTTTGACAACTTAAAATAGCTTAAACTTCATACTTGTTTATACAATTGGGTAAAGTGTTAAAAACTTTAGGTACAATAATTATATTGGCTACAGTGGTAAAATAGTACATAAATAACAATGTTGATTGGGATTAGTAGATAGATATGAAAGGCAGAGGAAGAGAGAGAGAGAGAAAAAGAAAGTGTGACGGGGAGAGGGGGTGGAAAGAGTGATTGAATGAGAGCGAACTTTACACGGCAAGTAGTGTTAAGATTACATCTGTTACATGTAACAATTGCCTAAAGGTTGGGGTAATAAATTGGTTAATGCTTAAAAATATGCAGGTGGATGTACAGTCTGTGCCAGTAATTGATGTAGATATAGTTTAAAGCTGACAAGGGGTACAAGCTGTTGGTGTGATGATTCATATGTAAAAGATGTCAATCTCATGTACTCTTGGCAGCTGTCATGGTAACATAACTAAATATTTATGGTAAATATTAAGGTGTGTGTGTGTGTGTGTGTGTGTGTGTGTGTGTGTGTGTGTGAGATGGCAAATGGTTCTGAGCACTAGGGACTTAACATCTGAGACCATCAGTCCCCTAGAACTTAGAACTACTTAAACCTAACTAACCTAAGGACATCACACACATGCTTGCCCAAGGCAGGATTCGAACCTGCAACTGTAGCGGTTGCGCGGTTCCAGACTGAAGCACCTAGAACTGCTTGGCCACTCCAGCCGCGCGTGTGTGTGTGTGTGTGTGTGTGTGTGTGTGTGTGTGTGATATTTTAATGATGTAGGCAGTTGCTGAAAACAGAGATGGTACTATTTTAAATATTGTCATTTAAGATGGATTCTGGTTGTTTTGTTTGGTGTTTGTATATTTGGAGGGTTTCAAGGATGTCTAGTTTTCTGCCTTTTGATTGGATGTTTAGGAAGCTGATACTTGTGATGTTAACATGGTGTTTTGTTTCATGCAGGTGGGTGGCTATTGCTGGTGTGTGGTATTTTTTGTTTTTTAATGTGTTCTTTGAATCTAATCTCAAATGATCTGCCTGCCTGGCCTATGTAGAAGTAGTCACAGTCCAAACATTCAATTTTGCACACACCTGTGTGATGAAGTGGGTTTCGTGTGCTGATGTTGTGGGGTAGCCTCTGTCCAATCTTGTTGCCTGTGGTAATGGATATACTTGGTGTTGTGGCGTATCAAGACAGCCACGCCACTCGGAAGTAGCCGAAATGCACGCGTTTCACACGCCGGCTGGCGTGAGGTCTGAAACAGGATACGTAATGAATGCTATAAAGAAAAGTACGTAGCTTCTGTAATACTTAACTTTAATCCATCGTTTGTATACAGCGTTCTTGATGATACAAGTGAGACTCTCTCTAGAAATGGTGAATGGCGCCTTGCTAGGTCGTAGCCATGGACTTAGCTGAAGGCTATTCTAACTATCTCTCAGCAAATGAGAGAGAGGCTTCGTCAGTGTAGTCGCTAGCAACGTCGTCGTACAACTGGGACGAGTGCTAGTACGTCTCTCTAGACCTGCCATGTGGTGGCGCTCGGTCTGCGATCACTGACAGTGGCGACACACGGGTCCGACATGTACTAATGGACCGCGGCCGATTTAAAGCTACCACCCAGCAAGTGTGGTGTCTGGCGGTGACACCACACTTGGCAGTCTGATATGAAATGTTACCTAGAAAGGGGATTGTATGTAAGATGTTATTTTCTTTTGTCTTTCGTGTTGTGATTGCTTTGCCATTATTGAGTGTTTTAGGGTGTCTACTGTGGAGCTGTTATGTTGTTGTTGTGGTCTTCAGTCCTGAGACTGGTTTGATCCAGCTCTCCATGCTACTCTATCCTGTGCAAGCTTCATCATCTCCCAGTACTTACTGCAACCTACATCCTTCTGAATCTGCTTAGTGTGTTCATCTCTTGGTCTCCTTCTACGATTTTTACCCTACACGCTGCCCTCCAATGCTTCAGAGAGTGGTAGTTGGATAGCTGTATCGATCATGTACCGGAATTCTGCCATTTTGTGGGCTGTGGGGTGACAAGAGGAGTTGTGGATTGTAGTGTATGTTGTGATAGGCTTCAGATAAATTTCAAACTTGTGTCTGTCGTTCTTTATTCTAATGGTAAGGTCTAAGAAATTTATACTGTCATCTGTTTGTTGTTCAACTATGAATTTTATGTTTTCATGGGAGTTGTCGAATAACTGGTTCAACTCACTGATGTCATCTTTAGTGTCTTTGATTAAAATAATGGTATCATCTACATATCTGTAGCAGTAAATGATATTTTTGAGGAGGTGGTGATTGGAATTCAGGATTTTGTCTTCTAAGTTACTTATAAATATTTATGCTAGCAATCCGGAAAGATTCGAGCCCATTGCAAGACCATCTGTTTGTAGATTTTATTGTTAAATTTAAAATAGTTTGTGAAAGTGTGAATTCAAGCAGGTCCATTAGTTCAGTAATGTTAGTCGAATGGATTTTTTGTGCTTTTGCAGGTTGGCATTGATTATCTGTAGTGTGTGATCTATTGGCACAAAGGAATAAAGGTTTTGTATGTCAAATGAGGCAAGTGTGGCTCCATCAAGTATTTCTATGCTTTGGACATGTTGTGAAAATTCTGTTGTGTTTTTAAGTGGTCTCTCATTATTGAATATGTATGCTTCTTTGAGAATTCTGAAGAGCATTTTGTTGAGTTTGAATGTTAGGCTGTTCCTACAGTTCACTATAGGCCTGATAGGGGTTCCATTTTTGTGTATCTTGGTTGTGATCTAAGACAAAGTACTTGTGGGCTCATTGTTACAATGTTTCTTGCTTCTTGGATGGTGAGTAGAAAGTTGATGTTAGAAGTGTGTTTAATTTCTTTTTTGTATTCTGGCTGTTTGGTCTTTATGTATTTCTATTATGTTGTTGGTTTGGAAGAAGTCTAAAGTTTTTTCTACGTATGCTGGTCTGTTCATTACAACAGTTGTATTACCCTTGTCAGCTTTTACAATATTGCACTATTCATGTTTAATTTAGTCTTAATGGTACGTGTAAAGGCTTCTTTTGTTTTCTTGTTTGCATTTAAAGACATTAAGGATATTGGGTTTTAAATTTGCGAGTCCGTTCTTTTACTCTTCTTATTTATAGCAGTCATCTGCACTTTCTTCCAGTCACTTAGGATTTAGCCCTGGGTGAGAGATTCATGGTAAATGCAAGATAATTAAGGGGCCAATACCATAGAGTACCTTTTGTAAAACCGAATTGGAAATCCATCTGGACCTGGTGACTTATTTGTTTTCAACCCTTTCAGTTGTTTCTCTGTGCCAGGGATGCATATCAATATGTCCTCCATACTGCAGTGTTCAAATGACAGTACATTTGTACAATTCTTCTGTGTGAATGATTTCTTAAATGAGAAATTTGAAACTGTCTTTCTGTTTACTATTTGCTATTACGATACCAGACTGGTCAATGAGTGACTGAACAGAAGCGTTAGACATTTAGTGATTTTGTGTAGGACCAGAATTTTCTTGGGTTCTAGGCAAGCTGTTTTGCTAAGGTATAATGGTGGTAGCTGTATGCTTCACACATCAGTCTTTCTACAGAAGCACGAATCTCTACTTATTTTCATCTGTCGATATTTGCACATTCTCTTTGAACCGAAAGTGCAGTGGCTTTTGCTTCATCGGCATTTTCTGAATTTTGTTGTTAAACCGCTGTAGGTATTTTCTGTCCTTAATCCACTGACTCGGCACATATCTCTTCAGAGCAAGATCTCAATTTGTTTAAATGCTGTCCATAATTCTTCTGTGTCCATAATACTGGAACTAAAAGATGTCAGTTCATTGTCTAAGTGGGATGCTGACAACTGCTTGTCTACTCTTTCTAGAGAAATACTCTCCTAGCCTTCTTCATCGCTTTATTAGCTTTAGTAACCACAGTTGCTATGGTATCATGGTCACTAATTCCTCTCTATATACTAATATACTGATGGCTTTTATGAGGTTATGCCTGTTTATAGCTAAAAGATCTAAAATATTTTCATTGTTTGTGGGCTGTCAAAGTAGATGCATGAGGCGGCAAATGTATTCAGAAGTACATCACAAGACTACAACGAATCTATAGATGTCCCAGTCAGTATTTGGTATGTTAAGTTACCTCTAACTACCATTGCATGATATGAGTTTTTCTGTGCTGCTATAGACTGTCTACCTCTGTGTATAACACTAAAGCTACCACAGTAGAATCAAGTGGCTGGTAAAAACACCTAACAGTTAACTTGATATCACGTACAGCACTTATACACTACCAGATGACTTCACTGTCACACTCAAACTACCGCCTAGTAGTGTAGTTCACACCTGACCTATCAAGGGGACTCCTAAAATTCCCCACCCAATAATGCAGATCCAGACATCTGCAGCAAAGACCGTCGCAGAGTTGTTGAAGTTTTTGGGAACCAAAGGAACCCACACAATTCTGGAAAAAATGATGCAAATTGAGAGTTGTGCTTTCACCTCACATGAGAGGGGGCAGCCTCCATCACTTCTGCCAGCTGCCTGTGTGAACTGAGAGTAGCCTCAGAACCCAAGTAACAGGCATCGCTGGTGTGGATGTGAGTGACCTCTTGCAGAGGACTGCGGCCCTGCACACTCGATAGCTGCAAGGCAGGCCTACTCCACATCTTTGATGAGCCCCACTCTCAGCAGTTGTACTGAATGCACATTGGCTTTCTTTCCAGCCCTAAACACTGTTTCCCTGAGCACTCCATAATGTGTCTAATGTTGAAGCTCCCAATAACTAGCAAATCCCTGCCCCTGTGTGCCTGTTTGGACCCTGCTGAAAGAAAGGCCACCTGTCCACCCACAGGGCGAACAGGCAAGAGCAGACGGCCAACCTCTATACTAGACCGCCACCTTGAGCAACACAACTGTGACTTCACCCACCACTCACCTTGCAGTGAGCAATAGTGACATTGGCACTCAAGGATGTAAAATCAGATGGCTTCCACATAGCTGTGAGTCATGATTGCTGTACATAATGTATAGGTTTTACTTTTCCATACTGCTCCCAAGCTGCCAGATAAATTTTACTCTTGGTCACTACATAACCTGACAACAATACCATATATACCTTTACCACTGCCTGAGAAACCAGAAGTGGGAGGAGAATATCCAGCATTTTATTTTTCCATCCACTCAGACTTATCAAATTCTCTTGGCAACTTTGGTAATTTTACATTTGTTTTGACGGTTCCAAATTAAGTACATCCATTTTTTTCTTTTGTACTGGATTTCTTTCTTTTGCACTGCATTTCCATGCTTATCCTTTCTGTATTGCCAGTGTTGTCTGTTGCAATATTTGGCATTTGTCTTACACCGTAAGACAAAGGTTTTGCCTTAGACTTACCATGAATTATGGTCTTCAACTAAGTTTAGCCATGTTGCTCCAGCATGCTCCTTGATGTTATATCCCTCCATTAAGTAGTTGTCCATCTTATCTCTTGAAATCCAGCAGAGAGTGTCCTTGGTCCATCTGTCATCCATTTGCCCAACTACATATCCTACCCATTTCATTTTCATTACAGTCATAGTTAATCTTGATCATCCAGAGTCTTCCCTGGCCCATTAGTTCCTTTTTCTGTCTTTGCTAGTAATTCCCTTCAGCTTTTGAATGGTTTTCATATGAAAATTCTGTCTTACGACCATAAGCCAAAATGGGTATTGTGCATGTATTGTTCACTTGCTATTTCTGACACTTCTGGAACTTAGTTTTTAAAAACTGTGTAGTTTATCAAACATACTCCGACCATATTTACTCTTCTGTTAATTTTTTGTGCCCATCCAGGTGTTCTCTTCAGTTGCTCTGAATACAAAAAAATCTACTTTGTGCGAGAGTACTGTTTAAGTTGAGTAATTTTTCATTGAATTTGAATGTGTTGATAGTGTTATTTTAATCTTTTAATAATTGATTTTCAGGCTTTTGTAACTACCTCTAAGACTGCTGAGAATTTTTGCTAATAAGGAATCTCCTTTTCTGACTTCTTATGGTTCTAATTTCCCACTTTCCTTATGAAGGCTAGTGGAAGCACCACACATGCTTTGGTCTTCATCTGAATGTTTCCTGTAAGAGGTTATTTGCATAACTGATGTTCAGTATGATTCAGTGTAACTAGACCATTGTATGTCCAACCCCGAAGTGACAGTTTGTTTTCACTCCTCTTGTGGCATGGAATGGTACTGTGGTGTGGGTATTTCGTTGTGTAACAGGAGTTCAGACTTCTACATGCAAATAAATAAAAACTTAAATTACTCAACTACATTTTTTTAAAATATTGAAACTGTGGCTACATCCTCTTGTTCTTTGAAAACTGTAATTTTTGCTGATTACATAATTATATTGATAAAGGAGACACACACATCCATACTGGACACAGTCAAGTGGATAATGGAACAGGCTTAGAAATGCTTCACAGCAAACAGCTTAACCCTTAGTTTTGCAAGAACTGATGATGCAATTCCAAAACAGATGGCTTACAGGTACCATCAATAGAGATCAATGTGCATACAATGGATGAGGCTCCATATTTGAATTGAATTGAATTTTATTTCATTCTGCAGAATTACATTGTGAACAAGTGTTCGTGTAATATAGGATACGTCAGAAAACTGAAAACATTCAGTATTGCTCAGTTCCTACAGAGAAACTATTTTGATTATACTCTTTAACACCATTGATTCCAAAGAACAATACATATTAGTTTAATTTAATTGGTTCTTTTTGATGCTGTAAAATTTCTTTTCCACCAGTTAGTCTTTGAACTACTTTCAAAAGAATCAGTATTCTAGGAAGAGACAGATTGCTACTTGCCATAAAGAAGACAAGTTGCGGGCAAACATGATTAAGGCACTTAACACAAAGCTTTCAGTCACAGCCTTCATCAGCTAAAAAGACACACACCATTCATACACACAAGCAAGCGCACCTCATGCACACCTAACAACCAACTATGGCAGCTCGGTTCAGAATACAACTATCATGTGGGATGGAAGCAGCAAGCTATAGGGGCAGGGAAGGGGAAGGGATAGTAGTGTATGGAGGGTGGGTGGGGTGGGGGGGATGCTGTCTGGCAGAGTGTGCATGGACTAGAATGCCAACAGGCACAGCATAAGGAGGTTGTGGGACAGGGAGGTGGGGAGCAAAAAAAAAAAAAAAAAGGTGCAAAGAAAGATGGGTGGGTGCATTGGCAGAGGGCGGCAAGCAGAGCATGAAAGGTGACAATTGGGAGATGATAGATATAGGGGATGCAAACTGTTAGGTGGAGGGTGTGGGACAGTATGATACCCTAGCTTGAGGCAGGATAATTACAGGAGTAGTGAATATGATGTAAGGATAACTCCCATATGCGCAGATCAGAAAAGCTGGTGGTGGAGAGGAGGACCCACATGACTCAGGTAGTAACACAACCACTGAAATCAAGCATGTCATGTTCAGCTACATGTTGTGCCACATGGTGGTCTACTTTGCTTTTGGCCATGGTTTGGCAGTGCCGTTCATCCTGATGGACAGCTGGTTGGTGGTCATACCAATATAAAAAGCTGTGCAATGTTTGCAGCAGAGCTGATAAATCATGTGGCTGCTTTCACAAGTGGCCCAGCCCATGATGGGGTATAAACCTGTGACGGGACTGCTATAGGAAGTGGAGCTTAACGTGTCTTCTTTATGATAAGTAGCAATCTATTTTTCCTACATTGTGGATATTCCTACCTGGACTTTCCATTGTTTGATTTTTCCAAAGAACCATGTATACTATTGTGCAGGCTTCTTAGTAACTTGATGCCGAAGTACCAAGGTCATATTTCAACGACTTGCAGTTAGCGGGGTATGCTTCATATCTCATTCATCTGTGTTCCATGAGTATGCACGGTACAATTTGGAATCCACCCTGAACTATCTTTTGTGATATATTTTATTGTTTTATGTGACAGTTAAGATACCTAGATTTTTGAAGCAGCTTCTTCATGTTTGAGAAATTCTCTAAAAATAAAGCCGGCCACGGCGGCCGTGCGGTTCTGGCGCTGCAGTCCGGAACCGTGGGACTGCTATGGTCGCAGTTTTGAATCCTGCCTCGGGCATGGTTGTGTGTGATGTCCTTAGGTTAGTTAGGTTTAAGTAAGTCTAAGTTCTAGGGGACTTATGACCTAAGATGTTGAGTCCCATAGTGCTCAGAGCCATTTGAACCATCTAAAAATAAATTTTTTCAGTATAAATACTCTTTGTTTTCCTAAATGTTTGCTTTACCCCAGTGCCACTCCATACTGAAGGTATGGGTCAGTGTGTCCCTGATATACTGTGCTGAAAAGCTGTTTTCATATTACAGTAGACGCTTCATTATGAATATGGCAGAACTGAGTTTCTTACAGGCAGGTTTAATATGCTGTTTCCATTTTAATTCATTAGGTGCAGTAGTGCAAAATAATTTTGTGGATTATACTTCTTCCAGCCTTGTTTTGTCCCTTCTAAATCATATCCTGAGACTTGTCTTTGTTTCTGAATACTGCATACATCATTTAGGTTTTTGAGCAGAGTTCCTAGTAACATTATACCCAAATACCAAGGTCCTTTTTCAAGGTGTGTCCATTACGGGGTATATCTCTGCAACATACTTTATCCCGGCATTGTTAGTCCTGCAAGATCCGCAGGAGAATTTCTGTGAAGTTCAGAAGGTAGGAGATTAGATATCATGACAGTAAAGCCATGATGGTGGGTCTTGAGCTGTGCTTGGATAGCTCAGTTGTGAGAACACATTCCCAAAAAAGTTAACAGTGCCAGTTTTGAATCCCAGTCTGTCCCACATTTTTAATCTGCAAGTAAGTTTCAGAGCATACATAGTCTTTAAGGTTTATAACCAGTTCATTTTCTGTGAGCCATTGGGCTGTGACATTAGCATAAATGTTCCACATCTTGGCCACTAATCAGGTGCTGCACATTCAGATGGATAATAAGCAAGGTGGCAACAGCATATGGAGAAGTGCTTTGTGTTGACCTGCAGACAGGATTGGTAGTATACTTTGTATATTTAAAGTCAATAGCAACCTGTGAATAAGTTTGTGGGGTATGATTGCTAATTTCTACAGAACAGTACAATTAGAATACTGGGTAAAGTTGATCAATGGACACCTTACAGGGGGCCCTTCAGAGACCTAGGGATTCTTAAACTTACATGCTAGTAGATTTATACCCCAATGGTATTTGTAAAATAAAGGAAAGGCAATCACTCACCGTAGTGGACAGATGTGTGAAGCATAGAAAAACGTAACAGAGAATGGTATTCACACAAGCTGAACTCTAGCATTTTTCTAGTAAATGTGTGTACACAAACACACACACTAGCACATTGAGACTGATTTTTGATTATCTATTATCGGAAGGAGTTTGTGGGCTGGTGAACAAGGTAAGGAGGGGATAAAGGGATAGAGTGAGGCAGGTCTGTCAGCAGATTACTCAGCAGCTGTGTAACAAGATGAAAGTAGCTCAGTGCGTAGATCATATAAGAGATGGAGGGAGGGAGGAAAGGAAAAGGAAGACAAGGAATTTGGGGGGGGGGGGGGGGTGGAGAGAGAGAGAGAGAGAGAGAGAGAGAGAGAGAGAGAGAGAGAGAGAGAGGTGGGGGTATTAGGAAATGGTGTGGGGTTTGGTATTAGGATGACATTGGGAAAGGCAGCTTTCAGGTAAGAATGAACTCTGAAATTCACAATCCCAATACGAGAAGTGTAATTTTTATACTGACTATGCATCCCTCTGTAAGGTTCACAGTAGAATTTTGTATTCATGTGCAAAAGTATACAAAAAGTTGCCAGCAGACATCAGGAAAGAAAATGAAAAATCCCCAAATATTCAAAAACAGTGTAGATGAATACTTCATTGGCCACTCCTACAATTTATCAGAATATTTTGACATGGGAATGTAAATTCCATGGAACTCCAATGTTTTTTGTTAGATAGTCCTACACAAACCACTTTCAGCAGTCTGTATACAGGTAAAATTACGTAACTGCTGTGAAGTATAGATGTTAACAGCAGCTGACTAGAGGAGGAGGAGGAGGAGGAGGAGGAGGAGGAGAATAAGGAGCTGTGGGTTTTTTCGAAGTAGCTATTTTCCTCCCAATACAAACATATAAATTAAACTGCAAGTAGTTACAATAATTATCAATATGAGTAGATTAACACCAGTAATAAATTGTTGCTACTATACTTTAGAGAAATGGCAAGCAGTACTTACTTCTGCCCGTTAATGTAAAACTTGACTCGTTCCACATCCCTGAAAGCTCTTCTTCACTATGGGACTTTGAAACACAGTGATTGGTTGACTGAATAAATGATTAATTAACATTGTGTGTTTTAAAATTTGACTATGTCAGTAAATTTCATACTTAATTTCAGTTTGTATTGTATTCCAGTTATGCGCCCTGGTGCCCTGCCTGCAAGGCCCTCCAACCTGCCTGGGAAGAATTTTCAACATGGAGTGAAGACCTTGGCATATCTATTGGGCAGGTGGACGTGACAGCTTCACCAGGCCTCAGTGGGAGATTCATGGTGACTGCATTGCCTACAATTTTCCAGTGAGTAGCTGAAACTATCATAATGTGCCTCAATAATAGGCTTCAGTTGGTTTCTGGCTACAGTTGTATTAGAATTCTTATGCATCTCATTGTACACACTGATCAGAACGTTATGATGACCTATTGAATAGCTGGTATGTCCACCTTTGGCACGTATAACAGTGGCAACGCCTCATGGCATGAAAGCAGTGAGGCCTTGGCAGGTGACTGGAGGGAGTTGGCACCACATCTGCACACCCAAGTTACCTAACTCCTGTAAGTTTAGGGAAGGGGGGGCAATGAGATCTGATGCCGCAGGTAATCACATCCCAGGTGTTTTTGATCAGATTCAGATTGGTGAGTTGGAGGGCCAGCACATCAATTGGGACTTGCCACTGTGTTACTGGAACCACTCCATCACATTCCTGGCCTTGGTACGTGGCTCATTATCTTATTGAAAAATGCCATTGCTGTTGGGAAACGATCATCATGAAGAGGTGTATGGGGTCTCAAATGAGTGTACGATACTCCTTGCCCATAATGGTGCCTTGCATGAGCTCCACTGGACCCATGGATGCCCAAGTGAATGTTCTGCAGAGCATAATGGAGCCACCGCCAGCTTGTCTCCTTGCCGAAGTATAGATGTCAAGGAGCTGTCCCCATAGAAGAAGACGAATTCGCGCCCTCCCATCAGCATGATGAAGAAAGTATAGGGATTCATCAGACCATGCAATGCTCTGCCACGGCGCCAACATCTAGTGCTAATGGCCACAAGCCCATTTTAGTCATAGTTGCCGACATCATGGTATTAACAGTGGACATGCATGTGTTGTCGGCTGTGGAGGCCCATTGCTAGGAGTGTTCGGTGCACTTTGTGTTCACACACTTGTAATCTGCACAGCTTTAAACTCTGATGTTATTTCCACCACAGTTCACCACCTGTCCTGTTTTACCAGTTGGCCCAGCCAATGACATCAGACATCTGTAATAAGGGGTTGCCCCATAACCCCACAATTCTGGACATTGTTTCACTGTGGTTTCACCATCATTGGACCTCACCATAGCACTCCTTGAACACCTGATAAGTCGTGCAGTTTCCAAAACGCTCGTGCTGAGCCTCGGGGCCATCCCAATCTGCTCTCTCAATTGAATTCAGATAGATCGCGTGCCTTGCTCATTCTACACACGGACAGCATGATACAACATGCACCATGCATTTGTCTGACTAGCATTAATTCCTCGCCAGATGATGCTGCTATCACCTGGACTGTTTATAGCGGAAGTGAGTTGGTGGTCATAATGTTCTAGCTGATCAGTGTATATATTTACATTTTTTGTGACAGATGATTTCTTGAATGAAAATGTTTCAGACTTTTGGACTTATTCCATATCCATGGTGACCATTTCACTTGGATTTATGGGAGGCCTTTTTTTTCCCTTTTTGATGTAGTTGTGTATCATATATTCTTATTTTGACTTGCTGTACATCCTTGAGGATATCCTCGCTATGGAGCTGTGGAACAAAAAGTATATCTAATCTGTCATTACCATAATGTCTTTTCAGTGTTCTAAATGGAGAATTCAGGCAGTACAGAGGTGCAAGGGATAAAGAAGCCTTCATTTCATTTATCGAAGAACAGAAATGGAAAAAGATTGATCCAATTCCCAGCTGGAAAAGCCCAGGCTCCTTTCAGATGTCAGTTGTATCTTACTTCTTCAAGTTGTCACAGGTTCTGAGGGTAAGATTTTTTTGGAAGCAACAAAAATTTCTTTTGTAGTGTCACAGATTAATGATAAAAATTGAATAAAAGGCATCATGCTGATGGAGACTAGTAATGTACTTACGATAGTGGCTGAAATACTGGTCAGTATTACTAGATAACATGGTCACATGACTGGAACGCGCGCGTGTGTGTGTGTGTGTGTGTGTGTGTGTGTGTGTGTGTGTGTGGGCGTGCGCGCACGCATTGTAAAGTCAAAGTAATGGTTAGTGGCCATTCAGTAAGACCCTTCATCATTTATCTGTGGCTTTGCTTTGTTTCCATAATCTTGTAGAATTATCTGCATTTCAGCCATGATGCTGGTCCATTCTTAAGAAATTACACTATAATTATTCACATAGCTTCATGTGAATGAGTGTCAATATTTCCTAACTTTTCAAATAGTTAAGAACTCATTCAATAAATCTCTTTTTTAAACATCTTTATAGCAGAATCACTGCTTCTTTAATGTTGTTTTTCACTTTCAGGCTCTCCATAACAAGCTAATGGAAGATTATGGACTCCCTACATGGGGCTCATATTTAATCTTTGCTGTAGCGACCATCTTTCTTGGAGCAATGTTGGGGCTGGTATGTAATCTAGTTATTGAATTTCTTCTAGCCAGTTGTGGCCTTGTAATTCTACAGGAAAAGAAATTTGCAATATAGTAGCAGTAAAGTTTGTTTTCTTGATGAACTGCTTAACGTAAATTATTAAATGAGGGCCTATACATGCGTATATTCTTTTTCAGATGCTGGTCTGCGTTATTGATTTCATTTATCCTCCAAAACCCCTAGTGGTAAAAACTGTGACAGTTGGTGATGTTAAAAAAAAAGATTTAATTACACCTGATAGCAAAGATAGAACTAGTGGAGATGAAATGGTAAGTATCATTTGTTGCTGCCTCCTCTTAATTAGCGCTTTTTCTTTGCACTTTATACTGAATTTCTAATTGCATAGTATCACTTAATATTCTAGTGTAAGATATGTAGTATGAGGTGTTTAAATTGGTGTTGAGCAATATTGGTAGATATAGAACAAAAATGCACCTAAGAGGAGGAAAAGAAGCAGATGTTAAATGATATCCTTGAATTTTTGAAACTAGCTTTCATTTTTCTCAGACTGTAACTTTTAACTCATTGAAATGTTGTTCAATAATCTGTGCAGTAATGAGTGTGTATTACATGTTCCATTCCTTGTGTTTCTGTGCCGTTGTAATTGGCAGTCGGAAGATGATTTCCTCTTTCCTGGAATTCTTTTGTTATGAAGAAATTTGTACACCTTGTACCTCACTCCCTTTGTTTAAACTTGTATGTCTTGAAATTGAACAATACCTCCACCCCACCTCATGCCACCCTAAAGAAAAGACTAGAGCAGGTAAAAATACTTGAAAATTAAATCTGTTTCATACAGCAAACAACATTTAGAAATGACAAACACAAAAATAAATGAAAAAATTAGCTGGAACAGAATGGCCAAAGATGTGGAACAAAGCACTATATTGAAGACAAACCATGACCCTATAGAAAATGAGATGTACTCACGTCATTTATTGCTTTTCCCTTTCTTACAATATTTGGATTGTGACTACTGTAGAAATGACACCAAGGCAACAGTGGGTGATGAATCAGAAAGTGAGCTAAATACTTCCTACAAGGAAGCAAAGAACTTACATTCACTCTTTGGTCACCATGTTTGCTTCCCCCTACTATAACATTTGACCTGTGCAAAGTAAGAGCAAATGAAAATTGGGTATTAGAAATTAGGAGTCTAGGTAATATGGTGAAAAAGAAAGAAAAGGAATGTGAAAATAAGCTTAGTTTGTGTAAAAAGTGAAAAAAACATTGTTTTTTCTTGAATGTCAGCTAAACAGTTATTACCCATGCATCTACCCTCACATAATAAGTAAACATAATTTATAAATATTTTTGGCATTGTTTTTTATATAACTCATGCTGTTAACAAAAATCCGTGCTGGTTTTATCAAAACCAGTTGCACAACAAAGAAAAAATTAAACATCATCTTACGGTGAGAAAGGCTGTAGCAGTAGAAAAATATAGCTTGAACAAATTGTATTCCTGAAAGACATCAGAAGTAACATGAGATGGGGTCTATTAAAGATTGTTCTGGTTTGACCAGTGTTTTAATTTTTAAAAATGTAGATATTGGTGAAACACTGGTCTGTAGTTTATTCAGAGATCTGAAAAAGAGGGAAAGATTTGGGTTTAATGTCCCATTGATGATGGGTCATTACAGATGGAACACAATATTTAACTGGGGAGGGAAATTGGCTTGTCCTTTTGAAAAGAACCAACCCACCCTAGGCTAAAATTGATTTGGGGAAACTATGGACAGCTTAAATTTGGATGGCTGGACAGGAATTGGGACAGTCGACCTCATGTATGGCAGTCTTATCTTACCACTTTGTCCCGTTGCTTAGTCCCAGGTGTAGGTTGTGTTGGAAAGTGACAGTTTTGTTGTGAGCAGGTCAAGGTAATGAATTCATTGTGATTTAATGACGCCAACTAATTTTCATGACACTCCTTGTTTTTTTATATATTTTTCTTGCCATAGTTGTAATTACATCACCAATAAAGAACTATTTTTTACTGTGACTGTCTGATTTTCAAGTTTTTAAAGTGTTTGAAGACATTAATACCAGGAGTATTCCGTCCTAATATACCTATATTCCCATAGGGATTATGATAGTTTCGTAGTTAAAATTCATATAACTGTGTGGTGTCATAGTCCCCTTACTGATTGACAATGTCACTGATAACAACTGATGGGTTGTATAATATTCTTAAATACTTCCCATGAAGTGAAACACTCACCGTGAGTGCTGAATTTCCAACTGTGTGACAGTGTGGTCTTTTAGTATTGTTAAAAAAAAATCAGAATAAGAGTGCAGATGGAGGTTTAAAGTCGTCTTCGTGAAGGAAATTTTCGTTTCTTTCAAAGATACTGGTGTCATTGTTGTCTTTCTTAAATTGTCATCAAAAGTGAGTGTCAAATAATTCTCATTGTTCAAAAGTTTGGACTGTCCATTTTCAATTAAAGTAAATTAAAGCAATTGAAATCTTAATTCAAAATTGTTTTCCCACCTCTTGGGTTTCCAAATAGACTTCTGTCATCATCATACTGCACTCTGACATAAGACTGTACACATCAATTAAATGGTTTGTGTGGAGGAAGGAGGAAGTGAATTAGGATATTTTCATATTGTAACCACAGTGAAATCCAAATGAGAAAGCAGTCGTCAGTGAAGTACAACACTTAGACTGAAAACATATTTATTATGAACAGAAATTTACAGACAGAACAGAACTTCCTCTGGACAGGGGGTAATGTTGTTTATACAAGCACTGAATATTCCAGAATATACAAACATCAGAAGTGCAGATAACCTTTTAGAAATGATAAATAGCAAATAAAAATAGTGCTGATGATTGGATTTGAACTGGTGACATGCAGCGCGCCAACCAGCGACCAGCAGCATTGCTCGTGGCCTTGTCCCTTCTACTGCAGAAACAGTGACTGCTGTTTCAGAAGTTCTCATAGGAGCCAACTACACCATCCCAGATGTACGTCATGGCATTGGTGGAGGATCCTCACTTTTGGGTCTTATTGTCACATCCTCTTTGCTGTGATGAGCATCAAAGGTAGCCTCTCCTGTTGTATTTTCGCGATTGAGTGGGCATTCAGTTTCTTTGAACGAGAAGCCTCCATAGTTGATCTGTGCCTGAGGACTTTAGTAAGGCTTTGTACAGAGGATGTGGACGACATCTGTGTGTTTGTCTTCTTGACAAAGTGTCATAATCCTCAACTTCATATATTATTTCAACAATTGACAAAGGATATGATATGACCCATAGTATTACTTCAGTAATGTCCCTGATAGTCTCCCCTTCTGCACAGGCATAAAATGAATATGTTTCCATAGCTGTATCTGTCTGGTGGGTGTTTGATGCTATAGTACTCTTCTTCCTTCTTGGCATCCAGGGTCCATATGCAAGCCAGCCATCTTGCTTCTTCAGTCCAGGTGATAAGGTGTTTCATGTAGTCATCCTCAGTATTGTCCAGTTTAAATGGGAACTGTGTATCCATTGTTGTTGCGGGCTCGCAACTGTGGAGCAGAAGGAACCGAGTGAAGTCAGTAATGTCTTGCTTTCCTGTGTCATAAGCAAATGTCACATGGACAGCATTGTATCCCCGTCTCTGTTGAATGTAAACATATATTGAGAGTTTATATGCAAACATCTTATTCAAGAATTCTGTGAGACTGTCTCTTGGTGGTACACAGTTGGCAGCATGTTGATGTCACGATGTAAAACTACCTCTGATACTAGTCTCGACTGGAAAACTTTTTCAGTCGTAGGTCATCACATGGGTTGCCCTGTGCTTCAAAATTGTCTCAAACAAGGAATACTGCAATTTCCTGAGGTTTGGTAGATGGCACAGCTATTGCAGTGTAATGGGTGAGGTGGTCAGTGTAGACTGTTACCCATGGAGTCCAATTTGTCAACTTAGGGTGCCTCCTAAAATATACATTTGGAGTGTTCAATTCTGTGAAGAGCCCTTCACTTTTGAGTCATGAAATGATGTTGGTATGTCGTGGAAACACTTCAGGATGGCTGGCTATAGGTAAACTGGGAAAACAATCAACCATTTGTGTTCCAGTGGATCATAGATCTTCCTATACAATGTTCCATTAATCAGTTTATGCACACCTTGGGTCAGTTCCTCCTCCAAGGATTATATGGTTTTCAACAGTGTTGCATCTTCCCTCTGTTCAGCAGCAATATCATTTAATGCAGTGGTGACTAAGATTTCATCCACACTGCTGTGTTCTGTCAGAGTTCCTTGAAAGCTACAAACAGACATGACCTTATCAACAGCGTCAGTATAGACAGGAATTAGCGATTCTTATGTCATCATAGTGATAATGGTTACTGAAGTGAATAAATCCATCAGGAAGGTAGGGGAATGCTGGAAAAAGCAGATAAGAAGTCAATACAATCTTTCTTTGTCAGTGAATGGAAATCATTATTTCCAATGTAATGGATGTAGAGGCATTACAGGCAAAGTTTAAACTGAATGTAAATTGCACTCTGGAAAGGTATGTGCTGAGTAAGTGGATTAAGGGCAGAAAAGACCCACTGTGGCTTAATGACTGTGGTTTGATGCACTATTGGGTAAAAAAGAAGGTGGAGATGTTGATAGGCAAAAGGTAATAGAAATTAGTACATTACAAAAAGGCGTAAAGCATACAATTACTTCCACCATCTTATCTCAGCAAAGGATCTTTCCAAGAATCCAAGAAAATTGTTGTTCTACATAAAACTACTAAGTAGTCGAAGGTTTCTACCCCATTACTTGTCAACCAATCTTGTATGGCAATAGAAGACAGCAAAATGAAAACTGAAGTTGTCTTGCATTTAATACTCGCAGTGTTTGTTTCGTTGGCCTTGGTGGTTGTTGTTGTTGTTGTTGTTGTTGTTTTGGTCTTCAGTCCTGAGACTGGTTTGATGCAGCTCTCCATGCTACTCTATCCTGTGCAAGCTTCATCTCCCAGTACCTACTGCAACCTACTTCCTTCTGAATCTGCTTAGTGTATTCATCTCTTGGTCTCCCTCTACGATTTTTACCCTCCACACTGCCCTCCAATACTAAATTGGTGATCCCTTGATGCCTCAGAACATGTCCTACCAACCGATCCCTTCTTCTGGTCAAGTTGTGCCACAAACTTCTCTTCTCCCCAATCTTATTCAATACTTCCTCATTAGTTATGTGATCTACCCATCTAATCTTCAGCATTCTTCTGTAGCACCACATTTCAAAAGCTTCTATTCTCTTCTTGTCCAAACTATTTATCGTCCATGTTTCACTTCCATACATGGCTACACTTCATACAAATACTTTTAGAAATGACTTCTTAACACTTAAATCTATACTCGATGTTAACAAATTTCTCTTCTTCAGAAACGCTTTCCTTGCCATTGACAGTCTACATTTTATATCCTCTCTACTTCGACCATCATCAGTTATTTTGCTCCCCAAATAGCAAAACTCCTTTACTACTTTAAGTGTCTCATTTCCTAATATAATTCCCTCAGCATCACCCGACTTAATTCGACTACATTCCATTATCCTCGTTTTGCTTTTGTTGATGTCCATCTTATATCCTCCTTTCAAGACACTGTCCATTCCATTCAACTGCTCTTCCAAGTCCTTTGCTGTCTCTGACAGGATTACAATGTCATCGGTGAACCTCAAAGTTTTTATTTCTTCTCCATGGATTTTAATACCTACTCCGAATTTTTCTTTTGTTTCCTTTACTGCTTGCTCAGTATACAGATTGAATAACATCAGGGAGAGGCTACAACCCTGTCTCACTCCCTTCCCAACCACTGCTTCCCTTTCATGCCCCTCGACACTTATAACTGCCATCTGGTTTCTGTACAAATTGTAAATAGCCTGTCGCTCCCTGTATTTCACCCCTGCCACCTTTAGAAATTGAAAGAGAGTATTCCAGTTAGCATTGTCAAAAGCTATCTGTCTACAACTGCTAGAAACGTAGGTTTGCCTTTCCTTAATCTTTCTTCTAAGATAAGTCGTAAGGTCAGTATTGCCTCACGTGTTCCAATATTTCTACGGAATCCAAACTGATCTTCTCCAAGGTCGGCTTCTACTAGTTTTTCCATTCGTCTGTAAAGAATTCGTGTTAGTATTTTGCAGCTGTGGCTTATTAAACTGATTGTTCGGTAATTTTCACATCTGTCAACACCTGCTTTCTTTGGGATTGGAATTATTATATTCTTCTTGAAGTCTGAGGGTATTTTGCCTGTTTCATACATCTTGCTCACCAGATGGTAGAGTTTTGACAGGACCGGCTCTCCCAAGGCCGTCAGTAGTTCCAATGGAATGTTGTCTACTCGGGGGGGCCTTGTTCTGACTCAGGTCTTTCAGTGCTCTGTCAAACTCTTCACGCAGTATCATATCTCCCATATCTTCCCATAATATTGTCCTCAAGTACATCGCCCTTGTATAGACCCTCTATATACTCCTTCCACCTTTCTGCTTTCCCTTCTTTGCTTAGAACTGGGTTTCCATCTGAGCTCTTGATATTCATGCAAGTGGCTCTCTTTTCTCCAAAAGGTCTCTTTAATTTTCCTGTAGGCAGTATCTGTCTTACCCCTAGTGAGATAAGCCTCTACATCCTTACATTTGTCCTCTAGCCATCCCTGCTTAGCCATTTTGCACTTCCTGTCGATCTCATTTTTAAGACATTTGTATTCCCTTTTGCCTGTTTCATTTACTGCATTTTTATATTTTCTCCTTTTATCAATTAAATTCAATATTTCTTCTGTTACCCAAGGATTTCTACTAGCCCTCGTCTTTTTACCTACTTGATCCTCTGCTGCCTTCACTACTTCATCCCTCAAAGCTACCCATTCTTCTTCTACTGTATTTCTTTCCCCCATTCCTGTCAATTGTTCCCTTACACTCTCCCTGAAACTCTGTACAACCTCTGGTTCTTTCAATTTATCCAGGTCCCATCTCCTTAAGTTCCCAACTTTTTGCAGTTTCTTCAGTTTTAATCTACAGGTCATAACCAATAGATTGTGGTCAGAGTCCATATCTGCCCCTGGAAATGTCTTACAATTTAAAACCTGGTTCCTAAATCTCTGTCTTACCATTATATAGTCTATCTGATACCTTTTAGTATCTCCAGGGTTCTTCCATGTAAACAACCTTCTTTCATGATTCTTAAACCAAGTGTTAGCTATGATTATGTTGTGCTCTGTGCAAAATTCTACCAGGCGGCTTCCTCTTTCATTTCTTAGCCCCAATCCATATTCACCTACTATGTTTCCTTCTCTCCCTTTTCCTACACTCGAATTCCAGTCACCCATGACTATTAAATTTTCGTCTCCCTTCACTGTCTGAATAATTTATTTTATTTCATCATACATTTCTTCAATTTCTTCGTCATCTGCAGAGCTAGTTGGCATATAAACTTGTACTACTGTAGTAGGTGTGGGCTTCGTATCTATCTTGGCCACAATAATGCGTTCACTATGCTGTTTGTAGTAGCTTACCCGCATTCCTATTTTCCTATTCATTATTAAACCTACTCCTGCATTACCCCTATTTGACTTTGTGTGTATAACCCTGTAGTCACCTGACCAGAAGTCTTGTTCCTCCTGCCACCGAACTTCACTAATTCCCACTATATCTAACTTTAACCTATCCATTTCCCTTTTTAAATTTTCTAACCTACCTGCCCGATTAAGGGATCTGACATTCCACGCTCCGATCCGTAGAATGCCAGTTTTCTTTCTCCTGATAACGACATCCTCTTGAGTAGTCCCTGCCCGGAGATCCGAATGGGGGACTATTTTACCTCCGGAATATTTTACCCAAGAGGACGCCATCATCATTTAATCATACAGTAGAGCTGCATGCCTTGGCCTTGGTGGACTGGCTAAAATATCTGGTTTTCTTGAAGTTGAAATTTGTATGTAGAAATATGTAATTTAAATTTCAAAATATTTATTTATTTATTAGGCTTTAGACTTTAAATAGACATACTATGATACTAATGCTAAATCTGGAATATGCAGACAAAACTTCAATTTAACAGTAATTATCATAAAAAAAAGAGATTCAACTATTAAGCAAACACCCAGTCTTTCTGTTCAGATTTCTTTTACATCCAGTTTACATCTCGGTAAACATTTAAAACACAATATCAAAGCAAAATTTTGCATTCATAGTTTAGTACAGTTTGATGCAAACTGAAACATGGATGGATAACACAGTCCCACATTATATTCACTGGGCCCTTATGCTTGCATTCATTTGTTGATATGTATGAAGGAGAATCCTTCATGACAACGCAGTTTGTGAAAATATGATAAACATATGCAGCAACTTACCTTCAAGAAAGTATAGAATTACTACCATTTTTAGATGACATAATCTGAATCATCAAATGCTTCATTTTCATCATCTGTAGACTTGTCAAGGCTTTGTAAATAATTTTCTCCAAATGTTTCTCCTCTTCACTGCACATTTTGAACACACAATCAACATAAAGACACACACATAGTGCAGAAAACATAGAGACCTCGAACATCATCTAATGCTTATGAAGCCAGAGACAATAACAAAGGTTTCAAAAGTATTGTACTATTCAAATGTTATTGCTACTGTCATATAAAAAGCTTGCGTACTTCAGATGATTCTGGAAGCTGTAAAAATATGACACTGTGGAATATCATTGTAACTGGTGTGATGTAATACTACATCTGCCACACATTCCAATTTCCTGCAGGCAACATAATATATCGTCAACTGCACGCTAAGTGTTAAAAAAGTCTTTCAAGCAAGAGGATCATACAGACCTACCATTTTTTGGCTGTCACGCAGACTCCATATGGAAGACATTGTAATAGATATCTCGAGCACTGAGAAGCAATTAATATATATAAGTTGCCAGGTTTAGATAGAATTCCAGATCGGCTTGACGTAGAGTACTCTATGGCATTGGCCACTTACTTAGCTTACATTTATTCTAAATCCCTCATCCAATGCCCAGTCCCAAACAACTGGAAAAAAGTGCAGGTGGCTTCCATATATAAGAAGGGTGAAAAGAACTGACATGCAAAACTAGATCTATATCCTTAACATCAGTTTGCCCACAAAATTCTTGAACATATTCTCATTTTGAATATAATAAATTTTCTTGAAACAGAAAAGCTTCTGTTCAAAATCAACTCAGATTTAGACAGCATTGCTCATAGGAGACTCAGCTCGCCCTTTTCTTGCCCGATACCCTGCAGAACCATGGGTGAAGGACAGAAAGCAGATTCCATGTTCCTAGATTTTTGAAAATCGCTTGACATGGTGCTCCCCTGCAGACTTAACAAAAGTCCGTGCATTCAGATTAAGCTTCCGGCTATGCGAGGTGCTCAAAAACCTCTTAAGTAATGGAACCCAACACATTGTCATCATTGGCAAGTTTTAATCAGACATGGGTATCATCTGGAATGCCCAAGGAGAATGTGATAGAACACCCTTGTTATCTGTATACATTAATAATCTTATGGATAGTGAGAGCAGCAATCTGCTGCTTTTTGTTGATGATGCTGTAAGATACAGAAATGTTTTGTCAGTGAGTAACTGTAGAAGGATATTGGATGACTTGGACAGAATCTCTGTTTTGAATAATGGATGACAGCTAGCTCTAATCTTGGAAAAATGTAAAATAATGCAAATGAATAGTGGGAAAAACAATCCTGTAATGCTTGACACTGTCGCATCAATTAAGCATAACATTCCAACAATATGAAATGAACTGAGCATGTAAGGGCAGTATTGTGGAAGATGACGGGTTGGTTTTGGTGTATTGGGAGAGTTTTAGAAAAATATAGCTTGTCTGCAAAGAAGACTACATACAGAACACTTATGTGGTCCATTCATGACTACTGCACAAGTGTTTGGGATCCCCACTAGGCCAGATTAAAGGAAGATATCGAAGGAATCCAGAGGTGTACTGCTAGATTGCTACCAGTAGTTTTGATCAATTTGTGACTGTTAAGTAGACACTTAGTGAACTCAAATGGGAACCCCTAGAGGGAAGATAATGATGATCTCACAAAACATAATTGAGAAACTTTTGATAACACACATTTGCATCTGACTGCAGAACAATTCTGCTGCTGCAAATGTAAATTTTGCGGAAGGACTGTGAAGACAACATAAACAAAAGTAGGGCTTTTACAGAGGCTTATAGAGTTGCTTTTTTCCTCGCTTCATTTGCAACTGGAATAGCAAAGGAAGTGACTAATAGTCGTACATGTTACTCACCACTGTACACCAACTTGTAGGTTATATATTTAGATTGCAATATGTCTGTGGCGTCCACAGTGGAAAGACATTGAGGTGATATTTCTGGCTGTTGTAAACTACTTCATCTCCTCTTAGTATCTGCTGTATTAGATAAAAAAAATCTACTCACCAAGTGACGGCTTTACAAACTTTTGGAGCCAGTGGCTCCTTCAGCAGAAGAGTTCAAAGAGAAGGAAGAGGGGTGAAGGAAAAGGACTAGACAGGTTTACGGAAAGGGGTACAGTTCAGAAAAGTCACCCAGAACCCTGGGTGGTTAGACCTACTGGATAGGCTGAGAAGGAAAGAATAATTGTTGGGGATTGCACCAGACGTGATTTGAAAACCTGAGAGCTTAAAAGTGGAAGACAGGGTAATTACTACTAAAACACCGTGCACAAGATAAGAAGAGTGAAAAGCTATATACATCGTGTGCAACAGAGGTGGAAGGGGAGATGGCGAAAAATAGCTAAGTCAGATAATAAAAGATTTCGGAAACTAAAATTGAGTGAAGAAAGGGATAGTTAGTTTGAATAAATGCAGAGATGGAATGAGGAGTTCTGAGAAACTGGTATCTGGGGGAAGAATCCAGATGGCACGTGTGGTGAAACAGGCACGGAGGTCATGACTGTCATTATGTAGAGCATGCTCTGCAACAGGATGATGTCTCCAGAATGAGATTTTCACTCTGCAGCGGAGTGTGCACTGATATGAAACTTCCTGGTAGATTAAAACTGTGTGCCGGACCGAGACTCGAACTCGGGACCTTTGCCTTTTGCGGGCAAGTGCTCTACCAACTGAGCTAGCCAAGCATGACTCACGCCCCGTCCTCACAGCTTCACTTCTGCCAGTACCTCGTCTCCTACCCTCCAAACTTTACAGAAGCTGTCCTGCCTGTAAGAGGCGACTAAAAGGAGTTCCGCCTGTTTTGGCCTTTATGTGATGGTCCCCTGTAGGGTTTGACCTACATTCTTAAAAATTTTCCCAAAGAGTGAGCCAGTTGGGGAAGGGTGCCTTACATGGTGCACCGTGTCCGTCGTGCATTGAGATCTTTAGCCCACTTTCTTGTCGTCGCATTTCAGTCCTGTGCGTTTTCCACCATGCACTATGCAGTGTTGCTTTTTGTGTTGATGATGTCCATGGACTTGTTTCCACCTGATATCCAGCACAGTAGCCAGTCTTGTGGTGGGGCCGCCATGTACCCTGTTGGTTGTAGCTCCCTGACCATACTGGGATCACTCTGCTGATGCCTGCACCGGGACTCCCGGCAATGGCCATCGTGCCAGGTGACCTTTGCTGTGGTGCTGTGGCTGGGTGGTGCCTGTGGGGAGGGCCACTGGTCAGTGGGTGGCATCAGGGCGGATGACACGCGATGAAGCATAGTCCATCTACTCTTGCTGGTGGTGAAACACCAGCAGTCTCTAAGTGTTCACGAGCTCAATTCAATGCGTAGAAGTATAACCCCAAATCATTCCCCTCCCTGCCCACACCACGGGAGGATCTTATTTGTCCCGATACCTTGTATGTTCGATAGCTGGTGGGGAATCTTCCACAATAATGAAGCCTCAGTTTTTTGTTGATCATTTAGAGAACAAGTTTGGGGAAGTGGAGCGATTGTCCAAAATTAGATCTGGGTCAGTCTTGATCAAAACACCCATCCTCTGCCCAGTCACGGATGTTACTCACTTGTGACAAGCTGGGGGATGTTCCTGTAACCATGATGCCCCATAAGAGCTTAAATATGGTTCAGGGTATCGTATTTCACAGGGACCTTCTTTTGCAGTGTGACAATGAGCTGCGCGCCAATTTACAGCAGTGAGGTGTACATTTCGTCTGGTGTGTACACCGGGTTTCAGAGGGATAATCGGGTTGCCACTGATGCCTTCATCTTGGCCTTCGAGGGTAATACACTGCTCGAGAAGGTAGAGGTGATGGTCTACTGCTATGATGTCAAGCCATATATCCCTTGCCCGATGCAGTGCTTTAAGTACTGGAAGTTCGCCATATGTCTTCCCACTGCACTTCCAACATCACATGTTGAGATTGCGGACACGCAGCACATCCCAATGCTCCATGTGCTCTGCCTCCTATCTGTGTCAACTGAAGAGAGCACCATTGCCAGACTGCAGGATTATCCAGAAAGGAAGGAAAATCATGGAGAACAAAACCCTCGACTGACTGACCTACACTGAAGCGAAGAGAAAATTTGAACATCTGCATCCTGTATGTATGACATCGTCTTATGCCATTGCTACAACAGTTCTGGCACCATCAGCTCCGCCAACCCCAGTCACCTCTCAGAGCTGGAAGACTACACCTGCCCCCTTGATAGTGGGAGGCACTTCCCTCCCTGTTGCTCCCACCCGACCTACTTCGGCAGCAGCACCCCCGCCTCCCCACCCCAACCATCGGGGACGTCCGTCCCCACTTCTAAGCTGGAGAAGCATAAGCCTTCTTCAGCTTCTCTCACTAGGAATGGGTCCCTTGGGTCACTCCTTTCCCAGGTTTCTGCTAGTGGGAAAGATGACACCCACCAGTGGCTGAAGATCTCAAAAGCAGCTGATCGTAGTGCTTCACACTCATCCTCAGTCCCGGAGACTGAGCCATGAAGTTCTCTCAGCCAGGGAAACCCAAGGAGCAATGAGAGAGATCCAAAACAAGGAGCCCTAAGACCAAGGAAATTGTGGTGGCACCCACACCACCGCTACCTACAAGCTCTGCATCTGAGGATGGGGTGGAGATTCTGGCATCCGCTGAGAACCTAGATCTCGCCAGACCCTCAGACACAATGGATATAGACTGCTCAGGCAAAAAGTCGGTGGCAGCAGGTGACGCTGAGGTGTAAACTGCCTCATTGAATGTTCCATGCCTTCCCAGTCTCACGATGACATCATCCTCCAGTGGAATTGTGGCAGTTTTTTCCACCACCTGGCTGAGCTACGGCAACTGTTAAGCTTTACACATGCTACCTGCAGTGCCCTCCAGGAAACCTGGTTCCCGGCAATGCAGACACCTGCCCTCCGTGGCTATAAGGGATATTACAGGAACTGTAGCAACTATAATAGAGTGTCAGGTTTAGTTTGCGTTTATGTCCTAAACTCAGTCTATAGTGAAACTGTGCCCCTTCAAACCCCTCCTGAAGCTGTGGCTGTTAGAATGAGGACAACACAGGAAATAATTGTCTGCAATGTATATCTTCCTCCAGACTGTGCAGGAACCCTGAATGTATTAGCTGCACTGATTGATCAACACCCTAAACCATTCCTACTTTTGGGAGATTTTAACGCCCATGACCCCTTGTGGGGTGGCACTGTGCTTCCTGGCCAGGGAAGAGATGTCGAAACTTTACTGTCTCAGTTCGACATCTGCCTCTTAAATACTGGGGCCGCCACACATTTCATTGTGGCTCATGGTAGTTACTCAGCCATTCATTTATCAAATTGCAGCCCAGGACTTCTCCCATCTATCCATTGGAGAGCACATGATGACCTGTGTGGTAGTGACCACTTCCCCATCTTCCTGTCACTGCCCCGGTATCAACCCACGGATGCCTGCCTAGGTGGGCTTTAAACAAGGTGGACTGGGAAACTTCCACCTCTGCTGTCACCGTTGAATCTTCACACGGTAACATAGATGTGATGGTTGAGCAGGTGACTACAACAGTTGTTTCTGTGGCAGAAAATGTGATCCCTTACTCTTTAGGTTGCCGCCGGTGTGAGGCAATCCTTTGGGGGTCCCCAGAAGTCGCTGAATCAATTAAGGAGCGTTGGCGAGCTGTACAGCGGCATAAATGGCACCCTTCCCTGCATCACCTCATAGCCTTTAAATGGCTCCATGCCCGCATTTGCCAACTTATCAGATGATGGAAGCAGGAGTGTTGGGAGAGGTACGTCTCAACCATTAGGTGCCATACATCACCTTCCTAAGTCTGGGTAAAAATCAAACTTATTTTTGGGTACCAGACCCCAACAGGCGATCTCGGTATTACCATAAATGGTGTGTTATCTACAGACGCAACATGATTGCCGAGCACTTTGCCGAGCACTTTGCATCAGAGAAGAACTCCCCCTGGCCTTTTGCACTCTAAAATGGTGGCTGGAAGGGAAAGTCCTCTCATTCACTACAAGCAACAGTGAATCCTGTAATACCCAGCTCCTCAGTGCCCTTGCACATTACCCCGACACAGCTCCTGGGCCTGATCAGATCCACAGCCAGATGATTAAACATCTCTTATCTGAGTACAAGCAACATACCCTCATCATCTTCAACCAGATCTGGTGTGATGGCGTCTCTCCATCACAATGCTCAAACCCAGTTAAAACTCACTTGATGTGGATAAGCTATTGGCCATCAGCCTCACCAACATTCTTTGTAAGCTGCTGGAACGTGTGGTGTGTCGGCGGTTGGGTTGTGTCCTGGAGTCACGAGGCCTACTAGCTCCGTGTCAGGGCAGCTTCCACCAGGGTCGCTTGACCACTGATAATTTTGTGTCCCGTGAGTCTGCCATCTGAACAGCTTTTTTCAGATGCCAGCACCTGGTTGCCATCTTTTTTGACTTAAGTAAAGCATACGACACGACTTGGCGACATCATATCCTTGCCACATTGTATGAGTGGGGTCTTCAGGGCCCACACCCAATTTTTATCCAAAACTTCTTGTCACTCCATACTTTCCATGTCCAAGTTGGTGCCTCCCATAATTCCATCCATATCCAGGAGAATGGAGTCCTGCAGGGCTCTGTATTGAGTGTGTCTCTATTTTTAGTAGCCATTAACAGTCCAGCAGCTGCTGTCGGGCCCTCCGTCTCACCTTCTCTGTATGCAGACGACTTCTGGATTTTGTATGGCTGCTCCAGTCCTGGTGTTGCTGAGCGTCACTTACAGGGAGCCATCCACAAGATGCAGTCATGGGCTCTAGCCCATGGCTTCCAGTTTTTCGCCATGAAGATGTGTGCCATGCAATTCTGTCAGCACCGTACCGTTCATCTGGAACCAGCACTTTACCTTAATTATGATGAACTCACTGTAGTGGAGACATATTGATTCTTAGATCTGGTTTTCAACGCTGGTTTGACTTGGCTTCCTCAACTTCGTCAGCTTAAATGGAAGCGTTGGCGGCACCTCAATGCCCTCCGCTGCCTGAGCAACACCAACTGGGGTGCAGATCGCTCCACACTGCTGCAGCTCTACAGAGCCCTTGTTCAATCCTGCCTTGACTGTGGGAGGGTTATTTATGGTTCAGTGGCACCCTCAGCATTGTGTTTGCTCGACCCATTGCACCATTGCAGAGTTCGACTAGCAAGAGGAGCTTTTAGGAAGAGTCCGGTGACAAGCATACTGGTGGAGGCTGGAGTCCCTCCATTGAAAAACAGATGTGCACAACTGCTCGCCAGTTATATTGCAGACATTCATAGCTCTCCTGAACATCCTAATTATCGTCGTCTTTTCCCAACCACGGAGGTTCACCTCCTGCATTGGCAGCCCAGGTCAGGGCTAACGATTGTGGCTTGCGTGCGACCGCTTCTGTCTGAACTGGAGTCCTTGCCTGTACCACCTCCCCTTGAGGTCCATTGACGTACACCTCTATGGTGTAGCTGTAGGCTGAAGCATTGCCTGGACCTTTCACATGGCCCTTAGGACTCCGTTAACCCTGCGGCTCTCCACTGTCACTGCCTCTCGATTCTTTGAGTGTTCCGGGCTCTGAAATGGTTTGCACCGATGGCTCGCTGGCTGATGGTAATATTGGCTACGCCTTTGTCCACAGAGGCCATATTGAACAGCATTCCTTGCCCGATTGCTGCAGTGTATTCACTGCAGTGTTGGTAGCCATATCTCGTGCACTTCAGTATATCCGTTCATGCCCAAAGGAATCGTTTCTTCTGTGTACTGACTCCTTGAGCAGCCTACAAGCTGTCGACCGTTGCTACCCTCTCCATCCTTTGGTGGTGTCCATGCAGGAGTCCATCTATGCCCTGGATCGGTCCTATCATTCACTGGTGTTTGTTTGGACCCCAGGACATGTCGGCATTCAGGCAACGAACTGGACGAAAGGCTGGCCAAACAGGCTATGCGGAAACTGCTTCTGGAGATGGGCGTCTCTGAACATGACCTGCGTTCTGTCTTACGCCGCAGTGTTTTTTGACTTTGGGAGATGGAATGGCATAACAGTATGCACAACAAACTGCGTGTCATTGAGGAGACTATGAATGTATGGGAGTTTTCCATGTGGGCCTCTCGCAGGGTACGGATGTGTGGAAGTTTTCCATGTGGGCCTCTCACAGGGAATCAGTTGTCCTATGCCGGCTCTGCATTGGCCTCACTTGGGCGACCCACGGTTACCTCCTGTGCCGTGAAGACCCAAGTCAGTGTCGGTGCGGCGCCCGGTTGACAGTGGCCCTTATTCTGGTGCACTGTCCTACTTTGACTGCCCAGCAGTGAAATCTTGGGTTACCAGACTCATTGCTGCTCGTTTTATCTGACAACACCCTCATTGGCTGATTTAGTTTTATTTGCGAGGGTGGTTTTCAATCATTTGATCTAAGTTTTAACGCATGTCCTTTGCCCCTCTGTGTCCTCCACCCTAGTGCTTTTAGGGTGGAGGTTTTAATGTGTTGCACAGTGGCTGGCTTTTCATTTTTATTCTCATGGTCGGCCAGCCACTGTAATCTGCTATCTTGTTTTACTCTCTTCTTTTTCTAGCGTCCCTCTGTTTTCTTGTCCTCTTTTGTTCCTTTTAGTAGTCGTTACCTTTCCTTTGTTCTTGTGGTTTTTCCTTTCTTTCCATTTTGTGTTGTGTGTCGTCTGTTTTATTCTCACATTATGGTATTGTTTTATTAGAAACAAGGGACTGATGACCTTGTAGTTTGGTGCCTTCTGCCCTCTTTTAAACAAACCAACCAACCAACCAAGTAAGCTTTTGGCCAAAAAGGCCTTTTTCCTCTTCCGAATTACGGCCCCCCCCTCCTACACACACACACACACACACACACACACACACACACACACACACACACACACCATTGTCTCTGGCTGCTAAGGCCAGACTCATTATTCGATCTTGAATTCTCCATTATTTTCTTTTTAATCTCGTTGTTAGTAAATGTAACCACTGAAAAGATGAACACAATATTTTTTTTATTTCCATGTGGCTTTTTATTAAATTTGTATTTGGCCATATTCATGTTACATCTGTTGTGAGATTGATGTGTTTGGTAAAGCAATGTCTGATGAATGCTGAATATTTGAAAAGTTTACTTGGCATCAAATCAGATCAGTCTCATCAGACTGTCAGTCATTGTGCTGCAATTTCAGTTGGTATTAAAATAATCTTTTTTCTATAACTCTGGCATTGCATTCTTTCAAAAATTCTGTAAATGGTGGAGTTTAATGTCCAAATATGAGTGACATGATCTTCTACTTTTGCTTTCCAATTGCAATAATCTGATACACTTTATGCCTGTCAGAAATTATCCCGTTTTTACCTGACGGTGTGCATTGAGGCTACATGATTGCATCCTGAACTCTGTGATGTTTTTGATATGTTCCTTTGAATTTTTTAACTGTCTTACAATTTTGTTATTATTATTTCCTTAATAATATTTTTATTTCAAGGATATGTGAGAGATTAGAGAGTAACATCATTTTTTTTAATGTTTGTGCTGCTGTTCGAATAGTTATTGCAAACTCACTATTTACCCATTAACATAATTTTACTTTATTGAACTGAAAAGTCAATTAACTAAATGAGTTTAGTTTCTCAATCAGTTATCAGAGAACGGTAGTTAAAAATTGTTGTTTTGGACAAGTACACAAGATCGTGCTTATCCCCTTGGTAAGTGGGTGAGTTTATACGGAGAGAGAAGTATGTTAATATAAATTCATTTCATATATTGCCAGTTGCTACAAGTGGCTGGTCCACACCTATCTTTGTACTCAAAACTGTATTGCCGAAGTATGACAGTGATTCTATGGGAAATTTGTCAGTAATTCAGTACTTCAAATTAACATACTAAACTAAGCTATTTTCATTTGTTTTTTGGGTATTATTTTTGTAGGAAGAAGAAGATGATGATGACGATGACATAAAAGATGATATTGTGGATGATGACGAGGAGGAAGAGGAAGAGGAAGAAGAGGGAATTGAATCACAATCCGACTCTGATGTAAGAGAAGAAGGCAGCCCCAATGTCCGAAAGCGCAAGCCACGTAAAGCTGACTAGGCTATGAATAACGTTTTGTGATTTACTGTTCATGGAGCTCTCTGGCTCCAAGAATGCAGCGTGTATTGTTGAGACAACATGTTACCACTACGACCATTCATAAAAAGCATTGTTGTTAAAAGGCTGTGTGCTGAAGATTTTGCAATATTAGAGTGGGACTTTTTATGATGTTCAGCAAGCTTCATCACAGGCCTGTTATCAGGTTTTTAAAGGAAGCATTAAGACTGGCATAGTATGTAATAATTTGTTGTTGACATAATGTGATAAATTATGGACCAGTCTCCTCATATCATTTGAGTGATCTGATAAAAAGCATACATTTTGAAACTGACAAGAATTCAAAGTCCAAATGTGCAACTACAAAATCACTTCAGAAATTCATTTTTTGTGAGATACAATAAGTGAAAGATAATCACAATGTGCTACTCCAGTCATTTATGAATAGCAGGTCTATGTATTCTGCTCTTTTTTTCTTAATGTGAAAGTTTCCAATCTAAAACAAATTTTGTCTCTTCATGTATGTATCCTGCACCACAATTCAGATGCTTATTTTTATGTTTGCTTACAAGCAAAGGTTATCACCCTGTGTGCAACGCAGACAGTCCAGATTATAATGTATAACGCAGAGCTCTTTCTGCCTATAAGTGGGATAAAAGTGTTTTCCACTAACTGCGGTGGAGCACTGATCTCAAGCTGCAAATTCTGAATGTTTAAAATTGCCTTATATGCTAAGGTTTCTGGTTGTGCAAGTAGGTACTGTGTGTGTGTGTGTGTGTGTGTGTGTGTGTGTGTGTGTGTGTGTGTGTGTGTGTGGACACGCAAGCGATGCTTGTCAACAGAGTTGTGTAGGATATTTTTGTACTGAAGTTGAGAAATTACGTAGTTCTATTAACTATTGCTGTAATTAATGACTTGCGTTCGTATATGTTATGATCCATATAGAGGATCCACTGAGTCGCAGACAGGCACAATGAAAAAGACTGATAAATTATTAAAGGTATTTGCACAAAGTTCTTCTGCAGTAGAAAGCATATACACATTCATACAAACACAACTGACACACATGACCAGTCTCAGGGTGCTAGAGACCACCTTTGTCTAAAAGCTTTAATAGTTTACCAGCCATTTTCATTGTTCCTGTCTGCAACTCAATGCCTCCTCTGTATGGTGAGTTGCAATTTATCCTTCCTGTATTGTTGTCATTCCATCGTGGACTTTCCATTGTTTGATTATGATTGATAGAGCTGATACAGGATCATGGGAGACTGGAAGTAACCCAGTGAATAAAACACTCCAAATAAAAATTAACAGAAAATGAATGAGGACAAAAATAATGTAAGAGGAAAAACCTATCAACTGAATAAGTTATAATTATATGCAGTAACAGATTTATTTAAAATTCATTAAACAATAACTATCACTTTTGGTACAATTTTTAAGGGTAGTTTAGTCTACTTTCTTGCAACAAAGTTTGGCATTTAACAGCAACATTGCCAGACAACTGCTTGATAAGTAAATTTGCATTTGGAGTGATCTTGCAGACCTCATGAAACGGATCAGATGGTGCATGGCATTTGCTCATGACATTTATTGCTATTTGGGTGTGATCACGCCTCCCCTTCCCCCTCTGCTCTGGCTGTCTGCCTCCTGCGATGCAGAAGAATATGCTATAACAATTTCTTTATCCATTGTAGTAATGTGGTCATTGTTGTGTTACAGTCACTGATTGCTGGTTATATTTTTCCACAACTTCTTTCTAATGTAAGAAATTTACAATAACAATATTTTTAGTCCAAAACTGATGTGAATGATAAAACGCTTTAAGTAAGTGAGGGCAAATAAATGAGGTTGTACTGTGAATTCTGTTTTATTTGTGGACTGTTGATAGAAGAATTTGATAAATTTTTTGTGCAAAACTAATTTGTAAATAAATTGTGTCATTACGGCAACATTTGCTTGTGGTTTTATCCACATATTTGCTATCAAAGTGCCTCATGGTTTTAGTAAATGGTGCTGACATAAATATTCATTGAAGACTTATGGGCCTCAAATTGAAATGCCTCATCTTTCTGCAACCTTTATTTCTTACTCAACTTCATTTTGTCATTTCCAGCTGAACTTTCCATTTATTCACATTTGAAAGCATTCGTGCTAACTCATGATTTTAGCTTAAAATATTCTTTCTGTATGTGTCCGTAATCATTGAAATTAGCTTCTAATTGTTAAGAACTATATTTTCCCAGTATCATTCTAGTCGATATTTTTATTCAGTTGCAGTTACGCATAATTTGTGCCTCCCTGTAGTTGCCACAAATATTGTGTACCTTTTTTAATTCACCAGTTTGACAAATTTTGATAGAATAAGTGCTTGCAAATTGGATTTTAAGTGTGTGCTGTGTGATTTATATGCCGAGGGAAGGGCCATTTCACATTTTTGGACCAGATTGCAGATATGGATGAGGCCTCATTTTGCTAGTTTCTTGGTGGACGTAATTATAAGGTTCTGTTTGTTCTTCCTGTATCTGAATTATTATTCTGATTTTCACCACTTCAAGTAATACTAGGGAAGGGAATAATTTTTTCTGGAGTTTTTTTTTATTTCATTAACCATTTCCTGTTCATTTTACATTTGTATTTAACCGACCATTTTTAATTAAATTTTTTACCCTAGTTATTTATTTCCACATAAAAATCTTGCTCACCGTTTGTTTCTTAATCGATTACCTTTTCTTCTGTTTTGGGCAGCATCTTATGCACTTAAAATCTCTACTTTGTATGTGTTGTTGTTCCAAATACAGTTTCCATTCTTGCTGCTACTACATTTTTGTTTCATGCAGGGTGGCACAGGTAGTAGCATTTCTGTGCTGACTGCAGCTAGTGACATGTCCAATAATCCTCCCCATCATGTACAAAAGCTGTGAATAAAAGCACAGGCACAGTTGACAGCCATTTTACCATGCTGAGATAAACATTACTTCCCAGTATTTACAAGGGTAATTTTAATTATCTTTATAGTATTCAAGAAACATTAATGTCCATTAACCTATTGGGTCCAAGAACACGTCATCCTTCCTGTTTTTATTTGAGAGGTTTTTTCCTTGAAAAACAATTCATTACTCTAAGTGCTTTCTTAAGAGACTAAACACACTGACCTACCATATTTGTTGTCTGTAAGCTGTTTCTTTGTTTGGTGGCTCCCTAGTCCTCAAGTTAGACAAGTTTTGGCTGAAACTTGTCTGTTGTGATCTGGTGGATGAGACAGAGGCTCAGTTACTGTCAGTTTTAATTATACTAAGTTTCTTTCTGCAGTTTTTGGCAGTGCCATTACCATATAGTTATTTATTTTTTATGTTTATTTTACATTAATATTTCAGATCATATGTACTTAGTTTGATTTTTGAATTTGTTTTTTGTTTCTCACTCAAAAGATAAGAAAATTACCATGTAAAATCAAAAACCATGGTGACTGATTAATAGATGAAATTTAAACAAAGTTATCTCTCTTGTATGTTTATACTTTTGTTTCACAATGTATCATAGGTATGCATATTAATTACAGTTTTAAGCTATTTTAAGACATAATAATTTTTAAGTTTGGAATTGCATTACAGTTAAGAAGTACATTGTTGGTAAATGGAGTGGGGATATCACATTATTGTGAACTGTGTTGGGAAGCACCATATTACTTAAGTGTGCCGCAAAACAAGTGTGCCTGCTCACTGGTTAGACACTTGAAGTTTGGAGTTCCAGGCTGGTGCCAAAAGTAAAACTTTGTAGATCACATTGGGTTGGAATGGACTGTATTGTCTCTGATACAGTTGCACACAAGTGTGTAAACTATATTTGCTTTATGTTGGAAATGAGGAATGATAAAATTGTGAATGGTCCAATACTTGCACACTCTCCAGTTTCGTTTTACAGATACTGTTTTTTGAGAAAGGGGGGGGGGGGGGGGAGAGAGAGAGAGAGAGAGAGAGAGAGAGAGAGAGAGAGAGAGAGAGATTGTTATGAAAGGCAAAAAATAAACTTTAATCCCTCCCTCCCCCACTATCTTTGCTTAACTATCTACCAAAAACTCAAAACATGTTGTATTATGTATCTTTGTGCCAGCTGTTTGTTATGTAGGTGGAAAACATTTATCCTTCAGCATATTAAGTTTCTTACTCAAAGGAAGTCTTCAGCCTTTGATTTTATTTCACAGTGGCAAAAGGAAACAGATACATTTTCATCTTGCATAACTGATATAGTATCTGTGAAAATTCAGTGATTTTAAGATGTAAGAAATGCCCATAATGCCTTCATATTATCATTTGAAACTCCAGCAACAGTTTTTCACAAGGTCAGATTTTGCCTATAATTCCATTAGAACTGTTGTTGGTGACAAATCACTGTTTTTGATTGTTGTTGTGAGTGTCAAGTTTACAGACTTAAGAACATGAAGTTTGTGTGGAATGACTTTTTGGTCCTTGGCTTGTTTCTACAAGCACCAATGTCTTTGAAAGTGTTGCAATAAGTCCAGTGTATACCTTGAAAACCTGGAGCTCAAGATTTTCTGTGTATATGTGGCAAAAACTCGGAGCTAAATTTCAAAGTCCAAACAACAGAAATGCTGCATCTAATGCTGTCACATTAATCTGACACCTATCACAGGGTCATAATGCAAGGAAAAAGGGCTGAAATTAGACCACACTATAACAAAGTCCAGTGTACTCACTTTTTGGTTCAGTGACTCACTGTGCTCCCAAATCCACTGATTGAAATACATTGTTTTATCTGAGCCAATGGTTCAGTAACTGCTTTCGTCATGTAATGACATGTATTAAAAGAGGAATCTTACAAAATGAGAATCAGGCTTCATAGTGTGCTATAATACTTTTGCATCGTGTATAGGGTGTGGTAAGTGGGAAAAGCAATGTGTTGCATGTGCATGTCACACACACACACACACACACACACACACACACACACACACACAGAGAGAGAGAGAGAGAGAGAGAGAGAGAGAGAGAGAGAGAGTGGTAAGTTATTGCTAATTATGGAATTATACATGTATATATAATGAAAGATGTATAGTAAGTTGGAAGTGACACATCTGCATCCTGATTTGTAAACTCTACGATCATCAGTGTTAAATGGCCTGACAGCATAATTTTGGTTAAGGTATAATTACATAACACAAGTTTTTTTAAGTGCTGAATATTACTTTACCAGTTGTGTAATGTGGGGATTTCTGGGCTTCAACATCTTTTGTTTCGAAAAAAAAGAAAAAATTTTCTCTTTCTCTTGTATATGTTCCAGGGAGAACACACTTAGACATTATTTATTAAGTATTAACACTGTGATAAAATGTTGATTTTACATTCCTGTAATGGGACAGCCAGTTAGTGATATCGTAAGACACTTTACCAAATTTAATACAGACTGTAATTATAACATGCTCGGATGTAATATGTAATCTGTGTGATGTTTTGTGACTGAAATTACTTTTCACTAGCTTGAAAATGTTTGAAATTGCATTTGGCCACCAATGATAAATTGGCCTTTGCTTATAATCCAGTAGTCATTGTTGACATATTTTATGGTGTTTGATGTGAGTTTAACAAATCTCCACTTAAACCACATTGTAAGACTGTGTGAAAATTGCATTTAGTGTGTTCATGTTGCAGTGTCCCTCTTGAAAGGGAGCTCACTGGAATGCGTCCTTTGGAGTTGTTATTGTTTTAGTTTTACTTTTATATTTTCATCTAAACCTCAACATTGCAATGGACATAACAATGCAATTACTCTCAGCTTCTCTCTGTATCATGATGCTCTCAGCTGTCATGTTTGTTGTTGTGGTTGATATTGTGTGCAAATTCGTGTTCTTATTTTGAGTCCAGTTTGATTCATTTTTAAAAGTAATTTTTATAAAAAGCTTCCTAATAAATTTTCAGATTATGAAATGCCTTTGAATGTTGACTGCTTTAATCATTTTTATATTTTGTAATTTTTGTGCAGAATGGTATAATTTCTGTGAACATTGAGTGTGCTGCAGTGATGTATTTTTTGTAAATAAAAGTTCTATTTACCAAATTTTTCAAAAACAAATCTTTTCTTCATGACAGTACTGAAGCCTAATTTTTTACTTCAGTGCTTATTGGCCAAAGTAGTATTTAAAACATGGCAAAGGCTGCACTTGTTGATGTTACACAAACAGAAAATTATGAAATAGTTATCTGACGAATGCTTGGATTTGTGTTTGTCTTCACTATGATTCTTTGGTGTGCAGTTTGTGAGGTATGTGATACTGCATGCTAAGCACATGGGACATTTCATGTCTGAAGTTATCTAGATAAGCATAATTTATGAGCTTCTGGTCTTGCAGATGATGGTATGAATACAATGCTTTCTGTACTTCATTTGTTATGAATAATAGACAGGTCAGACTGGGGTTGACGTGCAAGTGAACTGTTTGGAAGGAGTATGGCTCAAATCCTTTGTCTAGCATCCTGATTAACATTTCTGTGGGTTTGATAAACAGGGTTACAATTCATCTGGAATACCTCAAATTCTCATGGAACTTTATTTTATCTGGAAACATCAGGGAATATGTGGTGAGTGTGTTTTGATAAAATTCACTGCAAGATTTGCAGTGTTTTGTATCAAATCAGTTGTTGTGCTGACTCACAGGAATGTCAGTGACTACAGCACCATGAGATCCCTTGTTACAATGCGGTACAGTGTCTATTAATATTATGTTACAATGATCACAGTTTGAAGCAACACCTCACAAGGATCATCATAAGTTTAGTTGCTGTAGATTGGCCAGATATGCCACAGAAATATGACAGGAAAGTTTATCAATGGTTTTCCAAAGATGGCTGGAGAGATAGGAGATTATGATCTTGAAATTTTATTTATAAAATTGTAAGTTAACCATGTTTATCTGATGATAGTCACAATATTTTATCAGGATGCTCACAAAAATTTAACATGCATACGTAGATTTCACACTGTATCTGTAATGTCAATGATGACCTGCCAGAATAAAAAAAATCTAGAGTAGAAGTAACATAATTTAGAGAATTTTGTCATGAATTTTGTTTTCAGTTATTAATTCCTGTTTACATGGAGTCCTGCATTTCACAGCTCTCCACAATCTAGTAAATGGCATGAGTAGACTACGCACTGAAATATTTCCTATCAAGTGGTTGAAGAGGACAGTTGTCATGCATAGAGCAGTAACAATCTGTGTACAAATCAAGAAATTCTGGAGGTGCGCAAAAACATACTTGAATTTAAGTAAAAGATGCGAAGTAGTCATTGAGTTTGTCAACAGTCCTCTGTTCTATGCTAGAGTAGCACTTACTAGATTGTTGACACCTGATGTTTTGAATTTTATTCTGAAAAATGTAATGCATTGATTTATGGAGGTCAAAATGGACTACTGCATCAGTAACAGTTATATATCCAAAATTAGGTAATTTATTCCTGCAAACCTTGTTTGTTTGGGATATGATACTGTCAAGAAAATGAAGATGGTTAGAAAATTTTGATAGCAGAATTTTTCAATTTCAGGAAGACTATAAAGTATAACCTCAAAAATTTTCCCACAATATATTGACTCATCCATTGTTAAGAGCTGCCAGTAGCTTGAGCCAAGCCTGATTGGAACTAATCCCAATTTGAGTCCTAGATGGTTGGATTAAGTTCTTTTATTGCTTATGGAGAATCACTTACTATGCACATCTGTAGCTGATACTCTAACACAAGTTTTGTGAATGATCCACCAAAGAATCTACACAGATTAACTGACTGTCTTGTATCAAAGGTTTTGCAGTTACTATACTAGACCAGTATTTAAACCCTATCTGTCCATTTTGATTTAGGTTTCCCAAAGTTTCTCTAAATGATTTCAGGTAAATTGTGTGATATTTCCTTTAATAATGTTGAGTCGGAATCTCCCAAACCCATGTCACATAAAGTTATTGATCTGTCTCACAAAGCTAGTAGTGTCAATTAAATCAGAACCTTCATTTCCTTTATGTTGTTCATGTATCTACATCTAATGTTATTCAGCACCACAGTGCACCTACACACATGATGGACTGATGATGAAACTGGAGAAATTCCTGCAATGGGCCTAGCTGTTACATGTATGTAGTAGGAGCTCAGTTCCATATTAGTGCTGAAGATCTTCTATTCCTGCATACATTGGAGTTGTGTAGGCAGCTGTTGAAACAGTGTGGCTCAGTAATTCTTCAAAGGAATTTCTCAGAATTTTTGGAGGTGATAGATAACAAAGTTATTGCATATCTTTGGGTTGGAGAGCTTTCTATTTTCTATCTAAAACAAAAAATATTTTTGTGGTTTAAATATCTGGTGATCCTTCATAAAATCATGACCATTTCCATTTTTTCTTTGATGATCCATTATGGATCGTGGGACAACAGCTGGCATGAACTTCTTGATGCAATAATTTACCAACAGCCATATGTATAGTAGAAATTTATTTTATTTTATGAACTTCTATGTGCTACCAGTTTCGGCGTTACGTTGATGCCATCTTCAGGCCCCACTCGTCAAAGTCGTAAAATCGCTATACACGGAAGGAGCCATATAACTGTATCTGTGTCGCCTGGCCACCAAGAGCTGTTGCTGGATGATTTGATTCACTGATCCAGTTATATGGCTCCTTTCGTGTATAGCGATTTTACGACTTGGACGAGTGGGGCCTGAAGATGGCATCAATGTAACGCCGAAACTGGTCGCACATAGAAGTTCATAAAATAAAATAAATTTCTACTATACATACGGCTGTTGGTAAGTTATTGCATCAAGGATTTCCATTTTTGTCTGAAGATAATTCTGTTGTGGGTCTGCAGCTGTTAATGTTTTATGGAACTAATTCATTCGCAGCTACATTATTTCTTTGTCTGGTGTCACTACTAGTTTCAGGGCCTACCACATAGTAGGATGTCAGCCTGGCTGACTTCAAAGAACATGAAAATTAGATTTGGGATGTAAAGAAACACACGCTCACTCACTTGCTCGCTCACAAACGAACCACACATTTCTATTGGACAGTCCTAGAGTAGATAGTGATCACCGGATTGTGGTAGATCATCAGTGTTTTCTGTCTCATAGTAGCAGCTGAATGTCCAAATAATGTTATGGTGTAAGTCTTATCCTGTGCTGACAACTTTTTTGCTGTAAAGTGACAATGCACACATTGTTTGAAGCTAGAAATGACCCCTTACAGCTTTGTGACATACTGGAGGGTGTACAGTCGCATTGTCCTGTTAAGGACTGGATACAGCGCACACACAGATGTACTGGACTGGTAATGCAGGTTTACTTTTACCTGTTGTCAAGAGCATTGAAAAAGAAAAAAGAAGTTTGTGATTAAAATAATAATAATAATAATAATAATAATGCAAGTCGGGGCAGTGTGGTTTATGTACAAGAGCTACCAGACAGGCAGGCCTTCCAGCTATTGATAAATGATGATACACTGTAATCAGATGAACAGTTTGCAAGTGGTTCCTATTTCAGACCACTGTGTGTTCTTCACTACTAAACTGGGATTTACAAGTTGACTAAAATCATGTATGTAAGATTCTATATAACGTCTAGTTTTTCTCCAATAACAGTAATATTTTTTGAGTCAGCTGTCCTTTTTTCAGATCAAGTATAGCCAATTTCTGTGTTTCCACTGGTTTATGCAACAGATGAAGATGTGGTTGGTGTCCTGTTCACCATGTGCCCACAGCAGGGAGCTGGTGCATTGCAGATGTTCCTTTCAGCAGCAGCAGCAGCAGTGATTGAAGCTCAGGCATTTGATGGTTGTTCTTAAACCTCTTATAAGTCCCATAGTGCTCTTAAACCTCTTAAATATCAGCAAGTGTCATATTAGTGACACACTAACAGTGAAATGAATATTTGTGTATAGGCTGCCCTTCTACTTCTAGATGCCTCCTGCCATTCAGTGTTCCCTCTTTTAGCTGGCAGAAGCTATAACTATGTAGCAAACCAACTGCTAGGGTTCGACAATGACTGATATCTACATGGCTGTCCTACTTCGCCCAGACATCTGTCATTTTGTTTTCCTTACTCCTACAGTACACTTTAGCAAAAACATTGTGGACCTCTCACTGATAGTAGTGGAATGATGTAGCAGCTCCTGTATATTACTTGTTCGAGATAACTTCAGGAAACATTCCTCACACACGAATAAAGAAAAGATGTTATGTGTACATGTGTCCGGAAATGCTTAAATTCCATGTTAGAGCTCATTTTAGTTTCGTCAGTATGTACAGTACTTCCTCGATTCACCGCCAGTTGGCCCAATTGAAGGAAGGTAATGTTGACTTCGGTGCTTGTGTTGACATGAGACTCATTGCTCTACGGTACTAGCATCAAGCACATCGGTACATAGCATCAACAGGTTAGTGTTCATCACGAACGTGGTTTTGCAGTCAGTGCAATGTTTACAAATGCAGAGTTGGCAGATGCCCATTTGATGTATGGATTAGCATGGGGCAATAGCTGTGGTGTGGTACGTTTGTATCGAGACAGATTTCCAGAACGAAGGTGTCCGACAGGAAGACGTTCGAATCAATTGATGGGCGTCTTAGGGAGCACGGAACATTACAGCCTACGACTCGCGACTGGGGAAGACCTAGAACAACGAGGACACTTGCAATGGACGAGGCAATTCTTCGTGCAGTTGACTATAACCGTAATGTCAGCGTCGGAGAAGTTGCTGCTGTACAAGGTAACGTTGACCACGTCACTGTATGGAGAGTGCTACGGGAGAACCAGTTGTTTCCGTACCATGTACAGCGTGTGCAGGCACTATCAGCAGCTGATTGGCCTCCACGGGTACACTTCTGCGAATGGTTCATCCAACAATGTGTCAATCCTCATTTCAGTGCAAATGTTCTCTTTGCGGATGAGGCTTCGTTCCAACGTGATCAAATTGTAAATTTTCACAATCAACATGTGTGGGCTGACGAGAATCCGCATGCAATTGTGCAATCACGTCATCAACACAGATTTTCTGTGAACGTTTGGGCAGGCATTGTTGGTCATGTCTTGATTGGGCCCCATGTTCTTCCACCTACGCTCAATGGAGCACGTTGTCATGATTTCATACGGGATACTGTACCTGTGCTGCTAGAACATGTGCCTTTACAAGTACGACACAACATGAGCTGATTGTGAGGTGAGTGAATAGGAGCAGAATGTCGCTGCAGGGACACTGGGGGAGGCTCAAGAAAGTGATGAAAGAATTTAACAAACTAACTGTCCAAGAAGCAATTATATCTGTTGAGTGGGTGGTCCGGACAAAAGTAGGTAGCTGCATAATGTGCCCAGCATGGGTCAAGTTTGGAGAGAGATTTGAGAAGAAAATTGAAAAGTACATGGGTTTTGTACACTGTCTTTTCAGGTTCCAACATAAAAAATTTTCAAAATAGGTGTGATTCCCTCATGGCTGCCAAAACACCAGTGTGTCACTTCAAACAGGTAGATGCATGCACATGCAACAACTTACTTCAGAGATGAAAATCAGGTTATGGGTGGTTGTGGGAATATGAGCACAGGAGGCACTCAGCTGTTGACCACTTCGAGTGGTCCACTTTTTACTGATATGGTGCAAGTGTGCATTGACTTGGGAGTGCAGTACAGGTGTATCAGTGCATCTGACTTACTGATTTGACAAAAATGTCGACAGTTGCAGCCCAAAGCAAATAATGCATAAGAGCAGGAATTGCAGAAGGTTTTTAACTCACTAACGTACTCCACACACACACACACACACACACACACACACAAAGTAAACAAAATTTTAGTTTTTGTCTGGGATAATCGAGAACATTGGCACTAGAAATACATCAAAATAGTTCAAATTCCCCATTTCCAACCAATGTTTTTCAGAGTTCTTTCTTTGTTGTAATGTAAATGCTATAACTCGTAAGCTGCTGCCATTTATTCCCAATTGAGGACACCTCTGACCCACTTCCAGCTTCCCTGGTAATTGCTGAGTCAAATCTGAAATAGCCTGCTCTGCTTCTCGAAGTAAAGGTTAAAAAGTCGATAACAGAAAAAAGTTTTAAATGCTGTACAGAATCTACACTTTGTGGCTTCAACCAATATTTGGACAGACAATTCTACCAAAAATCATTATTTGACTCTGTCAGTTACATGGATTAATATCTTGGCAATAGGATTTTAGTTACCAAAAAGTTTTCCCATGAATTAGAAATGGCAGAAAATATTGACATGAAAATACTACAGGAAAATAAAGAGACTGACATCTGAAATGGTGAAAACTGTACATTTGTGACAGACAGCAGTGTTAACACTAAAAAACTACAATGACTATTCTGCTGTGCTTGTTGGATTAATATTGTTGTGAATACTACCTTCACCCTGAAACTGGTAGACCTAAATCTTTGTAGTGAAGCTGAAAAGAAGATTGTAGAATTAGCCCACATTGCTGTTTCATTTGGAAACTGTTGAGACGATTGCCCCGAGTGTCATTGACAGCTCCAACTGTTTCATCACAATTGTGAAGAATGTTAGTCTTCACATTCTGCACTGGAAATTGTGAATTGTAATTTTGTTTTTCGCAATGAAATTATAAGTATGCCTTATATTTCACAGGTATCTCCACTGTTAAGCTAGGCTTGTCAAATGAAGCTTGGAAAAGGTCTACATAATCACAATGGTGGCCTAAAGGAATTATTAAACTCCATGAAACCAATTCAGACTGCAGCAAAAACTAGTGGAAAAGCTGTGGATTATGTTTATTTGAACTGGTTGGCTCTGCTCATTGCAAACAGAATTCAAGAATGTACACTCCAGAAAAATGCTGAGTGTTTGATTGTTCACAGCGTGAATAAGTGTACATAAATTATGATGACATCTGAACATCATGGAATGGAAATCAGCTCGAAATACACAGATACAAGACATTAAAACAGCGTGAAATTTGAAGTTGCTTATGTTTTTTCTTCACAGATTTGGACAGGTACCCTTAAAAAACAATGTATCACTAGATTCAGTAATATTAATTAATTGCTTTTAATCTGCTATTTTTCAATGATAAATTGCATTCTGGACACTCGCTACAAACCTCATCCAATTCTGTCCTTGGTTAAACACCAAATTATTCTTGAACTGGTCAGTTTTTTGTCTGTTTCTAGAAAAGAACACTAAAACCTCAGTACATTTTGGTGGTGTTTATTAGGCTTTTGAAAATTGTGGACCCATGGACAGCAAAAGTGTAGCAATAAGCAACCTGAAATGTAAATCTTAATTTCTGCTTCAAGAATTGTTTATAACACCTACAGGTTGAACCAAAACTCTGACAAACTCTGATAGTTACCACAGAAACCCTGCCCCCTTCCCTCCGGGTAGTGTGAAGTATGGAGAAGGGGAGAGGGGGAGAGATTAAGAGCACTGAGCACTGACATGGAGCCATGTAGCGTGATGTGGTGGTCGGCTGCCATCAGCAAGCTTGCATGACCAGCCGTGTTGTGCCTGGTGGCAAAGTAAGGCATGGATGGTCCGTTTCTCATGTCAAGAGCATGATGCCTGAAACACCTTAGTCTTGGAGCCAAATGGGCAGAGCAGCAAACACAAAGATCATGGAGTTAGATGGACAGGTCTTTGATGTCAATAGTGAGCACAGCAACAATTGGGGGGGGGGGGGGGGGGATTTCAGTTGCAGTGTTTCGACTATCCTTATTGTAGGCATCAGGACTACAGGAGTTTAAGGCAGAGGTATGCTTCTTCCTGTGGTCATTTACCAGATTTCCAAGCTGTTTTACACGGATTATGAGCCTCTTCAATGAACCTGACATTGTATTTCTTCTTTGCAACCTCTGCTCCCTTTTCTGTAAATCCTCTTGGCTCTTGCAGATCTTCAGTTGAAATATCTAAAGCTTTCTTCATACAGTCCCTGAACAACTTATAACCATACAATCTCACCACGTGCAGTTGCACTTCTTGTCCATCATTTATCATCTTCATGTGGCATGCTGCTCAAGTAAGTTTGGTCCGCTGTATTGAATATTGAAGGCAGATAGTTCCTTTCTTTCTTTTTCTTTCTTTTTTTATTTCTTTAGTTCTTGACAAAATTATTACAACCGTATGTGGGCTGATCAGATTTGTTTATCAAGAATTCGGCACATTTTATCAGTAAATTAAACGGCATAATGGTACAGCTGGAGGACATATTATTTAGTTTCGATGTGGTGTCACTATTCACTATGGTCCCACTCAATGAAGTGTTGCAACAGTGGGATCACATTTCTCCCCCGATGTTGCAGAACCGTTTAAATATTGCCTCTCAACCACTTATTTCAAATGGAACAGAGAGTTCTATGAACGGATGGATAGTGTCACTATGGGAGCCCCTCAGGCCTGGTTATAGCAAATTTTTGTGGAAAAAATCAAGGAGCAGGCACTGGAAACTACCAAGAAGAAACCGAATGTCTGGGTCCATTACGTGGACAATACGTTTATTCTGTGGTGGCACAGCAGGGAGGAATTGGACCATTTTCATAAACATCTGAAAGGGATCAATCTGAAGATTCAGTTTACTAAGGAGGAGGAGGCAGGTGGAAGATTAAATTTTCTCAATGTACTGGTTTTCAAGAAAGATGATGGTAGCTTGGGTCACATGATTTACTGAAAAAAAAAAAAACACACACACACACACACACACACACACACAGAGAGAGAGAGAGAGAGAGAGAGAGAGAGAGAGACTGCTACCAACACCGTGATCTGAACCACCACCCACAAAAAAAGTGAGGCATCATAAAAACGTTGGCAGATAGAGCAAGGAAAATCTGTGAACCAGAGCTGCTTGATGCAGAATTAAAACCTCTCAGCAGTCCATTGCTCAAGAATGGTTATTCATTCACTGAGGTGGAAAGAGCATTAAGACACTGTGTCTAAATTATAGTGATGCTCAAGTGCTGGTGAAATCGAAAGTTTTCATGCCATTCATTAAGGACATGACTGACCACATTGGAAACATCCTGAAAAAGTGGAACATCATGGTAATTTGCACACCTACATGGAAGATACAAGATCACCTAAAAGCAGCCAAGGATGTTCCCCAACTGGTGCAAAAAGCTGGAACTTACTGGATCCTGTGTAGTTGAGGGGAGAGGTATGTGGGTGCTACAAAAAGAACTGTTGAAAATGACTCAAAAGAGCACAAGAGCAATTGTAGAAGAGGGGACACTGACAGATCAGCTATTGTGGAACATGCCTTTCAGCCAGGAGACCACCACATTCATTTTGATAGCACTCAGGTACTGGCAGCTACAAGCAGGTGGCATGAAAGGCTATACAGAGAGGCCATAGGGATTGCAAAACACCCTGTTAATATCAATAGGAAGGAGGAGGGCATGATATTGAATGACATTTGGATTCCAGTAATGAAGATGTGTACCAGTCTTCCACTATGGGATGATAGCAACAGCAGACGACGGCAGTCGACAATGACCAATTGTGCTTGTTTATTCAAAACATGTGATGTCTCGCCACTGTGCAGAAGCAGAATTTTGCTGTAGTCAGTAGTGTGCCAGGGTGTGAATCTGACATTCATCCTCCTTGAAAATGTCCTCTGCAGATGGGAACAAAACATCATGTTTTAAAGTAAAATCCATTCAACCATGGCATAATTTCCCAGAACATTTTATTGATTGTAATATCTGTATTGTCAGGGTGAAGACTTACAGGTCTCATCAGAAAAGGACATTGTGTCTCATTGCTTCATAGTCTACAATTAATTGTTTCATACCTAAGTGACACAAGCCCCTCTCCAAACCTAATTTAGAGAAGGAGCCCTGAGAGGCCTTCTGACACATAGTCCCTTCTCATGGAGACTGTTTTGTGTTTTTTCTTGTGTTGACACCTACACTCCTGTAGCTGTTTGGAATTACCCTCGTAGAAGTGTAGCATTGTGTTGAGGATTTCTGCTTGCTGTTATACACAGATATCAGAACTGCACACTTGTTGTTTTTCTTTCACTGTCACTTCTGTGATGATCTTCAACTGATCCTGTCGCTAGACTTGTTCCAGATTCTAGAGACAACACTTTGACACTCAGCAACATTCTGTAATATTTACAGGTGACACAGTTGCCATACACTGCATATACTGCCCCCTCCCCCAGTAGAAACATGGAATTTTTCAGCTAGAATTACATTACAAACAAACCAAAGTAATGATATCGTAACATATTTCTGGATCACAACATTCAGTATTAAAGTTCCAGCAATATGTGACATTTATTTTGACTTTTGTATTTTGGATGGAATGAACAAAAAATATTTATGTGCAGGAATGTGAAAATTATTGTATATAACTGTTGTGCATTTTCAACTTTTCATGGTGTAATGAATAGTCCATTAAATTTTAGGCATGCAGCCATGCAAATAAAATTTCTTCCTCTGGTAAGTCTTGTGATTTAGTCTGAGGATGGCCAGACGATATGCGGTTGAAATATCAGTAAAAGAAATTTTATTTGCGCGGCTGCATGCCCAAAATTTAATGGAGTATATAACTGTGTTAAAAAAAAAGAAAAAAAACACCTTCTACCCAGCCACACCGTAGTTAAAGCAGTTACTTTACTACTATATATCTGATTCCTCATCTGTGGGGGATATTGACCTTTGCTGATTTTAAATGTTCAGATGAAGTGTTGCTAGCTGGATTTCCAAACATTTTTCACACTCGTTCATCAGACTACAGTAACAATGTTCCTATAAGACCAAATAATTACCAATGTACATTATATTTCAAAGATAAAATTTTCAGGTCCTACAAAAAGGAGAATAATATACCTTTGATTGCCACCATTTAAACAGTTGTTAATCATCTCCAGGACTGACCCTAAAGTAGACTAGAATTTCATCATCTTCTTTGCCAGTATCATATTAATCATGATGTGAGCAGTTCAGAGATGATCGGACAGCATATCAACCACATTACCTTTGGATGGTATCATTGCACAAAGTTTTCTAATCTCAGTGTGGATCTGGCACAAAGTCATAGCAATCAACAAATGTCAGAGACAATATCAGTCTACAGAAGAGGTGACCCACACCCACCTAGTTTTTTTCAATAGAAAGTCGATTACAGCAGCAATGGACTTAATTGAGAAGATAAGACAAGGGTTTGAAGACAGGGAAATTGTGACACTGACACTCTGTGACCTCAGCAAGGCATTTAACTGCATCTTGCACAAAATATTGCTTAGTAAATAAAACTGTTATGGTACTGAAGTGGTGTGCTGGCTACTCTTCAATCCTATTCTGAAAACTGAAAGCAGGTAGTATCAGATCATGATGTAAGCTCCCAAGAACAAAAACTGGAGCATGGCGTACCCCAGGAGTCTGTCATAGGACCTTCTCTGTTCCTTATTTATGTCTATGATCTGGGTTGTAACAAGCCCATGTTAGAGTTTGATGATGATGCCACTCTTTTTTTTGTGAAAGGAAAAGCTGCTGCACAAGCTCTGCAAGCAACAAATGTACTCTTTGAAAACATCAAGGAGTGGTTCATCGACAATAAAATTAAAATGAATAAATAAAAAACACACCTCATGATATGCAGCCTTAGCAACATTGGATACCACAATAATATGGAAGCTGTCAAATCGCTGAGGTTCATGATTGACAGCAAACTATCCCTGAATGAGCACAAAGTGTACATGTGGTCCAAGCTGTCCCGTATAATATACACTATGTGATCAAAAGTATCCGCACACCCTAAAAAGTGTACATTTTTCATATTAGGTGCATAGTGCTGCCACCTACCACCAGGTACTCCATATCAGCAACCTCAGTAATCATTAGAGAGCCGAATGGGGCACTCTGCAGAACTCACAGACTTCAAATGTGGTCAGGTGATTGGGTGTCACTTGTGTCATATGTCTGTATGCGAGATTTTCACACTCCTGAATATCCCTAGGTCCACTGTTTCTGATGTGAAGTGGAAACATGAAGGGACATGTACAGCACAAAAGCGTACAGGTGGACCTTGTCTGTTGACTGACAGAGACCACTACAGTTAAAGAGGGTCATAATGTGTAATAGGCAGACATCTGTTCAGACAGTCACACAGGAATTCCAAGCTGCATCAGGGTACACTGCAAGTACTATGACAGTTAGGCAGGAGGTGAGAAAACTTTGATTTGATAGTCGAGTGGCTGCTCATAAGCCACACATCATGGCGGTAAATGCCAAACGATGCCTCACTTTGTGTAAGGAGTGTAAACACTGGACGATTGAACAGTGGAAAAACGTTGTGTGGAGTGGCGAATCACATTACACAATGTGGCAAACCAATGGCAGAGTGTGGGTATAGTGAATGCCTGGTGAACGTCATCTGCCAGCGTGTGTTGTGCTAACAGTAAAATTCGGAGGTGCTGCTGTTATGGTGTGGTCATGTTTTTCATGGAGGGGGCTTGCACCCCTTGTTGTTTTGTGTGGCACTATCACACCACTGGCCTACACTGACGTTTCAGGCACCTTATTGTTTTCTGCTGATGAAGAGCATTTCATGGATGGCAGTTGCATCTTTCAACACGATCGAGCACCTGTTCATAATACACAGCCTGTGGCGAAGTGGTTACACGACAATAACATCCCTGTAATGGACTGGTTTGCACAGAGTCCTGACCTGAATCCTACAGAACACCTTTGGAATGTTTCAGAACACCGACTTCATGCCAGGCCTCACCGATCGACATCGATACCTCTCCTCAGTGCAGCACTCTGTGAAGAATGGGCTGCCATTCCCCAAGAAACCTTCCAGCACCTGATTGAACGTATGCCTGTGAGAGCGGGAGCTGTCATCAAAGCTAAGAGTGGGCCAACATCATATTGAATTCCAGCATTACCGATGGAGGGTGCCACGAACTTGTAAGTCATTTTCAGCCAGGTGTCCAAATACTTTTGATCCCATACTTTCTGAGGAGGCTAATAGTTATATTAACTGACCCATACCTTATAACAGTGTATTGTGCACTATTTCATAACAACCTGCTATTATAAGGCCACTCTACAGGTTGCGAGGATGTATTAATGCGGCAAAAGAAAGCAGTCAGAATCACTACATCAAGAAAAAAAATTGGAGCACTGCAAGCCTCTGTTCACCTGGTAAGGAATAATGACCAAACTCCAGCCAGTACGAGTTTTTATGCCTCATCAGTGCAAAAGAAAAACCAAGTGATTCTCAGCACGAGGCAAGATATACATAATCGTGACACCCGCAACAAAAGGAACGTTGATATATGGTGCCAAGACGTCAACTATCTGTAATCCAAGAGTTTTCCATTGTTGCTTTAAAATTGCCCTGAGAAGTGCAACAATCTCTTCCACCGGCATCATTCTAAAGGAAAATTGCACAGGTCCTGGAAGAGTACCCATTGTACTCAATTCGGGAATTCTTCAATTGTGAACAAAGTGAATGGGCATTTATATTTACTGATCCTTTCATTTAATTCACTTTCAGCAACAATTACCTTGGGCCCTGTCACCAGGGCGCCAAAATGTAATGTTCCCTACATTGATATTTCGGAGTTTCAATTAGTTTCAAGTAGTGACTGTTAAAAATCTTAGTCTGTTTTTTATTATTTATTTTATTAGACTGCAAATACTAATAGCTTGGACTTCGCCTTCTGATTTTGCAGTAGATGCTGATAGTCTATGACTTTGCACAATATGAAATTGCATACTACATGCGCAAACAAAATTGACACTCGGCGCGGTTGCTGATGGGAATGACAGTAAAGGCACTTCCCATTTACAGTCACTCCCATCAGCCACTGCGCTTTTTTGCGCAAACAATAAACAAATACAACGCTTCTCATATTATTTGTCATGTATTCTTGAAGTACAATAGAATTAATTCTTCGCGGTAAAGAGATCTTTCTACAGGAACATTACAGTAGCTTTGTAGCTCAGAATATCACGGTAAATAACTTGACATTTCTAAATATGAAAATAAAATGAAAACATTTTGCAACATTCTCTTTCTGACAATACATGAAACATTATAAATGCCCCCGCAGGTACTTGTGGCGAAGTTACTGTGATTGTCGTCCCATCTTGTCCGTTGTATTCAAAGAAAGCAACGAGCTTTATAAGAGCATTTGTAAAAAAGGAACAACATTCTGCCACAGAAACAAATGATATATTTTATCTCACCTGTCATTCCCTCTGCAATAGGAGAGTGAGAGCCTGTGTACAACTTTGTTCTTTTGAGCACTGCAAAAGCTGGTACTGGGGCACGAGGATTCCAATTAAGGTATAAACACAAAAAAGCCTTAACAATCTGTCACAAAAACAAATGAAATGCAGCCTTCCATCCCAGAATGTGACACAGATCTGCCTCAGACAAACAATAGAGGTTAAAAGCACAACCTTCAGGTTTCAAAAGGCCATAACTATATGTAACTCAAACAAACTATAGGCAGCTTTTCCTCCCAGGTAGTGGATCTCCTTACTGATCGGACCTGCACGGTTCGCTTATTCTTGTCAAATGTGGTGTACGTTCGTGCATTTAGAAATGGTGGATAAATTTGTTTTAAGGAAGAAAAGGGAACGAGTCCTAGTTCCAGTGTAACTACAAATGGACATACAAAAGAAACAAAAGCAAATATTAAAATAGACGTAACAAATAAACAATTAGTGGAAAAGTGTTACCGGTATATAAGTGGTGTGGAGTGCAGTATTCAAGAGAATTTCCATTATTTGTGTGAAGTTGAAGTTTGTGCGAGAACACGAGAAACGAGAACTGTTTGGCATCATCAACTGGTAATCTGCAGTATTAACTAACATTCACAAAAAACCGAGAACTTACCAGTTTAAAACAGTTTTTTAATATAGACAGCAACATATATGATGATTATAAAATTATTCTTTACGTCTAACTCAAATTTTCCTCTGAGAAAAAGAAATGCCACCGGTTGATATTATAATAGTCAATCTAATTAATTTGTTAATGCAGTTCTAAATTATTCCCACATTAAGAAATAATTTGAATTAAATATATTACAAGTACATCTTACTTCTACATATACGAGGGCGGTTCAGAAAGTAACCTCCGATCGGTCACAGTGCGGGTTGTGGGGGGAGTAGCGATGCCATCTGTGCGTTCACGCACTCAACAGGTCAGTCGGCATCAAGCCGTGGTCGAGTGAACGTCGTACCTGCGCTAGTTTAGTTTTTGTGGCAGTTTGAAATGTGTGCTGCAATAGAAAACCCCGCCAAATGTGAAGTGCGTGCTGTCATAAGGTTTTTTACAGCCAAAGGATATTCTGCAGCAGCTATTCATCGTGAGCTTTGTGCCGTGTACGGACCAAGAGTTATGAGTGAAGCAGTTGTCCATGAATGGGTACGTTTATTTAAAAGTGGACGAGAAAACGTTCATGATGAAGAGAGGAGTGGTAGACCATCATTGGTGACTGACGAACTCGTTCAGACAGTTGATGCAAAAGTTCGTGAAAATCGACGTTTCTCAATGTCGGAGTTGTCTACTGGTTTTCCACAGATTTCTAAGGCTCTCTTGTACGAGATAGTGACAGCAAGATTGGGTTACCGTAAGTTCTGTGCACGATGGGTGCCCAAAATTCTTACCGACCACCACAAAACTCAAAGAATGGCCTCTGCATTAGACTTTCTGTCACATTATGAGGACGAAGGAGAACCATTGTTAAACAGAATCGTGACCGGTGACGAAACCTGGATTAAGTACGTGAACCCTGAGACAAAAGAACAATCAAAGATGTGGGCACATTCAAATTCGCCTACCAAACCAAGAAAAGCCTCGCAAGATTTTTCTGCCAGAAAACTGATGGCAACGGTGTTTTGGGATGCCAAAGGGGTGTTGTTGGTTGAATTCATGGAACGTGGTACAACCATTAATCAAGACGTGTACTGTGAAACAATAAAAAAGTTACGACGGGCTATTCAGAACAAACGCCGTGGTATGCTGACTTCCGGTATAGTTTTTTTGCACGATAACGCCCGTCCTCACTCTGCTCGCAGAACAACGGCCCTTCTTGAGTCCTTCAAGTGGGACGTTATCAACCATCCACCTTACAGCCCAGACCTGGCGCCAAGTGATTATCACCTCTTCATGCACTTGAAGAAATGGCTCGGGTCACAGCGGTTTGATGACGACGAAGAGCTCAAAGATGCGGTCACAGGCTGGCTCCAGGCACAAGCGGGTGATTTTTATGCAGAAGGAATTTCAAAGCTTGTGAAGAGATACGATAAGTGCCTCAATCGCTATGGAGACTATGTAGAAAAATAGTGTAAAGATGTAGTTGTAAGATGTATATATTAAAATATTTTTATTTAACTCGGTGTATTTTTTTAAATCAACCGGAGGTTACTTTCTGAACGGCCCTCGTATAATAACTCCTAAGCCAGATACAAGTAAATCCGTGAACAGTAAAGGTTCTTTATTTTTCTTTTATATTCAGTATATCATATTGCCAAAGCTGATACATTAAGGAGACATGAAATCTCGGCTGACTTTAAGAATTCAGTTCAAGAGTCGATAGAGACACCAAATTTTGCCAGTCTCGGCTGCATCCTTTAAAAAATTCTGAAGAAAGTTTAGAAACCGCACTGAAATTCATCTGCACAACAACGAACTGCTTGAAGAAAGTTTTCCATAGTATAAGAACTGTGTATAGACTTAAAATGTCTTTCTTTGGTCAAGTGGCAATGCAAATTATGAAAGTTATGGTAGTATTCATCATATGGAGTATGAAATGTGTAAAATAATTACTGATGATACTTTCAGTGAACACCATTTATCAGAAAGGTAGATGTAGGGTTACACAACACTCTACCAGAGTGAAATGTAACACTGCAGTTCTCTGTGCAAGTATGCATACAGCAAGAGCATTTGCCATGCCCACTTTCCCAAGCACTCCTATTCTTGAAGAGAGGGCGACTACAGGGAAAACAGTTTGTGGGGGTCATAACTATTGCAAATCAGGAGGGAGGGAGAAGTTGGGTGGGAATAAGAGCCAGTAGAGATAGAAGTTAGGAAAATTACAGGATCAATGCATTTTTGAACCAATAGTTCTCACCTGCACAATTAGTATTAGTATTATGTAGTATAGTATGTAGTATAGTATTATGAGTGACCAGGTGGTATAGTTTTGAAGCAGAGTCACTGATGTCAACTATGATGGGCTGAGTAGTGTGGCCTGCAGTTGAATAATCAAACATACCCTGAGTCAGAGTTTGCTAGTGGCTATTCATTTCAGTGGACAGTATGTTTATAATCATGTCCACATAAAACACTGTGCAATAGTGCAAATGGAATTGCTATATACCATGACTGCTTACACAGATGGCCCAACCTCTAAAACAATAGATGGTGCTGAGAGGAATAGTGTTTGAGTGGTAGGACATATGTTCACTACAATTCAATCTTTGAGTAGTGTGCGTTCCTCTATAAGGCCAGTCTGGGGTCAATATCCTTAAATGAAACATTAGTACATTAGTCTATAAAAAATTCTCTTAAATTTCGGTGTATATTTATGCTAACTGATTCATAATAAGAAGATGAGAAGCCAACAGCTGCTTTTTGAATTTTTTGTGTTTGTTTAAACTGAATACAAACTTGCAGTTACACATGCAACTTTTTTATTTATTAGTACAGTTATTTATGCTGGCCAAATTATGTTCTTCAGCCTTGCTTTCATATTGCATCTGACACTATGCAGTGCTCCACTTTCTGTCTCTATAGATGTGGCTCTTCCCATCCTTGCTGACTGTCCTTTCAAAAGTCGTACGCTGCAGTTGTAATTCTTACTGAATCTGGTACATGTTCATAACTCTTCTCCTCTAAAATGATCTTCAAAACATTACATGTTGCTACAGCTCACTATTATGATTACAAATCTGTTTTTGCTCCTGAAAAAAGAATCACCACTAGTAGTGATGTTGTCTGTCTACATGTTTCATATCCGGGGACTACACAAATCTGCAATTGGCCTTTGCTTTTTGCAAGTTGCATGAAGCATATGGTTTGATAACATTTAATTTTGTTCAGTTACTACTGATACTAGTGACTGAAAAAAAATTAACGTAAAAACTAATGTGATCATTGTGATGCCTTACTATGTATTGAAGTAGTAATTCCTTACCTTCATTCAGACAACAGGCTCAGCCAGCTTATTATAGCAGGACCTACAATGTAACACAGAATCTAAACTGTGGAACAACTACATTATTTCCTAACAGTGAAGTTGTTCCAGAGAAACATTTCATTTTAACTGCCAGAAGGAAATCCTAGTATCAAATAGCGATCAAACACCAGACCTTTAGATTTACAGCCTGGTCCCATTGCTGCCAAGGATTGTGTCATCATTCTAGCTGATCAGGTCCATCCCAAGGTACAATGTTTGTTCCCCAAAGGTGGTGCTGTGTTCTAAGATGACAGGGTTCCTGTTCCCCATGGCCAATGAGATATACAGGTCCTGCAATGAACTTGTGGCGCATTAGTCGGTTTGTCCAACACACTTCGCGAACACTCGGCTCCAGGCAGATCTCAGAGGAATTCAATATTTAATTGAAAAGGTACCCACTAAAGATTATAATTTTGTTGTGTGCTGTCAAGATCTTGCATACATTTAAACAAGCAGTCAATAATTATTAAACTCACCTGAAATAGTTGCTCGCTCTCTGCCATAGACGGCTGCTGGCACTCGTAAGACCTGCAGTGTCACATGTTGTGATGTACATGGCATGGCCAGTCTTTCTCGTTGGCTTCACTGTTCACACAGCTTGCTTCACCCAGGACTGATTTTGTGAGCTACCACAGTCACCAGATCTCAGTATTATCGAACCTTTGTGGTCTACTTTGGAGAGAAGGGAGCGTGATCATCATTACCTGTACTTTCCACTATTTTCCTGAAATAATGGTATAAGATTCCCTTGAAAACCATAAAGGACCTGCATTTATCTGTTCCAAGATGACTGGAAGCTATTTTGAATGCCAATAGCAAGCCTACACTGTATTAGGCATGCTAATGTGTTGTGTCGGTTTATCCAGATTTTAGTACACCTTCTGTATTAGAAGTACTTTCCCAAATGCATTGCCTCTTGATATGCAGTGTGCAATGACTGACTGTCATTGTATGAGGAGAGTGCAATGCCATACCAGGCAAGTAGCACTGTGGAAGTGGTGGAAACTCAGTTGATACTATTGAAGAAGTAGTATCGTTCTTTACAGCGTCTAGCAAGCAGTTCGCAACATTGAAGAGTCACCTAAGACACTCGCTGCAGTCACATTGGCAAATGAGCTGGGTTAAGCGACATGATGCTGTTATTCAATTCGCAGCTGATCTCGCAACAGTTTACAAATTTCTTAAATACAGTGTTGGAGGGATAGAACAACGGCTGCCAAAGCCAATATTCTCCTTCGAGCTCTCTCTAATTGCGAGTTTATCTTCACTCTGTTTACACCGAGTCACATTATGAGCATAACATATCCAGTCAGCAAAATCTTACAAGACCCTAGCTTGGACGTCCAAGGTGTACGACGGCATGACAGCTAATGCTGATAGCTACTTTGCTCGTATTGCTGAAGAGGCAAAGGTAGTTATGGAAGAGTTAGAAGTGGAGAGGAGTGATACAGGGAAAACTGCGATCATAATGATGATGCTATGACATATTGAAAAAGAACTGTTTTTATTCCAACACTGGACCATGTTACGATTGACACGAGAGAACGTTCTGCTGAAGAAAATATTTGTCATTTAAAATTCAACATACTTTTGCCCTCACAACTACAGAAACATGACGGTAATGATCTGGCACATAAATTGAATCAGTGCTTAACTGAACTACCGTTCTATGAAGAAGAATCACTCTTTGTGATTAAAAAGAGACTAATGGGAGAGATTCTTCAATACAAGCAAACGAGCATAAACGCCCTTAATGATCGTGATTCTGTTATGCAAGCGTTGTCTGTTTGTCCTAGATCTGACTATCCTACTTTGCACATGCTGTACAAAACATCTGCTTGTCTACCTGATTGTATTGCTACAGTAGAAAGAAGTTTTTCAACATTGTCCCGAACAAATACATAGCTGCGATCGACAATGAAGGCGGATTGACTTCATGGCTTATCTCTGTAGAACATTGGTTGTCCTATTGACGATGTAATTAACCAATTTGCCAGGAAGAATGGGTGCATAGAATTCACCATTTGAGGAAGAGAACCACAACTATAATTTTCTTATAAGATGGCATTCAGTTTTAATAAAGCTTTCTTAAACTTTGCATGTGACTTGATTATTTTTTATTGTGGTAAAAATAAAGGTAGCTCAAGATATCTTTAGCACCTCCTTCTTGAGGTTTTTCTATATCTGTCACTGCACTGTGGCAAATAAAATCTATTTTAAATGAAGTATGAATGAAAACTGGCAATCATCAGTTTACTGATGTCTGCTACCAGAAAATGACCAATGTGTGTGCCCTTACTAACTGGAGTGAATCAGAAACAGCGTCTCTTTTGGGGTGTGATGAGGTTCATTGGTATGAATTGGGAAAGAGAGAGCTTTTGTGATGTTTGAGAGGTAGGAGACGAGATACAGCGGAAGTAAAGTTGTGAGGACAGGTCGTGACTCATGCTTGGGTAGTTCAGTTCGTAGACAGTTGCCCATGAAAGGCAAAGGTCTCCAGTTCGAGTCTTGGTCCAGCACACAGTTTTAATCTGCCAGGAAGTTTCATATCTTCATCATATGATGCAATATTTATTTTAGTATAGAATGAAAGGAGTCTACAGTTATATGTAAAGTATTTTAATAACAACATTAGAAATACAATTCACATGAAGTTTTATAACTACACATAATTGCCGTTGACACTGATACATCAATCCCAGCACAAGGAGAAAGGGAGTGGATGGCTTCAATGTAGAAACTTCTAGGTTGCTCACAGATCCAGTTTTCCACAGTGCCCTGCACTTCCTTCTTACAGGTGAGCCTCTGACATTTTAGAGATCGTTTTAAGGTGCCGAAGATATGTGAATCACATGGAGAGACATTGAGGCTGTAAAGAGGATGTTCCAGGTCCAATCAAAATTTTTGAAGAAGCTTGCGGGTCTTGTTTACCACATGTGAGCTAGCGTTATCTTGGAGAAGCATTATCCCATTCAAAAGCTTGTCCCTGCCCTTGTTCTTGAAAGCATGTTTGAGCCTCAGCAACGTGTTGCAGTACTTCTCAGTATCAACTGTTGCACCCCATGGTAGCAAGTCGGTGAGCAGAGATCCTTCTTCACTGAAAAATAACTTGAGAATCACTTTTCCTGCTTATGGGACAGAGCAGGCTTTTTTTGGAGCGCCACACCATACCTTGGCAAACACTTTCACTCTCTGGGACTATAAAAATGTTGCTACAGTGAAAGTCTCCTTTTCAGTTGGGCATACCTTATAATACTGAGATACGGGGCATGGCACTGACCCCAGAAATATTTTGATCTCAGTTGGCTCCATGTGACTGAACATCTTGTTTGTGACTGTGATGATATGAGACATAGTCTCGAAGTTTATTTTTTTCACTTGTGGTATTCAACCGCAGATGATAAATTGCTACAGTCTTTGGTAGGTGAACGTCCACATCTCTACACAGATGTCGCATATCCTTGTGATCTGTATAGGTCCAAACTGATTGTATTGTTTGTGTTTGTATATTTACATTCCTTTGAAAAATGAAATGCAAGGGCTATTAAAATATTTTGTAAATTGACAAGTTAAATTTGTATGTAGCCTGAACAAGTAAAGGTCCTGTATTACATACATTCTATGGAAACACCTGCAGTATTGTAAGAAAAGTGTTAAAAGGTCCGATAATGACACAATAGTCCTGATCTCCTTCCCAAACCTAGGGAACGTGATATGGCATATTGTGCTGCACACTTGATGTATGGCCTCTTCAAGCTAAACTTCGTGGTGCCATCAAAATTGGAAGCTGGTATCTTATTCTTCGCCATGTGGCTGTAAGTGTTCATGTTAAACGGCAGTGTGTAGCCGTATGAACTGATTTTTTAAATTGCTTATAACTCTTTTGTTCAATGGACATATTCCAAATTACAGTTCTTATCATGAACATGATCTATTGAACATGAAACCAACAAATTAACAAATCTCCCATATCAGTGTAATGGCTTTTCCACTATTTAGTGAACAACACAAAGATTGAGACACTTATCGTTGATGACTGCAGTTATATTTTTAGGCTTGTCAAATTTTCAACTCAGAAAAACAAAATGCCATGTTCTTGACAAGATATCCTGAACTGTATCACCTAATACAGAAATTAGAGCCATTAATGAATCCAAGAGAAATTGAGTTGTCTAGCCAGCCGGAGTGGCCGTGCGGTTCTAGGCGCTACAGTCTGGAACCGGGCGACCGCTATGGTCACAGATTCGAATCCTGCCTCGGGCGTGGATGTGTGTGATGTCCTTAGGTTAGTTAGGTTTAATTAGTTCTAAGTTCTAGGCGAATGATGACCTCAGAAGTTAAGTTGCATAGTGCTCAGAGCCATTTGAACCATTTTTTGAATTGTCTAGAATATTTTCTTTATTGCAAGAAAACGTTTTAACAGAAACATGTCATTGCAGCCATATTAGACTTTTGGCAGTGAAAACGGGGCCTCAATCAACCTTAGGTGGACTGGACTGCCAACATATGTGGATTAAGCAGGAACTGCAATTTCATATGTTTGTGCAGACAGAACTATGCAGACTTTTTAATCAGAGATGTTATAGTGCAGCTTACGCTTGACTTGGTGGTGAGAAACTGGGTCCTGAGGAAACTGGATCCTTCTTTGGTAGCAGTAATGTGAATAACTCAAGTCCATGAATCTGCCCACACAGCCCATAGTTTGCTTATGACAAAAGAAGATGTCATGGCAGGCAGTTCTCCAGCACCAGCCTCGAGATTTCAGACCACATTTTGCGAGGCCCTCACCAGATCCATGGTCCGACGACACTGTAAACCACTATAACAGTGATGATGGACCATGTCAGCAACATCACGATTGTCAGGCTGTAAGTATTGTTTGCTTTATCATGTAAGCAGCACATGCCCCCATGACATAAAACATGCCACGGATGTGGCAAAAAGAAACGCTTGCAATAGGTACAATTTTAGCAGTTCTGCTTCAAATACGAGAGGCGTTTGAAAAGTCAGTGCAAAGTTCGAGAGATGGCACCACCAGCGCCTATCGAGGTCATGTTTAGTTAGTAGGAAAGAATGCACACGAAGTTTCAGTCATATTGGTCTATTTCTTTGTGTTTGGCATTCGTATGAATCAAAGAAGTCGAGTGATTGTCAAAAAATGGACGAAAAAGAATTTCGTTTGGTGATTAAACATTACTTTATAAAAGGTAAAACGCCTCAGGAGACTAAAGAGAAGCTTGATAAACACTACAGTAACTCTGCACCTTCGATTAGAACAGTTTATAAGTGGTTTCAAAATTTTCAGAGTGGCCATATGGGTACAAGTGATGCTGAACGTTCTGGACGTCGTGTGGAGGTTACGACTCCAGAAAGCATTGATAAAAACTATGATATGGTGATGGATGACAGAAGAGTTAAGGTGCATGAGATTGCTAGTGCTGTGGGCATCTCGAATGAACGGGTACATAATATTTTGCATTAACATTTGGACATGAGAAAGCTATCCGCAAGATGGATTCCGCGATTGCTCGTGTGAAGTGTTGCAAGTATGGTTTTGAGGTGTTCAGGAAGAATCCACAGGACTTTAAGTGTCGTTTCATCACTGTGGATGAACCACGGATTCATTACTATACTCCTGAGACCAAACAACAATCTAAACAATGGATTAGCAAGGGTGAATCTGCACCAAAAAAGGCGAAGACCATTCCTTTGGCCAGAAAGGTTATGGCGACTGTCTTTTGGGCTTCGCACGGGATAATCCTCATCGACTACCTGGAAAAGGGTAAAATCATTACAGATGCTTATTATTCATCGTTATTGGACCGTTTGAAAACCGAGCTGCAAGAAAAACGCCGGCGATTGGACGGCAAAGAAGTCCTTTTCCATCACTATTGTACCAGCACACATCTCAGCAGTTGTGGTCGCAAAACTAATGGAAATAGGATTTCAACTCATTTCACATCCCCCCTATTCTCCAGACTTGGCTCCCTCATACTACTATTTGTTCCCCAATTTGAATACATGGCTGGCGGGACAAAGATTTTATTCAAACGAGGAGGTTGTTGCAGCAACTAATAGCTAGTTTGCAGACTTGGACAATTCCTATTATTCGGAACGGATCAACAAATTAGAACAGCATTGGACAAAGTGTATAAGTCTAAAAGGAGATGATGTCGAAAAATAAAAAGGTTTACCCCAAACATGTAAGTAGTTTTTATTTTTGCTCGGACTTTTCAAACGCCCCTCGTACATCACGTACTCAGAAGTGTATCAAGCAACTGGTCACTTCGCACAATGCAGCACAGAAAATTTACTTAGATGTTTTCCATTGGTATACACCCTGTGAAATTATTGCTAAATTAATCTACTTACTTAAACTTATGGTCATCACTTTCCGAAGCAGCTGAGGGAAATCTTTGCATCTGTGGTCATGATCATGTGCCTTTGCTAGGAAAGTTTCCACTTTTATTTACTTAAAACCAAATTCACTTATTTTCTGGTAGCAGCTGACCCAAAGGTGGAATTTTTTTGGGGTAGACTCCTTTCCATAGTCTTGGATTTATTGTTCACAAAACAGTGCATGCTATGCAATCTGAAGGGCCTTGCTCCTACCTTAACAAAGCCACTGTGACTAATATGCCAAAATTTTCTCACATGGATTGGTGGAGAACTGATTTCAAAGCTCACACCACTCTTAAAGGAATGGCTGTATCATGGTTTTTTTGTCCCCAAAACTGACCTGGTATCCCATGCTGTAAAAGACACCCTCAGAACAGAGCTGGATAGACTTACTTATGAAGATGGACCACTGCCCTGGTAACAGTACGCAAACCCAGTGGTCTTTCCTCTGTTGTTCCCAAATAAACTCTTTGCGAAATTAGCCACGGCATGTTATTCAGTAAAACTGGCTTAGCAGAAGGATATTTTAAATCACCTTGGATGCAACATCACAAGCTTACCTAGTGTTGAGTATGCCATACAGGATTTACCATTTTAATTGGTTATCTTTTGGAAAGTCTTGAGCATTTTATGAGCCAATTAATGAAAAGTATTCCCAACTGTGCCACATACCTTCATGATATTTTGACCTCAGGTGTGAATCCAGACCAGTGAGATGCCGGAGCTGGCAGCCATGTGTGTGTGAGGTGTGCTTGCTTGTGTGAATAAATAGTGCCTGTTTCTGTTTCTTTTTCTGATGAAGGCTGTGGCCAAAAGCTAAGATGTAAGTGTATTTTAAGTGTGGCTGTGCGCAACTTAATGTGTCACCTTTATGGTAAGTAGCAATCTATCTTTCCTTACATTGCATCAATGAAATTTTTCATAGGTAGTCCATCACATTTTGAAAAAAAAAACAGTAATACAATCAGCTAGATGAAAAAATGACCATCATTGATCATTAAAGCTGTTAATGGATCAGAAAGATGTTTGATATGTTAATAATTCGAAAATATCGTGAAAATCTGCAAGTAACAAGGTAAATTTTAAATCTAAAATAAAACTGTTTCTTCTGGACAACTTCTATTTTATATAAAAAAATTTAATTAACAGTTAATAGCGTGATTACTTATATTGTTAAACTTAAGTTTGATTAACTAGTAACATGAGAAATGTTGAATACTGATATATTCTTTTTATTTATTAAATTTAAGTGATCTGTAAATGGTCTGTATATAGCAAATGATAAAGATAAAGCAAGTGCGGTAGCTTAGATACATAGTTGTTCCAAATCATTTCAATAGACGTCATGCCATTAATCTATGGAACAAGGAATTAATCAGCTTACAAGTGAATGGAGGTTCTATCAATATGCTGCATGTATTTATGGTAGTACATGTTTCACTGCAGCACATTAGACACTGGACACTTGCTGTTTGCCAGCAATATGCCAACGCTGTCCAATAAAAGACTGTCTTTTAACTCATTTCCTTACTGGGGTAATTTGTGCCTCACAGTGTAGATAAGTTTTTGGACTGAGCTGGTGTAGGACTCATGTATGAACACTGTGAAGCTAATCTGAGACCATCTCTCTATGCAAAAGGTGACAAAAAATGAGAACTTTCGAAATAAATTTTGCTACTCAAGGATAGGTGACAGCACTGTGTAAAAGGAACGGTTTGTAAATGTCACAAGATAAAAAATAATTGTTTGATGAGTTTTGGCTCAGGTACTTGGTATGATGCAGAACATTCCAGTTGTGATCCAATGATGATTTTTTTTTTGCGGTGAGTTTGCTGAACGATCGATCATCAACCAGAAGTGCGGTGGTTTTCACCATTGTAGCTGTGTGGTGGAATGGACACTGAACTGTCAGACTAGGTGAGCATTTCCCAGGAAGGTAGGCGGCGTGCGAAGTGCATGGCTCCAGTGCTCATGCCAGGCGGCATGTCCGGATTGGCAGCAGCCATATCAAACACAATAGTGCGACCACCGGCCATGAGTGCTCCCCAGGTGCCATAGGTGCCGTACGCAATCACTGAGTGGTCAACTGAAGACAGCAGTGCAAGGTCATGGTCTGGTGCATGTACTCCGCCACGTGACACCAGGAAGGCACCAGTCACAGGGACACCAACCTGTAAGTGTCAATTACAAATACAAGTAGGCTACCCTCATGAGCAAGTTAATTAAAAATAGCTAACGTGCTTGTTTCACTTTTGCAGCTGTCAATGAGATTTAGTACAATGCAAAAATCCTGCATTGCTCTTGACATGCAGTGGTTTCCAACCCTTTGAACGTAATTTTTTGGAAGTTTAAGATGGTAATGACGTATTATTATTATTATGAACTATAAATCATTGAAAAATTGTTTTATTAATATTTTATTTGGCTAATGCTTACGTTTGTCGCATCATCAGCCATTGTAGAAGCATGTACGGTGCTCTTCAGCAGTACAGATCACCCATTGTACACAAAACAGACCAGGACACTGTTGCAGAAATGACTAACAAAGCATTCTAAATTTAAAATTACAAAATCTCCAAGATTAGTGACAATTTATAGATGCTCTAAACTTAGTGCGAATCTCAATTCATGCTTTTAATAGTTTCCACTACAAACTTTGTCTTTAAAAAGATTCAGCTCGTATGTGAAGTATGCTGGTGCAAGACAGTCAGCACTCTCACAGTGTAATAGGAGTGGGCAATGGTAATGTTACCACCGACAGCGATACTAAAGTAGAATTAATAAACCAGATTTTCCAAAGTTCTTTTAGCATAGAAGATGCAGTAAACATTCTATAAATCAAATCAAGAACAGTTGTGAACATGAGACCCATATCAGTGATATCAATTTATTACATGATTTGGGAGCATAAACTGTGTTCAAAAATTATGAAGTACCTCGAAGAAAATGAGCTATTGGCACATAACCAGATTGACTTTAGAAAATATCGTTCTTGAGAAACACAACTAGTTCTTTATTTTCATAAAATGATGAGTGCTGTCGCCAGAGGATCTCACGTTAATTCCATATTTCTACGAGTGTTGGAACTTTAATAGTGGCGAGTATTAATTTACAACATATACAGAATAGATTCATTTTTCAGAGTCTTACTTTCCTTCAAAATAGTCACTAGCATTGTCTACAACCAATTGCCAACGATGTGGAAGTAGGCAATTGGATACCCTTAGCAGCTTCATTTGTGTTGACAGAGTGGAGCGGTCTATTGGCCGACGAATTTCTATAACAGTTCTGAAGCGAATGCCGCGAAGTACTTCCTTCAGTTTAGGAATCAAGCTGAAATCACAAAGGCTTAAGTCCAAGTCTTCTGGTTGGTGGTACAGCACTAACCATCCCCAGCGATCGAACAAATCAGTCACAACTTGCGCCATATGCGCCTGAGCATTCTCCGGCAGGAAATGTCATCGCTTCTTTCCCTAAACGGTTCATTTTTGGAACACAGCCGGTGATCTCCGTCGTAGACCCTCTGTTGTTTTTAATAAGCATAAACAATTTAGGGAACAATCTGAGCAGCCGTTTTAGATTGTGTGCAGATGACGCTGTCATTTATAGTCTACTAAAGTCATAATAAGACCAAAACAACTTAGTAAGTGATTTAGACAAGATATCTGCACGATGTGAAAAAGGAACAGTTGAACCTGAACAATAAAAGTTGTGAGATCATCTGTTTGTGTACTTTAAGCCGATCTATTAACAATGACGGTTTGGGCAGCCCGAGACACGGACGGGGGTTGTGTTGTTGCCGGTTCCACGCGGGGGTTGCTGTAAGCGCATACATGTACTCCGCGCTTGAACAAAACGTGAATACCGCAAACTATGTCTCTCGCTTTCTTGTGCAGAATTTGTCGCTTACCACAACCATCAGCCGTGACAACTCGCAGCAAATGGAATAAAAATTCACTAAAAAACTCGCTATGAATTCGTATAATGCTCGCAATTGGGTATGACATTCAAAGCAGAGCGCTGAGAACAGTACTGAACTCACTACTTGTCGGAGAATGAGTGAGGTAGATGTGCAGAACAAGACTAAACTAGACCGCAATCGTTCGTGATTCCACGTGTAAGAGGAATCCGTTAAATTTTTGTTACACGACAAATGATCCAAATTTAAAGGCTGTCAATTTAACTAAATACCTACGAATTACAGTTACGCACAATTTAAACTGGAAAGACCGCATAGCAATTGTTGTCGGAAAGGTGAATCATAGACTGCGTTTATTGCCAGAACACTTTCTTCTATACTGTACAGAAACTGCCTAAATTACGCTGGTCCGTCCGCTTCTGTAGTATTTCTGTGTAGTGTGAGATCTTTACCAGACAGTATCGCTGGAGGACATCGAATAAGCCGATTTTTTTTTTTTATTATCATTCAGTAGAGAAGAGAGCATCACTGAGGGTTGGGATGTTAATCATTATATCAAAGATTTTTTATTTGCGGCAACATCCTTTCACAATATTGCAGTCACCAAATTTCTTCTCCAAATACAGAAATGACCATCATTGTAAAACAAGAAAAATCAGAGATTGCGCGGCAAGATTTAGGCGTTAGATTTTTTTTTCAAGTGAGGTTCAAGAATGAAATAGTCTGAAAGTGGTTCTGTGAAAACGCTGCCGAACACCTAGGTGTGAATTTTAGAGTAATCATGTAGATGTAAATGTAGATGAATATTTTCTAATATAATATAAATTTCTTTCTGTTGTCAATTCGAGTTTTCCTATATACTAAAATCCAGAAAAGAAATTTCGTGTTCTGTCAACCCAGTTTTGGCAGTAAGTGGGGAGACTGGGCAATGTTTATGCACGGGTCACGCTTTCGAAGAGCACTTTTCTCGGAACCATTCGTGCTAGAGCGCTACCGATAATGGGAGATTAGTACTGCCACCTACTGAGGACTCTCACAAACATCACGACACTAGTTGTTAGTTGTGAACTATGGAGACATGACACTATGCACAGGGACTTCCTGCTCTTTTTTCCAAAATGTAGGGACACAGGGAAAGATTTCCGGTCCTTCTGTAAAATATAGGGACTTTTTGTCCAAGAAAGAAAGCTTACAAAATGAGAAATTAAAAAAGAAAAAGTTGCCAAACTGTATAAATTTTAAACATTGTGTGGCGAAACAAGCGCTGTATCATTTGAGAGCTAAAGGGACGAGCGATTGTACCGGGACTTCGCCAGTTCATTGTTACTAGCGCCACGTCATCATAAAGCGCCTGTGCGTAGCATACAAAGTATTGCGCCATAATCTAAGGATAAAATTATAAATTAAAGTAACTTTTCCAAACTTTGTCAATATATGCTACAGTATATTAATGTTAAAAGTGTTCAATCTCAGAATGATAAGATGTGACGTCATAAGCGAGTGACTGCGTGAGAGATCGCTCTCCAAGTTTTTATATATTTTTAGGTTTCAGATATATATTTTAACGGTTTTTGTGATAATATTTACTATATAAGTGACTTATTAGTGGTTTCTTCATTCACCTCTGCCTTTCTTGTGTTGTGACCTGATATTTGTGAGTGTTTCACATCGAGCAACGTAACCTCTTACCTGTGTTTACATTCCGCGCTGACCAGTTGCAGCTGTAGCGGCGCATCGAAAGCTAAGTACTAATTAATTGTTTGTGTATAGTGGTTTATTTAGGAACTATAGTAGTCTTTAGTGTTTTCTGGTGAAATAATTTCAGAAGAACCTTTTGGGAACCGATTTCAGCTTCGTTACTGTCTCATTAGACGTTTGATTCTCTTTCTGTATTAGTCTTTTGTTTTATTCACATTTGTTGTTTATTAATACTGTTAATAATAGTAGTTACTTCCCTTGTAGAGTAAGTTTGTGTTTATTGTAGTCAGGTTTTTAACATCTTCTTATTGTAGTAGCGGAACTTATAAAAAGTAAAATTTTACCATGAGTGAGAAGTATGGGCTTTGCCGTAGGTTCGTGAGTAGCCCAGATAGCACAGTAAGCCGGTTTCAAACTTGTTTCCAGCTGTAAAGTTCAAGTATATAAGCTTGATCAAAGCTGGAATATTCAAGCCTGTTAGCTGGATTCTAGCTTGAAATAAACATCAAAGTTGGCAGAGTTCAAGCTATATTTCAAGCTTGACTTATCAAGCTTGGCTCCAGCTGTATCTACACACGTGGAATACAGCCTGGTATTTACAGCTTGTTTTAAGCTATATAAATATTAATCTGAATTTATTGAACCTGATTAATTACGTTACGTAATATTTAACATTTGTAACATTAACATACCGAACTGTTTTCTAGTATAAAACAAACTTGTCAACGAACCACAACCATTAACGCGCGTCACAAAGGTAAAATGGCCATAAACGTAACTTTACGTTACGTAATATTTAACATTTGTAACATTAACGTACCGAACTGTTTTCTAGTATAAAACAAACTTGTCAACAAACCACAACCATTAACGCGCGTCACAAAGGTAAAATGGCCGTAAACATAGCAAGGCTCAGAAAAGTAAATAAAATAAGATAAAACAGAACTGGAGACAGCCACACTCAAACCAAACTCCGCGCCGTCATGACGTCACACACGACAACACCCTTACGTCACGGCTTATAAACGCTTGTGGCGCTTCCCGTGGACGTCTATGGAAGCTATGCTGCGCGCGCATCTGCTGTACAGCCTTCCAGGGAAATTACAGTTTATTTCAAGCTTGGGAAAATTATTTTAATTCAAGCTAAATTTTTACAGCTTGATGTAAACTGTGTAACAGGTTGATTTTTCAATCTTGAATTTTCAACTGAACCTAAACTCAATACCCACCTTGAAACAAGCTGTGTAACAGGTTGATTTTTCAATTTTGAATTTTCAACTGAACGTAAACTCAATATCCACCTTGAAATAAGCTTGAGTGCTAGCTGGGAGTGGATTGCAGTGTGAGACTTGTTCGAAGTATTTTCACTGCGGGGAATGCAGTGGGGAAGCCAGTGGGCATTCTGGTGAGATCCTCTCCTGGAACTGCAGGTTATGTAGCAAGAGTAAGTTGATACAGGAGCAGGAGCGTAAGATCTGTGCCCTTCAGGTGCAGTTGAAAAACGCACAGGAGGAGCTAGATAGGATGAGGAGGGAGAAGGGGGTTGGGGAATGGGAGCTGGCTGTTGGCAAGAGATCTGCTAGGAGAAGAAGATTTTCAGATAGTTTTACTATTGGTGTTTACAATAGATATGACCAACTGTCAGAGTCTAGTGGAGAGGAATCTCTAGTAGCTGTAGATGTAGGAAGTGTGCAGCAGACCTCAGTAGTTACGGCGGCTAGAACAGTTGCAAAGTCGAAGAGGAAGAAGAAGGTTCTGCTGTTAGGTAGTTCTCATGGCAGAGGTGTAGGCCAGCAGTTGCAGGAAGTGCTGGGGAGTGAGTACCAGGCCACCAGCATTGTGAAGCCTAATGCAGGATTGGCTCAGGTGACTGTTAACATAGGGGTTTTATGTAGGGATTTTACTAAAGAGGATCAGGTAGTGATTGTGGGTGGGGCTGGTAACAGTATTGATAGGGATGGGGAGTATGACATAGATGGTGACCTGGAAAAGATAGCCACTCAGACTGGCAACACGAATGTGCATTTCGTGGAACTGTTTCAGCGTCACGATCGGCCTCATCTTAATACAGCCGTCAGGCGTAATAACATGAGACTTGGGGGTGCGCTGATGACAGAAAGCATGGGTCACATTTCAGTGGTGTCGGTGGAGTCTATCAGCAGGACGGGTTTCACTAGACATGGCCTGCACCTCAACAGGTATGGGAAGGGGAGGTTGGCAAAGCTTGTAGGTGACAGCATAGGTGGGGTTGGTGGGATCACTCATGGAAAAATTCCTACAGTAGTGGGTGTTAGAGCTGCACCTTTTTTAGATTGAAGTCAGCTGATATGTATTCCTGCTTAAGGGAAGTCTCTCTAACAAAGCAACCACTTTTGACAAAGCTTAGGTATCCGAGTAATGAGGGAATTAGTATATTTCATCAAAATATACAAGGTATTAGAGATAAAGTTAGTGAACTTCTTATAGATGTTGACTCTGAAATTATTGGTATATCTGAACAATTCTTAAATAAGGAGATGATTCAGAGGCTTCCTTTACCAGGATACAGGTTGGCTGGCAGCTTTGCGAGGAGCTCTTTGCGGTGTGGGGGAGTAGCCATGTATGTGAAAAATGGCATCCCATTTGAGTCAATTGATGTTTCAAAGAACTGCACTGAAAAGGTGTTTGAATGTTGTGCAAGTGTGATTAAATTTAACGGAGCTAAACTTCTAACTGTTGTTATTTATAGATCCCCAGACTCCGTTTTCACAACATTTTTGCTAAAGCTAGAGGAGGTTCTTGGTTCAATTTATAGGAAATACAAAAAGTTAGTTATATGTGGTGACTTCAATATTAATTGTATAAGTGATTGTGCAAGGAAAAGGATGCTGGTAGACCTCCTTAATTCATATAATCTTATGCAAACCGTATTCTTTCGAACAAGAGTGCAAGGGAACAGTAGAACAACCATAGACAACATTTTTGTTCATTCCTCATTACTAGAAGGGCGTTCTGTTAGCAAAAAGGTGAATGGCCTTTCAGATCATGATGCACAAATTTTAACTCTAAAAGATTTTTGTGCTGCAACACGTGTTAAATATAGTCATCAGCTGTTTAGGAAAGCTGATCCAGTTGCTGTAGAGACCTTTGTAAACCTTATCAAGGAACAAGAGTGGCAAGATGTTTATAGCGCTGATACAATAGACGATAAATATAATGCTTTTCTCAAGACTTTTCTCGTGCTCTTTGGAAGTTGCCTTCCGTTAGAACGTTCAAAACAGGGTACTAGCACAAACAGGCAGCCTGTGTGGCTGACTAGAGGGATAAGAATATCTTGTAGAACAAAGTGGCAATTATATCAAAACGTTAGAAACAGTCAAAATCTAAATGCAGCAGCCCATTACAAACCGTATTTTAAGGTGCTTAATAATGTTATTAGGAAGGCAAAAAGGATGTGGTATGCAGGTAGAATAGCTAAGTCTCAGGATAAAATTAAAACCGTATGGTCAGTCGTAAAGGAAGTGGCTGGTCTGCAGAGAAAGGTCGAGGATATAGAATCAGTGCGTAGTGGGAATGTCCGTGTTACTGATAAGTCGCATATATGTACAGTATTTAATAATCACTTTCTGAATATAGTAGGTGAACTAAATAGAAACCTAGTCCCAACAGGGAATCATATAGCGCTCTTAGAAAAAAGTGTGCCGAGACTGTTACCTCAAATGCTCCTCCATGATACTGACAAGAGGGAGATTGAGTTAATAATTAAATCACTAAAGACCAAGAACTCTCATGGATATGACGGGGTATCTAGCAGAATACTGAAGTATTGTTCTATGTATGTTAGCCCAGTACTTAGCCATATATGTAACTTTTCCTTTAGGAGTGGTCGGTTTCCTGACCGATTAAAGTACTCGGTAGTGAAGCCACTTTATAAAAAGGGAGACAGGGATAATGTTGACAATTATAGACCTATTTCTATGCCATCGGTGTTTGCTAAAGTTATCGAGAAGGTTGTATATGCAAGGTTACTGGAGCATTTAAATTCACATAATTTGCTGTCAAATTTCAGTTTGGTTTTAGAAATGGTTTAACAACTGAAAATGCTATATTCTCTTTTCTCTGTGAGGTTTTGGACGGATTAAATAAAAGGTTGCGAACGCTAGGTGTTTTCTTTGATTTAACGAAGGCTTTTGACTGTGTTGACCACAAAATGTTACTGCAGAAGTTGGACCATTATGGAGTAAGGGGAGTAGCTTACAATTGGTTCGCCTCTTACCTTAAGAACAGAAAGCAGAAGGTAATTCTCCGCAATATTGAGAGCGGTAGTGATGTTCAGTCCCAATGGGGCACTGTTAAGTGGGGCGTTTCCCAAGGGTCGGTGCTGGGGCCACTGCTGTTTCTTATTTATTTAAATGATATGCCTTCTAGTATTACAGGTGATTCAAAAATATTTCTGTTTGCTGATGACACCAGCTTGATAGTGAAAGATCTTGTGTGTAATATTGAAACAGTATCAAATAACGTAGTTCATGAAATAAGTTTGTGGCTTGTGGAAAATAATTTGATGCTAAATCACAGTAAGACCCAGTTTTTACAGTTTCTAACACACAATTCAACAAGAACCGATATTTTGATCAGACAGAATGGGCATATTATAAGCGAGACGGAACAGTTCAAGTTCCTAGGAGTTCCGATAGATAGTAAGCTGTTGTGGAAAGCCCATGTTCAGGATCTTGTTCAGAAACTAAATGCTGCTTTATTTACCATTAGAACAGTATCTGAAATAAGTGACACTTCAACACGAAAAGTAGTCTACTTCGCATATTTCCATACGCTTATGTCGTATGGTATTATTTTTTGGGGTAATTCTTCTGATTCAAAAAGGGTATTTTTGGCTAAAAAAGGGGCTGTTCGACCTATATGTGGTGTAAGTTCGAGAACCTCTTGTCGACCCCTATTCAATAGTCTGGGAATTCTGACATTGTCCTCACAGTATATATTTTCTTTAATGTCGTTTGTTGTTAGCAATATTAGCCTATTCCCAAGAGTTAGCAGCTTTCACTCAGTTAATACTAGGCAGAAGTCCAATCTGCATGTGGAATGCACTTCCTTGACTCTTGTGCAGAAAGGAGTGCAGTATTCTGCTGCATCCATTTTCAATAAGCTACCACAAGAACTCAAAAATCTTAACAGTACCCCAAACACTTTTAAGTCTAAACTGAAGAGTTTCCTCATGGCTCACTCCTATTCTGTCGAGGAGCTCCTGGAAGAGCTAAAAAATTAAGCAAATTCCAGTGTTACATTGTTGATTTTCTTTATTTAAATTTACGACTTGTCACCTGAATTTTTTTTTAATATTTCATTTTATCTGTTTCTAATATCATGTTATAATTTCATGTATTGACTCGTTCCATGACCATGGAGACTTCTCCTTAATTTGGTCCCACGGAACAATAAATAAATAAATAAATACATAAATAAATATGTTTCATTAGATATAATGAAACATATTTATTTATTTATTTACAGTGTTTACAGTGTTTTAAGAGAAAGTAAGTGGCGCTAAATAATAAAGCTAGAAAGGCAAATATTGTACAGAATGTGCAAACATATGTCACAATAAACTGTTTCAATTCTGAACGTAATCGGAGCAATATTTTGATCAAAATCGGCGTTTTTACGAAAAACTGAAGGCACTAAATATTAAACTCAGAAAGATGAAAATTCGTGTATAGCCTCAGTTTGATAGAAAAGCATTGACTATGTGACTCCATTAAGCTACCTATAATAGTTTTCAAGTACCTTACTAAAAACTAAATTTGGAACTAAAACGTCCTTAGTCATAATTGGTTAAGTATCATTTGTATTGATGGTAGAAAGTTCTAATTACAGAATTTGATCACATCCATTAACTAATACAGCTATGCCAAGTTTCAATACTTTCATGCAAATAACAATCAATGCAAGGACTCTTTAAGAAGTAGTTCTGAGGTCATATTCTACTGTCGATTCCATTCTAAAAATAGTAGCTGGCAAAGTTTAAATGCAATCGAGCTGAAACTATTTCGGTAACTAAGAGCCAAATTAAGTTTAATTATGTAAAATTATGAAGTTTGTGAGTTAATACACAACAGAATTATCAAATAATGTGTTCGAGAAAGAGGCCATTTAGATGCCTCTACCTGGACACAGAGTGGTTTGACAGCAGATGTTCTGTTGGCCGCTCGCAGCAACCATATACATGGTGATCACGAAGATAAGCAAATATTTTAATATGTTATTCTACACGTAAAACCAAAGAAAAATGTTCATATAAACATAGGTCCGCAACAGTTTAGTTATGGAGATACGGCTAATAAAAGATTTTGCCTGAAATTTAACAACTTCGCTAATATGAAGCCATTGCAAAACTGTATGAGGTTAAAGTAAAGCACGATTTCCATTTATTTTGTCGTCATTGATCTGGTGAATCGAATAAAACAAGTCCCAGACCATTCCTCCGACCTCTTCATCGGAAGTTACAATTGAGGACCCGCTGCTGCGTTGATATAGGAAGAACAGAAGACCGCAAAATCGACCACAAATAAGGAGCAGTGGACGGACCCGTTACAGTGTACGTTATACTGTTAATGGCTATGGCAAAGAGGGTGACATTGAAACACTGCCCTGGGGAACACTATTGTTCTGCACAAAACCATCTAACAGCACGTTACCAACTCTGTACCTAAAAAGGCGTCTTGAGAGGAAGGACCGAATGAAGGCGAGGATATGGCCATGAGCCCACGAAAGCCCCATTGATGTAGCTGCCTAAGAAAACTGTGCCTCCAAGTACTGTCACACACATTACTGATGTCAAAAAATACCCCTGTACAATACTGTTAACGTAGAAAAGTCTACTGGATTTCTGCTTCTAGCAGGGCCAGTTTGTCGGCAGTTGATCGACATCTCCTGAATATACACTGAGAGCGGTGAAGAAGCTGCCTGGTTACATAATAATGGCCCGACAACGAATTCTTCAGTCACATTGTGATAGTCACTAACACTTGAGCAGTACTCGAGAATGGATCGCGTATGTTTCTTGGACGCAATCGCCGTGTCACATGGTCTTCAGTTCCCACAATTCCCCCAAACAATGAAGACACCTAACCGCACTCCCTACAAATGGTTTTATACGTTCATCATAGTTCATATCGATTCCGAGTGTTATCCCTTGATATTTAATAGGTGTGAGTGAGTGAGCCCTGTTCCATAAAGCTAATGCTGCACTCAGAAGCTATAAAACTCTTTCGCTTACTCTAGTCGTTTATCTCCTATTTACCCACACTTAAGATAAGTTGTTTTTCAGTACACGAAGTGGACGTTATCTAAATTTCTCAACAAACACTCAACAGTGACGCGTTCTTGCGCCTAACAGAATCGTCAGCAAACGACTCGTGTGTGCTGCCCACCCTACATCTACATGATTACTCTCCAGTTCACAATTACGTGCCTGGCAGAGGATTCATCGGACCACCTGCAAGCTATTTCTCTATCGTTCCATTGTCAGACAGCGCGCCGGAAAAACAAACTCTTAAATCTTTCCGCGCGAACACTGATTTCTCTTATTTTGTTATGATAGTCATTTCTCCCTATGTGGGTGGGCGCCGACAAAATATTTTCACACTCTGAGGAGAAAGTTGATGATTTAAATTTTATGACAAGATACTGCCGAAGTGAAAAACGCATTTTTTTTAATGACAACCACCCCAATTCGTGTATCATATTCGTAGCACTCTCTCCCTTATTTCGCGATAATATAAAACGCCCTTTTTTGAACTTTTTCGATGTCATCTGTCAGTCTTATCTGATGCGAATCCCACACAGCACAGCAAAACTCTAGAAGAGGGCTGACAAGCGTGGTGTAAGCAGTCTCTTTACCTGTTACACATTGTAAATCTTCTGTCAATAAATCCGAATCTTGGGTTTGCTTTCCCCATAACATGATCTATGTGATCGCTGCAGTTTAAGTTACTCGTAATTGTAATCCCTAAGTATTTAACTGAATTTACAGCCTTTAGATTTGTGTGACATATCGTGTAACCGAAATTTGGCGGCTTTCTTTCAGTATTCATGTGGATGACTTTACACTTTTCTTTATTCACTGTGAGTTACCTCTTTCCGTACCATACAGATAACTTGTCTAAACCATTTTTCAATTGGTTTTGATAATCTGATGACTTTACAAGACGGTAAGTAGCATCATCATCTGCAAACAATCTAAGAGGAGTGCTCAGATTGTCTTCTAAATCTTTTATATAGATTAGGAACAGCAGATTCTGATTAACTCTCACCACACAGGAGAACACACTGAGTTCTACCTGCCACAAATTCTTTGAACCTAGTACAGACATATACTATTGACCATTAAAAAATCATGAAAACGTCATGTAACAAAACTACATGCTTGGCTGTGTGTGTGTGTGTGTGTGTGTGTGTGTGTGTGTGTGTGTGTGTGCGCGCGCGTGTGTGTGATTCATGGGCGCTCAACAGCGATGTTATCAGCGCCTTTACGAAAATTAGTGGGAATTAATTTGGTTAAAACATCTGAAATGTTATAAAACAAGTTTGAGTAAATCGTAGGTAAAATTATACTTGCTCTCTAATAATCTCACTCACTGACCCCCGCACAGTCACATTACCTCACATCTAAGCTAAATAATTACACAAGGATATGTGGCTGGCTGATCACTTACAAAAAACATGGATGAGCTAGCCATCTTGATAACAGATTAAAAAATTACCACGTAAATTTTAGAGAACAAGTCGTACATTTCACAGAACCTTAATAGTCGTACCACATTCGTGTCGTTGCCAGTTAAAAAAAGAGGAGAAATCTGTTGGTAAATTAGGCTGCTGCCATTTCGTTGACTATAAAACACAGTTTACTAAAATGTGGCTCACTGTAAAGCATGCGCCACAAGCACCACACATCGTAGGCCACAAGGACCACACATTGTAGGAGCCTGTGTTGTAAGCACTTGTGGCCAGCGTGATCCGCTAATGGAGGCTAGCGTTTGTGATCTTAAGGTAACAAGACCTAGCTGATCCGTAAACCAGGCACCCATAGTCTACCAGCTATCTCACGAAAGCCCTATAAAACTGGAGCACATGTGCTCTGTCAACTCCCCGAGACCTGTAGCTAAGGCATCTTAAGATATTCAGTGCCTTCTGGGTTCTTACCTTCAGGTTCTTTAGGTGTGGTAACCATGATAGCTTTTAACCAAAAATAAGGTTCCGAAACTTAATGAAGACTTTAGAAGTAAAATCATGTCCCTCATATGCAAGTAAAGTAAATTAAAAGTACAAGGACACATATACACTTATCCGAAGAAAATATGAAATCTTTCTTTGCAGGCTAGTCCTCCAATCTCTTTACTGTAAGTTGTAACTGACGATCGCTGTCATAGTGTTGGAGGAGGGGCAAAACACTGTGAAATCGTCCACAAATAAGGAGCACTGCACAGGACTTCTTACTGTAGACGTTGTATCGTTCATGACTGTGGAAAAGAGGGTAACACTTGAAACACTCACACGGAAATCACAATTCTGCTGGTCAAAACTATTTGGCAGCATGTCACCAGCTCAGTACCTAAAAATGAGCTTTGGTAAGAACGATCGATTGAATACGTGTAGGTTACTACGAAAGCATCACTGGTAGAACTGTTGTAGAATACTGTGGCTTCAATTAGCGTCGTACGCTTTACTGATGTCAAAAAATACCCCTAGCCAAAGTTGTCTACGCAGGAAAGCCCTCTGGACAGCTGCCTCTAGCAGGGTCAGACTATCGACGGTGCATCGATATACCTGAATCCAACCTGAGAACGGCTAAGGGCAGTCTGTTGCTAATACCTAGACCAGGTGACACTTGACCACTTGTTTCAAGATCATTCCTGCACTGCTAGTTAACCTTCTACTCCTGTAACTTTCGGGAAGGTACACCTGTAACTTTCAGTCCTTTGCTGGTTTGAGGAGAGGTATAAAATTTGTCTCCTTCCACGCGTTGGGAAACTGTCCTGTCTGCCATATTGAATTAAAATATTCTAGGAGGATTTCTTTTAACGACTTTTGCTAGTGTCGCAGCAAGCTGTTTGGGCGTGACCAGGCGCAGCGTCACGAGCCTCAGACAGTGCTTAATCCTGCTCCCACCTGGAGGAAGGACAGTTGTATGACTGAGAATTGTTGGATTTGAAGTACAACTCACCTCTCTCCCTGGTTGCACGGTAGCACCGGTATAGGTAACCGACAGCATTTACCAGAAATCCGTCTGATGGTTTCCCATACTTTCGTAGAACAAGTGGAACGCTTGACAGTGTCCACAAACGCTTGTCATGACTTCTTCGTACTCTCCTTGATTATGCATCGAGATTTGGCTCTCGCTACTCGTAAGGCTGTGAGGTTTACTTCTTTTAGGCATTTAAATTGTTGCGGAGCCGCATGCCAGACCGAATTGCTGAGTGGCACTCTTCAGCCCACTGAAGTACAGGCCACCTTCAAAGAAGACCTAAGGACCTCGGTATGGAAAAGTCAGCGGCACAGTGGATCACGCATGTGATGTGATCCACTCATTCCTGTACGCTGCTTAGATATTCAAGCACAGCCTGTTGGCTGAACAGCACCTGGCTTTTTCTATTGATCATCTTTGCTGCTTTCTATCAAAGTTTGGTCCAAATGGTAGGTGGATCCAGAGCAGAATGTGGTTACAGGCATGAAGGTCATCACTAGATTCTCAATGAGCAGAATCTGTGAGGGCCAGAGAGCAGAAAGAGAGGTTTATGGCTAAGGACGATCAGTAGCAGTGTTAGAATGTGTGGGATTGCACGTGTTGAGATCACACAGCTCCTGAGACATCATGAGGCTCTAAAACTCGATCCCTGGGGCAAGTAGAGTTTGAACGCCATGCTACATCACAGGCAATGAAGTCACCCAGTTGGGGAAATGGTTGGGAGAGTTGATCTGTCAGATCTGTGAGAGTCTCAGTGGTTTCTTGTGGTGGCAAGTGCAGAGGACATAGATTCTTTGACCCACACGAATTTCAACTGCAACTGCTTGTAGGTCAGTAACAAGGGAAAGGGGAAAGGAATGGAGTGTGTTATTTACCAACACAGCTACCCAACCCTTGGCCTTTTCTCCAGTCAGCTCATCGTTGTGGTGGAGCGTATAGCTTCGTAGCACAAGGGCTTCAGTAAGTTTAAAATGTGTTTCTGCGCTAGGAGTTTCAGTTCCTCCACGTGCGTCCTGTACCCACTGGTGTTCTACTGCAATATGGGAGTCATTTGATCTGTGAGGTTTTCCTTGCACATCGTCTTTCTGCCTGGGTAAAGATCCTTCGACGATGGAGGCTTAGTATAGGGGTTAGATGTCTGGCTCAGACAGACTTCGTGTTCAGTTGTCTCTAAAGCCGAATCATTGGAACTGTGGGATAGCATGAGATTTACATGGACCGGCTTACGACCTGTCTGTCTTCTGTGGTTGACACTTGCCGTTTGGTTCGCTTGCCAGAGGAGACTTGAGAGGAACACTCTTGGCAATGGTAGTGGCAGTGCTGGCCTGTTTAGTGGAGTCTGACAGTTTAAATACTGGAAGTTCTTCAGTGTCTGCAACCGTGGCCTTTTCTAATGTTCTGAGGGTGGGGGAGCTGTATAGGCTCTGCAATACCAGCACTCTTGCAACTGCATTTCTGCACTTCCTGTACCTTCCTTTCTTCAAGGTAGACACTGCAGTCTCTACTCCAGACAAGATGATCCCCAGAGCAGTTAACACATTTCGGAGGAGATGAACAGACGACTTCTTCATGTGCGGCTTTTCACATTTGCCGCTAGTGGCTTCTCCCTCACATGCTAGAGTGGCATTGCCGAAGTTCTGGCATTTAAAGCAACACATTGGCTTGTGTATATGAGGACTCATGGTTAAGCGAAAGTAATCTGCGTCGATAGGTTCTGGAAGCGTTGTCATAGCTACCAACTATTACAGATTATCCATAATTATTAAGGGCTTATCACCTTCATTACGGAGAGGTACTAAAAATTGCGGAAATAGACATTATCGATTTCATGTTTTAAAAAATCGGAAAATTTACTATCTGCTTTCCTCTAGGTGTATGCTACAAAAATGTTTTACAGATTGTAATGATTTCTTTGCAGAGTACGTAGTAAGCCTGTCTACGAACTATTTCGGCGTACAGGTCTAGCGCGACGACATCTAGCGGTGGAATAATTAATGTGGTAGACATGCCGTCCGCGCGCGGAAGTTAACACCTGTGAATCTGGGAATGCGTACTACGCGGCCATAACGCGCGCATGTGTCTAGAATATAGTCCTGTGATATTTACATTAGAGAACAAAAATTACATAATAAATAATAACAAAAACAATTACTTAATAAATAGGGACCCCGAGCCCTCTGAAATTTTTAATTCGAATGACTGACTCTAAAAAAAAAAAAAAAAAAAAAAAAAAAAAAAAAAAAAAAAAAACACAATAAACCTTGTTCCCTTCACTTGGTATTTCCAATGATCAGGGTATTTTCGTCTAGTGCGCATGCGTGGAAACATGCAGGACTATACCGCGTGCATTACATGTAGACCGCTGATATTTGCGGTAATCGTTACATTGTGTTCGGTGGTAATATTCGTCCACTTAGAATTCGAAAACTCTGTGTTAGCTGCTAAGGGAAGTTTTAGTTGTTTGTTAAAATACAAGGAATTATCCGTATTTTTGTTTCTTCAGCACCTGTTGATAGTGTCCGTAGAGAAAAGTCTGACAAAAATGACAATGCGAAATTAAATAGTACATACCCCGAGTGAAAGTCAGAAAAACACTGTTCCAAATTCAGGTAGTATTACTGTGGAACACCAAAGTGCCAGTACAGTGGATGGCAGTGAACGAAAAAATTTGAAACTGGCCAGAAATTTCGGAAACAGTGTAGTAAAGAATGAACATATTTGGTAAAACCAAATAAATCAAATGGTCTTGATTGATGTCGTCATGTTCTGTCTAAAGTACATGTAGACCTAACAAACCTTAAGTCTTCATATGCATCATTGTTACATTTGGAATAAAGCCTGAGGAGGAAGACTGTCACTAGTGCTGAAATGATTTTTAGTTTATTCATTGTTAAACACGGCCTGCCAATTTCTTGTGCATATTATAGTTCACAGCTGTTCAAAAAAAAGTTTCCTGAATCTGAGACTGTTAAAAAAATACAGTATTGGAACAACTAAAACAACTGCAGTTATAAATTCTTTGTCATCTGGAACACAGAATGATGTAGTAGAATACTTAAAACACCTTTCCTCTTGCACCTGATGGTAGCAGAGACGCTAAAGATGTGAAGCTATATCCAATTGTCGTTACTTAGTTTGATGTTAAACCGGGGAAGATTTGCACCACAATACTATCTTTGCTGGAATACAGTTTAAATACTGGCAAAGGAATTTTTAATGTGTTGAGTGGCGAACTGATAAGGAAAGGAATTCCCTGGATAACTGCATTTCATTTGCATGTGATAATGCAAATACAATGGTGAAACATATATAAAAGAAGTTGCTGCTTTTATAAAAAAAAATAGTTCAATCACACATATGAATTGAATCTTGTTGATGCCTACTGCTTCATTCAGCTGCATAAAAAGGTGCGGAAAGCCTACAATATTTTGATGCTGAAGATTTTGTAATGGCCAATTTCTACTTTCTGCAAAAGAGTTCAAAAAGACAGAATACTTTTAAACTTTGTCAAAATATGTGTGGCACTAAACCCCACAAAATACTGAAGTATTTTTGTATGTGATGGCCCTCTCTGCTCCAATCAATAGAAAGAATAATTGAACTGTGGGAACCTCTTGTAAAATTTTCAATGAGGGAGCTTCAAAAATGTAAACAACTCTCACTTCCTTAGAGAGCGCCCTGTTCTAAATGATCCAGTAACAATTGTAAATGAAAAAATCAAGTTAAGGGGAAAAAGCTAAAAATTAGTTTAGTAAAGATAAAGGTGTTTTAAAAACATTTTTGGAGCGTATAGCTTTCGTTATTTACCAAAGCAAATGTGTTGCTTCAGAAACGAGAACCAGTAATTCACAGAGTTCAAGCACCCTAAGTAAGTTATTTAAAAATTTGATTGTGAGATATATCACTTCTTCTGCCGTACCTACTTCTGGTAGTCTGCTGGAATTGAAATTTCAAACAAAACAAAAAATCACAAAGGACATGAAGATATTGTAATCGGTGTAGACACTAGAAGCTACATTCCTCATACGAAGCTTGAAAAATCTGTAGTTACAAATTTTTATGGAGACGTCAGAAGATTTTTCATCAACTCATCTGATTACGTCAAAGAAAATTTCCACTACATTATGACTTCGTAAAAAACTTAGAAGTTATAGACATGGGATCTAGGATAAGTAAATCTTTATTGTCAGTTGTAAAGCTGAATGAGCTATTTCCAGATTTTCTGAGTGGTTGCGAAAAGAAACATTAGAATTGGAGTGGAAGAAGAGAAAGCTGATATTGCTTGGTACAAAAAATTTGCTATGTGGGGTGCACCAGGCGTTTAAAAGTATCCATCACTGAGCAAGTTTGTACTTGCATTACTGCTCATTCCTCATAGTAACGCTACCTGTGAGAGAGTTTTTAGTACTGTTAAGAAAAACAGTACTGAATTCGATGTAGTAGTATGTATACAGGAACCTTGAGTGCTTTAATCATCAGCGAAAAGAACCATTTGTCTTCAGGAATAGCGTTTTACCAAAATAATTTTTCAAAGGATTAGTTTCAGGTATTTTACTTTACTTTTAATTAATAAGTTGAGGGACATACGTGTATTGATTTTGCAGTATTTGTAAATTACAAAAATGTTTCTAAAACACCTTTATCTTTACTAAATTTATTTTTAGCTTTTTCCCCTTAACTTGATTTTTTCATTTACAATTGTTTTGATTGCTGGTAAGTCTTCTTTACTTAGGGCCAGGAAGTGTCTGAAACACAGTGTTTAAAGGCCTAAAACAAAATTCTAATTTTTAAACTTTTACGACTAAATCGCTCCAGGCAAATGCCGGACTGGTTCCTTAGAAAGGACACGGCCAATTTACTTCCCCAGCGAGCTTCGGCTCCGTCTCTAAACGACCTCGATGTCTTTGCGACGTTAAACTCTAAGCCCTCCCCCCCTCCCTACCCCACCCCCTCGCGAACCAGTTTCCACATTGCCCATGTGATTAACGGCCACTTCTCAAGGTTGGCAGCGATGCATTGTGCGACTCAAGGTAAAAAATGATGTCTTCCAATTTCATCAATTTGCCATCTACCTTTCCCAACATACTTTGCACGTCAACTGCACTTTGTTCAGTTTTTTTTCCTTAAATATCTATAATATCCCTTCATGAAGCAACACCTTTCTATAGTTCCACGTGTTGTGTAGCTTTGTCTCGATGCCCTGAGGCATTTAGCAACCTGGAGGTTTGTTGCTTATTGGGAACTAGATGTTTCAACCAACAGTGTCCCATTACTCAGTTGCATTATAAATTTTAAGGTGCCAGCAATTCCCTCTATACCTTTTTCAGTGTAGAAACGTGAAACCTTCTTTAAGCTGCCCTCTTTGCTTTTAACTACTAAATTCACATTCCTTCTAGCAGTATGTTATCTGTACTATAAACTAAAACATTTTAAATATTTCTTCTTTCAGAAGGACTGGCTACACAATCTTTCTCGTTGGGATGTCGCTGGGGAGAAAAACTCGAGCAGGAGCAAATTTTTGTAGAGTTGTAGTGGAATTGTTGTGAACAACATACGAAAGCCCTACCAGTGGGGTGTAAGTGTAGGCGTGGAAGGGAATGGGTTGAGGGTGTGGTAAAGGTCACTTTTTTCCAGGTTTTTCTTGAATATCTCGGAGGTCGCGGCTTCTAGCGAAAACGATCCCAATACATTAAATTTCCTACAAAAAAGGTCCTATTCTTTTTTTCTCTACGACTAATAGTTTCCAAGTTGATGGAAATTTAAAAATCTCTGTTTATTAAAAAAAAGTGTTTTGATGTTGCAAAATTAATGGTTGTTGTTAAATAAAGTGGACTAGAAACAAATATTAAATATATGTACCACAGGCCGGCCGGCGTGGCCGAGCGGTTCTAGGCGCTGCAGTCCACGCCACCGTTACGGTCGTAGGTTCGAATCCTACCTCGGGCATGGATGTGTGTTCTGTCCTTAGGTTAGTTAGGTTTAAGTAGTTCTATGTTCTAGGGGACTGATGACCTCAGAAGTTAAGTCCCATAGTGCTCAGAGCCATTTGAACCATTTTTGTATGTACCACATCTAAGTGCAGTAGAACCGCATTGAGGAATAAATTGTATTCTGGGGATGGAAAGAAGTAGCGTGAGTTAAGGCAGGTTGCCGAATTGAGTCTGCAAAATGAAGACCGAGCAGGCAGTTCCCCATTCTCTGTACCGCAAAAACAGCGCCACAAAAAGCAACTACAGGGTATACCGACCCATCCGCAGATCGCCTCATGAATCACTGGCGACGCAGTGCGCAGACACTGAGTGGGAGAGTTGGGGGGGGGGGGGGAGATGTTCACTTTCCACAGAGTGCGTCAACACTAGATTGAATACAGCTATGAGTTGCTAATTATACAAAAGCAAGAAAAGCTTATGAACAGATTACACGCAAATCTCTGCACACTGTGCTTCACCGTTACGGGGGAAATTAATTGTTAATCCTCATGTATGGCAGTTGTAGTTTTCTTCCGGGAAAGGCAACTTGCTCCACTGCTTGTTTTTCAGTTTACAGACGGACTTCATATCCGTCCTCTCCCCGTCCGCCAGCATTTCCTGTCCAGGTCTTTCATAGACAAAATAGCTTTACTTAGTCCGTGTTTATATAGCGGAGTTACAGGGGATAGGCAAAATAATTTGAACATCTGTACTTACTTGGGAATGGTTTATTAATAAAGGATTGGACCCCAATTTTCCCGAAATACAGCTGCAATTCGTATGGTATACTGGCATATAACGATTGTATAGTCTCCAGTGGAATGTTATGCTACTCTTCGATCAGAACCTCTTCTAATTCCTGTACTGACTATGGAGGAGGAAAACTGCTCCGAAGTCTCCGCTCCAAGGGTTCGATAACGTTCAAGTCCGGGGACTGTAATGGCCAGGGGAGATGTTGCAGTTCAGTTGCATGCTCCTCATACCACAATTGTACTGTTCTGGCTGTGTGAATGGTGCAATATCATCCTGAAATATGACATCATTGTTGGGGAACAACATTTGAATCATGGGGTGCACCTGATCACCCAAAATGTTCACATAATCGTTGGCTGCAACACGGCCTTTGAGAGTAATGATAGGACCAGCACAATACCATGATATGGCTGCCCACACCATCACACTTCCACCTCCATGTTTAACCATTGGAATCAAACAATCAGGATTGTAGGCTTCTTTTGGCGTTCTCCAGACGTAAAACTGGCCCTATGTTGTAAATTACGAAAACGATTACTCGTCGGACCATATAACGTGTTTCCACTGATATGCCGTCCAGGATTTATGCTCCTGACACCATGTTTTAGCTTCTTTGCGTTAGTTGTCGTTACTAATGGTTTCGGTATAGCAGTTCGTCCATGAATATTCGCTTTATGGAGCTCTTGGCGGACAGTGTTGGTAGATGCGGGATCTCGAAGATGGCTATTGAGCTCTGCAGTCATTTTAACCACCGTAGTTTCTGGTTGCTTTGACACCATTCGTGTTAGCGTACGACGATCTCTGTCATTTAGGTTTGACTTGCACCCACTATTAGGTTTACAGTATGATGTCTTTGCATGTTCTGTGTAGGGTGTCATGACTGTTGAAACAGTTGCTTTTGAAACGTTCAGTGAGTTGGCTGTCTGGGTTACTGATGCTCCAGCTAAACGGACCCCCACAATCTGCCCTCTCTGGAACTCTGATAGGTCTTCCATTGCACGTCGACCTCGGCCTCCGAATGCAAATACGAAGTGTACACTATTCGCAAACAACCTGCACTGATGCCTAGTCCGTATGGAACACGCACAGTCCAGCGCGACACGTGCCTTCCTGTGTTGTTGACTGTCAAACACAACCATTCCATTACTGCCACTGTTCACGTTATTTTGTCTATCCCCTGTACTTTCACTTTATTTAGTAAGTAGTTACAGGGTGATCAAAAAGTCAGTATAAATTTGAAAACTTAATAAACCACGGAATAATATAGATAGAGAGGTACAAATTAACACACATGCTTGGAATGACATGGGGTTTTATTAGAACAAAAAAAAACAACAATGTTCACAAAATGTCCGACAGAATCTTGCGCGCGTCGTTTGGGGATGATCGTGTGCTCAGCCGCCACTTTCGTCATGCTTGGCCTCCCAGGTCCCCAGACCTCAGTCCATGCGATTATAGGCTTTGGGGTTACCTGAAGTCGCAAGTGTATCGTGATCGACCGACATCTCTAGGGATGCTGAAAGACAACATCTGACCCCACTTCGTTCACCATAACTCCGGACATGCTTTACGGTGCTGTTAACAACATTATTCCTCGACTACAGCTACGAGATGCATTCAAGTTCTGAGGCCTCCGATTTTTTTTCTAATTAACTACTCACCCGAAATCGATGAAACTGGCGTTACTTCTCGACGTAATCGCCCTGCAGACGTACACATTTTTCACAACGCTGACGCCATGATTTCATGGCAGCGGCGAAGGCTTCTTTAGGAGTCTGTTTTGACCACTGGAAAATCGCTGAGGCAATAGCAGCACGGCTGGTGAATGTGCGGCCACGGAGAGTGTCTTTCATTGTTGGAAAAAGCCAAAAGTCACTAGGAGCCAGGTCAGGTGAGTAGGGAGCATGAGGAATCACTTCAAAGTTGTTATCACGAAGAAACTGTTGCGTAACGTTAGCTCGATGTGCGGGTGCATTGTCTTGGTGAAACAGCACACGCGCAGCCCTTCCCGGACGTTTTTGTTGCAGTGCAGGAAAGAATTTGTTCTTCAAAACATTTTCGTAGGATGCACCTGTTACCGTAGTGCCCTTTGGAACGCAATGGGTAAGGATTACGCCCTAGCTGTCCCAGAACATGGACACCATCATTTTTTCAGCACTGGCGGTTACCCGAAATTTTTTTGGTGGCGGTGAATCTGTGTGCTTCCATTGAGCTGACTGGCGCTTTGTTTCTGGATTGAAAAATGGCATTCACGTCTCATCCATTGTCACAACCGACGAAAAGAAAGTCCCATTCATGCTGTTGTTGCACGTCAACATTGCTTGGCAACATGCCACAGGGCAGCCATGTGGTCGTCCCTCAGCATTTGTGGCACCCACCTGGATGACACTTTTCGCATTTTCAAGTCGTCATGCAGGATTGTGTGCACAGAACCCACAAAAATGCCAACTCTGGAGGCGATCTGTTCAACAGTCATTCGGCGATCCCCCAAAACAATTCTCTCCACTTTCTCGATCATGTCGTCAGACCGGCTTGTGCGAGCCTGAGGTTGTTTCGGTTTGTTGTCACACGATGTTCTGCCTTCATTAAACTGTCGCACCCACGAACGCACTTTCGACACATCCATAACTCCATCACCACATGTCTCCTTCAACTGTCGATGAATTTCAATTGGTTTCACACCACGCAAATTCAGAAAACGAATGATTGCACGCTGTTCAAGTAAGGAAAACGTCGCCATTTTAAGTATTTAAAACAGTTCTCATTCTCGCCGCTGGCGGTAAAATTCCATCTGCCATACGGTGCTGCCATCTCTGGGACGTATTGACGATGAACGCGGCCTCATTTTAAAACAATGCACATGTTTCTATCTCTTTCCAGTCGGGAGAAAAAAAATCGGAGGCCTTAGAACTTGAATGCACCTCGTATTGTTGAGGAATGATCGTGGGCATACTGAGAGCATTTTCTGTAAAGAACATCTTTGCTTTGTCTTACTGTGTTATGCTTATTATTGCTCTTCTGATCAGATGAAGCGCTATCTGTTGGACATTTTTTGAACGTTTGTATTTTTTTGGTTCTTATAAAGCCCCATGTCATTCCAAGCATGTGTATCAATTTGTATCTCTCTATCTACATTATTCCGTGATTTATTCAGTTTTCAAATTTATACTGACTTTTTGATCACCCAGTATTTGCAGTTAGTACGTGAACTTTTATGTAAAATATGTTCCTGTGAACAATGGCTGAGAAGTGTTTAATGTGTGTGATGTCACTGAACTATATAGTGTAGGTGGGAGAGGAATAGGACTGGTAATATTGCATCTTGCTACTGTCTATCGTTGGCAACATATAGTAAAGCTGTGTAACTGTGTTGTAGTCACATAGTGGTGATTCAAAGGACAGGACCAGAAATTATTGCATTTCTGTCACAATTAATTGTGTGACTGGTAGACTGTATAAATCTCTTCCATTCCGGAATTGCTGCCACTTGCAGAGTGGGGTGCACTGTGTGGAGTCACTTGCCACTTTTCCTGCGAGGTTGGTGTCAATATGTCTGATGGTATGGGACTGATCATGTTTAAATCTACAACAGTGATCTCATGTAAGGCATTGACTGACTTCTGTTGAAACATCCGAGGTTCCTTAACACCTAGGTGATCTGCTGCTGTTACAGAGGGAGACGATTTAAGGCATCTGGGCCTCTTCAGATGTTGGGGGTGCAGGGGCTGAGGCGATGCATTTGATACCCTCAATCTGCGAGGAGTATTCCAGCCATTGATAGTGGAGACAGTGAAACCTACATGTCGAATACATAGTGACAGCTTGTTACACGTGGGGCAGGCTCTGCAGTGTGGTGAATAGTTGACAGCTCCGGCTGTTGAGCTCTTTTTTTTTTTTTTTTTACATAATAGCTCATTTAACAATTGAAAATAAATATTCAGTGAACTGTAAATAATTCCACTATATAAACACGAACTCAGTGTAATTATTTTGCCTACTCACATAAGAGAGCGGAAGAGGAAATGCTTGAGAATTATTATCTGTCTGTAAACTGGAAAGCGAGAGGCACTCGGGATTAGGAAAATTTCCTTTCCTGGAAGAACAGCTGCCGTACTAGATAACTAATAAGCAATTTCCCCTCTAGCATTGTAGAATACTCTGCAGAGATTTACGTGCCCTCTGTCCATATGCGTTTCTTACGTTAGAATTCTTTGTAATTCAAACCTGTATTCCATGTAGTGTTAAACACTTTGTGGAAAATAAACAGCTCCAGGGATGTCTACACACTGTGTCACCAGTGATTCATAAGGTGAGCTGCGGAAGGTTCGGTATTACTTTTCGGAACAGTCTGCAGTTGCTTTCTGTGTCGTAGTGTTGTAGAGAGAACGGGGAATTGCCTGTTCGCTCTTCACTTTGCAGACCTGTGGAGCGGAGAAATACATGGCTACAATCTGGCGACTTCCCCCACGCTTCTAACCTCCACCCTGTTACGCCCCCAGAACACAATTTCCCCCTTAATACGGCTCTATTGCGCTTACTCATGATACAAACATTTAATATTTGTTCTTCATCCACGTTATTTAACGATAAACGTCAATTTTATACTGTTAAACAGTATTTTTCAATAAAGTTCCATTTTGCCATCCCATGCAACGAGGTAACTATTAGTTCTAGAGAAAAATGAATAGCACTTGTTTTTGTAGGAAATGTAATGTAATTCAGTTTTGTTCCGCGGGAAGCCGTGGCTTTCGAGATAGTCAAGAAAAACACTAAAAAGTTACCATTAAACAGTATTTTTCAATAATATGCGATTTTACCATCCCCTGAAACGCGGAAACTATTAGTCCTAGAGAAAAAATGATTTTGTGGGAAATTTTGCGTAGTTCAGTTTTTTCCGTGGGAAGCCGTGGTTTTCGAGACAGGACCTTGAATCGCCCCTCTATCCCCACGCTCACATCCAACCAGCCAGAATGTTAAGTGTGTTGCCCATTACACTCGCTCCTAAAACTGTACAAAAATTTGCTGCTATACGTGTTTTTTTCCGTAATTTTGTTTCGTTGACTGCATTATACCCACCAGTGATAAATGCACATTCCGCTGGGAGGTGATTGGGAAAAGTTCGATGGTTCTGACTCGGATCCATAAGCAGGTAGGCAAATAAGGGTTCATCAGAGCCCCGCTTGCCTGGATAAGCCTTACAGAACTGAGGTGCGACAAGTTCTCTATAGGATGCCAGCTAACGACTGTTTTGCCACAACAGTCAGGCGTATCATCAGCGCACAGCACGCCTTGAGACTGAGGTTTTCTTTATAGACAGGTTTATACCATCCTCCCCAAACGGGCATTTAAACCAAGCTCGCCGTTCCCTCTAACACGCTGCACGGTGGTCGCTGAAGCATAACCACAGCTTACACAGACGTCAAAAAATGTTTTGCATCATCTCGGTTCCGAGAATTCCGGAATCTGTACAGAAAATTGGAATAGAGATCAACATAAACGTCATTCCCACTTTTTTATTGCTCATGAAACCACATATTGCATGTTGTACCACCATACAGCGAGACCTTCAGAGGTGGTGGTCCAGATTTCTGTGCACACCGGTACCTCTAATACCCAGTAGCACGTGCTCTTGCATTGCTGCATGCCTGTATTCGTCGTGACATACTATCCACAAGTTCATCAAGGCATTGTTGGTCCAGATTTTCCCACTCCTCAACGGCGATTCGGCGTAGATCCCTCAGAGTGGTTGGTGGGTCACGTCGTCCATAAACAGCCCTTTTCCATCTATCCCAGGCATGTTCGATAGGATTCATGTCTGGAGAACATGCTGGCCACTCTAGTCGAGCGATGCCGTTATCCTGAAGGAAGTCATTCACAAGATGTGCACGATGGGGGATTGCCGGTCATGAAGACGAATGCCTCGCCAATTGCTGCCGATATGGTTGCACTATCGGTCGGAGGATGGCCTTGACTTATCGTACAGCCATTACGGCGCCTTCCATGACCACCAGCGGCGAACGTCGGCCCCACATAATGCCACCCAAAACAGCAGGGAACCTCCACCTTGATGGTCTCGTTTGACAGTGTGTCTAAGGAATGTGTCTCCAAACACGTCTCCGACGATTGTCTGGTTGAAGGCATATGCGACACTCACCGGTGAAGAGAACGTGATGTAAATCCTGAGCAGTCCATCCGGCATGTTGTTGGGCCCATCTGTACCGCTCTGCATGGTGCCATGGACGTCGGGAGTGAAGTTGCGCATCATGCAGCCTACTGCGCACAGTTTGAGTCGTAACATGACGTCCTGTGGCTGCACGAAAAACATTATTCAACATAGTGGCGTTGCTGTCAGGGTTCCTCCGAGTTATAATCCGTAGGTAGCGGTCATCCACTGCAGTAGTAGCCCTTGGGCGGCCTGAGCGAGGCATGTCATCGACAGTTCCTGCCTCTCTTATCTCCTCCATGTCCGAACAACATCGCTCTGGTTCATTCCGAGACGCCTGGCCACTTCCCTTGTTGAGAGCTTTTCCTGGCACAAAGTAATAATGCGGACGCGATCGACCCACGGTATTGACCGTCTAGGCATGGTTGAACTACAGACAACACGAGCCGTGTACCTCCTTCCTGGTGGAATGACTGGAACTGATCGGTTGTCGGACCTCCTCCGTCTAATATGCGCTGCTGTTGCATGGTTGTTTACATCTTTGGGCGGGCTTAGTGACATCTATGAAGTCAAAGGGACTGGGTCTGTGATACAATACCCACATTCAGCGTCTATCGTCAGGAGTTCTGGGGACTGGGGTGAGGCAAAACTTTTTCTGATGTGTGTAGTTACAGAGGACTGATGGCACTTACCAGTCCCTAGCTCACCAAACCCAGTTTGCCAAGCTCGCACGCAGAAAATGGAGGCTGAGGTCACTGTTCGCCATTTAGGACGGTCCGAGGGGCACTGTGGCTTTATCGAAAATACCACGGACGCGGCGAGCATTACCACCCCCACCCCCCTCCCCTACATGCTTGGGTATGGACATGATTAGCAATTCAGCATAACCCCACAAAATAAATAGCAGTAACACCACCTACGAGGGCCATTTCAAAAGTCTTGCACGCTGCGCATGCGCGGCCGGTACGATGGCGTGGTCTAGTTGAAATACATGTCTGTTGTGAGCGAGACTTCAGGCGTAACGGTCGTGTATGTGTTTGCTAGTTCGTGTGGCTATGTCGTGGGGAATTCAGTTTTAGAACGGAAGCTGAAACAGAGTCAGGTCGGATTACATGTAGTTACCAGCGTTCCTACATCATAATCGAACCCTATGTGGAAAGAACCCATCGTAAAATAACAACGCTTTGAGAGAGGTATGTGGGAATAGTGTAGTGGACCGTAGCACAGCATCATGGCAGTCTACTCGTCTTCGTGAAGGTCGATTAACCACAGAGAACAACCGAAGAAGTGGATGGCCAAAAAATGCAACAGACTACGTCTCTCTGGTTATTGTAATGGCGTTTTGATAGAGGATTGACGAAAACCATGTGAAGAATTGGTATATGAGGCCAGGATGTGTGTCACTTCAGTTTACAGAATCATAACTGAAAAATTAAAGAAGAGAAAAGCTGCTGCCAGATGGATTCCGCATGATCCAAGTGAAGAGCAGATGGCAGGTAGTAAAGGAATCACACAAGAATTACTTCAACATTGACGAATAGAGGGAGAACAGTTTCAAAAAGGAGTTGTTGCACTTGAAGCAACCTGGATATGCAATTTTGAGCCAGAATTGAAGTCTCAGTCGTCACAGTGGAAGAGTTCCGACTCTCCACACCCGAAAAAATTCCGCCGCCAACAGTCAAAGGTAAAACTGATGACGATCTGTGCGTATGACATGAACGAAGTCATGGATAAGGGTGACAGTTATTGAGCTGTATGAAATAAACGTAAATTAGGTATAAACTACGGCGTGCACACACTTCATTCAAGACGTAAGCGTTACTATAGATATTCGGATTTAGGTTATGGCGTGTTCGATATGCCTGCCATCATTGGCGATAATGTGGCGCAAAAGAAAAGCGAAATTCTGCATGACCCACTGAAGTATCGGAACATCGATGCTGTCGATGACTTCCTGAATGGCTGTTTTCAGCTCAGCAAAGTTTTTGGGGTTATTACTGTACACCGTGTCTTTAATATAACCCCACAAAGAAGAGTCACATGTGCTCAGATCCGGAGAATAGATGGTCACTTGAGGCCCTTGCCAGTGGCCTCTGGGTACCCCAGAGCCAGAATGCGGTCCCCAAAGGGCTCCTCCAGGACATCAAACACTCTCCTGCTTCGTTAGGGTCGAGCTCCGTCTTGCACGAGCAACATCTGGTTGAAAACAGGGTCACTTTGGATAATGGGTAATCCGAATCCCGGCAGTGGACTGGGTGTCGTGTGTCCTTTATCATCATTGACAAGCAAGTCGCCGAAGTGGCGACAACTAAAAAGACTTGCAATACGGCGGCCGAACCCCGAAGGGGATATCCCGGCCAATAAATGCCATACGATCATTTCATTTCATTTTGGGTAATGGGGATGAAATCATCTTCCAAAACCATCACGTCCTGCTTGCTAGTCATCGTACCATCAAGAAATAACGCACCGATTGTTCCGTGACTGGATATTGTCCACCACACAGTCACCAGTTGAGAGTGAAGAGACTTTTTGATGAGAAGTTATGCCGTTTTTATTTCATATAGTTCGATAATTGCCACCCTGTACAAACAGAGTGCCCCAGGGGACGTTTGTAACACAGGCAGATTCTGTAACATGTTTTGTGCCCGAAAATACGTCAAAGAAGGCCTGACATGCCTGCAGCTGGTGTCCTCATTTAGCACGATAATGAAAGACCGCATATTGCCCTACCAGTGAGAGAAACGCTCGACAAATATGAACGGCAAATACTTACCCACCCACCATACAGTCCTGATATGAGCCCACCATATGTTGATTTGTTTCCCAAATTGAAGGAACATCTCTGTGAGAAAAACGTTGTTAAAAAAACGTGGCAGCCCTGTGTGCTAAATTTTGCACCACATATAGCAACAAATCTCTCGCAAACTAACAACGTATTCTTCACGTTATTATGTATACGCAAAATAATATAAAATTTTCTTTATTTGCTATCCTTCCTGGTGTATGCGGACAGCAGTGCATTTATGAAGCTTCTTTGTATGTTGGAGTCTTTATCGACGAATATCCTACGGAAGCCTGGGGTAGTAGAATCTGTCTCTTCACCTGTATCAGTGATGCATCAGATACCAGGTATAAGAAAACCGGAAAGGTGTGAATCGGTCTCCCGCATGGAGGTTTCTGTTCAAACTTAATTACACATCCCGGGAATCAAGAACGGTCACGATATTTGCCTCTTGTCGACATCGATACTGACATGATATCGATCCTGGGAGTTACAAGACTTTCGAAAATGACAAAAAAATTTTTTTCGTATGAAGTAATTATAAGTTATCATTGTACGGATTTTTTCCCTTTATTTGTTCTGCGAAACCTTGCTTCTTGCCAAATTCCGTGATTATATGTCAGCGGAAAGTAACCTATAGGTTTTGATGAGCGGGTTTGCGAGTATCGTAATATGTGATATTAATGGCCGTATGTTTTGATTGGTTTGACTGAGAAGAATCTTTTGATTGACTTGACTAAGAATATTAAATTTTTTATATCGCCAAGGGACAGTTCAGTTTAGCATGTAGCATATTCGTAAAATGGTACTTGATACTTCGACCCGTTCTCGAGAAAAAGGGATTTTAAGAGACGGACAGTTAAGACAGTCGGATAACAAATGACAAAAGAAATATTTTTTTCGTCTGACATAATTATAAATTAAAAAGTTGTGATTTTGTCGTTTACTTGTTCTGTGAAGCCTTGCTTTTTGCCAAATTTCATGATTGTAGGTCAACAGGAAGTACCCTACATGCTTTGATGAGTGAATTTGCGAGTATCAAATTTGTGACATAGATGGCTGTATTTTTTGATTGCATTGACTTAGAAGCTTGTGTTTTTTTACACGTCCGAGGTACCATAGACTTTAGCATGGGAGATGAATTTCAGTTTGATACGTATAACCGCTCCCGAGAAAAAAGATTCTTAACCATCGAACAGACAGGCGGACAAACAGACAGACGGCCAACAAAGTGATCCTGTAAGGGTTTCGTTTTTACCGGCTGAGCTATGGATTTCTAAAAACGAATGTTTTATAACTGAGTAGATACTGTGTATCAATTAATATCTGATGATGGCGACACCGAAACGCGACATAAGGGATGAAAAATAAACGAAATATTTTGGCGACCAAGACAAGTGCCAAACATGGTCGCAGGTCCCCTAAAGAACTTCTTGTGGAAATTAATGAGAACAAGTTTGGCTCCCTGCAACCATGCCGATATTTTAGAGGAATCTTTGTTCTTAGTTGGAGTATTCTGGTAACTGTAAGCAGTCTGGAGGAAATGTTCGATGAAAGGATCCTGTGGAGTGGATGAGATGTATCGTGGCAAGCAACTCCAGTTCCACCTCGTGGTGGTAAGAAAGGGTTTCAAATTATGACATGCTGGGTTCCACGTGCTCTGGCGTCTGCATCTACATCTACATATGTATTCTGCAAACCACTGTGAAGTGCATGGCAGGGGGTGCTGAGAATTGTACCACTTGCTAAAGTCTCTTCTCGTTCCAATTGCGCATGCACTGGGGGAAAGAACGACTGCTTAGTCTTCTGTGCTCTCTGCAATTAGCCTAATTTTGTCTTTGTGGTATCTACGAGAGCGATGGGTAGGGAATTGTAGCACAAGTCTAGATTCTTCGTTTAATACTGCTTCTTGAAATCTTGTAAGCGGATTTATGGGGATAACTGGCGTCTGTCTTGCAATGGCTACCATTTCATGTCTGTCAGCATTTCCGCGACGCTCTCCTACAAAACTATGAACATTCGTATTGTCCTCCTTTCAGTACTTTTAATATCCCCCGTTAGTCCTATTTTATATAGTTCCGTACACTTGAGCAATATTCTAAGATGGGGCGCACAGTTGTTTTGTAACCACACTTCTGTGTAGACAGCCTACTATTTTCCCATTATTTTGTCGGTGATCCGAAGTCTACCACTTTCTTTACCCACAGCTGCGCGCATGTGATCGTTCCATTTAGTATCCTTACAAAGAATTACACCCATGTGTTTGTGTGAGTTGATCGATTCCAGTTGTGACTCATAGATATTGGCCGCTATCGACAGGGGATCTCAAGTCGATTCCGTATTTCTAGATTTCCGGAAAGCTTTTGACACCGTTCCTCACAAGCGACTTCCAATCAAGCTGCGGGCCTATGGGGTATCGTCTCAGTTGTGCGACTGGATTCGTGATTTCCTGTCAGGAAGGTCGCAGTTCGTAGTAATAGACGGCAAATCATCGAGTAAAACTGAAGTGATATCAGGTGTTCCCCAGGGAAGCGTCCTGGGACCTCTGCTGTTCCTGATCTATATAAATGACCTGGGTGACAATCTGAGCAGTTCTCTTAGGTTGTTCGCAGATGATGCTGTAATTTACCGTCTAGTAAGGTCATCCGAAGACCAGTATCAATTGCAAAGCGATTTAGAAAAGATTGCTGTATGGTGTGGCAGGTGGCAGTTGACGTTAAATAACGAAAAGTATGAGGTGATCCACATGGGTTCCAAAAGAAATCCGTTGGAATTCGATTACTCGATAAATAGTACAATTCTCAAGGCTGACAATTCAACTAAGTACCTGGGTGTACAAATTACGAACAACTTCAGTTAGAAAGACCACATAGTTAATATTATGGGGAAGGCGAGCCAAAGGTTGCGTTTCAACACTTAGAAGATGCAAAAAGTCCACTAAAGAGACAGCTTACACTACACTCGTTCGTCCTCTGTTAGAATATTGCTGCGCGGTGTGGGATCCTTACCAGGTGGGATTGACGGAGGACATCGAAAGGGTTCAAAAAAGGGCAGTTCGTTTTGTATTATCACGTAATAGGGGAGAGAGTGTGGCAGATATGATACGCGAGTTGGGATGGAAGTCATTAAAGCAAAGACGTTTCTCGTCGCGGCGAGATCTATTTACGAAATTTCAGTCACCAATTTTCTCTTCCGAATGCGAAAATATTTTGTTGAGCCCAACCTACATAGGTAGGAATGATCATTAAAATAAAATAAGAGAAATCAGAGCTCGAACATAAAGGTTTAGGTGTTCGTTTTTCCCGCGCGCTGTTCGGGAGTGGAATGGTAGAGAGATAGTATGATTGTGGTTCGATGAACCCTCTGCCAAGCACTTAAATGTGAATTGCAGAGTAATCATGTAGATGTAGATGTAGTCATCGGCCCATGCACGACATTGCACGGTACCAATGTCGTCCAAAGAGTTGCGAAAATATGACTTTTCAGGGGGTCATGTTTCGGGTTTTATTCATCACAGAGATAAGGGAACAAGTATTTTCGGTAGCCCTTGACGTAGCGACCACTTGTATACCTGCTGGAGGAGCGGGCATGCTGTAACTATCCTTCAGGGTCAAATTTGAAAAATTACACACGTCCTCCAGGCCAGGAAATGTGAACAGACCCGTTAGTTCTTTTGCATTATGTGTGGCCTAGGGTGTAACTTAAGTTTATAAAAGCACCTGTTTTCCATGGGTGATTCCTCAGAAAACTCTGAAAACCATGATTTTTGAGTACCGAAAGTACCAATTGTGGGGATAGGCACTTCTATAATTTCTGTTCATGGCAGATCGTCGAAATTTTTACCATATGTTCCTAAGACGATATTCTAAGGGCACTTCCAAACTTACTTCGGTATCAGTATCTGTTAGCAAGACGCAGAGATTCAAACTTGCCGTATTTATGCAGAAAACCGCAAAAAAGTTTTTAGCCGTTTTTGCACCGTGAGTCGCAATTACCTCAGTAACTATCCATACCGAATGCCTCAAATTTTAACTGTACATTCTTTAGACATTTACCTAGAAACACCATTTTCCCATTTTCGAAAATTTGTGTCCGTTATCAAGATATACCCGAAAAACCAATTATGGGGATGGCCACTTCCATAATTTCGGTTCATGGTAAACCGTGGAAAGATTTATCATATGTTCTTAAGATAATATTCTCGGGTAATATTGAAACTTTTTACGATATCAGTATCCGTTAGTGAGATCCAGAGGTTCAAAGTTACCATACTTACACAAGTAAAATATGCAAGGAATATGCGGTTTGCGGGTAAATGTAGTTTTAACTGAGGTAGAGAACACATGGCAAGGGTTCTAGGGTCGTCGCAAGGGTTTTGAGGTCACCAAACTGTGTTTTATTCAGTATTTTTTCACCAATAAAACTTCATATGACACGCTGTCTCTGTACAATGGACACTTAACGCCTATATAGACTGTCTTGACCTTTACATTATGTAATGGTGTTACGTGGCGGCGTAAGCACGTTACAAAAAAATTATTTTATCATATTTAATTCTTTGTAGTTGTAAATCAAACACTAAATTTTTTTGGTATACAGCAGGTTGTAACGGGACATCCTCCTATAGCATTACTTTCCCTCAACAGTAGTTCTCGATACCAGTATTATTTTTCGAATTTTGGACCTGTAAGTTGCTTTTCTGAAAAATATCACGTAATTCTATACACAGTATGTCATAGGTCAATCTAAAATTTATGAAAAGGAATTGTTTTATAAAATATTTTAGTTTCGATGTTATAATCGATAAGTACTAGTTCTGAATGTACAGCTAAATTATTTTTTAGAAACATTTGAAATTACGAATTATTTGCACACATAAAATTTCTATTATTAATTACGCAATCTTGTACTGTTTATTATGATTGTATCTGGATTCATTTATGAAATAATAATCGAAATTAATAATGTAACAAAAACTAGTACGAATTCATTTCTTAATAAAAATTGCAAATCCTTTGGAATATTGTTATTTCCGCAGAGTGTGAAGAGTCGTAAACATGCCTCTGATGTGATCGGACGCATTTTTGTGTAATAGGGGCGAACAATGTAATATCGGCTTTGTTAACGTGAAAAATCAAAATACTGTATGATATAATAAATGTGAGAAAATCAGTGAAAAATATATTTACGTAAAAAAACTTCTGCAACAACAATCTTCAAATTTATTTAGTTCAAACCAACCGTGAGAACCCGATGTTAAATTTTCAGCTTCAAGAATCAGACCCATACACAAGAAGAACTGGAGCCATCTCAACATGACAAGCCAAGTAAACTTAAATGTTTATTGTAATCTTTGCTTCTCTCAAATCTTCATAAAAGACTTTGCTTATTAATTACTTGGGCTGGGCATTGTTTAATGTGGAGAGTAGATGAAAGAATGAAGAGTGGGGGGGGGGGGGGGGGGGGAGGGAGATTACAAGGTGTAGCCTAAAAATGTGAACTTTTTTGTAAAGTAGTGCAAAGTGAACTTGCGTTGGATAGGAGGCGATTTTGTGTTAACCTTATATTATGAGTATGTGTTTGTTTTTTATGTGTCAAAGTATGTAAACGTGTCGAAGTATATAAATAAACTGATCTATAGAATTCATTTTATATAAACTGCACACCTGCTTTAACAGGCAAAAGAAGGTACAGCTGACAAATACTCCTGACGGAACACAAAAAGACAAATATGCTCCTGTTTAGAAAGTTGTTGACAGAAAAATGGGGAACTAGCTGCCTCAATCCTCATTACACCCTCCTTACCAGAAATTTTGGCATACGAACATATTCGTACGTTTGTATGCTGAAAATGAGTAGCAGAGAGTTGGTGGCGGTGGAAGAGAAGAACAAAGTATCACTGGGAGAGAAAGAAAAACTGCTGTTTGCAGATGACACGTTGTAGATTGAGTAGCAGATTCACAGCTACCAACACAAACATTCAATAGCTTCATGTAAGAAAGGAAATAAAGTAGCCCACTGAAGATAACAGAAAAAGTGCTGAAACATGTCTGGGTAAAACAAACTCCAAAGGTTTCTTGCATAAGGCAGAATTCATCATTCAATTTTTTCAGCAAGCACGGAAAAAAGAACTGCAGCACCACAAGAGGATGTAGAATGTTCTGTGTTAAAAGAGCACGAATAAATTTGCATACTTACATTTTTGGTTATGAAGACGGAATGAGGATTGAGAGACCTGGTTCCCTACTCTTCTGTCAGACAGTTTTAAAGAGGAGCACATTCGCCCTATTTGTGCTCCGACAGGAGTACTTTTTCGCTGGTGGCATATCACTTTTCTACGATTTGTGAAGAGCAGAAGTTCACATATCTAAATGTTTAAATCAAAATGCCCAATTTTGCACCGCTTTGAAATGTTATCAAAATCTGCATAGATATTTGTGCAGTTTCAGAAGTACTTCATTATACCAGGTGATCAAAAAGTCAGTATAAATTTGAAAACTGAATAAATCACGGGATAATGTAGATAGAGAGATACAAATTGACACACATGCTTGGAATGACATAAGGTTGTATTAGAACCAAAAAAATACAAACGTTCAAACATGTCCGACAGATGGCGCTTCATCTGATCAGAATAGCAATAATTAGCATAACAAAGTAAGACAAAGCAAAGATGATGTTCTTTACAGGAAATGCTCAATATGTCCAACATCATTCCTCAACAATAGCTGTAGTCGAGGAATAATGTTGTGAACAGCACTGTAAAGCATGTCCAGAGTTATGGTGAGGCATTGGCGTCGGATGTTGTCTTTCAGCATCCCTAGAGATGTCGGTCGATCACTATACACTTGCGACTTCAGGTAACCGCAAAGCCAATAATCGCACGGACTGAGGTCTGGGGACCTGGGAGGCCAAGCATGATGAAAGTGGCAGCTGAGCACACGATCAATACCAAACGACGCGCGCAAGAGATCTTTCACGCGTCTAGCAATAGTTTTTTTTTCTAATAAAACCCCACGTCATTCCAAGCATGTGTGTCAATTTTTACCTCTTTCTACACTATTCTGTGGTTTATTAAGTTTTCAAATTTATACTGACTTTTTGATCTTCCAGTAGATAACTGCATCAGCTGCGAGAAAAGTCTGAAGTTGTTATTAATATGGTCTACCACCATGAACAGCAAAGGTCCAGCACACTTAATAATCGGGGGCTTAGTACTGAGTCAAATGCTTTTCTGAGACCAAGAAACGTTGCACATTCCTGACTGTCTCGATCCATTACCTTCTGGAACCCAAGTGAGAAAAGCGCCATTTGGGTTTCAAATCACCGTTGGTTTCGGAATCGGTATGGAGCAAGTTATTCTTTTAGGGATACGCACCTCATTATGTTTGAGTTTAATACGTCCTAGGAAGCTACAGCTGATGGATTTGAAGGAAATTTGACGTTAGTTTTGTGTATCACTTCTGGTACCCTTCTTGTAAGCGAGTGTTGCCTATGCTTTCTTCCAACTACTGTGCACGGTCTTTTATTAGAGGGATCTCCGGTATAGCACGGTTAAAATGGGCGTTAACTCAGCTGCCAATTATGTGTTGAATCTGAAAGGGATTTAATGAGATCCTTGTTCAGTTTTAGCGATTTTAGCTGTTTCTCAACGCCAGTGCCTGGCAAAAAAGGTGAACCGCTCAGAAGACATGGTCGGATGTCAAAGTAACTCCGTAGACACTCACCATCAGCGGGAATGTAAATGATTTGGGTCGCATTTCTCTGTGACAGATAGAACGGCCATTAGAGTGCATTAGTGTGTTACTGTTTAGTTTTGCTATTAGACATGGTAGAATATATAAGAGATGCGAACAGCGTCAGACGTTGACGATCGCTGTGAAGGACACTGAGCTGCCGCGTACTCGTGTGTTACCAACATCTGACAGAGTTTGAAAAGTGCCTTATTGTGGGTTTGCATAGGACAGCTGGTAGAATCGTGCATAATCTCCATGAGTGGAGCATTCCGATGAGACAATGGCCCGATTTCCGACTGCACAGGAGAGAAGCATACTCATCACCAAGATTACAGTCCTCGACGTGTAGCCACCACAAGGGGGAAATCACTGTATTATACACAAGTGCGTTGTAACCCCTTCACATATGCATCTGCCATCCGAGAATAATTAATGGATTCCCTGCAACATTCTGTGCCATCGCGAACCAATTGACAAACACTATAGATGGAGTCACGAGCGATCGCGGTCGAGTTTAGGCTTGTTCTGCGCTCCAAAGTCACGCATTCTCCAGTAGCCAATCAGCGTTCAGTAGTGTTCTGAGGGCTCTGATGTAAATGACGTAGCTAATGAGAGCATTAAACGTGAGCGTAGAGAGTCGTTTAGTGAATATCGACTCCATTTGATGCGAGCCGTCATCGCTGATTGTGGTGGTAAGTGATAATAAGCAAGCAAGAGACAAAGGGAGTGCGTTCCATAAGTAATGCGACCAATTTTTTTCTGACGCAATGTTACACTACAGCGTGTTGTAGCCGCTGGGCTAAGTGGGGGGGGGGGGGGGTGTTAGCTTCAAAACGCTCTTTATCTCATTCGGCTGCGAGCTGCCGGAGAGTCAGGACGTGCGTTTCCGTCAAGCCCGTTTTGAGTTTGTGTAACACGGCACAATGGATCATTCTGTAGAGCAACGGCACGCTATCAAATTTTGCGTTAAACTTGGCAAGTCCGCCACCGAGACGTTTCTATTACTTCAGCATGCCTTTGGGAATTACTGCTTGTCCAAATCACAGGTTTTCCGATGGCACAAGTCGTTAATGGAGGGCCGAGAGGAGGTCACCGACGAACCTCTAATTGGAAGACCATCAAATGCACGAGTCGATGAAAATGAGACGTGTGTGCGCGATTGTTTGAACTCTGACAGACGGCTGAGCCTTCAATTGATATCACAAACTCTAAACACGTCAAAAAAAGCGTTTTCCGCTTTGTGACCGAAGATTTGAACATGAGAAAGGCGTGTGCCAAACTCGTCCCAAAAGTGTTGACCGACGAACACAAGCACATGCGAGTGCTTTCGTGCCGAGAAATGTTGGAAACGTGTGAAAATGATCCTCATTTTTTAAACTCAGTTATCACTGGTGATGAGTCGTGGATTTTTGAGTACGACCCTGAAGCAAAAAAGGCTGAGTTCAGAGTGGCACACCCCATCATCGCCCCGTCCCAAGAAGCACGCATGAGCAAGTCCAGAATCAAAACCATGCTCATTGTCTTCTTTGACGTCAGAGGCACTGTGCACCCCAAATTCGTACCTACTGGGACTACAATGAACTCAGCTTTCTACTTGGACGTGCTCAAAAGACTGAAAAGGAGGGTCTCGTGCTGCCAAAGCGACATCAAGGACACGTGGAAAGTTCACCATGACAATGCGCCGAGTCACAGCGCCTTCATTTTCAATTACTTCCTGGCCAGGACCAAGATCCCATTGGTTCCCCACTTCCCTACAGTCCTGACTTGGCTCCCGCTGACTTTTTTTGTTTCCTCGGTTAAAAGGAGTCATGAAAGGAAAACGTTGGGACACAATGGAAAGCGTCCAGGTGCATGTTACATCAGCTCTGAAGGACATTCCGGAAATGGCATTCCACGATGCTTTCCAGGCATGGAAACACCGCCTCCAGAAATGTATCGACGCAAGAGGGTGCTATTTTGAAAATTTTTGATTATTTGTACGAATGTATTCAATAAATGATTTTTTATGAAATTGGTCGCATTACTTATGGAACGCACCTTGTAATTTGCAGGATATATACTTTCTTCAAGCGGAAAGCACGCGCATGCGTATACTACAGACGTCACTTAAAATCGTCAACAATGCAGCCCCTTCCATGCCTCGACAGCGCGATTCGCCATCGTTCGTGGATCAGACTATAGCAGCAATCGGTCTAAGGATTTACCGCCCCATCTGTATGCGCCATTGGGCTGCCATTAACACCACAATACAAACAGTTGCGTTTGGAGTGGTGCTTTGACTGCCTGCATGGACAACTGATAACTGGTGTCGCACTATGTTTAGCGATGAATCGCAATTCTGCACCCACCGGATGTGCATTTTGCAAGGAATGGCGGCGACGTGGGAGGAAGTCCCTACATTCCCATGTTTTGGAGAGACAGAGCGGCGTTACTCCCCCCTGTCATGGTATGGGAAGCCTTTGGGTATGACTGCAGGTCACAGTTGGTGCTGATGAGGGAACTCGAATGGCACGAGCATCACGTCACGGACATCCTGCATTCACACGTGATACCTCTGATACCACAGTATCATGGTGCCATTTTTCAATCGAACAATGCTCGGCCACACATGGCATGTAGCTCTATGAACAGTGCGATGATTAGGTACTCTCACGGGCAGATATTTCTCTGACAGAACGTGAGTGAGAGGAAATCGAATGTCGACTCCATCTCGGTGACAGTATCCAGGGTATCATCTGCCAGTTACAATAGCTGTGGGCCAGCTTGCCTCAAGAGAGTATACAACGGGTTTATGACACCCTGCACAATTGAATCTCAGTGCACGCATCCAGGCCAGAAGGAGTGAAACATCACAGAGATAACTGTCCTAATAGTGACCAATTCTGTGTAAATTTGGCCCGATTTTGTATTCACGAAAATAACACCATGTACCCTCTCAACCCGAGAAATTTCACTTCGTTTCCTCTCCCCCCTCTGGGGGCTCCATTATTTTTTTATTGTTTTATTTATTTATTTTTTTTTGTTTTGTTAGTCTGTCACTCAGCAGAGGAGTGATGTGAGAAGTAAACTGCAACTGTCCTGCGTCAGCTGTCTCCAGTTCCCCACCTCTACAACTGCAAAACAAAAACTATCACGAGTCCTAATGAGTAAATTACAATGTGATCTGTGTGCACGTGACATGTCACGCCTATAACTTCAGCATATAACAGCAACGATAAGATGTCTGTCAGATGTCTTCGATGAAAATGCCTTGACGAGTGAGCTCGAATTCCACATTAGGGTGGTAGAAATCGTTCGTAAATGTTTTTATCATTCTCATTTCCACGGGGTCTGACGCCATGGAAATTACACACATGTGTGTCTGATATCGTTATATCAGACACGGATAAACTGATTTCCACATCAGTTTCCTAAGGAGCAACCGCACCTTAATCTACGCACAGTTGAAAAAGAATCAAAAAATGTATTAAAATCTTCGAAAAAGTTGTAAAGTCTGCTTGTAGCTGCTAATCCTCGTTTATTATGATGTCAAGGTACAAACGGTTTCGCAATAATGAACCGCTTCTTCAAGTAGAGTCTACAACAATATACGAGGGTCGTTCAATAAGTAATGCCCCACATTTTTTTTCTCAGAACATGTTTATTGTTAAGAGTCAGAATTTGGTGACAATATACATCAACATGTCTTGTCCATGACCTATTTTTCTACATAGTCTCCATCACGTTCTATGGCCGTATGCCAACGTTGTAGAGAGCATGTATTCCCTGCTGGTAAAAGCTCTTGTCCTGTAGGCGTAGCCATGTTTTCATTGCATGACTGACACTCTCGCCACCTTCAAAGTATGTTTCCCGTAGAGAAAAGAGCCAACTGTCGAGTTGTGATGCGCTGGTCGGCACGAATAATGAATGGCATCCGCACGATTCAGCATGTCTGGAGCAGTGGTTGTGACAGGACCTGTCGAGCGTGGCTGATCGTGGAGCTCTGTTTCTGCATTTCCTGAGGCTGTAACTTTCTTTGCCCATCGCCCAACTGTACTCCTATCAACTGGGGGACATGAGAGAAGCCTCCACGAAGGGCGTGTCCTGACAACTAAGCCTTACACATCCGGGCGTCCCCTGGGCGTCTAGGTATACCTAGACGGCTGATTCTCTCACACCAGAAGCAAACAAACATGCGAGTAAATAAACGGTCCTTATCAGAGCCAACTTTAACTATCATATCTATAAATACTGAAGGCATATCATCAGCCAAAGAACATCTGTTATCCAACCTATGCCGTGACAAAAAATGCGACGTCGTTTGTATACAAGAGACGCATAGAGATGAGCGACAGAGACGACCAAAAATACCGGGCATGAAACTAGCTGCAGAAACACCGCACTCTTAGTATGGAAGTGCTATATTTGTAAGACCAGGGCTTCAGATAATCAGTGCTCACTGCACCGTAGAAAATAACATCGAAGTCACCTCAGTGGAGCTGAGTAACTGCGTGGTTACCTCTGTGTATAAGCCCCCTTCGGCTGCATTTTCCTTCACACCACCCAGGAACTTCCATAACAGCAAGGCGTCTGTAGTAATCGGTGACTTTAACAGCCGTAGTCATTTGTGGGGATACTCTGAAGATGACGAAAATGGGGAGGCAGTCCTCTCCTGGGCTGAATCCTGCCAGTTGTCTCTTATACATGACAGCAAGCTACCCCCTTCCTTCAACAGTGGCAGGTGGCAACGTGGATTTAACTCTGGCCTCCTCTTTGTGAGTGAAGACATCACACAGCTTTACTCCAAATCAGTGTGCTCGCCCATACCAAAGACGCAACACAGGCCACTACTGTGTCAAGTTCTTCCAGCAATAAGGCCACAGGAAGTGAATTTCAAACGGAGATACAATTTCAAGAAAGCTGATTGGAAAAAATTTGCTAAGATGTTGGACAAGGATATTAAGTCTGTGCGACCTATTCCTGAAGAGTATGACAGCGTTGTTCAAGCTGTCAAACATTGCTCCCGGGCATCAATTCCAAGAGGGTGTAGGACAATGTATCTGCAGGGTGTGACACCTGAAACAGCTGCTCTGCTGGACGGATGCTATCGACTATATGAAGAAAACCCTTATAGCGAGGAAACTTATCTGGCTGCGCAAAATACTCTCTCCTCAATCTCTGAGGCGAAGAGAGAACAGTGGATTGAACTGATGACAGAATGTGAGATGAGTAGAAGTAGTCAAAAGGCCTGGAGATTGTTACGACACCTTAACAATGATCCCTCCCAACCCAATACGCATACAAATGTGAAGGCAGATCAGATCGCACACCAGCTTTTGAAAAATGGTAAACCTGACCATACCAGTAAAATCGGGAGACGAACCCTGGAAAGGGAGCCCGAACAAGAGGGAAACATTCTGTCTCGACCATTCAGTTTGAATGAGCTCGACTCAGCTCTAAATAAGTGCAAAGTCGGAAAAGCAGCAGGGGTAGATGACATAAGAAGTGAACAGATCAAGAACTTTGGTCCAGGCGCAAAGTGCTGGCTACTCGAGCTAATGAATAATTGTGTCAAGAGCGGCAAGATAGCAAAATCTTGGCGGAAAGCAAAAATTATAGCTGTACATAAACCAGGGAAAGACCGGGATGACCCAAAAGCTATAGGCCAATCTCCCTCCTATGCCACCTGTATAAGGTATTCGAAAGGTTGATCCTCCAAAGAATTACAGATATGATAGAACCATTACTGATCCCTCAACAGGCAGGATTCAGACAAGGGAAGAGCTGCACAGCACAGGTGTTGAATTTGACACAGCATATAGAGGACGGCTTCCAAAGGCGGCAGATAACAGGAGCGGTGTTTATAGATCTTTCAGCCGCCTACGACACTGTCAACCACAGACTCTTGTTGCTGAAGCTATACAACCTCACCAAGGACTACAAACTAACCTGTATAATTAGAAATATTCTGCAGAACTGAAGATATTTTGTGGAATATCAAGGACAAAGAAGCAGATGGAGGCAGCAGAAAAATGGGTTGCCACAGGGCAGTGTACTGGCACCCACCCTCTTCAATATATACACTAACGACCAGCTGTTACCAGAAGGAACACAAAGCTTCATATATGCAGATGACCGAGCAATCACAGCACAAGATCACAGCTTTGAGAGGGCGGAGCGGAAGCTAACTGATGCTCTGAAAGAATTAACTGCCTATTACAGGGACAATCAATTGAAACCAAATCCTTCTAAGACCCAGACCTGTGCTTTCCACCTCCGAAACAGACAGGCTAGTAGAGCCTTGCAGATAGATTGGGAAGGAACCTCTTTAGAACACTGCAAGACTCCAAAATACCTCGGAGTCACTCTGGACCGTGCTCTTACATATAAGGAACACTGCTTAAAAACAAAGCAAAAAGTGGCTGCCAGGAACAATGTGGTTAGGAAGCTGACTGGAACAACATGGGGAGCACAGCCAGACAAAGTGCGCGCATCCGCATTAGCCCTCTGCTACTCTGCAGCTGAGTATGCTTGCCCAGTATGGTGCAGATCTACACATACAAAGAAAGTTAATGTTGCTCTGAATGAGACATGTCGTATCACTAAGGGTTGTCTAAGAGCCACACCTGTGGAACTGTACTGCTTATCCGGCATAGCCCCCCCGGACATCCGAAGAGATACAGCAGCACGGACTGAAATGAAGAAGGCATTAACATCCGAAGCCCACCCACTACATGGCCACCATCCGGCACAGCAAAGACTTGTGTCTAGAAAGAGCTTCCTTCACAGTACAGAACCACTCGCTGACACTCCTCATCAACACCGGGAGAAGAGATGGCAGGTCAGATGCCAGCATCTGGAGGAGTGGCTGATCCCACAAGAAGTTCTTCCTCCAGGCCACACAGAGAAATGGTCCACATGGAAATCACTCAACCGCCTGTGTTCTTCTGTCACAAGATCCAAGAGTAATCTGGAGAGGTGGGGCTTCCAGGTGGACTCTCTCCAGTGTGACTGCGGAGCTGCCGTACAGACATCAACACATCTACTACAATGCACATTACCTCCAACTGTGTGCACCATGGAGGACCTCGTAAACGCTACACAAAGTGCACTGGACGTTGCAAATTTTTGGGCATCCACTGTATAGATTAAAATCACCTTATGTTTGACAACACAATCTGTGTCTAATCATTTATTTCATTCTTGACTAGTTTAATTTATAAACCATAATGTATGTATGTATGTAGTAATGTATCTAATATTGTTTTTTTTTTTTTAGTTTGCTTCTGACACGATAAGTAAATAAACTCCTATCAACTGCAGCATCGCCATACACTGCACTCAAACGTTTATGGATGTTCACCACGGTTTATTTTTCTGAACACAAGAAGTCAATTACTGCTCGGTGCTTGTAACGTGAGTCGTATGTAGATGCCGTTTTGACGCTGTACTACGGCTCTGCCATCTGCCATAACGGTTCGAAACTTCACCGGCGCACAGAAAAAACATCTCATGTGAAGCACGAACAAGGACGTTTGTCTATCTTTATTAAAGGCTTTAAAAATGTGGGGCATTCGTTATTGAACGACCCTCGTACATACGAATGTGGCACCGTTAAGCAAAAAAACTGTGACTGCTATGAAGAGAATGAAACATCACGTCATTAAACCAATATGATCTCCAAACGTTCTATAAGGCACATATCCTGGTATCATTTCTTCCGTTGTCAATTTTCCTTATAAAACGACTCCCAGTCTTCGAAAAACAAAGTTCCACTGTCTTATACTACCCCCATGCCTTCTAGTGGCGTCTACTAGAACTGGTACGGTCCATTGCCCGCCTCAGTTTTTGCTATGACTTAGTAGCGGCTGCGGCTGCACAGAATGTTATCATTTCATCATCGCAGCTGGGATAGCAGTGTTCCTAAGTACTATCAGGAGTTCAGCACTGGTAAGTTGCTACCGTACTATATTTACATGATTCTGATGCCACAGTTTCGTGTTCTTCCGTTTATTCGCCCAATTTTTCGTGTCTAGATTAGGATGTTTCTCAGTAATGACCCGTAATTATCTAAGATTATTGATGAATCTTGCGATGATGGCAGGATATGAGTTTTATAGAACCTTGGGGGATCGTATTGGTGTAATAGCTTGATGTAATCCAGCCAAGTGAGAACTTCTTTATTTCCTTCATAGTAGGTACTATTAGTCTTTTCTCTTAAGAGCCGCTATTTCGTATTTATTAGGTTGATGCCTAAGTTCATAGCGTTTATGGTTTGCTTGTTGGTATTCCGATTGCCGGCCAGAGTGGTCGAGCGGTTAAAGACGCTACAGTGTGGAACCGCACGACCGCTACGGTCGCAGGATCGAATCCTGCCTCGGTCATGGATGTGTGTGATGTCCTTAGGTTAGTTAGGTTTAAGTAGTTCTAAGTTCGAGGGGACTTATGACCACAGCAGTTGAGTCCCATAGTGCTCAGAGCCGTTTGAACCATTTTTTTGGTATTCCGATTGCCATGAGTTTATTTATCGATTGCATTTTTCATTTGTGTTTAACTGTTGCTTTTTGCGTTTACATATTCATTTGGAGATACTGAGTGCAGCTGTGGACGCTAGGAACTGGAGCGTCAAGTGGCGAAATCGGAACGTTTCCGACATATTCTTCTGTTTGAGTTCAGTCGAGTGGCGACAGGCGCAGAGACAGCCAGGAACATTTGCTTCGTGTATGGGGATAACGTCACTGAGTAGGGCACCGCAAGAAAATGGTATCCTTGTTTTAAGGAGGATCGTTCTGACGTTAGTGACTCTCAACGTTCAGGAAGACCTTCGGGATTTGATGAAGATCGTTCAAACGCATTAATCCACAATGATCTACGTCAGTGTACTCGCAAACTTGTAAATGTGATGAACTGTGATCATAGATACTGCAGATACTGACAGGTTTCAGATAGATTATATAATGGTAAGACAGAGATTTAGGAACCAGGTTTTAAATTGTAAGACATTTCCAGGGGCAGATGTGGACTCTGACCACAATCTATTGGCTATGAACTGTAGATTAAAATGGAAGAAACTGCAAAAAGGTGGGAATTTAAGGAGATGGGACCTGGATAAACTGAAAGAACCAAGGTTGTACAGAGTTTCAGGGAGAGCATAAGGGAAAAATTGATAAGAATGGGGGAAAGAAATACAGTAGAAGAAGAATGGGTAGCTTTGAGGAATGAAATAGTGAAGGCAGCAGAGGATGAAACAGGTAAAAAGACGAGGGCTAATAGAAACCCTTGGGTAACAGAAGAAATATTGAATTTAATTGATGAAAGGAGAAAATATAAAAGTGCAGTAAATGAAGCAGGCAAAAAGGAATACAAACGTCTCAAAAATGAGATCGACAGGAAGTGCAAAATGGCTAAGCAGGGATGGCTGGAGGACAAATGTAAGGTTGTAGAGGCTTATCTCATTAGGGGTAAGATAGATACTGCCTACAGGAAAATTAAGAGACCTTTGGAGAAAAGAGAACCACTTGTATGAATATCAAGAGCTCAGATGGAAACCCAGTTCTAAGCAAAGAAGCGAAAGCAGAAAGGTGGAAGGAGTATATAGAGGGTCTACACAAGGGCGATGTACTTGAGGACAATATTATGGAAATGGAAGAGGATGTAGATGAAGATGAAATGGGAGATACGATACTGCGTGAAGAGTTTGACAGAACACTGAAAGACCTGAGTCGAAACAAGGCCCGGGAGTAGACAACATTCCATTAGAACTATTGACGGCCTTGGGAGAGCCAGTCCTGACAAAACTCTACCATCTTGGGAGCGAGATGTATGAGACAGGCGAAATACCCTCAGACTTCAAGAAGAATATAATAATTCCAATCCCAAAGAAAACAGGTGCTGACAGATGTGAAAGAAGCAAAATGAGGATAATGGAATGTAGTCGAATTAAGTCGGGTGATGCTGAGGGAATTACATTAGGAAATGAGACACTTAAAGTAGTAAAGGAGTTTTGCTGTTTGGGGAGCAAAATAACTGATGATGGTCGCAGTAGAGAGGATATAAAATGTAGACTGGCAATGGCAAGGAAAGCGTTTCTGAAGAAGAGAAATTTGTTAACATCGAATATAGATTTAAGTGTCAGGAAGTCGTTTCTGAAAGTATTTGTATGGAGTGTGGCCTTGTATGGGAGAGAAACATGGACGATAAATAGTTCAGACAAGAAGAGAATAGAAGCTTTCGAAATGTGGTGCTACAGAAGAATGCTGAAGATTAGATGGGTCGATCACATAACTAATGAGGAGGTATTGAATAGGATTGGGGAGAAGTCTGTGGCACAACTTGACTAGAAGAATGGATCGGTTGGTAGGACATGTTCTGAGGCACCAATTTAGTATTGGAGGGCAGCGTGGAAGGTAAAAATCGTAGAGGGAGACCAAGAGATGAATGCACTAAGCAGATTAAAAAAGATGTAGGTTGCAATAGGTACTGGGAGATGAAGAAGCTTGCACAGGACAGAGTACCATGGAGAGCTGCATCAAACCAGGACTGAAGACCCCAACAACAACAACAACAACAACAACAACAACAACGTGATCATTCTACCATAGAGCGACGTTTGCACGGAATGAGGAAGGTCAAAAAACGGGCGTATGGGTACCACATGCTCTAAGCCAAAATCACAGATGAGCTGTTGCCATATGTGCATCTCTGCTTGAACGTCATCAAATCTTTCGTGAACAACAACGAACCATTCCTATCCTGTAGTATTAGTGATGCAGCGTGGAGTGGTCGCGCGGTTAGAGACACCATGTCACGGATTGCACGGCCCCTCGCACTGGAGGTTCGACTCCTCCCTCGAGCATGGGTGTGTGTATTGTTGTTAAAATAGGTTAAGTCTAGGGACTGATGACCTCAGCAGCTTGGTCCCTTAGGAATTCACACACACATTTATTATTACTGGTGTCTTTATCATAACATAAGGAAAAGAAAGGAATAACTGAGCCCAAACAAAGCATCAACTGCCAGTACGAAGACCTGCATGCATATAAAAACGCTAATGTTACACATCTGGTGAAACAGTGACGGTTTGGTGTACTAAGAATTGCTTCCTCGAGTGTAACTACCGCTTCTGACATTTATTGTCAACCACGCAGACATTATGCCAGTACTCGATAACGCCCGCCCGTATTTCTGCTAGATTGGTAAGAAACACTATACAGAAGTTCCGTTGAGAAGTTATTCGCACGAACCTTACTCAACTGATCTTGCGCCCTCAGATGTTCACATTTTTGGGTCTCTATCGAACAACCTTGAATGAACTTTCTTTCCGGATGAAAATGCGCTGCGAAAGTGGGTCGGCGAGTTTTTCGCCTCAAAGCCACGTGATTTCTGAAGTCGCGAAATTGAAAAGTTACCCGGCGTTGACCGACTGTTGTAAATAATGAAGGTGAATATATTGTTGACAGTCCGCACGGTTAGCCGTTCGGTCTAACGCACTGCTTTCCGAGCGGGAAGGCGTGCCGGTCCCCGGCGGATTAGTGTCGAGGTCCGGTGTGTCGGCCAGTCTGTGGATGGTTTTTAAGGCGGTTTTCCATCTGCCTCGGCAAATGCAGGCTGGTTCCTCTTATTCCTCCTCAGTTACACTATGTCAGCGATTCATGCGCAGGCACTTTCTCCACGTACACGTACACCATCATTCCTCTACCACGCTAACATTGTACGCAAACATTGAGGTTACGGTCGTCTGGTGTGAGACGTTCCCGGGGGTCCACTGGGGGCCGAACTGCACAGTAACCCTGGGTTCGGTGTGAGGCGGCGGTGGGGTGAGTGGACTGCTGTAGCCTGTTGTGGCGTTGTGAACCACTGCTACGGCGGGGACGAAACGTCTCCGTCGTTTCTAGGTCCCCATTTCAATATAATACATTACAATACAATATTATTGATGACTAAAGTCTCTGTTACGTGTTACGGGAAAACAATACAGACTTATTTACCAACCCAATATGTAGATTTAACCTGAAATGCGATTCATTATCTTGGAACGGATTGTATCTTGATTCACAATAGACGAAGAGTATCAGGAACAAGCGGACTCTACAAGTCTTTAGATTTAACTTCAAAAAGTAAAAACAAAAAACAAAAAAATTAAATATGTCTGATTTTCCTAATCAAAGGCAATTTATGGTGGAAGGAGGCGTTTTGCAGGTCCAGAAACTCACCTTGAAGTCGTTGCGAAGCGCCGGCAGGAGAACCCTGTCGCACCAGCGCGTGTCGTCGCTGGTCACGACGAAGGCAAGTGCGGCCCCTTCAGGCTGCAGCAATTTGCGCATGCGCGCTGCCGCTCGCCGGTAGTAGTCGAGTCCCGCGCCGCGCGTCGCGTTGTATTTGTAGCGCAAAAACGCAACGTAGTCCGTCCGCCGTACGTGCATTCCCACAGCCAACACCTGCGCAGTAGGAACAGAACCCTGGAAAGGCCACCATTATCTGCTTTCCACAATTAAAGAAACACGACTGCACAGAGATCGCGCGTACTATGATGATGATGTGATGATGTTTGATTTGTAGGGAGCTCAACTGCGCGGTCATCAAGCGCCCTTACAAAGTCCCAGTTTTTACACAGACCAATTTTTTATACAATGCAATCTAGTCACAGTCACGAATGATGATGACGATGAAATGATGAGGACAACACAAACACCCAGTCTCCGGGCAGGGAAAATCCCCAACCCGGCCGGGAATCGAACCCGGGACTCCGTGATCCAGAGGCAGCCACGCTAGCCACTAGACCACGAGCTGTGGACTTGCGCGTACTATGAGCGCTTTATTTTGAAGATTTAACGTGCCAGTTGGACAGCATTTGGCACGGTATCGCTCAGGAGGGCATCCAAAAACTCTCTCAGTCAACGCCAAGCCGAAGGTAAGAGCCAGAGGTGGACCAACGCGTTATTGACTTGCTCAATCAGTGTAGTTCTTTCTTGAGGTGTTTTTATTTTTTATTTTATTTTATTTTTTTTTTGTCTGATAGCCTTGCAAGCTAAGAAGAATATTGCTACAGATAAAGGTGAAAAATACGCTACACTATTGCAAGAAAACTGAAAGCAGTGAAGCTCTCATCAAATCTGTTTCGTCAGGTGAAAACAAAAGTCACTACTGCTGAAGTGGTCAGAGACAAATTTGTAGCATATATCTTTGAATATGAATCGAATAGTAGAGTATGTGTGTCTTAGTACTTCTTTACTCAATTATTACTACAAAACCTCTGTACATCGCATATACTCGTATATGTGTGTCCGTATGTTCCATATCTCCTCCTAAATCACTAGGCCTATTTCAACCACACTTGGTACGCCTATCACTCACTGTGGGAAAAGAATCGCTGTGGGGGTAAGAACCATCTGTCTATGAAAGGAACGGCGGTGGGGATGAAAAAGGAGTTTAGCCCACGGTGAGCGAATACCCGCACGTTGCACATCCATTATTTAAGATTGGAAGCATTTAATTATTTGCAACATCATTTCAAACCTTTACGAATATTTTTCTCGCTAAGCCGGCCGTGGTGGCCTGAGCGGTTCTAAGCGCTTCAGTCCGGAACCGCGAGACCGCTACGGTCGCAGGTTCGAATCCTGCCTCGGGCATGGATGTCTGTGATGTCCTTAGGTTAGTTAGGTTTAAGTAGTACTAAGTTCTAGGGGACTGATGACCTCAGAAGTTAAGTCCCGTAGTGCTCAGAGCCATTTCTCGCTAACAAGCTCCACAAAGTGATGAAAGGAAAGAAGTTTTTCGCTTACTACATTTTCGCTGTTTTGCAGTAAAAGTACAGCATCAGGCATGACGTTTAAATTTATTACTTCTTTATTAATAATTTTATTCCCGACACATTTGCATACAATATTCACATATACCACTGAATGTGTCTGTAAAGTTATACACTATGTGATCAAAAGTATCCGGACAGCCCCAAAGACATACGTTTATCATATTAGGTGCATTATGCTGCCATCTACTGCCAGGTATTCTATATCAGCGACCTCAGTAGTCATTAGACATCGCGAGAGAGCAGAATGGGGCTCTCCGTGGAACTCACGGACTTCGAACGTGGGCAGGTGACTGGGTGTCACTTGTGTCATACGTCAGTACGCGAGGCTTCCACACTCCTAAACATCCCTAGGTCCACTGTTTCTGATGTGATAGTGAAGTAGAAACATGGAGGGACACGTACAGCACAAAAGCGTACAGGCCGACCTCGTCTGTTGACTGATACAGACCGCCGACAGTTGAACAGGGTCATAATGTGCAATAGGCAGACATCTATGGAGACCATCACACAGGAATTGCAGACTGCATCAGGATCCATTGCAATTACTATGACAGTAAGGCGGGAGGTGAGAAAATTTGGATTTCGAGCGGCTGCTCATAAGCCACACATTACACCGGTAAATGCCAAACGGCGCCTCGCTTGGTGTACGGAGCGTAAACATCCGACGATTGAACAGTGGAAAAACGTTGTGTGGAGTGACGAATCACGGTACACAATGTGACGATCCGATGGCAAGGTGTGGGTATGGCGAATGCCCAGTGAACGTCTTCTGCCAGCGTGTGTAGTGCTAACAGTAAAATTCGGAAGCGGTGGTGTTATGGTGTGGTCGTGTTTTTTATGGAGGGGGCTTGCACCCCTTGTTGTTTTGCATGGCACTATCACAGCACTGGCCTACATTGATGTTTTAAGCACCTTCTTGTTTCCCACTGTTGAAGAACAATTCGGGGATAGCGATTGCATTTTTCAACACGATCGAGCACCTGTCCATAATGCACGACCTGTGACGGAGTGGTTACACGACAATAACATCCCTGTAATGGACTGGCCTGCACAGAGTCCTGACCTGAATCCCATACAAGACCTTTGGGATGTTTTGGAACGGAGACTTCGTGCCAGGCCTCACCGACCGACATCGATACCTCTCAGTGCAGTACTCCGTCAAGAATGGGCTGCCAAGAAACCTTCCAGCACCTGATTGAACGTATGGCTATGAGAGTGGAAGCTGTCATCAAGGCTAAGAGTGGGCCAACACCAATTGAATTCCAGCATTACCGATGGAGAGCGCCACGAACTTTTAAGTCACTTTCAGCCAGATTGTCGGATATTTTTGTTCACGTAGTATATCATTGGATGACACATAGTTAAGGAGATATGACGTCGTAAACATTGAGCTGCGCGAAAAGGAAACTCCACAGCGCAGTTCAGTGGCGATACCGATGGAATATGTTAACAAATATGCGTGATATATGTTAAATATATGTGAAGTATATGTAACATGTGTGTACGCTGGCAAAGAAACCGATAAAAAGCTGTTCCTAAACTCCTGTATCAATTTCATCCAAATTTGGTACACACATTACTTACTATCTGAAAAGAAATACTGTGGGGTAAGAACCAGCAGCCTGTTGTGGTGACAGTGATAACGTGGAGAGAAAAGAGGGGGGGGGGAGAAGGAGATAGACAGAGAGGGGGTAGGAGGAGACGGACACAGCTAGGGGATAGGAGGAGAAGGAAAGGGGAGGACTAGGTGGAAATGGACACAGAAAGGGAAGAGAAGGAGATGGACACAGAAAGGGAAGAGAAGGAGATGGACACAGAGGGGGAGAGAAGATGGACAAAAGGAGGAGGGAGGAGGAAGTGTTCGGTGTGAAGGTAAGGAGGAAATGAATAGACTTAGGGGGTGGGAAGGAAATTGGAGAGACGGTGGGGGAGGAGATGGACAGGAGGAGATAGATAGAAGGGAGAGGAGCAGATGGACAGGAGGAGATAGAAGGGAGAGGAGCAGATGGACAGAGAGGGGAAGGATCAGATGGACAGAGAGAGGGGCAGGAGGAGTTGGACAGTGAGTGGGTGTGGTGGGGTGGAGGGAATGGACAGAGGGGGGGGGGAGGTTGATGAACTAACAGAAGATCGGCAACGCCAGGTCCTCAGCTACTACTATATAAAAAGAAAACTGCACTGATTCGATTGAAAATAAATGTCACTTAATCACTTGTATACCTTCAACTTGTAAAAGAAAAATGATGAATTCCTGAAAACAAATAAAGAAGTATATTCTTCCAGAGAAAAATACAATAGCAGCGCCGCGTAATACCTTGCTAATGCTTTCTAAAGGAAAAGTAATCAGTGTTAATTTCAGATATTCTCATTTATTCTGGCCTAGCGCAGTCTATTTTTGGCACGGCAACAGCATCTGTCTGGCTAACTCTTTTCTCGCCTCCGCCGCTATCCGTCCAGGTAGCACCGGTGTCCGCATCTGGGTGGCTACTAGGACAGTGGTACTTGCAACAGGTTTTCCAAAAACAACCCATTTGCAGTCATTATCCCAACATTCAGCAAACATTTTTAATACATCATCCTTGCTTTTCACATTTTGAAATGAAACTTTGCTGGGGAATAAAATGGCGAATGTACAGCGAATATAAACAGGGGTGTTACAACCTCTTTCTTCCCTGAAGCATTTGTTGGTTGGTTGATTCGGGGGAGGGGACCAAACACCGGGTCATGAGTCCCATCGAATTACGGAAGGAAGGGGAGGATGTTGGCTGTGCCCTTTCACAGGAACCATCCCGAAGAAATAACTTAACAAACGACGGAGTTGACCTTCCGAGGTACACATAACGGGTCAGAACACTGTTGCAGAAACAATGAAAAAATGTGTTAAATTTAAACAGATGTAAAATCCCCAAGATTGGCGAACTTTTACAGAAGCTCGAAATTTAGCGCGGACTTCAGTGCGAGATGCTTATAATAGTTTCAACAACGAAATTTTGTCTCGAAACGTGGCAGAAAATCCAGTGCTGCCAAAGCAGAGTTACTAAACACAGCCTTTCGAAATTCCTTCACCAAAGAAGACAAAGTAAATATACCAGAATTCGAATCAAGAACAGCAAACAACACGAGTAACGTAGAAGTAGATATCCTCGGAGTAGAGAAGGAACTTAAATCACTTAATGAAAGCAAGTCTTCCGGTCCAGACTGTAGGCCGGCCGCTGTAGCCGAGCGGTGCTAGGGGCTACAGTCTGGAACCGCGTGACCGCTACGGTCGCAGGTTCTAATCCTGTCTCGGGCATGGATGTCTGTGATGTCCTTAGGTTAGTTAGGTTTAAGTAGTTCTAAGTTCTAGATGACTGATGACCTCAGATGTAAGTCCCATAGTGCTCAGAGTCATTTTGAACCAGACTGTATACCACTTAGCTTCCTTTGAGAGTATGCTGATACAATAGCTCCATACCTAACAATCATATAAAACCGTTTGCTCGACGAAATATCGGTACCCAAAGACTGGAAAACGTCACATTAATATTCAAGAAAGGTAGTAGGAGTAATCCACTAAATTACAGGCCCATATCATTAACGTCGATATGCAGCAGGATTTTGGAACATATACGAGGTGCATTCAAGTTGTAAGGCCTCCGATTTTTTTTTCTCTGGACTGGAAAGAGATAGAAACATGCGCATTGTTTTAAAATGAGGCCGTGTTCATTGTCAATACGTCCCAGAGATGGCAGCACCGTACGGCAGATGGAATTTTACCGCCAGCGGCGAGAATGAGAACTGTTTTAAATACTTAAAATGGCGACGTTTTCCTTCCTTGAAGAGCGTGAAATCATTCGTTTTCTGAATTTGCGTGGTGTGAAACCAATTGAAATTCATCGACAGTTGGAGACATGTGGTGATGGAGTTATGGATGTGTCGAAAGTGCGTTCGTGGGTGCGACAGTTTAATGTAGGCAGAACATCGTGTGACAACAAACCGAAACAACCTCGGGTTCGCACAAGCCGGTCTGACGACATGATCGAGAAAGTGGAGAGAATTGTTTTGGGGGATCGCCGAATGACTGTTGAACAGATCGCCTCCAGAGTTGGCATTTCTGTGGGTTCTGCGCACACAATCCTGCATGACGACCTGAAAATGCGAAAAGTGTTATCCAGGTGGGTGCCACAAATGCTGACGGATGACCACATGGCTGCCCGTGTGGCATGTTGCCAAGCAATGTTGACGTGCAACGACAGCATGAATGGGACTTTCTTTTCGTCGGTTGTGACAATGGATGAGACGTGGATGCCATTTTTCAATCCAGAAACAAAGCGCCAGTCAGCTCAATGGAAGCACACAGATTCACCGCCACCAAAAAAATTTCGGGTAACCGCCAGTGCTGAAAAAATGATGGTGTCCATGTTCTGGGACAGCGAGGGCGTAATCCTTACCCATTGCGTTCCAAAGGGCACAACGGTAACAGGTGCATCCTACGAAAATGTTTTGAAGAACAAATTCCTTCCTGCACTGCAACAAAAACGTCCGGGAAGGGTTGCGCGTGTGTGTTTCACCAAGACAACGCACCCGCACATCTAGCTAACGCTACGCAACAGTTTCTTTGTGATAACAACTTTGAAGTGATTCCTCATGCTCCCTACTCACCTGACCTGGCTCCTAGTGAATTTTGGCTTTTTCCAACAATGAAAGACACTCTCCGTGGCCACACATTCACCAGCCGTGCTGCTATTGCCTCAGCGATTTTCCAGTGGTCAAAACAGACTCCTAAAGAAGCCTTCGCCGCTGCAATGGAATCATGGCGTCAGCGTTGTGAAAACTGTGTACGTCTGCAGGGCGATTACGTCGAGAAGTAACGCCAGTTTCATCGATTTCGGGTGAGTAGTTAATTAGAAAAACAATCGGAGGCCTTAGAACTTGAATGCACCTCGTATTGTGTTCGAAGATTATGAATTCTCTCGGAAAAAACGGTCTATTGACGCAGAGTCAACACGAATTCAGAAAGTATCGTTCTTGTGAAACATGACTAGCTCTTTACTCACATGAAGTTTTCAGTGCTATTGACAAGAGATTTCAAATTGATTCCGTATTTCTAGATTTCTGTACCACGCAAGCGGCTTGTAGTGAAATTGTGTGTTTATGGAATATCATCTCAGTTATGTGACTGGATTTGTGATTTCCTGCCAGAGATGTCACAGTTTGCAGTAACTGATGGAAAGTCATCGACTAAAACAGAATTGATTTCTCGCGTTCCCCAAAGTAGAGATACAGACCCTTTGCTGTTCCTTATCTATATAAACGATTTGAGAGACAATCTGAGTAGCCGTCTTAGGTTGTTTGCAGATGACGCTGTCTTTTATCGACTAATGAAGTCATCAGAAGATCAAAACAAATTGCAAAACGATTTAGAAAAGATATCTGTATAGTGCGAAAATTGGCAATTGACCCTAAATAAAGGAAAGTGTGAGGTGATCTACATGAGTGCTAAAAGGAACTCGTTAAACTTCCATTACACGATAGATCAGTCAAATCTAAAGTCCGTAAATTCAACTAAATACCTAGGAATTACAATTACGAACAACTTAAATTGGAAGGAACAAATAGAAAATGCAGTGGCGTAGGCTAACCAAACACTGCGTTTTTTTTGAAAAGACGCTTAGAAAATGTAACAGATCTACTACAGAGACTGCCTACAATAGATTGTCCGTCCTCTTTTAGAAAATTGCTGCGCGGTGCGGGATCCTTACCAAATAGAATTGACGGAGTACACAGAGAAAGTTCAAAGTAGCACAACAAGTTCTGTATTATAGCGAAATAGGGGAAAGAGTGTCACTGAAATGATACAGGATTTGTGGTGGACACCATTAAAACAAAGGCATCTTTCATTGCAGGATAATCTTCTCACGAAATTTCAATCACCAACTTTCTCCTCATAGGGAGAACTGATCAGCATAATAAACCAGGGGAAATTAGAGCTCGCACAGAAAGATATTTTTTCCCACATGCTGTACAAGAATTACTGTGAAGGTGGTTCGATGAACCCTCTACCAGGCACTTAAATGTGATTTGCAGAGCATCCATGTAGATGTTGATGTAGATGTGAATCTATTTAGGGAAATTACGGAAACCTAAATCAGGATGGCCGGAAGCGGGTCTGAACCATCGTCCTCCCGAATGCGAGTCCAGTGTGCTAACCACTGCGCCATCTTGCTCGGTCTAAAGCATTTGTATATTGTGGTATACAGGTCCTAAGGTACATGAATGGAACATAAAACGGCTTTGAAACAAAAGACTCTTCAGGTGAGATTGCAGGCGCACAATCACGTCGGAAGTGAAATAACTTCAGATACGGCCCCATTATACGTCGGGAACGAGGAGGTTATTGGTGTTCTGGTTGAGTACCAAGTACAACTGAGCTGTCCCCGTCTGACTTAGGAATACGCTAGGGGTTTACGTGAAGCTGAGGGATTAGGGTTGTCTGCGTGTTTTCTGTGCGTAAGTTTGTGTTTGGTGTTTAATGTATGTGTTGTTGGTCTCTAAAGAGGCGTGTAAGGGTTAATTTTGAGAGTTTGTGGAAAGCTTCTGGTGGTTCGTTTCATAAATTTTGTATGAGAAAGTGGGGCGAAGTTTTTATTGTTTCGCAAAATTTTGTGTCTTTTTCTAGAATAAGTGTGTAAATGGGGGGTTGGCCTAGGAAGTCTCTCATGTTTGTGTTGGGGACGTATCTGCCAGCGCCTGAGATGACACGGAAAACTTCGTTCTGGAGGATAGTGCTGTGTCTGACGCCATAGACCATACCTTCAAGCCATACAGGATGACTGGAAGTATGAGCTCGAGCCAGTGGAGGAGTTTGCACTGGATGGCTATACCATCGCCTTTCGACAATGGATATAGCCTACAGAAGAGGGCGCAGCCCTTGTTTGCTGGAGTAGTGAAGTGCCTGTTCTATGTTAGGCGCCGATCTATTTCGACCCCCAGGTAAAGGACTGAATGTCTCCAAGTTCGGTCTCGGCCGTCAATGGTGAGTTGACGATCAGGGAGTCTGATTTTAGGAGTGAAATAAATCTCTTGGCACTTGTGGGGTTGATCTTTATTTTCCACCACAGCGTTAGTTTATCGAGATGTTGGTGGAGGTGGCAGTGTATAAGGAGGAGACTGCGACTGCTTCTGTACATGGCAGTGTTATCCGCATAGAGAGCAATCTCTCCGACAATCTGCCTAGAGATGTCAGTCGTATATGTGGCATAGAGAACGGGACCTAAAACTGAACCTTGTGGGACTCCTGCTGTCTGGTTGGACTTGTCTCCGTTCCTTACGAAGAACTGACGTCCGATAAGAAAGGAGTCAATGATCTAGGTTATATGAACTGGGCACCCTGTCTGATCTAGTTTGTAGATTAGGCCATCGTGCCAGACGCGGTCAAATGCTTTTTCTATGTCTATGCACACTGCTTCTGTTGCTTCTCTCCTTGCCCTGGCCAGACAAATGTGTTCTACCAAGCGAAGGGATAGTTGGATAGTGGAATGCTCAGCGCGGAATCCAAACTGTTCAGGCGTAAGGATATTCTGTCAGGACCTGACAGAGAGGTGAATGGATTATTTATTCGAGTATTTTACTCAGGCCAGTTAGGAGAGCAATGGGCCTGTAGCTTTCGGGAAGGAGCAGATTTTTATTGGGTTTGGGTAAGGTGATGACCTTTGCAGTTTTCCACGCTGAGGGGAAGTATGTGAGTTTCAAGCAGGCGTTACAGACGCTTGCTAGATAGGATGTGGCAGGAGGGTGAAGGTGTTTTAGGAGTAGGGTGCGGACGCGGTCGGGGCCAGGGGCTTTGTGGTTACCCTGCCGCTTGATGAGTGCGCAGTTTGTCAGCTCGTTAACGGACACGAATTCTGTCATTGGGCGCGTATTTCTTATCTGAGTCACTCGACCGAAAACTATTCCCTCTCGCCTATCGCTCACATCATCGTGGATGACGTGAGTTCGGAATTATGACTCCAATGATTTTGCGATTATTTCCGCCTTTTCTTGTTCGTCGTATGCAAGACCTTTCTCGCTGTGGAGTGGTTTGTTTTCTCTGGTGGGATCTTTCCTCCGCCGGGTTATTTTCCAGTATTTTCGTCTGGATATGTCTGCTTCAGCGGATCTTAGTTTCTTCTCCCAGCAGCGGCTCCTGTGCTCTTGTAATCGTTGTCTCACCTGGTCCTCTAGACTCCGCAGCAGGCGGCGATCGGCTGGGTCGCGGTAGCGTTGACACAGCCTACGTCTCCTATGTTTGGCGACTATGAGGTCCCGTGTGTCAGGGGGCACGTCCCTGGCGGCAGGATCACTGGTTATCCTGACGCTAGTTGCATTAGCACAGACGTGGAGGATGCCAGTGAATTTATCAATGGCTTCGTCCACTTCGCGTTCCGTCTGAAATGGGGGAATTTCCTCCATGTGCTCTCCCACCAGGTAGGTATATTTGTCCCAGTTTGTGATAACTTGTGTGTTTGTCATCCTCCTGGCATCGTCTTCGACACTGGCGATATTCAGTACGACAGGACTGTGGTCGGAGTCCAGCTCCTAGTGCACTGTGGCCGCCGCATCGAGATCCAAGTTTTTCGCGACTAAAATATCTAATATATCAGAATTTCTGTCCACATTGCCAGGAATATGCGTGGTTTGATCTGGGGCGAAGACACGGAGGGTGGCGCACCCCTCGCTCGATAAACCCCGGCAGAGTCCTGCCACTTGCGTTCTCGGCACGGCATCCCCAGGATCTATGTTGCCAACCCTAAGTAGTGCGTGAAAATCGGGCAAAATATCTCACGAAATAAGCATCAAACGAAAAAACTGCCAAGAACGAAACTCGTCTAGTTTGAAGGGGGAAACCAGATGGCGCTATGGTTGGCCCGCTAGATGGCGCTGCCATAGGTCAAACGGATATCAACTGCGTTTTTTTTAAAATAGGAACCCCCGTTCTTTATTACATATTCGTGTAGTACGTAAAGCAGTATGAATGTTTTAATTGGACCAGTTTTTTTTGCTTTGTGATGGATGGCGCTGTAATAGTCACAAACTTATAAGTACGTGGTATCACGTAACATTCCGTCAGTGCGGACGGTATTTGTTTCGTCATACATTACCCGTGTTAAAATGGACCGTTTACCAATTGCGGAGAAGGTCGATATCGTGTTGATGTGTGGCTATTGTGATCAAAATGCCCAACGGGCGTGTGCTATGTATGCTGCTCGGTATCCTGGACGACATCATCCAAGTGTCCGGACCGTTCGCCGGATAGTTGCGTTATTTAAGTAAACAGAAAGTAATCAGCCACAGGTCAACGTCAACCACGACCTGCAACAAATGATGATGCCCAAGTAGGTGTATAAGCTCCTGTCGCGGCTAATCCGCGCGTCAGTAGCAGACCAATTGCACGAGAATCGGGAATCTCAAAAACGTCCGTGTTGAGAATGCTACATCAACACAGATTGCACCCGTACCATATTTCTGTGCACCAGGAATTGCACGGCGACGACTTTGAACGTCGTGTACAGTTCTGCCACTGGGCACAAGAGAAATTACGGGACGATGACAGATTTTTTGCACGCGTTCTATTTAGCGACGAAGCGTCATTCACCAACAGCGGTAACGTGAACCGGCATAATGTGCACTACTGGGCAACGGAAAATCCACGATGGCTGTGACAAGTGGAACATCAGCGACCTTGGCGGGTTAATGTATGGTGCTGCATTATGGGAGGAAGGATAATTGGCCCCTATTTTATCGATGGCAATCTGAATGGTGTATTGTATGCTGAATTCCTACGTAATGTTCTACCGATGTTGCTACAAGATGTGTCACTGCATGACAGAATGGCAATGTACTTCGAACATGATGGATGTCCGGCACATTTCATGACAGGTGGATTGGTCGTCGAAGCACCATACCATTGCCCACGCGTTCACCGGATCTGACGTCCCCGGATCTCTTTCTGTGGGAAAAGTTGAAGGATATTTGCTATCGTAATCCACTGACAACGCCTGACAACATGCGTCAGCGCATTGTCAATGCATGTGCGAACATTACGGAAGGCGAACTACTCGCTGTTGAGAGGAATGTCGTTACATTTACTGCCAAATGCACTGAGGTTGAGGACATCATTTTGTGCGTTTATTGCATTAATGTGCTATTTACAGGTAATCACGCTGTAGCAGGCGTTCTCAGAAATGATAAGTTCACAAAGGTACATGTATCACATTGGAACAACCGAAATAAAATGTTCAAACGTACCTACGTTCTGTATTTTAATTTAAGAAACCTACATGTTACCAACTGTTCGTCTAAAAGTGTGAGCCATATGTTTGTGACAATTGGACCATATGTTTGTGACTATTACAGCGCCATATATCACAAAGCGAGAAAAGTAGTCCAACTGAAACATTCATATTTCTTTACGTTGTTGTTGTTGTGGTCTACAGTCCTGTGACTGGTTTGATGCAGCTCTCCATGCTAGTCTATCCTGTGCAAGCTTCTTCATCTCCCAGAACTTACTGTAACCTACATCCTTCTGAATCTGCTTAGTGTATTCATCTCATCATTAGTTATGTGATGTACCGATCTAATCTTCAGCATTCTTCTGTAGCACCACATTTCGAAAGCTTCTATTCTTGTATTGTCGAAACTATTTATCGTCCACGTTTCACTTCCATACATGGCTACACTCCATACAAATACTTTCAGAAACGACTTCCTGACACTTAAATCAATACTCGATGTTAACAAATTTCTCTTCTTAAGAAACGCTTTCCTTACCATTGCCAGTCTACATTTTATATCCTCTCTACTTCGAGCATCATCAGTTATTTTGCTCCCCAAGTAGCAAAACTCCTTTACTACTTTAAGTGTCTCGTTTCCTAATCTAATTCGCTCAGCATCACCCGACTTAATTCGACTTCATTCCATTATCCTCGTTTTACTTTTGTTGATATTCATCTTATCCTCCTTTCAAGACACTGTCCATTCCGTTCAACTGCTCTTCCAAGTCCTTTGCTGTCTCTGACAGAATTACAATGTCATCGGCAAACCTCAAAGTTTTTATTACTTCTCCATGGATTTTAATACCTACTCCGAATTTTTGTTTTGTTTCCTTCACTGCTTGCTCAATATACAGATTGAATAACATCGGGGAGAGGCTACAACCCTGTCTCACTCCCTTCCCAACCACTGCTTCCCTTTCATGTCCCTCGATTCCCTTAACTGCCATCTGGTTTCTTTACAAATTGTAAATAGCCTTTCACTCCCTGTATTTTACCCCTGCCACCTTTAGAAATTGAAAGAGAGTATTCCAGTTAGCATTGTCAAAAGCTATCTGTCTACAACTGCTAGAAACGTAGGTTTGCCTTTCCTTAATCTTTCTTCTAAGATAAGTCGTAAGGTCAGTATTGCCTCACGTGTTCCAATATTTCTACGGAATCCAAACTGATCTTCTCCGGCGTCGGCTTCTACCAGTTTTTCCATTCGTCTGTAAAGAGTTCGTGTTAGTATTTTGCGGCTGTGACTTAAACTAATAGTTCGGTAATTTTCACATCTGTCAACACCTGATTTCTTTGGGGTTGGAATTATTACATTCTTCTTGAAGTCTGAGGGTATTTCGCCTGTTTCATACATCTTGCTCACCAGATGGTAGAGTTTTGTCAGGACTGGCTCTCCCAAGGCCGTCATTACTTCTAATGGAATATTGTCTACTCCCGGGGCCTTGTTTCGACTCGGGTCTTTCAGTGCTGTGTCAAACTCTTCACGCAGTATCGTATCTCCCATTTCATCTTCATCTACATTCTCTTCCATTTCCATAATATTGTCCTCAAGTGGATTGCCCTTGTATTGTCCTCAAGTACATCGCCCTTGTATAGACACTCAATATACTCCCTCCATCTTTTGCCTTCCCTTCTTTGCTTAGAACTGGATTTCCATCTTAGCTCTTGATATCCATACAAGTGGTTCTCTTTTCTCCAAAGGTCTCTTTAATTTTCCTGTAGGCAGTATCTATCTTACCCATAGCGAGATAAGCCTCTACATCCTTACATTTGTCCTCTAGCCATTCCTGCTTAGCCATTTTGCACTTTCTGTCGATCTCATTTTTGAGACGTTTTTATTCCTTTTTGCCTGCTTCATTTACTGCATTTTTATATTTTCTCCTTTCATCAATTAAATTCAATATTTCTTCTGTTACCCAAGGGTTTCTATTAGCCCTCGTCTTTTTACCTGTTTCATCCTCTGCTGCCTTCACTATTTCATCCCTCAAAGCACATGACATGTTCCACATCCTGTAGGACCTCCTCACTACGGATCAATTGGAATAAAAGTAAATCTAATCTAATCTAATCTAATCTACCCATTCTTCTTCCACTGTATTTCCTTCCCCCATTCCTGTCAATTGTTCCCTTATGCTCTCCCTGAAACTCTGTACAACCTCTGGCTTAGTCAGTTTATGCAGGTCCCATCTCCTTAAATCCCCACCTTTTGCAGTTTCTTCAGTTTTAACCTACAGTTCATAACCAATAGATTGTGGTCAGAGTGCACATCTGCCCCTGGAAATGTCTTAAAATTTAAAACCTGGTTTCTAAATGTCTGTCTTACCATTATATAATCTATCTGATACCTTCTAGTATCTCAAGGATTCTTCCATGTATACAACCTTCTTTTATGATTCTTGAACCAAGTGTTAGCTATGATTAAATTATGCTCTGTGCAAAATTCTACGAGGCGGCTTCTTCTTTCATTTCTTACCCCCAATCCACATTCACCTACTACTTTTCCTTCTCTCCCTTTTCCTACCCTCGAATTCCAGCCACCCATGACTATTAAATTTTCGTCTCCCTTCACTACCTGAATAATTTCTTTTGTCTCATAATACATTTCATTAATTTCTTCATCATCTGCAGAGCTAGTTGGCATATAAACTTGTACTACTGTAGTAGGCGTCGGCTTCGTGTCTATCTTGGCCACAATAATGCGTTCACTATACTGTTTGTAGTAGCTTACCCGCACTCCTATTTTTTTTAAATTCATTATTAAACCTACTCCAGCACTACCCCTATTTGATTTTGTATTTATAACCCTGTATTCACCTGACCAAAAGACTTGTTCCTCCTGCCACCGACCTTCACTAATTCCCAATATATCTAACTTTAACCTGTCCATTTCCCTTTTTAAATTTTCTAACCTGCCTGCCCGGTTACAGGATCTGACATTCCACGCTCCGATCCGTAGAACGCCAGTTTGAGTAGTCCTCGCCCGGAGATCCGAATGGGGGATTATTTTACCTCCGTAATATTTTACCCAAGAAGAGGCCATCATCATTAAACCATACAGTAAAGCTGCATGCCCTCGGGAAAAATTACGGCTGTAGTTTCCCCTTGCTTTCAGCCGTTCGCAGTACCAGCACAGCAAGGCCGTTTTGGTTAGTGTTACAAGGCCAGATCAGACAATCATCCAGACTGTTGCCCCTGCAACTACTGAAAAGGCTGCTGCCCCTCTTTCTTTACGAACTACACGAGTTTGTAATAAAAAATGGGGGTTCCTATTTAAAAAAAAACGCAGTTGATATCCGTTTGACCTATGGCAGCGCCATCTAGCGGGCCAACCATAGCGCCGTCTGGGTTCCCCCTTCAAGCTAGACAAGTTTCGTTCTTTGTAGTTTTCTCGTTTGAGGCTTATTTCGTGATATTTGGCCCGATCACGATCAATGGACCACCCTGTATTTCCATTCATGACATGCGTTACAGATTTTAAGTAATGACTAATGCAATTTGATAGGTTAAACCATTTTAACCCTTCATCCGTGAATATGGTCCAAGATCGAAACCGGTAGATGTACCTATGGCTTTAAAATAAAAGCAGCTGTTGGTTCAGATGTGCATTTTACACATTTCTAATTTTATAGTGCGGTCATATTTGATACTCTACAGGTTAAAACTCAAACACCCCTCTTTCAATCTGAGTGTGTCAATTAAATGAGTAATGATAATACTGTCAATGCTGGAAATTGACATATTTTTTTTATATATATTTACGTCTAAGGTACCTGGTATCGAAATTTTGCTGATGATGACAGAAGGAAGAGGTAAAAACGCAGCCTGTAGGGAAGCAGCCTACTCACGCCGTATAAAATTCACATCAGTCTTTCCATTGTGTGCCAGCCAGTCCGCTGTGATTAGCTCTGACGTCATAAATGTTGCGCAATACTTTAAAAATCAAGTAAATAACCTGAAACGTTTCTAGCATGTCAGGAGTAATACTAAATCAATATGTGTTGAATATCAGTTCGATAACTTTAACCATTTTCGAAATTTGGACGTTTTTATGTAAAAATCATTGGCGCAACAGAAAAGAGCTAGAAACTTAAAAATTTGTATTTAGATTCATTTTGCATAATAATTTAGTAGAAACAGTATTCTGGATCTCACAAATTAAAATTTTAGCTGAAATTCATGATTTTCTGGTTTTCGTCTTAGAAATTAAGGAAGCAAGATAGATTAAGTAGGCGAATAAATAAGGCTAGGATGCTTAAATTTAAGTTGAAGGGAGATCCGCTATAATCATAAAGATGTGAGAAGTTTCAATTGAGTAACTATAAAACTATAGCAATAGCGTATCTCCAGATGGCAAGTTCAGAGCTCGTCTACTGCGTGTAGTGTAATTAAATTAATTCTCTCGCCCAAAATATTGGACTTAGCCACGTCAGACTTTTATTATGATCACTTACCTGTGTGCTGATTGCACATTTAAATTGAGAGCTTCATCGGCCATCAGCAAAGGAAGCAATGATTTATTCGATAACTTAAAGTGGTGCATTACTAGCCCAGCGGCTAGTCGGGAGAGCGGAATTGATCAGGCGTTCCCTTAGCCGTCCGCACCGCGGCTTTATATACAAGAACGCGGCGCGAGAGAAAAAGGCCCCAGTTCTCCCCAGACGCTGAATAGCACACCATCTGTGCCGGGAGTCGCGTCGCGTTGGTATCATTGATATAAACAACCTCGGATGCCGTAATAAGTTACTCAGGATACGCGTAACCATGAAATCGTTTTCGAGTGAAGTGTTAATTCAGGGATGACTATTGTTGTGGAATGGAAAGACAGCCAATCCACTATGACAGGAAGCCGAAAGGCACGCGTTTAAGCTCACGCAGGCTGGCGTGAGGTCTGGAACAGGACAAGGAATTTATGGTAGCAAAGAACGTACGTAACTACTGGAATACTTAACTTTAATTCATAATTGGTGAACATCGCTCTTGATGGTACATGTTTTACAGCATCAATAGTAACTGGTAATGGCGCCTTGCTAGGTCGTAGCAAATGACGTAGCTGAAGGCTATGCTAACTATTGTCTCGGCAAATGAGAGCGTAATTTGTCAGTGAACCATCGCTAGCAAAGACGGCTGTACAACTGGGTCGAGTGCTAGGAAGTGTCTCTAGACCTGCCGTGTGGCGGCGCTCGGTCTGCAATCACTGATAGTGGCGACACGCGGGTCCGACGTATACTAACGGACCGCGGCCGATTTAAAGGCTACCACCTAGCAAGTGTGGTGTCTGGCGGTGACACCACAACTTTAATGGTCTATCTTCAGTTTGCGTATGTCGTATTTTCACGTGCCGTCGTGGGACAGACGTTCTACCATTATTTAGCGTGGCGTTTGATGAACATTATCATCAAATTATGGCGAGCATTCACTTAAACATTTAATTTGAACAGTTATATTTGCATCAGCGCATTAGACTCTGAACTGCTCTGGTAGTTGGATTGTGTGGATTCTTTTTGGTCTGTGACTTTCAGAATATAATGAACATTTTTAGAGAATCGTTTTTGATTATGAATCCCAGACAATCTCCTAATTCCTCAGAGCTATAAGCTGTACCTATAAGTGTATTTCTCAGATGAAGTGGGCACTAGGAATTCTAATTACAGGCTTCACGTTTTGCTAATCACTTTCTGGTTGCCAATATTGTAGTTAGAGAGCCAGTGTTGAGAACAGCAAAAGACTGCATAAATAATAGGAACATTTTTATAACAATTAATTCCACCCGCCGCCCCACATATGGTTAATCGGCACTTTTCTACTTTACATTCTACATTTATAAACCAATAAATTCCACCCGCCGCCCCACAAGCCCCACCACATAGCTTAATGATCTCGAATAGCAGCATGGGGCTCCAGTCTTAAACGTCCCCATCTGATGGACGAATCACCATCAACAGTTACGCATGCCCTCACTTCATGAGACACTGTGAAGCGGTTCTGAGTTTAATCCCCGGCATCGGTGCAAAGCATAGTGCTCAGGAACTTTATGCCGCTATCTCTCCTCCTCTTGCCTGTCAAATACTAGTGGTGAAAATTACTTTCATCACCAGGATTCAAACCGGCTACCTCTGAGACGAGCGCCGCCAAATAGGCATGTACACTCCTGGAAATGGAAAAAAGAACACATTGACACCGGTGTGTCAGACCCACCATACTTGCTCCGGACACTGCGAGAGGGCTGTACAAGCAATGATCACTCGCACGGCACAGCGGACACACCAGGAACCGCGGTGTTGGCCGTCGAATGGCGCTAGCTGCGCAGCATTTGTGCACCGCCGCCGTTAGTGTCAGCCAGTTTGCCGTGGCATACGGAGCTCCATCGCAGTCTTTAACACTGGTAGCATGCCGCGACAGCGTGGACGTGAACCGTATGTGCAGTTGACGGACTTTGAGCGAGGGCGTATAGTGGGCATGCGGGAGGCCAGGAGGACGTACCGCCGAATTGCTCAACACGTGGGGCGTGAGGTCTCCACAGTACATCGATGTTGTCGCCAGTGGTCGGCGGAAGGTGCACGTGCCCGTCGACCTGGGACCGGACCGCAGCGACGCACGGATGCACGCCAAGACCGTAGGATCCTACGCAGTGCCGTAGGGGACCGCACCGCCACTTCCCAGCAAATTAGGGACACTGTTGCTCCTGGGGTATCGGCGAGGACCATTCGCAACCGTCTCCATGAAGCTGGGCTACGGTCCCGCACACCGTTAGGCCGTCTTCCGCTCACGCCCGAACATCGTGCAGCCCACCTCCAGTGGTGTCGCGACAGGCGTGAATGGAGGGACGAATGGAGACGTGTCGTCTTCAGCGATGAGAGTCGCTTCTGCCTTGGTGCCAATGATGGTCGTATGCGTGTTTGGCGCCGTGCAGGTGAGCGCCACAATCAGGACTGCATACGACCGAGGCACACAGGGCCAACACCCGGCATCATGGTGTGGGGAGCGATCTCCTACACTGGCCGTACACCACTGGTGATCGTCGAGGGGACACTGAATAGTGCACGGTACATCCAAACCGTCATCGAACCCATCGTTCTACCATTCCTAGACCGGCAAGGGAACTTGCTGTTCCAACAGGACAATGCACGTCCGCATGTATCCCGTGCCACCCAACGTGCTCTAGAAGGTGTAAGTCAACTACCCTGGCCAGCACGATCTCCGGATCTGTCCCCCATTGAGCATGTTTGGGACTGGATGAAGCGTCGTCTCACGCGGTCTGCACGTCCAGCACGAACGCTGGTCCAACTGAGGCGCCAGGTGGAAATGGCATGGCACGCCGTTCCACAGGACTACATCCAGCATCTCTACGATCGTCTCCATGGGAGAATAGCAGCCTGCATTGCTGCGAAAGGTTGATATACACTGTACTAGTGCCGACATTGTGCATGCTCTGTTGCCTGTGTCTATGTGCCTGTGGTTCTGTCAGTGTGATCATGTGATGTATCTGACCCCAGGAATGTGTCAATAAAGTTTCCCCTTCCTGGGACAATGAATTCACGGTGTTCTTATTTCAATTTCCAGGAGTGTATTAGGGCCATTGACTACGAATGTGGACAAGGAGTGCAATATTAGTGCGTTAGTGAATTTGAAGAAGCAAGAGTGATCAGTTTCGGAACTTAGTTTTGTCGTACAGTATCATTTCGGCTCGTATAGTGAGTTGTGTGACTTTGTGTGTTTGTGTAACCAGTAGTTAAAAGTAGCTCGTGCGCGTAGATCAGAATGTGTTGGACCTCGCCATATGATCTGAGCACAGAATGTTCACGTGAGCATAGTGGACGGTGCAGCTTCGTCCACAAGGTTGACCTAGTGCTGGAGCACAACAAGGGGTGTGGACCTCTCTGTGCCAACAGAATGCTGAGCAATCTGTCGACAAGTCCGGCTTCGCCCTGTCTTGCATTGATGACCATATGCATTTAGATGCTGCCATGGTGACTACGATCTACCAGCCTCCACTGTTCAACGGTATAGAGGGCAAACGGCGAGATTGATAATCAAGTTATATTTCTGCAGGTCAGTGAGAGCAGGAGGGAATTGTAAGCCATCTTCAGACGACTGTGAACACCTCTGTTTCCCAAGCCCGCACATTAATTTGTCACATCGCTCATTGAAAATATGTGGTATGCGGGTGACCGGCCAGTGAACATCCATTAATTACGTGAGGATATTTTTTTAAATTTGGTGCCTCCACCGCCTCTCGGTGAGATTTGGTGAGATGTGGCGGAGACACCGCTTACCAGCATGTGAGATTTACCCTACAATTTTTAAACAATTAAATTTATTGGATATTTCATGTTTTTGCTTCATACCAGTAAAAATATACAAAGCGTACCTTTTCTATGTGAAATTAGAGGTGGAAATGATAACTACGTTTAAGGTGCGCTATAACGAGTTTAATTAAACAAAGTCTCTCGAAAAATGCCAAATGGCTCACTACATATCTTGGCTTTTATAAATACTTTTCATATAAGCAAATACAAAATAATCTGCGACACCACCTTTCATATTCTTCACTCATTCAATGGGCTTTCGTGCGCTTCCTCTACTGTTATGAATGGGCACAAGCCATCCATGTGTTTTGGTAATACAGGAAGACAATCATTTGACGGATCTACACCCTTCTCGTGCTGGCTTTCCAGCCAATCGTCCGTAATGCGCATCAGTTCCTCAGCCTGACAGGTGATCATCACACGATGATCGAACCCTGACCAACAGGTGCTCGCAGGACTGCACGCAGTGTTGACCTGTATTTTTGCAGTTCCACAAACGAAGCAAAGAGATGGCATTTGGAAGTATCCCGCAGAGATAGATGGACCAAAAGACTCGGTGAAAATAGTATTAACCATTTTGACGGATCCCTGAAAAACTGACCTTTTATTGATCTATTATATACATTAACTGTCAGTAAACCTTTAAGTGTTTTGCAGATGAAAGACAACCTTCCTTTGAACCGTGTGATTACGTAGCTTTTCAGTCTCTTGATTTATATGACAACTAAGAGAATTCTTGTTGGTGGACCTCAGCTTAGTTTCTTACTAAAACAATTAACTTCTTGCTGGAATGTTTGTTTCGGCTTGTCCGGATGCTGCTTAACATAAGCAATGTAAAAATTTTCATGCAATTTCATGTTGAATCCGGTAACATCGGCTTTATATGTGTTGAGGAATATCACTACTGACTCACTGACTGACACGCAGTGATTTCGACCTGCGTGGCAGGACCTCGCCGAATGAAATCTGACACTTGGGAGCACCTGGTTCATACTGGGAAATTCCGACCACGCTCATGTGTCAAGTCTCCAGTTGAGTTCTGGAAGGCCGTAAAGATTGTTGGGCACTTTGGCATTGTCTATGTTAGGGATTAATTTTATGGTTCAGATGGTTCAAATGGCTCCAAGCACTATGGGACTTAACATCTGAGGTCATCAGTGCCCGAGAACTTAGAACTACTAAAACTAACTAACCTAAGGACATCACACACATCCATGCCCGAGGCACGATTCGAACCTGCGACCGTAGCAGCAGCGCGGTTCCGGACTGAAGCGCCTAGAACCGCTCGGCCACAGCGGCCGGCGTTTAATTTTATAAAAGGAAGTGTTATCCGTTATAATAACGTGTATTCTGTGAATTAAAAAGTTGAAGTGAGATTTAATCGCTAGCCCCCCTCCCCCTTAAATGAGATTTGGCGAGATTTTACCGGACTCTTCCTCCCTCCCTCCTTTGGAGCTCACGGAATTAACGGACATTCCCCAACTGCTATGTCATACCCATCCAGCGACCACCGTTGATCCTTTGTGGACTCGTATGCACACCACGTTGAAGGAAAGTTCCGTCAGCGTATATTGTATTCAGTCTTTCCTTGACCAATAGGCTCAGAATGCAGCACATGGGACCATCACATCGTGTTAAATTGCCAAAGCGTTAGGCAGTGTTTCTGTTCATTTCTGCGCAATGTATCTAGGTTACGCTACAAAGTTCATTTCCATCACACGTATTTTTGGCTTTGCAAACATTTTGACTTACCTTGGAATACTTGGGACCTGCCTTGAGAGCCATTTCGCGTTTCGCGTTGGACAGTGTCTCTGCTGCGGCTCGAGCAAGCTCTTCCTTATACTGGAATTCCTCCCGCAACCTTCCGGACATCTCCACTATAGTCTCCGTCAACACGATCCATTTCCTGCACAGCGACAAAAAATTACAGGTAGAAAAGATGCAAAAAAACGGCATTCAACATGTGTGAGTGCCATAAGATGCCCTGTTTCCAAAGGATGGGTCAACTATAACGGCCTGTGCTGGAAACTAGAAGAAGATTGAAACTGATGATTAAAATTACCTCTGTAGCTGCAAGTTGAGGTGTCTATCACTGGCTCCTCATGCAGCACACATAGTCACTTGGCAGTGACCCTTACGGCTTCCTGCGGCGTTTACCATATTTGATGCCGAATTGTTTGCGATCTTGCGGGCATTGGAACAGACGAGATGTGTTCCCAGTCTTAAGTTTCTCATCTGTTCTGACTCCCTGAGTGCCCTTCAGACCATGCAACACTTGTACCCAGCGGATACGGTCGTCCAGAACATCCATGATGCCCTACTCCACCTGCAACGGCAGGGGAAGGAGGTTTCTTTCTGCTGGGTGCCGGAGCACGTGGGTATTAGGGGAAACGAACTGGCGGATGTGGCTACCAAAGATGCATGTTCCCTCCCTCACGTTGTTGAATGTGCCGTCTCCCTCCATGCTGTTACCTCCCTTTTGCGTTTTCGTGTTATGCATCAATGGGAAGAGGCTGGCAGTCGGTGAAAATAAGCTGCATCTGGTCAAGACCACCATGCGGTCATGGCGTACGTCCTACCAGTCATGCAGGCGGGATGAGGTTCTCCTCACTCGCCTCCGCATCGGGCACAGTCCCTTAACACATGGTTTTTTACTCCGGCGGGAGGACCCCCCAATCTGCAGTGCTTGTGGCGTCCAGATTACGGTCCGCCACATTTTACTTGACTGTCTTTTATTCTCTGACCAGAGGGCGATGGTTTCCTTGTCACCGGATTTGCCCTCTATTTTACAAGACGACGCAACGACTGTGGTTAAGGTCTTACGGTTTTGTGTCCTGTCCAATTTGTTGCCCCGGATTTTAGGGAGAGGATTTTAATGTGCTGCTGGGTGACTGGCTCACCCAGGTTTTAGGTAAGAGGTCCGCCAGTCACGACCACCTACCTGTTTCACTTCGATTTCTGTTCTCTTTTCCTTGTGTTTCCTTTTCTTTTTTCCCTCTTGTTTTGCCTCTGTATGTGAGGATTTGGAACTGCGTCAGGTCTGTGTCTTTTAGCTGTTCTCCTTGTTCGCTGTCCGTCTTCATCCCTTCACCGCATGTGTTCCTGTTTCTATGCGTTTGGGCGCTGATGACCATGCTGTTTAGCGCCTGAAAACCTCAAACCACATACAAACACACACACACTGATCCTGACATCACAGAGTTTACAAAAAGATTGGAACTGTATAGGTTATCTCAGGAACAGCAACTGAAAGGAAAAGTTTCTTGACCGGCATAAAGGTGGCGCTGATATCAATGTAATTTTATTTTAGGTGTTTTTGTACACTTTGCACAGTAATGTTAACGTGGTGTCAAAATGATCTTTAAAATACTGTTATAAATACAGTATTTCTAAAATAACACGTTGGGTGTGTTGTACGAGGTGCATTCAACTTCTAAGGCCTCCGATTATTTTTCTCCAGACTGGAAAGAGATAGAAACATGCGCATTGTTTTAAAATGAGACCGCATTCATTGTCAATACGTCCCAGAGATGGCAGCACCGTACGGCAGATGGAATTTTACCGCCAGCGGAGAGAATGAGAACTGTTTTAAATACTCAAAATGGCGACGTTTTCGTTACTTGAACAGCATGCAATCATTCGTTTTCTGAATTTGCGTGGTGTGAAACCAATTGAAATTCATCGACAGTTGAAGGAGACATGTGGTGATGGAGTTATGGATGTGTCGAAAGTGCGTTAGTGGGTGCGACAGTTTAATGAAGGCAGAACAATGTGTGACAACAAACCGAAACAACCTCGGGCTCGCACAAGCCGGTCTGACGACATGATCGAGAAAGTGGAGTGAATTGTTTTGGGGGATCGCCGAATGACTGTTGAAAAGATCGCCTCCAGAGTTGGCATTTCTGTGGGTTCTGCGCACACAATCCTGCATGACGACCTGAAAATGCGAAAAGTGTCAACCAGGTGGGTGCCACGAATGCTGACGGACGACCACATGGCTGCCCGTGTGGCATGTTGCCAAGCAATGTTGACGCACAATGACAGCATGAATGGGACTTTCTTTTCGTCGGTTGTGACAATGGATGAGACATGGATGCCATTTTTCAATCCAGAAACAAAGCGCCAGTCAGCTCAATGGAAGCACACAGATTCACCGCCACCAAAAAAATTTCGGGTAAACGCCAGTGCTGAAAAAATGATGGTGTCCATGTTCTGGGACAGCGAGGGCGTAATCCTTACCCATTGCGTTCCAAAGGGCACTACGGTAACAGGTGCATCCTACGAAAATGTTTTGAAGAACAAATTCCTTCCTGCACTGCAACAAAAACGTCCGGGAAGGGCTGCGCGTGTGCTGTTTCACCAAGACAACGCACCCGCACATCTAGCTAACGTTACGCAACAGTTTCTTCGTGATAACAACTTTGAAGTGATTCCTCATGCTCCCTACTCACCTGACCTGGCTCCTAGTGACTTTTGGCTTTTTCCAACAATGAAAGACACTCTCCGTGGCCGTACATTCACCAGTCGTGCTGCTATTGCCTCAGCGATTTTCCAGTGATCAAAACAGACTCCTAAAGAAGCCTTCGCCGCTGCCATGGAATCATGGCGTCAGCGTTGTGAAAAATGTGTACGTCTGCAGGGCGATTACGTCGAGAAGTAACGCCAGTTTCATCGATTTCGGGTGAGTAGTTAATTAGAAAAACAATCGGAGGCCTTAGAACTTGAATGCACCTCGTACATCGAGGTAAAATTAGTTTTACCCCAAATGTTTATTCAAGTTGATTATATAGAATAGCGAGTCTCCATAAGACAGTTCCTGACAGTTCTTCTCGAGTAGAAATTCATCCGAAGTTGGTGAATTTGTGTAACGAGTCTGCTTCTTTGTTATCAACAGTCGGAAAACGGAACTGTATCCAAACTTGGCCTCACTTACTTTTCAGGTGATGCTAGTTTTAAGATTGCAACAAAATTGTAATCAACCGTGAAAACACAAGAGAAACTGCATACTCGTCAATAAGGTATTACACGATCGGCAACTGAAGCTTTATGAAATAGCTGACACTGCAACAAGGATGGATGGGTGGATGGATGGATTTAAAATCGTCGGGAGCTAAACAGCGTGGTAATCAGCACGCCCTTGCTCAAAATCGTGGTACCGTTGTGTGAGTGGTCACTGTGGGTAAAACGAAAAGCAACGAGATCAACACGACTTCCCATGGGTCGGTTGGTTGATTTGGGGAAGGGGACCAAACAGCGAGGTCATCGGTCCCATCGGATTAGGGAAGTATGGGGAAGGAAGTCGGCCGTGCCCTTTCAAGTGAATCATCCCGGCAGTTGCCTGAAGCGATTTAGGGAAATCACGAAAAACCTGAATCAGATGGCCGGACGAGGGTCCGAACCGTCGTTCTACCGAATGCGAGTCCAGTGTCCTAACCACTGCGTCACCTCGCTCGGTGGGGACTTTCCATTTCCGCAATATCTACGGTCCATGTTTTAGGCGATTCAACCTGTATATATATTTATAAATTGTATATGTTAAAAATATATTACCTGTGTCTTTCCAAATGTTTATTAGAGTATCGTACATAAATTTGAAGTAGATCTCAAGAACTTTTCGAGATTTTTTGCTAACATTGTTGCCAGTTTATGTTTAAAAAAATATCTGTAGCTTATGTTCGTCTGAACGTTTCTTTGTGTCATCTTATCAATACTACAGTGTAAAGACAAGTCGATGTTCAACTTTGTTACGAAGTGTGACGAAAAATTTTTGACCGATTACTTCAAATTTTTCACGATACTCCAAGAAATATTCAGAGCGCTATATCCAATACATAGTTTTAGTAAATATGCGATGTATAAAGGGGGAAAGGTTCTTAGCAAAAATCTCGAGATGTTCTTGCCCGATTTACTCCAAAGTTTTACGTGACACGCAACGAAACGTTCAGACGGACTTAAGATACATATTTTAGGGTGAACCACTAAAACTTACACCGCAAATATTGCGAAAATGGAAAGCGCTATTGATTTGCTGTTTTCACAGAATGGATTGATAGTCAGGGGCTCGTGCTGTTAGCCAATCAACAGATTGTAATAATACCTATAAAGCGTATTTTTTGTGCAAGCATACAATTTTTTAAATGGAATGACGTCTATTGCCATTAACAAACCAAAGGTAGAGTAAATTAGAAAGCCAGTGGTATTTGTTGCAACGGTATAGTGCGAGTCGTTTACGAGATATATTTTGAAAAGTTCCCATATTGCCACTTGTACAATACCTGTGGTAGCACACACTAAAGAAAAACTCAAGTACTTACATAATTTGTGTGGATTCTGACTAGTAACGAGACAAATAACCATCACATGTTATGTTCAATGTGACCACCGACAGCGACAATAAACGCTTCCAGTCTGGCATGGAACGACTGCTGCACACATGCTAGCATTTCAGCGGAGATGTCCGAGTAGGCTGCAGCTGTACGTCGCTGCATATCATCGGGTGTAGTAGGTAAGTCTTGTAGACAGTGCCTTTCAGCTTTCCCCACAGAAAAAAGTCTACAGGCGTCATATCTGGGGAACGGACTGGGCAAGGTCCTCTGTGTCCAGTCAAACAATTTGGAAACAATTCGTAAAGAAGTGCTGTTGTATTTCGTGCACTATAGGGCGGACAACCATCATGTTGGTACCACACTTTCCTCCTAGTCCGCAGAGGAACGTCTTCCAGCATCCTTGAAAGATGGTCTGTTAGGAAGGTGCGAAACTTGTGCGCGTTCAGTGTTCAGTCTATGAAAAACGGGCCTACGAGCTGACGGGTCACTATCCCACACCACCATTTTACACCCTGTCGACGCTGACGATGTACCTGACGAAGCCAACGAAGATTATCAACAGACAAATAGTGTATCTTACGGCGGTTTACCTGGCCATGATTAGTAAATGTGGCTCGACCACTACACACGAGATACATGATACATTTGGGGTATAGTGTCGTAATGCCCATATACAGATGTTAATACGATACTCATAATCGTTTCTATACAGCTCTTGAAGAAGGGAGATGTGATAGGGACGGAACCTATTTCGATGGAGAATGCGAAGGACACTTGCCTGACTCTTGCCACTACCTTGTGCGATTGCGCGGGAGCTGACGTGCGGATCAACTGCAACAGTGACAAGAACATTAATTCTCCCCTCTTCTGTCGTCACTTCTTTCCTTCTGTTACATTGTCTAGGCGTTATACTGCCACTTTCTACACCTACATCTACATCCATAATCCGCAAGCCACCTGACGGTGTGTGGCGGAGGGTACCTTGAGTACCTCTATCGGTTCTCCCTTCTATTCCAGTCCCGTATTGTTCGTGGAAAGAAGGATTGTCGGTATGCCTCCGTGTGGGCTCTAATCTCTCTGATTTTATCCTCATGGTCTCTTCGCGAGATATACATAGGAGGGAGCAATATACTGCTTGACTTTTCGGTGAAGGTATGTTCTCGAAACTTGAAAAAAAGCTCGTACCGAGCTACTGAGCGTCTCTCCTGCAGAGTCTTCGACTGGAGTTTATCTATTATCTCCGTAACGCTTTCGCGATTACTAAATGATCCTGTAACGAACCGCGCTGCTCTCCGTTGGATCTTCTCTCTCTCTTCTATCCACCCTATCTGGTACGGATCCCACACTGCTGAGCAGTTTTCAAGCAGTGGGCGAACAAGCGTACTGTAACCTACTTCCTTTGTTTTCGGATTGCATTTCCTTAGGATTCTTCCAATGAATCTCAGTCTGGCATCTGGTTTACCAACGATCAACTTTATATGATCATTCCATTTTAAATCACTCCAAATGCGTACTCCCAGATAATTTATGGAATTAACTGCTTCCAGTTGCTGACCTGCTATATTGTAGCTAAACGGTAAGGGATCTATCTTCCTATGTATTCGCAGCACATGACACTTGTCTACATTGAGATTCAATTGCCATTCCCTGCACCATGCGTCAATTCGCTGCAGATCCTCCTGCAATTCAGTACAATTTTCCATTGTTACAACCTCTCGATATACCACAGCATCATCCGCAAAAAGCCTCAGTGGTCTTCCGATGTCATCCACAAGGTCATTTATGTATATTGTGAATAGCAACGGTCCTACGGCACTCCCCTGCGCCACACCTGAAATCATTCTTACTTCGGAAGACTTCTCTCCATTGAGAATGACATGCTGCGTTCTGTTATCTAGAAACTCTTCAATCCAATCACACAATTGGTCTGATAGTCCATATGCTCTTACTTTGTTCATTAAACGACTGTGCGGAACTGTATCGAACGCCTTGCGGAAGTCAAGAAACACGGCATCTACCTGTGAACCAGTGTCTATGGCCCTCTGAGTCTCGTGGACGAATAGCGCGCTCTGGGTTTCACACGATCGTCTTTTTCGAAACCCATGCTGATTCCTATAGAGTAGATTTCTAGTCTCCAGAAAAGTCATTATACTCGAACATAATACGTGTTCCAAAATTCTACAACTGATCGACGTTAGAGATATAGGTCTATAGTTCTGCACATCTGTTCGACGACCCTTCTTGGAAACGGGGATGACCTGTGCTCTTTTCCAATCCTTTGGAACGCTACGCTCTTCTAGAGACCTACGGCACACAGCTGCAAGAATGGGGGCAAGTTCCTTCGCGTACTCTGTGTAAAATCGAACTGGTATCTCATCAGGTGCAGCGGCCTTTCCTCTTTTGAGCGATTTTAATTGTTTCTCTGTCCCTCTGTCGTCTATTTCGATATCTACCATTTCACGTATCTGGTTGAAGAGGTTGATAAACAATGGCTTAGATGATTGAGGTCTACTGGAATATCTTGCCGGATACACCGTACAAGAACGAACTGCATTCTTTCTACAGTCTCCATACACAACGCGTATGTCGGCTTTTTCTGCATTGGTAAATCCCATCGTCAACTAACGACCTGTTGCTAGGACTATCACACATTAACTGACTAATGCACACAAGCAACACACAAGTACATTGTGAGCAAACATAACAACATCCTACCAAGCAATTGCGCAAAAACGAGTGTCGTTGTGGAAACTTTACATAGTACGGTATCTCGTAAACGATTCGAACTGGAATCTTGCAACAGACACCACTGACATTCTAATTTACCCTATTTTTACTTTATTAATGTCAATAGGCATTGTTCCATTTAAAAAGTGTATGTTTGTACTAAAAATACACTTTTTAAGTATCATTAGTGTGTATTGGCTAACTATACGAGCTCCTGACTACCAGTCCATTCTGTGAAAACTGCACATCAACGGCACTTTCCACTGCTGCAATATTTGCGGCGCAAATTGTAGGTGATTCATCCTGACGGTACAACGTATGTGATAAATGTGAACCAGCTATGAAGATCAGGAAGAGAGCTAGGCTAGGGAAACACTCATGCTAGACAGAGACAGAGAAAGAAAATTCATGGCCAACATGATGAATGAATAAAATAGAGAGGGCAAATATATTTGACACCACAAAAATGTTCCAGGTGTTGAACTATGTGAGGAACGGTCAAAGAAATGAGGCGTTAGTCGTTAATGACAAGGATGGAAATATGTTAACGGACAATCAAAGCTTTCCTGACAGATGGAGGGAGTATTTCGAGCACTTGCTGAATACTGAAGATCCTGAAAATACCTGTACGTTCCTACGAGCAACAATAGCAGAAGGTGTAAAGGAAGTAGAAATTGAAGTAACTCAGCAGGATAGCAATTAAGAAACTGAATAATAATGAAGCAACAGTAGAAGATAGAATAACGGCAGGTGGTGGCTCACGTCGGTACCAATGATGTGTGTTACTCTGGATCTGAAGAGATTCTCTGGTTTCGAGCGGCTAACAGAAGTGGTAAAGGCTAACAGTCTTGCTTGCGAGATGAAAGCAGAGCTGACAATTGGAGCATAGTCGACAGGACCGATTACGGACCTCTGGTGCAGAGCCGAGTGGAAGATCTGAATCAGAGGCTCAGGCGGTTTTGCAAGTGTAGGCTGCAGATTTCAAAAGACGGTTGGGTTTCGGGTTCCGTTGAATAGGTCAGGAGTCCACTTACACGCAGGAGGCGGCTACGCGGGTAACAGGGGCGTGGATTGTGCGGTTTTTTAGGTTAGAGGGTCTCGGGAAATCACAAAAAGGGCTTCAGTCACAAAGGGTGCCGGCCGAACAGAGGAAGAACGTAGATACAGGAACCATCGGTATAACAGTTGTAAATTGTTGTAGCTGTGTCGGGAAAGTACCAGAGCTCCAAGCACTAATGGAAAGCACTGATGCTCAAATCGTTATAGCCGGAGTTAAGCTCAGCCGAAATTTTTGCGAAGAACCTAACGGTGTTCCGGAAGGATAGGCTAAACACGGTCGGCGGTGGCGTGTTTGTTGCTGTCAGAAGTAGTTTAATTTGTCGCGAAATTGAAGTAGATACTTCCTGGGAGTTAGTATGGGCAGGGGTCATTGTTGGCAACCGGAATAAAATAATAATTGGATCGTTTTACCGATCTCCAAATTCAGATGATACAACTGCTCAAAGGTTCGAAGAAAACTTGAGTTTGATTTCAAACACGTACCAGACTCAAACGACTATGATTGGTGGTGACTTTAATTTACCCTCGACATGTTGGCGAAAATGTATATTTTATTCCGGAGGTACACGTAAAACATCATCAGAAATTGTGCTAAACGCATTCGCTGAAAATTTTTTCAAGCAGTTGGTTCATGAGCCCACGCGAATAGTAAACGGTTGTGAAAACACACTTGACCTCTTAGCAACAAATAATCCTGAGTTAATAACGAGCATCAAAACGGATACAGGAATTAGTAAACAAAGGGTTGTCGTAGCGGGATTAACTGCTGTAACCCCCAAATCCTCCAAAAATAAACGAAAAATATTCCTATTCAAAAAACAAATAAAAATTCACTCGACGCCTTCCTTAGAGACAATCTCCACTCGACCTGAGAGCGTCTCTTGCGTTCAGTTTCTGTAAATAAACTGTCATGCACGTGTGTATTACAACTTTTCAGACAATCTTTCGCGCCATTGGCTCACATGTCGGAGAGAAAACACATTTATTTTACGTTTGACAATAAGCTATAATTCAAGAGAACGTAGCTGTTTTGTACCCTGTCTCACCCTGTGTATATGGGAGATTGGAAAAAAAAAAAAAAAAGAAAACGCCTGTCAAGAATCATACCGTGGTGCCATAGCCATCTCCTTCACCCGCCAGGTGGCACTGATATCAATTTCATAGACTAAGTAATTAATCATGAGAGTCAGCCATCCGCGACACACAGACATACACAGACACATACATACAGGAAACTGAGCAAACGTGCTGCTACTGTAGACTATGCGGTTGGAGGTGATTGGATGCATTCGAGTACAGTGATATACTATGCCGCCCGGCCGGAAAAATAGTGCATTTGCAGATGTACTACATTTACAAGAAATTTTAGAACACGGAACGAGAAGTGATGTCGTGATCACATCGATAGAAGTTACATAAAATCTATAAAATGACGGAAAATACGCCGAAATACGAGTAAATAGAGGGAGTACTTGCATGGCTTCTGACAGGTGCAGAACATTTCTTGTACATGGGAACGAGTATACGATAGCAAGAGGAATACAGGAAAACGTTGAGATGGAACCACCAGGAACCGGGGAAACAGTCTTTTATTTTTCGTCGAGGCAACATTCTGCTGTATGTAATAGTGACACGCGCAAGATGACAGCTGTCTTTGATGCTTTCCTGGAAAGAAAAAGAACCATCTGCCTCTAAACTTACGTGCATATGCATTAAAGGATGACAGATAGTGGATGGAATGATCGGTTGAGATGTAATGAGGTATGATTTAATGGTAGACTGATGATGCATTCTAGAGGTAGAGGGACATGTTGTTGCAGGTCATTTGACCATTTTTTCTGTTGCTCTGTCGGGACGCATCAGTTGTGTGATATAACCTGCGTTTTCTCTCATGTGTGTGACTTCGAGCACTGCCTACTCGCGATCGCTAGCAGCAAACCTTTCGCTCATCAGAGGACTTCCATCCTGTCTCGACATATTCCTTAGACGAACGAAGATTTATGTGACGTATTCCATTCCCCTGCCGCATTTGGGCACAAAATCAAGTGTTCAGTTAGATAACTGCGGTGATTCTAAGTTGGCGGCAGGTGTACCGAGGTACTACAATACAGATGTCCTGTTTACGAAGTTAGTGACTGCATGACGTGTAATTTCACTTGTCAAACACCGCTGCTATGCGTTTGTCTCTTTCTTTGTAACTACTATCATTTTATATAGGACTGATTCGAGCATAGTATAATTTCTGAACCGTGATCGGATGTGAACAGTGGGAGCTATACACCTCTGGAAAGCTATATTGTATGTATATCACAAGCAATCGACGTTTTAAGGAAGTACTTTTGCATTTTACAGTTTATCACCATAGTTTATGTTAGAGAAACCTGCAAGGAGAATGTATGTCATGCTCTGGAAATATATTTATTACATTGTTATTGTAACAGCGTTGCATTCCATACGACTAATAAATCGGAAACCACAACGATCTAACGTTATAGCGCGTTTTAAGTTCAGAACTTTGTAGCCTTCGGAGTGCATGTGTTTATATTTTCTCTTACCAATACTCTCTCGTAATGACCCCACACTAAAAAAATACTTTAGAACTTATTTACGTAAAATGCAGCAAACTCCGTCCGTCTGACGCTCCATCGTGCATAAAAGCCACCCGTTTCTTGTTCTTAGCCGTTTGCTATATCATCACAACAGATTCATATCTACTATACACCGATAGGGGGTGATAACCTCAACATTCGCACATCTGGAGATATCTTGTGCTCTTGGATGAGTGCAGGACAGAAATTACAGCCTCGGTTCGCACTGTTCCTACACGAAACGTGGAATGTAGTGGTCTACTTCTGGTCAGCTGCAGATTAAATCGGTAACGGTGCTGCAGGGAGCATTGGTCAAAGACAATGCGAATCTTCAGTATCTAACTTTATCCTAAGAATGCGAGAATGTTCTGTGACTCTCACCCATTTAGACAAAGATCGTAAATTATTCACTATGATCGAAGTGCTAGAGATATGTAGGTCGCTGTCTGGTATTCTTTGGTGTATATTTTCGAGAATTAACAATGAATGAACGTACTGCACAGTCATCTATTTACATTCGCGATAGTACTCGCAAAGCAGTGGAGGCGCTGTTTAGCGAAGATACAGAAACTGGAGAGCATGCCGCCGTGACATTGGTCGGTATTGAAATAAAGATAATGTTGCTAAAACTGATCGTACTACCAACTATGATTCTTATTAATACAGTACATCGACGGCGTCTTTTCCATCCCAACAGTCCACTGGTACGTTGTTGATTACCACATAATGATTGACTAACATCGCTTGTTTGATATGGAGAAAGAGTCTTGGTGGAGGAAGCATCACCTTCCAGGGATGGCTAACACTGAAACAGTGATAGTGTGCATGGCAGCAATATGAGGAATGAATCAAACGGAACACAGCGCCTACAGCTATCCCGTCACTGTGAATGATGAGTTTAAATGTAGAGGTCGTCAATCACCTTCAGACACCAGTTTGGAAACGCTCCACAATGCCTCAAAACTCTTCCAGTTCCCTTATGTTGTGACTGTTTTTATTTCAATCACGCAGTGTGTGTGTGTGTGTGTTGTGGGACCATCAGCACCAACACGATTTACACCGTCTAGTTTTCTGGGGGTGCCAATGGACCAAAACGTGTTAATCTCAGTTTAGAATCTGACACACACATCGAAGTCGTGGCGGAAAAAAAAAATGTACGAATTGTGTTACAGCAGATAGAGTGGTGTATCAAACAATGAAACAGGGACCCTGCCCTGCGACTGACAATCTGTGTGAGACGTTTCTCGTACAGTACAGGCAAAGGAACTTCACACCGGTCTGTGCAAGAGATGTCGATCACTTGTTGCCTGCTCTAATGGATCAAGACCTGTATATTTAATAGGATCGCCACATATGCTCGATGCCAGCATGTAGACGGTATTCGTTTTCCATATATCAGAAGAGAGAGATGTGGTAAAAATCCATCAGATGAAGTTACTGGAGCTTTTATAGTTCGTAAATATTCTCTGTTGGACGGTACAGAATAACGATCATAGAATGTGTGGATGATAGTTGTGAATGGACCCTGAGGGATGCGGTTCTGCTTCAGACTGCAGTACCTGTATGATGTTGAGGCTTCCTAATTTTCCCAATAAGAAACACCACCGTATGTGTTCGTATCGTCATTTATACTACATTGTGTTTCAGGAGCAGGCTTCATTTGGCACTGACCTTACACATCGTACATAGATGATGGAGATACGACAACGTGTTCCCATTTCCACCGAGTGGTAAAAACACGGTCCTATAGCATTAACTCAGCTCACTCTGTTTCTACACGGGTTGCAGACTATGGTAGATATAGCTCTCTCCAACTTCCGGGTAAAACTGATCTCTCTGTCAACTGCGGCGTGTATTACAGTTTATTGTTCCATATAAATGGTGTCTTTCCCATCCCGACCATCCACTGGGTATGCTGATGATTACCGCACAATGATTGACTGACACCACTCGGTTGAGATGGAGGGAGTGGAGGGAGCTTTGTTGGAACACCAGATATCTGCTACTTGCCACTGTGGAGCATTGGATGAAATCTAGAGGTCATCACCTCCATACAGTTGTTTGGTAGCGTTCCTCAATGCTACAGACTGGTCCTATTTCAATATGCTGCGATGTCCACCACATATTTTTATTTTATTTTACACCAATAAGGTATTTGTACTATCCCACAGGTGTTGTCAACAGCACCTTCTGGCGATGGTCATGCCGGAACAGTAATCATGTACATGACTGCAAAATGAAGGAACAACGCTTTTCGAAATGGACCACCGAGACATCCGCTACCCTGTCCATGGGAAAGCTGAGATTAACCGTATAGGTCATCATCTTCGAATAGCTGTTGGAAGCGCTCTACAATACCGCAACCTCTTCAGTTTCCGTATGCTGCGACGTGTTCCACATTTTTTGTCAACTAGAAACATCACCTCTGTGTTTTATTTCTACCAGGCTGTGTTGTGGTAACTGTACAGTTTATGCCATGCGATGTTCAGCTTTCTGTGAGAGCCAGAGGATCGATACGTGCTAATGGTGGCTTGGCAGCAGCTGACAGGGATCTCTAAGTCATGGTAGAAAAAACATAGTGTATGGCTGTGTACACTGATTAGGTGTATGACAATCGAAAAAACAATGTATTAAACTGTTTATGAAGCAACCATACAGGAACCCTCTCGTGTGATTGATAGTCTGTTGGATATGGTCATCCTACAGTAGAGGTGATGAAACTTTACACCAGTCTGTTGAAGCGACTTCGATCACGACCAAGATGCAGAGGAACTGTCTAAAAAATAGCGCTGGAAATTTTGCTATACGGTATCCTTAGCAGATAGGTTCGGAAAAGGTGACTCGTATCGAGATATGAGAGTGGCATGAATATGATTCACCAGTGCCTGTAATCATTAAAAGATATCTCTACAGGATCCAACGCAAGTATGTGGTAGAATGGACAGACTTGATTCCAAATCGCAGACAGCATTTCTACCTGAAAGCTTCACACTGTCAGAGACTCGCGTGTGTGCCTGTAGACTCAAGACTGCATTTATGCAGGGTGGCGATAACATAGTTGCTACGATCGTATTTCTAATAGCGCAGTTCTTACGCAAAATGTATGGTGTGGGCTGTAGAATCTCTCTGCGGTCAGCTTCAAATGTCGGTTCTCAATAGGATTCCTCGAAAAGAAGATGGTCTTTCCTCCGTGGATTCCCATTTGACCTACCAGGTGAGTGTAATCCGACTACTGAAAAAAATAAATTTCTCACCATGCAAACTGACTCTGATGATGAATTTAATTATTTAGCCTATCAAATTGAGGTGCCACCTGGCGGGTGGAGGGGATGGCTGGTATGATTCTTGACAGGTGTTTCTGTTTTTTTCGTTGCAGCGATACCTTTTAACGAAATTTCAATCTCCCACCTACACAGGGCGAGGTAGGGTCTCACCATTTGTTTCGTAAATTCTAGTATGATATAACATTGGATTGGTAAAACGGGACCTGTCATAGCGTGCAAAACAGCTAAGTTCTCTGGAATTGTAGCTTGTTGTTGTCAAACGTAAAATGAATGTGCTTTTTGCTGACGAGTGAGCCAATGGCATGAAACATTGAAATGTTTGTAATACACACGTGCTTGACAGTTTATTTACAGACATTGAACGCGAGATACGCTCTCAGGTCGTGTAATTTGTACAACCTGAAAGAAACAGCTTAATATAGATTATTTTTTTCTTTGGAGTTTAAATTCTAGCTTATTTTTAGTCCGATGACGGTTTAGAGATAGCGTGAACATCGGTGATCGGTAATTTTCTCAGAAAAATAGTCAAAGTTTTTCCCTGATTTTACACATAGTGGACATGTCTCTGCTGATCATTTGTGATTGGTGGCAGTGCACTTCGTTGGACGTCAAAAAATAATGAGATGCGAATTGTATCCTACAGTCGAACGTAAAAACTATACCGATTTTGCTCATAAAACTAAAAGAAAATGGACTTCGCCTATTTTCGTGGAAAGAGGACATTAATTATCGTTGCGATTGTGTTTTCTTTTTCTAACAGTTGATTTATTATAGGAGTCACGTTGACGTTAAATAGTCCTGTGCAGAATCGCGGGGTACTGCACGTGAGTTCTGTAAGAGATCACAGCTCTCCCTTTAGACAAACAACCCTCGGTCAGGCTAGCAGTCACATCTGAGGGATGCCAGCATCGTGCTTGGTATTGAAGGCACTGTGGTGTGAGGCTGTGCTTGCTGTAGGTCGAAGTTCCTGTTTCACAAGCAGTCGACTTTTCAAAAAGCCATCTGGAATGTTCTCTGGATGGGCGGGGTTGTGCTGCTAACTTTCCCTTTTCTGTTGTTTAGGACGATCGCCTCAAGGCATGCCACGTATCGCGAGTGACGGAGGGCCTGGTAAGGCCTGGGGCCGTAGAGGGGTCGGCAGTTGAGCTGCAGAAAAATAGCAAAGGGCAGGCAGCAATGGAGGGAGACGCTCTGCGGAGCATCTGGCCGTTTGAAGAAGCATGTGTCCTCCCTGTAGGTGGACGAACGTAGGAAGTGGGGGGGGGGGGGAGGCGTGAGGGGAGTTGAGAGAGAGGGCCTCGGTTTTCGGCAGTTTGCCGGCCAGTGTGGCCGAGCGGTTCTAGGCGCTACAGTCTGGAACCGCGCGACCGCTATGGTCGCAGGTTCGAATCCTGCCTCGGGCATGGATGTGTGTGATGTCCTTAGGTTGGTTAGGCTTAAGTAGTTCTAAGTTCTAGGGAACTGATGACCTCAGCAGTTAAGTCCCATTGTGCTCAAAGCCATTTGAACCATTTTTTTTCGGCAGTTTGTGATTGTAGATCGAGGAGAACGCACATTCAACTACCGCCCCCGTTGCAGTCTTTTAGGACGACGATTTCCCCCAGTCCATGTGCTGCATTATGACCCTTTCACTATGAGTTCTGTTTTTTTAAATGACATTTTCGAAGTGTAATTAGAACTACGACACATTTTTTCCATCAGTTGTGATAGCGTGTATTGGCTTAGATTAGCTGGGCTGTAGGGTGGTTTAAACTCCTCTCTGATCAACACCAGCATCTCGTCAGTGGAACTTATTTCCCACCAAAAAGAATATAGATAGTAACTTACACTCCTGCCTTTTTCCTACCAACTTGTAGGTGTATGGTAAAGTTTGAGTGTGTCTGTCACTAGTTTCGAGTGGTATTGCGAAGTTCTTTCCCAGCAGGATAACACCAGTTGTATGGCGTCATCAATTTTTGAGTTGTATTGCGATTATATACCGTCCTTGTGTAGAGCTGTACATATGGTTGTGTAATTAGGCCGAATCTTTATGATAATTACGTAATTAGGACCGATCTTTGCGTCAGTTTCCCGACCAAAATAAATAAAGTACACTAACCTATCCTTCCTCACCTGCATCTGGACAATTTTCTTGTGTTGGACGGTGCACTTGGGCTTTCCATCTGGTAGAATTAGGGTTCGAGTCCCGGAAGGGGCACCGCCACTGCTTATTTCCCGCTAATTCCTGGGTGGGGGTGGGGTAGGATGACAGCACAGCCCTGGGACAAAGAATTTCGCACCACAGTTCGAAATTCCCGCAAGAATTCGAAATTTCCACCAATAGGGTAGGTTGGGGGAGGGGGAGGGTGGAGAGGGGGGAGGGGGCTGGGTCCAAGTACAGGCTGCGTAAAACACGTGACGTCATCTTGGGGCGATGGTGGACATGGTCTGGGGCCGGGGTGGGCGTGGTGGAGATAATGACGTACAAAACAGTCGAGAGGATGAAGATGGCTAATCCATTTTTCTGACAGAATCACTTTGAGTGAGTTACTCTGTGTGTCACTTGTGATACGCGAACTGTACATATGCATAGGCTCACCTGAGAACGACTGGTTGGCTGTGTTTGGCCGCCCATGAGACGTATCGCTTCACAGGGTACAGTTGAGCATCAGAGGCTGAGTGGCGAAGCACCTACAACAAGCACACAACTCAGAGTAAACACAATATTCGATTTACAGTATGTTGTTTAAAATGAGCAACTGAAACACTTTAAAATGTTGCTCTAAAATTTATGGCGTAAAACTAAAAACTTCCTGGGCTCAATGTCCAAATAATAAACCTCGTGCAGTCCGTCCCATTAAACAGCACCTCTAACTAGCCATTGGCTTCATGCCCTGATTGAGCACTCTCCCTACTTAGAGCGTGCACGCGAAAGTCGCTTAGAAAACTGGAAAGTGAGCGATCAGAGTTCCACACTCGTACCAAGAAACATACTTGTTCGCTCTCAATACTGAAAAAAAAATTCCTGTAAATCACAAAAAATCGCTAGTAATCGACATCAGAAATATTATACACTCTTAAAACAGCCTCAACCCCAAGGGCTCACTATTTGCCTCCTATATCAATGAGAGGTGCCGCTTTGCTCTTGGATCCCATGGACTGCCAAAAATTTCCTCAACTGTTTAAAGATTCTGACCTGTCAGCCTCACAGCCTCATTAGTGGAGTGCAAGAATTCTCATTGGTCATTCCTTCTTTGACTAATGTCACTGCTCTAGGATGACCGAACAAGGTGGAGCAGTGCTCAGCATACCGAATTCATATTCAGGAGGACGACTGTTGAAATCCGTGTCCACACTTCCAGATTTAGATTTTCCATGATTTACGAATGTCGTTTTAGGCAAATGGTTCCTTCGAAAAGGGCACAGCTGATAAGCTTTCGTAATTCGAACCTCTGCTCTGTCTATAATGACCCCACTGTCAAAGGGATGTTAAATTCTAATCTTCCTTCCTCCGGACATTATGGCTTCCTATTACCATTTTTCACAATTTTATTTCGAACAATTTGTGGAAAGCAGTCAGTCTTGAGAAATGCACCAGCTATTAAGTGAGCATAGTAGCCTCCAAATGCAACCAACTTTAGATGGTTCTAGAGCGATCAGCTTGTTAGCTCCACATTAGTCAAAGACGCCTTCCACCAAGTATCAGATGCTGCGTCTCTCGTCCCTAACAGCCCAGAGAACGGTGACACAGAGTGACTGGAAACGATACGAAACAAAATACCAATTCTATTTGTGTATTTGAAAACTATGTAAGCACATATACAGTGTGCATAAAAATATCACTTGTTTGGAATCCTGTAGTTATGTTCCATTGCTATGCACAAGTTTGAAATTCAATTCAAAGGGGCCTACAGCCTGAAACGAACCAAGCTGTTTGGCTAGTCTCTTTCCGTTCTTCTTCACCTTCAGTTATGCTATAAGGTGGCGTTATAATTATTCCCCTTAACGTACTATTTTAAAAACGTAGTCATAAGAAAACATCTTGATTTCAGTGCTTGATGTCGCCGTTCAGACCTCCATCGCAGAGGGGTCAAAAGAAACGGTGAGATGTAGGTAACAGGGGTGTCATGAACTTACCATCGTGTGAGACGTTTACGATGGCATTGGGCATGATTGTGATGAAATCTGGAGCCAATGTGACGTCATTAAGGTGCCTTACACCTCACATGTACTTCTGAGCTGCCGTCTCTTTTTCGCACGTGTCAACATCTTGCTGTTCGAACTGTCACTGAGCCCGAGTGTGACGTCGTAGGGCGCCATGCCTTTACATCTTTACAGAGGAAGTTTCTAGGCACATTTGAGCCAAAATTCTTAGCAGAGTAAAACCGTGAACCGAATGAAGATTCTGACCTGCTGCTGGATTAAAACTGTGAACCACACTGGCGCTAAAACCCCAATACCTGCTGAACTCCCACTATCTGAGCTAACAAGGCAGCTATTCTGGCAGTACCTTTCTGTTACTTTCCATGTCCAGAACACAGTTTTAATCTGCTAAGAAGCGTGAAGTACACTATTTAATACTGCAACACCATGAGGGCGACATGCCACTAACGACAAATTAGCATGGACGGCAGAAAACACTTGGATTTTGAAATGATCAGCATTTCAGCAACTGCGCAAAGTAGATAGGAGCAACAACATCTACATTTTGTATATCAGGGAAGATTACATAGCGAACTTCTGATTCAGAAATTGCATTTTAATTATAGTTGCATGTCAGATCGTTTTGTGCCTAGTGTAAGGAGAAAGATTTACCAGAATCTGTCGAGAAACGTTTACCTGTGGCCTGTCAAGACTATAGTTAATCGTTCGGCGATACTGTTGCTCGCTTCGGTCGGGATTCCAAGACCGTCGCGCTGATATGGAAACGATGGGCTCGAGATGGTCATACTCAGCGGCACGCAGGAGCTCAGCGGCTCCACATGACTAGCGCTCGAGAGGACAGACATGTTGTTCGTTTGGTCGTACAGGATCTAGCAGCCACAACATTTACTTGGCGTTGTATGCAGCAAAACAATATCCTCATGGACAACGAGATGAGATCTGGAACAACTCAGACTGTCATCATGGCGACCACTGTTGCAGCTTCTCGGGCACACTAGCAGAGGCCGACGCCGAGAGTGGTCCGCCCAATGGTAACACTAGACACTGGAGTGGCACCACATCATATTTTCAGACAAACCGTGGATATGTCTACAGTGCCACAGTGGACATATCTGCATATGGAATAGTCTACGAGAATAGATGTGGCCAAAATACATCCGTCATCGCCTAACGGGCGCAGCACCTAGAGTGATGGTATGGAACGTCATAGGGTACACAACACGTTTGTCTCTCGCTCACACTGCCGGAAACATCTACAGCAGGCCTTACTCAACTGGAGTGTTTAGTTCTGATAACTGTGCCGCATCTTTGAGGTCTTTGTTACGTTATCTTCCAAAAATAAGGCAAGGCTGCACGTTGTCCTTGATGTCTTGACATATCGCGATACAGACGGTGTTCAAGCGTAGTCTTGGCGAGCACGTTCTCCAGATCTCTCACCCACCGAAAAATCAGGTCATAGGTCGACCGTAAACAGACACACCACCACCTATCAGTAAGTACAGCTGATGAACTCTGGTATAAAGCTGAAGTAGCGTCGAATGGCTTATCATCATTTATAGTCCAACTCAGGCTAACTCGATTTCCATCCATGTTACAGCCATCTTTTTTTCTGTCGCAGTTGAGGGTTCTGCGTGCTAAATTTTTCCACCCTCCATACCTCCAAATCATATATACACTGAGGTGACCAAAGTCATATGATACCTTCTAATATCATGTCGGACCTCCTTTTGCCGAGCGTAGTGCAGCAACTTGACAGGGCATGGACTCAACAAGTCGAAATTATGAGCCATGCTGTCTCTATAGCCGTCCATAATCGCGAAGGTGTTGGTGCAGAATTTTGTACACAAACTGACCTTTCGATTATGTCGCATAAATGATCGATGGGATTTGGTGGCCAAATAATTCGCTCGAATTATCCAGAATGTTCTTCAAACCAATTTCGAACAATTGTGACGCATTGACATGGCGCATTGTCCTCCACAAAAATTCCAACCTTGTTTTGGAATATGAAGTCCATGAATGGCTGCAAATGGTTTCCATCTTGCCGAACATCCAGAGGACCCCGTCCATTCCATGAAAACACAGCCCACACCACTAGAGAGCCACCACCAGCTTGCACAGTATCTTGTTGACAACTTGTATCCATGGCTTCGTGGGGTCTGCGCCACACTTGAACCCTGCCATCAGCTCTTAGCAACTGAAATCGGGACTCATCTCATCAGGCCACGGTTTTCCAGTCGTCTAGTGTCGAATCAATATGGTCACATGGCATGCTGTTAGCAAATGCACTAGCGTCATTCGTCTGTTGCCATAGCCGATTAATGCCAAATTTCGCTGCACTGTCTTAGTGGATACGATAGTCATACGTCGCACACTCGTTTTGTGATCATTTCACGTTCGGCTGCTTGTCTGTTAGCACTGACAACTCTATGGAAACGCCGTTGCTCTTGGTAGTTAAGTGAAGGCCGTCAGCCACTGCGTTGTCAGTGGGAAGGGTAATGCCTGAAATTTGGTATTCTTGACACACTCTTGACACTTTGGATCTCGAAATATTGACTTCCCTAACGATTTCAGAAATGGAATGTCTCATGCGCCTGACTCCAACTACCACTCCTTGTTCAGGGTCTGTTTACTCGCGTTGTGCGACCATAATCACATAGGAAACTTTTTCACATCACTCACCTGAGTAAAAACGACTGCTCCGACAATGCACTGGCTTTTTATACCTTGTGTACGCGATACTGCCGCCATGTGTATATGTGCATACCGCTGTCCCATGACTTCTGTCATATCAGCGTAAATTTAAAGTTATATTCTTCTTACTCTACTGAATACGCAAAACGATCAAACTTTCGCTGTTTGCTCTTCTGATGTTGCAATACTAAGTTTTTGGGCGAGGCCTCCGCAGAATGTTCTGGAAGTGCCAACAGATATAATTCTTTTGATATTCTTCTGTTTTCTGGAAAGACACTGCCTGACAAAGAAAGTGAAGCACCCAGAGAGGAAGGAGGAAACGAAATGGAACCACGGATTGGCAGGGTATGTAATGTTTTCTCAGTGATTCAAAGTAAAGTCAGATTTGCAAAGAATTTCGCAGTATGAGCCAATTTAGCAGTATGAAATGGCACCTTCTCTAGCCTGGATGCAAGCACTGATTCGGCTGAGAAGGGTGACATAAAGCCGTTGTATGGTCTCCTGAGACTGGGTGGTGAGGATTTCTGAAATCGTTAGGGAAGTCAATATTCTGAGATCCAAACTGTCAAAAGAGTGCCGAGAATAGTAAGTGGCCCTTGATATCCTGAATATGGGCGCTGGGATGGAGATGATGTTCCTAGCTGGTCCCAGACGTGTTATATTGGCAACAAACCTGAGGATTTTGCTGGCCATGATAATACTTCAGGATCACGCAGACACTTCATGGAGACAATTATTGTCATGTGTGGACGAGCACAGTCCTGTCGAAAAATGACATCACGATACTGTCGCATGAGACGTTACACGTGAAGAAGTGGGACGTCCATGACGTACTGTTGTGCTGCCAGAGTTCTTCAATAATTCCCAGCTGTGATATGAAGTCATAACCCATTGTTCCCCAAACAATGACACCAGGCTGTGCCCCTCCAAAACACTGCAACAATGGGACCTCTCCCTAAGCCCGCAAACATACTCGCTGACGATGGTTATCCAGGGAAGAGCAGAACCATGCTTCATCGCTGAACACAATGATTCCCAGTCACGGCACCACTCCAAATGCAGCCACTCGCCTTGTGGTGTTTACGGTAGCCTATGCAAGGGACGATGCCGGCCGGGGTGGCCGAGCGGTTCTAGGCGCTTCAGTCTGGAACTGCGCGAGCGCTACGGTCGCAGGTTCGAATCCTGCCTCGGGCATGGATGTGTGTGATGTCCTTAGGTTAGTTAGATTTAAGTAGTTCTAAGTTGTAGGGGACTGATGACCTCAGAAGTCCCATAATGCTCAGAGCCATTTGAACCATTTGAACCAAGGGAGGATAATTCCGCAGGTCGGCGGGAGCCAGTCTACAACCAATGACGCGACATGTCACAGAATTTTGCAGGGAGTCTGTATTTCCGATGACAGGCCCAGATGTGAAGGGGTCACGATGTGCTTAGAGCTCAATGTGGCGATTCTCCCTTGTGGTGTGTGGTGGTCAGACATGGTTGACCAGAACCTGATAACGACTATGCGTGCGCTCACATTCCCATGTAATACAACAACAGGCCACTGTCACATACAAATGCCCAACAAATCCGGATATTGCAAGATTAGACTAGCTGGCCAGATGCAGATCCAAACTGAGACACCTTTCAAACTCTGTCAGGCGCTGATAATGCTGTCTCATTCGATGTGCAGCATCTCCATGACCACCACAGTGATCACTCAGTATCTGACACTGTTTACTCCCCTTCCGTACCCGACCAGGCCTGATAACAACACTAAATACGAACAACAATATTGCACCCTGGTGGTTGTTCTATCTGTCATAGAAAATTGTAACTCGAGTCACAGACATACACACATCAATAAAAGTTCTGCATCACCCCAGTTCCCAAAACTCCTGAAGACAGACGTTGACTGTGGATATTGTGTCACAGACACAGTCCCTTTGACTGTTCAGAGATGTCACTAAACCCGCCCAAAGATGCAAACAACCATGTATGAGCAGCGCCTATTAGACGGAGGGGGTCCGACAGCCGATCAGTTCCAGTCATCCCATCAGGGAGGAGGTACACGGCTCGTGTTGTCTGTAGTTCAACCATGCCTAGACGGCCAATACCGCCGTTCGATCGCGTCCACAATGTTACTTTGAGCCAGGAAGGGCTCTCAACAAGGGAAGTGTCCAGGCGCCTTGAAGTGAACCAAAGCGATGTCGTTCGGACATGGAGGAGATACAAAGAGGGACAGCAACTGTCGATGGTACGCCTCGCTCAGGTCACTCAAGGACTACCACTGCTGTGGATAACCGCTACATACGGATTATGGCTCGGAGGAACCCTGACAGCAACGCCACCATGTTGAATAATGCTTTTCGTGCAGCCACAGGACGTCGTGTTACGACTCAAATTGTGCGCAATATGCTGCAACTCGCAAATGCAGCGCGGTACAGATGGGCCCAATAACATGCCGAATTGACTGCTTAGGATTGGCATCACGTTCTCTTCACCGATGAGTGTCACGTATGCCTTCAACCAGACAATCGTGGGAGACGTGTTTGGAGGCAACCCTGTTAGGCTGAACGCCTTAGACACACTGTCCAGCGAATGCAGCAAGGTGGAGGTTCCCTGCTGTTTTGGGGTGGCATTATGTGGGGCCGACGTACGCCGCTGGTGGTCAGGAAGGCGCTGTAACGGCTGTACGATACGTGAATGCTGTCCTCAGACCGATAGTGCAACCATATCGGCAGCATATTGGCGAGGCATTCGTCTCCGTGGACGACAATTCGTGCCCCCATCGTGCACATCTTGTGAATGACTTCCTTCAAGCAACGACATCGCTCGACTAGAGTGGCCAGCATGTTCTTCAGGCATGAACCCTATCGAACATGCCTGGTATAGATTGCAAAGGGCAATTGATCTACGCTCAATCACCGTTGAGGAGTGGGACAATCTGGGCCAACAGTGCCTTGATGAACTTGTGGATAGTACGCCACGACGAATCCAGGCATGCATCAGTGGAAGAGGACGTGCTACTGGGTATTAGAGGTACCGGTGTGTACAGCATTCTCGACCACCTCCTCTGAAGGTCTCGCTGTATGGTGGTACAACATGCAATGTGGGGTTTTCATGAGCAATAAAAAGGGCGGAAATGATGTTTATTTTGATCTTGATTCCAATTTTCTGTACAGGTGCCGGAACTCTCGGAACCGAGGTGATGCAAAATAATTTTTTGATGTGTTTACATGCTGATGGTGAGTATGCGTACGAAGCTACATTGGCATCTGACAATGTAGTCTGTGTGCTTTTCTAGTTTTATGAGGTAGTGTACTAACCAAGTCAACCACTGTAGCTAAGTCGTGAGCACAGACGGCTGCCATTTGGAGGACCCGGCTTCGATTCCTAGTGTTTTTCTTTGGCGGTGTGACTGGCATGGGTTGGACTCAATCTAGAGCCCAACTGACGAACTACTTGACTGAATAGTAGCGCCTTCAAGGTCTGCAATGTGTGCAAAACGGCCAGGAAAGCGGTGTGCTGACCACTTGCCCCTCCATACTGCATCCACATGAGGCAGGCAGAGGATGACACGGTGGCCGATGGATATCTCTTGGGCCTTCGCGGTGTGGAAATTGGACTAATATTTCTACTGTACTGATCATGTAAATTGAGTTTCCTCAAAAAAATGATTTCGTGAATCACTAGTGATTGGAATTTTACCAGAATAAACTAGTTTTTTTAATTTTTAAGTCACTTATAACAGTAATAAAGGTTACAGCAAATGTCGTTTAACTAAGGTACCTCATTAATAGTTCTAGGCAGTGTGTTTTCCAGTTTAGGTTATCTATTTGTAATCCCCAAAATTTAACGCTTTCTATTTCTTCTATTATAGCGTAATGAGTTCTATGACAGTTGACAGTTACTTACTTTTAAGTACTGAGTCTTATCACAATTCAGTGAAAATCCGTTTGCCTTGAACCCTTTGTTAACGTTTTCAAATACCTTGTTAGCAGCCCTTTCACAAACTGGAACTGCTTTATTCCCTGTACTTACGTCATCTGTCAAAATGGCAAAATTAACTTGTTCCGACAATGCAATTGGAATATAATTCATGTATATCACAAGCAATATAGGAATAAAAATAGAACCCAGTCATATAGAAAAAGCAAAGTAGATATGTATTATGTTGAGACCCATATACTGTTTTTGGCAGAGATGGCCTAGCCTAGCAGTTGGCAGTTTGTGGACGCTACCTTACCGGCCGTTGTGGCCGTGCGATTCTAGGCGCTTCAGTCTGGAACCGCGTGACCGCTACGGTCGCAGGTTCGAATCCTGCCTCGGGCATGGATGTGTGTGATGTCCTTAGGTTAGTTAGGTTTAATTAGTTCTAGGCGACTGATGACCTCAGAAGTTAAGTCGCATAGTGCTCAGAGCCATTTGAACCATTTGACACTACCTTGGTACCCCAACTGATGTTGATGTTTGGTTTACTAACTATTCTGACCCTGTTATTAAAATGTTTATCGCGATATTATGCCATTAAAATGTTTAACGTGATATTAAATCTGTTTTAGGATTTCCTAAAAACAGCTTTCTAGAATTTTCATGTAGTATCACACTCAGAACATTAAAGCAAATAATTACTTTCTCAATTTCAAAAGTAACGTAAGTATTTACCGAAAATATACTATCTGAATTTTAGTGTTCGTAAAATCCATGATTATGACACCAATTTTAACCCAGGTTAAGTGGGGACCAATTAAACAAGAAGCCTGTCGCTAAAATAAAACTGATTTGTTACCCATGTTTAATTGTAACGGATAATCAGTAATATAGTAGCTTGGAACACAAATTATACTGCACACAAAAAAGTTTAAGCACTTAGAAGACATGTCTGGATGCCAGGGCGACCTCGCACATGTACGCTCCATTGGTGGATACCACAGTGGTTTGAAATGTTGTAGGAACGGAATAGAAAAAAAGTGCTTACATCACTGAAACTTTTTTAATTTTTCAATGTAGGCTCCTTGTAGATTAGCGCACTTGGTTCAACGATGTTCCAGCGCCTTGATCCCATCTCGAAAATGAGTTTGCTCCAGCACGCAAAATATTTGTCAACTCCGGATATCAATTCTTCGTTCGAAGTAATCTTAGTACACCAAGAAAAATTTTCAGTTTTGGGAAAAGATGGAAGTCAGACGGAGCCCTATCAGGTGAATAAGGCGAGTGTGGCAATAATTCATACCTTAGTTCGTGTAATTTTGCCATTGTGACGGCATGCGTTTTTGATCCAGCGTCAAGAGTCGCGGCACCCATCTTGCGGATAATTTTTTCATTTCTAATTCTTGAGTTAAAATGTAATACACCCTTTCAGGTGACATCTGGCAAGTGTGAGCAATCTCACGCACTTTCAATCAGCGATCCTCCATGACCATTTTTGTGCACTTTTTCAATGATTTCTGGAGTAGTGACACATCTTGGCCGACCACTGCGCGGATCATCATCTAAGCTCTCCCGACCAAATTTAAATTCATTTGTCCACTTGGCAACAGTTGAATATGAAGGAGAAGAGTTCCCCAGCGTATTCTGGAAATCGGCATGAATGTCCTTTGCTTTCATACCTTTCTTTACGAAGTACTTAGTCACTGCTCGAATCTCGGTTTTTTTTCCCATCTTCGCAAATCACTACGCGGGAACAACAACGGTGTCACGTCGCCGCCACAGCTCTCTTCCAAGAGCACTGACGTGGCACGTGTTCACAGGCAACAGTCCAATGAATATCACGTGAACAACTCGCTGCGCTAGCGCTGACCTCTCGTGGTGTTTCCGAGAACTTTTCAAGCCACCCTCGAATGTAAATGACTGGAGTTAACAATTCTCTGTGACAGGTAGAACAGCCACGGGAGTGCATTTATGGTACCCCTGTTTAGTGTTTTTATCATGCCTCGTAGGGTGTGTGACAGGCGTGAAAAGAGTCAGATGTTGAGTGATCACTGTGAAAGAGATGGAGAGCCTCCATATTTGTGTGTCAGCGTAATCAGATGAACAGGGGCCTCATCGTGGGTCTTCAATTGGCCTGTTGGTTGAATCGTGCAGTATCTAAATGTGTGGAGCATTCCGATGTGACAGTGGCACAATGTTGGATGGGAACTTATCGGCAAGGGTCGGGTAAACCACAACCGACCACCACAAGGGATGTTACTGCATTGTGCACTAAACCCATCGTAGCCCCGGTCACATCTGTGCCTTCCATCTGAAACAAGTATTGCGCTTCCTGCAACTGCCTGTGTAGCCCCGCACCATTAGTCAGATAACAGTAGCAGCAGCCAGACTAGGGAATTGTCCTATGGTAAGCCGCAATATTTTGCCACCAGACATGTTATATTATCCCAGTTTATTTGCATATATTATTCGATATGAGATCACGATTGACGTTGGGTGATCGGATAACTGAGCATTTCTTTGCCTGATGCTCGATATCACCAAAAGCCAACATTTTTTCTGTAGTGTTACATGCCTGGGAATTGATTTGAGCCGGACGTTGACAGGAGAAGGCAATCGACGCAAAGGCGATTTGCAAAAGCAGACGTGACGTGTACAACGGAGAGGGATGTTTTACTGCTCTATAGAAAACAGTGTGCATGCAGCGGCTTTATAGCCCTGCAGGCGGTCCCCGTGGCAGGGCAGATGGGGCTAGACGCACTGTTGAGGAATGCGCAGGGGTCACGGGTGGTGGACGTGAGTTGACCTTTGACAGATCTCACGAGAAACGGCGAGCGACGTTTCTCGCCAAAAAGCAGAACGGTGAATTTTATTGGCAGTGTGCGTGGATGTAGGCGCAGTTTTAGAATGTTACAGAAGAGCGTTCCGTACGGATTATGAACCCCTGGCGATTGGCTGGCAACTTCGTGACCCGCACTGCTTTTGTAACGGGTGCAAAGATTCGTTGCAGGGAGAACACACGTGGATGCTGTGAGCATTGCTGGAAACTAGCATATGGCGCGGAAATAGATCTCTCCTGCGGAGGTCGAAAGGGGAGACATTGTCCGGGGAGCTACTTAGAGACATCGCTGGAAAGAGCGTCGGTGAACAGTTTTCATGTTACAACAAAGAGTCGATTTCGCCACTGGGAGCGACTTAAGTCGTTTCTCTGTAAGCAAAGTGACGATTATTTGTTACTCTGTGGAGTCTGAGAAATATTGAAGTGCTTGTTTTAGGAATGAATACTTGAGTCAGTTTCTGTTCCTGTCTTATAAGCAGACAGATATCTCGAGCTCCCATCGTAATGAAATAGGTTCAGCTGTAGGAGTTTGCGGATGATGTATTACGTTCACTGTATAGACAGAATTTATAGCTACGTAACGTTCATCCTCTGCATGGCGACCAATGGCACCGAGCAGATCGACATTGAAATATCACGCCTCCCAGCACCATAATCGGTGATATACACCCCACGGCTTGGCAGTTAGGGAAAAATCACAGTGAATGTGCTGCGTTCCATTTGCTTCTGTATTGATGTTACACATTTATTTCATTTACCTGTTGTTTCAAAATAAACAATTTTACACTAACTAGTTGTATTTATTCTAGCGGGATATCTATTCATCATTATCTATTTCCTGATTAAGCTAGATTAGAGTATCATCACGACTAGTATATCTAATGTATTCTTCTAGGTGTGGGTGGTCAATGGCAGGTCTGCTTTTAATTCATTTGTGTTTTCGCGGACCAGGTGGCCACACGAGTTAACTGTGAACCTAATTTTCTCGTGACCCCCTGTCTCTAAAAAAATGGCTCTGAGCACTATGGGACTTAACTGATTTGGTCATCATTCCCCTAGAACTTAGAACTACTTAAACCTAACTAACCTAAGGACATCACACACATCCATGCCCGAGGCAGGATTCGAACCTGCGACCGTAGCGGTCACACGGTTCCAGACTGTAGCGCCTAGAACCGCACGGCCACTCCGGCCGGCCCCCTGTCTCTGTCCTAGAGTTTACTTATTGCTCTGATTTTGGAATATTAAATATAACCTGTCCGGATTATTCAACTGTATTTGTGATTTGATGTTAAGCGCGTAAGCGTGCATGTGTGGCCCTCGTTGAGGCAGTTTCTCCAAACCGTGATATTCAGATATACTCTATTATTTAATCGTTTCTCAACACAGCGGAACAAACTTCCTAGCTTCGTTGCATGTTGGTGTTGGGGTCGACCTTGCTATTCTTTGAGTGAATGTGGACCTGAGTGCGAGTATTAAATCTTTCCCGCCCCCCCTCTAATTACGACCGCGATATTAAATTAAGATATTATGTTGTAAACTGTATAGCGTTTCACAAGCAATCGTTCGTAGTTACCAGGCAACAGCAGTTATATACAGGGTGGTCCATTGATCGTAACCAGGCCAAATATCTCACGAAATAAGCGTCAAACGAAAAAACTACAAAGAACGAAACTTGTCTAGCTTGAAGGGAGAAACCAGATGGCGCTGTGGTTGGCCCGCTAGATGGCGCTGCCATAGGTCAAACGGGTATCAACTGCGTTTTTTAAATAGGAACCCCCCTTTTTATTACATATTCATATAGTACGTAAGGAAATATGAATGTTTTAGTTGGACCACTTTTTTCGCTTTGTGATAGATGGCACTGTAATAGTCACAAACATATGGCTCACAATTTTGAACGAACAGTTGGTAACAGGTAGGTTTCTTAAATTAAAATACAGAACGTAGGTACGTTTGAACATTTTATTTCGCTTGTTACAATGTGATACATGTACCTTTGTGAACTTATCATCTCTGAGAACGCATGCTGATTACCTGTAAATACAACATTAATGCAATAAATGCTCAAAATGATGTCCGCCAACCTAAATGCATTTGGCAATACGTGTAACGACATTCCTCTCAACAGCGAGTAGTTCGCCTTTCGTAATGTTCGCACGTGCATTGACAATGCGCTGACGCATGTAGTCAGGCGTTGTCGGTGGATCACGATAGCAAATGTCCTTCAACTTTTCCCACAGAAAGAAATCCGGAGACGCCAGATCCGGTGAACGTGCGGGCCATGGTATGGTGCATCGACGACCAACCCACCTTTCATGACATATGCTATTCAATACCGCTTCAACCGCACGCGAGCCATGTGCCGGACATCCATCATGTTGGAAGTACATCGCCATTCTGTCATGCAGTGAAAAATCTTGTAGTAACATCGGTAGAATATTACGTAGGAAATCAGTATACATTGCACCATTTAGATTGCCATCGATAAAATGGGGGCCAATTATTCTTGCTCCCAGAATGCCGCACCATACATTAACCCGCTAAGGTCGCTGATGTTCCACTTGTCGCAGCCATTGTGGATTTTCCGTTGCCCCATAGTGCATATTATGCCGGTTTACGTTACCGCTGTTCGTGAATGACGATTCGTCGCTAAATAGAAAGCGTGCAAAAAATCTGTCATCGTCCCGTAATTTCTCTTGTGCCCAGTGGCAGAACAGTATACGACGTTCAAAGTCGTCGCCATGAAATTCCTGGTGCATAGAAATATGGTACGGGTGCAATCGATGTTGATGTAGCATTCTCAAGACCGACGTTTTTGAGATTACCGATTCTCGCGCAATTTGTCTGCTACTGATGTGCGGATTAGCCGCGACAGCAGCTAAAACACCTACTTGGGCATCATCATTTGTTGCAAGCCGTGGTTGACGTTTCACATGTGGCTGAAAACTTCCTGTTTCCTTAAATAACGTAACTATACCGCGAACGGTCCTAACACTTTGATGATGTCGTCCAGGATATCGAGCAGCATACATAGCACACGCCCGCTGGGCATTTTGATCACAGTAGCCATACATCAACACGATATCGACCTTTTTCGCAATTGGTAAACGGTCCATTTTAACACGGGTAAATTATCACGAGGCAAATACCGTCGGCACTGGCGGAATGTTACGTAATACCACGTACTTATACGTTTGTGACTATTACAGCGCCATCTATCACAAAGCGAAAAAAGTGGTCCAACTAAAACGTTCATATTTCTTTACGTACTACACGAATATGTAATAAAAATGGGGGTTCCAATTTAAAAAACGCAGTTGATATCCGTTTGACCTAAGGCAGCGCCATCTAGCGGGCCAACCATAGCGCCATCTGGTTTCCCCCTTCATGCTAGACGAGTTTCGTTCTTTGTAGTTTTTTTCGTTTCATGCTTATTTCGTGAGATATTTGGCCTGGTCACTATCAATGGAACACCCTGTAGATGTCTTATATCAATGTCTTAAGAAATAAATAATTTTGTTTCAAGTCTTATCCAGTGTATCAATGTTACGTCTCCTTTACCTACGCCATTCACCTTGTAGTTTCCTTGTTAGTCCATTCATTGCGTTTCCAAGCGCACAGGTCCAATAATTAGTGTCCCCTGTTATTTAAAACAAATTCTTTAGAATAGAGGTTGTTTTCAGGAATGTTGCTGCAAGCTGTTCTTATTCACAGTGTTCACGCATTTTAATATTTGATGCATGTGAACAATCTCTGGATCATATTAATAATTGTGTCCCATTTTTTTATGAGTGATAGAACAACGATGTTCTTTTATGAGCTTTTTCTGATGACTAAATTAATTAATTTTCCAACTCAGTCGAAACTTTTGTTTGTCGTGTGGCTAGAGTTGGTGGCGACCCAATCTTTTACTTTGATTTTAATGTCAGATAGCATTTCCATTTGCGTGTGGCTCTTTTAGCCATCAGGATATAGCTAAAGGCTCCACTCATTTAATAAACACCACTTAAATGCACGTCACTTACACCATTGTGGACACAACATTAGCATCCACTCATACACACGTATGTACGCAGAAGCACAGGGGGGTTTACACCATGTTTGGGCTGCAATCAACACTATAAGTGGCTCCGTTTGGAGAAGTGCCATGAGCGGGAAGCATGGCCTGTTGATGAATAGCATCGCATGATTTTCAGCGATGAATGGCAGTTGTGCTCTAACCCGGATGACTATCGTCGGCTGGTATGGCAGCGCCCCATTCTTCCAGTGGCAAAGCAGCGTTGCTCGTGGTGTCACGGTGTGGGAAGGGTATGTCACTAACATGCCGCGTCGTTGTGTGTTGCCCCTCATGCGACAGTGTCACGGTGGCTTTTTCAACAGGACGATACTCATCCTCAACAGGCACATGTCTCTATGAATTGTTTACTGTGGCCAGCAACAGCTACAGATCTGTCTGTGGTAAAACGTGTGTGGGACCGTCTCGCCGACCGGAGTGGCCGAGCGGTTCTAGGCGCTACAGTCTGGAACTGCGCGACCGCTACGGTCGCAGGTTTGAATCCTGCCTTGGGCATGGATGTGTGTGATGTCCTTAGGTTAGTTAGGTTTAAGTAGTTCTAAGTTCTAGGGGACTGATGACCTCAGAAGTTACGTCCCATAGTGCTCAGAGCCATTTGAACCATTTGGGACCATCTCAGGCACAAACTGTGTCACAGTGTCTGCATGCAGGATATTAAGAAACACTTACAACATTTGTGGGGCAGCATAGATGATGATGATGATGTTTGGTTTGTGGGGCGCTCAACAGCGTGGTTATCAGCGCCCGTACAATTACCCAATCTTTGCTCAGTCCAATTGCGCCACTTTCCTGGATGATGATGAAATGATGAGGACAACACAAACACCCAGTCATCTCGAGGCAGGTGAAAATCCCTGACCCCGCCGGGAATCGAACCCGGGACCCCGTGCTCGGGAAGCGAGAACGCTACCGCGAGACCACGAGCGGCGGACCTGGGGCATCATAGGTCAGGAGAGGATACAGTGGATTTACAACTGTTACAGAACAAGTACAAGCGTCCAGGCCAGGAGGGATGCGGCGTCATATTGCTACGTAGCCTCATACTGGCAAGTTCTTTTCTAAACCCCAGTGTGTATAACGCACGGCATGTGTATCTGTGCCTGCCTAATGTCATCTCTCAAGTGGTATTTTCATGCCTACAAACGATTAAACTGACCCTACCACTGAAAACCTATACCTAGGGATTTTCATAAAACGAGTTATCGGGTTGTGGTTTTACTTCACTTCAGTTTAACACATCAGACCAATCGTTCTTATCGAAATGCTACTAGAATGAATTACAATGGGATACTATAACTTATTTAGTCTTAAAAAATGTGCAGAATGCAAAAATTGTAAAAAGTGAAGTACACAATATCGAATTCTACCCTACATGTAATTTCGACATTGGCAGAACATATGTTTGACTTTAGACCGCGTCTCCCCGTTATTATATGGATACAAAGTTCGCTGTTACTTATTAGCGGTGAGAAAGAGAAGATCGGCTCCCTATCCGACACTTTTAGAAAAAAGTTGAGTGGACAAGCAAACGGAACTCAACACCTTTACTGTGAGTATTCCCTTACGCGATGAACTGTACTGCACATATCACCTACTGAAGTACAGACAGATGTTGTACCGCCCGATGATCTGCTCGTTGGGGCGTTGGCCGCTGTGCAGATGATGTACTTGGTGTACTTGCAACTCTCTACCTGCGCAGTGGACGGGTATGCCGTCCGCAAACTCCTAGGACTGAAATTACTTCAGTACAGAACAAAGCAGGAATCAAGATTTCAATGATAATTAAATCAAGACCCTACGCTGAGGACAGGCGTTGATATACATCAACGGGGACAGTTGAAAATGTGTGCCCCGACCGGGACTCGAGCCCGGGACCTCCTGCTTACATGGCATACGCTCTATCCATCTGAGCCACCGAGGGCACAGAAGATATTGCGACTGCAGGGACTTATCCCTTGCACGCTCCCCGTGAGACCCACATTCCCAACTTAATGTCCACACACTACATTCGTAGTACCCCTGCCCATTACACTCATTACTCGCGGCAGACAATCTTACCGAGGCCCGTAAGAGTTCGGGCAATATGTGTGCATCCACACAGAAGAAGAAGGTCAATGGCCGGTTAGCCTTAACTATATGAAGATGTTATCTGTTCTTTCGGACATGTCATATAATCAATTTCATATAATCAAGATTTCTGTTGGTTCAGTAGCCAGGAACAGAGCTTCGACTCGAGTATTCTCCTATGAAGAAGCACTTCAGTGTGAGTCAGCCTCCACAGAGGGCTAAGGAATCATCGCTCGGGTAAATAGAATAACAACCCCGTCTCAGAGAAACGACTCACACACTTCCCGTGTCGAAAGCAACACTTCTTAAAATTTGACTGCCAGCTCCTCCGCATGGCTATTGCCAGCGAAGTGTTCAGAGGCAGGAGTTGCCGATCGCTGCCGGCAGGGAAGTCTCCTTTTCTCCCGCCATACGCCGCTCCCAGCTGGACATGCAGCTTCTACTTATGCGCTCCAGGCGAGGAATCCCAGCGGTCGTTCATAGATCTGCCAGCAAATCACCTGAAGCTCATGATTCTTTCAGAAGAATTTTAGGGAAGGCCCCATTTCCCTCCTTAATACGCCTCTGTCTCTTTCGGCTGGAGGCGCGCTCCGGCGCTGCCTGTGAGAAAATTCGACAGAGGTCAGCTCGCGAGCATCGTTTGTGACCCTGAACATTCCTTCGCACTAAAAGAATATCTTTTCCCATTCTTCCGCTCCCAAAGTTCTTTCTCTAAGTACGCTATTGTGAATTGTTTTCGTCTCATCAGAGAGCACTTGCTACCTGCTCTGTCCACACTATGGGGGATCTGCAATCTTTGGCATCATAAACGACTGCCGTCACGCACTGTTCTCTTTCAGGAAAATAAATGAATACGACAAGATGCTTCCCAACGCGTCCTTACCCGACAGTGGCTTCTGAGGAATGCGAGGCCTCTTGGTTCGTTCTGCCAGCGCTCAGCCCTAATTATCTCCCACATGTATCACAGAAATTATTAGTACTTGGTGCTTGCTAGTAACAACCAATGGAATGATTTAATCCAATTTCAATCGCACGTATGATCTAACGTAAATACACAACCAAAAAAGTTTTGCATCATTTCGGTTCCGAGAGTTCCGGAACCAGTACAGAAAATTGGAATAGAGATCAACATAAACATCATATCCGCCCTTTTTATTGCTCATGAAAACCAGACATTGCATGTTGTACCACCATACAACGACACCTTCAGAGGTGATGGTCCAGATTGCTCTATACACCGGTACCTGTAATACGCAGTAGCACATCCTCTTCCATTGATGCATGCCTGTATCCGTCGTGGCATACTATCTACAAATTCATTCACTGTTGATCCAGATTGTCCCACTCCTCAATGGCGATTCGGCGTAGATCCCTCAGAGTGGTTGTGAAAAGCGTCAAAGCTTTTCATGTTTTTAATTAAAGGCGATAATTGCTTTTAAAATCAGTCATTAGTTTATTGCAATATATGAAGCGTGATTGAGGTGAATTATTGTGTCATTAAGCATCGGTAAAGGGCTATGATTCTTCTCTTTTCAGACTTGGTACACTTTGTGCATGAAAGGAATTCTTCTGATGCGTTCCTAGCTGGGAAGCCCAGCGAGCAGGTGGACACAGGTAGTGCGCCCACGGGCGAGCGGCGGTCCCGCGCCTATGTCGGCACGCTTCACAGAGGGCAGGCCCCCAGAGGATCAGCGACAGGCGAAGACGCTGCATACATCAACACACTGCCGAGGGAAGCTGTGGACATTCGCACGTCTGTCCGAGGCAGCGGAAACTACAAACTTAGAGCGAAAAGCAGTTTTGTCACGATTCTAACTAACGCGGACAGAGCGACGAGTTGAATAGCAACAACACGACTTGGGTGTCCAAGAATCACAAGTGGCCTGGGGAATTTTGGCCGTTTCCCGCGAGCAGAACACCTGGGAACGAAGCGGCAACACTCAAATGGAGAAGTCTCGGTTTATTTGTATACTCTGTCTCACACAGGGTATCGCTCTCTTTTCCTCGCGGAATGCGACGGCAAGGAGGGAGGAAATTTTGGAACGGACCTCTCCATTGGCAATAACACTGTTCGACATGGGTTCTATTTATGACATTAAAGTATGTGCTTCTAGACCATTTTACTGTGGGAAATTCAAATATGTAAACAAAATATCGTTATCAGGGATACTTTTTATGTAATATGTATATATATGTATATTCACAATTCATGACAAACACAGAGACGTTATAGAGAAATACGGGTATGTTGCCGCATCCGGTAGTGATAGAACGTGATAATTTCTTGTGCAACAGCAGGTGGAAAGAATCAGACATAATTAGGTTATCCCCCGCCACACCTATGTCATTAAGACCACCTGAAACATCTCATTAACTCGGAACGGCAACAGCCGGTCGCTGCCTCGGCAGTAAAGCTTCATGCCTCCTAGGGGCAGGTGCATCGAGTTTACAACAGTGGTGTTAGCCGCAATCAATTTGTGTCAGTCTTAACGAGTGGGCTGATAAGTAACTGTCTGTCATATTTCCAAGCACGGTTGAATTTTTTAGTTCTTGTGTGTAAACTGATTGAGCCTGGTGCTTAAGGTAAAACGACTGCTTGTTTTTACACATCAGCGTTCCTCTAGTTCCCTACTATTAATTTAATACAGGTGTATTACCAAAGTGCTATTTTTAAATTTGCAGAAATGCCACGTCGTCATGGATGTCGATATAAGCCGGACAACTTCTGCTACATCTGTGGGAAGTTCACTTTTGCCAGAAATAGGAAGAAAATTTCTTCAGTCATAAAGAAAGCATACAAACATTACTTTGGAGTAGAGGTACGAGACCAAGATAAAGAATGGGCACCACATTTCTGTTGTGCTACATGTTACTGCAAACTAATTCAGTGGTGGAAAGGTAAAGAGAATGTGGCGTTGTTTGCTGTTCCCATGGTGTGGAGGGAGCCTAAGGACCATGATACTGATTGTTATTTCTGTCTAACAAAAATTCAGGGTTTTACAAACAAAAAGTCAAAGAGGCACATTGTTTACCCAGATCTGCCTTCAGAGAGAATGCCAGTGCAGCATTCCGACAACCTTCCAGTACCTTGAAGAGCTCGAGGTCAAATTCCGAGTGACAGTGAAATAAGTAGTACTGAATAAATCACAAATGATGATTCTTTATATCACTGCACAAATGAGTCATCGCCACATTTGTTAACACAGGCAGATTTAAATGATTCAGTATGTGATCTAGGACTAAGTAAACAAAAGGCGCAGCTGCTTGGTTCAAGATTACAAGAGTATAATCTACTGCACCAAAGTACTAAAATCATTGTGTTCAGGCACAGAGAACATGCCTTTATTTCTTATTTTTCAACTGACAAAGCACTGACATTTTGCAATGACATTGCTGGCCTGATGAAAGTGCTGAACTTCACTTATATTTCACAGGAGTGGAGACTTTTCATAGATGCATCGAAAACAAGTCTGAAGGGTGTTTTGCTACATAACGGAAATAAAATACCCTCTGTTCCAGTAGCTTACGCTAGTTTGACTAAAGAGAATTACGAATTCGTACAAAGGATGCTAAATTCATTAAAATACAATGAACACAAATGGAAAATATGTGCAGATTTCAAGGTAATTGCTATGGTGCTGGGAATGCAACAAGGCTACACAAAGTATGCCTGTTTTCTTTGCGAGTGGGATAGTCTAGACCAAAATTCTCACTACGTGAAAAAGAAATGGCCTAGGCGAAGATGGAAAGTTGGCGAAAAGAATGTACAACGTGAAAGTCTGGTAGCTCCTGAATATATACTACTTCCACCGCTTCACATCAAACTTGGCCTGATGAAACAATTTGTGAAGGCCATGGATCCAACAGGCTGTGGGTTTGCATATCTATCTACCAAATTCCCCCGTCTTTCAGCTGCAAAAATAAAGGAAGGTGTATTTGTGGGCCTACAAATCAGGGAGCTGCAGAAAGATGCAAATTATGAAACATGTTTAACTGATAAAGAAAAAACCGCACGGGACTGTTTCAAGATGGTGTCGGAAAACTTCCTCGGAAGAAGAAGAGCTACTAACTACAAAGCAAAGGTGAAGGATATGATCAAAGCATATCAGGATTTGGGGTGCAATATGTCTTTGAAGGTACATATGATGGACTCTCATCTGGACTACATCACAGAGAGTTGTAGTGACGTATCGGATGAACATGGGGAAAGATTCCATAAAGACATTTCTACCACAGAAAGGCGCTATGAAGGGAAGTAGGTACGTTCTATGTTAGCAGATTATTGCTGGAATATCATTCGAGAGAAGAAAGATTCACAATACAAGAGAAAAATGTGATGTGCATTACAAGGCAGTGGCTCATTGTTTGTCAATTTTCTGTAATTTCTCATGTCAAATAAATGCTTCGAAGTGTATACACAAAGGTTACTGTGTTATATGTTAGATCCCACCCTCCATTAATGTGATGAACTTATAACATCATAAAGATGTGCATTTGTTTGTCAATTTTCACCTCACGTTTGCTGCACTATATCAGAAACTGAAAAGAGAAATAAAATTGCGATTACTCATAAACTATCCCCGACAGAAAAAAACCAAAAACAGTTTTCAATTCAGCACTCAAAATACAACTAGAATCACAATATTTTTTATCAGAAATAGAAAAAAAGGTTCTTTTTGTAGAACAGTGTAATCTCATGTTCACTTTGAAAAATAGTACGAGCTACATAATTTGCGGAAGGGCAGAGACAAGACGCTGGAGGGGAGCGGCTCTCTCTCTCTCCAGGTACGAGGAGCGCACTAGTATTGGGCATTCCGAATTTTGCTTCTGAGGAGACAGGAGTTCAGTCTTGACTGCTTCCGATAAGTCGCAACGATTCTCTTATCGCTTGTCATGAGACAATACACTTTGCATTCGTCGCAAACAGCGTAGAGAGCAAAATTTGTTAGATCCAAGTAGGCGAGCTTCACTCACTGTGCGCGTTATTAAGAGCTTAACTCAGGATAATTTTGATTTACTGCATGTCCGATGACGGTAGTACTGTTAGAACAGTTTTGAGCTTTGTTTAATGCAGCTTCACGTAGGTTTACACTTGCAGATGGACGCATACCGTCGTCCAGTAATGATAACTTCCAGTAGCAGGTTTAGGTCACAATTTTCAGTGTAGGGCATGTTAGACGCTATCAACTAGGACGCCGGCAGAGTCTGGATGCAGCCGCACGTCATCAGCCGACTCCACCGCCACGCCGACCACGCTATGAACATGGTAATACAGAAAACGCCTGCCTTCCTAGCTGCGCATTCTTCTTTCACTTTCTTCAATTTCTTTGCAATATGTTAGATGCTCATACAGACGCAAGACACAGTATTCACCGTTTGCCCGTTAAGAGAGTCACATGTTCAGCTGACTTTTTTTTATTCCTTCCTCATTTAATACACCAGGTCAACCCGTCTCGCGTAATTTATTTACATGTTAAATTAGAATGAAGTCATACAATGCTCATGTTAAAAGGCAAATACCAGGGCAGGCACCACATATAATTCACTTGTTGTGAGCTCTTGGTGCCAATTCAATTCTATTTGTTGTTTTTTTTATTTGATACTTTCTACAGTATCTGGCGACCCAATTTTTTTATTTTTGTTTATCATTATTTGAATAATTGGTGAATGATTGTTAAATGAATTTGATAAAATTTCAATAATTATTGCATGTGCTGTTTAATGCAGTTTCACTGAATAAACCACTTATATGTTGAACAGCACTCCTTGCATTTCATTTATAGAATTTAAATCAAACTTCACATCTCTTTCTCCCTTCCACACGAGGTATCTTGCAGTTGGTGGGTCACGTCATCCAGAAACAGCCCTTTTCAATCTATCTCAGTCATGTTCGATAGGAATCATGTCTGGAGAACATGCTGGCCACTCTAGTCGAGCGATGTCGTTATACTGAAGTAGGTCATTCACGAGATGTGCGAGATGGGGGCGTGAATGGTTCATGAAGACGAATGCCTCACCAGTATACTGCCGATATGGCTGCACTATCGGTGGGAGGATGGCATTCACGGATCGTACAGCCGTTATGGCGCCTTCCATGGCCACCAGCGGCGTACGTCAGCCTCACATAATGCCACTTCAAAACATCGGGGAACCTTCACCTTGCCGCACTTGCTGGACAGTGTGTCTAATGTGTTCAGCCCGACCGGGTTGCCTCCAAACACGTCTTCGACGATTATCTGGTTGAAGGCATATGCGACACAAATCGGTGAAGAGAACGTGATGCCAATCCTGAGCGGTCCATTCGGCTTGTCGTTGGACCCATCTGTACCGCGCTGCATGGTGATGTGTTTGCAAAGATGGACCTCGCCACGGACATCGTGAGTGAAGTTGCGCAGCATGCAGTCTATTGCGCAAAGTTTGAGTCGTAACAGGATGTCATGTGGCTGCACGAAAATCATTATTCATCATGATGGCGTTGCTGTCAGGGTTCCTCCGAGCCATAATCCGTGTAGTGGTCATCTACTACAGTAGGAGCCCTTGGGCAACCTGAGCGAGGCATATCACCGACAGTTCCTGTCTCTCTGTATCTCCTCCATTTCCGAACAACATCGCTTTGGTTCACTACAAGGCGTCTGGACACTTCCCTGGTTTAGAGCCCTTCCTGCCACAAATTTACATTGCGGATGCGATCGAACCGAGGTATTGACTCTCTAGGCATGGTCGAACTACAGACAACACGAGCCATGTACCTTCTTCTTGGTGGAATAACTAGAACTGATGGGCTGTCGGACTAATAGGCGCTGCTCATGCATAGTTGTCGACGTCTTTGGGCGGGTTTAGTGTGAACAGTCAGAGGGACTGTGTCTGTGATACAATATCCACAGTCAACGTCTATCTTCAGGAGTTCTGGAAACTGGGGTGATGCAAAACTTTTTTCGATGTGTGTATGTGTGTGCTTCGAGTTGCAATTTTCTATGACAGATAGAACAACCACCAGAGTGCAGTATTGTTGTTCGTGTTTAGTGTTGTTATCAGGCCTGGCCGGGTACGGAAGGGGAGTAAACAGTGTCAGAGGTTGAGTGGTCGCTGTGGTGGTCATGGAGATGCTGGGCATCGAATGAGACAGCGTTATCAGCGCTTGACAGAGTTTGAAAGGTGTCTCAGTCTGGATCTGCATCTGGCCATCTAAATAAACCTACAAGAATGTTAAATGTGTTGTGTCAAAATGTTACTGCTGTACATTTTGTATATTTGACTGTATTTTGTAATGACCAAAGTAACATTAAATATTATCTGAACTTACGAAGTATCATTTCATTTCCTCCTTCTCTTTGGGTGTTTCAATTTTTTTGTCAGGCATTGATACAATTCACTTAGTGATGGATGGTACATTCAGCCTCGGGGCCTCTGTGGGGCCATCGCGCGGATACGGTGGACCTGCTTCACTCTCTGGTTGGATCGACTGTCGTTTTCCCAGTAAAGGTTACTTACTGTAGTGTTCTGGCACACGAACCAGTGTCCCTGCCTGTTACGCACCATCAGCTCGGAGAGCCCGCTGCCCCTGCAGGGAGGCCGGCCCAGCAGCGCCTTGAGCGGCGCGGCGCTGAGGTTGCGGAAGAGCCCTCGCAGCGGCTGCAGCACGCCGGCGGGCAGCGCGAGGCGCAGGCCGTGGCGCCGGCCCAGCGACCAGGCGGACGCGTACTCCAGCACGCGGTTCGCCAGCCGGCCGCCCGGCACCGCCGTCACCACGCCCGACAGGCAGCGCAGCCGCGACTCCGCCAGCGGCGGCCACGAGCCCGCCCCCGGCTGCACACACACACAGCGCACCAGTAGCACAGTGGCGGCGGACGGAGCGCTCACGTCGTGGGCGTACCAAGCACGGACAGGGGTGGGGGGGGGGCAACATGACCCCATCTCTCTCTCTCTCTCTCTCTCTCTCTCACACACACACACACACCGAGCGAGGTGGCGCAGTGGTTAGCACACTGGACTCGCATTCGGGAGGACGACGGTTCAATCCCGTCTCCGGCCATCCTGATTTAGGTTTTCCGTGATTTCCCTAAATCGCTTCAGGCAAATGCCGGTATGGTTCCTTTGAAAGGGCACGGCCGATTTCATTCCCCATCCGCGCGCGCACACACACTGAAAAAATGGCCAGATGGAAAACCGGGGCTGAACAGAGAAGGGACAGCAGAAAGATGGAAGGAGTACATAGAGGATCTGTACAAGGGCGATGTACTTGAGGGCAATATATGGAAATGGAAGAGGATGTAGACGGAGGGAGATACGATTCTGCGTGAAGAATTCGACAAAGCAGTGGAAGACGAAGTCGAAACAAGGCCCCGGGAGTGGAAAACATTCTGTTAGAACTACTGATAGTCTTGGGAGAAACAGCCATGACAAAGCTCTTCCATCTCCTGGGCAAGATGTATGAGACTGGTCAATTACCCTCAGACTTACAAGAAGAATATAATAATCCCAATCCCAAAGAAAGCAGGTGATGACACATGTGAAGATTACCGAATCCATAGTTTAATAAGTCACGGTTGCAAAATACTAACACGAATTCTTTACAGACGAATGGAAAAACTGGTAGAAGCCGACCTCGGCGAAGATCAGTTTGGATTCCGTAGAAATGTTGGAACACGTGAGGCAATACTGACCTTACGACTTATCTTAGAAGAAAGATTAAGGAAAGGCAAACCTACATTTCTATCATTTTTAGACTTAGAGAAAGCTTTTGCCAATGTTGACTGAAATACTCTCTTTCAAATTCTAAAGGTGGCATGGGTAAAATACAGGGAGCGAAAGGATATTTACAATTTGTACAGAAAGCAGATGCCAATTATAAGGGTCGAGGGGTATGAAAGGGAAGCAGTGCTTGGGAAGAGAGTGAGACAGGGCTGTAGTCTGTCCCCGATGTTATTTTAAAAACATGGCTCTGAGCACTATGGGGCTTAACATCTGAGGTCATCAGTCTCCTAGAACTTAGAACTATTTAAACCTAACTAACTTAAGGACATCACACACATCCATGCCCAAGGCAGGATTCGAACCTGCGACCGTAGCGGTCGCGCGGTGCCAGACTGAAGCGCCTAGAACCTCTCGGCCAGATGTTATTCAATCTGTATATTGAGCAAACAGTAAAGGAAACAAAAGGAAAAATTGGAGTAGGAATTAAAATCTAGGGCGGAGAAGTAAAAACCTTGAGGTTCGCCGATGACATAGTAATTCTATCACAGGCATCAAAGGACTTGGAACAGCGGTTGAAGAGAATGGACAGTGCCTTGAGAGGAGGATATAAGATGAAAATCAACAATAGCAAAACGAGGATAATGGAATGTAGTCAAATTAAGTCGGGTGATGGTGAGGGAATTAGGTTAGGAAATGAGACACTTAAAATAGTAGATGAGTTTTGCTGTTTATGCAGCAGAATAACTGATGATGGTCGAAGTCGAGAGGATATAAAATCTAGACTGGCAATGGTAAGGAAAGTGTTTCTGAAGAAGAGAGATTTGTTAACATCGAGTATATATATATATATATGTCAGGAAGTATTTTATGAAAGTAATTGTATGGATTGTAGCCTTCTATGGAGGTAAGGTTCAAATGGCTCTGAGCACTATGGGACTCAACTGCTGCTGTGGTCTTCTATGGAGGTGAAATGTGGACGATAAACAGTTCAGACAAGATCAAAAATGGCTCTGAGCACTATGGGACTTAACTGCTGAGGTCATCAGTCCCCTAGAACTTAGAACTACTTAAACCTAACTAACCCAAGGACATCACACACACCCATGCCCGAGGCAGGATTCGAACCTGCGAACGTAGCGGTCGCGCCATTCCAAACTGAAGCGCCTAGGACCGCTCGGTCACAGAGGCCGGCACCAATTAAGTACTGGAGCGAAGCGTGGGTGGGGGGGGGGGGGGGGGGAAGGTAGAGGGAGACCCAGAGATATCTACAGTAAGCAAATTCAGAGGGATGATGTAGGCTGAAGTAGTTACTCGTATGATAGTCACTAGTAGGTAGTTATTAGTAGGATAAAGCAGCATGGAGAGCTGCATCAAACCAGTGTTTGTACTGAAGACCACAACAACAACGAACCCAACTCCAGACATGCCTTGCCACACAGATGTACAGTTGGTGGGAAAGAATATGGAAGTAACAAAAACACATTACCCTGCCTGATATAGTCTAGGAAAACCGTAGGCATTCAAAACAGCTTCAAATCTCATCTGTATTTAGTTCTACATGATTGCTTTGCAGTACAGAATTAAGTGCCTAGTAGAGAGTTCATCGGACAAACTGCAAGAAACTTCTCCGCCGTTCCAATTTCGAAAAGCGCGAGGGAAAAACGAACACATAAATATTTCCGTGCGAGCTTTGATTTCTCTCATTTTATTATGATGATCATTTCTCCCTATGTAGGTGGGCGCCAACAAAATATTTTCACACTCTGAAAACGACGTTGGTGATTGAAATTTCATGAGAAGATCCTACCACAACGAAAATCGCCTTTGTTTTTATGGTTGTTGCCATACTTCATGTATCATATCCTGGTGCTCTCTCCCCTATTTCGCAATAATATAAAAGGACCTGCCCTTCTGCGACCTTTTTCTATGTCCTCTGTAGGTTTTATCTGATGCGTATTCCACACCGCACAGCAGAACTACAGAAGAGGGAGGAAAAATGTAGTGTAAGCCGTTTCCTTAGTAGACCTGTTGCATTTTGTAAATGGTCTGGCAACAAATCGCAGTCTGATTTGCTTTCCCACAACGTTATTTGTGCGGTCGTTCCAGTTTATGTTATTCGTAATTGTAATTCCTAAGTGTTTAGTTGAGTTCACAGCTTTTAGATTTTGTGTGATTTATCGTGTAACCCAAATTTAGCTGATTCCTTTTAATACTCATCTCGTGTGGTCTTCACATTTTTCACTACTTAGAGTCAGTTGCGACTATTCGCACCATAGAGATATGTTGTCTAAATCATTAATCATTCTGAAATTTGCTTTGATCGTCTGAGACTTCACAAGACTGTGAATGACAGCAACATCTGTAAAAAAATCAATGTGGGCTAGTCTGATTGTCTCCTATGTCGTTTATGTAGATCAGTAACAGCAGAGAGTCTATAACTCTTCCTTGGGAAACGCCAGGTATTACTTCTGTCTTTGTCTATGAGAATAGAGACCTAGTTCTGTTCTACAAGAACGATATTTTCTAAGTCCGTACTATCTACTTGTCAATAAACTGTTTTCTTCGAGGTAATTCATAATGTTCGAATATCGAGACGTTGTAACAATGGAAAATTGTACTGAAATGCAGGAAGATCTGCAACGAATTGACGCCTGGTGCAGGGATTTGCAATTGAATCTCAATGTAGACAAGTGTAATGTGCTGCGAATACATAGAAAGAAAGATCCTTTATCATTTAGCTACAATATAGCTGGTCAGCAACAGGAAGCAATTCCATAAATTATCTGGGAGTAGGTATTAGGAGTGATTTAAAATGGAATGACCATATAAAATTAATCGTCGGTAAAGCAGATGCCAGACTGAGATTCATTGGAAGAATCCTAAGGAAATGCAGTCCGAAAACAAAGGAAGTAGGTTACAGTACACTTGTTCGCCCACTGCTTGAATACTGCTCACCGCGAAAGCGTTACGGAGATGATAGATAAACTCCAGTGGAAGACTCTGCAAGAGAGACGGTCAGTAGCTCGGTACGGGCTTTTGTTCAAGTTTCGAGAACATAACTTCACCGAGGAGTGAAGCAGTATATTGCTCCCTCCTAGGTATATCTCGCGAAGAGACCATGAGGATAAAAACAGAGAGATTAGAGCCCACACAGAGGCATACCGACGATCTTTCTTTCCACGAACAATACGAGACTGGAATAGAAGGGAGAACCTATAGAGGTACTCAGGGTACCCTCCGCCAGACACCATCAGGTGGCTTGCGGAGTATGGATATAGATGTAGATGTAGAATATGTTCCAAAATGCTTCAGCAAATCGACGTTAGTGATATGGGTCTTTAATTTAGTGGATTACTCCTAATCCTTTGTTGGGTATTGGTGTGACTTGTGCAACTTTCCATTCTTTAGGTACGGATCTTTCGAAGAGCGAAGCTATTGTATCAGCATACTCTGAATGGAATCTGAGTGGTATACAAACTGGACGGGAGGTCTTGCCTTTATTAAGTGATTTAAGCTGCTTCGCTACACCGAGGATATCTACTAAGTTACTCGCGACGGCAGCTGTACTACATTTGAATTGTGGAATATTTACTTCGTCTTCTGTGGTTTCGGAAAACCGTGTTTAGTAGCATGGTCACATAATCCTTGGCAGTAATGCGGCCTTTTAGAGTGACTGTGGAACCCACAGAATAGCATGGTGTGGCCGCCCCTATCATCACCGAACGCCCATCGTGTTTCAAAAAAATGGTTCAAATGGCTCTGAGCACTATGGGACTCAACTGCTGTGGTCATAAGTCCCCTAGAACTTAGAACTACTTAAACCTAACTAACCTAAGGACAGCACACAACACCCAGCCATCACGAGGCAGAGAAAATCCCTGACCCCGCCGGGAATCGAACCCGGGAACCCGGGCGTGGGAAGCGAGAACGCTACCACACGACCACGAGATGCGGGCATCGTGTTTCACGTTCGGGACGTAATCTCAGCGAGAAGCTGGAAACAGAGTGAAAGAAGACTCATTCGACCAAATGACTTTCTTCCATTGCTACATAGTCCAGGTTTTGTGGCTCCAGCACCACGCTTTCCTGTTACGGGCATTTGCAACACTGATGATTGGTTTTGGAATTGCAGTTCATCCTGCAGCCCCCCGCTGTTTTGGTGCTGACAGGGTTTGCGAGAGCGACATTCAATACTTTTGCAGCTGACATCATCTTACTTTTTCGTTGCACTTCTCTTCAATGACCGTCTGTCATAATCACTCAACACACACTTGCGTCCACGTTGTACTTAGCGGGTGACGTTTTTCCAATTTTCTTGTATGCAGTATGAATCTTCGATATAGTCTGTATTGAAACACGGAACACTTTGTTCCGCTACGTTGGTTACCGAAGCACCCACTATACTAGAACAATTTACCCATGTTTCAGTTCACTTAGTCCCAACTACACAGAACACTCCAGCGGAGTGTGCAGTGATATGATATTTCGTGACAGATTAAAAGTGTGGTTCAGACTGAGACTCGAACACGGGTCTTTGGCGGAAGTAACGCTGTGAGGAGCGGTCGGAGTTGTGTTTGGGTAGCTCAGTTGGTAGCTGACTTGTACGGGAAAGGCAAAGGTCCCGAGTTCGAGTCTTGGTCCGGCACACAGTTTTAATCTGCTAGGAAGCTATTCTGACCATGACTGACACTTGCAACACATTGAGTACATTGCACAAGTGGCGTTCGCAATGAGATACAACAATCCACTGGCTTGGCTAGCACTTCTCCCGGTGTTTCCAAATTTTTCCTCACTTCTCTGAACGTACCAGTTCCGCACCTGTGTGGAGAAAGTCTGAACATGTAATGGATACTAACAAGAAGCAAATGTACCAAAATGCAGTTGTCATGAAATCTCAAAGCTATTTCGCTGTTCACCATGACACTAATATGAGTTTGCACCCCTGCTCCTTTGTAGACCCCCAACCCATACTCATGAGTACACTCATGCACAACACGTGTGTTGTGCTTCCTTGCACAACTTAAGAATCAAATATGACTGAAAAACTCTCTCCACAAATACCCCTCCAGAGTAGTTGCACTTACTAGAATGATACATGTGTCTTGAGGCACGCAAGTTAGCCCCTTCCTGCAGCAGGGTCCATCATATTTAGTGGACTTTCTAATTTATGTGAATGAAATTTATTCGCAACTACGGTATCTTTCTGACGTTAGCTGCGTTAGGTATGATGGTATTACCTACTGGTGACACATGAAAATTTGTCCGGATCGTTACTCAAACCTGGATTTCCCGCACGTCATGGGCAGTCGCCTTAACAACTTCGGCTGTCTGTGCACACTTGAGCGACTGGCCCAAACATTGTTCCCTTGAAACCCTGCGGCGGAAATCCAAGTACAGCTCGAGCGATAAGGTCGTACACAGTACGATATTTGGAAGTCTGGATCACTGCTGGAAGCGAGCTCGGAAAGCCAAAGTTGCTTCGTGATGACTGGGTGTTGTGTGTTGTCCTTAGATTAGTTAGGTTTAAGTAGTTCTAAATTCTAGGGGACTGATGACCATAGATGTTAAGTCCCATAGTGCTCAGAGCCATTTGAACCATTTTTTGAAAGCCAAAGTGTTTAGGAGCACCGCTCGCGACAATCAGGAAATCCCGATTCCAGTCACGGTTTCGCACAGAATGTCATGTATCACCAGTAGGTAGCATCATCATACCAAATGCAGCTAATGTCAGAAAGATTCCGCTACAGCGAATAAATTTTGTACAACTGTAGGATTATCACAAATATCTGTTTCTTCAGACATTGTTAAAAATAAGTGTATCTACTGTACGTGTGTATGTCACTGAATTCTTCATAAACGGCTGGACCATTTCAATGAATTTTTTTGTATGCGTTTGGGTGGCGCCCTGGATGGTTTAGATTCATAAATTAACCCGACAGATGGCACTGCAGTCGGTATCTAGGTTATTTATCTATACAGCAACTAAATGGCTGGATCGATTTGAATGAATTTTTGTGAATGCATTCAAGTGGGGGCCTGGATGATTTAGATTCACAAATCAGCCTGCAGATGGCGCTGCAGTCGGTATCTAGGTTATTTATCTATATTACAACTAAATGGCTGGATCGACTTGAATGAATTTTTGTGAATGCATTCAAGTGGGGGCCTGTATGATTTAGATTCACAAGTCAGCCCGGCAGATGGCGCTGCAGTCGGTATCTAGGTTATTTATCCATACTGAAACTAAACGGCTGGATCGACTTGAATGAATTTTTGTGTATCTATTCAAGTGGGAGCCTGGAAAATTTACTTTCTTAAATCAGCACGGTAGGTGGCGTAGCATTTTTGTGTGCATTATTGAGGGTATTATACTGATATATAAGTTACGTGCATAGGATTTCGTTTATTTTTCAACATTTTAATTTGAGTGTATTATATTGTGTTTCATTATTTTGACATTTTAATTTTTTTGTCCGGTGTCTTGATATTTCAGGTGTCGCATTTCAGTGAATATTATGTGTATTATATTCACGTATAAGTTACGTACATAAAACAATGCCACGTCTTCGTGAACGAGGAGGAAATATTGGTCGACGGACTCGGAATTTACAATTAGTCCAGAACAGTCGGTTAAATAGATCGGCAGAAGATCAACTGACGGACAATGAAAATTTAAGAAACCAGGCTGCAATCAGACGTGCTAATGAAAGTCAAGTGTAACGCAACGAACGCCTTCGAGCTAATGCGTTGAGACAAAGACTGGCCCATCAACGAGTCACCGGCGCATTCAGAACACGTGAACAACAGCGTTTGCAAGTGTGTCGCGCATTGACACGTGCATCATTTCTTCGCCTTGCGTTTGGATATGAGTCGGACATCGACTGTTCGTCACATTCAGAAATTGTAATCGGTGCTATGAAGAAACAATGCCAGCACTGTCATGCACTCAAATGCGAAGGTGAATCGGCAGGTTTCTGCTGTGCGTCTGGAAAAGTTGTATTGTCACCATTGAATTCACAGCCAGAACCATTGAAAACAACATTGGCTGGAGTTACATCTCAATCTAAATTGTTTTTTTGCGTAAAATTCGCAAATTCAATTAGTCCTTTCAAATGACATCATTTGGAGCAACAAAAATCGTTCAGAATGAGGGTCGCAATTTTCAATCAACGTTTAAGATTCAGGGCCAAGTGTATCATCAAATTGGTTCTCAAGCTTCTGTCCTCTGGGACAAATACAAAGATTCCATGAGCGACGACATTCTGCATCGCATTCGGATCGCTGATCGAGATCCCAATATCGATTTTTCGCCGGAAATATATAACGAGGCGCTAATAAAGATTGAGAAAAAAACAGTTCAAATGACTCTGAGCACTATGTGACTTAACATCTGAGGTCATCAGTCCCCTAGAACTTAGAACTACTTGAACCTAACTAACCTAACGACATCACACACATCCACGCCCGAGGTAGGATTCGAACCTGCGACCGTAGCGGTCGCGTGGTTCCAGACTGAAGCGCCTAGAACTACTCGGCCACACCGGCCGGCTAAAGATTGAAGATATTTGCATTCTGATTTCGATTATGCCTCTCATTCATTTTGGTATGCCCTCACCTAACCGCCCAGCAACAGACATCATTAACAGCGAGATTCAGCGCGAACAACAGTTCAATACGGTCTCTTTAACTACTTTAGTTGAAAATAATGAGCAACTTGAAAATAATGAGCAACTTCTCACTGATGAACAAAAGAGTATAAATGATCGAACTAATTTATCAATTGCAGCAGAACAAGGTGGATTCTTTTTTTTTTTGGACGCACCAGGTGGCATTGGAAAAACGTTTCTCGTCTCACTAATATTTGCGCGCATTCGATCACAAAATAATATTGCGTTAGCAATTGCTTCATCAGGTATCGCAGCCACTTTGCTTGATGGTGAACGGACTGCACATTCAGCACTCAAGTTGCCTTTGAACATTCACACAAATCCAGATGCAGTGTACAACATAAAAAAGCATTCCGGTATGGCTAAAGTTTTGCAAAAATGCAGAATTATTGTCTGGGATGAATGCGCTATGGCCCACAAGCATTCACTTGAAGCTCTTGATAGAATGATGAAAGATCTAAATAATAACAGCAGGCTTTTCGGTGATGCCTGACTGCTGCTGTCCGGTGATTTTAGACAGACACTGCCGGTCATTCCACGCGTTCGCTGCATATGCGGATGAAATTAACGCATGTATAAAACAATCTTATCTATGGTGAAATGTCGGTACATTACGTTAAAACACAAATATACGTGTTCAACTGCAAAACGATCCATTGGCACTATCATTCTCCGGGCAATTGCTCAACACTGGAAATGGATCAATACCATTGCATGGAGACACACAATGTGTCAAATTGCCAGACAATTTCTGCAACATGGTAAATACGAAAGATGCTTTGATTGAAAGCATATTTCCAGATTTACAAGCTAATTATATTAATCATGCGTGGCTTCGTGAACGAGCTATTTTAGCTGCAAAAAATATCGATGTTGACGCTATTAACTTCAAAATACAACAGTCATTTCCCAGCAATGTGATATTGTTCAAATCGATCGACACTGTTGCCGATCCTGACGAAGCAGTCAACTATCCTATTGAATTTTTGAATTCGCTGGATTTACAAGGAATGTAACCACATAACTTGCGATTGAAAATTGGCTCACCTATGATTTAGCTCCGGAATTTAAATGCACCTAAGATATGCAACGGTACAAGACTATTCATAAAAAAATATGGGTAATGTTCTTGAAGCTACAATTTTGAACGGCAAATTTGTAGGTGAAGTTGTTCTCTTGCTACGAATCCCAATGATCCCTTCAGACTCACCCATTCCATTCAGACGTCTGCAATTTCCAATTCGCTTGGCATTTGCCATGACTATTAATAAGTCACAAGGTCAAATAATGTCGATTTGTGGGTTGGATCTAGAACATCCGGTCTTTTCACATGGCCAGTTATATGTGGCGTGTTCTCGCGTTGGAAAACCGTCAAGTTTATTCATTTATACTCCTCAGGAATTGACTAAAAATATTGTTGATCAACTCGCATTAAGATAAAATTAAACAAACCTTATTGATTATAACGAATTGTTTTTAGAACAATTTATGTTATTACGAAATAAAAAATAATGAAATTATTATATTATTTGTCTTTCATTTCATACTTTGTTTAATATCCTAATCGCTTGAAATATCAAGCAGGACAACGTCTGTCGGGTTCGCTAGTATACGTAGGGCAGAAAACTAGGCTCTTTTCTGGGGTGGGAGCGATGGCGGGGGAAGACTGGGAGCAGGAGGCGAGGTGTCATTCTTTTGACTGGTTAGATGTGGCTCGCCACGAACTCGTCTCCTGTTCCAAACTTTTCATCTCGGAGTATCACCCTCACCCAACATCCTTAATTATTTCCTGAATGTAGTCAAATCTGTGACTTCCGCTACAGTTTTTACCCTCTACAGCTTCCTCAAGACCGATGGGAGTTTTCCACATCTCAGACGCTCCCATTCTCTGCTGTTCCAGTTTACCCACTGTCCACGATGCACAACCATACAATGTTGTGCTCAAAGCGTACATTCTTAGCCGGCCGCGGTGGCCGAACGGTTCTAAGCGGTTCAGTCCGGAACCGCGCGACTGCTACTGTCGCAGGTTCGAATCCTGCCTCGGGCATGGATGTGTGGGATGTCCTTAGGTTAGTTAGGTTTAAGTAGTTCTAAGTTCTAGGGGACTGATGACCTCAGCAGTAAAGTCTCATAGTGCTCAGAGCCATTTGAATTTTCTCACATTCTTAGAAACTTTTTCGTCAAATGAAGGTCAATGTTTGATGTTAGTGGATCTCTTTTAGCCAGGAATGCCCCCTTTGCGTATTATATCTTCCTTACTTGGCCTATCAAGGGTTATTCTGGGTCCAAGGTAACAGAATTCCTTTATTTCACCTACTTCGTGAGCCCATTTGTAATGGTAAGTTTATCGCTACTTCCGTTTCTTGTAATCCCCCTTATTTTCGTCTTTCTCTGGTTTACTCTCAATCCGCACCGCTTTCTCACTAGACCATTCATTCCATTCAACAGGTCCAGCAATTCTTCCTCATTTTCACTGAGATTTCATCAGAAAAACTTATCATTGAACCTTTCATTTCCCTCATTGCTTCTTCGACATATGGTCTGAATAGTCGTGATGGAAGACTACAGCCTCGTTGTAAGCCCTTTCTAATCCGAGCACTTCGTTCTTGGTGTTCCTTCTCATTTTCCCGTCTTTATTCTGGTACATATTGTATGATGATGATGATGGAGTCCCATACTTCTTGGTGGTGCATAGGGGACGATGCGAGAGACCCGCACCGCCGTACTAGGCAAGGTCTTAGCGGAGGTGGTTTACCATTGCCTTCCTCCGACCGTAATGGGAATGAGCGATGATGATGAAGACGACACAACAACACCCAGTCATCTCGAGGCAGGTGAAAATCCCTGACCCCGCCTGGAATCGAACCCGGGACCCCGTGCTTGGGAAGCGAGAACACTACCACGGGACCACGAGCTGCGGACAACATATTGTATATCGCCCGTTTTTCCGTATAATTTACACTTATTTTTCTGAGAATTTCGAAGATCTTGTAACGTATTACGTTTTCGAAGACTTTTCCTAGGTCGACAAATCCTATGAAGGTGTTTTGATATTTCTTAAACGTTGCTTCCATTATCAGGCATGACATCAGGAGTCTCTCTCTTTCTCTCTCTCTCTCTCTCTATCTCTCTCTCTCTCTCTCATACACACACACACACACACAAACACACCTTTCATTTTTCCAAATCCAATCTGGTGCTACCATAACAGCTCCTCAATTTTCTTATCCTTTCTGAGTAACCAAGTTCCGTAATGTTGGCTGGTGATGCAAATTTATTTACGCCAAATCTCCATGTAAATCAGATGAAATGAAAAAAATCTGTAGTGTTTGAAATCAGTGCGTCGAAAATAAAAATCAATCTAATATCTATACCAGAGAACTGAATTGTATCCTCAGGTAAAACAGACAGTTACCTCCAATCCACGAAAACAATGACAATGCCAGCTTTTGTTTTTGTGCGTATTCCTTACTGGAAACAACTAACAAGGGGAGGCCTTGACGTTCGGACCATGATTTACTTCAGGCTTTGTACATTCTTAATAGGCTATTAGGACAACAAAATGTGCAAATTGTAAGGTGAACCACTGAGGCGTTTTCGATAAATTCTCAGTGATGTAACGATGCGTTGCGGATCTGAGCGAGAGCTGGCGGCGGTAATGTGTTTAGCATTCAAGCTCCGTAATTGGTGGATTATTGGATCGAGACCGGCTCATCTTTTTTTTTTTTTTTTCAGACCCAATCATATTATTTCGTAGATATGTTCCGACTTCTGCACCACTTGTTAGCAGCAGACACAGTGGCTGCGCCAAAGACTGAGACGGCGTGGAGTTTTACAATTATTTATTGAACTTTCGTTACAATTTCTCCCTCGACGTCGCTGCCCAGCCCTGCGGATCCCTTCGCCTGGCTGCTGCTGTGTAGATTTTCCGACAATGCGCTGCTGATCGCACTCGGGAGCCTCAGGGCACCAGTGCTCCGCTGAAGCCAGGATGCCCTGTGGTTGAGATGAACCCGTCGCTCCCGGCGTCCAGTACGGGCACGCCCACGGAGCCGTGTCGCCGTGAGGTCAGCTGCCGACGCCTGCTGCACCAGCGGCTGGGTAGCCGTCAGTCGCAATGTCCGCGAGGTCCCGTCATGGACAGACCACGCGCCGAGGGGCCGGGTTGCCGTGAAGTCCGGACGTCAGTCACCGGCGGCGCCGGTGACCAAGACCGCGCTGCGGCCTGTCCTGCTGCAAGTTCTCGCTGTAGTTGGTTAGCCATGGTGCCGACCGAATTCGGGCCGACCTCCAGAGCTGAAGTTGACATCTGGCGGAGAACGGATGACTCCTGCGAGCTGGAACAGACTTCCAGAATTGTCACCTACGAAGACTGAACATTCGGACGTGGACCACGTCCGTCCTCAGATCCGAACTGCTTCCTAATGGCTTCTGTCTGTTGCTGCCTGCGCTCCACTGTTTATATTGGGCAGGAGGACTTTTTTTACCCTCGGTGGTGGTTTCTTGTTATTACTCCCACAGTATATTGCAGCGTAACTTAGCATGCTGGCCTCACTTCCCCTTACTCAGCACTTACCAGGCTTCGCTCGGTGTTCGGTCTGTGTGTCCTTGCGTCAGCCTGTTGGTAGACTGCTGCAGTCAGCAAGACTATTTGTGCTTGCCTACAGCACAACGCCTCGGTCGCCGGCATGCCTCTGTTTTGCTATTCTCCACTGCGTGAAGCAACGCTTACTACATGTGGCCGCAACAGACATTTGAACGGAAATATGATGAAAAGGCAGGTGTACTCGTATTTGCACGAACTTCTATCGAATTTCCAATGTTATTTGGCTGCTTACTAATTTTCAGTATTACTAAAAAGTTATATACTCCTTTATTTATTGATGTCTGACTTGGGCTTTCCAAGCCTGTCACTCGTCCTTACCCCCCGCCACACCCCGTCAGGTGGCTTGCGGAGTATGGATAGATGTAGAAACCTGTGTCTACAGATAGACGTGTCCAGGTGCAAAGCAGTTCTTGGTGCCTACCACGATTGCAGGTATAAGGTTCAAATGGTTCTGAGCACTATGGGACTTAACATCTATGGTCATCAGTACCCTAGAACTTAGAACTACTTAAACCTAACTAACCTAAGGACATCACACAACACCCAGTCATCACGAGGCAGAGAAAATCCCTGACCCCGCCGGGAATCGAACCCAGGAACCCGGGCGTGCGAAGCGAGAACGCTACCGCACGATCACGAGCTGCGGACGCAGGTATAAGGGATTTCGGAAATCAGGACAGGCATATATTTTCAGGAAAACTTTATAATACGCATTTGGTACTTTACATGTCGATAGTTATAAATATAGTTTTAATTGTGATAATTATTATTAGCAAACAACCAAATAACATCGAAAATTCAATGAAAGTTCAAGTAAATGCACGTGTCTTTTCATCATATTAACTCTCAAATGTAATATGAATGAAATATTATGACTAGTTTAGTAAAAAATATAAATTTGAAAAAAAAAACTTTAAGCGGGAATCGATCCAACCGATTGCGGAGCTTGAACACCTACATGACCGCTTTCGCCTCGTAGTCTGTATTACAACGCACTGATATATTACTGACGCGTAAAACTTATCTTGCGGTTTCCTCGAATTCGCGTAAGTAGTACGCCTTACTACTTGCACATAATGTTGTCCTAATGGAGTACTAAAATTGTACAAAGGTTGCAGTAAATCTGTGACTCGAACGTCGTGGTTTCTCCTTGTAAGTATCCTCCTCTGTAACACCTTCCTCTTTTCCCGAAAGTCCCTGGCTAGATCAATTTGTTTGAACCACTCTCTCTTACAACTCATTAGTCATAATATCAAGCTTTTATATACACTTAAATACATTTGTATCTCCAGCTACTGCCATAACTATTATTATTATTATTATCGTTATTGTTATTATTAATAGTACTGCTGTTATTGTGACTATCATTCCTGTTAGTTCTTAGTTGGTGCTGTTATTCCGAATAATGTTTGAAACAGTCTCATCAATTCTACTATTACGGTTATTATTAATCTTTACAATACTTTCATTAACATTTTTACGTAAATTGTGAAGTAAAATGCCTTATACGCGCGAAAGTCTAATCTGGTGCAGGAGAGGCTTTTCATGGCTCTGTTTGATCAGGTTTAGTAAATAAATAAATAATCTTCAACAAAAGAAAAAAGGAAACTATACTCTGAGTATAGAAGCGAATGAGTATATTTCATATGTACGCAGGGCGCGCCACCTAAAAGCTGTACCGCAAATATTGCGGAAATGAAAAATGCTATTGATGTGCGTTTTTCACAGAATGGATTTGTAGTCAGGGGTTCATATTGTTAATCAATAAACAGATCGTAATAATACTTAGAAAGTGCATTTTGTGCAAATATACACCTTTTTGAATGGAGCAATGCCTACTGACATTAACAAATGAAAATCAGGGTAGATTAGAGTGTCAGTGTTGTTTTTTGCAGGCTTCTAGTGCGAGTCGTTGGCGAGATATCGCATTCTGGCAAGTTTTCGGATATGTTAGAAAGAATAGACACCACACACAAACACACATTCACTCACACAATATAACAAATATATACGCACACTTTCAGGTGAGACGGCCAATGGTCTCTTCAGTGCACTTGTATACCAGGCTCGAGCTCTTACAGGAATCGGTGAAATGCCGCGAGTAATGAGTTTAACGGACAAACCGCACTACGTTGGTAGTGTGTGGATAAGTTGAGAATTTGGATCTTACGGGAGGCGCACTAGGGTAATGCGTGCAATTGCAGTGCCCACTGTGTCCGGATGGCTCAGTGATCGCCGGCACGGTAGCTCAGCGTGTTCGGTCAGAGGGTCAGCTGCACTCTGTAATAAAAAGAAACTGAGTGAATGAATCAACGATGAACTTGAACGGGTGTCATGGGACGTCCGCCCCGAACGTATAGAACGAACAATGACGAACAACAGGAGATTAAAAAAAAAAAGTGATCTGAGCATCTGCTTAGGAAGCAGGAGACTTAGGTTCGAATCCCAGTCCAGCACAATTTTTCAACTTTCCCCACTGATTCCAATTAATGCCCGTTCGCAGCTAGTGTATGTGTTTTCTCTGAGTGTATTTCAGTTAGACTGCTTGAAATACCTTCGAAAACAAAACTGACATGGAAAGCACACATAGAGAAATTGTGTGCAGTCAGGAGCGATTTTCCTGTTACGTAAATTAAAACCCTGAGTCTGTATGTATCAGTTTACGCCTCACTTTTGTATTTTATTACCCTGCAGGACAACTCTCCTGAATCACAGGCACTGCTTTTTTTGTGCGTACTCCTCACCCCAAACAACTAAGTGCCCTCCTCTATTAGAACTTCCTCTTTCTCGAAGTACCTAGCTAGCCAGCAAAAGAATCTAGAGAGGACAGTTACGCGGAACACCGAGCTCAGAGGGATGAAGGCACTAAGTATATTTTTGTTTTATACTGAAGTCTGTTTCCTTTGAACGAACAGTCAGCAAGAGACTTTATTGAGCAAAAGCAATGAAGAAACAAGCAATAGAAGTAACAGAGACGTAGAATGAACTTCTGGCGCTTAGAACACTACCGTTGACGGTGAGAGAATTACTGAACACATACGTGTATCTTCAGAGGTACTTACAGACTTTGCTTATCAGAAAATTCTCAATAAGACTGAACATATTTGAAGTAGCGTTGTATTGGATCACTAATTTTAAAAGTTTAATGTAAAATTTTTATTGCATATCTGACTTACAATAGTTAGCGAAAGCTCTTAATTGTAAAAATGACGCTTGTCATTCACGTGTACGTTATAGGCGATTCTTGTCGCGGACGATTCGACAACATCTACTCAAATTCTACTACCGTGCAAACTATAATTTGTCGGAAACCTTGGCCAGATCTCTGTTGGCTTCAACGATCCATTTATTCGTAAGTTTCTATCAACAGCGCTAAATTTCTTCTAAGTAGAAACGGATTGGTCGGTCGGAGGTTAACCGACTAAACAGTGAGGTCATCAGTCAGTCTTACAAGTAGGATGGAGACTTTGACGAAACTTTTTCCTAACATTCGTTCAGTTTTTCGGGACTTACGTCCTGCTGCACCATACATTAAACGCATCTCTGCAAGTCTCTGACGTACGTAATGATACATCTTCGAAAACTAATTGTAATTTGCAAACAGTGATAAAGACTATGTCCATATTACAGGTGACTGTGCACTCTTTTCAAAGTAGCTCCATAAGCGCCGATGCGTCAGGAAATTGTTCGTTGAGAAACATAAGTTGTTTAATAACACGTGCCCCACACTCATGGCTCATTCAAGATTGCGTACAACTTGAAATATCCATTTTTCACCATTGGTTCCTGATCTCAAAAGACTCATTTCACAATTCCTTGACGAAGTGGGGCATACCTTTGCTTACACGGCACAGGCTAACTTGGAGGTAGCTGAAGAGTCACATGAAACCATACACCTAAAGATGAGAATTTTTTATACGAAACTTGTCGTGGTATTATTAATTGTATTTGTATGTACTGGACGTTAATGCAGTCAGAAACTGAACTTGAGAAGTGTTTTGTATGATTGATAATGGATACAGCTAAAAAGAAAAATAAACTGCTCATAAAAGGGTTCCATGTGGAATGGCAACTTCTAAGAATAACTGGAAGACATGGCCATAGGGTTGTCTACTTAGTCCAGCGGTAGTCAACTGCTTCATGGAACATTTAGAAAGCTGGACTTGGTACCTTGTAAACGTAAAGTGTGGTACAGATACGTCGACAACAATTTCGTTGTGTGGAGCCATGATGAGGAACGGCTCGGCGTCTTCTTAGACATCTGAACAGTCTCCGTGCCAACATAAAACTTACTTTGGAGGTAGCAAAGGACCAACCGGTACCCTTTTAGATGTGTGGGTAGCGAGAGATGTTGAGAATCTGGGACACACTAAGAAACAGTGTGCATCGAAAACCGACACTCCCAGACTGATACCGGCACAAACTGTCAGAAAACAGAGATAACGTGAGCAAGGCGGATATGTGAGCCGCAGCGCCTCAGACACGAGATGGTGTAGCTGGAAAGCGGTCTGAGGAGCGTTGGCTAATCCACCAGTCATATAAGAATGCCACATCAGCGAAATGATACATGGAAAAAGTCGGATACGGCCTTTCTGCCATAGATCCCCAAAGTGACGAATAGAATCGCCCCTATATTGCGCAAACATGGCATAAAAACTATTTATAAACCGACAAAGAAGATCGAAGAGTGTCTCAGGTAGGAAAAGGAGAAAAGGGAACCACTTGTAATGTCAGGAATATACGTAATACCATGCATACGTAGAAAAGTCTATGTTGGAATGGTTGGACGATCAATCGACACCAGGATCACGGAAAATAAACGGTAAGCAGGTTGGAACGGATGGAGAAATCAGCCATGGAGAAATGGGAGCTGAGTATGAAAATTCGCCAGTACGTAAGTTCTTGTCCGAAGTTCGTGGTCTAGTGGCTAGCGTTTCTGCCTCTGGATCACGGGATCCCGACTTCGATTCCCGGCCGGGATGGGGATTTTCTCTGCCCGGGGACTGGGTGTTTGTGTTGTCCTCATTATTTCATCATCATCATGATCATTCATGACATTTGCTAGATTGGACTGTGAAAGAAATTGGACTGTGTAAAAACTGTGACTTTGTCTGGGCACTGATGGCCACGCAGTTGAGCGCCCCACTAAACAAACATCATCATCATCATCACGAAAGTTCTTGCGGTGGAGAAGAGCAACGACGCTCGCTCGTTAGAGAGATAGAGACACAGAGAACAGAGAAGCCCGGGGTTGTTTCTTCAGTAGATAAATTTGCAAACTGCTTCAGAGCTACTCTGAGCGAATCATAACTGGAAGCGACTGTAACTGTGTGCTGTGGGATGAAGACCAGACTTTGGCGGATAAACTGCTCCTAGTAGACATGTAGCAGCAGCTCCACCCACGTGATACGGAGTTCACCTTCCGCTACCCACAAGGAAGAAGGAGAAGTGACCGTCACTACATAACGCGGTGCTGTTCTCACCAATCAGTCGACTGCCAAGCGTTGCCAGCCAGTTCTTCAGACCACTGTGCAGGCTTCTACCACGTACACTTTATTAGCGTAGTTAAATAGCGCCATCAGAGAGTCTGGAAACTTAACATCCAACATCTCCACAACGCTAGTCTCTGCAATGTGATTATCTGTTCGTCGGATCGAAGTTTACAGAAAAAGTGAAGTACGGCAGTACTCTGATGTGGTGAATTTTTTGCGCGAAATAAGCCACGAGAGAACCATTATCAAATACAGGAGAGAAGAAGTTTTTTGGCGAATATGCGCTTCGGAATTCAGCATACAATGTCTGCGAGACGCACTAAAGATCCCATCAGGGACAAGCACAAAAATATTGCCACAAATAAAGAAGATGGAGGTGAAGCTGTTACATCCCAAAAAATCAAAACATAAGGGATGACATTTAGAAGTAAACCGATAGGCTGTTTTGACGAGAGAAGACGTGTTGATGCTCCACTTAGATCGCGAGAGAAACAGACAAGAACAAAAGAAAATAATGGAGCTACGCAAACCTAACGGAGTACGCATCGAAACACTGTCGGTATTAAATACAAAACACGGAAATATTTTACAGAGCTCTTCCAGAGGAAAATATCTGAAAAGGACGCGAATATCAGTCTCCTGACCAACGTGTCACGTATCTTTACGGACACGGACGGATTCCAATCAACGAACGTTCCACTGACGACGACTTTGACGACGGAATGCAGGCGAGTTCTGGACGAAAGTCACTCGCAACTGACGGCCTGCTAGTGGAATTCTACCTAGAATTCTGGCACATCTTTAAAGATATGTTTCTACAAATCGTTCACAATGTTCAAATGGCTCTGAGCACTATGGGACAACATCTGAGGTCATCAGTTCTCTAGAACTTAGAACTACCTAAACCTAACTAACCTAAGGACATCACACACATCCATGTCCGAGGCAGGATTCAAATCTACGACCGTAGCGGTCGCGCGGTTTCAGACTGAAGAGCCTAGAACAGCTCGGCCACAACGGCCGGCTACAAATCGTTAACGAAGTTGCAAATGGCACATATGTCCCAGCACAATTCATCGAAGGTAGAATTTTCCTTATTCCAATAAGTCAAAAGAAGTGGAAAATTGAAAATATTTTGCCCATAACTCTTCGAAACTGCGACCATAAATACACTACCGGTCATTAAAATTGCTAGACCAAGAAGAAATGCAGATGATAAACGGGTATTCATTGGACAAATATATTATACTAGAACTGACGTGTGATTACATTTTCACGCAACTTGGGTGCACAGATCCTGAGGAATCAGTACCCAGAACAACCACCTGTGGCCGAAATAACGACCTTGATACGCCTGGGCATTGAGTCAAACAGTGCTTGGATGGCGTGTACAGGTACAGCTGTCCATGCAGCTTCAACACGATACCACAGTTCATCAAGAGTAGTGACTGGCGTATTGTGACAAGCCAGTTGCTCGGCCACCATTGACCCAACGTTTTCAATTGGTGAGAGATCTGGAGAATGTGCTGACCAGGGCAGCAGTCGAACATTTTCTGTATCGAGAAAGGCCTGTACACGACCTGCAACATGTGGTCGTGCGTTATACTGCTGAAACGTAGCGTTTCGCTAGGATCGAATGAAGGGTCGTAACGCATCTGAAATGCAGCGTCCACTTTTCAAAGTGCCGTCAATGCGAACAAGAGGTGACCGAGACGTATAACCAATTGCACCCCATACCATAACGCCGGGTGATACGCCAGTATGGCGATGACGAATACACGCTTCCAATGTGCGTTCTCCGCGATGTCGCCAAACACGGATTCGACCATCATGATGCTGTAAACAGAACCTGGATTCATCCGAAAAAATGACGTTTTGCCATTCGTGCACCCAGAGGCGCAGAGTACACTATCGCAGGCACTTCTGTCTGTGATGCAGCGTCAAGGGTAACCGCAGCCATGGTCTCCGAGCTGATAGTCCATGCTATTGCAAACGTCGTCGATCTGTTCGTGCAGATGTTTGTTGTCTTCCAAACGTCCCCATCTGTTGACTCAGGGATCGAGACGTGGCTGCATGATCCGTTACAGCCACGCGGATAAGATGCCTGTCATCTCGACTAGTGATACGAGGCCGTTGGGATCCAGCACGGCGTTCCGTATTACCCTCCTGAACCCACCGATTCCATATTCTGCTAATAGTCATTGGATCTCGACCAACGCGAGCATCAGGGTCGCGATACGATAAACCGCAATCGCGCTAGGCTACAATCCGACCTTTATCAAAGTCGGAAACGTGATGGTACACATTTCGCCTCCTTACACGAGGCATCACAACAACGTTTCACCAGGCAACGCTGGTCAACTGCTGTTTGTATATGAGAAATCGGTTGGAAACTTTCCTCATGTCAGCACGTTGTAGGTGTCGTCACCGGCGCCAAGATTGTGTGAATGCTCTGAAAAGCTAATCATTTGCATATCACAGCATCTTCTTCCTGTCGGTTAAATTTCACGTCTGTAGCACGTCATCTTCGTGGTGTAGCAATTTTAATGGCCAGTAGTGTATGTAGCCCGATGTTCTGCCAGACGCCTCAAGACGGTCGTGAACAAAATTATTAATGCAAGCCAAACTTGTATAATACTAGGCAGATCTATATTCGACGCAGTTCTGACGAACTGCGATTGCATTGGATATGCAACAGCTACCCACACTCCCACAACAATAATATCAATAGACAGGGTCTGCCATGAATATGTCACGGCAGTCATGAACGCTCGACGATTTAAACATAAATTTAGAGTTACAATCTTTAATCAGCTGACAGATTACAAGTCTCGGGTGATCCTCAACGGAGTAGCAACAGATGCAATGGCTATCAAATGTTCAGTAAAACAAGGATGTCCATTATCTACGGCGCTATTCGTCATACCGCTTGACCTATTATTCCGCAAAAGTTCCTCATCCTGCTCGGGTCTGATTGTGTGAAACTCACACACAGTTTGCAAAGCTTACGCAGATGACCAAGGAATATTTAATACAGATGTCAAGACTTGGACAAACTAAAGGAAGATTTGAATCTATACGAAAGGGTGGTGGTGGTTGTGGTGGTGGTTGTTGGGATGCTTAAGGGGGACTAAACAGCTAAGGTCATCAGTCCCTACGAAAGGGCATCGGGTGCAAAGATACCCATAGGGACAAACACAAGACAGCACAAGCGGCCATGGTTCGTAATAAGAGAGAAACATAAAATCGTCAGAGTATATTTCCAAGTCAATATTCAAAAAATGGTAGCTTACAACTGGCGAACAATACTATCTTCTACGAGAGCACTAGATGAAGCAAACTCATCAGGAAATGTGACATTGTCAAAGAAGGTGAATTTAATAAATATATATTTATTCTCAGAATCTAGGTTTATGGCGCAAATTCTAAACCTGCTTAAAGAACTGGTTCCAGCTATAATACAGGCGGTCTGAATGTTCATATGCGGGGGAATTCCTAAGGGACCAAATTGCTGAGGTCATCGGTCCCTAGACTTACACATTACTTAAGCTAACTTAAACTAACTTATGCTAAGAATAACACACACTCCCATGCCCGAGGGAGGGGCCGCGTAATTCGTGACATGGCGTCCTAAACCGCGCGGCCACTCCGCGCAGCAGACGATCTCCTAACTATTGTGGCATGAAGAAACTTTTAAGGTTGCATACACCACGAACAGTCTAAAACCAGAACAAGGAGGCCTTGGCCTAATCGATTTCATGTCGAAGTGCGCTGCTCAGCTGATCCACAGGACATCCAAAATCATGGAAAACAACTCGGCCAGTCCGACAGCAGTCTTGTTCGACAAATGGAGACCAGAGTCCAAAACAGTTCACGTGAGCCACACAAAGATTCCATTTAGACTCGGCTGTACGCAGCAATACTACATGCAGAAGTGTTACATAACAGGAAGCCCACAATCCCAGAGATAACACTGCAAAGAAAACATATGACGCAGTCAGACGTACTACACTCAAAAATGCAGTTGAATCAAAGTTTCCACAATACCAGTGGAACACCGTATAGCAAAATGCCTCAGTGCGTTTTTTTATCACTAAAAGTCCGCAGCACTCGGTACAAGGCTGTTAATAGCACGATACTGACTAGTGGGAAAGAAGCAGGCGTACACTTGGTCAGGACAGACGCCTGCGACACATGCAGTGAACTAGACACTCTGGAGCACAGGATATTGTGCCAGACGGTCGCAGACCGTTTGGGGAACCAGTGAATAGTCAACCTGATAAACAGAACCACGCCAAACCATTTCTCCGTCACAACAATCACTACAACAGACATTGAAACCACTAGCTGCCAAGAGACCTGTCCCCACATGGATAGGCGTCCGCACAGTGCACTCCATCTACCACCTGCGACACATCGAGAAATTACAATTTCTAGCTTATCTATGTGGCTGACAGGAGAAGACAAAGAAAATACCAGACATGAAGAAATTTTTATGGATTTTTAAATCAAAGCTTTAGACACAGCCTTCAAAGAAATAGTTTTGAACGTCAGCAACCTGGGCGGTCAAGAAACTGTTTGCCAACAACAAGTCGGTGGGCTCCTATCAACACAAAGACAGTTGCAACAGTCAGACAAACTAGAGAGCTCTCTACACGGAGTCGGCCTCCCAGTACATTTGCAATGTTCAGTTAACTATATAAATTAAAAATAAACTTTATTTAGAAACAAATATTCGCCATGTGCTACTAGAACTGCGCTCTGATGGTTCCGTACAAACCAAATTATGCATAGAGACAGTTCATCCATCTCGGGAACCGATAATCTTGTCTTTGCATGTTATCGACATTGATACTGGCAAGGTTTCATTTCTGGGAATTTCAAGACTGTCGAGAATATTTTAAATTTAAGTTTGAAGTCAGATGACAAAACGACAAAAGAAATATTTTTTCGTGTGTTATAATTACAAACTAACTATTTTCCAATAGTTTACTTTACTTGTGCTGTGAAACCTTGCTTCTGGACAAATTTCATGATCCATTATCAACGGAACTTCCCCCCATGAACCATAGATTTTGCCGTTGGTGGGGAGGCTTGCGTGCCTCAGCGACACAGATAGCCGTACCGTAGGTGCAACCACAACGGAGGGGTATCTGTTGAGAGGCCAGACAAACATGTGGTTCCTGAAGAGGGGCAGCAGCCTTTTCAGTAGTTGCAGGGGCAACAGTCTGGATGATTGACTGATCTGGCCTTGTAACATTAACCAAAACGGCCTTGCTGTGCTGGTACTGCGAACGGCTGAAAGCAAGGGGAAACTACGGCCGTAATTTTTCCCGAGGGCATGCAGCTTTACTGTATGGATAAATGATGATGGCGTTCTCTTGGGTAAAATATTCAGGAGGTAAAATAGTCCCCCATTCGGATCTCCGGGCGGGGACTACTCAGGAAGACGTCGTTATCAGGAGAAAGAAAACTGGTGTTCTACGGATCGGAGCGTGGAATGTCAGATCCCTTAATCGGGCAGGTAGGCTAGAAAATTTAAAAAGGGAAATGGATAGGTTAAAGTTAGATATAGTGGGAATTAGTCAAGTTCGGTGGCAGAAGGAACAAGATTTTTGGTCAGGCGAACACAAGATCATAAATACAAAATCAAATAGGGGTAATGCAGGAGTAGGTTTAATAATGAATAAAAAAATAGGAGTTCGGGTAAGCTACTACAAACAACATAGTGAACGCATTATTGTGGCCAAGATAGACACGAAGCCCACGCCTAAAACAGTAGTACAAGTTTATATGCCAACTAGCTCTGCAGATGACGAAGAAATTGATGAAATGTATGATGAGATAAAAGAAATTATTCAGGTAGTGAACGGAGACGAAAATTTAATAGTCATGGGTGATTGGAATTCGAGAGTAGGAAAAGGGAGAGAAGGAAACATAGTAGGTGAATATGGATTGGGGCTAAGAAATGAAGGAGGAAGCCGCCTGGTAGAATTTTGCGCAGAGCATAACTTAATCATAGCTAACACTTGGTTCAAGAATCATGAAAGAAGGTTGTATACATGGAAGAACCCTGGAGATACTAGAAGATATCAGATAGATTATATAATGGTAAGACAGAGATTTAGGAACCAGGTTTTAAATTGTAAGACATTTCCAGGGGCAGATGTGGACTCTGACCACAATCTATTGGTTAGATTAGATTAGATTAGATTAATACTAGTTCCATGGATCATGAATACGATATTTCGTAATGATGTGGAACGAGTCAAATTTTCCAATACATGACATAATTAAGTTAATTTAACAACATACTTAAGTTAAAATAACAACTTTTTCATTTTTTGTGTTTTTTTATTTTTATTTTTTTATTTTTTTAATATTCTTGTTTTTTAAATTTATATCTAAAAATTCTTCTATGGAGTAGAAGGAGTTGTCATTCAGAAATTCTTTTAATTTCTTCTTAAATACTTGTTGGTTATCTGTCAGACTTTTGATACTATTTGGTAAGTGACCAAAGACTTTAGTGCCAGTATAATTCACCCCTTTCTGTGCCAAAGTTAGATTTAATCTTGAATAGTGAAGATCATCCTTTCTCCTAGTATTGTAGTTATGCTATTACTTTTGAATTGGGTATGGTTGTTAATAACAAATTTCATAAGAGAGTATATATACTGAGAAGCTACTGTGAATATCCCTAGATCCTTAAATAAATGTCTGCAGGATGATTCTGATTACACGCTTTTGTGCAATAAATACTTTATTCCTCAGTGATGAATTACCCCAATATATGATGCCATATGAAATCAACGAGTGAAAATAGGCGTAGTAAGCTAATTTACTAAGATGTTTATCACCAAAATTTGCAATGACCCTTATTGCATAAGTAGCTGAACTCAAACGTTTCAGCAGATCATCAATGTGTTTCTTCCAATTTAATCTCTCATCAATGGACACACCTAAAAATTTGGAATATTCTACCTTAGCTATATGCTTCTGATTAAGGTCTATATTTATTAATGGCGTCATACCATTCACTGTACGGAACTGTATGTACTGTGTCTTATCAAAATTCAGTGAGAGTCCGTTTACAAGGAACCACTTAGTAATTTTCTGAAAGACAGTATTGAGAATTTCATCAGTTAATTCTTGTTTGTCAGGTGTGATTACTATACTTGTATCATCAGCAAAGAGAACTAACTTTGCCTCTTCATGAATATAGAATGGCAAGTCATTAATATATATTAAGAACAACAAAGGACCCAAGACTGACCCTTGTGGAACCCCATTCTTGATAGTTCCCCAGTTTGAGGAATGTGCTGATCTTTGCATAGTTTGAGAACTACTTATTTCAACTTTCTGCACTCTTCCAGTTAGGTACGAATTAAACCATTTGTGCACTGTCCCACTCATGCCACAATACTTGAGCTTGTCTAGCAGAATTTCATGATTTACACAATCAAAAGCCTTTGAGAGATCACAAAAAATCCCAATGGGTGGTGTTCGGTTATTCAGATCATTCAAAATTTGATTGGTGAAAGCATATATGGCATTTTCTGTTGAAAAACCTTTCTGGAAACCAAACTGACATTTTGTTAGTACTTCATTGTTACAGATATGTGAAGCTACTCTTGAATACATTACTTTCTCAAAAATTATGAACTGTAGATTAAAACTGAAGAAACTCCAAAAAGGTGGGAATTTGAGGAGATGGGACCTGGATAAACTGAAGGAACCAGAGGTTATAGAGAGTTTCAGGAAGAGCATAAAGGAACAATTGACAATAATTGGGAAAGAAATACAGTAGAAGAAGAATGGATAGCTTTGAGGGATGAAGTGGTGAAGGCAGCAGAGGATCAAGTAGGTAAAAAGACGAGAGTTAGTAGAAATCCTTAGGTGACAGAAGAAATACTGAATTTAATTGATGAAAGGAGAAAATATAAAAATGCAGTAAATGAAGCAGGCAAAAACGAATACAAACGTCCCAAAAATTAGATCGACAGGAAGTGCAAAATGGCTAAGCAGGCATGGCTAGAGGACAAATGTAAGGATGTAGAGGCTTACCTCACTAGTGGTAAGATAGATACTGCCTACAGGAAAATTAAAGAGGCCTTTGGAGAAAAGAGAACCACTTGAATGAATATCAAGAGCTCAGATGGAAACCCAGTTGTAAGCAAAGAAGGGAAAGCAGAAAGGTGGAAGGAGTATATAGAGGGACTATACCAGGGCGATGTTCTTGAGGACAATATTATGGAAATGGAAGAGGATGTAGATGAAGATGAAATGGGAGATATGATACTGCGTGAAGAATTTGATAGAGCACTGAAAGACCTAAGTCGAAACAAGGCCCCAGGAGTAGACAACATTCCATTAGAACTACTGACAGCCTTGGGAGAGCCAGTCCTGACAAAACTCCACCATCTGGTGAGCAAAATGTATGAGACAGGCGAAATACCCTCAGACTTCAAGAAGAATATAATAATTCCAATCCCAAAGAAAGCAGGCGTTGACAGATGTGAAAATTACCGAACTGTCAGTTTAATAAGTCACGGCTGCAGAATACTCATGCGAATTCTGTACAGACGAATGGAAAAACTGGTAGAAGCCGACCTCGGGGAAATCAGTTTGGATTCCGTAGAAATATGGGAACACGTGAGGCAATACTGACCCTTCGACTTACCTTAGAAGCTAGATTAAGAAAAGGCAAACCTACGTTTCTAGCATTTGTAGACTTGGAGAAAGCTTTTGACAATGTTGACTGGAATAATCTCTTTCAAATTCTGAAGGTGGCAGGGGTAAAATACAGGGAGCGAAAGGCTATTTACAGTTTGTACAGAAAGCAGATGCCAATTATAAGAGCCGAGGGGTATGAAAGGGAAGCAGTGGTTGGGAAGAGAGTGAGACAGGGCTGTAGCCTCTCCCCGATGTTATTCAATCTGTATATTGAGCAAGCAGTAAAGGAAACAAAAGAAAAATTCGGAGTAGGTATTAAAATCCATGGGGAAGAAATAAAAACTTTGAGGTATTTCTGTCAGAGACAGCAAAGGACTTGGAAGAGCAGTTGAACGGAATGGACAGTGTCTTGAAGGGAGGATATAAGATGAACATCAACAAAAGCAAAACGAGAATAATGGAATGTAGTCGAATTAAGTCAAGCGATGCTGAGGGGATTAGATTAGGAAATGAGACACTTAAAGTAGTAAATGAGTTTTGCTATTTGGGGAGCAAAATAACTGATGATGGCCGAAGTAGAGAGGATATAAAATGTAAACTGGCAATGGTAAGGAAAGCGTTTCTGAAGAAGAGAAATTTGTTAACATTGAGTATAGATTTAAATGTCAGGAAGTCATTTCTGAAAGTATTTGTATGGAGTGTAGCCATGTATGGAAGTGAAACATGGACGATAAATAGTTTGGACAAGAAGAAATGTGGTGCTACAGAAGAATGCTGAAGATTAGGTGGGTAGATCGCGTAACTAATGAGGAATTATTGAATAGGATTGGGGAGAAGAGGAGTTTGTGGCACAACTTGACAAGAAGAAGGGATCGGTTGGTAGGACATGTTCTGAGACATCGAGGGATCACCAATTTAGCATTGGAGGGCAGCGTGGAGGGTAAAAATCGTAGAGGGAGACCAAGAGATGAATACACTAAACAGATTCAGAAGGATGTAGGCTGCAGTTGGTACTGGGAGATGAAGGAGCTTGCACAGGATAGAGTAGCATGGAGAGCTGCGTCAAACCAGTCTCAGGACTGAAGACCACAACAACAACAATATCAACGGGAAAGTACTGTTTACATTTTAATGAGTGAGTCTGCGACTGTCAGAATATGTGATATATGGCAGTATGGTTTGATTGCTTTGACATAGAAGCTGTGACATAAATTTCAACTTCATACGTCCAACCGTTACTCAGAGAAAGGTTTTTTAATAGTCATGTTACCGACTGTAATTAACTAAATTGGTACTTAAGTTCAGACAACTTTTTTTGAACATTTAGAGCACTATAAGATATCGACATCCTAGCGATACTGGATTGTATTTGCCTGTCGATATTACTCCACTCAGCCATCATGGAGGAGAATGGATTTGCTAATGTTCGAAAAGTAACAAAACTCATGCTAAAAGACGCCGTAGAGAACATACTATCTACTTAGAAGGAGCAGTGAAATGAAAACCGAACGCCCGCCACAACGGGACCACGGAATGGTTCCACTCAAAAGCAGTCACTACATGCGTTAAGCCATTTGTTCCACTGGGAAACGAGACGATCAATTCCTGTTTCTTAGAACGCTGTCGGGCACTGACGGACCACAACCGCATCCATTCTCGCCCTTCCTCATCTAACTGAAACCAACGTCCTCATATATCTTTCTTCAGGTCGTCAAAGATGTGAAAATCACACGCTGAAAGTTTCAGACTATACGGAAAATGTCGCAGTGTTAATCAAATCACTGAAGCGTAGCCTTCGTCCGGTTGATAATCCGGGGGCAGGCGTTATAGTGCAACAGTATAATTCCGTACGAGAGCATTCCTGGGCGTTTTGACTTGCTGGCGACTCGCAGTATCTGCATAGTGTCCTCATAGCGTTGCACATTGATTGCGGTTCCACAAACGAGGAATTTGAGGAACAGACGGCCCCTACAGAAGAAGGTCACGATAATGCCCGTCCGCACACTGCCAGTCGAATGGAGGTTACGCTTCCGCGATTTGGTTCGGAAGCACTACAACATCCTCCGCACAGCCCGGATCTTTCACCTTGTGATTTTCACATCTTTTTCGACCTGAAGAAAGACATGTGCTGATGTCGGTTTCAGTTCGACGTGAAAGTGCCAGAGTGGACACGGTTGTAGATTCGTCAGCGGCCGACCGCATTCTACGATACAGGAATTGATCGTCTCGTCTCTCAAATGGATAAATACACTCCTGGAAATTGAAATAAGAACACCGTGAATTCATTGTCCCAGGAAGGGGAAACTTTATTGACACATTCCTGGGGTCAGATACATCACATGATCACACTGACAGAACCACAGGCACATAGACACAGGCAACAGAGCATGCACAATGTCGGCACTAGTACAGTGTATATCCACCTTTCGCAGCAATGCAGGCTGCTATTCTCCCATGGAGACGATCGTAGAGATGCTGGATGTAGTCCTGTGGAACGGCTTGCCATGCCATTTCCACCTGGCGCCTCAGTTGGACCAGCGTTCGTGCTGGACGTGCAGACCGCGTGAGACGACGCTTCATCCAGTCCCAAACATGCTCAATGGGGGACAGATCCGGAGATCTTGCTGGCCAGGGTAGTTGACTTACACCTTCTAGAGCACGTTGGGTGGCACGGGATACATGCGGACGTGCATTGTCCTGTTGGAACAGCAAGTTCCCTTGCCGGTCTAGAAGTGGTAGAACGATGGGTTCGATGATCTGGGAGTACGCATTAGGAGTGATTTAAAATGGAATGATCATATAATGTTGATTGTCGGTAAAGCAGATGCCAGACTGAGACTCATTGGAAGAATCCTAAGGAAATGCAATCCGAAAACAAAGGAAGTAGGTTACAGTACGCTTGTTCGCCCACTGCTTGAATACTGCTCAGCAGTGTGGAATCCGTACCAGATAGGGTTGATAGAACAGATAGAGAAGATCCAACGGAGAGCAGCGCGCTTCGTTACAGGATCATTTAGTAATCGCGAAAGCGTTACGGAGATGATAGATAAACTCCAGTGGAAGACTCTGCAGGAGAGACGCTCAGTAGCTCGGTACGGGCTTTTGTCAAAGTTTCGAGAACATACCTTCACCGAAGAGTCAAGCAGTATATTGCTCCCTCCTACGTATATCTCGCGAAGAGACCATGAGGATAAAATCAGAGAGATTAGAGCCCACACAGAGGCATACCGACAATCCTTCTTTCCACGAACAATACGAGACTGGAATAGAAGGGAGAACCGATAGAGGTACTGAAGGTACCCTCCGCCACCCACCGTCAGGTGGCTTGCGGAGTATGGATGTAGATGTAGATGTAGATGTAGATGACGGTTTGGATGTACCGTGCACTATTCAGTGTCCCCTCGACGATCACCAGTGGTGTACGGCCAGTGTAGGAGATCGCTCCCCACACCATGATGCCGGGTGTTGGCCCTGTGTTCCTCAGTCGTATGCAGTCCTGATTGTGGCGCTCACCTGCACGGCGCCAAACACGCATACGACCATCATTGGCACCAAGGCAGAAGCGACTCTCATCGCTGAAGACGACACGTCTCCATTCGTTCCTCCATTCACGCCTGTCGCGACACCACCGGAGGCGGGCTGCACGATGTTGGGGCGTGAGCGGAAGACGGCCTAACGGTGTGCGGGACCGTAGCCCAGCTTCATGGAGACGGTTGCGAATGGTCCTCGCCGATACCCCAGGAGCAACAGTGTCCCTAATTTGCTGGGAAGTGGCGGTGCGGTCCCCTACGGCACTGCGTAGGATCCTACGGTCTTGGCGTGCATCCGTGCGTCGCTGCGGTCCGGTCCCAGGTCGACGGGCACGTGCACCTTCCGCCGACCACTGGCGACAACATCGATGTACTGTGGAGACCTCACGCCCCACGTGTTGAGCAATTCGGCGGTACGTCCACCTGGCCTCCCGCATGCCCACTATACGCCCTCGCTCAAAGTCCGTCAACTGCACATACGGTTCACGTCCACACTGTCGCGGCATGCTACCAGTGTTAAAGACTGCGATGGAGCTCCGTATGCCACGGCAAACTGGCTGACACTGACGGCGGCGGTGCACAAATGCTGCGCAGCTAGCGCCATTCGACGGCCAACACCGCGGTTCCTGGTGTGTCCGCTGTGCCGTGCGTGTGATCATTGCTTGTACAGCCCTCTCGCAGTGTCCGGAGCAAGTATGGTGGGTCTGACACACCGGTGTCAATGTGTTCTTTTTTCCATTTCCAGGAGTGTATTTCGTCAACTTGAGATACTTTGTACCGGGAGACAGTGAGACACATTGTATCTCAAGCTAATGGAACAGACTGCGGACTGAATCACTTACTTGGCTGAATTATTCTTCAGGCATGTTTGCATGCATTAATGGACAGATTTTGTTTTATTTCTGTTTATTCGTTACGTACTACAAAAAGAATGATCAACAACACACGTCAAAACTGCATCTTTGTTTCAAACGTCCCCCATTTTATTATTTTGTCAAATGAAAAAAAATGTGTTATTACTATGTGCGCAATATCCTATAGATTAAGAAAATTGTTTGTTTTTTGATTTCTGATAAGGTTTGCAGACTGCAAGACTTCCGTCATGGGTACACCAAGTTTTGGACAGAGCAACTTTAATTCCTCCAACAGGGTGCTAAAAGATAATTGAAATTCTTAAAACTATAAGAAAATATAGTCCAAGAATCAATAAATAGCGTGCAAAAAGATTTACGTTAATTGCTTCATTAGTTTTCCCAAAAAAATTTCCTAAGGTCGCTTATTTGGCTGACTGAGGAGAATGGACCCGTATGTAGACTGTATTAACACAAGGGAGTGAGTGGGCATCTTATGCCAGAAAAATCAGCCACTGTAGTCTTATTAAAGTTATTTGATACTTGACACTTCACGCGTTGGACCTGCTTTCCTCTAATGAGAGCGGTCAGCGTCACGCCGGAACCGTTCGCGGTTGTCAAACTGCCAAAACAACTGGTCAGTTCACTAGAAATTCCTTCCTGTTGTGTGTGGATCCCGAATCACGAGCCTGGGACCTTTGTTTCGTGTTTCATCACACGTGATGACCACACGAAAAACAAGTCTCACACGCACACGCACAATGATGCTAATGAAATGGCACACGTTTCATATACTGTAGTAACCAAACGCTATTGGATACGTCTGCACAGCTATTCAGTGTCACATAGATAGTTGTCACCACAGTCATAAATATAACTACATAATCCAGGGTTGAGGCGTAGTGGAATGATTAGTGTGCGGACACAAAAAAATGTGACTGGTAGATGGTCGTAGGTTCGAATGTCTTCGAATGTAGGAAACTTATTTTTAGTTTCTTAATCTAATCAAAACAGTATGATTATATGTAATTTTTTATTTCTAATTCTTTGGCGTGTCATTTTCGTCATGGTACTGACTTTTACATTCGCTCTTATTTTTCTTCCTATCATTAATTTTTCGTTTGGAATCTGACTACAAACTCCAACCAAGCACCAACGACGACTGTTCATCGTTTGGTAACGCGGCAGCTTGTGTAGCCAGTGTGAGGATAGTTCCAGGTTACAGCGAGAAATTACAATTTGCCTTTAGCGATGAACCTCTCTCGAGTTTGTTCGTAGAGGTCAACTTTGATCGCTGTGGACAAAGCGATCGTGATTCTACATCTACATCTACATTTATACTCCGCAAGCCACCCAACGGTGTGTGGCGGAGGGCACTTTACGTGCCACTGTCGTTACCTCCCATTCCTGTTCCAGTCGCGTATGGTTCGCGGGAACAACAACTGCCGGAAAGCCTCCGTGTGCGCTCGAATCTTTCTAATTTTACATTCGTGATCTCCTCGGGAGGTATAAGTAGGGGGAAGTAATATATTCGATACCTCATCCAGAAACGCACCTACTCGAAACCTGGGCAGGAAGCTACGCCGCGACGCAGAGCGCCTCTCTTGCAGTCTACCACTTGAGTTTGCTAAACATCTCCGTAACGCTATCACGTTTACGAAATAACCCTGTGACGAAACGCGCCGCTCTTCTTTGGATCTTCTCTATCTCTTCTGTCAACCCGACCTGGTACGGATCCCACACTGATGAGCAATACTCAGGTATAGGTCGAACGAGTGTTTTGTAAGCCACCTCCTTTGTTGCTGGATTACATTTTCTAAGGACTCTCCCAATGAATCTCACCTGGCACCCGCCTTACCAACAATTAATTTTATATGATCATTCCACTTCACTTCAAATCGTTCCATACGCACACTCCCAGATATTTTACAGAAGTAAATGCTACCAGTGTTTGTTCCGCTATCATATAATCATACAGTAAAGGATGTCGCATTGTCCTACTGGAATTACCCATGTCGGTCGGAATGCTTTAGTTGTGCCTGAGATCACTGACTGCCGTTTTCTCGGATAAATTGCACATCATAAGGTTGTGGTTAGCTTAGGACGTTGGTTTAATTCAGGACAACAAAGCGCGTCATGTGCCGTAGTTTAGCCACTGCTCTACATCTACATGACTACTCTGCAATTCACATTTAAGTGCTTGGCAGAGGGTTCATCGAACCACAACCATACTGTCTCTCTACCATTCCACTCCCGAACAGCGCGCGGGGAAAACGAACACCTAAACCTTTCTGTTCGAGCTCTGATTTCTCTTATTTTATTTTGATGATCATTCCTACCTATGTAGGTTGGGCTCAACAAAATATTTTCGCATTCGGAAGAGAAAGTTGGTGACTGAAATTTCGTAAATAGATCTCGCCGCGACGAAAAAAGTTTTTGCTTTAATGACTTCCATCCCAATTCGCGTATCATATCTGCCACACTCTCTCCCATATTACATGAAAATACAAAACGAGCTACCCCTTTTTGGACCCTTTCGATGTCCTTCGTCAATCCCACCTGGTAAGGATCCCACACCGCGCAGCAATATTCTAACAGAGGACGAACGAGTGTAGTGTAAGCTGTCTCTTTAGTGGACTTGTTGCATCTTCTAAGTGTCCTGCCAATGAAACGCAACCTTTGGCTCGCCTTCCCCACAATATTATCTATGTGGTCTTTCCAACTGAAGTTGTTCGTAATTTTAACACTCAGCTACTTAGTTGAATTGACAGCCTTGAGAATTGTACTATTTATCGAATAATCGAATTCCAACGGATTTCTTTTGGAACTCATGTGGATCACCTCACACTTTTCGTTATTTAGCGTCAACTGCCACCTGCTACACCATACAGCAATCTTTGCTAAATCGCTTTGCAACTGATACTGGTCTTCGGATGACCTTACTAGACGGTAAATTACAGCATCATCTGCGAACAACCTAAGAGAACTGTTCAGATTGACACCCAGGTCATTTATATAGATCAGCAACAGCAGAGGTCCCAGGACGCTTCCCTTGGGAACACCTGATATCACTTCAGTTTTACTCGATGATTTGCCGTCTATTACTACGAACTGCGACCTTCCTGATAGGAAATCACGAATCCAGTCGCACAACTGAGACGATACCCCATAGGCCCGCAGCTTGATTAGAAGTCGCTTGTGAGGAACGGTGTCAAAAGCTTTCCGGAAATCTAGAAATACCGAATCAACTTGAGATCCCCTGTCGATAGCGGCCATTACTTCGTGCGAATAAAGAGCCAGCTGCGTTGCACAAGAACGATGTTTTCTGAAAGCATGCTGATTACGTATCAATAGATCGTTCCCTTCGAGGTGATTCATAATGTTGGAATACAGTAAATGCTCCAAAACCCTACTGCAAACCGACGTCAATGATGTAGGTCCCAGATATTTTACAGAAGTAAATGCTACCAGTGTTTGTTTCGCTATCATATTATCATACAATAAAGGATGTCGGATTGTCCTGCTGGAATTGCCCATGTCGGTCGGAATGCTTTAGTTGTGCCTCAGATCACTGACTGCCGTTTCCTCGGATACATTGCACATCATAAGGTTGTGATTAGCTTAGGACGTTTGGTTTAAATTCAGGACAACAAAGCGCGTCATCTGTCGTAGTTTAGTCACTGATCACTTAACATCAGCTGTCGACAGAGCATCTGGCATTTCCGACACCTCGCGGCAGCCGCTTCCAACATCGCTCCGCGTTACACACTATAGTTCAATTCTTTTGTCTTGGCGGTTCGCGGATGCCCGCCCAGACTCGGGAGATTGCTGCGTTGCCAGTTGCACGCGCCAAGCAAACTTTCGTTTAGGGGGGAGGGAGCAGTTTATGAAGTGAAGCCACCACGCCCGCATTAACCCTTTCGCTGCTACAGAGACGTGCTGCCCGCATTCGGCGCTGTGCGTGATTTTGTCATCACTGCAATGGCTGGTTCAAATGGCTCTGAGCACTATGCGACTTAACTTCTGAGGTCATCAGTCGCCTAGAACAGAAGGATATCACACACATCCATGCCCGAGGCAGGATTCGAACCTGCGATCGTAGCGGCAGCTCGGCTCCAGACTGTAGCGCCTAGAACCGCACGGCCACTCCGGCCGGCTTCACTGCAATGCTCACCTGTGCAGACACATGGTGTTCCGACTGCTTTGACACATCATTCGATTTCACAAAAACTATTTGGCCCTAAAGTTTGATTTTTACACATCTTCTTGAGTGATACCTTCCCCCCATAAATGACTTAATTTTGTTTCGATGTTCAACGCAGTTATTGTGCAGCATTAAATGTAGTAAACCACTGCATGAAATTTTGAAGAGTTTGCAAAGGCAAAAGTCCATAGCGTATACTTTCCGTATGGTTGATTTCAGTTGCCACTAGAAATTTCAAAATATAACATTCAAACGAATAAAATTCATGAAGTAAGACACTTCGATATTGTTTTTAATTAAAGAAAATATTAAGCAATGAACAAGGTTTGAACTCGGAACCTTTCGCCTAGCAGCCAAACACTTTAACCATTTTTTTTTCTTTCTTTCATTTTGTTCGTTATTGGTCGTTGTGTTTGGTCGTTGCGGACGTCGCAAGACAGCAAGTTCGGTGGTTGATCCTTCCACTCAGTTTTTTTTTATTACAGAGGCGAGCCGGCTCTCTGATCGAACACGCTGAGCTACCGTGCCAGCAAACCATTAGGCTAACGCAGCTCGTCATTAAATAGTCTTCCTGGAGGACTTTAAACTGGGACGCAAAATACGGACAAACACTGTTGGTATGACTATGAATTAGTCACGTTTCGTCGAAGTACAATAGGAAATAAACAATTACTGCTATTCTTTATCGCGAAAAAGCGGTTAGTGAGAATGATACAAACACCTTTCCTTGTTATCGCCTGAATTAGGAGGCTTATTACTTGTTTGGTTTAATTAATTAATAGAATATGAAGCAATTGGTATAAAGAATGTTTTTTCCAAACTTTCTATAAAAGAAAGTCTGCTATCAAGACGTTGCTTTCGTTCAGTTACTTTATTTATGACTGAACATTTCTAAAACTGAAGACTCGTCTGTGCCGGCCGCGGTGGTCTAGCGGTTCTGGCGCTGCAGTCCGGAACCGCAGGAGTGCTACAGTCGCAGGTTCGAATCCTGCCTCGGGCATGGGTGTGTGTGATGTCCTTAGGTTAGTTAGGTTTAAGTAGTTCTAAGTTCTAGGGGACTTATGACCTAAGATGTTGAGTCCCATAGTGCTCAGAGCCATTTGAACCATTTTTTTTTTTTTTTTTTTTTTGACTCGTCTGTGCTCTGTACTGCAGTCGAGCTGTGGCAACGTCGTTCTCTGTTCATTGGCTGACGATGTTTTGTGAGATCAGATGCGCAGAACGAACTCAAACTCGGCCGCCGTCATAAATGACGCGCACTTTAACAGCATTTGTCATGCGATCCGCCACCTTTGTGTGTTGCCTATAAGCAACACTGTAGCGGCAAGTGACGGACGTCAACTATCAAGTGATTTTAATCGGTCTGTTTGTCAACAATACCTGAAGGCCAGTGAGTAGAGCCGGCTTGGGGCAGGTGTCATTGGAGCAGTTGGCAGAGGCACCGGCGAGGAGCGCTGGCGCCGCGGACGCGCCACGCAGGAGGGCGGCGGGGGTGGCGCAGGAGCGCGCTCGGAGGACCGCGAGCAGAGAGACGGCCGCCGCCGCGGCGCTCAGCCACAGCAGCGCCGCGACCAGCCGCTGGCGCCGCATGCCGCCGTCTGAGTGCGCTCCTCCCTCTCTCCCACCGCAGCAGTCGGCGAGGCGGCTGCGGCACTCAGCGCCAGTCTGACGCCGTGTAAATGTCGCGCTAAGCACTGCCGCTCACACGCAGATTTAGACGAACAACTGTTTAGTTTTTAAAATGAGACCAACGTTCGTTACGAGCTGTACAAAGCTCAGATTTGTTACTAGCTGTTCCCCTTCACACGTCGCCCTGGCTCTGTGCGCTTAAATGGAAAAAAAAGAAAACAGAAATGGGACGTTTCTAACACACGCCGGAAAAAAAAAAATAATTAGTACATCCTCTTAACGGTTTCCAATTCACTCAAGATTTATTGTTCCAACAGTGCTTATGAAATGATTACATTTGCAGTTCAATAGCACAAGCGGTTCTGAGATACCACGTATGGTGAAACACACATTTGACACTGAAGAGACAAAGAAACAGGTACACCTGCCTAATATCGTGTAGGACCCCCTCCAGCACGCAGAAGTGGCGCAGCACGACGTGGTATGGACTCGACTAATGTCTGAAGTAGTGCTGGAGGGTACTGACACCTTGAATCCTGCAGGGCTGCCTATAAGCCCGGAAGAGTAGGAGGGGCTGGAGATCTATTCTGAACAGCACGTTCCAAGACATCCCAGATATGCTCAATAACATTCATGTCTGGGCAGTTTGGGGGCCAGCGGCAGTGTTTAAACTCAGGAGAATATTCCTGGAGCCACTCTGTAGCAGTTGTGGACGTGTCGGGTGTTGCATTGTCCTGCTGGAATTGCCCATGTCCGTCGGAATGCAGAATGGACATGAATGGATGCAGGTGATCAGACAGGATGCTTACGCACGTGTCACCTGTCAGAATCGTATCCAGACGTATCAGGGGTCTCATGTCACTCCAACTGCACACGCTCCACACCATTACAGAGCCTCCACCAGCTTGAACAGTCCCCTGCTGACATGCAGGCTCCATGGATTCATGAAGTTTTCTCCATATCCATAAACGTTCATCCGCTCGATAGAATTTGAAACGAGACTCGTCTGACAAGACAACATGTTTTCAGTCATCAACAGTCCAATGTCAGTGCTGATGGGCCCAGGCGAGACGTGCAATCATCAAGGGTACACAAGTGGGCCTTCGGCTCCAAAAGCCCATATCCATGAAGTTTCTTTGAATGGTTCCAACACTGACACGTGCTGATGGCTCAGCATTGAAATCTGCAGCAATGTTCGGAAGGGTTCCACTTCTGTCACGATGAACGATTCTCTTCAGTTGTCATTGGTCCCATTCTTGCAGCATCTTTTTCCGGCCGCAGCCATGTGCGAGATTTTATATTTTACCAGATTTCTCATATTCACGGTACACTCCTGAAATGGTCGTACGCGAAAATCCCCACTTGCTCGCGACCTCGGAGATGCTGTGTCCCATCGCTCGTTCACCGACTATAACACCACGTTCAAACTCACTTGATAATATGTCATTATAGTAGCAGTAACCGAGCTAACAACTGCGGCAGGACTTGTTGTCTTATAAAAGCATTGCCGACCGCAGCACTGAATTCTGCCTTTTTACATATCTCTGTATTTGAATACACTTTCCTATACCGATTTCTTTGGCGCTTCAATGTAGTACGTGCGGTGTAGTCTGCATGGGCGACAACACAGGCAATGACTCTGGCGTCTAGTCCATCGTACAGACGACCAATACTGCACTGGAATACGTTTATCACGTCCGTTCGTCCTCATCACGTAGTTTTGCAAGAACGAGAAGCACGACTCACTTCCGTGCCCTCATATCCCACAGGTGTTCGACTGGAGATGTCTGGAGATCGTGCTGGCCAGGCAAGTTGCTGCACGTCTTGCAGAGCATGTTGGGTTTCACGGGTAGTGTGTAGGAGAGTATTATCCTGTTGGAACAACGGATCACATTTCTGTTGCAAGGACAGCAAAAGTATAGAGCTAACAACATACTGCACGTACTGAGTGCTATTTAGAGTTCCCTCTAGAAACACCTAAGGTGAACGAGGGTTGTTTATCGCATTCCAGAACAGGCCTGGGGTGGGGCTAGTGTGTTTTGGACGCATGTGCTCTATGTGATAGCGCTCACCAGGTCTACATCACGCACGCAAGCGACCATCACTTGCGTTCAGGCAGATTCTGCTTTCATCACTGAAGACATCGGCGCGCCATTCCACCTTTCAAGTGTTCTTCTGACGGCACCAGTCGATGCTGTGGGGTGAGTGGAAGGCGACCTGGAGATGCGCATGCCTGTAGTCCCACTTCTAACAATCGGTTCGCACGGGTTCGTGTTGACGCGTCTCGGCTCACAAACCATCTTATCTGTACTGTGGTAGCTGTACGATCTGCCACCATTGCCCTTATAATACGACCATCCTGGCAAGCATCTTTTGCGTGGACGTTCAGAATATCGTTCACGGATGTGGCAATGTTCACGCAACCACTGATACCAGCACTGTTGCACAACTGGCACAGGAGGTCCAACTTGTGTGGCAGTTTTTTGAAAGGATCACCCCCGCCACTCGGAAGGCCACAATTCGACCCCTTCAAACTCGGTCAGCTGTCAGTAGAAAGCACGAATGCGTCTCGGTGCCATGGTTGCCTGGTCGATTCACCATTTCTGTCCGTCTTTTTCTCCAACCTCTCTCTCACTCCTCCTGCCCTTCCTATCTCACTCTATTTCTGTTCACTTCTGTTCACAACTGGACCAGTAAATTAGTAGTTCAGTTGCTGCTAGTCTCTGACCAATGATGCGGGATGTGTAGAACATCACAGGGAGTCCATTGCTAGTTTGCAAATGGCATACGCGAAAGCAAAAGGATGCAGAATGTACAAGGGTTGTTTTTTAAGTAAGGGCCGTTTTTATTTTTTAAAAAAGATACAAATACTTTTGTAAAAAAACTTTTATTTTCTGATTCTACACACTTTTACCTATTTTTCTACATAGTTGCCTTGTATGTTTAAGCACTTGTCATACTGTACAACTAAGTTTTTAAATTCCCTCTTCAAAGAATTCGGCCGCCTGCTCCGACAGCCAAGAGTTCACGGCCACTTTCACTTCATCGTCGTCATTGAAGTGCTGCCCACCAAGATGGTGTTTCAGGTACCGGAAAAGGTGAAAATCGCTAGGAGCAAGGTCGGGGCTGTATGGTGCATGGTCCAAAACTTCCCAGCCAAAAGAATCAATCAAATCCCGAGTCTTTTGAGAGGTGTGAGGCCCAGCGTTATTGTGCAGGAGCAAAACTCCTTTTGTCAGCATGCCGCGCCTTTTGTTTTGAATTGCTCTGCGTAGCTTCTTTAGAGTTGCACAGTTGATTGTCGTTCCTCGTGGCATAAAGTCCATTAGCAAAACACTGCGCCGGTCCCGGAACACAGTTGCCATAATCTTGCGCTTTGACAGCGTCTGTTTGGCTTCGACCTTGACGGGTGAGGTTGTGTGCCGCCATTCTATCGATTGTCGCTTGCTTTCGGGAGTGATATGGGATACCCATGTTTCATCTCCAGTGACAATTTGACTCAACATGTCATCCCCTTCTTCCTCGTAACGAATCAAAAAGTCCAATGAAGTGGCAAATCTCTTCCCTTTGTGGTCCTCTGTGAGGAGTCTGGGTACCCACCGAGAACACAGTTTCTTAATGTTTAGGTTTTCAGACAAAATTTTGTACAAAACCGATCTTGAAACTTGTGGAAATTCCAAAGAAAGTGTGGAAATTGTGAATCTTCTGTCCTCACGAATCTTTGTTTCGACTGCAGCCACCAAATCATCAGTGATCACAGAGGGCCGGCCTGAGCGTTCTTCGTCATGGACGTTTTGACGGCCACTTTTAAACTCTCTAACCCATTGACGCACTTTACCTTCACTCATTGCATTCAAGCCATAAACTTCTGTTAACTGACGATGAATTTCTGCAGCTGATAGGCTTCTCGCGGTCAAAAAACGTATCACTGACCGTATCTCACACGCGGCGGGCGATTCGATAATCGTAAACATTATAAAGTAGCACAGCGATGCGTACACGTCAGCTACAGAACTGCAACTTGCATCAGTGTGAACGGGAAGGATGCCAGCAAGTGGCGCGGTGGCTTGTTGCGGCGTCCGCGCGAACTACGGGACTATACGCACGAACGGCCCTTGCTTAAAAAACAACCCTCGTAGTGTCCTCCCTTGTGATGGTGAGACGTGGTCCAGCAGAATCTTGGCGACGAGCATGCCTTCCCTCACGTTCCCACGCAGTCCAACTCGGACCACTGTCGCAACCGGATGCCCCACAAAACTATATATTGTACGATTTGACCAGCTCCTTCAGACTCCGTCAGCTACTGATAACGCTGTATCACACGAAAATGCGGCATCACCGTGTGCTCCTCAGTGATCACTGACGCTGTTCTCGCCGCTTATATGCTCCATCAGGCCTGATAACAACACTAAACATAAACGACACTAGTGCACTCTGATGACTGTTCTACCTGTCACAGAGAATTGCAACTACTGTCATTTACAAATCTGTAGATGATGTGTATATGTACTAAGTTACATTGACATCCGACGATTTCTTCAAACTGATATTATAGGAATTCTTCTGTCTGTCTGGTGGGACAAGAAACGACCTCGGTTTGCGAAGATTTTCTGGTTGTCTCTCACCTGCCTCTCGCTGTGTATGGTGTATGTGCTAGGACAAAGCCCACTATGAGCCGGAGAAGAAGAATGTTCTACAAGCCCTGATTAGCCCATCCATGATGTACCTCCTGGTACTCTTAAGTATATTACACCTGCAGGGTAGGATACATAGAATAAAGAAAACATAGAAGCAATTATCGTTAGCAGAGGAGAAGCAGAGATTCAAATGAAATTAGCTATTACTTCCTCATGAATTTATTAATGGCATTACACAAAGTAAATTACAGTGCAGTAGATTCAAAGAGCATAGAAATCTAGTTGATGTGAATGAATTCCCGCTCGGGCTTAGAAGACATGGATCCACAGAACATGTGAAATAGGTGTTAAAACTTATCGTTACTGCAAACGAAGAGCACGCAGGTGGTGTAGTAATAGACACAGCTGAAGCTTTTGACAGGCTATGGCGATGAAGAAATCATGGGCATGAATCATCAGATTCACAAGTTGCTTGGAATGACAAGAAATATTGAAAACAGCATGATAATAGGAGTCTTTAATCTTGTTGTGGGGAGCCACAAAACAGTGAAATGCGCTGATAAATTTGGAATAGAAAATGAAAGTAATTTGTGACCACTATGAAATGATAGCAAAAGACATGGTTTGAAGTTGTAGATACTGTAGTGGCGCACTCGTTACCGTATCACGCGCCTTGCATTAATCAGCTATGCACAGCAGTTCACCACCCATGTGTGCTTCAGTATACTTGTGCGACTGCTCATGTAAATACTGGCCAACCAGCCACCACCACGAAGCACTGAATTGGTGACCACTGCAGAGCAGGCCATCACCTTGAGGCCATGGAAACATCGTCGCTCACCTGCCATCCACTGGAGCAGCCATCACTGACCACCATCCAATGGGACTATGTGCCTTGGTGGTCCAGCCTTAGCATGATTGCCTGAGGATCGAACTGAGACCCTCTCATCCACCGAGCCACTGGGCGTCTGCTGTTCCCAAGTGCCAACAGCCAGACATCGAGACCAGAACTCTCTCCCTAGATGTCTCCACTTTCGTGATTCGTCTTGTCGTTCCAACACCTGAAACTAGTCTGCCATCTATTTGGAATGCCGACCACAGAAGGTCGCTCCTCTCCAGAGACATGTTGAGTACGGCATCCACAGGTGTCTACATGACAATGCTTTGCTGCCGAGGACAGTGAGCTCGATGCCCACTTTCCACCTGTGGACGTGACCACAAGACCTCTGTTGTAGATTAGGCTAAATGAATAAATCCACTATAATCGAGCTCGATGTGACTGGATTGCTCTCGCCTACCCACTAGAGAATCCCATGCCCCTACATTTAGTGGGACAATATTGGATGTTGGATATCGACTCGGAGCAACAATGGCAAATCCAGCTGCAGCAGAAGTTCAGTGTTCAGCATATAAGTGTAAATAAGTCCCAATTATTAGCATTGCATGGGCTTGTAGGGTCATTAGCTTTTTTCCCTTTCTGAACTGAATAATATTTTATGTACGTTTTCTTTGCCTTCTCGTAGTGACAGATTGTGAGCAAGATGACGTTAGGTACTGCGGACGAGAAAGTATCAGCTCACGAGACAATACAGCACTTATTTGATCAAGTTTCTTAAATATAAATGGGTGATTAAGAGTTAAATAAGAAACTAGAGTTGTTATGAAAAATACAGTTTAGAGTTACATAGGGGACTGGAGAAGTTACGGCAGGAGGGAAAGGAAGAACCCTACCACCCGCCCCAGTATGTTTCAACCTGTCCTTGATGCTAACACGGTGCCATTAGTTACGCCTTTTTTTGGTAAATCGAGGGATGATGTTTTGATCTTCATGGATAACGTACGCAAGGCCACAAAATTAGGGGAATGGTATGATGAGCGGTTATTGAGTATGGCTCGACTGAGATTAACAGAGAGTGCAAGAGCATAGCTTATGCGCTGCGGAAAGGTGTAAGATCCTCGTTTCTTCTAGGATTTCCAGGAAAATTATTGGAACTGTATTGAAGGAAGAGCACTTTTAGGCACTATTAGGAACAGCTGAACTGTGTAGTGCAAAGTCAAACGGAGACCATAGAAAAATTTTGTGGACAGGGTAACTATGAACTTAGAATGACAGTGTCAACAAAACCATTCTGTAGGAGGCAGAGCAAAAGGCACTGAACGCATTCCTGCAGGGGTTGGCATCTGCAGTTTCCAGTAATGTATGAGCGGAGTTTCAAAAGGCATTAAACGAGATTGTGGCAACTGAATTGGATCTAATAGAAATTGATAGAATAGACCTACAGAAAGGAGGGTGTTTTTTTAATATGGAAGTCACATGTTATCAGAGTAGTCAGCGTGGGCAGAGATACAGGAAACCACAGTGTGGAGAGCGTAAGCGAGCCAGACATTTGGAGCGGGAATATCAGCGATGGTATCCACAGGCGCAGAGTAGATGGGTGCAGGATGGAAATCACACTTTGGCGTTAAACAGGAGCAAGAGCATTACAGCCACTGTGTGACATTCCTAGTAAATGTAAACACAGTTGGCCACAGTGCAGTATTAGTGCAGGGGGGGGGGGGAGGGTTATGGGTTATTGTATGACCAGATCTGTAAGAAGACGGGCATGTAAGTTTTTACTGGTTGTGGGATCGCACGTATCCATGGAAAGTCAGGATGTAGTAGGGGTAAGAAATTTGGGCCCACCTCACTGTAGACTGAATGGTGTTGGTGTGGGTAATGTTCAGTCGGTCGGTTCAGCAATGATGAACTTTCATGTGGGGGAAAGACTTCCTGACTTGTTTGGAAGTACTTCCTCGGGTTGGAAGCAGCTATAATGCCGTAACTGGACTGAATTTCCTGAGGAAATATCAAGCTAAAGTAGATACGGAACAGCATATAGTATAACAGGATGGACATTCCTCACACGAAACTGCTACAAGATACATCTCTGGTGCAAGGGAAACAAGCTGCATGCACAGTCCCTTAGAATCGACTCATGTGATGAAATACCACAAGATACAGGGAAATTAGTCAGGCTAGACATAGAAACAGATTTTTCAGTCAAGAATTCATGTATAGTGGAACAGTAGGTGGAAAATGAAGAACTGAAGGAAATACGTTGTTTTGTGTACTGTGGTGTCTCATACGTGTACGAGGTTGATTGAAGCCAAATAGTGCCCTTCAGCATAGATTATTTCGGTCCATTAGGTGTAGGGCTACGGCGAATATATCGATGTCCAACGTAGAGTTACTGAGGAAGATTTGGATAAAGGATTGAGTCAGACAGTAGTAGCCGACCGAGACAGACGCAGCAACAGGGGAGTGACCGCTTTTGTGACATTTACGAGTTCCTAACCAGGAGCGAATTTTATTATATCACCTGTGTGGTTTAATAGTTTATTTTCTTGAGTTTCTTCGTGTAAATTTAATATCTGACAGCCGCCGTTCTCAAGTTTTCGTCTGCGTCGGAAAGCAAACCGATTTTGTGACATATTACAAGTTCCTAATCAGGGGCGAATTATTTAGTTTTACCTGAGTGCTTCGATAGTTAGGCTTTTGAGTATGTGCGTATTATTAGACACAATTCCTGCGTTTTCGCCAGGTTCTACAGTAGAGTTGCGCAGCACATGCCGATATTCTGTTTATCTGCACAGTTTATTTTTCCACAGTCTTTAGTATGGACAGGGACTGCGATTGCTGTGTGTGGATGCGAGCCGAGTTGGTGACACTTTGCTCTCGGCTTCAGGCTGTGATGGCTTCGGTTACACAGCTTGAGGCTGCAGTGGATGGGCACCACTGTTGTGGGCCGGCTGTGGGGATCCAACGGACGTCCAGCACGTCAGAGTCCTCTGATCAGTCCTCACCAGTGGCCAACCCAGTTACTGCTCACACTGAGCCTGACCCCTCACCTGTGGTCGAATGGGAGGTCGCCCCAGGGTGAAGCAGGCGGCGAAAGACTTCCCAGGAGGTCGCATGTAAGGTCTCCCCAGTTTGTTAACAAACAGGTTCCAGGTGCTGTCTGTGGCTGACACTGTCGCTGAGCCAGATGCTGTCGCCTGTCCTGTTTCAGAGGAAACTACTCAGCCTGCAAGATCCGGGCAATCACAGAGGGTGGGAATATTGGTAGTTGGGAGCTCCAACTTTAGGGGCGTTATGGGGCAGCTTAGGGACTTGGCTGACAAGAAGGGGAAGAAAACTAATGTGCACTCCGTGTGCATACCGGGTGGAGTCATTCCAGAAGTGGAAAGGGTCCTCCCGGATGCAATGAAGAGCACATGGTGCAGCCAACTGCAGGTGGTTGCTCACGTTAGTACCAATGATGTGTGTCACTTTGGATCAGAAGAGATTCTCTCTGGTTTTGAGTGGCTAACGGAAGCGGTAAAGGCTGCCAGTCTTGCTTGCAAGATAAAAGCAGAGCTGACCATTTGCATCATAGTCGACAGGACCGATTGCGGACCTCTGGTACCGAGCCGAGTGGAGGGTCTGAATTAGAGGCTCAGACGGTTCTGTGACCGTGTAGGCTGCAGATTCCTCGACTTGCGCCAAAGCGTGGTTGGGTTTCGGGTTCCGCTGAACAGGTGTCCACTATACGCAGGAGGCGGCTGTGTGGCGTGGACTGGGCGGTTTTTTAGGATAGAGGGTCTCAGGAAAACACAAAAATGGCTTCAGTCACAAAGGGTGCAAGCTGAACACAGGAAGAACGTAGATACAGGAACCATTGGTATAACAGTTGTAAATTGTCGTAGCTGTGTTGGGAAAGTACCAGAGCTCCAAGCGCTAATAGAAAGCACTGATGCTCAAATCGTTATAGGCACTGAAAGCTGGCTAAACCCGGATATAAGTTCAGCCGAAATTTTTGCGAAGAACCTAACGGTGTTCCGAGAGGATAGGCTAAACACAGTTGGCGGTGGCGTGTTTGTTGCTGTTAGAAGTAGTTTAACTTTTCGCGAAATTGAAGTAGATACTTCCAGTGAGTTAGTATGGGCAGAGAGGTCTTGTTGGCAACCGGAACAAAATAATAATTGGATCCTTTTACCGACCTCCCAATTCAGATGATACAGTTGCTGAAAGGTTCAAAGAAAACTTAGTTTGATTTCGAACACATACCCGACTCACACAATTATAGTTGGTAGTGACTAATTTACCCTCAATATGCTGGCGAAAATACATGTTTAATTCTGGAGGTACGCATAAAATATCATCCGAAATTGTGCTAAACTCATTCTCAGAAAATTATTTCGAGCAGATACTTCATGAGCCCATGCGAATAGTAAACGGTTGTGAAAATACACTTGACCTCTTAGCAACAGATAATACTGAGTTAATAACGAGCATCAAAACCGATACAGGGATTCGTGAACAAAGGGTTGTCGTAGCGAGATTGAAAATTGTATTCCCCAATACCTCCAAAAATAAGCGAAATATATACCTATTCAAAAAAGCAGATAAAGATTCACTTGACGCCTTCCTGAGAGACAATCTCCACTCCTCCCAAATTAATAATATAAGTGTAGACCAGATGTGGCTTGAATTCAAAGAAATACTATCGGCAGCAATTGAGAGATTTATACCAAATAAATTAACAAACAACGGAGCTGATGCTCTTTGGTACACAAAACGGGTTAGAACACTGTTGCAGAAACAACGAAACAAACATGCCAAATTTAAACAGTAGCAAAATCCCCAAGATTGGCGATCTTTCACAGAAACTCGAAATTTAGCGCGTACTTCAATGCGAGATGCGTATAAGAGTTTCCACATCGAAACTTTGTCTCAAAACCTGGCAGAAAATCCAAAGAGATTCCGGTCGTATGTGAAGTATGTTAGCGACAAGAAACAATCAATGCCTTCTCTGCGCGATAGCAATGGACATACTATCGAAGACAGTGCTGCCAAAGAAGAGTTACTAAACACAGTCTTCCGAAATGCCTTCACAAAAGAAGACGAAGTGAATATTCCAGAACTCGAACCGAAAACAGCTGCCAACATGAATAACGTAAAAGTAAATATCCTCGGTGTAGCGAAGCAACTTAAATCACTTAATAAAAGCAAGTCTTCTGGTCCAGATTGTATACCAATTATGTTCCTTTCGGAGTATGCTGATGCATTAGCTCCATACTTAACACTAATATACAACTGCTCTCTCGACGAAAGAACCGTATCCAAAGACTGGAAAGTTGCACAGGTCACAACATTATTCAGGAAAGGTAGTACGAGTAATACACTAAATTACAAGCCCATATCGTTAACGTCGATATGCAGCAGGACTTTGGAACATATATTGTGTTCAAACATTATGAATTACCTCGAAGAAAACTGTTTATTGAAACACAGTCAACATGGATTTAGAAAACATCGTTCCTGTGAAACACAACTAGCTCTTTATTCACATGAAGTGTTGAGTGCTATTAACAAGAGATTTCAGATCGATTCCGTATATCTGGATTTCCGGAAGACTTTTGACGCTGTACCACACAAGCGGCTTGTAGTGAAATTGCGTGCTTATGGAATATCGTCTCAGTTATGTGACTGCGTTCGTGATTTCCTGTTAGAAAGGTCAGAGTTCGTAGTAATTGACGGAAGGTTATCGAGTAAAACTGAAGTGATTTCTGGCGTCCCCAAGGTAGTGTGATAGGCCCTTTGCTATTCCTTATCTATATAAACGATTTGGTAGACAATCTGAGCCGGCGCCTTAGGTTGTTTGCAGGTGACGCTGTCGTTTATCGACTAATAAAGTCATCAGAAGATGAAAACAAACTGCCCCGGACGTTGTGGACATGCGGCTCTAGACGCTTCAGTCTGGAACCGTGCGACCGCAACGGTCCCAGGTTCGAATCCTCCCTGGGCCATGGATGTGTGTGATTCCTTAGGTTAGTTAGGTTTAAGTAGTTCTAAGTTCTAGGGGACTGATGACCTCAGATGTTAAGTCCCATAGTCCTCAGAGCCATTTGAACCATTTTGAAACAAACTGCAAAACGATTTAGAAAAGATATCTGAATGGTGCGAAAATTGGCAGTTGACCCTAAATAACGAAAAGTGTGAGGTCATCCACATGAGTGCTAAAAGGAATTCGTTGAACTTCGCTTACACAATGAAACAGTCTAATCTAAAAGTCGTAAATTCAACTGAATACCTGGGTACTACAATTACGAACAACTTAAATTGGAAGGAACCCATAGAAAATGTTATGGGGAAGGCTAACAAAAGACTGCGTTTTATTGGAAGGACACAGAAAATCTAACAGATCTACTAAGGAGACTGCCTACACTACGCTTGTTCGTCCACTTTTAGAATACTGCTGCACTGTGTGGGATCCTTACCAGATAGGACTGACGGAGTACACTTAAGAAGTTCAAAGAAAGGCAGCAATTTTTGTATTATCGCGAAATATGGGAGAGAGTGTCACAGAAATGATACAGGATGTGGGCTGGACATCATTAAAAGAAAGGCGTTTTTCGTTGCGGCGGAATCTTCTCACGAAATTCCAATCACCAACTTTCTCCTGCGAATGCGAAAGTATTTTGTTGACGCCGATATACATAGGGAGAAACGATCACCACAATAAAATAAGGGAAATCAGAGCTCGTACGGAAAGATATAGGTGTTTGTTCTTTCCCCGCGCTATACTAGATTGGAATAATAAAGAATTGTGAAGGTGGTTCGATGAACCCTCTGCCAGGAACTTTGAAACGTCCCCTTAGAACAAATTATACACGACTGTGCTTAACCTGACACACAATGTTTTTTAGCGCAACGCAATCTGACTATCAAAGATCCCTGCAAAGGAATGGCCCTGAGTAACATTACACTATACCTTTCACAAATAACTTACCTCACAAAAATCTTCATTACTGGAACTACTGCAATACAGCGAGCGCCACTACTGCCAGCTAAATAAAAGATTCAAACTACGGAAGGCACTAACTACTGATAGTCTTAGCAAATGAAAGATTCTAATAGAGAACAAACAATGTATTTACCTCAATATTCATAATATATACAGCAGTTCATGACATTTTTCAAAACTCCGCCATCTCTCTCCCCACATCCACCACTGCTGGCGGCTCACCTCCAACTGCGCAACGCTACGCGCTGTTCACATCCAGCTATAGCAGTTCATGACAACAATGGCAGGCAACAATGCAAACTAGCCACAGACTGCACACAGCACAGCCAGTGATTTTCATACAGAGCGCTACGTGGCATTACCCATATAAAAATATAAACAGCCTACTTACATAGCCCCCATGCTCCCCACAAAAAATTTTACAAATTTTTTTGGCCAGTGGCCAATAATGATTTGAGAAATTTTTTTTATAATTACACTAACAAAGATATCCAATGCACACACTTATTAATACACTCCTGGAAATGGAAAAAAGAACACATTGACACCGGTGTGTCAGACCCACCATACTTGCTCCGGACACTGCGAGAGGGCTGTACAAGCAATGATCACACGCACGGCACAGCGGACACACCAGGAACCGCGGTGTTGGCCGTCGAATGGCGCTAGCTGCGCAGCATTTGTGCACCGCCGCCGTCAGTGTCAGCCAGTTTGCCGTGGCATACGGAGCTCCATCGGAGTCTTTAACACTGGTAGCATGCCGCGACAGCGTGGACGTGAACCGTATGTGCAGTTGACGGACTTTGAGCGAGGGCGTATAGTGGGCATGCGGGAGGCCGGGTGGACGTACCGCCGAATTGCTCAACACGTGGGGCGTGAGGTCTCCACAGTACATCGATGTTGTCGCCAGTGGTCGGCGGAAGGTGCACGTGCCCGTCGACCTGGAATCGGACCGCAGCGACGCACGGATGCACGCCAAGGCCATAGGATCCTACGCAGTGCCGTAGGGGACCGCACCGCCACTTCCCAGCAAATTAGGGACACTGTTGCTCCTGGGGTATCGGCGAGGACCATTCGCAACCGTCTCCATGAAGCTGGGCTACGGTCCCGCACACCGTTAGGCCGTCTTCCGCTCACGGCCCAACATCGTGCAGCCCGCCTCCAGTGGTGTCGCGACAGGCGTGAATGGAAGGACGAATGGAGACGTGTCGTCTTCAGCGATGAGAGTCGCTTCTGCCTTGGTGCCAATGATGGTCGTATGCGTGTTTGGCGCCGTGCAGGTGAGCGCCACAATCAGGACTGCATACGACCGAGGCACACAGGGCCAACAGCCGGCATCATGGTGTGGGGAGCGATCTCCTACACTGGCCGTACACCACTGGTGATCGTCGAGGGGACACTGAATAGAGCACGGTACATCCAAACCGTCAATTAACCCATCGTTCTACCATTCCTAGACCGGCAAGGGAACTTGCTGTTCCAACAGGACAATGCACGTCCGCATGTATCCCGTGCCACCCAACGTGCTCTAGAAGGTGTAAGTCAACTACCCTGGCCAGCAAGATCTCCGGATCTGTCCCCCATTGAGCATGTTTGGGACTGGATGAAGCGTCGTCTCACGCGGTCTGCACGTCCAGCACGAACGCTGGTCCAACTGAGGCGCCAGGTGGAAATGGCATGGCAAGCCGTTCCACAGGACTACATCCAGCATCTCTACGATCGTCTCCATGGGAGAATAGCAGCCTGCATTGCTGCGAAAGGTGGATATACACTGTACTAGTGCCGACATTGTGCATGCTCTGTTGCCTGTGTCTATGTGCCTCTGGTTCTGTCAGTGTGATCATGTGATGTATCTGACCCCAGGAATGTGTCAATAAAGTTTCCCCTTCCTGGGACAATGAATTCACGGTGTTCTTATTTCAATTTCCAGGAGTGTACAATGTTGGTCAAAAGCTAAAATTTTCTCACAGTCCATAAAGACAGTCCTGATCATTCACCACAGTAAAACTGCCGTTTCTTTTAACAAAGTCTGAGCAGTAAAAGACAATGCACACGGAAGTAGTGGATGTCCATGCAGTCTTGAAGAAGTAGTGTTGTCCTTCCAACAGAAAGACAGTGCTGACTCTTGACATGCTGACAGGTAATGGGCCACAACAGAGCAAACCCACAGCAGAGTCAGTCGAAGTTGATGAATATTGGTAGGTAGGTCATCACAGAGTAGACCCACTGTAGTCCTGGTAGAGATTGTGGTATTGGTGGGCCACCAGAGGTGCAGACCCACTGCAGTCTTTGTAGAAATAATGGTATTGGTGAGTCAGCAAAGGTGTAGACCCACTGTAGTCCTTGTAGAAATAATGGTATTGGTGGGTCATCAAAGATGCAGACCCACTGTAGTCCTGGTAGAGATGGCCAGCAGCCATCTGCTGCGACTGTGCAGGTGCACAATCACCATCGAAGAGTCTTGCGGATAATATAGCAAGTCCATAACCACCACTTGTCCACTCACAAAGTTTTCTTTTTTTTCTAATTGTCCTTAGAACCAGCAATGCTGTTATCCAGTCCCTTGCTGAATTATTAACACACGTGCAAACACTATCAGTCCCTACTTCTCACATATTGTCCATATACTATGACCAACAGAAATGTGTGCAGTGAAATGTAACATACAAGTTACTTAATGTGATAAACTGGTGTCAATTACAATTATATAACATAAGAATACAATTACAAAGATACAAAATACATCATTAAAAAGATAACAATACAGATAATATTTGTAGTACAGGCTTTACGACAGAATAGAAATAAACATATACATCAGTGTTACAGGAATGATGACATGAGTACAAAAATAAAAGATCAGAATCACTTTTGAAATGTCAACTTCACACATGAGCATTAAAACAACACAGAATAAATAATGGCTAAGCATCTTTACAAAGAAAATAACAGAGTATTAGAAAAATTCTACAACATAGCTCTCATCAGCTAAACACATAAAGACAGGAAAAACACAAATACACAAGGGTACACAAACATATAGCGGAATAATAGAAGGAAAGGACAGGGTTTGTTTTACTGCAGTATTTTGCAAACAAAACTTTCTTTACTTCTCGGAGATCTCCCTTCATTCATCATTATTCCCAAAAAGTCCTATCTATACCTCCTTCCTGTATTCTATTCATATTTCTTTCAAAATAATTATTTCTGATTGTACAATACTCATTTGGGCCCAAATCTTTTTCATATAACTTCGCATTGCATTCTTTACCTATTCTCCATAGTCAGTTTTTTATATAGTCTACCCCCTCTTAAGCTAACTTAAATCTACTGAGCTCAGATATATATACCAAGGGACGAGGCAATGCAGCATCACATAACACAGTTAATATAAACAGCAATGAAAAAAACGCAGATTTGCGAAGCAAGCAGCATTAAGAAATTAGCAAAAGTCAAATTCAATAACACTATGCCTGGCAAACAGCAGCAACTTATACCTAGACATGACATAGCTCAAGCAGAAAAAATATTACAGTAAAAACAACAATGCAGACAAGGGAAATGTCTATTCACATCTTAATGTCTATGTAATTAAAGTGGTGCACCATAACAACTTATTGTAAAAAAAATATTACCATGTACCTGAAAAGAAAATTATGTGTTACTGTTACTAGTTCCTTCTTATTGTTCTTTCCTTTCCAAGTGCTCCTTTTTTAAAGAATGTGGATCATAAAATAATTATTTAATAGATCTGTTGACAGAAAGAGTTCACATTAGCAAATGCATCTAAGTTTATTTTATAAAACTAACGCTGCAACACAGCTGGAAACCAGATATTAAATGAAATAAGCAACTATGAAAAGCAAAGCATAAAAATATCATTCAATAGTCATGTGGCATTTCGTAAGTCAGTAGCACTCAACTCTCGGAGAAAGACACTTGTCATAATCAGGTGTGCAGATGTACGAATATTTCCCATCAATTCATAAGCATTTCAATAATTAGCACAAAGTGCGAGTAATCATATGTTTTTAAGTAACGTGCTAAGGCAGAAATCTTGTGACAGATCTGGATGAGCTAGTATTGGAGCGTGAAGTAACACTTCATTCAAAGAATTGAATTCCAACTGTGCTTGTTCGTCCCAGTTCCAAATAGTATTTTTTCCAGTGAGAGAACAAAGTTTTGGTGTAACTAGAATTTGCATATTCAGAAAACGACGGTAAAAATTTACGAGACCTAGAAAACTGCGGACTTGTTTTTTTGTGGATGGAACAGGAATGGCTCTGATTGCTTCTAACTTTTCAGGATCCAGCTGATTGCCTTCAGAAGAAATAATATGTCCCAAAAACTTCACCTTTGACCTACCGAATTCAGACTTTTCCAAGTTAACTGTAATTCCAGATTCTGCAAAAATACGTAACAAACTGTTGAGGATGCGGTTATGTTGTTCCCATGAAGCTTCTGCTATTAGAATATCGTCCACATATAAGGTGATGTGACGTTTTAAGAACTCAGGTAATATGGAATTTAACCCGCGAATGAATGCTGCCGAAGAAATGTTCAAACCAAAAGGAAGTTTCCGAAACTGATAACAAACGCCGAAACCAAGGAAAGCTGTGTATTTTCTGCATTCTGGATGAAGCTAGATCTGATAAAAGCTGGATCTGAGATCAATGGAAGACAACACTTTTACACCATTAAAATTTTGAAGAAGTTCTTCCATCGTCTGCGGCCTGTCTGTTTCAGGAATGATGATAGTATTGATTTGTCTCGAATCTAAGACAAGTCTGATCGATCCATTTTTCTTCTCAACAACATGTAACGGATTGTTGTATGAGCTTACTGCAGGCTCAATAATGCCCTCGTCAAGCATAGATTGTATTTCTGTTCTAACACGGTCCCTATAATGCGCCGGAATTACGTATGGTCTAACACAAAATTTAGTATGCTCACGAACACGAAATTGGTATTGAAATCCCTTGATTGTTCCTGTTTTGTGAGTAAAAACTGTGGAATGTGCTTGTAAAATCTCAAAAAGGTCCTGCCTATCAGTGTCATTACAATTCTCAATTGTTTGAATTTTATTCTGAATTAACTCATTAATTTCAAATATGCCGTCGATGTCATCCCTGTCAGTACTTACAGAGTGATTGTTAGTGTCTAGTTCCGTAGAAAATTCCAAACTGTTATCTAACAGAAGGTAAAGCCGATTAATTTCCTCATCATGGTTTGAGAGCCAGTCTTCAAATTTCAAAGCTATTGACCTACCTTCTTTCTCTAAACTTATTTCAGCATCGTGAAAGCTTAAAATTGCTTTGTATTCATTCAAAAAGTCTACTCCCAGTATAATTTCCGTCGACAATAATGGAACAATAAGAAAGTTCATAGAGAAGCTGTGGCTTTGGCAAAAGAATTCTAAGTTGGTTTGTTGGCGTACATCTACACTTTTTCCAAAGATTGCACCTTGTAATTTAATCTTATGTAACGGAAGTGTGGGGCAATCGTTCGATTTGTTGCATTTGCTAAAAGCTGTTTCACTAATTACTGAAATGGGACTGCCAGAGTCAAGTACTGCCGTAAATTTTACGTCATTTACAGTAATGTGAATCACAGGATATGCAATGTTGTTATGTTTTACGTCGTGTTCCTGGAGTAAGATGTCCCTAATGTCTTCCATTTTTACGTAATTACTAGCTACGGCAGCATGCGTCGTCAGTTTCATAAGTACGTATTGTGGCTGCCAGTGGAGTGAGTCATTGCCTATTTTCTCTTTGTTGGCGCGCGTCGTTATTGGGATATGGAGACCTAACTTCTACAAATTCATCGTGACGAGAGTGCTCTGCTCTGTTTAAATTTCGCCAGTTCTGATGCAATTCAGGTCTGTCGTTACGATCATATCGTCTGTCGTCATGTCGGTAGGTTCGATAGTTTCTTTCTTGTCGGTCATGTGGTGGAGAATTTCTCCCTGAATCGTAACTGCGCGCTGGACCGTTGCGTCTGAAGTTATTCTGTCTCCCTTGATAATAATTATTTTGGTTCCCATATTGTCTATTTCTCTGATTGTCTCTGTGATAGTCATTATTGTGGAGAGGTGATCTTTCCCTGTAATTATTACTACTCTGCCAACGGTTGTCATACGGGTGGTGTCTATTTTGGTCACGATTTATGTGGTGAGAATAGCCTTGTCGCGTCCAGTTATCGTTTCTGTCGTCACGGAATTGTGACGGATGTGACCTGTAGTGATTGTTTTCCTGTTTTCGCATCCCGCGACTGCCTGTGTCAATTTCTAATTCTTGTAACAGTCCCTGAAAAGCTTCAATGTCGTCTTTGCAACGTCCTGCTAAAATAATATGTCTCAAATGTTCGGGCAGTTTGATTAAGCAAATGCGGATGAGTTCTGAGGGGCTTTATGGGTTTGACAGGTATTGATTCTTGTGCAACATGTCTTCAAAATATTTCACAAGACTGGAAAATTCAGATTGTTCGAAGTGTTTCATCATTATGATACTATGTTTTACGCGGTCTTGTGTGGTTTGAGACCAATATGCTGAGAGGAAGGCATGGTAAAATTCTCCTTCACTCTGGCAATCGTGAATGACCGATCGCATTCTTACAGCTGGTTCATTCTCTAAGTAGCCACACATGAATTCTAACCTGTGCTCCAATGACCAGTTGGGAGGGAAACAATGAGAGAATTGATGGAGCCACGCTTGTGGATGAATGTCGTTGGCAGAATTCTTAAACGTTTTGAATTTACGTGTAGTAATGAACAGCTTATAATCAAAATCATCGTGTCGGCGAGTAGCATATCGGTCATTGTTACGTCGTGTCGGCGGTTCCATCTCAAAATTCGGTGTACCTTGCCAATTTCTTTCATAATTACCGAAATGCCCTGTGTTATTATTTTGTGGCTGTTCCATATTTCTATGTCCCTCTTCCCTTATTGGGGCGCGAGTGTCGTCTGAAATACGTAATTCTTGTATTACCTGTGTCAGCTGATCTTGTACTTCCCGCATTACTCTTTTGTATTGCGTATTAATTTGATTCTGATTTTGTTTGAATTTTCTTATTTGTTCATACTCTTCTGTGTCAGTGAAGGCTACGGGTCTTGTGTCATTCAGATCATCATCTACCTTTGTAGATAAGTTAGTGACCTGATCCGAAAGTTCGGCTACTTTCTCTGATAATGAACTAATTTCCTCCATGTGTCTTTCTACTGTGTCCTTTAAGTTTTCCTGAGTTTGAGCAAGTTGCATAACCGAATCGGTAGATGCAACTGAGTCCATTTTAGCTTGCAAGGTCTCATGATTTTCATGAACAATAGTTTGCAGTTCTTTTATGGCTGCTTCGTGATTCTGTAATGCATTTTCATGCCGCGAAAAAATAGGTTGGAAATGCTCACAAATTTGTGTTTTTACGTCATTACAGACCTTTTGACATTTCGATTCGATGTTATGTAACTCAGTAGTTAAATCTTCACGTGTTTGTTCAAGTGTGGTGTCTAACTTTTGAAGCTTTTGCTGTGTTTGTCTCTGATTTTGTTCCATTGTGTCTAACTTTTGAAGCTTTTGCTGTGTTTGTCTCTGATTTTGTTCCATTGTGTCTAACTTTTGCAGCTTTTGCTGTGTTTGTCTCTGATTTTGTTCCATTGTGTCTAACTGTTGCTGTGTTTGTCTCTGATTTTGTTCCATTTGTTGCATTAGTTGTAATAACAATGCATTAGTGTCTGGAATCTGTTCCTCTACTCTTTTCGGCAGTGCATTTGCACCGGCAACATTCACATTTTGACAAGCTGAAAATGTGTCTTGACTTATTTGAGAAAACGGTGAGGACGCAAAACCTGAATCTACAGTATTTGCAAAATTGTGTCCTATCATTTCGGATTCCTGAGGCGAGCTGTTGCCGACCGATCGATCGATAAATGCTTCCCTGTTCACTACCTGTTTGACTGTCTACGCCATTGTTTGGCGCCCGCTCCATTTCCCTATGCACAGTTACCAAATTACTACTTTGAACATTAGTTAACTCATTACATGGTGGGGCCAACACACTGCTTTCGTCTTCACTGTCATTTCTTAGTTTACTTTGGAGCCGAGTGTTACGTTTTTCACACGCCATTATTGTCACAATATTTCACACGATAACACAGAAAAGCACAATTTGAATAGCAAAAATAAGAGAACACATTAATATAGCACTGAAAATAATATCTAGTTAATTGCAGCTGCGAAATACTTGGTGCAAATCTACATGCATGCCACAACTGTTTTACAGTACAACAATGAAAGACTGCAACTACAAAGGAGATTCTCTCTACAATTACGCGCTAGCAATAAACAAAAGCTACACTAAATACACAAACTACAAGAAAAAATCAGAAGATTCCAGTGAGGTATCCTAGGCTAAGGGTCGACATATGAAACGTCCCCTTAGAACAAATTATACACGACTGTGCTTAACCTGACACACAATGTTTTTTAGCGCAACGCAATCTGACTATCAAAGATCCCTGCAAAGGAATGGCCCTGAGTAACATTACACTATACCTTTCACAAATAACTTACCTCACAAAAATCTTCATTACTGGAACTACTGCAATACAGCGAGCGCCACTACTGCCAGCTAAATAAAAGATTCAAACTACGGAAGGCACTAACTACTGATAGTCTTAGCAAATGAAAGATTCTAATAGAGAACAAACAATGTATTTACCTCAATATTCATAATATATACAGCAGTTCATGACATTTTTCAAAACTCCGCCATCTCTCTCCCCACATCCACCACTGCTGGCGGCTCACCTCCAACTGCGCAACGCTACGCGCTGTTCACATCCAGCTATAGCAGTTCATGACAACAATGGCAGGCAACAATGCAAACTAGCCACAGACTGCACACAGCACAGCCAGTGATTTTCATACAGAGCGCTACGTGGCATTACCCATATAAAAATATAAACAGCCTACTTACAACTTAAAGGTGATTTGCAGAGTATCCATGTAGTTGTAGATGTAGATTAGATTTTGAGTGCTCTAAGCTAGGACACTCTACCAATTCAGATGCAGTGTAGAAGAAAGTGTCATATATACAAGGAAGTGATAAGAAAGAAACTAAAATATTGTTGTAGAAATATGCAGAGTTATTTAGCCCTTTGCCAGAAATTATGATATGACAGTACAGGATTCCCACTGGGAATGAAATGCCAGTGTACAAGAAACGATACCAAGTTGCACATCACCTTCAATCACTATGGAAGAATTTATAAATCAGCATCTTCACGACAACATTGTAGCAGAAAGTATCAGCCCTTGCGGGGGAGGAGGGAAAGGGGCGCTGGTAGTAATTGTAACCAAGTAAAACTCATATGATAGTAAAGCATATCAGTTTCATGGTGACTATCGACACTGAACTCAGCACACAGTCATGGATGGTAACCTATGTCTAATATCACAGAAACTTTAGATAACCTGGCGCTTGGTCTATATTTTGCAACTATGGATTTGCGGAGTGGGTACTGTCAGTTAGAAGTAGCACCAAAGGATGGACCCGAGATCGCTTTTTTTTTGTTCCATTTAGTCATTAATAATACCATCGAACGCCATCTGGTTGTTAAATGCACTGGCAATGCTCCATCATCTGTTAGACGCAGTGCTACGAGGCATAAAAACAAGGCAGTGTGTGATGTATTTCGATAATAGTGTAGTGTTTTCCAAGAACGTCTAAAAGCGTGTAGTACAGTTACAGAACATATTTAGTCGATTACGAGTGGCACAGTTAACATTAAGGTTAGAGAAATGCTATTTTGTTTTAAACCAAGTTCAGTATTTATGGTGTATTATCGGCTAGGATGGTGTGTGAACAGACCCCAGCTTGTACAAGCCGTGCAGGAATTTCCTACTCCTAGTATAGGAAGAGAGTTAAAGGACTTTTCAGGTTTGACTAATTACTACAGGAAATTTGTGCCAAAATTTCCTAAAATAGTGGAACTCCTCACACATCTTCTGAAGAAGGAGATAGAAGTAGGGGGGTGGGGGCATACAAGCAAGAATTTCTATGACATCAGCATCAACATTCCTGGAATTGCATCTAGCTGTGTGCATCATGGTCATCCCAGGAATTCATCATTGCTGTGTGAAGGTACCACTACACCATTGCCTCCCACCACAGCGCCTCCCACCCCATTGCCCCCACCGTCCACACACCACTGACCCTCGCTCATTGATGTCATCATGCTGTCTGCCAGAGGCCTGCGAAGACAGGCAAGCAACTTTCTTCATAATCTGATTCTGTGTGCGGTGTCATTTGATGTCCAACATGAAACACTGCCAACAGAAGCAGAAATCAGCTGGGAAGAAGAAACCTATTGGTAAGTATTTGATTTCTCTTATAACAAAATGTTCATTATTAGCATAACCCACCGTCTAACATTATACTGCTTCCTTGCATGAACAGATGTATATGTTTGTACAGATAAACAAATGACTTCATGATATTCTCTGTTTAAACTGAGGTTTTGTTACAACCACTGATTGGTTCAACTGATAGACAAGGGAACACAGATGTGCTGACATGAACCAAAGCCTCAGCAGCACCACCAGACTCTCCACAGGATGTCTTCCCAACATTTCGAGCCTAATGTTGTTCATCTTTGCCGAAGCACAACCAAAGCTGAAACTTGAGTATCAGGTAACTGCTAGCAGAATACTGCTGTTAACAAATATGTACAGTTTCACTGGAGGTGGATCTAAGTCTGTAAATGATGGTCACACTATATCTGAGTAGCAGAGATACATCATACTAATACTAAGACATGAGGAGAAGTATGGTGTTAAATACAATAACTGCGTAACAGCACCTGACTGCTGTGATACACCGTAACTACTACAGAGTTTTACGAGTATATGCATTGTTTATAATGTAAGGGTAGTAGCAGCCACAGGGGAGATGAAGAAAGAACCAAAAGTACACACATGCGTACAAACACACATGTTGTTGTGGACTTCAGTCCTGAGACTGGTTTGATGTAGCTCTCCACGCTACTCTATCCTGCGCAAGCTTCTTCATCTCCCAGTACCTACTGCAACCTACATCCTTCTGAATCTGCTTAGTGTATTCATCCCTGGGTCTCCCTCTACGATTTTTACCCTCCACGCTCCGTCCAATACTAAATTGGTGATCCCTCGATGTCTCAGAACATGTCCTACCAACTGATCCCTTCTTCTAGTCAAGTTGTGCCACAAGCTCCTGTTCTTCCCAAATCCATTCAATACCTCCTCATTAGTTATGTGATCTTCTCATCTAATCTTCAGCATTATTCTGTAGCACCACATTTCGAAAGCTTCTATTCTATTCTTGTGTAAGCTATTTATCGTCCACGTTTCACTTCCATACATGGCTACACTCCATACAAATACTTTCAGAAACGGCTTTCTGACACTTAAATCTATACTCGATGTTAACAAATTTTTCTTCTTCAGAAACGCTTTCCTTGCCACTGCCAGTCTACATTTCATATCATCTCTACTTCGCCCATCATCAGTTATTTTGCTCCCCAAATAGCAAAACTCCTTTACTCCTTTAAGTGTCTCATTTCCTAATCTAATTCCCTCAGCATCACCCGACTTAATTCGACTACATTCTATTATCCTCGTTTTGCTTTTGTTGATGTTCATCTTATACCCTCCTTTCAAGACACTGTCCATTCCGTTCCACTGCCCTTCCAAGTCCTTTGCTGTCTCTGACAGAATTACAATGTCATCGGCGAACCTCAAAGTTTTTATTTCTTCTCCATGGATTTTAATACCTACTCCGAACTCTTCTTTTGTTTCCTTTATTGCTTGCTCAATATACAGACTGAATAACATCGGGGATAGGCTACAACCCCCTCTCACTCCCTTCCCAACCACTGCTTCCCTTTCATATCCCTCGACTCTTATAACTGCCATCTGGTTTCTGTACAAACTGTAAATAGCCTTTCGCTCTCTGTATTTTACCCCTGCTACCTTCAGAATTTGAAAGAGAGTATTCCAATCAACATTGTCAAAAGCTTTCTCTAAGTCTACAAATGCTAGAAACGTAATTTTGCCTTTCATTAATCTTTCTTCTAAGATAAGTCGAAGGGTCAGTATTGCCTCACGTGTTCCAACATTTCTACGGAATCCAAACTGATCTTCCCCTAGGTCGTCTTCTACTAGTTTTTCCATTCGTCTGTAAAGAATTCGTGTTAGTATTTTGCAGCTGTGGCTTATTAAACTGATAGTTCGGTAATTTTCACATCTGTCAACACCTGCTTTCTTTGGGTTTGAGATTATTATATTCTTCTTGAAGTCTGAGGGAATTTCGCCTCTCTCATACATCTTGCTCACCAGATGGTAGAGTTTTGTCAGGACTGGCTCTCCCAAGGCTGTCAGTAGTTCTAATGGAATGTTGTCTACTCCGGGGGCCTTGTTTCCACTCAAGTTGTTTGTATGTGTACCTTAGTATGTGCACAGAATACAAACACACATAGTGTACAGTAAAAGTGTACATAGTACACATATTACTATATAATTTGCAAGCACACGAAGTGTGCAGTCATTTACATGCATACACACACATACACAGAACAATGACAACAGCTATCTACTACACACACACACACACACACACACACACACACAAAATCACTCCAGCAGATAATATGAGAATGCGACATGTGAAGATGTGTCATCACCGAGTGGATACTCTTCATAGTTTTTGATCGTGAGAGCCTGTGAGGCTGCACAATGCACACGCTTAGCCTCTCTGGGTGACGCTTGCATCTATACGCTATGCATACGTCTTTGATCTGTGCCCTGCAAACTCTGCGAGCCATCCGCTTTGTCTTTCATTAGGTCTACAACTTTCTTGTTCTGAAGTCTTACGCTGTAAGAATTATTGGCCACATATCCAGACACGAATTCCTTGGGATTGTACCTAATTACTTCATATTGATCACAGAATTTTACTCAGCAGGTGAAATTATCTGTATCCATATAAAGTAACTTGGAATCAGCAAAGTTTGGATTTGTGGAATCAGTACCTGTGGATATGAAACTTCCTGGCAGATTAAAACTGTGTGCCCGACCGAGACTCGAACTCGGGACCTTTGCCTATCGCGGGCAAGTGCTCTACCATCTGAGCTACCGAAGCACGACTCACGCCCCGTACTCACAGCTTTACTTCTGCCAGTATCTCGGCTCCTACCTTCCAAACTTTACAGAAGCTCTCCTGCGAACCTTGCAGAACTAGCACTCCTGAAAGAAAGGATACTACGGAGACATGGCTTAGCCACAGCCTGGGGGATGTTTCCAGAATGAGATTTTCATTCTGCAGCGGAATGTGCGCTGATATGAAACTTCCCGGGAGATTAAAACTGTGTGCCCGACCGAGACTCGAACTCGGGACCATTCTTTCAGGAGTGCTAGTTCTGCAAGGTTCGCAGGAGAGCTTCTGTAAAGTTTGGAAGGTAGGAGACGAGATACTGGCAGAAGTAAAGCTGTGAGTACAGGGCGTGAGTCGTGCTTCGGTAGCTCAGATGGTAGAGCACTTGCCCGCGAAAGGCAAAGGTCCCGAGTTCTAGTCTCGTTCGGGCACACAGTTTTAATCTGCCAGGAAGTTTCATATCAGCGCACACTCCGCTGCAGAGTGAAAATCTCATTCCAGTACCTGTGGAGTTTGGAGAGATACAGAATACACATACTGATATAGACAGGCTTCGTGAACTTAATTGAAAACGTAGTCATCTTGACGGCCACTAGCACTTTGTTGAAGATTGTGGCCCACTGTTTAATGTAAAAATTCAATATGTTAGCTAAATTTCATACGCAACAATATATTATGTAATATGCAAAATCATAGCGACCTCTGATTTTCATTGCAAACTTTTCCGAATTCCGCGCAGCGTCTTAATCCCATGTAAATATCACAATAACCACGACCATTAACGAAATGATGGACACATCATGAACCTGAAATATAAAGCTATAAGTAAAGCAAAATTGAAATTTTTTACCGAACTGTTCCTGTGAAATCGTCTTAAAAAGAACGCAGGGCGTGCGTCTCGATTCTATCATCGCTGACCGGACGAAAGGTGGAAAACACTTGTCGGCCTCCCCTTCTGAACAAACGAGTGAACTCGCCCAGCGTTTTGGACTGCGCATCGACCACCGTATCCTGCGAGGGCTGTAGAGAAGATCCAACTAAAAGTGGCTTGTTACGTCACGGGATCGTTTAGTCGGCGCGACAGCGTTACAGAGATACTGAACAAACTTCAGTGGCAAGCGTTACAAGAAAGGCCTTGTCAACACAAAGAGGTATACTATTGAAATTTCGAGAGAGCACTTTCCAGGAACGGTCAAACATTATATAACTTCTTACTACACACATCTCGCGAAATGACCACAATGAAAAAATCCGAGAAATTCGAGGTAATGCAGAGGCTTGCTGGCAACGATTTTTCCCATGCGCCTTTCGCCAGTGGAAGAGGGAAGGGAGGATCAATTAGTGGTGTAAGAAGCACCCTCCACTATACACCTTCAGGTGGCTTGCGGAATATCGATGTAAATGTTGATATTAATACACTTACATAAACGCCGTTCCAAAGAATACTGCCATTAGTAAAGTACTTCGATACAAAATATTAGTCAACAAATTATGAATTTTATGGTGTTTATTTATTAAATAAAGCAGTTGAGTCACACGCTGACCGACCCATTCTGCTATTAGAGCATCTTTTCTGACAACACAATACTTCACGCCTTTTTTTATTCTGACGGATCCGCCTCTCGTAATATCTAGCTGTCAATTACAGGGTGACAATTATTGAACCATATGAAATAAAATTGTTATAGCTTCAGAAAGGTTTGCGTCAGGGCTTTCAAATTGCACGGTTGGCGGGGAATGATGGGAATTAGTGTGCGCATGCGCATGTGCCTTGTTGTTGTCGGCCATTTGCACGTTAAAATGTCACAGTGACGCGCGCCTGAGCATATAGCTTTTGTAAAGGCCTACTATGCGAGCAATAACAGCCAATCTGCGACTCATACGAAGTTTGCGATCGAGTTCAAGCTGAAGACAATCAGTCCACGTGTGCTAACAATCAATAATTTGATTCGTATATTTGAGAGAACGGGTAGTGTCCGTGACGACAATGTTGGCAATGTTGGTCGTCCAAAACGCATGAAAACCTCGAGAAGACACGCGCTGTGTTTCAAACCAGCCCCAGGAAATCGATCAGACAAGCTGCACAACAGGTGGTAATCAACCAGGAGACACTGCGAGAAATTGTTAAAGGCCTGCATCTTTTCCCATACAAAATTCAAATCCATCAGCCATTAAGCCCCAGGGCCATGGAACAGCAGTTGTGTTTCGCCAACACTATTGTCCACAGAATTGTCAAACAGGACTTTGGTTTAACGACGAAGTCCGCTTTCATTTGGGTGGGTTCGCCAATCAGCAAAATTTGCGCATTTGAGGGATCGAGAACCCGCATTTCGCGATCGAGAAGTCTTTTCGTCCTCAGTGGGTAGTCTGTGGGGTATGCAATGTCCAGTCATGGAAGATTATTTCATCCCCATTATCCAAATGGACCATGATTCCGACAAGATGTGGTACATGCAAGACGAAGCTCGACCTCATCGAAGTAGGAGAGTATTTGATGTCCTGGAGGAGAACTTTGGGAACCGCATTGTGGATCTAGGGTTCCCAGAGGCCAGTGGCATGGGCCTCGATTGGCCGCCATATTCTTAGAACCTGAACCCATGCGACTCCTTTTTGTGGGGCTATATTAAAGACAAGGTGTACAGAAATAGCCCCAAAGCCATTGCTGAGTTGAAAACAGCCATTCAGGAGGTCATCGACAGCATCGATGTTCCGACACAGCGGGTCATGCAGAATTTCGCTATTCGTCTGCGCCACGTCATCGCCAAGGATGGCAGTTATATCGAACAGGTCATGAATAAATTCCAATATCTATAGTGACGTTTACATGTTGAATAAAGTTTGTGCACGCCGCAGTTTGTAACTAATTACTTTTTTCACATAGTTCAATAATTGTCAGCCTGTACATAGGGATATCGGGATGCTTTTGATTATGTAGAGTACTCAATCTGCCCTCTACAATGCAATTGTCCGTCTGTGGGAAGTTTGTATAATTGTTATGAATTGTTTCAGTTTGTGCGAGAAACTTCTGATTTTACATTTTTTTTCCTCTCGATTTCAGCGTTGTAGACATCAGTCGGTGAATGCCACACAGCTTACACTCAGAATACGTACGTACCTTTGTATAAGAAGTTATCACCGTCGCAGTCTAAGCATGCTCATCGTGTAGGATTATCACGTGCACGCTGTGTTGCCTGTCCTAATCTCTGGCCCTCATCTGACACGCAGTAATCTCTGGGATGTTTGTCTGGAGCCAACAGTTTTCGTGTGCTTAATGACAATGTTATTCTTCAGCCTTACAGGTGAACTGCTTTTTGCTCGTTCTACTGTTATCTTTAGATGTGGGAATTACATTGTTCTTTTGTGTATTCAGATTCACTTTTACTCTAAGAATTTTCTAACTCTTTCTTAGATTATATTTTTTCATTTATTGGTAAAATATTTAAAAAAATAGTTAATTTGTTTCAGAATGAAATTGGCTGTATTTTGTGTAAGCAGTCGTTGACAGCTGTTATGTGCTTGAGGAGTCATTTCACTGTATCTACGACGGTCGAGTTTGTTTTTTACTTGTCATTCCGCAAACTGCTTTTGTCTATATTGGACCATTTTCAGGCTATCGCTATTAGAAAGAAAATAACATTGCTGAAAGTTCTAGCAATACTTATGAGGGATATTCAGCAAGTAAGGTCCGATCGGTCGCGAAATGGAAACCACTGTGAAAATCAAACATGTTTTATTTACAACAGTTGGCTACGCTTCCCAGCTTCTTTTCTGCTTAAGTCGCCGCTCTGGCTTAGAACATTTGTCGTAGTGCTGTATCATCTTTCCAATACCCTCGTCATAGAAGGCTTCCGCCAATTCTCTATGCTGGTCTACAGTTCGTTGTCTGTGCCAAAATGTTGTCTTCATAGCCAGCGGTTCATGTGAGCAGAGATAAAACTCAGGGGGAGCTGTATTGTGGGTGATAAAACACTTTCCACCGAAAATGCTGCTGTGGTGGCTTCATTGTCCCTACAGAATGTGGCCGAGAATTGTCATAAAGAGGAAAACGCGTGACAGTTATATGGACTGCCTGACAACGGGCGAAATCCCTCACCAGGTCCAACTGTGATTCATTGATATTGTGATCACAGGATACTTTTTTTGTGAAGTGCACAGTTTTACATTTCTGAACATATAAAGCAAGTTGCCAGGCTTCGCACTATTTTGAAATCTTAGCAAGATAACTGCGAGGACGCTGTAATTTTTGAGAACATTTCTCGTGGAAAAACAGCAACCTGGTTAAAAGTACTTTAAAAATGGAGTACAAGCAGTCTCAACGGCACTAAAACATTTATTTCAATTGTTCGCAGAGTCGTAACACCAAATCCGTTCACCGCCACCGCCTACCGTCATGGTATACGGGTCAGAGGATGGTCACATAGTGATAGAAACCGGTCACCATTGAAATAAATGTTTTATTGCGGTCGAGACTGTTTGTAACCCATTTGTAAATGCAAAAGTCTGTGTTATTATTAATATTGTCTGCAACGTCATTAATAAGCAACCTGAACAGCAAGGCTCCCAACAACTGAAATTATTTCTACATATGTCGATGACTCTCCATCCAAGATAACTTGCTGCGTCCTCCCTATCAAAACATCCTCAGTCCGGTCGTAAATTTCACTTGGCATCCCAAACGATAGTGCGCCTGCTTAGCTCACTGGTATCAGTTCCTCTTGGGACGCGACAGCGATCGGACGTGTCGGTTCTTCCGCGTAGTCGTAGCGCCGAAAGCCGTGTTTATAATAATTCTTGGATTGTGACCTGTGATATTCTCAGTGCTTCTTCACTACCGTCGTACACAAGCTTCTTAATTTACTCACAGCGGTCCCGACGGCGCATATAGTGCAGTTGTGGCTCCCAGTGTACCACGTAAGAATACCCTGTGTTTTGCATTTGAGAAATCTTCCAGGAATGTGCAACCGAGTTCTCTAGAAATCCATGACTGGATAGTAGATATTATTGGCATCACATCCGATCAGGTCCACACAGCATATTATGACATGGCGGAATACTGTTTCTTTGTGAAGTTTGTAGACCAGATACAACTGGAGAAAAGTTTGGTGAATACTGGTGGGAAAGTAGAGTTCCGACATCTTGATCAGTCGGTGAGTACAGTTTCAATAACGAACGCTGACTTTGAGTAGAAACAAGTGCGAGTGTTCAATTTGCCACCTGAGGTTGAGAATTGGTTTCTTAGAGATGTCCTCGCCAAATACGGTGACATCCGACAGATTAGAAACGAAAAATGGTCGAGCCGTCACAAACTCCAATGTTATAGTGGGGTTCGCTCAGTTGACATGGCCGTTAAAGTCAATATCCCATCCTATATAATGGTTTGTGGTTATAAGGCTCATGTCATTTACGAGGGGCAAGTCGGTACTTGTTTCATCTGTAACACGAGTGGCCATTTACGAGAGGATTGCCCACGGCGAGTTGTCGTACTTCGAAACAATCTGCAACAACGACAGAGATTAACATTGGCTGATGTCCTAACTCAAAATCAGACGCCTTCTGTGACTGACTCCCAACCGAGTGCATCTGTGTCAGAGGACAACGATCTCGGTAACGGCACCTTCCCACCCTTGCCTCAAAAACCCGTGGCCAGTCACCCCTTAGCCACCGGTGTTGCATTATCTGTCGGTAACAAACGACGACGTACTATAAGTGACGGTAGTGGTTCCGGCGAACAGGCAGTAAAAAATCAAACCGATGACGCGGAGCCACGGGCCTCCACACAGGACACGCATGTGTCGGATGGCTCAGTTACGACCCGCCAAATTCCCATTCAACCGCCCGACGCAGAAACTGTCAATACGAGTGCAGCCGAGTGTTTACAGCAATCCGTTCCGATGCCGCTTGCCGACTCGCCGCAGGTGGCCAACACACAAGAGGCGGCAGTCAGTCAACTGCAACTCGTAAACTCGGCGGATGAAGCATGCGGTGTAGAGCATAACATAAATAGCCGCCACCTCGAAACTGCTTCCAAACAACACGAGGACCCGGACAGCTGTATACAAACAGCCAGTACGGCTCCAAACAAACACAGTGAGCCTACTGACGCCGCGTCTTCGGAGTTGCCGTCACCCGTTCCGAAGCAAGGACTTTCACATACTGCTTACAGCCATGACTCGCCGACTCCGCCGTCTTCAATGACACTTCGGACGCCTTTGCGACGGCAAAATAAAGTTAAACCAAAGGACTCCGTGGCTGGAAGTAACTCAAAAAGTAAAGTCAGCGCAAAAACTGGTACAAAACCTGCGGATGTAGGTTCGAAGTTCGATGGTGAGGTGGACTGGGCTTCCTACGCTTCCCATCACCCACAAGTCTCGGACGATCATGTGTCAAGCTTATGAGTTTTTGTCCCTGAACATTAATAGAGTTAAGACAGATTTAAAATTATCAATGCTACGGCAGTTTATCTATGAGTCCGAAGCTGATATAGTTCTGTTACAGGAAGTGTCTGTCTTAAGTTTTCATGTATCAGGATTTGCAACAATCGTAAACACCGTGGCGGACGGGGGTACAGGTACGGCCATTCTATCACGAGACGGAATCTCAGTGAGCAATGTCGAAATGTTGGACTCCGGTAGAGGCATAGCTTGCCAAATTTTTGATGTCACCGTCGTCAATATCTATGCTCCATCTATGCACCTTAAAATCAGAAAGAGCTAACTTCTTTAAGCAAGACATCATATACTTGCTACGCCGCAACCCAACCCAGTTGATAATTAGTGGTGATTTCAACTGTGTGATCCACAGGAAAGACCAATCGCCAAACTTTAATTACTGTAGGGAACTACATGATCTGGTGCGTCACCTGCAGCTGAAGGATGCGTGTGAACTAAAATTTCCTACCCTGGTAAAGTACACGTACCTGACCACAACCGCATGTAGCCGTCTAGACCGTTTGTACATCTCTGAGAACATTTGCCAACATGTTCTGGACGCCGATGTCATTCCGGCTAGCTTCTCCGACCACTGCGCCCTCTGTGTCACAATAAATCTGGACAAACAGCATACAAAATGGCATAGGATTCCGTGGAGCCTAAATGTTTCTATTCTCGCCGATGCCTTGCTACAAGATGTCATCTCCACGACATGGGCGGATTGTCTCAAGCAATGCTGCAGATATCCGAGCAAGATAGCCTGGTGGAATGCTGTGGTCAAACGGAAAATGCGATTATCTTTAAGAAACTACAGTTGGCAACGGGCGCAAGATGTCAAACGCACGATTGATTTTTACCAAACAGTTCTGCGAGAGCTGTATGCGACTACGACACCAACCAACACACAGCTGACGACCATCAAACAATTAAAGGCGAAGCTTATAGGCATAAAGAGAACGCAGCTTGAAGGACTGAAGATCAGACCTAAGGCAAAATCGCTTCAAGAGGACGAACTTGCATCGCTGTATCACCTCATAAAACATCGTGCCCATCGCAAGCGAGCTTTTATCGGGGAGCTGGACGCAGATGATGGACTCCGTTTGACCCGACAGAGTGATATTCTTACTGCAGTTTACCGGTACTTCACGGATCTGTACTCGCAATGCGATACATGTTGTGCCGACGGCGGCGATATCGTGAGTGCTCTGCCCACCGTAGTCACGCCTGCGGACAACTTGGCGGTCGTGTACGATTTTGCTCCAGACGAAGTCCTTGAACTGATTTCTGGCTCGCCGTCAAATAAATCCCCTGGCCCTGATGGTTTGCCACGGGAATTTTATGTGCGCTTCTGGCCCATAATCGGACACGCATTTACAGATGTTCTCAATGAAGTGATGCGAGGGAGTGACGTGCCGGCCGAAATGAAGGAAGGCCGAATTGTATTGATACCAAAACGCATACACCGAAAAACCTTAGATAACTTCCGACCTATTACTTTACTCAATTTTGATTACAAAACCTTCGCCAGAGCACTCAACAGCAGATTGTCTCCGTTAATGAAGCAAGTGATTCACAACCATCAATCATGCATCCCTGGTCGCACTATTATGACGCCCCTTTCGGAATATAGAGACGTAATAGCCATAGCGTCAGTCACTAACGTGAATCTCGCATTGCTGTTTATCGACTTTTGCAAGGCTTTTGATCGCGTCCGCCACGAGTACCTCCTACAGCTACTGCAGCGGCGCGGTTTTGAGCAACGGGTTATAAATGTCGTGCAACGTTTCGTCACGGGCATTACAACCAGAATCAGCGCAAATGGACAGCTTACTCAACCTATCGAGGTCCAAAGAGGAGTGCCGCAGGGGAGCCCTCTCTCCATGATGTTATTTGTTTTATCGCTCGAGCCGCTCTTACGCTCTATTCATGACAAACTTGCAGGCCTTTCGATCGCCGGGACGTCCTTCGTGGTTCGTGCTTACGCCGACGACGTCGGAGTGTTACTGCGCAACGACAGAGACGTATCAACCCTCAAGACCGCGGTAGACGAGTACTGTCGTGCTTCCGGTGCTAAAATCAACGCCGGTAAATGCACCTTTGTCAACATTCGAGGATTCGACGCAGTTATTATACCTTGGGCGAAGCGTGTCGAAAACCACACCACTCTGGGGATGATTATCGACAAATGCCCGCTAAAAATGAATGCAAAAAATTGGAAGCAGGTCACCAATAAAATGGAAGGTGCCATCTATGAAAACAATTGGCGGTCCGTTAACATTCTCCAACGCATACGACTCCTCAGCAGTTATATATTCAGTAAAGCGTACTATATGGCCCAACTATTTCCAGTCCCCAAGATGCAGGCCAAACACGTGATGAAACTCTCTAATAGATTTATCTGGCAAGGGCATCTGTTCAAAGTGAAATACACCACGCTGACGTCTTCCAGACAGGTCGGCGGACTAAACATGCCTGACATTAACCGAAAGTGTACTGCGTTATATATTAAACGAATCACCCATTTGTTGGACAAGGAACCTCTCAGCGTAACCAGTTGGCTCTTCCGAACCTTACAACCCACCGATACGCATCCACCCATTGATGTAGGTAAAATAAATTACAAACTACGACATGTCAAGCAGTTTTTTCTTGAAGTAAGCTATATTGATGGACATTATTTCACGCAGGATTTACCGACGACGCACCTGTTATTAAAAAGATGGACATCTCCAATAGTCCGGAATCCCATTGAACTTAAATACCCGAGTGTTCATTGGAAGGCAGTTTGGGACAACATAAGTTTAACCGTCCACACTGCTGAAGTGGCGTCCACATGGTATAAAGTGGTAAACGATGTTACACCCACTAATGAAAGGTTGCATAGAATCGGTTTAAGTGACAGTGATAAATGCGTCCGCTGTGGCCTGGTCGACACCTTACGCCATCGCTTCACTTGTGGTGGTCATCTCATTAACTGGAAATGGGTGCAGCAGAGGCTGGGCCTGATTACCCGCAGCAGCCCAGCCAGCCACTGCGCCGACATCCTGCTCTGGCCGGACGCGAAACATTTTCCCGCTACCAAGAACAACACCGTGATGTGGATGTTAGGACAGTTTGTGACATATATCATCATCCACAATAATGAAGATAATCTCATTAGTTTCGAGGCTTACATGAGAACGGCACGCTGGAAGATGAAACGTTACCCAAATTTCCGGAAGATGTTTGCTAACATGTTAGACATAATTTTTGAAAAACAAGGCGTAGGGTAATTCTCGATGCCGGTAAGGACACAAATCACATGCAAGACTATGTAGCGAACAAAATACACAACGAGTAAGGGGTTATACCAGTTCCTAGGACTACTACCGATTTCTCAATGGTGTTATTAACTTCATTATGACGTTTTCATTAATTTATGTACCTGTGCATCTCTTGTTATCCGTTTGTGTGCTCCAAATGACTTTGAGTTTGGACAGTTATGAAACAAATGACATAACTGTCATTCCAGTTAAGACAATCAATTATATATATGTTTGCGTTTCGGATCTATGTCTCTGTCTGGACTGAAGAGGCTACTATTTATGTTCTATTTTGTAAGCTTACAAATGGCACTATATTGAAATGTGTTCTTCAGTCTATTGTAGGATACAGTTCGTGTTGAATCAGTTCCAGCATTTCAATATTTTGTTTTTGTGCTTATGTACATATATGGTTGTTTTAATAAAGGAAAAAAGGTAAAAAAAGTGGTAACGTGCTTGCCTACCGTGCAGTTGGCCCAGGTTCGATTTCCGGTCGGGTTGGAGATTTTCTCCCCCCGCGGACTGTGTGTTGTGTTGTCCTCATCATCATCACCGACGCGCAAGTCGCCCAATGTGGCGTTACCAGTAATAAGACTTACAGTCGACGGCCGCACTCCCTCGGATGGGACCTCCAGGCCAACAATGCCACACAATCCTTTCTTTTACCCCGTGCGATCGTACATTTTTGATAACGAGCGCAGATCTGGTATCAAGAAATATTGCGTCTAGCTGACTGCCTTGATCCATAGCTTTCAATATGTCATGTGAGAGAAGTGCGAATTAGGTTTCTCACTATCGATGTTTCCGGAATCTATGCTGGCTGGCGTGGAGGAGGTCATTCTAATTTATTTACCTAATTACGTTTGTGCGCAGAACGTGTGCTAAAGTTCTACAAGAAATGTATGAAAAAAATGTTCTACGATAGTTCTGTGGACCACTTCTGTTACCTCTTTTCGAGACGTATGTTACCTGTGCTTTCTTACAACTACTGGGCACGGTTTTGGGTTCAAGAGTTCTACTGTAGATTATAGTTAAAAGAGGGGCTAAGTCAGCCGCAAATTTGGTACAGAATCTGATAGAGATTCCATTGGTCTCTGGAGTTTGGTTAAGTTTTAACGATCTCAGATGTTTCTCAATGCCACTGACACTAACATCTATGCCACTAATCTTTTCACTAATAATGATAATTAAATTGGGGTATTACTCTTGGGTTTTCCTTTGTACAGGAACATTTGAAAACGGAGTTAAGAATTTCTGCTTTTGCCTTAGTACCCTCAGATTCAGTTCCTGTCTCATGACTGAACACTAACTTTAGTGCTACTAACAGCCCTTACGCACGAGCAGAATTTATTTTTGTTAAAGATCTTTCTACAACCTTCTGCTCCGGTAGTCACTGAAGGCTTGACACACTGCGATCTTGACCGCCAAACTGATTTAATGCAGGATCTGCCTATCTATAGCCATTTGCTGCGTTTGACACCTATTACGCAATGGGCTCTGTTTCTTTAGAAGTTTCATTACAGTGGCTGTATACAGGCAGGATCCCTCCCACGATGAAATGTTGTATTGGGTACGTATCTATTCCGTACATTGCCATTTATTCGTTTAAACTTGCTTAATAGTGTCTCTGCATGCCCCTGTTTTGAGCTTAAAGTTTCGTCATTGAGATTTGATTCTACTGATACTTTATCTGCCTTACTGAACATATGCATCTTACTATTTCTTGTAACTGCCTTATTGTTTTAATTGTACTTTGGTTGCTACAAATGCCTCATTATCACTGATAACACTTTTGATGTGGACGTCCTCAAACAGATCAGGTCTATTTGGTGCGGGTAGATCTAATATATTTCCATAACGAGTGGGGTTCCGAAGCCCTGTTGTACGTAGGTATCAAAGAACTTCACAGTTACTTGTCACGCCCACCACTGACAAAACTGTGATTTTCCCAGATGATTATTGGATGACTAAAGTCTCCTCCGATGACTGCAGTATGATTCAGGAACTTACGTACTAGAGATCCGGGGTTTTCTTTAAACTTTTCGATTACATCAGGAGGGGCGTTTGGTGGTCGATAGAAGGATCCAATTATAATTTTATCCCACCCCTGATAATAAGAATTGCACATTAAGTTTCAATATTATTTTGGCGAATTTAAGTGTCTTGCCTATTGCGAAAAATACTCCACCTCCATTTTCCAATAGCTTATCCTTTCAATTATCTCACTGCTGTCAACTTTGAGATTTAATCACCTTTCTGCACCTAGTGTTATGTCGGCTTCACCGCTTTTGATGAGTGCTTCAAACTTCGCACTTTGTTGTAAATGCTTCGGCAGTTAACCCTATGATACTAATATTGTTTCCAGTGGGGACAGTAAGAAGCAATAGGCCGGCCGCTGTGGCCGAGCGGTTCTAGGCACTTCAGCCCGGAACCACACGGCTGCTACGGTCGCAGGTTCGAATCCTGACACGGGCATGGATGTCTGTGATGTTCTTAGGTTAGTTAGGTTTACGTAGTTCTAAGTTATAGGGGACTGACGACCTAAGATGTTTAGTGCTTAGAGCCATTTGAACCATCTGAAGAAGGAATATTTTCTTCGCTGCCAGAAGTCATGAAGGGCGACGATGTTTGACCTGTCTACTAATCCAGTGTTTCTCAAACAACATCAGTTACATGTTGAAGATATGGCATACTTTCTAGGTCGATATATTGCATAAAATTTATATTACAGATAAATTCCGTTAATGCAGTCTTACTAAAGGAAGACTAGGTTCTGTATGATTCTCAGCTGATCATGTTTTATGTAAGTATAACTACAATTTTGTTTTGAACCATTTGTACATCACTACACGCAGGGACGTAAGTACGGAGGTGGAGGCCCCAGGACAGTTACATAAAGTAGGGCACCCACTCCATCCTGCGACCTACACCCACATTACCCACTCGCAACCCTACAAAACGTCGCCCACACATCATCTCCTACAGCCAGTTATCCTCCGCCCGTCTACACTACACAATTTCCTGGCCACTCTCCTCTTACACGAGTCAAAAAATGAAACAAGTAACATAAACATAAGAAAACCAATCATTTTATTTTAAGCACAAGATGCGTCTGAAAAGTTCTGTGAACGATCTCAGAAATTAAAAGGAAACGATAGTTACAAACGAAATACCTTTACTGGACTTCAAAATCACCGTTAGTTACAACACACTGCTGATATCGGTTGTAAAGTAGTTGAAAACTGTCAGCAAACGCTTCTTGTGGAATCGCTCGAACTACCATGGTCATGCTTTGTTATATGCATCATTACAAGACATGAGACATTGTGGTACCGGTATGATGCTGAGACCAAGCGACACTCAATGGCATGGTGTTCATCGTCTTCCTCACCTCCCAAAATATGTCGGCTCTCAAAATCCAAGATTAAGACGATATCGACCGCGTCTTGAGACGACAAGGGCTTGATCCATCCCGAGTTTCTACCTGAGGGAGGTGGAGAAGACGAAGAAGATCGCGCCACCGAATGACGCTTGGTCTCCAGATCGTGTCGGGAACACCAGGTCTCATCTCCTGTACTAATGCGAATTCCAACCACTCGTGATCACAGTTGTTCAAGCGATTCCACAAGAAGCGATTGCTGAGAGTTTCCTACAGCTTTACAACCGATGTCATAAAGTACCTAATGGTGATTATTGTGAAGGGCAGTAAAGTTACTTTGTGAAATTGTGTGTATGTGTTACAGACCTAGTAACCAACTCTATTTTGACATCTTACTTTGTTTCCTTTATTTTATTGTGTGGGGACTCGTAATGTTACATGGGAATTCTTACCTCCAGATTTCTGAACACAGTACAGTCACTGGTCAACGATATTGTGACACTGTACTCCTTCCACTTGTGCGTCTTTTCAGGGGTGAATTAGGCTCTGTTTCAGTTTGTGGATGACAAGGTGCGATCGCATCGAACAGCGCAGGCGAAGTAGGTCTTACAAAGAGAAGATATTCGGCCGATGCACCGACCTGCCCTTTCCCCTGACTTACATGCCATCGAGCGCGTCTAGGTTGCGTTGGGGAGACGTACTGCAGCAACGACAATACTATTGTCAACCTCGCTGGCGGAGAAATGGTACGCCCAACCCAAAAATTCCTTACTAGCCTCATTGCTAGCATGGGAGCACGTTGCACTCCGTCATTCCTGTCCGGAATCGCACACACTGTTAATAATGATGTCCCGCCATTAGTGAGGTCCAGGGAACCTTCATGAATCGCAGTGACTTTGGTCCAATTATTTTCATTGAATAGAAGTGTCATTTCTGTTCGTCTCATTGTGTATTTCTTTCAGTTACCTTCTCTACTGTACTGTAGCAGTTTTTTCTACGAGGGTCACTCCAAAAGAAATGCACATTATTTTTGTAAAAATACAGTTTTCATTCTGCATGTGTGAAAGTTTTACAGTGTGTAGATACATCCTTCTCGCTTGTTTTCAAACTTAGTTCAACCTGTTCCCGTGAGTGGCGCCGTCACAGCATGTCCTCAAGATGGCTGCTACACTTGACGTTCGTCAGAAGCAACGTGCTGTCATAGAATTCCAGTGCTGTGAAAACGAGACAGTGGGAAACATCCACAAGAGGTTGAAAAAGGTGTATGGAGATGCTGCTGTCGATCGCAGTACAGTTAGTAGGTGGGCAAGCAGGTTACGTGATGAAAGCGGGCACGGCAATATTGAGGATCGTCTTTGCAACGGCAGGCCTCGTACTGCACACACTCCAGACAATGTGCAGAGAGTTAACGAATTGGTGACTGCTGACAGACGCATCACATTGAACGAATTGTCACGCTACGTTGGGATAGGGGAAGGAAGTGTTTGCAGAATACTGAAAGTGTTGGCGTTAAAAAAGGTTTGTGCCAGGTGGGTTCCCAAGATGTTGACAGTGACTCACAAAGAAACAAGAGAAAAGATATGCAGCGAACTTTTGGAACAGTACGAGAACGATGGAGATGAATTTCTTGGAAAAATTGTGACAGGTGATGAAACATGGCTCCATCATTTTTCACCAGAGACGAAGAGGCAATCAGTGGAGTGGCATAATGCAAATTCACCCAAGAAAAAAAAATTCAAAACCATACCTTCTGCTGGAAAAGTTATGGCTACAGTGTTTTTCCATTCCGAATGACTCTTACTTGTGGACATCATGCCAAGTGGAACCACCATAAATTCTGGTGGATGTGTGACGACACTGAAGAAACTTCAAGCTTGACTGAGTCGTGTTCGACCACATCGGCAAAAGCAGGATGTTATGCTGTTGCACGACAATGCACAGCCACATGTCAGTCGATAAACCATGGAAGCGGTGACAAAACTCGGACGGACAACACTGAAACACCTGCCTTGCAGTCCTGACCTGGCTCCATGTGACTATCATCTCTTTGGGAACCTGAAAGACTCTCTTCGTGGAACAAGGTTTGAAGATGATGACTCCCTTGTGCACGCTGCCAAACAGTGGCTCCAACAGGTTGATCCAGAATTTTACTGTGTGAGTATACAGGCGCTGATTCCAAGATGGCGTAAGGCAGTTGAGAGGGATGGAATTTATGTGGAGAAATGAAAATATTGTCTCTAAAGGATGTATCTACACACGGTAAAACTTTCAACCATGTAGAATAAAAGATGGATTTAAAAAAAAATAGTGTGCGTTTCTTTTGGGGTGACCCTCGTATGTACGGTCCAAGATTCATCGAGCCATGTTACTTGATATTGACTCATGAGAAAATTACTTAGGTTCTTAATCTTTGCACACCACTGTAGTTTGTGTACGATCCTTTGGTGCTAGCTGTTTCTGACAGTGGCTGAGCGAGGTGGTGTAGTGGTAAGGCATTGTATTTACATCTACATCTATACTCCGCGAGCCACGCGAAACTGTGTGACGGAGGGTACTTCTGGTACCAGCATCGGATTTGTCATTCCCTGTTCAATTAGAGAATGGCGCGAAAATGTCCGTATTAACTCAAATTTATCGAATATTCTCTTTGTGGTAATTTCGCAAGATGCACACTTAGTTGACAAAAGTCATGAGACAGCGCTGTGCTTATATACAGATGGCGGTAGTATCGCGTACACAACTTATAATGGGGCAGTGGATTGGCGGAGCCGCCATTTGTAATCAGGTGAGCCATGTGAAAAGATTTCCGACATTGTTATGGGGCACGACGGGAATTAACAGACTTAGAACGCGGAATGGTAGTTGGAGCTAGAGGCATGGGACATTCCACTTCGGAAATCGTTAGAGAATTAGACATTTCGAGTTCCTCAGTGTCAAGAGTGCGGACAACGCATTGGTCGACGGCGTTCACTTATGACGGAGAGCAGCGCCGTTTGCGCCGGGTCGTCAGTGCTAACACACAAGAAACACTTCGTGAAGTAACACCAGAAATCAATGTGGGACTTACGATGAACGTACCCGTTAGGACAGTGCGGTGAAATCTGGCGTTAATGGGCTATGGCAGCAGATGACCGATGCGAGTGCCTTTACTAACAGCACGACGCCTCTGCTGCTCTCGTGACCATATCGATGGGTCCCTAGTCGGTTGAAAAACCGTGACCTGGTCAATTGAACCCAATTTCAGTTGGTAAGAGTTGATGGTGGGGTTCGAGTGTGGCGCAGACCCCACGAAGGCATGGACCCAAGTTGTCAACAGGACACTTTGCAAGCTGGTGATGGCTCGATATTGGCGTGGGCTATGTGTGCATGGATCATTGACTGGAAATGGAGATAATTTGCATCCTTTTATGGACTTCATGTTCCCAAACAACGGTGGCCTTTTTATGGGTGATAATGAGCCATGTCACTGGATCACAATTTTTCACAATTGGTTTGAAGAACGTTCTGGACAGTTCGAGTGAATGATTTGGCCACTCAGATCGCCCAACAAGAATCTCATCGAACATTTATGGGACATAATCGAGAGGCCAGTTCATGCACAAAATCCTACACCGGCAACACTTTCTGACTTATGAACGGCAACGGAGGTGGCATGACTCAATATTTCTGCAAGGGGCTTCCAACAACTTGTTGAGTCAATGCCACGTTGAGTTATTGCCCTACGCCTAGCAAAAGTGTATAAATAGAAACAATGTGAGTCTTCAATTACACTCCTGGAAATGGAAAAAAGAACACATTGACACCGGTGTGTCAGACCCACCATACTTGCTCCGGACACTGCGAGAGGGCTGTACAAGCAATTATCACACGCACAGCACAGCGGACACACCAGGAACCGCGGTGTTGGCCGTCGAATGGCGCTAGCTGCGCAGCATTTGTGCACCGCCGCCGTCAGTGTCAGCCAGTTTGCCGTGGCATACGGAGCTCCATCGCAGTCTTTAACACTGGTAGCATGCCGCGACAGCGTGGACGTGAACCGTATGTGCAGTTGACGGACTTTGAGCGAGGGCGTATAGTGGGCATGCGGGAGGCCGGGTGGACGTACCGCCGAATTGCTCAACACGTGGGGCGTGAGGTCTCCACAGTACATCGATGTTGTCGCCAGTGGTCGGCGGAAGGTGCACGTACCCGTCGACCTGGGACCGGACCGCAGCGACGCACGGATGCACGCCAAGACCGTAGGATCCTACACAGTGCCGTAGGGGACCGCACCGCCACTTCCCAGCAAATTAGGGACACTGTTGCTCCTGGGATATCGGCGAGGACCATTCGCAACCGTCTCCATGAAGCTGGGCTACGGTCCCGCACACCGTTAGGCCGTCTTCCGCTCACGCCCCAACATCGTGCAGTCCGCCTCCAGTGGTGTCGCGACAGGCGTGAATGGAGGGACGAATGGAGACGTGTCGTCTTCAGCGATGAGAGTCGCTTCTGCCTTGGTGCCAATGATGGTCGTATGCGTGTTTGGCGCCGTGCAGGTGAGCGCCACAATCAGGACTGCATACGACCGAGGCACACAGGGCCAACACCCGGCATCATGGTGTGGGGAGCGATCTCCTACACTGGCCGTACACCACTGTTGATCGTCGAGGGGACACTGAATAGTGCACGGTACATCCAAACCGTCATCGAACCCATCGTTCTACCATTCCTAGACCGGCAAGGGAACTTGCTGTTCCAACAGGACAATGCACGTCCGCATGTATCCCGTGCCACCCAACGTGCTCTAGAAGGTGTAAGTCAACTACCCTGGCCAGCAAGATCTCCGGATCTGTCCCCCATTGAGCATGTTTGGGACTGGATGAAGCGTCGTGTCACGCGGTCTGCACGTCCAGCACGAACGCTGGTCCAACTGAGGCGCCAGGTGGAAATGGCATGGCAAGCCGTTCCACAGGACTACATCCAGCATCTCTACGATCGTCTCCATGGGAGAATAGCAGCCTGCATTGCTGCGAAAGGTGGATATACACTGTAGTAGTGCCGACATTGTGCATGCTCTGTTGCCTGTGTCTATGTGCCTGTGGTTCTGTCAGTGTGATCATGTGATGTATCTGACCCCAGGAATGTGTCAATAAAGTTTCCCCTTCCTGGGACAATGAATTCACGGTGTTCTTATTTCAATTTCCAGGAGTGTATTTAAGATTTTGTTCATTGACAGAAGGATGTTGGGAAATAAGTAAACTGAACTTAATCGCCATGATGCAAATTCACTACTAAAATACGCACACCTTCCAACCGCAAACTGATAAACGTGGTGGGAAGAAATAAATGATGTAGCATTACAACGAGAGGCAAAGCACAACCGCAGTAGACATTTTCATCGCAGGGCACTGATCTCGGCGTATGCGTGAAGGCAAAACAAGTACAACACTCTGCTCAACACGCCAGACGCTCAGCTAACATTAGTACGTGTATAGCAAGTAAAGTATACCCGGAAGATTTGAATATAAATTGATTACTAAAATAAATACCGTGGTCTACGCTACAAGAATAACACTAATATTAGAAAAGATGAGGACATATTTACATGAAAGGAAAGAAATTGAACTGATTGTGGGAAGATATCTACGCACCAAGTTACTATTTACAATATAAATACAAGAATCTACATTATAGCTACATTGTATATACAGGGTGAGTCACCTAACGTTACCGCTGGATATGTTTCGTAAACCATATCAGCGGAGGAGTGGTACTCAAGCGTCAACTTTAGGTTACAATATCTCCGGATATAATTAACATTTTACAATGCAACAAACGGCACTGATTACGTATTTGTTTATTTGTTCAGATGTGCTAACAAAACCAACGTGGTTCCATTTAAAAAAACGTAGGTTTGTGTTAAAAACATACTTCCGTGCATTTTTGTATGGTTTGTATTAATCAATTACACTAGCCCCTCTTCTCAAGTTCGGTCTGTGGAATCGGTTCGTCAGTATTTAATGTGGTTTACGAAATATATCCAGCTGTGACGTTAGGTGACTCACCCTGTATACTGCGAATGATGCATGATACGTTGGTTGCCCTTGGAGCAAGGACGTACTTAGTCTACAAGTAAATTTAAGTTTTTTACAGGGAGCAATGCAAGGACGGGTCCCAGTAAGGAGCAGAAAGAGAATTTAGGTAGCTGGTACCAAAAGAAACGGGCCACACGGCAATATGAGTGTTTAATTATATATAAATATGTGTATGAATGTGATAGTGTGAATGCTATGTGTGAATATAAAGAAGTTGTAGTACGTAAAATGTTGCGAAATGGAGTTGAGATCCTGTACTACTACAGGATAAAAAACAGGGGGTCGGATCGTACACTGAAGAATGCAAGTAACAGATATGAAAGCCGAATACAAGTTTTCAAGACACAATTACACATGGTCATGACTTACCTGTATGTCCCATAAACATTTCTTTTGATACAGCTTTCGTAGCATATTATTTACATAAATACATATTATAGTACAGAGGAGCTGTATCCGCAATGAAAAGTATAAATTAAGGACACTGAAGTACAATTATTACAGGTACTTTTAAGCAAATGACATTAATAAACTTATATAACACAATGATGTTAGAATTTTATCTGTATTGCTGCAATCGCTGAGTAAATAGTTCGTCGGAAAACACAAGGAAGCGTTCACAGAGAATTTGCTCAATTATTGTGTGATGTGTAAGCGATGGATTTCAGCAGATGATAAATGCTTCTTTCCAATACTCATCATGCCTCCCTGTAGATTAGATTGGTAGACCATCACCTGGTACATTTGAGAAACACTTAGCTAAGTGTAGTTATGCTTGCGTGTGTTGAAAACGCGAGAGAGGAATGTTCTCTATTCCTTTCGTTAGCAATCTGGAATTACAGACGTTTGAATTAAATGAGATAATGCCAGTCATTCATGCAGACAGATTGCATATATGTATATTGATTTTCCAGTCTCGACACGTAACATGTTTTGCAAAAATTATCCATGTAAACAAAGATTACGTCACGAGTTTAGAAGTTGTAGTGCTAGCTCATCATAAAAAGTTGTAAACATAAATGTTGCCTTACCAGTTTTGAAGGTGAAAACGACTTCTTAAAAGTTATTCACTTGCATTTAAATATTGCTATGCAAACATGGAAAATGTTGTGACAGATGCATGTATAAACTTGTGTATAAGTAAAATAAGTGAAGTGTATTAGACCTCGCGTGTCAGCCAATAGCGAAATGACATTTATGCGTAGTTACAAGGAGCAAATTTACATGTTTTTATTTCTGTATGTCAGTCATGGAAAATTTTATGCACTTTTACTAAGACATGTAAGTAAACTATATATGAAAAGGGTTTTTACCATATGTGAAATGAAAAGAGTCTGCAAGAAAAACTGTTGACATATGATATGTTTAGTGTTCGTTGAACAAGGAATACACACTCGTGTGAAGTAGTGATCAAACTTGCGTCTGTCTACAATGACGAAAACGTTCTAAGTGGCCTTTGTAGCGGCGTTGGAAGCCGAACCTTACAATGAAGGTAGAATTAAAGCAAGCAACTTATGGGCTTACCTGGAATATGGAGTTCTCGACGTGATGCCGATAACCTTGGTCGGAACTTTATGGCTTCTCCGTCGCGGCATCGAACTTTTTAACCAAACACACATCAGCATGCACTTATCTTACAGAGCTACCCTATGGACGCTATAACGACCTGCAATTCGTAGTCGTCTATAAAGATATAGACGCGAGTAGTTGCAGCGACGGTACGCAGCGAACAACGCTTAACGTTGTGGAGATGTGGCCGCGCAAACTATGGTTGTCAGTTACAGTTCAATAATGGAGCAAAAGGCTCTAATTCGAACATATCTTTTGTCGAGTGATGATCTCTCAGAAACTGAACTTTTAAAGTTTTGTAAATTTCAGCAAGTTAATTGTAATATAAATAAAGCTGATTAATGCGGGGGATAAATAAGATACAAACTTGGCCGAACTACAAAAAGTAGTATAAGTAATACTTCCATATGAAATTTGATTATTTACGGTATGTATCTTTGTAAAATGCACCACTGCTGTATACTGTCGTCCAGTAAGGATGGAAAGCACCGATGTACAGTAGGAGGGGGGGGGGGGGGGGAGGGGACAGTCGTGATAGATCTCATTTTCATTTAGCGATAAAGTATATGTCATTTAATAAGTATCGGAACACTGCAAGGGGCAAAGATGCAATATGAACCTGCCCGCGCCAAAATGAGATATACACGGAAAGAAAGATGAACATATATCTGTATCCTAATGTTACCTTAAGCCGATATAAAATTTTTCACTCTTCAGCTGTTGGTCTCTTCCCGTCCGTGATTATGGGTGGATGTATTGTGTGTATGTCATATATATATATATATATATATATATATATATATATATATATATATGTGTGTGTGTGTGTGTCTGTGTGTAAAAGTTTTTCCAATATATCCTCTGGAAAGGGAGGCAGTTTCTTTCATTTCTAAATTACTTTATCCCGAAAATTAAATATGGATACACCGTAGCCTGCAAACCTCGGAAAACACGGTGACATTGATTGTATAATACTGCGTTCTTTTTCACGGAGCTGGATGGTGCAGCAATTTAGGCTGTAAGAGTGGTAATCGAAGCGAGGGACTGTGGAGGTGCGAACGTTAGACGTGTGAATTGCTCGTGGTGAAAGTATCCGCCAGCCACACACCTCGAAATTATCCACATTATTTGCACGTCCTTACAGTGCTAGTACATAAACACTAGTATAACACTCATGCAATACAATGAATAATTTTTATTTGTATTTCATATCAGAAAATTAAAAGACGTGCCACTGAAAAAAGTGGATTAATTTAATCAGTTAATAATAAGTGAAGGTTATTAGACCTTACAGAACAGTTGCAGATTTATTTTCGATACATGACATACATCAATGACAACGTTTATACGGTGTTTGGTCCACTGTAGATCTCAAGTCGTTATGTCTACCGCCTGATGATGCACGGAGCCTGTGTGTAGGTACACCTGTAAAGAAAAAAACACTTCGTTTAATGATGAATTCTTTTGATTTGGCAGATCTTGTTTTAGAGGCCCTTTGCCGGACAAGGAAGCATAGTTAATTTGCAAATCTGGTTCAAATAACTCTAAGCACTATGGGACTTAACATCTGAGGTCATCAGTCCCCTAGACTTAGAACTACTTAAACCTGACTAACCTAAGGACATCACACACATCCATGCCCGATGCAGGATTCGAACCTGCGACCGTAGCAGCAGCGTGGTTCTGGACTGAAGCGCCTAGAACCGCGAGGCCACAGCGGCCGGCTTGCAAATCTGGTAGACGGGCGCTGTCAGTGATACCTCCTCCACTGATGTTATAAAAGAATTGGAGGGGTCAGTGGATGAATTTAGCGTTAGTCTAATTATGGTATCTGTTGTGTTTTCGAATGTATCACATCTTGGTAACAAATAGTTCCATGTGTTTCACTGGTAACCATTGTCTAGTGTGTAATTTTTTTTCTACTCTGTTTATATTCTTGTCTTGTAATTCAGTAAAACATATAACAAACTGAAACTAAAATTATGCTCAAGTGGATTAGCATTTTCTTCCATCGAATTAATGCTTTAAGCAGTCATGGCCGCGGGGTAGTCCCCAGGAGACACTGCAGGAGACATTAGGTAATGCATTTTTAAACCTAGTGCTGAGCTCAATAAGGCGACACAGGGATTTGCGTCACTATTTTTCTAAGGAAGAACTAATAGTGATGGTGTGAGAGGCTGGGAGTGATCTTGGACAGGCCTGCTCCTGAAACTCGTTCCACTAATACGATATTATGGTCCGCTAATGGTCATTTTGTACAGATGTTCCGTCTTTACGTTCAATACCGTCGCGACAGTGTTGTGAAGTGAGTTAATATGGGACTTGAGAGGACGCTGTTGACTGCTGAGGAGGCACACAATTCGGTTGTGCCAGTTGAGAGTATCCATAGGTCGGGCTGTATCAGGAATGGCCTACACCTTAATGTGATTGGGAAGAGGTGGTTGGTGAAACTTACAAATCACAGTACAGCAGCTGGATTTCCGATGATAATGTGTAGAGGGACTAGATACTTTCAAGAAGATGTCAGGTAGGCAATAGCCCTGTTTGAGGAAGGTTTCTTTAATGCTGGAAATTAGTGCAATGAATGGGGAATGCAGATCAGAAAGGTCAGTACTCTTATTTCATAAAAATAATAGGAAAATTAAAGGTAAAGTAGATGAATTGGTAACATATCCTGACACTGACATTATTTCCATTTCTTACATAACTAAGAAATACGAAGGCTTCATTGAGGGCTTTCATTCTATCTGATTTCTATGCAAGGGGTTCGTTGCAGAAAGGAGGAGTGGCGAGTTATACTAATTGTAATGTTTCATTCAAAAGAGCTATATATCAAAACATTGTAAACACCTTATATTTGAAGGTTGTGCAGGAGAGTTTGTGAATTTTCAAGGAGAGACCTTTTAAGTATATGACTGTACAGGTACCCCGTTCACCTTGCAGTGTTTCCTCTCCAGACTTGAAGCAGTGCTAGGCAAGGTTCTTAAGAAGAACATGTTAGGATTTCAGTACAATCTTTGTAGTAGATTCTCAAGTGAAAATAATGTTAATGTACTTGAATCATAGACCGCGGCAGAGACAGCATACTTTCCAACTAAAGTTCGAGGAAACAGAAGCACAATCGTACACACAGTCTTCATAGGCTGTTCTCTAGTCGATAGGCACATTGTGAGCAAAATTAGTAATTAGTTGCACGACGATGCTCAGGTCGTAATCAAGGCAGAGTCATATCGAAAGGTAGTAAACAAAAGTCTTATGGGTCCATTCGCAATGAAGATATTTAAAGACAACCTTGAAGGACTAACTTTGCAAGAAGTCTAAAATACAGACGACGTGAACGACAGATATAACGTATTTCTTTAAAGCTTCACAGCTATAGCCCTTAAAAAGTGTAGGCACTTATGCAATACTAATAAGCAATCGATATGGAAGATCATATAAAAAGGAGCTGTATCACAATACGAATAACAGTGTCAGGTTTGAAACAGAATCCCACCACAGAGCATGTTCCAAAATGCTAAAAATGGCATCAGACGAACCGAAACAGTATATTACACCAAGAGAATAGAACGATCTCAGAACAAATTTAAAACTATTTGATCAGTTGTGAAAGAGGTGTCAAGACAGAATGAGGGTGCTCAACATATTACAGACCTATTGTGTGAGAAAGAAACTGTTTCTGATGTATCAATAATGTGCAAAATATTTAATAATCAGAATTGTCAATAAAAGACACCCACTGGAATGTCGAAATTTCAGATAGGATTATGAATATCGGTGCATCATGCATTAGTTCTATACTCAGTCATTTGCGGAATGAGTCATACAGGTGTGGAGAATTTCGTGATGGACTGAAATACTTTACAAATACTTAAAAAAGGGTTAAAAAGACAATGTATTAATTAACAGCCAATTTCAGTGTTACCAGCAATTTCAAAAGTGTACATCTCAGTACAAAGAACTTGCTGCCAAACTAGCAGTTTAGTTTGAGGTGAAGGGTGTCCACAGGAAATGAAATTTACTCTTTTGTGTGTGTAAGGTAATTTCAGGACTAAACGATAGGTTGAGGACAGCAGGTAATTTCTTTGATTTGGAATAATAAACGTTGGAATCAGTGGACAATATTTTTGCAAAAAATGGAATATTTTTGGGATTAGAGAAAAACTTGAAAAACGGTATACTTCATATCTGGAAAATTGGAAGCAGGAGTCTGTCATCTAGAGTCAACAAATACGAATCTGAGATCTGGGTCTGTTCTTGGCGTTGTTTTTCTTGATATGAGTCAGTGATTGCCGCTAAACGTGACAGATGACTCATAATGTTTGTCCTTCCAGATGACACAAATGTTACTGTGAAAGACGTGGAAATAATATACATGATACATCTATTATTGTATTCAGTAACATAAGCACGTGGCTTTCGGAGAAGTGATTTGCAGTTAACTGCAATAAAACACAATGCGCATAGACGACTGCAGAAATTTTTCCAGGTGGTGGCGGGGCGGGGCGGGGCGGGGTGGGGGGTGGAGGGGGTGGGGGGTGTCATGATTCTAAAATTGCCGTTTATTATTATATCCCAGAGAAACCATGGTTTATGCTTAAAATGGTTCAAATGGCTCTGAGCACTATGGGACTTAACATCTGAGGTTATCAGTTCCCTAGAACTTAGAACTACTTAAACCTAACTAACCTAAGGACATCACACACATCCATGCCCGAGGCAGGCGCGCGGTTCCGGACTGAAGCGCCTAGAACCGCTGGGCCACCGTGGCCGGCGTTTAAGCTTAAATCGGACACATATTCAACAAAGTGATCAATAAGTTAATGAAATAAAGCATAAAATATTTAGAATATATATTTTTATTCATACATGAGTAACGTTAAAGTGACACTGAAGCAAAAATTCAGAAGTGCGAAAAATCAGAAATGAGAACACATTTATAAACAAAAATAACTAGTCATGAAGAGTCATTCATTAATCTTCGTGGAAAGTGCAACAGTAAATTTTAAAAACGCTTATATACTGTTTTCTAAAACTCTGCTTGGAAAAAATACACCCATTCACACAGCCACAAATGCATTTTCAGTCATATGAAATGAAATTGCAGTTCAAAATAATTAATTGACTTCCTAGCAAGAGCTGGTGAAGATAGGCTAACTGTGAACAATCACATGTGATATGAAACTACACAAAATGTAATATTACGCCCAGACTGTTCATAAAGTTTGTCAATGACTAAGTTATTAAAGATCATATGTTGCAGTCTTTCTCCTCCTGTGAATAGTTAGCAGGTAGAACTCACATAACCTGTTTTCATTCTTTGTAGCATACAACCACAGTTTTACTCTTCCTAGAGTCGGAAGGATTGTGCATGTACTAGCAGGCAAAGCAAGAGCAAAAGCCTTTTACATAGCAGGAAAAAACCTTGTATGTTTATCGATATCGGTAACGTAGGTATTTAGGTATTTGTGACCAATATCCATTCCACATTGTCGCTTTAGGTAATAAATTATCAATACTGTAATATTTTTGAGCCGCTTTGGCTCAGGAAACAGATTTGTGGAACTGTAAATTATCAGGTACATATGACAACACACTAAATTTCTTGTTAGTTATTTCGATAACAGAAATACTGGTACCACATCCAGATGTCAGATACGTGTAGAAAATTGCAGAGTGTACCTAATCAGTATTGTGATTTGCGAAAGCCCATGAAATACAACGTAGAATATTAGTAGCTACCTGTATACCCTTCGTCCCCCGGACCCAAGTCGAAAGTAATGGAAGAATGAATGTCGGAAGTGAATATTTTTGCAAAAGAGAAGAGACTGCTGTAGAACTTTCCCAATAGTGCAAAGTTGACAGGTCTGCTAGTTTCCCCTAAGTCTCAACACTCCTCCAATCTGCTCATCCAGTAATTCACCGATAATTGCCGTTTCCTTACATTAGTGTTGTGCGCTGCCACGATATAAACTGAAGAGCCAAAGAAAGTTGTACACCTGCCTAATATCATGGTGGGCCTCCGCGAGCTCGCAGAAGTGCCGCAACATAACGTGTCATGGACTCGACTAATGTCTGAAGTAGTGCTGGAGGGAATCGACACCATGAATCCTGCAGGGCTGTCCATGAATCCGTAAGAGAACGAGGGTGTGGAGACCTCTTCTGTACAGTACGTTGCAAGGCATCCCAGATATGCCCAATAATATGTCTCGGGAGTTTGGTGGAGAGCGGAAGTGTATAAACTTAGAAGAGCGTTCCTGGAGCCACTCTGTAGCAATTCTGGACGTTTGGGGTGTATCAATGTCCTGCTGGAATTGCCCAACTCCGTCGGACTGCACAATGGACATGAACGGATGTAGGTGACCAGACAGGATGCTTAGTTACGTGTCTCCTGTCAGAGTCTTATCTTGACGTATCAGGGATCCCATTTAATTCCAATTGCACATGCCCCACACCATCAAAACGACTCCACCAGCTTCAACACTCCCTTGCTGACATGCAGGGTCGATGGATTCATGAGGTTGTCTCCATACCCGTACAAGTCCATCCGCTCGATACAATTTGAAACGAGACTTGTCCGACCAGGTAACTAATCATCAACAGTCCAATGTCGATGTTGGCGGGCCCAGGTGAGGCTTAAATCTTTGTGTCGTGCAGTCGTCAAGGGTACACGAGTGGGCCTTCGGCTCTATTTCGTTTCGTTGAATAGTTCGCACTCTGACACTTGTTGATGGCACAGCATTGAAATCTGCAGCAATTTACAGAACGGTTGCACTTCTGTCGCGTTGAACGATTCTCGTCGTTGGTCCCGTTCTTGAAGCATGTTTTTCCGGCCACAGCAATGTCGGAGATTTGGTGTTTTATCGGATTCCTGATATTCACGGTACAATCACAAAATCAAATAGGGGTTTAATAATGAATAAAAAAATAGGAGTGCGGGTTAGCTACTACAAACAGCATAGTGAACGCATTATTGTGGCCAAGATAGACACAAAGCCCATGCCTACTGCAGTAGTACAAGTTTATATGCCAACTACCTCTGCAGATGATGAAGAAATAGATGAAATGTATGACGAGATAAAAGAAATTATTCAGGTAGTGAAGGGAGATGAAAATTTAGTAGTCATGGGTGACTGGAATTCGTCAGTAGGGAAAGGGAGAGAAGGAAACATAGTAGGTGAATATGGATTGGGGGGAAGGAATGAAAGAGGAAGCCGCCTTGTAGAATTTTGCACAGAGCATAACTTAATCATAGCCAACACTTGGTTCAAGAATCATAAAAGAAGGTTGTATACCTGGAAGAATCCTGGAGATACTAAAAGGTATCAGATAGATTATATAATTGTAAGACAGTGATTTAGGAACCAGGTTTTAAATTGTAAGACATTTCCTGGGGCAGATGTAGATTCTGACCACATTCTATTGGTTATGAACTGCAGATTGAAACTGAACTAACTGCAAAAAGGTGGGAATTTAAGGAAATGGGACCTGGATAAACTGAAAGAACCAGAGGTTGTAGAGAGTTTCAGGGAGAGCATAAGGGAACAATTGACAGGAATGGGGGAAAGAAATACAGTAGAAGAAGAATGGGTAGCTCTGAGGGATGAAGTAGTGAAGGCAGCAGAGGTTCAAGTAGGTAAAAAGACGAGGGCTAATAGAAATCCTTGGGTAACAGAAGAAATACTGAATTTAATTGATGAAAGGAGAAAATATAAAAATGCAGTAAATGAAGCAGGCAAAAAGGAATACAAACGTCTCAAAAACGAGATCGACAGGAAGTGCAAAATGGCTAAGCAGGGATGGCTAGAGGACAAATGTAAGGATGTAGAGGCGTATCTCACTAGGGGTAAGATATATACTGCCTACAGGAAAATTAAAGAGACCTTTGGAGAGAAGAGAACCACTTGTATGAATATCAAGAGCTCAGATGGCAACCCAGTTCTAAGCAAAGAAGGGAAGGCAGAAAGGTGGAAGGAGTATATAGAGGGTTTATACAAGGGCGATGTACTTGAGAACAATATTATGGAAATGGAAGAGGATGTAGATGAAGACGAAATGGGGGATAAGATACTGCGTGAAGAGTTTGACAGAGCTCTGAAAGACCTGAGTCGAAACAAGGCCCCGGGAGTAGACAACATTCCATTTGAACTACTGATGGCCTCGGGAGAGCCAGTCATGACAAAACTCTACCATCTAGTGAGCACGATGTATGAGACAGGCGAAATACCCTCTGACTTCAAGAAGAATATAATAATTCCAATCCCAAAGAAAGCAGGTGTTGACAGATGCGAAAATTACCGAACTATCAGTTTAATAAGTCACAGCTGCAAAATACTAACGCGAATTCTTTACAGACGAATGGAAAAACTGGTAGAAGCCGACCTCGGGGAAGATCAGTTTGGATTCCGTAGAAATGTTGGAACACGTGAGGCAATACTGACCTTACGACTTATCTTAGAAGAAAGATTAAGAAAAGGCAAACCTACGTTTCTAGCATTTGTAGACTTAGAGAAAGCTTTTGACAATGTTAACTGGAATACTCTCTTTCAAATTCTGAAGGTGGCAGGGGTGAAATACAGGGAGCGAAAGGCTATTTACAGTTTGTACAGAAACCAGATGGCAGTTATAAGAGTCGAGGGACATGAAAGGGAAGCAGTGGTTGGGAAAAGAGTAAGACAGGGTTGTAGCCTCTCCCCGATGTTATTCAATCTGTATATTGAGCAAGCAGTAAAGGAAACAAAAGAAAAATTCGGAGTAGGTATTAAAATTCATGGAGAAGTAGTAAAAACTCTGAGGTTCGCCGATGACATTGTAATTCTGTCAGAGACAGCAAAGGACTTGGAAGAGCAGTTGAACGGAATGGACAGTGTCTTGAAAGGAGGATATAAGATGAACATCAACAAAAGCAAAACGAGGATAATGGAATGTAGTCAAATTAAGTCGGGCGATGCTGAGGGAATTAGATTAGGAAATGAGACACTTAAAGTAGTAAAGGAGTTTTGCTATTTGGGGAGTAAAATAACCGATGATGGTCGAAGTAGAGAGGATATAAAATGTAGACTGGCAATGGCAAGGAAAGCGTTTCTGAAGAAGAGGAATTTGTTAACATCGAGTATAGATTTAAGTGTCAGGAAGTCGTTTCTGAAAGTATTTGTATGGAGTGTAGCCATGTGTGGAAGTGAAACATGGACGATAACTAGTTTGGACAAGAAGAGAATAGAAGCTTTCGAAATGTGGTGCTACAGAAGAATGCTGAAGATAAGGTGGGTAGATCACATAACTAATGAGGAGGTATTGAATAGGATTGGGGAGAAGAGAAGTTTGTGGCACAACTTGACTAGAAGAAGGGATCGGTTGGTAGGACATGTTTTGAGGCATCAAGGGATAACAAATTTAGCATTGGAGGGCAGTGTGGAGGGTAAAAATCGTAGAGGGAGACCAAGAGATGAATACACTAAGCAGATTCAGAAGGATGTAGGTTGCAGTAGATACTGGGAGATGAAGAAGCTTGCACAGGATAGAGTAGCATGGAGAGCTGCATCAAACCAGTCTCAGGACTGAAGACCACAACAACAACAACACGGTACAATCGCGAAATGGTCGTACGGGAAAATCCCCACTTTATTGCTACCTCGCTCGTGCGCCGACTATAACACCACGTTAAAACTCACACAAATCGTGATATCCTGCCATTGTAGCAGCAGTAACCGATCTAACAACTGCGCCAGACACTTGTTGACTTCTGCAGGCGTTGCCGACCGCAGCGCCGTATTCTGCGTGTTTTCATATCTCTGTATTTGAATATCCATGCCTATACTAGTGTCTTTGGCGCTTCAGTGTACAATCAAATAGCCATATAGAAAGCAAGAATTGTTGATTCCCTTGTAGCACTTGACGCCATGACAACTCCCTGCAAGCAGCATTGACTTCTGATGTGCAGCGCCGGCCGGAGTGGCCGTGCGGTTCTGGGCGCTACAGTCTGGAGCCGAGCGACCGCTACGGTCGCAGGTCCGAATCCTGCCTCGGGCATGGATGTGTGTGAAGTCCTTAGGTTAGTTAGGTTTAATTAGTTCTAAGTTCTGGGCGACTGATGACCTCAGAAGTTAAGTCGCATAGTGCTCAGAACCATTTGAACCATTTGATGTGCAGCTTGTGCCATCTCTGACCACACGCGGCTATTCCCGTTCGCTTCAGCGTGTGCACTGTTGTGCTCTTTAAGGTACATGAAAATAGGCACTAAGGTTCTCAGTGTGAACCGTTTGACATAAAAACTGACCAGCGGCCGGCTGCCGCAGAGTCCGCACTGACCGTGACATGGGACAAATAATATGAGTATACAAACGCCTCAAAAATGAGATCGACAGGAAGTGCAAAATGGCTAAGCAGGGATGGCTAGAGGACAAATGTAAGGAAGTAGAGGGTTATCTCACTAGGGGTAAGATAGATACTGCCTACAGGAAAATTAAAGAGACCTTTGGAGAAAAGAGAGGCACTTGGATGAATATCAAGAGTTCAGATGGAAACCCAGTTCTAAGCAAAGAGGGGAAAGCAGAAAGGTGGAAGGAGTATATAGAGGGTTTATACAAGGGCGATGTACTTGAGGACAATATTATGGAAATGGAAGAGGATGTAGATGAAGATGAGATGGGAGATACGATACTGCGTGAAGAGTTTGACAGAGCACTGAAAGACCTGAGTCGAAACAAGGCCCCCAGAGTAGACAACATTCCATTGGAACTACTGACGGCCTTGGGAGAGCCAGTCCTGACAAAACTCTACCATCTGGTGAGCAAGATGTATGAAACAGGCGAAATACCCTCAGACTTCAAGAAGAATATAATAACTCCAATCCCAAAGAAAGCAGGTGTTGACAGATGTTAAAATTACCGAACTATCAGTTTAATAAGCCACAGCTGCAAAATACTAACACGAATTCTTTACAGACGAATGGAAAAACTAGTAGAAGCCGACCTCGGGGAAGATCAGTTTGGATTCCGTAGAAATACTGGAACACGCGAAACAATACTGACCTTACGACTTATCTTAGAAGAAAGATTAAGGAAAGGCAAACCTACGTTTCTAGCATTTGTAGACTTAGAGAAAGCTTTTGACAATGTTGATTGGAATACTCTCTTTCAAATTCTGAAGGTAGCAGGGGTAAAATGCAGAGAGCGAAAGGCTATTTACAATTTATACGGAAACCAGATGGCAGTTATAAGAGTCGAGGGACATGAAAGGGAAGCAGTGGTTGGGAAGGGAGTGAGACAGGGTTGTAGCCTCTCCCCGGTGTTATTCAATCTGTATATTGAGCAAGCAGTAAAGGACACAAAAGAAAAATTCGGAATAGGTGTTAAAAATCCATGGAGAAAAAATAAAAACTCTGAGGTTCGCCGATGACATTGTAATTCTGTCAGAGCCAGCAAAGGACTTGAAAGAACAGTTGAAGGGAGGATATACGATGAACATCAACAAAAGCAAAACGAGGATAATGGAATGTAGTCGAATTAAGTCGGGTGATGTTGAGGGTATTAGATTAGGAAATGAGACACTTAAAGTAGTAAAGGAGCTTTGCTATTTGGGGAGCAAAATAACTGATGATGGTCGAAGTAGAGAGGATATAAAATGTAGACTGGCAATGGCAAGGAAAGCGTTTCTGAAGAAGAGAAATTTGTTAGCATCGAGTATAGATTTAAGTGTCAGGAAGCCATTTCTGAAAGTATTTGTATGGAGTGTAGCCATGTATGGAAGTGAAACATGGACGATAACTAGTTTCGACAAGAAGAGAATAGAAGCTTTCGAAATGTGGTGCTACAGAAGAATGCTGAAGATTAGATGGGTAGATCACATAACTAATGAGGAGGTATTGAATAGAATTGGGGAGAAGAGAAGTTTGTGGCACAACTTGACCAGAAGAAGGGATCGGTTGGTAGGACATGTTCTGAGGCATCAAGGGATCAGCAATTTAGTATTGGAGGGCAGCGTGGAGGGTAAAAATCGTAGGGGGAGACCAAGAGATGAATACACTAAGCAGATTCAGAAGGATGTAGGTTGCAGTAGGTACTGGGAGATGAAGAAGCTTGCACAGGATAGAGTAGCATGGAGAGCTGCATCAAACCAGTCTCAGGACTGAAGACCACAACAACAACAACAACAATAATACTCTAAGTCTCGCTATCTGCATAGCTATCTCCCAATCTCTACACTTTGGGGATCACAGCAGCGCAGCCTCTGTGAATCCTGAGTTGTGCCTCAGCGTGCTGAGGGCTAACTGTACAGAGAAACGTGGAATCTAGCTTGGTTCTGACACTAAGTACAGTAGTGTCGTGTAGTGTAGTGTTGTATAGTAGTGTAGTCCAGAATTACAAATTACAGAATTTGCAAAGCAGCGTAGTACAACAGAACAATATAACATATATCTGTTGAACAGTTGGCCAGAGAGTTTTTTTTTTCTTTCTGTTAAAATTACTATGACATTTTTATGTAGATTTTCCCATCCCTCTTAAACACAGTAATATGTAGTTATACAACCATATTTGAAATAATGTTAAAAAGTATGTGCTGTATTTATGCCAATTCATGCGCAACATCTGGTCCGTTCTTGTATCTAGATAACAGACTAAAAGGAAATAGCAAATAAAGAATATCTGCAGAAATTGTCAACACTAAATCTTTTCATACTGCTGAAACTTCCTGGCAGATTAAAACTGTGTGCCGGACCGAGACTCGAACTCGGGACCTTTGCCTTTTGCGGGCAAGTGCTCTACCAACTTTTTTTGTGTCATCTCATTTTGTTCGTTTTCGTTCATTGCGTTTGCTCTGGGGGACGTCGCAAGACACCCGTTTCAGTTCGCCCTTGATCTATTAACTCAGTTTTTTATTACAGAGGGCAGCTAACCCTCTGACCGAACACGCTGAGCTACCATGCCGGCAGTAACTGAGCTACTCAAGCACAAGTCACGCCCTGTCCTCACAGCTTTACTTCTGCCAGTACCTCGTCTCCTTCAAATTACTGTTTATCACCGTTGATGTACAACTAAAACTGCTGGAAAAATAAACCGGAGATAGAGCTGATCAGTACTGAAATCAAGCTATTTAGGGAAGAGTTAAGTACGTATTATTATTGTCAACGGAAAGTACTGTGATTAAATGGAACAAGTTTGTTTGCAAATTACAGACACAGTGTATATTGCCAATGTGTGCACTGTTGCGCAGATATCTTCAGTGCAAAACATGTGCACAGATAAATGGGGCTAAGAAATCGAACGAAATATTCTCGAACTACTGGACACCAAAGATCATTTATACCAAAATACTCTGAAATTACCTCTGAACAACCTTCGACATTTTGACAGAGAAGTTCACATTCACCCTTTGTATTAGAGAAGTCTGTGGAACGTAAATGCGACTATTTAAAGAAAGGCCACCACGTTGCTCTCGTGGAAACGTGTTGAGTAAATTTGGAGAACTTGAGGGGCACCTGGTACCACTTTCTGCACAAGACCGACGTGTTACTGTGCCTCGACTGCAGAGAGCAGAAGCCTTCCTGAACTGCACGCAATAGCTCGCACTTGATGGTACAGATCGTGCAATACCATTCATCAAAACAATTGATATGTGGGCCATATTCATTGAGAGATTTTTATTTTTAAATTTTAGAGCTGCTGCAAATAATAGCTATAGCTCCGATGCTACATCTGCAGCCATATCCGGCAAGCAACCTCACGCTCTGTGAGGGAAGGGACGTCTTGTATCAGTGTATCACGAATGGTCTGCAGCACGAACTTCCATAGACAGGACAGTGAAACGACAGAGATAATGCGTGCGTCTGCAAGAAACCAACCGAGCCCCGAACCAAAGTTCGATGGAAAGTGTCCACTCTGCTTGGACCTAAGTGAGAAGACGGCTCTCATGAGCCTGACTACTTATTAAAATTTTTACCCATAGAAAACACTAATTATCTTAATGAAATTTAATTATTTGAATGACATAAAATGAACCTAAGTAACTGGGTTATGATGTTACCTCCGCTGCATTTACAATACCTAACATGAAGTGGGACAAAATTTCTAAATACTTAAATTTATTATATTCAAGAACCAGTAAAAATAATAACGTAAGTGTCGTGTGACTAGGGCCTCCCGTCGGATAGAACGTTCACCGGGTGCTAGTCTTTCGATCTGACGCCACTTCGGCGACTTGCGCGTCGATGGGGATGAAATGATGATGATTAGGACAACACAACACCCAGTCCGTGAGATGAGAAAATCTCCGACCCAGCTGGGAATCGAACCCGGACCTTTAGGATTGACATTCTGTCGCCCTGACCACTTTTGTTTTTTTAATCTCATTTTGTTCGTTTTCGTTCGTTGTATCTGCTCTCGGCGGACGTCGAAAGACACCCGTTTCGGTTCGTTGTTGATCCATTAACCCAGTTTTTTTTTATTACAGAGGGCAGCTAGCCCTCTGATCGAACACGCTGAGCTACCGTGCCGGCTACCATTCAGCTACGGGGGGCGGACTCAAGAAACCACTGAAATTACGAGATTTATTTTCTCTGTATGTATTGGCATGAGATCTGTAAGGTACAGTTATTTGATATCACGAAGTCTGATGGAATAATGGCATCATACCACATACACATTGCTATAGTTAATTAGTGCAATACAAGGATGGCACGGCCATACTAGTAACGATTGAGAAAATGGATAATACCATACTAGATCAGAAATACAGAATTTACCATTAGTAGCTGACTGCACCTGAGGTTACGCAAATCTGACCACGGTGTTGTGTATAGTTTCAGACACCACACTCTAGAGGTATAAATCTCTGGTGCTCCAAGTGAATATTTATATATTTCAGTTTCAATACAATAATGGTCGGATCAGAGTAAACTACATCAAAGTCTCGAAACTCTGTGCCGCAGGTACATCTTACCAATTGTGTGCCGAAAACTGCAGCTGCAGCACATACATTGCCGCAACCGGATGAGACAAATATTCGTGGAATAGCCAGGTGTCCCTTGTTTCTTATATCCTCCCTTCTCTGCGGCTCATCAGTGAAAAATTTTCTAAGACCCGAGCGAACGCGAAAAGTCCTTAAAGAAAGACAAGAACCAAAGCGATATCACTCCAAGAGTGCCTATCATGTATTACAATGCGGGGTTCCACTGTTTCTCTGCTCCAGATTTCGGTATTATAATTTCGTGCACCACCTTCTCTCACTCGGAGAGCTAGCATGCAACAGATGACACATGAGGAATGTGGTTTTTTGGGCTAAGAAAAACCCCCATTATGCGCAAGAGCTGGAACCAAGCACATCTCGTGTTACAATGTGGGCCAGGTTATCATCTCTATACCTGTTTTAATGACTTTTTTTTTAAAAAAATATACATTTGTGGCAATTCCTGTTCGAACATGTCGCAGACATTGATAATACCACGACTCGAAGACAAAGGTGTCATGGATTAGGTGTGGTTAAGAGCAGGGCGAACCTCCCAGCACACTTTGGTATTCATCGGTGCGAGTTCTTTGATGAACACGGGTGCGGTTCAGCAACAAGTCTAGCGCCACTGAAATGGCTACCACGAAGCCCAGACCTTACCACACGAAAAACTCATCGTAAGGAATAATAATAATTTCGCGCGGCTCAGTGGCTTGGTGCAAGTCTCTCAATTGGACGCCATTTTGGCGAACTTGTGTGCCCCTAACCTACCTCCGTTATGTAACAGGGGAAGGGGAACCTACAGGTAAACCTGGAATCCAAACCGCTTGTGGTGCCTGGTGACTTTTCAGATCGTTGAGAGGTGAAGACTAGGTTGAAACGCAGACGGAAAAACCTGTGATCCAACCAAGATTCGATCCCGAGAGCTCTCTGCTTCCAAGCACGAGCTTTAGCACCAGATGACCAAGTTCGTTACTATAGTGAATAATTGGTGTAAGACTAACGAAGTACTTCGCAAAAGTGTTGAGGAAGCCTTTCGAAGGATTACCTAAGAGATGGTCCGTGTGAGGTTACAAATGGTGTGTCTGCTGTGTATAAATTAATCACAGAAAAGGAAGGACAAGTTGAGCGCCATGTCGCGGACGAGTTGCAGCAAGGTAACGAAATTAGGCTGGTGAACAGACTGCGAGCGGATGAGTCGACTAGGTGTGTGTTCACTTCTTGAAATTCCTGTGATGGTTACCCGCAGTGTGCTAGTGGGCGACAAGCACCCAAGGCCAAATGTCCGACTGCGTCAATATTTGAAGTCTCAAATACTTACGAAAACATTAAAATTGCTTCCAGAGAAGCTACGACAAATCCGAATACACAGCAATGAATCTGTGATAAAGAGATGGTTACAATGCAAGTATTACCATATTTGTACAACCAATCTTAGCAAATATATTCACGCCTATGTATAAAATTGTTTATAAAAACAGCAACAAAAGCAAAGATATACCTTCACCGAGGAGTCAAGCAGTATATTGCTCCCTCCTACGTATATCTCACGAAGAGACCATGAGGACAAAATCAGAGAAATTAGAGCCCACACAGAGCCACACCGACAATCTTTCTTTCCACGAACAATAAGAGACTGGAATAGAAGGGAGAACCGATAGAGGTACTCAATGTACCCTCCGCCACACAGCGTCAGGTGGCTTGCGGAGTATGGATGTAGATGTAGACATACTAAACTTCCATACGATACCCCCTTTGATGAATATATTTAAAATACTGATAAACAAAACAGCTATACTCTAAGAGAGAAAAAAAGCACCACGAAGGAGTTACCCGAATGGGACGGAAATACGTCGATGTGATGTACATGTACAGACAGACAATTTCAGGAAAAAACTGCATGATTTATTCAAGAGCAAGAGTTTCAGAAACTGAGCAAATCAGTAACGGGTTAGTTCACCTCTGGCCCTTATGCAAGCAGATGAGGCTTGGCAGTGATTGACAGAGTTGTAGTATGTCCTCCTGACGGATATCGTGACGCATTCTGTCCAATTGGCGCTTTAGACAATCGAAATTCCGATATGTTTGGAGAGCCCTGTCCATAATGCTCCAAGCGTCTTGAACTGGGGGGAGATCCGACGACCTTGCTGGCCGAGGTACGATTTGGCAAGTACGAAGAAAAGCAGTGGAAATTGTCGCCCTGTGCGCGTTGGCATTATCTTGCTGAAATGTAAGCTCAGGTTGGCTTGTCATGAAGGGCAAGAAAACGGGGAGTAGAATATCCTCGACATAGCGCTGTGCTGTAAGGGTTCTGCCTATATCAATGGGGTCCTGCTATGAAAAGAAATGACACGCCAGACCATCACTCCTGGCTGTAGAGCGGTATGGCGGTCAACAGTCAGGTTGGCATCCCATCACTCTCCGGGGCGTCTTCACTGGTCATCGGGGCTCAGTTCGAAGCATGACGCATCACTGAAGACAATTCTGCTCCAGGCAATGGGATTCCGTGCCGAAGACGTGCCTGGGGTTCCACCAGACAGCGGTGGGATACCAAACTGTCTGCCGCCCACCAGGACTGGTGACCAAGGTGCCATTTCTTTTTATAGCAGAACCCCTTTGGTTGTCATTCGCCTCACTCTTACAGCACAGCGCTATGTCGAGGATATTCTACTCCCCGTTTTCTTGCCCTTCATGGCAAGACATCGTCGGCTTACATTTCAGCACGATAATGACCGCTTGCACACTGCTAGAGTTTCTACTGCTTCATGCTTATCAAATCCTATCCTGGCCAGCGAGGTCGCCGGATCTCTCGCCAAATGAGAACGCCTGGAGCATTCTGGACAGGCCCTCCAATCGTCTCGGTATTTTGACGATCTAATGCGCCAGTTGGACATAATGTCATACGATATCTCTCAGGAGAGCATGCAAGAACTTTATCAATCAATGCCAATCCGATTAACTGCTTGTATAAGGGCCAGAAGCGGATCAACGGTTATTGACTTGCTCAATTTGTGAAGCTGTTTCTCTTGAACAAATTCTCCAGTTTTTCTGAAACTGTAATCATTTCGTTGTCCGTACATGTACATCACATCTGCCGATTTCCGTCTCATTCGGATTAGTCCTTCGTGGTGCGTCGTTTTTCTTGTCTTAGAGTGTATTTGCTATAAATAAATTATTGCACAATTCTTTATTCAGCGCCAAAGCAAATAGTTCTGCACAGTTACACGAAAAGGTTAGTTTCAGCATGAAAGATTTGTACTATTATTCTTAATTGTTTGCACGCATTTAGTAAGAAATTTGTCAATCAATGTTTGGAAAGTAACCACTTGAGTAAGGTAACGAGGAGCTGACAGGACGAATAAAGCTGCTCCCTGCAATTCTGATTTGTAGTGTACAATATTTAACTAAAAAGATTATAAAATTAATCAACGTACAGAGTGAATCCTAACACAATTCCTATATCTCCTGTATTTAATAAATTTCATTTATCCTTTGCTTTGTATATTATTCGCTAATTACGCATTAAGTTGGGTTTCTTACATGTAAAGGAAACAATACAACAGTCCCCAACCAAACCCAGATGTCAGCGAACGAGCCACTGAAATGATTTGTGGTTGGGTACTCGTTCTCAGATGGTTAGGTAACAACTAATTAACATTATCTGACGATTAGTTTGACTTCTTTTATTGGTTACTACAATCCAACCACTACGTCACATCGGCAAGATGTCAAGAAGAACATGGAGACACATAGATTTCTGTGTATGACACATAATGCATATAATGATCGTTTGGATTAGTAGTTTTAATATTATGTACAACGGTGAACTTTAAGCATAGAGTGCTGGGTGTGAAGGGCTTTTATTTAACGTACTTGTCATTTTATGCTAGCAATATTTGTTGATGTAGGGGATCTAATTTTTCCAGATCCTTTACCAAACAGCCCTCTAACAGAAATAAAATTCGTCTGACAAAAACTCACATGCAAAAGTTATATGCGATTAAATAAAAAAGTGCCTGAATTTCTCCGTCACGATCAGCTACAGCGCCGAGCTTCGGAGAACTGTTTCGTGTGCCGTTCGCACGGAGTTACATTGCATCTATGCCCCTGTTGGTGGACATTAATATGGGATGTATCCACAGTTCGCCTTTATGATGGCTTGAACTCTGCTAGAGGTACTTTCAGTGAGGTATCTGAATGTCTGTAGAGCAATGGTAGCCCATTCTTCATCAAGAGCCGAAGTCAGCAAAGATAGTGGTGCAATACCCTGTGGTCTGAATCGAAGTCGACTTTCTAACTCATCCCAGAGATTTAGATCGGGACGCTGGGTAGGTCAGGCCGTTCCAAGAATGTTATTGTCCACAAAACATTGCCTCACAGATGTTGCTTTGTGACAGGGTACATTCTCATACTGGCACAAACAATAATCGTCTTCGAAATGTTCCTATAGTGTGCGTCCACTATGTTGTAAAATGTGTTCATATCTTTCCAAATTTAGCGTTTTCTTAAGCGCAATAGTGGGACCTCACCCTAATTACGAAACCCTTATACCGTTAAACCACCGCTTCCGTACTCCACTGTTGGCCCTACACATGGTAGCAGAAATTTTTCCAGGTGGTGGGCGGGGCGGGGCTGGGCGGGGGGAGGGGGGTCATGATTCTAAAATTGCCGTTTATTATTATATCCCAGAGAAACCATGGTTTATGCTTAAAATGGTTCAAATGGCTCTTAGCACTATGGGACTTAACATCTGAGGTTATCAGTTCCCTAGAACTTAGAACTACTTAAACCTAACTAACCTAAGGACATCACACATATCCATGCCCGAGGCAGGATTCGAACCTGCGACCGTAGCAGGCGCGCGGTTCCGGACTGAAGCGTCTAGAACCGCTGGACCACCGTGGCCGGCGTTTATGCTTAAATCGGACACATATTCAACAAAGTGATCAATAAGTTAATGAAATAAAGCATAAAATATTTAGAATATATATTTTTATTGATACGTGAGTAACGTTAAAGTGACACTGAAGCAAAAATTCAAAAGTGGGAAAAATCAGAAATGAGAACACATTTATAAACAAAAATAACTAGTCATGAAGAGTCTTTCATTAATCTTCGTGGAAAATGCAACAGTAAATTTTAAAAACGCTTATACACTGTTATCTAAAACTCTGCTTGGAAAAAATACACCCATTCACACAGCCACAAATGCATTTTCAGTCATATGAAATGAAATTGCAGTTCAAAATAATTAATTGACTTCCTAGCAAGATCTGGTGAGGATAGGCTAACTGTGAACAATCACATGTGATATGAAACTACAAAAAATGTAATATTACGCCCAGACTGTTCATAAAGTTTGTCAATGACTAAGTTACTTAAGGTCATATGTTGCAGTCTTTCTCCTCCTGTGAATAGTTAGCAGGTAGAACTCACATAACCTGTTTTCATTCTTTGTAGCATACAACTACAGTTTTACTCTTCCTAGAGTCGGAAGGATTGTGCATGTACTAGCAGGCAAAGCAAGAGCAAAAGCCTTTTACATAGCAGGAAAAAAATCTTGTATGTTTATCGATATCGGTAACGTAGGTATTTAGGTATTTGTGACCAATAGCCATTCCACAATGTCGCTTTAGGTAATAAATTATCAATACTGTAATTTTTTGAGCCGCTTTGGCTCAGGAAACAGATTTGTGGAACTGTAAATTATCAGGTACATATGACAACACACTAAATTGCTTGTTAGTTCTTTCGATAAGAGAAATACTGGTACCACATCCAGATGTCAGATACGTGTAGAACATTACAGAGTGTACGTAATCAGTGTTGTGATTTGCGAAATCCCATGAAATACAACGTAGAATATTAGTAGCTACCTGTATACCCTTCGTCCCCCGGGCCCAAGTCGAAAGTAATGGAAGAATGAATGTCGGTAGTGAATATTTTTGCAAAAGAGAAGAGACTGCTGTAGAACTTTCCCAATAGTGCAAAGTTGACAGGTATGCTAGTTTCCCCTAAGTCTCAACACTCCTCCAATCTGCTCATCCAGTTTTTCACCGATAATTGCCGTTTTCTTACATTAGTGTTGTGCGCTGCCACGATATAAACTGAAGAGCCAAAGGAAGTGGTACACCTGCCTAATATCATGGTGGGCCTCCGCAAGTTCGCAGAAGTGCCGCAACATGACGTGGCATGGACTCGACTAATGTCTGAAGTAGTGCTTGAGGGAATCGACACCATGAATCCTGCAGGGCTGTCCATGAATCCGTAAGAGAACGAGGGTGTGGAGACCTCTTCTGTACAGTACGTTGCAAGGCATCCCAGATATGCCCAATAATATGTCTGGGGAGTTTGGTGGAGAGCGGAAGTGTATAAACTTAGAAGAGCGTTCCTGGAGCCACTCTGTAGCAATTCTGGACGTTTGGGGTGTATCAATGTCCTGCTGGAATTGCCCAAGTCCGTCGGACTGCACAATGGACATGAGCGGATGCAGGTTATCAGACAGGATGCTTAGTTACGTGTCTCCTGTCAGAGTCTTATCTAGACGTATCAGGGGTCCCATTTAATTCCAATTGCACATGCCCCACACCATCAAAACGACTCCACCAGCTTCAACACTCCCTTGCTGACATGCAGGGTCGATGGATTCGTGAGGTTGTCTCCATACCCGTACAAGTCCATCCGCTCGATACAATTTGAAACGAGACTTGTCCGACCAGGTAACTAATCATCAACAGTCCAATGTCGATGTTGGCGGGCCCAGGTGAGGCTTAAATCTTTGTGTCGTGCAGTCGTCAAGGGTACACGAGTGGGCCTTCGGCTCTATTTCGTTTCGTTGAATAGTTCGCACTCTGACACTTGTTGATGGCACAGCATCGAAATCTGCAGCAATTTACAGAACGGTTGCACTTCCGTCGCGTTGAACGATTCTCGTCGTTGGTCCCGTTCTTGAAGCATGTTTTTACGGCCACAGCAATGTCGGAGATTTGGTGTTTTATCGGATTCCTGATATTCACGGTACAATCGCGAAATGGTCGTACGGGAAAATCCCCACTTTATTGCTACCTCGCTCGTGCGCCGACTATAACACCACGTTTAAACTCACATAAATCGTGATATCCTGCCATTGTAGCAGCAGTAACCGATCTAACAACTGCGCCACACACTTGTTGACTTATGCAGGCGTTGCCGACCGCAGCGCCGTATTCTGTGTGTTTACATATCTCTGTATTTGAATATCCATGCCCATACCAGTGTCTTTGGCGCTTCAGTGTACACTCAAACAGCCATATAGAAAGCAAGAATTGTTGATTCCCTTGTAGCACTTGACGCCATGGCAGCTCCCTGCATGCAGCATTGACTTCTGATGTGCAGCTTGTGGCATGTTTGACCACACGCGGCTATTCCCGTTCGCTTCAGCGTGTGCGCTGTTGTGCTCTCTAGGGTACATGAAAATAGGCACTAAGGTTCTCAGTGTGAACCGTTTGACATAAAAACTGACCAACGCCCGGCTGCCGCAGAGTCTAAGTCCGCAGTGACCGTGACATGGGACAAATAATATGAGTATACAAACGCCTCAAAAATAAGACCGACAGGAAGTGCAAAATGGCTAAGCAGGGATGGCTAGAGGACAAATGTAAGGAGGTAGAGGGTTATCTCACTAGGGGTAAGATAGATGCTGCCTACAGGAAAATTAAAGAGACCTTTGGAGAAAAGAGAGCCACTTGCACGAATATCAAGAGTTCAGATGGAAACCCAGTTCTAAGCAAAGAGGGGAAAGCAGAAAGGTGGAAGGAGTATACAGAGGGTCTATACAAGGGCGATGTACTTGAGGACAATATTATGGAAATGGAAGAGGATGTAGATGAAGATGAAATGGGAGATACGATACTGCGTGAAGAGTTTGACAGAGCACTGAAAGACCTGAGTCGAAACAAGGCCCCCAGAGTAGACAACATTCCATTGGAACTACTGACGGCCTTGGGAGAGCCAGTCCTGACAAAACTCTACCATCTGGTGAGCAAGATGTATGAAACAGGCGGAATACCCACAGACTTCAAGAAGAATATAATAATTCCAATCCCAAAGAAAACCGGTGTTGACAGATGTGAAAATTACCGAACAATCACTTTAATAAGCCACAGCTGCAAAATACTAACACGAATTCTTTACAGACGAATGGAAAAACTAGTAGAAGCCGACCTCAGGGAAGATCAGTTTGGATTCCGTAGAAATACTGGAACACGTGAGGCAATACTGACCTTACGACTTATCTTAGAAGAAAGATTAAGGAAAGGCAAACCTACGTTTCTAGCATTTGTAGACTTAGTGAAAGCTTTTGACAATGTTGATTGGAATGCTCTCTTTCAAATTCTAAAGGTGGCAGGGGTAAAATACAGGGAGCGAAAGGCTATTTACAATTTGCACAGAACCAGATGGCAGTTATAAGTGTCGAGGGGCATGAAAGGGAAGCAGTGGTTGGGAAGGGAGTGAGACAGGGTTGTAGCCTCTCCCCGATGTTATTCAATCTGTATATTGAGCAAGCAGTAAAGGAAACAAAAGAAAAATTCGGAGTAGGTGTTAAAATCCATGGAGAAGAAATAAAAACTCTGAAGTTCGCCGATGACATTGTAATTCTGTCAGAGACAGCAAAGGACTTGGAAGAACAGTTGAACGGAATGGATGGTGTCTTGAAGGGAGGATATAAGATGAACATCAACAAAAGCAAAACGAGGATAATGGAATGTAGTCGAATTAAGTCGGGTGATGCTGAGGGAATTAGATTAGGAAATGAGAAACTTAAAGTAGTAAAGGAGTTTTGCTATTTGGGGAGCAAAATAACTGATGATGGTCGAAGTAGAGAGGATATAAAATGTAGACTGGCAATGGCAAGGAAAGCGTTTCTGAAGAAGAGAAATTTGTTAACATTGAGTATAGATTTAAGTGTCAGGAAGTCATTTCTGAAAGTATTTGTATGGAGTGTAGCCATGTGTGGAAGTGAAACATGGACGGTAAATAGTTTGGACAAGTTGAGAATAGAAGCTTTCGAAATGTGGTGCTACAGAAGAATGCTGAAGATTAGATGGGTAGATCACATAACTAATGAGGAGGTATTGATTAGGATTGGGGAGAAGAGAAGTTTGTGGCACAACTTGACCAGAAGAAGGGATCGGTTGGTAGGACATGTTCTGAGGCATCAAGGGATCACCAATTTAATATTGGAGGGCAGCGTGGAGGGTAAAAATCGTAGGGGGAGACCAAGAGATGAATACACTAAGCAGATTCAGAAGGATGTAGGTTGCAGTAGGTACTGGGAGATGAAGAAGCTTGCACAGGATAGAGTAGCATGGAGAGCTGCATCAAAACCAGTCTCAGGACTGAAGACCACAACAACAACAACAACAACAATAATACTCTAAGTCTCGCTATCTGCACAGCTATCTCCCAATCTCTATAATTTGGGGACCACAGCAGCGCAGCCTCTGTGAATCCTGAGTTGTGTCTCAGCGTGCTGAGGGCTAACTGTACAGAGAAACGTGGAATCTAACTTGGTTCTGACACTAAGTACAGTAGTGTCGTGTAGTGTAGTGTTGTATAGTAGTGTAGTCCAGAATTACAAATTACAGAATTTGCAAAGCAGCGTAGTACAACAGAACAATAAAACATATATCTGTTGAACAGTTGGCCAGAGAGTTTTTTTTTCTTTCTGTTAAAATTACTATGACATTTTTATGTAGATTCTCCCATTCCTCTTAAACACAGTAATATGTAGTTATACAACCATATTTGAAATTATGTTAAAAAGTATGTGCTATATTCATGCCAATTCATGCGCAACATCTCGTCCGTTCTTGTATCTAGATAACAGACTAAAAGGAAATAGCAAATAAAGAATATCTGCAGAAATTGTCAACACTAAATCTTTTCGTACTGCTGAAACTTCCTGGCAGATTGAAACTGTGTGCCGGACCGAGACTCGAACGCCGGACCTTTGCCTTTTGCGGGCAAGTGCTCTACCAACTTTTTTTTGTGTCATCTCATTTTGTTCGTTTTCGTTCATTGCATTTGCTCTGGGGGACGTCGCAAGACACCCGTTTCAGTTCGCCCTTGATCTATTAACTCAGTTTTTTATTACAGAGGGCAGCTAACCCTCTGACCGAACACGCTGAGCTACCATGCCGGCAGTAACTGAGCTACTCAAGCACAAGTCACGCCCTGTCCTCACGGCTTTACTTCTGCCAGTACCTCGTCTCCTTCAAATTACTGTTTATCACCGTTGATGTACAACTAAAACTGCTGGAAAAATAAACCGGAGATAGAGCTGATCAGTACTGAAATCAAGCTATTTAGGGAAGAGTTAAGTACGTATTATTATTGTCAACGGAAAGTACTGTGATTAAATGGAACAAGTTTGTTTGCAAATTACAGACACAGTGTATATTGCCAATGTGTGCACTGTTGCGCAGATATCTTCAGTGCAAAACAAGTGCACAGATAAATGGGGCTAAGAAATCGAACGAAATATTCTCGAACTACTGGACACCACGGATCATTTATACCAAAATACTCTGAAATTACCTCTGAAAAACCTTCGACATTTTGACGGAGAAGTTCACATTCACCCTTTGTATTAGAGAAGTCTGTGGAACGTAAATGCGACTATTTAAAGAAAGGCCACCACGTTGCTCTCGTGGAAACGTGTTGAGTAAATTTGGAGAACTTGAGGGGCACCTGGTACCACTTTCTGCACAAGACCGACGTGTTACTGTGCCTCGACTGCAGAGGGCAGAAGACTTCCTGAACTGCACGCAATAGCTCGCACTTGATGGTACAGATCGTGCAATACCAATCATCAAAACAATTGATATGTGGGCCATATTCATTGAGAGATTTTTATTTTTAAATTTTAGAGCTGCTGCAAATAATAGCTATAGCTCCGATGCTACATCTGCAGCCATATCCGGCAAGCAACCTCACGCTCTGTGAGGGAAGGGACGTCTTGTATCAGTGTATCACGAATGGTCTGCAGCACGAACTTCCATAGACAGGACAGTGAAACGACAGAGATAATGCGTGCGTCTGCAAGATACCAACCGAGCCCCGAACCAAAGTTCGATGGAAAGTGTCCACTCTGCTTGGACGTAAGTGAGAAGACGGCTCTCATGAGCCTGACTACTTATTAAAATTTTTACCCATAGAAAACACTAATTATCTTAATGAAATTTAATTATTTGAATGACATAAAATGAACCTAAGTAACTGGGTTATGATGTTACCTCCGCTGCATTTACAATACCTAACATGATGTGGGACAAAATTTCTAAATACTTAAATTTATTATATTCAAGAACCAGTAAAAATAATAACGTAAGTGTCGTGTGACTAGGGCCTCTCGTCGGATAGAACGTTCACCGGGTGCTAGTCTTTCGATCTGACGTCACTTCGGCGACTTGCGCGTCGATGGGGATGAAATGATGATGATTAGGACAACACAACACCCAGTCCGTGAGGGGAGAAAATCTCCGACCCAGCCGGGAATCGAACCCGGGCCTTTAGGATTGACATTCTGTCGCCCTGACCACTTTTTTTTTTAATCTCATTTTGTTCGTTTTCGTTCGTTGTATCTGCTCTGGGCGTAGACTCACCTCAGATGATGTTGCCCGCAGCTGGCAACGAAACGTCAGGGAGAAGTATTTCTATTATTGGACCACGGCCTCTTAGCCCGGAAGTTTTAATCAGTGAAGACGCCGGCCGTGAAAGCCTACACGCTGTGACTAACGAAGTACTTCGCAAAAGTGTTGAGGAAGCCTTTCGAAGGATTACCTAAGAGATGGTCCGTGTGAGGTTACAAATGGTGTGTCTGCTATGTATAAATTAACCACAGAAAAGGAAGGACAAGTTGAGTGCCATGTCGCGGACGAGTTGCAGCAAGGTAACGAAATTAGGCTGGTGAACAGACTGCGAGTGGATGAGTCGACTGGGTGTGTGCTCACTTCTTGAAATTCCTGTGATGGTTACCCGCAGTGTGCTAGTGAGCGACAAGCACCCAAGGCCAAATGTCCGACTGCGTCAATATTTGAATACTTACGAAAACATTACAATTGCTTCCAGAGAAGCTAAAACAAATCTGAATACACAGCAATGAATCCGTGATAAAGAGATGATTACAATACAAGTATTACCATATTTGTACAACCAATCTTAGCAAAGATATTCACGGCGATGTATAAAATTATTTATAACAACAGCAACAAAAGCAAAGACATACCTTCACCGAGGAGTCAAGCAGTATATTGCTCCCTCCTACGTATATCATACGAAGAAACCATGAGGACAAAATCAGAGAAATTAGAGCCCACACAGAGGCACACCGACAATCTTTCTTTCCACGAACAATAAGAGACTGGAATAGAAGGGAGAACCGATAGAGGTACTCAATGTACCCTCCGCCACACAGCGTCAGGTGGCTTGCGGAGTATGGATGTAGATGTAGACATACTAAACTTCCATACGATACCCCCTTTGATGAATATATTTAAAATACTGATAAACAAAACAGCTATACTCTAAGAGAGAAAAAAAGCACCACGAAGGAGTTACCCGAATGGGACGGAAATACGTCGATGTGATGTACATGTACAGACAGACAATTTCAGGAAAAAACTGCATGATTTATTCAAGAGCAAGAGTTTCAGAAACTGAGCAAATCAGTAACGGGTTAGTTCACCTCTGGCCCTTATGCAAGCAGATGAGGCTTGGCAGTGATTGACAGAGTTGTAGTATGTCCTCCTGACGGATATCGTGACGCATTCTGTCCAATTGGCGCTTTAGACAATCGAAATTCCGATATGTTTGGAGAGCCCTGTCCATAATGCTCCAAGCGTCTTGAACTGGGGGGAGATCCGACGACCTTGCTGGCCGAGGTACGATTTGGCAAGTACGAAGAAAAGCAGTGGAAATTGTCGCCCTGTGCGCGTTGGCATTATCTTGCTGAAATGTAAGCTCAGGTTGGCTTGTCATGAAGGGCAAGAAAACGGGGAGTAGAATATCCTCGACATAGCGCTGTGCTGTAAGGGTTCTGCCTATATCAATGGGGTCCTGCTATGAAAAGAAATGACACGCCAGACCATCACTCCTGGCTGTAGAGCGGTATGGCGGTCAACAGTCAGGTTGGCATCCCATCACTCTCCGGGGCGTCTTCACTGGTCATCGGGGCTCAGTTCGAAGCATGACGCATCACTGAAGACAATTCTGCTCCAGGCAATGGGATTCCGTGCCGAAGACGTGCCTGGGGTTCCACCAGACAGCGGTGGGATACCAAACTGTCTGCCGCCCACCAGGACTGGTGACCAAGGTGCCATTTCTTTTTATAGCAGAACCCCTTTGGTTGTCATTCGCCTCACTCTTACAGCACAGCGCTATGTCGAGGATATTCTACTCCCCGTTTTCTTGCCCTTCATGGCAAGACATCGTCGGCTTACATTTCAGCACGATAATGACCGCCTGCACACTGCTAGAGTTTCTACTGCTTCATGCTTATCAAATCCTATCCTGGCCAGCGAGGTCGCCGGATCTCTCGCCAAATGAGAACGCCTGGAGCATTCTGGACAGGCCCTCCAATCGTCTCGGTATTTTGACGATCTAATGCGCCAGTTGGACATAATGTCATACGATATCTCTCAGGAGAGCATGCAAGAACTTTATCAATCAATGCCAATCCGATTAACTGCTTGTATAAGGGCCAGAAGCGGATCAACGGTTATTGACTTGCTCAATTTGTGAAGCTGTTTCTCTTGAACAAATTCTCCAGTTTTTCTGAAACTGTAATCATTTCGTTGTCCGTACATGTACATCACATCTGCCGATTTCCGTCTCATTCGGATTAGTCCTTCGTGGTGCGTCGTTTTTCTTGTCTTAGAGTGTATTTGCTATAAATAAATTATTGCACAATTCTTTATTCAGCGCCAAAGCAAATAGTTCTGCACAGTTACACGAAAAGGTTAGTTTCAGCATGAAAGATTTGTACTATTATTCTTAATTGTTTTCACGCATTTAGTAAGAAATTTGTCAATCAATGTTTGGAAAGTAGCCACTTGAGTAAGGTAACGAGGAACTGACAGGACGAATAAAGCTGCTCCCTGCAATTCTGATTTGTAGTGTACAATATTTAACTAAAAAGATTATAAAATTAATCAACGTACAGAGTGAATCCTAACACAATTCCTATATCTCCTGTATTTAATAAATTTCATTTATCCTTTGCTTTGTATATTATTCGCTAATTACGCATTAAGTTGGGTTTCTTACATGTAAAGGAAACAATACAACAGTCCCCAACCAAACCCAGATGTCAGCGAACGAGCCACTGAAATGATTTGTGGTTGGGTACTCGTTCTCAGATGGTTGGTAACAACTAATTAACATTATCTGACGATTAGTTTGACTTCTTTTATTGGTTACTACAATCCAACCACTACGTCACATCGGCAAGATGTCAAGAAGAACATGGAGACACATAGATTTCTGTGTATGACACATAATGCATATAATGATCGTTTGGATTAGTAGTTTTAATATTATGTACAACGGTGAACTTTAAGCATAGAGTGCTGGGTGTGAAGGGCTTTTATTTGACGTACTTGTCATTTTATGCTAGCAATATTTGTTGATGTAGGGGATCTAATTTTTCCAGATCCTTTACCAAACAGCCCTCTAACAGAAATAAAATTCGTCTGACAAAAACTCACATGCAAAAGTTATATGCGATTAAATAAAAAAGTGCCTGAATTTCTCCGTCACGATCAGCTACAGCGCCGAGCTTCGGAGAACTGTTTCGTGTGCCGTTCGCACGGAGTTACATTGCATCTATGCGCCTGTTGGTGGACATTAATATGGGATGTATCCACAGTTCGCCTTTATGATGGCTTGAACTCTGCTAGAGGTACTTTCAGTGAGGTATCTGAATGTCTGTAGAGCAATGGTAGCCCATTCTTCATCAAGAGCCGAAGGCAGCAAAGATAGTGATGCAATACTCTGTGGTCTGAATCGAAGTCGACTTTCTAACTCATCCCAGAGATTTAGATCGGGACGCTGGGTAGGTCAGGCCGTTCCAAGAATGTTATTGTCCACAAAACATTGCCTCACAGATGTTGCTTTGTGACAGGGTACATTCTCATACTGGCACAAACAATAATCGTCTTCGAAATGTTCCTATAGTGTGCGTCCACTATGTTGTAAAATGTGTTCATATCTTTCCAAATTTAGCGTTTTCTTAAGCGCAATAGTGGGACCTCACCCTAATTACGAAACCCTTATACCGTTAAACCACCGCTTCCGTACTCCACTGTTGGCCCTACACATGGTAGCAGAAATTTTTCCAGGTGGTGGGCGGGGCGGGGCTGGGCGGGGGGAGGGGGGTCATGATTCTAAAATTGCCGTTTATTATTATATCCCAGAGAAACCATGGTTTATGCTTAAAATGGTTCAAATGGCTCTTAGCACTATGGGACTTAACATCTGAGGTTATCAGTTCCCTAGAACTTAGAACTACTTAAACCTAACTAACCTAAGGACATCACACATATCCATGCCCGAGGCAGGATTCGAACCTGCGACCGTAGCAGGCGCGCGGTTCCGGACTGAAGCGTCTAGAACCGCTGGACCACCGTGGCCGGCGTTTATGCTTAAATCGGACACATATTCAACAAAGTGATCAATAAGTTAATGAAATAAAGCATAAAATATTTAGAATATATATTTTTATTGATACGTGAGTAACGTTAAAGTGACACTGAAGCAAAAATTCAAAAGTGGGAAAAATCAGAAATGAGAACACAGTTATAAACAAAAATAACTAGTCATGAAGAGTCTTTCATTAATCTTCGTGGAAAGTGCAACAGTAAATTTTAAAAACGCTTATACACTGTTATCTAAAACTCTGCTTGGAAAAAATACACCCATTCACACAGCCACAAATGCATTTTCAGTCATATGAAATGAAATTGCAGTTCAAAATAATTAATTGACTTCCTAGCAAGATCTGGTGAGGATAGGCTAACTGTGAACAATCACATGTGATATGAAACTACAAAAAATGTAATATTACGCCCAGACTGTTCATAAAGTTTGTCAATGACTAAGTTACTTAAGGTCATATGTTGCAGTCTTTCTCCTCCTGTGAATAGTTAGCAGGTAGAACTCACATAACCTGTTTTCATTCTTTGTAGCATACAACTACAGTTTTACTCTTCCTAGAGTCGGAAGGATTGTGCATGTACTAGCAGGCAAAGCAAGAGCAAAAGCCTTTTACATAGCAGGAAAAAAATCTTGTATGTTTATCGATATCGGTAACGTAGGTATTTAGGTATTTGTGACCAATAGCCATTCCACAATGTCGCTTTAGGTAATAAATTATCAATACTGTAATTTTTTGAGCCGCTTTGGCTCAGGAAACAGATTTGTGGAACTGTAAATTATCAGGTACATATGACAACACACTAAATTGCTTGTTAGTTCTTTCGATAAGAGAAATACTGGTACCACATCCAGATGTCAGATACGTGTAGAACATTACAGAGTGTACGTAATCAGTGTTGTGATTTGCGAAAGCCCATGAAATACAACGTAGAATATTAGTAGCTACCTGTATACCCTTCGTCCCCCGGGCCCAAGTCGAAAGTAATGGAAGAATGAATGTCGGTAGTGAATATTTTTGCAAAAGAGAAGAGACTGCTGTAGAACTTTCCCAATAGTGCAAAGTTGACAGGTATGCTAGTTTCCCCTAAGTCTCAACACTCCTCCAATCTGCTCATCCAGTTTTTCACCGATAATTGCCGTTTTCTTACATTAGTGTTGTGCGCTGCCACGATATAAACTGAAGAGCCAAAGGAAGTGGTACACCTGCCTAATATCATGGTGGGCCTCCGCAAGTTCGCAGAAGTGCCGCAACATGACGTGGCATGGACTCGACTAATGTCTGAAGTAGTGCTTGAGGGAATCGACACCATGAATCCTGCAGGGCTGTCCATGAATCCGTAAGAGAACGAGGGTGTGGAGACCTCTTCTGTACAGTACGTTGCAAGGCATCCCAGATATGCCCAATAATATGTCTGGAGAGTTTGGTGGAGAGCGGAAGTGTATAAACTTAGAAGAGCGTTCCTGGAGCCACTCTGTAGCAATTCTGGACGTTTGGGGTGTATCATTGTCCTGCTGGGATTGCCCAAGTCCGTCGGACTGCACAATGGACATGAATAGACGCAGGTTATCAGACAGGATGCTTAGTTACGTGTCTCCTGTCAGAGTCTTATCTAGACGTATCAGGGGTCCCATTTCATTCCAATTGCACATGCCCCACACCATCAAAACGACTCCACCAGCTTCAACACTCCCTTGCTGATATGCAGGGTCCATGGATTCGTGAGGTTATCTCCATACCCGTACAAGTCCATCCGCTCGATACAAATTGAAACGAGACTTGTCCGACCAGGTAACCAATCATCAACAGTCCAATGTTGACAGGCCCAGGAGAGGCTTAAATCTTTGTGTCGTGCAGTCGTCAAGGGTACACGAGTGGGCCTTCGGCTCTATTTCGTTTCGTTGAATAGTTCGCACTCTGACACTTGTTGATGGCACAGCATTGAAATCTGCAGCAATTTACAGAACGGTTGCACTTCTGTCGCGTTGAACGATTCTCGTCGTTGGTCCCGTTCTTGAAGCATGTTTTTCCGGCCACAGCAATGTCGGAGATTTGGTGTTTTATCGGATTCCTGATATTCACGGTACAATCGCGAAATGGTCGCACGGGAAAATCCCCACTTTATTGCTACCTCGCTCGTGCGCCGACTATAACACCACGTTCAAACTCACATAAATCGTGATATCCTGCCATTGTAGCAGCAGTAACCGATCTAACAACTGCGCCACACACTTGTTGACTTATGCAGGCGTTGCCGACCGCAGCGCCGTATTCTGTGTGTTTACATATCTCTGTATTTGAATATCCATGCCCATACCAGTGTCTTTGGCGCTTCAGTGTACACTCAAACAGCCATATAGAAAGCAAGAATTGTTGATTCCCTTGTAGCACTTGACGCCATGGCAGCTCCCTGCATGCAGCATTGACTTCTGATGTGCAGCTTGTGGCATGTTTGACCACACGCGGCTATTCCCGTTCGCTTCAGCGTGTGCGCTGTTGTGCTCTCTAGGGTACATGAAAATAGGCACTAAGGTTCTCAGTGTGAACCGTTTGACATAAAAACTGACCAGCGGCCGGCTGACGCAGAGTCTAAGTCCGCACTGACCGTGACATGGGACAAATAATATGAGTATACAAACGCCTCAAAAATGAGATCGACAGGAAGTGCAAAATGGCTAAGCAGGGATGGCTAGAGGACAAATGTAAGGAGGTAGAGGGTTATCTCACTAGGGGTAAGATAGATACTGCCTACAGGAAAATTAAAGAGACCTTTGGAGAAAAGAGAGCCACTTGCATGAATATCAAGAGTTCAGATGGAAACCCAGTTCTAAGCAAAGAGGGGAAAGCAGAAAGGTGGAAGGAGTATACAGAGGGTCTATACAAGGGCGATGTACTTGAGGACAATATTATGGAAATGGAAGAGGATGTAGATGAAGATGAAATACTGCGTGAAGAGTTTGACAGAACACTGAAAGACCTGAGTCGAAACAAGGCCCCAGGAGTAGACAACATTCCATTGGAACTACTGACGGCCTTGGGAGAGCCAGTCCTGACAAAACTCTACCATCTGGTGAGCAAGATGTATGAAACAGGCGAAATACCCTCAGACTTCAAGAAGAATATAATAATTCCAATCCCAAAGAAATCAGGTGTTGACAGATGTGAAAATTACCGAACAATCAGTTTAATAAGCCACAGCTGCAAAATACTAACACGAATTCTTTACAGACGAATGGAAAAACTAGTAGAAGCCGACCTCAGGGAAGATCAGTTTGGATTCCGTAGAAATACTGGAACACGTGAGGCAATACTGACCTTACGACTTAAATTAGAAGAAAGATTAAGGAAAGGCAAACCTACGTTTCTAGCATTTGTAGACTTAGAGAAAGCTTTTGACAATGTTGATTGGAATACTCTCTTTCAAATTCTAAAGGTGGCAGGGGTAAAATACAGGGAGCGAGAGGCTATTTACAATTTGTACAGAAACCAGATGGCAGTTATAAGAGTTGAGGGACATGAAAGGGAAGCAGTGGTTGGGAAGGGAGTGAGACAGGGTTGTAGCCTCTCCCCGATGTTATTCAATCTGTATATTGAGCAAGCAGTAAAGGAAACAAAAGAAAAATTCGGAGTAGGTGTTAAAATCCATGGAGAAGAAATAAAAACTCTGAGGTTCGCCGATGACATTGTAATTCTGTCAGAGACAGCAAAGAACTTGGAAGAACAGTTGAACGGAATGGATGGTGTCTTGAAGGGAGGATATAAGATGAACATCAACAAAAGCAAAACGAGTATAATGGAATGTAGTCGAATTAAGTCGGGTGATGCTGAGGGAATTAGATTAGGAAATGAGAAACTTAAAGTAGTAAAGGAGTTCTGCTATTCGGGGAGCAAAATAACTGATGATGGTCGAAGTAGAGAGGATATAAAATGTAAACTGGCAATGGCAAGGAAAGCGTTTCTGAAGAAGAAAAATTTGTTAACATCGAGTATAGATTTAAGTGTCAGGAAGTCATTTCTGAAAGTATTTGTATGGAGTGTAGCCATGTGTGGAAGTGAAACATGGACGGTAAATAGTTTGGACAAGAAGAGAATAGAAGCTTTCGAAATGTGGTGCTACAGAAGAATGCTGAAGATTAGATGGGTAGATCACATAACTAATGAGGAGGTATTGATTAGGATTGGGGAGAAGAGAAGTTTGTGGCACAACTTGACCAGAAGAAGGGATCGGTTGGTAGGACATGTTCTGAGGCATCAAGGGATCACCAATTTAGTATTGGAGGGCAGCGTGGAGGGTAAAAATCGTAGGGGGAGACCAAGAGATGAATACACTAAGCAGATTCAGAAGGATGTAGGTTGCAGTAGGTACTGGGAGATGAAGAAGCTTGCACAGGATAGAGTAGCATGGAGAGCTGCATCAAAACCAGTCTCAGGACTGAAGACCACAACAACAACAACAACAATAATACTCTAAGTCTCGCTATCTGCACAGCTATCTACCAATCTCTATAATTTGGGGATCACAGCAGCGCAGCCTCTGTGAATCCTGAGTTGTGTCTCAGCGTGCTGAGGGCTAACTGTACAGAGAAACGTGGAATCTAACTTGGTTCTGACACTAAGTACAGTAGTGTCGTGTAGTGTAGTGTTGTATAGTAGTGTAGTCCAGAATTACAAATTACAGAATTTGCAAAGCAGCGTAGTACAACAGAACAATAAAACATATATCTATTGAACAGTTGGCCAGAGAGTTTTTTTTTCTTTCTGTTAAAATTACTATGACATTTTTATGTAGATTTTACCATTGCTCTTAAACACAGTAATATGTAGTTATACAACCATATTTGAAATTATGTTAAAAAGTATGTGCTATATTCATGCCAATTCATGCGCAACATCTCGTCCGTTCTTGTATCTAGATAACAGACTAAAAGGAAATAGCAAATAAAGAATATCTGCAGAAATTGTAAACACTAAATCTTTTCGTACTGCTGAAACTTCCTGGCAGATTGAAACTGTGTGCCGGACCGAGACTCGAACGCCGGACCTTTGCCTTTTGCGGGCAAGTGCTCTACCAACTTTTTTTTGTGTCATCTTATTTTGTTCGTTTTCGTTCATTGCATTTGCTCTGGGGGACGTCGCAAGACACCCGTTTCAGTTCGTCCTTGATCTATTAACTCAGTTTTTTATTACAGAGGGCAGCTAACCCTCTGACCGAACACGCTGAGCTACCATGCCGGCAGTAACTGAGCTACTCAAGCACAAGTCACGCCCTGTCCTCACAGCTTTACTTCTGCCAGTACCTCGTCTCCTTCAAATTACTGTTTATCACCGTTGATGTACAACTAAAACTGCTGGAAAAATAAACCGGAGATAGAGCTGATCAGTACTGAAATCAAGCTATTTAGTGAAGAGTTAAGTACGTATTGTTATTGTCAACGGAAAGTACTGTGATTAAATGGAACAAGTTTGTTTGCAAATAACAGACACAGTGTATATTGCCAATGCGTGCACTGTTGCGCAGATATCTTCAGTGCAAAACAAGTGCACAGATAAATGGGGCTAAGAAATCGAACGAAATATTCTCGAACTACTGGACACCAAAGATTATTTATACCAAAATACTCTGAAATTACCTCTGAACAACCTTCGACATTTTGACGGAGAAGTTCACATTCACCCTTTGTATTAGAGAAGTCTGTGGAACGTAAATGCGACTATTTAAAGAAAGGCCACCACGTTGCTCTCGTGGAAACGTGTTGAGTAAATTTGGAGAACTTGAGGGGCACCTGGTACCACTTTCTGCACAAGACCGACGTGTTACTGTGCCTCGACTGCAGAGGGCAGAAGACTTCCTGAACTGCACGCAATAGCTCGCACTTGATGGTACAGATCGTGCAATACCTTTCATCAAAACAATTGATATGTGGGCCATATTCATTGAGAGATTTTTATTTTTAAATTTTAGAGCTGCTGCAAATAATAGCTATAGCTCCGATGCTACATCTGCAGCCATATCCGGCAAGCAACCTCACGCTCTGTGAGGGAAGGGACGTCTTGTATCAGTGTATCACGAATGGTCTGCAGCACGAACTTCCATAGACAGGACAGTGAAACGGCAGAGATAATGCGTGCGTCTGCAAGAAACCAACCGAGCCCCGAACCAAAGTTCGATGGAAAGTGTCCACTCTGCTTGGACGTAAGTGAGAAGACGGCTCTCATGAGCCTGACTACTTATTAAAATTTTTACCCATAGAAAACACTAATTATCTTAATGAAATTTAATTATTTGAATGACATAAAATGAACCTAAGTAACTGGGTTATGATGTTACCTCCGCTGCATTTACAATACCTAACATGAAGTGGGACAAAATTTCTAAATACTTAAATTTATTATATTCGAGAACCAGTAAAAATAATAACGTAAGTGTCGTGTGACTAGGGCCTCCCGTCGGATAGAACGTTCACCGGGTGCTAGTCTTTCGATCTGACGCCACTTCGGCGACTTGCGCGTCGATGGGGATGAAATGATGATGATTAGGACAACACAACACCCAGTCCGTGAGAGGAGAAAATCTCCGACCCAGCTGGGAATCGAACCCGGACCTTTAGGATTGACATTCTGTCGCCCTGACCACTTTTGTTTTTTTTAATCTCATTTTGTTCGTTTTCGTTCGTTGTATCTGCTCTCGGCGGACGTCGAAAGACACCCGTTTCGGTTCGTTGTTGATCCATTAACCCAGTTTTTTTTTTATTACAGAGGGCAGCTAGCCCTCTGACCGAACACGCTGAGCTACCGTGCCGGCTACCATTCAGCTACGGGGGGCGGACTCAAGAAACCACTGAAATTACGAGATTTATTTTCTCTGTATGTATTGACATGAGATCCATAAAGTACAGTTATTTGATATCCCGAAGTCTGATGGAATAATGGCATCATACCACATACAAACATTGGTACAGTTAATTAGTGCAATACAAGGGTGGCACGGCCATACTAGTAACGATTGAGAAAATGGATAATACCACACTAGATCAGAAATACAGAATTTACCATTAGTAGCTGACTGCACCTGAGGTTACGCAAATCTGACCACGGTGTTGTGTATAGTTTCAGACATCACACTCTAGAGGCATAAATATCTGGTGCTCCAAGTGAATATTTATATATTTCAGTTTCAATACAATAATGGTCGGATCAGAGTAAACTACATCAAAGTCTCGAAACTCTGTGCCGCAGATACATCTTACCAATTGTGTGCCGGGAACTGCAGCTGCAGCACATACTTTGCCGCAACCGGATGAGACAAATATTCGTGGAATAGCCAGGTGTCCCTTGTTTCTTATATCCTCCCTTCTCTGCGGCTCATCAGTGAAAAATTTTCTAAGACCCGAGCGAACGCCAAAAGTCCTTAAAGAAAGACAAGAACCAAAGCGATATCACTCCAAGAGTGCCTATCATGTATTACAATGCGAGGTTCCACTGTTTCTCTGCTCCAGATTTCGGTATTATAATTTCGTGCACCACCTTCTCTGACTCGGAGAGCCAGCATGCAACAGATGACACATGAGGAATGTGGTTTTTTGGTCTAAGAAAAACCCCCATTATGCCCAAGAGGTGGAACCATCTCATGTTACAATGTGGGCCAGGTTATCATCTCTATACCTGTTTTAATGACTTTTTTTAAAAAAAATATACATTTGTGGCAATTCCTGTTCGGACATGTCGCAGACATTGATAATACCACGACTCGAAGACAAAGGTGTCATGGATTAGATGTGGTTAAGAGCAGGGCGAACCTCCCAGCACACTTTGGTATTCATCGGTGCGAGTTCTTTGATGAACACGGGTGCGGTTCAGCAACAAGTCTAGCGCCACTGAAATGGCTACCACGAAGCCCAGACCTTACCACACCAAAAAACTCATCGTAAGGAATAATAATAATTTCGCGCGGCTCAGTGGCCTGGTGCAAGTCTCTCAATTGGACGCCATTTTGGCGAACTTGTGTGCCCCTAACCTACCTCCGTTATGTAACAGGGGAAAGGGAACCTACAGGTAAACCTGGAATCCAAACCGCTTGTGGTGCCTGGTGACTTTTCAGATCGTTGAGAGGTGAAGACTAGGTTGAAACGCAGACGGAAAAACCTGTGATCCAACCAAGATTCGATCCCGAGAGCTCTCTGCTTCCAAGCACGAGCTATAGCACCAGATGACCAAGTTCGTTACTATAGTGAATAATTGGTGTAAGACTAACGAAGAACTTCGCAAAAGTGTTGAGGAAGCCTTTCGAAGGATTACCTAAGAGATGGTCCGTGTGAGGTTACAAATGGTGTGTCTGCTGTGTATAAATTAATCACAGAAAAGGAAGGACAAGTTGAGCGCCATGTCGCGGACGAGTTGCAGCAAGGTAACGAAATTAGGCTGGTGAACAGACTGCGAGCGGATGAGTCGACTGGGTGTCCACTCACTTCTTGAAATTCCTGTGATGGTTACCCGCAGTGTGCTAGTGGGCGACAAGCACCCAAGGCCAAATGTCCGACTGCGTCAATATTTGAAGTCTCAAATACTTACGAAAACATTAAAATTGCTTCCAGAGAAGCTACAACAAAACTGAATACACAGCAATGAATCCGTGATAAAGAGATGATTACAATACAAGTATTACCATATTTGTACAACCAATCTTAGCAAATATATTCACGCCTATGTATAAAATTGTTTATAACAACAACAACAAAAGCAAAGACTACCTTCACCGAGGAGTCAAGCAGTATATTGCTCCCTCCTACGTATATCTCGCGAAGAGACCATGAGGACAAAATCAGAGAAATTAGAGCCCACACAGAGGCACACCGACAATCTTTCTTTCCACGAACAATAAGAGACTGGAATAGAAGGGAGAACCGAAAGAGGTACTCAATGTACCCTCCGCCACACAGCCTCAGGTGGCTTGCGGAGTATGGATGTAGATGTAGACATACTAAACTTCCATACGATACCCCATTTGATGACTATATTTAAAATACTGATAAACAAACCAGCTATACTCTAAGAGAGAGAAAAAGCACCACGAAGGAGTTACCCGAATGGGACGGAAATATGTCGATGTGATGTACATGTACAGACAGACAATTTCAGGAAAAAACTGGATGATTTATTCAAGAGAAAGAGTTTCAGAAACTGAGCAAATCAGTAACGGGTTAGTTCACCTCTGGCCCTTATGCAAGCAGATGAGGCTTGGCAGTGATTGACAGAGTTGTAGTATGTCCTCCTGACGCATATCGTGACGCATTCTGTCCAATTGGCGCTTTAGACAATCGAAATTCCGATATGTTTGGAGAGCCCTGTCCGTAATGCTCCAAGCGTCTTGAACTGGGGGGAGATCCGACGACCTTGCTGGCCGAGGTACGATTTGGCAAGTACGAAGAAAAGCAGTGGAAATTGTCGCCCTGTGCGCGTTGGCATTATCTTGCTGAAATGTAAGCTCAGGTTGGCTTGTCATGAAGGGCAAGAAAACGGGGAGTAGAATATCCTCGACATAGCGCTGTGCTGTAAGGGTTCTGCCTATATCAATGGGGTCCTGCTATGAAAAGAAATGACACGCCAGTCCATCACTCCTGGCTGTAGAGCGGTATGGCGGTCAACAGTCAGGTTGGCATCCCATCACTCTCCGGGGCGTCTTCACTGGTCATCGGGGCTCAGTTCGAAGCATGACGCATCACTGAAGACAATTCTGCTCCAGGCAATGGGATTCCGCGCCGAAGACGTGCCTGGGGTTGCGCCAGACAGCGGTGGGGTACCAACCTGACAGCCGCCCACCAGGACTGATGACTAAGGTGCCATTTCTTTTTATAGCAGAACCCCTTTGGTTGTCATTCGCCTCACTCTTACAGCACAGCGCTATGTCGAGGATATTCTACTCCCCTTTTTCTTGCCCTTCATGGCAAGAGATCGTCGGCTTACATTTCAGCACGATAATGACCGCCTGCACACTGCGAGAGTTTCTACTGCTTCGTGCTTATCAAATCCTATCCTGGCCAGCGAGGTCGCCGGATCTCTCGCCAAATGAGAACGCCTGGAGCATTCTGGACAGGCCCTCCAATCATCTCGGTATTTTGAAGATCTAATGCACCAGTTGGACATAATGTCATACGATATCTCTCAGGAGAGCGTGCAAGAACTTTATCAATCAATGCCAATCCGATTAACTGCTTGTATAAGGGCCAGAAGCGGATCAACGGTTATTGACTTGCTCAATTCGTGAAGCTGTTTCTCTTGAATAAATTCTCCAGTTTTTCTGAAACTGTAATCATTTCGTTGTCCGTACATGTACATCACATCTGCCGATTTCCGTCTCATTCGAATTAGTCCTTCGTGGTGCGTCGTTTTTCTTGTCTTAGAGTGTATTTGCTATAAATAAATTATTGCACAATTCTTTATTCAGCGCCAAAGCAAATAGTTCTGCACAGTTACACGAAAAGGTTAGTTTCAGCATGAAAGATTTGTACTATTAATCTTAATTGTTTGCACTCATTTAGTAAGAAATTTGTCAATCAATGTTTGGAAAGTAGTCACTTGAGTAAGGTAACGAGGAACTGACAGGACGAATAAAGCTGCTCCCTGCAATTCTGATTTGTAGTGTACAATATTTAACTAAAAAGACTATAAAATTAATCAACGTACAGAGTGAATCCTAACACAATTCCTATATCTCCTGTATTTAATAAATTTCATTTATCCTTTGCTTTGTATATTATTCGCTAATTACGCATTAAGTTGGGTTTCTTACATGTAAAGGAAACAATACAACAGTCCCCAACCAAACCCAGATGTCAGCGAACGAGTCACTGAAATGATTTGTGGTTGGGTACTCGTTCTCAGATGGTTAGGTAACAACTAATTAACATCATCTGACGATTAGTTTGACTTCTTTTATTGGTTACTACAATCCAGCCACTACGTCACATCGGCAAGATGTCAAGAAGAACATGGAGACACACAGATTTCTGTGTGTGACACATAATGCACATAATGATCGTTTGGATTCGTAGTTTTTATATTATGTACAACGGTGAACTTTAAGTATAGAGTGCTGGGTGTGAAGGGCTTTTATTTGACATACTTGTCATTTTATGCTAGCAATATTTGTTGATGTAGGGGATCTAATTTTTCCAGATCCATTACCAAACAGCCCTCTAACAGAAATAAAATTCGTCTGACAAAAACTCACATGCAAAAGTTATATGCGATTAAATAAAAAAGTGCCTGAATTTCTCTGTCACGATCAGCTACAACGTCGAGCTTTCGTGTGCTGTTCGCACGGAGTTACATTGCATCTATGCGCCTGTTGGTGGACATTAATATGGGATGTATCCACAGTTCGCCTTTATGATGGCTTGAACTCTGCTAGAGGTACTTTCAGTGAGGTATCTGAATGTCTGTAGAGCAATGGTAGCCCATTCTTCATCAAGAGCCGAAGGCAGCAAAGATAGTGATGCAATACTCTGTGGTCTGAATCGAAGTCGACTTTCTAACTCATCCCAGAGATTTAGATCGGGACGCTGGGTAGGTCAGGCCGTTCCAAGAATGTTATTGTCCACAAAACATTGCCTCACAGATGTTGCTTTGTGACAGGGTACATTCTCATACTGGCACAAACAATAATCGTCTTCGAAATGTTCCTATAGTGTGCGTCCACTATGTTGTAAAATGTGTTCATATCTTTCCAAATTTAGCGTTTTCTTAAGCGCAATAGTGGGACCTCACCCTAATTACGAAACCCTTATACCGTTAAACCACCGCTTCCGTACTCCACTGTTGGCCCTACACATGGTAGCAGGTAGCGTTCACCTGTCATTCGCCAAACTCAGACTCTTACATCCGATTGCCACACGATATAGAGTGATTCATCACTCCAAATCACTCGTTTCCTATCACCCACTGTACAACGTCGTCGCTTTTTACAGCTGGTCATGCGTTGCTCAACAGTGACTACCGACATGTGTAGCTTATGAGCTTCTGCTCGATCATTGTACGCCATTCTTTTCAGCTCCCTACACACAATAATTGTGCTAGTTGGACTACTGGTAGCGCCTTAAAAATTTTGAGTGATTCCTTCCGCTGATCTGATGCGATTTCTTACTACCGCCCTCTGCAACGTTCGACAGTCCCTGTCCGTCAGTACATAACGTCTGCCTGGTCTCGGTTTAGCTGTGGTTGTTCGTTCGCGTTTCCGCTTCACAATCGCATCACCAACAGGCAAATTGGGCAGCTTTAGAAGGGTTCAAATGTCCCTGATGAATCTGTAACTCACTCTCAGACAGTGTGCCGTGGCGGTGAGGGGCGCGTGCAGCCAGGCTGAGCCCTATGACACTGGTCCATGTCAGAAGTCACTCAGCTCTCCTGACCGATCGATTCTGCTGTTACTCTCTCTCTCTCCCACCTTTTACTTTCCCCTCCTTGGGGAAGTGTATAGAGGAGTTTGTAGCCTGCTGGCTTTTACTCCACAATGTGTGTTGTGAGTGTGTGATTGTCTTTGACTGTTTTTGTTGTCTGTCTACATCTACATTTATGCTCCGCAAGCCACCCAACGGTGTGTGGCGGAGGGCACTTTACGTGCCACTGTCATTACCTCCCTTTCCTGTTCCAGTCGCGTATGGTTCGCGGGAAGAACGACTGTCTGAAAGCCTCCGTGCGCGCTCTAATCTCTCTAATTTTACATTCGTGATCTGCTCGGGAGGTATAAGTAGGGGGAAGCAATATATTCGATACCTCATCCAGAAACGCACCCTCTCGAAACCTGGCGAGCAAGCTACACCGCGATGCAGAGCGCCTCTCTTGCAGAGTCTGCCACTTGAGTTTGTTAAACATCTCCGTAACGCTATCACGGTTCCCAAATAACCCTGTGACGAAACGCGCCGCTCTTCTTTGGATCTTCTCTATCTCCTCCGTCAACCCGATCTGGTACGGATCCCACACTGATGAGCAATACTCAAGTATAGGTCGAAAGAGTGTTTTGTAAGCCACCTCCTTTGTTGGTGGACTACATTTTCTAAGGACTCTCCCAATGAATCTCAACCTGGTACCCGCCTTACCAACAATTAATTTTTTATGATCATTCCACTTCAGATCGTTCCGCACGCATACTCCCAGATATTTTACAGAAGTAACTGCTACCAGTGTTTGTTCCGCTATCGTATAATCATACAATAGTACTGTGTGTTGTGTAGGTGTTATGGTGGTGTCTAGTACTTGCCTGAGCTTGGCGAGATGTTTGGTATTTTAAGGATTAAGGATTGGTGTTAGGATTTGGAGGTTTTTTGGGATTTTTCTCTTCGACTTAGTCGTCGAAGATTGTCATGGGGCGTTTGTGATTATCGCGGGTCATGTCGTACCGATCAAAGGATTGGATGAGGCTATTTCCAGATCTGGAAGAGCTCTCGTAGAAAGCCCTTGCCCTATTCTGGAATCTTTCTTTGAAGAGTGGGATTTCGGCAGCGGCGTGCATGTCGTCTGTGGGGAATCCTATGTGTAGGTGCAGTGCCCTCCTGAGGGCGCGGTTCTGCAGCCTCTGGAGTTTGTCCAGGTGCTGCTTTGCCGCGTATCCCCAGACAGGGCACGCATACTCCGTTACTGGACGTATGAGGGCCTGATAGACGTTTAGTCCTACAGAGCAGGGAAGGGAGCTGGTTGTGTTGAGGACTGGGTATGGGATGTACATTCTGGCGCAGACCTTCCTATGGATATCCTCTATATGGGGTTTCCACGTTAGTCTCGAGTCCAAGGTTACACCGAGATACTTGGCGGATCTGCGCCAGGGGAGTCTGGATTTATGTAGGTACAGATGAAGGGTGGAGCGTTGGGAGCGTTGAGGTGGTCCATGTCTCCCGAGTCTCTGGGTGATCAGCATAGCCTGTGTCTTTTCAGGATTGATTGTGATGCGTCAGCGACGGGCCCAGGTTTCTGTGTTATCTAAAACCCTTTGTAGCGTACGAATGACCAGGTCCTTTTTCGCATTACGATTGTAAAAGGCGGTGTCGTCAGCGCACTGTGCGGTGTGCACCAGGGGGCCGTTGGAGTGTCCGCTGTGTACAGACTGTACAAAACGGGCCCCAGGACCGATCCCTGTGGCACCCCAGCACGAATTCGCCTTTTGGTAGAGGTGACTGTTTCTACCTTGACAGAAAAGGTTCTATTCGTGAGATAGCTTTGGATAAACCTGACTATGCTCCCGCAGAACCCTTGTGTGTATAACCTGTATAGTAGCCCTTTATGCCATACTGAGTCGAAGGCTTTGGCTACATCAAATAGCACTATCCCGCAGTAGCCTCTATGGTTGAAGCCCTCTGTGGCTGCTTCCACTAATCTCATGATCTGTTGTGGGGCGGAGTGCTTCTGTGGGAATCCGAATTGGAAATCCGGCAAAAGTCGCTCGTTGGTGATGTGGTCTCGTATGGGAATAAACAGGAGACACTCTTAGATCTTGCTGAGAGTTGGCAAGAGGCTAATCGGCCTGTAGTGCTGCGGCAGTAAAGGGTCTTTCCCTAATTTGTGCCGGCCGGTGTGGCCGTGCGGTTCTAGGCGCGTCAGTCTGGAATCGCGTGACCGCTACGGTCGCAGGTTTGAATCCTGCCTCGGGCATGGATGTGTGTGATGTCCTTAGTTAGGTTTAAGTAGTTCTAAGTTCTAGGGGACTGATGACCACAGATGTTAAGTCCCATAGTGCTCAGAGCCATTTTTTTAACCTAATTTGTGTATCGCGATCACTTCCGCGTGTTTCCAGTATGCTGGGAACTCGCTGGTAAGAGTAAACTCGTTGAAGACGTTCGCGAGGTGTTCGATAGCCGAGGGCGAGAGGTTTTCAACTAACTGGTTGGTGACGCTGTCGTGTCCTGGCACCTTTTTTGTAGGGAGGGACATAATTACTTTTGCCACGTCTTCGTGGGCGAAAAGTGGGGTTTCGTCCTCTGGGTCCTCCTTAGCATTGAGGAAGACAGTCAGTTGACGACAGACTACCTCTTCATGTTCGTCATCCTGCGGTTCTGCCGCTTGAAACTGCTTCTCGTAGGTATCGGTGAAGGCGTTGGCCTTTTCAGCATGGCCAGACCCCTCTCACCGTGCAGTGTCGGCAGCCTAGTGGGTCTCTTGATAAATTGTTTGGTTGCCTGCCATAGTGTGTGATCGTCTACTTTGAGGGCTGTGAGGCGCTTTTCCATTGCTGGTTTCTGTGCTCACTGAGCGCTACCTTCAGCTCAACGATTGAGCAGCCTCCTGGTGGCCTGATTTCTGGTGACCTTCCACTCTTTTGCCACTCTGTTCTTGTTACGGATTTGGGCTAGTAGATGTTCCAGGAGTGGTACTTGCGGGGGCGGGCCATCCATTTGTGGGGGAATGGCATCTTCCGCTGTCTGCAAGATGGTTCCTGTTAGGTCTTGTAGCGCTTGTTCTACTGTTTCGGCAGTAGGTGGCGGAGCGCGAGCGATATCAGAGGCGACAGTTTCTAGGTATGGTTCCCAGTACGTTTGTAGGACGTCTGGTACCTTGAGAGTGTTACCCATTCACTCACATCGACCTCTAGAATCACTGGGTTGTGATCGGACGACATTCTGTTGATTGTCCTTCCGGCCACAAACCCCGCGATCCTCCTAGTGAGCCGGCCGCGGTGGTCTAGCGGTTCTAGGCGCTCAGTCCGGAACCGCGCGACTTCTACGGTCGCAGGTTCGAATCCTGCCTCGGGCATGGATGTGTGTGATGTCCTTAGGTTAGTTAGGTTTAAGTAGTTCTAAGTTCTAGGGGACTGATGACCACAGATGTTAAGTCCCATAGTGCTCAGAGCCATTTGAACCATCTTCCTAGTGAGGGCTATGTCTAACACGTTGGGCCTATCTCCATTTTCTAAAAAAGTGTGGGCTCGACCGGACCCCATGTTTCGAAGTGATGGTCGCTTGCTAGTCGTTGCAGTTTGGCGCCTGCTCTGGAGGTTAATCTAGAGTTCCAATCAGGGTGTTTGGCATTGAAGTCGCTCCCTATTATGAGTTTGCCTTCAATTTTCCCTAGAGTAGCTGTATCTCCCTCGTCTATCTCGTCTTGCGGGGGTTGGTAGATTGCAACGATTTTTAGGGGTCCGGTGGCAGTGGTTACTTCCACGGCCACTGCTTCGATTTTATTGGTAGGTGGTATGAATACATGGTGATGGGGGATCCCTATTTTTATGTAAATGGCCACTCCTCCGCCTTGTGTTGGCCTATCTTTACGGTTGGGAACTGCCGCTTTTATTCCCAGTTTTAGGTGGGTTTCCCCCATCATGCATGTGTCGATGAAGAACTCCTTCATTAGTTCTCTGAACTAGACCTCTTCATTAACAATGCCGTCTGCTTTAAAGATGGACATTTTTAGGCCTTGGATATTTGGTAGTCTATCTATGATGGGATTTTGTAACTACTGAGGAAGTAGCAGAGGGGAGCGACTGCTGGACTGTTGCCTGAAGGGAAATGATGAACTGAGTGTTCTGCTTCTAGGCCTCCCTGAATTCCTTCATCATTTCCATGATGAGGTTCATGGTCTGGACCATAATGCCAAACAATTGACCTGAGATGGGTGGAGTGAGTGTGGGGTTCCCTAGAGCTTCCTCTGTCTTGGTGGACCTGGTCGTTGCTGTGTTTCTCCCAGTGTTGTTCTGTGTCAGGTGTTGTGGTGACATGGCTTGTGTCGATTTCTCGACGTTTTCGTGGCTCTTTGGTGGAGAGCCCTCTTCTGCATATGTTGCCCTTGGAGTGTCACGCCTTGGTTTTACTCAAGTTTTGTCTGCGTGTGTTGTCCTGTTTTGTCTCTCTGTGTGGTTTGATGGGGTTGCAGTGTCTTGTTTTCGTGTGTGTGTGGGCGGCCTTCACACCCTTTGCCTTCTGTGTGTGTTTCTTGTGGACGTCGCAGCCTTGGTACCCGGCCATGTGGTTTTTCCCACACAGCGCGCACCTTATCTGCGGGTCCATGTGTTTTATTGTGCAAGTCCTGGTGTCGTGGGGTTCGGCACATTTTCTACAGCGCACGGGCATCTGGCAGTGGGCGGCAATGTAATCCAGTCCCTAACACCTGAAGCACTGCTGTTACTGCTTCTCTACTGACTCCACGGTACTCCCCGCCTGCTTTTAAACTGGTGGGGCCGCCTGTCCTGACATCTAGCCGTCAATTCATTATTACATACACTATGTTATCAAAAGTGCCCGGACACCCCAAAAAAACATACGTTTTTCATATTATTTGCACAGTGCTGCCACCTACTGCCAGGTACTCCATATCAGCGACCTCAGTAGTCATTAGACATGGTGAGAGAGCAGAATGGGGCGCTCCGCGGAACTCACGGACTTTGAACCTGGTCAGGTGATTGGGTGTCACTTGTGTCATACGTCTGTACGCGAGATTTCTACACTCCTAAACATCCCTAGGTACACTGTTTCCGATGTGACAATGAAGTGGAAACGTGAAGGGACACGTACACCACAAAAGCCTTCAGGCCGACTTCGTCTGTTGACTGACAGAGAACGCCGACAGTTGAAGAGGGTCGTAATGTGTAATAGGCAGACATCTATCCAGACCATCACACAGGAATTTCAAATTGCAAGTACTTTGACAGTTAGGTGGGAGGTGAGAAAACTTGGATTTCATTTCGAGCGGCTGCTCATAAGCCACACATCACTCTGGTAAATGGCAAACGACACCGCGCTTGGTGTTAGGAGCGTAAGCATTGTTGGACGATTGAACAGTGGAAAAACTTTGTCTGGAGTGACGAATTACGATACACAATGTGTCAATCAGATGGTAGTGTGTATATTGGTATGGCGAATGCTCGGTGAACGTCATCTGCTGGCGTGTGTAGTGCCAACAGTAAAGTTGGGAGGCGATGGTTTTATGGTGTGGTCGTGTTTTTCATGGAGGGGCTTGCACCCCTTGTTGTTTTCCGTGGCACTATCACAGCACAGACCTACATTGATGTTTTAAGCAGCTTCTTGCTTCCCACTGTTGAAGAGCAATTCGGTGATGGCGATTGCATCTTTCAACACGATCGAGCACCTGTTAATAATGCACGGACTGTGGCGGACTGGTTACACGACAATAACATCCCCGTAATGGAATGGCCTGCACAGAGTCCTGACCTGAATTCTATAGAAGACCTTTGGGATATTTTGGAAGGCCGGATTCGTGCCAGGCCTCACCGACCGACATTGATACCTCAGTGTAGCACTCCGTGAAGAATGGGCTGTCATTCCCCAAGAAACCTTCCAGCAACTGATTGACCATATGTCTGCGAGAGTGGAAGCTGTCAACAAGGCTAAGAGTGGGCCAACATCATACTGAATTCCAGCGTTACCGATGGAGGGCGCCACGAGCTTGTAAGTCGTTTTCAGCCAGGTCTCCGGATACTTTTGATCACGTAATGTACATGTGCCTGGGTACTTTAGATCAGATAGTGTATGTCTTTAGGATCGCTACAGACAGTCATCACAGTGCCTGCTCCCAGTCTCCACGTCCGCAGCTCGTGGTCTAATGGTTAGTATTACTGCCTCTGGATCATGGGGTCCCGCGTTCGATTTCTGGCCGGGCTGAGGATTTTCTCCGCCCAGGGACTGAGGGTTTGTGTTGTCCTCATCATCTTCTCATCACTCGGAAAGAGATGAGACAGGAAATGGAAAGATTGGGAATTTGTATAGACGCTGATAACCACGATGTTGAGCGACCCACAAACATCATCATCATCTCATTATCATCGCAGTCTCCACCATAGAATCCCGACAGTCAGGCTGTGAGGGAAGATTGAGCCCCTTCGATGAAGGTGGTAGGAGTAAACCGTCTTATCGTGAATGGACTTTTAAAAATTTACGGTCGGAGATAACACAGTGGTATCGCGGCAAGAACTGTTTTATCGCATAGCGAAGAACTTCTTAACCGACGTTTCGTGAGTAACACACCGTTATGGAAATGTAGTGTGATTTCAATTACCTGCCTTCCAGATGCCAGGAAACGAGTGTATGCTTCCTACATGAGATACTGCGTAAGAAGTGTAACCTTACGAGAACTAAATATCGAGTTTAATGACGAGGAAATCTGTACTATGCCTGCCTACTGCTTTCGATTCGGTGTGATGAACTAAGGAACCTCCACAGAATATGAAATGATTTTAGCTAAATTTTGTTAATAGATCGTGAGTGTTTGGAACATTTTGAAACAATACGCATTTATAAATCAATAAACGAGATCTTGTTCACTGAACGGCAAACTTTTAGTTAGCCTAACGCAGATCTTAGCTCTGTTTCTGTCGACGGTCGTGATAAGATATTTTTCTGTATAGTAGCTCAGATGTCATCAGCATGCGGAAAGTAGATCGCTGGTTATCAGGTTTTCACTACTTTCTGCTTCTCTCCATGTCTTCTGCTGGTCCTTGCTGAGTGAGTGGCAAGGTAGAGTGTTTACAATCGTTCGCGAGAACAGCTACCAACCGACGGAATGAAGAAACCCAAAACCCGGAGCCAGTTACCTGGCCTCCCCACGTAATGCTACTCCACAAGGACTGCACCCATTTCTGGCTATGTTGCGCACCTCGCGTAGGGCCTTGACGATAAGATATGAGAGATTATCGCGCTTACAGAGACATATGGACAGTAATTTTTTTTCTCTCGCTCATTACGTGTGTGGAATAATACGGACAATCGGTTACTTTTGTATGAAGCAGCTTCTGCCGTGCACTGTCCAGTGGCTCGAGGAGTAGACACGTATGTGTAGCAACAGAATGCCACGATCATGTTCACCCATGTTCATTAAAGAATCGTACTTCTATATACAAAACAGCTTCAAATTTTTGATCACTAATGAGTTGATGTGTTAAATATTTGACGTTACGTATTTATGCTAGAAAATTTTATCAATGGTTTGGAATTATGTTTACAGTTTATTGTAAGTCGCTACGTGTTCTCATTCTCAAACACTGGATGAGAGTAGACGGGATAATATGCGCGCCTTTCTTTAAGAAAAGCTAGTTTTTAACGCATCTCAATGTTTATGACGTTGGAATTATCTCCTGAACAATGTGTCGCGCAATAATATAATTTTGCAGGTACATCCAGTGATATATATAGGAAGCTGTCTCCAAAATATGTTGCGGATGGAGCTGGTGTTGTCGGCCGCGGTGGTCTAGCGGTCCTGGCGCTGCAGTCCGGAACAGCGGGACTGCTACGGTCGCAGGTTCGAATCCTGCCTCGGGCATGGGTGTGTGTGATGTCCTTAGGTTAGTTAGGTTTAAGTAGTTCTAAGTTCTAGGGGACTTACGACCTAAGATGTTGAGTCCCATAGTGCTCAGAGCCATTTGAACAATTTTTTTGAGCTGGTGTTACAGAGATAATAAATTAAAGCGTCATGCCTGATAATGAAGTTCTGCTGCAAACTTCTCCGCAGCTCGTGGTCTAGTGGCTAGCATTGCTGCCTTTGAATCGTGGGGTCCCGAGTTCGATTCCCGGCCGGGTTGGGGATTTTCTTTGCTGCAGGACTGGGTGTTTGTGTTGTCCTCATCACTTCGTCATCATCATAATTCGTGACAGTTGCTAGATTGGACTGCGTAAAACATTGAGTGTGAAAAAAAACTGGGACTTTTTACGGGCACTGATGACTGCGCAGCTGAGCGCCCCACAAACCAAACATCGTCATCTGCTGCAAACTTTCCTCCTTTCATCATTTTGTAACATAATTTTTTCAGTGTAAAAACGTTTCGTAAAGGTTTGGAAAATTGAGGAAAGTTTTTTGGAAGTCGCTAAATGCTGTAATTCTCAAATACTCGGTTTGGCTGAGTTACACTGCCCCAAGACATACACACAGCTTGTAACTGTAATACCTGTCTTACTGTGTTAAAACTCTAATATGAGACTGTACACCGTAATGAGTATAATACGACAGCATTTTAAATTTTCAGTTCGCTCAATAATTATATGAAATACTGAAAAAGAAACTCTTGTTGCGCCCACGACCCGTTAGACATCCTGCAACTGGACCGTGGTTGAAATGGCTCAAATGGCGCTGAGCACAATGGGACTTAACATCTGAGGTCATCAGTCCCCTAGAACCTAGATCTCCTTAAACCTAACTAACCTAAGGACATCATACACATCCACGCCCGAGGCAGGATTAGAACCTGCGACCGTAGCAGTAACGCGGTTCCGGACTGAAGCGCCTACAACCGCTCGGCCACAGCAACTGGACTATGTACCATGAACAGGGTTAATTGTTTAGTAATATAAATGTAAAATTCGTTACAGTAAACGTTAATTTTCACTGCTCTGTTGTACTGCAGTTTGACCCCTGACCCATGACGAAAGTCATGGGATAGCGATATGTTCTTATACAGATGGCAGTAGTACAGCGAACACAAGGTATACAAAGGCAGTGCATTAGTGGAGCTGTCATTTGCACTCAGATGATTCATGTGAAATAGTTTCCGATGCGATTACGGGCGCACGACGGGAATTAACAGACTTTGAAAGCGGAATGATAGTTTCAGCTAGAGGCATAGAACAATACATTTCGGAAATCGTTAGGGAATTCAATATTCCGAGATCCACAGTGTCAAGAGTGTGCCGAGAACACCAAGTTTCTGCCGTTACTTCCCACCACGGACAACTTAGTTGCCGACGGCCTTCACTTAACGACCGAGAGCAGCAGTGTTTGCGTAGAGCTGTCAGTGCTAACAGACAAACAACACTACGTGAAATAACCACAGAAGTCAGTGTAGATGTACGACAGAACGTATCCGTTAGGACGCTGCGGCGAAATTGGGCTTTAATGGGCTATGGCAACAGACGACCGACGCGAGTGCTTTCGGTAACAGTGCGTCATCGCCTGCAGTGACTCTCCTGGACTTGTAACTATATCGATTGGGCCCTAGACGACTGGAAAATCGTGGCCTGGTCTGATAAGTCCAGACTTCAGTTGGTATGAGCTGATCGTATGATGCGAGTGCGCCGCAGACCCCACAAAGCCATGGACCCAAGCTGCCAACAAGGTGTGCAAGCTGGTGGTGGCTCCATAATGGTGTGGGCTGTGTTTATGGGAATAGACTGGATCATCTGGTCCAACCGAACCGGTTATTGACTGGAAATGGTTACGTTCGGCTACTTGGAAACCATTTGTAGCCATTCATGGACTTCATGTTACCAAATAACTATGGAACTTTTATGGATGACAATTCTCCATGTCACTGGGCCACAATTGTTCACAATTGATTTGAAGAAAATTCAGAACAATTCAAGCGAATGATTTCGCCACCCATCGAACGTTTATGGGACATCATCGAGAGGTTAGTTCGTGCACAAAATCCTGCAGCATGGCTCAATATTTCCGCAATGGACTTACAGCGATTTGTTGAGTCCATGGCACGTCGAACTGCTACACGATGGTCGACAAAAGGAGGTCCGACCGATGTTAGGAGGCATCCCGTGAAGTGCATTTTCGTTCTGAGCGCTGGGCGAGTCCACCTCTCTGTTTCGAAGGGGTGGCCGCCTCTGCTTGCTGTCTCCTGAGCTGTGCACTACGTCCATTATAAACGAAACATTCTCTGGCCACTTCTGCTACACTGCGGAAATGGAGGCGTTTGCACACCAGTTTCTGAGCAATCTTTCTCAGACGGATTTAAAGAAACTACCTGGTAAAAAAAATTGGTTCTCTCGTATCTCATAGCCTCATTTGTCAACTTCATGGTGAACTGCCCGTCGTTTTGCCAATGGTGACAAAGTGATATTTCGACATTAAGTAAGGATCTGCGCATATTCGAATAGTTCGCAATGAAAAATAGGGGTCGCTATGAGTTTGCGTTTGGTACATTTGCCTTTGGTGCCCGTTAGGTCATACATTGTGCATAAGTAATGTAGCTAACACACTGAATTTTTATGTAAACTTGAGTTGAGATCTACATCTCCAATCTCGAGAAAACGGATTCTATGTAGTGTAGTCACTTGTGACCACACGTGCAAACAACAGAGTGAAAGTTAAATGTTCATAACATCCCTCATATCTCATAAAAAGTTCGAAATACCTAAACAAGTTTATGGCAAATGACTGCACGCAAAGAGGAGAGTATGCAACCTTATATAAGGGTAAGGCAAAAAGATCCGTTTGAGAGCGTTGCTGCAGTGGCTATGCAACGTAGCGTGACTGATACGGGCATAAACTGATAAGCCAAAACACTATGACTACCTGCTTAATAGCTTGTTTGTCCGTCTTTGGAACGAAATACATAACTGATTCTGCGTATCAGTGATCCGACAGTTTGTTGGTAGGTTTGTGGAGATATGTGGCATTAAGTGTCTACGTACATGTCATGTAATTCACGTAAATAACGTAAGGCTGATTTGAGCACGCGGTGATGGCGCCCGATAGCGACCCAGAGGGGTTCCATAGGATTTACATAAGGCGAAATTGGTCTCTGAGACATCAACGTGAGTTCACTGATATGCTCCACAAACCTCTGTAGCGTGGTTCTCGCTCCGGGACACGTATGTTTATACTGCCGGAAGATAGCACCGCTGTCTGGGAAGGCGTCAAGCATCAAGGGATGCAGGTGGTTCACAGCTGTCACCGTATCTTCGATTACTACCACAGGTGCCACGCCAGCGCAGAAGAATGTCTCCAGTGGCACGATACTACTTCCACCAACCTGCGTCCATGGGGTACTGCACGTCTCGAGCCACCGTTCACCTCGATGGTGGCGTTTGTGGAGACGAGGTCGAATCCCAATGGTCCCATGGTCACTGCAATCGTGTGTGTGTGTGTGTGTGTGTTGTGTGTGTGTGTTTGAGTGTGTTTGGAGTTTAAGGGCGCCCAACGGCGTGGTTACCAGCGCCCTTAGCAAACGAATGTGGATAAAATAGCGAAATGTTAACATACGCATCGAGACAACGAAGAAATGGAAAAATGTGCTATACAGGAGATTCAAACGTAAGTAAAACGACAGACGAGCTGAAAGAAAGGCGCATAGAAATGTGATTGGATTGAAGAGTTGCTAGATAACAGAACGCAGCATGTCATTCTCAATGGAGAGAAGTCTTCCGAAGTGAGAGTGACTTCAGGTGTGCCGCAGGGGAGTGTCGTAGGACCGTTCTATTCACAATATACATAAATGACCTTGTGGATGACATCGGAAGTTCACTGAGGCTTTTCGCAGATGATGCTGTGGTGTATCGAGAGGTTGTAACAATGGAAAATTGTACTGAAATACAGGAGGATCTGCAGCGAATTGACGCATGGTGCAGGGAATGGCAATTGAATCTCAGTGTAGACAAGTGTAATGTGCTGCGAATACATAGAAAGATAGATCCCTTATCATTTAGCTACAAAATAGCAGGTCAGCAACTGGAAGCAGTTAATTCCATAAATTATCTGGGAGTACGTATTAGGAGTGATTTGAAATGCAATGATCATATAAAGTTGATCGTCGGTAAAGCAGATGCCAGACTGAGATTCATTGGAAGAATCCTAAGGAAATGCAATCCGAAAACAAAGGATGTAGGTTACAGTACGCTTGTTCGCCCACTGCTTGAATACTGCTCAGCAGTGTGGGATCCGTACCAGATAGGGTTGATAGAAGAGATAGAGAAGATCCAACGGAGAGCAGCGCGCTTCGTTACAGGATCATTTAGTAATCGCGATAGCGTTACGGAGATGATAGATAAACTCCAGTGGAAGACTCTGCAGGAGAGACGCTCAGTAGCTCGGTACAGGCTTTTGTTAAAGTTTCGAGAACATACCTTCACCGAAGAGTCAAGCAGTATATTGCTCTCTCCTACGTATATCTCACGAAGAGACCATGAGGATAAAATCAGAGAGATTAGAGCCCACACAGAAGCATACCGACAATCCTTCTTTCCACGAACAATACGAGACTGGAATAGAAGGGAGAACCGATAGAGGTACTCAGGGTACCCTCCGCCACACACCGTCAGGTGGCTTGCGGAGTATGGATGTAGATGTAGATGTAGATGTAGATGTAGAGAACGATACGCAGAGTTGTCTGTGCGCCACATGCACCACAAATTGAAGAGGCCTCTCGCCGGAGTAAGACGCCATGCTTCATAGGGCTGTGGCCTATGCGAAGACGAGTAAGAAGAACCTCGTCCCGTCGGCGTGGCTGGAAGGAGGTACGACATGGCCTTTTTGTGGGCTTCACTACACGGAGCTTATTGTCGGTCACTTACAGCCACTTAGCTTCCTATCTACACATGACTTTGTACCTCAACAGAGAGCTGGTAGCATGCAGGGGAATGGCACACTGGAGGAACGCCTCCTTGGCTGCTAGATCTGCCCTTTCGTTCCTGCAATACCCATGTGCCCTGGTAGGCAACAGAAAGACACCTCATTCCGCAGTAGTTGTAGTTGGAGGAGGGCATCCTGGATATTCTGGTTCAAAAATGGTTCAAATGGCTCTGAGCACTATGGGACTCAACATCTTAGGTCATAAGTCCCCTAGAACTTAGAACTACTTAAACCTAACTAACCTAAGGACATCACACACACCCATGCCCGAGGCAGGAGTCGAACCTGCGACCGTAGCAGTCCCGCGGTTCCGGACTGCAGCGCCAGACCCGCTAGACCACCGCGGCCGGCGGATATTCTGGATTACTTTACCTGCTGGGTACAAACGTTGGAAAGAGTGAAGGGCGATCATACATTCGGAACACACAAGAAATTTAACACTGCAAGAACGTCTCTCCTGATCCAGTGCTAGCAAGATCGCATATAATTCTGAGTCGAAGACAGTGAATTCTTGAGGCAGTCGGACCCCCAGGACACGATCCGGGGGAACACGACAGAGCAACCAACGAAGTCCTACTGCTTAGACCCATCCGTAAAGAAAGTTATATAGTTGTGGTGCTAATATAAAATGTTAGAAAATATTGCATCAAAAACATAAGTAAGAGTGCAGTCTCTACTGTACTGCACTACATCTAAAATTACGGTGGGTTTCTTCAGTTACCAGAGTGGCAGATGGTTAAAACCCTTGATTTGGGATTGTACTTGCTCAACATAGAATGACTCCAGCATATACTATATGCGTATCCCAAACGGCATTGTAGCTCGTGGACGGTTGGAGAAAAGGTATTCCAGAGGCAGACGAGCAACAGTATGGTGTGCAGGTGAAGTCGGAGCTGCAAGGAACTTACATGCCTGATACACCATGAGGAGCTGCCGCCGGGTGGTCAGTGGCGGTTCTGCAGCCTCAGCACCGAGACTAGGTACGGGGCTAGTACTATTAGCACCTGTGACCAGCCAAATCCTCTCATGGTCGATAGCGTCAATGATCTTCAAATAAGAAGGTCTCGCTGATCCATACACCGCGCATCCATAGTCCAGCCACGAACGCACGAAAGCCATATAAAACTGAAGCAACGCGCCCTGTCCGCTCCCCAAGACCTGTGGCTAATGCACATTAAGGTATTCATTGTCTTCAGAGTCCTGGATTTCAGGTCTTTCAGGTGTCAGAAACACGACAATTTGCAGTGCAAAATGAGGTCCAGAAACCTACACTCCTGGAAATGGAAAAAAGAACACATTGACACCGGTGTGTCAGACCCACCATACTTGCTCCGGACACTGCGAGAGGGCTGTACAAGCAATGATCACACGCACGGCACAGCGGACACACCAGGAACCGCGGTGTTGGCCGTCGAATGGCGCTAGCTGCGCAGCATTTGTGCACCGCCGCCGTCAGTGTCAGCCAGTTTGCCGTGGCATACGGAGCTCCATCGCAGTCTTTAACACTGGTAGCATGCCGCGACAGCGTGGACGTGAACCGTATGTGCAGTTGACGGACTTTGAGCGAGGGCGTATAGTGGGCATGCGGGAGGCCGGGTGGACGTACCGCCGAATTGCTCAACACGTGGGGCGTGAGGTCTCCACAGTACATCGATGTTGTCGCCAGTGGTCGGCGGAAGGTGCACGTGCCCGTCGACCTGGGACCGGACCGCAGCGACGCACGGATGCACGCCAAGACCGTAGGATCCTACGCAGTGCCGTAGGGGACCGCACCGCCATTTCCCAGCAAATTAGGGACACTGTTGCTCCTGGGGTATCGGCGAGGACCATTCGCAACCGTCTCCATGAAGCTGGGCTACGGTCCCGCACACCGTTAGGCCGTCTTCCGCTCACGCCCCAACATCGTGCAGCCCGCCTCCAGTGGTGTCGCGACAGGCGTGAATGGAGGGACGAATGGAGACGTGTCGTCTTCAGCGATGAGAGTCGCTTCTGCCTTGGTGCCAATGATGGTCGTATGCGTGTTTGGCGCCGTGCAGGTGAGCGCCACAATCAGGACTGCATACGACCGAGGCACACAGGGCCAACACCCGGCATCATGGTGTGGGGAGCGATCTCCTACACTGGCCGTACACCACTGGTGATCGTCGAGGGGACACTGAATAGTGCACGGTACATCCAAACCGTCATCGAACCCATCGTTCTACCATTCCTAGACCGGCAAGGGAACTTGCTGTTCCAACAGGACAATGCACGTCCGCATGTATCCCGTGCCACCCAACGTGCTCTAGAAGGTGTAAGTCAACTACCCTGGCCAGCAAGATCTCCGGATCTGTCCCCCATTGAGCATGTTTGGGACTGGATGAAGCGTCGTCTCACGCGGTCTGCACGTCCAGCACGAACGCTGGTCCAACTGAGGCGCCAGGTGGAAATGGCATGGCAAGCCGTTCCACAGGACTACATCCAGCATCTCTACGATCGTCTCCATGGGAGAATAGCAGCCTGCATTGCTGCGAAAGGTGGATATACACTATACTAGTGCCGACATTGTGCATGCTCTGTTGCCTGCGTCTCTGTGCCTGTGGTTCTGTCAGTGTGATCATGTGATGTATCTGACCCCAGGAATGTGTCAATAAAGTTTCCCCTTCCTGGGACAATGAATTCACGGTGTTCTTATTTCAATTTCCAGGAGTGTATATGAGTCTCTAAAATATAGGATGGTGTCTCTCATATGCAAGACAGGTAAATTAAAAATACGACGATAACGATTAAAATGAACACACCCACACATACGTGCAGAAAACTGAAAACACGACGTTGCAGCCCCCTTATCTAGTCTCCACAATGTAAGCTGCAACTGGTGGCATGGTGGCATGCTGTTCCAAGACTGGTAAACAGGAAAGTCGTCCACCAATAAGGAGCAGGACTCCTTACCGTAGACATGATACTGTCTATGGCTATGGCAAAGAGGTAACTCTTAAAACACTGCCCTGACTGACACATTTCCTGCTCAGAATGCTCTATCAGTGAGTCACCAACACAGGTCCTAAAAAACCACTGAGACAGGAAAGATGGGGGGGGGGGGGTGGCCACTAAAGCCCCAGTGATGCAGTCGAAGAATATGCCGATACAGTGATGTTTACGTAGGAAAACCTGCTGAACAGCGGCCTCCAGCAGGGTCAGGTTGCCGACAGTGGACCGAAATCTCCAGAACTGATAGTGAGAGCGACTAAGGAGTTGCCTGGTCTCTAACAACCAGACCAGACGACGGTTAATCATTTCGTTTAGGTCTTTCCCACACAGCTCGTTAAGGCGATACACCGACAACGACTGGAACATGTGCAGTCCTTTCCTCGTCTGAGGAGAGTTGTCAAAAGTGCCTCTCTCTAAGAGTTGGGGAAGTTACCACCTGCCTGCCATGTACGATTAAAACATCCGAGGAGGATTTCCTTAGCGCTGCTGCCAAATGGGAAGGATGCAGTAGTGGATTTGGTCATGACCAGGTGCAGTATCACGAGTTTCTGAGACAGGGTCGATTCAAATGGATCAGATGGCTCTGAGCACTATGGGACTTAACATCTATGGTCATCAGTCCCCTAGAACTTAGAACTACTCAAACCTAACTAACCTAAGGACAGCACACAACACCCAGCCATCACGAGGCCAGCTCCTACATGTAGAAAGCGTAGTTGTACGTCTCAGACCTGTTGAATCTGAAGTCCAATTTTCCCCTCTCTACAATTGCATGGTAACGACAAAATGCTGGGTCCTGGCGAATTCTCAGTAGTTTGTGCAAAATTCTCTGCCAGGGTCTGAGTAATATCTCCTGTCACTGTTTGGAGACATCCCTATTTCAGCACTGCTACTATTGGTAAACGGCTGCGTTGAAGAGAAATCCCCCTGATGGTCTCCCATACTTTCATAGAGTAAGTGAAACGATTGACAGAGCCCAGAAACGCTTGCAATGTCCTTTTCTTGCTCTCCTTAATTATGCATCGAGCCTTGGCTCTTGCGACTCGAAAGGCTATGAGGTTGCCCCTGTAAGGTGGCATTTAAATCTTCAAAGAACTGTACACCTGTCCCGGATGGCTGAATGGCACTCATCTGTCCACCAAGGCACATGTCGCCTCCTAAGATGACCTGAGGACTTTGTGAAGATAAGTCAGTGGCACGACTGATCACTCATGTGATGTGGTCCACCTATTCTTGGACGCTGTTGTGATGTTCAAACACAACTAGCTGGCTCGACAGTGTCCAGTTAGTCCTGCCAACCATAGTATGCATGGCTTCTCTTAAGGTAGTTCTCCATCCAGTAGGTGAATGCAGAGTGAGGAGTGTTCATTGGAATGAAGGTCGTCAACGATCTCCCACTGAACGGAGTCTGCAAGGGTTCGAGAGCAGAAAGAGAGGTCGATAGCTGTCAATGATTCCATAGTAGTGCAAAAAATAGTGTGTGTATGCACAGTGTGTGAGGATGCACAGCTCATGAGACGTCATGAGGCTCTCAAAAACATGAGTCCAAGGAAGCTATAGGTCCAGCCCCACAATATATGACGGGTGTTGAAGTCTCCCAGTTCGAGAAATAGTTGGGGGAGTTGTTCCACAAGATCTATGAGAGCCTCAGAGTCTATTGCATCTGGTGGAGGTAGATACGGCGAGCAAACACTGACCCTCCAACACCTATGAATCTCGAGAGCAACTGCTTGCAAGTCAGTAGCCAGGGGGAGAGCAAAGGAGTGATGCGCATCATTAACAAACACAGCAACCCATCCCTTGGCTCTGTCCCCAGTCAGACCATCCTTTTGATTAGGGTAAAGCCCCGTAGCACAGGAATGTCAGTGGCTTTAAAATGAGTTTCTTGTGAACACAGGCACTGGCGTCATTCCTGCACTAGCAGTTTCAGTTCCTCCACAAGTTTCCTGAACCATTTAATGTTCCACTGTAATATGGGAGCCATCTATGATGGGAATTGCACTTTCACTTTCACCGGAGAGGGGAGGGAGTCCATAATGGTCGGGGCCTCAGTCTTGGGCGAGATCATTGCCCTAGTCTGACATCAGTACCGAAGACTCAACAGAGATGTCAGATACTATAACGTCGACGTCGTCGCACTGTTTACTTTCCGACTCCGTCAGTGGGGGACGCTTGGTCTTTGATATTTTGTCCTAGGTAGGCATCAGAGCCACGACTGCAGCAGTGGCAGTGGTAGCGCTAAGCGGTGGACCAGATTCAACCTTAGAGCAGATAACACAAAGTCAGCGACCACAGACTTTTCCGATGTTTTGGGAGCAATTGTGGACTGTGAAGCAACTGCAACAGCACAAGTGCACTGACAAACGCAGTTACTAGTGCTAACACTAGCTACCTCCGTTTATGTAGCAGCATCACTTTTCCGTACTGCCTGTTTAACAACTGGAACAAAGGAGCTAGCAAACATCGGGGGCTGCATAGTCTTATAAATCTTCTTGGCCTCAGTATAGGGGTTCAGTCGTGTGGTTTTAATACGTTCCGGGAGTTCTGTGCTATTAAAAGTGAGAATGAACGAGTCGGATTTAATCACATCACCTTCCACTCTCTTCATAACATTCAACATATCTACAATGCCTTCTTGGGCCCATTCAACTTTCAGATCTTCTTTCGGGATGTCCGTCAAGTCTGTGCATGTCGCAATACATTTACTGTAATTAAATGTGGCGTGGAGCTCAGTATCAATGGCATATTTACCAAGGGTTTTGGCTTTCCATAGATTTGTTACTTGTTGGAAACTTGATATTTCCACCAACAGTGTCCCAGTTTGTAACTGCTTATCTGATTTTAAAGTACCTGAAATACCCTTTAAACCCTTTTGTATGGAAAAGGTGATACTTTTTCAAAACTTCCGTCTTTCCTTCTAACGAATAAAAACGTACTCTAGCCAGCAGCATGCATTCTGTTTCCAAACCCACTAGAATTCCTCAATGCCCCTGAGCGCGGGAGACTGGCTACTCGAGCCCTCTTATTTGATTGCGTGTTAATACCTACTAGTTCAAAATGGTTCAAATGGCTCTGAGCACTATGGGACTTAACATCTATGGTCATCAGTCCCCTAGAACTTAGAACTACTTAAACCTAACTAACCTAAGGACAGCACACAACACCCAGCCATCACGAGGCAGAGAAAATCCCTGACCCCGCCGGGAATCGAACCCGGGAACCCGGGCGTGGAAGCGAGAACGCTACCGCACGACCACGAGATGCGGGCTATACCTACTAGTGACCCTCCCATTCCGCTGAGAGGGGGAAGAGAAAACTTTGAAGAGTCATCTCGGTCCCAGGAGCAGTTATGGAAATAAAAGTGCACCTATACAGAGCCCTGCGTGCCTCGGTAAGCCTTATACAACTGAAGTGTGGCACGTTCCCCATAGGTTGCCCGCTAACGACTGTTCCACTTCAATAACCATGCATCTCATCAACCTTGAGACTGAAGTGCTTTTTATAGAGGTTTTTACCATCCTCGAGATCTGGGCGGTCAAGCCAGGACACCCATTCCTTGTGACATATAATGTTCCATTGAAGCGCCTGATAGTAGTCTCTGAAGCATGGCCAGTACTTACGATGACAGGGGACTGGAGGCGCTTATCAGCCCCCAGCTCAGGAACCCCACGGTCGCCAAGCCTGTATCCAGCCAACGAATGCTAAACCCCTGAGAGCCCACTGTAGTTGTAATTGACGATGTTGTTGGTCAACATGTGAACACGTAGGGGTGGCCTGCTGCAGAGCTCCATGTTCAACATAGTACGATGAATGGTGTGTTCTGAAACACTTGTGCGTTCACCAGCGTTGTGCCATTTCAGCAGAGATGCTACAGACCACCGTCTGTCCTACTTTACAGAGCAGACAAGCTTCGGAACCCCACGCTCTGTGAAAAGTCGTGGACGTTCAACCATTTAGCGGCTCGTGGTAGTTTCACTGTCCTTCTACCTCTTTCCGTAGATGCTCACGACAGTAGCACGTGAACATTCGACCAGCTTCACCGTTTTCGTGATACTCGTTCACACGCTCTACGTAATAATAATCCGCCCTTTGTCAAAGACATCTTAATGGATTTGCGCATTTGCAGCCTGTATCTTCGCCAGGATGATCCGCGTCCGTGTCTGCTCTGCTTACATAGTTTTATTACCGCAACGCCACCGGGCGGAGGAGGAGGAGATTAGTGTTTAACGTCCCGTCGACAACGAGGTCATTAGAGACGGAGCGCAAGCTCGGGTGAGGGAAGGATGGGGAAGGAAATCGGCCGTGCCCTTTCAAAGGAACCATCCCGGCATTTGCCTGAAGCGATTTAGGGAAACCACGCCACCGGGCGGCATCCAACGTGGCGGTGGGCAGTGGTCACAGTGTTTTGGCTGATCGGTGTATTAGAGCCGATATGTAAGCTGGGGATCAGTGTGGCATTCGCGTCTTTCTGAAATGCATGTGTTGTTGCAGGCGACGGAAGGTAGCGCCTTCACCGGGAACCAGAGTCGAAAGCGTCGACGACGCAGTGGTGTCATCCATCGTCTCGCGTCCCAAAACGTTCAAAAGCCAGCAACCTGCCGGGAAGTTGATGTTCACCTTGTTCTTTGATTACTGTGACAAGGGGTACTGCTGCTTCACTACAACGCATGTCCCCATATCGCAAACGTCGTAATGCAGAAGTTATTCCACCTCCAGTGGGAGACCCCGCCTATATTGCTGATCTCTCCCTAAGCGATTATCACACCTACGATACCCTAAAAAAGGCCTTGAAGGGTCAACGATCGCTGTCGGACAAAGATGTGCGCCAGGCAGTTACGGACTTCTTCACGCAGCAGGACACGATGTTTTACCAAATGGGTATCTTCGACTGTTGCGTCGGTGAACTGATTGCCTCAATACCCACGGCGATTTTTAGTATTGGCGTTCCGATTCTAGACTATACAGCTTTCGAACGGAAACTTTTTGATCGCCTCGTATAGTAAACATACAAAACTTTCTTATATGCTGTGATATATGTGTGGCGATAGATTTTTTCAATGGAATAACGTAATGATTTTAAGGGCTATTGATAATCAATATGGCTTTGTAACAATACAAGTGAAGAAATGACACGTTTATTTTTACACAGACCATGACCTTTTTATAAGCTATTGACTTGACATGTCATGAATTATTTATTTAATAACAGGTTGTTTCAGGATTCTGTTGCAATCGCAACTGCACTAGTACCTAGAGAGGTGAAGTTGTGTAAACCCTTCTGTGTTTTGGTAAAAGGAATTAATTTCAACATGACAACAAAAGAAAGAAAAATAAGTCCGTTGAAAATAAATCGTTCCTTCTGCTGAAATTTCAGCGTAATCCTTTAACCCACTGTGTTTTTAATAATGAACGGTTGACGTTTCGAATAATTGGTCGTATTGACATGACCTATCAATACGATCATCGCAAACTGTTTGGCTGTAACTCAGAAGTTCTGCGAGATAGCTTTTTGTGTAACGGCTTCAGTTTTACAACCACACCTCTCCTATTGCCATTTCTCGTCCGCAAGGAAACCGTCACCACCAGTCCGGTTGTCCCCTCCTGTACCACGCCGTCTGTGCAGCTGGTGGCCAAATAGTTTTGCACGCACTCTACGAATGTCAAGACACCTCCCATCCCATCGCCGCGGCTAGGAGTAAACGTTGTAGCCTTCTACAAAGACGATACTACGGAGAATGCTTCCTTGAGTGCAGACGAATAAAAAAAGTAAAATAGCCTATGACATCAAGGCTGTGCAAAGGAACAACATCACTTACAAATTAGTCATTTTGTATCCTGCAATCATTATCGATGAAGTAACCGAAAAAGAAGAAGGAAAGCTAGTCCGTCAGGGAGTCATTAGAAATGGAGTATTAGCTCATCTGGTATGGATTCTGTAATCTCACCTACATAGATTTTTTGCCCGTATTTAAATACTGAAGTTTTTCGAGTCAATAAAAATTTTATAGCAGAGTTTATAGATTAAACACTCTTTGCATCTCGTAATTTTTGTTGTCGGTTGTCGAGGATTACCTCTGGTGGTACTCGTAAAGGCGATACGCTGCAGATGTTTCTTCTTAGGCTAGGCGCAAATTGAGACGCGTATAGCACGTGTGACGTGACACGACACTACAGCGCGACACGCACGTGCCGCACGGGTCGCGCGGGTGCAGCGCATATTGCGACGCGTACACCATACTTCGCACGCGCCGACGCTCTGCGCTGACAGAACCGAAGCGCGCGCAACCTGTTATCTTTCTCAAACGATTTTACAGAAACTATTCACTGAAAATATATGATTTTTGCCTTACTTGTAGCTTCGTGGCGAAGTGCCCATCATCTCGCTAATGACCATTCTTATTCTGATGTACACATTTAAGTAAGACACTACGCAAAACTCAAAAAGTTTGCAACGAAAATTAGGGGTCGCTATGATTTTGCGTTTGGTGCGTATTACACCATATGTTGCTGCGTATGAAATTTAGCTAACATGCTGAATATTTGTTTAGACTTGGGAGGAGGTCTCTGTTTTTGCCTCCGATCTCGAGAAAATGGATGCCACGTAGCGCGCTCCGATCTCACGCCCGCGAGAATGAAATACTGGTAACATTTCTCACATCTCCTAAACCGCTCGAGACATCGAAACAAAAGTTTAGCGAATGGTACCACACAAGGAGGAGAGTGTTTTGCCAATTCTTGAACACACGGAACTTTCTTATCTATGGCGATATATGAGTACTTACACTTCCCTTTATATATATTTCACTCCAGTGACTGTAATTTTTGAAGAGCTATCGACAGCTAGCAAAACAAGAGCTTCCTCATATGAAAATAAACATGAAATTTCTTCTTTTATGTTACTGCAAACCGACACTATGAGGTTTTTCGTAAGCTACTGAGCTCTGTGATTGCCAATAACTTGTTTAATGGGGCACTCCGTTTCGGAATTCTGTCTCAATAGCTGCTGTGAGATGAGTTTGGCAAATTACACTGTGAGAAAAAAAGTACAATTAAACCAGTCACCAAGATAAATTTGGCCGTTACTCACAAACGGTGATGCTTCTTCGAATGAGAAAAGGTTAACAACTCACACAAATACAGATTGGCAATTCTGTTGGAATTTTGGTGGGGGTTACAGGGGTAACCCATCGTATTTTTAACACTGAGCGACTGGAATGGAAACTTACCAAAGGATTTTATTCCTTCTCTTGATCTGAGCAGTATTAAAATAATGACGAGCGTTCCTTCAGGCGGAATGATGGGCACATGCCAGATACTGGTTACTCACCTACGGCTTGCCAAACTGACAATGTGTGATCGCGAATAAAATAGTTGTTATTGAGAAAAATAAACAACTGATCTGTCGTACAACACAATGGTCAGTGTATTGTGAGTAGCGGAGGATAATGCGCGCGACAGGAATGCACAAGCTAGCCATGTGTACCCTGTGAGTTGGAGTTCGAAAAACATTGTCATGAAAGTAGATCCGCAGTACATTTCAACAAATTAAATATATCTAATCATAAAACTCTTTTAGGATATTCCTACTTTCGTAATAATACCGACCATTTTCTTCATTTGTGTAGCCTGTTGTATAATTAGTTTATTAATGCTGATAATGTGCATGCAACAATTGAAATGTTTTTTTCATAACGGCGAACCAATTAAAACATTGTTATTTGTGAGTGCTTTTCGACTGTTTCTAGCTTGCAGTGGAAATATGTTGTTCACATGCATGTAGTACAGTGTGTCGTATTACATTATTACATCCATATCAGAGTAATCACAGTGAGACTTCTACACTTCAGATCTTGGACGCTTTTTACCAGGAGCACAAAGGGATCACAGCTGTGGAGATTACCCCTTTCTAAATGTTTGTAACAGATCGTACATATACGCCAGCATACTAGGCAGCGAGAAGATAACCTTGTTTTACTTTGCTGCCTTGATTCTTAATCACATGATTTTATAATATTCCTTGCTTCCTTATTCACTACCCTCTGTTCCTTCTTGCGATCTGAAAACATCGCGGAGGCATATGATACGCTTCCAGAGGCCAATGGCTCAACAGTTACTGAAGTGTGCATTTTTCTTGACAGAAGAAAAGCAAAACAAAACTATACAGATATAAATAATAGAAAAGTATAATGTAATAACGAAGAGAGCTGGAGCGCTTAAATGGCGAAAAACGAAACACTACCCAAAGGCAATAAAATTTAGTACACAGTAAGGCAAAATTTATCGTATGGGCAATAGTACCACTGCTCATATGCGCCGTTCCGATGTGAGCATATGGCCGGTTCCGCTCCCCGCCTCAAATTTCCCACGGTGCTAGCGAGGTACGCGCGACGCGCGGCGCGAGAAACTGTGCCACAACCACAACGCCGCGCGACCTGGCGCAGGTGCGTGTCGCATCCCAGTCGCGTTGCGTCGCTTTTTGCGCGGCACCATTTGAACCTGTGAAGTTACAAAAACGCGCGCTGCGCTGCATCGCGCCACACGCGCTATACGCGTCTCAATTTGCTCCTAGCCTTTTTCATGTTGCGCAGTCGCAATAAAGCACCTGCAGTTAGTTCACAAGGGACACTGCTTACAAAACACTCATGCGACACCATCCTCTAATTTTGGTCAAGTGTGTGGAATCCATACCGAATAGAACTAACACGGGTTGGTGAACGTATGCAGAGAAGGCCAGCACGAATGGTCATTGGTTTGTTTGGGCCGTAATAACCTAAACAGTCAGACGTTTAAAAATAGACTTAATTATCCCATGCAAACCTAGTTACACAGTTTCAGGAAACAGTATTGAGAAATAGATTCGCATTCTGCGACTATGCACTGACGTCAGCTGTTTGTGACACACGCAAATTTGAAATGAACCCGGGTATCCTGCTTATCGTGAGTGGTCGCCTCAACAACTTTGACTATCCGAGCAGCCTCCAGGGCCGAACCTCTACCATGTATGTCACGTAAAACCCTTGCGATCGCAAAATTCGTGATTCCCGCTCATCATTTTGGTCCGTCGAGACATGGAGATATCAATGATGGTTACAGTGCCTCAATGGGGGAAATTTAGTTGTGTAATATTTATCTCCCTATGCAGGAATCATGAAATGTGTGGGCTTAAGGGTTCTGGCTACGAGACGTAAAGATGTTTAGATCTGTCCTGTAGGCGTGCTCAAATAGTTGAAGAGGTCGAGGCGACCGCTCGTGATTAGCGGGAAATAAGGTTTCGAGTCCGCTCTGACAGCTGACGTCAGTGCACAGTCGCAGAATGAGAATCTGATGTTTACCACAGCTGTCTAATGTTTACAACAGCTGCAATTGTCAGTGACAGTGTCTGTTCCTTCATACGTGGTTGCAGTTTGATGGGCGTTCTACTGTGAAGACACAGACACTGTATAAACACAGTCATTGCAACTATCAACGACGTAATCAATATTAAGAGGAATCTCAAGGGATATACTATACCGCCTATTGCTCCTGTAGGGAACAAGAAGACAAGATTATATTATTTTACGTTCTGTTGGACTCGCAGCAAAATGAAAATGAAAGCTCCAAAACTAGCTGCAATAAGTTAATATACACTCCTGGAAATTGAAATAAGAACACCGTGAATTCATTGTCCCAGAAGGGGAAACTTTATTGACACATTCCTGGGGTCAGATACATCACATGATCACACTGACAGAACCACAGGCACATAGACACAGGCAACAGAGCATGCACAATGTCGGCACTAGTATAGTGTATATCCACCTTTCGCAGCAATGCAGGCTGCTATTCTCCCATGGAGACGATCGTAGAGATGCTGGATGTAGTCCTGTGGAACGGCATGCGTGCCATTTCCACCTGGCGCCTCAGTTGGACCAGCGTTCGTGCTGGACGTGCAGACCGCGTGAGACGACGCTTCATCCAGTCCCAAACATGCTCAATGGGGGACAGATCCGGAGATCTTGCTGGCCAGGGTAGTTGACTTACACCTTCTAGAGCACGTTGGGTGGCACGGGATACATGCGGACGTGCATTGTCCTGTTGGAACAGCAAGTTCCCTTGCCGGTCTAGGAATGGTAGAACGATGGGTTCGATGACGGTTTGGTTGTACCGTGCACTATTCAGTGTCCCCTCGACGATCACCAGTGGTGTACGGCCAGTGTAGGAGATCGCTCCCCAAACCATGATGCCGGGTGTTGGCCCTGTGTGCCTCGGTCGTATGCAGTCCTGATTGTGGCGCTCACCTGCACGGCGCCAAACACGCATACGACCATCATTGGCACCAAGGCAGAAGCGACTCTCATCGCTGAAGACGACACGTCTCCATTCGTCCCTCCATTCACGCCTGTCGCGACACCACTGGAGGCGGGCTGCACGATGTTGGGGCGTGAGCGGAAGACGGCCTAACGGTGTGCGGGACCGTAGCCCAGCTTCATGGAGACGGTTGCGAATGGTCCTCGCCGATACCCCAGGAGCAACAGTGTCCCTAATTTGCTGGGAAGTGGCGGTGCGGTCCCCTACGGCACTGCGTAGGATCCTACGGTCTTGGCGTGCATCCGTGCGTCGCTGCGGTCCGGTCCCAGGTCGACGGGCACGTGCACCTTCCGCCGACCACTGGCGACAACATCGATGTACTGTGGAGACCTCACGCCCCACGTGTTGAGCAATTCGGCGGTACGTCCACCCGGCCTCCCGCATGCCCACTATACGCCCTCGCTCAAAGTCCGTCAACTGCACATACGGTTCACGTCCACGCTGTCGCGGCATGCTACCAGTGTTAAAGACTGCGACGGAGCTCCGTATGTCACGGCAAACTGGCTGACACTGACGGCGGCGGTGCACAAATGCTGCGCAGCTAGCGCCATTCGACGGCCAACACCGCGGTTCCTGGTGTGTCCGCTGTGCCGTGCGTGTGATCATTGCTAGTACAGCCCTCTCGCAGTGTCCGGAGCAAGTATGGTGGGTCTGACACACCGGTGTCAATGTGTTCTTTTTTCCATTTCCAGGAGTGTAGTTAATTATCTTGCACGACTGGCTTGTTTCGGCTTAATTGCCTTTATCAAATGAACGGGAAAAATAACATTGGTAAGAGTAGACTAGACTCCTCCCGAACGGGCCATGAAGGCCCAGCGGTACCGACCGGCCGCCGTGTCACCTCAGCCCATAGGCGTCACTGGATGCGGATATGGAGGGGCATGTGGTCAACACACCGCTCTCCCGGCCGTATGTTAGTTTCTGAGAGAGGAGCCGCTACTTCTCAATCAAGTAGCTCCTCAGTTTACCTCACAAGGGCTGAGTGCACCCCACTTGCCAACAGCGCTCGGCAGACCGGATGGTCACCCATCCAAGTGCTAGCCCAGCCCGAGACAGCGCTTAACTTCTGTGATCTGACGGGAACCGGTGTTACCACTGCGGAAAGGGCGTTGGCATTGATTAGAGTAACCGTACGTAAATCGCGGGTGTGTTATGTTTACATTTGCACTGGCACTTACGTCTAGTTGGAAGTGACGACCATATTGCATCTATAGTAAATTTTTTCTTTCATGTCATGATAAGTATACTATTTTTTGTAGTTATAAAACGTTAAAAATACGTTTTGACAAATATTTTGACAATTCAGTATTTTGACAGCTCTTTACTGCGGTTCTGTATGTTTACAAAACAAAAAAGAGACGATTTACGCATGGCTAATTTCACCAATGTTATTTTTGAAGTTGGCTTGATAATGGTTATGAAGCTGAAACAGGCCTTATTGCAGCTAGGTTTGTAGCTTTCATTTTCATTATGTCTTATTAAGATTAGGTGAATTACTATGCGCACAGAGGTCATTCTTCTCGCGCTCAATGCATGAATGGAACGGGATGAAACTCTAATACCTGATACTCTGCAAAATACTCTCTGCCATGGAGTTCACGATCGTCTGCAGAGTGTGGATATAGGCTTAGATGCAGATATGACAGCCCTGGCAAGATATTCTGAAGTGAGGTAACTGGACGAGTGCTATAGCACTGACTTTTCATCGGATCAGCGGCATCGTAAGCAAGATATAACTTACATGGAGAACTATGTCACGTTTAATATTTATGGCTTTGCAGCATCATACTCGGGTACAACAAGCTCTTTTTAGAGCAGTTGAGAAGGCAACAGTGGCAAGATAACGTAATGTGGTGTGAGGTACCAAAACAGATGGTTGTTCTGTACCGGTATCGTGAGAAAGATTGCTTGAATTGTGGTCCTTCTCTGCGATTGGCTGCTGCGTTCGGAAGTTGCGAACCAGAATGGTAATCTTCTGTTATTAATAGTAGACGTACTAAAAAGCGTATTTACTTGTATTTCAAATTAAAGCATCTCTCAATAGCATGCTATGATTCCATTACTTCACAAGTATTAATAGGCAGTAGAATAATAAACAACTGCTTAACGAAAAGGCAGGCGAAGCACTTCGGTGATCTTCGGATTGCGCCTAACTTGGATGGCGGGCGAAGTGGTCCGGCTGTTAGATCATAGCTGGTTCGGCAGTCTCTGAGGACGGATATATTGTCCGCGGCGGTATCAGTTAAGATTTAATTTGCAGTGTCTAGTCTGTGAATAGAGCCGATTAGGTAACCTCGGAGGATAGACATGTTTTCTGCCGCAGTCGGTGTTAAGACTTTATTAGAAAACTCTTGTTATTTGGACATATACTTGAGAACAGTACCATACTAATTAAGGAAATGCGTAGTTCATTATTTTTTGAAGAATGGAAATTATTTGTGACTGAAGTGGAATGTAATTGTGCAATTTCTCGTGTTCTGCCAAGGGAAAGCGAGTGGCATCCCATGTAAACAAACTAATTGGAAATTTAATTATTACATAATATCAATTCATCGCTAAGAGTTACAGCCTCAAAATAACAGATTCACGATCTACTTGCTGTTTTCTGCGCTGGGGACAACGACTATAGAAGACTGCAGGTTGGTGAACGCTCAATAGAACTTACGCATTCCACTCAGGGCTGTGGAAGCAAATAGGCACCTCGCGTGTACTGTAATCTTAGTAGTACATATGAGATCAGTGACACATCATCTGTGACAACACAGAGGAGGTATGAAGGAGGGAAATTTTAGAGGGAAGGGGTTTATCATCCGCATATATATATATCAGTCTCTCTCTCTTTTTCAACTTGCAGTAACATGAGCAAGCTGTTTCACGTGGGCACCTGCAGATCGGAGCTGAATAGGTAATTTAAGAAAGAACAGAACACGGTATGAAACTTCCTGGCAGATTAAAACTGTGTGCCGGACCGAGACTCGAACTCGGGGCGTTTGGCTTTTGCGGGCAAGTGCCCTACCAACTGAGCTACCCAAGCACCACTCACGCCCCGTCCTCACAGCTTTACTACCGCCAGTACCTCGTCTCCTACCTTCCAAACTTTACAGAAGCTCTCCTGCGAACCATGCAGGACAAGCACTCCTGAAAGAAAGGATTTGCGGAGACATGGCTTAGCCACAGCCTAGGGGATGTTTATAGATTGAGATTTTCACTCTACAGCGGATTGTGCGCTGATATGAAACTTCCTGGCAGATTAAAACTGTGTGACGGACCGAGACTTGAGAGCACTTGCCCGCGAAAGGCAAAGGTCCCGAGTTCGAGTCTCGGTCCGGCACACAGTTTTAATCTGCCAGGTAGTTTCATATCAGCGCACACTCCGCTGCAGAATGAAAATCTCATTCTGAGAACACGGTATGTCACACATAACAGATATTGATGGCAGTAGCACGCGGTTACCTGTGGTGTCGAAGCGCAGTTTCAGTCACTGGTTCGCTATCCGGAAGTGCAGAGGCAGTCCCCGGCGACGCACTGCCCCACCTGGTAGCCCGGCTGGCCGAACAAGTTGCAGTAGCAATCGCACGCCCAGTTGCCCAGCCAGCAGATGTTGTAAGTCGTTTTTATGCCCCCTGAAACGGCAACAGTACTTGTTTCAGTGTCCGTGGCCGTCCCTCGTAGCGAAGCTATCACCTGTTATGGCGGTGTCAAACAATCTCCAGCTAATTGTGTTCTTCAGTGCTGTGCATAAGAATATACATGGTGTATCAAAAAGAATCATCCAGTTTTAATAAATCATAACTGTTTTGTTATTTGAGATATGTAAGGGAAGGACCAGTGTTGGATAGAGTAAACTCTCGAGTGTTACATGGCTCCCGCTAGGTAGCAGCAGTGTGCGCCCGCTTTAGTTATAGTAAAAACGGTGTCGGGACAACAAAAAGCGTTTTGTGTCCTACGTTTTGCGCAGTGCGAGTCAGTAATAATTGTTCAGCGTGACATTCGTCCTAGGTGTGGTGTGGATCCTCCTACAGCACAGAGCATTAGAAAATGGCGTGAACAGTTCCCAGAAACAGGTTGTTTGTGTAAAGGCAAATCGCCGGGCCGTCCTTCAGTGTCTGACAAAGACGTCGAACGCATCCGTCATAGTATAACAAGGAGTCGGCAGAAATACGGTCGCCGTGCAGCTCGACAGCTCAACATGTCCCCGATGTCCGTCTGGCGTGTGTTGCGTCGATGAGATCATACAAAATTCAGCTACTGCAAGCTCTTTGTGAAGTGACAAACAACAACATGTGGAGTACTTTTTCGTTCTTGACAAGATCGAGTATGACAGTTTTCTTCCACACTTAGTGTTTAATGACGAGGCAACATTCCATTTAAATGGAAAGGTGAAGCGTGATAATGTGAGAATATGGGGTATGGAACAGCTACATGAAGTTGTACAACATGAGAGGGACTCTTCAAAATTTAATGTGTTTTTGGCATTTTCACAGGAAAAGATGTATGGCTCATTTTTCTTTGCCGAGAACACTGTTACAGGAAGCACATATCTCGATATGCTTGAGAACTTTCTTTTCCCACAGTTGGAGACGGATTCGAACGACTTCATTTACCAACAGGATGGGGCACCGCCACACTGGCATCTGGAAGTGTGGAAATTTTTAAATCAAAGGATTACTGAACGATGGACCGGTCACACTGGACCAAATAATTCAGCCTTACATTACTGACCTCAAAGGTCACCTGACTTGACTGTATGTGATTATTTCTTGCAGAGGTTCATAAAAGACTCTGTTTATGTGTCTCCGCCACCAACAAAAATGAATGAACTGAGACATCACATAACAGCAGCTGCGGAAGCTGTAACTCAAGACATGCTCGCTGCAGTGTGGGAACAATTTGAATGCCACAATAACATACGCCCTGTGTCTCAAGAAGGGTATATCGAACACCCATGACAATGTATGAAAAAAACCTTTTTGAGTTTTTCATTCATCAAAAAACAAAATTCATTGTATATGTTTATTAGTTTCGGAAATATAGACATGCCAAATCGGATGATTCTTTTTGAAACACCCTGCATTTTAAATACTACGTCACCATCAGCGTTAATGTAATTTTTATGTAGTTTAGTACTTAGATAAACATTCTTTTGATCTACTCTAAATTCACAGACAACGAGCAGTACTACACTAAGATGACAAAAGTCATGGGACAGCGATATGCACATATGCAGATGGCGTTAGTATCTCCTACACAAGGTATAAAAGGGCAGCACATTGGCAAAGCTATCATTTGTATTCAGGTGATTCACATGAAAAGGTTTCCGACGTGATTATGAGAGCACGACGGAAATTAACTGTCTCTGAACGTTGAATGGTAGTTGGAGCTAGATGCATGGGACATCCTACTTCAGATATCGTTAGGGAATTCAATATTTTGAGATGCATAGTGTCAAGAGTATGCCAAGAATACGAAATTTCTGGTATTACCTCTCACCATGGACATCTCTGTGGCCGACAGCCTTCACTTAACAACCGAGAGCACCAGCATTTGCGTAGAGTTGTCAGTGCTAACGGACAAGTAGCATTGCCTGAATTAACCATACAAATCAAAGTGGGACATACGACAAACGTATCCATTAGGACAATGCGACGAAATTAGGCGTTAATGGGCTATGGCAGCAGACAATTAGCCCGCGGGCCTTTGCTTACAGCACAACATAGCTTGCAGTGCCTCTCCAGGGCTTGTGACCATTTAGGTTGGATCCTAGACGACTGGAAAACTGTTGCCTTGTCAGACGAGTCCTGATTCCAGTTTGATGGTAGGGTTCAACTGTGGCGCAGACTCCATGAGGCCATGACTCGCGTTGTCAATAACGCACTGTGCAAGCCTGTGGTGGCTCCATAATGGTGTGTGTTGTGTTTGCATGGAATGGATTGGGTGGGTCTACTGACCAGCTGGATCACAAATTGACAAAATTGTTCTGGAGACCATTTGCTGCATTTCATGGATTTCTTGTTCCCAAACAATGATGGAATTGTCACGAGCCGCAGTTTTTCCTAGTTGGTTCGGATAGCATTCTGGTCAATTTGACCGAGTGACATGGCCACCCAGATTGCCTGATATGAAACCCATCCAACATTAATGTGACATAATTTAGAGGTCAGTTCATGCACAAAATCCTGTACCGGCAACACTTTCGCAATTGCGGAGGGCTATAGAGGCAGCATGGCTCAGTATATCAGTAGGAACTTCCAAAGACCTGTTTAGACAAAGCCGTGTCGAGTTGCCACACTATGCTGGGCAAAAGGAAGTCCGACGCGATATTAGGAGGTATCTCATGTTTTATGTCACCTCAGTGTATTCTCTAAGTCGTTAGTAAGGCTGTAGCCGGCCGAAGTGGCCGTGCGGTTAAAGGCGCTGCAGTCTGGAACCGCAAGACCGCTACGGTCGCAGGTTCGAATCCTGCCTCGGGCATGGATGTTTGTGATGTCCTTAGGTTAGTTAGGTTTAAGTAGTTCTAAGTTCTAGGGGACTAATGACCTCAGCAGTTGAGTCCCATAGTGCTCAGAGCCATTTGAATAAGGCTGTATCCTGCTCCGTAAGGCGTCAGTCAAATAACACACACTGAATTCCTGAAACAATTCTTATGAAACTGATATGTCACACAAGATAGTTACGTGCAAATGTAGGAATTTTATTGGTAGGCAAATCGAATAAACAAGACGACATTTTGTGAATATAACCCACTAACACTCACACTAGTAATTGCATGCAAGTGATTTCCCAGACCTGAGCTATGAGTGCCGGCCGGTGTGGCCGTGCGGTTAAATGCGCTTCAGTCTGGAACCGCAAGACCGCTACGGTCGCAGGTTCGAATCCTGCCTCGGGCATGGATGTGTGTGATGTCCTTAGGTTAGTTAGGTTTAATTAGTTCTAAGTTCTAGGCGACTGATGACCTCAGAAGTTAAGTCGCATAGTGCTCAGAGCCATTTGAGCCTGAGCTATGAGTCGCAGATCAGAGGAAAGGAGAATTTTATGACGGCAACGCTCGTCCCATGTTCGGTCGAAACCTTCAGGGCAGCCACTGTGCAGGCCGCCGGCAAAAGCCGCCCTTGTCCCTGATTTTAACAACGAGCCTTTCGAAAGCCCTTCTGCAGGAATACAGCTGGAGATGGGAGATAGGCGTCCGGAGAAACCCCACTTAAAACATTGGTGACTCACTGTGGCCACCTGTGTTAAAACCCGCGTGGAAAAAAGCTGTGCCGTGCGGGATTAGCCGAGCGGTCTAGGGCGCTGGAGTCATGGACTGTGCGGCTGGTCCCGGCGGAGGTTCGAGTCCTCCCTCGGGCATGGGTGTGTGTGTTTGTCCTTAGGATGATTTAGGTTAAGTAGTGATCGGAATGGACAGTGTCTTGAAAGGAGGATACAAGATGAAAATCAACAAAAGCAAAACGAGGCTATTGGAATGTAGTCGAATTAAGTCGGGTGATGCTGAGGGAATTAGATTAGGAAATGAGACACTTAAAGTAGTAAAGGAGTTTTGCTATTTGGGGAGCAAAATAACTGATGATGATAGAAGTAGAGAGGATATAAAATGTAGACTGGCAATGGCAAGGAAAGCGTTTCTGAAGAAGAGAGATTTGTTAACATTGAGTATAGATTTAAGTGTCAGGAAGTCGTTTCTGAAAGTACTTGTATGGAGTGTAGCCATGTATGGAAGTGAAACGTGGACGATAAATAGTTTGGACAAGAAGAGAATAGAAGCTTTCGAAATGTGGTGCTACAGAAGAATGCTGAAGATTAGATGGGTAGATCACATAACTAATGAGGAGGCACTGAATAGAATTGGGGAGAAGAGGAGTTTGTGGCACAACTTGACAAGAAGAAGGGACCGGTTGGTAGGACATGTTCTGAGGCATCAAGGGATCACAAATTTAGCATTGGAGGGCAGCGTGGAGAGTAAAAATCGTAGAGGGAGACCAAGAGATGAATACACTAAGCAGATGCAGAAGGATGTAGGTTGCAGTAAGTACTTGGAGATGAAGCTTGCAAAGGATAGAGTAGCATGGAGAGCTGCATCAAATCAGTCTCAGGACTGAAGACAACAACAACAACAGTGTGTAAGCTTAGGGACTGATGACCTTAGCAGTTAAGTCCCATAGGATTTCACACACATTTGGACATTTGATTTTGGAAAAAGCTGTTTGTCTCAGTATTAGGTAGCAGAAGTTAGTCTCTGTCCTACGAAAGAAACGACGCTTTTGACAGGCTACAGAAACTCCAGTGCATGGAATTACAACAAGTATGAACGCTCTCATTGTCCAGAAAGTAAGAAAAAGCGAAACCGCCAGCTTTGATATAGACAAAATGCAGACAGCAAAATTTGCTCTTCTCTTGCAGCAAATCATAGAGTGAGCGAGACTACTAGCGCTGCGTTGAGACGATTGTGAGAATAATTATGTCAACACAGGCTCATCTTAACTCTTAAGGAGTTAAACTGCAAAGTCTCCTAGTATGGAGAATTGCACCGACCACTGACAGTTAACGCTTGCGAGAAATTTGAGATCAAAGATGTACACGCTATTCCACCTAAATGACGTGTACCATGCTAATAAACATAGTAGGCTATAACTTGGAGTCTAGGCTTCACCTAATGCGTAGGAAATGTATCACACGGTGTTTAACAGCCGAGAGAGTCTTAGAATGGATTCTCAGGTTCACAGTTCATGCCGACAGCAGCCACTGCCGCCGACGACGAAAGGTAAACATGCGCGCTCATGCAGAACGTGATATTCAACCGACACTCAGAACTGTGGTCGTCACCTATTTTTTTCGTACATTCAACCATGACCTGTAGTTAAACATATTCACGATTGTCGGGCTTAATTGAAAGGAAAACACACAATATATCCAATATAACAGAAAGGACTGATCAGCCACTGCACAGTGCTTTATACTCTGAAGTTACTGAACTGTTTTAATTGTGCAATTATATTTGCAGTGATATTTACATACCCTATACAGACCCCATTCATTTTTGGGTACTTTCATTGCACATTTTAGTTTAATTAATATCTCTGGCCCCAATTGTATTTAATTTTTTTGTATTCTATCGACCCCCAACATGGTCATCAACCATCTTACTACTGAAGAACCTTAGAATACTTCCTGGCAGATTAAAACTGCATGCCGGACCGGGACTCAAACTCAGGACCTTTACCTTTCATGGACAAGTGCTCTACCAACTGAGCTACCCAAGCACGACTCACGACCCATCCTCACAATTTTACTTTCCTCAGTAACTCGTCTCCTATCTTCCAAACTTCACAGAAGTTCTTCTGCGAAACTTGCAGGACTAGGACTGCTGTAAGAAAGGATATTGCAGAGACATGGCTTGGCCACAGCCTGGGGCATGTTTCCAGAATGAAATTTTCACTATGCAGTGGAGTATGCGCTGATTTGAAAGGCAAAGGTCTCGAGTTCGAGTCTCGGTCCGGCACACAGTTTTAATCTGCCAGGGGATTTCAAATCAGCGTACACTCCGTTGCAGAGCGAAAATTTCATTCTGGAACCTTAGAATAGTTCGGAATTTCGCTTCACAGTTGAGAACACCCAATATCAATATTTTACCATCTTGTACACATTATAATTATGATTACTATGTCATGAGGTCATACTTAGAGTAAAAATAACCTTAATAACGAGAATCTAAGTTTTTCATTCTTGCTAACATATAGTTATACCTGAACCCATACACTCATTTCTGTTAGCGATGACGTTTCCTTTGCAGGGAGCGTAGTGGAACCGACACTCATTGTGTGATTACATCACTCTCCGTACTGCTACACTCTTCTGAACTCTGCATGGTGAGCTGGTGTCTTCCTACCTTGCAGGCCGTAGTTTCAGCATACATTCCTAAAACACCCACAGAGCGTCCTTGCCCAGCTGTGTTAACAAGGTAGATCAGAACCAGTCTCACACATGTTAGAACTCCTGATGTAAGCACCTGATCTTCTTCATCAGAAACTCGACACAAAATTATGTTCTCCATCACCTAGCTAAGCTCGCCACTAGGTTTCACAGTGGTTATGATCTGGTAATCTACACTTGGGTTTTCTCGTAGCATTTGCCCTAAACCCCTCGCATGACTGATACATAGCAGCAGGGCTCTTTTCTTCCTATGTGACTTTTCTACTTAATTAGTCTTGAATGTTGTTCTTATGGGTGTGCTGCTTTCTACTTGACTCAAACACAGACTTAGGATTTTCTCGTGTTTCAGGTAGCATATCAAAATGATTATTAACGGGAGTCTGAACTGCGATCTTTGAAGGTTTTCTCCTGTTGGTTATTGCTTGTTATGTTTTACCAGTTCCCATTGTCTCTTTCCGTTTTCAACCTATCCAATTCAAAATCCATTACCTTTAATTGTGCCTGATGGACACAAATCTTTCCTCCCTATTCCAAGATTCTCTTGTCTCGACTGCATAATCTACAGCTCAATGACAGAGCCTCATCTGATATTTTACTGGCCTCCCCAGTACAGTCTCCTCAATGAAATACCAGCCCACGGTCCTGATATGTTTCCGCCATACTTGCTAGCCTACGACAACAACTATATTTTTTACACATGACGATACTTCTACGGTAAACCGAAAAACGCTAACACACACTTAAAACGCAGTGAAATGGCTCTGAGCACTATGCGACTTAACTTCTGAGGTCATCAGTCACCTAGAACTTAGAACTAATTAAACCTAACTAACCTAAGAGCATCACACACATCCATGCCCGAGGCAGGATTCGAACCTGCGACCGTAGCGGTCACGCGGTTCCTGACTGAAGCGCCTAGAACCGCACGGCCACACCGGCCGGCAAAATGCAGTGAAGTAAGAACTAATGAGTAATTATCTTATGATGAGTTATATAGCTAACTTCCAGACGGCGGGAAAACATAAACGCGAGGATGCACATTTTACTGGCATTGTGTGAAATCCAACGTTCTATAGAATGCCTAGGTTATGTATAGAATTCCGAAATCGAACGTAAAAGTGTGAAAAGATTGATATTTTACACATTACCTAGGTATTGTATATTTTGCCGGATTGTCCGCTGCCAAAGGATATAATACTCCTAATCCCATCATTTTTTCCCGCTACCACTGTCTGCGGTGCCGTTCGGTTGTTTGTTTAATGGTTGCGCAGACGCCTAATCCCACCATTTTTTCCCGTTACCACTGTTCGCGGTGTCGTTCGGTTCTTTGTTTAATGGTTGCGCAGACGGCGTATTGTTGTGCGAGGTTCCACTACCACACGACGGTTATCGCCATAATAGTTCTCCAGTGTATGGCATCTGGCTGAAGTTCCACAGACGCTCTCCCGTCATCCTTTCCCGTTGTTCTTGTATCACCTCATCGCAAGAGTGTGTAGTGCCAAGACAGGAATTACGCCATGCTGTCATGCAACGACGCTACTGCGATGAATTATCTCAAGTAATGCCGCTAAAAACCATGTTTTCCTAAGTGAAACCAAATGTCAGCCAACGATGGGAAAAAGGCTAAGACGATCACGAAGAAGGAACCACGGGACTATTGATTGCTGAAACAATATAAGACTAAGTTGATCTATCCTGGTAAAGAAGGTTCGACTGCTATTAAACTTTACACCGCCGGATCCGAGTTATTTGACATACTCCATAAGGCCTATTTGGCTATTGGTCATGGAGGGCGGGACAGGATGTTGAAAGAATTTTCACCCAAGTGTAAGAACATCTCCCGTCATGATATTGGGCCGTCATTCACCTTTGTGAGCATTGCCAGAAGAAGCAAAAATGTGTTAAAAGAAGGTGTTGTGGTCAAGGCAATGGTTTTTTTTTCAGAATTCCGTTCCCGTTGTCAAGTCGATATCATCCATTTTCAATTCCCTCCCGATAGAGAGTACAAGTTTATAGTGGTGTGCCAAGATCATCTCACTAATTTTGTAATTCTCACGGCTCTGAAACCAAAGAGAGCGGAAGAAGTAGCCTTTCCTAATCAACGTATTTACTTTGCTTGGTGCTCCAATGTTTCTATAGTCCTATAAAGCCAGAGAATTTGCAGACAATATGACAAGCAGCCTAAAGGAGTATTGGTTCACCTTGACGGTCGTCCATGATAAGCCGCGACGCCGACAAAGTCAGGGGAGCGTCAAAATATTGAAAATATACTGTGTTCTTGGCTGCAAGATGAAAAAACTAGCTGCTGGAGTGACAGACTGCGGTTAGTCCAACTTACCAAAAACAGTGCTTTCCATTTTGGGATTGAAAGGTCACCACACAAAGCTCTGTTCGGCTGCAAAGCTAGAGTAGGTCTCTCGACGTCATCCCTGCCTGACGGCGTTTAATAAAACGTAATTCATGGTCAACGAATAGATATGATAAGATATGCCGATGATATAGCTGTCCTGGCTGAAAGTGAAGAAGATCTTGTAGTCCTACTGAATAGAATGGAAAAGTTATGGGGGAAGAATATAATATGAGAAATAATAAAGCAAAAACAAAAGTAACGGCATGCGACGAAAAAAATCAAGTGAAAGTCCAAGTTCATGTAGGCAATGAACTGCTTGAACAAGTTGATAAATTTACTTATCTGGGCAGTAATATTACCAGGGATGGAAGGAGCAAGGTAGAAGTGAGAAGTAGAATTGCTCGAGCAAAGGCTGCTTTTAAGAAGAAGAAAAACATCTTAACATCTAACAGCATCAGCCTTGAAATCAGGGAAAAGATTTTTGAAACCATATGTGTGGAGTGTGGCATGCTATGGGTGTGAAACATGGACTCTAGGGACAGAGGAAGACCAGAAGCTAAATTCTTTTGAAATGTGGTGCTATAGACGCATGCGCAAAATAAATTGCATCGACAAGGTCACAAACGAAGTGGTTCTGGAAAGAGCAGGTGAGAAGAGAAGCTTCTGGAGTTTCATTGTTAAAAGAATTGTGCAGTTTACAGGCCATCTATGAAGACATAAAGGACTCCTGAACACAATTATAGAGGGATATGCCGAGGGTAAAAGACCAAGAGGAAGACCACGACTGAGGTACATGGATCAAATCGTGAAAGATGTGGGATGTAACACCTATAAAGAAATGAAGAGAAAAGCTGAAAGACGCACAGAATGGAGACAAGCTGCCATTGTAGCAGTTGCAAACCAATCCTTGGATTGACCACTACAGAATAAGACTGAAGGAGAGGTGGAAAAAGTAATAGCGTACAAACAACACAACAGCAGAAAGAAAGACGATATGAATCACTGCAAGAGACACAGCTCCCTGCAGAACATGTATCTGAGAATGGAATCCATGTTGGAGGAAACCAAAACAGTGACGAAGCCTTGGTTACCGAAGAGCTTTCCATTTCTGTGGTTACCGAAAATCCATTTTCTGATACATGTTACGTCTCCTTAAAAGAAACCAGCGGTGCTCATATATGTCAAAAATTTTGCCAAAACGTTCATGTAATCTGAGTACATTCTCCCAAAGATCATGACGGCAACGAAATAGAAGGTTATGGTGTTAGCACTATGTGCAGTGTTTGCTTCAATATTGAGAAAGCTAGTAAAACTAAAACGGAATCGAAACTGAACTTTGAGTTTTAGGCCAAAAAATGAGAATGGGTTCTGATAAAAAAAATCCTCTTGTGCCTTTGGGTGCCACTGTGCGACTTCCAATTCCCGACATCGACAAAGGGCTGGGTGACTCACGGAATCTGTTGGCCGTTGTTATGAACGTGGCGGAATATAGCTTTTGCCGACTTCGGACTGCAGAAGGAATCTTGAAGCAGCTCTACGCAAGACCAGAATTCACAGTATGTCCAAAGAACTTCATGAGAATTGAACACGTTCCACCAAACACTTGCAGCTGATTCTCAGTCCACAGGAAGCGGCCAAGGATTCGTCAGGTGTATGTGCAACACGAAATGCCAAAGTATGAGGTGCTTTTGTTTGAAAAAGAAAATTAAGTACAATTCAAAATGTCACTCTAGCCTTCCCTGGTGCAACACGTAGGTCTGCTTTCTGTTTTACCAGTAGAAATATTCTGTTCGCATTCTTCTTTAAGCCATAAAATGTTTGTACAAGATCGAATTGCCAAAATATAAAGTGTTTTTTGTGTGAGTACTCACTGTAACAAGTACTTTAATCTGACTTCTGCTTACATTGTTTTCCATAAAGAATATCCCTGCTTTATTTCATAGTTTTGTTTATTCAATTTCAAATGCCTATTTATTAATAAAGGGGTCTCATCTTGCGCCCTTTTAATACTTTGCGTAAATGGTACTGGTCATTCTGTATAATGCCTAGGAATTGTATAGAATGCCTAGGTTAAGTATGCAGCATTTTCACAAAAAACTTGTATTTCATAGTTTGCCCAAAACCATCAGGCATTCTATATATTACCTAAGCATTCTATAGAATACCGGGATTTCACACAATGTCGGTAACATATGTTACCGACATTTAATGAACGGGAGTTTAGGGTAGCAGTAGACACGAACTGAATGAAAACGAAAAGAGTATAATGTTTTTAAGAAAACTCTTAAGCAGGCAGCATCATGAAATTATGAAAAGGACTATAGTGAATTCATACAACCTGAAATATTGCTCGTTGCAAGGGATTACCGTTTCTTTCTATTACCATCACTCAATTATGTTTAAGCCTCACTACCTCTGAAAGAACAAAATTGGAGGTGTGTCACTACTGAAACAAGGCCTTCAAATGCGAGTATAGCAATATGGAATGGTACACTGCTACAACAAATGTAAATTGGAACGCATAAAGGCAATGAAGACTAAAAAGGTAATGAGAAATGAGAACACTGAACGCCAACGGTTTTATGTAAGTTGTCATAGTGGAATTTCGACAATGGCAGCAGAATATTGTCACCCTGGATAGACCAGTATTAAAATCAAAATTTAAGAGAGCTTTGGAGGACTTTCGATCAAATAAGGGAGAATGGATAGATAACATTCCATCTCAATTTCTAAAACCATTGGGAAGTGGCAACGAAACGATTATTCACGTTGGGGTGTAGGGTGCATGAATCTGTCGACATACCATTTGGCTTTCGGGAAAATATCATTAACACTATTCCGAAGGTTGCAAGAGCTGACAAGTGCGAGAATTATCGCACAATCAACTTAACAGCTCACTCACCCAAGTTTCTGACCAGGATAATACACAGAAGAATAGAAAAGAAAATTGAGATGTGAAACTTCCTGGCAGATTAAAACTATGTGTCCGACCGAGACTCGAACTCGGTACCTTTGCCTTTCGCGGGCAAGAGCTCTACCAACTGAGCTACCGAAGCACGACTCAGGCCCGGTACTCACAGCTTTACTTCAGCCAGTACCTCGTCTCCTACCTTCCAAACTTAACAGAAGCTCTCCTGCGAACCTTGCAGAACTAGCACTCCTGAAAGAAAGGATATTGCGGAGACATGGCTTAGCCACAGCCTGGGAGATGTTTCCAGAATGATATTTTCACTCTGCAGCGGAGTGTGCGCTGATATGAAACTTCCTGACAGATTAAAGCTGTGTCCCGACCGAGACTCGAACTCGGGACCTTTGCCTTTCGCGGACAAGTGCTCTACCAACTGAGCTACCGAAGCACGACTCACGCCCGATACTCACAGCAGGAGAGCTTCTGTAAAGTTTGGAAGGTACGAGACGAGGTACTGGCAGCAGTAAAGCTGTGAGTACCGGCCGTGAGTCGTGCTTCGGTAGCTCAGTTGGTAGAGCACTTGCCCGCGAAAGGCAAAAGTCCCGAGTTCGAGTCTCGGTCGGGCACACAGTTTCAATCTGCCAGGAAGTTTCATATCAGCGCACACTCCGCTGCAGAGTGAAAATCTCATTTTGGAAAATTGAGATGTGTTAGATAAGATCAGTTTCGCTTTAGGAAAGGCAATTTTGATGTTGCGGTTGATAATAGAAGCAAGACTAATGAAAAATCAAGCACGTTCATGGGATCTGTCGTCCTGGGAAAAGCGTTCGACAGTGTAAAATGGTGTAAGATTTTCGAAATACTGAGAAAAATAGGGGTAAGCTAAAGGGAGAGATGGGTAATATACAATATGTACAAGAGCCAAGAGGGAATAATAAGAATGGACGACCATTCTTATTATGATCAGTTAAGACATGAAGGAATGACTTTCATGGTACTAGAGGGAGCTGTAGAGGGTAGAAATTGTGGTGGAAGACAGTGATTGGAATATATCTGGCAAATACCTGTAATTGAGGACGTAGGGTGCAGGAGAGGAATTCGCAGCAAGCTGCATCAAACCAGTCAGAAAGTGATGGAAAAAAAGCCTGATAGTTACGGTTGGTAGAAGTCGGTAGCAATGTCAGAGACAAAAAGTAAACTTTTTGCATGTGTGTATCTATTTCCTTTTATGTCTCCTAATGGCTATGTATGCACATGTTTTTTTGTGCACGTCTACAGCAAAGTTTCTTTGGAATCACGGAAGTTTCATTGGCTCCTTGTATAATTAATTTTAAAAATTCAATTTACGATGCTCACGTATAATTTTATGATCGTTAAATAAAACTGATGCATTATCATTATGAATGTCCACGTTGCTATTACTTCCTCCATGCAAAAATAGTATCTGTCTAGCTCTGCGACTTTCAATCTGACTCGTTTGCATTCTCCTTCTAGGCATACCCAAAAACAAATATAATAAGGGAAGTCGAAAGTCGTAGTTATTGAAAATAACTTCGTTCTCACGTTAAAAAGGGTGTAAGAAGAGGAAGTAGTCTTTCACCCCTACCGTTCAGTCTGTTCATCGAAGAAGAAATGATGTAAATAAAAGAAAGGTTCGGGAGTGGAATTAAAATTCAAGTTGTAAGGATACGAATGATACGATTCTCTGATGACATTGCTATCCTGAGTGAAAGTGAAGAAGTTACATGTTTTACTGAATGGAATGAGTATAGAATATGGATTGAGAGTAAGTCGAAGAAAGACGAAACTAATGAGAAGTAGCAGAAATGAGAACAGCAACATACTTAACACCAGGGTTGATGGTCACGAAGTAGATGAAGTTAAGGAATTCGACCACCTAGGGAGTAAAATAACAAATGACGATCGGGGCTAGGAGGACATCAAAAGCTCTGGCAAGAAAGGCATTCTTGGTCAAGAGAAGTCTATTAGTATCAAACATAGGTCTTTATTTGAGGAAGATATTTATGAGAATGTGCGTTGGGAGCAAAGCATTGTATGGTTGTTCAACATGGACAGCGGGAAAACCAGAACAGAAGAGAATCGAGGCATTTGAGATGTGGCGCTACAGAAGAATGTTGAAAACTAGGTGGACTGGTAAGGTGAGGAATGAGGAGGTTCTGCGCAGAATTGGAGAGGAAAGGAATATGTGGAAAACACTGACAAGGAGAAGGGAGAGGATGATAGGACATCTGTTAAGATATGAAGGAATTACTTTCATGGTACTAGAGGGAGCTGTAGAGGGTAGAAATTGTGGTGGAAGACAGTGATTGGAATATATCTGGCAAATAATTGAGGACGTAGGGTGCAGGAGAGGAATTCGCAGCAAGCTGCATCAAACCAGTCAGAAAGTGATAGAAAAAAAAACCTGATAGTTACGGTTGGTTGAAGTCGGTAGCAAAGTCAGAGACAAAAAGTAAACTTTTTGCATGTGTGTATCTATTTCCTTTTATGTCTCCTAATGGCTACGTATGAAACATGTTTTTTTTGTGCACATCCACAGCAAAGTTTCTTTGGAATCATGTAAGTTTCATTGGCTCCTTATATAATTAATTTTAAAAATTCAATTTACGATGCTCACGTATTAATTTTATGATCGTTAAATAAGACAGATGCATTATCATTATGATTGTCCACATTGTTATTACTTCCTCCACGGAAAAAGAGTATCTGTCTAGCTCTGCGGCTTTCAATCTGACTCATTTGCATTCTCTTTCTAGGCATACCCAAAAACAAATATAATAAGGGAAGTCGAAAGTCGTAGTTATTCAAAATGAAGAAATTAAAAATTAGGAATTTTCTGGTAATGGGAGCAAATGACCACACAGGTACTCTTACAGAAACGTAAGCAAAGTATCGACGCCAATCTACAACGTTATTTACAGTTCTACGATATGTCGATTTTCACTGTTGACAACATCATCGACTAGCGATTGTCGCATTGTAGCTGCACGGTATGCATGTTTTACTGCAAATGAACCATGTAAACATTAAAGCCCCTAGGATGCGATTTCACGAAATCTTGTTACTTTCGTGTATCATTTCGACCATAGCACTTAATCGGTGCGCAGGGCAGAGGTTGGTAGCTCTTCAGTTTTCGATGTTCAGGTACAGGAGAATTTAATGCGTGATAGAGAATGAAACATTAGTGTTATCAATGTGAAAGCTGCCCTTTTACCACCCTTAACAGCTACATACACACATTTTTTTTTTTTTACACATCTATGGCCAAAGTACATTTAGAATTATGTAAGGGTCATTGGCCTCCTTGTATAATTAATATTAAAAGACGCTACTTTTTTCGTGTTCACGTCTCGTATTATGATTATTCCTCAGCAGAATACTCGTAACACAGTGCGATTGGCCTAAACCACTTCACTTCAAGCGAATGACGCTACGCTTCCTTGTGCTTCTAGAACTAACTGTTGACAGGCCATTGCTTTTTTAGCTGTTTCTGCAGATTCTATTTGTCGTATGCACTGGTGCTGATCTGCTAAACGTATCAGTAACACCAGACGTGCATGGAATTCTTTGATATCTTCGGAAGGAGCATCTGCTCGAGCAAATTTTCGCATCTAGGGTATTCTGCAAATCACATTTAAGTGCCTGGCAGAGGGTTCATCGAACCACCTTCACAATTCTTTATTATTCCAATCTCGTATAGAGCGAGGAAAGAACGAATATCTATATCTTTACGTACGAGCTCTGATTTCCCTTATTTTATCGTAGTGATCGTTTCTCTCTATGTAAGTCGGTGTCAACAAAATATTCGCATTCGGAGGAGAAAGTTGGCGATTGGAATTTCGTGAGAAGATTTCGTCGCAACGAAAAACGCCTTTCTTTAATGATGTCCAGCCCAAATCCTGTATCATTTCAGTGACACTCTCTCACAAATTTCGCAATAATACGAAACATGCTGCCCTTCCTTGAACTTTTTCGATGTACTCCGATCTGGTAAGGATCCCACACCGCGCAGCAGTATTCTAAAAGAGGACTGACAAGCGTTGTGCAGGCAGTCTCCTTAGTAGATCTGTTACAATTTCTAAGTGTCCTGCCAATAAAATACAGTCTTTGGTTAGCCTTCCCCACAACATTTTCTATGCGTTGCTTCCAATTTAAGTTGTTCGTAATTGTAATTCCTAGGTATTTAGTTGAATTTACGGCTTTTAGATTAGGCTGATTTATCGTGTAACTGAAGTTTAACGAATTCCTGCCAGCACTCATGTGGATGACCTCATAGGTTTCGTCATTTATGGTCAACCGCCAATTTTCACACTATTCAGATATCTTTTCTAAATCATTTTGCAATATGTTTTGATCTTGTGATATCTTTATTAGTTGATAATCGACAGCGTCATTTGCAAACAACCTAAGACGGCTGCTCAAATTGTCTCACTTAAGGAACAGCAAAGGGCCTATAGCACTACGTTGGGGAACACCAGAAATCACTTCTGTTTTACTCGATGACTTTCCGTCAATTGCTACGAACTGTGACCTCTCTGACAGGAAATCACAAATCCAGTCACATAACTGCGACGATATTCCATAAGCACGCAATTTCACTACAAGCCGCTTGTGTGGTACAGTGTCAAAAGCCTTCCGGAAATCCAGAAATACGGAATCGATCTGAAATCCCTTGTCAATAGCACTCAACACTTCATGTGAATAAAGAGCTAGTTGTGTTTCACAAGAACGATGTTTTCTAAACCCATGTTGACTGTGCGCCAGTAGAGCGTTTTCTTCGAGTTAACTCATAATGTTTGAACACAATATGTGTTCCAAAATCCTGCTGCATATCGACGTTAACAATATGGGCCTGTAATTTAGTCGATTACTCCTACTACCTTTCTTGAATATTGTGACCTGTGCAACTTTCCAGTCTTTGGATACGGATCTTTCGTCGAGCGAACGGTTGTATATAATTGTTAAGTATGGAGCTAATGCATCAGCATACTCTGAAAGGAATCTAATTGGTATACAGTCTGGACCAGAAGACTTGCTTTTATTAAGTGATTTAAGTTACTTCACTACTCCGAGGATATTTACTTCTACGTTACTCACGTTGGCAGCTGTTCTTGATCCGGATTCTGGAATATTTACCTCGTCTTCTTTTGTGAGGGCATTTAGGAAGTCTGTGTTTAGTAACTCTTCTTTGGCAGCACTGTCTTAGATATTATCTCCATTGCTATCGCGCAGAGAAGGCATTGGTTGTTTCTTGCCGCTAACATACTTCACATACGACCAGAATCTCTTTGGATTTTCTGTCAGGTTTCGAGACAAAGTTTCGTTGTGGAAACTGTTATAAGCATCTCGCGTTGAAGTCCGCGCTACATTTCGAGCTTGTGCAAAAGATCGCCAGTCTTGGAGATTTTGCGTCTGTTTAAATTTGGCACGTTTTTTCGTTGTTTCTACAACAGTGTTCTGACCTGTTATGTGTACCAAGGAGGATCAGCTCCGTCGTTTGTTAATTTATTTCGTATTAATCTCTCACTTGCTGCCTATACTGTTTCTTTGAATTCAAGCCACATCTGGTCTACACTTACATTATTAATTTGGAAGGTGTTGAGATTGTCTATTAGGAAGCCGTCAAGAGAATTTTTATCTGCTTTTTTGAATAGATATATTTTTCTTTTATTCATCAACCGTAACTGTTCCGTCGCACATGCTACATCAAAGAGAGCTCAGATGTTCATAATTTTTCTGTCGCACATGCTATATCAAAGAGAGCTTTGTTATTCATAAGTATTTTTTAACCGATTTCTCCTGAAATTATTTTATGTCTCACACTGTCGCTATAGATTGAGAAAAATTTCTTGTACTTTTAAACTGAAAGAAACTAAATCGGCTAAAAGTGAATAAAGTACTTGTGTTATTTCTGAATAAAACATCAAACAAATAAGATTGTTAACGTTTGAAACTTTTCAGTGGTTTATACTTGATTGTTTATTTATTACGAAGTTCCATAAAAGAAATAAGAATTATTGAGTAGGGCAACCGAAGCACGAACGTCGACTACACTAATTTTAAAATTCATTTGGTTGGGGCATTAGAAGTCCATATAGTGCAACGTGTTGCTTTTCAACACCTGTTTTACTACATCATAGTTTTCTTTTAGTTGATCTTTTACACAGCCTTTCTTCAGCTAGTTTTGTGCGCTTGATTTTGAAAATAAACTTAAAAGGGAAGTTATTTTAGTTGTTGGGGACATTTTGTGTTGCTAGAATCAACGCGGTGTTCTGATTATGTTCGGGCAGACAATTTTAATCCGTGACATCATTCCTGGTTTTATATGATGCCTAAGATACTAGTACCTACGGTACTAACAACGACAGTCAGATTACTAAATACCTAAGTGAAAACAAATCAACGACAGTTTGATTGTGTTTATTTATTTACGAGTGGGCCCGGCAATACTTCGCAATTGCTAAATATGTACGGGAATTGGATACAGATCCTGATCTCCTGCCCCCTTCTCTATATCCCCTTCGTCCTGCCCCCTGCCTGTGTCCATTTCTTCCTCCTCTCCCCTATCTCTGTGCGTCACCTTCCTCTCCACTCCCACACTATCTATCCATCTCCTCCCTCATCTCTCTGACCACATCCTCCTTCATCTACCATATATCAATTTCCTCCCTCCTTCTGTCCATATTCTCCTCCCCCTCCCCCCCTATTCTTATTTATTGGTGTTGCAAACGAAACCTTTATTGGTAACAGAAGTCAAAATGAATGGGTAATTCGATTGGAATTATTAGTACACGGAGTATGAGAGAGACTTTACCAGCTCGTGGATCGGTGAGGATAATAGCTTAAAAGACAATATTTCGCATGGTTTTAATCTACTAACAGGTAGGATTATAAAGTTAGCCGTAAACACAATCCTCCTCTTTTATGTTGGAAACGACTGCGAAAAGGAAAAACCGCAAATTTTACAGCACAGCTTAGCATGTTTTTTCTCGCAGCTGGTTTTACAGAAAGTTTTTGTTATATAACATGTCTTTAATGACATCGCAGAGGGTTGTTCGTTGTACGTTAATGATGAATCGAGAATCAGGAATCGAGAATAGATTCATCAAGCCGAATGTTGTCTAAGAAATGAATGTACTGAAATGAATTATGTTACATCGGAATTGACTACCGTGGAATCACAGTGGAACGCTCGTGAGAAACCCTTAGTCCCCCGCCCGTGGAATCACAGTGGAACGCTCGTGAGAAACCCTTAGTCCCCCGCATTCAAACCCGCAAACGCTCTCGTCAGTCTCATTGACTTGTGTTGCTGTTACGCCGATGGATATTTCGACGCCTCACTGGTGGCATTTTTTTTCCAAGGAATTAAACGACGAACTGAAATCAATCGAATGCTCGCAACCCACCACATTACCTCGAACTGACATCAACTCAATCTTTACAACACACCAGAGGTATGATTCCCGCCGATAACACACTGAAATATCGTTTTCAATTGTATTCTTTTTCGCAAAATATCAATATTCAATACAGAATTTGTTGTCGTTACGTAAACACGCGACAGCAGAACTAACAAAGTGAATGCCACATTTGGCAGAAAACATGTGACAGCAGAACTATCAAATCGACAGGCAAATTTCTTTCATCGATATTTTCATACAAAAATACCACCATATTTTAGTGGGTTTTCCAAAAATTTTCTTTCATACGAACCATGACTTGACAATTATTAAGAACACAAAAAATCAGCCAAATCGGCCGAGACGTTCTCATGCGATGATCTTTCATACATCGGCAACCGATTTTTATTTATATAGATAGATATGGAAACATTTTGTATATGTTTATAACTCAGGCTTCCGGTTAAAGACACAGATAATCGTTGCTATGAGGCCTGGATTCTGACGTAATACGTAAACAATGGAGCTACAGGAATAATGATTCCCAGAAGCCAACTGCTGCGCCTCGTCACATACCGGCAGGTTTGGTTTCCTCGGCAGCGGCGATGCAGACGAGGGCCACAAGCAGAAGGGCGAACGTCAGTAGCAGCTTGCGATACATGGCGGCGGGAGACTCGAATCGCTATCGACCAGCGTCTAATGCTTCGGCAGATCTCCGAGGCATTTAATAGCGGTTCTTATCGCTTGCTAAGGCGGAAGGCGTTCGATGCAGTTACATACTGCCGCCTAATGGACAACACCTGAGCGCACGGAATATCAGTCCACATGTGTGATTGGACTGAAGGGAAAACAGTATGTCATTCAGAACGGAGAGAAGTCTCCAGACGTAATAGTAACTTCGGGCGTGCGCCAAGGGAGTGTTATACGACCATTATATTTAAATTACCTAATACACTAATGAAAAAACCTCAACACCAAAAAATAATTAATATAGAGTAATGAAATTTCGGGAATACATTTGTCTTGGTGACATACACTACTGGCCATTAAAATTGCTACACCAGGAAGATGACGTGCTACAGACGCGAAATTTAACAGACAGGAAGAAGATGCTGTGATATGCAAATGGTTAGCTTTACAGAGCATTCACACAACGTTGGCGCCGGTGGCGACACCTAAACGTGCTGACGTGAGGAAAGTTTTAAACCGATTTCTCATACATAAACAGCAGTTGACCGGCTTTGCCTTGTGAAACGTTGTTGTGATCCCTCGTGTAAGGAGGAGAAATACGTACCATCACGTTTCCGGCTTTAATAAAGGTCGGATTGCAGCCTATCGCGATTGCGGTTTATCGTATCGCGACATTGCCGCTCGCGTTGGGCGAGATCCAACGACTGTTAGCAGAATATGGAATCGGTGGGTTCAGGAGGTTAATACGAACGCCGTGCTGGATCCCAACGGCCTCGTATCACTAGCAGTCGAGATGACAGCCATCTTATCCGCATGGCTGTAACGGATCGTGCAGCCACGTCTCGATCTCTGAGTCAACAGATGGGGACGTCTGCAAGACAACAACCATCTGCACGACCAGTTCGACGACGTTTGCAGCAGCATGGACTATCAGCTCGGAGACCATGGCTGCGGTTACCCTTGACGCTACAGCACAGATAGGAGCGCCTGCGATGGTGTACTCAACGACGAACTTGGGTGCACGAATGGCAAAACGTCATTTTTTCGGATGAATCCAGGTTCTGTTTACAGCATCATGATGGTCGAATCCGTGTTTGGCGACATCGCGGTGAACGCACATTAGAAGCGTGTATTCGTCATCGCCATACTGGCGTATAACCCGGCGTGATGGTATGGGGTGGCATTGGTTACACGTCACGGTCCCCTCTTGTTTGCATTGACGGCACTTTGAACAGTGTATGTTACATTTAAGGTGTGTTACGACCCGTGACTCTATCCTTCATTTGTCCGTGCGAAACCCTACATTTCAGCAGGATAATGCACGACCGCATGTTGCAGGTCCTGTACGGGCCTTTCTGGATGCACAAAATGTTCGACTGCTTCCCTGACCAGCACATTATCCAGATCTCTCACCAACTGGAAACGTCTGGTCAATGTTGGCCGAGCAACTGCCGCGTCACAATACGCCAGTCACTATTCTTGATGAACTGTGGTATTGTGCTGAAGCTGCATGGGCAGCTGTACCTGTACACGCCATCCAAGCTCTGTTTGACTCAATGCCAGGCGTATCAAGACCGTTATTACGGCCAGAGGTGGTTGTTCTGGATACTGATTTCTCAGGATCTATGCCCCCAAATTGCGTAGAAATGTAATCACATGTCAGTTCTAGTATAATATATTTGTCCAATGAATACCCGTTTATCATCTGCATTTCTTCTTGGTGTAGCAATTTTAATGGCCAGTAGTGTATGTAAGTGATTAACACTGCGAGATGGTAGATCAATGTAAGCGCGAGATAATCCATTGAAAATGTGAAATGCTGGTACATTAATCACAGATATAACCGCCAGAATGTTGACTGTAAGTGTGAAAACTTACAATCATTGTGTTGTCATAATGTCTCGGATGTCAGTTTGTGAGGTGGAGTTCCGTACCTGTTGCACTTGATCGGTCAATACTGGAAAGTTAATGTTGTTTATAGATGCCGCTGGAGTTGTCGTCCAATAGTGCCCCATATGTGCTCGATTGAGAAAGATCTGGTAATCGAGCAGGCCAAGGCAACATGTTGACACCCTGTAGTGCATGTCGGGGTACAACAGCGGTGTGTGTGGGAGCGTTACCCTGTTTGAAAGCACCCCTGGAGTGCTGTTCTCGAATGACAGCCTAGCAGCTTGAATCAGCAGATTAATGTACAAATTTGCAGTCAGGGCGCGTCCGAAACCACGAGAATGCTCTCCTGTCATGCGAAATCGCACCTCAGACCATAACTCCAAATGTAGCTCCAGTGTGTCTATTACGCAAACAGGTTGGTTTTAGGACCTCAACTGGCCTCTTTCTAACCATGTAACCTCCTAACAGTAAAAATTATGTATATCATTCACCTTTAGTGTAACCTCCCAACCGTTTACTTCTGTAACCTCGGAATAATAAAATGTGACTAATCTCTCAGTAAAACTGTGACTTACTTATAACTTTTCAATAATTGACTGTGAATTTAAACTGGTAAATTTTGGACGTCAGCAGTGCTGCGTCATGGCCCTGAAAGATAATTCTGAATAAATTGAAAACTCTTACCTCAATGAAGTCGCCGGATATCGCGTATATATCTGCTCCTATAAGAAATAGTTCTGGCACAGTCCAGTGCAATGCTGGCCGCTAGATTTGTCATGTATAAAAGGAAATGACTGATTTTCCTTACGATAATCGGGATGACCATAGATGGCAGAAATTAATAAATTCTTTAAATTCAGATGAATGATTGTCAAAAAGTTAATTTTATAAAAAGGATTATTATTAAAAAAATTTTGAAACATTTACATGGGACTTGATATAACAATAGAACGTATTTTGTTGTAACAAACTACATATGCGCGCGGCTGCTTTTACCTTATACTACATCGCTCAGGCATCGCCATCGGTCCCCACGACCGGCCCAGCCATCTCCATACACCAGACTGCTAGCTACTACTACTACTGCCACTGCTGTTACTGCAGCCAACACTGCTCTCTGGTCTGAGATTCTCTTATAGCTTACATATCGCACGCAGTGCATGAGCAATCCATCGAAATTACATCTGCTCGAGTGTGCTAGCAATAAATCCCTTTCATCAGAAAACACAAGGCCCCTCCATCCTGTCCTCCAGCAATGAGCTCTCGCTTGACGCCACTGAAGTCGCAAATGGCGATGGTTTGAGATGAGTGGAATGCACGCTATAAGACGTCTGACTCGGAGCTATCCTTGAAGTAACCGATTTATGGCAGTTAGTAGTGTCACTGTGGTGCCAACTGCTGCTCAGATGGCTGCTGCAGATGCATCACGATGCACCAGAGCAGAGGTATTCCCTCTCGGTACTGCCACGTGGCTCTCTTCTTGCAACCGTACGTTCCCGTGACCACCGCAGCCAGCAGTCGTGTACAGTAGCTACGTTCCTGTCAAGTCTTTCTCAATATCGCAAAAGGAACATCCAGCTTCTTGTAGCCCCATTATACAATCTCATTCAGACTCAGTCAGCTGTTGATCATGGCGTCTTTGTCGCCTTAAAGTGGTTCTTGACTACCATCAGCTCACTTAGTCCAATTTCAAAGGAAACTAACTTTCATCACCGCTAGACCTCATATTTAAAGCATACCTGATTTGCATCCTCACAGTAACGCTATTAGTGTCCCTCTTATACGTTGTTGTTGTTGTTGTGGTCTTCGGTCCTGAGACTGGTTTGATGCAGCTCTCCATGCTACTCTATCCTGTGCAAGCTTCTTCATCTCCCAGTACCTACCGCAGCCTACATCCTTCTGAATCTGCTTAGTGTATTCGTCTCTTGGTCTCCCTCTACGATTTTTACCCTCCACGCTGCCCTCCAATACTAAACTGGTGATCCCTCGATGTCTCAGAACATGTCCTAGCAACCAATCCCTTCTTCTAGTCAAGTTGTGCCACAAACTCCTCTTCTCCCCAATTCTATTCAATACCTCTTCATTAGTTATGTGATCTACCCATCTAATCTTCAGCATTCTTCTGTAGCAACACATTTCGAAAGCTTCTATTCTCTTCTTGTCTGAACTATTTATCGTCCACGTTTCACTTCCATACATGGCTACACTCCATACAAATACTTTCAGAAACGACTTCCTGACACTTAAATCTATACTCAATGTTAACAAATCTCTCTTCTTCAGAAACGCTTTCCTTGCCATTGCCAGTCTACATTTTATATCCTCTCTACTTCTATCATCATCTTATTTTGCTCCCCAAATAGCAAAACTCCTTTACTACTTTAAGTGTCCCATTTCCTAATCTAATTCTCTCAGCATGAACCGACTTAATTTGACTACATTCCATTATCCTCGTTTTGCTTTTGTTGATGTTCATCTTATACCCTCCTTTCAAGACATTGTCCATTCCGTTCAACTGCTCTTGCAAGTCCTTTGCTGTGTCTGACAGAATTACAATGTCATCGGCGAACCTCAAAGTTTTTATTTCTTCTCCATGGATTTTAATATCTACTCCGAACTTTTCTTTTGTTTCCTTTATTGCTTGCTCAATGTACAGATTGAGTAACATCGGGGAGAGGCTACAGCCCTTCCCAACCACTGCTTCCCTTTCATGCCCCTTGACTCTTATAACTGCCATCTGGTTTCTGTACAAATTGTATACGACTGGCCTAAAATTTCAACGTATATCGTGTTTCAAATGTAGAAACACACATACGGACTTTCGTTTATGTCGCTCAGTTCCTCCTTGGTACTGCGTTTTTATTTCCGTCAGTGTATATAACGTCGGAAGTTCCACGAGGCTTTTTGCGGATGATGCTGTAGTATACAGAGGAGTCGCAAGGCTAGAAAATCGCAGCAAAATGCAGGAAGCCCTTTATAGGTTCGACGTTTGGTAAAGGGAGTGTCATTTGATCCCCAACATAAAAAATGTAATGCATTGCGAATACATAGATCATTTACTGTAGATTACACAATTGCACATAATCAAGGGAGGCAGTTCCTTTCAAAACATATCTAGGAGGATGTGTACATAGCAATATGAAGTGAAACGAAGCACATCAAATTCTGGCAGATTCCAGACTGACTTTTATTGGAACAATCCTCATGAAATGTAGTCCATCCACAAAAGAAGTAGCTTACAAAACATTCGTTCAATCAATACTTCAATACCGCTGGGATCCGCACCAGATAGAATTTGTAGAGGAAATTGAGACACAATGAAGAGCTGCACTTTTCGCTACAGGTTCGGTAGTAGGCCCTAAAGTATCACCGACATGCTGAGCCAACTCTAGTTGCAAACGCTTTCCATCATGGTGTGGTTTACTGTCGAAGTTCCGACAACGAACGTTCCTCTAAGATTCAACATATACAAGGTGTACATAAGGCCTGGAAACACTCTCAATTATTTATTGCTCAAGAACTAAATATTGTACAGATGTCATACATATTGCATTTTGAAGAGAAACTCTGCTGAAAGTTTTTTTCTTTTTTTTAGAAACACTCGATATGCGAACCATGAGTGACCAGGGCAGACTTCATTGCAGTAATCGAATTCTTGCCATACCCGTCCCAGCATGGCATCGTCGACTGTGACAGTCGCTTCCCGTATTCTCTCCCAGATCTCTGCTACATCATGTGGTAACGCCTGTACATATACCAGACCTTTAATGTGTCCCCAGAGAAAAAAGTCACACAGAGTGAGATCTGGTGATCGGGGAGGCCATTTGACGAAACAGCTGTCCCCTTCTGTAGCACAGCCGATCCATCTATGCAGCAGATCCGTCTTCAGGTACCCACGAACTTCACTATGAAAATGGATTGGAGCCCCATCCTGCTGAAAGAGGAAAGGAGAGTCTGATTGCATTTGAGGCATCAGCCATTGCTGCAACATGTCCAAGTAGGAATATAAAGTGACAGGGCTCTCGGCGAAGAAGAATGGCCTGCACAGTTTTCGACGTTATAAGGCACAAAAAACATTTACCTTTGGGGAACCACGCTCCAGTTCAATGCATTCGTGTGGATGCTTTGTACTCAAGATTCGAGAATTATGCCTGTTCATTTTCTCATTAGTGTGAAAAGTGGCTTCGTCGCTAAAAATTAAGCGATCAACAATGCCATCCCCATCCTCATTCAATTGCTGCAACTGCGAACAAAACTCAAAACGCTTGTCTTTGTCGTCGTCATTGAGCTTCTGCACTAACTCCAATTTGAATGGTTTCGTAGACAGGTTCTGCCGCAGGACTTCCAACGCTCCTGGTTCCCGGGTTCGATTCCCGGCGGGGTCAGGGATTTTCTCTGCCTTGTGATGGCTGGGTGTTGTGTGCTGTCCTTAGGTTAGTTAGGTTTAAGTAGTTCTAAGTTCTAGGGGGACTTATGACCACAGCAGTTGAGTCCCATAGTGCTCAGAGCCATTTGAACCATTTGAACTTCCAACGCTGTTATTGGAGTAATTTCGAGTTCACGGGTTGCACTATGCACCGATTTCTTTGGACTCCTTATGTATGTCTCTAGTACGCGCTCCACATTCACTTCACTCACACTGGGACGTCCGCTTCTCTTTGCCGGGCACTAGCAACCCGTCGTAACGAATTTGTTGTTCCAGTGGTAAATGGCCTTCCTAGTTGGTGGCTTCTTACCGTACTTGGTTCTAAACATCCGTTGAACAGCTGTTGCACACTTGTTTTTGTCGACCTCCAACACACAGAAATCTCACACTGTACCTAAACTCGCCATGTTTGCGACTAGCGCTGACTATCGGCAAATTTCCAAACTATGCTGTGGCGGTATACACGAAAAAAAAAATATTTCAGGATATCTCCTCAAAATCGCTTATGTATGATATCTGTACAATTCTTGTGCAATAAATAATTGTAAATGTTCCTGAACTTTTTTTATGTACACCCTGTATATTGCTTTCTCCTACGTGTTTTTAGCGAAAAGACTACAAATTTAAAGTTACGGAGATTCAAGAGCACACGGAAGATTACCGGCAATCGTTCTTCCCGCGAACAGGACAAGGTGAAAGGACACTGATACACTACCTTTGCGGAGTATAGATGCAGGTCTAATATATATCTGCTTCACTTCCCAGATTTTCCTCCGAGTGTTTCTTTATCATGTGGATGGTGGCGGAGTCAGTTTGTTTACAAGAAAGACACTGAATAATCTGCTCGTTGATTCGTTCTTCTTCTACGACTCAATCAGTAGATTAAGTAAGACATTGCGACTTCCGTTTCGTAACTGTTGAATTCTTCTCCTGTTTTATCTGCCAACACTTCTCTCTCGTGGCTGGTAACTAGCAAATATTAATAAGCAATGTATCGTCTGAACATTGGTTGTTGGGACACTTATACACTTACCTACATACAGACATATACACACAAAGTTTCAATCTTTGCCTGCGTCTATGGAGAACTTTGTCTCACGTACTTTTTGGAAGGTTTCTCTTGTTTAATGCTGGAACGGGAAGTCGCCTCCCAGACGTTCCGAACTGGGACTCCCTCTGCGTCACATTCAGCCTGGCTGAATAAAATATAAGCACCTACTGTACGAAGTTCCGCCAGTCTGTTATGTCATCTAAAATCTTATTCTCTTGCCTGGAACAGGCTAAATGCTGTCTAATAGCTGTGATCTCAGTTCCACTCTCCATATGACGTATAAAACAGTCATGGTAACCATACTTACGCTATTTCGAGTTTACTTTCATCCAAAGCAAGTAAACACCACTTACAGGTTAGTCCTTAGGCCTGAGGCCTGTTCCGACTGGTACGTACAAGGCAGTCTGAGGAGTGAGCTATGATCGTGGGACATTCATCAGCAAGTCGCCAATCCCTCCAGCTGTTACTGTGAATAGGCAAGGGCTGAGTGGACCCTGCGTCAGACCTTCTTACCTCAGCAAAGGCCTGAGGAGGATCGGGAAACGTACCCGGGTCCTTCAGCACCAAAGACAGTGACTCTAAACTTTCCTTTAATTCAGTCTATCGGTCTAGGTCTTCGTCATTTTTCGTCAGCAATTCTGTGTGGATATTTTAAATGTGACAATGTAATATCACACGACTTATTTTGCCCAGTTTTCCGACTGCAGTACAACCTCATAAAGACGACTACTGTGCATGAGAGGTGGAGAAACATACATGCAAACATCACACATAATTCGCAAGTAAAAATTTGCACTTCAGAATAAATTCTCGGAACGCGTTGTGCTAAGCATGAAAAACGCGTAACCGGTGCAGTTTCATTATTTACTTTATGACGTCGTTGCAGACCTTCCATAAACATCGCATATGATGAACGAAAAAAAGTCTTCTTCTATATTCCTCTCATACATAATGGTAGCAGGCAACAAATTCAGTTCTTTTAGTTTATTGGGGAAGAGACGTACAAATAGATTAAACACGTTCTGAAGTGATATAACGAAATTATTTCTCATTTCATGAAGGTTACAAAAAGGTAATTACATAGATACGGCCCTATCGCTTACCAAATTGTCCTTAAGGCTTAGTAAGCTAGAGATTTTCCCCATGGTCTTCGGTAATTAATTACAAATGCGGATTTTTAAGACATGTATGGCGATCCTGTGTGTAAAACTTAACAGATTATGTACTGTTTGTCACGAGATAGCGCCGTTTCTACGTATTGCGTAATCTATACCTTATGGAAGTCATTGTGTAACTGTCACAATATCACTTCAGAGAAACTTAATTTTCTTCTGCTTTTCTTTATTTTTTTCCTCAATAACTTAAAAGAACTATAAAGTGTTTGAAGTACCCAAAAGTGGAGTGGTTGAGAGAGCGTTTGAAGCTATTTCAATGTTTATAAAATCTAGTCAGAATTATAAAGAATCTGGCAGTCTGAAAGCACTTATCACTATGACGTTGCACTCCCTCTGACCCGGGTGCATGCACTGATTCGGATGGAAAGGGTTTCACAAAGACGTTGTATCATCTCCTGAGGTAACTGTTCTAGTTGGTCCTTGATATCTGGATACTGGCGCTGGGATGTAGCTGACATTCGAGTTGGACCCACGCATGCTCTATCGGTGACAAGTCTGATGAGCTTGCTGGCCACAGAAGTACCTCAACATCACTCAGACGGTTCATAGAGACACGTTCCATGTGTGGACGAGCTTTTACGACCCGTTGGAAAATGCCACTACGACATGGACGTACAGTGGTAACACATGATGACGCAGAATGTCCGTGACGTAGTGCCGTTAGACTTCTCTCAATCACTGCCGGCCTTTACCTGAAGTCATACCCGATGGCTCCCCACACCATGACGTCAGGATCAACACCGCTGCGCCTTCCCAAAACATTGGAAGAACGAGACCTCTCCCCAGGTCGCCAACATATTCGCCGACGATGGTCATCTAGAATAGCTAAGAGCCGAGATCCATCGCTGAACGCGATGGAACGCCTTTCATCAGCAGTCCATGCGTCTCGGGTCTCGTCGCCACCCCAAGTGCAACCATTGGCGTTGTGGGTCACCGGCAGTCTACGGCTGAGACAGTAATTCCCTAGTCCGGCTACTGTCAACTGCGACCATTGGTGCACGATGACACAGAATATCTGTTCTTGCAGAAATTTGCTTTTATTATCGTATCCATTTATTTAATATGGAACTGAGTGCATTATATGCATACAACCCCCCCCCCTTTTCTTTAAAGTAACTTATTCAGATGAGAGCCTCACACACATCCAGATGGCTGGCGTTGAAGCATACGAACACTGTAACAAACATCATGCTGTCGTTGCTTTAATTATTAGTATTGTTTGCAGGTGTAGGATACCAGATTACAAAATAATACAACAAAGCATGGAAGAGGATATTAGCCCCCCCCTCCCCCCCAAGTATAGGGTACTGTATCTACATTTGCATCTATATTTATAACTAAAAGACTACTCTGCAATCCCCACTTGAGTGTCTGGTAGGGCGTTCACCGTATCATCTAGTACCATCTACAGACCATTTCTCTACCGCTTCGCCGGCCGGAGTGGCCGAGCGGTTCTAGGCGCTACAGTCTGGAACCGCGCGACCGCTACGGTCGCAGGTTCGAATCCTGCCTTGGGCTTGGATGTGTGTGATGTCCTTAGGTTAGTTAGGTTTAAATAGTTCTAAGTTCTAGGGGACTGATGACCTCAGAAGTTAAGTCCCATAGAGTGCTCAGAGCCATTTTAACCATTTTCATTCTACCGATCCACTCTAAAACAGCACGCAAATGGACACAAAATCGTTCTGTACGAGCTATGATTTTATTATGATAGTCATTTCTCCCTATGTAGGTCGGCGACAATAAAAATATATTCACATTCAGTGGAGAAAGTTTGTGACTGAAATTTCGTGACAAGATCTCTCCTTAACGGAAAACACCTTTGTTTTAATGATTACCAATCCAACTCGGTTTCATATCCGTGCCACTCTTTCCCCTATTTCGCGGTAACACAAAACGAACCGCATTTCTTTGGACTTTTTCGATATCCTCAGTCAGTCCTATTTGGTATGACTCTCATATCACACAGCAATACTTAAGCAGAGGACGGACAAGCATAGTGCAACAAGTCTCATTTGTAGACCTGTTGCATCTTGCAAGTACTCTGCCAGTAAAACGCAGTCTTTAGTGTGTTTTCTGCACAACATTATCCATGAGGCACTTTCAATTTAAGTTGTTCGTAATTGTAATTCGAAGATATTTAGTTGAATTGACAGCGTTTAAATTTGTGTGATTTATCGTGCCACCGAAATTTAACGGATATTGTTTGCAACTAATGTGGTTGACCTCACACTTTCCCTTATTCAAAGACAGTTGCTATTTCCCGTATCATATCGTGTCTAAGTCATTTTGCAATGATAACTTTACTAGGCGCTTAAATGTTTGTATAGATTAGAAAAAGCAAAGAACATATATCACTTTCTTAGGTAACGGTAGATATCACGTCTGTTTTACTCGACAATTTTTGTTCGATTACTGCGTACTGCAAACTTTCTGACAGGAAGCCACGAATACAGTCACACAACTGAAGCGATACTCCATAGGCACGCATTCTGAATAATTGTCTCTTGTGAGAACGGTGGCAAAAACCGTTTGGAAATCTAGAAATATGGGATCAATTTAAGATCCCCTGCCGATAGCTCTTATTAGGGCTACTTCGTGCGAATAAAGAGCTAGTTTTTCTGTATCCGTGCTATGAGTCAATATACCGTTACTTTCGAGGTAATTCATGATGTTAGAAATCAGTGTATTCGCCATCTTTTGAATTTTTTTTATCTTCTAGATTTGGCATGCTTTTTTCGTTGCATCTGCAACAGTGTCCTGACCTGGGGGTCAGATTACGTTTTATTAATGTTGTTGTTGTTGTGGTCTTCAGTCCTGAGACTGGTTTGATGCAGCTCTCCATGCTACTCTATCCTGTGCAAGCTTCTTCATCTCCCAGTACCTGCTGCAACCTACATCCTTCTGAATCTGTTTAGTGTATTCATCTCTTGGTCTCCCTCTAAGATTTTTACCCTCCACGCTGCCCACCAATACTAAATTGGTGATCCCTCGATGTCTCAGAACATGTCCTACCAACCGATCCCTTCTTCTGGTCAAGTTGTGCCACAAACTTCTCTTCTCCCCAATCCTATTCAATACTTCCTCATTAGTTATGTGATCTACCCATCTAATCTTCAGCATTCTTCTGTAGCACCACATTTCGAAAGCTTCTATTCTCTTCTTGTCCAAACTATTTACCGTCCATGTTTCACTTCCATACATGGCTACACTCCATACAAATACTTTCAGAAATGACTTCCTGACACTTAAATCTATACTCGATGTTAACAAATTTCTCTTCTTCAGAAACGCTTTCCTTGCCATTGCCAGTCTACATTTTATATCCTCTCTACTTCGACCATCATCAGTTATTTTGCTCCCCAAATAGCAAAACTTCTTTACTACTTTAAGTGTCTCATTTCCTAAACTAATACCCTCAACATCACCCGACTTAATTCGACTACATTCCATTATCCTCGTTTTGCTTTTGTTGATGTTCATCTTATATCCTCCCTTCAAGACACCATCCATTCCATTCAACTGCTCTTCCAAGTCCTTTGCTGTCTCTGCCAGAATTACAATGTCATCGGCGAACCTCAACGTTTTTATTTCTTCTCCATGGATTTTAATACCTACTCCGAATTTTTCTTTTGTTTCCTTTACTGCTTGCTCAATATACAGATTGAATAACATCGGGGAGAGGCTACAACCCTGTCTTACTCCCTTCTTAACCATTGCTTCCCTTTCATGTCCCTCGACTCTTATAACTGCCATCTGGTTTCTGTACAAATTGTAAATAGCCTTTCGCTCCCTGTATTTTACCCCTGCCACCTTTAGAATTTGAAAGAGAGTATTCCAGTCAACATTGTCAAAAGCTTTCTCTAAATCTACAAATGCTAGAAACGTAGGTTTGCCTTTCCTTAATCTTTCTTCTAAGATAAGTCGTAAGGTCAGTATTGCCTCACGTGTTCCAACATTTCTACGGAATCCGAACTGATCTTCCCCGAGGTCGGCTTCTACCAGTTTTCCCATTCGTCTGTAAAGAATTCGTGTTAGTATTTTGCAGCTGTGGCTTATTAAACTGATTGTTCGGTAATTTTCACATCTGTCAACACCTGATTTCTTCGGGATTGGAATTATTATATTCTTCTTGAAGTCTGAGGGTATTTCGCCTTTTTCATACATCTTGCTCACCAGATGGTAGAGTTTTGTCAGGACTGGCTCTCCCAAGGCCGTCAGTAGTTCCAATGGAATGTTGTCTACTCCGGCGGCCTTGTTTCGACTCAGGTCTTTCAGTGCTCTGTCAAACTCTTCACGCAGTATCGTATCTCCCATTTCATCTTCATCTACATCCTCTTCCATTTCCATAATATTGTCCTCAAGTTCATCGCCCTTGTATAGACCCTCTATATGCTCCTTCCACCTTTCTGCTTTCCCTTCTTTGCTTAGAACTGGGTTTCCATCTGAGCTCTTGATGTTCATACAAGTGGTTCTCTTATCTCCAAAGGTCTCTTTAATTTTCCTGTAGGCAGTATCTATCTTACCCCTAGTGAGATAAGCCTCTACATCCTTACATTTGTCCTCTAGCCATCCCTGCTTAGCCATTTTGCACTTCCTGTCGATCTCATTTTTGAGACGTTTGTATTCCTTTTTGCCTGCTTCACTTACTGCATTTTTATATTTTCTTCTTTCATCAATTAAATTCAATATTTCTTCTGTTACCCAAGGATTTCTACTAGCCCTCGTCTTTTTACCTACTTGATCCTCTGCTGCCATCACTACTTCATCCCTCAAAGCTAACCATTCTTCTTCTACTGTATTTCTTTCCCCCATTCCTGTCAATTGTTCCCTTATGCTCTCCCTGAAACTCTGTACAACCTCTGGTTCTTTCAGTTTATCCAGGTCCCATCTCCTGAAATTCCCACCTTTTTGCAGTTTCTTCAGTTTTAATCTACAGGTCATAACCAATAGATTGTGGTCAGAGTCCACATCTGCCCCTGGAAATGTCTTACAATTTAAAACCTGGTTCCTAAATCTCTGTCTTACCATTATATAATCTATCTGATACCTTTTAGTATCTCCAGGGTTCTTCCATGTATACAACCTTCTATCATGATTCTTAAACCAAGTGTTAGCTATGATTAAGTTGTGCTCTGCGCAAAATTCTACCAGGCGGCTCCCTCTTTCATTTCTTAGCCCCAATCCATATTCACCTACTACGTTTCCTTCTCTCCCTTTTCCTACACTCGAATTCCAGTCACCCATGACTATTAAATTTTCGTCTCCCTTCACTATCTGAATAATTTCTTTTATTTCATCATACATTTCTTCAATTTCTTCGTCATCTGCAGAGCTAGTTGGCATATAAACTTGTACTACTGTAGTAGGTGTGGGCTTCGTATCTATCTTGGCCACAATAATGCGTTCACTATGCTGTTTGTAGTAGCTTACCCGCACTCCTATTTTCCTATTCATTATTAAACCTACTCCTGCATTACCCCTATTTGACTTTGTGTTTATAACCCTGTAGTCACCTGACCAGAAGTCTTGTTCCTCCTGCCACCGAACTTCACTAATTCCCACTATATCTAACTTTAACCTATCCATTTCCCTTTTTAAATTTTCTAACCTACCTGCCCGGTTAAGGGATCCGACATTCCACGCTCCGATCTGTAGAACGCCAGTTTTCTTTCTCCTGATAACGACATCCTCTTGAGTAGTCCCCGCCCGGAGATCCGAATGGGGGACTATTTTACCTCCGGAATATTTTACCCAAGAGGACGCCATCATCATTTAATCATACAGTAAAGCTGCATGCCCTCGGGAAAAATTACGGCCGTAGTTTCCCCTTGCTTTCAGCCGTTCGCAGTACCAGCACAGCAAGGCCGTTTTGGTTATTGTTACAAGGCCAGATCAGTGAATCATCCAGACTGTTGCCCTTGCAACTACTGAAAAGGCTGCTGCCCCTCTTCAGGAACCACACGTTTGTCTGGCCTCTCAACAGATACCCCTCCGTTGTGGTAGTACCTACGGTACGGCTATCTGTATCGCTGAGGCACGCAAGCCTCCCCACCAACGGCAAGGTCCATAGTATCCATTATAAATGTCTCAACTGCCGCAGATACTATTTCTTTGAATTCAAGTTACATCTGTTCTATAGTTGCATAGCTGGTTGAGAAGGAGTGGAGACTGCCTCTTTGGAAGGCGTCAAGCGAATTTTTATCTACTTTTTAAATATATGTATTTTTCGTTCACTTTTGGTGTATTTGAATGTTGTTGTTGTCAGTCTCACTAAACCGACCTTGTAGACACTAATTCCTGCACCTTTATGATGCTTCCTATTTGCTTAGGATTATTTGTTGCTAAGACGTCAAGTATGCTTTCGCAATCGTTTACGCTTCGAATGGGCTCCGGAACTATTTGCTCAAAATAATTTTCTGAGAAAGCGTATAGTACAATTTCTCAAGATGTTTTATTTTTACCACCAGCTACGGACATGTATTTTCGCCAACATGTCGAGGTTAGATTGATGTCACCGCCAACTATAATTGTATGAGTGGGATACCTTTTTGAGATGATACTCAAACTTTCTTTGTTCTGTTCAGCAAGTGTATTATCTGAGGCGGGAGTTAAAGGAACAAGTTATTAATTTATTCCATTTGTCAGGCATGACCTCTATCCATACTGACTCGTAGGACCTACATACTTCTTTCGCTATATAATAAACTACTTCTAACAGCAACAAACGGGCCGTACTGCATTTAATCTATCCCTTCCGAACACCTTCCTTTGTAAAAATTTCGTCTGAACTTATATCGAGCTCTAGCCAGTTTTTTAAGATCTATAACTATTTGAACTTCAGTGCTTTCTATTAACGCTTGGGGCTCTGGTTGTTTCCCAACACAGCTACGACAATTTACAACTACAATACCGGCTTCTGCAATGTCTAACCTCTTCCTGTGTTCGGTCTGCACACATTTAGACTGACGCCCTTTCTGTATTTTGCCCGCTATCCATGTAGCCGCCTCCTGTGTGTGTGGTGGAGCCGTGACCTATTAAGCGGAACCCCAAACCCCACCACAAATTTGTTGTTGGCCCAATATTGGGCAGGTGTTATGTGTTGTGCTACTGTTGTTAGGCCATTTTTGGTAAGCTAATTTCTGTTGTGTTGGATTTGAGAAGCTAAGATATTAGTTGCATTTACCAACAGCAGTATAGAAAGTGAACTCGAATATATCGTTTGCAGTCAATAACAAATAGAAGTCTTGAATTGGTCAACTGCTGCGGCTATGGCGGCAGCTGGCTTAATCAGTCACCGCCCGTCATGTTAGGACAATCTCCGTACCTCCGCCTCCTGTCTCTTCTCTCTGCTTGCGTTCTGCAAAATTTTCCCTGTGTGTTTCTTTATGTTTGATAAGCCATCTTAGGTGTTCAGCCCATCAATCGAAATGCTTGATAACAACTTTTGCTGCTGTTGCGCTACGTCGTTCCTTAAGATACAAAGAAACACAATTTTATCAAATATCTAATGCTTCATTTAGATGATATCTCTTGCAAGCTGCAACTATCATGCAACATCGATCTTTTAATGTACTTACGCTATCGGCTCTATTGTGCGTTGTTATTGATATGCAGGTCAGTAACAAGCCTTGAGTCACTGTCTTTGAACTGTTCCTACAATGGCTTTCAGAGAGACGCTTCTATAAAAACAATACAAACAAAGGTGACTGAATATAGAAACAAAACTAACAAAGATGGTGATTGCTCAGTTGCCTACAAGAAAGCCTTAATTGATCTGAGAGTTGGCTCTGACAGCCACGCGCTGTTCTTGGACTGGCATATGGAGGTACTGTGCTGATAAACAGTTGTATCACGCTGCGTGGAGTTGGACTTCGGCATCCTGCTAAACCCATTATAATACTTCGTGAATCGTTCAGAGACTCCTCAAGCCACTATACAGTGAATGTCGGAGAGTACATCGTACCATTCATTTCTCTTTTCCGTTCGTGTATCGAGCGAAGGAAAAATGACTGCCTGTATGGCTTCGTATGTGCCCTAATCCCTATGATCTCTCAGTTCATATTCTCTTTACGAAATATGCCGGCTGTTTATAATTAAAGTGATTGTGTTCCAAGTGTTTCAGTGCGACCTGCATGGGTCGCAGGACGCTGAAACATTGTAGCTATGTTCATTAACTGGTGCTCTCGCGGAGAATGCTGAAAAACATTAATATTTCCACTTTCTGCCACCAAGTAAAAATATGATGCTCTAAGGAGTCAGAATGTCAAATGTTTTCTGTTTTGACGTCAGTATGCTGTTTGTCGCTTGGCGACACGCGCTGATCTTTTGTGGGGTGAGGTGTGATGTAAAGCGTTAAAAAGAAGTTGTCCGAAAGAAACGCGGTAGCTATTGTGAAGAAAGTCAGTGCACTGCTGGTATGGTTGTTTTACCATAAAGGTAGAAATAGCAGCACTGAATTGCGGGAATGGCGTCGTCAGATACTTCTGCGAAGAAACCTCACGTCAGTAAATAGACTGAAGAATATGATCAAGAAATTTGAAGAAGCAGGCGAATTAGGTGTTGCAGCATGGAGAGGGAGGCTGCCCACCCCCATGCCAGTAGTTGATGAAGTTGCTGTAACCGACAGTGCAGCAGATGCCTCAAATTCTGCAGCCGGTGCTCGAGCTGTGACGTGGGAATCGTCTCTGCCCTAGTGAACAGTTCAAAATATTTTGGGGCCCATTTTACATTGGTATCCCTACAACATTCAGAATGTGCACCAAATGAAGCCTCAAGATAGGCTAAAACGCCGTGATGTTGACCTTCGTTTCTTGGCAAGCATGGAAATGAATGATATGTGGCTGGGGAGTATTCTTTGGATGGGCACATTTTATTCTGTATGGTGCCGTGGATGCACAAAACTGCTACTCCACCACATGTTGTGCCGGAACATCCACTGTATTCACTTTATGTCATTGTGTGGTGTGGTTTCACAAGTTCCTCTATTCTCGATCCGTATTTCTTCGATAAGATGACACCTTGCGGACCTCTTACGTGAACAGTGAGACCTGCACGTGATAAGGACCTCCTTGTGCAACAAGTGATGCCATCTTTGCGAGAACGCAACTGTGTTCTCACCATTATTTCCATGCAAGATGAGGCGACACAAATTGTCGTTTATCAGGTGAATAATTTACTTCGAGGAACAGTCGGTAACGATGACATCATCCCTAAGCAATTTCAAACTGCGTGGCCTTTCAGATCCTCCAACCGAAATCCATATGACTTCTGGTTGTGGGGATTTCTGAAAGAGCGTGGTTATCAGGGACGCTTCGAGTGGGCTCATGAACTAACTGTTCAAAATAATTTACTGAGAAAGATTGTATACCGATTAGGTTCCTTTCAGATTACGCTGATACAATAGCTCCCTACTTAGCAATCATATACAACCGCTCGTTCACCGATAGATCTGTACCTACAGACTGGAAAATTGCGCAGGTCGCACCAGGGTTTAAGAAAGGTAGTAAGAGTAATCCATCGAACTACAGACCTATATCATTGACGTCGGTTTGCAGTAGGGTTTTGGAGCATATATTGTATTCAAACATTATGAATCACCTCGAAGGGAACGATCTATTGATACGTAATCAGCATTGTTTCAGAAAACATCGTTCTTGTGCAACACAGCTAGCTCTTTATTCGCACGAAGTAATGGCCGCTATCGACAGGGGATCTCAAGTTGATTCCGTATTTCTAGATTTCCGGAAAGCTTTTGACACCGTTCCTCACAAGCGACTTCTAATCACGCTGCGGGCCTATGGGTTATCGTCTCAGTTGTGCGACTGGATTCGTGAATTCCTGTCAGGAAGGTCGCAGTTCGTAGTAATAGACGGCAAATCATCGAGGAAAACTGAAGTGATATCAGGTGTTCCCCAGGGAAGCGTCCTGGGACCTTTGCTGTTCCTGATCTATATAAATGACCTGGGTGACAATCTGAGCAGTTCTCTTAGGTTGTTCGCAGATGATTCTGTAATTTACCGTCTAGTACGGTCATCCGAAGACCAGTATCAGTTGCAAAGCGATTTAGAAAAGATTGCTGTATGGTGTGGCAGGTAGCAGTTGACGCTAAATAACGAAAAGTGTGAGGTGATCCACATGAGTTCCAAAAGAAATCCGTTGGTATTCGATTACTCGATAAATAGTACAATTCTCAAGGCTGTCAATTCAACTAAATACCTGGGTGTTAAAATTACGTTCAGTTGGAAAGACCACATAAATAATATTGTGGGGAAGGCGAGCCAAAGGTTGCGCTTCATTGGCAGGACACTTAGAAGATTGTAAGAGGTCCGAGCAGATGTAATTTTATGTAAGAGGTCCGAGCAGATGTAACAGATGTAATTTTATGTAAGAGGTCTGAGCAGATGTAATTTCGATGTATTGCTCATGCGCTGCCTGCGATATGCAAGGTATAAGAGAATCGCTGACCAGAGAGCAGTGTTGATGCAGTAGGTACTGTGTAGCTGTAGCAGTAAGTTGCTAGTCTGTGCTAGTCTGCGCTTGTGTGGAGTCTGCTCTGGTCTGGTATAGTGTATCGTGTTGGCTGGCCGGTCGCGGTGCAGCGATGCCGGAGCCTGAGTATTATAGTATAAGGTAAAAAGCAGCCTCGTGCATATCTAGTAATGTTATGTGAACTCCCATGTAAATCTTTTTTAAAAAAAAATGTCCTAATAATAATCTTTGTCATATAAAGTAATTTTTTTTTACAAGCATTCATTTCAATTTAAAGAATTAACTAATTTCTCCAATCCATGATCATTCCTATTGTTGCAAAAGAAAAATCAGTTGCTTACTTTCATAAATGACAAATCTATCGGCCAGCATTGCACAGAGCTGTGCCGGAAAATTTTTATATAAGAGCAGATATATTCGCCGTTTTTATTGAGGTAAGAATTTTTCCTTTTTTTATTCAGAATGATCTTACAGGGCCATGACGCAGCACTGCTGTCGTCCAAAATTTACCAGGTTACTGAATTTATTTTTTATTATGAGGTTTAGGAATTTTTCTGTTTCGAGCTTACATTAAATGAGAAAAGAATTTTGTGGGTACATTAAATGTGAATGCATTTCTGTACGGAGATTATAAATGGGAACCAATTTTGTTCTGAGGTTACACAAAAAAATAGAATCATATTCATTATTATTATTCATTTTTTATTAATTTTGTGGGGAGGTTACAAGGTGCAACAAGTCCACTAAAGAGACAGCTTACACTACATTCGTTCGTCCTCTGTTAGAATATTGCTGCACGGTGTGGGATCCTTACCAGGTGGGATTGACGGAGGACATCAAAAGGGTGCAAAAAAGGGCAGCTCGTTTTGTATTGTCACGTAATAGGGGAGAGAGTGTGGCAGATATGATACGCGAATTGGGATGGAATCATTAAAGCAAAGACGTTTTTCGCGCGGCGAGATCTATTTACGAAATTTCAGTCACCAACTTTCTCTTCCGAATGCGAAAATATTTTGTTGAGCCCAACCTACATAGGGAGGAATGATCATCAAAATAAAATAAGAGAAATCAGAGCTCGAACAGAAAGGTTTAGGCGTTCGTTTTTCCCGCGCGCTGTTCGGGAGTGGAATGGTAGAGAGATAATATGATTGTGGTTCGATGAACCCTCTGCCAAGCACTTAAATGTGAATTGCAGAGTAGTCATGTAGATGTAGATGTAAATGTAGATGTACAGGGTTATTACAAATGATTGAAGCGATTTCACAGCTCTACAATAACTTTATTATTTGAGATATTTTCACAATGCTTTGCACACACATACAAAAACTCAAAAAGTTTTTTTAGGAATGCACAAATGTTCGATATGTGCTCCTTTAGTGATTCGGCAGACATCAAGCCAATAATCAAGTTCCTCACACAATCGGCGCAGCATGTCCCCATCAATGAGTTCGAAAGCATTGTTGATACGAGCTCGCAGTACTGGCACGTTTCTTGGTAGAGGAGGTTTAAACACTGAATCTTTCACATCACTATGCGTGAAACTTGCCCGCACGCGTTCAACCGTTTCTTCGCTCACTGCAGGCCGACCCGTTGATTTCCCCTTACAGAGGCATCCAGAAGCTTTAAACTGCGCATACCATCGCCGAATGGAGTTAGCAGTTGGTGGATCTTTGTTGAACTTCGCCCTGAAGTGTCGTTGCACTGTTATGACTGACTGATGTGAGTGCATTTCAAGCACGACATATGCTTTCTCGGCTCCTGTCGCCATTTTGTCTCACTGCGCTCTCGAGCGCTCTGGCGGCAGAAACCTGAAGTGCGGCTTCAGTCGAACAAAACATTATGAGTTTTACTACGTATCTGTAGTGTGTCGTGACCATATGTCAATGAATGGAGCTACAGTGAATTTATGAAATCACTTCAATCATTTGTAATAGCCCTGTAGATGTAGAAAGCATTCAGTAAAATTTTGGATGACGTTTTATGCCTACCGCCGGCTTTAAACGTATAATTTTCCCAGTATATCAAGTTTAAATTAAAGTCACCACCGACTATATTTGTGTGAGTGGGGTACCTATTTGAAACGAGACTCAAGTTTTCTTTGAACTGTTCAGCAGCTATATCTTCTGAGTCAGGGGTCGGTAAAACGACCCAATTATATAGTATAGTCCGATTGTGAAGTATAACCTCTACCCATTCTATTTCGCAGGAACTATCTATTTCAATTTCACTACAAGGCAAACTACTTCTGACAGCAATAAATACTCCATCATCAACAGTATTTAATCTATCCTTTCCGAACACTGTTAGATCGTTAGAAAAAATTTCCGCTGAATTTATTTCCGGCTTTGGCCAGCTTTCTGTACCTATAACTATTTGAACTTCAGTGCTTTCTATTATGGCTTGGAGCTCTGGTTCTTTCCCAACGCAGCTACGACAATTTACAGTACCGATTGTTTCTACAACTAACTTGCTATGTTTCACCTGCCCCGTTTTAGATGGACGCCCTTTCTGTGGTTCCCTGAGGCCCTCTAACTTACAAAGCCGCCTAGTCTCTTCCACACGGCCCCCGCTACCCGTGTAGCCGCTTTCTGTATGTAGTGGACTCCTGACCTATTAAGCAGAACCCGGAAACCCACCACCCGATGGCGCAAGTCATGGAATTGCAGCCTACACGGTCCCAGGACTGCCTGAGCCTCTGATTCAGACGCTACACTTGGCTCTGCACCAAAGGACCACAGTCAGTACTATCGACGATGCTGCAGTGGTGAGCTCCGCCTTAATCTCGCAAGCAAGACTGGCGGTCTTTACCATATCCGCTAACCACCCAAAACCAGAGAGAATCTCCTCCGATCCTAAGCGACATACGTCATTGGTACTGACATGAGCCACCACCTGCAGTTGGCTGCACCGTGTACTCTTCATGGCATCCGGAAGCAGCCTTTCCACATCTGGAATGACTCTCCCCAGTATGCACACGGAGTGCACACTGGCTTCCTTCCCCTCCTTGGCAGCGATGTTCCTAAGGGGCCCATTACGCGCCTAACGTTGGAGCTCCCAGCTACCAGAAAATCCACCCTCTGTGGACACCCAGACCTTGCAGGCCGAGAGGCTTCCTCCAGAACAGAGTGGAAGACTGCATCCTGCTCAGGGACATCGTCAGCCACAGATAACGCCCGAAACCTGTTCGTCAAACGAACTGGGGAGGCCCTCCGATCGGCCTTTCGGAAAGTTTTTCACTGCCTGCCAGACTTTGGAATGATCTCCCACTCGACCATGGGTGAGGGGTCAACCTCAGTGCAGGCAGTACCCGGGGCGGCCACAGCAGTGCACCGGACGGGGGACACGTGGGATGTGCTCGACGTCTCTCACATCCCCGCATCTGCCTCCCACAGTGATGCCCCTTGGCAGCAGTCTCAAGCTGTGTGACGGAAGCCAACACAGCCTGGAGTTGTGAGCGAAGTGTAGCCAACTCAACTTGCATCTGTGCACAGCAATCACAGTTTCTATCCATTACTACAGTCGCTCCTGTTTGAAGCTCGTAAAAATATACAATAAACGAACGGTGTACTCAGCTTATTAGCAGTAGGAATTCGAAGTGCTCTCTCACTAACCGTCTAAACGACACTGAGCTACACTAACCAAAACAAACAAAAGCCTGTACGATCCGTGGGTCGATGCGAGGGTCGATAGCAACAGCGGTACTGTACACTACACTGTTATTAAAATAAAAGCTTGTGCGTAGTAAGCACTCGAACACGCAAGAAATTACAAAAATAATCTAGTAAGTCGTTCCTGCTGGAAACTCGTAAAAATGTACAACAAACGAACGGTGTACTCTCCTTCTTAGCAGCAGGAACACGAGGTGTTCTGTCACTGACGGTCTATCCGACACTCCGACGATTTGTTATAATTAAACGTCTCGTAATGACATATTGGCAGTTAAAGCCTTCATGAGAGTGTCGTTACAGAACAAATGCTGAAATTTCGCAGGTTCATCGTGATGTCGTGGTTATAAATATAGGGTTGCGAAGCATAAAATATCTGGTTTGCGTCCTGCAGTGTCCACATTTCTTTTTTCTTTTTCTCCTTCTTATTTCTGAAACGTTCTGGGACTTCCCCGTTAATTTAATAGAAGTATGTCCCGTAATATTTGATGTTGTGTATATGTAAGAATGGTCTCTCTCTCTCTCTGTCTCTCTCTATACACATCTGTAAACGACGTAACTTCGAGGTTAACGTTACGTGCAGTAAAGAAAAAGCATAGCATCCAGCGCTGTCTCCTTACGAGGAACTTTTGAGTCCGAGGTCGCAAATTCAGTCTTTAGTGAGAATCATCTAAAAGTGTTGTTAACGATTATGACATGAAAAATAATAGCTGCTAATAACTCAGGAGGGCGACAGAAAATGAGTGTCCAGGAAATGTAGAGATCAACCTTCTGTTAGTTGTACATACTACACTTCACAAAATGGTCATATTCGGCATTCAATAAATGTTCAAAACAAACCATTAACGTGCGCCATGAACAACGAATGAAAAATGGCGCACCAAAGTGATCACAGAGCTTCGCACCATCAAAATCGAAAGCGAACTCCTTGGGCGTTACAAACCGTGCGGGACGTTCGGCTAGGTATCAAATCAAACAGAATGCATATGGAATCATATTGGTGTAACGGGATGATGAAAACTCGTGGAATGTGATGGCGTGCACCCGGATGTGAGACAGTCTGTCGTGGAGCTTATAGTGAAACAGGCTATCCTTTAAGGCGTAGCTGCAGGTACTGCTGTAATATGTTTTGTAGACACGGAGAAAAGAAACATCCAGAGACTGAACTTGTCCAGTGGTTCTTGGTGGTATGAACTGCAATATCACACAAGTTTCAGGAGGGATAGTTTGCACGAAAGGAGTATGATTTTCATAAGCAGACTAGGAATCAACCAAAAGCAAGTTATTTCGACCAGCTGTTGGCCAAAAGCAGTGGTCATACCATAGTAGTTGTTCTCTTACACCCATTTTCCCACTCTTGCTTGCTGTGACGCAAGTGTTCCCCACTATCCTTGCAAGATCATGCACACGATAATGAATCGAAGGAGGCAGAGCACGTCCAACTTCTCGCAGTACAATAAATAACTTTCTAGCCAATTTAGGATCCAGATTAACATTCGGTATAATTCTATACGAATGTTTTAAGGCATTGATGTTAGTTGACCTTGACACAATTGCCTTGGTTCCTGTGATTTCCAGGATGCCTTTCGTATGCATTTCCTTTTCTGATCCCGACTAGTCGGGGTTGAAAACAAATTCCTTACTGGGCGAGGGGATAAATTTCTATATTTCATCAACAAACTTTCAGGCCAATTCCGCAGTTCGCTGTGCATCGTCAAGTTGACGCCTTGTTTGATATTTCGTTATCTTGCGTCTTCCAGTTCTGTAGCAGTGTTTGCAGTTACGCAACCAACCACTGCTTTCCTTAAGATCACTGTAATCTATATAGCGCGAAATCTGATGGCATGACGTAGGGTCACTAACATGCACATCCTGTAAAATTCTGTCCAGCATCACAGAATATCCGTAGTTTTTCTTAAGCACTACACGGTCATATTGTTACAGACTTATTTGAAGTATGATCATAATTTTTTTTTTACTATGCAGTGGATGTTCTTCCACGTTTCTTGGACAACGATTGTCCTTTACTATGTTTCACTGCAGACGGGAATTGTGGCTTCCTGTCTGACAGGGATGGTGAACTACATGGCTCGATACCCTCGTTAACCACTGTCGCCCTCAATGTATTCCTCATGTAAATGTCCGCACAGTGGAGCGCATACGACACACACATTCTACCTCCTCATCTTGCATAAACGCCAGTATTATATCTGCCACTTCATTCCCACTCTGTGAAATTCTTTGGGTTCCTTTCTGACAAAATATCAATTTTGGCAACTATTGTTATAGATATAAAGCCATGTTTGCTTTGTTTACCGTTACTGTTGCTCTGCTTTGTATCAACACCACTAGAACTGCAGCACAGTTATTACCCGTCGACTAAGCAGTTCAACTAAGTACTGTAGCCTCATGCTGTTGCCATTAGTAGCCAATATTGTGGTTACATGACAGGCAACATGTGGAGCGTCGAATGCCGTGAACCTCATAGGCCTTCTGCGACTCCGCACTCAAGGGGTTCCTTGTTATCTGACTGTCGATAGACAGCTCTTTCCATCTTCGAAATGACGTCACGTGTGTACCTAATCTTGTGAACTGTACATTACCAACATGCCCCTCTGTGTGGCCTTCAAGTAATGGTGCCATAGCATAAAGCGTAAATGAATTATTGCGTGCGTAATATGATATTTCAACTGTTTGTCTGCTGTCTTCAGTTTCAGTACTAGGCAGATCCACCATTAGATGCAAGGTTTGAACCCTCTTATTGAATTTACGGTGGACCAGGACTTCCCAGAATTTTCTGTCACATCTCCCATTAGCCTGTGTCAGAGAAAATTATTGTAAGTCTGACGCAAGGGCCATCTAATGGATGCACGACTTGATATGGTTTTCTCTTTCGGCTTACTTGCAGTCTTTTCTTTTATAGCGGCAGCGTAATAGCATGTTTTTTCACAGAATTCTTCGAATGACACAGTAAGATCAGAATGAGTCTTTGCCGCATTTTATAATTTTTCATGGAACGCACTTACCTAGAACGTAGTTTACACTCATGTTACAGAAGTCATGGGATACCTCAAAAATGGCTCTGACCACTATGGGACTTAACATCTGAGGTCATCAGTCCCCTAGAACTTAGAACTACTTAAACCTAACTAACCTAAGGACATCACACACAACCACGTCCGAGGAAGGATTCGAACCTGCGACCGTAGCGGTCGCCCGGTTCCAGACTGAAGCGCCTAGAACCGCTCGGCCACACCGGCCGGCTGGGATACCTCCTAATATCGTGTCGGACCTCCTATCGCCCAGCGTATGCAGCAGTTCGACTTGCCATGGACTCAACAAGTCGTTGGAAGTCTCTTGCAGAAATATTCGGCCATGATGCCTCTACAGCCATCCATAATTGCAGAAGTGTTGCCGGCGCAGGATTTTGTGCACTAACTGACCTCTCATTAATGACCCACAAATATTCGATAGGTTGCCAAGTCATTCGCTCGAACTGTCCAGAATGGTCTTCAAATCACTCGTGCACAATTATGGCCGGTGACATGGTGCGTTGTCATCCACAAAAAATTTCGACCGCTGTTTGGGTACATGAAGTCCATGGCTGCAAATGGTCTCCAAATAGCCGATCACAACCATTTCCAGTCACTAATCGGTTCACTTGCACCAGAGGACCCAGTCCATGCCCCACAGCCCACACCACTGTGGAGCCACCACCAGCTTGCACAGTGCTTTGTTGACAACCTGGGTCTATGGCTTCGTGGGGTCTGCGCCGCACTCAAACCCTACCATCAGTTCTTACCAACTGAAATCGGGACTCATCTGACCAGGCCACGGTTTTCCAGTCGCCTAGGATCCAAACGACATGGGCATGAGCCCAGGGGAGGCGCTGCAGGTGATGCCGCGGCGTTAGCAAAGGCACTCGCGTCGGTCATCTACTGCCACAGCCCATTAACACCAAATTTCGCAGCACTATCCTAACGGATACGTTCGTCATACGTTCCGCGTTGATTTCTAGCCGTGTTGCCTGTCTCTGAGCACTGGGTTGGGTTGTTTTGGGGAAGGAGACCAGACAGTGAGGTCATCGGTCTGTGAGCACTAACAACTACACGCAAACATCGCTGCTCTTGGAGGTTAAGTGAAGGTCGTCGGCTGCTTTGTTGTCCAATATGAGAGGTAATGTCTAAAATTTGGTATTCTCGGCACTCTCTTGACACTGTGTATCTCGGAATACTGGATTCCCTGACTATTTCCGAAATGGAATGTCCGACACGTCTAGCTCCAGCTACCACTGCGCCTTCAGAGTCTGTTACGTCCCGTAATGCGGTCATAATGACGTCGGAAACCTTTTCACATGAATTACCTGAGAGCGAATGACAGCTCGGCCAATGTACTGCCCTTTTATACCTTACGTACACGACACTACCGTCATTTGTATAAGTGCATATCGCTATCCTACGACTTTTGTCTCCTCAGTGTATAATGTATATCAAGTTCAACCAGCATTGTTCTTCGTTTGCCAGACATAAACTAAATGTTCTCATTTCGTCCTTTAATTAAGTTGATAGTGACTATCAGTTTGACGAAACATAAATGCTCTCCTAGCTTTCGAGATGATCTTTTCGCTTTTGGTGACTACTGTTCCTGTAATGCCATTATGCTCAACAATACGAGACTCCTCAGTGACATTTTCGAAAAGATTGTGCCTGTTAGTAGCAAGGAGATGCAAAATATTTCTTCCGCGTGTTGGTTATCTGTCTAGTTGTTCAAGGCAGATGTCGAGACAATGTATTCAGTATTACTTCGCAAAACTGCTTTGTCCTTACCGCCTGTAACGGATTCGTGGTTTTTCCAGTAGATTCTAGGTCGTGTCAGGACATTTTAGGTGAGCAGAATTCGCCTAGGTGGGTTCTGGGGTATTTTACTGTTGAGAACGAAGCAATCCCTGAAATGCAGAGAGTATCAGGTTGTGTAGTCCAAATCTACTTGTAAGTTTGCGGTTGATGTCATTCCGGCCACATGCTTTTATATTTTTCCCATGCAGTGAGATTTGAAGGCAGGGTCCGAATGACAGGTCATTCCTCTACGGGACAAGAGATATGTCCTCGCATCAAGTCTATTCAGACCAGAATAAAAGGAAATTCTTTCGGAAAACTTGACACGAAGCAGAAGATGAGCTTCGCAAGTATACGTGCAGAAAAATCGCTACTTTGAACTAAGGCTCAAGACTCTATTTAACGGGAATAAATTTTGGAAAAAAATATACCCGGAAAACACTAATAAGTCCGTACAATCCGTCATTTTTAACCAACACTCCAATGACTCATTTGTATTCCAAAATGTTTCTGCCTAAGTTCTGTTGTTGCTTCGATTAGCTCACTTTTATCAACTCCATTGAACTTCTTCACGCAATATTTGTTTTTCTTGTTTGTTGGAATACCATTTAGAACAGAAAAATCTTGAAGGACATTTCAGCTACATGCAATTATCTCTTTTTTTATAGGCTTCATTACTTTAGCTTATCGATAATCGTTATCTAATTTCCTCTGTAACATAGCCTTGTTATAACTGTTGTGAGTGGCGTGATAATCTTGTACTCTTACTTAAGCAAACATCACTTTGTTACGTAACTACCGACTAATGCCCATTTCCAATGGATAGATAATGGCAATATGTCAGGAATGTTGGGCACTCGTTGACAGTGAGTGCTGAAGATATGTTTACTGCGATTTTTATGATGTTCCTTTTAGGTTTTCAGCATTCAGCACAGTAAACAGAGAATTAATTTTTACATACTTCAACTACTCAGACACCCACTTGTTCACTTCCATTTACAAGAAAGATATTAACTAGTTCCAATTCAAAAATAGATCCAATAATTGTTCCTCTAAAACGAAATATTTATGTCACTCAGCTGCATATTTCAGTTTTTATTAAACCACTAGTTTTGATATTTTATCTTATAAGGGGTATTTTTTGATTCCGGCCTGCAACATTGTTTACTCAAATCTATATGATAAACGCTATTTCATTTCGAGCGACTTTTCCATCTCAGTTAATCAGTGAGTCAAAACGAACGTTGGTAGGTTTCTGCTATGGGTATATGGCGCAGTCAATTCATAAACTGTTCACTCTTTCTTTACAGGGAACCACTGACAGAAAAGATTGTAAAATTTAAAGGAAAACAACAAATGAATTTGTTTTGTTCCAGGATCTTATTTGGCGTTTTCCACTGTTTGAGGGGAAATAATCAAGGCATAATCCTTTTAATCTTTCTGATACACGAACCTCTTGAGTTTAACCAGACATATGTATCCTGTATCGGATCTACAGCAACTTGTGGATGTGTTTCTTGATTCTTAACTCGCATAGTCCAAATATGACGGTGTGGAACGACTGGTCTACGTATATTTTCAGTCGTTTCATTCTGTGCCTTTATCGGGGAGTGGCTGTTAATCAGCTTATGATCAGCCTGCGTGTAAATAAGACTGAAATAAAATTTTGTATACTATTAAAATGTTAGAATTAATTTAAAATATGCTTAAAATAAAGTTGGCCATTTGGGAATGTGACAGATTGTAATGGTGATTTCTGATACTGATGCAGAATAGTGTCGGGTAGCAAGTGTATGTAGTGAGATCTCATCATCAGAAAATTATCTCGAAAATTTCCTTTGTCATTGTTGCACGGAGTAACAGCAAGTGGTCAGACTATGCAGTACACAGTCTCACTGGCACAGAACCGATTTCGGATTCTCACTTGCACAGTACCGAATTCGGATCTCAAGCATCCATTTTTAAGTTCCCTACGACATGATTAGACCTAACGTTACTAACATTAATGTGCAAACTGTGCAAGAAATCCACTTATTCAAGTGTAATAGACCTGAAATCCAAGTTGAAAATGAGAAAAGAAAATTGAGAACTGAGTCGACCAGGTGTCCTTCTTCTTCTTGTTTGTGTTAATTCCGTCTAGTAGGGGCTGCACTGTACCCAAAAACTGTGAAATTTACTTCATTTAATTTCTGCGGTTGAACGCAGTCATGAGGTACCTAAGTGAGGGAAGTTACGTCCGCCATCTGTCAGTCAGTTATGTAAACTGTGTTCTGTTTGTGGTCGTATTTTAACTGTTTGTGTGCCGTATTTTCTGAGACGGAAGTGGAGAACCAGCGCAGCATTTGCCTAAAAGAGCGTGGGAAACTGCCTGCAAAACAGACTCAGGCTGCCCTGTGTACAAGCCCACTGTCATTAACCCGCCGTGCGGATTCGATACGTGTGTGGTTCACTTCCCTGTCTCGCAAATTAGCGCGTCATGCTGTTCGAACAAGTAACCGATCTAACATAGTATCATCAATTTTTCGTGGGCCAATTGTAGACGGATAGCGATAATTCTGAGCGTAGTCTTGTGACGGAGTACTTACTTATTATACAAAGTGTGTGAGAAAAACAATAATGCTGCCCCTTACAAGTAGTCAATTTCGACAGCTATACACCGACAGAGTCTTCAGTCTTGGTAGCAGTGCTGAAAGGCTTCAAGTGGTAGGTCCTTCAACAAGTCGTTCACATCGTTTTGAATGTTCTCCAGAGTCCCAAAACGATGTCCTTTTAAGACATTTTTCAATTTCGAGGAAAGAAAAAAGCTACAAGGACTCAGATCAGGTGAATAGGGGGGGCTGTGGAACAACAGGAATGTTTTTTGAGGTCAATAGTTGCGTGATGGAAGTGACCGTGTTACATTGGGCGTTGTTGTGATGCAGCATCCAATTGCCTACAATGCATGGCCTCACTCGATTCGCTCTTTTCCTTTCAAGGACGACTTTGTAAAACACTTAGTTGACAGTTTGTCCTGAAGGAACAACTTCTTTATGCACGATACCCCTACTGTCATAAAAGGAAATGAGTACTGTTTTCAAAAAATGGCTCTGAGCGCTATGGGACTTAACATCTGAGGTCATCAGTCCCCTAGAACTTAGAACTACTTAAACCTAACTAACCTAAGGACATCACACATATCCATGCCCGAGGCAGGATTCAAACCTGCGACTGTAGCAGTCGCGCGGTTCCGGACTGAAGCGCTTAGAACCGCTCGGCCACATCGACCGGCAGTACTGTTTTGATCTTTGATTTGCTCATTCGAGCTTCTTCGATCAAGGTGATGTCTCAGAGTGCCACTCCTCACTTTGCCACTTTGTCTCGGGATCGTAATAAGGGGGAGGAGGAGATTAGTGTTTAACGTCCCGTCGACAACGAGGTCATTAGAGACGGAGCGCAAGCTCGGGTGAGGGAAGGGTGGGGAAGGAAATCGGCCGTGCCCTTTGAAAGGAACCATCCCGGCATTTGCCTGAAGCGATTTAGGGAAATCACGGAAAACCTAAATCAGGATGGCCGGAGACGGGATTGAACCGCCGTCCTCCCGAATGCGAGTCCAGTGTGCTAACCACTGCGCCACCTCGCTCGGTGATCGTAATAAAAAAATCCAGGATTCATCACCTGTGATCACACGGCTGAACCATTCGTAATTCTCTCAAAAATCAACACACACGTTTCTTTGACAGTCCTTCTGCTCAGCTGATTTTGAAGTTCAATGTCACCGTGAGTGAGGTTCATCTTCAACATGTTCCCGGCCTTCCAAAAATGATGAATGCCAGTGAGAAACTTGTATTCTTCATTAAGGAATGTTCGCCATAGGCCTGTTTCAACTTTTCCTAGACCACACTCCCAATTTTAACACAAAACTTGATGGCATAACATTGCACTAAATTCTGCTGTTCCGTTTTCGTAATAAACACAACTTCACTGATGGTGTTCTCAAAAATCATTTGATGCCTGTTCGGAGTTGAAATTCAGAATGAGCATCTGAAAGAGACTGAACACACAAGCAGAACACACAGCGTTGCCAAATGGCTCGCAACGTTGCCAATCTAATCGCTTTTCTCACACACCTCAAAACTTCGCTTGCTATAGGGATAGTCCATTGTTCTAATTTCGTACTAGATTGTTAAACATTGTATGCATGCCAGAAGGCTTCAGCTAGCACATGAAGCAACAGAAGAAAAAACAAACACGAAGGTATTGGTTATTCTCGTAAACTGAGTCTTTGTTCTGGCTGACAATCTCTGGACTCTCTTTGTCAACCTAAGATTTGAAGGATGAAGTACAGCATACCTCGGAAGTGTTACCTATGGTACCTCAAACTTGGAATGGAATTCATCACATTCCGATAGGTTACAGAGAAACTGTGTGTTTACTTAAACTTTCTGGTAGAGTAAATTAAGTTTTTCTCTTCTGTCCCAATTAGAGTATAGCAAAATGTACAGACGAATTGCTGCAGCAGTAGACCGTATTGAATCCTTGAGTCATGTTGAGAGACACTTTTGGATAGGACCTACAGTAACTAGTTAGCCCTCGGATGGAAAGGACCAGAGTTTGAGTTCGTATCCCGCACACAGATTTAACTTACTATGAAGTTTCATTGCAACGCACACTTTGCTCCTACAAGAAGAGTAATTCTAGGATAAAGGGGTTATAAAGAGCAAACAGAGATAATTTTTGTTGTATTTAGTAATCTGGGTACTGTGCTGCGTTTTCCTATACTGCGCAACTTGAGAAACTTCAAATAGTCGTGTCTGTTCTCAGAAATGGAGTAATGTACTTAAATTTCAAATAATCAGCGAACACTGCTACTTTCCTTCGAAAAGCATGTGCTCATTAGAATTCCCTTTACTTTAGTGCGTAAGGCGCAGATCTGATCTACAGCAGGGTAATGACAACAGTCGATTACTAGCGAGAGATAAATTTTAATGTATCAGATAAGAAGCGTTCGAGAGGATTCTCATATATGTACATTAATAACGGTGACGCAATACTTGAATTCATAGTCAATGTTTCGACTGTGATTGCCTACGTCGAGCTGCAGAAAATGAACGAATAACGGTCAACTGCAAGAAGATGAAAAGGTCTCGGCCATCCACGTATCATCCAACGAGGTCCACCGTAGGTTTTCCCCTGTAAAATGGGCGCCAATGTTTGGTGGAGACGAAAGCTGAGCAAGTCAAGGATGATTAGAATCATGCGGTCCATGACACATTTTGACTTCTGGGATCCGCCGATGACAACCCAAGGTTGTTTCCCATATAAAAACCGGCAGGTGTGACCGAGCGATTCTAGGCGCTTCAGTCTGGAACCGCGCGACCGCTACGGTCGCAGGTTCGAATCCTGCCTCGGGCACGGATGTGTGTGATGTCCTTAGGTGACTTAGGTTTCAGTAGTTCTAAGTTCTAGGGGACTGATAGCCTCAGATATTAAGTCCCATAGTGCTCAGAGCCATTTGAACCATTTCTCTCGCCGGCCGGGGTAGCCGAGCGGTTCTAGGCGCTACAGTCTGGAACCGCGCGACCGCCACGGTCGCAGGTTCGAATCCTGCCTCGGGCATGGATGTGTGTGACGTCCTTGGGTTAGTTAGGTTTAAGTAGTTCTAAGTTCTAGGGGACTGATGACCTTAGCAGTTAAGTCCCATAGTGGTCAGAGCCATTTGAACCATTTTTGAACCAACCATTTCTCTCATGGGTGAATGATGTCGTCGATTGATGTTGTAGGGGACAGAGGACAATGTGATAGGGCCGGCAGCAGTACAATCAAGTTGTTTTGGTAGATGAACTGCGTTAAATATCAGGACAGGCCGTTTTCCTGAGGAAGAGCTGCAAGAGATGTGCAACTTGTGGCAGAGTTTCGACGCACCAGTGCTGTCGACTGCTACATTGTTATTGCCATAGATAATGTACCTTGGCAGGACAGAACTAACACATTACCAGAATTGTGCTATACTGGATTTAACACGATGATGAACACTGTTTGTCATTATATCTCCTAAATTTTTCAGGTATACAATCTTTCAATAATATCTGGGATAAAGATACTTGATAAGATTCTCTTTCTGGAAAACTTAATACATAGTTTCAGATCACTGCAATATGGAATCCAGTTTGAAGCTTTTAGGTCCGATAGTATACTTTGATGAGTGGAGCTCAATTCTACCTAAGCTCAGCAAATGAAACCGATTCGCTAATTCGCTATGCTGTGTAATATTAAACTTGGATCAAATGAAAGATGTTCAATGTTGATCTAAATTAGCAAGAAACGCACTTGGGAACACAATAATTCAGCTATGGAGGCGATTATCGCTTCGATCACAGATGTTAATCGTACATCGTAGATACCAGTGATCTAGTAGATACAAATTTATTACTGATCGTTTCGTACTGTAAGAATGAAGGAAAATAAGCCTTACGTCTCCATAGCGGACAAGATTCATTGATAGAAATCGTTTCGACCGGTATAAGGATACAACATAGGACAAAAAATTGATAAGGCAACACGGCCAACAAAGAAGTCACCATTGAGTTTAATACATAAAACATGGTAACATACTGAGGACGGAAAATTTTTAAAAATATGCACTGATCAGCCAGAGCATTATGAGCACCTGCCAGACCACTATAAGCACCATACCCAGTATGTCCACCTTTGGCACAGACAACAGTGGCCACGCGTCGTGGCATGGAAGAAATGAGGCCTTGATAGGTCTTTGAGGAGAAGTGGCACGACATCTGCACACACAACTCACCTAATTCGCATAAACTATGGGAAGGGGGGGAGGGGGGGAGATGAGCTCTGACGCCACATTCACATGCCAGATGTGATCGATAGGATTCAGATTTGGCGGGATGAGGGCCAGCACATCAATTGGAACTCACACTGTGTTCCCCAACCACTCCATCCCATTTCTGCCCTTGTGACATGCTTCTTGTAAAAAAATGCCACTGCTGTCGGGAAACATGATCGTCATGAAGGGATGTACGTTGTCTGCAACCGGTGTACGATGCTTCTTGGCCATCATGATGCCTTACACGAACTCCACAAGACCGACGGATGCCCAGGTGCAAGTTCTCCAGAGGATACCGAAGCCGCCGCCGGATTGTCTCCATCCCAAAGCACAGGCGTCAAGGAGCTCTTCCCCTGGAAGTCGACGGATTCTCGGCTTTCTATCAGCATGATGAAGAAGGTATCGGGATTCGTCAGACCATGCAACGTTCTGCCACTGCGCCGACGTCCAGGGCCGATGGTCACGAGTCCATTTCAGTAGTAGTTGCCGATCTCGCGGAGTTAACATTGCCACATGCATGGTTCGTCGGCTGCGGAGGGCCATCGTTACGAGTGTTTGGTGCACTGTGTGTTCAGACACACGTTTACTCCGCCCAGCATTAAAGCCTGATGTTAGTTCCGCCACAGTTTGTCGACTGTCCTGTTTTACCAGTCTGCCCAGCCTACGACGTCCGACATCTGTAATGAGGGGTGGCCGCCCAAACCCACGACGTCTGGTCGTGGTTTCATCTTCGCTTTGTTACATGTTGAAGACACTCACCACAGGATTCCTCGAGCACTGGAGAGACGTGCAGTTTCCGAAATGCTCGTACCGAGCTTTCGGGCCATCACAATGTGCCCTCGGTCAAACTCATACAGATAGCGTGCCTTCCCCATTCTATACATAGACAACACGCTCACTGATACTACATGCACCGTGCGTGTGTCTGACTAGCAGTCCTTCCTCGCGAGGTGACGCTGCTATCGCCTGGACAGTTTTATATCGATAATACACTCCTGGAAATTGAAATAAGAACACCGTGAATTCATTGTCCCAGGAAGGGGAAACTTTATTGACACATTCCTGGGGTCAGATACATCACATGATCACACTGACAGAACCACAGGCACATAGACACAGGCAACAGAGCATGCACAATGTCGGCACTAGTACAGTGTATATCCACCTTTCGCAGCAATGCAGGCTGCTATTCTCCCATGGAGACGATCGTAGAGATGCTGGATGTAGTCCTGTGGAACGGCTTGCCATGCCATTTCCACCGGGCGCCTCAGTTGGACCAGCGTTCGTGCTGGACATGCAGACCGCGTGAGACGACGCTTCATCCAGTCCCAAACATGCTCAATGGGGGACAGATCCGGAGATCTTGCTGGCCAGGGTAGTTGACTTACACCTTCTAGAGCACGTTGGGTGGCACGGGATACATGCGGACGTGCATTGTCCTGTTGGAACAGCAAGTTCCCTTGCCGGTCTAGGAATGGTAGAACGATGGGTTCGATGACGGTTTGGATGTACCGTGCACTATTCAGTGTCCCCTCGACGATCACCAGTGGTGTACGGCCAATGTAGGAGATCGCTCCCCACACCATGATGCCGGGTGTTGGCCCTGTGTGCCTCGGTCGTATGCAGTCCTGATTGTGGCGCTCACCTGCACGGCGCCAAACACGCATACGACCATCATTGGCACCAAGGCAGAAGCGACTCTCATCGCTGCAGACGACACGTCTCCATTCGTCCCTCCATTCACGCCTGTCGCGACACCACTGGAGGCGGGCTGCACGATGTCGGGGCGTGAGCGGAAGACGGCCTAACGGTGTGCGGGACCGTAGCCCAGCTTCATGGAGACGGTTGCGAATGGTCCTCGCCGATACCCCAGGAGCAACAGTGTCCCTAATTTGCTGGGAAGTGGCGGTGCGGTCCCCTACGGCACTGCGTAGGATCCTACGGTCTTGGCGTGCATCCGTGCGTCGCTGCGGTCCGGTCCCAGGTCGACGGGCACGTGCACCTTCCGCCGACCACTGGCGACAACATCGATGTACTGTGGAGACCTCACGCCCCACGTGTTGAGCAATTCGGCGGTACGTCCACCCGGCCTCCCGCATGCCCACTATACGCCCTCGCTCAAAGTCCCTCAACTGCACATACGGTTCACGTCCACGCTGTCGCGGCATGCTACCAGTGTTAAAGACTGCGATGGAGCTCCGTATGCCACGGCAAACTGGCTGACACTGACGGCGGCGGTGCACAAATGCTGCGCAGCTAGCGCCATTCGACGGCCAACACCGCGGTTCCTGGTGTGTCCGCTGTGCCGTGCGTGTGATCATTGCTTGTACAGCTCTCTCGCAGTGTCCGGAGCAAGTATGGTGGGTCTGACACACCGGTGTCAATGTGTTCTTTTTTCCATTTCCAGGAGTGTAGGTCGGCGGTCATTACGTTCTGGCTGATCAGTGTATTACGACAGTATAAATAATTTAAACACCATGAAAGCATTCGCTTGTGACAAAGTGAAGTTTTATGGAGCACTATGCAATAGAGAGAATACATGACAACAGGCGTTGGCCTCCAGGTGTCGCGTACAATTTGACGTCGAACACAGACTATTGCCGACCATGGCGTTGCCTCAGGCTTTCAAGTATTTCTCCAGGGTGATGCAAATTTACATATTATAGTTCGTTGACTACTTATTTTAGCGTTTTCTGTGTGGACGAAAGCTCGAACTTATTGGCTAAAAGAGATATCGCTTATGATTCACCTATATCAGGATGCGTCTGTTTTTGTGCACGTATCGTGGCAGTTTACGCACCATTTAAGCAGTCGGTAGTTACATTGTAGCTCATCTCCGATCACCGGCTTGCACAGTATTTAGTACAAAGTGCGTAGTTACTGCTAGGCAAGCCTATATAATATTTTTTTTAAGAGACGTTCAGTTACTTTTAGTTGCTGCCTAACTCTATATTCTTACTCTTCACTACAGATGGTTCGAATTTACCTCTCTTATTCTGCCGCTAAAAATCTACGAAGTGCCAATAAATTTTTTCACGTAAAATGCAAGTCGTCTCCAAGAAATCTTATAGGAGCATTTCTCGTGTGCACCTACCAGTTACGTTCCCGATACCTTACTAAACTAAACTGAGGACGAGAAAAATAATTTGAACTTCAGTGTATTCATCAAATTACTTACTTTTTTGTGTCAACAATAGTTTCTTTGTTAATTACTTTATTCATCTCCCGTTTGTGCGAAACTAAATCCATTCTTTTACGGTGTCACTAGATTGTAAACCGACATCTACAACAGAACTAAACTTGATCTGCTTATGTTTGGTAGTCAGAGTTAGTCCTAGGTCGTGGCGACATACTCTGCGATAAATGTTAATACACAGCAGATTCCTGAGTCCAATTTGCCCCAAGTCCATATTTGTTCTAATCTACAAGTACAATTAACTACTGTGTACAACTAGCCCTTCAACGGTTTGATCTGAACGAACAGTACCAGATTACTCTCCCAGACAAAGTAAATAAAGAACTTCGATTATGTCGGATGTCACAATAACTTCGTAGTCGTCGGCGGGTACGTAAATGATAGGAGTTGTAATTTATTCTTTGTGACAGGTAAAACGACGTTAGTACTGCTTGTGTTTAGTGTGTTACCGGATGGAGTAGGGACGTGGACAGCCTCAATCGTTGAGCGATCACAGTGAAAGGCGCAGAGGTACCACGTACTCGTGTGAGACCGCGTTATCGTCTGATACGCCCATTGTTGTCTCCATTTGTCCCGATGGTCGAATCGTGCAATATCCAGATTCTTGCGGCATTAGTATGCGACAGTGGGCCGAAATAGAAGTCTATAGGGCAACAGAGGCAATCTTACTTGTTGTCAAGGATTCATACACTATGTGATCAAAAGTATCCGGACACCTGGCTGAAAATGACTTACAAGTTCGTGGCTCCCTCTATCAGTAATGCTGACATTAAATATGGTGTTGGGCCTCCCTTAGCCTTGATGACAGCTTCCACTCTCGCAGCCATACGTTCAATCAGGTGCTGGAAGGTTTCTTGGGGAATGGCAGCCCATTCTTGACGGAAAGATGCACTGAGGAGAGGTATCGATGTCGGTCGGTGAGGCCTGGCAGGAAGTCGGCGTTCCCAAAGGTGGTCTATAGGATTTAAAACAGGACTCTGTGAAGTCCAGTCCATTACAGGCATGTTATTGTTGTGTAACCACTCCACCACAGTCCGTGCATTATGAACAGGTGCTCGATCGTGTTGAAAGATGCAATCGCTCTTCAGCAGTGGGAAGTAAGAAGCTGCTTAAAACATCAATGTAGGCCTGTGCTGTGATAGCGCCACGCAAAACAACAGGGGGTGCTACACACGCTGTCAGATGACGTTCACCGGGTATTCGTCTTACCCACAACCTGCCACAGGATCGCCACATTGTATACCGTGATTCTATACTCCACACAACGTTTTTCCACTGTTCAATCGTCCAATGTTTACGCTCCTTACACCAAGCGAGGCGTTGTTTGGCATTTACCGGCGTGATGTGTGGCTTAGGAGCAGCTGCGTGACCATGAAATACAAGTTTTCTCACCTCCCGCCTAACTGTCATAGTACTTGCAGTGGATCCTGATGTTGTTGTTGTGGCCTTCAGTCCTGAGACTGGTTTGATGCAGCTCGCCATGCTACTCTATCCTGTGCAAGCTTCTTCATCTCCCAGTATGTACTGCAGCCTACATCCTTCTGAATCTACTTAGTGTATTCATCTCTTGGTCTTCCTCTACGATTTTTACCCTCCACGCTGCCCTCCAATACTAGATTGGTGATCCCTTGACGCCTCAGAACATGTCCTACCAACCGATCCCTTCTTCTAGTCAAGTTGTGCTTTATCCATACAGTAAAGCTGCATGCCCTCGGGAAAAATTACGGCCGTAGTTTCCCCTTGCTTTCAGCCGTTCGCAAGGCCGTTTTGGTTAGTGTTACAAGACCAGATCAGTCAATCATCCAGACTGTTGCCCCTGCAACTACTGAAAAGCCTGCTGCCCCTCTTTAGGAACCGTACGTTTGTCTGGCCTCTAAACAGATACCCCTCCGTTGTGGTTGCCCCTACGGTACGGCTATCTGTATCGCTGAGGCTGTTTGGAATTCCCGTGTGACAGTCTGGATAGATGTCTGCCTGTTACACATTACGATCCTCTTCCACTGTCAGCAGTCTCTGTCAGTCAACAGACGAGGTCGGCCTGTACACTTTTGTGCTGTACGCGTCCCTTCACGTTTCCACTTCACTATCACATCGGAAACAGTGGGCCTAGGGGTGTTTAGGAGTGTGAAAATCTCGCGTACAGAAGCATCACCTGACCACGTTCGAAGACTGTGAGTTCAGCCATTCTGTTCTCTCATGATGTCTAATGACTACTGAGGTCGATGACATGGAATACATGGCTGTAGGTGGTAGCACAATGCACCTAATATGAAAAACGTATGCTTTTGGGGGTATCCGGATACTTTTGATCACATAGTGTATGACAACGTCTGACCATCACAAGGGAGGGCCTCAGCATTGTGCTCCAAGTATATCGCAACCTCTTCATATCTGCACCTGCCATGAAAGAACAAGTAATGAAGACCCTGCAACATTCTATGCCATCTTCGCCTTTGGCTGGAGATTAGCATTGCTGGAGTAGGGAATTACCGTTCCTTGCATAGGCTGCTGGTAACATCACAGCAGAAACGGCTGTGTTTGGAATCGGCCCTGACTGGAAAGCATAGACTGCTAATGAATGCCGTCACAGTGTGTTCAGTAATGAATCTCGGTTTTGCAATATCCCGGATCCCCATCATGACGGCGACCTGGGGTGGGGCCCCGTTCTTCAGATGGGCAGCGGTGTTACTCCTGGTGTCACGGTGTGGGGACCCATCAGGTATGACTTCAGGTCACAGTTGGTAGTAACTGAGGGATCTCTGGTGGCACAACGGTACGCCACGGACATCCACAGGTTTTATCACTCACCCGACGGTACCGTAGTGACATTTTTCAACAGAAGACAGCTCGTCCACATATGACATATGTCTCTGTGAACAGTGTCCGTGATGTTGGCCTGTAAGATCGCCAGATCTGTTACCGATAAGACGTATGTGGGATCAGCTCAGACGTCAGCTCCATGCCAGCGCCAGGATTAGTGGACCAGTTTGCCTCACGGTATGCTACAACGTATTTATGACACCCTTCCCAACCCAATCAGTGTACTCATTCAGTTAAGAGAGGATGTAACGCCATACCGATAAGTGGGCTTATACTGTCAAGTTCTTTGTAACTTTGACTCGATTTTGGGATCACTGAAGTAACATCACATACGCTCTCAAGGTGTGAAGCTACATTTCGTTTCCTCCTCTCCTTCTAAACGCTTCACTCTTTTTGTCAGGCGGTGTGTATCTGGATCCACCAGTGATACAAAGTGCGAACCCAGTCAACCCACAAAAAACGAAAACACGGTACAAGGCAAATATGGCTTGTTGTACTGTAGAACAGTCTCTTCTTATTTCGATCGCCAGCACAGAAATTAATGTTGTACGTACTGCAGTGAAATGTACAACTAGAGTCCAAGTTCCGTTGCGTCAAATTTAAAATATTAAACATTGGCCGGCCACATACCGGTATAATCCGCCGCCATTCGCTGAGTCCACTGAATAACGTCTGGTCTTTTAGGGCAATGGAGATATCAATGGAACATGAGGGTTGATAATAGGAAATGTGCGTAATGTGGGAATGTAGGTCGTAGAGAAACATGGGAATTACAGTGAGATGACAAAACTCGTGGACAGCGAAGTGCACATGCACAGAGGGCGGTAATATCGCGCACACAAGGTACAAAAGGTCAGTGCGTTGCGGAGCTGTCAATTGTACTCAGGCGGTTCATGTGAAAAGATTTACAATGTGATTCGGGCCGCACATCGGGAATTAACAGACTCTGAATGCGCTATGGCAGTTGGAGCTAGATGCATGGTATATTCCATGTCGGAAATCGTTAGGGAATTCGGTATTCCGAGATCCATAGTGACAAGAAAGTGCCGAGAATACCAAATTTCATGCGTTACGTCTCGCCACGGACAATGTATTGGCCGACTACTGACAGAAGACGGGTTTGCATAGAGTTGTCAGTGCTAACAGACAAGCAACAACTGTACGAAATAACCGCAGAAATCAATGTGGAGCGTACAACGAACGTATCCGTTAGGAAATTTTACGTTAATGGTCTATGGCAAAAGATGAACGACGCGAGTGCCTTTGCTAACAGCACGACGTCATCTGCAACGCCTCTCCTGGGCTCGTGACCATATCGGTTGGACTCCAGACGACAGGAAAACCGTGGCCTGGTCTTATAAGTCCCGATTTTAGCTGGTAAGATCTGATGGTAGGGTTTGTGTGTATCGCAGACCATCCGAAACCATGGAACCAAGCTGTAAACAAGGCACTGTGCAAACTGGTAGTGGCTCCATAATAATGTGGGCTGTTGTTACATGGAATGGACTGGGTTCTCTGGTCCAACTGAACTGATTATTGGCTGGAAATTGTTGTTTTCGGCTGCTTGGAGACTATTTTCAGCAATTCATGGACTCCATGTTCCCAAACAAAAAAATGGCTCTGACCACTATGGGACTTAACATCTGAGGTCATCAGTCCCTAGAACTTAGAACTACTTAAACCTAAGTAACCTAAGGACATCACACGCATCCATGCCCATAGTAGGATTCGAACCTGTGACCGTAGCTGTCTCGCGGTTTCAGATTGAAGCGCCTAGAACTGCTTGGCCACTGTGGCCGGCTGGGACTTAATGTCTGAGATCATCAGTCCCCTAGACTTAGAACTACTTAAACCTAACTAACCTAAGGACATTACACACATCCATGCCCGATGCAGGATTCGAACCTGCAACCGTAGCAGCAGCGCAGTTCCAGACTGAAGAGCCTAGATCCGCTCGGCCATTCCCAAACAACTATGGAATTTTTATGGATGACAACGCGCCATGTCACTGAACCACAATTGTTCGTGGGTGGTTTGAAGAACATTCTGGATAATTTGAGCGATTGATTTGGCTATTCAGATCGTCCAACATGAATCCCATCGAACATTATAGGAAGTAATCATTAAATCAGTTTGTGCACAAAATCCGGCACTAGTATGGAGACCAGGCCATGGTAGTGAGGCGTAAAGAATGAGTGAAGATTGGACAGGAAGAGCATGGTTCAACATATCTGCAGAGGACTTAAAGTGCCTTGTTGAGACCATGCCATGTCGAGTTACTGCTCTAAGTCGGGCAAAAGAGGTCTGACAAGGTGTCAGGAGGTATCCCATGACTGTTGTCACCTCTGTGTAGGATAGATGTAACTAGTATGGAGACCAGCCATGGTGGTGAGGCGTAAAGAATGAGTGAGGATTGGACAGGAAGGGCAGGAGCTGTAAATACCCAGTTGGATTTCATTGTCTGGGAGAGGGAGTATGTAAAAATCTGGCAATAAGCGGAAAAATAACGTTGTTGGAGTCGAGACAGCGGGTGTATAATATATGCTGAGATGTTTGATGTATGTGGGAAGGGCAAGTTATGATCTGGTAAAGGGTTCTTCTAGGGAAAGATAAATGGAAGTAGTGGGACAACCTGTGTATGGGAACACTCTGCATTGTTGCCAAATTTATTCAAGATGGCGGCGATGACATCATCAAAGATGGCGGCGTGTAGACTTGGCGACAGCACATGACGTAATTCAAGATTGCTGATTTTTTTTTTCGGGAAAATAGGTCAATGGTGCTATGTCCACTAACCTAACCCGCCAGAAAAACTGGCGCCAAATTCAAATTCCAACAGGATAATGGCCGCAAAACCATACTTGTCTTTAATATTATTCATTATTATTTATTATCATTTATTGTCATTTGAGATATGATTCGCTTATGACTGTGATCCTTCTCAACTTAACTCAGTGGATATATAATGGAACATATGACTTGGTATCGAGACAGAATAAGTTACATACTGGATAATATCTAGCAGCATGAGGGAGTTGCAAATACCGGTCACATACAGCGTTTCTTAGCCGAATGACTTTCAAAATTCATCGGGCAGATGTGTGATATGTCCGCATTTGAGGATCAGGTTTATAAAGTATATATGTTTGTGTAAAGTAAATGTCGATGTGCTGTTGGAGGGTGTGTGTGGATTTGACTTGGGGTGCTGTGATAGCGAAGGGAAGAGTATGTCTAGTGCTAAGGAAGGTACAGGTATTTCCAGAGCCACAGCGTTCAACAGCGTGTATTTCGAATATTTCGCTCATTGCCGAATACCGTTCAGTTGAGACCTAGATCGTAAGATGTAATTGTAAGTATAATAATAGAAGAAATATGTGAGGCGTTTTCTAGAATGTGTTCGTGTATGCAAAGTCTGTGGTGGTATTGATTCGCGTTCCCATGTTAATGGTAGCGGTCTTCCGAATGCAGAGGCCTGTTAGAGTGTAGGAATGTATGATAGTTAACTTTACCATGTTCTAGACGACCGAATAGCGAACTAAGTATGTCCTGGGCTGCTTTCGTGATCAAGTGTAGCTTTGAGAAGATGGCGCGTTTGCCGTGGAGCGTTATTCCCTCCCATGTAAATTGTTCGGATGACTGCTTCTGCACATTTGATGACTTTACTTAGTTGGGGGAATATGGATTGTGGTGTGTTGGACACACGTTTGCCTGTTCTCTAGACGTGGGAACGACCATAGTTGGTTTGCATAGAATATTGATCATCTCGGATCTGTTAGACGACCGACTTCAGAATTCGAGAGTGCGAATATCAGTTTACTCGTTTCTAGTTAGTCAGTGGTTTACAGCACGCTGCACTTCGCTAAAGTTTGGTGTTTGCGGAGAAATAATTTACAGTGTATATGTTGTGCATTATGCTGCGTTAGCGATCGGGAAGCTAGTGCGGTGTTCTTGATATCGAGAAGTACAGCGAAAATTGACGGTACTCTGTGATATATTCCCTGGTTGGAGATCAGTTTGACGGTCCAATATTCTTGCGAGTATCGTTTGTATTTGATGACCTGTACACAACTTTGCGATGTTTAGTTGTCTGTGAAAAATGGTGATCAGTGTAAAATAGTTTATTACTATTGAGTGTAGCGTATGTAGAAAGAAAGAACAGGTTGGTGGTGCATAGATTGAAGGAAATGTCCGTGCAAATTAGCACTCTTTACAAAATAACAAGAGAGAGTCCCAGAAAGAAAAGCTGGATGGTGCTTCGATAGCGACGGCGTTAGTAATTCCACTAGTAAATTCGATAAGAGCTCATGAGAATGCTCGATTGATTGTGATGTGATATAGGAGTGGTGAGAACATTTGCTTATGTTGTGAGCAGGAAGGCTATCACGTTACGTCCGGGAGGAAGAATGGATTAGGCGATATTTTGGTAAACAGGTTCTGTTATGGGTAGAATTTCCGTGCATACAAGTTGAGGCATGAAGAAAGCAAGCGTTAACTATTTCTGGGACTATACAGACTATACAGTTCCAGAGAGGTCGACTTGGCTCTTATTATTTGCAAAGAGATGTGACATAAGAATAATGTTGAGAACGTTTTAGATGGCGAGTCGTCACGCAGACGTTTCAAGGCGAGGCGAGAGCTGTGCTGGGTAATTAAGTATCGTTAAACAAGTGTGTATGTGTGTCTAAACGCCCTGCTTTCAACAACAGAGACAAGCGGCACCTGGAGATGCCTCGAATATGAGACTGGTGTGAGCGCTGCTTGGAATACAACCTTCACTGGTGTTCGGTGGCGGCGGCTGGCGGCTGCGACCGAGCGTGCAGGGCCCAAGCTGTGGCTGCCTCAATTCGCGGGGGTTGTGGGGCGCGCGCAGTGAAGCGTCAGTCAATCGTCATTTATAGCCCTTTAGAATCGCTAAGGGGTGGGGGGGGGGGGTGGGGAGAAGCAGGTTCTGCTATTGTGGAATGGAATTCTGAAGCGTCTTCGCCGGACCGCAGTTAGAGTGAGGGTAGTGAGGAAGGACAAACGCGCACGGCTCTGCTTGGAGTGTGCACTGTGTGTAAATAAATGCCCAGTCATTAACGGCGCCTACATACAACTTCGACCTGCGTTTGGCTGCAGCTCGCGGCTGTGCTCCCGCCCGATCACATCAGCACGTGTGTGTAGGTGAACACATATTTGGATAGGAATTTCTCAGGTGTTACATATGAATGGGAGGTGCATCACCTCGTGCTTGTGGAAGCTGAGCAGGGGCTGTGCGCGGTTTGACATCTGAGTTACACCTCACTTATCGCTGCCTCCTGTGTACTCAGTGGACAGGGGGCTGTGGACTGTGCTTACGCCTGTTGATTGCATTATTTCGGGAGCAGGTCTGTAGGCCTTCATATGTGCTATTTGAATAGTTTACGAGTACTTAGCATGTCTACACATCATTGTGCTGTATTATTTAGTAGCAGTTTGGAGGTATGCACTGAAATTATTTCAGAAAATTAGAAGTTGTTTGGCTATTTGGACGTAAATGTTTTGCATTATTTACGAGCGGTTCGCGTGTCTGTAGGCTGTGGGATGCGTTATTTTTAACTGTTCACAATTAGCAAGCGTGTGTGTAGAGCATTATAAATGAGTTATGTAGGAGTAGTTTGCAGCTCTGTATGGTGTGGGGCATGTCAGTGCGTGGGTTCTGTGATACGTATATTCCATCCCTAAATAAAGTACATTCATTCCTCCATCTATGGGCCTAGTGCAGGCAGAGTCCTTTTATCAGAAACCCATAGGAAGAGGTTGCATCCTGGAGGCTTAGGTTATTGGTGATGAGCTTCGTTTGCAACAATTTTGTTACGTTGGTGGCGGAAGCGCAAGTGACCGTTCTTTATTAGCAGAATTCAAACTTGGCACTGGTTCCTAGGAGGAAGTGGCGGTCGGATGGCTGATGTTAGTACAAGTGTCCTTTCTTTCCAATAATTTTCTTAAGTTGGTAGAGAAAGCGCAAGTGACCTTTCTTTACTGCCAGAATTCAAACTCGGCGCTGGTTCCTAGGAAAAGGTGGAGGTCTGGACCTTGAAAGTAGTTGAAATTCGATAACTGAACCGTTTTTCATACTTACATGAAATTGTAAATTGAATTATTTAATATGATTAAAATTGAAATGCAATTAAGTATTTAGGCAATTGATAGCTTAGATGCGTGATGTGGGTATTAGCATATTTACAGAAGACTATGGTTCAAATGGCTCTGAGCACTATGGGACTTAACATCTATGGTCATCAGTCCCCTAGAACTTAGAACTACTTAAACCTAACTAACCTAAGGACATCACACAACACCCAGAAGACTATGTCCGGCACATGTATGGAGGTGGCGATCGAGGATGGGTGACGTAAGTGGCGGCATGGCACGTGTCCGATTATAACACGCACGCGAGAGAGCATTCGATCTTGAGTCAGTTAACTTAGCGAGAGTGTTCTTTGTCGAGCACGCCACGTGATGGACTGGCGGTTGTGTGATGCCAGGGCTGATTCCACTCTCCAGCAAACAACTTTGGCGCCAAGTATGTTCTTTGTCCGCCACAAAACCACGTGGTGGATTGCTAACCGACCGTTGTGACATTGGGGGAAGATTCCACTGTCAGGCGAACAATTTTGCCGCGAAACGTGTGGGAGCGACATACACATGGTGAACGGACAACCTACCGTGTTGTGACGTCAGAATTGGCAGGTTCGAATGAGCAAAACATGTTTACGCCGCTGGGCACGCGCGGTCCGAGCGGCCACTGGACCAGTGGCAGGCTACCGCTGACCGGTGGCGCCAGGGGTAGCCTCCTATGCTGGTGATGATTGGAACTAAGTCAGTTGTAGTCTGGACCTAGTGGCAAGGGCACTGGGTGCCACCATCTCGAAGATGTGTACTAAGTCTGTTGGAGAACAAGTGATGACTGTACTGCTTGAAATAAAGACTCCAGTCCTTTTTCCTTGCAAAATCAGAGGACGTGAATTAGGTTAGTACAAGTGCAGTTTATTATTTGACCTGATTTTGATGGGTTAGCAGTGATAAAACGTAAGTGACAGTCAAAGTTCGTAGGATGTGGACTATTTCGTAAGTGTGATCGATTATGGTGTTGGAATTTGAACTTATGAGAGATTTTTGTTATGGATGTAAGCAAATGGCTTTTTTCCCGTCGAAATCAGAAATCTTGAATAAATAATAAATGATGATAAATGATAATAATAATAAATAGTACAGTTTTCGAGACATTATCATGTTAGAATTTGAATTTGGCGCAATTTTCTAGTGGAGGTAGGCCAAATAATAATAATAATAAAAGATAATAAATGATAATGAATTATAATGAATGACAATAGATGATAATGAATAATATCAAAGACAAGTATGGTTTTGCAGCCATTATCCTGTTGGAATTTGTATTTCGCGCCAATTTTTTCTGGAGCGTTAGGTAAGTGGGCATAGCCCAATTGACCTCTTTTTCCGCCAAAATTCAAATTCCCCGCCATTTTTATGGTGGTTAGATTAGTGGACATAGCCCAATTGACCTATTTTCCTGGCAAAATCAGCCATCTTGAATGACATCATGTGCTGTTGCCAAGTGTACACGCCGCCATCTTGGATGACGTCATCTCCGAAATCTTGAGCAAATGTGGTAACAATACAGAGTGTTCCTGTACACAGGTAGTCCCACAACTAATGGATGCAGAAAGTAAGGCTGAGTGTATGGCGTTAAAGGATTTGGAGAGAGTGGTGGAACTTGTATGAAACATATATCCAGGCTGCATTTGCGCAGCAGAGGATTCGTAGGTGTGGAGGATGGCAGAGAGGAGTAATTCCCATATTCGATCGGTTAGTAGTAGCAGCTGTTGTCTAGGGAAAGTCGGCTTTTGGCTGTGGTAAGGCGCAAACGCCTTGTTTGCGTCTCGCCTGTTGTGATGCTTGCTAGCGAGCGCGCGTTTACATTCGCATCGCGTCTTATTTCCGAGTCCGACTTCATTGATCATCATGGCGTATGCTTACCACCGAGAGACAATTAAATTAACTTTTCCGTAAGATCACGAACGACCGAAAGCGTATGAACTTGAACGTTTTGTACGGGAAGAAATGCGTCTCCCGCCAGAAGATGTTCTCGGAATACATTTTTCGATCCTCAGCACTACTGTGAACATAAATCTGGCGAATGACGAGCTGTGCGACGACGTTGTGCGGTGTCACGCTGACGATCTCAAGTTCCGGTACTCTGACGGACGTAGAGGTGCTGTCGTGGTTGATCACTCTAGTTTTGGGCTCCAAACGTTGCGGGTTTTCGAATTCCCGTTTGAAGTACCGTCGGACGTTGTAGTGGTCGCTTTTAAACCTTACGGCAACGTCGTCAGTCACGTGGAAGACGTCCGAACATACCCTGTCCTCAGTGGTGTCCGTCAGAAAAAAATTGAACTACGGAAACAGGTTCCTTCCTACTTGGTTATTGCCGGCTGCAAGGCTGTCGTCATGTACGATGGCCAACCGCGCACCAGTTCAGGCTGTGGCCTGGAAGGCATTTGTCCGTTCTGAATGTCTCCGACGCAGACTGGTTCAGAAGCCGATCGGAGACGTCGCTCCTCCTGCGGCGCCCGCTGTGTTATTCAATCATTATTATGATACAAATTAACCTACTACCTAAGTAAATTAGTAGGTCCTATTTTTAACTATTACAATTTACAATCTGCAGCTATTATTTTCTAATACTACAGGTTAATACTTTGATCCTTCACCACTATGGGGATTATTCTACTATTATTTACTACGCTATTGTTTTGGTATTTGGATTGTAATTTTCAGCTACTGTTATATTTGGATACTACTTATAACGAGTTACTATGACTACTCTACCTGCAGCGTCACAGGTGTGCCAGAAGATACAGACCTATAATTACTGGCCTTTCCCACTGAGCTAATCCCAGTGGGAGTGTCCCTGGCACTGGGCTGGCCGATGACTTGGTCGCTGCAGTTCTATACTAATCTTATTATCCTAATCTGAACCTATAAGTAATCTATATCTACTGTCATAATCGGTGCGTTGTCAATTCCGGTGGTGATGTACTACCCCCCCCCCCCCCCCCCCCCGAACCTAGTCCTAAAACATGGCGGGTTCCAGCCGTTAGGCGGCTGGCCATGTCCCGGAGGAACAGGGAGGGTGTACGTAGTCAAGTCTGGTGTTTTTTCATTGATTGTTTCTCAGGTACTCTTTGAGGACTTTGCCTGAGATTGAATCTGCTAGATTATTCAGGACGTTAAAAGTGTTTTCTTGCCTGAGCAAGTGGTGCGTATCGTTATTCGGCAGTTGTTCCCTAAATTGTTGTGCAACGTCGTCGAAGAGGGGACACTCGTACACCTCATGGTCTGGAGTGGCCTGCACTGCTCCACAGTCACACGCTGGTGTTGCCCTTCTCCCGAACCGACACAAATACACTCCTGGAAATGGAAAAAAGAACACATTGACACCGGTGTGTCAGACCCACCATACTTGCTCCGGACACTGCGAGAGGGCTTTACAAGCAATGATCACACGCACGGCACAGCGGACACACCAGGAACCGCGGTGTTGGCCGTCGAATGGCGCTAGCTGCGCAGCATTTGTGCACCGCCGCCGTCAGTGTCAGCCAGTTTGCCGTGGCATACGGAGCTCCATCGCAGTCTTTAACACTGGTAGCATGCCGCGACAGCGTGGACGTGAACCGTATGTGCAGTTGACGGACTTTGAGCGAGGGCGTATAGTGGGCATGCGGGAGGCCGGGTGGACGTACCGCCGATTTGCTCAACACGTGGGGCGTGAGGTCTCCACAGTACATCGATGTTGTCGCCAGTGGTCGGCGGAAGGTGCACGTGCCCGTCGACCTGGGACCGGACCGCAGCGACGCACGGATGCACGCTAAGACCGTAGGATCCTACGCAGTGCCGTAGGGGACCGCACCGCCACTTCCCAGCAAATTAGGGACACTGTTGCTCCTGGGATATCGGCGAGGACCATTCGCAACCGTCTCCATGAAGCTGGGCTACGGTCCCGCACACCGTTAGGCCGTCTTCCGCTCACGCCCCAACATCGTGCAGCCCGCCTCCAGTGGTGTCGCGACAGGCGTGAATGGAGGGACGAATGGAGACGTGTCGTCTTCAGCGATGAGAGTCGCTTCTGCCTTGGTGCCAATGATGGTCGTATGCGTGTTTGGCGCCGTGCAGGTGAGCGCCACAATCAGGACTGCATACGACCGAGGCACACAGGGCCAACACCCGGCATCATGGTGTGGGGAGCGATCTCATACACTGGCCGTACACCACTGGTGATCGTCGAGGGGACACTGAATAGTGCACGGTACATCCAAACCGTCATCGAACCCATCGTTCTACCATTCCTAGACCGGCAAGGGAACTTGCTGTTCCAACAGGACAATGCACGTCCGCATGTATCCCGTGCCACCCAACGTGCTCTAGAAGGTGTAAGTCAACTACCCTGGCCAGCAAGATCTCCGGATCTGTCCCCCATTGAGCATGTTTGGGACTGGATGAAGCGTCGTCTCACGCGATCTGCACGTCCAGCACGAACGCTGGTCCAACTGAGGCGCCAGGTGGAAATGGCATGGCAAGCCGTTCCACAGGATTACATCCAGCATCTCTACGATCGTCTCCATGGGAGAATAGCAGCCTGCATTGCTGCGAAAGGTGGATATACACTGTACTAGTGCCGACATTGTGCATGCTCTGTTGCCTGTGTCTATGTGCCTGTGGTTCTGTCAGTGTGATCATGTGATGTATCTGACCCCAGGAATGTGTCAATAAAGATTCCTCTTCCTGGGACAATGAATTCGCGGTGTTCTTATTTCAATTTCCAGGAGTGTATGTCGGGTAGGGTCCATGCCCAGTAAGAAAGTGCAGCAAGCCTCTAGTAGGTTTGATGTATGTAAGTTTTAAGCGTTCCTGTATATTTGGAAGTAGCTCATGTGTTCTTCGCCCTGTCTCATCATTATTCCAAAGATCCTGCCATGCTGTGTTACCTCTGTATTACGCATCTGCGGCGGTGCTGCCTGCTGCGTCCCCTCTGAAGCAGTCCGTTCAGGTGTCGGTTCCTCTCGACGACGCGATGGACGTTTCACCTGTCTCCCCTACACGCCTGTCGGAGGCAATACAAATGAACGACGACCGTCAGCAGGCACAAGCTATCTGTCCTGACTCCATGGCTATTGATCATGGAGATGTACCTACCTCCGCCTTTCTGCCATCTGGCCACATGTCGGACGATAGCCTCCCTCTATCCGACACGGAACAGCGTGTCAGGAAGCAATGAACGCCGAGGAAACGGAAGAGACAACGGTGTACCCCTTCTGATGGCTGCGTCCATTGGAAGTCTGCACAGGATGACGATCCTGCTACTGATGGTGCGCTGTCCTCTGACACCCTGACACCTGACGACGCGACATCCTTCCCTGCCGCCATCTCCAGTCCGCGTCCCCTCCGGACACTGACCTTCCCCCGCCTGCATCTGATGCAGTTGCCTCCTTTTCTGTGCCTGACGCTACCTGTGGGCGCACCTCTGTAATGTTCTACTGAACCGGACTGGTGACACGTCTGTCTGCTGGGCGGACGACGTCGATGCTGAGGATGGACATTCTGGAGGTGTACAGAACGATGGACCCCCTTGGTGGGGTTGGCTCCCCGTCACAGTGATGGGTTCTTCTGTAGGGGCCTAACAGGGAGTTCCCTGTGCTTCCCCCGTGTTTGAATCGCCTGTCCTCCTGGAGATCGCTGCTTTTCAGAGTTATCTCAGAGCCACAGTCAATGTCAACTCTATTCAAGTACGCCACAAACTGGCTTTACTCCATGACATGCTGATGACATGTTGTATGCCGCGGACGTTGACGTAGCTCTCCTTCAGGAGGTGCATGTTGCAACTTTGTGTTCCCCATGATTTTACAGCACATGTCTCTCAAGCTTCCCCTGGTGGTAGTGAGGTGGCGATCCTCTTACGTATCCTCGCTGATGCAGTTGCCTATCTCCCGGATGCCAGAGGTACGGCTCTCATGATTAGTGGCGTCAGGGTCATCGTCTATGCGCCGTCCGGTTTGTGTCGCCGCCGCGAACGTTCCACCTTTTTCTCAGAGACAGTCATGCCTCTCTTCCTGGGTCGGCAGGATGCGTTGATCATGGGAGGCGATTTTAACTGCTCCCAGACACCCCAAGACCAGCTACCACGTCACTCTACGTGAGCAGCGCCAGCGCCAGTTCTCCAGCGCCTCAGACAAATGGATTCTTGCGAGCATGTTCATGGCGATCGTCCGGGGTTTACGTATTTCCAGCCGACTCGCTCGTGTTTACATCTCCCGCGATATTGTCAGTGGGGTGTAGGCTGCTGAAGTCTGGCGCACTGCGTTCTCTGACCATGACGCATATATCAGCGCCACCAATCTCTGCCGCCAAAGGGTGTGGCGCGGCCGTGGACCATGGAAACAGAACACAATTCACCTTACTTCACCTTACTTCACCCGACTGCCCTCAGCTCATAGAGACCACGTGGGGAGCTTGTCGTCGACGCTGTGATGCCTATCAGTCTGCCCTGTCTTGATGGGTGCTGTGTGCAAAGCCTGCTCTCCACAAGGCCTTGATCGGTTATGGAGCGGAGGTTGCAGCGTGGTGGCGACGGACTCAGGAATTCTATTTCACCATTCTACGGGAATGTACTACACTCCTGGAAATGGAAAAAAGAACACATTGACACCGGTGTGTCAGACACACCATACTTGCTCCGGACACTGCGAGAGGGCTGTACAAGCAATGATCACACGCACGGCACAGCGGACACACTAGGAACCGCGGTGTTGGCCGTCGAATGGCGCTAGCTGCGCAGCATTTGTGCACCGCCGCCGTCAGTGTCAGCCAGTTTGCCGTGGCATACGGAGCTCCATCGCAGTCTTTAACACTGGTAGCATGCCGCGACAGCGTGGACGTGAACCGTATGTGCAGTTGACGGACTTTGAGCGAGGGCGTATAGTGGGCATGCGGGAGGCCGGGTGGACGTACCGCCGATTTGCTCAACACGTGGGGCGTGAGGTCTCCACAGTACATCGATGTTGTCGCCAGTGGTCGGCGGAAGGTGCACGTGCCCGTCGATCTGGGACCGGACCGCAGCGACGCACGGATGCACGCCAAGACCGTAGGATCCTACGCAGTGCCGTAGGGGACCGCACCGCCACTTCCCAGCAAATTAAGGACACTGTTGCTCCTGGGGTATCGGCGAGGACCATTCGCAACCGTCTCCATGAAGCTGGGCTACGGTCCCGCACACCGTTAGGCCGTCTTCCGCTCACGCCCCAACATCGTGCAGCCCGCCTCCAGTGGTGTCGCGACAGGCGTGAATGGAGGGACGAATGGAGACGTGTCGTCTTCAGCGATGAGAGTCGCTTCTGCCTTGGTGCCAATGATGGTCGTATGCGTGTTTGGCGCCGTGCAGGTGAGCGCCACAATCAGGACTGCATACGACCGAGGCACACAGGGCCAACACCCGGCATCATGGTGTGGGGAGCGATCTCCTACACTGGCCGTACACCACTGGTGATCGTCGAGGGGACACTGAATAGTGCACGGTACATCCAAACCGTCATCGAATCCATCGTTCTACCATTCCTAGACCGGCAAGGGAACTTGCTGTTCCAACAGGACAATGCACGTCTGCATGTATCCCGTGCCACCCAACGTGCTCTAGAAGGTGTAAGTCAACTACCCTGGCCAGCAAGATCTCCGGATCTGTCCTCCATTGAGCATGTTTGGGACTGGATGAAGCGTCGTCTCACGCGGTCTGCACGTCCAGCACGAACGCTGGTCCAACTGAGGCGCCAGGTGGAAATGGCATGGCAAGCCGTTCCACAGGACTACATCCAGCATCTCTACGATCGTCTCCATGGGAGAATAGCAGCCTGCATTGCTGCGAAAGGTGGATATACACTGTAGTAGTGCCGACATTGTGCATGCTCTGTTGCCTGTGTCTATGTGCCTGTGGTTCTGTCAGTGTGATCATGTGATGTATCTAACCCCAGGAATGTGTCAATAAAGTTTCCCCTTCCTGGGACAATGAATTCACGGTGTTCTTATTTCAATTTCCAGGAGTGTATGATGCCGTATTCGCCAGAGCGCCAGGAGATGGTGAATCGTGTCAAGGAACAGCTCACGTCCTTCTCTTGCCGAACCTTGAAGAAGTTATGGTCAGGGGGCGCACAAACGATGGGTTAGTGCCAGAGCGTCCATCTATGTATTATGTTATAGTGGAACGACGCCACCGTCGGAGGAATTTGATTAATGTTCTTACGACTGATGATGGGCAGCAATTTGATACCCAATGGGATATCGGATCTGCCCTCCATGCACATTGTTATGGTATACTCTGAACAACGTCATCGCCCTGCCAAAATTATGGCGGTCTCCATTCTCCGTTGTCTCGGTTCCCGTGGATGTGACGATGGATCTGATTGCTAATGTCGCGAAGGACAAAGTCCTTGACGCTATCCAGGCGGGTTCTACGAACAGTTCGCCTGGCCCTGATTGCCTCCCACTGGACTTTTATCGGACATTTCATCCCCTTCTGGCGCCAGTGTGGAATGATATTTGTCAAGACCTTATGTCACCTTTCGTGCCGATTCCCGACGGTTTCCTCGATGGTTTCCTCATTCCCATCCAAAATCGTCAGGGTACCTCACGGATATGCGATTACCGCCCCTTAGCGTTACTCAACAACGGCACAAAGATCTTTACCCAGCTGTTGGCTGCACAGCTTAAATGGAACAGCTCGGTACGTGGTTGCCCCCGATCAAACTTCTTTGGGAGGTACCAATAACATCCGCACTTTCCTCTGCCGATGTCGAGACATAATCACTGTTGCTCATTCTCATCGTATGCCTGGACTTACGGCAGCTCAGTCAAGTATTTGATCGAGTTCGTCAAGACTTCCTGGAAGGGACGCTCCGCAATATGGGCTACCCTGGTACTATCGTCGACGTCGTAATGCGTCTCCTGCGTGGAGCTACGTCTCGTGTACTCTACAATGGCCGTCTTACTCCTCCCATCTCGATCCGTCGATCAGTACATCAAGGCTGTCCGCTCTCTGCACTGTTGTATGCATTCGCCATGGAACCGTTGCTATGCGGCCTCCGTCAACGCGTCTCTAGGATGTCTCTCGGTGGCCATGTATTCAGCTGCACTGCATATGCAGACGATCTCGTTATCGTTCTTCGTAGCGGTGCTGAGGTCAGGGAGTCACTGGCAAGGGTCACCACCTACGGCGAACCTTCTGGAAGCTGCCTTAACATCCGCAAAGCGAGCACCACGGCTTGCTGTTCAAGATAATGTACGAAACCCCCGTTCTCCGCGGTCTAGGGGCGGTTTAGGTCTGTACCTTGTGCCCGACAGATCGGTAGCCTTTTTCATTGTCTCTCAAATGACGTTGTGGCGCCGTAGTCCTACGTACCTTACCAGCCTATTGCTGGAGGCCCTTGCACCACACTCTCTCTCTCTCAACACATATCCAACTTTCGGAAGTCCCGCCGCCCTTCTTTTACTTCCGTCAGTTTTTCCTTGAACTGAGCTACGTTCATACTGTGATACTGCCGGCGCAGTTGACATCCACGAAGGCTATCTATGGTTTCCTTCAGCAGCACAGTTCACCGTACGTGGTTGAAGGGAAGCTTCCTCATGCCGACTGGCGTGCCGTATGGCAATCAGTGTGCGCTCCTTATCCTGACTGACGTCCAGTCTGCATGGTACCTTACTGTCAGTGGAAAGCAAGTATGACGGTCACGCGTTCACAGGATTCACCTCGCAGACACCCCGTTATGTGTCGACTGTGATATTATGGACATAGACGAGCACCGTCTGGTGTGCAGATTGGCGAGAGGTGCCTGGTTCTTGGTACGACAGATGTTGTCCCTAATTACCCGTATGACTCCTCATCAGATACCTACTCAACTGCTCCTCTTTCTGGACGTGGGATACTTCCTGCAAGCGAAGACGAACTATGTGGGGTGGATTTGTGGATACGCAGCACACTACTTGTGCGCTGATGGCGAGAACTGTATCCTTGACTTTCGGCAGTTCCTTAATGAACGCCACTGTGCAGTTGTCAGCAATGCAGAATACAGACAATTTTTCTCTAATTTCCTATTCAGTGTCTTCCTTAACCCAACCCAGCGCTGGGGTGTTCCTGTCATGAAGAGTTGATCCCTGTCTCTTTCGCACTTAGAACCGATATATTCACTGGGTATCGGAATGTTCTTCTTAGTATGACGTCTGCCTGCGCCCTCCTTCTCGCGCGCCGCCAGTTTCCTGACATTCTCGGTGGTATTTATGACAAAAATAAATAAATACATGAAAGTAAAAAAGAACGAAAAGAAAAATAAATACATAAACTAATGTTCATTGTACCTCTACTCCACATTGCCTACACTATCGTGGTTCCAGGAGGGTGGAACAGGACAGTGTGGCCAGCCCTCGGGTTGCGACCCCTGCCCACTTTGCCCCCACACCTCCCATTGGGCGCCGGGAAGGTTCAGTCAGCATTGGCGGACGAGGACTTCCAGCATAAGAAGTCAACCTCATTCTGCCAACGGCCTTGTCGCAGAGGGCGGAGGAGCGGACGGAGGCTCGGGGCACTCTCTTGTCCTTGGGGTGCAAGGCTGCCCCTAGAGGCGGAGCAATCAGCAATGATTAACGGCATGGAGATGCAGAAACCAATGGAAGCCACTGCATTAAGGACACATAACGCGTATCTACAGGACATGTGGCTTGTAAATAAAAATGTGTCGTGATGGTCTCTCCATTGACAAAAGATTCTGGAAGAGTACCCCATTCGGATCTTCAGGAGGGGACTGTCAAGGGGGGGGGGGAGGGTGACCCTGAGAAGAAGACTGAATAATCAACGAAAGGATAACGTTCTACAAGTAGGGGCGTGGGATGTCAGAAGATTGAAAGTGGTAGGGAAGCTAGGAAATCTGAAAAGGCATATAGTTGGGGTCAGTGAAGTGATATGGAGAAAAGACAAGGATTTCTGGTCAGATGAAAAAATGCTTCAAATGGCTCTGAGCACTATGGGTCTTAACATCTGTGGTCATCAGTCCCCTAGAACTTAGAACTACTTAAACCTAACTAACCTAAGGACATCACACACATCCATGCCCGAGGCAGGATTCGAACCTGCGACCGTAGCGGTCGCGCGGTTCCAGACTGTAGCGCCTAGAACCGCTCGGCCACACCGGCCGGCAAGTAACATGTGACGCCGTATTTACTTATTTAAATAACACCAAATGTTCCGAATTTCACCAACTTCCTTCCACACTTTGACACTACTCAAACATTTTGGTACCAAAATATCACAATATTAATAATTTTCAATGAGGTACATATCAATAGGTCTCATCACTATGAGATCTAAGCCCTGGCTCTGCTCATCTCTCGACACGAAGTAGCTTCTAGTTCCCCAAAAAAGGGACAATATGCTAATTTCTGATTAGTAGAGAAACTTCACAGCCAATTGGAAAGCTCATCAAACACCCTCAGTCCTGCACATGTATACAGAACCGATCAAAATTTGTCAATGAATCAGGACTGTAAATTAACGTAACGAAATTTTGAAAACGCTCGAATATAAGATTAATTCCCTCTTAACAAAACTACTTTACCGAAATCATAATCTCATTTCCCAGTACCGTAAACTGACGAAACAGTTTACAGTAAATTCCCCGGTACGAATGACTAACTCACACGTCATTCTCGTAGTCCTCATGTGGCCTGTTACTGCAATGCATAATATAAAAACTTCACATAAAACAGTATTTCACATTCACGCCTTCTTTCCTCTCATAACGAAATACAATAATACTAGTAATTAATAAAGAATTAGAAGATTTAACAAACAAAACCGGAAATAAAATTGACATAATTTTGACTGCAGCTCCAACAGTCGCAGTCGGCCAGTGACCTCTATCATATGGCATAGAAACTACGTACACTGGAGCCATTTGTCGCCACTTGTTTTGCGCGTGATTCACACTGCATATCCAATCACCGCTGTGACGTCCCATCTGAACAGGCATGATGCGAGGCGGTACGCCTCACCGTGAAGAGAATAAAAAGAATAAAAGCTGAAACATTAGCGTAGTATAGCAAAAGCTGCCATACACAGTAAGCAGAGGACTATTGTATTGTATGGAACTGGGGACCTAGAAACGAGGGAGAGGCTTCGTCCCCGCCATAGCTCTCAGTGGTACACAACGGGCTACAGCAGTCCAAGCACCCCACCGCCGTCCCACACCGATCCCAGGGTTATTGTGCGGTTCAGTCCCCAGTGGAACCCTCCCCCCCCCCTCCCCCTCCGGGAACGTCTGACACCAGACGAGTGTAACCCCAACAATGTTTGCGTGGCAGTGTAATTATGGTGTACGCGTACATGTTCGCGTGGCAGAGTAATTATGGTGTACGTGTACGTGGAGAAAGCGTGCGCAGCAATCGTCGACATAGTGTAACTGAGGCGGAATAAGGGGAACCAGCCCGCATTCGCTGAGGCAGATGGAAAACCGCCTTAAAAACCATCCACAGACTGGCCGGCACACCGGACCTCGACACTAATCCGCAGGGCGGATTCATTCCGGGGACCGGCACGCCTTCCCGCCCGGAAAGCAGTGCGTTAGACCGTACGGCTAACCGGGCGGGTCAGCGTAGGACTAACAGGGGAGACTCACTGAGTGAAAACACAGACCTACATTTCGGTGATGGACACTGCAAGCCCAGCCGCATGTACTCGATCTCTTAACCTTACCTGGTCTTACCTGTTATTCAGTTGCTCATACGCTGCGTTTCCACATGCGAAATCGATTCTGCTCTAACGTAAAGAAACCGTGGATGAGGTTGCCACCCCATTAAATAAAGAACAAACTAAGGTGGTACATTCCCAATATATTGCTAGAACCGCACGGCCACTCCGGCCGGCCTAAGGACATCACACACATCCATACCCGAGGCAGGATTCGAACCTGCGACCGTAGCGATCGCGCGCTTCCAGACTGATGCGCCTAGAACCTCTCGGGCACACAGGCCGGCTATAATAAAATAAGGGAAATCAGAGGTCGCACGGAAAATTTAAGTGTTCCTTTTTACCACGCGCTGTTCAAGAGTGTAATGGTAGAGAAATAGTTTGAAGGTGGTTCAATAAACCCTTGGCCAGGCACTAATATGGGAAACGTAGGGTAATCATGTAGAAGTAGATGCAAAATTACGTAAAAGTGTAGAATTCAAGGAGCTTCAGCGACCAGAAACAACATCCCCATTGAGAAGGCCCCTCTGGGTCCAACAAAATAGTTATTCACGTATAAAAAAACCACTGTGCAACTGTCCGAAATACTGTTTCTGGTATCTGCCACTAAATCTCTGCTCTCTGCCATGCAATTTCTACTTTCTGCCACGCAGGAGTTACAAACGAAACGCCAGGTTAGTTTTGGATATGCTGGCAATAAGTAATACATACGAAGACAGTAACTGTTCTCGAAAGAACAGTTACTGTTGATGACCGTGCAGCTTTTCCCTGGAATAAATAATGACTAACTGAAACCCTCAGCTGCCGACAGGTGTTGTTGATATACCTCGATGTGGACAGCTGAAATAGTGTGCCCCGACCGGGACTCGAACCCGGGATCTCCTGCTTACATTGCAGACGCTCTATCCTTCTGAGCCACCGAGGACACAGATGAATAGCGCGACTGCAGGGACTTATCCCTTGCACGCTTCCCGTGAGACTCACATTCCCTTCTGTCCACAATTCTACATATGTGGGTGAGCAAATGTCTATAAGGTACAATACATATGTAGAATTGTGGACAGTTGGGAATGTGAGTCTCACGGGAAGCGTGCAAGGGATAAGTCCCTGCAGTCGCGCTATTCATCTGTGTCCTCGGTGGCTCAGACGGATAGAGCGTCTGCCATGTAAGCAGGAGATCCCGCCTTCGAGTCCCGGTCGGGGCACATATTTTCAACTGTCCACATCGAGGAATAGCAACAACACCTGTCGGCAGCTGAGGGCTTCAGTTAGTCATCATTTAATAAGCAATACGTTCGAAGAGATTTTGGGATTGCAGCCGGTCGTCGTAAATTTCACTTCACGATATTTAGAGTGGACACCTGCCAGTCATCTTCATGTCAGCGATCGAAGACTGACGAAGACGTTCTCTGCTCCATCTTATTCAGGACGCTGCGAGTACTTGCCGCGCACGGTGACACATGGACCACACCGCCCGGGGATTTTCTCTGTCTCGTGATGACTGGGTGTTGTGTGATGTCCTTAGGTTAGTTAGGTTTAAGTAGTTCTAAGTTCTAGGGGAGTGATGACCGTAGATGTTAAGTCCCATAGTGCTCAGAGCCAAGCCAGACCTTCCCGTGGCAGCACCCTCGTGGTGGAACTACTAAGATCAGCTGTCTTCGGCGTTGGCGCTGGCCGAAATCATCGGAGTATTCTGGCGTCTACGTCGAGAGCAAATCACGGAGATGACGAGATTCCACTTATTATCCAGCTGATAGCCGTTGTCACGGTTCATTAGGTTTTCAGCGATGCGTATTTAAATAGATTCCTTTACTCTGAAGAGCCAAAGAAACTGGTACACCTACCTAATACCGTGTAGGGCCCCCGTGAGCACGCAGAAGTGTCGCAGAAGTGTCGCAGAAGTGACGTGGCATGGACTGGACTAATATTTGAAGTAGTTCTGCAGGGAACTTACTTCATGAATCGTGCAGGGCTGTTCATAAACCCCTGAGAGTACGAGGGGGTGAGATCTCTTCTGAACAGCATGTTACAAGGCATCCAGATAAGCTAAATAATGTTCATGTCTGGGGAGCTTGGTACCCAGCGGCAGTGTTTAAACTCAGAAGAGTGTTCCTGGAGCCACTCTGTAGCAATTCTGGACGTACGGGGTGTCGCATTGACCTGCTGGAAAGATGCAAGTGATCAGACAGGATGTTTACGCACCTGTTACCTGTCAAAGTTGTATCTAGACGTATCAGGGGTCCCTTATCACTCCAGTTGCACACGCTCCGCACCATTACAGAGCCTCCACCAGCTTGAGCAGTCCCCTGTTGACAAAAAAATGGTTCAAATGGCTCTGAGCACTATGGGACTTAACAGCTGTGGTCATCAGTCCCCTAGAACTTAGAACTACTTAAACACACATCCGTGCCCGAGGCAGGATTCGAACCTGCGACCGTAGCAGTCGCACGGTTCCGGACTGCGCGCCTAGAACCGCGAGACCACCGCGGCCGGCCCCTGTTGACAATCAGGGTCCATGGGTTCATGATGTTATCCTCGTACCCATACACGTCCATCCGCTAGATGCAACTCCAAACGAGACTCATCCGATCAGGCAACATGTTTCCAGTCGTCATCAGTCCAATATCAGTGTTGACAAGCCCAGGCAATGCATAAAGCTCTGTGTCGTGTAGTCATCAAGGGTACACGAGTGGGCCTTCTGCTCCGAAAGCCCATATCGATGATGTTTCGTCTAACGGTCTGCACGCTGACACTTGTAGATGGCCCAGCATTGAAATCTGCAGCAATTAGCGGAAGGGCTGCACTTCTGTCACGTTAAACGATTCTCTTCAGTCGTCGTTGGTCCTGCTCTTGCAGACGCTGCACGGACCTCACATGGTAGTAAAAAGAACAAACAAACAGGTGTGAAATATATTACGACAAGGGAATTCAAGAGTCAAAACCTCCAAAACGGAACGCAAGAGTCATTTTTATGGAACTTCTGTAGAACAAATAGGAGGTACGTACGTCTGGAGGTCCCTTATTTAAACTTCATTGTTGCAAACGGACGTTACGCCACGACACAAACACAAATCCGAATACAGCGACAATGACCAGGTGGACAGTTTATAATTTTGTGAAAAAAAGGCACGAGTGAGATCTGAACACCGTGACCTCCTAACCACAACGCCGTGGTTGTTCAAATTCGCTCGCTGTTTCACATCTACAGCTTGGACCGTTCACTGTTTCTATTTAGCTTGTTTTTTCACAGTTCAGTGCATCTCCTTCCTGTTTTCATGTTTGATCTGTGTTCAGTTTTTGACGGGCTGTCCAATGCGTCATCTTACCACTAAATCTGAGGGCGTGCGATGGGGAGTTTCCCTTGTTAGGACATGTCATTAACTGCGAAGGAGTGCACCCATTGAGGTCACATTTGCTTGCTATCCATGATCGTCCACCCTCATGCAGTATGCGGGTATTGCAGTCTGTGTTGGGGAAGTTCACGTATTACATCCTATTTATTACTAACGCCGCTTAAATCGAGACTTCTTTGCATCACTTGCGCAGGAAGAATGCTCCTTTTGTTTCTTCACAAGACAGTCAGTCTGCTTTTCAGAAGCTGAAAAATGCTTTGCTTAGTGATCGAAGCCTTGTTCCTTTTCATCTAATCAAACCTGTGATCTTGACAGTGGATGCTTTCTGTTACGGCATCGGTGGAGTTTTGTCGCATAAATTTGGTGCTGTTGACGGGTCGACTGCCTTTACTTCGAAGTTGTTGAACAGAGCTCAATGTAATTATTAGCAAATTGAAAAGGAGGCTTTTGCCATTGTCTACAGGGTCAGTTAGTTCCATCAGTACCTTTCTGGTAGAAAATTTTACTTGGAGACTAACCATAAACCTCTACAATTTTTCCAGAATGATATTTTCACTCTGCAGCGGAGTGTGCGCTGATATGAAACTTCCTAGCATATTAAACCTGTGTGCCGGACCGAGATTCGAACTCGGGACCTTTTCCTTTCGCGGGCAAGTGCTCTACCAACTGAGCTACCCGAGCACGACTCACGCCCCCTCCTCACAGCTTCACTTCTGCCAGTTCGTCGTCTCCTACCTTCCAAACTTTACAGAAGCTCTCCTGCGAACCTTGCAGAACTAGCACTCCTGTAAGAAAGGATATTGCGGAGACATGGCCTAGCTACATCCTGGGGGATGTTTCCAGAATGATATTTTCACTGTGCAGTAGTCAGCACTGCTTCGGCAGTTGTTCGAATGGCCCAAACCTCAAGTACCTCGGCAACATTTGCACTAGGATTTCGCAGGTTCATACTGGAATACGATTTAGCTCATCATTTTTGACACTTTGAGCAATTTCCCTTCGTGGTTCGTATGCGTTCTACTAGGGCTCCCTCCACTATCTAGGACTTGTAGTCAATGTTTTGCCTCGAAGATTTGCCTGAAGTGATTGCGATTGACAACGGACATCAGTTTGTTGCCGCCGAATTTGAATAGTCTGCACCACCTTCAGCATCACCCACAACACAAGTACATCATTCCACCCACAATCCACACAGAAACTGAACGCTTTGTACGAACATTTCAGATGTACAGACTTCGGGCCTCCCACACATATAGTATCAACCTCTGTTGCTTTTCTTGTCTCCCTACCTCTCCCAGCCACACGACGGAGCATTGCCGGCAGAGTCGTTACATGGACGACGCCACTGCAACTTGCTACAGTTGCTGCACCCACCACAGCAGGCGGCGCCCATTCTGCCCAGAAAGGCAAAGTATCAAACTAACGATTCGGTCTTTTGCAGATTGTATGGCGGACGTAGGCGAGGTACTATCTACATTTGCTTGGACATCCTCTCTTTTTACTGCCGGGCCTGGAAGGATTGCTTAGACGCCGCCAGAATCAAATTTGTCCTTGTGAACTGCGTGATTCTGCCACAGTCTTTGTGCTTTAAGATTCTGTGCCTGCCCGGATGAAGCAGCCCTTGCTGCATCTGGCTTCTGCGGTCTCCGCGCCTTCAGCGCCAGTCCCAGAGCCGATGAAAGTCGACGCCCTTTCACGGTCGCCGCCGCCGTCTCGACAGTCACCGTTGTCTGGGGATGGGCCGCTCTTCCTGGTGGCTCTCCCGATGCCGCTTCAGGTCCCACTGCAGTCGTCGTGATGCTTCCGTCTTCGTTTGTTCCTCTGCTTCTGGATGTGAGAGCACAACCTCTGCCTACTTTTTTGGCTAATGTTTCCGAGCGGGCTCAGAGCGTATGCAGGCGTGTGGGCAGGAGCTCGGCACAGCCTTAGTTTCAGCTTCTGTCTTGTTATTGCCATGTGCATTCAGCCCTCCCCCCCCCCCTTCCCATCGTCGTTCGCTCATCTGCATTACATGACGACAGTGAGGAAGGTTTGCAGGGGAGGGACGTAGTATCATGTATCAATTCCTCTCCGCAGGTGCCATAGTAGTGGAATTACAAGTTTCTATCTCACCCCAATAGTGGTCGCGCAGGATATGCTGGACCGCTGAGCCACACCTCCAATAGATCTGTACCACGAGCACCCTCTGCTACTGCAGTATGGGACATCCAGTGGCAGCCACTGAACCCCTTACACTTGGGGCCTCATGGCTTAGACACCATCGTTTGTGCTTAGTACTACGAGACTCATCCTTGTTGCTACTGCATGAGCTGAACTCTAACTCTTGCTGTGTTCTTTGTGATGAGTTGTCGTATGATTGGGTAAATACAAGTTAAGTAAATCTTCTGTTTGTTGCGTTAACTTGCTCGCTAATCATTTCTGCTCCTGTCCAGTTTTCCTATGACGACAGTTGCCATACCACTTTGCAGCCCACTTCTCCTTACCTCCGTATATGAAGTCGTACACAACAAATTGTCCAATGGGATGTACCCTCTGCCACGTAATTCACAAAGATTCGTAGAGTATGGATGTAGATGTAGATGTAGTTGATGATTATACAGACATGCTGTTAGGTTTGGGCTTCTGCCCTGGTAACATGGACTACACAACATGTTCAAACGCCTGTGAAAATTGGAATACTGTAAGTTAAAGCCCACTTTTGTACGTCAGTTAATTTATTAATTAATTATAGTTCAGAATGCTGGAGTCAGCATAAATTTTTTCGTTGACAGTAAAAGCTATCTTTAAAATACTTTTTGTCTTATTCAATATGATATAAATAAAAGAGAAGATAAATCATATTATTTGCAAGCTGGACTCTCAGTTAAACAAGCACTAGGGTCACATGGAATGAATTTCCTTTATTTCACGTCTATGGTAACAAACTTGTAGGTCCTGAGACTACCGGTTTCGGTCAGCAATGACATTCTTCAGATCTGTTTTATAAACATTTTTATATGTGTGATGATGCTGGCGCTGATTTTGTGTTTAGCATTTGACGATGCCACTTTGGCTTCAGTATACTATGACATGTTTTTTATAAAACAGATGACCGAAACCGATAGTCTTAGGACCTACAAATTTGTGACCATAGACGTGAAATAGAAGAAATGTATTCTATTTTTGGACCACTGTTCCATTCGCGACCATGTCGCAGCTTGTGAAAGATGGTCATATGGAACAATGCATCCAATAAGATATTTATCGCTTTCTCATTTATTTGAAGGCAGCGTAGTATACTTGCACTTAAATGTTCTTTTTTTTTCCTTACCTTCGTGCTCCCTTTTATCGTCGTGGCTTGTGGAATATCACGCTGAGTGCATTAACTGATACGCGGTGTTTGGCTAAAAGTCAGTGTCAAGTATTTATTTAATTCAACTGAGCAGTAGAAAATTTCATACGTTTCTTAAGTGCAGGTTCTATACGCTTGACTATGAATCCATAACGATACTATACCACTTCCTGAAAGACGTACAAGACACAGAAATTAAATTAAACTTCAAGGTACATTAACCTCCAAAAAATTACACTTCTCGCTGGTTTTAATGATCGATAATGTTCTGACAATGTCAAAGAGAGCACTCTAATTCAATTACACTATTACAGTTTTATCGGTACACAAATTGCCCGAATTAAGCAGTATTAAAGAATTGTGTCATTTTCCTGCGGACGACATCAGGGTGATCACGAAGTCCCATTATCCCCTGTGAATTACACAGATGTTGATAAATTATTGTCTCTCATTATTGTAGGTAAATGATGTAAAATAAGGCTGGTGACTGATGAATCCACTTACACTATAGAGGAATGGACCGTAATGAGCACGTGGGCTCACGAACGACCCCATGCAGGAAAATCAGTGAGATATATTCAACACGATTTCATGGTAAATTTTCAGAAATGTTCCCTACCCTAAGCAACGATTTTACGGCGGGAGTAACAGCTTTTTGTAATTGATTGCGTAAGAGATAAGCCCCGATGAGGGCGACCGTCAGCACGATTAGAAATGTGTTCGCAGGCTTCAACGTCTGTCAAACGTGCGCCAAAAGCGATCGCAGGAACCGGGGTTCAATGCTCGACATTACAATAAGAGATGAAGAATGATTTGAAGGCATTTAAATCTTCGCTTGTGTACAAATTGAGTGATAATGACATACAAAAACAACATCAGGCTTGTGGGAGAATGTTCGGTGCCTTTACAAAACTTTTTTCGACTGGGAAAATGTTTTTCTCCGACGAGTGTACATTTCATATAACGCAGTTCAAAAGCGAGAAACACTTATTCCTGGAGGAAAAAAATTACGAAAAATATAGAATGTTCATATCTTTTCGACGGTGCTGTGAAACATATTGCTTATCTCAAGATGAGTGATTAAATTAGGCTGTTTCACATCTAACTATACCCAATTTCATATAGTAAGCTTTTTAATTAAGATTGTGAACAAATGAATGATAAAACAACAATAAATTTGGCGCCATTATTGTAGAAACTGGTACACAACATTTTTGGACCTATCCGAAGTTTTCTGTGCATCGTCAAGTTGACGCTTTGTTTGAAATTTCGCTAACTTTCGTCTTCCAATTCGATAACGCTGTTTGAAGTTGTGCAACCAACCACTGCTTCCCTTGAAATTACTGTAATCTATGTCGTGCGCAATTTAAGGTGCACTACGTAGTAGATCACTGTCGTGCACATCCTATAAATTATATCGAGCATCCTTGAAACGCACCAACACCAGTTTTTGTGACAAGTGCGCCTGTCCTCCCTTGAATACCTGTAGTTGTTCTTATGCATTACACGGTCATATTGCTGCGGACTTCTTCGAAATCTGTACGTAATTTTTTTTTTTTTTTTTTTTTTTTACTGTGCTGCGGAGTATCTTATATGTACGTATGTTTAGTACCAGCTCCTTGGACAACGATTGTCCTTTACTACGTTTCACTGGAGACGAGATTTGTGGCTCCATGTCCAACAAGAGGATGAACTTCATGGCTCGACAATTGTTTCAGTATCACTTTCGCGTGTTAAGCACGTATCGTTATCAATGTACTTATGTACATCGTCCGTACTTCCACGTGTTTAAGCACGTATCGTTACAATGTACATCGTCCGCACAGTCAAGCGTATACGACACCACATATTCCATATTCCATATTCTTGTACTGACTCATCTTGCACAAAGGCTGATATTTCATCTGCGACTTCCTTCTCACTGTGCAAAATTCTGACGAAATGACAATTTCGGCAACTGTTGTAGATATAATGCAATGTTTGCTTTGTTTATCGTTCCCATTGCTCTTCTTTGTATCAACACCACTAGCGCTGTAGGACTGTTGTGAGTTACTCGTCGACTATGCAGTTCAACTGAAGTCCATAGCCTCTTGTTGTGCTCACCACTGGATAACTGCAGTCCCACCCCTTGTTGCCATCGGCAGCCCAATATTGTAGTTGCGTGGTAGACAATGTATGGGGCGTCGAATGCCGTAAACATCCTTCGCTTTTTGCGACCTCGCACTCAAGGGGTTCCTTGTGAGTGGTCAATCTGTCTTAGCTGACCATCTGATTCAACCACACCTACTCGACAACTGTAATGTATCTAGTTACTTTATTCGCCGTGTGCGAGTCATAGTAATTGTTTGATGGGTAGACACAGTTAGAAGGACAAGTAAGCGCATTATTATCACTTCTGTTGTTCGTTTGTTCGATAGCTTCTCGATGAAAATGATCTATTGTTCACAGTGATCAGAAAGTACCATTACCCCTATCGAGTGTCCACATATTCACAGATAGTCACATTTTATTCGTGTGGGATCATTGCGGAGGAAAACTTCGAGGTAGTGTGACTATTCTTTATTATTTTTCGCAGGATGTTTGTGTATACACCATGCACGGTGTCAAATTCTCCTCAACATTGCTGGCGTTAAGGCAGTAAATTCACATCTAACTGCATCCTTAAGCTCGTCTACTATCTCGTAACGTGTGACAGCAACTTTCTGTTTAATGAACCCCCATAACGCATTGTCGGAGGATGACAGATGAGGACTTCGGTGTAGCTACTCCAAAGGTGCGAAAACATATACAACCAAGCAGTCCCCGATCTTGCATGTGTGCAATAAGACAATCACGTAACATGGTGAGGTACGCAATGTGATTCACAGTTCCATCAAAGAAACATGGACCTATCGTATGGTTTGCAGACATTGCAGCCCAGATCATGATGTGTGGAGGGATGAGCTCAAGTTCTTCATAAAAATGTTGGTTTTGTTTAGTCAAGAAATAAATGTTTCTCGCTTTCGCACGGCGATATATTGCACACTCGTAGGCGTAAGACGATTGAATGGAGGAACCGGAGTACGTTTTTCTCCGCTTATGGCCATCATTTCTCAGTGTGACACTAACTCAATATATACACTCCAGGAAATTGAAATAAGAACACCGTGAATTCATTGTCCCAGGAAGGGGAAACTTTATTGACACATTCCTGGGGTCAGATACATCACATGATCACATTGACAGAACCACAGGCACATAGACACAGGCAACAGAGCATGCACAATGTCGGCACTACTACAGTGTATATCCACCTTTCGCAGCAATGCAGGCTGCTATTCTCCCATGGAGACGATCGTAGAGATGCTGGATGTAGTCCTGTGGAACGGCTTGCCATGCCATTTCCACCTGGCGCCTCAGTTGGACCAGCGTTCGTGCTGGACGTGCAGACCGCGTGAGACGACGCTTCATCCAGTCCCAAACATGCTCAATGGGGGACAGATCCGGAGATCTTGCTGGCCAGGGTAGTTGACTTACACCTTCTAGAGCACGTTGGGTGGCACGGGATACATGCGGACGTGCATTGTCCTGTTGGAACAGCAAGTTCCCTTGCCGGTCTAGGAATGGTAGAACGATGGGTTCGATGACGGTTTGGATGTACCGTGCACTAGTCAGTGTCCCCTCGACGATCACCAGTGGTGTACGGCCAGTGTAGGAGATCGCTCCCCACACCATGATGCCGGGTGTTGGCCCTGTGTGCCTCGGTCGTATGCAGTCCTGATTGTGGCGCTCACCTGCACGGCGCCAAACACGCATACGACCATCATTGGCACCAAGGCAGAAGCGACTCTCATCGCTGAAGACGACACGTCTCCATTCGTCCCTCCATTCACGCCTGTCGCGACACCACTGGAGGCGGGCTGCACGATGTTGGGGCGTGAGCGGAAGACGGCCTAACGGTGTGCGGGACTGTAGCCCAGCTTCATGGAGACGGTTGCGAATGGTCCTCGCCGATACCCCAGGAGCAACAGTGTCCCTAATTTGCTGGGAAGTGGCGGTGCGGTCCCCTACGGCACTGCGTAGGATCCTACGGTCTTGGCGTGCATCCGTGCGTCGCTGCGGTCCGGTCCCAGGTCGACGGGCACGTGCACCTTCCGCCGACCACTGGCGACAACATCGATGTACTGTGGAGACCTCACGCCCCACGTGTTGAGCAATTCGGCGGTACGTCCACCCGGCCTCCCGCATGCCCACTATACGCCCTCGCTCAAAGTCCGTCAACTGCACATACGGTTCACGTCCACGCTGTCGCGGCATGCTACCAGTGTTAAAGACTGCGATGGAGCTCCGTATGCCACGGCAAACTGGCTGACACTGACGGCGGCGGTGCACAAATGCTGCGCAGCTAGCGCCATTCGACGGCCAACACCGCGGTTCCTGGTGTGTCCGCTGTGCCGTGCGTGTGATCATTGCTTGTACAGCCCTCTCGCAGTGTCCGGAGCAAGTATGGTGGGTCTGACACACCGGTGTCAATGTGTTCTTTTTTCCATTTCCAGGAGTGTAGGTCGAGTGCAATTACTTATGACCTATATCATGTAATTCTGTAATTAATCGCCATCTTCTCGCCGTGGCCGTATCGGACTTTAAAGCTTTGTCCACAGTGTTGGGAAGGACGACGGTTCAATCCTGCGTCCGGCCATCCTGATTTAGGTTTTCCGTGATTTCCCTAAACTGCTCCAGGCAAATGCCGGGATGGTTGCTTTCAAAGGGCACGGCTGATTTCCTTCCCCATCCTTCCCTAATCCGATGAGACCGATGACCTCGCTGTTTGGTCTCCTTCCCCAAACAACCCAACCCACAGTGTTGGCACTAAGAGTGAATATTGCAATAGGTGTGAACCTATTTGCGTCGGCGATGCGACGCCATCTGCTGAGGGCTGGACTGTAGCGCGAATGCGACTGTGCTAGCTTCTGTTGTCCAAGAACAAATATTTCAAAGACGCACCTATCACAGTCACCTGTCCTGCACGACGTTCTTGAAACTAACTGAAAGTTCCTTGAACCATTTTCTTCAAGATCTAGCCAAGACGTCTGTGAAATGTAACTTTCATAGAATGTTGCCTACAATCTGTGGGACTGAAATCACAAACAGGTCTGACAACATCGACGGAGACCATATGCTTTTCCTTTGTAACCGAAGTCGTTTGTGCTTGCTAGAGCGATGATACGCAATTCCGAGTTAACTTATCTCAGTGTAGACGAGTGTAATGTGCTGCGAATACATAGAAAGATCCTTTATCATTTAGATACAATATATCAATTATCTAGGAGTAGGCATTAGGAGTGATTTAAAATGGAATGACCACATAAAATTAATCGTCGGTAAAGCAGATGCCAGACTGAGTTTCACTGGAAGAATCCTAAGGAAATGCAGTGTTGTGGATTGGCAAGACAGTCAATCCACTATGACAGCAAGCCGAAAGGCACGCGTTTAAGCTCACGCAGGCTGGCGTGAGGTTTGGAACAGGACAAGGAATTTATAGCAGCAAAAATAGTACGTAGCTGCTGGAATACTTAACTTTAATCCATAATTGGTGAACATCGCTCTTGACGGTACATGTTTTACAGCATCAATAGTAACTGGTAATGGCGCCTTGTTAGGTCGTAGCAAATGACGTAGCTGAAGGCTATGCTAACTATCGTCTCGGCAAATGAGAGCATACTTTGTCAGTGAACCATCGCTAGCAAAGTCGGCTGTACAACTGGGGCGAGTGTTAGGAAGTCTCTCTAGACCTGCCGTGTGGCGGCGCTCGGTCTGCAATCACTGATAGTGGTGACACGCGGGTCCGACGTATACTAACGGACCGCGGCCGATTTAAAGGCTACCACCTAGCAAGTGTGGTGTCTGGAGGTGACACCACATGCAGTCCGAAAACAAAGGAAGTAGTTTACAGTACACCTGTTCGCCCACTGCTTGAATACTGCTCACCGGTGTGGGATCCGTATCAGATAGGGTTGATAGAAGAGATAGAGAAGATCCAACGGAGAGCAGCGCGCTTCGTTACAGGATCATTTAGTAAACGCGAAAGCGTTACGGAGATGATAGATAAACTCCAGTGGGAGACTGCACGAGAGACGCTCAGTAGCTCGGTACGGGCTTTTGTTGAAGTTTCGAGAACATACCTTCACCGAGGAGTCAAGCAGTATATTGCTCCCTCCTAGGTATATCTCGCGAAGAGACCATGAGGAGAAAATCAGAGAGATTAGAGTCCTCACAGAGGCATACCGACAATCTTTCTTTCCACGGACAATATGAGACTGGGATAGAAGGGAGAACCGAAAGAGGTACTCAAGGTACCCTCCACCACATACAGTCAGATGGCTTGCGGAGTATGGATGTAGATGTAGATGGAGATATTCTTCATGTTTTACTATCCCTATTAATACACAGCTATAGAAGGAGTATCGGTAGAGACTAATTTCGGACCGCCCTGTCGAATGAGCACGTGAAATTCCACTTTAAAAATAATTTTGTTCGCAACGAAAGATGCGATGAGCAGTATTTATTTGGGCTGACTCCAGCTACAAGTTGCAAAAAATAAATTGCAATATCTGACGAAACACCAGAGAGAATGCCCCTGATAACTCTTACGGGAAACATCCCACATATTGAAAACTGTCAATCGTGGAATTCATTTGTAATAATTTTAATCCATCTCTTGATATTTTCTTTTTGAGTTTCGTACCAGTTTTTATTACTGTCATCAGAAAAGTTGGTTTTATTTTATGTAACTTAATCATCATCATGGGGCATTTGGCCTCCAGACTTCACCTCATGCAACGACTTAGCCTTACATAAGGTTTTCTCCCTGTGTTTCATGAAGTGCTGTAGACTCTTGCTCATCCTATAGGTCGTTTCTTACTATAAAGACTCCTCCAAAGTGTTTTCTTCCCATATCTTGAAACGTCCCCTTAGATCAATTTATACAAGACTATGCTTAACCTGACACACAATATTTTTAGCGCAACGCAATCTGACTATCAAAGATCCCTGCAAAAGAATGGCCCTGAGTAACTTTAACCTATACCTTTCACAAATCACTTACCTCACAAAAATCTTCGTTACTCGAACTACTGCAATACAGCGAGCGCCACTATTGCCAGCTAAATAAAAGATTCAAACTACAGAAGGCACTAACTACTGATAGGGATAGTTAGCAAATGAAAGATTATTAATAGAGAACAAACAATGTATTTACCTTAATAGTCATAATATATATAGCAGTTCATGACAAATTACAAAACTCCGCCATCTCTCTCCTCACATCCACCACTGCTGGCGGCTCACCTCCAACTGCGCAACGCTACGCGCTGTTCACATCCAGCTGCCGCTGCCCAACACTACAATGGCAGACAACAATGCAAACTAGCCACAGACTGCACACAGCACAGCCAGTGATTTTCATACAGAGCGCTACGTAACGTTGCCAATAAGAAAACATAAACAGCCTACTTACATAGCCCCCATGCTCCCCACAAAAAATTTTACAAAATATTTTTGGGCAGTGGCCAATAATGATTTGAAAAAATTTTTCATAAATACAATAACAAAGAAATCAAATGCACACACTTATTGATACAATGTTGGTCAAAAGCTAAAATTTTCTCACAGTCCATAAAGACAGTCCAGATTGTTCATCACAGTAAAATTTCAGTGTTTTTTTTTTTTTTCTAAGTCTGAGCAGTAAGAGACAATGCACACGGAAGTAGTGGATTTCCATGCAGTCGTGAAGAAGTAGTGTTGTCCTTCCAATGGAAAGACTGCTGACTCTTGACATGCAGACAGGTAATGGGCCACAACAGAGCAAACCCACAGCAGAGTCATTCGACGTTTTGAAGAAGATTGGTAGGTAGGTCATCACAGAGCAGACCCACTGTAGTCCTGGTAGAGAGTATTGGTATTGGTGGGCCACCAGAGGTGCAGACCCACTGCAGTCCTTGTAGAAAGTGTGGATGGGCCCACTGTAGTCCTGGTAGAGATTGTGGTATTGGTTGGTCATCAGAGATGCAGACCCACTGTAGTCCTTGTAGAAATAATGGTATTGGTGGGTCATCAGAGATGCAGACCCACTGTAGTCCATGTAGAGACGGCCAGCAGCCATCTGTTGCGACTGTGCAGGTGCACAATCACCATTGAAGAGTCTTGAGGAGAATATAGCAAGTCCATAACCACCACTTGTGCACTCACAAAGTTTTTGGAATTGTCCTTAGAACCAGCAATGCTGTTATCCAGTCCCTTGCTGAATTATTAACACACGTGCAAACACTAACAGTCTCAACTTCTCACATATTGTCCATATACTATGACCAACAGAAACGTGTGCAGTGAAATGGAACTTACAAGTTACTTAATTTGATTAACTGGTGTCAATTACAATATTATAACATGAGAATACAATTACAAAGGTACAAAATACATCATTAAAAACATAACAATACAGATAACATTTGTAGTAATACAGGCTTTACAACAGAATAGAAATATACATATACATCAGTGTTACAGGAATTATGACATGAGTACATACATAAAAGATCAGAATAATTATTGAAACATCCACTTCACACATTATCATTAAAACAAAACAGAATAAATAATGTCTAAGCATATTTACAAGGTAAATAACATATTATTAATGCCAATTATGTTTGAGGATAACAGTATTCCTCTTCATAGTGAATGTAGCTTAGTACTAGAAAAACTGTACAGCATAAGTCTTATCAGATAAACATATAAAGACAGGAAGAACATAAATACACAAGGGTACACAAACACATAGTGGGATAACACAAGGAAAGGACAGGGTTTGTTTTACTGCAGTATTTTGCAAACAAAATTTTCTTTGCTTCTTGGAGATCTCCCTTCATCCATCATTATTCCCAAAAAGTCCTATCTATACCTCCTTCCTGTATTCTATTCATATTTCTTTCAAAATAATTATTTCTCATTGTACAATACTCATTTTGGCCCAAATCTTTTTCATGTAACTTCGCAATGCATTCTTTACCTATTCTCCATAGTCTGTTTCTTATATAGTCTACCCCTCTTAAGCTAACTTAAATCTACTGAGCTCAGATATATATACCAAGGGACGAGGCAATGCAGCATCACATAAAACAATTAATATAAACAGCAATGAAAAAAACACAGATTCGCGAAGCAAGCAGCATTATAGAGATCAGCAAAGCAATTGCAGTACTACAACTAATATAAGGCACTGTGCAGCAAACAAGGAAAACTAGCTTAGAAGAGTAACACAAAGTCAAATTCAGTAACACTATGCCTGGCAAACAGCAGCAACTTATACCTAAACATCACATAGCTCAAGCAGAAAAAAATATTACAGTAAAAACAACAATGCAGAAAAGGGAAATGTCTATTCACATCTTAATGTCTATGTAATTAAAGTGGTGCACCACAAAAACTAATTCTTCAAAAAATTACCAAGTACTCGAAAAGAAAATTATATATGCAGTTACTGTTATTAGTCCCTTCTTATTGTTCTTTCCATTCCAAAAGCTCCTTTTTCGAAGAATGTGGATCATAAAATAATTATTTAATAGATCTGTTGACAGAAAGTGTTCACATTAGCAAATGCATCTAAGTTTATTTTATAAAACTAATGCTGCAACACAGCTGGAAACCAGATATCAAATGAAATAAGCAACTACGAAAAGCAAAGCATAAAAATATCATTCAATAGTCATGTGACATTTCATAAGTTAGTAGAAATTCTCTCAACTCTCGTAGAAAGACACTTGTCGTAATCAGGTGTGCAGATGTAAAAATATTTCTCGTCATTTCATTAGGCATTTCAGTAAATATCATAAATTACCAGCTCCACAGTATGCTTTCAACAAGGAAATGTCAATAGCGGGGATAATGGCCTCCCTTTTTTTTTTTCTACCTGTGCTTCCGGAAAGGCACACCCTAATGGCTTGTTCTCCAGGTGTCTGACACAGCTGTGTGCCCACGACGCACCTGCAGGTGGTCACTTAACTTTCTTACGGAAATATTTACGACAGCAGTTTCCGCTACAGTGACAGTCTCATATAAAAATTTCACAGGTCGAGAATTTACGGTGCAAATGTGTAGAAACAAAATCCTATGAATATAACAGTGTCCAAAAAAAAATTTCGCCGGCATTGTGATACATTCACGCATTTACACACATTTCATAACTCTTAAAGTACGATTCTTGGTTTCCAACATCCTTTTTCACAAGTCAAGAGTCCCTAACTTCTATTCATTATTCATATAGATATAAACACGTAATCACATTCCTCATATATGGTAGCATCATCTTATTGACATAAACATACCTCAACAGCATAATACACATCATCGTCGTAAAAATAACATCATAACACCTCAGTCAAATCTCAAAATCGTCGCAGCTTCCTCCAATAATTTCAAAACCTAAAAAAATTCTCTGCCCATGCCAAAAGTGTCATCTGCCTCAAACGTACTTTAAAAATCATGATCCAATACCAAATATATCATTCAAAGCTCTCATAATATCACAATGGGTCCGAAAAAATATGAACAGTTCACAAAGTACAGACAAAATACAATTTCGTAAGTGTAAAGTTATACAACGGTGTAATTACGTAAACATCTGTCACAGACGTAATAAAAAAGTTTGTCTCTCTCAGTTAAATGATCAGATAGCTGTGTAATTTGTGTTAGAGAAATATGGTACCAATGTGTAAAGTTGTATAAGCAAATACCATATTAGCTAGGGTTCCTTGTGCTTGCCAAACACATGGTACACAAAGTAGGCGTGTACCCCCCTGAGGATTAATCTAATTATACCTTCAGGTGTTACAGATTACAGCAATGGAATGAAATGTATCACGGAAAACTTTCTTTGTAATTCAAAAATCTTTAAAAATAAATGTTTTAAGTACAAAATTAATCACTGAGATGCGTGTCCTGTAGCGCTAAATGTGCATCTTGTTGTAAGATAATCTCTGTGGAAGTTTCGTAGTTATTTTCCTCTGAAAGCTAAGTTCTGCAGAAGTCAATGTACTGACCTCATGATAAACAAAAGTGAAATGCTTTACGTATAGATATCTTACTTATTACGCTTATTGCCGTGATGAAGAAAGTACTGTGCTGTAACGTATTGTTGTGCTACGAAAAAGGCTGTCTCATTGTAGCTGTACCACAAAAGTTACTACTAAAACATGTTTTACTTTCCAGAAGAATTCAGAAAAACCGTGCAGATATAAAACGGATACACCGCAAAAGCAACAATGTAAATTGTGTCACACATTAGTAACGTCGTGATATAATCGTGTAGCTGTCACATAAACTAACCATTGTCTCATCTGGTATCTCACAGAAAGTACTTTAAATCCGGAATGTATTTTCAAGTAAACCAAAATGTTGCATTAGAATCTCATCAGCAGTACTGGTAAATGTTCTAAGTATGTGAGCCTTATAGTCGTTACATAATCGTGCAACTAACAAGCAAGAATGTACACACACAATAACACTGTGTCGTCTGTTCACAATAACAATGCATTCGTAATTTCTGTTTAAATAAGTTCTCTTGGTTCTTGACTGGATATTTAACTTTAAACATTGTTGCATTGTAACAGTTTCTAAAGCATACTAGTAATGTGAAGTGAAACGTTTTATGGCAAAGACAAAGTTAAAAAACAGTTTATCTCTTAATAAACGGTTTTACATGTGAGATGTGGTGTAACCCTTTGCTCTTCTCAGTACGCAGAGTTTCAACTCGAATGCAATTATCATGTGGTATACGTCAGTAAAGGATACTGGAATTTTTCTCAAGGTTAGCGTCTATGTTATTTTTCCCTGAGCCAGCGGGCGCACGTGTATGCCTGCGGTGCGAGTCATTGTCTGTCTCTTTGTTGCCGCGCGTCGTTACTGGGATTAGGAGGCCTAACTTCCACAAATTCGCCTTGCCGAGAGGGCCCAGCTCTGTTTAAAGCTCGCCAGTTCCGATGGAATTCAGGTCTGTCGTTATGTCGGTAGTTTACACAGTTTCTTTCGTGTCGGTCACGTGGTGGAGAATTTCTCCCTGAATCGTAACTGCGCACTTAACTGTTGCGTCTGAAATTATTCTGTCTCTCGTGATAATAATTGTTCTGGTTGCCAAATTGTCTGTTTCTATGAGTGTCTCTGTCATATTCATTACTGCGGAAAGGTGATCTTTCCCTGTAACTATTACTCTGCCAGTGGTTGTCATATGGGTGCTGTCTGTTTTGATCACGATTTGCGTTGTAAGAATAGAATTGTCGTGCCCTGTTATTGTTTCTGTCGTCACGGAATTGTGACGGATGTGACCTGTAGTGATTGTTTTCCTGTTTTCGCATCCCGCGACTGTCTGTGTCAATTTCTAATTCTTGTAAGAGTCTCTGAAAAGCTTCAATGTCGTCTTTGCAACGTCCTGCCAAAATAATATGTCGTAAATGTTCAGGCAGTTTGATTAAGCAAATGCGGATGAGTTCTGAGGGGCTGTATGGGTTTGACAGGTACTGATTCTTGTGCAACATGTCTTCAAAATATTTCACAAGACTGGAAAATTCAGATTGTTCAAAGTGTTTCATCATCATGATGCCATGTTTTACTCGGTCTTGTGTGGCTGGAGACCAATATGCTGAGAGGAAGGCATGGTAAAATTCTCCTTCACTGTGGCAATCGTGAATGACCGATCGCATTCTTACAGCTGGTTCATTCTCCAAGTAGCCACACATAAATTCTAACCTGTGCTCCAATGACCAGTTGGGAGGGAAACAATGAGAGAATTGATGGAGCCACGCTTGTGGATGAATGTCGTTGGCAGAGTTCTTAAACGTTTTGAATTTATGTGTAGTAATGAACAGCTTATAATCAAAATCATCATGTCGGCGAGTTGCATGTCGGTCATTGTTACGTCGTTTCGGCGGTTCCATCTCAAAATTCGGTGCACCTTGCCAATTCATTTCATAATTACCGAAATGCCCTGTGCTATTATTTTGTGGCTTTTCCGTATTTCTAAGTTCCTCTTCCTGTGTTGGAGCGCGAGTGTCCTCTGAAATATGAAATTTTTGTATTACTTGTGCCAACTGATCTTGTACTTCCCGGATTTCTCTTTTGTACTGTGTATTGATTTGATTTTGATTTTGTTTGAATTTTCTTATTTGTTCATACTCTTCTGTGTCAGTGAAGGCTACAGGTCTTGTGTCATTCAGATCATCATCTACCTTTGTAGATAAGTTAGTGACCTGATCCGAAAGTTCGGCTACTTTCTCCGATAGTGTACTTATTTCCTCCACGTGTCTTTCTGAACCAATTTTCAGGGTATCTACTGTGTCCTTTAAATTTTCCTGAGTTTTTGCAAGTTGCGTAACCGAATCGGTAGATGCAACTGAGTCAATTTTAGCTTGCAAGGTCTCATGATTTTCATGAACAATAATTTGCAGTTCTTTTATGGCTGCTTCGTGATTCTGTAATGCAGTTTCATGACGCGAAAAAATAGGTTGGAAATGCTCACAAATTTGTGTTTTTTACGTCATTACAGACCTTTTGACATTTCGATTCGATGTTATGTAACTCAGTGGTTAAATCTTCACGTGTTTGTTCAAGTGTGGTGTCTAACTTTTGAAGATTTTGTTCCATTGTGTCTAACTTTTTAAGATTTTGTTCCACTGTGTCTAACTTTTGAAGCTTTTGCTGTGTTTGTCTCTGATTTTGTTCCATTGTGTCTAACTTTTGAAGATTTTGTCCCATTTGTTGCATTAATTGTAATAACAATGCATTAGTGTCTGGAATCTGTTCCTCTACGCTTTTCGGCAGTGCATTTGCACCAGCAACATTCACATTTTGACAAGCAGAAAATGTGTCTTGACTTATTTGAGAAAACGGTGAGGACCCAAAACCCAAGTCTACAGTATTTGCAATATTGTGTTCTGTCATTTCGGATTCCTGAGGCGAGCTGTTGCCGACCGATCGATCGATAATGCTTCCCTGTTCACTACCTGTCTACACCATTATTTGCCGCCCGCTCCATTTTCCTATGTACAATTACCAAGTTACTACTTCCAACATTAGTTAATTCATTACTCGGTGGCGCTAACACACTGCTTTCGTCTTCACTGTCATTTCTCAGTTTACTTTGGAGCCTAGTATTACGTTTTTCACACGCCATTATTGTCACAATATTTCACACACAGAAAAAAAACACAATTTGAAGAGCAAAAATAGGGGAATACATTAACATAGCACTGAAAATAATATCTAGTTAAGTGCAAGCGCAGCTGCGAAATACTTGGTGCAAATCTACATGCATGCCACAACTGTATTACTGTGCAACAATGAAAAACCACAACTACCAAGGAAATTCTCTCTATAATTACGCAATAGCAATAAACAAAATCTACACTAATTGCATAAACTACAAGAAAAAATCAGAAGATTCCAGTGAGGTATCCTAGGCTAAGGGTCGACATATGAAACGTCCCCTTAGAACATTTGAACAAAACTATGCTTAACCTGACACACAATATTTTTAGCGCAACGCAATCTGACTATCAAAGATCCCTGCAAAAGAATGGCCCTGAGTAACTTTAACCTATACCTTTCACAAATCACTTACCTCACAAAAATCTTCGTTACTCGAACTACTGCAATACAGCGAGCGTCACTATTGCCAGCTAAATAAAAGATTCAAACTACAGAAGGCACTAACTACTGATAGGGATAGTTAGCAAATGAAAGATATTAATAGAGAACAAACAATGTATTTACCTTAATAGTCATAATATATATAGCAGTTCATGACAAATTACAAAACTCCGCCATCTCTCTCCTCACATCCACCACTGCTGGCGGCTCACCTCCAACTGCGCAACGCTACGCGCTGTTCACATCCAGCTGCCGCTGCCCAACACTACAATGGCAGACAACAATGCAAACTAGCCACAGACTGCACACAGCACAGCCAGTGATTTTCATACAGAGCGCTACGTAACGTTGCCAATAAGAAAACATAAACAGCCTACTTACATAGCCCCCATGCTCCCCACAAAAAATCAGTTCAGCCGCCTCTCCAGCCATTTTGATTTTGTTTTTACACTGAGGTAACAAAAGTCATAGGATAGCCGTATGCATATTTACCCCTGGTGGCAGTCGTATCATGTACGCAAGGTATGAAAGGGTACTGCATTGAGGAGCTGTCATTTGTAATCAGATGATTCATGAAAATATCACTGATGTGATGATGGCCGCATGATGGAAATTAACAGACTATGACCCCCCCCTAGGGGGCTCACAGTTCTTTCGTGAGTTCGCGAGTGACCCACAAAGGGCCCCGAGCTATTGCAGCCCATTCTTCCTTCCCTGTCTGCCTTTCCTTCACTTCCCCTCCCTCACTATCCTTGCTTCTTCCCCGTTGCCCCCACTTTCCTATTTCTCGGTGTTCTGATTTATATCGACCTGGCTATCAACCTGGTTCCCTGTATTGCTTGCAATTCTCCTTCTGCCTGTTCTCTTTCATCCTTTTATCATTTCTAAATTTTCTGTTTTTAGTGTGAGCCATTTGGGGAAGAATTCCCTCCCAACAATCTACGGCAGTGGATTCCTCTCCCGTCTTTCTTCCCCTCTTCCTTCCCTGCCGTGCCCCCTCCACCCTGCTAGGTCACCAACAAATGTAGCCAATCCATATGCCGGCCGGTGTGGCCGGACGGTTCTAGGCGCTTCAGTCTGGAACCGCGCGACCGCTACGGTCGCAGGTTCGAATCCTGCCTGGGGCATGGATGTGTGTGATGTCCTTAGGTTAGTTAGGTTTAAGTAGTTCTAAGTTCTAGGGGACTGATGACCTCAGATGTTAAGTCCCATAGTGCTCAGAGCCATTTGAACCTAATATGGTGGGGCTGTCATGCACCCACCTGACTGAGCCCCCTGATAATCCGCTGTTCCCTCCTCATGCATGCCAAGGAGTGGTTGCTAGTCTTCCTGGAGCATCGGAACTCCCGGCAATGGCCGCCCCTGATCGGAGTAGGTGGTATCAGGGCAGATGTTTGGCACATGAAGGGTATCAAGCAGCAAAAATCTGGCCGTTCTCAAATGGCCGTCTCTTCAAATGGTGAATGGTGAAGGATCATTGAATGCTGATTCTTATGACCTGGTAGCCTTCCCTTGCCTGGCTGTACCATGGGAAGAGGGCCAAACTCGCCGTCTTTGGATGAAACTTGAGGTGTAGCGCATTCGCATCGCTCCTGTCACTTGTTAGGACGATATCGTTATAGGCATGAGTCATCGACAGATGTCACCAGCTGACATGGACCTGAGTTAGCTCCACGGAGCCAGACTGACGGTACACAACGTAGTTCGGAATGTCCCCTTCTTTAGGCCCTTCATGCTAAGCATAGTCTTCCAGATTCCTTAATTTTAATATTATGGTTGAAATGGTTCTCAGTTTCCTCCATGAAAGTGGTTTTTATTTCCAGATATATTGTTTTGCTTGGAACAGGGGCAGGGTGGTTGTGGTTGAGACATCTCTTCATGTTTTCTTGGTCGGGGACCTCATGACCGCTCCTCCATGGAAAGGCCGCTCTTTTTTTCCGGTTTTTAGATTTGGTCTCACCTTTTATGCCTTATACTGTGTGTGTCTTGAGTTCATTATTTTACAATTTGACTCCCCTGACTGGATCCGTCCATTTTTAGCGGACCCTCTTTCTTCTGTAACTTCGGAATTGCGGGGCTGATGACCTCTGCGTTTGGTTCTGTAAACCCTCTCAGTTAATCACTCAGTCATCAAGAAACTTTCATCGTGGAACGGTAGTTGGAACTAGAAGCATGGGTCATTCCATTTCGGAAATCGTTAGGGAAGTCAATATTCCACGGTCCAGAGTGTGAAGAGTTTACCGATAATGTCAAATTTCAGGCATTACCTCTCACCACGGGCAACGCAGTGATCGACGGCGTTCACTTCACGACCGAGAGCTGCGGCGTTTACGTAGGATTGTCAGTGGTAACAGACAAGCAACACTGCCTGAAGTAACCGCAATAATCAATGTGGGAGGTACAGTGAAAGAATCCGCTAAGCAGTGGGGCGAAATGAGGTTGTTGCGCTACGCCAGGCAACAGGAGGTCCGGCACGATAATAGGAGATATTCCGTGACTTCCGTCAGCATTTATACATTGTTCGAATAATGAAACAAAGTGTTTGACAGGTAATTACTTTGCAGTATCGTTCATACTTATGAACTGTTTCCCTATTGATATATTGGTAGGGAATATTGCGAGAGTAATCCCAAAAGTAAGGTAAAATGGGCATACAAAAACTGCCGCAGCGTCTACAAAAATGCATCGACAGAAATGGTGATTATGTCGAATGTAGCTAAATGTTCAAGCTGTAAACTAATGTAAACCACTGTAGAAACAAACAGGTTTATGTACTTATAAAAAAAATAGACGTTACTTTTGGGATTAGCCTCGTATTAGCGCTTGTCGCGGGAACACAATGGAAAGGCAAACAATCTTTTCGTGTTTGAAGATGAATGTAATGTTGTTCACGTTTTCTTTATTAAATTTCATGGCAGATTTTACTAAACTAATTTCTGTCGCCTTATTATAGTTGTTTAACAGTTTAGCAGCATTAAAATTTAGACTTTGTTTGTTTGTGCGTGTGTGTGTGTGTGTGTGTGTGTTTGTCAGAAAGATGAATAGGAGAGGGGGAAAGGCGTAAATACAGCTCACTTCCCATGCTTAAAACTACTGTTAAGTGGCCGGTACTGGTTCAGACGAAGTAAAAATAGAACAAATTAGCTGACTCATTTACTCTATATTGTACACAGAATTCAATTACATTACTTCTAATACACCACAGTTTAATTTAGTCGTAGAAGCCCATTTTATATCGCAGGAATTTCGAGAACGGATGAGCTCGTGAGCAGAATGGCAGGGCTTCAGGAAACGCAGGCACGTCATGCGGGGGTCTGGTCGACCTGGACGCCAGCCACGTAGGAGATCCAGTCGAGGTAGAGCGAGACGACGGTGAAGCCGGTGACGGCGTTGTTGCAGCCGTCGCCGCCGGCGATGAAGGTGTTCACGCCGATCACCACAGGCGTCCCGTTTCTGTTCTGCACCAGCGGGCTGCCGTAGTCGTCCTGCAACCACACGCGCACGTCCTCACGTGAGAAACAAGATTTTCGCGGCGACGTTATTCTATAAATGTTTCTAAGCTATAATGCCGCGTCAGATTCGTTTGTATTTTCCAGCTTCCCAAGACTTCCTCTTTAGTCGTCGACAGGAGTCGACGTCCGTGTTAACTGGCCGTGTGCTGCTTAAAGTAGAAAAATCTATGGAGTAAGCAAATAGAATTATTCTCGCCAACATACAGGATGATTATAATTAAACTTTCGCTATTTGAGAGGGCCCCTAAGAAAAACCACTGCTCGTAGGACAATGAAATTTTGTGGAAACTTCTGTAAGGACGTGCGGAAGAGAAATAACGAATAAAGCATTGAAAGAAACACATTTTAATTTCCACATGAGAGGGTAACATTGTACCGTGTTTATTTTCCAGGCTACAAAGGTTGCTCAGTGTGACGACCATCTGCATCCACGACAGCCTGTAGCCACACTAGAGATTCCAGGATTGTTTGCAGCACATTTCGCATGGTGGCCAAGGAATGTACGAGGGTGAGTCAAATGAAAACCTTAAATTTGGAATAACAAATGGAAATTTCGCTCCGTTATCCTGTAAGTTGGTAAGCGTGCTACAAACTGCGTGCAGAATGACCTGTAGGTGGCAACATAGAGCAGATAGACACATACCGTCGCAGTATCAGTATAAAGATGGCCTCCCTACTTGCGACTAGCACCAAGGAAGAACAGCGTTCTTTTATTCGGTTTTTGCGTAGTGGAGGTGTGAAACCTATTGAAATTCATCGACGAATGAAGGTTCAGTACGGTGATGCATATATTGTCACAGCAGCAGGTCTACGAATGGAGTAGGAAGCTCGCAAATGGTGTGACTTCAGTGGAAGATGCTCCTCGCCCAGGTCAGGCACAACGAGTTGTGACTCCACGGAACATTGCAGCAGTTGAAGCCATAGTGAAGGAAAACCGCCGACTGACACTGAATGACACTGTAGCATGTTTACAGATTAGTCATGGGTCGGCACACCACATTGTGCATGTTGTGCTCCAGTTTCACAAAGTGTCTGCAAGATGGGTGCCACGGCAGCTGACTCCTGAAATGAGAGAACGACATGTTGATGCTTGTGAAGAATTTCTTCGGCGCTTTGAACGAGAAGGTGATGGCTTCCTTGCAAGAATCGTTACTGGAGATGAAACCTGGGTTCACTTCAATCAACCAGAAACGAAGAGAGATAGCAAAGAATGGCGCCATTCCTCATCACCAAAACCAAAGAAGTTTTGAACAGAACCATCAGCAGGGAAGGTTATGCTGACTCTCTTTTGGGACGAAAAAGCCGTCATTTTGGAGTATTACATGCCTAGGGGGGACACTATCAGCAGTGCATCATACACAGGTCTAGTAAAAAATCATCTGCGGCCTGCAATCAAATCAAAGCGTTAAGATGAAGAGGTACGCCACGTGATGCACGAGTGGTTGCGTGGTCTACCAAAAGAATTTTTTTCTAAAGGAATTTTTGCACTTTGTAAGCGCTGGAGGACTTGCATTGAGCGTGGGGGAGATTATGTTGAAAAGTGATTCAGCTTTGTACCACTTCTGCACAATAAATAATATTTAAAAAAATCTTTAGGTTTTCATTTGACTCATCCTCATACGTAGGTCTTCAAGAACAATGTAATAATTGCAATTCCAAAGAAAGCAGCTGCTGACTATCAGTTTAATAGGTCATGGTTGCAAAATACCAATACGAATCCTGTACAGAAAATGGAAAAAATGGTAGAAGCCGATCTCGGCGAAGATCAGTCTGGATTCCGGAGAAATGTAGGAGCATGCGAGGTAATACTGACCCTCCGACTTATCTTAGGAGACAGCTTAAGGAAAGACAAACCTACGTATATAGCATTTGTAGACTTAGAGAAAGCTTTTGACAATGTTGACTGGAGTACTCTCTTTCAAATTCTGAAGGTAGCAGAGGTAAAATACATGCAGCGAAGGGCTATTTACAACTTGTACAGGAACCAGATGGCAGTTATACGAGTCGAAGGGCATGAAAGGGAAGCAGTGGTTGAGAAGGCAGTGAGACGGGGTTGTGGCCTACCCCCAATATTATTCAATCTATACATTGAACAAGCAGTATAGGAAACCAAAGAAAAATCTGGAGTAGGGATTAAAGCTCAGGGGAAATAAATAAAAACTTTGACCTTTGCCGACGACATTGTAATTCTGTCAGAGTCAGCAAAGGACTTGGAAGAGCAGTTGAACAGTATGAAACGTGTCTTGAAAGGTGGGTGTAAGATGAACATCAACAAAAGCAAAAGAAGGATAATGGTACGTAGTCGAATAAATACAGGTGATGATGAGGGAATTTGATTAGCAAACGAGACACTTAAAGTAGTAGCTAAGTATTGCTATTTGGGCAGCAAAATAACCGATTATGCTCAAAGTAGAGAGGTTATAAAATGTAGTCTGGTAATGGCAACAAAAGCATTTCTATAGTACAGAAATTTGTTAACATTGGCTATAGATTTAAGTGTTAGGATTTTTTTCTAAAAATATTTGCTTGGAGCGTAGCCACGTATGTAAGTGAAACACGGACAATAAACTGTTCAGACAAAAAGAGAACAGACGCTTTCGAAATGTGGTTTTTCAGAAGAACGTCGAGGATTATGTGGATAAATCACCTAACTAATGAGGAAGTACTGAATAGAATTGGGGAGACAAGAAATTAGTCAAGCAAATTGACCAAAAGAAGAGATTGGTTGGTAGGACACATTCTGAGACATCAAGGACCACCAATTTAGCATTGGAGGGAAGTGTGGGAGGGTAAAGATCCTAGACGGAGACCAAGAGGTGAATACAGTAAGCAGATTCAGAAGGTTGTAGGGTGCACTAGTTTTTCGGAGATGATGAAGCTCGCACAGGATAGAGACACACAATATTCCCCGTCTCCTTTTACACTGCCGCATAAGTTTCTGGTGACATCTGGTCGTCAGTTTCGTATTACACGGGGCTTCCGGATACTCCTGATCACGTAGAATATGTACAGATAAATTAATCATTTGTAAAAGTAACAGAGTTACTGCAGTGAAGTATATGTCTTGAAGGGACATAAGTTTCCAGTATTACTGCTTAAAACCTTTATTGATTATTACGATAGCTGAAACTTCCTGGCAGATTAAAACTGTGTGCCGGACCGAGACTCGAACTCGGGACCTTTGCCTTTCGCGGGCAAGTGCTCTACCATCTGAGCTACCGAAGCACGACTCACGCCGCGTCCTCACAGCTTCACTTCTGCCAGTACCTCGTCTCCTACCTTCCAAACTTTTCAGAAGCTCTCCTGCGAACCTTGCAGAACTAGCACTCCTGAAAGAAAGGATATTGCGGAGACATGGCTTAGCCACAGCCTGGGGGATGTTTCCAGAATGATATTTTCACTCTGCAGCGGAGTGTGCGCTGATATGAAACTTCCTGGCAGATTAAAACTGTGTGCCGGACCGAGACTCGAACTCGGGACCTTTGCCTTTCGCGGGCAAGTGCTCTAGCGCTAGAGCACTTGCCCACGAAAGGCAAAGGTCCCGAGTTCGAGTCTCGGTCCGGCACACAGTTTTAATCTGCCAGGAAGTTTCAGATCAGCGCACACTCCGCTGCAGAGTGAAAATCTCATTCTGATTACGACAGCTGTTTCGCAAGATATCCGCATTCAAGAACGTCTACGTTGTCCTGACGTATATATAACATCTGGTGTGACCGTAGCTGCTGACTGTTCTCGTTATATTTATGTGAATTCTAAAATATCGATTTATCGTCGATTTTAGCTGTTTTATACAGTGCGTCTTAATATTCTGATATAATATTGTAAATATGGTGTGTACTGTCAAAAAATTACACGAAATATTTACAGTACCATTTCAAAATGTTACGCCAGGCAGTATAAAAGTTGCACCACACTGAAAAAAAAAAAGTATAAAATCGACGTGAAATAGAATTTTAGAATTTCACATGAAATATAAGGAGAACAGTCACCAGATACAGTCACACGAGATGGTATATATACGTCAGGACAATGTAGACGTACTTGAGAATGTAAATCTTCCGAAACAGCTGTTATAATAATCAATAAATGTTTTAAACAGTGGTACTGGAACCTCACTAACAATAACAATTACATTCATAATACGAGTAAAACTCACACTAATCAGTTTCCAATTTTCCCAGAACAATGATTCAGTTTTAAAGTACGAGGGTTGGAACTTTAATAGGGGCAACTATTTATTTACAGAATGAGATTTTCACTCTGCAGCGGAGTGTGCGCTGATATGAAACTTCCTGGCAGATTAAAACTGTGTGTCCGACCGAGACTCGAAATCGGGACCTTTGCCTTTCGCGGGCAAGTGCTCTGGTAGGAAGGTAGGAAACGAGATACTGGCAGACGTAAAGCAGTGAGGACCGGGCGTGAGTCGTGCTTCGGTAGCTCAGATAGTAGAGCACTTGCCCGCGAAAGGCAAAGGTCCCGAGTTCGAGTCTCTGTCGGGCACACAGTTTTAATCTGCCAGGAAGTTTCATATTTATTTACAGTTCGTACAAAATAGATATGTGTTCCAAAGTTTTACTGATCTTCAAAGTAGTCACCAGCATTGTGTATAATCCGTTGCCAGCGATGTGTTAGTCATAGGATAGTCTTAGCAGTGCCAGTTGTGTTGACAGTTCGAGCGGCGCGGTCTATTGCCCGACGAATTTGTAGCAGTTCTGAAGTGAATACCTTGAAGTGTTTCCTTCAGTTTAGAATTCGAGTTGAACTCACGAGGGCTTAAGTTAGGGGAGTGCAGTAGGTGGTGTAGCACTTAGCACCCCATCAGTCAAAGAGATCAGTAACAGCTTGCACTGTAAGTGCTTTAGCATTGTCATGGAAAATGATGCTCAGGTCCTGCAGAAAGTGTCATCTGTCTCTAGCTGGTCGTAGGTTGTGTTCCAAAACTGAACAGCATAATTAGTGGTGACACTTTCTGCAGGACCTGACCATCATTCTGCAGGACAATGCTTAAGCACGTACAGTGCAAACTGTTAATAATTTGTTTGTTTGATGGGGCTGCTAAGTGCTATACCACCTACTGTTCTCCCATGACTTAAGCCCTCCTGAGTTCAGCTCGATTTCTAAACTGAAGGAGACGCTTCATGGCATTCGCTTCAGAACTGCTACAAATTCGTCGGGCAATAGACAGCGCCGCTCGAACTGTCAACACAACTGGCACTGCTAAGAGTATCCTATGACTTCCACATCGCTGGCAACGGGTTATACACAATGCTAGTGACTACTTTGCAAGTCAGTAAAACTTTGAAACACGTATCTATTTTGTGCGAGCCGTAAATAAATAGTTGCCACTATTACAGTTCCAACCCTTGTACATTACCATCAAAGCCAGGGGCTCGGACCCCAACCCGATTTGACAGAGAGTAAATAGCCCAAGTTGCGACTTTACTAGTTTTCTTTTTTTCGTAATTATGCTAAGAGACTAGCAGGATGTCTGCCTGCATAAAGAATCCCAGACGCAGATGGCTGCGAAATCAGAAGACTTGCATTAAGGGCTGGCACACGACACCTCACAAAGGGGAGCGTATGCCTTTATCCTTGTGATCAGATGGTTTTATGGAGTCAGTATTACAGCCGTACTTACACAGCCTGATTCTCCGTTGTGTCCCTTGGCACGCATGGCCCAACCTTCGTCTCCGTCGTCGATCACCTCCAGGATCGCGTAGTTCAAACTGTAGTCGGAGATGGCGTCTGGAACACAACATGTAACTCATACTGTGGAAGAAAGTCAAAAGTCGTTGGGATGGAATTGATGCGTTAAATATACAACATATTTACTTTGAAGTGAAAAGGTTCTGCCCTGAAAAAAGGGGCGGGGTGTAAGTCAAATATCCTTCAAAATTCTCTTCAACTTTCAGCCGCATCAAGTCGTGTAAAATCATTGTAGATTTCAAACCACGTGACGCGGCTGGAAATTCGAGAGAATTTTATCAGTACATATTGTCGAGAAACCTTAAATCTGGATATCAAATATCTTTTGTAGCAGAAGATCTAAGCTTTTTACAAATAAAGGTATAAACTTCGGTAGCAAATGATAAGCAGAAAAATATGACACCTGTAGTTTCAGTATAAAAACTCAGAAGGCAGAAGTGAGTTGTGGAATTGCAATGCGACACGCTCTGACTGTGGAACTATTATTTTAACTTCACGTTCAGCTAGAGTTCACAATCGTGTATCATTTTTGAAAGGACCCCACGATCGCCTAGGCTTTAAAATTGTTTATTTATAAAATCTACTATTGCTGGAAGAAGCATACTGCTGAGCTCTTCTGCCACTTAAGTTCAGCTACTTTACTCTTTGCATGATGCTACTCTTGGAAACAAACCAATTAACTTCCTGGCACATTCTGGATATTTCCACTCAGTTATGTCTAATGGAATAATTTTCTGGGGTAGCTCACCACAAAAACAACGTATTGATTGCACGTAAGCAAGCAGTAAGAATAATACACTACTGGTCATTAAAATTGCTACACCACGAAGATGACGTGCTACAGACGCGAAATTTAACCGACAGGAAGGTGATGCTGTGATATGCAAATGATTAGCTTTTCAGAGCATTCACACAAGGTTGGCGCCGGTGGTGACACCTACAACGTGCTGACATGAGGGAAGTTTCCAACCGAGTTCTCATAAACAAACAGAAGATGACCGGCGTTGCCTCATGAAACGTTGTTGTGATGCCTCGTGTAAGGAGGAAAAATGCGTACCGTCACGTTGTCGACTTTGATAAAGGTCGGACTGTAGCCTATCACGATTGCGGTTTATCGTATCGTCACATTGCTGCACGCGTCGGTCGAGATCCAATGACAGTTGGCAGGATAAGGAATCGGTGGGTTCAGGAGGGTAATACGGAACGCCGTGCTGGATCCCAACGGCCTCGTATCACTAGCAGTCGAGATGACAGGCATCTTATCCACATGGCTGTAACGGATCGTGCAGCCACGCCTCGATCCCTGAGTCAACAGATGGGATCGTTTGCAAGTCAACAATCATCTGCACGAACAGTTCGACGATGTTTGCAGCAGCATGGACTATCAGCTCGGAGACCATGGCTGCGGTTCCCTTGACGCTGCATCACAGACAGGAGCGCCTGCGATGTTGTACTCTCAACGACGAACCTGGGTGCACGAGTGGCAAAACGTCAATTTTTCGGATGAATCCAGTTATGTTTACAGCATCATAATGGTCGCATCCGTGTTTGGCGACATCGCGGTGAACGCACATTCGAAGCGTGTATTCGTCATAGCCATACTGGTGTATAACCCGGCATGATAGTGTGGGGTGCCATTGGTTACACGTGTCGGTCACCTCTTGTTCGCATTGACGGCACTTTGAACAGTGGACGTTACATTTCAGATGTGTTACGACCCGTGGCTCTACCCTTCATTCGATCCCTGCGAAACCCTACATTTCAGCAGGATAATGCACGACCACTTGTTGCAGGTCCTGTACGGGCCTTTCTGGATGCAGAAAATGTTCGACTGCTGCCCTGGCCAGCACATTCTCCAGATCTCTCACTCATTGAAAACGTTTGGTCAATGGTGGCCGAGCAACTGGCTCGTCACAATACGCTAGTCACTACTCTTGATGAACTGTAGTATCGTGTTGAAGCTGCATGGGCAGCTGTATCTGTACACGCCATCCAAGCTCTGGTTAACTCAATGCCCAGGCGTATCAAAGCCAGAGGTGGCCGTTCTGGGTAAAATTGCGCGAAAATGTAATCACATGTCAGTTCTAGTATAATATTTTTGTCCAATGAATACCCGTTTATCATTTGCATATCTTCTTGGTGTAGCAATTTTAATGGCCAGTAGTGTACATGGACGGAAGAAATCGCAAAACCAAGGAGGAGTTGTTCGACGTAAACGAAAGTTGATAAGCGTACTTCTAACATCTGAAAGATGATGTCTATTCAGATTTCACGCTATTCTCATAAGAGTGGCCCTAGTACGGTCACTACGAGGATGCGAATCAGGTTTGCTTTAAATACACGCTGTAACAGTCTTGAACGTTAATTACCTTCCAGATTGGACGTGGTGAGTTGATGTCAGTCAATAACGCCATTAAGGCGACAAAGACCCCATTATTAGCACCTCACAGAGTTTGAATGGGGTAGTGTAATAGGGCTACAAGAAGTTGGATGTTCTTTCTATGATACTGCAGAACGACTTGGCGGGAATGTAGCCGTTGTACGTGCTTGCTGCCAGCGGTGGTCACCAGACTGTTCGGTTGCAAGAAGACCCGACGGCAACGTGGCACTACTGAGAGGGAAGACCATCGTGTTCTGTGTGTGGTTCTAGTGCATCGTATTGCATCTGCAGCAGCAATGTGAGCCGCAGTTGGCACCACAGTGACACAACGGACTGTTACAAATCGGTTGCTTCAATGACAGCTCCGAGCCAGACGCTCTGCACTGTGCATTCCACTGACCCCAAACCATCGCCATTAGTGACTTCAGCGGTGTCAAACGAGAGCTCATTTGAGAAGAGGGTGGAGGTATGTCGTGTTTTCTGATTGAAGCTGTTCCTGCCTCGGTGACAGTGACGGCCGTGTGTTGGTTAGAAGAAAGCCAGTTGAGGGCCTGCAACCAACCTGTCTGACCTGGAGCAATGGTCAGGAGTGTGATTTCGTATGACAGTAGGAGCGCTCTCGTGCTTATCCCACGCACCCTGACTGCAAATTTGTACGTCATTCTGGCGATTCTACTTGTATAGCCATTCATGAGCAGCGTTCTAGGGGGTGTCTTCTAACAGAATAACGCTAGCCCAGATACTGATGTTGCAACTCAACATGATATACAGACTGCGACTTGTTGTCTTGGTCAGCTCGATTACCAGATCTGTCTCCCATCGAGAACATATGGGACATCATTGGACGACACCTGCAGAGTCATTCACAAACAGCATTAGCTATCCCTGTATTGACCGACCAAGGCATGGAATTCCATCCCACAAACTGACATCCGGCATCTGAACAATACAATGCATGTACGTTTATATGCTGGCGTTCAATATTCTGACGGTTACACTGGTTATTAACGTACCTGCATTTCACATCTGCAATGCGTATCTCGCGCTTACATTAACCTGTCATCTTGCAATGTCAGTCACTTACGAGTTACCAAGACAAGTGTATTCCCGAACTTTCATTACTCTAATTATTTTTTGCTGTTGAAAATCTTTTCCGTCAGTGTATGTAGTTTTCACCCAGGCCGTCACGTAGGTACACCTTCACAGAGTTAGGCATTTTAGCTGTACCGTTGAAATAAATATATTCGCTAATAAATTCGTCGTAAGTAATCCATCACAATTTGCGAATAACAGTGATGTCCATACGAACAACATTAGAGGGGGAAAACGACATTCATTCGTATCATTAAAGATATCAATGGGTTAGGAATGAGCAAAAATTTTTGATCATTTGTCCAATAACATACAATAACAAGTTTAAAATATAATTTCTTCTGGAGAACTCACTCTATCCCATGAACGAATTTCTATTTAAAAGTTGAAAAACTGATAGCCTGGAAAAGAAATTAATTGAATTTAACACCCTATACCTGTACATATCTTATAAAATGATTCGTTCCACATCATTTCGATTAAAGAATCGTTCAAATGCTCTGTGCAACATGTAACTAACTAACAATATCGTCCATGTGGTCATAATCAAATTCAGTACTATGAAAACTTTCTTCGGGATACGTCGAAACTTTAAAAAATACCTGAAATGAAAAGCAGCATATGTTGGACATTTAGTTTAAAAAAGTGGGTATTTAATTAAAATATTATTTTGCACCAACATAATGACCATATTTTCGGTATTTAAATAAAAAATTGGTATGTGATTAAAAGTGTAATTTTACGACAGTGCGCGGTACTACTTGAAAGGCAACTACGTAATCTGAAGGCTTGTGGTAGAAGGTTCTACGGGATATATTCCAGTTCAGAAGGCTCTACAGAAAGCCACATCCGAAGGAGTTCCGTAATTACAATAACAACGAAATTCTTCATCGCTTATCGATTGGAAACAAACGGAAATTTAAATGTGAATTTCGTAGAAAGTTATTCAGTATAAAGTTAAGAAACATGGGCTGCGATGCGACGCAATCTAAGCGAGATCTAATGCAACCTCTACCTCTTACCGTGCCTGTATTTCGAAATTAACTATAGTTGCAGCAAGAATATTTATTACCCCGAAGTTTATTTTTATTCATCCAAAGGAAAACGAGTTACACCGTTAAAATTTTTAAGGTACTTTATCCATTTCTGAATTAGCATACGATACAATTTCTGGAAGACCCGAACTGAATTTCGGAATTCGTTTCCCTCCCATGTTTACATGTTAATACCTGGATCGATTTTGCTAGCCCCGTCAAATATCGGTTTTCTTATCGAAAGTTGTCTTACACGAATCGCTTCTAGAAATCAGCCGTTCCAGTTTAAAGTTACTCAGCGATTCTCCGCGTACTTTCCGCCCGGGTTCTACCCGCCTCTGCACAGAGCGTCGGTCGTTATTAACTCTGCAGAGGCGATATTTTGCAGTCTCTACCATGACGAATTTTGGTCGCCATACACAACACACTGTTGTCTATTATAATTTACAGTATATCAAGAATGTTTTGCAGTACTCCGAAATTGAAAACGTTTAATGACAAGAGACTGCAGCATTTCTGTACTTGCGGACGCAACAGTAGTGGTTCCAAATCCCACGAAGACGCCCTCCTGTCCCAAGTAGACCTTGCCGATCTCCGAGCGAGCGGGCAGTTTGGCTGGCTGCACGTAGGCTGCAACATAAACAAAAAACATGTTTTTTCACACGTCTTGTAGGATTCAAAGCTGATATATCACACTGTCAAGACATGACTAAATTCTAAGAGGAAACGAAACCCACAGGACAAAATATTAGTGACCCCCTTAAAATAGCGCAATGGTAGCTTTGGAGTGCACCCATCATGTGACCCACCACTGCTGCCGTTTAAGTGACAGTCAAATGAAAACCGAACATTCAGGACAGCCGCACCGTGAAATCGTTCCATTCAAAACCAATCACCACACACTTTAAGACATCTATTCCACTGGGAGGCGATACGATCAGTCCATGTTTCGTTAGAACGCGGCCGGCCGCTGAAGGATCCGCAGCTGCACACACTCTTACACCCCCTCCTCCGACCGAAACCGTCGTCCACACATTCATTTCTGCAAGTAGCCAAATATGTGAAAATCGCATGATGTCCGGGCTGTACAGTGGATGTTACAGTGTTTCCTAACCAAATCGCTGAAGCGCATCCTTCGTCTGACTGGCAGTGTGATGGCGGGCGTTGCTTTATAACAGGATGACACCGTCCAACAGCATTCCTGAGCATTAATGCGCATCGCAGCTACTGCAAGTGTCTTAATACCGCTGCTTGTTGATTGTGGTTCCACGCTCGAGGAACTCGACGACCAGCCGACCTCTGCAGTTGAAGAAGAAGGTCATCATGAGCTTACCGGAACTTGTGTGAACAACTTTGGATTTCTTTGATGGGATAGATGAGGGATGTTTCCACCGTTGGCTTCAGCGTTTGCCCTCGGTCTGTCGTAATGCTGTTGGACGATATCATACTGTTGCAAGATAACAACCACTGACATACAGGGTGTTACAAAAAGGTACCGCCAAACTTTCAGGAAACATTCCTCACACACAAATAAAGAAAAGATGTTATGTGGACATGTGTCCGGAAACGCTTAATTTCCATGTTAGAGCTCATTTTAGTTTCGTCAGTATGTACTGTACTTCCTCGATTCACCGCCATGATTTCATACGGGATACTCTACCTGTGCTGCTAGAACATGTGCCTTTACAAGTACGACACAACATGTGGTTCATGCACGATGGAGCTCCTGCACATTTCAGTCGAAGTGTTCGTACGCTTCTCAACAACAGATTCGGTGACCGATGGATTGGTAGAGGCGGACCAATTCCTTGGCCTCCACGCTCTCCTGACCTCAACCCTCTTGACTTTCATTTATGGGGGCATTTGAAAGCTCTTGTCTACGCAACCGCGGTACCAAATGTAGAGACTCTTCGTGTTCGTATTGTGGACGGCTGCGATACAATACGCCATTCTCCAGGTCTGCATCAGCGCATCAGGGATTCCATGCGACGGGGGGTGGATGCATGTATCCTCGCTAACGGAAGACATTTTGAACATTTCCTGTAACAAAGTGTTTGAAGTCACGCTGGTACGTTCTGTTGCTGTGTGTTTCCATTCCATGATTAATGTGATTTGAAGAGAAGTAATAAAATGAGCTCTAACATGGAAAGTAAGCGTTTCCGGACACATGTCCACATAAGATATTTTCTTTCTTTGTGTGTGAGGAATGTTTCCTGAAAGTTTGGCCGTACCTTTTTGTAACAACCTGTAATTACCAATCAGGCGAAGGCTACGCCTCAGCGATTTGGTTGAGAAGTACTGCAACATTCCCCCTACAGCCCACGTCCTTCACCGTTGATTTTCACATCTTTGGCGACCTGTGGAAAGACGTGTGTCGACGCCAGTTTCAGTCGGACGAGTAACTGCAAGACTGGGTACAGTTGTGCACCATCAGCGGCCGACCACGTTCTACAGATCAGGAACTGATCGTCTCGTCTCCCAGTAGGATAAATGTTTTATCGTGTGCTGTGGTTCCTTTTGAATGGAACCATTCTATGATCCTGTCATAGCGGGTGTTTGGTTTCCGATTGACTGCCTCTCTAAGTCATGGCAGTAAAGTGGTGTACATTTGTCAGTCTACTGAGTGGTATCAGGGCAGTGAGATGGGTCGACCGAGAGACATACGAGTACGGTAACAAAACAGCAGAGACAAGCAGCCGTGTTTGGGAGTGCCTATGACTATACGGCGAATAAAGTTGCCCGATTTGTTGATGTGTCAATACGGACTGTCCAACGATTCTATAAACAATGGTGTATCACTTGCAGCAGTGTAACAGGGCGTAAGAACAGTGGTCTTAAGAAGATCCATACCGACAGTGACTGAAACGTGTGTGATGTGCTATCAGTGAAAAACGGTTTCAAACTCAACGGGAGTTGCTGCTGTCAGTAGAAACAGGTACAGCTCAACCAGTTTCCTACCGAACATAAGGTCGTATGAATGAAACGGAGAATGTACATTGTTCTCGGAATTTCAGCGCACATTCTCACGTTCGCATGAATAAAGCGAGTCCGAGAATATACTTCATCTGAGAATGTTCTCAACATGGATGTAAAAAGTTGTTCAATGAAGAAAACGTTCTCCGGTTTCATATGAATGAAACTAAACAAGTTTCCCACAAGCGAGGAACATTCTCGGTTTTTTTTTAAGTGAGTGACATAACAGGCACTGAGATGACAAATGTCGTGGGATAGCTATGAACAATTATACAGATGACATTAGTATCGCGTACCCAAGATATAAAAGTACAGTGCATTGGCGAAGCTGTCATTTGTACCAAAGTGATACATGTGAAAAGGCTTCCGACGTGGTTATGGCCGCACGACGGGAATTAACAGACTTTGAGCGCGTAATGGAAGTTGCAGCTAGACGCATGGGACATTCCTTTTCGGAATTCGTTAGGGAATTCAATATTCTGCGATCCACAGTATCGGGAATACCAAATTTCAGGCATTACCTCTCACTAAAGCCAACGCACTGGCCGACGGCGTTCACTTCACGACCAAGAGCAGTGGCGTTTACCTAGAGTTGTCAGTGCTAACAGACGAGCAACACTGCCTGAAATAACGGCAGAAATCAATGTGGGATGTACGATGAACGTATCTGTTAGGACAGTGCAGCGAAATTAGGCGTTAATGGGCTATGGTATCAGAAGACCGATGCGAGTGCTTTCGCTAATAGCACGACATCGCCTGCTGCGTCTCCGCGGGACTTGTGACCATATTGGTTGGATCCTAGACGACTAGAAAACCATGGCATGGTCAGATGACTCCCAGTTTCAGTTGGTAATGCCTGACCGTAGGGTTCGAAGGTGACGCTGACCCCACGAAGCCATGGACCCAAGTAGTCAACAAGGCACAATGCAAGCTAGTTGTGGCTCCACAATAGTATGGGCTGTCTTGACTAGAAAAGGTTATTTTCGGCTACTTGGAGACCATCTGCAGCCATTCATGGACTTCATGTTCCCAAACAATGTCGGAATTTCTATTTCGCTAAGTTACTGAGCTACCGTTGTTTGAGTTTGATTTGAAGAACGTTCTGGACAATGGTCGAATGTCGTTGTTGTTGTTGTTGTTGTTGTGGTCTTCAGTGCTGAGACTGGTTTGATGCAGCTCTCATGGTCGAATGGGCACGAAAAATTCCGTTTGAACTCATTTGGCTTTGTGACGGGAAATAAACAACGCTTTCTGTTGACAGTGGGCATCGAATGAAATATGTGATGAGCGGTGTTTGTTTAGGCCGACTTCATCTACACATTTCAGAAATAAAATTGCAAATATCTGCCGAAACAACACAGAAAATGTGACTGAAGACTCTTAGTGAGGCACTTCATGCAATTAAAGGAATTACAAACTAGTATGTTTCCTTATTGCAGTATGCTAGCTATCGCTTGATCCTTGACCCGCAGTGTCAGCCATCGTTAATCGGATTTGCCACGTTAATGTTTAAGGGGTGGCCGGATGCCCTTCCTGCCGCCACCCCGTACCCCCTGGGACGGAATTAGTGTACCCCAGCTGTCTGCGTCGAGTATAAATCGTGAAGTAGTGCGAAAGTGTTCAGATGTCTGCGAGCCGTGTAACTGAGGCGGAACATGGGGACGAGCCCGGTATTCACCTAGCGGGATGTGGAAAACCGCCTAAAAACCACATCCAGGCTAGCCGGCACGCCGGCCCTCGTCGTTAATCCGCCGGGCGGATTCGATGCGGGGCCGGCGCTCCTACCCGAGTCCAGGAAGCAGCGCGTTAGAGCTTTCGGGTACCCTGGCGGGTTATGTTTCCTTATTGTAGTACGCCTATCCTAAATAATTGCTGAAACCTTAACTTCAACTTTATGCCGAAAAAACTACATATTATTACCAGTGTTATTATATACACTGAGGCGACAAAAGTCATGGAATACCTTCAAATATCGCGTCAGATCTTCTTTTGCCCGGCATAGTGCGGAAATTCGACGTGGCATGGACTGAAGGAGTCACTCGAAATTTCCTGCAGAAGTATTGAGCCGTGATGCCTCTATAACCGTCCACAACTGTGAAAGTGTTGCCGGCGCATGATTTCGTACACGAACTGACCTCTCCATTATGACGCATAAATGTTCGATGGGATCCACGTCGGGCGATCTGGTTGGGCAAATCGTTCTCTCAAATTGTCCAGAATGTTCTTCAGACCAACTGCGACCAATTGTGGCCCGGTGACATAAGCATTGTCTCCATAAAAATTTCATTGTTTCGGAATGTGAAATCCATGAATGGCTGACAATGATCTTTATGTAACCGAACATAACCATTTTCAGTCAATGGTCGGCTCATTTGGACTAGATGACCCAGTCCATTCCATGTGAACGCAGCTCACACCTTATGTAGCCACCACCAGCTTGCACAGTGTCTTGTTGACGTACATGGCTTCGTGCGGTCTGCGCCACACTCGAACGCTATCATTAGCTCTTAGCGACGCCTCTGACCAGGCCACGGTTTTCCATTTGTTTAGGGCCTAACCGATATGGCTCAGGAGCCCAGGAGAGGCGCTGAAGGCTTTGTCTTGCTGTTAGGACAGTCGCTGGCATCGGTCGTCTGCTGCCATAGTCCATTAAAGCCTAATTTCGCAGCATTATCCTAATAGACACGTTCGTCGTAGGTCCGGATTGATTTCTGTGGTTATTTCACACAGTGTTATTTGACTGTTAACACTGACAATTGAACGCAAACGCCGCTGCTCTCGGTCGTTGTGTGAAGGCCATCGGCAATTGCGTTGTCCGTGGTGAGAAGTAATGTCTGAAGTCTGGTATTCTCGGCACACTCTTGACACTGTGGATCTCGGAGTATTGAATTGCGTAGCGATTTCCGAAGTGGAGTGCCCCTTACGTCTAGTTCCAAGTACCATTCCGCGTTCACAGCCTGTTAGATCCCGTCGTGCAGCCGTAATCACGTCGGAAACCCTTCCACAAGAGTTACCTGAGTATAAAAGACAGCTCCGTCAATGCACTGCCATTTTAAGCCTTGTCTAGGCGATACGACCGCCATCTGTGTATGAACATACCGCTGTCCCATGACATTTTATGCTGTTCATTTTTGTAACACAACCTACGACCAGCTTAGAAACAGAAGTGATGATACTTTCTGCAGAAACTGACCATCATTTTGCAGGACAATGCTCAAGCACGTACAATGCAAGCTGTTACTGATTTGTTTGACTGATGGTGCTGCTAAGTGCTATACCACATACAGCACTCCCCTGACTAAGTCCTCGTGAGTTCAACTCAATTTCTAAACTGAATGAAACACTTCACGGCATTCGCTTCAGAACTGTTACAGATTCGTCGGGCAATAGGCCGCGTCACTCGAACTGTCAACACACCTGGTATTGCTGACAAGGGAACCTCCCCATCGCACCCCCCTCAGATTTAATTATAAGTTGCCACAGTGGATAGGCCTTGAAAAACTGAACACAGATCAATCGAGAAAACAGGAAGAAGTTGTGTGGAACTATGAAAAAAACGAGCAAAATATACACTGAGTAGTCCGCACGCAAGATATGCAACATCAAGGAAACTACGAGCTGAGGAGCGCCGTGGTCCCGTGGTTAGCGTGAGCAGCTGCGCAACGAAAGGTCCTTGGTTCAATCCTACCTCGAGTGAAAGGTTTCAATTTTTTATTTTCAGACAATTATCAAAGTTCATGCACTCAAACATGATCAACTTCGCTCTCCAAAATTCCAGGACGTGTTCAGATTTTCTTGGACACATGCAGGATTTGACGGTCTACACACGGAAAAATTTGAAAACGTTAAAAACATATGTTTTGACAGAGCACAGGGAAAACTGTGCGACCGTGAAACTGTTGCATTCATTTGTTGCAGGTTATGTGACAAACTCTTATGTTTTCATCACTTTTTGGGAGTGATTGTCACATCCACAAGAAAACCTAAATCGGGCAAGGTAGAATAATCTTTTTACCCATTCGCCAAGTGTACAAGTTAGATGGTTCGACTACATATTCTTGTCAGGTGACGCACATGCCGTCACCAGTGTCGTATAGAATATATCAGACGTGTTTTCCTGTGGAGGAATCGGTTGATCTATGACCTTTCGAGCAAATGTTTTCGGTGCCCATTGGAGAGGCACGTCCTTTCGTCTACTAATCGCACGGTTTTGCGGCGCGGTCGCAAAACGCAGACATTAAACTTATTACAGTGATCAGAGACGTCAATGAACGAACGGACGGATCATAACTCTGCGAAAATAAAGAATGTAAACTTTTCTCTCGAGGGAAGACTTGAACCTAGGATCTCTCACTCGGGAGCTGCTCACGCTAACCACGGGACCACGGCGCTCCTGAGCTCACATAATCCTTAATGTTGCTTATCGTGCGCATGGACTACTCAGTTCGTATATTTTGCTTATTTTTTTCATAGTTCCACACAACATCTTCCTATTTTCTCGATTGATCTGTGTTCAGTTTTTCAAGGCCTTTCCACTGTGCCAACTTATAACAAAATCTGAGTAGGGGTGCGATGGGGAGGTTCCCTTGTGAGAGTAGCCTACGACTTCCACGTCGCTGGCAACGGGTTATACACAATGCTGGTCAGTACTTTGAAGGTCAGTGAAACTTTGAAACACCTATCTATTTTGTACGAGCTGTAAATAAAAAGTTGCCACTATTAAAGTTCCAACCCTCGTATGACCTCAGTGTATAGAGGAACCGACAGTACTGTCCATAAACATATCACGTTGCTAATTCAGCTATCGTATCAGTTTATGAGTTACGATTCACTTCGAGTCATCTGGTCCTGGCGTGAAATGTATGAAGTAGTGATAGTAATATGAGTCGGGTACTTGTAATATGGTACTGAGAAACCAGTGTGATGGTACTTACGGGAAAGCGGAACATTCGCGCCGAGGTCGATGAGTCCGACGTCGCTGGTGAGCCCAGTGAGCGCTGCGTCGTAGCCGGGGTACTTGATGCCCCTGATGGTGGTGACCACGGTGCGGCCCGGCTCCACGGCAGACAGGTCGGCTGCGCCTAGGTACACCTCCCAGTGGGTCAGCCTGCAATACCCACCAGGAAACTACAACCCTGCTTCTCTTGCAACCCTAAACTCCAGCCGTCCGGGGTGGCCGTGCGGTTCTAGGTGCTACAGTCTGGAGCCGAGCGACCGCAACAGTCGCAGGTTCGAATCCTGCCTCGGGCATGGATGTGTGTGATGTCCTTAGGTTAGTTAGGTTTGATTAGTTCTAAGTTCTAGGCGACTGATGACCTCAGAAGTTAAGTCGCATAGTGCTCAGAGCCATTTGAACCTAAACTCCAGAGCGCACTGCGGGAAGATTAACTGAATGCTTCGGTGCGCGGATATCATGTAGTTACCCTCCAGGTGCATTGATAATGCATACACAGGAATTATATGGGGGTTGCACGTACATATGGAAACACCGCGAGAATGTATGCTTGAACATAATGCAGATGCTACCGAAGCCTGCAGGATGTACTGTGCGTTTGTACACTAACTGTGTGATGTCATCTACACCTTCCAAGTGCCAGTTGTGATGCGAACAGTCTACTATGTGGTTGTGAGTGCATTGCGTCGGAGCTAAATGAATTCGAACGAGGTCAAATTCTTGGTGTTCGTGTGATCGGTGCTCCTTAAACAAGGGTGCCAAAGAGTTTGGTGTTTCAAGAGGCACCGCATCGATGATTTCTGCTGCATACAGTGAACGTAGAAGACATTCATCCACCAAGTCACAACAGGGACGAATGTGTGTGTTGAGTGATTGTGATAGATGGCCACTTTAGACGTTTGTGACCAAAAGTAAGAGGATGAGAGCGGAAAAAGTCACTAAAGAACTTAATGTCGCACTTGTTAACACTGTCAGCACCAAAACGACTCAAAGAGACGTCCATAAGTAGGGAACTGCAGAGTGATCTGGAATTCTTCAGTCATACAAATACCTGAAACAGGGAAACGTGGTGTCAAAACCGTAAAGCCGTGAATGTAGAAGAGGGTATCAGTGATCATAAGTCAGTGGTTGCATCAATGACTACAAGTGTAATAAGAAATGCCAAGAAAGGAAGGAAAATATATTTGCTTAACAAGAGTGATAGGGCATAAATCGCAGAATATCTGAGTGACCACCATCAAACGTTCATTTCTGAGGAAGAGGATGTGGAACAAAAATGGAAAAAATTCAGAAACATCGTCCAGTACGCCTTAGATAAGTTCGTACCGACTAAGGTCCAAAGCGAGGGGAAAGATCCACCGTGGTATAACAATCATGTACGAAAGGTACTACGGAAACAAAGAAAGCTTCATCATAGGTTTAAGAGTAGTCGAATCATAGCTGATAAGGAAAAGCTGAACGAAGCGAAAAAGAGCGTAAAGAGAGCAATGAGAGAAGCATTCAACGAATTCGAACATAAAACATTGGCAAACAATCTAAACAAGAACCCTAAAAAGTTTTGGTCATATGTAAAATCGGTAAGCGGATCTAAATCCCCTACACAGTCACTCGTTGACCACGATGGCACCGAAACAGAGGACGACCGAAGAAAGGCAGAAATACTGAATTCAGTGTTCCGAAACTGTTTCACTGCGGAAAATCGTAACACGGCCCCTGACTTCAGCCGTCGCACGGACGCCAAAATGGAAAATATTGAAATAAACGATATCGGAATTGAAAAACAACTGCTATCACTTAGTAGCGGAAAAGCATCCGGACCAGACGAGATACCCTTAAGATTCTACAGTGATTATGCTAAAGAACTTGCCCCCTTTCTATCAGCAATTTATCGTAGATCGCTGGAAGAACGTAAAGTACCTAGCGACTGGAAGAAAGCGCAGGTCGTTCCCATTTTCAAGAAGGGTCATAAATCAGATGCGAATAATTATAGGCCTATTTCGCTTACGTCAATCTGTTGTAGAATAATGGAACATGTTTTGTGTTCTCGTATTATGACGTTCTTAGATAATACAAATCTCCTTCATCATAACCAACATGGATTCCGCAAACAGAGATCATGTGAAACTCAGCTCGCCCTATTTGCCCAAGAAATTCACAGTGCCGTAGACACTGGCGAGCAGATTGATGCCGTATTCCTGGACTCAGGAAGGCATTTGATACGGTTCCGCACTTACGTTTAGTGAAAAAAATACGAGCTTACGGAATATCGGACCAGGTTTGTGATTGGATTCAGGATTTCCTAGAAGAAAGAACACAACATGTCATTCTTAACGGTTCAAAATCTGCAGATGTAGAGGTAATTTCGGGAGTACCGCAAGGAAGCGTGATAGGACCTTTATTGTTTACAATATACATAAATGACTTAGTTGACAACATCGGTAGCTCCGTGAGGCTATTTGCAGATGACACGGTTGTCTTCAAGAAAGTAGCAACATCAGAAGACTCGTACGTACTCCAGGAAGACCTGCAGAGGATTAATGCATGGTGCGACAGCTGGCAGCTTTCCCTAAACGTAGATAAATGTAATATAATGCGCATACATAGGGGCAGAAATCCATTCCAGTACGATTATGCCATAGGTGGTAAATCATTGGAAGCGGTAACGACCGTAAAATGCTTAGGAGTTACTATCCGGAGCGATCTGAAGTGGAATGATCACATAAAACAAATAGTGGGAAAAGCAGGCGCCAGGTTGAGATTCATAGGAAGAATTCTAAGAAAATGTGACTCATCGACGAAAGAAGTAGCTTACAAAACGCTTGTTCGTCCGATTCTTGAGTATTGCTCATCAGTATGGGACCCTTACCAGGTTGGATTAATAGAAGAGATAGACATGATCCAGCGAAAAGCAGCGCGATTTGTCATGGGGACATTTAGTCAGCGCGAGAGCGTTACGGAGATGCTGAACAAGCTCCAGTGGCGGACACTTCAAGAAAGGCGTTACGCAATACGGAGAGGTTTATTATCGAAATTACGAGAGAGCACATTCCGGGAAGAGATGGGCAACATATTACTACCGCCCACATATATCTCGCGTAATGATCACAACGAAAAGATCCGAGAAATTAGAGCAAATACGGAGACTTACAAGCAGTCGTTCTTCCCACGCACAATTCGTGAATGGAACAGGGAAGGGGGGATCAGATAGTGGTACAATAAGTACCCTCCGCCACACACCGTAAGGTGGCTCGCGGAGTATAGATGTAGATGTAGATGGATGAAGTAACGGAAGGAAGTAATTTGGTCGGCTGAATCTTGTTGCGCACTGTTTCCAGCTTCTGCCGGAGTTTACGTCCCAAAGGTGAAATATGACGACCGTTCGATGATGATTTGGGCAGTCATATCGTAGTATTTGGTGGACACCATGGTACTCCGGAGAGGCGCATTACTACCAAGGATTATGTGACCATTTTGGCTAAACAGGTACATCCCATGGTACAATGTTTGTTTCCCAACGGTAATCCTGTGTTTCAAGACGACAGGGCACCTATGCACACAGCTCGCGACGCCCAGGACTGGGTTCGTGAGCGCGAGGCTAAATTGCCACATCTCCCCTGAACTCCTGCCATCCTTCTCAATGTTATTGAATCTTCGTAGCATACTTTGGGAAGAATGGTACATGGTCGCTATCCACCTCCATCATCAGTAGCCGAACTTGCCACTATTTTGGAGGAAAAATGGTACGACATTCCCTTCAAATCCATACAGGACTTCTATTTATCCATTGCAAGACGGCTGAATGCCATTTGGTTTTTTACACCGTATTAGGCATAGTAATGTGTTGTGTTCTTGGTATTTCCATAGTTCTGTCCAATCCTCTACATCTACATCTACATGGATACTCTGCAAGTCACATTTAAATGCCTTACAGAGGGTTTCTCGAACCACCTACACAATTCTCTATTATTCCAATCTAGTTTAGCGCGCGGAAAGAACGAACACCTATAGCTCCCTCTAGTACCATGGAAGTTATTCCCTGTATGTCTAAGGCAGTCTCCCAACAACACTTTTCTGCTCATTGCCCTTCTTGCAGTATTGTTATTGGTATCCTCAACCCACTTGGTATCTAGTTCGTAATTCCGGCTTGTAGGTGGAGGTCCTTCTGTCTGAGGGAATCCATTTCAAAATTCTTTCGTTACTTAGCTACCTTTTTTCCTCGAGACCTTCGTAGTGAAGCAGAAATGATTGCGACTGGTTCCTTTACTCTCGTTAACGCACTTCTGATGATTAATTCCAATCACTTTTTCTTCTCCAAATATGCACTTCCAGTGAGAATTTCGAATTTATCGCTTTACCTCTAGTTCAACCCTTAAATTGGGACTTTCTCGCCCCACCAGTCATTTTATTCTTTATTTCACACAATAATAAAGACCAGACATTGTTCATATCGTTATAAATCGTCATTAGAACTTCCCTTAGTGCAAAAGGTTTGATACTCTGTATTCTGAGTCCACAGAGAGCGAAAAAAGGATGGGTAGCAATCTCGTGTCAGGAGGCATCACGATTTATTTATTCATTTATTTTGAGTCATCAGTCTTCTGACTGGTTTGATGCGTCCCACCACGAATTCCTCTCCTGTACCAACCTCTTCGTCTCAGAGTAGCACCTGCAACCTACATCCTCAGTTATTTGCTGGATGTATTCCCATCTCTGTTTCCCTCTACAGTTTTTACCCTCGAAAGCTCCCTCTAGTACCATGGAAGTCTTGACAGATATCCTGTCATCCACTCCCTTCTTCTTGACAGTGTTTACCACATATTCCTTTCCTTTCCAATTCTGCGCAGAACCTCCTCATTCTTTATCTTATCAGCCCATTCAACATTCGTCTGTAGCATCACATACTTCGATTCTCTTCCGTTTCGGATTTCCCACTGTCCACGTTTCACTACCATACAATGCTGAGCTCCAAACGTAGATTCTCAGAAATGTCTTCAAATTAAGGCCTGTGTTTGATACGAGCAGATTTCGCTTGGCATGGATTACCATTTTTTCCCGTGCTAGTCTGGTTTAGATGACCTCTCCGCTCCGTCCTTCATTGGTTATTTTGCTTCCTAGGCAGCAGAATTCCTTAACTTCATATACTTCGTGAGCATCACTCTTGATGTTAAGTTTCTCGCTGTTCTCAGTTCTTCTACTTCTCATTACTTTCGTCTTTCTTCGATTTGCTCTCAATCCATATTCCGTACTCATTAGACTGCTCAATTCATTTAGCAGATCATGTAATTCTTCTTCACTTTCACTCAGGAAAGCAATGTAATCAGCGGTTCGTATCATTGACATACGTTCACCTTAAATTTTAATTCCACTCCCGCACATTTCTTTTATTTCCATTGTTGCTTCTTCGATGTATCGATCGAACATTAGAAGCGAAAGACTACATACCTGTCTTACACTCTTTTTAATCCGTGTACTTTGTTCTTGGTTTTCCAGTCTTATTATTCCTTGTTGGTTCTTGTACATGTTGTATATTACCCGTCTCTCCCTATATCTTACCCCTATTTTCCTCAGAATTTCGAAAATCTTACACCATTTGACACTGTCGAACCCTTTTTCCAGATCAACAACTCCTATGAACATGTATTGATTTTTCCTTAGTCTTGCTTCTATTATCAACCACAACGTGAGAGTTGCCTCTCTGGTGCCTTTGCCATTCCGAAAGCCAAACTGATCGTCGTCTAACACATCCTCAATTTTCTTTTCCATTCTTCTGTATATAATGCTTGTCAACAACTTGGATGCATGAACCGTTAAGCTGATTGTGATATAATTCTCGTACTTGTCAGCTCTTGCAGTCTTCGGTATTGTGTGGATAATATTTTTCCGAAAGTCAGATGGTACATCGCCAGACTCATACATTCTACACTCGAACGTGAATATTCGTTTTTTTGCCACATTCTGATGGCATGTTATCTGTCCCGTCTACCTTATATGATCTTAAGTCTTTCAAAGCTCTTTTAAATTCTTATTCGAATATTGGATCCCCTGTCTCTTCTAAATCGATCCGTGTTTCTTCTTCTATCACATCATACAAATCTTCCCCCTCATAGAGGCGTTCAGTGTACCCTTTCGGTTCCACCTACCTGCTCTCTCCTCTGAATTTAACAGTGGAATTCCCGTTGTACTCTTAATATTACCCATCCTTACTTTTAATTACATCGAAGGTTGTTTTGACTTTGCTATATGCTGACTCAGTTCTTCTGACAATCATTTCCTTTCCGATTTCTTCACACGTTTCACGTAGCTGTTTCGTCTCAGCCTCCTTGCACTTTTTATTTATTTTATTCGTAAGTCACCTGTATTTTGGTATTCCTGAATGCCCCTGATCATTTTTTTACTTCCTTATTTTGTCAATCAATTGTATTATTTCTTCTGCTGCCCAGGGTTTCATCACAATTATCTTCCTTGTACCTATTTTTTCCCCAACTTCCGTGATTGCTCTTTTTAGAAATGTCCAATCCTCTTCAACTGAACTGCCTACTGAGCTACTCGCTATCGCAGTACCTACAGCCTAAGAGAACTTCAAGCGTATCTCTTCATTACTCAGCACTTCCATATCCCACTTCTTTGCGCATTGATTCTTCCCCACTAATCCCTTAAACTTCAACGTACTCTTCATCATCACTAAATTGTGATCTTAGTCTATGCTCCTGTATGCGCCTTACAATCCAGTATCTGATTTCTGAACATGAAGTGATCTTGCTGCATTCTTCTCGTCTCTTCCGGCCTTTTCCAAGTATACTTCCTCCTCTTGTGATTCTTGAACAGAGTATTCGCTGTTACTAACTGATTTTTATTACAGAACTCAGTTAGTCGTTCTCCCCTGTCATTCCTAGTTCCAAGTCCACATTCTCCCCCCCGTAACCCTTTTTCTACTCCTTCCCCTACAACCGCATTCCAACCCCCCATGACTATTAGATTTTCATCTCCCTCTACGTACTGGCTCAATGGCTCTGAGCACTATGGGACTTAACATCTATGGTCATCAGTCCCCTAGAACTTAGAACTACTTAAACCTAAGTAACCTAAGGACATCACACACATCCATGCCCGAGGCAGGATTCGAACCTGCGACCGTAGCAGTCGCGCGGCTCCGGACTGAGCGCCTAGAACCGCTAGACCACCGCGGCCGGCCCTACGTACTGAATTACTTGTTCAATATCCTCATATACTTTCTATACCTCTTCAGCTTGCGACGTCGGCATATATTCCTGAACTATCGTTATCGCTGTTGGTTTGCCGTCGATTCTGATGAGAACAACCCGTCACTGAACTGTTCTCAGTAATACACTTTCTGCTCCACCTTCCTAGAGCATATCGAATCCTTCTTCCGTTATACCACCATTTTCTGCTACTGTTGATATTACTTTATACTCATCTTACCAGGAATCCTTGTCTACTTTTCATTTCACTTTATTGACCCCCACTATATCTAGACTAAGCCTTTGTTTTCCCTTTTCAGATTTATTGGCTTTCCTACCACTTTCAGGCTTCTAACATTCCACACTCCGGCTCGTAGAGCGTTATCCTTTCGTTGGTTATTAAGTCTTTTTCTCGTGGTCACCTCCGCTTCGTCAGTCACCTCCAGGAGATCCGAATTGGGAACCATTCCGGAATCTTTTTCCAATGGAGATATCATCATGGCACTTTTTCAATTACAGTCCACATGTCCTGTGGATACACGTTCTGTGTCTGTAACGCAATGGTTTCCATTGTCTTCTGCATCCTCATGTCGCTGATCATTGGTGATTCCCAAGGCGAGCAAATCTTCGTCCGAAGCAAATTGACAGCCACGAATGTCTCCATGCGGTTTCATGGAAATCGCAAGGAGAGAGATTGAGACCATTTGGAGGACGTGTAATTGAAACAGCAGGTGCCTCAGCTCGGGGAAAGTCATGATGACCTTTTTCTTTGACTGCAAGGAATCACTGCTCATTGACTTCCTCGAACCCCGTGCCAGAATTAGCGCACAGCGGAACGTGCACACTTTGCACAGATTGAAGCGCGCCATCAAGTCCAAACGCCCAGGAATGTTGACAGATGGCAAAATTCTGTTGGAAGATAACCCTTTGCCACATGTTTTAAGGTTGTTTCGACAACGCTGCAGAAGTTTCGAGAGGGGGGGGGGGATCCCTTACACATCCTCCACATAGCACCAAACCCTCCCCACGCGACATCCATATTTTTGAAGCCATGAGGAAGACACTCGTCGCCGTTGATTTTCTTCGGACGAACAGGTACATGCTTGGGTACAATCATTGTTCCGTAGGCAACCACAAGCATTTTTCCATGAAGGCACTGACCCTCTTTTCTCACAATGAGATAAATACGAGGGCTATTCCAAAAGTAAGGAACGATAGGTCGTGAAATGGAAACCACAGTGAAAATCAAAACTGTTTTATTTGGAACAGTTTGCTACAACTTTCAGCTACTTATCCCGATAGTCGCCGATCCGACTTAGACGTTTGTCGTAGCGTTTTACCAACTTTCCAATACCCTCGTTATAGAAGGCAGCCGCCAGTGCTTTCCACCAATTCTCTACGCTGGCCTGCAGTTCGTTGTCTGTGCCAAAATGTTGTCTTCATAGCCAGCGGCTCATATGAGCAGAGATCAAACTCAGAGGGAAACAATTACAGGCTGTATTGTGGGTAATCAAACATTTCCAATTGAAAACGATGCAGGAGCATCTTCATTGCACCTGCAGAATGCGGCTGAGAATTGTCTTGAAGAAGAAGACGCACGACAGTTATGTAATGTTGGCTGCATAGCTTCAGGCGAAATTTCTCACCAGGCCCTCGTACTTAGTGTGAGACATTATTGTTCTAGGTATATACTTTCCGAATAGCCCTCGTATATTAACACTTATGACTACTGCTTTTGAAACAGTAACAGTTAATTACTTTTTACCATCCATCTTATTTTCATTTGACGCCCCTTTCAAATGTAGAATGTTTAAGATTAAAATTAATGAACAGCTGTACGAGTATGTGGACTGTAATCTGAAGACGGTTCACTGTGGCTTCAGTTGGGCAATATTGTGTAGTTGTAACATTCTTTAAAACTGATCTGTATCAACGTAGAGCCGCGAGGGATTAGCCGAGCGGTCTAAGTCGCTGCAGTCATAGACTGTGCGGCTGGTCCCGGTGGAGGTTCGAGTCCTCCCTCGGACATGGGTGTGTGTGTTTGTCCTTAGGATAATTTAGGTTAAGTAGTGTGTAAGCTTAGGGACTGATGACCTTAGCAGTTAAGTCCCATAAGATTTCACACTCATTTGAACATTTATCCACGTAGACCTTACGAAACGTATCCCTACGGACGCAATGATTAGCATTGGTAACCATTTTTCACTGACGTATGAAAGAATGTAGCAAAAGTACACCGAGGAACTAAATTTTTATGACCACTGCTCACTGCGACGTTCGATGCCGTGTCGTGGTACTACGACCACATGAAGGGGAAGTGCATTAACGGAGACTAATGGCGAATCATTCTAAGGACGATACAGGCCGCAAATCGGCGTATTCACTGAAATCAGCGACTTTAACGAAGGCAGATCCTTACTTCCCATCGCCTGGGAACTAGCATTTTGGAAACTGTGGAGCTGATAGGCTGCTCGCGAACTACTGTTGTGACCATTTATGGAAAGTGATTGCAGGAAGGAACAACGAGTAGACGACAGGTTATTAGTTGCCCACACCTCATCACAAAACTTAGAGATCGGAGGTTCTCATAATAGGACAGATGGAGGTTTGTGGCAGATCTGATGACAGAGAACAGTGTTGATGGAGGCACAAGTGTTTCAGTGGACGCTGTTCAGCGTACATTGTTGAACACACTACTCCGTAACAGACTACCCCCGCGTGTTTCGACGTTGACTCAATTACAATATCAATTATGATTGCAGTAGGCACGGGATCATCGAGATTGGACCGTTGGTCAATGGAAACGGGTCGCCTGGTGGGATGAGCCACGTCTCTTGTTACGCCAGGTCAACGGTCGTGGTCAAATATGCCGTCATCCAGACGAAAAGATGCTCGAAGGACGCACCGCACCACGGACATAAACCGCTGTGCGCAGTATTATGCTAGGGAGACATCCCCTTAGGCTTCCATGAGCCTTGGTATTGACCGAAGGCAGCATGACAGCTGTGGAGTACCTGAACATTATTGAGGACCACCTATATCCCTACTTGATGTCTTCCGCAGCAGCGACGACATCTTCTAGTAGGATAACAATTTTTTCCAAAGAAAATTCTGTACTGGTTGTATCAATGATTTTTATTAAATCTGCGACCGGTTTCGCACCAGTTATCGGCGCATCCTCAGGCAATATACGCTATTTATAACATGGTAATTTGGACATTGCCCTGTAGCCACTTCCCACCATTCGCGTCTAATATACCATCCCCTGGTGATGAATGGTGGGGAGTGGCTACAGGGCAATGTTCAACGTTACCATGCTATAAATAGCGTATATTGCCTGAGGATGCACCGATAAGTGGTGCGAAACCGGTCGCAGATTTAATAAAAATAATTGATACAGCGAATGCGGAATTTTCTTTGGAAAAATGTCGAAGTTTGGCTGTGGTTGTCCGCCCAACAAAATAACTTGTTATAACTGCTAGTGTCACAAGGCCAGCTTCAACGTACAGTGGTTTGATGAGAACAATAGTGAAGTCATTAAATTTGCCTAATCTGAACCCGATGGAACACGGGAGCTAACGGGTGCCGGCTCCGCGAGAACGTCTCCATCTGATAGGTAACCATCAAGAATTACGCTAGCGGCCGGCCAGGGCGGCCGAGCGGTTCTAGGCGCTACAGTCTGGAACCGCGCGACCGCTACGGTCGCAGGTTCAAATCCTGCCTCGGGAATGGATGTGTGTGATGTCCTTAGGTTAGTTAGGGTTAAGTAGTTCTAAGTTCTAGGGGACTGATGACCACAGCAGTTAAGTCCCATAGTGCTCAGAGCCGACCAATTATGCCAGGCTTTTCTTTTCTTTTTTTTTTAAAAAAAAAGTGGAAACGGAAACGAGGCAGAAGAAGAAGAGAAGTGACTCTGGATACGTCAAAAAAGGTCAGCGTTACCATGGGAACGGCAGATTCAGTGTAATGGCAGTAGGCTGGTCATGTTTCCAAAAGCATAGACGTGGAAAATCATCGGTTGTTTAGAGGCGCGAAAAAAAAAAATCCAGGGGAAGCTAGGGCAAACACATTCGAAAAGTGGCAGAGGATATCTGACTGAGAAAAGCTCAATGTCGCTATGACATTATCTAGAGGAATACGTTAAATCACCACGTAACTTGGTTACATGACATCCTCGTATGATAGAAATGGCTGCTGTTGTTGGTTGCGGTGGTAGCGTCGGAAAGGAAAGGAGAAAGCAAGCAAGATTAAAGATTTGAGTTTAACCACGTGGAGCGCAATTAGTTGGGTTGTTTGGGTTCAAATGGCTCTGAACACTACGCGACTTAACTTCTGAGGTCGTCAGTCACCTAGAACTTAGAACTAATTAAACCTAACTAACCTAAGGACATCACACACATCCATGCCCGAGGCAGGATTCGAACCTGCGACCGTAGCGGTCCCTCGGCTCCAGACTGTAGCGCCTAGAACTGCACGACCACTCCGGCCGGCGGTTGTTTGGGGAAAGAGAGCAAACTGCGAGGTCATCTGTGTCAATGGATTAGATAAGGACGGGGAAGGAAGTCGGCCGTGCCCTTTCAAAGGAACCATCCCGGCATTTTCCTGGAGCGATTTAGGGAAATCACGGAAAACCTAAATCAGGATGGCTACACGCGGGATTGAACCGTCGTCCTCCCGAATGCGAGTCCAGTGTGCTAACCACTGCGCCACCTCGCTCTGTGGAGCGCAATTAGTAATCTGGGAAAGATGAAGAAGGAATTCTGCCGTGCCCTTTCAGTGAAACCATCCTAGCTTTTGCCTTACGTGATTTGAATAAATCATGGAAAATCGAACTCTCGATGGCCGTCTTTCTGAATAGGAGTCCTTTGTTTTATCACTGTGCCACACCGCTTGGCGTCAGTGGTGGTGGTGGTGGTGCTGGAGATACAAATAGTGGCTGCTGCTGCTGGTGGTGGTGATGGTAGTGTGATCATGATGACGATGGTAGTCACATTGGTTCTGACTGTTGTGGTTGTGGTAGTCGTTATTATGGTGGTGGTGATGGTGGTGGTGATAATGATGGTGGTTGTTTTGATTAATGGCTTTTCACTGTGCCTTGCTGTGTATTCTACAATACTACAAGGACGTCAAATAGAGTAGGCTATAATGATTTAGAAGGACGATGAAGGAGTTTACTCCGTGGCGCTTATGCACGTGACGCGGGCACTCACCCGTCGACGCACTGCGCTATGGTGAGGACGTATCTCTGCGAGATGAGCGCGCCGCCGCACACGTAGCCGTCGCTGTTGATGAACGCCGAGAACGGGAACTGTCCGCGCTCCGCGTGGCTGCCGCCGATGATGCGGCCCCCGCCGCGGTGGCCTGCACAGTGAAAAGAGCGCTCGTAATGACAAGTAGTTCCTATATTACAAACTATTCACAGCGATTATTACTTGTCACACAGCTTCGTGTCTATCTGTGAGACGAACTCGAATCACGTAATTGGTGGCCCCGACTCACGAACGACAGGGATCCGAGTTCGCATCCTGTTCTAACGCACAGTAATATATGTCACATAAAATCAAATATCAAACCCCTACATGTCACATGACACGTACAGGGTGTTACAAAAAGGTACGGCCAAACTTTTAGGAAACATTTCTCACACACAAAGAAAGAAAATATGTTATGTGGACATGCGTCCGGAAACGCTTACTTTCCATGTTAGAGCTCATTTTATTACTTCTCTTCAAATCACATTAATCATGGAATGGAAACACACAGCAACAGAACGTACCTGCGTGACTTCAAACACTTTGTTACAGGAAATGTTCAAAATGTCCTCCGTTAGCGAGGATACGTGCATCCACCCTCCGTCGCATGGAATCCCTGATGTGCTGATGCAGCCCTGGAGAATGGTGTATTGTATCACAGCCGTCCACAATACTAGCACGAAGAGAGTCTACATTTGGTACCGGGGTTGCGTAGACAGCTTTCAAATGCCCCCATAAATGAAAGTCAAGAGGGTTGAGGTCAGGAGAGCGTGGAGGCCATGGAATTGGTCCGCCTCTACCAATCCATCGGTCACCTAATCTGTTGTTGAGAAGCGTACGAACACTTCGACTGAAATGTGCAGGAGCTCCATCGTGCATGAACCACATGTTGTGTCGTACTTGTAAAGGCACATGTTCTAGCAGCACAGGTAGAGTATCCCGTATGAAATCATGATAACGTGCTCCATTGAGCGTAGGTGGAAGAACATGGGGCACAATCAAGACGTCACCAACAATGCCTGCCCAAAAGTTCACAGAAAATCTGTGTTGATGACGTGATTGCACAATTTGATCACGTTGGAATGAAGCCTCATCCGTAAAGAGAACATTTGCACTGAAATGAGGATTGACACATTGTTGGATGAACCATTCGCAGAAGTGTACCCCTGGAGGCCAATCAGCTGCTGATAGTGCCTGCACACGTTGTACATGGTACGGAAACAACTGGTTCTCCCGTAGCACTCTCCATACAATGACGTGGTCAACGTTACCTTGTACAGCAGCAACTTCTCTGACGCTGACATTAGTGTTATCGTCAACTGCACGAAGAATTGCCTTGTCCATTGCAGGTGTCCTCGTCGTTCTAGATCTTCGCCAGTCGCGAGTCATAGGCTGGAATGTTCCGTGCTCCCTAAGACGCCGATCAATTGCTTCGAACGTCTTCCTGTCGGGACACCTTCGTTCTGGAAATCTGTCTCGATACAAACGTACCGAGCAACGGCTATTGCCCCGTGCTAATCCATACATCAAATGGGCATCTGCCAAGTCCGCATTTGTAAACATTGCACTGACTGCAAAACCACGTCCGTGATGAACACTAACCTATTCATGCTACGTACTGATGTGCTTGATGCTAGTACTGTAGAGCAATGAGTCGCATGTCAACACAGGCACCGAAGTCAACATTACCTTCCTTCAATTGGGCCAACTAGTGGTGAATCGAGGAAGTACAGTACATACTGACGAAACTAAAATGAGCTCTAACATAGAAATTAAGCGTTTCTGGACACATGTCCACATAACATCTTTTCTTTATTTGTGTGTGAGGAATGTTTCCTGAAAGTTTGGCCGTACCTTTTTGTAACAGCCTGTATAAATTCACAATGTACACATTTTACACATATTTTAATGTATCTCTACACCTTTCGAGCCTCAGTTAATCGTCAATTGCATTAACCCTTTGTCTACTACCGGGACTTATGTGTCCCACGATAGGTTATCCGAGGACGAATGGAATTTGTTGCATGTTATAGCTAATTATTAGTGTCCCATTGGTAAAGGAAAGCCTACTGACGGTTAGCAGAATTCTTATAGTTACAGATTGCACCTGTAGGTTGTACTGTCTTCAGGTTTCATTGTTAACCCTCGTCACCGCATTTCCGATAGATAGGCAACCCAATAACCAGGTTCGCAAAGCGGATTGTCTTCGCGTGTTCTCGGAAACATCGCGTCAACGACTTGCACCCACGAGCTGACGCGTGCCACATCACAAACGGAGCCCATATTGAGTACAATTAGTGTGAGTTACACACTTGGAGAGACGTTCTGTCCAGTGACCTGTGTCTGTTATCTGTATGTCTTGTAGCTTTTGCGCAGTCGTTTTCTGAAACTCTGGAGGTATTTCTGAATAATCCTGTATGTCCTACGCCTTCCCCCCAGCCCCTCGGAAAACGAAACGACGCGAAATATTCTTTCCATATCGTTACTTTTGACTAAGACATTAATTAAAATAACCATAACGTTATGTTTTTGAAATGAAAATGGTAGTCAGAGGGTTAACACAGACACTTCCTTCTACATTAAAACTGTGTGCCTACCACGGCCAAGTGTTCTCCTGACTGCTTTTATTCAAGCACGTCTCAAGACCTGTCTCCACAGCTTTGCATCCGCCAGTACCTCACCTCTTACGTTCTAAACACAGCCCGCTGCAGAGTGAAAATTCGTTCTGGAAAAAATACCCCAGGCTGTGGCTAAGCCATGTCTGTGTAACATCCTTCCAATCAAGATTGCTAGTCCCGCAAGAAGTAACTTCGGAGAAATTTGGAAGATAGGAGATGAGTTACTGGCGGAAGCAAAGCTCCGCTTCAGAGATAAAATTCATTCTGTTACATTAATACAGGCTTATATTAGACTTAAGAAACAGATTTCGAGCCATTATTCGATAATGACTTTTCTTATTTCTGTTATTCGGGATACAACTGAACTCCACCAGCAAAATTTTGCAGGTTTTTCAGGGATATTTTCTGAGTATTTTGGTATAAGGGACGCATCGTCTCCCATGGCTCGTTATAGAGAAATTTATTTTCGTTTGATGTTTTGCCCTCATTTGTCTCCCTGTCTGTATTGCCTTGAAATTATCTACGCAACAGTGCAAATGTCGAGGACATGTCCTTTGTATCTTGCTTGGACACATACTTGTTCTATTCGTTCTCAGTATTTTGTTGTTCAGAACAGTAATGGCCTCTTTTGTCTTCGCCCTTAAGCTTTCATTTAGGTATGTTCGATTCTGTCTCGGGTTTGTTTCCCAGCAGTGTTAGTTGTAAATTAACAGTGACAGGGTCCTAAGTGTTACCACAGCGACGGGAACCGCATCACAGTCTATGCCATTCGACTGAGGGTTGTTGTATTACTCTGTTCACTGTTGAAAGTGTTGGTGTTTACATGTTGAAGGCTATTTCACTGTTGTGAACGTATTTTCACTGAAACAAATGTAATTCGTGTAACAAACCCTTGTTATTGTGATCTACAGTCCTAAGATGGTTTTGATGTAGGTCTGCCACACCACTCTATCCTGTGCAAACTGTGAAGATAGTCATTAGTGGTAGGTAATTTTTTTCTCTTTTTTTGTAATTTCTTTCACTTTCTTAGAGTAAGTATTCATATTCTGGATGGTGTAGCATAGCTGTGTTCGGTAAAAATGTTAAAACGTAACTGCAATTTATTTCTTTTTCTCTAATGCATAAATATGTTTTCTTATTATAATTTCTTTATTATTATTATTATTATTATTTCTTTTCTCAGACGTTATGTCTGGTCTAAAATGGAAAGTGACGTGGACCTTGATCAAGCGCTACTTCCTTTTAACTGTACGATATATGTTACATTGCATTTAGGAACTTTCGGGTAATTGAACAAGTATCAATAATTACAGATTTCTGTAGTTGTATATATAAGTTTGGATGTAGCTGTATTACTTTGATGTACTGGTGGATATTGTGTGGTATCACTCCTGTAGTTGATAATATAATTGGTATAATGTCAACTTTATCCTGTTGCCACATGTCCTTGACTTCCTCAGCCAGTTGGATGTATTTTTCAATTTTTTCTCCTGTTTTATTTTGTATATTTGTTGTATTGGGTATGGATATTTCGATTAGTTGTGTTAATTTCTTCTTTTTATTGGTGAGTATGATGTCAGGTTTGTTATGTGGTGTTGTTTTATCTGTTATAATGGTTCTGTTCCAGTATAATTTGTATTCATCATTCTCCAGTACATTTTGTGGTGCATACTTGTATGCGTGAACGTGTTGTTTTATAAGTTTATGTTGTAAGACAAGCTGTTGATGTATTATTTTTGCTACATTGTCATGTCTTCTAGGGTATTCGGTATTTGCTAGTATTGTACACCCGCTTGTGAGGTGATCTACTGTTTCTATTTGTTGTTTGCAAAGTCTGCATTTATCTGTTGTAGTATTGGGATCTTTAATAATATGCTTGCTGTAATATCTGGTGTTTATTGTTTGATCCTGTATTGCAATCATGAATCCTTCCATCTCACTGTATATATTGCATTTCCTTAGCCATGCACTGGATGCGTCTTGATCGATGTGTTAGATGATACGGGTGCTTACCATGTAGTGTTTTCTTTTTCCAATTTACTTTCTTCGTATCTGTTGATGTTATGTGATCTAAAGGGTTGTAGAAGTGGGTCTGAAATTGCAGTGGTGTAGCCGATGTATTTATATGAGTGATTGCTTTGTGTATTTTGCTAGTTTCTGCTCATTCTAGAAAGAATTTTCTTAAATTGTCTACCTGTCCATAATGTAGGTTTTTATGTCGATAAATCCCCTTCCTCCTTCCTTTCTGCCTAATGTGAATCTTTCAGTTGCTGAATGTATGTGATGTATTCTATATTTGTGGCATTGTGATCGTGTAAGTGTATTGAGTGCTTCTAGGTCTGTGTTACTCCATTTCACTACTCCAAATGATTAGGTCAATATTGGTATAGCATAAGTATTTATAGATTTTGTCTTGTTTCTTGCTGTCAATTCTGTTTTCAGTATTTTTGTTAGTCTTTGTCTATATTTTTCTTTTAGTTCTTCTTTAATGTTTGTATTATCTATTCCTACTTTTTGTCTGTATCCTAGATATTTATAGGCATCTGTTTTTTCCATCTCTTCTATGCAGTCGCTGTGGTTATCCAATATTATTATTATTATTATTTTATTATTATTTTTATTACTATATCTAAAACTTTAAATTCTTTTGTTTATTTTATATGCATTTGTAATATTAGCTGTGATGTGAAGAACTGCTGTATAAATCGTAGATACGTAAGCACAGAGGGCGATATCGAGAGTAACACTTGAGCAGCGACATACAATGAGGCAGTATTCGTCAGTGTGTGTGTGTGTGTGTGTGTGTGTGTGTGCAGCAATATGGCGAACCGCGCGTTGTTGATCTGACATGCGAAAACTTGCCGAGACAGTGAATCTTTGAACTTAACGGCTGTTGATTCAGATTGCCGTTGCAGTGCGTTATGAAAGCAGAAACGGTTATGAGCGGAAAGATATAACGGTTTGAGTATTACTAAATGGACTGTCTCAGCCGATACTGACAATGGTTACGCGAGTTGGCACTGTAGTCATTGCTACAGTGTGAGTTGAATAGCTTTTACATTTTAGCCATATCACGAGAGCCAAGCATCCATAAAACTATGTAATGTATTCGCCTTCTTAATGAGACGTGAGTGGTTTGGAACCGTAACTGTCGCGGTGACCGTAATTACAATTTTAGATCAGATGTAAGAACGGTTTTGCTGAGTGTGATTTTGCGAATGCGGAGAGCACACGCAAACGTGACGAAGAGTTACATCGCGGTCGGAAACCACCACGAGCAGTGTAGAAACTCTTGAAACGAGAACTAAGTGTGTATAATAAGAAATAAACGTGCTCGTGCTAAATCTATGAATTACCACCAACAATTACGTCTGTCCAGCCAGTAGCCTGTTAAACGCCACTGTGGATGACTTTGCAACCTAACCGAAAAGAGACGTCACCAGCATACTTTGTTGTGGAAATACGACAAATGGATTTGCTCTAATAACTTCGTCTTAAACATCAAGAGCCGCCGCCATATCAACACGCCGCCACGCCTCACAAACAACGAACAGATAAAAGAATTCAGTCGTTCAGATTTTAATTGTTTGTTTCATTACAAACCTATTTTCTGTCTTTACCTTTTCTTAACTCTTGCTACGTCAGTTAAACTGCTTCAAGTGACCTATTAACTTTTAGTGTAGCTTTGTCGACCCACCATTAGTTATAAGTATTTTCCTTTGCTTAAACTATTTCTCTCTTTTAAATTAATGCTGCTGCAGTTTTATGTGTATTGTGTGCCTTTTGGAGGAAAGTGTTACAATCGCGGGTGTAGCGTTGTCTTCAGGATGAGTTGGCATACCTTGATGTTTGATGCGGTGCGCGCGTAAATCGCGGCGTCCGCCATTAGTTTCTGGGCACCGACCAATAGAATTAAAGCTACTTGTTCCCTATTAGTCCAAACTTCGCGGCGAGAGAAACTTGAATGTAACAGCTGTCAAATCTTGCAGGTTATATTTACGTCGCACTTACAGTCATGTTACTACAGTTTCACAAGTGTTATGCGGACACTATATTGTGTCAGTTTTAAGCGGGAAGTGTTTTGAACTATGATTGTGTAAGATATCGATAGAGGTCGGGCATGAACTACCATTGCCAACAGCAGCAAACAACTGCGCTGTACCGACTACCAAATGCTTTGTGTACTTCAGTTTCTTTTGTGTTGTGGATTGCATGTTCTCTTTTTCTTACTGTGAAATGTAGGACACTTTATATTCTCCTTTGCTTACGGTCGCGGTCGACTGCCACAGTATGACTGTTGAATTACGTTGTACACATCCACACAATTCGGAAGTAAAATGAGTTCTTCTGGGGCGAATTAATCGAATGTCAACTCAGCTAGGTTATTTCTAAAAAGAAAAACCTCGTATAGACACACAGTCTATAAGCTCACTATGTACACGCCTGAGAGCCTCTTCATCTCTGTGTGACTACTAAAGCCTACATTCATGTGATTCTACTTGTTGCATTCGAGCTCTGGACTCTACCATTTTCAGCTCTTCTCCGCTTTCCGACATTAACAAATCGACGATTTATTGGTGCCTCAGGATATGTCCTACCAACTAATTCATTCTTTTAGACAAGCTGCGCCATAGAAATCTTTTTTCTCCAATTTTATTCAGTACCTTCTCATTAATTACTTAATCTAAAAATCTAACTTCACATGCTTCTGCTGCACTACGTTTCAAAAGCTCCCATTCTCTTCTTGTCTGAACTGTTTATCATCCACGTTTACTTCCGTGCTGGTTTACATTCCAGGCAAACTTCAAAAAAGACTTCTTAATTTTTAAATTTGTATTCAATATTAACACATTTTCTACATTCTAGATCCTCTCTAATTCGGCCACCGTTGGTTATTTTGCTGCCCAAATAGCAGAACTCTTCCACTATTTTTCTGTCTCATTTCTTAATCTAATTCTATCAGCATCAAATGGTCTAATTCGATTACATTCCATCAACCTTCTTTTACAATGTTCACGTTCATCTTATAATCTGTTTTTACAACGCTAACAATTCCGTGCAGCGGTTCTTCCAAGTCCTCTGCCATTTCTGGCAGGATTACAATGTCATCAACAAACCTCATACTTTTTATTTCTTCTCTCTGAACTTTGGTTACTTTTCTAAATTTCTCCCTATTTTCCTTCAAAGCTTACCCAATGCACAGATTAAATAACACAGACGACCGGCTGCTTCTCGACTAGTTTTCTCTTTCATGTTCTTCGACTCTTATAACTGCAGGTCTGGTTTCCGACATGTTACAAATAATCTTTCGCTCCGGTTATTTATTCTTGCTACTTCAGAATTTTAGAAAGTGTGTTACAGTCAACATTTTCGAAAGTGTTCTCTCGAGCTACAAAATCTATAAACGTAGGTTTGCCTTTCTTTAACCTACATTCTAAAATATATCGTAGGATCAGTCTTGCCTTATGTGTTTCAATATTCTTGGGAACCGAAACTGAACTTCCCCAAGATCGGCCTCAACCAGTTTTTCCATTCTCCTGTAAATAATTAGTGTCAATATTTGAAAACATGACTTGTGGAGTAATAAATACACCTAAAATAACAATTTTGCTCGTTTTCTTAAAGTCCGCTTATTAAATTGATAGTTCCGTAGTACTCACATCTACTAGCACCTGCCGTTTTTGGAACTGCACTTACTACAGTCTTCTTGAAGTCTGATCGTATTTCACCTTTCTCATACGTCTTGGATACCAGGTGGAATTGTTCTTCCAATGCTCTGAGTGATTCTAAGGTCCTGGGGCCTTGTTTCGACTCAGGTCTTTCAGCACTCTGTCAAATTTTTCTCGCAGTACACGACCATCCGGTCTGTAGCTTTACGCGAATGTGAAACATCATCAGCCAGCTAAGAAGCTGAGACCTCTCAATCAGAGTACAAACAAGCGGACAGTGCGATTGAGTGACAGCGATAAAGACAGATCAAAGAAATCAAACTGTCATATTTAACAAGCTTTAAACGTCTGGGCAGATTATCATGGTCATGGGTTATAGAATGTGCTATTTACATATGAGCGATCCACACACTATATGGCGTGATGGACGAAGGCAGAAGGTTTAAGAGCTAGAATAATGAGCGTACGGCATTATAGAAAAGGCTTTCCAAGCAATAAGTTTTGCCAAAAAACGGGATCGGGAAGCATATAACAGTACAAATTTGGAAGATTTAATGGAGGAACCGAAAACAAAGCCTTCATTGTTAAGTTTTAGGAAATAAGTTGAAAATTGGTTGATTTTTGTGGATTTAATGAAGAATAGTTATTCACAAAGTCCAACCATTGTGGTACTGGCAGTTACGGAGAGCTCTAATAATGGAATGCAGATACGTCGCCAAATAGCCTGGAAAAATCATTAGATATATTTTCTAACGATGACGAATCATAAGGATCCACGAACATATCTTGTATCATCAGAATAGACCACAGTGCTCTTCTGACGTAGCAATGGCTAGTAAGACCGGTGAGAAGTGAATCTCTAACACAGAGAGTAAGCACATTTGTCCTCGAGATAAAGTTGTTGATTGCAATTTATCGCTGGCTGATAATAAGAACGTATCTTATATTAAAAGGTGGAGGCACTCGAGCGATTTAAAAGCTTCAAAGTTCGAATTACAAGAGCAACAAGGTACTTGAGTGATTTTCCTTCGAGATTCACGTTGCGTAGTATAGCGATACAAATTTTAAAAAATGTTTGATAAGAGAGAGAACCTGATAGTATAATATCTAGAGGTAAATCTTCGAAGCTATATGAAAGTAAAACGTGAAGTTTGGTGCAGAATGCGAATTGAAGATACATTTTTTGGGAGAATTCTGCGATAGTGAGATGTAACTTTTAAAGCAAGTGCATACAAAACGCTAGCACCATCAGGTTTACTGTACGGTTCCTGCGTGAGAAGTCGTTATCAAGTAGACATAGCAGCTGACATGACAGCAACTAAGAGACTCTCTGGTAGAATAGTCAACTGTCGGTATGGCCTGTACGCAAGAGCAACAGATATACTAAGGGAAACTAAGTGGCTGTCCTTGGAAGAAAGGCGAGGTTGTTCCCGAGAAATCTCCTCAGATTGAGCTTTAGAAACGATATTCGATCCATGCAACAATTCTTCTATATCCATATATCGCTTTTAAGGATGATGGAATGCCGTAAGCTCGATTAAGATGCTTCAGGAGGTGCACCATCTGTCACGCACTTTAAAGAGTATTGCATAATACAGTTATATATATAGGTGTAGAAGAAACCAACATGCCTTACTAATTATTGTTTAGCTTGCAAGCGTGACCTTTTCCCTCGCTTCAACAACAGAACCATTTCACCCACACTGCCACTGTTTGAGGGTGAGAATGAAGGGGCAGGGGAAAGATGGTGGTGGGGAGAGGAAGTGGAAGGAGGAAGGCTGGTAGCCTTCACTTAATGTTTCACATATGAAACATTAAGTGACTATCATTTTTCTAAGGTTTTACCTTCAAGGGTGTTCTTTATCATCATCTGTTTGCGAATTAGGTCTTCACTTAACATTGTTTTTATTTTCTGTATGATGTTAATCTCTGTCCCTTAATTGTTGATGTCGCTTAGTATGTGCTCATTATATTTGAATTAGATTGTAAATTTTTTCTTTTGTATCCATATCTCCACCGTTTCTGTTTTACTTTCACATTCACCCAGATTCCACAGTTTATGACCATAGCATCAGACGCACTTGACAGCGTCTGGATCAATTTCTTCCTCATTTCTGTGTTGATATGGTTGTTGATAAGCTACTTTTATTTCTGAAGGCTTGTTTGCTTATTGAGATTCTTCTTTTATTATCTGTTACACATCTTTTATTGGTTACCACATTTATCTCTCACCACAGTTTTGAATGTGTTTGTCCATATCTCTGCCATTAATCTGGGTTCTTCGGCAAGTTATTAATCACATTTTGTTGAGATGATGGGCGTAGGGCCGTTTGGTTTGAAACGTGGCGGACGGAGTAGCTTTCACCATTTCGAATTACATGGATTGACACCGTCTATAGAAAAACCTAACAGAATATTGAAGTTAGATGGTGTTACTCTCCAGTTCCGTCAAGAAGGGTAGTCCAAAACCAGTTCAGCCTTGAAAATAAATAAAAGTATAAAATAAAATAAAGATGGATGAAATTAGTGCATTCATTGCACACACCTGGTTGTTTCCTTATCATCAGTAGGCCTACACAACTGAATAACATAGGTGCTTGATTTTAGATCACGTGATCTGGTTAATCGAAAAACAGGATACTCAGTTCCATCTGCTCCAGACAAGTTGGTTAACTTAAGAGAACATTATTTTTCTCGTCCCATCGCAAGAAACTATTTTGAATTAAAGGTGTGAGGACGGGGCGTGAGTCGTGCTTGGGTAGCTCAGTTGGTAGAGCACTTGCCCACGAAAGGCAAAGGTCCCGAGTGCGAATCTCGGTCCGGCACACAGTTTTAATCTGCCTGGAAGATTCGTATATGGTTGGAATGGGGTTCAAATTTTCCTCTGCGTAACTAGATATATGTTCTGAAATTTCTCTAAATCAGATGTGATGATGCTACTTTTGAAAAGAACATAGTCGGTTTCCTTTTCTACCCAAACCTTATCCGAACTTCTCCTCCGCCTTTAATGATGTCATCGTGGGTGGGCCATTCAATCCTAATCTCCCTTGTTTATTTTCAGTTGCGTGAACAAAGTAATTATTATTTCCCATACAGACCACAAAGACTCGTAATTTCACATTCTGCTACTATAGAGTTCAGGGAAGATGTGCTATTTGATCCTCATTTTCATCAAATCTATGTTGGATGCTTGCAGCTGTGTTATTATGTTTCTGTTGATCGGTCGTCTAGGTTGTGTGCGCCTTCTTTGTATTCATTTAGTTAAGAAGAGTGAGTACTCTCGGTGCTGCCATTCTTTTCTAGATGTGTGTTAAAACTAAATAGTCACTTTCGTGGCAGTGGCCTTCGCTTTAGATCTTCCTTATCGCCCCCCCCCCCCCCCCCCCTTTGCGTGCGGTTTCTCAGGATCTCTGCTTGCTATAATAACACAGATGCTCTAGTTGTATAAACTTCCGGTACATTTGCGGTTCTTGTCTGGCTACGCCAAATAAGCAAAGTAGAACATGCAGCCATCTTTCCTGAGATACTGTGAAGCCGAAAATCTTGAACTTACCTGGGTTCTTCAGAGAGTGGATCATCGTCTCTTGTGGCACGGCCTGTGGAAGCACAGACAAACGTTACTTAGTTCAGAGCTTAACTTTAACAACTTTTATTCTTTTTTACAACATGAAAAGTTTCAAGGTTGATACAAAGATAAGTAACTCTATGATTGCGTTCTTGTTAAGTTTCTGGACCATAGTTAATACCGAAAACTGACGAGAGTGCAAGTATACGATAACAGAGATGTTCCAGTAAACAAGTGTCCACTAAACGAGTGGTTTGCGACATTGTTAAAAACGTGTGGTCTGTAGTTACGAGCCATCATTTTTGTCAATATGAAATTTTGTCCTAGTTAGTATACATGAATGGAAAGGGAAGTTTTTCGATTACACTCCCATTAACTGAGCTAAACTTTCACCCACGGCCCATGGTTGCGGAATGCTCTAGATGCCTGTTGGGTTACTGGCGTCTATGATGCCGATGTAGGATGTCTGCTGCGTCAGAATGGTCGAAGATGGATAGGCCTCCAAGATCACATGTCCTCAATCCTCCGGATTTTTCTGTCTAGAATGAAATATACAGCGCTTCCATTGATAAAGATGAAGAAGTAGAACAGCGAATTGTGCATTCTTGTCAAGATGTAGGAGATGGTCCTGGTGTGTGTGACAGAATTCGTAACTACCTGCAGACACGAGTGAATTATGCATCTAAATGAGAGTACAGCACTTGGAACAACTCCTTTGACAGGCACACGACTATAGTGAATTGTAACATGTAAATAATGCTAAAGGCTTTGTTAAGGTAGTCCATGGATGGAATTTGAGTCCAATCAGATGGGGACTTAATCGGAAAGTTTACGTTTCAAATAAATTTGTACTGACTAGGGCAACATTACATACTGAAGTCAGCCATAGATCGTCTATAGCGGGAACGTCTCGTTTGCAGATCCATGGTTACTGGAAAGTTTTCGCTTTTACTGTCGTATACTTTCATCTGTATCAGCTTTCGCTATCAGTCATGATATAATCATATATCTGACTGTTGGTATAAATAGGAAATCGATCGTGACTTCTTACATGATGTTGTTGCTGTGGTCTTCAGTCCTGAGGCTGGTTTGATGCAGCTCTCCATGCTACTCTATCCTGTGCAAGATTCTTCATCTCCCAGTACCTACTGCAACCTACATCCTTCTGAATCTGTTTAGTGTATTCATCTCTTGGTCTCCCTCTACGATTTTTACCCTCCACGCTGCCCTCCAATACTAAATGGGTGATCCCTTGATTTTGCAGCTGTGGCTTATTAAACTGATTGTTCGGTAATTTTCACATCTGTCAACACCTGCTTTCTTTAGGATTTGAATTATTATATTCTTCTTGAAGTCTGAGGGTATTTCACCTGTCTCATACATCTTCCTCACCAGATGGTAGAGTTTTGTCAGGACTGGCTCTCCCAAGACTGTCAGTAGTTCTAATGGAATGTTGTCTACTCCCGGGGCCTTGTTCCGACTCAGGTCTTTCAGTGCTCTGTCAAACTCTTCACGCAGTATCATATCTCCCATTTCATCTTCATCTACATCCTCTTCCATTTCCATAATATTTTCCTCAAGTACATCGCCCTTGTATAGACCCTCTATATACTCCTTCCACCTTTCTGCTTTCCCTTCTTTGCTTAGTATTGGGTTTCCATCTGAGCTCTTGATATTCATACAAGTGGTTCTCTTTCCTCCATAGGTCTCTTTAATTTTCGTGTAGGCTGTATCTATCTTACCCCTAGTGAGATAAGCCTCTACATCCTTACATTTGTCCTCTGGCCATCCCTGCTTAGCCATTTTGCACTTCCTTTCGATCTCATTTTTGAGACGTTTGTATTCCTTTTTGCCTGCTTCATTTACTGCATTTTTATATTTTCTCCTTTCATCAATTAAATTCAATATTTCTTCTGTTACCCAAGGATTTCTACTAGCCCTCGTCTTTTTACCTGCTTGATCCTCTGCTGCCGTCACTATGTCATCTCTCAAAGCTACCCATTCTTCTTCTACTGTATTTCTTTCCCTCATTCTTGTCAATTGTTCCCTTATGCTCTCCCTGAAACTCTGTACAACCTCTGGTTTAGTCAGTTTATCCAGGTCCCATCGCCTTAAATTCCTACCTTCTTGCAGTTTCTTCAGTTTTAGTCTACAGTACATAACCAATAGATTGTGGTCAGAGTCCACATCTGCCCCTGGAAATGTCCTACGATTTAAAACCTGGTTCCTAAATCTCTGTCTTACCATTATATAATCTATCTGAAACCTGTCAGTATCTCCAGGCTTCTTCCATGTATACAGCCTTCTTTTATGATTCTTGAACCAAGTGTTAGCTGTGATTAAGTTGTGCTCTGTGCAAAATTCTTAATTCTTAATTCGATATAATAACTGCACATAATGTCTCATAAGATATTATTTACACATGCGTTTTATGTGCATTACGCACAGAATGTCATATAATTAAAGAAATAATCCAACTTACAAAACTTTTTAACTGCACATTGCACAATTGCAATAACTAATCATTCTGAAGTGTTGTATTGAGGTATGATCTGATTATAACAAATGCGTTCTCTGTCCTATAATGTAAACGCTAATGTTACTGAAGCAAATATGAACTCATAGTGTATTAGTACTATTGTCCAAAGACCATAAATTACTGTCAGAATTATATTGCACAAACAGTTAAAACTTCAAAATGTATTTACTGACTAATTATAACATGAGAATATATGTAATTTTGAGAGTGCAATCAATCGCCTGTTTATTTTTGTCAGTTGCATTTTAAATAATAATACTGATAACAAGTTACTGAGACTATTTTTATTATTTTTTCTTATTACATACAAACAGAGTCGAATTATAAAAATAAAACAGTACATGGATGCATCAAACCCACTTGGGAAGTTGTACTGTAAGAGCTTAATAAGTTATCAGTGCCTTTACTTTAAACTGAACAGCAAGTCTCAGTAAAGAAGTGTTGTTGGAGATTTGTACACTAGAATGGGCATAATTCATATATTAAACATAACCAAAGTTTTTGAAGAGCTATAATTTAATCTAAATATATAACCATTGTCATCAAATTATATTGACCAAGGTTTCTATTAATATTTAACATTATATTAACATTTTTAATATTTTATTAACATTTTCATGCCAAATCAGGTACTCAAACACATTCCATAGAACTGTAAGATGATAAATGCATTAAAATATTTAATTCTACTTTACATCCACCTACATTTCCTAAGGAACATAAAATAAAAGGAATGCATATACAACCTCTCCCCTCCCTACATACTGCAAACACACACACACACAGATATACTCCTATGCATTTACGCTTACATAATGCAGTTGTATAGCACTCTGCTCTATTTTAAACTCCTTAAGACATGTAGGTAGATATAAAGTTGTATTAAACGTTTTATGCATTTCTATCATTTTACAGTCTGATGATATATCTGATTACAATATTAGGCATGGTATTCGACAGTTACACAGGCCAAAGTAGTAACAGTTGGATAAATTTTCTTATATCTTTATATCTTTGTGCCAGTGTATTTATGTTAAATATTAATAGGTACTTTGGTCGATACAATACAAATGGGCGAAAATTGCTTTATACCTAGAGTAAATTATAACTTTCAAGGAATTCTGATTATACTTAATAAATGAATAGTGACATTTCAAATTTAAATGACTCTGGCGTAATTCCTTTACTGAGTTTTGATGCTTCATTTAAAATAAATGTATTGATAACTGATTAAGCTCTTAAGTACACCTCCCCAGTTGGGTTTGACGCATCTGCGCGTAGTTTTCTTTTTATAATGCGACTGTATTTTTTGTAATAATAAAAAAAATGTCAGTGACATGTTTTCGCTGTGGTTAAGATGTTCCTAATAGAAATACATAGACAAATGACTGTACCCTTATATATTAAGTTATATTGACCTGTTATAGTTGCATTTAGTTTCATGTTGTCGTTAATAAGTAAATGAATTTTCAAGTTTTAACTGTCTGGAATACATTTGAGCCTGTAATATAACGTCTTTGGACAGAAGTTGCAATAAATCCGGTACTAAGTCTTTTCTGGACACATGACAGAGGACATGTTTATTTTAACACATTTCAGAATGATCAGTTATTGCAATTAGAGAAAGTCAGTTGAAGAGATGTTGTAAGTATGTTTTTCGTATTATTTTCTTACACTCTGTGCGTAATACGTTTATAATATATGTACAAAAAAAATTTATGCTGGTCTGTGTGGAATGGAAGAAACCTTAATATATGGTTCAGTGATAAGAACAATCTGCCACGCACATCATAGTGTCTTGCAGAATATAGCTGTACATGTAGATGTCTATGCAGATGTAGAAGGCTGTATAGAAAAAAGAAAAACATTTCAGTTACCAAAAGAGCACCAACCGAAGAATAATATTCCCACTGACACCTAACGCTACAACTGTACATATTACAAAGTCCGTCGCTGCGATTTTCTGTCTGTATGTGAAGCCTAATCTCAGGAACTCCTGGAGGGATTTCAATACGGTTTTCACTAATAGAGAGACTGATAGACCGGTCGACAAGGAAAATTTATGTAATAACTTACACTTACAGCTATGATGGGTGTGTAGTACATGTATTGTTATCTGTTCCATATTTGGTTGGCTTTTGGTGTGACATCTCTCGGTAATGGTGAAAGCTGTGAGGTGGTCAGCTACAGAGGAGGTGATATCTGGCGGGAAAAAACACAGAGCTGCGAAGCTTGACCAGCATCTATATATATCAGTAGCTAAATATTATACAAAGTCTGGAATATTCGGTGAATGGTCCCAGAATGAAATTTTTTCTCTGCAGCGGAGTGTGCGCTGATCTGAACTTTCTGGAAGATTAAAAGTATGTGCTGGAACGAGACTCGAACTCGGAACCTTCCTTTGCCTTTCGCGGGTATGTGCTCTACCAACTGAACTCCCCAAGCACGAATCACGCCCCGTCCTCGCAGCTTTCCTTTGCCAGTATCTCATGTCCTACCTTCCATACTTCACAGAAGCTCTCCTGCGAACGTTGCAGGACTTCCTTTCTGCCAGAAGTGCTAGTCTTGCAAGATCCGCAGGAGAGCTTCTGTGAAGTTTGGAAGGTAGAGGACGAGGCACTAGCGGACGTAAAGCTGCGAGGAGGGCGGCGGAGGTGAGTCGTAGCTCAGTAGGTAGAGCACTTACCCGCAAAAGGCAAAGATATCGAGTTCGAGTGTCGGTCCGAGACACAGTTTTAATCCGCCAGAAAGTTTCATATCAGCGCACGCTCCGCTGCAGAGAAAAAAATTCATTCTAGGACATATCTCCCAGGCTGTGGCTAAGCCATGTCTTCTCAGTATCCTTTCTTCCAGAAGTGTCAGTCTTGCGAGGTTCGCAGGAGAGCCTCTGTGAAGTATGGAAGGTAGGAGACGAGGTACTGGCGGAATTAAAGCTATGAGGACGGGGCGTGCGTCGTGCTTGGGTAGGTCAGTTGGTAGAGCACTTGCCCGCGAAAGGCAGAGATCTCATTTCGAGTCTCGGTCCGGTGCACACTTTCAATCGGCCAGGAAGTTTCGATGAATGGTCTCAGAAAATACAGGAAACAAGTCACAGATAACATATCTTTATTCACCTTCAAAGAAGTCATTAGCTACTACACACTCCGGACATTGATTTTAAAGTTGTTGGAAACTGACAGCAAACGCTTCTTGTGGAATCACAGCGGTCACACATTATTAAAAATCCGAATCATTACAGGAGGTGAGGCCTGCCTATACGAATACGATCCATAGACCAAGCCACTTTCAGTGGCATGGTGTCCAACGCCTTCCCCGCCTCCTATAAATACTCGATTGACAAAATCCAAACTGTAGACGGCGTTGATCGCCTTTTCCGACAGCAATGGCTTGATCAGTTATGTATTTCCATCTGATGGAAGCGGGGAAGACGTAGAAGAAGACAGCACCATCGAATGACGCCTGGTCTCCGTATCCTATTGGCATCACCAGGTGTCATCTCAAGTAATGATGCAGATATCCAACAACGCGTGACCGCGGTGCTTTGAGTAATACCACAAGAAACGACTGCTGATAGTTTCCAGCACCTTTACAAGTGATGCCAGAAGTGTATTACAGCTAATGGCGATTACTTTGAAGTCCAGTAAAGGTTTCTTGTTTCTGTTATTTTCTGAGACCGTTCACCGAACTTTTCAGACGCTCTTTGTACATTAAAGTCCGTCTCTTCGTTTTCTGTCTGAATGTGAAGGCTGATCTCAGGAAGTACAGTACTGATTTTCACACGGTTTTCACTGACAGATAGAGTGATTCACGAGGGAGGTATGTATTCAAGGTGGTCCATTGATCGTGACCGGGCCAAATATCTCACGAAATGGCCGGCCAGAGTGGCCGAGCGGTTCTAGGCGCTACAGGCTGGAACCGCGCGACCTCTACGGTCGCAGGTTCGAATCCTGCCTCGGGCACAGTTGTGCGTGATGTCCTTAGGTTAGTTAGGTTTAAGCAGTTCTAAGTTCTAGGAGACTGATGACCTCAGAAGTTAAGTCCCATAGTGCTCAGAGCCATTTTTTTATCTCATTAAATAAGCGTCAAACGAAAAAACTACAAAGAACGAAACTTGTCTAGCTTGAAGGGGGAAACCAGATGGCGCTATGGTTGGTCCGCTAGATGGCGCTGCTATAGGTCAAACCGATATCAACTGCGTTTTTTAAAATAGAAACCCCATTGTTTATTACATATTCGTGTAGTACGTAAAGAAATATGAATGTTTTAGTTGGACCACTTTTTTCACTTTGTGATAGATGGTGCTGTAATAATCACAAACATATGGCTCACAATTTTAGACGAACGGTTGGTAACAGGTAGGTTTTTTAAATTAAAATACAGAAATTGAAATACAGAACGTAGGTACGTTTGAACATTTTATTTCGGTTGTTCCTATGTGATACATGTACCTTTGTGAACTTATCATTTCTGAGAACGCATTCTGGTACAGCGTGATTACCTGTAAATGTCACGTTAATGCAATAAATGCTCAAAATGATGTCCGTCAATCTCAATGCATTTGGCATCTCAACAACGAGTACTTCGCCTTCCGTAATGTTCACACATGCATTGACAATGCGCTAACGGATTTTGTCAGGCGTTGTCGGTGGATCATGATAGCAAATATCATTCAACTGTCCCCGCAGAAAGAAACCCGGGGACGTCAGATCCGGTGAACGTGCTTCGACGAGCAATCCACCTGTCATGAAATATGCTATTGAATACCGCTTCAACCGCATGCGAGCCATGTGCCGGACATCCATCATGTTGGAAGTACATCGCCATTCTGTCATGCAGTGAAACGTCTTGTAGTAACATCGGTAGAACATTACGTAGGAAATCAGCGTACATTGCACCATTTAAATTGCCATCGATAAAACGGGGGCCAATTATCCTTCCTCTCATAATGCCGCACCACACATTAACCCACCAAGGTCGCTGATGTTCCACTTGTCGCAGCCATCGTGGATTTTCCGTTGCCCAATAGTGCATATTATGCCGGTTTACGTTACCGCTATTGGTGAATGACGCTTCGTCGCTAAATAGAACGCGTGCAAAAAATATGTCTACGTCCCGTAATTTCTCTTGTGCCCAGTGGCAGAACTGTGCACGACGTTCAAAGTCGTCTCCATGCAATTCCTGGTTCATAGAAATATGGTACGGGTGCAATCGATGTTGATGTAGCATTCTCAACGCCGACGTTTTTGAGATTCCCGATTCTCGCGCAATTTGTCTGCTACTGATGTACAGATTAGCCGCGACAGCAGCTAAAACACCTACTTGGGCATCATCATTTGTTGCAAGTCGTGGTTGACGTTTCACATGTGGCTGAACACTTCCTGTTTCCTTAAATAGCGTAACTATCCGGCGAACGGTCCGGACACTTGGAGGATGTCGTCCAGGATACCGAGCAGCATACATAGCATACGCCCGTTGGGCATTTTGATCACAGTAGCCATACATCATCACGATATTGACCTTTTCCGCAGTTGGTAAACGGTCCATTTTAACATGGGTAATGTATCGCGAAGAAAATACCGTCCGCACTGGTGGAATGTTACGTGATACCACACTTATACGTTTGTGACTATTACAGCGCCATCTATCACAAAGCGAAAAAAGTGGTCCAACTAAAACATTCATATTTCTTTATGTACTACGCGAAAATGTAACAAAAAATGGGGGTTCCTATTTAAAAAAAACGCAGTTGATATCCGTTTGACTGATGCAGCGCCATCTAGCGGGTCAACCATAGCGCCATCTGGTTTCCCCCTTCAAGCTAGACGAGTTTCGTTCTTTGTAGTTTTTTCGTTTGATGCTTATTTCGTGAGATATTTGGCTCGGTCACTATCAAAGAACCACCCTGTATACAATTTAATATCGCTACACCAGGCATGTCGTCCGTCTGCACATACTTAGCTTAGCGTGCGAAGCCAGGGCAGGGCATTAGTAGAATATCTAGAGACAGGGTGAATCAGCTAATCCGTTCATCTCGAATATTTCCGGAACAGTTCTGTTTTCACCCAGATGAATTATCAAAAACTAATTAACGACGGATAGTCTCTTCTCATGGCTACATTAATTACAGAGATATCACTATCAACAAAGCTTTTTCAAACATATAACTATGGTAATATCTGTTGCTAGTATCGTACTTTTAAAGAGACGAATTCAACAGTGATTCACTCTTCAAAACCAGATAAGTAGTCTCAGAGGAATTATGGTATTTAGAAGTTAGGATTGATCTGTTTTGAATATGAAACCGGTTCTGTCATATGTGGAAATTTCATACGCAAATAAGAAAATATGCCACGTCAGATAAGGCTGAAACAGAGTACTGCACAGATACAGGTATAAAAGAGGCAGAGAGTAAATTAACCTTCCATTCTGTCTGTGTCGCTCATATGCGTCGTGAGCTAGTTAGTCTGGTGAAACTAATATCTTTCACAAACCAAGAGAAACCACATATGGTACGTCTTAAGTATGCAGAAGGCACTCAAGCTGTACGCACAAAGGTATCTCAACAAACGGTGTCCGGTGTCGAAGAATGACAAATCGGCGAATGTGAAAAAAGAAGCCGGCACCGAGTGGAGCAAACGCATTAGATGTAGTGGCAACTGTTGCCCACAACACACGTATGATCTCCAGAAAAATTGCGAATGTTCTGGAATAAATCTGCCCAACGTTCATCTAGCGAACAGCCTCCACCCGAGGCAAGTATTGCTTCACATCCAAATCAACTAGCGGGCTTGCAGATAACGCTTGGAATTCTGTCGCTCGGTTGTGACGCATCAGGACAACAGGTTCTTTCTTCAAACAACTCCTCGTATCCAAGATGCTGCCACTACAAATCATGTGAATATGAATGTAAGAAATGTGCGTCACTGAGATTCAGTAAACACGCACTGCCTAAGACAGACTTGAACATCAGAGGCAGTAGAGTATGCACGTTTGATGCGGTGTTTTTGGAGACTAAGTGATTTGTCATTATTTCAGCGAAGAAGCCTTAACGTCTAAAAGAAACGTGCAATTTCTTACCAAAGTCTGCTGGCTTTCCTAGAGGACGTACCACTTAAAATGCGTAACTGTATGTGTACCAGCGCGATGGCTCGCTACTAGCCTTTGGCTTGGAAAGCGCTCACCTGACCCTGTCGTTGGGTCAACATGTGAACACGAAGGGGTGGTCTGCCACGGAGCTCCATGTTCAGGAATATACGATGGACGATGTGGTCCGAAACACTTGAGTGGAGCAGCTTTGTGCCCTTTCGGCAGATATGCCACAGATCACCATCTATCCTATTTTATAGAGCAGACAAGCCTCCACACCCTATGTTCTGCGAAGAGTCGTAGACGTGCAACCATTTAGCGCCTAGTGGTAGTTTTACTGTCCTTCTAGATCTTTCCGCAGATGCTCACGGCAGTAGTTCGTGAACATTCGACCAGAGTCCGCGTTTTCGACATACCCGTTCACAGGCTCTGCGTGATAATAATCTGTCTTCTGTCAAAGTCTTTTATCTCAATGGATTTCCCAGTTTGCAGCCCATATCTTCGCTAGGGTGATCCCCGGTCGGTACCTGCTCCGCTTACGTATTTTTGCTACCACGTCGCGTACTCTCAACGCCACCAGGCGTCATCCAACGTCAGGTGGGCAGTGGCGTAATGTTTTGGCTGATTAGTGTATGATAATTCATATCACAATCAATAAATATGGATGCGTTCGACTGAGCTTGTCACTTCCGCACAGGCCGTTTGAGTACCAGTTGCAACATAAATCTTATGGACTTTGTATCCGAATAAATATTGTATTTCGTAAGGTCTTCGGCAACAGCCCTTTCAGTATATAAAATCCACTAGATATTATGATTCATCTGCTCAATTACGACTGGCTTATACGATTCGAAAATTGTCAGACGCTAGAGCATAACTTTATTTGCAGTGCAAAAATAGACGTGTTTTCGGCATTTGGTCCTGTGCATCATTCTCTACATATACCGGGTGTCCTCCTAAGAGTCGCCGATGTTAACGCCAAAGATATGAAAATCACATAGCGAAAGATCCGGACTGTGCAGATGATGTTGCATTATTTCCCAACCAAATCGCTGAAGCGTAGCCTTCGTCCGATTGGCTTTGTGGATGCTGGTGTTATCGTGCAATAGGATGATTCCGTCCGACCGCATACCGGTAGCCGAGGGCAAACGGTAGGGCCAACAGCGGAAACATCCCACATCTCCCCAGCCACAGAAATCCAAAGATGTTTACACAAGTCTCGGTAAGGTCATGATGACCTCCTTCTTCGACTGTAGATGCCCTCTGCTCGTCGACTTTCTCGGGTGTGGAACCACAATCAATGCAGAGCCCTAAGAAGAAACTTTGGAGAAACTGCGACGCGTCATATAGTCAAAACACTCAGGAATGCAGTCGTACGGAATCATTTTGTTGCAATATACCGCCCACCCCTACAGTGCGAATTGAACGAAGGCTATGCTTCAGCGGTTTGATTGGGAAACTCCGTACAGTACGGATCCTTCACCGTGTGATTTTCACATCTTTAACTACCCGACTGCGTTCACAAAATAGGAAATGATCGTGTCGTCTCCCAGTCAGAACATTGCGACCATCGACCAACTATCGATATAAACCAGTCCAGGATGTAGCAGTGTCACCTGGTGAGCAATGACTGCTAGTCAGACACACGCGCGGTGCATGACGTATCACTGAGCGTGCTCTCCGAGTGTAGAATAGCGAAGGCGCATGATCTATCTGAGTTTGACAGGGCAGAATTTGATGGCCCACAGGCCGGCACAAGCATTTCAAACTCTTCACGACGTTCAGTGTTCGAGGTGTGCAGTGATGAATGTCTTCAACACGTGGCGAAACCACATCCAGACCTGGTAGGATTGGGGGGCCAGCCCTCGTTACACATATCGGACGTCATAGGTTGCGCAGACTGATAAAACAGGACAGTCGACAAACTGTGGCGGAACTAACATCAGGCTTTAATGCTGGGCAGAGTACAAGTGTGTCTGAATATTCTGCGCACCGTAATACTACTAACGATGGGCACTTATCGATCGTCACTGAACGTTGGCGCAGTGGTAGGGCGTTGCATGGTCTGATGAATCCCAATAACTTCTTCATCATGCCGATGAGAGGGCGTAAATCCGTCGCCTTCCAGGGGAACTGCTCCCTGACACCTGTACTGCAGCCTGGAGACAAACTGAGAGCGGCTCCATTATGGTCTGGGGAACATTCACGTGGGCATCCATCTGTCCAATGGAGCTCTTGCAAGGCATCATGACAGCCAAGGAGTATCGTACACTGGCTGCAAACCACATATACCCCTTATGATGATCATGTTTCCTGACGGAGAAACACAGTGACGAGTTCCAATTGATGTGTTGTCCCCCCAGTTCGCCAGATCGAACACATTTGGGATGTAATATAACGTGGCGTCAGAGCTCCTCACCCCCTCCCCGGAATTTACTGGAATTAAGTGACTTGTGTGTGCAGATGTGGTGCCAACTCCGTCCAGCGACCTACCAAGGCCTCATTACTTCCATGCTACTACGCGTTGCCGCTGTTATCCGTGCCAAAGTTTTTCTAATGACTATTAGGTAGGTGGTCATAATGTTCTGGCTGATGAATGTACATCTACTGTTGGCGGCATATCGTAGAACAATGCAAACGCTGTGCCACATGAATGTTTTTCCCTAAATCCGTGATGATTATTCGACAGAAGCTTGTTTTGCTCCATGAACATCATATTATTAGAACACTCTCTAGGATCTTACAAGACTCGAGCAGCAGCGATATTCGTCTGGTATTTTGTTCATTTGGTCTTTTACATATTTTCTAAATGTGGTTTATTTGTCCTTTTCTTCAGTCACTCGGGACAGTTAGCTTCGCGAGAGCTTTATCCACTGTTGCTCTTATTACTTTATTTTTTGTCTTTGGCCACTTCTGTGGCTGAACGGTCAGTGCGGCTAAGTCTCAGACGAAGAAATGGCCAGTACCGTCAGTGAGGCAGTCCAAATTCGTGCGGGAAACTGAGAAGCCACTCGAAGATATGTCGGCTCCGGTCGGCCTTTACAACCAGTGTGTCGACTACCTGTCATCAGAACACTGCAATGCAATATTGCCTATTGCGGCGTATGACGCAAAGGTCCGTCTATAGATCTTGATTGTACACACACCAAGAAGCAAGGTCTTATCACCTTTTATTGTGGCGTACATTATGTACAATAAACGGGTGAAATCTAAATCAGCAGTAGGGCACACAGTGATCCTGAAGTACTCTCGTCGACGCAGAAGTTACTCCAACTTCGTGAGCAACAACTCGGAAAAGAATCTGGATGTCTGCCGCTTGGCGGTAGCGTTCTCGCTTCCCGCGCCCGGGTTCGATTCCCGGTGGGGTCAGTGATTTTCTCTGCCTCGTGATGACTGGGTGTTGTGTGATGTCCTTGGGTTAGTTAGGTTTAAGTAGTTCTAAGTTCTAGGGGACTGATGACCACAGACGTTAAGTCCCATAGTGTTCAGAGCCAGTTGAACCAGTCTGCCGCTTGGCTACGCCAATTTTATAGCGAATGTGGTGCTTAAAAATTATTTTAACACGTTAACAGTAAGAACCGAAACGTAAATATAGTAGAACATAAAAAATACATATTTTCTTAAGGGTGACAACCTATAAAGTGAGATACCACACGAGATTCTGGTACCAATTTACTTTAACCGCAGAGTGATGGAAAGGGTGCTACTTTCCGAGCTAGAGCAGTAGTACGTCTACTTACAGCCGCAGCCACCAGCAGAGCCGCAATCACACACAGGCGCAGCATCTTTCCTGGAAAAGCCTCAACAGATCCGCCCGGTCGGCAGGACGGGTTCTTATATCACGCACACCCTTATCATCAGCTGCACAGATTCCCCGCTAAAAGCTGCCATCCGAAATGATAGGAGCTTCGTATGATTGGCAGGTGTTAAAAGTCTATCGAAGCTTCTTGGTACTACTTGTAATGATTGACGTGAAATTCATAAACAGGCTTCCGTAAACGGCCGATTGCTAGTGCTTCAGGTGTTACGCACATTGGGAAATAAATCACTCAGAAATGCTTAAGCGGCGTAATACATTTCAGTCGGAAAAAATGTTGACGTCGCATATTCCACTGTATTCACATTTTTAAACAGAGGTGAAGGATATCTTTTCAATTCTTCATATCCTGAAAATATGGAATCATTATTTCACTTTCTACAGCCAGTTATGCAGTATTGAGCACTGCTTAATTTTTCACCAGGAAAGTAGTTGTGGTGCTTAACTTCCCACTCATCTCGCTGGGCTGCCCGAGCTTGACCTTTAACAATGTCCTACGCAGTATCATCCACAATGTCTACACCAACAATTTCTTACCTCTTGCAGATCAGTTTTGTTCCACGATTTTGTCATGACTCGTTACTTACCTCTAACTGTCAAGGAAATTATTGGAATAGAAGCGAGGCAGTTAGGTCTATTATCTTAACGACTTTAATGTAGACTGTCACCCTGTGAAGTAGCAGTGCGCTGTTGTGGTTACCGCTGCTGCTAGAGCAACCTATAAAATAAAGAAATAAATAAAATAAAATAAAATATTAATTATTAATTATGTATTATAGTAATTGGTTGTAATTAATACTTGCTTATCTGGAACGTGGACGTTTAATTATTTGGCATCAGACGCTTGACAATGACTTTTTCGTAAGTGCAATGTTATTCGTAGTTGACCGTGAAATAAGACTCAAATAATCGGACTTCGTATTTAAATCATTTCCAAAGACTGCTGCGGTAGGTGCGGACTCAAAATCTAAATCTCAATATTAGAATAATTTGCCAGCCATGTCAATACGTCGTACAGAGGTGACTGTCTACTAAACATAAAAAAGTTTACACAGTTAGTTAAATCAGCTATATTCAACGAATAAGCCTACAGTTAAATAATTCAACTTACTTTCATAAATATAAATTCTTTACAGAATCGAGTGCCTAGTAAGATTGCAGCTCGCAGTGTTCTTATATAACATCAAAAATGGCGGTGTGCCAGTTAATAAAATATACGTGCTTCCAGCCTCAGCTATTCTACAAGACCTCCTCCTTCTTAATGAAACATAAGAGTGTCATAATTGTATTTTGTTTTATCAGCGGCATAGCGCTGCAGTTCTGTGCCATAGGCTTTATTTATTTGTCAGAGATTAATTACTTAATTAAGATTTCGCGTTTCCGAGGAAACTCACGCACGGCATGCAAATGTGCCTTTATATTGCCCTCTGAATTGCGAGGCGAAAGGACACACCTGCAGGCGAGCAATTCACCTAAAGGCACAAGAAAATCTAAGTTATCTACAACTATTTACATGACATACATTATACAGTATATTATATACGAAATTTGAATGACGCGCGTGCGCCGTAAAAGTTCTTGTTGGCAAAATAGAGTGCGCGCATGCGCAGAAGCGTCTATGTGACTCCGGCACTGCCGTTATATCGTAAATTTACATCACGCGGCACAGTATTACAGTTCATATTGTTCGTGTGCGCGCGCGTTTCTTAGTCGTTGAACAAAGAAAATATTCCACGAAGATTACATATGAAGAGTACATTCTATCACAGGTAACTTAATTTTAAAAGTACAATATTTGTTGTAATGCAATACAACTTTAGATTGTTGAATGTTCTTGGTTACATAGTATTGCATTGAAATGCTTCAAAGAAAAATGTCTTTTTGTTTCAGGTGCGTTGACCTATACACATCGTGTCGTTATTACAGTTTATATTCATCTGCTGCACAGTAATGTTTCACAGGTTAGTGTCGTCGTGGTAAAGTTTTTTTTCACAGTAACATCGCTGTGTAACAACGTAATTGATACATAAGCATGTCCATTTCCTATTTCCATTATAGTCGTTGTGATGCAGTTCGTCGTGGCAAAAAGCATTGTTTATTAAAGATCGGACGTGACCCGTCGAGTAATTGGTCCATATGCAGTTTGTTTTCGATATACCGTGGAAGCTTGGTTGCAGAACCTCGGACGGCACATAGCTGGCGTCGATCCTTGGACAGACCAGGTACGTGTGTCCGTCACATTTCGAGAACGTTCCATTTCCTGAAGTTCCAACCAAAATTCTTCCACTCGTCGTGTTGTTGTCTGGACAGGCACGTTGTGACCATTTAATCCAGTTAACATCTTCAAGTTAGGTACTGTAGTAATGTCACTAGACGATGCACCAATTATGCACTTCACATTTTCAGTTTTTCTTTTAAAATATAGCTCACCTAAATGTTCGTAGTTACTTATCAAAGAAATCGTTCATCGCGCTTAAAAAGGTACGATGCATGATGAATGTCATTAACAGTTTCTTTCACATAGGTTTCTGCGTAGTTGCAGACTTAGTAATGTACGTTAATGTCCGTGAACAGTGGTTCACTATGCAATTTTTTTAAAAAGTTTTTCACATTTTGGCACTCGTTATCGTTCAAATTTTCACATAGTAACAATTATACATCATTAAAAAAAACATAAGTAATCATACATATACACGTCACATATTTTCTTAGCATAAACATAATACAGTTACACATAAACATGTTTACATCATCATTACATAGCTTAGTCCCTCAGCCGTTAGGGGTAAAACCCAATGGGACTTGGGGCAAGTAAGGCTAGCAACCCGCTTCCCTGGTACTTTAAATATGATGCTGGCAACAATCAGAGCAAAATGCCTCGGACCTTTGGAGGTGACGGAGTCCAACCTCTAACTGACAAACCAGGGACTCCTAAGGTACGACTTGGCAAACAAATGGTAATGAGATGGGGAGCTATTAATATCAATGGGGGCTACTCTGGGAAGAAGGTAGAGCTGGCAGAGGCTGCAAGTAAGATGTGGCTGGACGTTTTAGCTGTTAGTGACATTCGGGTAAGGGGTGAGAAAGAAGAGGAAGTGGGAGAATACAAGGTCTACCTGTCAGGAGTCAAAGCAGGAATAGCACAATGGGATGTAGGGCTTTACATCAGGAAAGAAATTGAACCCAGCGTAGTTGCTATAAGGTATGTAAACGAACGACTGATGTGGATAGATTTGACAGTGTCTAGCAAGAAAATTAGGATTGTGTCAGTATATTCGCATTGTGAAGGGACAGATCAAGATAAGATGGATAGTTTTTATGAGGCACTCAGTGATGTAGTTGTTAGAGTAAAGGACAAGGACAGTGTTCCGCTCATGGATGATTTTAACGCCAGGATTGGAAATCGAACAGAAGGGTATGAAAAGGTTATGGGTAAATTTGGAGAGGATATGGAGGCCAACAGGAACGGGAAACAACTCTTGGATTTCTGTGCCAGTATGGGCTTAGTAATCACAAACTCCTTTTTTAAACATAAGAACATTCACTGGTATACTTGGGAAGGCAAGGGAACCAGATCTATCACTGACTACATAATAACAGATCAGGAATTCCCAGGAAGGCTGTGAGGGACACACGTGTATTCAGGGGATTCAAATGGTTCAAATGGCTCTGAGCACTATGGGACTCAACATCTTAGGTCATAAGTCCCCTAGAACTTAGAACTACTTAAACCTAACTAACATAAGGACATCACATACACCCATGCCCGAGGCAGGATTCGAACCTGCGACCGTAGCAGTCCCGCGGTTCTGGACTGCAGCGCCAGAACCGCTAGACCACCGCGGCCGGCTCAGGGGATTCTTTGATGACACTGATCACTATTTAATCTGCAGTGAAATTGGTATTGTGAGGGCGAAAGTGCAGGTGGTCAGGTCCATATGTAGGAGGATAAGAGTGGAGAAACTTCGGGATAAGGAAATCAGGCACAAGTACATAACAGCGATCTCAGAAAGGTACCAGTTAGTTGAATGTAGTCAATTACAGTCATTGGAAAAAGAATGGACAAGGTACACGGACACAGTACTAGAAGTGGCTAAAGAATGTCTTGGAACAGTAGTGTGTAAAAATAGGATGAAGCAAACAGTTTGGTGGAATGATACAGTCAAGGCAGCCTGTAAAAGGAAAAAGAAGGCGTATCAAAGATGGCTACATACCAGAACCCAGGTAGACAGAGAAAGTTATGTTGAAGAAAGAAACAAAGCCAAACAGATAATTGCAGCCTCCAAGAAGAAATCGTGGGAAGACTTTGGAAACAGGTTGGAGACTATGGGTCAAGCTGCTGGAAAACCATTCTGGAGTGTAATTAGTAGTCTTCGAAAGGGAGGTAAGAAGGAAATGACAAGTATTTTGGACAGGTCAGGAAAACTGCTGGTGAATCCTGTGGATGCCTTGGGCAGATGGAGGGAATATTTTGAAGAGTTGCTCAATGTAGGTGAAAATGCGATCAGTAATGTTTCAGATTTCGAGGTAGAATGGGATAGGAATGATGATGGAAATAGGATCACATTTGAGGAAGTGGAAAAAATGGTCAATAGATTTCAGTGCAATAAAGCGGCTGGGGTGGATGAAATTAAGTCGGAACTCATCAAATACAGTGGAATGTCAGGTCTTAAATGGCTACACAGGATAATTGAAATGGCCTGAGTCGGGACAGGTTCCATCAGACTGGACAAAAGCAGTAATCACACCAATCTTTAAACATGGAAACAGAAAAGATTGTAACAACTACAGAGGTATCTCTTTAATCAGCGTTGTGGGTAAAATCTTCTCAGGTATTGTTGAAAGGAAAGTGCGAGTATTAGCTGAGGACCAATTGGATGAAAATCAGTGTGGGTTTAGGCCTCTTAGACGTTGTCAGGACCAGATCTTTAGCTTACGGCAAATAATGGAGAAGTGTTATGAGTGGAACAGGGAATTGTATCTATGCTTTACAGATCTAGAAAAGGCATATGACCGGGTTTCTAGAGAAAGTTATTGTCTGTTCTACAAGATTATGGAATAGGAGGCAAACTTTTGCAAGCAATTAAAGGTCTTTACATGGATAGTCAGGCAGCAGTTAGAGTTGACGGTAAATTGAGTTCATGGTTCAGAGTAGTTTCAGGGGTAAGACAAGGCTGCAACCTGTCTCCACTGTTGTTCATATTATTTATGGATCATATGTTGAAAACAATAGACTGGCTGGGTGAGATTAAGATATGTGAACACAAAATAAGCAGTCTTGCATATGCGGATGACTTAGTTGTGATGCAAATTCGATTGAAAGTTTGCAAAGTAATATTTCAGAGCTAGATCAGAAATGTAAGGACTATGGTATGAAGATTAGCATCTCCAAAACGAAAGTAATGTCAGTGGGAAAGAAATATAAACGGATTGAGTGCCAAATAGGAGGAACAAAGTTAGAACAGGTGGATGGTTTCAAGTACTTAGGATGCATATTCTCACAGGATGGCAACATAGTGAAAGAACTGGAAGCGAGGTGTAGCAAAGCTAATGCAGTGAGCGCTCAGCTACGACTACTCTCTTCTGCATGAAGGAAGTCAGTACCAAGACTAAGTTATCTGTGCACCGTTCAATCTTTCGACCAACTTTGTTGCATGAGAGCGAAAGCTGGGTGGATTCAGGTTACCTTATCAACAAGGTTGAGGTTACGGATATGAAAGTAGCTAGGATGATTGCAGGTACTAGTAGATGGGAACAATGGCAGGAGGGTGTCCACAATGAGGAAATCAAAGAAAAACTGGGAATGAACTCTATAGATGTAGCAGTCAGGGCGAACAGGCTTAGATGGTGGGGTCATGTTACACGCATGGGTGAAGCAAGGTTACCCAAGAGACTCATGGATTCAGCAGTAGAGGATAGGAGGAGTCGGGGCAGACCGAGGAGAAGGTACCTGGATTCGGTTAAGAATGATTTTGAAGTAATAGGTTTAACATCAGAAGAGGCACCAATGTTAGCACTGAATAGGGGATCATGGAGGAACTGTATAAGGGGGGCTATGCTCCAGACTGAACGCTGAAAGGCATAATCAGTCTTAAATGATGATGATGATGATGATGATACATAGCTATAAATTATTACATTATGTCACATTTGATTACATGAATTGCAGATATTTACTTTCCCTTTAACGGTTTTGCTGCGATTTTATCGATGTTCTTTGTGATGTCATCTGAAATTAAGATAGGTTAGACACAACATTCATTACATCAGTAGGCAAGACCAGGCGTTTTCACTACTCAATAAATATTCAAAATAATAAGAGACGGAAAACTGTTAGATTCCTCGCGTTTTGTGCGTGTGTGCATAGTGTCTGTGTGGCCTTGGCTACTGGTAGATGTTTTTCTTGCTGAGAGATGTGCGTCTAATCTATTTCTCGAAGTAAAAGGTCCCTTCACAGATGACGTCTGTCGGTTCGTCAGGTGTCATACCAAGTCAGTGGTACCTACAGTCACAAATGTTCCGTGAAAAATTAATATATCATTCACTGCTACGTAATCATAAATTTTACCTTAATATTCAGTCTTCTTGGTAGTGCCGCGGCGTTGAAAGAATAGTTGTTCTGTCTTCAACTGCGTCATTGGTACAGCTGAAATGAAAATTTCTATACTACTTATTATCTATGTTGTAGCAAACAGATTTTTGCGAGTTGCTTAGCAATGTTTTCATGGATATGACTTTGACATTATTTAGCATGAAATGCTCTAAGATCTCGGTGTGTGTATAGCCCAATAATTTTGTTAGTTCTAGGATGTTGTAACAGATACGCACCAGGATGCGGTATGTTAACAATAATATAAGGTCCTTCATATAGCAGACGCCACTTAGCATTGCGTCGTTTGAGTGCTACAGATTTATGATGAGTACGAAGTAGTACAAGCATTCCTGCCTTGAATTTTTGTTTTCTTTTTATTATGTTTGCGTGATGTTTGTTTCGTATCTGTGCGTGATGTGTTAGTGTAGTCAATACTTCTTTTATTTTCTGTTCAGGTGTGATTTCCTTGTCTGACAACTTAGGTAATGGTTCTATCCATTGATCGTTCTGTTTGCAATTGAACATGATCTCATTAGGTGTGTAATTTGTATTGTAAATATTTAAGTTATTGTGTACGTCTTCGAAAAGACTTAGGTAGGACACCCAATTAGTATGTTTTGATGAAATATAAGTCTTCGTGAATCGGTTTAGTTCTCGGGAAAGTCTCTCAGTCGCGTTACATTGTGGACTAAACCTTGAAATAAATATACTTTTAATGTTATTGTCCCTCAAGAAATTTCTCCATTTGTACCCAGAGTAGTATGCTGCATTATCTGACAGAATTGCTTTAGGTTTTCCCACGTGCGTCAGGTAATCACTTGAGAATCTTCGTACTATACCATTTGCAGTGGCGGATTTTAAAGCATAAAGTTTTACGTGTTTAGAAAATATATCGTAAAAAGCTAAGATATATTTGACGCCTCCAGAGCTTGCTGGATGCGGTCCACTGATGTCAGTACACAGAATTTCCAGGGGTTTACTCGGTATAATAGAATGTAAATCTGTTTTTGTGGATAAATTCTGAGGTTTTGATTTTTGACACATGACACATGTTTTCAGTTCCCTGTAAATTTTTCTTCTCGTATTGCTAAAATAACAGTATGTGCTGAGCTTTGCCAAACACTTTTTCGTCCCATAATGACCCAAAACTAAGTGTGTGTGCCAAATCAAATTACGTTCAGACTCTTTGGGAATGCATACACACCAGTGAGTAGCATTTGGATGTCGGCGATAAAATTCACATCATTGTGTAACTTGTAATACTTGGTCAAAGGATGATTGTGTTTTTCTACCAGTAATGTTATTATCTTATACCAGTGAGGATCAGATTTTTGTAATTTAGCTATGTTTCTGCACATATCAATATAATATTGGTGATACTGCTTGTCTTGCATTAAGAGAATCCTGTAGTCATTTATATTTTCTAAGTCACTGTTGGTTTCATTCATACCTTGTGGAAGTCTAGACAAAGCGTCGGCAATGGTGTTGTCCTTACCTTTTATGTACATAATTTCAAAAGAGTAGTTCTGAAGAGTAACTGCCCATCGTGATAATCTAGGATGTACAAGTTTACAAGTTAACAAAAATGTCAGGGCCTGGTGATCGGTATTAATTACTGTATGTTTGCCAAATAAATAATAATTGAATTACTTGAATGCCCAGACTGTGGAAAGTGTTTCTAACTCAGTAGTGGAGTATGTACACTCACATTCAGTTAGAGTACGACTTGCAAACCCAATAATTCTTCTGTGTTCCTTTTCTTTATTCTTTACAACTTGAAATAAGCAACAGCCCAAGCCAGAACGTGAAGCGTCACAAGTCATACAAAAATCTAAATTGAAATCTGGATGGCTCAATATGTTTGCATTCACTAAAGCATGTTTAATTGTATTAAAGTCATTCTGGCACTGTTCCGACCAGATCAAAACTTGATTCTTTCTGAGTCGATTTAACAGATGTTTACTGTTCAAAAATGGTTGTGGTAAAAAACGTCTGAAAAATGAACATAGCCCAAGGAATGATTTTAACTGTTTTTTTGTTCGAGGCCTAGGAAAGTTCCTGATAGCATCTAATTTACTGGGATCAGGACGTATGCCCCGTGAATTAATGATATGTCCTAAATACTTAATCTCACTGCAACCAAATTTTGATTTTTTAAGATTGGCTGTGACTCCAGCTTGTGCAAATTTTTCTAAAATTCTTTGAAGTGTGTCAATGTGTTCATTCCAAGACGGTGTAGCTATCAGTATATCATCTACATAGTGTGTGACTGTCTCAACTAAATCATCGCCAAGCACGGTATCCAGGGCTGTAATGAATACCCCAGAACTGACATTCAATCCGAAGGGTAGAACACAAAACTGATAGGTTCGCCCCCTGAACATAAATGCAGTATATTTCCGAGAATCAGGAGTGATACCTACTTGCCAAAATGAATTAGCGAGATCTATTGAGGAAAAATATTTTGCATCTAGAAATTTCTGTAATTGCTCTTCTAAATTTTCGGGTTTTGTGTGAAGCGGTAAAATTATTTCATTAATTGCTCGTGCGTCTAACACTAGCCTAATGCTACCATTTGGTTTTTTGACAAGTAGAGGACTACAGTAAGGTGAGGTGGATGGTTCAGTGACCTTCCTGTCTAACATTTGTTTTAATTCTTGCCACACAGCAGGTCGTTGAGATAACGGTACGTTATATGTCTTGTGGTAGAAGATCTTGTGAGGCTTAACTTCAATCTTGTAGACATACGTGTTGATAACACCTAATCGTTTGGTAAAAACTTGTAAATATTTGGATAGCACCTCCTGTAGTTTCATACGTTCATGTACACAGAGAGCTGTAGCTTCATTTATCTTATGATCAATCAATGTTTTCAAGTCCATTAGCTTTGTGTCAGATGAGTGTGTTTGCATGTCTTGAATGTCATTGTCAAGTACTAACTGAATCTTGTACCCTGTACAGTGTTTGTCATGCTTTAGAGTTCTCTTGTCCAAATCAATAATAATTACATTGCCTTTATCATTTAAAACACATTTACCTTTGGAGAAGTCTATAATGCAGTCCTTCTCGCTCATAATATCTAATCCCAATACGCAATTTGTCACAAGGTTTTGTACAACCAGGAATGGCCATTGTACGGTTCCATTACCTATTTTAATGTTTACAAAAACTTACTTCTTAACCCTACATGACTTATTACCTAGAGCAGTAGTTATTTTACAGTTTTGGGCGGGAAACTCAGGCACAGGCTCCAATTCACACATCTTTTTATAGAAATTAAAAGACAAAACGCTCACAGCTGCATCTGTATCTAAGATAATAGTAGTTGGAATCCCACCCACTACACCAGTAGTAGATGCTAAAACAATTTCACTTGTGTTTGAACGACATTGTGTACTGTCTTGCAAAAGTTCATCTGATATATTTTCAATTCTTCAGCCACGACCCGGAGCATAGAAGTGGCTGTTTCTAGTTTGTTGGATTAGCATTTGTATTAGGTACTGACACAGATTGAGGTTGTGTATCAGGTGTCACTTCGGTTATATTCACATTTGGATATTGCCTGTTGTGATCTCCAAACTTTTGCGGTTGTTGTTGCTGTTGCGCATTATGACTCACCTGTCGGTCGTAAGATATGCTCCAATTTTGTCCTGGTGGCTGCTGTGGTATAGCAGTGTTTGAATGAAAGTATTGATCGCTAAGAGTCCACCCTTGATGCTGTCTTGGCTCGTAGTTATTATTTCTATTTCTGTTTGTGTTTTTGTTGTTATATTTGTATCCGTTGTTACCGTTGTTGTTGTTGTTGTTACCGCGGTGCCTTTTGTATGGATTGCCGCATGAAGTGTTATTACTGTTGTAACTGTTGTTTGTATTGGAATACACGTGTTGATTTTGATTTCCGTATTGAGACGGCATGGGAGTTTGCTGTTTTTGCTGTACCGCGTATCCAACTGTCGGCGCGCCAGAATTGAGTTGGCAAGCCTGCATGTTTTGCATACCACTAATATAAACATTGTGGTTGCTGTTTTGCCGCGCGAAGCGCTGATCTTCTAGTAACATGTCAACCGAATCTAAAGCTGTTAAAAAATAATCTGGATCGTCATCCGGAATATGTAAGAGGTTTTCTTTAATGTTGAAAGGCAATTTGGCCTTCAACGCACGGAGTATATCACGTGTTGCGGCTGGTTCGTCCAAAAAATGTCCCATGTTCAAGTATTTTTCAAAATATCTGCGTAAGTTACCATTTCTACTGTTAAAAGTTTCAGGTTCCAAAATTTGTCTTCTGAGTCGCTCCTGGACGGATTGCGACCAGAATTTGTTCAGAAAGGCACGCTCAAACTCACTGTACGTGGTACATACGTCAGCTTGACTGTATGCCCAGACAGCTGCATCGCCTTGGATGTAACCGACAATATATGAAATCTTTTTCCGGTCACTCCAAGTGCGTGGAAATGCGTTACTAAAAGATTTAAGAAAAATCACCGGATGAATGGTTCGTTTTTCTGGGATAAAAGTCTGAAATTGCCTGTGTTTTATTAAGCTTTCTTCTTCCTTTGCATTATGATATGGATTTGTTCCACAGTAATTACTGTAATGTTCAGATGGCGAGTAATTACGATAATGTTGCTGTGGTTTACCATGATAATAGCTTGTGTTTGTGTTTGCACGTCGTGGTATGTGTTGTTGTCGTGGTGTGTTTTGTTCTTGTGTGTTTGTCGTGTGCGGTATGTGTGCGTCATACTCGTATGTATATTGGTTTCTGAACTGTACATTTTGACTGATATTTTCGTTACATTCAGACTGTGGTTGATCGGTGAATTGTCTCACGGGTGCAGTGACAGATTGTACTGCGTCACTAATCAGCTGTTTGTTATTAGTGATGTATTCCGCTACGGAGTAGTGCACAATTGTTGGTAAATTTTCACGTATGCATCTTTCAAAATGTTTGTCTTTGTTCTCTACCCAGTCATGAAATTCTTTATTAATATTTTGAAAATGAACTGTGGCATCAGATTTAAGATGTCAGTCAGGTGTTGTTCAACATCGTCAAATTTATTCTGGACGTCAGTAATTCGTTTTTTAAGGTTGTCGTGTACTGAAGGATATGTTTAAATTTGTTCAGTAAGAGCTTCACACGTGACATTAAGGTTTTTTACTTGTGTCTGTAAAAGTGCTACGTCATTTGTAGTCTTTTCTTGTATCGTATTAAGCTTGGAAAATTTCGTACTGAGTTCAGTCATCTGTTTGGTCAGTGTGGCGTCTATAAGTTCCACACGTTTACATAAAGTGTCATTACATGTCTTGATTGCTATGAGATCAGATTTAATTTCGTCATTTTGTGTCTTTAACTGTTCATTTTGTGTCTTTAACTGTTCATTTTGTGTCGTTAAGGTTGCCATATTTTATGCGTTTTGTTTCATTAGCATTTGTAGCATGTTGGCAATGTTTGCTGTTTGCAAGGTATCTGCCCCCGCCGCGTCATGAGACGTGACGTCATGTACTAACACGGGCTCTGACTGAGACTTTGAAATTTTTGTGGTGGACGGCATATTGTCAAAATTTCCGTTAACACTTGCGTCAATATTTGATGAATCGTCACTACCAGTTGCTGTCGTAAAGTCATTTTCAAACATTTGTCTCTCGTCCGAGCCGGATTGCGTCTGAATAGTATGTCTTTGCTGTTCCATCTTTGCGTATTGTTTTCTAGTTATGACCATGCCTCACGTAAGATATGCTTCGAGAAAATAAAGTTTGACATTTAAAAAGTTTTACATTTGAAAATGTAAACTGAATATGGGATTATTGTTAATGGCTGCTGGCCATGTTACAACGTATCGTACTGAAGTCGGCCATATTGTACACTCGTGTATAGGTATTGTTGCAGAAGTTATTGTTTAAGGAAAAGCACTGAGAATGAAATTTATCACTGAAAACTGCTACGCGCGAAAGAAATACTACAGAATCTACTGAAGAGCTAATACACTGAATTATGCGTCTGGTCAAGCATGCCAATGCACAGATGCTGCATCTTACCTTATTTTTCGTCTTCCCGCAAAATTTTAGAATTGGAAAATATCGTCAGATTTTTGTTATTTCTCATATATTCAAGTCCAGGTCCAGAAAGTTGATTTTTCACATGAAACAAAGAGAACAATGTGACAAATGACAAATTAACAAGTCCGACACGCAGTCGCCAATATAAAATAAATAAATAAATAAATAAAATAAAATAAAATAAAATATTAATATGTATTATAGTGATTGGTTGTAATTAATATTTGCTTATCTGGAAAGTGGACGTTTAATTATTTGGTATCAGACGCTTGACAATGGCTTTTTCGTAAGTGCAATGTTATTCGTAGTTGACCGTGAAATAAGACTCAAATAATCGGAATTCGTATTTAAATCATTTCCAAAGACTGCTGCGGTAGGTGCGGACTCAAAATCTAAATCTCAATATTAGAATAATTTGCCAGCCATGTCAATACGTCGTACAGAGGTGACTGTCTACTAAACATAAAAAAGTTTACACAGTTAGTTAAATCAGCTATATTCAACGAATAAGCCTACAGTTAAATAGTTCAGCTTACTTTCATAAATATAAATTCTTTACAGAATCGAGTGCCTAGTAAGATTGCAACTCGCAGTGTTCTTATATAACATCAAAAATGGCGGTGTGCCAGTTAATAAAATATACGTGCTTCCAGCCTCAGCTATTCTACAAGACCTCCTCCTTCTTAATGAAACATAAGAGTGTCATAATTGTATTTTGTTTTATCAGCGGCATAGCGCTGCAGTTCTGTGCCATAGGCTTTATTTATTTGTCAGAGATTAATTACTTAATTAAGATTTCGCGTTTCCGAGGAAACTCACGCACGGCATGCAAATATGCCTTTATAAACCACACCGAACAATCAGACAGTTGCACCTGTCTCATCGGTAACAATTTTTCCCGATCTTCTTTCTGTGTACACAAACACACTAAAAAACTAAAAATAAAAGCCGACGTACCACAAAGGCACGAAGGAATCATCCGAACGGGACGGAAATTGGTACATGTGATATACATGTACGGACAAACATATGGTTTCATTTATTTAATCATATGGCTAGGGCGCCCCGTCGGACAGACCGTTCGCCGGGTGCCGGTCTTTCAATTTGACGTGACTGCGGTGACCTGCAGTCGATGAGGATGAAAGCATCAGGATGAGAACAGCACAACACCCAGTCCCTGGGCGGAGAAAATTCCCCGACCCAGCCGGGAATCGAACCCGGGCCCAGAGGAATGACAATCTGTCACGCTGACCATTCAGCTACTGGGGGCTGACAAACAAATGACTACAGTTTCTGAAAAAATGAATGATTTATTCAAGAGGAAGAGCTTCACAATTGAGCATGTCGATAACGCGTTGGTCCATCTCTGCCCCTTGCGCCAGCAGTGATTCGGGTTCGCACTGAATGTTTAGAGTTGTTGGATGTCTTCCTGAGGGATATCGTGTCAAATTATGTCCAATTGATGCTTTAGGTCGTCAGCAACCCGATCTCGCTGTAAGTCCTTGCCCATAATGCTCTACACTTTCTCAAATGCAGGAGGATCTGCAGCGAATTGACGCATGGTGCAGGGAATGCCAGTTGAATCTCAGTGTAGACAAGTGTAATGTGCTGCGAATACATAGAAAGATAGATCCCTTATCATTTAGCTACAAAAGGTCAGCAACTGGAATCAGTTAATTCCATAAATTATCTGGGAATACGCATTAGGAGTGATTTAAAATGGAATGATCATATAAAGTTGATCGTTGGTAAAGCAGATGACAGACTGAGATTCATTGGAAGAATTCTAAGGAAATGCAATCCAAAAACAAAGGAAGTAGTTTACAGTACGCTTGTTCGCCCACTGCTTGAATACTGCCCAACAATGTGGGATCCGTACTAGATAGGGTTGATAGAAGAGATAGAGAAGATCCAACGGAGAGCAACGCGCTTCGTTACAGGATCATTTAGTAATCGCGAAAGCGTTACGGAGATGATAGATAAACTCCAGTGGAAGATTCTGCAGGAGAGACGCTCAGTATCTCGGCACGGGCTTTTGTTAAAGTTTCGAGAACTTACCTTCACCGAAGAGTCAAGCTGTATATTGCTCCCTCCTACGTATATCTCGGGAAGAGACCATGAGGATAAAATCAGAGAGATTAGAGCCCACACAGAAGCATACCGACAATCCTTCTTTCCACGAACAATACGAGACTGGAATAGAAGGGAGAACCGATAGAGGTACTGAAGGTACCCTCCGCCACACACCGTCAGATGGCTTGCGGAGTATGGATGTAGATGTAGATGTAGATGTAGAGCTCTGATGGCATTGCTGGCCAAGGTAGGCTTTGGCAAGCACGAAGACATTCAGTAGAAACTTCACCGTGTGCGGAAGATCATTATCTTGTGAAATGTAGGCCGAAAATGGCTTACCCTGAAGGGCGACAGAATGGGGCGTAGAATATCGTCGACTTACCGCTGTGCTGTAAGGGTACCGCAAATGATAACCAAAAGGGCCCGGCTTTGAAACGAAATGACACCCCAGACCATCACCCCTGGTTGTCGGGCCGTATGGCGAACAACAGTCTGGTTGTTATCCCACTGCTCTCCAGGGCATCTCCAGACACGTCTTCGCTTGTCACTGCGGATCAGTTCGAAGCGTGACTTAAGACAATTCTACTCGAGTTAATGAGATTCCAGGGCTCAATGACCAGCAAAGACATGTCTGGAGACACCCCGGACAGCGGTGGGATCTCAACCTGACTGTCACATCCTATACGGTCTGACAATCAGAAGTGATGGTTTGGTGTGCCATTTTTTTTTCATAGGAGGACCCTTTTAGTTCTCATCCGCGACATCCTTACAGCAATGTGGTACGTTGACGAGTTTCTACGTGCCATTCTGTTGCCCTTCATGGCAAGCGATCGTGGGCTTACATTTCAGCACATACTAAGAGCTTCTGCTACTTGTCTTCGTGCTTGCCAAACCCTAGCTTTGCCAACAAGCTCGCCCAATCTCTCCTCAATTACGTTTGGAGTATTATGCGTATGGCCCTTCAACCAGTTCAAACGCGTTACTAAATAGTCACTTCTGACCCCTTACATCTCGTCCAGCACCCTATTTGCAGGAGACTCCACTGCACTGACTGTCTTCTAGGTCACCGGCCCAGGTGGCAGTTCTAGGCGCTACAGTCTGGAACCGCGCGACCGCTACGGTCGCAGGTTCGAATCCTATCTCGGGCATGAAGGTGTGTGATGTCCTTAGGTTAGTTAGGTTTAAGTAGTTCTAAGTTCTAGGGGACTGATGACCACAGCAGTTAAGTCCCATAGTGCTCAGAGACATTTGAACCATTTGTCTTCTAGGTCTAGTAAAGCATCTTTCAGCCGATTTAACATTTAATATGCATACACATATCAAAACCTTCCTTGATCATTAGAGAATACGTTTTTGAATTTTCTATAAATCGCCCTGCCATTCTGAAAAGGTTCGGAACTGGATTAATAAAAAACTGAGAAAACTTAAGGTTGTTGTTGTTGTTGTTGTGGTCTTCAGTCCTGAGACTGGTTTGATGCAGCTCTCCATGCTACTCTATCCTGTGCAAGCTTCTTCAACTCCCAGTACCTACTGCAGCCTACATCCTTCTGAATCTGCTTAGTGTATTCATCTCTTGGTCTCCCTCTAGATTTTTACCCTCCACGCTGCCCTCCAGCACCAAATTGGTGATCTCTTGATGCTTCAGAACATGTCCTACCAACCGATCCCTTCTTCTAGTCAAGTTGTGCCACAAACTCCTCTTCTCCCCAATTCTATTCAATACCTCCTCATTAGTTATGTGATATACCCATCTAATCTTCAGCATTCTTCTGTAGCACCACATTTCGAAAGCTTCTATTCTCTTCTGGTCTAAACTATTTATCGTCCATGTTTCATTTCCATACATGGCTACACTCCATAGAAATACTTTCAGAAATGACTTCCTGGCACTTAAATCAATACTCGATGTTAACAAGTTTCTCTTCTTCAGAAACGCTTTCCTTGCCATTGCCAGTCTACATTTAATATCCTCTCTACTTCGACCATCATCAGTTATTTTGCTCCCCAAATAGCAAAACTCCTTTACTACTTTACGTGTCTCATTTCCTAATCTAATTCCCTTAGCATCACCCGATTTAATTCGACTACATTCCATTATCCTCGTTTTGCTTTTGTTTATGTTCATCTTATTCCCTCCTTTCAAGACACTGTCCAATCCGTTCAACTGCTCTTCCAAGTCCTTTTCTGTCTCTGACAGAACTACAATGTCATCGGCAAACTTCAAAGATTTTATTTCTTCTCCATGGATTTTAATACCTACTCCGAACTTTTCTTCTGTTTCCTTTAATGCTTGCTCAATTTACAGATTGAATAGCATCGGGGAGAGGCTACAACCCTGTCTCACTCCCTTCCCAACCACTGCTTCCCTTTCATGTCCCTCGACTCATATAACTGCCATCTGGTTTCTATAAAAATTGTAAATAGCCTTTCGCTCCCTGTATTTTACCCCTGCCATCTTCAGAATTTGAAAAAGAGCGTTCCAGTCAACATTGTCAAAAGCTTTCTCTAAGTCTACAAATGTTAGAAACTTAGGTTTGCCTTTCCTTAATCTTTCTTCTAAGATAAGTCGTAGGGTCAGTATTGCCTCACGTGTTCCAACATTTCTACGGAATCCAAACTGATCTTCCCCGTGGTCAGCTTCTACCAGTTTTTCCATTCGTTTGTAAAGAATTCGCGTTAGTATTTTGCAGCTGTAGTGAACGCATTATTGTGGCCAAGATAGACACGTAGCCCACGCCTACTACAGTAGTACAAGTTTATATGCCAACTAGCTCTGCAGATGATTAGGAAATTGATGAAATGTATGATGAGATAAAAGAAGTTATTCAGGTAGTGAAGGGAGACGAAAATTTAATAGTCATGGGTGACTGGAATTCGACAGTAGTAAAAGGAAGAGAAGGAAAGTAGTAGGTGAATATGGATTGGGGCTAAGAAATGAAAGAGGAAGCCGCCTGGTAGAATTTTGCACAGAGCATAACTTAATCATAGCTAACACTTGGTTCAAGAATCATGAAAGAAGGTTGTATAGCCGGCCGGAGTGGCCGTGCGGTTCTGGGCGCTACAGTCTGGAGCTGAGCGACCGCTACAGTCGCGGGTTCGAATCCTGCCTCGGGCATGGATGTGTGTGATGTCCTTAGGTTAGTTAGGTTTAATTAGTTCTAAGTTCCAGGCGACTGATGACCTCAGAAGTTAAGTCGCATAGTGCTCAGAGCCATTTGAAGGTTGTATACATAGAAGAACCCTGGAGATACTAGAAGGTTTCAGATAGATTATATAATGGTAAGACAGAGATTTAGGAACCAGGATTTAAATTGTATGACATTTCCAGGGGCAGATGTGGACTCTGACGACAATGTCTTGATTATGAACTGTAGATTAAAACTTAAGAAACTGCAAAAAGGTGGGAATTTATGGAGATGGGACCTGGATAAACTGAAAGAACCAGAGGTTGTACAGAATTTCAGCGAGAGCATAAGGGAACAATTGACAGGAATGGGGGAAAGAAATACAATAGAAGAAGAATGGGTAGCTGTTGTGGTTTCAATAAATAAATGTCGTGTGACCAGGGCCTCCCGTCGGGTAGACCGTTCGCCAGGTGCAAGTCTTTCGATTTGACGCCACTTCGGCGATTTGCGCGTCGATGGGGATGAAATGATGATGATTAGGACAACACAACACCCAGTGCCTGAGCAGAGAAAATCTCCAACCCAGCCGGGAATCGAACACGGGCCCTTAGGATTGACACTCTGTCGCGCTGACCACTTTTTTTTGTTCTTTTTTTTGTGATCTCATTTTGTTCGTTTTCGTTCGTTGCATCTGCTCGGGGCGGACGTCGCACGACGCCCGCTTCAGTTCGTCGTTGATTCATTAACTCAGTTTTTTTATTACAGAGGGCAGCTACCCCTCTGACCGAACACGCTGAGCTACCGTGCCGGCACCACTCGGCTACAGGGGGCGGACGGTGGTTTCAATGATTCACACGTGTTTTACATAGTCATCCACCCCCCCCCCCCCCTCGAGTCTCCAACTGAATACAATGCAGAGAATGTCCAGACAACCATCTGAAAAAACACGCAGTTCACGTGTCCCATTGGCATGGATGTCAGTTATATCGTCAAAACGTTGACGTTCCGTGTGAATTTCTGCACTTCGTCGTCTTGTGGTAGTTTCATATTGAGAACAAGTCTCAACGCCTGTGATTTTTTTGCAGATAAGAATTGGTCGTGTTTTGCATTTCAATAAAGTCGGGGCAGGCGTCCGCGAATCGTTGTTTTAGGTCGGGGGTCAGGCTGTGCTGGATAAATATGGCACATGCTTTTATCTTTTTTTTTCAAAACGTTTTGCAGAATCTCTTGAACACTTTACAGATGTTATTCTTTGGTGATTTTTGACTCAACAGCGTCGATATATTGCAGCCGCTCGTCCACAACTAAACACTGCCTGCTCACAACTGACTGATCGAATGCTCATCTGTTGTTTGCAGTTGCTTGTTCAAGTCACCACCGTAGCTATTAGACGAGCATTGTATCGCCTTTTATTACAATGTCCAGTACTCTTTTGTTCTCTCTTAGACTTCTTCCCAACTTACCCCACTAACACTTCATACATCCTGTTGCATCTACCTCCCTAATGTGCTCAGGCTTCCTGACGATGAATTTCTCATGACACCCACTCATTAGTACACTGTACACACATTAAATGTTAGCTTCGTTTCCTTTCCATCTGATAACCATTTTTCACATCCATAGATTCAGTTGAGACAAATATAAGAGCATTTCTTCTCATCATTTTTTTCTTGAAAAAGGGAATTCGCCAGCATGTGGTTATCTCGAAGCCTACATTTTCGATGGATACATTCTAAATTTAACGCAATGAAAAGCCTTGCATGTTGTATTCGTTCTGAGTTGGTAACTGCTGACTCTTCCTCCGAAGTGGGTAACATGAAGCCACAAGGGCCTCTCAACATTCTTTTTCTTCTTCTTCATTCTCTGTCCTCCTCTCTTCCTTTCTCTCTTCCAGTTTACTCTTCTCCTCTTTCCCCCACTCCCTATCATCTTCAGCACCATAGTTAGTTAGCTAGTTAGTTAATTAGTTAATTACATGTACCATAGATCATTTGAACGATTTTTTTTCCAGTGGAATGGAAGGAGCTGTCCAGTTATTGGCCAAATGATAAAAAATTTTTGTTTCTGTATACTGAACTTCTTTCTGAGCTGCTGATAGCTTTAACAATGGGTAACAAAGGTTTCCTTGCCTGCAGTGTTATAGGTATGAACATAACTATTCTTCTCAAATTGCGATGGATTACTTATGACAAGGTTCATTACCGCATATATGTATTGTGACGGCATATTTAAAATGTCCAACTTCTTGAAGAGGAGTACACATGACATGGGTTCAAATGACTCTGAGCACTATGGGACTTAACTTCTGAGGTCATCAGTCCCCTAGAACTTAGAACTACTTTAACCTAACTAACCTAAGGACATCACACACAGCCATGCCCGAGGCAGGATTCGAACCTGCGTCCGTAGCGGCCTCGCGGTTTCAGACTGTAGCGCCTAGAACCGCACGGCCACTCCGGCTGGTGACACATGACATCCGTGGGTGAATACCCAAAAGGCCTATTATCCTAGCTGCTCGCTTTTGTACAATCAACACTTTCTAACACATGATTTACCCAAGTAAATGATTCCATAAGACGTTATTGAGTGGAAATATGCAAAATAAGACAGGAGATAAGTTCGTTTGTTTCCAAGACCAGCAATTGTACGAAGAACAAAAACAGCTGAACGTAATCATTTGAGAAGCTCAGTAATATGCTTCTTGCAATTTAATTTTTTATCAACATGTACATCCGAAAATTTAAAGCTCTGTTTACTGACTCCTGCCTATGTGCTACATCAATTGTTACTATGACTCAGTTTGTTGTACAGAACTGAATACAGTGTGTTTTTCAAAGTTTAGGGAGAGTCCATTTTCTGTGAACCACATTATAATTCTTTGGAAAATATCCTTTACTATCTCTTCAGTTGATTTATCTCTAATGGGATTTATTATAACACTACGTCGTCTGAAAAAAGTGCCAGTTCTGTTTGTTGATTGTTAAGAAGAAGGTCTTTCACACATATAAGGAACAGGAGTGGGCTCAAAATACAATCCGTGCGACTCCTTTAGTGGTTTCACTACACTAAAATTTCCTACTCTTCTGACATTGTTTGAATTATTCAACACATTCTGTAGGCAATGATTCAAACTAGCTATGTGTAAAACCATCAGTTCTACAAAACTCGACTTTTTCTAAGAGAGTAATATGATCTAAAAAATCAAACGCCTTGGAAAGAAAAAAACCAACAGGCGATATACTATTATTTAAGGATTGTACTATTTTAGGAGTGAATGTATAAATAGCATTCTCAATGGAGCAAACCTTCTGGAATCCAAACTGTGATACGCTCAGTAAACTGTTCACACTTACGTGTGAGACTACTCTAGAGTACATAACTTTTTAGAATATTTTGGAAAAAGTCGTCAGGAAGTAAACTGGACGATAATTTTCTGAGCCTGTCTTGTTACCTTCCTTATGAAGAGGATTAATATTCTGGAAATATTCCCTGTGCCAGTGATGCATAGCATAAATCGCTAAGGACATTACTTACTAAGTTGGAACAACTTTACAGGAACTTCCCCTTTACATTGGAATGTCACACCCCAACAGAGGACAATAAAAATCTAGAATTAGACTAAAGGAAACGAAGCACTTGAAACCAAAAATTCGCTGATGAAATTCAGTAATTAGCGTGTGGCAGGCTGAGAGATGATATACACTCCTGGAAATTGAAATAAGAACACCGTGAATTCATTGTCCCAGGAAGGGGAAACTTTATTGACACATTCCTGGGGTCAGATACATCACATGATCACACTGACAGAACCACAGGCTCATAGACACAGGCAACAGAGCATGCACAATGTCGGCACTAGTACAGTGTATATCCACCTTTCGCAGCAATGCAGGCTGCTAGCCATGCCATTTCCACCTGGCGCCTCAGTTGGACCAGCGTTCGTGCTGGACGTGCAGACCGCGTGAGACGACGCTTCATCCAGTCCCAAACATGCTCAATGGGGGACAGATCCGGAGATCTTGCTGGCCAGGGTAGTTGACTTACACCTTCTAGAGCACGTTGGGTGGCACGGGATACATGCGGACGTGCATTGTCCTGTTGGAACAGCAAGTTCCCTTGCCGGTCTAGGAATGGTAGAACGATGGGTTCGATGACGGTTTGGATGTACCGTGCACTATTCAGTGTCCCCTCGACGATCACCAGTGGTGTACGGCCAGTGTAGGAGATCGCTCCCCACACCATGATGCCGGGTGTTGGCCCTGTGTGCCTCGGTCGTATGCAGTCCTGATTGTGGCGCTCACCTGCACGGCGCCAAACACGCATACGACCATCATTGGCACCAAGGCAGAAGCGACTCTCATCGCTGAAGACGACACGTGTCCATTCGTCCCTCCATTCACGCCTGTCGTGACACCACTGGAGGCGGGCTGCACGACGTTGGGGCGTGAGCGGAAGACGGCCTAACGGTGTGCGGGACCGTAGCCCAGCTTCATGGAGACGGTTGCGAATGGTCCTCGCCGATACCCCAGGAGCAACAGTGTCCCTAATTTGCTGGGAAGTGGCGGTGCGGTCCCCTACGGCACTGTGTAGGATCCTACGGTCTTGGCGTGCATCCGTGCGTCGCTGCGGTCCGGTCCCAGGTCGACGGGCACGTGCACCTTCCGCCGACCACTGGCGACAACATCGATGTACTGTGGAGACCTCACGCCCCACGTGTTGAGCAATTCGGCGGTACGTCCACCCGGCCTCCCGCATGCCCACTATACGCCCTCGCTCAAAGTCCGTCAACTGCACATACGGTTCACGTCCACGCTGTCGCAGCATGCTACCAGTGTTAAAGACTGCGATGGAGCTCCGTATGCCACGGCAAACTGGCTGGCACTGACGGCGGCGGTGCACAAATGCTGCGCAGCTAGCGCCATTCGACGGCCAACACCGCGGTTCCTGGTGTGTCCGCTGTGCCGTGCGTGTGATCATTGCTTGTACAGGCCTCTCGCAGTGTCCAGAGCAAGTATGGTTGGTCTGAGACACCGGTGTCAATGTGCTCTTTTTTCCATTTCCAGGAGTGTATAATGGCTCTGAGCACTATGCGACTTAACTTCTGATGTCATCAGTCGCCTAGAACTTAGAACTAATGAAATCTAACTAACCTAAGGACATCACACACATCCATGCCCGAGGCAGGATTCGAACCTGCGACCGTAGCGGTCGCTCGGTTCCAGACTGTAACGCCTAGAACCGTACGGCCACTACGGCCGGCGATGATATATAGATAATGATGAAAACATAAGTATAAAGGTAATTTTCTCTCTTTTATGAGATGGTAACTGATTGCTTTATAAAGTTAGTATCGCCAAGAGGGCGCATTTTGTGAAGTCTTTGTAAGAATGTAAACGCCTTGGCGTGTAGGGATATACCTACAATTTGAAGACCGTTAGAACAGGCCAGTGAGTGGCAACTCATCGTTCCATAATGGTCCAGCCAGAACTGCCGCAAAAAGCACGTTTCGGTTGACAGTAAAGGTTAGTGCTACTTCGTCCTGCCTTCTCTCTCCATATTACTACACTCACCGCAAAAGAAGGCTGGTGGTTCTTACCCCAATGTCATTTCTTTCCAGATTCTAACTAATATGTGTACCATATTTGATTGAAATCGTTATAGGGGATTAGGATGAGCTTTTTACCCGTGGCTTTGCTCACATACATAGATGTCAAATATATTTCACTCATTTTTAACATATTTCAGGCCTATTTGTCTACAGATTTCAAATATACGTCTATTGAATTTTGTGCTATAGTTTCATTTTCACGCAGATTAACGTTTATGAGGTCGGATCTACTGAACCATGTGCTGTACAATGCAGGTACATCCAGTGGTATATGTGCCTACTGTTTGTGAAATATGTTGTGAATAGAGCTAGTAATTAAAAAGTAATAAATTAAAAACCTTGCATGATGCAGTGGTTTCAAACACATCTCAGTGTCTATGACATCATATCTCCTGAACTATGTCTCGTACGATGATATATTTTTCTAGGTAGATTGAGCAGTATTTGTGAATACCGTCTGCGAAATGTGTTGCGAATAGTGTTAGTGCTAAAGAAGTAATGAATTAAAAGTCATGCATGATGCAGCGGTTTACATCTTTGTGTTTATGGTGTCATATCTCCTGAAGTATGTCATAAAACGATATACACTGAAGAGCCAAGGAAAGTGGTACACCTGCCTAATATCGTGAGGGCCTCAGCGAGAAGGCAGAAGTGCCGCAACACGACATGGCATGGACTTGTCTAATGTCTGAAGTAGTGCTGGAGGGAACTGACACCGTGAATCCTGCAGGGCTGGCCATAAATCCGTAAGAATACGAGTGGATAGAGATCTCTTCTGAATAGTACGTTGTAAGGCAGCCCAGATATGGCCATCGGAAGTATTTAAACTCAAAAGAATGATCCTGGAGCCACTCTGTAGCATTTCTGGACGTGTGGGGTGTCGCATTGTCCTGCTGTAACTGCCCAAGTTCGTCTGCTTGCACAATGGACATGAATGGATGCAGGTGATCAAACAGGATGCTTGCGTACGTGTTACCCGTCAGAGTCGTATCTACATGCATCAGGGGTCCCATATCACTCCAACTGCACACGCCCCACACCATGCAGAGCCTCTAATAGCTTGAACAGTCCCCTGCTGACATGCGGGGTCCATTGATTCATGAGGTTGTCTCCATACCCGCACACGTCCATCCGCTCGATACAGTTTAAAACGAGACTCGTCCCACCATTCGTCCAACCAGGCAGCATGTTTCCAGTCAACAGTTCAATGTCGGTGTTGACGGGCCCAGGCAAGGCGTGAAGCTTTGTGTCGTGCAGGCATCGAACGTATATGAGCGGGCCTTCGGCTCTGAAAGCCCATATCGATGAATGGTTCGCATGCTGACATTTGTTGATGGCCGAGCATTGAAACCTGCAGCAATATGCAGAAGGGTTGCACTTCTTCCACGTTGAACGATTCTCTTCAGTCGTCGCTGGTCCCATTCTTGCAGGATCTTTTTCCGGGCGCAGCGATGTCGGAAATTTGCTGTTTAATCGATTTCCTGATATTCACGGTACACTCGTGGAATGGTCTTGTGGGAAAATCCCCACTTCATCTCTACCTCGAAGATGCTGTGTCCCATTGCTCGTGCACCGACTATAACCCCACGTCAGACTCTCTTAAATCTTGATAATCTGCCATTGTAGCAGCAGTAACCGATGCAACAACTGCGCCATTTTTTTCTTTATTGTATTTCAATGCCCCATCTGGGACGGGCTTGCAGCAGCTTAGGCGCTGCTCTTCAGCTGAAAGACATTAATTACACAAAGGAAGACATTTGACAGAACAGAAAGGAGAAAATGTGGTGAACATATACATAAAAAAGGGGGAAGAACGGAAAGGAGAAAATATGGTAAATATATACATAAAAAAGGGGGGAACAGTATGGAAGAGAACAGACAAAAAGGGGACGACTGTAAAATACAGATAAAAAACTTAAAAAATTTGGGCACACAAAACAAAACCACACACTGGATCATAAAAGTATCAACGGACAGCGTAGCACATAACAATCACTGGCAATGACACTATGTACAAGTCCAACACACAATTAAAACCACTGCTGTTGACACACAGGAGAACAGCACCAAACACAACACTGACATACTACACTGATGACGATGAGCAAACAGAGAGGATCTGCCAGGGGCATACAGACAAGGGAGGAGGGAAGAAGAGAGGGAGGGGAGGAGACGGGGCCGAAGAAAGAAGGGAGGGAGGGATGGAGAGGGGAGAGACAGGCTGGGGGCCCACCAAAGAGGACCGGGGAGGGAAGGACGTGGGAGAGAACCAGTCAAGGAGGGGTGTGTGGACTCAGGGAGGGAAGGAGAAAAATCTGCTCTGGGAGAATGAGGGGAGAGGACAATGGGAGATCTGGGGAGGGGGAGGGGCAGGGCCAGGTTACAGTTGGAAGGAAGAGTAGATGTCACAGCAAAGTTCAACATCTGGGAGGGGGAGGTGCTGGAAACTGCCCTGATGGAGGAGATGGAGGGTGTGGAAGTGGACAGTGGAAGGAATACATGGCAATGGGCGGGGGGTGAGGAGGAAGGAGGAAACCAGGGTGGGGGGGGGGGATCAAGCCTGCGAACAGTGTAAAGGATGCCGAGATGTTGGAGGAAAAGGAGGAGGTTGGGGAAGGGAATTAGGTCGTACAGGAGCCGTGTGGGGGAAGGAAGGTGGATACAGAAGGCAAGGCAGAGCGCATGGCATTCGAGGATTTGGAGGGCCTTCTAAAAGCGGGTGTGTGCAGAGTGCCAGGCAACACTGGCAAACAGAGGATAGGAGAGATGAGGGATTTGTATGTGTGGAGGATGGTGGAAGGATGCCAGACAGGTGTTGCAGGAGGCGGAGGCAGGAATGGCCTTTCTGCTGGATGGTCAGGAGGTGAGGGGTCTAGGTGAGGTGATCGTCGAGGGTGAGGCCAAGGTATCTCAGGGTGGGGTTGTGCTGGATGGGCCGACCATAAATGGTGAGGTATAAATCAAGGAGATGGAGCGAGTGGTGGGGCCTATGATGATTGCCTGGGTTTTGGAAGGGATGAGACGAAGGAACCACTGGTTACACCAAGTGGTGAACTGGTCAAGGTGGGTTTGGAGGGTGCGTTGGTAGTGTTGAAGGGTGGGACAGAGCCAGGAAGGCGGTGTCATCAGCATGTTGGAAAAGGTATACAGGTGGGAGTGGCTTGGGCATATCGGCGGTGTACAACTGCGCCAGACACATGTTGTATTATATAGGTGTTGCTGAATGCAGCGCTGTATTCTGACTGTATTTGAATACGCATGGCTGTACCAGTTTCTTTGGCGCTTCAGTGTATTTTTCTAGGTATATGCAGCACATAAGTGGATACTGTCTGTGAAACGTGTCACGAATAGGATAAAAGAGTTATAAATGGTGTAGCGATTTTTTACGCATCTCAGTGTTTGACGTCATATCTCCTGAACTATGTGTCACACAATAATATATTTTTGTAGGTACATTCAGCAGCATATGTGGATATCGTCTGAGAAAAGTGTTGCTAGCAGAGTTAGTAACAAAGAAGTAATAAATTTAATCGTCTTGCGTGATGCGGTAGTTCTTCGCGCATTCAATGTTTATGATGTCATATCTCCTGAACTACGTGTTGTATAATGATGTAATTTGTCTGGTACATTCAGTCTGAAAAAGTGTCTCTAATACAGTTGGTAGTAAATGATTAATAAATTGAAACGTCGTGCTTCATGTGTCAGTTTTGCTCCATGAACAGTGAAAATGTTGCAAGCGACGAATTTTTTTTCTTTCATTATTTTGTGAGGTCGTCAGTGAGAAAAAGTTTCGTAAACGTTTGAAATTGTATATAAAGTTTGTTGCAAGACTCTTAAGTGCTCTCCTTCAGAATACTTGACGACTAACGTATGGGTATTGTTGCATCGTGGGCTTTACTGCTTTTTCATTCCCACCCCCACCCCACGCAGTATCATATCTCCCATCTCATCTTTCTTTACGTTCTCTTCCACTTCCATAACATTGCCCTCAAGCACATCGCCTTTGTATAGGCCCTATATATACTCCTTTCACCTTTCTGCTTTCCCTTCTTACCGAGCGAGGTGGCGCAGTGGTTAGCACACTGGACTCGCATGCGGGAGGACGACGGTTCAATCCCGTCTCCGGCCATCCTGATTTAGGTTTTCCATGATTTCCCTAAATCACTTCAGGCAAATACCGGGATGGTTCCTTTGAAAGGGCACGGCCGATTTCCTTCCCCATCCTTCCCTCACCCGAGCTTGCGCTCCGTCTCTAATGACCTCGTTGTCGACGGGACGTTAAACACTAATCTCCTCCTCCTTTCCCTTCTTCTCCCCCTGAGCTCTTGATATTCATACAGATGGTTCTCTTTTCTCCAAAGGTCTCCTTAATTTTCCTGTAGGCGGCGCTATCTTACCCCTAGTGATATATGCTTCTACATCCTTTCATTTGTCCTCTGGCCATACCTGATTAGCCCTTTTGCACTTCCTGCCGATCTCATTTTTTAGACGTTTGTATGCTTTTTCGCCTGCTCCATTTACTGTATTTTTATATTTTCTTCTTTTATCAATTAATTTCAATATCTCTTGTGTTGTTCAAACAAATTTCGGGCTTGCAGCCGGTCGTCGTTCAATACTTCGCACGATATTTCAACTGGGCACCTGCCGTCTGCGACGGCTCACCTGAAGATGACTGGCAGGTGCCCAGTTGAAATATCGTGCGAAGTATTGAACGAGACCGGCTGCAAGCCCGAAATTTGTTTGAACAGTCAATTCGCCGGGAAAATTTTAAAATTCACATCTGTTGTGTATCCCACGGATTTGTACTAGCCCTCGTCTTTTCACCTATTTGAACCTCTGTTGCCTTCACGATTTCATCTCTCAGAGCTAACCATTCTTCTTCTATTGTATTCCTTTCCCCTGTTCTTGTCAATCGTTCGCTAAGCCTTCCTATGAAACTCTCTCCAACGCCTGGTTCTTTCAGTTTATCCAGGTCCTATCTCCTCGAATTACTACCTTTTTGCAGTTTCTTCAGTTTTAATCTACATATCCAATAAATTGTGGTCTGAGTCCACATCTGCTCCTGGAAATGTCTTACAACATAAAACCTGGTCCCTATATCTCTCTCTTACCATTATATAATCTATCTGAAACCTTCCAGTATCTCCAGGCTTCTTCCATGTATACAACCTTCTTTCATGATTCTTGAACCAAGTATTAGCTATGGTTAAGTTATGCTCTGTGCAAAATTCTACCAGGAGGCTTCCTCTTTCATTTCTTACCCCCAATCCATATTCACCTACTACACTTCCTTCTCTCCCTTTTCCTACTATCGAATTCCAGTCCCCCATGACTATTAAATTTTCGTCTCCTTTCACTATCTGAATAATGTCTTTTATCTCATCATACATTTCTTCAATCTCTTCATCATGTGCGGAGCTAGTTGGCAGATAAACTTGTACTACTGTGGTAGGCGTGGGCTTCGTGTCTATCTTGGCTACAACAGTGTGTTCACTATGCTGTTTGTAGTAGCTTATCTGCGTTCCTATTTTTTTATTCATTATAAAACCTATTCCTGCATTACCCCTATTTGATTTTGTATTTATAACGCTACATTCACCAGACCAGAAGTCCTGTACCTCCTGCCGCCGAACTTCACTAATTACCTCTATATCTAACTTTAACCTACCCATTTCCCCTTTTAATTTTTCTAACCTACCTGCACGATTAAGGGATCTCACATTCCACGCTCCGATCCGTGGAACGCCAGTGTTGTTTCTCCTTATAAGGACGGCCTCCTGAGTATTCCCTGCCCGAAGATCCGAATGAGGGGCTATTTTATCTCCGGAATATTTTACCCAAGAGGACGCCATCACCGTAAAGCTGCAAGCCCTGTGGAAAAATTACGGTTGTAGTTTCCCCTTGCTTTCAGCCGTTCGCAGTACCACTACGGCAATGCTGTTTTGGTTGATGTTACAAGGCCAGATCAGTTAATCATCCAGACTGTTGCCCCTGCAACTACTGAAAAGGCTGCTTCCCCTCTACAGGAACCAAAAATCTGTCTGGGCTCTCAACAGACACCCCTTCGTTGTGGGTTGCACCTACGGTACGGCTATCTGTACTGCTCAGGCATGCAAACCTCCCCACCAACGGTAAGGTCCATGGTTCAGGGGGGGACTATACTATGAACTAATAAAGTTAACACTGCCAGTACATGTACTACTGCAGCTGCTGCCACTAATAGTGGTAACTGTAATCATAATAGTAATAATAAGTACGATGTTAATAATGTCAATAATATCAACAACGATAGTGGCGGATATAAGAAGAATTTATACTTATACAAAATAGCTGTTTTAAAGGTATAATGAGTTCTGAGGAAATTTAAGTAGAGTGCATTGCTAAGACTACTGGAAAATGGAGAAGATGAAGTTGGAAAGAGGGATGTACAAAGATAACGAATGGGTACACGGACAATGGTAATCCTTATTGTTGCTTTAGCCGATATGTCATTGGCCGTCTTCTGAAGCTGGAGATGTTATTTACTCCTCCATTATAATGCGGGAGGTTGTTCCAGAGTCGAGTTCTTGCTGCTGAGAAGGACTTCCAGAAAGTGGCTGAACACTAGAGTGGCACAGAAAGGTTTTTGTTCTACTGGGAGCGGGTGTTTCTGCCATGTTGTTCAGGGAAGAGCATTAAAGTCGAGGAGAGATATGAGGGACAGTGTTCATCGATAAGACAAAAGAGAAGACGGAGGGTATGGAAATCTCTGCGCTTGTTTGGACGCATCCAGATGGCTGTACATATGTGATCAATTAGTATAACACCATATGCACAACAAACACAGGTATTCAAAACCGTTGGCCGGCCGTGGTGGCCGAGCGGTTCTAGGTGCTACAGTCTGGAACCGTACGACCGCAGGTTCGAATCCTACCTCGGGCATGGGTGTGTGTAATGTGCTTAGGTTTAAGTAGTTTTAAGTTCTAGGGAACTGATGACCACTAAGTCCCATAGTGCTCAGAGCCATTTGAACCACCATAACCATTGCAGGCGCCGTGGTCTTTCCTGAGAAAGGCCTTGCATGATAACATCGCTGTAATCGGTAATTCGAAGTATAAGTCAATGGAGACAAGTTTATACCCAGAGAGGGCACACCATATTTTATTTTGTTACAGTAGTTTAATTCCTTTCTGTATTAGTTACCGTGGTAAATTACTTGTAATATTATACTTTTCGTTGCTGTACGGAATTGTAAACGGATCTTCTACCATTAGTTTCTATTGAGAAAATACATTACATACTCTCCTTTTCTTGCTGTTACTGAGCGAGATAAAATTATGGCTCTACATATATGATTTCTTTTCTATGATTTAACCATTACTTGTAGTTTTATTGTTCAGTAAATTATAAAAAATTAAAAACTATATAACTTAACTGCTATTTAGTTATCACTGGTGACTCAACAGAGGGCACCACTTATCTGTGGCGTCACAATTTCTTCCTGTTCATCCATGTAAGCAGCGGCTTCAAGCGAGGTGGCGCAGTGGGTAGCAGAACGGACTCGCGTTCGGGATAACGACGGTGCAAACCCACGTCCGGCCATCCTGATTTAGGTTTCCCATGATTTCCCTAAATCGGGTCAGGCAAATGCCGGGATGATTTCTTTGAAAGGGCACGGCCGAATTCTTTTCCCATCCTTCCTTAAACCGATGGGACGGATGACCTCGCTGTCTGGTCCCCTCCTTCAAATCAATCAACCAACCAACGGCTTCAGCTCACTTTGCACTCCTGTATGTTCTACATCAACCAATATTGTTTACTATGTGACAATTCGGACTAATGTCCCTGTTGTTATATGGTATGTAACTGTGTTGTTCTTATGTTTTCACTTACGATTCGTTATTCACTCCTGGTTCTCCTGTTTTACAGTTTTTAGCACTGAAGATGACTGTGTAATAGTTGAAATCTAGATCTGCTGTAATAAAACGACGGATTTCGCGATCGATTGCTGTTCTTTCCTTCATTGTATGTATTCAACGATCGTTGCGCACAACGGGATCATAACGATTCCAATCTAATGGAAGTATAAGTGTTTGTACAAGTTTCGTTTTCAGGTCAAGATGCAATAGCTTTTTTTTTTTTATATTTTTGCAAGGCACAGAGATCTCTTTGCACATTGCAGTTACGTGCTAAATCCATGTTAGATTTTCATCTATTATAGTTCTAGATTCTTTGCTGAAAGAGAGAAGTTGACAATTGTCCCATTTAGAGTTAAAGATGGTAGGGATGAGCCTAGAATGACCAACCAGTACCGCTTGGGTTTTGCATCAGTTGAGTTTTAAACCTATATCCTGCGCCCGTTGTGATAGTGCACACAGGTTGGTACTGAGATTCTCGAAGGCTGTCTTTAGGTTTATTGGTGTTACACTTAGATACAACTGGAGGTGATCAGCGTACATGAAGTATTTACAGTAGAATTTTAGCTGATGGCACATCATTTACTTACAATGAAAAGAGTATAGAACTGATAACGAACCCTGGGGGTCGCCTGATACTACCTGCCTCCATTGTGACTTCATGGTGCCGGACTCGACGCACTGCTAGGGAGACGCCAGATATGGGCGAAACAATGGCACTGCACTTGTCGAGAAATTTAGAGTGCTAAGACGGGCAAGCAAAATACACTGGTGTCCAAAATTAAAGCAACAAACCACTATTTTTCCGTCCTGTGTCTACTCTACGATACAATCATACAAACTGTCAACAGATGACCGTACGATCGCGTTTTGCACGGAAGATGCCATTCCGTTTGACAGACAACGACATCACGACACCTATCAAAGGGGTTAGTGTTTGCCGCATAGTCCCAATCCAAAATCGCCGTGTACATAGTCGAAAACGGTGCAGTATGGTATAGGGAAGACGTCAACCACACTCTCTGCATTGGAGGGTCATAAGAAACATGGGAGCAAGATATTAGCAAACTGATGTGGCCCGGTGGCTTAATGTGAATCGTTCTGTTGTTTCTCGGATATGGCTACAGTTTGTAGAGATCCAAACCATATCCCAGAGACTTGGGCAGGGACGACCACGTGTCAGATCACAAATAGAGACCCGTTGGCTGTAAAGCACGACTATACTGCCTTGGTACTGTACAACAACGTGCATCTGACCTCGCAGCATCCACTGGACATGTTGTATCGAGGCAAACGGTATACAGAATGCTTCGGCAGAGTGACCTTTATTATTGGAGACCTGCTGTATGTCTATCTGTGAGGCCTCTTCACCGAATGGAACGTCTAAATTAAAGTCATCAACATGCCACCTGAACGATCGAACAGTGGGCCGACGTACTTTTCACTGGAGAGTAATTGTCGACGGAATCACCTCTGGAGGGAACTTGGGACACGATCTTGGGGCCCAAAATTTTTAGAAAGAGACTGATATCGAGGAGGGGAGGGGTAGCAGGCATTATGTTACCACTCTAACACTTCTTCATGAAATTGTATGGGTGCATCAGCAAGGTTTAACTGCTGTGAGGCATTGGTTGAGGTCTTGGGACATGAAGTGCGTTTGTTGCGAGGTGTTGTGGGCCCAGACTTCGCAGTGATGGACGATAATGCTCGACCTCATAGAGCACAGGTGGCTGATGTTTTCTTGGAAACGGAAGGTATTACACTCATGATGTGGCCTACCCGCTCTCCCTATTTGTATCCCATAGAGCATGTCTGGACCGGACGAAGGCGATGGGTTGTATCACATCAGCATGCACCAAACACTCTCCACGAGTTGTGAGCAGCTCTGCTGAAAGAATGGGCGTTATTGCCTCAACATGAGACTGATGACATCATTCGCCTTTGTTAGACCTGTATTGTTGCCAGAGGTGGTCACACCCCATACGGAGCACATTAATTAGTGATCAGAATGTGTGTGCAAATCCCATAAGTCATAAAAAACGGAAAACATTTTTGCCTACCGTTATGCATGTTGCAGTTCTTTACGTTCTGTACTCTTTGTATTGATTCTACTTTACTATCACCTGTTTATACTGTTTTGTGGCAAAATAAACGCGGCCTTGCAAAATATCCGTTTGTTGTTTTAATATTGGACACCAGTGCATCATAGTCGACAGTGTCAAAGACTTTGCTGAAGTATAAGAAGCACAATATAGTTGCCTCTTTAGCCATGGTACAAACTTCAGGCTGTCTCTTAGCTTTATGAAGGCAGATGTGTTGAAATGTTTACAGAAGTCTGACTGATATTTGTCTAGTACGCTGTTTGTTGTTAGGTAGCTTCTTAACTGGTAGCCCGCATCTCGTGGTCGTGCGGTAGCGTTCTCGCTTCCCACGCCCGGGTTCGATTCCCGGTGGGGTCAGGGATTTTCACTGCCTCGTGATGACTGGGTGTTGTGTGCTGTCCTTATGTTAGTTAGGTTTAAGTAGTTCTAAGTTCTAGGGGACTGATGACCGTAGCAGTTAAGTCCCATAGTTCTCAGAGCCATTTTTTTCTTAACTGGTCGTCGACTATATGTTCTAAGGCTTTGAACAGTGCAGGAAAAATGTAAATATGCCGCTAATCAGAGGATGATGTAGCAACATCCTTTTCAGATAATGGCTTAAGTAGTCCCTGTTTCCAGGCCTCAAGGAAAACACAGTTAAGAAGTGGTTGAAGGTACTTGTTATATTGGGTAGTAATGGGTCAGTAATAAGCTTCATCACTTGGACTCTAATGCTGGCGTGTCTAATAGATTCTGATCTGATACGCATAACAGCTTTTTGGCAGTGTTGCCAGTAACAAACTGCAGACTGCATTTTACGTTGCTACCTTTGCTTACCCCCATGAAGTCAACGCTAAGCGACGTTTGAGATGGTGTAAAAAGCGACACCTCTGGATGATTGAAATGAGTGATCTGTGTTGATGAATCATGCTATACCTCGTGGTAATCCGATGGAACGGTTTAGGTTTGGCGAATGCCTGAAGAATTTTTTCCCCTGCCTCGCATGGGCACAGAAAATGGAGATAATGGAAGGTCATTGGGGGACAGTTAAAAAAGCCGACATACAGTTAAATAACACAGTCGGCGATTTGTGGGGCACTTAAAAGACACTGAAGTCACACACATTAGTTAAAAGTCGGCCACAGTATAAAACCACACAGAGCGAGAGACACTTAAAAAACCAGTGCAAGTGATGGAGCACACACAAAGAAATAAAAACCGCTGGTAGGGACCTGCCGAAGGACGGGAGACCTGAGAAGAGGGAAAAAGAGGAGAAAGGAAGGTGCAATTGGGGGGGGGGGGCTAGAAGGGGTGCGAGAAAAAGAAATAATGGGTGGAGGGGGCGCACCAAAAGGCAGGAGACGGGCAGGGCAGGATATTAAGAGGGAAGGCGAGGCAGGAGAGAGTGCAGAGACACAGAAGGGGGGGGGGGCACAGGAAAGGGAGGGGGGCGTAGGAGGGTGAAAAACAGCGCAGGGTAAGAGAAAAGGAGGTATGCCTGAAGAACGTTACCAGCCATCATGTGTGGTGACAACGGTGAAGTACAGATGGGATGGTGTTACGTTATGGGGAAGTTTTTCATGATTATGTTGTGGTCATTTTATTGTGCTTAAGAAAACGTTAAAGTAGACTTGTTATACGCGTAAAGCAGCGTCTGTCTAGTAAGCAAGGAGACGCGGGGTCAGGTCCCAGCCATGGCACAAATTTTAATTCATTTCTTCAATTTCCATCATTATGTGAGACAATGGTTTGTGTAACACTTCTTAAATAAGGAGATAATTCAGAGACTTCCTTTACCAGGATACAGGTTGGCTGGCAGCTTTTCTAGGAGCTCTTTGCGGTGTGGGGGAGTAGCCATGTATGTGAAAAACGGTATCCCATTTGAGTCAATTGATGTTTCAAAGTACTGCACTGAAAAGGTGTTTGAATGTTGTGCAGGTGTGGTTAAATTTAGTGGAGCTAAACTTCTTACTGTTGTTATTTATAGATCACCAGACTCCGATTTCACAACGTTTTTGCTAAAGCTGGAGGAGGTTCTTGGTTCACTTTATAGGAAATACAAAAAGTTAGTTATATGTGGTGACTTCAATATTAATTGTATAAGTGATTGTGCAAGGAAAAGGATGCTGGTAGACCTCCTTAATTCATATAATCTTATGCAAACCGTATTCTTTCCAACGAGAGTGCAAGGGAACAGTAGAACAACCATAGACAATATTTTTGTTCATTCGTCATTACTAGAAGGGCATTCTGTTAGCAGAATGGTGAATGGCCTTTCAGATCATGATGCACAAATCTTAAGTCTAAAAGATTTTTGTGCTGCAACACAGGTTAAATATAGTTACCAACGTTATAGGAAAGCTGATCCAGTTGCTGTACAGACTTTCGTAAACCTTATCAAGAAACAAGAGTGGCAAGATGTTTATAGTGCTGATACAGTAGACGATAAATATAATGCTTTCCTCAAGACTTTTCTCGTGTTCTTTGAAAGTTGCTTTCCGTCAGAACGTTCAAAACAGGGTACTAGTACAAACAGGCAGCCTGGGTGGCTGACTAAAGGTATAAGAATATCTTGTAGAACAAAGTGGCAATTATATCAAAACGTTAGAAACAGTCACAATCTAAATGCAGTAGCCCATTACAAACAGTATTGTAAGGTGCTTAAAAAAGTTATTAGGAAGGCAAAAAGTATGTGGTACGCAGATAGAATAGCTAAGTCTCAGGATAAAATTAAAACCATATGGCCAGTCGTAAAGGAAGTGGCTGGTCTGCAGAGACAGGTCGAGGATATAGAATCAGTGCATAGTGGGAATGTCCGTGTTACTGATAAGTCGCATATATGTACAGTATTTAATAATCACTTTCTGAATATAGCAGGTGAACTAAATAGAAACCTAGTCCCAACAGGGAATTATATAGCGCTCGTAGAAAAAAGTGTTCCGAGACTGTTACCTGAAATGCTCCTCCATGATACTGACAAGAGGGAGATTGAGTTAATAATTAAATCACTAAAGACCAAGAACTCTCATGGATATGACGAGGTATCTAGCAGAATACTGAAGTATTGTTCCATGTATGTTAGCCCAGTACTTAGCCATTTCTGTAACTTTTCCTTTAGGAGTGGTCGGTTTCCTGACCGATTAAAGTACTCGGTAGTGAAGCCACTTTATAAAAAGGGAGACAGGGATAATGTTGATAATTATAGACCTATTTCTATGCCATCGGTGTTTGCTAAAGTTATCGAGAGGGTTGTATATACAAGGTTACTGCAGCATTTAAATTCACATAATTTGCTGTCAAATGTACAGTTTGGTTTTAGAAATGGCTTAACAACTGAAAATGCTATATTCTCTTTTCTCTGTGAGCTTTGGACGGATTAAATAAAAGGTTGCGAACGTTAGGTGTTTTCTTTGATTTAACGAAGGCTTTTGAGTGTGTTGACCACAAAATATTACTGCAGAAGTTGGAACATTATGGAGTAAGGGAAGTAGCTTACAATTGGTTCGCCTCTTACTTTAAGAACAGAAAGCAGAAGGTAATTCTCCGCAATATTGAGAGTGATAATAATGTTCAGTCCCAATGGGGCACTCTTAAATGGGGCGTTCCCCAAGGATCGGTGCTGGGGCCACTGCTGTTTCTTATTTATATAAATGATATGCCTTCTAGTATTACAGGTGATTCAAAAATATTTCTGTTTGCTGATGACACCAGCTTGGTAGTGAAGGATCTTGTGAGTAATATTGAAACATTATCAAATAATGTAGTTCATGAAATATGTTCGTGGCTTGGGAAAATAAATTGATGCTAAATCACAGTAAGACTCAGTTTTTACAGTTTCTAACTCACAATTCAACAAGAACTGATATTTTAATCAGACAGAATGGGCATGTTATAAGCGAGACGGAACAGATCAAGTTCCTAGGCGTACGGATAGATAGTAAGCTGTTGTGGAAAGCCCATGTTCAGGATCTTGTTCAGAAACTAAATGCCACTTTATTTACCATTAGAACAGTATCTGAAATAAGTGACATTTCAACACGAAAAGTAGTCTACTTTTCATATGCTTATGTCATATGGTATTATTTTTTGGGGTAATTCTTCTGATTCAAAAAGGGTATTTTTGGCTCAAAAACGGGCTGTTCAAGCTATGTGTGGTGTAAGTTCTAGAACCTCTTATCGACCCCTATTCAATAGTCTGGGAATTCTGACATAGCCCTCACAGTATATATTTTCTTTAATGTCGTTTGCTGTTAGCAATATTAGCTTATTCCCAAGAGTTAGCAGCTTTCACTCAGTTAATACTAGGCAGAAATCAAATCTGCATGTGGAATGCACTTCCTTGACTCTTGTGCAGAAAGGAGTGCAGTATTGTGCTGCATCCATTTTCAATAAGCTACCACAAGAACTCAAAAATCTTAGCAGTAGCCCAAACGCTTTTTAGTCTAAACTGAAGAGTTTCCTCATGGCTCACTCCTTCTATTCTGTCGAGGAGCTCCTGGAAGAGCTAAAAAATTAAGCAAATTCCAGTGTTACATTCTTGATTTTCTTTATTTAAACTAATGACGTGTCGCCTGAATATGTTTCTTATATTTCATTTTATCTGTTTCTACAATCGTGTTATAATTTCATGTATTGACTCGCTCCATGACCATGGAGACTTCTCCTTAATGTGGTACCACGGAACAATAAATAAATAAATAAATAACAATAACATTCCTGAAATAGGCTACCCTGTCCAGAATCCTGACTCAAATCCAATGGAACACCTTTAAGATAAGTTATAACTACGACTTCGCTCCACATCCCAGCGTCCAACGTCACTACCTGTCCTGGTTTGAGCTCTTGAAGAGGAATGTGCTGCCATTCCTCCACAGAATTCATAAGCAAAATTCAAAGAGTCCCCATCAGATGTCAAGTCGTCACAAAGGCAAAAGGCGAGCACACCCATTTTAAATATCTACTAGTAGGCGGCCACATAATTTTGCTTAGATGGTGTAGATATTATGGCGATAGCTCGGAAATATGTCTGCAAGGTAACCTTTGAGTGCTCTATGCTGCTGCCCAAGCAACGTTAAAGTTATACTACCACTGTAGCGTCTTTTGGCAGAATACCTTTCACACTTACCTCCATTTTCTCATATATTTCAGCATTTATTTTGTGTGGTTTTCTCCTGTTGACTGAGCAGTGACTGCCGCTCCAATAATGGATAGGAGTTGAACTGACTAAGCATGCAGTGTCACTCATTTCAATTCTTTGATATAATTTGATTAAGTGAGCTTCTTGTGTCTGTAACTGAAGGCTCAAATCAATATATCAGTTGCTTTGAATCTATCTGCGACTCTTGAAACTTCCTGGCAACCTAAAACTGTGTGCCGGAAAGAGACTCGAACTTGGGATCTTTTCCTTTCACTGACAAGTGCTCTACCATCTGAACTACTCAACGTATTCATTACCACCTCAAGCAGCACCACCACCTTCCCCATACCCAGTGTGGATTCCGGCCCTCCTTCTCCACTGATGACCAGCTCCTTAGCCTTACCAATCTTATTTCCCTCCAACGTAGCTCACATCGGTCCGCATCTTTGTTTCCCTCGACCTCCAGAACGCCTATGACCATGTATGGCACCCTGGGCTTCTCTTTAAACTCCAGACCTGCGCCCTTCCTATCAATTTCGTCCATCTCGTTGATTCCTTCCTCTTCCATCGTCCTTACTGTCTTTCCTATGTCACTAGCCGTAATACCAACTCCTGTACATTTTATCCCACTGTGGGCTTGCTCCAAGGCTTTGTCCCTTACCATTTATGGTCGTCC